>NC_090380.1:108523441-110923441 GCF_036365525.1 Heterodontus francisci
GAGGAGCAGGAGGAGCAGGAGGAGGAGGGGCAACAATGTGCTGCTCAGAAATCTGCAGCTTCAGGACAGAAGAGAAGCTTCCTCGACATGTCTGAGCACCAGTAGCTCAGGAAGCACATCAGGTGTTGGCAACATTTGTAATTTGCTGTGACACAACCTACTGCCAGCTGGACCTGGTTGCCATGCATATCAGTGGCTTTCAAAGTCAGCACTGCCCCAACTATTTTCCCTCTGGATCCTTCTCGGGTTCTGGTGGAGTCATGTGCAGGATCTCACAGTTCGCGGCACACAAATGCATAAGGCAGGTGACTGATTGTTTGTTTGTAAGGGCTGGTAATTATTTGAACTTCACCTGCAATAACGTCTTGGGTTTGGGGCTCTGGCTGGCTTCCCACTTGTGCAGGGCATCATTGACTGCACCCATGTGACAATAAACTCTGGTTCGGCCCCAGCTCGAGTATTGCGACCAGTTCTGGTCACCACACTTTTGGAAGGATATGAGGGTCCTTGAGAGAGTGCAGAGGAGATTGACCAGAATAGTTCCAGTGATGAAGGATTTTAGTTACAAGGTTTGGTTAAAAAAGCTGTGCTTGTTCTCCTTAGAGCAAAGGAAATTGAAGGGAGATTTAATAGAAATGTACAAAATTATGACAGGCTTAGATAAGTTAGACAAGGAAAAAACTGATCCCATTAACTAATGGCACAAGGACTAGGATACAGATTGAAGGTTTTGGACAAGTGATGCAGGGGGAATGTGAGGTAGAACTTTTTTATGCAGTCAGTAGTAATGACCTGGAACTCGCTGCACATGAAGGTGGTGGAAGCGGAAACGATTAATGATTTAAAAAGAAAATTGTATGGGCAGTTGAAGGAAATAGACTTGCAGGGCTATGGAGATTGAGCGGGGAGTGGAACTGACTGGATAGCTCTGTGGAGAGCTGGTATGGACCCGATGGGCCAAATGGCCTCCTTCTGCACCCTAAATGACTCTAAAGCGCCCCATATATCACTCAGGAGTGTTGTCAACCACAAGGGCTTCCACTCCATCGAGGTTAGAACGTTGTTTCTCTTTTATATATGAACTATATAACTATTACACCTGTCATGGTCACAGAATCACAGAATAATACAGTGCAGAAGAGGCCCTTCGGCCCATTGCGTCTGCACCGATGCATTAAAACACCTAACCTGTCTACCTAATCCCATTTGCCAGCACTTGGCCCATAGCCTTGAATGTTATGACATGCCAAGTGCTCATCCAGGTACTTTTTCAAGGATGTGAGGCAACCTGCCTCTACCACCCTCCCAGGCAGGGCATTCCAGACCGTCACCACCCTCTGGGTAAAAAAGTTCTTCCTCAAGTCCCCCTTAAACCTCCCGCCCCTCACCTTAAACTTGCGACCCCTCGTAACTGACCCTTCAACTAAGGGGAACAGCTGCTCCCTATCCACGCCCCTCATAATCTTGTACACCTCGATCAGGTCACCCCTCAGTCTTCTCTGCTCCAGTGAAAACAACCCAAGCCTATCCAACCTCTCTTCATAGCTTAAATGTTCCATCCCAGGCAACATCCTGGTGAATCGCCTCTGCACCCCCTCCAATGCAATCACATCCTTCCTATAATGTGGCGACCAGAATTGCACACAGTACTCCAGCTGTGGCCTTACCAAAGTTCTATACAACTACAACATGACCTCCCTGCTTTTGTAAGCGACACTTTCCTTCTCACAATAAGCTGGAGAACACTTTGTTGCAAATCAGTGGGCTGATGAATCGCCAATTGTACTACTCTCATCAATCTTTTTTGCTACTTCTTCAAAAACTCGATCAAGTTGGTCTTCTACTCTTAACAAATCCATGCTGACTATCCTTGATTAATCTGTGCCTTTCTAAGTGACTGTTTATCTTGTCTCTCAGAATTGATTCCAATAATTTACCCATTACTGAGGTAGAGGGCAGATTGAGTGGGCTGGGGTAATATGCATATCAGGGTGTAGGTGAATGTCATGAACATGTGCTATGCCGAATGATGATTTTTTAAATCCATCAGTTGGAATTAAACTTTACAATATAGGAGTAAAAGGACCTGATGAAAGATGACTAATTAGCTAGCAGCTAAAATAGCTACTGCAATTTGCATCAAAGTACCCTACATTCCAATGCATCAAGGTGGAGACATAAGGTCTGGTCAGTCCCCATGCAGAACAATGGCTGAGAATGGGCTATCTGTCCTGTCTTCAGTAACAAGACAATAAAGACAATCTTAGAACATTAACACTGGTGGAGACAGACCACTCAAAGGGTAATCACTGGAACAATGCGACACTGAGAAAGATTGGAATTCTTAGACATGATCTAATGAAGTTGCAAGAGAGAAAATACACTGGGCCATCATGTGACAGACCCACCATTTGTGTGACACTAGCTGCTCTCTCTCTCTGCAGGCAGACAAGCTACTGAGACTGACCAGTAAGGAACCAAGTGAGGCCTCTCTATCACTCACTGGGCCACCTTGCAAGTTTGAACTGTGCCTGCTGGCTGCAACCATCCAAGCCTATCATTGCTGCAGAGACACCATGAAGAAAACCCTCTACATCACTGTCTCCAAGAAAACACTGAACCAGTTGGCCACATCTACAAGACAGAAACTTCAGGACCCTGAGTTCAGCTGGAAGACAACAGAGTTACCAAACTCCACAGACTGTATACTTTTTTCATTGCTCCGGACTCTAATCCAACCAAGCTATTGTTTTTCACTCTGTAACATATTTGTGTGTATGAATCTCAAGTGTGTGTATTTGTATTTGTGTGAAAGTTGGAAAATAGTTTATAATTTTCTTAAATCAATTTTTAAGTACAATAAAACTAACTTATTTCTTGTTTAAACTGCAGAAAACCTGTTTGATTGGTTCTTTTATGGTCATAGCACATAAAGGATTTAACACTCACTGAATTGGTAAGCACATATACTTTTTAAAAGAAATAAACCCTGTTGCAGTCAAACAAGGAGAGGGAGAAGAGGGGAGCCTTTTGATCCCTCCTCACCTGATTGTAACAGTGAATTTACTGTTACTCTTAGTTTTTCTGCCCTGCTGAAGTCATTTCTCCATTTGCTGTATTGTATTTAGCAGTGTGACACCCGTTGCTGACCTCTTGTGCCACCTCCAGCCATGCCTTCTTAGCATCCCAGCCTGCTTCCTCCTCTGGTTGCTAGAAAACAGTATAACCCTCAGGGCACTTACAGCCCCCAGCAGCACAATTGGGAGACATCGCTGAAACACGGTGCAGTCTTGGTTCTTTTGGATTCCATTCTGGCACTTCCAAATTCAAACTCCTTCAAGTTGCATGTTTGGAGTGTCCCTTTAAATGCTGGAGTTGAAATCACATCATGCGGTTTGTCATCACGCCCGCTGGCAATAATTGTTTGGGAAATGCGGAAATGATATGTTAATGCAGTGGCTGTGTTAACAAGACACTGACAAACGCTCTGCACTGACTTCTGGGTTTCCTGCATGCTACTGGATTCTCCCATTCCCAGCGTGTGGCAAACTTAACATCTAGCCTGTTAACTCTGTTTCTCTCTCCAAATATGTTGCCTGAAATCCTGAACGCATTTTTTGTTTTTGTTTCAGGTTTCCGACATCTGCCGTATTTTGCTTTGTGCCGCGTGTTTTATGATCGTTGCACATTGATAGTCTACATGACAAGAGAGAACAAGTGAGTGCGCTACAAGGACACCTGCAAGAAAGACTAGAAGATGGCGGACATCGACACAGACAACTGGGAAATAGTTGCCGACAGCTGGGACCTTTGGCGGCTAATTGTTCATAGGAGTATCGGAAGGACTGAGGAGAAAACAGAGGCCAGCAAATCTTGCACCTTCTCAGCCTGCTGCCTTGATCTGCAGCTAGGGTGGCAGAGACTGCCGTGCCAGAGTGGGGCTCCTGAGCCACACCAGGCAATGTTTAACAGAGTTGACCCCCAAGGCGCAAACCATCATCTCACGAGGCAGCAAATAAAATGATCCCTCCTCTGCAACTTGTAACCCCTTGTATTTTCAGCACCTAGGGACATTTTGTGACATTAAGGCACCATATAAATGCAAATTGTTCTTGTGTCTTATACAAGGCACACAGATGGAGACATTGCAAATGTCTTTGAGAAGAGAGAAAGTTGTAATAAAGGATGGGTACATTAGAGTTTAATTTAAAAAAAAGAAAATAACTTCTCTAAGGAAAGCTAAATTGCCTAGGAACAAAATGAAAATTCACTTGAGTGCTTTCTGAACCCATTAGGTGCAGATGTGTGCTAAGGATTGAGATGATTGCTAAATCCAGAAAGACAGAGTCTGAAATTCATGTGACCGATTGTTCTTCATCTTGTACAGCCCTTTTGTTTACTTTCTTTTGGACTGCGTATCACAATACACCCTTGTCATTTCGGTGAATCACACACAGCATAGCTTACTTTTGTTAATTCCTGAATTTAGTATGTGTGCATATCAGCTTGGCTCAGTTCTCTTTTGTCTCTGGGTCAGAAGATTTATGGGGCTGGATTTTATGGCACCAGCAGGGCCCCTGGTGATAGGCTGAAAAGGCTTGGGGGAGCCCCGCCTCGGATTTCCGAGCCACCCCCCCCAGCACGATTTTACATTTTTCCGGCACTTAAGTGGCCAGTACTGGGATCTCCATCCCTTTAAAGACAGGAATCTTGCTTCCAAGAGCTGCTGGCCAATCACAGATCAGCAGTATTGGTACAGCAACTGGGAGCAGTACTGCAGGGCGCCTCATATTACTGGGCAACTTACCCACGTAGTGGTGGCACATCCCACGGCTGGTTAAATCCAAGCTGTGGGGTGGGAGGGGGGGGGAAGAGGCCCTTAAGTGGCCTGATGACAAGCCCTCCATCTCCCTGCCTCCTGTCGCAATTCTATGGGTGCCCCCTCCTCCACCCTTGTCTCATATAGCCCATAAAATCCAGCCCATGGTTTTCAGATTGCCAGCTGAAAAGATACTTGTGTCTAGTGCTGCCAAACCAGATGTTCAACCAGGAGTGGCTGGAGTGCTCTTCCCTACTAAGAAGCTTAGGTCTCCCCTTGCCATGGGTTTCCTTCCTCTCCTTCCCAAATGCAAGACGACTCCCTCCCCCCAAAACCGATCCCAACACCTATCTGGTTTCGATATGTGGCCTCTGGGATGTGCAATTTCCCACTTACTTCTTGCCTGAAGAGTAACAGGTGCCTGACAGTGTTCTCTGTTTATTTTGCTTTCAGCATTTTAACTTGTATGTTTATGCAGCTGTTCGATAGGTAGGTCAAGGGCTTTCCCCTTTGCTTTTTTTTTGCTCGAGTTTATTCATGTTCTTCACGCTTGACTGGTTTAATGATTTTTTCAGCTTGACTGCTTTAATGGTAAATTTGCAGTGCTCAGAGTTTCCCGCACGTTTTATTTACTATTATACTTTTTTTTTAGTTTTGCACGCTTTTCAGGGTTTTCCCCTTTTTTTAATCTCTGGTTCACATGGACCCTTTCGAAAATGAGTTTTTAAAAAACTCTTCAAAGGCTTTTTTTTAACCGGGATTCTTCATCGTCGGCACAATGACTCACCCGATCGCTTGCCTGTCATCCACGCTTCCATTCTATGATTCTCAGCCTTCTAAGGTATGTAACTTTGGCTGGGATTTTATCCTGGACGGACGGGAGCCGTCCACCAACTGAACAGTCGGTGGCAAACCCGCTTCCACCTGGCCTGGGGATCCGACCCACATTTTGCTGTTCCCCGGCCTTTAATTGTTCTGAGATGGGGCTTCCACCCGCTTGAGGCAGGAAGTCCTGCCTTTCAATCACTCTTTTCAGGTCCTTGCTTCAAAGTTTCTTCACTTGTTGCTTTAAATTTTCTCTTCTGTTTTCTATACAACTTTTAAATTGTTTTGCTGTTTTACCAGTGGACTTCAAGCTTATACCTTGTCTTTTCACCATTGCTACCACGATGTCATGTGTTCTTTGTATAATCTTAAGCAACACAATGATGTACTTGGATTCCAGGATTCCAGTTACTTGAAGATCTCGAAAAGGTTTGTTAACAGTTAAACTAGTATATAGAATACAGAGCAAATTATATGCAGAACCTTTTTCTAGGGTATTACAGTTGCAGAGTGACTATGGCTTTTAATCACATGACTAAACCTGGTACTTAGCTCATTAGCATATTGAGTTCTAAAAGGGACATCATTCTTAAGGGGATCATACAACAGATCTCATTTCAACAGACCTCATTTGTATAGTGCCTTTTGCATTGTAATACATTACAAGGTGTTTCACAGGAGCGTTATCAAACAAAATTTAACACTGTGCCACATAAGGAGATAATACTGAGTGAGATAGATTTTAAGGAGCATGTTAAAAGAGGAGGTGGAGAAACTTAGAGAGAGAATTCCAGAGCTTAGGACCCAGGCAGCTGACAGCATGGCCACCTAACATGGGGCAAAGGAAATCAGGGATGTCCAAGCGGCCATAATTGAAGGAGTGCAGATATCCCAGAGGTTTGTAGGACCGGAGGAGGTTACAGCGATAAAGAGAGGTGAGGCCATGGAGGGAACTGAAACCCAAGGCAAGATTTTATCCATGTCGTGCTTTTTCCGACAAGGGAACCGGAAGTGGGCAGCACGTCCGCTCTCTCCCTTTTTGCTGGTTCCACGCGATTATAATTGAAAATCAAAGGGTTGTCCGCGGGCATGGGAGACATGCGTGATCATGCGGCAGAGATCATTTTTCATTGGTGGAACCTGCCGTCATTCAGTGAAGTATCATGTGTGGTCGAGCTACAAATAATCCTTCAATGCAATCATGGAGGCTCATCAGCTCGGTCTTTAAGGAGAGTATTCTACCTTTTCTCCCCCTTGACTTAGTATAATATTTTACCGACCTTCACCCATCTTTACACTTCTCCAACACCATCAACATCCCCCCTTTGTAATTGGTTTATTTCATCACCAACACCACCATGTCTGCAGGTAGGCAGAGACCAGTCCCACAGCTCAGTGATGCCTCCCTGCAGGTTCTCCCCCTGCAGGCTGTCAGGGAAAGGCGGGAGGTCCCCTTTCCTGCAGATGGCATCAGAAGATCCTCCCGCCTAACCAAGGTGGCCTGGACGGAGGTGGCAGAGGACCATCTGCTCAGATCAGCCAGGGTAAGTGATGCGGCCAAATCTTAACAATTGACATCGTGTGGGATCCTCAAAACTTTATGTTCATCAGTGGGTATCCATGCCAGGCGGGTGAATGTGTGATCAGTGTTGGTGCCACATAGCAGTAATGGCCAGAGAATGTGGAAGTCTGGAGTCTGGTTGCGCTTGGATGCAGTATGGCGACTGACAAGCCAGAATGAGTGATAGGTATGCATGTAGACATGGGGGGACTAGGCACCACTTGACATGTCATTAACTCAACATTTTCTCATGCAGGACAAACAGACCCACAATCAGTGGGAGTGCACCAAGACACAGGGTGGTGTTCCAGATCCTAGACTCCTGACCCCAGCAGAGGAAGGAGGATGAGCCATTGTGGATGGTGAGATTGGATCATCGAGGTATAAAAATGAAGTGCCAACCTTACTGTTGCTGCCATATGGGCACACAGGAGGACCACATGAGAAAGTGATGTGCTCATGTTGTGATGGTGCTTAATGTGGTTCTGTTTGTTCTCCACTGCAGGTGTCTGCAATCACACAGCAAGGACAATGACAAGCCAGCAACCCTAACGCTAACCTTAACCTGTTCACTCCGCCTCTGGGGACAATGATACCAGTGCCCTCGAGGGCGCACCTTCACCTTCCTTGTCTTCATCCTCCATCAGCTCAATCCACATGGTCCGTTGGGAGTGGGGGCGGGGGTAGTTGTGCGTAGGATCAGGGTCACAAATCTGGTGGGTACGACACAGACACGCCCCAGTAGCTGAGGAAAAATTTACAGTCGGGCCCCCTGACATTCGGAGCCTGGAGCCAAACATCCATTCCAATGTCACCCTCCCTTGTGCCGTAGAGTTCAAGAAAGAAAACCACTGACCTCAGGCACAACTGCACAAAGCCAATTGGTCCACGTCACCTTTAAACTAACATGAACTGGGTGCCACGAGATTCCCTGTGTGCTGCTGACTGAATCGGGCAGGTAGGACATAAGTTCAATTAATTATAAGGTAATGAGTATTCATGGTATGCAAGTGTATTAAAAGTTGGAACCCGTCACAGGAATGCGTGAGGCTCGAACCGCTGCAAAAACGCTGCTGACTTAATCTCCACATTTGAACCCGCCTCCGGGAGATTGAAATATCACCTCCCGCCTAATTAGGTCACACTGCCTGCAACAAGTTCCCCTCTCGCAGGCCCATAAAACGAACCCCCCACCCATCGTCAAGGATGAGAATTTCTTGGGGGAGCCTGGAACCGTGCCTGAGTCCCCAACTCTCCTCACCACTCACCTACCGGGTTTAAAAACAGGGTCTATACTGCAGTTTTGTAAAGGTAGTTTTCACACACAGTTCTTATTGTCAAGCTCCCACTGTTTTGTGTTCAGTGATTTAAAAACATTGTTCCTCTTGTTATCAGAAGGTTCTGACTTTCTTGTCTGTGCTTGCAGTATGCTCCAGTGCAGGGGTAAAATGAAATAATGGCACCAAAGCCTGTACCTGAACTACTACAAACAGAGTGGTGGTGTGAAAAGTGGGGGGGGGGGGGGGGGGTGGTCCACAGGGGTCCCAGCCGCATTTATAAATATGTTCGTCGGTATTGTCTTCCAGTTCAGAAGAAGGATTCAATATTCAAGTGTTGACATACTCTCTTGACAGATGCTGCCTGACCTACTGAGTGTTTTCCAGTGCTTTCTGCTTTTTGTTTCAGATTTCCAGCCTTTTAGAACCATCAAAATTTACAGCTCAGAAGGAGCATCCTACCTGTGTTGGATCTTTTGAAAGAGCAGTTGTGCTTATTCCTACATCCCCAATTTTTATCCATAACCCGGTAGCTTCCAACACCTTTTCACATAGAATGTTCCAGATCCTGACATCTCACTGAGTGAAGAAATTTCTTCTCATCTGCCCTCTAGATGTTTTGCCAATGACTTCAAATCTATGGCTTCTGGTTACTGACCCATTCACCAAAGGAAGTCGTTTGTCTCTATTTAACTTTGATTAACTTCTACTTCACAGAAGGCTGACTTCACCCCGTTGACATGACAGGTCTGGGCAGTGATGGGTCCTTTTGAAGTTTTTAAGAAAAAGGCCATTTCTCCTCTTGTGTAGAGTTCGAGTTGCTAAGAATGTTTTCGAGCATCCTCTTTCTCTTTAGCAGCCTACTTAAGCCAGACTGCTGAAAACTGATACACTTGTGCCGTCCTGCCTCCCTCATCCTTCTGGCCGAACCTTCATCGATCTACCACTGCATTGCTTTTGACAAGGGAGAGGACTTCAGTCATGCAAACGCGGGGGAGCCAGAACGCAGGGACTGAGAGGGCTGCCAACCTGCCAGGATCGCCCTGGAATCTCCAGAACTTGAGGATTTATCTCCAAGAGAGTGCAGGAGAAAAATCACACGAGCAACAAACAAAATTGTGATTTTTTTTTGAATACTTTTATCTATTAGGTGGTAGAAAAAATTCTGTTTCATTCACACTTTAGATGAATCTAATTGGACGACAAAGAGTCTGTTCCCTTTCCAATTGGCTGTGGGAGGCCGGAGGGATGGACCAATGGCGGGATTATAGGAATGGGGCGCGAGGCGGGTGGTCATGTGATGAAACCACCAGGAGAGCGGCCAAACAGAATTGGCAATCCTAGACACTGATCTCATGTGAGCTAAACTAAATAAGCTTGCAACGTAAAAGAATCTTAAGACACTCTAAAGCTTTTAATACTAAGTTCCCTTTAAAGACAGGACTGTCGACAATTGTGATCAAAGTACCCATCATGTGATGAAAGTACAAAGTCTTTTAATACTTTGGCAAGATTAAAATGTAATGTTCATTGACTTACTGAAGGGAATCTTTTCCGATTAGATGTGTGCGAGGCCGTGTCACAGGGTAACGCACTGTCGAGCTATCAAGAGCTGGCACTTTGCAATTTTCATTTATATTTCAAGCACACTGTACCTATTCATGTGTCAGATCAAAGAAAGTCTTTAGCTGAATTAATCCTTGATGAAAAAGAGTGCTCCAGTACTCTTCTGGACGATGCATCATATCTGGATCTTTGTTTTAAACAAAGGGAAGAACGGCTTTTGTTTTCAACTTGGTTACTGTAGCTTCGTTTTGAAGAAAAAGTCTACTGAGATAAAGTTTCTGTTTTTGCCACATACTCCTACTCTTGGATCTTTGGTATGATTTTTATAACAGCCTCCCACTGCAATTTGCATGTACACTTTGCAAAAACCTCATCATCAAATCATAGAATGTCATAGCACAGAAGAAAGCCTTTGAGCCCATCTTGTCTGTACTAGCTGATAAGACAGCACAGTGGAGCAGTGGTTAGCACCGCAGCCTCACAGCTCCAGCGATTCTGGGGGGTTCAATTCTGGGTACTGCCTGTGCGGAGTTTGCAAGTTCTCCCTGTGACCGCGTGGGTTTTCGCCGGGTGCTCCGGTTTCCTCCCACAGCCAAAGATGTGCAGGTCGATAGGTAAATTGGCCATTATAAATTGCCCCTAGTATAGGTAGGGGAAGGTGGGGATATGAGAGGGTAATGGGATTAGTGTAAATGGATGGTTGAAGGTCGGCATGGACTCGGTGGGCCGAAGGGCCTGTTTCAGTGCTGTATCTCTAAATAAATAAACTATTCAATTATTCCCAATCCCTGCTCTTTCCCCTTAGATTTATCCCTGAAGTATTCATCCAGCTTCCTTTTGAAGGTTACTATCTGCTTCCACCATCCTTTCAGGCAGCACATTCCAGATTATAACAGCTCACTGTGTAAAAAAATGCTGTCCTCACATTGCCTCGGCCTTCAATCTGTGTCCTTTGGTTTCTGACCCACCTGCCAATAGAAATAGTTTCTCCCTATTTATTCTATCAAAACTCCTCATAATTTTGAATACCTCTATTAAATCTCTCCTTAATCTCCTCTGCTCTAGGGAGGCCATTATAGAAATTTATTTGGAAAGTTAATCTACAGATCAGCCCCACTAGTGGGGGTCGAGGAGGATCAAGGGAAGAGACTGAAATATTGCTAAATTGGAAAGACTGTGAATGCAAACAGCAGGGGCTGACTTTTTATCCAGTCCAGTAATGAAAAATGCATTAATCCAATCATTCTGGGAAAGATTGGATAGAATGGGCCTGGTAGTAAATCAGAGATTTGTTTTGTTTGTGAAATAGAAGCAGAAATTCATAACTGACAGAGTGCATCATGCCCATGCATTTGTAATGTGCTCTCAGTCTCATAAGTGATGCTTGACAGCGACAATTCACTTCATCTGGAGACTGACAGGTTCTCTGTAAATACTGAAACAAGGCTCATGGGACCAGGGGGAGGATGATGGAATACTCTCACAGTTAAGAGTTTAATGTTAGTGTTGACAGAATCCGCTGCATCAATCTGAGGTGTTACTGAGTGGAGATGTTGTATCAAGTCTTGTTCCTTTTTAGTTGCCAGTTTGTGAGGCAACACTCATGACTAGGATTGTATGGCTCATGAACATCTCAGGGATACGTCTGCATATGCACCGTATGTATTGCGTGTGCCTCAGTGACAAAAATCTTAAAATAAGGGCTAATTTATTTAGGATTGAAATCAACACGAGAACACAAGAAATATGAGCAGGAGTAGACCACATGGCTCATCGAGCCTGCTCCGCCATTCAATACGAGCATGGCTGGTCTTAGGTTTCAACTCCACTTTCCCACCCTCTCACCATACTCCTTGATTCCCTGAGAGACCAAAAATCTATCTATCCCAGCCTTAAATGTATTCAATGATGGAGCATCCACAATCCTCTGGGATAGAGATTTCCAAAGATTCAAAACCCTTTGAGTGAAGTAATTTCTCCTCATCCCAGTCCTAAATGAATGGCCCCTTATCCCGAGACAGTGACCCTGTGTTTTAGATTCTTTCACCAGCGGAAATGATCTCTCAGTGTCTACCCTATCCAGCCCCTTCAGAATCTCGTATTTTTCAATTAGATCACCTCTCATTCTTCTAAACTCCAAAGAATACTGTCCCAATTTACTCAGCCTCTCATCATAGGTCAACCCCCTCATCCCGGGGACCAACTTAATGAACCTTTGCTGAACCGCCTCCAATGCAAGTATATCCTTTCTTAAATTTGGAGACCAAAACCACACACAGTCTTCCAGATGTGGTCTCACCAAAACCTTGTGCAATTGCAGAACTTCTTCACAAACAGAAGGGAAAATTACTTGATTCTTCCTGGGCTAATTGAAAATTTCCAACCTTGACAGATAACTTGTTAGGTAAGTGCATCAAGGCAAAGGTGCAGTTACAGGTAAATGGAGATGAGTTATAGTTTAGCTATGATCTATCTAATTGAATGGGAAAACAGTCTCGAGGGGCTGAATGGCCTACTCCTGTTCCTATGTTTTTATTTTCCTATGTAAGTTTAGAGTGAATTCTGTATTAAAAAGAACTATTCTAATTTGCATCTGATACTGTCTGGCTTCTGTATATCTCGGTTGACTCCTCTATATGACAATACACACTAGAAAGGAGGAACTGTTCAGTTGGCCAGGTACTTGTACATATCTAAGTTTTGGTTGATGTACATGCACAATAAATGATGGGGAGAAAGATACAATTTATTCCTGTGTGGTACTGTATAGTTAATGTAATGAGAAGAAAGAACTGGTATTGATATAGAACCTTTCATGATCTCAGGATGTCCCAAAGTGTTTTATAGCCAATGAACTATTTTTGAAATGTAGTCCCTGTTGTCTCAGCAGCCAATTTGCACACAGCAAACTCCCACAAACAGTAATGTAATAATGACCAGATAATCAGGTTTTAGTGATGTTGTTTGAGGGTTAAGTATTGGCCAGGACTTCGGGAAAACTTCCCTGCTCTTCTTTGACATAGTGCCATGGCATCTTTCTCACCCAGCCAAGAGGGAAACTAGGACCTCGGTTTAATGTCTCATCTGAAAGATGGCACCTCCGACAATGCAGCACTCCCTCAGTACTGGCACTGCAGTGCCAGCCGAGATCTTGTCTCTTTGAGTGGAGCCATGCACCCCAGACCTTTGGGACAGAGAGGTGAGGGTGATATAAAATGAGGCACTAAATGAAGGCTAATTACTGTTGATTTTATCCAGATTGTCATTGCTGGACTTTTTGGATTATCCCAAGGTCAGAAAACCAGCAGGAAGTCTTTCATTCCATTTCTTTTGTGAATAATCTTTTTAAAGTTGCTGTGTTGTGATATGATGACAAGCTAACTGGAGCACATGTTAGCCACACACACACTACTGGGCCCCCTTTTGAGTGCTGAGCCAATTAGCAGCGTGGGCCGCAGTTGACCGAACGCCACGATCATTCAGATGGGGAAGCAGCATGAAGTTTGCGTGCTGCAGGCCTCAGTGGGACTGGGCACAGGCTAATTGTGCCTGAAACTGGGAGCAATCAACTTTTTCTCCCATTGATGTTCCAAATGCATCTAGTATTTCGCAAAACTCTTGCATTGCAGTCATGCATTTTGTTTCACCCGACAATAACATTGCTCAGTGTGCTCTTTGGGGAATTCTGTTATAAAATGTGTTTCAATCATTTGTGAGGAAAAAAAATATATTAAATATTAAAATGTTGGTTGTATAGAGATTGCACAATTCTACTTTGATGGTTCTATTTTAGTGCATGGAACCAGGACAGCAGACATTCCCTCGGGATCCATTTTTTAACAAAAATAATTGGAAGAGGAAGATGTAGAATTAATTTGTGTAAATGGTGTGAGGGGGTCTAATCCATGTGACAGTGTGAGTCATCCAGTGTGCTTGTCAAAGAACCGTTTGGGGTTATAGGAACAGATATAATACAGCACTCAGCTCATTTACCTGAGGCCGATTCTGTCCTCATTGGCAAGCAACTTGTCAACACATTTTTCATGCGTTAGGCTGAATTAAACTCAGTAGCTAAAAGCAAGACAAACTCATAACAGTGACTAAAATCCGATCTTGAAAAAAATCCAATGAGGAGGTGTCAGTCGTGTAGCCTCAGCATTCATGTGGCTGGTCCAGTTAAGTGTCTGGCTAATGGTAAGCCCCAAATGTTGATGGTAGGGCCTTGAACATGGTGCTGACATTGAAGGTCAACAGGAGATGGCCGAGCCTTCTCTTCTTTGCGATTGATGTCACCTGGCACTTAAGTGACCCTGAGGACAATTCAATCAGGGTCAACGGTAATGCTCTCCGGAGTGAAAGAACCTTCTGACATTCAGATATGAGGAATGGGCAGTTGGCAAAGGCTAATCCAGCAGTAGTTAGTGCTTTTAGGAGGGAAGCAAGAAAACTGGGAGATAAAGGATTCCTGGGACAATGATATGTGCTAAAACTAAGTTAAGATTGATGAGACTGGGAATTGGAGGGATAACCAGTGGTGAATACCCAAGTAGTTTTGCACCAATAAATTAACTTGATTCTGATGCTCTGATGATATGAAATGGTGCTAATGAGTATCACCAATCTTCTTTTTAAGCACCGATATATCTCTCCAAGGTGCTGCTGAGACTGTTTCCCATTGATTTCCAGCGATTTGTTCTTGAATTAGCATTTGCTGTTAGGTAATAGCTCTAAATAGCTGGGTAAGTATCGAAGGTAAGAAAGGTTTACAGTTTTTTTTCATATATAGTAAGTAGTGTTTTTTAGGGAGTTCTGTAGTAACGAGGACCAGGGAAGAAGGGCACTGGAGTAATTGATATTATTTGATATTAAGATCTTCCAAAAGGTTTAATTTGAAGGGTTAAGTCATGGCAGGAGAGCTCAAAGCTGTGGTGTGCTCCTCGTGCTCCATGTCGGAAGCCGGGGACATGTCCAGTGCCCCGGGACCGGCATGTGTGTAGGAAGTATCTCCAGCTGCAGCTCCTGGAAGCCCGGGTTTCAGAGCTGGAGCGGCAGCTGGGGACACTATGGAGCATCCACGAGACGGAGAGTATCGTGGATAGCACGTATAGAGAGGTGGTCACACCGCAGGCTCAGACTCCACAGGCAGGAAAGGAATGAGTGACCACTAGGCAGAGCAAGAGGAATAGGCAGGCAGTTCAGGAATCGGAAATAAAAGCAAGAAATGCTGGAAATACTCAGCAGGTCCGGCAGCATCTGTGGAGAGAGAAGCAGAGTTAACGTTTCAGGTCAGTGACCCTTCCTCAGAACTGGCAAATATTAGAAATGTAAAAGGTTATAAGCAAGTAAAGCGTGGATGGGGCAAGAGATAACAAAGGAGAAGGTGTTGATAGGACAAGGTCACAGAATAGCTGACCAGAAGGTCATGGAGCAAAGGCAAACAATATGTTAATGCTGTGTTGAAAGACAAAGCATTAATACAGATAGGGTGTTAATGGACTGGAAATTGAACAGCCGCAAGTACAAACATGAAAATAAAACAGTAAGCAAACAGAACAATCTAAGATGAAATAAAATAAAATAAACACACAAAAAAAAGGAAAAAGAAAAAAATAACTCAAAATCAAAGTAAAAGTGGGGTCCTCACGCTCTGTAATTATTGAACTCAGTGTTCAGTCCGGCAGGCTGTAGTGTGCCTAATCGGTAAATGAGATGCTGTTTCTCGAGCTTGCGTTGATGTTCACTGGAACACTGCAGCAATCCCAGGACAGAGATGTGAGCATGAGAGCAGGGGGGAGCGTTGAAATGGCAAGCGAACGGAAGCTCGGGGTCCTGCTTGCGGACTGAGCGGAGGTGTTCCGCAAAGTGGTCACCCAGTCTGCGTTTGGTCTCCCCAGTGTAGAGGAGACCACATTGTGAGCAGCGAATACAGTATACTACATTGAAAGAAGTACAAGTAAATCATTGCTTCACCTGAAAGGAGTGTTTGGGGCCTGGGATAGTGAGGAGAGAGGACCTGAAACATTAACTCTGCTTCTCTCTCCACAGATGCTGCCAGGCCTGCTGAGCATTTTCAGCATTTCTTGTTTTTATTTCAGATTTCCAGCATCCGCAGTATTTTGCTTTTATTTCAGTTCAGGAATTTCCTGTGGCACAGTGGCGCAGTGGTTAGCACCGCAGCCTCACAGCTCCAGCGACCCGGGTTCAATTCTGGGTACTGCCTGTGTGGAGTTTGCAAGTTCTCCCTATGTCTGCGTGGGTTTCCTCCGGGTGCTCCGGTTTCCTCCCACATGCCAAAGACTTGCAGGTTGATAGGTAAATTGGCCATTATAAATTGCCCCTATGTAGGTAGGTGGTAGGGAAATATAGGGACAGGTGGGGAGGAATATGGGATTAGTGTAGGATTAGTATAAATGGGTGGTTGATGGTCGGCACAGACTCGGTGGGCCGAAGGGCCTGTTTCAGTGCTGTATCTCTATTTCAAAAACAGATATACTGCTTTGGATACTGTTGGGGAGAATGGACTCTCGGGGGGAAGCAGGAACAGCCCAATTTGTTGTACCACGGTTGGCTCTGCTGCAAAGGGGAGGAGTAAAAAGTGTGGGAATGCAATAGTTATAGGGGATTCAGTTGTAAGGGGAATAGATAGGTGTTTCTGTGGCCACAAAAGAGACTCCAGGATGGTATGTTGCCTCTATGGTGCTAGGGTCAAGGATGTCTCAGAGCGGTTACAGGACATTCTGAAGGGGGAGGGTGAACAGCCAGTGGTGGTGGTACACATTGGTACAAACAACTGAGGTAAAAAAAAGGATGAGGTCCTAAAAGTAGAATATAGGGAGCTAGGAAGTAAGTTGAAAAGCAGGACCTCAAAGGTAGTGATCTCAGGATTACTACCAGTGCCATGTGCTAGTCAGAGTAGAAATAGCAGGACAGATCGGACGAATACGTGGCTGAAGAAATAGTGTGAGGGGGAGGGTTTTAGATTCCTGGGACATTGGGACCGGTTCTGGGGGAGGTGGGACCAGTACAAACTGGATGGGTTACACCTGGGCAGGACCGGGACTGATGTCTGTGGGAGGTGGGACCAGTACAAACTGGACGGGTTACACCTGGGCAGGACCGGGACTGATGTCCTCGGGGGAGTATTTGCGAGAGTGGTTGGGGAGTGTTGAAACCAAAATGGCAGGGTTTTGGGAACCTTTGCAAGGAGTCAGAGGAGGGGGAATCAAAGACAAGAACAAAAGACAGTAAGGGGAATAAGAAAAGTGATAGGCAGAGAAATCAAGGGCCAGAATCAAACAGGGCCACAGTGAAAAATAGTGGGAAGGGGACAAGTAATGTTAACAAGACAAGCCTTAAGGCTTTGTGCCTTAACGTGCAGAGCATTCGCAATAAATTGGATGAATTAATCGTGCAAATAGATGTAAGCAGGTATGATATAGTCGGGATTACAGAGACATGGCTGCAAGGTGACCAGGGATGGGAAATGAACATCCAGGGATATTCAGTATTTAGGAAGGACCTTCCAGGAGCTCTTCCAGCGCACCAGAGTTTTGGGGAAAAAAAGCCAACAGTGACGTCAGAGGAGAGCTGCAAGGTGATTGGCTGGGTGAGTCACTGCTGTTAGTGCATTTAAATATCTTAAAAAAATAAGGGAAAAGTTTTTTTTGTTGAAAAAAACCTCTGGTGATAGGTGAGTACTACTAAAGTGTTTTTTTTTAATGGACTTTAGATTGTAGTGGGTAGAACAAGGCCCCTAGTGTAATTAGTATTTTTTAATTCAGGGAGTAACTAATTAATCTAAGGGTAAGTCAAGACAGGAGAGCTCAGCCCCGTGATATGCTCCTCCTGTGCTATGTGGGAAATCAGGGATACTTCCACTGTCCCTGATGACCATGTGTGCAGGAAGTGTATCCATTTGCAGCTACTGGCTACCCACATTATGGAGCTGGAGCTGCGGGTGGATTCACTCTGGAGCATCCGCGATGCTGAGGACATCGTGGATAACACGTTTAGTGAGGTGTTCACACCGCAGGTAACAGCTGCACAGGCAGTAAAGGGATGGGTGACCACCAGACGGAGTAGTAGGCGTAGGCAGGTAGTGCAGGAGTCCCCTCTGGCCATCCCCCTCTCAAACAGATATACCGCTTTGGATACTGCTAGGGGGTTGACCTCCCAGGGGAAAGCAGCAACAGCCAAGTTTGTGGCACCACGGAGGGCTCTGCTGCACAGCAGGGGAGGAAAAGGGGTGGAAGAGCTATAGTGATAGGAGATTCTATCGTAAGGGGTGCAGATAGGCGTTTCTGTGGCCACAAACGAGACTCCAGGATGGTATGTTACCTCCCTGGTGCTAAGGTCAAGGATGTCTCGGAGCGGCTGCAGGACATTCTGAAAGGGGAGGGTGAACAGGCAGAGGTCGTGGTCCATATTGGTACTAACGACATAGGCAGGAAGAGAGATGAGGTCCTGCAAAGTGAATATAGGGAGTTAGGCAGAAGGTTAAAAAGCTGGATCTCCAGGGTTGCAATCGCAGGATTACTCCCTATGCCACGTGCTAGTGAGGGTAGGAATAGGAGGATTAGGCAAATGAATGCGTGGCTGAAGAGCTGGTGTAGGCGGGAGGGCTTCAGCTACTTGGATCATTGAGATCTCTTCTGGTGCAGAGGTGACCTGTACAAGAGGGACGGGTTGCATCTGAACTGGAAGGGGACCAATATCCTTGCGGGAAGGTTTGCTAGTACTACTCGGGAGGGTTTAAACTAGTCTTGCAGGGGGGTGGGACCCAAAGTAATAGTCTCTCCAATGAGATAGTTGAGGCAAATGTAGAGGTTAAAGCAAGCAAGTCCAGTAGGCAGGCCGGGCAGGGAACGTGGAAGGTCTGGTAGGCTAAACTGCATTTACTTTAATGCAAGAAGCCTTACAGGTAAGGCTGATGAACTCAGAGCATGGATCAGTACATGGGATTGGGATATTATAGCTATTACGGAAACGTGGTTAAGGGATGGGCAGGACTGGCAGCTCAATATTCAGGGGTACCGATGCTTCCAGCGTGACAGAGGTGGAGGTAAGAGAGGAGGGGGAGTTGCACTATTGATTAGGGAGGACATCAAGGCAGTACTTAGAGAGGATATCCCGGAGGGAACGTCCAGCGAGGCCATATGGGTAGAACTTAAAAATAAGAAAGGGGTGATCACTTTGATGGGATTATACTATAGGCCCCCCAATAGTCAGCGGGAATTGAAGGAGCATATATGTAGGGAAATCACAGATAGGTGTAGGAATTATAGGGTTGTAATAGTAGGTGATTTTAACTTCCCTTATATTGACTGGGACTGCCTTAGTGCTAAGGGATCAGATGGGGAAGTATTTGTTAAGTGTGTCCAGGATAGTTTTCTGAAGCAGTATGTGGATGGCCCTACTAGAGAAGGGGCTACACTCGACCTCCTCTTAGGAAATGAGGCTGGGCAGGTGGTTGATGTGTCAGTGGGGAAGCACTTTGGGACCAGTGACCATAACTCTATTAGCTTCAAGATAGTTATGGAAAAGGATAGGACTGGTCCTCAGGTTGAAGTCCTAAATTGGGGGAAGGCTAATTTCGATGGCATCAGACAGGAACTCTCAAAAGTTGAATGGGCGAGGCTGTTTACAGTTAAAGGGACGTTTGGCAAGTGGGAGGCTTTTAAAAGTGAGATAGGAAGAGCTCAAGGCCGGCATGTTCCTGTTAGATGGAAGGGCAAGGCTGGCAAGTTTAGGGAACCTTGGTTGACGAGGAATATTGAGGGTTTGGTCAGGACAAAGAAGGAGGCATATGTCAGGTATAGGCAGCTGGGATCGAGCGAGTCCCTCGAGGGGTATAGGGGATGTAGGACTACACTTAAGAAGGAAATTAGAAGGGCAAAAAGGGGCCAGGAGATTTCCCTGGCAGATAAGATAAAGGAGAATCCTAAAAGGTTCTATAAGTATATTAAGAGTAAAAGGGTAGCTAGGGAGAGAGTTGGTCCCCTTAAGGATCAGTGTGGTAATCTATGTGTGGAGCCACGGGAAATGGGCACGATCTTAAATGAATACTTCTCGTCTGTATTTACCGTGGAGAAGGCCATGGAAGCGTGAGTTCAAGGGAGGGAACAGCGATATCCTGGAGCATATCAACATTACAAAGGAGGAGGCGTTGGAGGTTTTGAAGCATATTAAGGTGGATAAATCCCCAGGGCCCGACCAGGTGTATCCTAGGATGCTATGGGAAGCAAGGGAGGAGATCTCTGTGGCCCTGGCAGAGATTTTTGTATCATCATTAGCCACGGGTGAGGTGCCGGAAGACTGGAGGATAGCCAATATTGTGCCTTTATTTAAGAAGGGCAGAAGGGATAAGCCAGGGAACTCCAGGCCGCTGAGCCTTACATCAGTAGTGGGAAAGTTATTGGAAGGGATTCTGAGAGACAGGATTTATATGCATTTGGAAAGGCAAGGTCTGATTAAGGATAGTCAGCATGGCTTTGTGCGTGGGAAATCACGTCTCACGAATTTGATTGAATTTTTCGAGGAGGTGACCAAGAGGATTGAGGAGGGCAGGGCGATGGACGTTGTCTACATGGACTTTAGCAAGGCCTTTGACAAGGTCTCGCATGGTAGGCTGATCCAGACAGTTCGAACACATGGGATCCAAGGTGAGCTAGCCAATTGGATACAAAATTGGCCTGGTGATTGGAGGCAGAGGGTGGTAGTGGAGGGTTGTTTTTCAGATTGCAGGATGGTGACCAGTGGTGTGCTGCAGGGATCGGTGCTGGGCCCTCTGTTGTTTGTCATATGTATTAATGACTTGGATGTGAATGTAGGGGGCATGATTAGTAAGTTTGCAGATGACACCAAAATTGGTGGTATAGTGGACAGTGAAGAAGGTTGTCTAAGGTTACAACAGGATATAGATCAACTGGGAAAGTGGGCAAGGGATTGGCAAATGGAATTTAATGCAGACAAGTGCGAAGTGATGCATTTTGGGAAGTTAAACCAGGGCAGGACAGATACAGTGAATGGCAGGGCCCTGGGGTGTGTTGTTGAGCAGAGAGACCTTGGGGTGCAAGTACATAGTCCCCTGAAAGTAGCAACACAGGTAGACAGGGTGGTAAAGAAGGCGTATGGCATGCTTGCCTTCATCGGCCAAGGCATTGAGTACAAGAGTTGGGACATCATGTAACAGTTGTACATTACGTTGGTTAGGCCGCATTTGGAGTACTGTGTGCAGTTCTGGTCACCACACTACAGGAAAGATGTGATTAAGTTAGAGAGGGTGCAGAAAAGATTCACAAGGATGTTGCCTGAATTGGGGGGCTTGAGTTATAAAGAGAGATTGGATAGGCTGGGTCAGTTTTCCCTGGAGCGAAGGAGGCTGAGAGGGGACATGATAGAGATATATAAAATTATGAGAGGCATAGATAGGGTAAATAGCCAGAGTCTGTTTACCATGGTAGGGGTGACTAAAACTAGAGGGCATAGATTTAAGGTGAGAGGGAGGAGGTTTAAAGGGGATCAAAGGGGTAAATTTTTCACACAAAGAATAGTGGGTATCTGGAATGAGCTGCCAGAGGAGATGGTGGAGGCAGGAACAGTAGCAACATTTAAGATGCGTCTGGGCAGGTACTTGAATGAGAAAGGCATAGAGGGATATGGAATTAATGCAGGCAGGTGGGATTATTATAGATAGGCATTATGGTTGGCATGGGCGCGGTGGGCCGAAGGGCCTGTTTCTATGCTGTACAACTCTATGACTCTATGACAGACAAAAAGAAAAAGGCGGTGGAGTTGCATGGCTGGTTGAAGAGGAAATTAACGCAATAGTGAGGAAAGATATTTGCTCTGACGATGTGGAATCTGTATGGGTAGAGCTGAGAAACGCTAAGGGGCATAAAACATTTGTTTTATAGATCCCCAAAGTGTCGTGGTGTTGCTGGGAATGGCATTAAACAGGAAATTACAGATGCATGCGATAAAGGAACATCTGTAATTATGGATGTCTTTAATTTGCATATAGATTGGACAAATCAAATTAGTCACAATACCGTAGAGGAGGAATTCTTGGAGTGTATACGGGATGGTTTTCTGGACCAATATGTTGAGGAACCAACTAGAGAACAGGCCATCCTAGACTGGGTATTGTGTAATGAGAGAGGAATAATTGACAATCTAGTGGTGCGAGACCCCTTGGGGATGAGCGACCAAATATGATAGAGTTCTTCATCAAGATGGAGAGTGCCGTAGCTGATTCTGAAACTAGGGTCCTGAATCTTAGTGAAGGAAACTACGAAGATATGAGGCGCGAGTTGGCTACGACAGATTGGGAATCGTTACTTAAAGGGATGACGGTGGATAGGCAATGGCAAACATTTAAAGAGCGCATGGATGAACTGCAACAATTGTTTATCCCTGTCTGGCACAATAGTAAAACAGGGAAGGTAGCCAAACCATGGCTTACAAGGGAAATTAGAGATAGCATTAGATCCAAGAAAGAGGCATATAAATCTGCCAGAAAAAACAACAGACCTGAGAATTGGGAGTAGTTTAGAATTCAGCAAAGGAGGGCTAAGGGATTGATTAAGAAGGGGAAAATAAAGTACGAGAGCAAGCTTGTGGGGAACATAAAAACTGACTGTAAAAGTTTCTTTAGGTATGTGAAGAGAAAAAGACTGGTGAAGACAAATGTAGGTCCCTTACAGTCAGAAATAGGGGAATTTATTGTGGGGAACAAAGAAATGGCTGACCAACTAAATGCATACTTTGGTTCTGTCTTCACAAAGGAGGACACAAATATCATACCAGAAATGTTGGAGAACACAGGGCTTAGTGAGAGAGAGGAACTGAAGGAAATCAGTATTAGTAGAGAAATGGTATTGGGGAAATTGATGGGATTGAAGGCCGATAAATCCCCAGGGCCTGATGGTATGCATCCCAGAGTACTTAAGGAAGTGGCTCTAGAAATAGTGGATGCATTGGTGGTCATCTTCCAAGATTCTATAGACTCTGGAACAGTTCCTACAGATTGGAGGGGAGCTAATATAACCCCATTATTTAAAAAGGGAGGTAGAGAGAAAGCACGGAATTATAGACCAGTCAGCCTGACATCAGTAGTGGGGAAAATTCTAGAGTCCATTATCAAAGATTTTATAGCAGAGCACTTAGAGAACAGTGGTAGAATCGGGCAGAGTCAGCATGGATTTACTTAAGGGAAATCATGCTTGACAAATCTACTAGAATTCTTCGTGGATGTAACTAGTAGAGTTGATGAGGGGGAGCCAGTGGATGTGAACAAAGAACAAAGAACAAAGATAATTACAGCACAGGAACAGGCCCTTCGGCCCTCTAAGCCTGCGCCGATCCAGATCCTCTCTCTAAACATGTCGCCTATTTTCTAAGGTTCTGTATCTCTTTTCTTCCTGCCCATTCATGTATCTGTCTAGATACATCTTAAAAGACGCCATCGTGCCCGCATCTACCACCTCCGCTGGCAACGCGTTCCAGGCACCCACCACCCTCTGCGTAAAGAACTTTCCACGCATATCCCCCCTAAACATTTCCCCTTTCACTTTGAACTCGTGTCCTCTAGTAATTGAATCCCCCACTCTGGGAAAAAGCCTCTTGCTATCCACCCTGTCTATACCTCTCATGATTTTGTACACCTCAATCAGGTCCCCCCTCAACCTCCGTCTTTCTAATGAAAATAATCCTAATCTACTCAACCTCTCTTCATAGCTAGCGCCCTCCATACCAGGCAACATCCTGGTGAACCTCCTCTGCACCCTCTCCAAAGCATCCACATCCTTTTGATAATGTGGCGACCAGAACTGTACGCAGTATTCCAAATGTGGCCGAACCAAAGTCCTCTACAACTGTAACATGACCTGCCAACTCTTGTACTCAATACCCCGTCCGATGAAGGAAAGCATGCCGTATGCCTTCTTGACCACTCTATTTACCTGCGTTGCCACCTTCAGGGAACAGTGGACCTGAACACCCAAATCTCTCTGGACATCAATTTTCCACAGGACTTTTCCATTTACTGTATAGTTCACTCTTGAATTGGATCTTCCAAAATGCATCACCTCGCATTTGCCCTGATTGAACTCCATCTGCCATTTCTCTGCCCAATTCTCCAATCTATCTATATTCTGCTGTATTCTCTGACAGTCCCCTTCACTATCTGCTACTCCACCAATCTTAGTGTCGTCTGCAAACTTGCTAATCAGTCCACCTATACTTTCCTCCAAATCATTAATGTATATCACAAACAACAGTGGTCCCAGCACGGATCCCTGTGGAACACCACTGGTCACACGTCTCCATTTTGAGAAACTCCCTTCTACTGCTACTCTCTGTCTCCTGTTGCCCAGCCAGTTCTTTATCCATCTAGCTAGTACACCTTGGACCCCATGCGCCTTCACTTTCTCCATCAGCCTGCCATGGGGAACCTTATCAAACGCCTTACTGAAGTCCATGTATATGACATCAACAGCCCTTCCCTCATCAATCAACTTTGTCACTTCCTCAAAGAATTCTATTAAGTTGGTAAGACATGACCTTCCCTGCACAAAACCATGTTGCCTATCACTGATAAGCCCATTTTCTTCCAAATGGGAATAGATCCTATCCCTCAGTATCTTCTCCAGCAGCTTCCCTACCACTGACGTCAGGCTCACTGGTCTATAATTACCTGGATTATCCCTGCTACCCTTCTTAAACAAGGGGACAACATTAGCAATTCTCCAGTCCTCCGGGACCTCACCCGTGTTTAAGGATGCTGCAAAGATATCTATTAAGGCCCCAGCTATTTCCTCTCTCGCTTCCCTCAGTAACCTGGGATAGATCCCATCCGGACCTGGGGACTTGTCCACCTTTATGCCCTTTAGAATACCCAACACTTCCTCCCTCCTTATGCCGACTTGACCTAGAGTAATCAAACATCTGTTCCTAACCTCAACATCCGTCATGTCCCTCTCCTCGGTGAATACCGATGCAAAGTACTCGTTTAGAATCTCACCCATTTTCTCTGAGTCCAAGCATAACATTCCTCCTTTGTCCTTTAGTGGGCCAATCCTTTCTCTAGTTACCCTCTTTCTCCTTATATATGAATAAAAGGCTTTGGGATTTTCTTTAACCCTGTTTGCTAAAGATATTTCATGACCCCTTTTAGCCCTCTTAATTCCTCGTTTCAGATTGGTCCTACATTCCCGATATTCTTTCAAAGCTTCGTCTTTCATCAGCCGCCTAGACCTTATGTATGCTTCCTTTTTCCTCTTAGCTAGTCTCACAATTTCACCTGTCATCCATGGTTCCCTAATCTTGCCATTTCTATCCCTCATTTTCACAGGAACATGTCTCTCCTGCACGCTAATCAACCTCTCTTTAAAAGCCTCCCACATATCACATGTGGATTTACCTTCAAACAGCTGCTCCCAATCTACATTCCCCAGCTCCTGCCGAATTTTGGTATAGTTGGCCTTCCCCCAATTTAGCACTCTTCCTTTAGGACCACTCTCGTCTTTGTCCATGAGTATTTTAAAGCTTACGGAATTGTGATCACTATTCCCAAAGTAGTCCCCTACTGAAACTTCAAACACCTGGCCGGGCTCATTCCCCAACACCATGTCCAGTATGGCCCCTTCCCGAGTTGGACTATTTACATACTGCTCTAGAAAACCCTCCTGGATGCTCCTTACAAATTCTGCTCCATCTAGACCTCTAACACTAAGTGAATCCCAGTCAACGTTGGGAAAATTAAAATCTCCTATCACCACCACCCTGTTGCTCCTACATCTTTCCATAATCTGTTTACATATTTGTACCTCTATCTCACGCTCGCTGTTGGGAGGCCTGTAGTACAGCCCCAACATTGTTACCGCACCCTTCCTATTTCTGAGGTTTATTTGGATTTTCAGAAGGCTTTCGACAAAGTCCCACGTAAGAGATTAGTGTGAAAATTGAAGCGTATGGGATTGGGGGTAATGTATTGCGATGGACAGAAAACTAGTTGGCAGACAGGAAACAAAGAGTAGGGATAAATGGGTCTTTTTCCGAATGGCAGGCAGTGACTAGTGGGGTACCGCAGGGATCGGTGCCAGGATCCCAGCCAACTACAATATGTATTAATTATTTAGATGAGGGAACTAAATGTAATATCTCCAAATTTGCAGATGACACAAAACTGGGTGGGAGGGTGAGTTGTGAGGAGGGTGCAGAGATGCTTCAGGGTGATTTGGACAAGTTGAGTGAGGGGGCTAATGCATGGCAGATGCAGTATAATGTGGCTAAATGTGAGGTTATCCACTTTGGTAGCAAAAACAGCAAGGCAGATTATTATCTGAATGGCTATAAACTGAGGGAGGGGAATATGCAAAGAGACCTAGGTGTTCTCGTACACCAGTTGCTGAAGGTAAGCATGCAGGTCCAACAGGTGGTAAAAAGGCAAATGGTATGTTGACCTTCATAGCGAGAGGATTTGAGTACAGAAGCAGGGATGTCTTGCTGCAATTGTACAGGGCCTTGATGAGGCCACACCTGGAATATTGTGTGCAGTTTTTGTCTCCTTATCTGAGGAAGGATGTTCTTGCTATAGAGGGAGTGCAGCAAAGGTTTACTAGACTGATTCCTGGGCTGCCGGAACTGACATATAAGGAGAGATTGAGTTGGTTCGGATTATATTCGCTGGAGTTCAGAAGAATGAGGGGGGATCTCATAGAAACCTGTAAAATTCTAACAGGACTTGACATGGTAGATGCAGGAAGGATGTTCCCGATGGTGGGGAGTCCAGAACCAGGGGTCATAGTCTAAAGATATGGGGTAAACCTTTCAGGACTGAGATGAGGAGAAATTTCTTCACCCAGCAAGTGGTGAGCCTGTGGAACTCGCTACCATAGAAGGCAGTTGAGGCCAAAACATTGTATGTTTTCAAGAAGGAGTTAGATATACCTCATGGGTCCAAAGGGATCAAAGGGTATGGGGAGAAAGCAGGAACAGGTTACTGAGTTGGATGATCAGCCATGATCATAATGAATGGCGGAGCAGACTCGAAGGGCTGAATGGCCTACTCCTGCTCCTACTTTCTATGTTTCTATGTATGTGTAAATGACACTGCAGGGAAAACAAGGAGAGTAAGGGTGATCATTTTAGTGTTGTGCACATTAGAGGGTGGACAACACTTGCAACACTTTGCAAAGACCTTTGAGGCTGAGTCTTGGGGCTCCTTCAACTTTGATTGGCAAATATGATATTCCCTTTGTTGGAACGCCAGGATTTTGCAAATAAAAGACCTGAACTAATTGAAGTGTTCAGTCTCATTATAATTAAGTCCAAAACAATTTGAATACAGATGCTCTTTTGGATAAGGTGACAGTAGTAATGCTGGAGGGATGAGCCCCTAAAAATAATATCTAGAATGGCTGCTATTCTTTCTTGCTTCAGAGATGGCACTGTAATGCCTCACTACCTGTTACAACAAATGCAGTGAAGAACACTCTTGTATCCCCAACTAATCATGAGCAATGCCATTGGATGTATGTATATGGGAGGGCAAATCTAATAGTACAACACCATTATTGTTAAAATCACCCTAGTTACTGAACTGCCTTGGAGTGGCTGGGAGCTGAGAAATTTTCATTTTAACCTGCTCTCCTGTCCAAAGCCATCAGGGTCCTTTTTAACATAAGCGAGTCAGGTTCCCAATGATGTCATCAAGACCTGACTGCAATTTGTACTAAGAGTGGGGGATAGCAGTGAGTTTCCCACCAGGCCAAGCAAGCGTGAGCAGCAGATCAAGTCCCAGAAGAGGCTTAAAACAGTAATATATATTTTTAACATGTTTTTGTAGGCTAGGGGAAACAGGAATGATCCTGAGGAATCCATAAGGAAATCTTAGGCACAAACTGCAGGAATCTCACCACTGCACCTCCCCTCCACTCCCCTCCACCATTGATCACAAGGGCCACCCCCACCTTGGGATGGTCCACGCATTTACCTGCTTGGCGCGTGGCCCCCAGGCCATGCCACTTTGTGCCAAATTCCCAGTGGGATTGGATCAGATGTCATGCAATTGGGAGCTAAAATACCGTGGACTTCTTTATTCTTACTATGCTGTAGCTGGTGAGATTAGATTTAGATTAGATTAGAGATACAGCACTGAAACAGGCCCTTCGGCCCACCGAGTCTGTGCCGAACATCAACCACCCATTTATACTAATCCTACACTAATCCCATATTCCTACCAAACATCCCCACCTGTCCCTATATTTCCCTACCACCTACCTATACTAGTGACAATTTATAATGGCCAATTTACCTATCAACCTGCAAGTCTTTTGGCTTGTGGGAGGAAACCGGAGCACCCGGAGAAAACCCACGCAGACACAGGGAGAACTTGCAAACTCCACACAGGCAGTACCCGGAATCGAACCCGGGTCCCTGGAGCTGTGAGGCTGCGGTGCTAACCACTGCGCCACTGTGCCGCCCACTGCTAACCACTGCGCCACTGTGAGTTTTCAACTAAATCCGCAACTCAACTATCGAAAACTGTCTCCAGTAATGATCGGGCCCTTTTATGTGTGAAAGTTTTGAGGCATAGCTGTCCAATTTTAGGAGCCAGGCTAGCAAACAATTCAATAGCATCAGGTTTCCTAAAGTGGTTTTCAATCATTCCTGTGTAAGGAAAATCCCCATCTGATCGAGTAAATGTCGAGAAGATGTTTCCACTTGCGGGCGAGACCAGAACTAGGGGTCATCAATATAAAATAGCCACTAATAAAGTTAATAGGGAATTCAGGAGAAATTTCTTTGCCTAAAGAGTGGTTGGAACGTGGAACTGACGACCGCTAGTAGTTGAGGTGAATAGCATAAATAGATTTAAGAGGAAGCTAGATAAGCACATGAGGGAGAAAGGAATAGAAAGTTATGTTGATAAGGTGAGATGAGGAAGGTGGGAGGAAACTCGTGTGGAGCGTAAACACTAGCATATACTTGTTGGGCCGAATGGCCTGTTTGTCTGTTATCATTTATCAATATTTTGCAATATTGAGACACTCCCAGGACCACTTGTTTCAAAGCATCCAAAAGACTGTTGGTGTGTTTATGTGCCCATTTAAAATAAACCAATCTGACTTCCAAGGGACCTGAAGAACTATGGAATGCTTTTATTTGGTCCAAGACCACTTAAGGGACAGGGTAATGAAACACAGCTCCACCAGTGCAGCAGAATAATAGGCTGTGCATAACATGGTATCTCACTCCTGTTCTTTTAAAACATGTTGGCATTTGACTTGCCGCGAGTGATGCCACAGCAGATCTACTAGTGCATAAAATAGGCAAATATCGTTTATAATTAATGACTGTATTTATAGTTAATGCTGTGTTTATAATTAATTGCTGTGTTCTGCATATGTCCAGCCATGTGGTATCACTCTGATGCTAACTGCCACAAGAAACCATCTCAGTCAAACTGAGATAAATTTTGTGCATTTTCGAAATAAACCTTCAGTAGCCCAGGGCTGTTCTGAAGCAGTGGTTTGCAACCTTTACCTTATGGGAGACCCCTGCCTATACTGACAAACGCTGATGGGCCTCTTGGCTTAATATTTCTAAAAGAGGATGTCGGCAGGTCAAAAGTAGCATGAGTGCAGAAAATATTGTTTGTTTGGAGAAACATTGGGCTTGTCAAAGATGCAGGACAAAACTCCTCGATTTGATCTGAAGTCCCTTTGATATTCCAACAATCTGCGTTGGTAGGAAGGATGCATTTGGTTTGTTTTGTCATTGTCACCACGTGCACTGACAGAAATTTAGATTTCATGTTCTAATCTTCGAGGACCCCCATGTATTTTCTCAGTTTGAAGGCACAGTGCCTTAAACCACAGTCCCTTCTATGGTCACATAAGTGGAATAGTCTGAGGCTGCCACTGGATACAAAGGTCAAAAATAAAATTATATTTTACAGAAAGCCTTGAAAGACTTTAAGAGCCCTGTTCACAGTCATAGAATCATAAAACAGTGCAGAAGGAGGCCATTCGGACCATCAAGTCTGTACCAGCTTTTTCAAAGAGCAGTCCAGTTAGTCCGACACCCCTGCTCTTTTCCAATATCCCTGCAATTATTTTTCTCGTTCAAGTATTAATCCATTTCCCTTTTAAAGACCACTATTGAATCTATTTCCACCACCCTATCATTATTCCAAATCTTAATCACTGTTTCCGTAAAATAGATTTTCCTCATGCCACCACTAGTTCTTCTGCCAATCACCTTAAATCTGTGCCTTATGGTAATCTACCCGTCAGCCATTGTAAACAGTTTCTCTTTATTTATTTCTCCCTAAACCTTTTATGATTTTAAACACCTATATCAAATTTTCTCTTAGCCTTCTCTGCTCTAAGGAGAACAACCCCAGCTTCTACAGTCTATTCATGCAACTGTAATCCCTCATCTCTGGAAACATTCCAGTAAATCTCTTCTGTATAGCCTTCACAGCCTTCCTAAAGTGTGGTGTCCAGAATCATGCAAGTTACAAGAATTCTGAGAAATCTGATTATAAAGAAACAGGTTGCCTTTGGTGCCTTAAATGTAGCAACACATCCCTGGACTTCTCACATGAATAAATACAGATTTATTCCATTCACAACTCCTCAGATACTGAAGTAGTCAGTACCCGCATGCAACAAGACCTGGACAACATTCAGGCTTGGGCTGGTAAGTGGCAAGGAACATTTGTGCCACACAAGTAGCAGGCAATGACCATCTCCAACAAGAGAGAGTCTAACCATCATGCCTTGACATTCAATGGTATGCCATCACTGAATTCCCCACCATCAACATTCTGGGGGTTACCATTGACTAGAAACTTAACTGGGCCTTCTTTGGTCTCCTTGTCTCGAGAGACAATGGGTAAGCGCCTAGAGGTGGTCAGTGGTTTGTGGAGCAGCACCTGGAGTGGCTATAAAGGCCAATTCTAAAGTGACAGACTCTTCCACAGGTGCTGCAGATAAAATTGTCTGTCGGGGTTGTTACACAGTTGGCTCTCTCCTTGCACTTCTGTCTTTTTTCCAGCCAACTGCTAAGTCTCTTCGACTCGCCTCTCTTTAGCCCCGCCTTTACGGCTGTCCGCCAGCTCTGGCAATCACTGGCAACTGACTCCCACGACTTGTGGTCAATGTCACAGGACTTCATGTTGCGTTTGCAGATGGCTTTAAAGCAGAGACATGGACGGCCGTTGGGTCTGATACCAGTGACGAGTTCGCTGTATAATACGTCCTTGGGGATCCTGCCATCTTCCATGCGGCTCACATGGCCAAGCCATCTCAAGCGCCGCTGACTCAGTAGGGTGTATATGCTGAGGATGTTGGCTGCCTCGAGGACTTCTGCGTTGGAGATACGGTCCTGCCGTATCTGATGCCAAGGATTCTCCGGAGGCAGTGAAGATGGATTGAGTTGAGATGTCGCTCTTGGCTGACATATGTTGTCCAGGCCTCGCTGCCGTGGAACAGGGTACTGAGGACACAGGCTTGAAACACTCGGACTTTTGTGTTCCGTGTCAGTGTACCATTTTCCCACATCCTCTTGGCCAGTCTGGACATAGCAGTGGAAACCTTTCCCATGCGCTTGTTGATTTCTGCATAGAGAGACAGGTTACTGGTGATAGTTGAGCCTAGGTAGGTGAACTCTTGAACCACTTCCAGAGCATGGTCGCCGATATTGATGGATGGAGCATTTCTGACGTCCTGTCCCATGATATTCGTTTTCATGAGGCTGATGGTTAGGCCAAATTCATTGCAGGCAGCCTCAATCCTGTCGATGAGTCTCTGCAGACACTCTTCTGTGTGGGATGTCAATGCAGCATCGTCAGCAAAAAGGAGTTCCCTGATGAGGACTTTCCGTACTTTGGTCTTCGTTCTACGACAGGCAAGGTTGAACAACCTACCACCTGATCTTGTGTGGAGGAAGATTCCTTCCTCTGAAGACTTGAACGCATGCGAGAGCAGCAGGGAGAAGAAGATCCCAAACAGTGTAGGTGTGAGAACACAGCCCCGTTTCACGCCACTCAGGATAGGAAAGGGGTCTGATGAGGTGCCGCTATGCTGAATTGTGCCTTTCATATTGTCATGAAATGAGGTGAGGATACTCAGTAGCTTTGGTGGACATCCGATCTTTTCCAGTAGTCTGAAGAGATCACGTCTGCTGATGAAGTCAAAGGCTTTGGTGAGATCAATGAAAGCAACGTAGAGGGGCATCTGTTGTTTGCGGCATGTCAATGCACTGTGCCTCAGGGTAGATACGCTCAGCCAACTTCTGGAGTCTGTTTAAAACGACTCGAGCGAAGACTTTCCCCACTATGCTGAGCAGGGAGATTCCACGGTAGTTGCTGCAGTCATCACGGTCACCCTTGTTCTTATAGAGGGTGATGATATTGGCATCGCGCATGTTCTGTGGTACTGCTCCCTCATCCCAGCACAGGCAAAGCAGTTCATAGAGTGCTGAGAGTACAGCAGACTTGATTATTTCAGGGGTAATGCCATCCTTTCCAGGGGCTTTTCCACTGGCTAGAGAATCAATGGCATCACTGAGTTCTGATTTTGTTGGCTGTTCGTCCAGCTCATCCATGACTGGCAGAGACTGGGCTGCATTGAGGGCGGTCTCAGTGACAACATATTCCCTGGAGTACAGTTCTAGGTAGTGCTCCACCCAGCGGTCCATTTGCTTGCGTTGGTCAGTGATCGTTTCCCCTGATTTAGACTTGAGGGGGGCGATCTTCTTGATGGTTTGCCCAAAAGCTCTCTTAATGCCATCATACATTCCTCTGATGTTTCCAGTGTTGGAGGCCAGCTGAATACGACTGCATAGGTGTTGCCAGTAGTCATTTGCACAGCGCCTGGCTGTTCATTGTGCAGCGCTTCTGGCCACTTTAAGTGCTACGGATGTTAACTCGCTGGGGGCTTTCTTGTAGTTCAACTTTGCAGTGTGCTTAATGGCTATGACTGGTTCCAGCTCTTCAAAGTGAGATTGAAACCAGTCTGTATTCTGCTTCTCACGTTTGTCAATGGTGGTCATTGCTGAGTCATAGATGGCGTCTCTGATGTGGGCCTACTTGGTCTCCGCATCCCCTGCAGGAGTGTTTTGAAGGGCTTTTTCAAGTGAATTTAGAAACTTATGTAACAGCTGTGGATAAGAAATTCTGTTAGTGTTGATGCACGGGCGGCCCTTCCGCTTGGAGTGATGTAGCTTCTTTGGTTTGAGCCTGACTTTGTTGCACACCAGGGAGTGATCGGTGTCGCAGTCCGCACTGTGGAAGCTGCGTGTGATTTGGACACTGTTTAAAGAGGCTCGCCTTGTGACGATGAGGTCCAGCTGGTGCCAACGACGTGATCTTGGGTGTCTCCATGAAACCTGGTGACAGGGTTTAGTATGAAAGAACGAGTTGGTGATGCAGAGGTTGTGGTAGGTACACAACTCAAGCAATAACTGGACCAACTATATAAATATTGCAGCTATAAGAGCCGGTTAGAGGCTGGGAATTCTGTGGCAAATAGCTCACCTCCTGATTCCCTAAAGCCCGACCACCATCGACAAGGCACAAGTCAGGAGTGTGACGGAATACTCTCCATTTGCTTGCGTGAGTGCAGCTTCAACAACACTCAAGAAGCTCGACATTATCCAGGACAGAGCAACCCATTTGATTTGCACCCCATCCACCACCATAAATTTTCATTTCGTCCACCACCAGGCCATGTCTGTCTTTTCAGCTGGAGAAAGATCCTGCAATGCTTGAAGAAGGGAAGAATTCTCTCCAGTGCCCTGGTCAATAACTATTCCTCAAACCACATTATTAAAATGGATCAAAAACAAGAAATGCTGGATTCACTCAGCAGGTCTGGCAGCATCTGTGGAAAGAGAAGCAGAGTTAACGTTTCGGGTCAGTGTTTTTGTTTCAGATTTCCAGCATCCGCAGTATTTTGCTTTTATTAAAATGGATAATCTGGTCATTTTTTTGTATTCATTCATAGGGTGTGGGCATCCCTGGCTTGGCCAGCATTTATTACTCATCCCTAATTGCCCTTGAGAAGGTGGTGGTGAGCTGCCTTCTTGAATCGCTGCAGTGCATGTGAGATAGGTACACCCACAGTGCTGTTAGGAAAGGAGTTCCATGATTTTGACCCAGCATCAGTGAAGGAACAGGCAATATAGTTTCAAGTCGGGATAGTGTGTGGCTTGGAGAGGAACGTGCAGGTGGTGGTGTTCCTATGTGTCTGCTGTCCTTGTCCTTCTAGGTGGTAGAGGTTGCGGGTTTGGAAGGTGCTGTCGAAGGAGCCTTGGTGCATTGCTGCAGTGTATCTTGCTGATGGTACACATTGCTGCCACTGTGCGTTGGTGGTGGAGAGAGTGAATATTAAAGTGGTGGATGGGTGCTGATTGATGTTTGTGGGAACTTGCTTGGTGCAGATTGACTGGCGTGCTTCTCTACATTCCAACAGTGACTACACTTCAAAAGTACTTAATTAGCTGTGAAGCGCTTTGGGATGCCCTGAGGTTGTGAAAGGTACTATATAAATACAAATTCTGTCTTTATTTCTTTCCCCGCTAGATTGTTCTGCACCCGGTTGATACTCCCCACCAAGGTAGTAAAGATCAAAATCTGCGCACAATTGTCTGTTTGTATCATTATGTAACATTACATTAAGGCGTAACCAGAACAATAAAGACAGCAGCTTAACTCTATTTGAATGATGCGTATGAATGGTGTACAGGTTTACCAGTGTCCCTGTTCTCAATACTGGTCTGGATCTGGCCTACATTTGCTCTCACATTCAGCCCCCACACTAGTGAAGGACCTGCGTCATAAACAAAACCACTTGCCAAGCGTTCTGCTGGGCAGGCAGCAAAGTGAGAGGGAGATACAGAACAAGTTAGAAAGAGAAAATGAGAAGAGGTGATAGAAATAAGATGATAAAAGAGCAATACAATAATGGCACATGTTGAGTCCCTGTGGCTGGTGTAACAGATGGATCTTGCTGCTTTCTGTCACGTTACTGTTATCCTTTGAGTTCTTAACAGAGACAATAAATGCAGATCTGGTTGACATAGAGCATCACTTGTCCACAAGTAACCTTTAGGCCTCCCCTATCTCGGACTCCAATGCATCCAGCAAACTCACCACACACCTAACAAACTCAACACACACCCAGCAAACTCAACACACACCCATCAAACACTGCAAACATCCGTCAAACACAGCTGTTATGACCGAGGTGGGAGGAGTACACTGTTTTTTAATTCCAGTTCTCCACAGGTCACAACATATATTTAAATGTTTACCCAGTTACCGATACAGACATTCATAGACGCTATTTTTATCCCAGAATAAAATACACCAACCAGGTTTCTTTAATGAACAAAAAAATTATCAGTTTATTATAAAAGAAGACTTAACCATTAATGATACAAATTGAAATTGAAAACAACATTTACTGGAAGTCACCTGAGTTGACAGATTGAAATATGAGAGTTCCCTTTTTACCTGAGCCCCTCGCAAACACACACACACACACTGGTTAACCAAGAAATAAAGATATTTTCTCTTTAGAGTTCTGTTGCAAAAAAAAAAGACTAAAAAGAATAGTTTGGCCAAATATTTGCTAATTCTTGAAGAAAAATGAGAAGATATGGAAAGATATCCGTTGTCCCTTTTTGGTTTGGCGTCCCAAATACATGTAGATGGCTGTCACTGGGATCTTTCTAGAACAGTTCTTTTCAGGTGACGTTGAAGATCAGGAGAAATGTGGCAACAGGGATTTCTGGCAGGCTTTTCAGGAGAAATGCAGCTTCAGTTTCTCTGTTTCTTACACTTGATTCTCAGGAAGTTTCAAAGAAATGGAAGAGGCTGCTGATGGTGACTGCTCTCTTGGCTGGTTTTCTTCAACAGCCTTCAAAACAGTTCACACCCCAACATACTGTCCAAAGCGAAACTAAAAACATTATCTGAATAGTCAAGCCTCCTGACCCCTATAAATCTTGTCCTGTCACTTCTCTGTAAACATCTTCCCCAAGTCAAAAAGCCACTGCTGGGTATTTATCTCAAGACAAGTGACTTCCAGTAAATGTTGTTTTCAAATAAGACCTCTCAGTGTCCTTTCAATGCATTTCAAGAGTCAAGCCTCCTGATCCCTATAAATCTTGACCTGTCACTTCTTTGTAAACATCTTCCCCAAGTCAAAAAGCCCCTGCTGGGTATTTATCTGCACTCAGGTGACTTCCAGTAAATGTTGTTTTCAAACAAGACCTCTCAGTGTCCTTTTCAATGACCCTAGTGAAAAGAAAATCCATAGAATCCTTTTCAGTTTTCCCAAATAAAACAATGTCCATAATTCTAAAATATGAGTCCTTAAAAAAAACCTAACAAAAATATAGAAGCACCATCATAACACAGCAAGCACTCATCAAACTCATGATACACCCATAAAACCACCACACACCCAGAAAACCCACCACATGCCAGAAAACCCACCATACACCCAGCAAACCCACCACACACCCAGCAAACTCACCACACACCTAGCAAACCCACCACACACCCATCAAACTCATCACACATCCATCAAACCCACCAAATACCCAGTAGACCCACCACACACCCATCAAACTCACCATACACCCATCAAACCAACCACACACCCAGCAAATTCACTACTTGTAATTAATCAAACTAATCATATGTTGATGAAGCTCACCACACATACAGCAAACACAGCATAGTTTTCACTTATTATTATTATTATTATTGAGAGTATCACACTGCGTGGGCTGTAATTAAGAAAACACTTCTGTGACTTCAAAAGTAACTAATAAGCTTTCATCAAAACAGTATTAATAGCGATAATAGCCCAGGTGAGTGTAATTATATATTTATTAAAATATAACAAAGATTAAATTGGAAATGTACACTATTTGCACTGTACCAAGGTTAATTGGAAGGCAGGTGGAATGAGCTTTCTTACAACACTCCTGATATCAGCAGTCCTGATACAGGCCCATTATCAATCACAGATTCTTCTACGTTTGATCTGATCTTTGTTCTGCTGTTAGAACAAACTGCTCAGGACAGAGACAGTTGAAGGGGAGAGCTGCCACTCATATCTCAATGCCAACTCTCTGACACCTCCTTCTAATTTTGCCTGTACCCTGACCCCACCACTGAACATCAAGCCATGGTTTCCCAACGTGTTGCTGACCTCATCTCCTCTAGAGATCTTCCTCACAGCCTCCTACCTCATAGAACCCTAACCCTGAAAAGTCCACTTCTATTTCCTTCCCAAGATCCACAAACAGCACTGCCATGCTTGATCCATCATTTCAGCCTTTTCTTGTTATTCCCACCTACATATGCAACTCTTCCCATTCCTTGCACCACTTTAACAGTTTCCAGTGTCCTGGCCCCAACCGTCTCCTTTTCACCAGTCCCTCTACACCTCCATCCCCTCACTAGGGTTGCCTGAGGGCTCTCCAATTCTTCCTTGAACAGAAACTCAACCAGTTCCCATCCACCAATGCCCTCCTCCGCCTGGCTGAACTGTTCTCACATTGAAAAACGTCTCCTTTGACTCCACTCACTTCCTCCAAATAAAAAGTGTTGCTATGGGAACCTGCATGGGTCCTACCTTTGCTTGCCTTTTTGAGGGATTATATAGAGCATTCCTTGTTCCAGTCCTACTTGGGTCCTCTCCCTCACCTCTTTTTCCAGTGCATAGACGGCTGTATCGGTGCTGTTTCCAGATCACAACCTGAAGTGGAAAATTTCATGATCTTTACTTCCAATTTCCACCATTCTCTCACCTTTACATGGTCCATCTCCTACTCTTCCCTTCGTCAACTTCTCAGTATCCATTTCTGAGGATGGGCTATAGATTAATATCTACAATAAGCCCATCAACTCCCACAGCTACCTTGACCATTCATCACATGCCGCTTCCTGTAAGGAGTCTATTCCATTCTCCCAGTATCTCCATCTTTGTCGCATCTGTTTTGACAATGCCTTCCAGTGCTTCTGATATGTCTCCTTTATTCCTCCACCAAGGATTTTATTCCTTGGTTGACAGGGCGCTTGGCCGTTTCCATTCCATTTCCCTCACTTCTGCTCTCACCACTTTCCCTCCCTCCCAGAACAATGGTGAGGCTTTCTTCCTCACTATCAACCATATGGCCAATTTTTGTATCATCTGCAAACTCAATCATGCCCCTAACAATTAAGTCTAAATCATTGATATATACCATGAAAAGCAAAGGACCCAGTATTGAACCCTATGGAACCCTATTGGAAACAGTCACAAAAATACCGTCGACCTTTACCCTTTGCTTCCTGCCACTGAGCCAATTTTGAATCCTGATGGACGGTCACATACCTGAAAGTCAACTCTGTTTCTCCCTCCACAGATGCTCCAGACCTGCTGTGTATTTCCAGCATTGCCTGTTTTTATTTTTGAATCCAATCTGCCACTTTCACTTGGATCCCATGGGCTTTTACTTTTCTGGCCAGTCTGCCAAGTGGGACCTTGTCAAAAGCCTTCCTAAATCCATGTAGACTAGATCAAATATGCTACCCTCATCGACGCTCCTTATTACCTCATCAAAAAATTAAATCAAGTTAGTTGGACACAACCTTCCCTTAACAAATCTATGCTGACTGCCCTGGATTAATTCCTGTCTTTCTAAATGATGATTTATACTGTTTCTCAGAACTTTTTCCAATAATTTGCCGAGGTTATGCTGACTGGCCTGTAATTACTTGGGCTATCCCTTCTTCCTTTTTTAAATGGTACAACATTAGCTGTCCTCCAGGCCTCCAGCACCATGCCAGTAGCCAGAGAGGATTGGAAAATGATGGTCAGAGCCTCCGCTATTTCTTCCCTTGCTTCTCTTAGCAGCACGAAATACATTTCATCCAGACCTGGTAATTAATCTACTTTCAAAGATGCTAAGCCGCTTAATATTTCCACTTTCATTATGTTTAATCCATCCAATATTGCATACTTCTCCTCTTTAACTACAATGTCTGCATTGTCCCTCACTTTTGTGAAGACAGACGCAAAATATTCATTGAGAAACATGCCCACATCTTCCTCCTCCACACACAAGTTACCTTTTTGATCTCTGACATAAGCTTGCTGTCATGCAGACCTCCCACCTGCCAAGAATGAGGCATATTAATTTTGTCATATGAACATTGATTTTGAACTGTTGCTGGAGAGAGGAAATGACTTGTTAAACAGATTAGCCGTGGCTGGAAAAAAAATTGTATACTAACAGACAGTGCTTGGAGGGACAAAGGGGCTATTCCCTGCTCTAGTTTAACCCACAATGGACTTTGAGCACCAGGTATTGTGTGTAAGAAGAGACATTCCAGGGTTGACTCAGACAAGAGAATCCACAAACAGACGTGATCAGACCAACTAGTCACAAGACCTTAAACTGCTTGGCAACCTGGGTTTTTCTGAATTGTACAAGGAGTTTGAACTGAAAGACTGTTTGCTCCTGGAGTGAGAAGAACTCTCCTGTCTACTCCCATCTCTTTCTCACAAACCTCTGGACCCACTGAGGACACATGAACTTCAAGAGAGAAAAGTCTCCTACATCGAACAAGGTTTAAGAAGAATACTGGGCCCCAACGAAAAGCAAGACCTACCTACAATCAGTGAGCTCTAAGAACAGTAACCAAAACCATCTTCAGATATTGCCTCAAACTTTTCCACTTTATTTCTTCTGCTCTTTTCTGTCTCTATCGGCATGTGTGTATCATGCATGCATGCTAGTGCGGGCATGTCGAGTTTAAGTGTAATAAAGTTCAAACTTTTTTCTTTAAACCTAAGAAAACATGTTTGGTTAGTTTCTTTACCTTATAATTGGAAGTTAATGAACAAGGGGGAGCTAAAAAAAAAAGTGTTTTAAAAATTAAACCCTGTTGCCATAAGACCAGGTGAAGGCTGAGAGGGAGCTTTAGACCCCTTTCTCACCTGGTCATAACACTTGCCTTTTTTTCCTTTTCCCACTCTGCACGCTCTTTGACATCCAGTGGTTCTAGGTTTGGGAGTCTCACCCTTTTTCTTTGTGGGAAAATATTAGTTATGAACCCTCTCTACCTTCTCCTTGAATACGCCCCACTGCTCTGACACTGAATTACCTTCAAGTAGCTGTTTCCAATCTACTTTTGCCAAACACATCTCAGTAGAATTGGCCTTTTCCCAATTTGAAACTTTTACTCTTGATCCATCTTTGTCCTTTTGCATTACTACTTTAAATCGAACTCAATTATGATCGCTACCACCAAATGCTCTCTCACTGATACCCCTTCCATCTGCCCAGCTTCATCCCCTAAAACTAAGTCTGGAACCGCACCCTCTCTTGTTGGGCTTGCTACGTACTGACTAAAAAGTTCTCCTGAATGCATTTTAAGAATTCTGCACTCACTACAGCTTTTACACTGATTTTATCCCAACTAATATTTGGGTAGTTAAAATCCCCCAAATGTTACCGTGCTATTGTTTCTGCACTTCCTAGAAATTTGATTACATATTTGCTCTTCTATCTCCCTCTGGCTGTTAGGGGTCTAGTGAATACTCCCAGGAGTGTGATCATCCTCTTTTTGTTCCTCAGTTCAACCCATATGACCTAATTGGATGATCTTTTAGTGTTTCATCTCTTCTCATAACTGATTGTTTCTTTAACCAAAACTGTGAACACCTTCCTTTTTTATCCCACATCCAGAGACATCTGCTTTATAATTTCTAGCTTCCTAAACTCTGCCTGCAGGACCTCATCCCTCTTTCTAGCTATACCGTTGGTACTGCTATGGAACACAACCTCTGGCTGCTCACCCACCCCCTCAAAATATTCTGCAGCTGCTTAGTAATAACCTTGACCCTGGGGCAACAGGGAGGCAAAATGCCATCCTGGAGTCATGTCTGCAGCTGCACAAATGCCTGCCTGTTCCCCTAACTATTGAATCTCCTATCACTATATTGCTGTCCTGACCTTCCTTCTTCTCACTTCCCCCTCTATAGCTGAGTCACCCGTTGTGCTGTGGACTTAGCTCTGGCTGCATTCCCCAGAGGAACCATTATTCACCAGTATTCAGAACCAAATATTGGTTGAAGAGTGAGCTGCTCTCAGGGAACCCCTGCATTATCTGCCTGGTCATCCTTGTCTGTCTGGCAGTCACCCATTCCCTCTCTGCCTGCACACTCTTGAGCGGAGCAGTGGGCTCCTCCTGAAACATGCTATTCACATAGCTTCAGCCTCCCAAAGCTCAAGCTCCTCCAGCTGATGATATTTCCTGCACATGTGGGTGTCCAGGACATGAGTAGCATCCTGGAGTTACCACATGGAACAGAATGTGCATTTGATGGGACTGAGGTACCCTATCATGTCTCTATTAATAAGTTGCTATCTAAACTTACCAGAAATAAAAGTTAACCCAGGCCCCTGATCTGGACAAAAAAAAACACTCACCAGCTACTCACCAGTCAGCTCCTTCCCTTATGCTGGTGTCAGTTTCAGTGTTTCTTTACCTCTTTCCCTGAGGCTCATGCTCCCTTACCTCTCAGACTATATTTTATTTGTAGATCTTTTTTAGCTTTAAGGCTATTTAGAGTCATAGAGCCATTTCCAGCACAGAAGGAGGCCATTCGGCCCATTGAGTCCATGCCGGTTCTCTGCGGAGCAATGCAGTCATTCCTACTTCCCGGTTCTATCCCTGTAGCCCTGCAAGTCCATTTCTGTCAGGTGGCGATCCAATTTCCTCTTGAAGTCGTTGATTATCTTTGCTTCCACCACCCTTCTGGGCTGCGAGTTCCAGGACCAACTGCTGCATAAAAAAAGTGCTTCCTCATATTCCCCCTGCATCTGTAAACCATTCAATCTGTGTCTTCTAGTCCTCGTACTATGAGTTAATGGGAACAGTTTTATCTTGTCCAACTTATTTAAGCCTGTCATAATCTTGTACACTTCTATTAAATCTTGCCTCAATCTCCTTTGTACGAAGAAGAATAAACTCAGCTTTTCCAACCTAACCTTGTAACTAAAATCCTCCATCCCTGGAACTATTCTGGTAAACCTCCTCTGCATCCTCTCAAGGCCCCTCACGTCCATCCTGAAGTGTGGTGACCAGAACTGGATGTAATACTCCATTTGGGACCTAACAAAAGCTTTATAAAGGTTCAGCATAACTTCCCTGCTCTTGCATTCAATGCCTCTACTTATGAAACCCAAGATCCCATATGCTTTACTACCACTTTCTCAATGTGTCCTGCCAACATCAAAGATCCATGTATGCGCACCCCCTAGTTCCTTTGTTCCTGCACGATCTTTAGAACGGTGTTATTCAGTATATATTTTCTTTTTTTAATTCATTCATGGGATGTGAGCGTCGCTGGCCAGGCCAGCATTTATTGCCAATCCCTAATTGCCCTTGAGAAGGCGGTGGTGAGCTGCCTTCTTGAACCGCTGCAGTCCATTTGGGGTCGGTATACCCACAGTGCTGTTAGGAAGGGAGTTCCAGGATTTTGACCCAGCGACAGTGAACGAACGGCGATATAGTTCCAAGTCAGGATGGTGTGTGACTTGGAGGGGAACTTGCAGGTGGTGGTGTTCCATGTATTTGCTGCCCTTGTCCTTCTCGGTGGTAGAGGTTGCAGGTTTGGAAGGTGCTGTCTAAGGAGCCTTGGTGCATTGCTGCAATGCATCTTGTAGATGGTACACACTGCTGCCACTATGCGTTGGTGGTGGAGGGCGTGAATGTTCGTAGATGGTGTGCCAATCAAGTGGGCTGCTTTGTCCTGGATGGTGTCGAGCTTCTTGAGTGTTGTTGGAGCTGCACCCATCCAGGCAAGTGGACAGTATTCCATCACACTCCTGACTTGTGCCTTGTAGATGGTGGACAGGCTTTGGGGGTCAGGAGGTGAGTTACTCGCCTCAGGATTCCTAGCCTCTGACCTGCTCTTGTAGCCACGGTATTTATATGGCTACTCCAGTTCCGTTTTTGGTCAATGTTAGCCCCGAGGATGTTGATAGTGGGGGATTCAGCGATGGTCATGCCGTTGAATGTCAAGGGGAGATGGTTAGATTCTCTCTTGTTGGAGATGGTCATTGCTGGTACTCCTGTGGCGCAAATGTTACTTGCCACTTATCAGCCCAAGCCTGGATATTATCCAGGTCTTGCTGCATTTCTACACGGACTGCTTCAGTATCTGAGGAGTCACGAATGGTGCTGAACATTGTGCAATCATCCGCGAACATCCCCACTTCTGACCTTATGATTGAAGGAAGATCATTGATGAAGCAGCTGAAGATGGTTGGGCCTAGGACACTACCCTGAGGAACTCCTGCAGTGATGTCCTGGAGCTCAGATGATTGACCTCCAACAACCATAACCATCTTCCTTTGCGCTAGGTATGACTCCAGCCAGTGGAAGGTTTTCCCCCTGATTCCCATTGACCTCAGTTTTGCTAGGGCTCCTTGATGCCATACTTGGTCAAATGCTGCCTTGATGTCAAGGGCAGTCACCCTCACCTCACCTCTTTAGTTCAACCCTTTTGTCCATGTTTGAACCAAGGCTGTAATGAGGTCAGGAGCTGAGTGGCCCTGGCGGAACCCAAACTGAGCGTCATTGAGCAGGTTATTGCTAAGCAAGTGCCGCTTGATGGCACTGTTGATGACACCTTCCATCAGTTTACTGATGATTGAGAGTAGGCTGATGAGGCAGTAATTGGCTGGGTTGGATTTGTCCTGCTTTTTGTGTACAGGACATACCTGGGCAATTTTCCACATTGCAGGGTAGATGCCAGTGTTGTAGCTGTACTGGAACAGCTTGGCTAGGGGCGCGGCAAGTTCTGGAGCACAGGTCTTCAGTACTATTGCTGGAATATTGTCAGGGCCCATAGCTTTTGCAGTATCCAGTGCCTTCAGCCGTTTCTTGATATCACGCGGAGTGAATCAAATTGGCTGAAGTCTGGCATCTGTGATGCTGGGGACTTCAGGAGGAGGCCGAGATGGATCATCAAGTCGGCACTTCTGGCTGAAGATTGTTGCAAATGCTTAAGCCTTATCTTTCGCACTGATGTGCTGGGCTCCCCCATCATTGAGGATGGGGATATTTGTGGATTCACCTCCTCCAGTTAGTTGTTTAATTGTCCACCACCATTCACGGCTGGACGTGGCAGGACTGCAGAGCTTCGATCTGATCCGTTGGTTATGGGATCGCTTAGCTCTATCGCATGCTGCTTACGCAGTTTGGCACGCAGATAGTCCTCTGTTGTAGCTTCACCAGGTTGACACCTCATTTGGAGGTATGCCTGGTGCTGCTCCTGGCATGTCCTCCTGCACTCTTCATTGAACCAGGGTTGGTCTCCTGGCTTGATGGAAATGGTAGAGTGGGGGATATGCCGGGCCATGAGGTTACAGATTGTGGTTGAGTCCAATTCTGCTGCTGCTGATGGCCCACAGCGCCTCATGGACGCCCAGTTTTGCATTGCTAGATCTGTTCAAAATCTATCCCATTTAGCATGGTGATAGTGCCACACAACACGATGGACGGCATCCTCAATGTGAAGGCGGGACTTCGTCTCCACAAGGACTGTGCGGTGGTCACTCCTACCAATACAGTCATGGACAGAATCATCTGCAGCAGGCAGATTGGTGAGGACGAGGTCAAGTCTGTTTTTCTCTCATGTTGGTTTCCCCACCACCTGCCGCAGACCCAGTCTAGCAGCTATGTCCTTTAGGACTCGGCCAGCTCGGTCAGTAGTGGTGCTACCGAGCCACGCTTGGTGATGAACATTGAAGTCCCCCACCCAGAGTACATTTTGTGCCCTTGCAACCCTCAGTGCTTCCTCCAAGTGGTGTTCAATATGGTGGAGTACTGAGTCATCAGCTGAGGGAGGGTGGTAGGTGGTAATCAGTAGGAGGTTACCTTGTCCATGTTTGACCTGATGCCATGAGACTTCATGGGGTTCGGAGTTGATGTTGAGGATTCCCAGGGCAACTCCCTCCGACTGTATACCACTGTGCTGCCACCTCTGCTGGGTCTGTCCTGCCGGTGGGACAGGACATACCCGGGGATGGTGATTGCAGTGTCTGGGACATTGTCTGTAAGGTATGATTCCATGAGTATGACTATGTCAGGCTGTTGCTTGACTAGTCTGTGGGACAGCTCTCCAAACTTTGGCACAAGCCCCCAGATGTTAGTAAGGAGGACTTTGCAGGGTCGACAGGGCTGGGTTTGCCATTGTCGTTTCCTGTGCCTAGGTCGATGCCGGGTGTCCATCTGGTTTCATTCCTTTTTATTGACTTTGTAGTGGTTAGGTACAACTGAATGGCTTGCTAGGCCATTTCAGAGGGCATGTAAGAGTTAACCTCTTTGCTGTGGGTCTGGAGTCACATGTAGGCCAGACCAGGTAAGGAAAACAGATTTCCTTCCCTAAAAGGACATTAGTGAACCAGATATATTGCATTTCCCTATTCCTTCTGCCAAAATGCATCACCTCATGCTTGTCAGTATTAAATTCCATCTACCACCTGTCTGCCCACTCTGCTAACCTATCTAAGTCCTGTTGCAGGTGGTCCATATCATCCTACTGTTTGCCGCATCTCCATGTTTGGTGTCATCACCAAGTTTTGAGATTCTACTGTATATTCCAAGATCCAATCATTTATATATAGCAAAAAAAGCACTGGTCTCAGCACTGACCTTTGGGGAATACCACTGTCTACCATCCTCCGGTCTGAAAAGCAACCATTTAGCATGACTCGCTGCTTTCTGTCCTTAAGCCAATTTTTTTTATCCAATTGGACACTGACCCTTTTATTCCATGAGCCTCAATTTTGTTAACCAGCCTTTTATGTGGTACCTTATCAAATGCTTTCTGAAAATCCACATAAACAACATCCACTGCATTCCCTTCATCGATCTTCTCTGTTACTTCATCAAAAAATTCAATTAGATTAGTCAAGCATGATCTGTTTTTACAATTCTGTGCCGGCACTCCTTAATTAACTTGAACCTCTCTAAGTGTCCGTTGATATTTTCCCTGATTATTGTTTCTATAACCTTATCCACCACTGATGTCAAACTAACTGGCCTGCAGTTTCTAGGACTGTCCTGACACTGTTTCTTGAATACGGGTTCACATTTTCCACTCTACAATCCTCTGGGACCTCCTCCGTATCCAGGGAAGATTGGAAGATTATTGCAAGCCCTTCGGCGATCTCCATTCCCACTTTGGTTAGCAACCTGGGATGCAAGCCATCCAGACCAGGTGACCTATCTACCCTAAGTATCACCAGCCTTTTCAGTACCTCCTCCCTTTCAATTTTTATCCTATCCATTGCCTCTACTCTCTCTGCTTCTACCAATATTTTGTCAGATTCCACTTCCTTAGTGAACACTGAACACTGATATAAAGTAATTTAATTGTTTAGCTAACACAAAAACACAAAAGATAACCACTAAATACATTAACCAATAAAATAAATACCCACCTGTAACTTACCCGAGGTGCCCACTCTCTGTGCTGGCTTTGATGTTATGCTAAGCTCTTCACTCGGTTTCTCCTATGTATGCCGCTTTGCTCCCTTTAGCCTCTGCTGCTGCAAGCTCTAACACACTGTTTAAACCTGACACTCTGCTCCCAGTGTCTCTGATGTTAACAGAGGTTCCCTGACAGCAGCTGTTGGCGATAATTCCACAATACTCCCCCCCTTTCCCTGCCTCTGTACTTGCTTAAAAGCTGTTCCATCTCTACCTTTTTATCCAGTTCTGATTAAAGATTGTCGACCTGATGCGTTAACTCTATTTCTTTCTCCACAGATGCTGCCTGACCTGTGGAGTATTTCCAGCATTTTCTGTTTTTACGACTGGTTGATCGTCTGCCTGGTGTTCTAGCCTTCCTTTGAACCTGTTGTCAATCCCACTAGGTGTCGCGCTGACTGTCCTTAACCCATTGTCTGAATTTCTGTCTGGGTTAGCTCCAGACTCTATACCTGCAAGGCAGAACATCCATTTGATTATTTATTGTTTTACTGTACAATAACATTGGTCACCTTTCAGTGCTGCTCTTGTATACCCTGAGGAACATACTGATAAAACTTCAAGTGAGCTCCCAACGTGAAGCGCTTGTAAATCACATCCTTGCTGTGAAAACCTCTAAAAAAAACAATATTAAAAACACAATGACTGTGTCTGTCTCCGAGACCATTATCTCTTAATTGACTACTTTAATAGGGGCAGTGCAGTTGAACATTTTCATTAATGGGCTGGGACTGGTAATTGTTACCATTATTAGACTCTTTCCACAACATGCCTGCTTTTAACCTTGTGTGTTTTCTCTTCTGCCCCCAGTATTTCTCCACAACTTGTTAGCTGGTTGGTTTCCGAGGTGCAGTTGACATTCAGAAGAAAATCGATGTTTCCAAGAAAAGATTCAAGGAGGCTGGAAGTCTGGGAAACTGCTTGGGATTCCCAGACCGGCCTCATCTAACCTCAGTCAAGAGGCACATTAACCTTGGAAACTCGGGATCACTGTCTGGTCCTCTGTTCGGTTTGGAGAAGGTAGAGGAGGAGGGGTGGGGTGGAGGGGTTAACCGGAGACAGCCTCCACTGTACAAATCTTTCAAAATTTGTGACGCCCTCAGCTGCTCCTGTGCAGCTGGGAATTCACCTTTTGCCCACCTCCATGTTTCTGAGAGGCTGCCCCACAGGAAATGATGCATTAAATAGCAACCCATCAAGGCTACAGTAAAAGGCGCTCTATCTCTCTCGTTGTCGCCACATGAATCTTTAATGGAATGTTCTGAATGCTACTGCTGTGAGACACAGAACAAAAAACGAAATCAGATTTGTCAAGCAATTTGTCTACCTGTTGTTTCTCTTCATGTTTTTTGCTCTGCTCCTAAAACCTCCTGACTTTTCTGGGAGTGGGCAGAGTGGGATGTGAGGGGGGGGGTGGGCACAGCTGTGAGGCGGTGGGGGCACAGCTGTCAGGGGTATGATCTACCCTCCCAACACCTTGCCCAATTTGTCAGCCTTGGCTCAGTGGGTAGCACTCTCATCTCCCAGTCACAGGGTCATAGGTTCCAGACCCATTCAGAGAATTGAACGCACAATCTAGGCTGACACTCCAGTGCAGTAATGAGGGAGTGCTGCACTGGTGGAGGTGCCGTCTTTCAAATCAGACATTAAACTGCTGCCCTCTCAGGTGGATGCGAAACATCCCAAGGTGCTATTTCGAAGAAGAGCAGGGGAGTTCTCCCTACTGTCTCTCAATCAACATCATTAAAACAAAATTATTTGCTGGTTATCACATCGCTATTTGCGGGAGCTTGCTGTGCTTAAATTAGCTGCCGTGTTTCCTACATTACAACAGTGACCAGAGTAAGGGTAGCCTTTGCCTAAACCAGCAAAGAAAAGAGATAGAGTCATAGAGTCGTACAGCATAGAACAGGCCCTTCAGCCCACTGCGTCCATGCTGACCATAATGCCTATCTATACTAATCCCACATGCCTGCATTAATTCCATATCCCTCCATGCCTTTCTCATTCAAGTACCTGCCCAGATGCCTCTTGCTACTGTTCCTGACTTTTCTAGGAGTGGGCGGAGGGGGGATGTGAGGGGGGGGGGCATGGCTGTGAGGGGTATGATGGAGCTCTGTTGTTCATTAACCCAATACACTGGAGGGACTGACACATGGTCTCAGATCTTTATTTAAAGGATTTCAGGACTGATGATCAGGAATCATCAGATGCTTGTCAGAACTGAGTCTGATTTCCCCCAACCACCACCCCTGCTCCTCTCTATCCTAAGTAAACTGAGGGCAACTCAAGCAATGATCATTCTTCACATTTGTTCCTGTACTGCGACTTCCCGAACATTCCTCTACTATGTGTGGAACTTCCCATTGTATTTATATATTATGCTCTTGAGCCTGCATTCATTCCATTGGATGAAGGACTTAGAAGAAGGGCCAACCCTCACAGCGCAGGACAAGGTTAAAGAGAAGGGATAATGAAGCAAATCACAGAGTAGTGACTGGCGATGAGGTCATTTTTGGATTTTGAAGTTCCAGAATTCTAAATACCCGAGGAAGCAGAGTTAGGATTGGAGATGCTGCAAGCAGTCCTGATTGAGGCTGCAGGGAGAAAGAAGAATGTGTAGAACAACAGATTAGGGAGAAACAAGGAAACTGGAGGAAAACTGGACTTCCTGGCATAGAGAAGGTAACACAGATTAAATAGAGACAAGCAAGATTGCAACAATACAAAATCAAAATACTGTGGATACTGGAAGTCTGGAATAAGAAAAGAAAATGCTGGAAATACTCAGCAGATCTGGCAGCATCTCAGGAGAGAAAAACAGAGTTAATGTTTCAGATCTGTAACCTTTCATCAGAACTGTGAAAAGTTACAGCAAATGAAAGGGGTGGGGGGGGGGGGGGGGTGGTGGTTGTGGGGAGAAGAACAAAAGGGAAGGCCTGTGACAGGGTGGAGGGCAGGAGAGATTAAATGACAAGAGGTTTTATGGTAAAAAGCCAAATGAAGTGGTAATGGGACAAGTAAAGGAACAAAAGATATGTCTAGAGGAGGTGTGAATGACAGGATAGCAGCCACCCAAAAACAAAGTAAAAGGATTAAGTTCATTGTAAACTTGAAGAACAGAACCTCATCTTTTGAACTGAGTTCAATAATTTTAGATCATAACTTCTGTTGCCCTTTTTTTCTTTTGTCATTTTTCTTGCTGGTACGATTTTACTCCCCTCTTTTTCCTTTCTTATTCCCTTTACTTTGTGTTGCAACAGATAACAACTTTTTCCTTTTATCCTACACAGAACTTGCTTTATAAATTAAGTACTCTTAAGTGCCAAGCAATTAATTCATCTATTAAGTGCATGACTTCCTTAACTTCCGAGTATATGTCACTTGATTCCACCATCTACTGCTATGCAAAGTACCTTCCTAGATTCACCATACCTGCTTCTTTCAATAAGGGTCATTGCTGTTGTAATGCAGACATGGAGAATGCATCATTAATTTGCTTTTCACAGTGTTTTACAAGGCCTGAATCTCAAACCTTTTTCTGAACAATCACTCAAGTGGCTGCTAATGGCCCCACTGGGTATATATTGTCTTCGTCGACTATAAACCCACCTGACAAGGTGACAGCAAAAATTATCACATTGAAGCAGATAATTTGAGATTGTGACTGGGGACACAACTGCAACTAATATTTCTAATAAGGAGCCCACAATGCAAAGACAAAACTAGAAGAATTATTGGATACATATTTTGATACTACCCTTCCCCTTCTTATTGATGAATGTTCATTGCTGAAGATGTTTATTTAACAGTAAAATGGGCTCACTTGAAGCCGTGCCTGTACTTTCGGTTCTCAGATTTAATGTGATTATTTGAACCTTGGGTGGGCTTTGTATATTTCATTCACTAAACCTTCCCAAAGGGCATAGAATTGATTTATGAAGAGAACACGTGCTTCAAGAAAATGAAAAGGGCATGATTGGTTATTAATGTATATTTACAGAGTTAGCAGAATCAGATTAACCCAAGGTGCAGTCGATTGATGTGCTGGGCTGTAGGGTGTAGAATGAATGCCTATCAATAATGTTCACCCACCATCCTTGAAGGTGGATGTAAAAGATCTCATGGCACTATTTCAAAGAAGAGCAGGCGAGTTCTCCCCGGTATCCTGTGCAATATTTATCCCTCAATCAACATCACTAAAACAGAGTATCTGGTCGTTTTCTCATTGCTGTTTGTGGGAGCTTATGTGCAAATTGGTTGCTGTGTTTTCGACATTACAACAGTGACTATACTTCAAAAGTACTTCAATGTAAAACACTTTGGGACGTCCTGATGTCATAAAAAGCACTATATAAATGCAAGTTCAGTTTTGTAAGCTAGCAAGGTAGCATGAACAACAATGTAATGAACCCTATATTTTGGAGGATTCGATTGGGGGAGTACTGTCGGCTTGGACACCAGGAGAATTCCGTCCTCTTTGAATAGTTGTTCCTTTAATGCCCATCTAAACCACCGTAAGAAGCAGGATAGACCTTGATTTAACACTTAATGAAAGGATGGAACTAAATAATATAAGGAGACGACATAGGGGACTGGAGGCTTAAGTGGACAGAACACCTATTTTAAAAGTGGGACATCATAGCTAGACATGAAGCAAACATTATTTTATAGTTTGCTCTGCAGTGTGGCCTTGTTACTTTGTCATATGTATGGACAGGCAGGTAACCTAACCCATGATTCTGCCAATGCTTCGGGCAAGATGGTGTGCACGAGCTGCTCATGATTGACTCCCCTTTTGAGGGAAGGTGGCTAATCCACAATTCATGCCTCCCTGTAATGATACTGTTTACATTGGGAATTCAATAGAATGCCTGATGCTCCATGCAGATGTTCCGATCACCCTCGCCTTCATAAGTGTCCAGGAACAACCCCATCTTGGAAGTTAACAAGTGGTCTTACGATCTACTGTTGTAACTTCAGTGGGAGATTGGCAGAACCCCTGTGATAAACAGTATAAATAGTTTTATAAAAAGCCTTTTTATGTCATTCCTGCTGATCTGAATTGAAAAGGAGGATCAGTAGCATAAACTTGGCTGTATTCCTTCGAGTTTAGAAAGTTGAGGGGTGATCTAATTGAGGTATTTAAACAAATGAAGGTTTCGATAGGGTACATCTAGAGAAATTAAAAAGGGGGGAACAGAATCCAGAAAGGAATAATCTTAGTTAGAGCTATGCCATTGAGAAATTAAATCGGAAAGGACTTTTTCACATAAAGGATGGTGGAAATCTGGAACTCGCTCCTAAAAGACTGTGGATAAGTGGGGCAAGTGAAATTTTCATGACTGAGAGCGATGGATTTTTATTAGGTAAGGGCATGAAGGAACATGGGACAATGAAGGATAAATGAAGTTGAAGTTCAAGAACCACCCAATTGAATGGTGGAATAGGCTTGAGGGGCCTACTTCTTTTCCTATGTCCTATCAGAACCCGGTGGAAACTTTCCCTTTTGAATGTTAGAATACTACACCAAATTGCCCAACATTTTGCTGTTAGTTGACAGTGTAGCCCACCGAAGGCTCAAGGTGTGGGCCATAGAAATACCACACTGCTACAGAAGGGGAATGTGGTTAAGCAACAATATCATTAAGCAACAGTAGCATCTGGGCCTAGCAGTGTGTAGCCTTTCTTTACTTAGGAAACAGGAAGAGTGAAAGAGACTGGAACGTTATTGTTATGCACAAGTGATGTACATTTCAATGCAGTCTGCTTCATGATATATTAACTGTTTTTTAGTTAATTCTTGAGATATGGGCATTGCTGTGAAAGCCACAGATTATTACCCATGACGAGTTGCCCTTGAGAAAGCGATGCAGTTCCTGTGGTGAAGTTACTCCTATAAGGTAGGGATTTTGACCCAGTGATGATGAACAAATGGCAGGCAATATAAAAGAACAAAGAACAAAGAACAGTACAGCACAGGAACAGGCTATTCGGCCCTCCAAACCTGCGCCGATCTTGATGCCTGCCTAAACTAAAACCTTCTGCACTTCCAGGGTCCGTATCCCTCTATTCCCATCCTATTCATGTATTTGTCAAGATGCCTCTTAAACGTCTCTATGGTACCTGCTTCCACCACCTCCCCCGGCAACAAGTTCCAGACACTCAGCACCCTCTGTGTAAAGCACTTGCCTCGCACATCCCCTCTAAACTTTGCCCCTCTCACCTTAAACCTATGTCCCCTAGTAACTGACTCTTCCACCCTGGGAAAAAGCTTCTGACTACCAACTCTGTCCATGACGCTTATAACTTTGTAAACCTCTATCATGTCGTCCCTCCACCTCCGTCATTCCAGTGAAAACAATCCGAGTTTATCCAACCTCTCCTCATAGCTAATGGGGCGGCACAGTGGCGCAGTGGTTAGCACCGCAGCCTCACAGCTCCAGCGACCCGGGTTCAATTCTGGGTACTGCCTGTGTGGAGTTTGCAAGTTCTCCCTGTGTCTGCGTGGGTTTTCTCCAGGTGCTCCGGTTTCCTCCCACAAGGCAAAGACTTGCAGGTTGGTAGATAAATTGGCCATTATAAATTGCCCCTAGTATAGGTAGGTGGTAGGGAAATATAGGGACAGGTGGGGATGTGGTAGGGAACATGGGATTAGTGTAGGATTAGTATAAATGGGTGGTTGATGGTCGGCACAGACTCGGTGGGCCGAAGGGCCTGTTTCAGTGCTGTATCTCTAAACTAAACTAAACTAAACTAATGCCCTCCAGACCAGGCAACATCCTGGTAAACCTCTTCTGTACCCTCTCCAAAGCCTCCATGTCCTTCTGGTAGTGTGGCGACCAGAATTGCACATAATATTCTAAGTGTGGCCTAACTAAAGTTCTGTACAGCTGCAGCATGACTTGCCAATTTTTATACTCTATGCCCCGACTGATGAAGGCAAGCATGCCGTATGCCTTCTTGACTACCTTATCCACCTGCGTTGCCACTTTCAGGGACCTGTATGCCCAGATCTCTCTGTCTGTCAATACTCCTAAGGGTTCTGCCATTTACTGTATACTTCCCACCTGCGTTAGACCTTCCAAAATGCATTACCTCACATTTGTCCAGATTAAACTCCATCTGCCATTTCTCCGCCCAAGTCTCCAACCGATCTATATCCTGCTGTATCCTCTGACAATCCTCATCACTATCCGCAACTCCACCAACCTTTGTGTCGTCCGCAAACTTACTAATCAGACCAGCTACATTTTCCTCCAAATCATTTATATATACTACAAACAGCAAAGGTCCCAGCACTGATCCCTGCGGAACACCACTAGTCACATCCCTCCATTCAGAAATATATAGTTCAATATAGGCGATATAGTTGGGCTGTTCAAGTTGGAAGTGGCGTTGGAGGTGGTGGTGTTCCGTTACAGCTGCTGCCCTTGTCCTTGCAGGTGGTGGAGGTTGGGTGTCTTAGAGGTGTTGCCAAAGAAGCCATGCCGAGTTGTTGGATGTTCACCCTGGAGACAATACACACTGTAGCCACTGTGCACCAGTAATGGAAAGGGTAGATGTTAAAGTTGGTGGCTGGGATACCAATCAAACCTAGCTCCCAAACAGAAAAAGGTCTTCTGACAGTTCTTCGATTAAAATTGTGTCTCTAAGCACAGAGTGGTTAAATTTTTCCAGGGGCTCTCCCGATTGTGCAATGTAACTTCAGCGGTAGATGCACAGACAGCATTTAGGTAATTTCTCTGAGGTTGTTATGGATCCTCCTCCGAAGTTATCCTGGATGATCAGCAGCACCTATCTGAAAATTCACCCCATAATTTCCAAGATACTAACATCATCCGAAGGAGCAGGCTGCATTCTTCCAATGTCCACAAGGTGGCAGAAGCAGCACATTCAGCTGATCCGATGACCATAGAATCATAGAATGGTTACAGTACAGAAGGAGGCCATTTGGCCCATCGAGTCTGTGCTGGTTGTCTGCAAGAGCAACTCACCTAGTCCCACTCCCCTGCCTTTTCTCTATACCATGAAAATTTTTTCCCTTCACATATGTGGACATTGGAAGAATGCAGCCTGCTCTTTCGGTTGATGTTAGTATCTCGGAAATTGTGGTTAGCACCGCAGCCTCACAGCTCCAGCGACCCGGGTTCAATTCTAGGTACTGCCTGTGTGGAGTTTGCAAGTTCTCCCTGTGTCTGCGTGGGTTTCTGTCGGGTGCTCCGGTTTCCTACCACAGCCAAAGACTTGCAGGTTGATAGGTAAATTGGCCATTGTAAATTGCCCCTAGTGTAGGTAGGGGAATTGAGGGGATGTGGTAGGAATATGGGATTAATGTAGCATTAGTATAAATGGGTGGTTGATGGTCGGTACAGACTCGGTGGGCCGAAGGGCCTGTTTCAGTGCTGTATCTCTAAATAAAATTAAAAATAATTATCCCGTTCTCTTTAGAAAGCCACGATTGAATCTTTCTCCAGCACATTCTCAGGTAGTGCATTCCAGATCCTAACCACTTGCTACATAAAAAAGTTTTTCCTCATTATGATGTTGCTTCTTTTGCCAATCACCTTACATCAGTGTCCTCTGCTTCTCGATCCTTTGGCGAATGGGGACAGTTTCTCTCTATCTACTCTGTCCAGACCCCCTCATGATTTTTCTATCAAATCTCCTCTTCATCTCTTTTCCAAGGACAACAGACACAGCTTCTCCAAAATTGTGGAATGCTATTCAAGTTGATATCCAAGCATAAAATTATAGATATACAATATTAGATATGGTTTAATTTTTCTATATATAAAATTGTTCAAAGTATTTTTGTTTAGTAATACTTGATAACTGCAACTTGGGTGATAGTGAGAGCACATGAGAGCCAATCTTACTAAATATCCTCAATCTTTCTGTATATCCCCCTAGCTTCAAAGGCCTTCAAAAGGCTTATCTATTCAACCAGGAAGCTCCCTAACTTTTGTTGGGCACCTCCATGTGAATTACATTGTGATGTTCCCACTACATAAAGGATGCTGTTGTTGGTCTGTGTTAATGAGCTGCTGTAGGCCAGGACTGTGCTGGAGGAAACTATAGTTGGCATCAGGCTAGTGGGGAGTAAAAGCCAGCCAGGACCCTTCTCAACCTCAGAAGAATAGAGCCTGTTCCTTTGATCTCGACCTAATGATCCCTGCCATAAGGTGAACTTGGGTGACCAGCACGAGACCCAATAGCCGAGTCATGCAGCTTAAATAGTCTGCCAACACACATTGACTAGAGATGTCAACCACGGCTCAATGGTAGCCTCTCTAGCTTCTGAGTTAGAAGGTTATGGAGGTAGAACCCCACTCCAGAAACTTGAGCAGATAATCTAAGCTGACACTTTAGTGCAGTACTGAGTGGTACTTTGGCTATGTCACATCTAGGCCCCCTCTGCCCTCTTAGGTGGTTGTAAAAAAAAAATCCAACAGGACGATTAACATTTATCAGCTCTGGTTAACATTTTATACCTCAATCAACATCACTAAACAGATTATCAGATCAGTTATCTTGCTGCTATTTACGGGACCTCGCCGTGCACAAATTAACTGCCACAACAGTGCCTCTGCTTCAAAAAAGACTTCATCGGCTGTGAAGTGATTTCCGGGGGTTATGAAAGGCACGATAGAAATACATGCTTTATTCTTTTTAATTCCTTCCTTCTTTTCTTTGTTTCTTAGAACTGATTGGGTACTGAAGGACTGTTAGAAATCATGCAGCAAAACCATGGACTCTGTCATCACTTTATCACCTTCGAGAGTAGAGGAGAGAAATGAGTTCACAATAACAGAGGGGTTTTGGATTACTGGCTGGTCGTCATCCTCTACACATTGGTTCCTGGGAACACTAGATGGTGCTCTTGGGCAATGGGCTCTGAATGGCACAAATTGTCAGCGCAATGTTGAGTTAAAAGGGTATTCTCCCTGGAATTATTTAACAGCTTACAGATAATTTCAGCTGCTCTGCACACTTTCCAAATAATTCAGAGAGAGGTCCACAGGGAGTCTCTTGCGAAATATGTTTTTGAATAATCAAAACATAAATGGTGCAATCAGGAGGAATTTAATTTATTATACCCGACTGTCTCTCTTGACTGTAATTCCAAATTGTAGCTTTGATTTCCACGGCCACCAAACATGGAACAGAGACAGGGAGGTAACTGTTTGCTCATCCAAGGATGAAAGACTTGTTGGTAATGGCTGGGCTGATAATATCCAGCTGATAATAGCCATTCCATTCTCTTTCTCCAGTCAAATTGTCTGCCAGCAGTTTGGTTGATGAAGGTATGGAGACATTTGGCACTTCAGTGACACCTGAGGGGTTCGAGGTGGAGGTGGATGAAGAATGTTGTTGCTGACTGGCCTGTTGCCTTTTTCTGTCTCTTCCTGAATCTGTTTCCTTCACTGCCTATTTTTTTTCTCCTGTCTCGATCTGTTCCTTTCTTCCTGACTATCCTTCATTTTGTCTCTTATTCATTTTGTCTTTTCCTGATGCCTTCTCTCTCTATTTCTGTCTCTTCCTGGTGGTCTGTTCAAGGTAACAGATACTGTATGTTATCACCACTGATGTCCCTTAAGAACCGTATCCTCCTATTTCTACAACTGAGAAAAGGGACAACTGACTTGCATCAAGGTAACACACAAGAAATGGCCCAACGCAGAACGATATATCATGAATTACAAAATTGTTGCTTGTTTTCTTGGCATCCTCCAGCCCTTTGTTGCAGATCAAAGTGTTTTGATGCAGGAATATTCATTCTCTGCTCATTCATTCTGCAGGAGACTCCACACCAGCTCGAGATGAAATGACATAAAAGTCTGCTATTTGTCTGCTGGGAGAAGTCTCCGAATAGGTCTCAGCTGGAATTGCCGACCATTCCTCAGATAAAGCGCCCTTGGGACATGTCTTAGCCTTATAAAGCGAGAACTTGCATTTATGTAGTGCCTTTCATGACCACAGGAAGTCCCAAAGTGTTTTACAATTAATGAAATACTATTTAAAGTGCAGCCAATTTGCACACAGCAAGTTCCCTCAAACAGCAATGTGATAATGAACAGATAATCTGTTTTTGTGGTGTTGATTGAGGGATATATTTTGATCAGGACACCGTGGAAAACTTCCCTGCTCTTCTTTGAAACAGTGCCATAGGATCTTCTGTCCCCACCTGAGAGAGGACTAGGCCTTGGCTTAACATCTCATCCGAATGATGGCACCTCTGACCGTGCAGCACTCCCTCAGTACTGTGCTGGAGTGTCAACCGAGATTATGTAGGCCGCTTCTACTCAGTGATTTGGAAACAGCTCACTGCATGGAGCAGTGTGGCAGGTTCAAAGGTGACCTGAGTCACAGCTGTGGGTCTTTTTTTTAACCTTAGTGTTGGTTATGTTTTAATTGAGAAGCCTAGGTGAAGGTCTTATGATGTAAAGAAAGTCATGAGATAAATCAGACAGCAACTCTGCAAGTGTAAGCTGTGTCTCAGGTGGCAGTACTCCCGCCTCTACATCAAAGAGTTCTGGGTTGAAAACCCCACTGCCAGATTTAAAGAACATTGGTAATTCAGTGTTGTATGCAGGAGTGACTGGGTGAGCTGATTAAGCCAAAACTCTAGCTGTCTATTTAACTGGAGATTAAACAATCCCCTGGGGATACTTACAGAACAGTTGTGCCTTGGTTTTAACCAATATCATTAAAAACGATTATCTGACCATTAGGTCATTTCTGCTTGTGGGATCTGGCTGTGCACAAATTGGCTACTGTGTTTCCTACATTGCTGCAGCAACTCTAAAGTACCCTGTTGGCCGGGAATTGCTGCAGGAAGTCCTGCAGACATGAAAGGCACTATATCCCTACTTACGCATCTAAACTGCTTGTTGCACCTCAGGACGATTTACAACATTAAAGGCAGGGGCTATAATAAATGCACATTATCGTTTGAATTTGAATTTTCGCTAGACCTCCGCAAAGTTATGGTGTTGGAGCAGGAACGGCTGCCTCCGTGGAAATTTATATGTGTAAGAAAGAGTGAATTTCATGTAATTCACTGTCAGCTTTAACATGAGCTCATATGTAATCCTGAATGTTGTGTCTCCTGAGGCCCTATTTTGTTCAATATTATTTTAATGAGGACAGCTGCTGCTGCAAAGTGCCACTGATGATATTTGTTAATTTTAGTTTTTTAGAAGCTGATGGTTTGGTAGGTAAGTGCACCATTTCGTGTGGCACTCAACCAAGGAGAAAAAGGTCGTACACCTGGTCAGTGTTGAGATAATGTGATCTCAGATGGGGCAGTGCTGGGCATGCTATAATTGGGTTTAGTGTCACTAGTTAGACTGGGATGAAGAAGGACTGTTGATAGTGTAATAGTTCAGTTTATAAAAATAAATTAATTTGGAAATAAAAATCAGGTATTAGTGGAAGTGACCATGAAGCTATTGGATTGTTGTACAATCCTGACTGGTTCATTAATATCTTTCCAGGAAGGAAACCTTACCTGGTCTGGTCTATACCTGTAGTAGTGAAACCCAATGATAGTGAAAAAGAAAAATTTGCACTTATAAAGTGCCTTTCATGACCACAGGTCATTCAAGGTGTTTTACAGCCAATGAAGTAGTTTTGAAGTGTAGTCACTGTTGTAATGTAGAAAAATCAGCAGCCAATTGAAGGATAAGGGCAACAGATACATGGGAACACCATCACCTGCAAGTTCCCCTCCAAGACACACGCCATCCTGATTTGGAACTATATCGCTGTCCCTTCGCTGTTGTTGGGTCAAAATCCTGGGACTCCCTTCCTAACAGCACTGTGCATGTACCTACACCTCGAGGACTGCAGCGGTTCAAGAAGGCAGCTCATCACCACCTTCTCAAGGGCAATTAAGGATGGGCAATAAATGCTGGCCTAGCCAGTGACACCCACATCCCATAAACAACTAAAACAAAACTCTTGTTCTTCGATGTGTAAGAGGTTGCTGGTTTGGAAGGTGCTGTCGAAGGAGCCTTGGTGAGTTGCTGCAGTGCATCTTGTAGATGGCACTCACTGCTGCCACTGTGCATCGATGGTGGAGAGAGTGAATGTTGAAGGCGGTGGATTGGGCTCTGATCGAGTGGGCTGCTTTGTCCTGGATGGTGACGAACTCCTTGAGTGCTGTTGGAGTTGCACTCATCCAGGCAAGTGGTGAGATTTCCATCTCAGTCCTGACTTGTGCCTTGTAGATGGTGGACAGGCACTGGCAGACAGGAGGTGAGTTACTTGCCACAGAATTCCAAGCCTCTGACCTGTTCCTCTAGCCATGCTATTTATGTGGCTGGTTCAGTTAAGTTTCTGGTCAATAGTAACCCCAGGATATTGATAGTCAGGTCTTCAGTGATGGTAATGCTGTTGAATGTCAATGGAAGATGGTTAGATTCTTTCTTGTTGGAGATGGTCATTGCCTGGCACTTGTGTGGCACAAATGTTCCTTGCCACTTATCAACCCAAGCCAGCGTGTTGTCCAGGTTTTGTTGCATACAGGCACAGACACCTTCAATGTCGAAAGAGGAGGTAAGTCAGACAATAGAGGGGTTTAAAATTGATAAAGAGGTAGTATTAGATAGGCTGTCTGTACTTAAAGTGGACAAGGCACCAGGACCAGATGAGATGCATCCAAGGATACTCAGGGAAGTGAGGGTAAATCGCAGAGGCACTGGCCATAATTTTTCAGTCTTGCTTATACTTGGGGGTGGACAGGCGAATTGTTCAAATAAGGGTGTAAAGATAAGCCCAGCGACTACAGGCCAGTCAGTTTAACTTCGGCGCTGGGGAAACTTGTAGAAAAAATAATTCGGGACAAAATTAATAGGTACATGGACAAATATGAGTTAATTAAGGAAAATCATGTTTAACTAACCTGCTGGAGTTTCTTGAGGAGGTAACAGAGAGGGTTGATGTGGTGCACATGGACTTTCAAAAGGCCTTTGATATAGTGCCACACAAGACTTGTCAGCAAACTTGTAGCTCATGGAATAAAAGGGATGGTAGCAACATGGATACAAAATTGGCTGAGTGACAGGAAACAAAGAGCAGTGGTTAATGGATGTTTTTTCGGGCTGGAGGAAGGTTTGTAGTGGAGTTCCCTGGGGTTCAATGTTGCTTTTCCTGGTATATATTAATGACCTAGAGTTGGTGTACAGGGCGGAATTTCAAAGTTTTCAGATGATACGAAACTTGGAAGCATTGTGAACTGTGAGGAGGATAATGTAGAACCTCAAAAGAACAGAGACAAGTTGGTGGAATGGGCAGATAGGTGGCAGATGAAGTTCAATGCAGAGAAATGTGAAGTGATTAATTTTGGTAGGAAGAACATGGGGAGACAACATAAAATAAAAAGTACAATTCTAAGGGGGGTGCAGGAGCAGAGGGATCTAGGTGTATATGTGCTTAAGTCATTGAAGGTGGCAGGACAGGTTGAGAGAGCAGTTAATGAGGCATATAGTATCCTGGGCTTTATTAATAGGGGTATAGAGTACAAGAGCAAGGAAGTTTTGTCGAACCTGTATGAGACACTAGTTCGCCCTCAGCTGGAGTATTGCATCCAGTTCTGGGTGCCACACTTTAGGAAAGACGTGAGAGCATTGGAGAGAGTACAGAAAAGATTCATGAGAATGGTTTCAGGGAAGAGGAACTTCAGATATGAAGGTAGATTGGAGAAGTTAGGACTGTTTTCTTGGAGAAGAGAAGGCTGAGAGGTGATTTGATAGAGGTATTCAAAATCATGAGGGGTCTCGACAGAGTAGATAGAGAGAAACTGTTCCCACTCGTGAAAGGATCGAGAACAAGAGGGCACAAATTAAAAGTACTTGGTAAGAGAAGCAAAAGTGACATGAGGAAAAACTTTTTCACGCAGCAAGTGGTTAAAGTCTGGAATGCGCTTCCCCCAGTACTGCACTGGAGTGTCAGCCTATATTTTGCATTGAGATCACTGGAGTGGGACTTGAACCCACAAACCATCTGCCTAAGAGTGTTACCACTGATCCACGGCTGACACTATTAGCTGTGTTAATTGTCATTGCATATATAGAAGTAGCAAGAGAAATATAGCAATTTGCAAAATGAATTGCGTTGATTAACTCTTGGCATCCTATGGTGTGGTAAGAGTTAAATAGTTTCAACCAGTACTGCATGTTAGTCATGTTTTGACAGAATAGAAGTTTTAATTACTTTTAGTTGAATTATTATGTAGGACATTTCAAGCAAGCTAAATGAAGCATCACATATATTAAGAATTAAAATGGAAAATCCTGACACATGTTTATTTCCTACAGAACTGAAGACTTTAATATGGGATTTCCCAGCTAGTCTGAGCAACATTAATAGGTACTCAGATATGGGATATGAATGTTTCAAAAGTAATGGAGGTTAGGTCTAAGGTGCTGATCTTTTCTATAGTGTTATAATAAAAGCAAAATACTGCGGACGCTGGAAATCTGAAATAAAAACAAGAAATGCTGGAACCACTCAGCAGGTCTGGCAGCATCTGTGGAAAGAGAAGCAGAGTTAACGTTTCGGGTCAGTGACCCTTCTTCGGAACTTCTTCAGTTCTGAAGAAGGGTCACTGACCCGAAACGTTAACTCTGCTTCTCTTTCCACAGATGCTGCCAGACCTGCTGAGTGGTTCCAGCATTTCTTGTTTTTATTTTCTATAGTGTTGTTGTGGTGATATGTGGCTGCAGGTACTTGAGGCAGTAGAGGTACTTAGGCCAGTGTTTTGTGTTAGTTCCCCATCGTATTCCATTTGGGCTGTCAGTGGCATCTTTTGTGGAGAGGAAATAGTCATTAGGAGTAGGTGAGATGCAAATAGCCAATGCAATATAAATCAGGGCTGTCTCCTGACATTGCTTACTTTATTCACTTAGTGTTTTACATCAAACTGTAATATTTATAGGACTTGTTACTGATGGTGCAGATTGCATTTGTGTTGTAAACAGACCGGTCACTTGGAATAAACTTATCAATGTCCGAGAAATGGGGGTGGTGGGAGGGGGGAGGTGGGGAGTGGCTGGAATATTGAACTTTGCCTATGCCTTTCAAACTTTAATGAGCAACAATTCAACTGCCTTCAGTTCTGCAGGCTTATACTCCCGTCAGCTGACGTTCCTCTCCTCCTTAGCTTGCAGATTGAAAGCAGTCTGTTCCTATGCAAACATTTTCAACATTATTGAGCCATTTGTGGATCTCTTGTCAGGATCTTGCAATTGTTGGGGGTGGGGGAGAGGGGGTGAGGGCGTTTGCAAAGGTGGGACATTGCTGTTGACAAAAGCTTGTCCACCAGCAGGTTCACCTTGGGCTCTGCAAGCCATGGCTTGGCTGTTGCTTTCATCAAAGGTTCCAATTTCCAATCAATTCCATTGATAATGTTACTGATTCGTAATCTTTGGGGATTGAAGAGTCTACCAAGGCGGGTAGGTGGAGTTAAGATACAGGCCAGCCATGAACTAACTGAATGATCTTGAGGGCTGAATGGTCTACTCCTGTTCCTATATTCCTTTGCTTCAGCATTCACAGATGGTTATGGAATTTATGGGGTCAGTGGGAGGACAGCTTGCTTGCATTGGGTACTTGGGCATAAGTGCCATTTTCGGGTGCATCTTTAGTCCATGCCTTCCCCATGCTAGTGGAAATTCAATTGGTCACCCACCCATGGGGGCAGGAGGCAGCGGGGTGGGAAAGGGAGATCTTGGGCTCTCCCACACCTCAGTAGTGACCTCCAATTGGCCCCCAAGCAAAGAGGCCAATCCCAGATATTAAAATGTGTTTCCCCCACCCCCTCCTCTGTGATCTAGGATGCTTACCAGACCTGAACCCTACTTGGGGATGGGGAAGGGGGCACAATATTTATTTATTTTATTTTATTTAGAGATACAGCACTGAAACAGGCCCTTCGGCCCACCGAGTCTGTGCTGACCAAGAACCACCCATTTATAGTAACCCTACAGTAATCCCATATTACCTACCACCTACCTACACTAGGGGCAATTTACAATGGCCAATTTACCTATCACCTGCAAGTCTTTGGTGGTGGGATGAAACCGGAGCACCCGGCGAAAACCCACGCGGTCACAGGGAGCACTTGCAAACTCCGCACAGGCAGTACCCAGAATTGAACCCGGGTCTCTGGAGCTGTGAGGCTGCGGTGCTAACCACTGCGCCACTGTACCGCCCCTCATCTTTCTCAAGGTAATTGCCACCACTACTCTGCTGAGTCTTGCTTAAGGCTCGGGAAGAGGGAACCGCCAATGTAGGGCAGCCCCACCCTTAGCCCAGCCCATCATTTGCCACAGAAGGAGAGGACAGAAGTGCCACCCCTTATGAGTCACCATACTGGCCGAAATGGCAGAGACTCAGTTTTGTTAGTTAACCAAGATTTTCATGGGGGCTTTCCAGATTTCCTGCTGGAATTATGGAGGGACAATATTGAACCCCAATATTTTTAAACCTGGTATATTTTAGGATTGCATAGTTCTTACATTGATTTTGTTTTGGGGCTTTTTTAAATCCAAGTTTGGATGATAAAGGAGCATATTTGTGAGCTTTAAGTCGACTCATAGTCAATTTCTCCTTATCAACTCCGTCTTGCAGATTGTCTGACTGTTAGGGTTCCCAACTCTGGCTGGACATATTCCTGCAGGTGTCATCACATGACCTCCTGCCTCCAACTGGCCCACCCCCACACTGCCGCCGCTGGTCGCCTGATACCTCAATCCTGGTGGTGCATCGCATTCCCACACCAATTGTCTCTTTGTTACCTGATTGATTCTTGACTGTCAGGGGAACAGCCTTTCTCCCCCCATGTCCGCTATTTTTTCTAACTAATGAACAAAAGTGTTCAAAAACAATTTTAAAAACTCCACAATTTTTAATGTCTCTATGAACTTTCACCCCGGTTGCTCGCATCAGTACCCTAGCGGTTAATATTTAATTCCTGGAGATTCTAGGATGATCTTGCAGAGCGTTCAACCCTACAGATTGTTAAAGTCTAGTTCTAGCTTATTGTCATTCCTAGATTGCAATTCTGAAAGAGATTGTGTATAAATGCCCACAACTAAACTGAAAAGAACACCGGGAATTAACTTAAGTAAATGTATATTTATTAATACTCATATTATATTGTTATAAGAATATGGGAAGAAGATCAGGTGGACTGAGTGACTCCTTCCTGGGGATATAACCAAACATCAACAAAATAGGTGAAACAGAGATTTACTTGTACTTCTTTCAATTTAGTATACTGTTTTCGCTACTCATAATGTGGCCTCCTCCACACTTGCAAAACAAAACATAGATTGGGAGATGGCTTTGCGGAACACCTCCATTCCGTCCACAAGCATGACCGCTTTGTGTGCGCACCACCCCCCCTACCGCCCACCCCGACCATCTGCTCTCCTGTTATTTTAATTCTCTGCTCCTCTCCCACACTGACCAGTCTGCCCCGGCCTCCTAAACTGTTCCAATGAAGCTCATCATAATCTCGAGGAACAGAACCTCATCTTTCGATTAGGCACTTTACAGCCTTCTGCACTCAACATTGAGTTCAACAATTTCCGATCATAACCTCTGCCCCTTTTATTTGGGTGGCAGCTTTTGGTGACAATACTGCTATTTCCCATTTACATCTCCCATCTTTTGTTTCTTTACTTGTTCAACTATTATCTCCTTTGGGACAGCCCCCCATTTTACTTTCATTTTTAGTTATTTTTACAATCTTTTTTTTGCATTTATTTCATTTCATCTTAGTTTGTTCAGTTTGCTTACCCACTGTTTTTTTTTTCAGGTTTGCACATGCTGCTGTTCAATATTCAGTGTATTAACACCTAATCTGTACTAATGCTTTGTCTTTCAACACACCATTAACATATTGTTTGCCTTTGCTCCGTGACCTTTTGGTCAGCTATGTGGCCTGGTCCAATCTGGACCTCCTTTGTTATCTCTTGCCCCACCCCCACCTCACTTGCTTATAACCTGTGACATTTTTAATATTTGTCAGTTCCGAAGAAGGGTCACTGACCCGAAACGTTAACTCTGCTTCTCTTTTCACAGATGCTGCCAGACCTGCTGAGTGGTTCCTGCATTTCTTGTTTTTATTTCAGATTTCCAGCATCCGCTGTATTTTGCTTTTATTAAGTCCTTTTGCCTTGTGCCATCATCTCTTCTGCCATTTAATCTGTCTTGCCTGCCACTCTATCATGGAGCTTCCCTTTTGCTCTTTCCTCTTACCTTTTCCTGCCTCTCTATTTGTGCAAAACCTAACTTTTTCCAGTTCTGATGAAAGGTCATGGACCTGAAACATTAACCCTGTTTCTTTCTCCACAGATGCTGCTTGACCTGCTGAATATTTCTGTTTATATTTCAGATTTCCAGCACCTGCAGTATTTTTCATTTGTATCAACCAACAATCCATGGAATCCTTTCTGGAAATTACTGAATAGAATTACTGGATTTTCTTTGCTACTGGGCAAAATATCAAAAGAATTCAGTTATTCTCATGTTTTTGTTTTGTAAGATACCTTGATTTTAGTTGGCACACAGAAACCCAAGTTGGACATGTAGGGGAGAAAATGTAAATTTAAGACAACTTGTAGCCTCCAGCAAAAGATTAATCAGAGTAATTTGTTTTCTGCCAAAATTCCTCAGTGAGATTTCCACATCCATTTCACTGCAGCAGCCTCTTCACTCGTGCTATTTATAAGGTTCAATGCCTGTGAAGGCACTTTAAGTAAGTTGAGGTCCAATGCAACAGAAGCTTAGCAGTCCAGCCTAATTCCACATTTCTGTTGCAGGGGTCTCCAGATGATTTGAATTCACTGGTGTTTTTTTTTTACCCACAATCTGTCACACTGCCAAGTCTCTGAGTTGACAGCTGCGAGAAAACTGTCTCTTTGCACAGCCCTTGCAATTAGCCTTGGCACAGTTTCCATCAGTTAATTAGATTTTAAATATTTACGAGGACTTTTGCTTAAAATTGGCTAGTTATTGATTACTGCATGTCAGCGTGTGGAACATAGGCTTTACTTTATCAGGCAATCTGCTCCTCCTTTTTGTCTCTGTCCTGTTGTACAATAGAGAGTGTCTTCTTTCTAAGAGACCTCCCACGCAGTGAAGTCTCACCCACCCTTGCTTTTCATGTTTTACTTTTACCTGCACAACACAATACACTGTGCAGATATTGAAAGCATCTGGGGCATTTCAGAAAGATTTTCTCACTTTGAGGATCCATTTCCATTCCTTCCCCTCCTCCCCATATTGAAAGAAAAGGCAGACAATGCTGCGAAAATTAGTGGTAGGTCAGAAGACTGGGAAAATTTTAGAACTGGCAAAGGATGACAAAAAAGGGAGAAAATAGATTATGAAAGTAAACTAGCAAGGAATATAAACACAGACAGTAAGAGCTTCTACAAGTATAGAAAAAGGAAGAGAGTAGCTAAAGTAAACATTGGTTCCTTAGAGGATATGTCACGGTCCTGTGTTTTTTTTTGTTCCTCGGGAAATATTGCAGTGTGCCTTTAAGGTTGTAATATATCAGTACTTCTTTAAGGCAGCAAGCTCCAGAGATTGTTAGCCAAAGTGCATTCTGGTTGCCTGGCAACAACCATACTGAGAGGGAGAACAAGGATTCAATGTATCCATTTTGACTTTGAAACTGGCTAGTAGAGACAGACAGTTGACAGATGGATTTGGCACATGAAGGAAATAGGAGAGCTCTCTGTAAGTCAGTTTAGACCTTTGGTAGTTTTTCCTCTTAAAATTCTAAAAAGCTTCAAGCCAGATTAATTTCTTAAAGAAATAACAAATTATTGATCTACTGTGTTCATTGCTGAAAAAAGAGTTTAATACTAGAACTGCTGAACTGAACTGCTGAATTCCTATCTCTGGAAGGATCTTCAGATTCATCGGACCTTGGGAGACTGCAAGTGAACTTTGACTGTGTTGTATCAGAAGACCATTCGTCAAAAGCATAATCTGCAAAGACTTTATTGTTTTTTCTATTTTTTTCGGGCAGCTAATTAAAATCCAAACTTCTGTTAGTTTGAGTATATGTATGCAAATGCGGGAGCTTTTTTAAAAATAAGAAGTTATAAGGTCTTTAGATATTGGTTTATCTTAGTAGTGTTTAAGATTTTTAGTTTTTTTAATAAATAGTTAATTTGTTGATATCTAAAGATACCCGCTTTTATTTCACCTCAGTTGGGGATAGTGGGGGGGGAGGGGCGGCCGGGTTCGAGATTGTTTCAATTTGGCTGCTGCTTTCTTCGATTTGGAAAGCTTAAAGATATATGATGCGACCTGTGGAGCGATGGGACTGAATTGACAGTGCATTGCTCCAACCACATTCAAAATCATATATTTTGATTGGGGACTTTGTCCTGAGTGGTCATAACAGATGAAACTGCAGAATTAATAATGTGAAACAAGGAAATGGCAGAGAGTTTGAGCAACTATTTTGTATCAGTTTCACAGCAGAAGACATTAAAAGCATTTCAATAATAGTAAAAAATCGGGGGCAAAAGAGAGGGAGGAACCTAATACAATCACTATCACTAGAGAAAAAGTACTAGGCAAACCAATAGGATGAAAGGCTGACAAGCCGCTTGGATCTGGTGGCCTACATCCTAGGGTCTTAAAATGAGTGGCCCAAGAGATAGTGGATGCATCAGTTGTAAACTTCCAAAATTCCCTAAATTCTGGAAAGATTCCAACAGATTGGAAAACCCCAATAAAGGAGGGAGACAGAAAGCAGGAAACTATAGCCTCATTGGGAAAATGCTGGAATCCATTATTAAGGAAGTAATAGCAGGACATTTAGAAAATCATAATACAATTCTGCATGATTTTATAAAAGAGAAACCGTGTTGGACAAATTTATTGGAGTTCTTTAAGGATGTAACAAGAAGAGTGGATAAAGGAGAACCAGTAGGTGTAGTGTATATTGATTTCCAAAAGGCATTTGATAAGGTGCCACATAAAAGGTTACTATACAAGATAAGAGCTCATGGTGTTGGGGTATTATATTAGCATGGATAAAGGATTGGCCAACAGAAAACCGAGAGTTGGGATAAATGGGTCATTTTTAGGCTGATAAACTGTAATTAGTAGGGTGCCACAGGGATCAGTGGTGGGCCCTCAGTTATTTACAATCTATATTAATAGTGTTGCAATCAGGTGAGGAGGGGTCGAAGGGCTCCCCTCTTTTCCCTCTCCTTGATTGACCACAACAGGTTTATTTCTTTTTGAAGTGGATACACTTTCCAATTCAGTGAATGTTTAACTGTTTAGGCACTGTGATCATAAAAGGAACCAATTGGACATGTTTTCTTGAATTTAACAAAGAAAGAGATAAGCTTTATTGTACTTCATCTAATTGTACGATCTAAGTAAAATAATAAAACACACTCCAAATTTCAGACACATGCACACACACACATACACAAATAGGTTACAGAGTGGGGAAGGATAGATTGACTGAATTAGAGTCCAGAGAAATAAAAGGGGTATACAGTCTGTGGAGGTTGGTGACTTGGCTGGCTTCAGGCTAAATCCGGTGGTTGCGCGACTTTCCTTTCCTGAGGCTTATGGTTTGAAGATGTGGACAGCTGATTCAATGGTTCTCCTGGAGACAGCAATGTGGCTGATTTCCTTCAAGGAATTTTTGTCTGCATGCAGGGATATGCCTGGTCAGCAGGCAGGATTCAGCAGGTCATGGTCAGCAGGCAGGATTCGAAGCTTGCAAGGTGGACTGGACAGAGAGAAAGGAAGGAGGACCACACTTGGGTCTTCTCTTGTCAGTGTCCAGCTGCTTGTCTGGCTGCTGCAGAGAAAACACCAGCTTAAGCACACAGATGGTGGTCCTGTCACATGACCATCATCCAGTGATTCAACCATGGTGGTTACCAGTATGTATTCCCTCTTGCAACTTAATCAGTCCATGTCTAGGAATTCCTTTCTCACAATCAGGGTCCAATTGTTCAAGTGATCACGTTTCAGTAGCTTGTCTCCACCAGTTTAATCTTCAGGTGATGGCCTCGATGCTTGCTAACGGGAACAGGATAGGTAGTCCATTCAGATTCCCAGGTCATTGTTCTCAATGTGTCTGTACAGACAAATCGCCTCCACTTCAATGCATTAGAATGTGGAGCATAGTGATGCAAATTGGAGTGGTGATCTTTAGCTGCTAGCATAGAGTCGCTTTTTATCTGTTTCATTTTTCAAAAATTTAATTCAGGTTTCCAGTCGGTGGATTGAAAATCATCATTTGACATGGCACGTTTTTGTAAAAATGGCTTGGATGAAGCAACTGAGTGTATTGTAGCCAAATTTGCTGACAATACAAAGACAGATGAGAAAGCAAGTTGTGAGGAGGACAACTGCATCCACAAAAGGATGTAGATGGGTTGTGAGTGGGCTGAAAATTTGCACATGGTATATAATGTGGGAAAACGTGAGGTTATCCATTTTGGTAGGAAGAATAGAAAAGCAAAATATTATTTAAATGGAGAGAGAATACAGAATGCTGCGGTACAGAAGGATCTGGCTGTCCTCATACATGAAACACAAAAAAGTTAGCATGCAGGTACAGCAAGTAATTAGGAAGGTAAATGGAATGTTGGCATTTATTGCAAGGGGGATGGAGTAGAAAAGTAGGGAAGTCTTGCTACAGGGAGTCGGTCAGACCACACTAGAATACTGTGTACAGTTTTGGTTTACTTATTTAAGGAGGGATATAGTTGCATTGGAGGCAATTCAGAGAAGGTTCACTAGGTTGATTCCGGGAATGAAGGGACTGTCTTATGAGGAAAGGTTGAGTAGGATGGGCCTATGCTCACTGGAGATTAGGAGAATGAGAGGCAATCTTATTGAAACATTAAAAGAATTTGAGGGGGTTTGACAAGGTAAATGCTGAAAGGATGTTTCCCCTCATGGGGAGAATCTAGAACTCAGGGGCATAGTTTCAGAATAAGTCATCTCCCACTTATGAAGAGATGAGGAGGTGAGATGAGAGTGACTGCCCTTGACATCAAGGCAGCATTTGATTGAATATGGCATCAATGAACCCAAACAAAACTGAAGTCAATGAGAATCAGGGGGGAAAACTCTCTGCTGGTTGGAGTCATACCCAGCGCAAAGGAAGATGGTTGTGTTTGTTGAAGGTCAATCATCTCAGTTCCAGGACATCACTGCAGGAGTTCCTCAGGGTGGTGTCCTAGGCCCAACCATCTTCAGCTGCTCCATCAATGACCTTCCTTCAGTCATAAGGTCAGAAGTGGGGATGTTTGCGGATGATTGCATAATGTTCAGCACCATTCGTGACTCCTCAGATACTGAAGCAGTCTGTGCAGAAATGCAGCAAGACCTGGACAATATCCAGGCTTGGGCTGATAAGTGGCAAGTAACATTCACGTCACATAAGTGCCAGGCAATGACCATCTCCAATAAGAGAGAATCTAAGCATCTCACCTTGACATTCAGTGGCATTACCACCGCTGTATCCCCCATTATCAACACCCTGGGGGTTACCATTGACCAGAAACTGAACTGGAGTAGCCATATAAATACCATGGCTACAAGAGCAGGTCAGAGGCTGGAAATTCTGCGGCCAGCCAGCCAGCTGCAGTAACTCACCTCCTGTCTCCCCAATGTCTGTCCACCATCTACAAGGCACAAATCAGGAGTGTGATGGAATATAGTCCGCTTGATTGGCACCCCATCCACCATCTTCAACATTCACTCCCTTTACCACCGATACACAGTGGCAGCAGTGTGTACCATCTGCAAGATGTGCTGCAGCAACTCACCAAAGCTCCTTCGACAGCACCTTCCAAACCCGTGACCTCTAGCAACTAGAAGGAAAGGACAGCAGATGTATGGGAACACCACCACCTGCATGTTTCCCTCCAAGCCACGCACTGTCCTGACTTGGAAGTATATCATCGTTCCTTCACTGTCGCTGGGTCAAAATCCTGGAACTCCCTTCCAAACAGCACTGTTGGTGTACCTACACCCCAAGCACATCAGCGGTTCAAGAAGGCAGCTCACCACCACCTTCTCAAGGGCAATTAGAGATGAGCAATAAATGCTGGCCTAGCCAGTGGTGCCCACATCCCACAAACGAACGAATGAAAAAAAAAATTCTTCTCTTAGAGGGTTGTGAATTTTTGAAATTCTTTACTCTAGGGAGCTGTGAAGGCTGAGTCATTGAGCATATTCAAGTCTGAGATAGCTAGATTTCTGAACTATAGTGTAGTCAAGGGTTATGGGGGGCAGGCAGGAAAGTGGAGTTAAGGCTACAATCTTATTGAATGGCGGAACAGGCTCGATGGCCTACTCCTGCTCCTATTTCTTATTTTTTTTATTCATTCGTGAGATGAGCGCTTTGCTGGCAAGGTCAGCATTTATTGTCCATCCCTAAGTGCCCTTGAGAAGGTGGTATTGACCCAACTTCTTGAACTGCTGCATTCCATGTGATGTAGGTATACCCACAGTGCTCTTAGGATGGGAGTTCCAGGATTTTGACCCAGCGACAGTGAAGGAATGGCGATATAGTTACAAGTCAGGATGGTGTGTGACTTGGAGGGGATCTTGCAGGTGGTGGTGTTCCCATGCATCTGCTGCCCTTGTCCTGCTAGGTGGTTAAGTCATGGGGTTTGGAGGGTGCTGTCGAAGGAGCCAGTAGATGGTACACACTGTCGCCACGGTGCACCGGTGGTGGAGTGAATTAATGTTGAAGGTGGTGGACGAGGTATCGATCAAGTGGAGTGCTTTGTTCTGGATGGTGTCCAATTGAGTCTTCTTGAGTGTTGTTGGAGCTGCACTCATCCAGGCAAGTGGGCAGCATTCCATCACACTCCTGACTTGTGTCTTGTAGATGGTGGACAGGCACTGGGGAGATGAGTTACTTGCTGCAGAATTCCAAGTCTCTGACCTGCTCTTGTAGCCACAGTATTCTATGGCTGGTCCAGTTAAATGTTTGGTCAATGGTGATCTCCAGGATGTTAATGGTGGGGGATTCAACAATGGTAATGCCATTGAACATCAAGGGGTGATGGTTAGAATCTGTCTTTGCACTTGAGTGGTTACTTGCCACTTATCAGTCTGAGCTTGGATATTGTCCGGGTCTTGCTGCGTGTGGGTATGGACTGCGTCAGTATCTGAGGAGTTGAGAATGATATTGAACACTGTGCAATTGGCAACAAACATCCCCACTTCTGACCTTATGTTGGAGGGAAGATCATTGATGATGCTCTTACATGTGGTGAACTTGTCCTCAAGGTGAGGGATGGGAATCCTGAGAGGCAAAGCACTTCCCCATTTTAGCCTCCTTGTGTCAACATCGAAGTGATTCTGTCATCAGCCGTGGATCAGTCAGTCGTGTTCTCAAACCTGAGGCAAAAAGTTGTGGGTTCAAGTCTCACTCCAAGTTGACACTCCAGTACTAAGGGCGTGCCACACTATTGGAGGCTGTCTTTTGGATGGGCTGTTAAACCTTTTCAGGTGTACATAAAAGATCCAATGCCATGATGTTGAAGAAGAACAGACGTGTTCTCCTGGTGTCCTGGCCAATGTTCCCTTTAAGCTGCATGGCCACGCGACTGTGCAGCAGCCCATAAGTCCCCACACAGGCTGCGCACAAGTCGGCTGTGTAAAAAAAATTAAAAGGAGCCGTGCACTTAAATTAACTGCCTGCGCACTCCAAAATAAAATTAGAGGGAACATTGGCTGGTCAATATTTATCCCTTAAAAAAATCACTAAAACAGATTATAACATTGCTGCTGGTGGGATCTTGCTGTGTGCAAATTAGCTGCCGTGTCTCCTACAGTATAGCAGTGACAACACTTCAAAAGTACTTCATTGGCTGTCAAGTGCTTTGGGACGTTCTGAGGCTGTGAAAGGTGCTATATAAATGCAAGTCTTTCTTTTCTTTATTTGTTGTTCACTAGCTCCAGTAAGGGATTAAATAAAATTATGAGCAATCTGTCGAGGTGCTTGGTCTGTGGGAGAACTATGATTGATGCTCTGATATGGTGTTTTATTGATCTGTATTTCTTCAGCTTCTCAGTGACTGGGACTTAATAAAGTTGTAACATCTGGCCCAGTTAAATAACAATGCAAAAATGAAATGGTAGTGGTAATAATAAAATTGTGATATCACTCCAATCGCTACTCTGTAATATTTCAGCGACACTGTAAATATAGTCCTGCAAAGCACATTATGAATATTTAATAGCATCATCTGAAATGCATTATTAAATTCGAATAAACATTGGTTATGAAATATTTAAATTGCATTGCTGGTTTCTGTTGGTTCTTACATAGCTGACACTGTCTCCCTGAATCCCGTGTCAATCTGACAGTTCATTAATTAGGGAGAGTGGAGGTCATGTATGATAACTGGGGACAAGCTTGTAAAAGCACGACCTAATGTGAAAGTAAGCTGCTCAAAGCAGGAAATGAAGAAAGGAAAGAACTTGCATTTCTATAGCCTCTTTCATGACCTCAGGACATCTCGAAGTGCTTTACAGCACTTTGATTTGTAGTCATTGTTGTTATTTAGGAAATGTTGCAGACAATTTGAACAAAGCAAGTTCCCTCAAAAAGCAATGTGATAATCATCAGCTAATTAATTTTTTTTAAGTGATATTAATTGAGAGAAATAGTGGCCAGGACACCAAGGAGAACTAACCTGCTCTTCTTTAAAGTAGTGCCATGGAATTTTTTGACGTCCACCTGAGAGGGTAGACAGGGCCTCAGTTTAACATCTCATCCAAAAGACGGCACCTCTGACAGTGCAGCACCTCCTTCGTACTGCATTAGAGTGTCTTTCTAGATTTTGTGCTCATGTCCTTTGTGTGGGACTCTGAACCCCTCCCCCCAATCTTCCTGAACTCAGAGGCAAAAGTGCTACCCCCACTGACACCACACCTGTGGGTTTCATACTTGCCTTTATAATCTTCCACTCATGCTCATGGTGTAACTATATTTATAATTCCTTTTCCCTCCATATATTTCTCCCCTCAGCCCCAATCTTAGAAGAGTCCCCTTCACTATTCCAAAATATACAATACCAACCATCTGTGATCTGAGTGAGATGACTAAATTAGCACGAATTTAGGGGCACCTTGGGCCCATGATCACAAACGTAGGACTCTTATATCGCAATTTCCATGGAACTATTTTCCCTTAATAGATTGGCAGCAGATCTTGCAAACGAGCTTTCTCCCTTATGACCCGAAGGTTGTATTTTCATTGATATATCTGCCCTTACCAGAGTTGAATGACCCGAAGATTAACAATTAGCCAATTTGTAATCAACCAGATCACGTGTCGTATTACACTGTACCATCCATCGATCGAGCACTAAACAGATCAAACTTTATAGATTAAAATAACAGATATGTTTAATTATAGCTAAATAGAAACATGAATCATAAAAGCTTAGCCATTACTCACAGCACATTGTAAACCCAACTATGCTTTTGGACAAACAGATTTGATGGTTTAATTACACTTGATAACCACTTGCAACTAAACAGAATGGGCATTTACACTTTGAAAAATAAGGTCCTAGCTGCTGGCAAATGAATTCAGTAGGTTTTTCCTCATATACCAAATACAATGTTGGAACACCTTAATGGAGCATAATAAATAGTTGTTCTTGAGTAGCGAGATAAAGGTGAGGCTTCTGTCTGCTCAAACAACAGAAATTAGCAGTACTGCAGTATTCTTTCAGTCCTTTGTTTTCAAGCACTCATTTATTTTGAAGTCAAGGTTCAGGGACATGAAAGCCACAATCAACCACTTGAATCGAGACAAATGTAGGTGGAACTTGACCAGAGCTGATTATACACTCAGCTGGAAAATAACAATTGTGCCAACTAGGAGCCGGGCCACTCAGTACAGAGATGACAATGCATACACAATGGGTAAGCCAGTAGCTTGTTGAAGATACAGCAAATGTTGCTCTTTATGTTGATGCAACTATTAGTAGTGTGAAGCATGTGCATCTTAGAACGTGGCAGGACGTATTGAGAGAGTAGTTAGCAAAGCATGCGGGATCTTGGGCTTCATAAATAGAGGCATTGAGTACAAAAGCATGGAAGTTATGCTGAACCTTTATAAAGCCCTGGTTAGGCCACAACTGGAGTATTGCAATGGGCATCTCTGTTGCCGTGCGGGAAGCATGGCATGAAAAACCGTGCGGGCTGCTTCCCAGCTGCAGGGTGGGATTGGGTGGGGGGCCCTTGTTTAAATGCATAGTGCCTGAATGAGGGACCTAGCATTGGGAAAGAGTGGGGGGGGGAACCCGCTGAGAGCCCCTGCCCTTGCTGCTGACCCCCCTTCCCCCACTCCTCCGTGACCCTACCCTGCGAAACCTCTCCTGCCCTGACCTACCGGAGGCCTGGTTCCAGAGATGCTCCTTGGCCTCCGGTAGGTGCTCCTCCAGCAGCAGCCACCGCCTCTGTGGTGGCGTTGCAGCTGCCAGCCTCTGATTGGCCGGCAGCTCTCCAAGAGCGGGACATCTGGCGATGGGGTCCTTGATCTTGTGGAAAGCCTGCCACTGTTTACTTAAGTGCCTGACTGACACTAAATTTGGCGGGCCTTCTGGAGAAGAGGTGACATGGGGATCTCAGTGTCATTTTATCTGAATGTCAACACCCCACTGCCAGGATAAAATTAGTTGGAGGACAAATGTTTATTTCCCACCTAGTTTAAATTCGACTAGAAATTAAGGGAAACAGACATGCTTTTGTTCCACTTGATTTCATGATTAATTGACGCATAATTTTTTTTGTTATATATATATATAAGATGGTGACCGTGTTGGGAGAGAGAGACGACAGAAGCTTGCTCTATAGTGCTGCCGAGTGACCAGATGCTGCAACTACACTGTGGCAGTTGATTTAGCTATATTGAATGGATAATTTGCACATAGCAATTTACAACGATACGCGAATAAGGTGTTTTAATAATATATAGATATGCCTGAAGCACCACTAACGCTCGAATACTTTGATCTTTGCCATTGGTTCATTTAAAACATTATGGGCTGAAATTTACCATCTCCTCGATGTTGGGGGTCGTGGTGGGGGAGGGGTGGGGCCATAAAATACTTGTGGGAGCGGCCTGCCACGATTCCCAATGCTGAGAAGGCCCCGCCGCATATTGCCGGCGGTGACGAGGCCTCGGTGCGACCCCCCCCACCTTCCCCGCTGTTTAAACTGCAGATTAACTTACCTGGTCCCGGTGGCTGCCCCACGCCGATTTTACGGCCACCGGCCGCAACTCATGCGCCTTCGGAACTCCGTAAAGAGTTCCGAGGCGAGACACTGTTGGGGAGGGGGGAGGATTGAAAATTTCAGGGCGGGAGGAGTGGGGGAGTGGTGAAAACCACTCCGATTGGTTGCGGGGATGGTGGGAAGGGCTTTAGGGTCAAATGGAATAAAGTTCGGGGGCTGGGGAAGGTCATGAGTGAAAACTCACTTTTTTTGGGGAGATGGGACAAAAAATCATCCCGTTATTCATTTGGCCGGGGAATGGGAGAGGGGATTGGAAATGTTAATTAAATTTTATTAAATTTTTGCACATCCCTGTCCCATTAAACATTTAAATGGCACCGAAGGGCTTGAAGCCCTTAAAAATTGGCACTGGCGCCTGCGCGGTGGCGCAAGACGCCACTTCTGGGGACGCAGCGGGCGCCTCTTCTATGTCATCGGGGCTGCTCCACCCCCTCCATTTAAATGAGCCCCCGCATGAAATATTGCAGGGCTCAGTGGCGGCGCTTCCATGTTGGAAGGTCGACGAGTTGAAAGCGCATTGCCGTGAATTATGGCGGGCCAATAAGATTCAGCCCTGTATCTGAGCAAATCGTATTTCCTTGTGAGTGAGTAATTCTGCTGATTTATGTCAGGCCTTGCTCTCAGTCTGCACAGCATAACCTCAAATAGCCTCTGACATGTGGTCAGTGCAATGAGACTTCTGCTAGATTCACTCAGTTCAGCTCTCCTGGGCTCCTTTAGACAGCTATGCCTAAAAGCAAACATTTAAAATGATAATATTGTATACCCAAGATAACAATGAACCTTAGAAAATATGTGTGAGTGAAGCAGACTGCTTAAATTTGGTAATTAAAATTGAAGCAAGAAACAAAAGCAATCTATACAAAATCTACAAGAATACAGGAGAGAAAGAGAAGATGGGAGAAATATATTAAAACAGGTTTAAAAGCAAGTGTTAGGTGTAAAGAGATTCCTGATGATGCAAAGAGCTAAAGGGAGGAAACCTTGCATTTATATAGCACTTTTCGTGACCACAGGACGTCTCAAAGTGCTTTACAGAAAATGAAGTGCTTTTGAAGTGTAGCCACTGCTGTAATGTAGGAAGTGCAGCAGCCAATTTGCACACAGCAAGCTCCCACAAACCGCAATGTGATAATATAATCTGTTTTTAGTGATATTAGGGATTAATATTGGCCAGGACACTAGAACTAACTCCCCTACTCTTCTTCCAAGTAGTGCCGTGGAATCTTTTACATCCACCTGAGAGGGCAGACGAGGTCTTGGTTTAACATTTCATCTGAAAGACTGCACCTCCAACAATGCAGCTCTCCCTCAGTACTGCACTGGGGTATCAGCCTTGATTTTTGAGCTTCAAGTCTCTGGAATGGGACTTGAAACCACAACCTTTTGACTCAGAGGTGAGAGTGCTATGAACTGAATCATGTCTGACACATCTAAGCAAGATAAGCGTAGTAATTAAGTATTTTCTTGTCAGTATCATATAAAAGAGACAGGAAGTTGGAGCTTAAAAAGATAAATGTGGTGTTGAATTTAAAAGAGAAAGTAAGTCAAAACACATCATACAAATTTGCTAGAAATATTTGTCCAGTCTTGGACAAATAAACAGTCCAATTTCTACAGTATAGTACAGCATGACAAAGGTACTGAAGATAGGATAAATTGAATAGTGATTAAAAAAATCTTTTAAATAATCAGCAAACTGACCCGAGATAGTAGCTCCTTAGAATATTTGGAATGTCACAAATCAAAGACTAACAGATGCAAAAATTCAAGTAGTGAATAAATGTGGGAAATGGAAAATGCTCAAGACTGGCACGGGGTGAGAGAGAATAGAGGGACTTTAATTGGTTCATTTACATAAATGACTTAGCAATCAAAACCAATAATCAGCTTGTTAAATTCTCAAATGACAGTGAAAGTGTGAATGCTGTCGGGGTGGAAGTTGAAGCTAATGATTTGCAGCGGAATTACATCTGTTATGCAATTCCGCAGACAAATAGTAAATAGCACTGTCAAAGGTATTGCACCAAGTATACATAACAGTATTGTTATGATGGTGCTTCTGTTTTTTTTTGTTAAGAATGTTTTTGAGGACTCATGTATTTTAGAATTATGGACATTGTTTTATTTGGGAAAACTGAAAATGATTCCATGGACTTTTTTCACTGGGGTCATTGAAAGGACTGAGAGGTCTTGTTTACACACAACATGTCCTGGAGGTCAACTGTCTTCAGATAAATACATAGCATGGATTTTTTGACTTGGGGGGAGTTGTTTACCGAGAAGTGACAGGTCAAGATTTATAGGGGTCAGAAGGCTTGACTCTTGTTTTGGTTTCGCTTTGGACAGTGTGTTGGAGTGTGAACTATTTTGAAGGCAGTTGGAGAAAGCCAGCCAAGAGAGCCATTACTCCAGCTCAGCCTTTTCGTTCTCTTTGAAAAGCTCTTTGAAGCAAGTGTAAGGAATAGAGAAATTGATGCTCCTGAAACGCCTGCAAGAGACCCCTGATACTGAATTTCACCCAGAAAACCTGCCAAACTGATCGTCAACATTGCCTGAAAATAACTGTTCTGGAAAGATCCCAATGACAGCCGTCTACGCGTATGTGGGACGCCAAACCAAAAAAAAGGGACAACTGACATATTTCCATATCTTCTCTCTTTTTCTTTAAGAATTAGCAAGTATTTGGCCAAAGTAATCTTTTTTGTCTTCTTTTTGTAACAGAGTGTGTGTTTGGCTCAGGTAAAAGGAAACCTTCATACTTCACTCTGCATGTTAATACTTTGCTTTTTTACTGGTTAAGTCTGGTTTGATAATAAACTGATAATTTTGCTGTTTATTAAAGAAACCTGTTTGGTGTATTTTAATCTGGGATAAAGAGTAGAGTCTATGATTGACCGTATCGGTAACTGGGTAAACATTTAAATATATGTTGTGAACTGTGGAGAAGTGGAACTAGAAAATACAGTGCACTCCTCCCACCTCGGTCATAACAGTACGCAATGAATGTAATAGAACAAGTACAGGCATATTTAGAAAGAGACATTGAAGTGATAGAGGATATGTCACTTTCAATGTCCTGGCAAGAGGGGTGATTGTCCTTGGACACCCAGGCCTTTGACTCTATCAACCGGGAGGGATTATGGAGCATCCTCCTCAAATTTGGCTGCCCGAAGAAATTTGTCACCATCCTCCGTCTGCTGCACGATGACATGCAAGCTGTAATCCTTGCCAACAGATCTGCCACTGACCCAATCCAAACTGGGGTCTCGCAAGGCTGTGTCATTGCACCAACACTCTTTTCCATCTTCCTCGCCGCAACACTCCACCTCATCTCCTTGAAGCTCCCTGCTGGAGTAGATCTACTCTACAGGACAAGTGGGAAACTATTTAACCTACGTTGTCTCCAGTCCAGAACCAAGGCCACTCCAACCTCTGTCACGAGCTGCAGTATGCTGACGATTCTTGCATATACGCACACTCAGAGTCTGAGCTTCAAACCCTCGTTGATGCATTCACAGAGGCATATGAAAGAATGGTCCTTAAGCTAAACATCCCGAAGACAAAGGTCCTCTACCAGCCTGCTCCCGCAGCGCAACACGGTCCCCTGATAATCAAGATGCACGGCAAACCACTGGAGAATGTGGCTCACTTCTCATACCTTGGGAGCCTCCTCTCAGCAAGGGCAGACATCGACGATGAAACTCAGCATTGCCTCCAGTGCGCCAGAGCAGCTTTCAGTCGTCTGAGGAAAAGAATGTTTGACGACAAAGACCTCAAACCTGGCACCAAATTGATGGTCTACAGGGCTGCAGTGTTACCTACCCTCCTGTACGCGTCGGAAACATGGACACTGTAAAGCAGCCATCTCAAGGCCCTGGAGAGATATTACCAGTGGTGCCTCCGCAAGATCCTGCAAATTCAGCGGCAGGACAGGCGCTCCAATATCAGTGTCCGCTCTCAGGCCAACATCCCCAGTATTGAGACACTGGTCTTGGCTAGTCAGTTACATTGGGCGGGCCACATCGTCTGCATGCCAGACACAAGATTCCCAAAACAAGCTTTCTACTCTGAGCTCTGTCATGGAAAGAGGCTACCAGGAAGGCAGAGGAAACACTACATGGATGTCCTTAAAGCCTCCCTGAAAAAATGTGACATCTCCACGGATTTGTGGGAATCTCTTGCCCGAGACTGCCCAAAATGGAGAAGAAGCATCCGGACAGGTGCCAGCCAGTTCGAACAACGTCGACATGCCCAGGCAGCGAAGAAGTGCAAACAGTGGAAGAAGCATTTGGAAATTCAAGCATCCCATTCACTTCCCTCACCAAACACCATCTGCCCCACCTGTGGCAGAGTGCGCGGATCCAGAATTGGAATATTCAGTCACCTAAGGACTCACAACCCTGGATTGGAAGAAAGTCATCCTCGTTCCCGAGGGACTGCCTAAGAAGAAGAAGGTATTCCCACCCCTTTCACAGAATCACAGAGGCTTATAGCACACAAGGCAGTTATTTGGCCCATTGTTGACTTTAAGGTAGAGCAATCCAAAATGAATCCCACTGACCCTCATCCTCCCATAACCCTGTAAATTCTGCTGCTTCACATCCAAGTTATAGGCTGTATGGCCTACACCTATTCCTATTTCTTATGCTCTTAATAGATTCTTGGACTTGAAGGAAGTCAAGGGATATGAGGATAGGGCGGGAAAGTGGAGATAAGCTAGATCAGCTATGATTGTATTGAATGGCAGAGCAGGCTCAAGGGGTCTGTACGATCTACTCTGCTCCTACTTGTGATCTAATACACAATCAGGTAGCTTTTGAAAGGCGGGGAAGGAAGTCACCATATGAAGAGGTAGGCCTTTCCAAAAGGCACAAAGCAATGCGAGCAGGTGAAGAACTTCAACAGGGGAACTGACTGGGTTATAGGTTGGAAAGAGGTTGCAGAGATAAGGTACCACAACTCTTCTGTGTTTGCTACGTGTTTTCCAATGATGTGTAATCAACCATGTGTGAATGTGGTGATCTGATGGCAGAAGACGTTTCAAGAAATGATCATACACCTGTTACGACCAGGTGAGAAAGGGGTCTAGGAGTTCCCTCTCAGCCTTTTCCTGGTTTGACCATAACAGGGTTTAATTTTTAAAGCACCGTGTTTTAGCTTCCCCCTCAGTGAATCCTTGTTCACTGCTCTCCAATTGTACTGGCAAAGAAATCAACCAGACAGATTTTCTTAGATTTAAACAAGAAAGGTGTAAGTTTATTAACCTTAAAACTCTAATTCGATTAAAACTACTAAAAAATATGCGACACGACCACGCTAGCATGCATATGCAATAAACATACATGCAGATAGAGACAGAAAAGGAGAAACAATCAAGGGGAAAGGTTTGAAGCAATAGCTGGCATTCATTTACTGTCTTTTGAGTTAGATGTAAAGTCTTTGCAGTTCAATCTTGACGTCTCGTTGGGGCCCAGTGCACTTTCAAACTTGTTTCAATGGTTTTCTATCTTGAGCCTTAGTTTCCTTCTGTGGGTCCTTGTCTTTGCATGAGAGGGAGAGAGAGAAAGAAAGACCTTCCTTCTCTGTTGTCTTCAAATTGCAGTCTGACTCAAACTGTTCTGCGAACACAATTCAAAACCAAACCTGGGCCGGCAGGTTAATCATGTGAACAGCTTTATTTTTAACAAACTCTCTTGCGTTTTTGTGGATTCTCCATCTTAGCAGACATCCTCAGTTGATGGGGGTGGGGGGAAGGGGGAATGGAATGCTGGCCTTTTACACATTCAATGTCTGGTGATCAAAATCCATTTGGGTTAATTGGATCAGGGAGCAGTTCCATTGTCTTCTCCAGGCAACTGTCTCTTAGAATGTAAATGTTTCCAGCCACTGCTGTGATCTCTGTAAACCATTCAACTTTTCAGTCCAGCAACAGTTTAAAATGAATGTTTCATATGACGAAATTAATATGCCTCATTCTTGGCAGTTGGGTTTTTCATGACACCTCCACCCCCAGCGGAATGAAATGTGATTTTAGAAGAGCATTTCATTAAAAAGACTAGAGAGAAGAGTAAGTACAGGAAAACACACATGCAACTCTCTCATTCATTCTCAAACATTCCTAAGAATTGTTACCACCTATATTTTCTTGGGGGCAGTGCTGCTTTAAACTGCCCTTTTTGGCATCCCAATAAACAAGTGATTTTTGGGGAAGTTTTTCAGTTTGCACTTTTCCATGACTGCCTAGGGTGTCTTTGTTCTTGTTGAGGGCTGCAGGGCGGAGAGTTATATTTAATTAACCCTAAGTTGGAGTTCTGCTCAGGAGAGTCAGTAGTGGATGGATGCATTCTGAACTCTCTTTCAGTGCTTTGATGAGTCATGCAAGGGCTTTTCACGCTAGGGGATGGTTAATTCCTTTTTTCCTGACTGTGGGAGTGGACTCTTTGCTAATCTTCCCTTTGTCCTCTGGGATACTCCTGCTTGCAGATACTTGTCCACATTCTACTGCACTCCCCTGTAGGTGACGCATCACCCTCACAGTTTCTCTGCCCCAGAGGTCTTTCTTTGTCTCTGCAGTTTCCTGTAAATGCTGTTAGCAGCTCTGGTGGGGTGCTTCTAGTGTCTGTATTTACATAGGAGAATGTGGGGTCCAACGTTTCAAATTTTTCGGGGTTGGTTGAACGGACAATAGAGGTTTTCATCCGGGTTCCTCCCTGACTTCCTTTAACCTGCCCGCTTGGTCACTTTTTCCCCCTTCCCCACCTAACCTTTTGTCAGCCTTGTGCCTGCTCCCTTTTGTTCTCGGCGGGGGTCCGTTACAGTTCACCAGCCCCCTGCTGGAGGGTCCCCTTAACACCAGTAGAGGACTTAGGGGTGCAGATTTCACTGTCGGTTGGGGTTTCCCCTCAATCTGGCACATATGGCAACTCCTGCAGCACTCCACCACATCTTTGAGTTTTGGCCAGTCAAACTGCTGTCTTATACAAGCTTCGGCTTTTCATATACCGACATGTACAGCCACTGTAATCTCATGGGCCATTCTTAATATTTCCCTCTGGTACCTTTGCGGCATCACTAACTGGTGAACCACTGTCCACTCCTTGCTCTCTGGTCTGCAAGGATAACTCCACTTCTTCCTCAGTACCTCATTCTTTAAATAATAGCAATAAGGGACTCTCCCTGCTTCACTTTCAGACTGGGCAGCCTGTGCTAACTCTTGCAATACTGGGTCAGCTCGCTGAGTCTCAGCTAGGGAAGATTCATTCAATTCATTCCCTGGGTCTTCTAACTTTCCAAAAAAAGTTTCAGACAGACAGACCTCATGGTCATCTGCCTGCACTGCCAATTCAGCCTCCTCTGGGGGAGCTGGTTTGGTCAAGGCTCGATTCACTACACATTCAGGGGAACTACAGGAGACTGTCTCCTGCCACTGCCCTGTCTCTCTGACCTCCTGTGGTCTCTCTTTCACTACTCGGGAAGCTACCACCTTCAGTCCCTCCAGATTATTACCTTGTCCACAGGCAAACTAGGGACAATCACTGGTCCTGAAACTAGGTCGTACTCCAAGTGCACCCGAAGTAAAGGTACACAGCCCTCCAATACCATTCACCACCATTCTGGTGTTTACTGCACTCTCTGAGGGAAAGGTCAGGAATTTTCCCAGTAAAAGGGATCTAGTGGCCCCTATGTCCCTAAGGATTACTATGGGCTTGCTTGCCCCACTTGAGGGGTATGGGGTTACTCTCCCTTTAGACACAAAATCCTGATAGCCTTCAGGAACCCTATGAAATTTTCCTGCACTCACAGCAGTGTGCTTCCGAGGTCTCACTACTTCTGCAGTTAAAGCCACAGCTTGTTCAGCTCTGCTTTCCATTAGAGTCCTTCCTCCTTCACTGAGCGGGTGTGCCCTGATTAACCCTAAAGGCTTTCCCCGTAGTTTCCAGTAGTCAGCTCTTAGATGACCTGCTTTATTACAATGGAAGCACACAGGTCTCAGGGTCTCACTCCTACTTACAGCACTATCCTTTTTGGCTGGATGAGGGCTCCCTGTGTCTCCTGCTTTTCTTTCTCTCCCTGGACTGCTTGAGCTTCTATCACCTTCCCACCCTTTGTCCTTTACAGATTTGTGGGGGTGACTAGGGAAGGCTTTCCCCTGGGGAACTGACTTATAGATGAGAGCAAATTCATTAGCCAGAACTGTGGCTTACTGGGCTCTATGAACCTTCTGTTCCTCTACATGTGTGTTATGGAGAGTGGGAGAGAGTTTTTAAATTCTTTCAGCAAAATTTCCTCTCTGAGATTTTCATAGCTGAGCTGCACTTTAAGAGCCCTCAGCCACTGGTCAAAAGCCAGCTGCTTATTTCTCTCAAACTCCAGGTAAGTTTGATCAGCTTGCTTCTTGAGGGTTCTAAACTTTTGGCGATAGGCTTCCGGTACTAGCTCAGATGCCCCGAGGACAGCTTTTTTTTGCCAGTTCATAATTTGATGAACTCTCTTCTGGCAATAGGGAATAAATCTCATGGACTTTTCCTGTTAACTTGCTTTGTAACAGCAGAGTCCAAGTCTCAGCTGGCTACTTTAACTGCCTTGCAAGTTTTTCAAAAGATACAAAAAATGCTTGCACATCTCCCTCATTGAATTTTGGGATCAGTTGAGTTAACTTTTCAATTCAGTACCCAGCCCTGTATTACAATCCTCCATATTGGCCATGCTTTCACTGGAGTTACTCTGTCACCCCCTAGTTAACTCATGCCGTCTCAACTCTCTCTCCTCGCATTCCTTCTGGAAGGTTCTTTCTCTTTCTCTCTCCTCTCTCTCTTTCTCTCTCTTTTGTCTTTCTTTCTCTCTCCCCTCTCTTGCTTTCTCCCTCTCCTCTCTCTTTTTCTTTCTCCTGTCTCTCTCTTTCTATTTCTCTTTCCTCATGTTCCTGCTAGAAGGCACTTTCTTTCTTTCTCTCATCTCTCTCTTTCTCTTTCTTCAAATTCAAGTTTCCCCTGTTCCAATTGTATCTTTGCTAGCAATACCCCGTCGAAGTCTATTTCTAACCCTGTTTCTGCTTCTTCAGATTCAAGGGAAAAGTGGTTGGTCACTAGTCTTCGGAGTTCAGACTTTCTAGCCTTCATACAGACAGTTTTTCCACACTGCTCAGCCATTTTTCCCAACTCACCCATAGACAGTGCTTTTAACTTATCCCAAGTTACTTCACCCTGGCTTGGGGAGTTACTGACTTCAGTCGCAGACATGTTAGAATTCTAGCACATAACCTGTATTGAAATCTTTTCTCTTTTTTTTTGATTAGGATCAACTTGACTTCCCACTTCCAATTTCACATTTGTCTGTGGGTTGAATCCGGATGCTAGCCCCCAAATTTCTGTTACGACCAGGTGAGAAAGGGGTTCCCACTCAGGCTTTTCCTGGTTTGACCATAACAGGGTTTAATTTTTAAAACATCGTGTTTTTAGCATCCCCTCAGTGAATCCTTGTTCACTGCTCTCAATTGTAAGGCAAAGAAATCAACCAGACAGATTTTCTTAGATTTAAACAAGAAAGGTGTAAGTTTATTCACCTTAAAACTCTAATTTGGTTAAAACTAGTACGAATACATGATACGATCATGCTAGCGTGCATTTGCGATAAACACACAGGCAGATAGAGACAGAAAAGGAGAAAGATTCAAGGGAAAAGGTTTGAAGCAATAGCTGGAGTTCATTTACTGTCTTATGAGCTTGCTGTAAAGTCTTTGATTGCAGTTCAATCTCGATGTCTTGTTGGAGCCTAGTGCACTTTCAAACTTGTTTCGATGGTTTTCTGTCTTGAGGCTTAGTTTCCTTCTGTGGGTCCCTGTCTTTGCGTGAGAGGGAGAGAGAGAGAGAGTCCTTCCTTCTCTGTTGTCTTCAAATTGCAGTCTGACTCAAACTATTCTGTGAACACAATTCAAAACCAAACCTGGGCCAGCAGGTTAGTTATGTGAACGGCTTTTTTTTTCCAACAAACTATCCTGCGTTTTTGTGGATTCTCCATCTTAGCAGATACCCTAAGTTGGGGTGGGGGGGGGGGCGGGGGTGCAGTGGGGGGGGTGGAATGGAATGCTGGCTTTTTACACATTCAGTGTCTGGTGATCAAAATCCATTTGGGTTAATTGGATCAGGGAGCAGTTCCATTGTCTTCTCCAGGCAACTGTCTCTTAGAATGCAAATGTTTCCAGCCACTGCTGTGATCTCTATAAACAAGTCATCTTTCTAGTCCAGCAACAGTTTAAAATTAATGTTTCATGTGATGAAATTAATATGTCTCATTCTTGGCAGGTGGGTTTTTCATGACACACCCATTTAGTTTCCCTCACTCTGGTAGCAGTGTAACAGCAGTCTGGAGCTAGGTGGGCTCCCACAAGAAGCTGCAAGGTTCATCAGTGTACATCTTCTTAACTGCAGCAGGAAGCTGGCCGGTTATCTATCCCAACATTGAGCATGTAACGGGAACTTGGTTGTTTGTTCACACAGACAGACCTCACTGGATTTGAGTGCCCCAGGAACTGGCAGTATAACTTGGGTTATTCAGCTCCAATATGCCCTTGGTTGAGGAGGGGGGAGGTAGGAAATCCACTCCCATGAGAGAATCATCCCCTAATAAAAAACAAACAGTAAATAAATAATTGAAATGCGATGAGTTGTAAAAGAAATAGAAAAGAGAAGAGGATTTTAGATCTGTGTCTTCATTAAAATAGTAAGGAGGGGGAAACAGAAAAAGGGATGGGAGAAAAAAAGAGGCTTGTTTATTTGAAGCCTACTTGTTGTTAGGTTTCATTTTGAAGTTCTTTTGTTATTTCTCTCAACAACTCCTTTAAAGCAGATGAGAAACAGGTGGTTTGGTGACCCTACTGTGCTGACAGCCTGTGATACCTTCTCAATGACCTGCTTAGTCTGTATGAAGAGCTGATGCAAGTCAGAGTCTCTCCGTCTCTCCGCTATGCATTACAAATCAAACAGTCTGCCCACCAGAGGCTCTCATTATTGATTTCCTGCCTCTGCCTTTGTCTTTGTGTTAGTGCTTCCCTCTCAAGTCCATTACTCCAGGAACCAAAAGCAATTGATCTACAGATCCACCATGGGCAGGAGAAGAAGCTGGGGTGGTCTCCCTTCCCAGCAAGGTCATTGTTGCTCCAATGCTCTCTACTCTTATTTTCTATATATATGTAATTGATAAGCCTAGGTCAATGACTAAAGTTCACAGAGTAGGACAACACCAAAGTTGCAAGCAGAAAAATAAAATGAGCTCAATTAAGAACTAGCAATCATGTTTGAGCTTGAATTGAAAAAAGGATGGAGACGTATGATGAAGGAAGACCGATGGAGAAAAGGTGATTCGCAGTTTGGAAGCCCGGGGAAAGAATGTGTTTCAAGTCCTGAGATGAGTATTGATTCTAACACATGTGGAGAATGCCTGGAGAAAGAAAAAGAAATGTGCAGGATGTAGTATTTGACGCTTAGGGAGGAGAACAAGAGGGGAAAAGAACAGAAAAGAAATGACCATAATCATTAAAAAACACAGAGACAGCGAGAGAGAGAGAGAAGAAAAGATGGAGGGGGAAGGGTTGGAGGCTAGACGTGAGAGAAGCTATACTCGTGTCCCAGCCAGGGATGTGAGAGTGCTGCTGGAAGAACCTTCTCAGATATTAGGAACAGTAATGAAATGCTGACTTCATTGTGCTTACTTGTGTAGACACCATCCTTCAAGGCAGTATCTGTCCATTCTCATAATCTTGGCATTTTATCCTTACCTTGTGACACTGTCAACTTCTAAATTTTCTTCCATTTTACCAATGGTCATTCTGAGGAGAGCAGCATGATACCTGCTCAAAACAGATGTATCTTCAGACCTGTAAACAAACAAAAAAATGAAATCTTGACTACTGTTATTTTGCTCTTACAATCCCTCTTGCCATGGTGCAATTAATTTCAATGAATCCCCAGATCCATATTAAGGGCGAAATTAATCTTTTCATATGCACTACATTCATTAGGATGTGACCTGCAAATAGTCACTGAAGTCAGATCAATCACAGCATTCAAGGGAATAATTTGAGCCTCCAGATCACTGTTGGTGACATTAGCGAACAAATACCTGAGTTGCCCACATGACACTCTGTGGTATGTTATGTGCTATTTACTTAAAAGCTTTGTTAAAGTAGAGATTTGAGCACAAAAATCTAGGTTGACACTGCCAGTCTAATACTTAAAGAGTTAGAAATGCTGTATTTTGGATGAGATGCTTAACCGAGATCCCGTCTGCTTTATCAGATTGGCACTATTTTGAAGAGAAGGAGAGTTACCTCTCAATCAACATCGCAAAAACAGATTATCTGGTCATTATGACATTGCCATTTGTGGGAGCTTGCTGTGCTCCCTACAAAAGTGACAACACTTCAAATGAACTTCATTGGCTGTAAAGTGCTTTGGGACATCTTGCGGTTGAGAAAGGTGCTATGTAAATGACGGACGGAAGCTGTCCACCAACAAAAACGTTGGTGGTGAGCCCGCCTCCACCGGGCCTGGGGATGCTGTCCGAATTTTACAGTCCCCAGGCCCTTAATTGGTCGTAGGCATGTGTTGGGCATTGGGGGTGGTTGGGGCATCGGGGGCTGCCCATACAAGGTGCCTGATCAGGAGGGCCCCTCCACAGGCCGTCAGAAAGCTGCCTACTTTTGTTAGGCGGCTTTTCTCAGGCCTGGGCCACCCACCTGCCGATGATAAAATCCCAGTGGTGGCAGGCGGAGGCCCTTAAGTGGCTGTTAATTGGCAACTTAAGGGCCTTGATTGGCCTGGGGTGGGCAGGCCATTTCCTGCCGCCGCCACCCAGCGTAAAATGGTGGTAGAGGTGGGAGTGGGTCTGGAAGGGCACTACGAGCCTCCCACTCCATTTAATGCCCACCCCCCCTCCCCCACCAGCCCATTCTTTGGGTACGGGCGTAAAATTCCAGCCAATGTAAGTCTTTCTGTTTTTCATTTCGTGGATAGGCGAATGGCACACAAGGGTGTTGAGTATTTGCTGGCTAATGCCACATTGGTCATTCCTGAGCTTTGAAGAAAATAGATTTTTAACGGTCGGGAGATAAAGCAGAGAAATGGGAATTGAATAGCTTCCCAAATTGTGGGAGCTGGGAGCAAGGCAGGCAATGATAGGCAAAATGACTTCCTTCTGTACTGAAATTGCTATGATTTTAATGAGGCTGTCACAATGTTAAATTAAAAAACAATTTGCTGCAGCTAGCACACAGTTGATTACTTTAGGTTAGGTAATGCTGATTTTTGGTTTTAAAAGTTGGAGGAACAAAAGAGAGTCATCGGGGTTAATTTTATACTGTCCGCCATGGTGGGTTTGGAGGCAGAGACAGCACATACTCTGGTGGGATGGTGGTAGTGAGGGATACCCCGTCACCTTTCCGCCTCCGCCGAAATTAAGTCTGGGGTGGGAGGGCCTATGAACGACCTTCCTGCCCCACCGCCAATTGAGGCCCTTAAACTGGGCATTTATTCCTCTTAACTTGTGCCTAAAATTGGGACAGCTGTCCACAGACTAGCCAAGCAACAGACTGACATAGTCATACTTATAGAATCCCACTTTTCAGTCAACATCCCAGACTCCTCTTTTTTAAAAATTCATTCATGGGATGTGGGCATCGCTGGCCAGGCCAGCATTTATTGCCCATCCCTAATTGCCCTTGAGAAGGTGGTGGTGAGCTGCCTTCTTGAACCGCTGCTGTCCATGTGGAGTAGGTACACCCACTGTGCTGTTAGGAAGGGAGTTCCAGGATTTTGACCCAGTGACAGTGAAGGAACGGCGATATAGTTCCAAGTCAGGATGGTGTGTGACTTGGAGGTGAACTTGCAGGTGGTGGTGTTCCCATGCATTTGCTGCCCTTGTTCTTCCAGTTGGTAGAGGTCGCGGGTTTGGAAAGTGTTGTCTAAGGAGCCTTGGTGCATTGCTGCAGTGCATCTTGTAGATGGTACACACTGCTGCCATTGTGCATCAGTGATGGAGGGAGTGAATGTTTGTGGATGGGGTGCCAATCAAGTGGGCTGCTTTGTCCTGGATGGTGTCGAGCTTCTTGAGTGTTTTTGGAGCTGCACCCATCCAGGCAAGTGGAGAGTATTCCATCACACTCCTGACTTGTGCCTTGTAGATGGTGGACAGGCTTTGGGGAGTCAGGAGGTGAGTTACTTGCCACAGGATTCCTAGCCTCTGACCTGCTCTTGTAGCCATGGTATTTATATGGCTACTCCAGTTCAGTTTCTGATCAATGGTAGCCCCTAGGATGTTGAAAGTGGTGGATTCAGCGATGGTAGTGCCATTGAATGTCAAGGGGAGATGGTTAGATTCTCTCTTGTTGGAGATGGTCATTGCATGGCACTTGCGTGGAGGGTATGTTACTTGCCACTTATCAGCCCAAGCCTGGATATTGTCCAGATCTTGCTGCATTTCTGCACGGACTGCTACGTTATCTGAAGAGTTGTGAATGGTGCTGAACATTGTGCAATCATCAGTGAACATCTGCACGTCTGACCTTATGGTTGAAGGAAGGTCATTGATAAACAGCTGAAGATGGTTGTGCCTAGGCCACTACCATGAGGACCTCCTGCAGTGATGTCCTGGAGCTCAGATGATTGACCTTCAACAACCACAACCATCTTCCTTTGCGCCAGGTATGACTCCAACCAGTAGAGAATTTTCCCCCTGATTCCCATTGTCTTCAGTTTTGCTAGGGCTCCTTAATGCCATACTCGGTCAAATGCTGCCTTGATGTCAAGGGCAGTCACTCTCACCTCACCTCTCTGTTACCATTCCTGGATATGTCATACCCCACTGGCAGGACAGGACCACCAAAGGTGGCGGCATGACATGGTGTGATTCTATGAGTATGACTATGTCAGTCTGTTGTTTGACATGTCTGTGGACAGCTCTCCCGATTTTAGGCACAAGTTAGGAGGACTAAATGCCCAGTTAAGGGCTAAACAGTTGGGAGGGAGTAGTCCTCGGAGTCCTCAACCTTTACTCCGGACCCCATGATCTCTCATGGCATCAGGTCGAACATGGGCAAAGAAACCGCCTGCTGATTACTACCTATTGCTCTCCTGCAGCTGATGAATCAGTACCTCTCCATGTTGAACACCACCTGAAAGAAGCACCGAGGGTGGAAAGGGCACAGAATGTGCTCTTGGTGATGGATTTCAATGTCCATTACCAAGAGTGGCTCGGTAGCACCATTACTGACCAAGCTGGCCAAGTCCTGACCGACATATCTGCCAGACTGGGCCTGCGGCAAGGCGTGAGAGAACTGAGAGGGAGAAACTGATTTGACCTTATCCTCACCAATCTACCTGTCGCAGATGCATCTGCCCATGACATATTGGTAGGAAAGACCACTGCACAGTCCTTGTGGAGATGCAGTCCCATTTTAACATTGAGGACACCCTCCATTGCGTTGTGTGGTACACCACTGTGCTAAATGGGTTAGACTCAGAATAGATCTAGCAGCTCAAAACTGGGCTGTGGACCATCAATGGATGGGCAATTAATGCTGGCATTGCCAGCGATGCCCACATCGAATGAATTTTAAAAAAGCAGCAGCAAAATTGTATTCAACCACAATCTGTAACCTCTTGACCTGGCATATCCCCCACTCTACCATTACCAACAAGGCAGAGTAATCAACCCTGGTTCAATGAGGAGTGTAGGAATGCATGTCAGGAACAGCACCAGCCGTAACTAAAGATGGGATACCAACTTGGTGAAGCTATTTCATGGGACTACACGATTGCTAGACTGTTGAAGCAGCATGCAATAGATAGAGCTAAGCGGTCCCACAACCAATGGTCAGATCAAAGATTTGCAGTCCTGCCATATCCAGTCGTCAATGGTGGTCGATAATGAGGAGGCTCCACAAACATACCCATAATCCTCATTGATGGGGGAGCCCAGCATATTAGTGCAAAAAGACAAGGCTGAAGCATATGCATCCATCTTCAGCCAGAAGAGCCAAGTGCATGATCCATCTCGGCCGCCTCCTGAGGTTCCCAGCATCACAGATGCCAGTCTTTGGCCAATTCAATTCACTCCATGTGATATCAAGAAACAGCTGAAGCCACAAGATACTGCAAAGGCTATAGGCCCTGACAACATCCTAGCAGTAGTACTAAAGACTACAACACTAATATCTACCCAACAATGTGGAAAATTGCCCAGGTATGTCCTGTACACAATAAGCAGGACAAATCCTATCCAGTCAGATACTGAAGCAGTCTGTGTCTGCATGCAGCAAGACCTGGACAATATTCGGGCTTGGGCTCATAAGTGGCAAGTAACAATTGTCCCAGGCAATGACCTTCTCCAACAAAAGAGAATCCAACCATCTCCCTTTGACATTAAACTGCATTACCATCACTGAATCCCCCACTACCAACATCCTGGGGTTACCATTGACCAGAAACTTAACTGGAGTAGCCATATAAATACCATGGCTACAAAAGCAGGTCAGAGGCTAGGAATCCTGTGGTGATTAACTCACCTCCTGACTCCCCAAAGCCTGTCCACCATCTACAAAGCACGTCAGGAGTGTGATGGAATACGCTTCACTGGACTGGATGGGTGCAGCTCCAATAACACTCAAGAAGCTTGACACCATCCAGGACAAAGCAGCCCGCTTGATTGGCACCCCATCCACCACCTTAAACACTCACTCCCTCCACCATCGACACACAGTGGCAGCAGTGTGCATCTACAAGATGCACTGCAGCAACTTGCCAAGCCTCCTTCGACAACATCTTCCAAACCCACCACCTAGAAGAATAAGAACAGCAGATGCATGGGAGCACCACCACATCCTGAGAATATATAAATATGAAAAAAGGAAGCTGAAGGCATGATTAAAATTGTGGATGCACAAAAGGCGAGAATTGGAGCAGCACAGAGATTTTAGAGAGTTGTAGGACTTACTAACTCAATAAGAAATCACCAATCTAAGGACAGGAGTTGAAGTAGAAGCATAAAATGGTGACTCAGAAAAAAAGAGGAATTTTAAGTGCCTTGGACACTTCAATTGAACTTTATGTTGGTAAACTGAGACCTCTTGATTGCCATGACAAAGACCATGTTTAGTAGCTTGCAGAACCAACAACACATCACATTAATGGAGTGAAAGGAATGATTTTCCACCAGGCATTATTTAACAGATTTATGTTCCTTTACTGCATCTCTTGCACCATTTTTAGTTTTTGAAGTTATAAACTGAATCACAGTGTTAAATATTTATTATAACAAAGTAGAGCTGAATTTCTGTTAATAATAAAAGAAAAAGCCTTGACAATGATGGATTATGCCAATTCTTTTTAAAAGGAAAAAAGAGCGAGTTACTGTTTTATAATAGGTTTGATTTTTTCGTAGCAACTGGCTTATCAATTATGGTTTTAAATGTGGCTCCTGTTCCATTTGACACATAAAATTAAATTCACAAGGAACTTCAATGGCTACACGAATGAGATGTTTATTAACTGTTTATATATTTCCTCTCAGTGATACAAAAGTTCTGTACTTGTTGTATCTCTGCTTAAGCCTGGATGTGAATTTTCCCTATTTTTAACAGAACAGAACAAAATCTGACACCATGCCAGCTGTGATGCTGAAGAGCTGAGCAGCAGAACTGGCTGTTCTCCCCACAATGACACAAACAAGATATTACAGTGCAGCAGTGACACTGGCTTCTGGCCAACAATTTGGATATTTCTTTAGTTTTGACCTATCCACCAAAATGGAAACACCAGTACCTGAAAGCCACGCACCATCTGATTTGAAACTATGGCCGAAGTTTTACGGTGGATGGATGGGAGCCGGACTCCGACGTGAAAGTCAGTGGCGAACCCGCTTCCACCTAGCCTGGGGATCCGTCCCGGATTTTACGGGTCCCCGGGCTTTAATTGTCCCGAGGCGGGGCTTCCACTTGAGAGAGAAGGTCCCGCCTCATTGAGCTGCCGGCCAATCAGCGGCCAGCAGCTCTTAGTCCCAGCAGCGCCACCGGGAGCAGTGGCCACTGCTGGGACTGCAGCCCAGCTGACGCTATGGATCGAGGAGGGAAGGTAAGTAGGGGCATGCCTCACCAGGGGGATTGGTCCTTCCCTGGTGAGGCTGGAGTGGTCGTTTGGGGGGTGGGGGGTGTCTTGGGTCCAGGGGGTGACTTCGGAGGCAGTGGCGGCCCTCAATTGGACACCCTGTGCCTGACTGCCATGCCCCCCCCCAACCCCCCGGGGCGCGGAAAGGCTGGCAGCTTTCGCTGGGCAGCCTTTCACGTCCTCAGCACACCCGCTTGCCACGAGTAAAATACCCGTGGAGGCGGGCGAGGGCCCTTAAGTGGCCGTTCAGTGGCCACTTAAGGGTCTTGATTGGCCTCGGGCGGGCGGGCCGTTTACACTCCCCCACCCCCCTGCCTAACCGCCGTGAACTTGTCCGGAGGCGGAATCGGGGTGGGTAGGCTACCCGGAGTCTGCCGCTCAATTTTATGCTGCCCCACGCCACCATCCGACCCGCTGGGGCGGCGTAAAATTCCTGCCTGTATCACCGTTCTTTCACTGTCGCTGGGTCAAAATCCTGGAACTCCCTCCCTAACAGCACTGTTGGTGTACCTACATCACATGGACTGCAGCGGTTCAAGAAGGCAGTTCCCCACCACCTTCTCAAGGGCAATTAGGGATGGGCAATAAATGCTGGCCTTGCCAGCGATGCCCACATCCCAAGTAAGAATTAAAAAGGGCAGGGCAGATCTAGCCTGGCTAATTACTGCCCCATCAACCTCTTCCCAAACATTAGCAAAGTGATGGTAGGAATTGTTAGCTGATACCAATTCATGAATAAGTTAGGCTTCTGTTAGAAACGATTGACTGCCAATCAAGCATGTGCTGAATGTCAGAGGAAGTGCAAGAACAGTTACTGTTGACATCAAGGCAGCATTCAACCAATTATAGGACCATGGAACCCCAGCAAAGCTGGGTTCAATAGGAAAACCCTTCAGTACCTGGCACAAAAGTAGATGAGGAAATCCTTGCTTTAGGTTTAGCATCTGTCACTTCTTTTGGGCCTCCTTATCTCGAGAGACAATGGATACGCGCCTGGAGGTGGTCAGTGATTTGTGAAGCAGCGCCTGGAGTGGCTATAAAGGCCAATTCTGGAAAGACAGGCTCTTCCACAGGTGCTGCAGAGAAATTTGTTTGTTGGGGCTGTTGCACAGTTGGCTCTCCCCTTGCGCCTCTGTCTTTTTTCCTGCCAACTACTAAGTCTCTTCGACTCGCCACAATTTAGCCCTGTCTTTATGGCTGCCCGCCAGCTCTGGCGAATGCTGGCAACTGACTCCCACGACTTGTGATCAATGTCACACGATTTCATGTCGCGTTTGCAGACGTCTTTATAACGGAGACATGGACGGCCGGTGGGTCTGATACCAGTGGCGAGCTCGCTGTACAATGTGTCTTTGGGGATCCTGCCATCTTCCAAGCGACTCACATGGCCAAGCCATCTCAAGCGCCGCTGACTCAGTAGTGTGTATAAGCTGGGGATGTTGGCCGCTTCAAGGACATCTGTGTTGGAGATATAGTCCTGCCACCTGATGCCAAGTATTCTCCGAAGGCAGCGAAGATGGAATGAATTGAGACGTCGCTCTTGGCTGGCATACGTTGTCCAGGCCTCGCTGCCGTAGAGCAAGGTACTGAGGACACAGACCTGATACACTCGGACTTTTGTGTTCCGTGTCAGTGCGCCATTTTCCCACACTCTCTTGGCCAGTCTGAACATAGCAGTGGAAGCCTTACCCATGCGCTTGTTGATTTCTGCATCTAGAGACAGGTTACTGGTGATAGTTGAGCCTAGGTAGGTGAACTCTTGAACCACTTCCAGAGCGTGGTCGCCAATATTGATGGATGGAGCATTTCTGACATCCTGCCCCATGATGTTCGTTTTCTTGAGGCTGATGGTTAGGCCAAATTCATTGCAGGCAGACGCAAACCTGTCGATGAGACTCTGCAGGCATTCTTCAGTGTGAGATGTTAAAGCAGCATCGTCAGCAAAGAGGAGTTCTCTGATGAGGACTTTCCGTACTTTGGACTTCGCTCTTAGACGGGCAAGGTTGAACAACCTGCCCCCTGATCTTGTGTGGAGGAAAATTCCTTCTTCAGAGGATTTGAACGCATGTGAAAGCAGCAGGGAGAAGAAAATCCCAAAAAGTGTGGGTGCGAGAACACAGCCCTGTTTCACACCACTCAGGATAGGAAAGGGCTCTGATGAGGAGCCACCATGTTGAATTGTGCCTTTCATATTGTCATGGAATGAGGAGATGATACTTAGTAGCTTTGGTGGACATCCGATCTTTTCTAGTAGTCTGAAGAGACCACGTCTGCTGACGAGGTCAAAGGCTTTGGTGAGATCAATGAAAGCAATGTAGAGGGGCATCTGTTGTTCACGGCATTTCTCCTGTATCTGACGAAGGGAGAACAGCATGTCAATAGTCGATCTCTCTGCACGAAAGCCACACTGTGCCTCAGGGTAGACGCGCTCGGCCAGCTTCTGGAGCCTGTTCAGAGCGACTCGAGCAAAGACTTTCCCCACTATGCTGAGCAGGGAGATTCCACGGTAGTTGTTGAAGTCACCGCGGTCACCTTTGTTTTTATAGAGGGTGATGATGTTGGCATCGCGCATGTCCTGGGGTACTGCTCCCTCGTCCCAGCACAGGCATAGCAGTTCATGTAGTGCTGAGAGTATAGCAGGCTTGGCACTCTTGATTATTTCAGGGGTAATGCTGTCCTTCCCAGGGGCTTTTCCGCTGGCTAGGGAATCAATGGCATCACTGAGTTCCGATTTGGTTGGCTGTATGTCCAGCTCATCCATGACTGGTAGAGGCTGGGCTGCATTGAGGGCAGTCTCAGTGACAGCATTCTCCCTGGAGTACAGTTCTAGGTAGTGCTCAACCCAGCGGTCCATCTGTTTGCGTTGGTCAGTGATTATGTCCCCCGATTTAGATTTGAGGGGGGTGATCTTCTTGATGGTTGGCCCAAGAGCTCTCTTCATGCCATCATACATTCCTCTGATGTTTCCGGTGTCTGAGGCCAGCTGAATATGACTGCATAGGTGTTGCCAGTAGTCGTTTGCGCAACGCCTAGCTGTTCTTTGTGCAGTACTTCTGGCTGCTTTAAGTGCTGCGGATGTTAAATCGCTGGGGGCTTTCTTGTAGTTCAAAAGTGCAATGCGCTTAGCGGCTATGACAGGTTCCAGCTCTTCATTATGAGATTGAAACCAGTCTGCATTTCTCTTCGCACTTTTGCCGTAGGTGGTCAAAGCTGACTCATAGATGGCGTCTCTGATGTGGGCCCACTTGGTCTCAGCATCCCCTGTGGGAGTGTTTTGAAGGGCTGTTACAAGTGAATTTAGAAATTTTTGTAACAGCTGTGGGTGAGAAATTCTGCTCGTGTTGATGCGCGGGTGGCCCTTCTGCTTGGAATGATGCAACTTCTTTGGTCTGAGTCTAACCTTGCTGCACACCAGGGAGTGGTCGGTGTCGCAGTCCACACTGTGGAAGCTGCGTGTGATTTGAACACTGTTTAAGGCGGCTCGCCTTGTGACAATGAGGTCTAGCTGGTGCCAACGACGTGATCTTGGGTGCCTCCATGAAACCTGGTGACAGGGTTTAGTGTGAAAGAACGAGTTGGTGATGCAGAGGTTATGATAGGTACACAACTCAAGCAGTCTCTGCCCGTTCTCATTCATCCTTCCAACGCCATAGCGCCCAAGGCAGGAGGGCCATGAGTCATGGTCGGCCCCAACCCTGGCATTAAAGTCCCCCAGCAGGAATAGGTGTTCGGTGTTGGGGATGCTGCTAATGATGTTATGGAGTTGTTCATAGAACTGGTCTTTAGCTTCAGGTGCGGAACAGAGTGTTGGAGCATAGATGCTGAGTAGGTGTACTGGACCAGAGGTGGTGAGCAGTCGGATGGACAGTATGCGTTCCGAGCCATTTGAGGGAGGCTCTATCATGCTGAGCAAGGAGTTTCTGATGGCAAAGCCCACTCCATGCTGTCTTGGTTCTTCAGGATCCCTGCCCTGCCAGAAGAAGGTGTAGTCTTGCTCTGCTAGAGAGCCACTCGCGGGGAGGCGAGTCTCCTGAAGTGCTGCAATGTCCACATTGAGTCTACTGAGCTCGTTGTTAATGATGGCGGTCTTCCGAGAATCGTTGATTTGTGTAAGGTCTTCCGACAGGCCAGGACACATAGTTCTGACGTTCCAGCTTGCAAAGCGAAGGGCTGGTACCTTCTTTCCTTTTTTCATGTTGTTTGGTGCGGTGTATCAGTCCACCTTTCGGGCAATGACCCTGAGCTCCAAGCACCCATTGAAGCAGGCAGACTGTGGCGGGACAGAACCTTATTGACCGGGGGCTGCCCGGTTTGAGGCGGGCGGTAGCTGTCCAGTGAGGTGCAATGACCTCTCCCACCGACAAAGGCAACCCGTGGCGCCCAGTTTCTACGCCAATTTATCTGGACTTATAACCCGTAACTGCTGCCTTCCGTGTTGTTTCAGTCGCTGTGAGGCAACTATGGAGTGACCTCTCCATGGCGCATGCCTGGGCAAATTTATGGAGGTTGAGAGTTGCCCAGTCGTCAAAACCCCCCTCTCGGCCTTTCTGGTGGGGTCCAAAGGAGTGCAGGACACGACGTTTGGCACCAGTATGGCTGCAGGAACTGCCGGAAACATGCCAAAGGTGACACATGACCGCCTACGGGGTTCCGCTCCGGATTTTCTGTTAGGGTTTACTCCCTTAGCCTTGGTCTCTCCCGAGACGCCCACAAGGCAGTGGGGTTGTTGGGGCCCCTACACAGGTGTAGGCTGGTGCCGGTGGGAGGAGGGGATGCAAGGGGGAGGGGTAGAGGGAGGGGGTGGGGGGGGGGTGCAGGGGAAGGGGGTGCGGGGTGAAGATGGTGCGAGGGGGGGCGGGCTGGGACGGGGTTGTGAGGGGGTGAGCTGCGAGGGTGGAGCAGGGAAGGGGACGGGGGTGGGGGGGGGGGGGTGGAAGGGGGGTAAAGTGGGGGGGAGGGGGGGTGGAATCTGGTGCAGGTAATAAGCCATTTCCTCAGTGCCCACCATCGACGTCCGGAAAGCTCATCCACGTCCTTCGGGAGGTGAAGCATCATTTGGCAGACTTAGAGGTGATTACATTTGCTAAGGGTTTTTTTTTGCAGTGGTTTAAATAAAGGCATGCAGCATTGCCGACAGTGCGCTGCAGATGCTCTCCGAGCCATCTCCCGCGGGCGCTTTGAAGTTGCGGCCGGGGGGGCCGTTCGTGGATGTTTTGGGTGTTCGGGGCACCTTTTCCCAGGACTTCTCTCGGGTCCCGCAGCTCCTTCTTCACCTCAATGGACTTACCGCATGCCGTGGCTGCAGACACTCTGGGCGGTGAAGACAGCAGGATCGGAGATTGAAGTATCGGCAGCTGTTCTCGTCAGTTTCATCCGGATCAATTTCATTGAGAAAACAAACTAACTGTTAACTTTTAGATAGGGCTAAAATGAACTGATTTAAAGAGCCAGGGGAATTTAAACAGTTTAAGAGGGCAGATTGGGGGAGAAAACGTTAGGGATGGGAGCAGATGGCCATGGATAGAGTTGAACAGCAAGGGAGCTTCCTAGGGAGCTTCCAGCCCAGGAGCCATCTTGAAAGCTGTCACTATGAATAGAAATACTAATGCAAATTTTAAATTTTCCACATTTTCCCTCCTTTCCGAAAGGTGCCAGTCCACACTGAGAATGGCCGATTGCAGGCCTCTGTTACCTTGCCCAAGTAACTTTTTTTATATGTGAACCCCAGCAGTGTCTGTAGCTCTAAAGACAACTCAATTCTGTCCTCACTCAAGATCACAGGACAGTAATCAGGAATTAGATTCCTCACTGGTTTTCCCATCCCTTACCCAAGACAGCCAAGGCCAACTTTAGCACCCCAAAAAGAAAAAGAGTTATGTTTATACAGCATCTTCATGATGTTCCTAAGTGCATTTCAGCCATTGAAATACCTTTGAAGTGTTATCACTGTTGTAATGTAGGAATTACCACAGCTAAATTGCACACAGCAAGCTCTCACAAAAGCAATGAGATAATGACCAAATTATCTGTTTTCAAGATGTTGGTTGAGGGTAAATATTGTCCAGGACACTGGGAAGAACTCCCCTGCTCTTCAAATAGTGTAATGAGATCTTCTACACCCACCTGAGAGAGCTGACAAGACCTCTGTGTAACTTTTCATTCAAAAGACAACACCTCTGACCGTGCAGCACTCTCAGTACTACACTGACCTGTCAGGCTAGATTTTGTGTTCAAGTCTGTGGCGTGGGACTTGAACCCACAGACTCTGAGGAGAAAGGGCTACCTACTGAGACATGACTGACTCCAAACCTCTACCTAAGCAGAGACCGGGGGCTGAATTTTTGATGTGATCTGGTGGTGAGAATGGGTGCGGGGGCAGATTAAATATCGCCTTCCTGAAAGGCATCTCAGGATCCTGACGCCTCTGGAACATGAAGTGATTTTAAAGGAACTTCGGCAAGTGAGGAATGGGAAACATGCATGCGTCCAATTGATTTGTTCAGGAGTTCATTGTCAGGAGCAGTTTGTAATTTTCAATAGGAGGGCACGGGGAAAATGCAATGACTGGAACTCGGCAGGGTCCAGATGTTGTGAACACTGCAGGGGGGTCTATGAGGGCTATTGGAAGGGCAGTTTAACCAATTGTAGAAGTGCAGAATAAAACTCAGCTGACCACACAGAATAGACATTGCTGGAGCCGAAAGTGGTGAGTGGTAGGAATCTGGAGTGACGTGAGCCTGCTGGCATCACTGGTGCAGCTGTGGTTGACAGGTTGGTGAATGAATGAGTGTCATTGGACAGAGCAACCAGGATGAGCTTCAGCAAATGCATCCTCCTGGACAGCAGGAAGCCAGGGGAGCATAGCGGGAGTCTGCAAGGGGAAGAAGGCACTACCCAAGACATTGTGTGGACCCAAAAGTCAGCTACTTGCAAATGACAGAGTGCCAGTGCCTTAGGAGGCTGTGCCTATTCAGGCAGATGGGCTCGGACATTTGTGCTCTGATCCACAATGACCTGATGTCTCACGTTGCCCATGGCAGTCCCTTACCTGTAGCTGGCAAGGTCACCGTGGAGTCGAGTTTTTATACATCAGACTGTTCCAGGGATCAGCTGCAGACCTAGGTGGCACCTCGCAGTAGGCAACTCATTAAGCAGCTCACGGATGCCATATTGCGGAGGGCAGGGGACTATATCCATTTTGACACAGATGGGTCTGCGCAAGCACAGATGGCTTTTGACTTTGCTGCCATTGACGGACACCTGCAGGTCTAGAAGTCATAGATTGCACCCACGTAGCCATCAAGGCACCGACACACTGGCCAGCTAGATTCCTGAACAGAAAGGGCTACCACTCATTGAACATCCAGCTGCTCTGTGACCACAGGAAACGAAACTTGCAGGTCTGCATTCAGTTCCCTGGCAGCTGTCCTGACTCCTTTATCGTGTGAGTGTCGCAGGTGCTGCACCTCTTCAGGCCCACATTGGACTCGGTTGGTGGCTTCTGGGGGATAAGGGTTATTACCTAAGGAGGTGGCTCCTGACGCCAGTCTGCTGCTCAGACATGGAGGGAGAGAGACACTACAACCAGAGCTGTCTTCTAACCTTGACCTGCATTGAATAGACCATTGACATCTTAGTGATGCCTTTCCATTGCCTTGACCAGTCAGGTGGTGCCCTCCAGTTTGAGCCAACCAGAGTGTCTCGTATCATAGTCTTCTGCTGTACCCTGCACAACATGATGATACAAAGAGGTCTGGAGCTGGATGAGGAGGAGGATTTGGAACACCACTTCACCTCAAAGGAGGAAAAGGAGTAGGATAGGATTGCTCCAGAGGTGGCTGGTGCGCAGACAAGCGCTGATGCCATCCCAGACAGGGTGAACGGCAGGCTGGATTGGCTACAAGGCCATGCTGATTCAGCAGCGTTTCACCTGATCATCTCCAGACGCTTATGACAGATGACCCTATAACTCACCTTCTAGCATAGAGAGCAATCATGCTGTGATGACACATATCTGAGGAATCCTATTGCCTACCATGGCCATGGATCTTTTCCAACATCACCGAGCATGGATATACAGCAATCCCAGGCTCCCCCATTCCCCACCGAGAGTCCATTCCCCTTTCGACGTGAGGTATCATCAATAACACACATATCAGCTTGATTACATGAACAAATTGACATTGAAATGAAAACAAAACAGCAGACCATTAAGTGAAATTGACAGCATAGCACCTTTCTTTCCCTATGGGGTGCTGGCCCGGTGGCAGAGGATGACATGGAGGCAGCCTGCTCCCCACTCTCTGCCTCTGGCTGAGATGTCTGTGTCTTCCATCCATGTCTTAGAGGTGCCCATGGGGGTTCCTTCACAGGTTGCGTGCCAGTGTCATTGCGGGACAGCCTCTGTCACAGGACCTTGGCACACAGATGGTTCCCGAGTCAGAAGGGACGAGGGGTTGAAGGGTGATGCCACTGCCTCCCGAGGGGTGGTCCCTTCATCTGCCTCTTCGACTGCCTCAGCCCTTCCCTTATACCCTTGGGTGCTGTATGAGGCCACCGACTGGGAAGCAGATGGAATCCACTCTGAGTATCTTAGCGCCATCAGTGACACTGAATGGTCAATGTTGCAGAGAGTCTTGCTGTTTCTGTGCATATCAGCATGCTGCTCCTGCACCCACTCAGAGTGGTTCTGCAATTGACTCTCCAAGAGATTGCCCAAATCTCAGTGGAGGAGCTCATGCAATCGAATCCCTGGGTCATGACAGAGCACATGCACAGCATGGAAGCCATTGCCTGCCCATGGCTCTCTGATAAACAGGAACTTATCTGCCTCTGGTTCTCGAAGAAGACCCTCCTTGTTTGTGATAGCTGAGGCACAGCAGAGCAGCGCTATCTGTTCTCTGAGGGGGACTGCTCACAGCTAATTCTGCCTCATGCTCTTCCTCCTGCTCAAGTGTGATGTGAGGTTCACCCAGTGTTACCCGTTCTAAGCTAATTTGTGGCCTGATCGATGTGAGTGCGTCTGCACTGGTGGAAGGTACAGAGTAATGATGTGATGGTGCTGACTCCGGTAGCTCTCCCCCCCGCCGAGAAGGACGGCGGTGTTTGTCCTTCAGCACGGCACTGCCCCTCAGCTACTGGCCCTGTGGGAGACACAAGAAGGTGGTTATGAGAACTAGGCCTACTCATTGCATGCCCCCAGCATAAACAACACCATAGAAGACATCGAGGAGCCAAAGCGCACATTGGGCAAGAGTCTCCTCCATGCCCTTTACCCCAGGATAGAGCTATCTAATGACCCTGTTGATCTCTGCATCCCATCTCCATTGCACATGGACTGGTGCGTCAGCACCCTGGCAATATCCAGTGTCGGCTCCTCCATTGGCGCTTGACTGTGCAGCTTGGGCACATCACCACCCATTCTGGCCACATCTCAGGCATTGTGGGCTCTCTTTTCTTGCAGAATGATTCATGAGTAGGATGCCCTTCTTCACCTATTCCAGCATGACAATCACATGAACTGCTGCCCTCCACAGCGATGCCCCAGTCTGAATATCTCCCCATATGAGACAGTGGCTGGCATCTCAGTGATAGAACTGCCGGCTTGATCTGACAGTGTTAGGGAGACCTATGGACATTGTGAGTCCAGTCTGCTTGCATTCTCCTGTGGACAGAGCTGGTCACCTGGCACCTGGGTGCCATTTGCCACTTACTTTTCCAGACCTTATGGGGCCGTTGAATCTCTTCCCGGATTGGGCCGTCCTTCGGGTCATTCCCCTGCTGTTAACCTTGCTTGCCACCTCCAGCTGTGCCTTTTTTGATTCCTTTGGTGGGTTCCATTTCCCAGATGGTGGTAAGAAGTTTTCTCTCCTGTTGCTGACAACCTCCGTTGATGCATCAAGGGAAGCGTTTGAGAATCGTGCGGCTCATGATCGCCTGTTCATCCCATTGCTTTTCGTGGTGGTCCCCTGCGGGAGGCAGGCCCAGCCTCCATGCAGGTCCTGATGCCACTAATTGGGCACCACTCTCTCCCCCAGCCAATTACTGCTTTTGCATTTCCAAATGGCAGGTCGGGACCTGGAAACGATCCCGGCATCAGGTTCCCAACCCCGGAACAAAAATTCAGCCCAAGATAACTCAGCACTGCCTGAGTAAATGTTAGTCTGCATGAACTACATTAGTTATTACAAAGTCAGCTTGGTGGAAGCTCATATCTTTTATTTGTACTGAAATTTATCGATTCAAATATCTTTGCTGAATTGGGTTTTTCTGAGCAAAAACCTGTGTATTTGTATAATTGAAACCTACAGTTTCCAAGGCAATGTTTCAATGAATTATGTACTCATTATGGTAAACAATGTCAGTCCTTAGTAATGGAACACATTTTTGAGTTTCTTTACTCAATGCTGGCATCTAGGTCAGGTAAAGCAGGCACTAGATTCAGAATAATGCTCCAAGGTCTGAGCCTCGACAATGAGTGTCATAGACAGTCAGCCAGTGTCAACTATGGTTTAGTGGTAGAATTGTTGCCTCTGAATCAGAAGCTTGTGGGCTCATCCCATTCCAGAGACTCAAGTGTACAATCCAGGCAGTGCAGAGGGAGTGCTGCACTGTCACATCTGTCGTCTTTCAGATGTGACATTACATTGATTCCCCGCCTGCCCTCTCAGGTGGGCGCAAAAGAACAGGGGAGGTATCCCTGGTGGACTGGGCCAATATCTATCCCTCAACCAACACCACCAAAATCAGGTTATCTGGTCATTATCTCATTGCTGTTTGTGGGAGCTTGCTGTGCGCAAATTGGTTGCCACATTTCCTAAATTACAGCAGTTACTTCAAAGGTAGTTCATTGGCTGCAAAGAGCTTTAGGATGTCCCGATGTTGTGAAAGGCGCTACATAAATGCAAGTCTTTCTTTATAAGGGGCATCACAGCCAACTCTGATTTTGTCCAAACATGTGAACATTCCTGCAGATATTGCTGGATCCAGGCCAGGGAGGGATCCGCATTGATTTCTATCATCAGCTAGCCTCTCGGCACTCACCTGGCAAAGTATGGGTGGGATGCTGAGCTCGAGAGACACCCCACGTCCCAATGCAGAATTCTCCATTTCCAACAACAACAGTTTGCATTTACAGAGCACCTTTAATGTAGGAAAACATCCCAAGGCATTTCACAGGAGTGTCATCAGACAGAAATTGATGGGAGAAGGAAGGAGATATTAAGTCAGATGACGAAAAGCTTGGTCAAAGAAGTAGGTTTTAAGGAGCATCTTAAAGGAGGAAGAAGAGGCAGGGAGGTTTAATGAGGGAATTCCAGAGATTAGGGTCTAGACGGATAAAAACACAGGCGCCAATGGTGGGGCAAAGAGAATGGGAGATGGACCAAAGGCCAAAGTTGAGCTCTGAGAGAGCATGAGGAGAAATCGGAGAGAAAACAGAGAAAGATTCAAGTTTCGAAAAGGGCCACAGGGAATCCTTGGACTGGTGGGCAGAAGGGCAGCTGAAAGGATGGTCACAAGCTCAGTGACAAAGAAGTCTAAACACCAGACTTCCTTGAAGCTTCTCTCAAGAAGACCAACAAATTAGTGACAAATTAGCCCTGTGGACATGTTAGAATAAGACTGCGGCAAACCCATTTCATAGATGACTCTTACGGCCTGCAGAGACAGGAGGCTTTTAGACAATAAACAGGGGCCAGACTACAAACCAGGCCTGTGAAACACCCACCCCAAAACCTGAGATTTATTGCTTTCATGCAGAAGACTGATAGATATTTTACCAGTAGCTCTTTTTTGCAAAATGCATTTCATTCTTAAAATTTACATTCCTTGCTGGAGGGAGCAGGCTTTTGACTGTGGATGGAATAATTATGGCCGGAATTTTATGCCACCCCAGCACGGTGTTTGTGGGGGGAGCAATGTAAAATTGAGCAGCAGGCTCCGGGAAGCATACCCACCTTGCTTCTGCCTCCGGCCCAGTTTACGGTGTCGGGCAGGGGGTGGAAAACGGCCCGCCTGCCCGAGGCCTATCAAGACCCTTAAGTGGCCACTTAACGGCCACTTAAGAGCCCTCGCCCGCCTCCATGGGTATTTTACCTGTGGCAAGTGGGTGTGCTGGGGACGTGAAAGGCTGCCCAGTGATGGCTGCCAGCCTTTCTGCGCCCCGGGGGGGGGCATGGCAGTTGGGCACAGGGGACCTGATTGAGGGCCAACCCATCCTCCCAACTCCCCCCAGGACCCAAGACATCCCCCTCCCCCCCAAACGACCACTCCAGCCTCATCAGGGAAGGACCGATCCCCTTGGTGAGGGAAGCCCCTTCTTACCTTCCCTCTGCGATCCATGGCGTCGGCTGGGCTGCAGTTCCAGCAGTGGCCACCGCTCCCAGTGGCGCTGCTGGCACTAACAGCTGCCGGCCCGCTGATTGGCCAGCAGCTCACTGAGACAGAACCTCCTCCCTCAGGTGGAAGCCCCGCCTCGGGACAATTAAAGCCTGGGGACCTGTAAAATGCGGGACGGATCTCCGGGCTAGGCGGAAGCGGGTTCACCACTGACCTTCACGTTGGAGTCCGGCTGCCATCCATCCACCGTAAAGTTCCGGCCTATCAATTGCTTGCGGTCACCATGTAATGAGGGAAAGTTATCTGGCAATTCAAGTACACACTGATGGCCACACTAGGGCTTGCTAAACTGGAAATAGTGATGCTTGACACTCAAGGATAGAACCTCCAAAGTTCATGTACAAATGCTGAGTTCAGAGGTACAATTTTCCTGTGTACCCAGTCGCTACACAGCATAAACCTGCTCCAATTAAAAACAATAGATTTAGAAATGTTGTACGTGTGCATTAGGCATTTAAACCTTGCTGATCAAGTCCTACCCTTCACTGTTGCTGATGTTACTCTGCGACATACCACTAGAGGGAAGACTTTGCCATCCTTTTGAGGAAGATTGCCTTATTTTTGAACAATTGCCTGTGTTCTATGTTTACAGATATGCTTATTTTATTATGAAGTGCTTCCCAGCTTGATACTCAGTCATATAGACCAGAGGCATGCAATTACATTGGAACAGGAAGAGACCATTCAGCCCCTCGAGCCTGTTCTGCCATTCACTTAGACTCATGGCTGATCTGTATCTTAACTCCATTCACCTGCCTTGGTTCTGTAACCTTTAACAACATTGCCTAACAAAAATCTATCAATCTCAACAGCTTTTTGGGGAGAGAGTTCCAGATTTCCAATACCCTTTGTGTGAAGAAGTGCTTCCTGACATCACCGCTGAATGGCCTAGCTCTACATTTAAGGTTATGCCCCCTTGTTCTGGACTCCCTCACCCGTGGAAATAGTTTCTATCTATCTCTCTATAAACTACTGTAACCACCCTAAACACCTCAATTGGATCACACCTTAATCTTCTAGATTCAGGAGAATACATGCCTAGTCTAGGCTACTTGTCCTCATAATTTAACCCTTCTCGCCGCTGCATCATTCTGGTGAATCTGCACTACACCTCTCCTAAGGCCAATATTTTGTTCCCAATGTGTGCCCTAAACTGAACAAAGTACTCTAAAAGGGGTCTAACCAGATCTTTGTATGTAAAACAGAATAAACAGAGGGTATGTGATGACCCAAAGCTTCTGGAGGCCTAAAGCAGCTATGGGATGCCCAGTACTTCTTGCATTATTCATCCTTGACTGCTGTTTTCCTTGGCACAGCATATTGCCATGGAGGCCCCCAGCTGCCAAGAATATGAACTTTGATTTTAAACTTGCTGGGAAGAAGAGAAGGCCTGTTACAAGGGCTGCCAGACACTTAGCTGAAAAACATTTGCATACTAACAGACAGTGCTTGTGGAGACAAATTCAACCCACAATGAATTTTCATCACCAGACATTGACGGTGATACAATCCACAAAAGCCAGGACTGTTTAAACCAGCTGGCCCCATGACTAACTGGCTGGTCCAGGGTTTTTTGAACTAGCCACAGAGGTTTTGAACTCAGAAAAGACTGTTTGCTCCTGGAGTGAGAAGACCCCTCTCCTGTCTGCTCCCATCTCTTTCTCACAAGCCTCTGGACCCACTGAGGACACATGAACTTCAAGAGAGAAAAGTCTCTGATATTGAACCGGTTTAAGAAGAATACTGGGCCCCAATGAAAAGCAAAACTTACCTACAATCAAGGACCTTACAGCGAGCTCGAAGAACAGTGGCCAAAACCATCTTCAGATATTGCCTCAAACTTTTCCACTTTATTTCTTCTGCTCTTTTTTGTCTCTATCTGCATGTGTGTATCGTGGATGCATGCTAGAGTGGGCGTGTCGCGTATCCATAGGCGTTAACTGAATTAGAGTTTAAGTTTAAGAAAGTTCAACCTTTTTTCGTTAAATCTAAGAAAACGTGTTTGGCTAGTTTCTTTGCCTTATAATTGGAAGTTACTGAACAAGGATTCATTAAGGGGGAGCTAAAAAAACAGTGTGTTTAAAAATTAAACTCTGTTACAGTAAAGGTGAAGGCTGAGAGGGAACCCTAGACCCCTTTCTCACCTGGTTGTAACAATATCCATGGTCCCAGCAACTTCGAAAACATCATGAGTCAGATTTTCAATCCCCACTGAGAGTGGGGACAGCAGCGAGCACGGTTTGAAGGTCGCGTTCTTGGAGGTTGGCACTGGGTAGACTGCCCGACCAGAGGGGAGGCAATATTGGATTTGGTACTAGGTAATGAACCAGGGCAAGTGATAGAGCTGTTGGTGGGCGAGCACTTTGGAGATAGTGATCACAATTCTGTAGCATTCACTGTGGTAATGGAGAGGGATAGGTATGTGCAACAGGGCAAGGTTTACAATTGGGGGAAGGGTAGATATGATGCTGTCAGGCAGGAACTGAGGAGCATAAGTTGGGAGCATATGCTGGCAGGGAAGGGCACGGTCGAAATGTGGAACTTTTTCAAGGAGCAGATAGTAGGGGCCATTGATAAGCATGTCCCTGTCAGACAGGGAAGGGATGGTCATGTGAGGGAACCGTGGTTGACAAGAGAGGTTGAGAGTCTTGTTAGGAAGAAGAAGGATGCGTATATAAAGTTGAGGAAAAAGGGCACAGGCATAGCTCTGGAGGGATACAAGATGGCCAGGAAGGATCTGAAGAAAGGGATTAGGAGAGCTAAGAGAGGGCATGAAAAATGCTTGGCGGGTAGGATAAAAGAAAACCCCAAGGCCTTTTACGCGTATGTCAGAAATATGAGGATGACTAGGGGGACCATAGGTCCGGTCAAGGACAATAGCGGGAGACTGTGTGTTGAGCCGGAAGAGATAAGTGAGGTTTTGAATGAGTACTTCTCTTCGGTATTTACGAATGAGAAGGGGTGTATTACTGAAGAGGACGGTGGGAAGCAGACTGGTAAGCTCGAGGAAGTGCTCGTTAGGAGGGAAGATGTGTTGGGGCTTTTGAATAACTTGAAGATAGACAAGTCTCCCGGGCCTGACGGGGTATATCCAAGGATGTTATGGGAAGCAAGGGATGAAATTGCAGAGCCGCTGGCAATGATCTTTTCATCTTCTCTGCTGACGGGGGTGGTACCAGGTGATTGGAGGGTGGCAAATGTTGTGCCCCTGTTCAAGAAAGGGAATAGGAACAACCCTGGGAATTACAGGCCAGTTAGTCTTACTTCGGTGGTAGGCAAGTTGATGGAAAAGGTGCTGAGGGATAGGATTTCTGAGCATCTGGAAAGACACTGCTTGATTCGGGACAGTCAGCACGGTTTTGTGAGGGGTAGGTCTTGCCTCACAAGCCTGATTGAATTCTTTGAGCAGGTGACCAAGCAAGTGGATGAGGGTAAACCAGTGGATGTGGTGTACATGGATTTTAGTAAGGCATTTGATAAGGTCCCCCATGGTAGACTTATGGAGAAAGTCAGGAGGCATGGGATAGTGGGGAATGTGGCCAGTTGGATTAAGAATTGGCTAACTGATAGAAGGCAGAGAGTGGTCTTAGATGGTAAATACTCAGCCTGGAGCCCAGTTACCAGTGGCGTGCCGCAGGGATCAGTTCTGGGTCCTCTCCTGTTTGTGATTTTTATTAACGACTTGGATGAGGAAGTCGAAGGGTGGGTCAGTAAATTTGCAGATGATACAAAGGTTGGTGGAGTTGTGGATACCGAGGAGGGCTATTGTCGTCTGCAAAGGGACTTGGATAGGTTGCAGTGCTGGGCTGAAAAGTGGCAGATGGAGTTTAACCCTGAAAAGTGTGAGGTCGTCCATTTTGGAAGGACAAACATGAATGCAAAATACTGGGTTAACGGTAGGGTTCTTGGGCATGTGGAGGAGCAGAGAGACCTTGGGGTCTATGTGCATAGATCATTGAAAGTTGCAACTCAAGTGGATAGGGCTGTGAAGAAGGCATATGGGGTGTTAGCGTTCATTAGCAGAGGGATTGAATTTAAGAGCCGTGAGGTGATGATGCAGCTGTACAGGACCTTGGTAAGGCCTCATTTGGAGTACTGTGTGCAGTTCTGGTCGCCTCATTTTAGGAAGGATGTGGAAGCCTTGGAGAGGGTGCAGAGGAGATTTACCAGGATGTTGCCTGGAATGGAGAATAAGTCTTACGAGGAAAGGCTGAACATTCTAGGCCTCTTCTCATTAGAAAGGAGAAGGATGAGGGGTGACATGATAGAGGTTTATAAGATGATCAGGGGAATAGATAGGGTAGACAGTCAGAAACTTTTTCCCCGGGTGGAGCAAAGCGTTACAAGGGGTCATAAATTTAAGGTGAAGGGTGGGAGATATAAGGGGGATGTCAGGGGAAGGTTCTTTACCCAGAGAGTGGTCGAGGCATGGAATGCCTTGCCCGGGGAAGTTGTTGAGTCAGAAACTTTAGGGACTTTCAAAAGGCTTTTGGATAGGTATATGGATAAAGGAGAATGATGGGGTATAGATTAAATTGTCCTTGACAGAGGACAAAGGATCGGCACAACATTGTGGGCCGAAGGGCCTGTTCTGTGCTGTATGTTCTATGTTCTATGTTCTATGGGTCCCGCTGCTTCCAGAATGCAATGCTATTTTTAAACTTCAGCCGCAGGGAGGGAATGGCTCGGGCACTCATGTCCAACTAATTGCAAGTTGAGCTCATTAAGAGCTCATTAACAGGCTTGTCAGGAGCAAGAAACAATTTTTTAAAGACTAGGGACGGGGCAAATGCCATGTGGGGAACAGGTCAGGGTTGTGAGGACATGAGTATTGTGGAGGGAGATAAAGCAATGGAAATGGCTGTTTAATTTAAAGCAGAGACAGCAAATAAAGCTTAGCTGCCTCAGATGTGTCTCCGTGTGGATATTGTTGAAGTTGGAAGAGCTAAATGTTACATTGAAGAGTGCCTTCAAACAGGAAGTGAGCCCGCTGGCACACTGTGGCATGGGAAGACCTGGTAATAATTCAAGGCCCAGCTGAAGGTGGTCAGATGTGGACAGTCTACTCTGAAATTGGACAGAGTAGCCGGGATGAGCTGTGGCAGATGCAAAGTCCTGGACAGCAGGAGGCCTGAGGACCACAGTGGTGGGCTGCTTAGGGAGGAAGGCGCGACCCAAGACATAGAAACATAGAAAATAGGAGCAGGAGTAGGCCATTTGGCCCTTCAAGCCTGCTCTGCCATTCATTATGATCATGGCTGATCATCCAACTCAGTAACCTGTTCCCGCTTTCCCTCCATATCCTTTGATCCCTTTTGCCCCAAGAGCTATATCTAACTCCTTCTTGAAAACGTACAATGTTTTGGCCTCAACTGCTTTCTGTGGTAATGAATTCCACAGGCTCACCACTCTCCGGGTGAAGACATTTCTCCTCATCTCAGTCCTGAAAGGTTTACCCCGTATACTTAGACTATGACCCCTGGTTCTGGACTCCCCCACCATGGGGAACATCCTTCCTGCATCTACCCTGTCAAGTCCTGTTAGAATTTTATAGGTTTCTATGAGATCCCCCCTCACTCTTCTGAACTCCAGCAAATATAATCCGAACCGACTCAATCTCTTCTCGTATGTCAGTCCCGCCATCCCAGGAATCAGTCTGGTAAACCTTCGCTGCACTCTCTCTATAGCAAGAACATCCTTCCTCAGATAAGGAGACAAAAACTGCACACAATATTCCAGGTGTGGCATCACCAAGGCCCTGTATAATTGCAGCAAGACATCCCTGCTTCTGTACTCGAATCCTCTCACTATGAAGGCCAACATACCATTTGCCTTTTTTACTGTCTGTTGGACCTGCATGCTTACCTTCAGCAACTGGTGTACGAGAACACCCAGGTCTCTTTGCATATTCCCCTCCCTCAGTTTATAGCCATTCAGATAATAATCTGCCTTCCTGTTTTTGCTACCAAAGTGGATAACCTCACATTTATCCACATTATACTGCATCTGCCTTGCATTTGCCCACTCACTCAACTTGTCCAAATAATCCTGAAGCCTCTCTGCATCCTCCTCACAACTCACCCTCCCACCCAGTTTTGTGCCATCTGAAAATTTGGAGATATTACATTTAGTTCCCTCATCTAAACTATTGATATATATTATGAATAGCTGGGGTCCTAGCACCGATCCCTGTGGTACCCCACTAGTCACTGCCTGCCATTCGAAAAAAGACCCTTTTATTCCTACTCTTTGTTTCCTGTCTGCCAACCAATTTTCTATCCCTCGCAATACGCTACCCCCAGTCCTATGCACTTTAATTTTACACGCTAATCTCTTATGTGGGACTTTGTCGAAAGCCTTCTGAAAGTGCAAATGAACCACATCCACTGGCTCCACCTCATCAACTCTACTAGTTACATCCTCGAAGAATTCTAGTCGATTTGTCAATTTTCGTAAATCCATGCTGACTCAATCCAATTCTACCACTGTTCTCCAAATGCTCTGCTATAAAATCTTTAAGAACGGACTCTGGAACTTTTCCCACTACCAACGTCAGGCTGACTGGTCTATAATTCCCCGTTTTCTCGCGAACTACCTTTTTAAATTGTGGGGGTTACATTAGCTACCCTCCAATCTATAGGAACTGTTCCAGAGTCTGGAGAATCTTGGCAGATGATCGTCAATGCATCCACTTCATCTTCCATCTTCGGCTGCTTCATCAATGACCTTCTTTCAACCATAAAGTCAGAAGTGGGGATGTTTGCTGATGATTGCACAATGTTCAGCACCATTCGCGACTCCTCAGATACTGAAGCAGTCCGTGTAGAAATGCAATAAGACTTGGACAATATCCAGGTTTGGGCCGATAAGTGGCAAATAACATTCACGCCACACAAGTGCCATCTCCAAAAAGAGAGAATCTTCCCATCTCCCCTTGACATTCAATGACATTACCATCGCTGAATCCCCCACTGTCAACATTCTGGGGGCTACCATTGACCAGAAACTGAACTTGAGTAGCCATATAAATACCATGGCTACAAGAGCAGGTCAGAGGCTAGGAATCCTGCGGTGAGTAATTCACCTCCTGACTCCCCAATGCCTGTCCACCATCTACAAGGCACAAGTCAGGAGTGTGATGGAATACTCTCCACTGCCTGGATGAGTGCAGCTCGAACAACACTCAAGAAGCTCGACACCACCCAGGACAAAGCAGCCCGCTTGATTGGCACCCCATCCAAATATTCACTCCCTCCACCATTGACGTACAGTGGCACCACAAATATACAACTGCAGCAATGCACCAAGGCTCCTTAGACAGCACCTTCCAAACCCGTGACCTCTACCACCTAGAAGGGCAAGGGCAGCAAATGCATGGGAACACCAACACCTGCAAGTTCCATTCCAAGTCACACACCATCCTGACTTGGAACTATATCGCCGTTCCTTCACTGTCGCTGGGTCAAAATCCTGGAACTCCCTTCCTAACAGCACTGTGGGTGTACCTACCCCAAATGGAGTGCAGCGGTTCAAGAAGGCAGCTCACCACCTCCTTCTCAAGGGCAATTAGGGATGGGCAATAAATGCTGGCCTGGCCAGCGATGCCCACATCCCATGAATGAATAAAAAAAACTATTTCTAGGGCCACTTCCTTATTGGGTGCATAGCCCTAGAGTCAGCAAATGACAGAGCGCCAGTGCTGTAGGGCACTGAACCTATCCAATGACCTGAGCCCTCGCGGCCCCCGTGGCAGGCCCTACCTGCAGCCATCAAGGTGTCTGCCACCCTAAATGTCTGTGCAACTGTGTTGTTCCAAGGGTTAGCTGTGGACTTAGGTGGCATCTTGCAGTTGGCATCTCATTAGACCATCAGGCAGGCCACAGATGCCCTTTCCAGGAGGGCAAGGACTGCACCCACTTTGACACAGATGGGCCTGTGCTGGCACAGAGGGCATTGGGGTTTGATGCCACCGACGGATTCCTTCAGGTGCAGGGCACCATCGATTATACCGCACCGCAGCCTCACAGCTTCAGCGACCTGGGTTCAATTCTGGGTACTGCCTGTGCGGAGTTTGCAAGTTCTCCCAGTGTCTGCGTGTGTTTTCGCCGGGTGCTCCGGTTTCCTCCCACAGCCAAAGACTTGCAGGTTGGTAGGTAAATTCGCCATTATAAATTGCCCCTAGTATAGGTAGGTGGTAGGGGAATATAGGGACAGGTGGGGATGTGGTAGGGATATGGGATTAGTGTAGGATTAGTATAAATGGGTGGTTGATGGTCGGCACAGACTCGGTGGGCCGAAGGGCCTGTTTCAGTGCTGTATCTCTAAATAAAATAAATATACCGATCCGGCCATCAAGGCACCCAGTGACTGGCCAATGAGATCTATCAACAGGAAGGGCTTCCACTCCCTCAACATCCTAGTGGTCTGCGACTACAACAGGAGCTTCCTCCATGTTTGTACTCACTTTCCTAGCAGCTGCTGTGATTCCTTCATCCTCTGCCGCTCCAGGCTGCCTCAGATCATCACTCCAACCCCAAAGTGCATGGCTGGCTCCAAGGAAAATCCCTTGAATAGATGGCTACTCACCCCTCTATGGGAATCCCAGACAGAGGCACATAGGTGATAAACCAATACCACCTACTCAATAGACCGACCATTGAGCAGGCCATTGGGCTTCTGAAGATGCAATTTCAGTGCTAGACTGTTCAAGTGATTCCCTGCAATACCCTCCTGTAAGGTTCTCTCATTGTGGTGGTCTGCTGTGCTCTTCATAACATAGCCCTCCAGACAGGTGTGGACCTTGAGGGCAGTGAGTCTCTGGAAGGAGGCAGCTTATTGGGGGAGGAGCAGGAGTAAGAGAGGGTGAGGAAGAGTAGGCAGAGGGGGATAACACTGAACGGAGAGGTGCCCCTGCTGCACGATGAGGTGGCCACCTCCTGCCACCCTCCAGGAAGAGGACCTCTTTCCTGTCCCTCATAGCCTGCAGCATTTGATCCAGATGGGCATCGATGAAGCGAGGGTCTGCCCTATCCCTAGAGCTAGGCTACCAGCTACCCTGTCACATCTTGCTCCCCTCTGGTGCTGTGGAAGGCAAATCTCTCCCTCAGGACAACCAGCAGTCTCGGTGTGGCTGCCTGGTGAGTCTACATGAGCCCCAGACCTGATTTGACCAACTCCCATTTTCTGACCCACTGCCATTTACAATCCCACAGGCTCTAAGAGGACAGAAAACCCATTTCCATACCAATTAAAATTTTCCCATTGAAAATTACAATCTGAATCAGCTTCTCAGAGGTGGCAGGTTTCTGACCCAAAACCAGGCCTGGTTCCTGTTTCCCACCTCCACTTTAAAAATCAGGCCCCATGCCTCACATAATATTCAAACATCTCTCTCTGTGCAAATCTTTCTTTTTCTGTGCTCATCCTTATGAACACCAATACTATGTCCTTTGAGTCCATTCAGGTTTGTAAAGGTATAAAGGCAAAAAAGCAAGTGATTCCTGCTGATATCGCAAGAAGCCCGATTCCATGATGGGTGACGCAGGTTACTGTAGCTCAGTCAAACATGGTTCCCCATGGCTGTACCATAAAAACTTGCTGGAAGTGGAGGGTTAGAAGAATACTGTTAGAGCATCAAAGCCCATTGCTCCTAGTTACTGTGTATAATCTGCCCTCTCATGGACTCGACGCAGTCCAATTCATCTTCTGAGGAAATATTCTCCCTTGGCTGATTTGGAATATAAAATTCCTGCAGCCATTGTGCTGTGTCTGAGTGAAATTGATAATTCGTCCTGAATTATGGACTGTTTTGTTCTGTGGTCTCCGGCCCAGCAAAACCCAAATTAAAAATATCACACATGAATTTCAAATATACCCTTAACAACCACTCCTCCATTGTCATAGGGAAAAGAAATACTTGCATTTATATTGTGCCTTTCACAACCTCAGGACGTCCCAAAGTACTTTTGAAGTGTAGTCACCGTGGCAATGTAGGAAACGCGGCAGCCAATTTGCACACAGCAAGCTCCCACAAACTGCAGAGTGATAATGACCTGATTATCTGCTTAGTCATGTTCTTCAAAATAGTACCATGAGATCTTTTACATCCACCTGCAATTGCAGACGGGTCCTCTGTTTAAAATCTTTATCCAATGGAGGGCACCTCTGACAGTGCAGTGATCCCTCGGTACTGCATTCAGATTGTCAGCCTACATTTTGCACTGCAGTCTTTGGGATGGGATTTGAACACATGATCTTCAAATATAGAGGTGAGAGTGCTACCACTGAGCCTTAACCTGCTCCTTAACCTCCACCACCACCTCACCAACCCTGCAATGCCCTGGAAGGGACAAAAAAGCCTTTGGCCAGTTGAGGAAAAAGAAGGAAAATTCCTTTCACACCTCCCCCAAAAGCATTTCAAAAAGTTTGGAGAGACCATGATGACTGGAGACAAATGTCTAAAATACAGGAAGACCAGAAAGGAAGAGTGACAACAGGGAACTAGCTGAAGCAGAGTGAGGTGGTGGGAATGAGATAGCGAGGCGTTGTGGCATCAGCAACCAGACTGGATATGCTCAGTGCAAGTAATTTATTATCTTGACATTTGCTACCAATCCGATCGATGTAAACACTGGCATTTTCTCACAGCCCTGGGACATTTTTTTTGTGATACCTGAGGAGCAAATGGCAGGTTATGACAAACTATTGGGCCTGGTTATGATGACTGATTGACTGGGAACACTAACTGGAGCAGATTGCCTCACAAGGAGCGAAGAAAGATTGATATGCGAATCACCACAGACTATGTGTTTCGCTGGCATCAGATAAACAGTGCTGGCTAAAGTCATTGCATGCAGCTTGGTTTCCCCTCTCTAAAAACTGGGACTCTCACAGGAGGATTTAGAAGGGAAAAGGGAGAGTGAGTGACTGTCAAGGACAATAGTTCAAAATGGAAGAGAGACAGACACAGAGAAAGAGAGAGAGAGAGAAAAAACACAAGTAAATTATCCAGCACATCATCATTGTTTTAAAATTCCTCCAGGCTTCACCCCTGCTTATATCTGTAACCCATTTCAGCCCGTTAACCCTCCGTGATCTGTGTGGTTCTCCAGTTCTGGCCTCTTGCACATTCCTGATTTCCATCGCTCCTTGCTTGACGCCCGTGCCTTCAACTGCCTAGGATCTAAACTCTGGAATTCCCTCCCTAAACTTTTCTTCTACATTTTCCTTCTTTAAGCCACTCCTTAAAATCTACTTTGTTGACCAAGAGTTTGGTCACCTGTCCCAATATTTCCCTTTTGCGGCTTGGTGTCAAATTTTGTTTGTTAATGTGCCCGAGAAGTGCTTTGGGATGTTTTACACTAGTGGTGTTCCGCAGGGATCAGTGCTGGGACCTTTGCTGTTTTTATTATATATAAATGATTTGGAGGAAAATGTAGCTGGTCTGATTAGTAAGTTTGCGGATGACACAAAGGTTGGTGGCGTTGTGGATAGTGATGAGGATTGTCAGAGGATACAGCAGGATATAGATCGGTTGGAAACTTGGGCGGAGAAATGGCAGATGGAGTTTAATCCAGACAAATGTGAGGTAATGCATTTTGGAAGATCTAATACAGGTGGGAAGTATACAGTAAATGGCAGAACCCTTAGGAGTATTGACAGGCAGAGAGATCTGGGCGTACAGGTCCACAGGTCACTGAAAGTGGCAACGCAGGTGGATAAGGTAGTCAAGAAGGCATACGGCATGCTTGCCTTCATCGGTCAGGGCATAGAGTATAAAACAAAAGCAAGAAATGCTGGAATCACTCAGCAGGTCTAGCAGCATCTGTGGAAAGAGAAGCAGAGTTAACGTTTCGGGTCAGTGACCCTTCTTCGGAACATAGAGTATAAAAATTGGCAAGTCATGTTGCAGCTGTACAGAACTTTAGTCAGGCCACACTTAGAATATTGTGTGCAATTCTGGTCGTCACACTACCAGAAGGACGTGGAGGCTTTGGAGAGGGTACAGAAGAGGTTTACCAGGATGTTGCTTGGTCTGGAGAGGTTACAGAAGAGGTTTACCAGGATGTTGCCTGGTCTGGAGGGCATTAGCTATGAGGAGAGGTTGGATAAACTAGGATTGTTTTCACTGTAACGACGGAGGTGGAGGGGCGACATGATAGAGGTTTACAAAGTTATGAGTGGCATGGACAGAGTGGATAGTCAGAAGCTTTTACCCAGGGTGGAAGAGTCAGTTAGTAGGCGACATAGGTTTAAGGTGCGAGAGGCAAAGTTTAGAGGGGATGTGCGAGGCAAGTTCTTTACACAGAGGGTGGTGAGTGCCTGGAACTTGCTGCTGGGGGAGATGGTGGAAGCAGGTACGATAACGACATTTAAGAGGCATCTTGACAAATACATGAATAGGATGGGAATAGAGGGATACGGTCCCCAGAAGTGCAGAAGGTTTTAGTTTAGACAGGCATCAAGATCGGCGCAGGCTTGGAGGGCCGAATGGCCTGTTCCTGTGCTGTACTGTTCTTTGTTCTTTGTTCTAATGGTGCTCTATAAATGCACGTTGTTGCTGTATGTTTTTTTAAATGGATTAATTTCCTGAATCCCTGTTTTCACGGTGATTCAGCTAGCTCCTCAATGCATTAGTTACAACCTCAATCCTACTCCAGAAACACTAGATGTATTTCAATGTGTACTCCCAGTTCGCAGATTATCCAGACCAAATCAATAATTCCAATCACTAATCACAGAAGACAATTGCAGCAAGCGGAATGGGCCTGTGTGGAACTTGTACATCGAATCTTAGAACTTGAGGAAACATTTAATAAAAAATGATGTTCCGTAATTAGGAGACTAGTAAACAACACATGATTACGTATTATTAATAGTCTGATTTAATCTAAATGTTCTCCTTAATGCTGCTTCATTTTTGTTTCTTTCCTCTTCTGAAGGCACCTATTTTTTGATGGAAGTCCTGGATAGGAATGTAGGAGCAGGAGTAGGCCATTCAGCCCATCGAGCCTGCTCTACCATTCAATACAATTGTGGCTGATCATCCACTTCAATGCCTTTTTCCCACACTATCTCCATAAATAAGAACATAGGAACATAATAGGACCTACAGCTGCTGACAACTCTCCCCAGTGCCTCATCCAAGTATCTACTCTTGTGAGCCCAGACACTGATTACTGACAGGCTGTACGACTGTGGGGAGACTCGTAGCAGAGCCCATTCACAGTCGCATCCATTCGACTCCCAGCTGTTGCTCAGGCAGCAGCATTATCACCTCTGAGTCAGAAGGTTGTGGGTTTAGCTCCCACTCCAGCCTCGTAAGCACAAAATGTAAAAGATAAGGATGGGCCCTATCTGGAGGCCTCAATTAGAAAAGCTATGAAAGAAAGAACTTGCATTTATATAGCACCTTTCACAACCTCAGGATGTCCTAAAGTGCTTTACAGCTGAAGTACGTTTGCAGTGTAGTCACTGTTGTAATATAGCAAGCGTAGCAGCCAATTTGCACACAGCAAGCTTTCACAAATGTGATAATGACCAGATAAATTGTTTTAGTGAAGCTGATTGAGGGATTGATACTGGCCAAGACACCCGGGAGAACGCCCCCACTCTTCTCAAAATAGTGCCGTGGGATCTTTAATGTCCACCCGAGAGGGCACGTGAGGCCTTAGTTTATCATCTCATCCAAAAGGCAGCACCTCTGGTGGTAAAGTAGACACTCAGTACCACACTGGAGTACCAGCCTGGGTTATGTGCTTAAGTCTCTGGAGTGGGACTTGAACCCAGAACTGCTGAAGCAGCATTGAGAATACTACCCACTGAGCTGTGGCTGACACATCAAATGAGGAATGTCAGCACTGGAATCAGGACACTTTCTAACTCTGTTTCTGTTCTATGCCTAACTCTCCCTAGTCTCTGCTCATCATCTTCCATCTTTTCCTCCAGGGGACCCAAAGGTTGGCATTGCAGCTTCGAAGCTTTTACTGTTCCAATTGGCTTCATAGATTTGCACGCTCACAGGGAAACCCCGGAAAACATTGGCAAACTCTCAGGCACGTGCAGTAAATATTGGCACATACTTGGTGAAACGCCCCTCCTGAAAATATTGGCACAGTCCCAGGAATCTCCTGCAAGTATCATCAGATTCTTGGTGACCATCCTGAAAATATTGGCACAGTCCTAGAGGTGTCATGCTTCCGAAAACTAGTTTCTGTCAGTCTGGGAGGACTGAGCCATGGCTTCCTCTGGGCTGTGCAACACTGGATCAGTGCACAGGTATTCACTGTAAATGGGTAGTCATTTCATTATAAGAGGAATGCCATGAGAGTCACTGCGCTACAAAGTGGAGTTTGCTTAACCAATGTTCGTTATAAGCTGTTTCACTGCAGTATGGGGAGTAACAAGCCATTGTCGGTTACATGTACAAAGTAATAGGCCCTGTCAATTTAAAATGTACACAGTAACAAGTCCTGTCACTTAGAAGCAGACAGTGACTAACATGCCTTATCAATTCTAGTTACACACATTAAGAAGGGAGCTTTGTAATAGTAATATTCCGAGTCTCATCAAATACAAAGATGGAGCGAGCAGCAAGGCCTTGTCAGCTACAAGCACGCATCACCAACAAGAAGCACTCATTGACAGGCAGGTCAATTACATTGAGGATTTGACTTACTGCTCAAATCGTGTAGATAAATTACATCCCACCAAAAAAAAAGTCCTATTAATTACAAGTCAGGAGAAACTTCTTTACTCCGAGAGAGTGGTTAGAATGTAAAACTCGCTACAACATGGAGTGGTTGAGGCAAAAAGCAGGGATGCATTAAGAGGAAGTTAGATATGCACATGAAGGAGAAAGGAATAAGAGGTTAAACTGATAGGGTGCGATGAAAAGGGGTGGGAGGAGGCTCCTGTGGAGCATAAACACTGGCAATGACCTATTGGGCTTAATGGCCTCTTTCTATGCAGTAAATCACATGTACCGAGAAACACACAAGGGGAAAAATTCCACAAGGCCCGTTTTTGGGCGTGGGGATTGCGAGGAGCGACCACCCCACGTCCCGTCCCATGGAGGCATGCAGCACCCAAACTCCGCACTTCCGCCTCATCCAAATGATTTCGGCCTGCAGCCAAGTGTGACCTGCCCTGCTGGCTGGCTGCACGCTCAACAGGGGAGGCCTGCAGCATGCATTACTTGCATGTGTTCCAGATAGCCTCAAGCAGTTAAAGGCAGCGTTCCCCTCTTAAAGGGCAGCTCAACTCATGTAATAGGTGCTGCTGTAACTGTCTCTGGAAGGATTGACCTGAAGGAAAAGCACAGCAAATGGAGCAATAGGTAGGACAGAGTGCTCCTCGGGTTTTGGATGCGATGCTGGAGGCATTACTGATGGATGTTTTCATAGGGGGCCAGGAGGCCCTCAAGGCACATCCTGAGAATGGAAAGGAAGCAAGTGGCCAAGAAGGTCAATTGCCAGAGTCTGGCCCTGAGGACCTGCAGCAGTGCAGCAAGAGTTCACTGACCTCACATAGGCGGCCAAGGCCAGTGAATGCATCTTCTAATGACATCTCTTACCCATCACAGCATCATCCTCTCACACTGTTCAATGCACCACACACCCATCACTCAGCCTGCAGAAATCAAGACTCATGCCTAATGTTCAGATGTTCCACCTCACCCTCACACACTTACCAAGGCTGCCATTTTTTAAATTCTTTCATGGAAGGTGAGCATCACTGGCAAGGCCAACATTTATTGCCCATCCCTAATTGCCCTAGACAATTGAATGGTTTGCGAGGCCATTTCAGAGGGCAATTAAAAGCCAATCACATTGCTGTGGGTCTGGTGTCACGTGTAGGCCAGACCAGGTAAGGACAGCAGATTTTCTTCTCTGAAGGACATTAGTGAACTAGATGAATTTTTATGACGATAGTTTCATGGCGCCATTACTGATTCTAGTTTTCATCCAAATTTTAATAACTAATTGCATTTATCAATTAATTGAATTTAAATTGTGCCATTGTGGGATTTGAACCAATGAACCCAGGGTGTTAGCCTGAGCCTGTGGATTACTAGCCCAGTGACATTACTACTATGCTACCATCTCCCCCAATCTCACCATCACCTCTTGTACCTTCCAGATGCCTCTAGCTATTCAGCTATGGCAGGTGCATCACCCAACCATAGTGATACACACTCATAGACATTTTTCCCTCTCTCTTGCAGGACAATGTCCCACACAACCATAGGGAAGAACAGAGAACTGGCAGGGGAAAGTCAAGCCTGTGACTCCTGAGTATTTTGGAGGAGACAGTACTACTCATCGTGGGGCCTCTGTGATTGAGCCTGTTACATCTGGCAGTGCTGAGAATATTAATGCTTTTTGCTTTAAACCTCTTCTCAAACCCCACTTCACCCTTGTCCTGCTATCTGGGGTGAAGTGCAAGCTACAGCTGCTGTGACCATGGATCTTGTGCTTTCAACCCCTCCCCCCTTCTCTCAACCCAATCCTCCCCTTCAGCAGTTATGCTTTCAGATCCCCAAGGTTTCTACCTGGTCAGCTACTGCAGCCTCATGAGGCAGGGCAAGAGCAGCACAGGATCTCTGATGAAGAAGCACCATCACTTGATCTGACACTCGCAACCACCAACTCAGATAGTGGCACTGTGAGTACCTTAGAGGGTTGGGATCAGCACATGGTGAGTCACCAGGCATAAGCGAGCAGCAGCCAAACCAGGGGGAAAGGATACTGAGTACGTCAGATCCCAGGAGGGTGAGGTCATTCACGAGTTCCACTGCAGGAGGTTCAGATGAAGACGTCGATGGGGTGGTGTTCAGGAGAACACTGATGGACATGCACAATGAAATGGTTTATAGAGTCATAGAGTTGTACAGCATAGAAACAGGCCCTTCGGCCCACCACGTCCATGCCGACCATAATGCCTATCTGTACTTATGCCACCTGCCTGTATTAATTCCATATCCCTCTATACCTTGCCCATTCAAGTACCTGTCCAGATGCCTCTTAAATGTCACTACTGTTCCTGCCTCCACCACCTCCTCAGGCAGCTCATTCCAGATACCCACTATTCTTTGTGTGAAAAATTTACCCCTTTGATCCCCTTTAAACCTCCTCCCTCTCACCTTAAATCTATGCCCTCTAGTTTTAGTCACCCCTACCATGGGAAACAGACTCTGGCTATCTACCCTATCTATGCCTCTCATAATTTTATATACCTCTATCATGTCCCTTCTCAGCCTCCTTCGCTCCAGGGAAAACAGACTCAGCCTATCCAATCTCTCTTTATAACTCAAGCCCTCCAAACCAGGCAACATCCTTGTGAATCTTTACTGCACCCTCTCTAGCTTAATCACATCTTTCCTGTAGTGCGGCGACCAGAACTGCACATAGTACTCCAAATGTGGCCTAACCAACGTTATGTACAACTGTAACATGACGTCCCAACTGTTGTACTCAATGCCTCGGCCGATGAAGGCAAGCATCATACGCCTTCTTCACCCTGTCTACCTGTGTTGCTACTTTCAGGGAACTATGTACTTGCACCCCAAGGTCTCTCTGCTCAACAACACTCCCCAGGGCTCTGCCATTCACAGTATATGGTTTGTGCATTGACAGGCCTACCACAGACCCTACTCTGACTGTCCGGCTCCAATTTGGCACAAATCTTTGCGCGGAGCTTCGAGTCCATATTTCCAGTGTGCGAGGACCAGCGGACCTAATCGTGATTCAGCCCCTGTTGGCAGAAGTGTCTGCTTTCATTGTAACACAGGTAGAAGTCACCCAATGTCTGAGTGCTGCAGTGGAAGCTCGGAGCGAAGCCCTGAGATCCATGCATGTTGCTGTGAAAGCCCAGCTTGGTGCCATTCAGGCTCACACTGCTGCCATCATGGCTGCAGATACCAGTCTCAAAAGGGCCCTGTGCTCACAGCAGCTGAGCTGAGAATTGCTGAGGAGTGGCAGTGGCTCTTGTGGAGCACAAAATTGCTGTCCTCTCTCAGGATGTCAGCATTCGTGCTGCCGCCACTGCTACTCTGCCTGTGCCCCTGCTGTTACCTGTCAGCCAGCCAGCCCAGACTTTTGCCGTCCATGCTGAGGCGGTACAGTCTGAAGTCGGGCCCTGAAAGGGCATTTGCATTTGCAGTCTCCCCCAGTGAAATTCAGCAGCCGTCTGTTGGGTGTTCCTTGAACATCTGTGTATAGTCTACGCAAACACAAAGACTGACCACTCCAGATGGGATCAGTAACGCAATATTGTGGGTTCTTTATCGAGTACTGAGAAAGCAGCTATTGGACTCAGATGCTCACTGTACAAGTGTTTCATCAAGACTGCTACACACTCAGAATCACATGGTGTGTTACATCATAGCTCTTTCATGACTAACATGATCTTGTAGCCACAGCTCTTAAAGGTGTATATAACACACACACAAACCACCTTCCACCAGCTATGCTGCAGCCAGTGGGGTAGTAGCACTGCATAGGAGCATGAGGACAGGCAAAGGCACCCAGAAGACAGGCCATGTGGGCCTCGCTGGAAGTAGCTGGAAGTGTTCTGGCCGACATTTTTAGAGATTGAGGCTTCTACAGTGCCGGCATCAGTGGCCCTATGGACACAAATTTTGCAGGCACAGTATCAATAAAAGTAAGGATCACTATAAAAGAAAATGACTGGTGCTTATATAGCAACTAATGACATCCCTCAGAAATGTCCTGAGGTGCTTTTTTTTTATTCGTTGCTGGGATGTGGGTGGCACTGGCTAGGCCAGCGTTTATTGCCCATATCCAATTGCCCTTGAACTGAGTCACTTGCTCAGCTATTTCAGAGGGCATTTAAGAGTCAACCACATTGCTGTGGATCTGGAGTCACATTTCCCCCTTCCTTCTTTCTAAACTTTCCTCCAGATCTTTCCTTTTGACCAAACTTTGGATCTTAACTTTTTCTGTTGCTCAGTGTCAAATGTTCTCCACCAGCCTTTGACACAGAGAAACATTTCCAAGTGTAAGTGAGGATTGCTATAATCATTTAACTTTTCATTTCAATCTTTATAGATGGAGTTGGTCAAATCATGGAAGTCAATGACCATGAAATTCCGTGGGAGATTCTCCTGGTTTCTCATAGCTGCATGGATACGAGATTGGCTGAGTGATAGGAAACAGAGAGCAGTTGTGAACAGTTTTTTTTCGCACTGGAGGAAGGTGTAGAGTGGGGTTCCCCAGGAGTCGGTGTTAGGACCCCTGCTTTTCTTGATCAATATTAATAACCTGGACTTGGGTGCACAGAGCACAATTTCAAAATTTGCAAATGACACAAAACTTGGAAGTATTGTGAACTGTGAGGAGGTTAGTGAAAAACTTCAAGAGGACATAGACAGGCTGGTGGAAAGGGCGAATAAGTGGCAGATGAAATTTAATGCAGAAAAGCATGAGTTAGGATGAATGAGGAGAGACAACATAAAATAACTCTAAAGGAGTTGCAGGAGCAGAAGGGTATATGTGCACAAATCATTGAAGGTGGCAGGGCAGGTTGAGAAAGCGGTTAATAAAACAGACAGGATCCTGGGCTTTATAAATAGGGGCACAGAGTACCAAAGGAAGGAAGTTGTGATAAACCTGCATAGAACATTGGTTTGGCCTCAACTGGAATATTATGTCCATTTCTGAGCACTGCACTTTAGGAAGGATATGAAGGCATTAGAACGTGCAGAAAAGATTAATGAGAGTGGTTCCAGGGTTAAGTACCTTCAATTGCATGGCTAGATTGGAGAAGCTGGGGTTGTTCTCCTTGGAAAAGAGATTAAGAGGAGATTTGATAGAGGTGTTCAAAGTCAAGAGGGGTCTGGACAGAGTAGATCGAGAGAAACTGCTCCCATTGGCAGAAGGTTCAAGAACCAGAGGACACCGATTGAAGGTGATTAAAAAAAAAGCAACATCAACATGAAGAAAAACTTTTTAACGCAGTCAGTGGTTAGAATCCCAAATGTACTACCGGACAGTGTGGTGGAACCTGATTAAATAATGGCCTTGAAAAGAGAATTAGATAATTATATGAAGAGAAAATATTTGCAGGGCTACGGGGTAAAAGCAGGGGAGTGGAACTAAGTGAGTCGCTCTTGCAAAGAGCAGGTATGGACATGACGGGCCGAATAACCTCCTTCTGTGCTGCAACCATTCGATGTTTTGGATGATTCTATGGTCTCTATATTGCTGGGACCTTCTTTTCTTTGGCCTTCTTGTCTCGAGAGACAATAGGTAAGCGCTTAGAGGTGGTCAGTGGTTTGTGGAGCAGCGCCTGGAGTGGCTATAAAGGCCAATTCTAGAGTGACAGACTGTTCCACAGGCGCTGCAGATAAAATTGGGTGTCGGGACTGTTACACAGTTGGCTCTCATCCTTGCACTTCTGTCTTTTTACCTGCCGACTGTTAAGTCTCTTTGACTCACCACTCTTAAGCCTCGCCTTTATGGCTGTCCTCCAGCTCTGGTGATCACTGGCAACTGACTCCCACGACTTGTGGTCAACGTCACAGGACTTCATGTCGCATTTGCAGACGTCTTTAAAGCGGAGACTTGGACGGCCAGTGGGTCTGATACCAGTGACGAGCTCGCTGTAGAATGCGTCCTCGGTGATCCTGCCATCTTCCATACGGCTCACATGGCCAAGCCATCTCAAGCGTCGCTGGCTCAGTAGGGTGTATATGCTGGGGATGTTGGCTGCCTCGAGGACTTCTGCATTGGAGATACGGTCCTGCCACCTGATGCCAAGGATTCTCTGGAGGCAGTGAAGATGGAATGAGTTGAGAAGTCGCTTTTGGCTGACATACGTTGTCCAGGCCTCGCTGCCGTAGAGCAAGGTACTGAGGACGCAGGCTTGAAACACTCGGATTTTTGTGTTTCGTGTCAGTGCGCCAGTTTCCCACACCCTCTTGGCCAGTCTGGACATAGCAGCAGACGCCTTTCCCATGCGCTTGTTGATTTCTACATCGAGAAACAGTTTACTGGTGATAGTTGATCCTAGGTCGGTGAACTCTTGAACCACTTCCAGAGCATGGTCACCGATATTGATGAATGGAGCATTTTTGATGCCCTATCCCATGATGTTCATTTTCTTGAGGCTGATGGTTCGGCCAAATTCGTTGCAGGCAGCCGCAATCCTGTCGATGAGTCTCTGCAGACACTCTTCTGTGTAGGATGTTAATGCAGCATCGTCAGCAAAGAGGAGTTCCCTGATGAGGACTTTCTGTACTTTGGTCTTCTCTCTAAGACGGGCAAGGTTGAACAACCTGCCATCTGACCTTGTGTGGAGGAAAATTTCTTCCTCTGAAGACTTGAACGCATGTGAGAGCAGCAGGGAGAAGAAGATCCCAAACAGTGTAGGTGCGGGAACACAGCCCTGTTTCACACCACTCAGGATAGGAAAGGGGTCTGATGAGGTACTGCCATGTTGAATTGTGCCTTCCATATTGTGATGGAATGAGGTGATGATACTTAGTAGCTTTGGTGGACTTCCGATCTTTGCTAGTAGTCTGAAGAGACCACGTCTGCTGACGAGGTCAAAGGCTTTGGTGAGATCTATGAAACCAACGATGAGGGGCATCTGTTGTTTGCGGCATTTCTCCTGTAGCTGGCGAAGGGAGAACAACATGTCAACGGTGGATCTCTCTGCTCGAAAGCCGCACTGTGCCTCAGGGTAGACACGCTCAGCCAGTTTCTAGAGTGTATTTAAAATGACTCGAGCGAAGACTTTCCCCACTGTGCTGAGCAGGGAGATTCCACAGTAGTTGTTGCAGTCACCGCGGTCACCCTTGTTCTTATAGAGGGTGATGATATTGGCATAGCGCATGTCCTGTGGTACTGCTCCCTCATCCCGGCACAGGCAAAGCAGTTCATGGAATGCTGAAAGTATAGCAGGCTTGGCACTCTTGATTATTTCAGGGGTAATGCCGTCCTTTCCAGGGGCTTTTCCACTGGCTAGAGAATCAATGGCTTCACTGAGTTCCGATTTTGTTCGCTGTTCGTCCAGCTCATCCATGACTGGCAGAGACTGGGCTGCATTGAGGGTGGTATCAGTGACAACATTTTCCCTGGAGTACAGTTCTAGGTAATTCTCCACCCAGCGGTCCATTTGCTTGCGTTGGTCATTGATCGTATCCTCTGAGTTAGACTTGAGCGGGGCGATCTTCTTGATGGTTGGCCCAAAAGCTCACTTAGGGAATGTTATTTATAGAAAGCAACGGTCATATGTAGAGTTGTCGTGATGGATTGACATATAGTCAATCTGGAAATTAGCTTGAGTGCTTTTGGAGGGAATCAAATGTTGATGTCGACTTTTCTTTTACCAGATGAATCAAGCAGGATAGAGACTATGGGGACACGTTTCCTACATTACAACAGTGACTTTCCTATAAAAACACTTAATTGGCTGTAAAGTGCTTTAAGAGGTCCAGGGGCTGTGAAAAGGGCTATTTAAAAGCAAGCCTTTCTTTTTTTCTCTTTAATTTTGCCTTTGGGATACAATGTAAAATGAATGATATCGGATCATCTGCCCATTATACGTTTCTCCTGATTTCCATTCCTGTTGATTTCAGTAATTAACTAGCAGCTTATCTAATAGCCTGCTTTATTCTAAGATCCAAAATCAAAATTACGGCACTGATAGAGCAGGTTTTACTTGCTTTATGGAAAGACAGATCTTGATGGGCTGAATGGCATTCCCTCATTCCACATTCTGGAGGCCCATCAGCCATTGAAACAAGTTGAAAAATTAAGTAATCAAAAATGATGGAGCAAAATGGCTTTGATGTTTCCCCTTCTGTATCCGTCAGTGTGCTTTGAGGCTAAGATAAGTGGATGTAGTGTGCCAAAGTAATTATGATTGCCTTGTACTAAACGCCAGGCATGGACACAGATAAAATAAGCAGAGTAGGAGAAACAAGAGATAGGTTTGTCCCGATGAGGCAAGGAAGGGATGGTAGGGTGAAGGAACCTTGGATGACAAGAGATGTGGAACAGCTAGTCAAGAGGAAGAAGGAAGCTTACTTAAGGTTGAGGAAGCAAGGATCAGACAGGGCTCTAGAGGGTTACAAGGTAGCCAGGAAGGAACTGAAGAATGGACTTAGGAGAGCTAGAAGGGGACATGAAAAAGTCTTGGCGGGTAGGATTAAGGAAAATCCCAAGGCATTCTACACTTATGTGAGGAACAAGAGGATGGCCAGAGTGAGGGTAGGGCCGATCAGGGATAGTGGAGGGAACTTGTGCCTGGAGTCGGAGGTGGTAGGGGGGGTCCTTAATGAATACTTTGCTTCAGTATTCACTAGTGAGAGGGACCTTGTTGTTTGTGAGGACAGCGTGAAACAGGCTGATATGCTCGAACAGGTTGATGTTAAGAAGGAGGATGTGCTGGAAATTTTGAAAGATATGAGGATAGATAAGTCCTCGGGGCCAGACGGGATATACCCAAGGATATTACGGGAAGCGAGGGAAGAGATTGCCGCGCCTTTGGCGATGATCTTTGCGTCCTCACTGTCCACTGGAGTAGTACCAGATGATTGGAGGGTGGCAAATGTTATTCCCTTGTTCAAGAAAGGGAATAGGGATAAACCTGGGAATTACAGACCAGTCAGTCTTACGTCAGTGGTGGGCAAATTATTGGAGAGGATTCTGAGAGACAGGATTTATGATTATTTGGAAAACATAGTTTGATTAGAGACAGTCAACATGGCATTGTGAGGGGCAGGCCATGCCTCACAAGCCTTATTGAATTCTTTGAAGATGTGACAAAACACATTGATGAAGGAAGAGCAGTGGATGTGGTGCATATGGATTTTAGCAAGGCGTTTGATAAGTTTCCCCATGGTAGGCTCATTCAGAAAGTAAGGAGGCATGGGATACAGGGAAATTTGGCTGTCTGGATACAAAATTGGCTGGCCCATAGAAGACAGAGGGTGGTAGTAGATGGAAAGTATTCAGCCTGGAGTTCAGTGACCAGCGGTGTTCCGCAGGGATCTGTTCTGGGACCTCTGCTCTTTGTGATTTTTATAAATGACTTGGATGAGGAAGTGGAAGGCTGGGTTAGTAAGTTTGCCGATGACACAAAGGTTGCTGGAGTTGTGGATAGTGTGGAAGGCTGTTGTAGGTTGCAATGGGACATTGACAGGATGCAGAGCTGGGCTGAGAAGTGGCAGATGGAGTTCAACCTGGAAAAGTGTGAAGTGATTCATTTTGGAAGGTCGAATTTGAATGCAGAATACAGGCTTAAAGACAGGATTCTTGGCAGTGTGGAGGAACTTGGGGTCCATGTCCATAAATCCCTCAAATTTGCCACCCAAGTTGATAGGGTTGTTAAGAAGGTGTATGGGGTGTTGGCTTTCATGAACAGGGGGATTGAGTTTAAGAGCCGCGAGGTTATGCTGCAGCTCTATAAAGCCCTGGTTAGACCACACTTTGAATATTGTGTTCAGTTCTGGTCACCTCATTATAGGAAGGATGTGGAAGCTTTAGAGAGGGTGCAGAGGAGATTTACCAGGATGCTGCCTGGACTGGAGGGCATGTCTTATGAAGAAAGGTTGAGGAAGCTAGGGCTTTTCTCATTGGAGCGAAGAAGGATGAGAGGTGACTTGATAGAGGGGTACAAGATGATGAGAGGCATAGATAGAGTGGATAGCCAGAGACTTTTTCCCAGGGCGGAAAGGGTTATCACCAGGGGGCATAATTTTAAGGTGATTGGAGGAAGGTTTAGGGGAGATGTCAGAGGTAGGTTCTTTACACAGAAAGTGGTGGGTGCGTGGAATGCACTGCCAGCGGTGGTAGTAGAAGCAGATACATTAGATACATTTAAGCGACTCTTGGATAGGTACATGGATGATAGTAGAATGAAGGGTATGTAGGTAGTTTGATCTTAGATTAGTTTAAAGGGTCGGCACAACATCATGGGCCGAAGGGCCTGTACTGTGCTGTACTGTTCTATGTTCTATGTTCTCTATGTGCTAAGAGAGCCGCCCTCAGCGTTGTTGTGGACGGGGAAGCCTGGAGTAACTAGTGTTGTTCTGGTCGCCTAACCAAAGGAAGGATCCCACACAGAATTACATCAAATCTATAGCACAGCGATAGGCCATTCGGCTCAATTGGCCTATGCTGTTCGTTATAACCCTGATAAGCCTCCTCCCAGTCAAATTACATCTTTCCATCTACCCCATATTACTCTATTTATGCCTGGCCTGCCCCATATCCATCTATTCACTTCTCTCCGACCCCACATCCCCCTATTCATATCTCTCCGATCTCATATCCCTCTATTCACATCTCCCTGACCCCATTTCCCTCTATTCACATCTCCCTGGCCACATATCCCCCTATTCGCATCTCCCCAACCCCATTTCCCCCTATTCATATCTCCCCGGCCCCATATCCCCCTATTCACATCTCCCCGACCCCATTTCCCTCTATTCACATCTCCCCGACTCCATATCCCCCTATTCACATCTTCCCGACTCCATTTCCCTCTATTCACATCTCCCTGACCCCATATCCCCCTATTCATATCTCCCCGACCCCATATCCCTCTATTCACATCTCCTCACCCCATATCCCTTTTCCTCATTTCTTCTCATTCTTACCCTTGTCAGGATTCTGAGGTAAGCAATGAAGAGGATTCCGGGTAATCGGAATTTTAGTTAAGAAAAACAGAATGGTTTGCATTGATAAAGAAGTTTATGACAAGCTTTCATGAAAGTTGCATATCAACTTATATTCCCGTATATCAACTTATACATGGTAAGGTCCCACAAACAGTAATAAGGTGAATAACTAGAATTATGCGACATTTAGTGGCAATGGTTGGGGGACTAATATTGGTTACTGAGACACCGGTAAAACTCTGCAGATCTTGAAACAATTCCATAGGTTATTTAACACCCACAGAACAGGCAGAGAGGTTTTGTATAATTGGGTGGATGAGATCTCCAGCAGCACAGCCCTCCTTCGATACTGATCTGAAGTGTCAGCCACAGCTTTGTGCTCAAATCCCAGAGTGGGGGGTGGCATCAAACCACAAACTTTTGAGGTAAAAGTAATACCAACTGAGGAAACTTGACACTTGTGGAGAAAGAGTTAAGGAAATTATACTTGTTTTCTTTGGAACAGAGGAGACTTTCACAATTTATCTCCCAATCTGTTCCTGCTCCATGAATACAAAGGGATAATTTCCTGTTTGCTCCCAGATTGCAAAATTCTTTGATGTTAAAAATAGTGATTAGCTGTCAAGATGGTAGTTTTCTGTGGGTTAATTAGTTGCTGTGCATAACATAGGAACAGGAGAAGGCCATTCAGCCCTTTGAGCCTATTCTGCCATTCAATGAGATCAAAGCTTATCTGTATCTTAACTCCATTCACCTGCCTTTCCTCCGTACCCCTTACTACCCCTTACTAGTAAAAATCTATTGATCTCAGATTTGAAATTATTCATTGCTAGCATTTAGTGCTTTTTGCAGGAGAGAGTTCCATCCTTCTCTCCTGAATGGCCTGGCTTTGATTTTAAGTTTATGTCCCCTTATCCTAGACTCCCCCACCAGCAGAAAATGTTTCCCTCTATCTATCCTCTCAGTTTCTTTCAAAATTCTAAAAAACGCAATCAAATCATCCCTTAACCTTCTATAGTCCAGGGAATACAGACCCTAAATTTTTTCTGGCATGTTTAGTGGGTATCCAGTGGTATAGATACAGCAACTTCATGCTCTTCATGTGCTTTAATGCTGAGTCTCTCAGTGAGGTGGACAAACAGTGTATCTCTGACAGCAACTTCCTGATCTCTGCATTTAACTGTGCACATGCAAATGCTGAAAGATGCTGTCCAAGTTAATCTTTAATAATGGTGAGGGGTGATGGCTGTCTGTTATTCTTAACATAAAATCTGGGCGATTGTACACCTATTCTATTCAGATGTATCCTCCTAAAATCCAGTTTGGTGAAACCTGCTTTTTAATTGATTTGAACAGGAGAATTTTGCCCTCTCAGAATATCTTGACTGAATTAATTGGGAGTTTGGATTATTTTCTTTGCATTCTGTTCAATTGAAGTTTCATAAAAGAGGAAGTTATTGCATAATCAAGAGAATTTTGTTTAAGAATTCACTTTAAAGTTTTAATCATCTGCGGCTGCCGTTACTGAATTTTAATCAAGCACTAGCCCTAAAAACATGGATGTGTTGAGGGGCAATAATGGTTGTTCATTTTGCAACAACTCATAAAATTATAAAATTTCTCCTCTAACATTTCAGGCTAGAAATTCAGCTCCGTATTGTCTGTGTTTTCGGCGCTACAGGTGCCATCGTCTGTCCAAAATGGCGTCCAAGCCGCACACGCACAATTCTGGTGCAGGCCATACTGAACACCATCTTTTTAGGGCCAAACAAGATGTGTTCTCACCCCATTAGAAGCAAGCAGGCATAAGGCCATTACATATGAAAATAAGGGCATACCGCCTGCTTTTTTTCTCTCATGAGCTTTGGTTTGCACTTGAGGCAGCCAGCAGCAGTGCTGAATGCCTCTGGGAAAACCAGCGCTAAGCAGCATGGGAGGGAAAAAAGGTTATTACTCACTTTAATCATCACCGGTCCCACTCCAGAGATCTCCAACCTCATTCCTGACTACGACCTCCATGCCCCACTTTATCTACCCTACCCATCCACCACACCCCGGCCCCGACCCTAACAACCGGACTTGCAGGTTGATAGGTAAATTGGCCATTATAAATTGCCCCTAGTATAGGTAGGTGGTAGGGAAATATAGGGACAGGTGGGGATGTGTTAGGAATAGGGAATTAGTGTAGGATTAATATAAATGGGTGGTTGATGGTCGGCACAAACTCGGTGGGCCGAAGGGCCTGTTTCAGTGCTGTATCTCTAAATCTAAATCTAAAAAAATCTAAACCCACCCAATGCACTCCAACAGTACTACAGACCCCCGCGATCTTCCTCCCTGACCTCCCAGCCCTTCTACTGATAGTAACCTGACCCCCCCCCCCCACCAACAATACTGCTGACCCCCATGATCTTCTGCCCTGACGTTCAAGTCCCCATCCCCTGCCAATTTCATTCCGAGGCCCAGCTAACATTACACCAGACACCTACAATTCTACTAGAGATTGGTGCATGAACATGCAATAATGAGGTCCGAGGCCCAAAATCCCATGCTCCTCGGACCTCATTTGAGCGCAGGCTGTTAGTACTGCAGGAGAGGCACCCAAAAATGGAAGCAGCTCAATTTCCAGAGCTTCAATCTCTGCCATGGGACAATTACAAGACAGGTAGGAATGAGAGGATATTTGGTCCATTCCAGCTAATCTATCTAGAATGCACCTGTAGTGATCCTCCACCTTCTCAGCTGTTTATCAGATTGATGATAAAAAAGGACATTGTGGCAAGACCGTTGCAGATTTGACATAAACCCAGATCTAACCTCATTCTATCTTGAGCTCCATGTGCTGAAACAGTTCATCCAGCTGGGGCAACAATTGTGCCACTTCAATTTTGCTTCAATATCTGTAGTATAAGGGCCTCAAAGGGTTAATTTTTGAGACAGTGAGAGTAAACCCCTCGCACTGTAGTGATGATGTAATAGTCACATGGGTATTAGGCTGAGAAGAAGCTAGAAGCAGCACGAGGTGTGCTGGCTGAACAGGCTTGTGGAGAGTGCAACTAGTTATATCTGTATATAATAAATTATTTATTCTTTAGCCCTACAAAGAACCCAAGGCTTCAACACTAGATCTATGCTACAACAATGCACAATATAGTGGCAGTGGTGGCATTGGTAAACAACCAAAGAATTTAAAGAAATATACTTGCTGGTACAGTAGAGACTGAAGGCTAATGAAAACTGCTTACCTGTAGAAGAGGCTATGAAGTGCTTTGGAGCTGCTCTGACATGGACAGTGGGGGTGTCAGTGCACAGACATACAGGCTGCACCACAGAAGTGTGGTCTGCAAGACCAATCCAGCGCTCGGGCAAGTCACGGGCGGGGATCGCGTAAGAAGCCTTTTGAAAAGGTTGAAGTAATTTTCTAATGGCATTGTGCACAGAAAGGAAATAAAAACAAATTCTGAACTTGGGCTGAATGGGAGGGTGAACAGCATGAAAACCCCGATAAAGCACAGGAACTGCAGAAGAACGGGAACCCCCAAAAAAGCACCGGGACTTCGGAAGAGCGGGAAACCCCCGAAAAAGTGCAGAAACTTCTAAACAGGGCGGGGACACCTCCATTATAACAGGCAAGCCCAAAAAGAAAAAAAAATTCTTAAAGAAAGGTCAATACCCTAAATAAAAGAAAGAACAAAAAAAGTCTTACAAATATGCAAATAATGGATTTGAAACAAATGATGGCTAAAAGCTTCCAGAATTAGGAAGGACCCAATCAGATACAGAATTGGTCAACGTGGTGAAAAACATTTCTAAGATTTAGAATAGCTCTTCGGCTACACACTAAATCAGAGGCTAAGCAAGTTAATACTCTTTTCTACTCCGTTGGTGCCATTGCTGATGACGTGATCATAAGGCAAGGCATAAATGAAGCTTCTGACAAATTTGAAGACATATTACAAGCATTCAACAAATATTTTAATTCGAGAAGTAATAAGATCCTGGAAAGAGCAAAATTTAATGTGAGTCCAGAAGATAGGCAAATTCGTAGATGCTTTCATCAATGATTTGTACAGATTGGAAGAGAACTGATGTCTGAGTTTGTCAGGGACCAGAGCTCAGTGGGAATAGATGACAAGTCCTTGTCAGCCTCCTGCAGTCCAAAGATGACCTCGCATTCGAGAAAGCGATTCGGATGGTGCGACAGGCAATAGTTCAAAAATAAAACAGAGCTACTCTGACGCCTGAAGAGAGATTTTGGGTCAGAAAAAATCCGATGATGGTTCAGTTCCTGAAGCATAGGATGGAAAAGCTATCTCTGGATAAGAAGGTGCACACAGGTGACAGTGTGCAAGACACCATGAAACCGTACCAGCACTGAGGAGCCAGAGAGACCCACAGACTTGATCAGTGTCCTGCTAATAAAGCAGAATGCTTTAATTGCAAAAAGACAGACCACTTCGGAAAGGTATGGTAGAGCAAGACCTCTTCTCTCAAATTTACTAAACAAAAAGCCTTCATATATAGAGCGGTAAATGAAGTGGAACAACTTCTAGTGGAAGATAGACCAGGAGACTTCCTAGGGGAATTTAATGATTTCAATCAAGGATTTTGGATGGCAGGCATCAATGTCAATAGACATATTATTAATTTCAAATTGGACACAAGTGCAAGTGTCACAGTTCTTTCATGCCAAGAGCCATGGTTGACAAGATGTAACTCCATCAGTGGGCACACAGTTGTATGGTCCAGGAGTGATCCAACTGAAGGTGAAGGGTAAGCTTCAAACAACTCTCAAATATGAAAAGAAGACAGATTATGGAAACCCTATGTGTTTTGAAAAAACAAGAAATCTCCCTGTTAAGCAGAAAGGTGTGCTTAGACCTAAATCGACTCAAAAAGGTGGATGAAGTCAAATTGACAAAGACAAACAGACGCTTTCAAGTCGACTATCTCAAACTGTTATCGGGTCTAGGAAGGTTGAAGACAGAGTATAGAATTATATTAAAAGGTGCCACACCAGTATATACCTTTACACCCAGAAAGATACCACACTCATTGATGAACCAAGTACAAAATCATCTGGAAGAGATGAACAGAATGGGAGTCATTTCTCCTGTCATGAAACCAACAGAGTGGTGTTCGTCTATGGTTCTGGTTGTGAAACCAAAGAGCACTCTTTGTATCTGTGTGGATTTAACACAGCTTAACAAAGCAGTGAAAAGGGAAATTCATCCTAAATCATCGGTAGATGAAAGCCTAGCAAAACTCTCCAAAAGCAGAACGTTCACTAAACGCGACGTGAAGAGTGACATTTAGCTGGTTCCTTTGGATGACAAGTCAAGATTACTCAACATTTTATCATACCATTTGGAAGATTTTGCTTCAATTGCCTTCAATTTGTGATAACTTCCGCAACTGAAATCTTCCAAAGGACCATGACCAACATTCTGAAAGGCCTTAAAGGAGTGATAGGTCACGTGAAGGACATTCTGGTGCATGGAGTTCCATCGAAGAACATGACCAGGGAGTAAAAGTGGTCGTTAGTCATCTTCAGGAAGAAGGGCTCATACTTAATGACAAGTGTAAATTCTCCAGGACGTCAATTCGTTTCTTGGGACATATAGTGAGTAATAACGGCATAATGGCAGACCTGCAGATGATGAGAGCCATTAATGAGTTTCCAACTCAAAAGTCTGTCCAACAGCTCCAGAGATTTCTTGGAATGGTGAATCAATTGGCCAAATTTTTACCTCATCTAGTGCGGGTAACTGAGCCATTAAACCAACTCTTGAGAAAAGATCAAGCGTGGTGTTGGAGTTCACATCAACAGCAGGCATTCCGAAAGATTCAAGAAGTGCTCATTTTGTCTGACATCTTAGCACACGCTAACCCTACACGGCCAACAACGATCACTGCAGATGTCTCATCTACAGGGTTAGGGGCAGTCCATTTCCAAGAGTAGTCTGATGGTTGTCGAAGACCAATCTACTATGCATCAAGAGCTTTGTCCGAGACAGACTAGGTATGTGGCAATTGAAAAAGAAGCACTCGCAGTCATGTGGGCTTGCAAGAAGTTCTCTGATTACATTATGGGATTGAAAGTCGTCATTGAGACAGACCATAAACCGTTAATTTCCTTATTGCATGGGAAGGAGAGTGCAAAAATGCCAGGAATTCAGAGGTTCCGGTTATGATTGATGCGATATATGTACGAGACCGTATATGTTCAGAGAAAGATGCAAACTTCTGTTGATGAGCTATCAAGAGCAACAGTAACAGGACATGGACTTTGTGGATAAGATAGAGCCATATTCACAATATACTGCACAACAGTGGCCTGCAGGTTTATGCAGGAAATTCGGCAAGCTCAAAAGCAGGATAAAGACTTACCTATATCTGTCAATACTGCACATAGGATTGGCCTCCAGACTCTCCTCGTGGTAAGATCATGAAAACTTTCTATGAATTCAGAAAACATTTCACAATCATCGATGATTTGCTGCTATATAATGAAAGACCAATCATTCTGAATTCACTTCGATTGGATATCTTGGAATGTCTACATCAGGGTCACATGGGTATAATGAAACGTAGAGCACAGGCTCAGTCATCAGTGTGATGGCCAGGAAATCCAAACGCATAGAAAATATGGTCCTGAACTGCCAAGTATGTGCAATACACAGACCGAAACAGAGAGAACCTCTGATTACGACAAAATTTCCAACTGGACCCTGGGAACGACTAGGAATGGATTCATTTATGCACAACGGAACATCCTATATAATCATGATTGATTATTTCTCACGTTGGATTGAAGTGAAAAGGTTGTACTCAACAATAACAGAACCTGTTATCCAAGATTTACAGAAGACCTTTGTGATGCATGGTATCCCTGACGAAGTCGTGTCAGACAATGGACCACAGTTCGCATATGAATACTTCACACAATTTGCAAGAAAATGGGGATTTGAAAATCTCACGAGCTCACCACGATATCCTAAGTCGAACAGCGAGACCGAAAGAGGAGTAAGAACCATAAAGGCGTTGTTGAAGAAGAACAAAGATCCTCCAACCACATTGATTAACCATCGATCTACTCCGTTGTTGTGTGGACTATCACTTTCTGAGCTGTTGATTGGAAGGAAGATAAAATCTCAACTTCCCATTTTGCCTAGAAAGCTACTTCCGCGGCTAGACGTCAAAGACTACCGAAAAGTCCAAGATAGAAAGAAGTACTACAGGAACTAACAAGCTCACAATCACAACAAAAGACTTACCTCAGCTAAAGGAAGGCAAGAAGGTAAGGATACGAGAACAGGAAGGTGCTGTCATCCAAAAAGATGAAAGTTATCAGACATTGTATCTAGTACACACGGCAGAGAGTACTATACGCTGAAATATAGAAACATTATCCCTATTCCACAGAAGCAACAATCAATTTATCTGGATGAGCAAGATGATCATCAAAAAACCCAGGTTCTACAGGATACTACAAACATTGGTCAAGGCCATCCAAGTCGTCCAAAAAGACTTTCAAGCAAGACTACCGATCTTCCGAACCCGATAAAAACACACTCAGGAAGAGTTGTGAAGCTTCCTGAAGGCCGAAGTTGTGATGTCAGAGACTTGGGAGGAGTTGGGGTAGTATGTAAAGTCAAAATGAATGAATGTATATATATTAAAAATCGATAGGGACAAAGACTTGGGGGGAGATGTAATATAAGGACCTCAAAGGATTAATGTTTGAGACAGTGATGGTAAACCCCTCCCACTGTAGTGATGATGTAATAGTTGCACGAGTGAGAAGAAGCTAGAAGCAGCACGAGGTGTGCTGGCTAGACAGGCTTGTGGAGAGTGTAAATAGTTATATCTGTACATAATAAATTACTTATTCTACAAAGAATCCGAGACTTCTTTAGACAACACTCAATCTACACTACAACAATACACAACAGTATCCATCTCCACCATAGGGATGGGAGTGGGCCATTCAGCCCCTCAATTCTGTTCTGCTATTACATAGTACATATAACTACAACATATTATTTATTTATATAGCACCTTTAACGCAGTAAAACATCCAAAGCAAATTCTTAGGAGCATTATCAAACAAAATTTGACAATGAGCCACTTTAAGGGGATATTAAGGCAAATGATCAAAAAGGTTTTAAGGAGTGTCTTAAAGGAGGAAAGCGAGATAACGAGATGGAGAGGTTTAGGGAGGGAATTCCAGACCTTAGGACCTTGGTAGCTGAAGGCACGGTCACCAATGGTGGAATGATTAAAATCGGGGATGCTCAAATGGCCAGAATTGGAGGAGCGCAGATATCTGGGACGGTTGTGGGCTGGAGGAGATAACAGAGATAGGGAGGGGCGAGACCATAGAGGGATTTGAAAAAAAGGATGAGAATTTTAAAATTGAAGTGTTGCTTAACTGGGAATCAATGAAGGTCAGCGAGTGCAGGGGTGATGGGTGAAGGGGACTTAATGTGAGCAAGGACACGGCCAGCAGTTTTGTTTTGGATGACCTGAAGCTTACAGAAGGTAGAAGATTGGAGGCCAACCAGAATAGTCAAGCCTAGAGGTAACAAAGGAATGGATGAGGGTTTCAGCAGCAGATATGCTGAGGCAAGGGTGGTCGGGCGATGTTACGGAGGTGGAAATAAGTGGTATTAGTGATGAAGCAGGTATATGGTTGGAAGCTCATCTTGGGGTCAAATATGACACCAAGGTTGTGATCAGTCTGGTTTAGCTTCAGACAGTTGCCAGGGTGAGGGATGGACTCGATAGCTAGGGAATGGAGTTTGTGATAGGTCTTAAGATAATGCTTCGACCTACCCAATATTTAGTTGGAGGAAATTTCTGCTCATCCACAAATGGATATTGGACAAGTATTTACAGCACAAAAACAGGTCATTTGGCCCAATATGTCCATGCTCCACATGGGCCTCCTCCCACCCTCCTTCATCTAACCCCATCAACATATACTTCTATTCCTTTCTCCCTCATGTGTTTATCTAGCTTTCCTTTAAATACATCTATGCTATTCACCCCAACTACCCACTGTGGTAACAAGGTCCACATTCTAACCACTCAGTTGGATCATAGCTGATCTCAACTCCATGCACCCTGAATTCCTTACCTGGCAACAATCTAGTCATTTCAGCCTTGAAAATTTCAAGCACTCACAGTCTTTTGGAGGAGTGAGTTCCAGATTTGCACCTTTTCTCTGGGGAGAAAGTCAGCTCGAGAGTCATGCTTGTCCAAAAATGAGTAGGCTGGGCATCAGGTGAGAGTAAACCCAGGTTCTTCTGCGGTGTCCTTGATGGTTACACAGTCTGCTGGCTTTCATTGTCCAAACTCGGAGAATGACCTCTTGTGTGAGGTCCTGGAGGATTGTTGGAAGCTTTGAAACTGTCCCACAGAGAGACCGCATTTTCAGAAAAGGAAGAGAGGGTATTGGAAACAAAAATGTAATCAGAATTGTCAGGTGACTATAATTTTTTAAATTGGAAAATGAATACTGAAGGGATAAAGAATAGATTTCCCTCAATGGAATAGAATAGTAATAGGAGGACCTTAAATCAATTTAGTTTGGGTTGGACTCTTTTCCCATGCAGAATGGCCTTCCAGCAGCATTCCTGATACCAAGCACAAGCCTGTCAGGGCAGAAGAGGGAAATCCAGTGATGCAGTAGCATCAGAAGAGGTGGCGAGGCCCTTAAAGGAGCAGAAGGACCTCAAAGGATGCACTGTTTTGCAGGCCTTAAGCTAATCTGAGGTCTACAAAGCAAAGTGCTGGGGGCCAAACTAAAAGAAGAAGAGGCCAGTACTTGGCCCTCACTGTCCAGTTGTGGACATCGGGACATTACCGCCGCTATTCCGGGCCTATAGCCACCTTCCACCAGGCAATCCAGGAGATCAGCGGGAGAAGGAATTACTAGGAGGGAAATCGGCCAGGAAACCGTCCCCTGTGGATCACCCCCCACTCACCCCACTGGCATTTACATGCGGTGAGCAGGGAAGGGATGAGCCATGGAGTGGAGGGAGTGGAATCCAGGTTGGGGCAGGGAAGCAGAGGTAGGCCTCAACATGCCATTTTTCTGCTACTTTTCCTGCCCAATTTGGGGGCAGAGCAGAGGAGGAAATTCCAGCTGAAATAAAAGTGCTGGAAATGTTTCAGAAGTGCTGCTGCGTTGGTGGGGGTGGAGAGGGCGGTACCCCTCCCCTGCTATTGCTGTTGGTGAAGGCCATACAGACCAAGAAGGCAACGGTTTTGATAGTGGGACTATGCCAAGTCAGCTGACCTCAACTAGGATGTTAGGGGTGTTACAGTCAAACTCAGCACTGCTTAGCTATAAAGGGAAGATCAGCTTTATCTTGCTCTTTTTCTAATTAATTCATGAGCGTCACTGGCAAAGCCAGATTTATTGCCCTTGAGAAGCTGGTGGTGAGCCAACTAAGTAGCTTTCAAGCCATTTCAGAGGGCAGTTAAGAGTCAACCACATTCATATCTGGGGTCACATTTGGGCCAGAGCAGGTAAGGACAGCAGATTTCCTTCCCTAAAAGGACATTAGTGAACCAGATGGGCTTTTACAACAATCCGATAGTTTATTCCGGATTTATTTAATTAGTTGAATTTAAATTCCACAGCTGCTGTGGTGGGATTTGAACTCCTGTTTCTGGATCATTAGTCCAGGCCTCTGGATTACTATGCTACCTTATCCTGAAAGTTATCCAATGACAGCTGCTGATGGTTCTTGTACCAAAACCCATCGGATTCCAGTCAAATAACGAAGCACGACCAGTAGATGGATTTGCTGGTGGACAACATCATCTGATGACATACTCCCAACAAGGAGCCTCGCCATTGGGAAGTGGTGAGGGTGGAGTGGGGGAGGGGTTGATGGGGGGATTGGGGAAAGAGGGAAAGAACGAAGAACAAATGATGGACTGAATTGCTGCTGAAAGGCCCCACCTGAAGGAGCCGTCCATCATTCTCCTTGAGATACTGATAGACCTGCTGTGCATTTCCAGTATTACCTGCTTTGAAATTGATTGTCTTATTTGTCAAAGATACTTCAATAAGAAACCTTACCACTGATGCTGAGTGGTTGGGACGGTTCCACCCCATCTAATTGGTTTCAGACTGAATTAGGTCACAGGTAATTCTGCAAACCAGATTTGAAAGAACATTGCAATATGCACAAGAGGCATTTTTTTAGTTGCACTAAATACACACACATATATTTTATTTTTCCTGCGGCCAGTTGAATGACATTTAGAGTGCATTAAAATAACTAAACACCAAAAACCATTTGGGAACTAAAATCTGCTTCTCCTGGCCTCTGTTTCCATTTTTTTTCACTCTCTGAATTTTTTGAGGTTAAAATAAAATTTAATATCAAAAGAAATGCTTGGAGCAGTGAAGTGAACGTGATTGATATTCAGTCAATTTTTATTGAATAAAAGATTCTAATGCTTACCTTTTCATTTTGTCCTTCAATTTTTTTGTGCTAATTTTCTTTACTCGACTTCTTCCTCCTAATTTTCTCGTCTGGTTTTGGGTGGTGCCTTTCGCAGAATCCTGAATGTTTCCCGAATGTTCCTGCCAATAACTTAGACTTAATAAATTTCCTCCTCTCTCCCTTACTCCTTTTAAGAGTTTGACTCTTGGGGTATGATCCACATGCTGACTCTTGGGGTGGGGTTCGGGAAGATTAATTTCCTCTGTGTGTAGGAGCTGGTGTGCAGATACCTGTGTGTTAAGGCGTGGTAAATTTGTGGATTAGTGCGAATAAAACAGCAATAAAATGTAGGGAATTTTTTCCTCTAAGTTTTCTCAGTATACGTTGAAGGTACAGACACAATGCAAATACTGTTTTGTTTGTTAATTGCTTAGAAACTTAGAATTAAGCAGTGCAGAAGAAGGCCATTCAGCCCATCATGCTTGTGCCAGCTCTTTGAAAGAGCTATCCAATTAGTCCTACTCCCCTGCTCTTTCCACATAGCCTGTACATTTTTCCTTTTCAAGTATTTATCCAATTCCTTTTGAACGTTACTATTGAATCCGTTTCCACCAAACCTCTCAGGTAGTGCATTCTAATAATAATAGCTTCTAACATTTTACCTAAGACAGACATTAAGCTAACTGGCCTGTAGTTTCCTGCTTTCTGTCTCCCTGCCTTTTTGAATAAAGGAGTTACATTCGTTATTTTCCAATCTAATGGAACCTTCCTCGAATCTAGGGAATTTTGGAAAATAAAAACTAATGCATCAACTATCTCACTAGCCACTTCTTTAAACACCCTAGGATGAAGTCCATCAGGATCTGGGGACTTGTAAGCCCACAGCTCCTACAATTTGTTCAGTACCACTTCCCTGGTGATTGTAATTTGCTTGAGTTCCTCCCTCCCTTCCATTTCCTGACTTATAGCTAATACTGGGATGTTACTTGTATCCTCAATAGTGAAGACCAATGCAAAATATCTGTTCAATTCATCTGCCGTCTCGTTATTATCCATTATTAATTCCCCAGACTCACTTGCTGTAGGACCAACATTCACTTTGTTAACTTTTCTTTTTAAAATATCTATAGTAACTCTTATTATCTGTCTTTATATTTCTAACTAGCTTTCTCTCGTACTCTATTTTTACCTTCCTTATCAGTCTTTTAGTTATTATTTGCTGTTTTTATATTCTGTCCAATCTTCTGACCTGCCACCCATCTTTGTGCAATTATAAGCTTTTTCTTTAAGTTTGATACTATCTTTAATGGTTTTAGTTAACCACGGATGGTGGGTCCCACCTTTGGAATTTTTCATTCTCGTTGAAATGTATCTATTCTGTGTATTCTGAAATATCCCCTGAAATGTCTGCCACTGCATCTCTATTGACCTACCCCTTAATCTGATTTGCCAGTTCAGTTTAGCTAGCTTTGTTTTCATGCCCTCATAATTGCCCTTATTTAAGTTTAAAATACTAATCTTGGACCCACTCTTCTCTCCCTCAAACTGATACATTTTAACTCGTCTTGCCACTTTCGATGATTTGTCTGCATGAACCCCCAGGTCTCTCTGATCCTGCACCTCATTTAAGATTGCTGGTTTTTATTTCAATTCTATATGGCATTTAAAGTTGAGGCTAAGGCAGTGCAAGAAGTTGACAGACTTTGAGTGACAAGCAGATCATGGGTTAATTCTGAACTCTGCATCATGGGTGAAGCATCAAGTCTTTCTTTTCTAGACAAGTAGGAGAGAAGGAGGAGTGACAGGAAGCAGAAAGGGACTAGCGACAGATCTTAAGCACAAGCAACACAAGAACAACATGAAGTATGACCTATCTTGGTCCCAATGATGAATAGTGGATGTAGATGATACTCCTCACTGTGGCATTATCTTGGTTCTGTGTCAACTTCTGGAACCAGAGCTGCAGTGAAAGAGCTGAACCACTACATGAGAAAGTGCCAGTAGAGGCGCTATATTTTTTATTTGAATGGAGACTGGTCACGTTGGGTCTTTTTGCTGAAAGGCTTCTCCAGAAGTGGCATGAACTTTATTCCCTGCAGGTTTGACTTTTGCAACACTGACCTGGCTGGCCTGTCCTTTTCCACTGTCCATGAACTTAAGCTTATCCAAAACTCAACTGTCCATATCCTAAAAATCCAATTGACCCTTCACCCTTGTGCTTGATAACTTACATCAATCCCTGGTCCAGCAAAGGCTCAATTTTAAAATTATCATCCTCATATTCAAATCCCTCCTTGGCCTCACTCCTCCCTATCTCTGTAACCTCCTCCAGCTCTACAACCCTCCTAGACCTCTGCACTCTTCATGCTCTGGCCTCTTGTGAATTCACCATTGGCAGCCAAGCCTTAGCTGTCTTGACCCTAAGTTCACCCTTATACCTCTTTGACTCACTACCTCTCTTAGCTTCTTTAACACTCTCCTTAAAACATACCTTTTTGACCAAGCCTTTAGTCACCTGTTCTAATATCTCTCTGTTTGGTTTGGTGTCAGATTTCCACTGATATGCTCCTGTGAAGTACCTTGGGACAATTAATTATGTTAAAGCTGCTATATAAATGGAAGTTGTTGTTATTATTGTTAATAGGAGCAAGCCCTTGTATCCCAGAGCCATATCATTCAGAGTAAAGGTTAGGGGGCTGGGAATTCGAATTTCTCTGGAAAATCACACTACTGATATGATAATAATGCCATTAAATTCGGAGAATACTTGGACAAAAATGTTCCCCTCCCAGCCTTCAATTCTTTTTGGATAAATTCTATTTTTACCAGACATAGGCTGACAATTTTCTCCCTGCTCTTTGTGATAACATACTAATGTGTCATGCTAATTTTTGCCAATTTACATTTACTAATTAAGTTAATTGGAAAATAGACCTTCCCCAAATGTATGATCTGCTTTGCATGTTTATCAGTACAGAGAAGAGAAAGCACATCATCAGCAGATAAATAAGTTTCTTCTTTTTATTACCATCTTGCGAGCTCCAATGCCCATTTGGAAAAGGTACGGTAATGCTTAAAACTTCTTTATTGTTCATTCTGGGGATGTGGTCATCACTGACAAGACTGTCATTTATTGCCCTTCCCTTGTTAAAAAGAAGACTTGCATTTATGTAGTGCCTTTTACAGCCACCAGATGTCTCAAAGCACTTTGCAGTCAATGAAGCCAGTGGAGTACTGCATTATCAGCCTTGATTTTTGTGCTCAACACTCAGGAGAGGGACTTAAAGCCAGAACCTGCTAACTCAGAGGCATGAGTATTACCCACTGATCTACAACTGAAAAGGTGGTGGTGTGACTACTTCTTGAAGCTGGTAGTGGTTCCAGAGAGTAGTTAAGGGCCTGGAGTTACATACAGGCCAGACTGGGTAAGAACGGCAGATTTCTTTCCTTAAAGGACATTAGTGAACTGGATGGTGTTTTGATGACAACATAACAGCTTCATGGTAATTTTTACTGATACCAAATTTTATTTCCAGATTTCTTTTTTAATAGTTGAACTTGAACTACCATTCTCTGGATTACTAATCTAGACCTAAAGATTATTAATTCAGTCACATGAAGACCCCGCTGCTCTTCAACTCCTTTGTTCACTCAACTTCACCTGCATATCAATTCTTCAACCACACTCACTGCCATTCCCAGGCCTTCATTGACCATCTAGAAATAGAGGAACGTAAGATGGCAGTAGGCTATTCAGCCCCTCCAGCCTGCTGCACTATTCAATTATACTCTGGCTGATCTGTATCTTAACTTCATCTGCCTTGTCGCTATTGCCTCACCACCCCCACCGCACCCTCCCCCCCCCCACCCCCACCCGCCCTCGTTAGCCAAATCCTCAGTACTCCAGGATCAGTCATGCAGGCAAGGGCAATCGAAACCTTCTCTTCTCCATTACTAACCACCTCCTTCAAATTTCCTCTTCATGGTCAAGCAGATCATTCTCTTTCATAGTCTTTTCTCTATGGTCCATTTCTGAGGCATTGCCTTCACATGGGACCATTCTTATCTGTTCCAACATTGCTGACACCCCTCCTGCAATGGCTTTTTTCCCCATCTCGCCACAGACACTTCCAGTGTGTTCCAGTGTTGCATCCTAGGCCCCCTCATCTCCCTGTTGACCATCAGTGATATTATCCACAAAAGCATGTGGCCAGCTTTCACATGTATGCAGGAGTCACAAGTGTACAGTGCTTATGTTAATCAAATGGTTCAGGGTAGAGTCCAAGATATGGTAAATTGTAGATGGTCTTGGAAAGAAGACTTGATGTACTAAATGACCTTTATCATGGGTATAGTAGTGTACTGGATGTGTTACTGGGCTTGTAATATCAGGGAAAGTGAGTTCAAATGCCCATCATAGCAGTTTAAGAATTATAAATAAGTTTTAAAAGAATCTGGAAACATACAAACCTGATATCAGTAAATGTGACCATAATATAAGCATTGTTTGATATTGGAGAAGTAACTTGTTGCTCAGTTAGCATCTTTAGGAGTGTAGTGGAAACGAAGGATGAAAACTAATAAGAAAAAAGTCAAGAAAGATACCAAAGGTGAATTCACCAACAGTGTTACAATTCAGTGCAGCCAATCAAACTGGATCATGTTAAAGTTACAAATAAATGATATTAATAGAATTGTGAATGTTTAATACATCCACAGAATGCAAACCTGTGGCTTTCAATCTTTTTTGGCATTTGTTTTGTGTCTGTCTTTCAGTGATAGTTATGAATTGAAATGCAGGTTGGTGGGGTGGGGGAGGGGCAAGAGAAATCAGATGAATTAATGTGTGTTGGTACCTCTGCCCCATAAATATGCATGTTCCATGAAAAATGAAATGATCATTGCGTTTCTTACATGACGTGACTAGATGACTAACTCGTGACAAATGTACACTGACAGCTGTCATCATGTATATGCTTGTCAGCAGTTTAGTTCTTAATGCATAGATGCCTCCATGACTTCACTTGTAGGGTGATGCAACTGTTTCTTTACAGTTGGAGTCCAGGTAATTCGCTCTGATCTCTCTTTTCCTTCCTTCCTCCCGCCCTCCCTTCCTTACTCCCTCCCTCCCTTCCTTCTTTCCTTCCTTCCTTTCCCTTTTCTTGGCCTCTTGTAGAGTAAATGGTACAGGGCCTGAAACTTCTTAACCTCAATGCTGCTGTTGCTGTGGATGTTTGGGAAAAGGAGGCCTGTTGTAGGGGAGATATCTGGTGAGAGTCTTAGGCTCCAGCTCCAGTTCCTGATAGTTCACGACAGGACCGGGGTTGGGCTAAAAGTCCATTCTTCCTAAATATGGAGCACCAGATGCCTGAGATGGGGCTGAGGGGTGAAAGTTCCCACATCAGAGATTTTCACAGCCACAACCTCCCTGATAGTGTTTCCAACAATCCAGAATTGCCCTGGAGTCGCCAGGAATTAAATACAGGACAATCGACAGCGAGCCACCCTGCAGAAAAATCATAGGGGTATTAGAAAGATTGTGTTTGTTTTCACAGTTCCTTTGTTGATCAGTTAGAAAAATATCAGACATGGGGAATAAAGGCTGTCTAACTGACAATGAAGAATCCAATTGGGTACTGAAGAGTTTACTCACTTTCTGATTGGCGCAGGAAGGCAGGGCTCTTTGAGGATGGACATGTCGGGCGAACAGTGGCAGGAGTGTGGGAACTGGGCAGCTGGAGGCAGAAGGTCATGTGATGAAACCTCCAGGAATTTGTCAAATCAGAGTTGGCAACACTGTTCCTAATGTTGATTGAGCTGGACTCTGGGAGAAACCTGGCATACAAATCTGCTCAGTGCCACCAATAGGGCCTACCTGGGTGGGGGTGGTTGGCGTGGTACAGGCCGAGGTTCTGGACTGTTCCCACTAAAAATGTATTCTTTTCGGCCTCTTTATAAACAGGGGTTGATGGGTCAGATGTTCAAAATTCTTCCAAATTGTGTGATGTGCCCTTGAATCTGGATACTTCATCGGGGTCAGTGCTAAAGGTCAGTGCTGCCTGTTCCACTGCATTTTTGCCGGGGAGCAGGACTGGGGAATTTTTGGTTACAGAGACGATTGTACGAATGATCAGCACATTTATGCCACATTTTTCTCTCTGCAATTGTAACAGAGGCATCAAAACAGCAATATTAAAATAGCAGAGTGGAGAATTTGATACAAGGGTGTTGGGTTAGTACAGTAACATCACTGAAGTAACTTCATCCGTTTTGGCTCGTATTTATCTTTTTCTGTCCACCTCAGTTCTCAATCTAACGCTTCCTTTCATGGTCTGTCTCTTTTTATTGCCTCCTTCCATCTCTTATTCATTCTTATTCTTACTCACAACGCCAACTGGCTGAATGTAAAAGACACAACTGATTCACAAGTGTCTGTCTTACATTGCTGCCCAGGCTGAATTTTTATACACCCCCCAATCCCCTCACCAGCCCTGGACTCTAGGGCCCCAGGATGTTTATGTTACCTGTCCTGTTCCTACATTACAATGAGCAATTACACTTCAAAAGTGCTTCATTATCTGTAAAGTGCTTTGAGACATCATGAAAGGTACTACATCAATGCAAGATCTTTCTTTCTTCTGTTCCTTTCCTCCCAGACCTCTTAGTAACAAGGTTTAAATAAGATAGGAGAAAAGCTGAGGTAAATCAAGCAGTAGCAATTTGGCCAGAAATGATAGTTGTCTTTGTAGCTTGCTTAAATGTAAGAGACAAAAAGGAAGGAGTCACTGTCAGTGATATTACTGTACAATCACTTGAATTTGGTACAAGCATAATTCTTCCCTCTGCTATACTGTGGAGCCTTGTGAGCCACAAGTGAAGTTTTAGTCAATGTTCTTCACAGGAACACTGCCAGAGAGGGTTTTATTAAATAATCCATTTTATGTTCAGGACGCTATTTTATGGTTAAAAGACAATTTTTGTAGACTCTGTCAGAACAGGCAATATTTGGAGACTGTCACAAAGCACTCAAGATCAAAAGACCTCTTTGCAAGGTTGTACCGATTATATATCATGATATATGATAGCCTGTGTTGTTCCGACATTCTAATGGATACACCTATCTGTTTGAGGACTGTATGTTTACCTTTCCCTACATGTAAGGAAAGCTTCTGTTATGAGACCCACTCTCTGGAATACTGAGCTGATGTAAGTTAATGGAAAACAAGAGTGAAGGCCATGGATGGGCTTCCCCTGTGACTGAGCTAAGAAACTATAACGTGAAGTCTCCCTCAGTCTTTGCAACATCATACGTGTTGGCTGTGAGTATGATTCCCTTGAATAAAATCTCTAAGTGAAGACTCTGCATCGAGAATAGTCATTCCTGCAACCGAGTTAATGGTTCTAAGCTTGTCCTTTGTGATGAACCATAAAAGAACCATAGAAAAATTACGACACAGAAGGAGGCCATTCAGCTCTTCGTGTCTGTGCTGGCCAAAAAGATAGAAAAAAATAGAAACGAGCCACCCAATCTAAGCCCACCTTCCAGCACCTGGTCCATAGCTTTGCAGCTTGCAGCACTTCAGGTGCATGTCCAGGTACCTTTTAAAAGAATTGAGGGTTCCTGCCCCCACCACTGTTCCTGGCAGTGAATTCCAGACACCCACCTCTCTCTGGGTGAAAAACCTTTCCTCATGTCCCCTCTAATCCTTCTACCAATCACCTTAAATCTATGCCCCCTGTTAATTGATCTCTCTGCCAGGAGGTGAAACAGGTCTCTCCTGCCTACTCTATCTAGGCCCCTCATAATGACGTCATGAAGGTGCTGCCATTATTAATATTTTTTTTGCTGACTTGTGTTTAAAGGATTGTGGAAATTGGTTCATTTGAAAGGCCAAGGAGATGCCTGGACTTGTATTTTTTAAAGGGTTACTGGAAGGACGCTTTTTGGATTTAAAAAAGAACAGTGCAAGAGACAATGAAGTACTAAAATAAACGTGAGGAGCCTCACTGGCTATTGGAGTTGTTTACAGAAAAGTCACATGTCTAGGTTTATGGTGGTCAGGAGTTTTGGCTTTTTGATTTGGCTTGGACTGTTTGAATGTTCAGTAGCCTGCTAAGAGAAAAGCCACCCAACTCATCCTTTTCCATCCGTTTTGGAAAATCTTCTGAGAACCCAGTGTGATAGCTGAGACCACTGATGTAGTCTTTCTTTAGCCTCCTTGTCTTGAGAGACAATGGGTTAGCACCTAGAGGTGGTCAGTGGTTTGTGGATCAGCGCCTGGAGTGGCTATAAAGGCCAGTTCTAGAGTGACAGACTCTTCCACAGGCACTGCAGATAAAATTAGTTGTCGGGGCTGTTACACAGTTGGCTCTCTCCTTGCACTTCTGTCTTTTTGCCTGCTAACTGCTAAGTCTCTTTGACTCGCCACTCTTCAGCCCCGCCTTTATGGCCGCCCGCCAGCTCTGGCGATCACTGGCAACTGACTCCCACGACTTGTGATCAATGCCACAGGACTTCATGTCGCATTTGCAGATGTCTTTAAAGCGGAGACATGGATGGCCAGTGGGTCTGATACCAGTGACGAGCTCGCTGTACAATGTGTCTTTGGGGATCCTGCCATCTTCCATGCGGCTCACATGGCCAAGCCATCTCAAGCGCCGCTGGCTCAGTAGGGTGTATATGCTGGGGATGTTGGCCGCCTCGAGGACTTCTGCGTTGGAGATACAGTCCTGCCACCTGATGCCAAGGATTTTTCGGAGGCAGCGAAGATGGAATGAGTTGAAATGTCGCTTTTGGCTGACATACGTTGTCCAGGCCTCACTGCCATAGAGCAAGGTACTGAGGTCACAGGCTTGATACACTCAGCCTTTTGTGTTCTGTGTCAGTGCGCCATTTTGCCACACTCTCTTGGCCAGTCTGGACATGGCAGCGGACATCTTTCCCATGCGCTTGTTGATTTCTGCATCGAGAGACAGGTTACTGGTGATAGTTGAGCCTAGGTAGGTGAATTCTTGAACCACTTCCAGAGCATGGTTGCTGGTATTGATGGATGGAGCATTTCTGACGTCCTGTCCCATGATGTTCGTTTTCTTGAGACTGATGGTTGGGCCAAATTCGTTGCAGGCAGCCGCAAACCTGTCAATGAGACTCTGCAGACACTCTTCAGTGTGGGATGTTAATGCAGCATCGTCAGCAAAGAGGAGTTCCCTGATGAGGACTGTCTGTACTTTGGTCTGCGTTCTAAGACGGGCAAGGTTGAACAACCTGCCATCTGATCTTGTGTGGAAGAAAATTCCTTCTTCTGAAGTCTTGAACGCATGTGAGAGCAACGGTAATTCTCCCAAAAAGCCTGCAAGACAACTCCTCGATGTCTCATGAACAGAACTGCTCCAGAAAGATCCCAGTGACAGCCATCTAGGTGTACCCAGACACCAGACCAATGGCCATTTGGAACATTCCATATCTTATGCATTTTCTTCAAGAATTTACAATAACATGGCCAAAGTATTTTTCTAGATGTGATCTGCAGAGCCAGTTTTTTCACTTTTCTTTATTTTTATTCTTTAACTGGTGTGTGTGTGTGTGTGTGTTAGTTATTTTAGAAGGGTATATATTTATACTTTCATATTTCAAACTGTGTTAATAAGCTTTGTATCTTTATTGAATAAGGCTTGTTTTGTAATAAATCAATAATTTTGTTGTTCATTAAAGAAACTTGGTTGTTGGCTTTGTTATTTTGAAACTAATATAGATAAAGAATATAATTGGCCGTATCAGTAACTGGGTAAAACATTTAAACATACGTTGCGATCAGTGGAGTAGTAGAACTAGAGAAAGACATTGCATTCATCCAACCTTGGTCATGACACCTTCCAGAAGCATTTTTCAACAGTTTCTGCTAATTTTCCCACAACTAAAGCAAAAAGATCTTCTCATTTAGGATTTAGCCACTACTGGGCTAATAGAGCTAAGGGCTCCTCTCTTCCAAAGTCCATGTCAAACGGGACAAACCAACAAATAAGAAAGAATAAGCACAAATTGAATTGAACTAATCCAGCTGGAATATTGCATCCAATTCAGGACATTACACTTTAGGAAGAATGTGAAGGCCTGGAAGATGGTGTAAGGGAGATTTACTAGGATGGTACCAGGAATAAGAGACTTCAGTTACGTGAAGAGACCACAGCAGCTTGGATTGTTTTCTATAGAGCAAAGAAGGTTTAATAAAAGTGTTCAAAATTCTGAAGACTTTTTTCACACAACAACTTATATTTATATCACACCTTTATCATAGTGAAATGACCCAAGATGATTCACAGTAGAATTCGAAAACAAAATATGATACCAAACCACATAAGGAGATAGGGCAGATGAGCAAAAGCTGGTCAAAGAGGTAGGTTTTAAGGAGGTAAGTGAGGTGGAGAGGCAGAGATGTATAGGGAGGGAATTCTAGAGCTTGGTGCCTAGGCAACTGAAAGTGCGACCACCAATAGTGGAATGATTACAATCAGGGATGCTCAAGAGCCAGAATTAGAGGAGTGCAGATATCTTGGAGGGTCATGGGGCTGGAGGAGATTACAGAGATAGGGAGATGAAAGAATTTGAAAACAAGGTTGAGAATTTTAAAACATGACATTGCTTGACAAGGAACCAATGTAAGTCAGTGACACAGGGGTGATAGGGGATTGGGACTTCGTGCGTCTTAAGAGATGGGCAGCAGAAATTTGGATAACTTCAAGTTTGCAGAGAGTAGAATGTAGCAGACCAGCCAGGAGTGCATTGGAATAGTCAAGTTTAGAGGTAACAAAGGGATGAATGAGGGTTTCAGCAACAGATGAGCTGAGGCACGGCAAAGTTGGCCGATGTTATGAAGGCGGAAATAGGCAGTCTTAATGATGGTGAGAATATAAGGTTGGAAACTCATTTCAGGGTCAAAAGTGACACCGAGGTTAGGAACAGACTGGCTTAATCTCAGACTGTTGCCAGGGAGAGGGATGGAGTCAGCAGCTAGGGAATGGAGTTTGGAGCAGGGACCAAAAACAATGGCTTCAGTTTTCCCAATACTTAATTTATACAATAAATAAAGAGCACCCAGATTTCTGGTAATTTGCAGAAGAACCAGAGGGGAAATGAGAAGACATTTTTATGCAGTGAGTTATGATGATTGGGAATGCAGTGCCTGAAAGAGTGTTGAAAGCACATTCAAAGGTGGGTTTGAAAAGGCACCTGGATAAATTTGGCAGAGCTATAGGGAAAGAGCAGGAGAATGGGACTAATTGGATAACTCTTTCAAAGAGTCAGCACAGACACAATGGGCTGAATGGCCTCCTTCTGTGCTCTATGATTCTATGCCATTTGTTTTTTGTGGGATAGATTATTGGTGTTTTCAGGCTGCTTATGGCCCATTGGGCAGAGTTTGGGCATCATTGTGTTAGGGACTGGAGAGATAGGGGAAAGGGAAAAGGAGTACAGAAGTACAGAAGGGTGTGATGAGCACTTCAGGATGTTGGGATGCCCGTGTAGAACTTAGATGCTATTTATACATAAATGCGAGATTCTTTGTCTACTTTTGCACTTGCTGCATTGATTTCATTCACGTGGTTTCTGTTGAAGGTTGATTGAGAAGAGGGTCATTGTGCAGTAGCTTTGAAGAAGACTTAGATATGGGTCTAAGCACACCATAGATGGTTGACTTTCCAATTACACACCTAAGGTATCCAAATTGGACAGCCTGTCAATAAAAGAAAAAAATGGAGGTTGATGCAGCATTGATTATCTGCCATTAGATGTCACCAGTGTGTGTTAAAAATAGGAGGGTGAGCACATCATTACTGTGCTGACTTAGTCTTCACTCTGACTCCTTGTACTCAGTGATAGACTCCTGTAAATTGGATATGGGAGGCTGAATGGGCCCAGAGTTATTGATCTGTGCAATGAAGAGCATTAAATTGAAAAACTAGTGTTGGGTAATTTGAACTGGCTCAGATGGTGTGTCTTTACTTCTAACCCTCCTCCCCCACCTCCCTGAAGAGCTGTCTGGAGGTTGTGATTGTGGATGAAAAATGATGAATGCTGTGCTTTTTGACATCTTTGTCTGGGGATGAGTTAACTGTTCTGCTGTGGTGATCATTAACATTTGATTAAACTCATAAATTTCTCTTTAAGATGTTTTGTGTTTTTGCACAGTTGTTAAAAATTTTAATTTTTCATGCCTAAATCTGTGAAGTTTCAGATCTGCAGAGGAAAGGAACACATACATTGTGGCATTTCAAAAAAAATACTGTTGAGGGGCTGGGTGGTCCAGTGAGCTGAATGGTGACCTTTCACGTTTGGCTTTAAATGCGATCGAGACTGCTTGGTTGTAAGCACTCCGCTGCTTGGCTGTGAAGGTCCCACATGAAATGCATTTTTCAGTCTCAGTCAGGTCCCAAGAGACAAGGAGCCATAGAATAAAACTGTCCCTAACGGAGTAATAATACATACTTCATAAAGGACATGACTGGCTGGTGTTAGAAATGAGTTTGTGGCTGAGGCACGTTACTGGGGCACAATAGAGTATTGCATCTAACTATACTATATCTGAGCACAAATACACCAAAAAAGTGTTTTTTTTTCATTCATTCATGGGATGTGAGCGTCACCGGCCAGGCCAGCATTTATTGCCCAACCCTAATTGCTCTTGAGAAAGTAGTGGTGAGCTGCCTTCTTGAACCTCTGCAGTCCATGTGAGGTAGGTACACCCACAGTGCTGTTAGGAAGGGAGTTCCAGGATTTTGACCCAGCGACAGTGAACGAACGGCGACATCGTTCCAAGTCAGGATGGTGTGTGACTTGGAGGTGAACTTGCGGGTGGTGGTGTTCCCATGCATTTGCTGCCCTTGTCCTTCTAGTTGGTAGATGTTGTGGGTTTGGAAGGTACTGTCTAAGGAGCCTTGGTGCATTGCTGCAGTGCATCTTGTAGATGGTACACAAACTGCCACTGTGCGTCAGTGGTGGAAGGAGTGAATGTTAGTTGATGGGGTGCCAATCAAGCGGCTGCTTTGTCCTGGATGGTGTCGAGCTTCTTGAGTGTTATTGGAGCTGTACCCATCCAGGCAAGTGGAGAGTATCCCATCACACTCCTGACTTGTGCCTTGTAGATGGTGGACAGGCTTTGGGGAGTCAGGAGGTGAGTTAATTGCCGCAGGATTCCTAGCCTCTGACCTACTCTTGTAGCCATAGTATTTATATGGCTACTCCAGTTCAGATTCTGGTCAATGGTAACTCTTAGGATGTTGATACTGGAGGATTCAGAAATGGTAATGCCATTGAATGTCAAGGGGAGATGTTTAGATTCTCTTGTTGGAGATGGTTATTGCCTGGCACTTGTGTGGCACGAATGTTACTTGCCACTTACCAGCCCAAGCCTGGATATTGTCCAGGTCTTGCTGCATTTCTGCGTGGACTGCTTCAGTATCTGAGGAGTCGCGAATGGTGTTGAACATTGTGCAATCAGCAAACATCCCCACTTCTGACTTTATGATTGAAGGTAGGTCATTGATGAAGCAGCTGAAGATGGTTGGGCCTAGGACACTACCCTGAGGAACTCCTGCAGTGATGTCCTGGAGCTCAGATGATTGACCTCCAACAACCACAACCATCTTCCTTTGCACTAGTTTTGACTCCAACCAGTGGAGAGTTTTCCCCAATTCTCATTGACTTCAGTTTTGCTAGGGCTCCTTGATGCCATACTTGGTCAAATGCTGCCTTGATGTCCAGGGCAGTCACTCTCACCTCACCTCTTGAGTTCAGCTCTTTTGTCCATGTTTGAACCAAGGCTGCAATGAGATCAGGAGCTGAGTGGCCTTGGCAGAACCCAAACTAAGCTTCACTGAGCAGGTTATTGCTAAGCAAGTGCCACTTGATGGCACTGTTGATGACACCTTCCATTACCTTACTGATGATTGAGAGTAGGCTGATGGGGCAGTAATTGGCCAGGTTGAACGTCCTGCTTTGTGGGTACAGGACATACCTGGGCAATTTTCCACATTGCAGGGTAGATGCCAGTGTTGTAGCTGTACTGGAACAGCTTTGCTAGGGGCGCGGCAAGTTCTAGAGCACAGGTCTTCAGTACTATTGCCGGAATATTGTCAAGGCCCATAGTCTTTGCAATATCCAATGCCTTCAGTCATTTCTTGATATCACGCAGAGTGAATCGAATTGGCTGAAGTCTGGCATCTGTGATGCTGGGGACTTCAGGAGGAGGCCGAGATGGATCATCAACTTGGCACTTAATTCTGCAGATTGTTGCAAATGCTTCAGCCTTATCTTTCGCACTGATGTGCTGGGCTCCCCCATCACTGAGGATGGGGATATTTGTGGAGCCACCTCCTCCAGTTAGTTGTTTAATTGTCCACTACCATTCACGGCTGGATGTGACAGGTTCAAATCTAACTAATAAGACCACGATATCCTACAAATATTAGATTTAAAATTCATCGACTTGAAAAAGATAAACAAATGACCTGTTCCAGAGAGTTAACTCCCAATAAAATGGGTCAAGTGCTCAAGTGCCGTGGGGCACTAATCTGCTTGCCACATTTTGATAAGACTCAGTACAATAGTTAGTGGTTAATATTGTACAGATCACTAGTACTATAAGTACATGTAAGTCTTCAGGAACAGTAAAAAGCCATTAGGCCTAACATACCTCTCCCACCTTGATAGGCCACCTGGCTTGTCCATCATCTCAACATTTCCTTCAATTAGAAGAGTTAGTAACCAGAGGACTTAGTTTTAAGATAATTGGCAAAAAGACCAGAGGTGAGTTGAGGTGATTTTTTTTTAAATGCAGCATCTGGAATGCACTGCCTGAAAGGGTGGTGAAGCAGACTCCATAGTAACTTTAGGAAGGGCATTGGATCAATAGTTAAAGGGTAGATGGATGAAGACCCAGTTAGCCTGATATATCTTAGATCATAAGAACTAGGAGCAGGAGTAGGCCGTCCGGCCCCTCGAGCCTGCTCCGCCATTCAATAAGATCATGGCTGATCTTTTCGTGGACTCAGATCCACTTACCCGTGCTCCCACCGTATCCCTCAATTCCTTTATTGTTCAAAAAGCTACCTTAGCTTTAAAGATGTTTACTGAAGAAGCGTCAACTACTTCAGTGGGCAAGGAATTCCATAAACAACCCTCTGGGTGAAGAAGTTCCTTCTTAATTCAGTCCTAAATCTGTTCCCTCTAATCTTGAGGCTATGCCCTCTTGTTCTAGCTTCACCTGCCAGTGGAAACATCCTCTCTACTTGTATCTTATCTATTCCCTTCATGATTTTATATGTTTCTATAAGATCCCCCCTCATTCTTCTGAACTCCAATGAATATAATCCCAATCTACTCAGTCTCTCCTCATAAGCCAACTCCCTCAACTCCGGAATCAACCTCGTGAACCTCCTCTGCACCCTCTCCAGTGCCAGTAGATCCTTTCTCAAGTAAGGAGACCAAAACTGCACACACTACTCCAGGTGCGGCCTCACCAGTACCTTATAGAGCTGCAACATAACCTCTCTGCTTTTAAACTCAATCCCTTTAGCAATGAAGGACAAAATTCCATTTGCCTTCCTAATTACTTGCTGTACCTGCAGACCAACCTTCTGCGATTCATGCACAAGGACACCTAGGTCCCTCTGCATAGCAGCATGCTGCAACTTTTTACCATTCAAGTAATAATCCTTTTTACTGTTACTCCTACCGAAATGAATGACTTCACATTTATTAACATTGTATTCCATCTGCCAGACCTTTGCCCACTCACTCAATGTATCTATGCTCCTCTGCAAAGTTTCACAGTCATCTGCACACTTTGCTCTGCCACTCATCTTAGTGTCATCTGCAAACTTGGACACCCTACACGTGGTCCCCAACTCCAAATCATCTATATAAATTGTAAATAATTGCGGTCCCAACACCGATCCCTGAGGCACAACACTAGTGACTGATTGCCAACTAGAATAGCACTCATTTATCCCCACTCTCTGCTTCCTGTTAGTCAACCAATCCTCTATCCCCCATGCTAATACTTTACCCCTGACGCCATGCATCCTTATCTTATGCAGCAGCCTCTTGTGCGGCACCTTGTCGAAGGCCTTTTGGAAATCTAGGTACACCACATCCACTGGGTCCCCATTGTCCACCTTGCTCATAATGTCATCATAGAATTCCAAAAGATTTGTCAAGCATGACCTGCCCTTCATGAACCCATGCTGCGTCTGCCCAATGGGACAATTTCTTTCGAGATGCCCTGCTATTTCTTCCTTGATAATAGACTCAAGCATCTTCCCCACTACAGAGGTTAAGCTGACCGGTCTATAATTCCCCATCTTTTGTCTACCTCCCTTTTTAAACAGTGGCGTCACATCTGCTGTTTTCCAATCAACTGGGACTACCCCAGAGTCCAGCGAATTTTGGAAAATTACCGCCAGTGCACCTGCTATTTCTCCCGCCATCTCTTTTAGTACCCTGGGATGCATTCCATCAGGGCCAGGAGACTTATCAATCCTTAGCTCCATTAGCTTGCCCAACACTACCTCTTCCGTAATAATGACTGTTCCCAGGTCCTCACCTACGTTCGTCTCTTTGTCAATTACTGGCATGTTATTAATGTCCTCCACTGAGAAGACCGATACAAAATACCTATTCAATGCCTCGGCCATTTCATCATATCCCATAACTAAATTCCCCTTCTCATCCTCTAAAGGATGAACGTTTACTTTAGCCACTCTTTTTCGTTTTATATATTTATAGAAACTTTTGCTATCTGTCTTTATATTCTATGCTAGTTTTTTCTCATGTTCCATCTTACTTTTCTTTATAGCTCTTTTTGTAGCTTTCTGTTGACCTTTAAAGTTTTCCCAATCTTCTAGTTTCATGCTGCTTTTGGCCACTTTGTATGCCTTCTTTTTCAATTTGATAGCCTCCCTTATTTCCTTAGACACCCATGGCAGATTACCCCTTTTCTTCCAGTCCTTCCTTTTCACTGGAATATACTTTTGCTGAACACTTTGAAAAATTGCTTTGAAAGTCCTCCACTGCTCGTCAACTGTCCCACCGTAAAATCTTTGTTTCCAGTCTACTTTAGCCAAGTCCTCCCTCATTCTATTGTAGTCCCCCTTGTTCAAGCACAGGACCCTAGTATTGGATTTTATCTTCACACTCTCCATCTGTATTCTAAATTCAACCATACTGTGATCACTCCTTCCAAGAGGATCCCTAACCATGAGGTCATTAATTATTCCTGTCTCATTACACAGTACTAGATCTAGGATAGCTTGCTCCCTCGTCGGTTCCATTGCATACTGTTCAAGAAAACTATCACGGATACACTCAACGAATTCCTCCTCAAGGCTACCCTGACTGAGCTGGTTCGACCAATCTACATGTAGATTAAAATCCCCTATGATAATTGCCGTACCATTTTTACAGGCATTAGTTATTTCTTTGTTTATTGCCCGCCCCAATGTGATGTTATTATTTGGTGGCCGATAGACTACGCCTATCAATGACTTTTTCTTCTTAGAGTTTCTAATTTCCACCCAAATAGATTCAACCTCATTCTCCATAGAACCTATATCATCTCTCAGCACCGCCCTGATGTCGTCCTTGAATATCAGAGCTACACCACCTCCCTTGTTGGGAAATTGCTCGAGTATATTATTAAGGATAGAGTGACTATACACAATTTTTAAAAAAAAAACTGATTAGAGATCAGAAATTTGTAAAGGGTAGGTTTATGCCTGATGAATCTGATTGAATTTCTTGAATAAGTGACGAATGAATTTGGCAGGGAAATGTCTATGGATGATATTTATATGAACTTCCAGAAGGCATTTGATAAAATCCCTCAAAACAGACAGTTAGCTAATGTTGAATTGAAGGCAAATTATTAACCTGTTTAGGAAATTGGCTGAGTGGAAGGAGACAGGGAGTATGGCTAACGGGCAGGTAATCAAATTGACAGGATATGACTTGTGCTGTCTCACTTGGATCAGTGTTGGGGCCTCAACTATTCACCGTATTTATTAACGACTTAGATGATGGGACAGAAAGCCACATATCCAGATTTGACAATGGTGCATGATAGGCAGTAAGCAATGTGCATGGAGATGTATAATTATAGAGATATTGATATTAAGTGAATGCACAAAACTAGCAAATTGAATTCAATGCAGGTAGATGTGATGGCATCCACTTTGGACTTAAAATTGATGGAACAAGGTACTTCTAAATGGTGACAAGCTAGAAACAGTGCAGGTCCCAAGAGACTTGGGAGACTTACAGCTGCAGCATGACTTGCCAATTTTTATACTCTATGCCCTGACCGATGAAGGCAAGCATGCCGTATGCCTTCTTGACTACCGTATCCACCTGCGTTGCCACTTTCAGTGACCTGTGGACCTGTACGCCCAGATCTCTCTGCCTGTCAATACTCCTAAGGGTTCTGCCATTTACAGTATACTTCCCACCCGCATTAGATCTTCCAAAATGCATTACCTCACATTTGTCCGGATTAAACTCCATCTGCCATTTCTTCGCCCAAGTCTCCAACCAATCTATATCCTGCTGTATCCTCTGACAATCCACATCACTATCCACAACTCCACCAACCTTTGTGTCTTTCGCAAACTTACTAATCACACCAGCCACGTTTTTCTCCAAATCATTTATATATACTACAAAGAGCAAAGGTCCCAGCACTGATCCCTGCGGAACACCACTGGTCACAGCCCTCCATTCAGAAAAGCACCCTTCCACTGCTACCCTCTGTCTTCTATGACAGAGCCAGTTCTGTATCCATCTTGCCAGCTCACCTCTGATCCATTGTGACTGCACCTTTTGTACCAGTCTGCCATGAGGGACCTTGTCAAAGGCTTTACTGAAGCCCAGATAGATAACATCCACTGCCCTTCCTTCACCAATCATCTTTGTCACTTCCTCAAAAAACTCAATCAAATTAGAGAGACACGACCTCCCCTTCACAAAACCATGCTGCTTCTCGCTAATAAGTTTGTTTGTTTCCAAATGGGAGTAAATCCTGTCCCGAAGAATCCTCTCTAATAATTTCCCTACCACTGATGTAAGGCTCACCAGCCTATAATTTCCTGGATTATCCTTGCTACCCTTCTTAAACAAAGGAACAACATTGGCTATTCTCCAGTCCTCTGGGACCTCACCTGTAGCCAATGAGGATGCAAAGATTTCTGTCAAGGCCCCAGCAATTTCTTCCCTTGCCTCCCTCAGTATTCTGGGGTAAATCCCATCAGGCCCTGGGGACTTACCTACCTTAATGCTTTGCAAGACACCCAACATATCCTCCTTTTTGATAATGAGATGACTGAGACTATCTAGGCTCCCTAGGCTCATCATCCACCAAGTCCTCTCTTTGGTGAATTTTGATGCAAAGTACTCATTTAGTACCTCGCCCATTTCCTCTGGTTCCACATATAGATTCCCTTCTCTGTCCTTGAGCGGGCAAACCCTTTCCCTAGTTACCCTTTGGCTCTTTATATATGTATAAAAAGCCTTGGGATTATCCTTAATCCTGTTTGCCAATGACTTTCCATGACTCTTTTAGCCCTCCTGACTCCTTGCTTAAGTTCCTTTCTACTGTCTTTATATTCCTCAAGGGATTCGTCTGTTCCTAGCCTTCCAGCCCTTACGAATGCTTCCTTTTTCTTTTTGACTGGGCTCACAATATCCCACGTTATCCAAGGTTCCCGAAACTTGCCAAACTTATCCTTCTTCCTCACAGGAACATGCTGGTCCTGGATTCTAATCAACTGACATTTGAAAGACTCCCACATGTCAGATGTTGATTTACCCTCAAACAGCCGCCCCAATCTAAATTCTTCAGTTCCTGCCTAATATTGTTATAATTAGCCTTCCCCCAATTTAGCACCTTCACCCGAGGACTACTCTTATCCTTATCCACAAGTACCTTAAAACTTACGGAATTATGGTCACTGTTCCCGAAATGCTCCCCTTCTGAAACTTCGACCACCTGGCTGGGCTCATTCCCCAATACCAGGTCCAGTATGGCCCCATCCCTAGTTGGACTATCTACATATTGTTTCAAAAATCCCTCCTGGATGCTCCTTACAAATTCTGGCCCATCTAAGCCCCCAGCAATAAGTGAGTCCCAGCCAATATCAGGGAAGTTAAAATCACCCACCACTACAACCCCGTTACCTTTACATCTTTCCAAAATCTGTCTACATATCTGCTCCTCTACCTGCTGCTGGCTGTTGGGAGGCCTGTAGTAAACCCCCAACATTGTGACTGCACCCTTCCTATTCCTGAGCTCCACCCATACTGCCTCGATGCACGACCCCTCCAAGGTGTCCTCCCGCAGTACAGCTGTGATATTCTCCTTAACAAGTAATCCAACACCCCCACTCCTTTTACATCCTCCTCTATCCCGCCTGAAGCTTCTAAATCCTGGAACATTTAGCTGTCAATCCTGTCCTTCCCTCAACCAAGTCTCTGTAATAGCAACAACATCATAGTTCCAAGTACTAATCCAAGCTCTACGTTCATCTGCCTTACCTGTTATACTTCTCGCATTGAAACAAATGCACTTCAGACCATCAGTCCCACTGTGCTCCGCAACATTTCTTTGCCTACTCTTCCTCTTAGTCTTACTGGCCTTATTTACTTGTTCCCCCTCAGTTATTTCACTTGCTGTCCTATTGCTCTGGTTCCCACCCCCCTGCCACACTAGTTTAAACCCTCCCGAGTGACGCTAGCAAACCTCGCAGTCAGGATATTTGTGCCCCTCCAGTTTAGATGCAACCCGTCCTTCTTGTACAGGTCCCATTTGTCCCTGAAGAGATCCTAATGGTCCAGATATCTGAAACCCTCCCTTCGACACCAGCTGTTCAGCCACGTGTTTAGCTGCACTATCTTCCTATTTCTAGCCTCACTGACACGTGGCACAGGGAGTAATCCCGAGATTACAACCCTAGAGGTCCTGTCTTTTAACTTTCTACCTAACTCCCTAAACTCCCCCTGCAGGACCTCGTCACTCTTCCTGCCTATGTCATTGGTACCGATGTGTACCACAACGTCTGGCTGTTCACCCTCCCCCTTCAGAATGCCCCCTGTCCGTTCAGAGACATCCTTGACCCTGGCACCAGGGAGGCAACATACCATCCTGTAGTCTCCTTCACATCCACAGAAGCACCTATCTGTGCCCCTGACTATAGAGTGCCCTATAACTATTGCTCCTCTGTGCTTTGTCCCTCCCTGCTGAACAACAGTGCCAGCCATGATGCCACTGCTCTGGCTGCTGCTGTTTTCCCCTGATAGGCCATCCCCCCCAACAGTATCCAAAAGGGTAATCTTGTTAGAGAGGGGGAATAGCCACAGGGGATTCTGCACTGACTGCCCGCCCCTTCTAGCGGTCACCCATCTATCTTCCTGCACCTTGGGTGTAACCACTTCTCTAAAAGTCCTGTCTATGACGCTCTCTGCCACCTGCATGCTCCTAAGTGCATCCAGTTGCCGCTCCAACCGATCCATGCGGTCTGTGAAGAGCTGCAACTGGGTACACTTCCTGCAGATGTAGTCGTCCGGAACGCTGGGAGCATCACGGACCTCCCACATCTCACAGGTGAAGCACTTCACCTGTGAGATGTGGGAGTTCTAACTGACATTTCTAGCACTAATTAATAAATTAATTTAAGATAAATAAATACTTCTTAAATCCTTACTAAATTGTGATAACTATATGGTCCCCAGTGGTAGATTCCTACTATAAATATTAAATGCTAAGTAAATACTGTAATCTCCTCCCTCTGGTTTAGTTACTCTACTTATTAATTAGTTAATTAGGGTTTTAATCAATTTTTTTCAATGTTTAATTTTCAAATTCAGTAAAAAAAAATTCCCTACCAGCCAATCAGGTCATCGCTTTCCTGTGAAGTCACTTTCAGTTTTTTTTTAAACCAGAGGTAAGTTTTTTATACTTACCGGTCCGGAACTCTGCCCTCCGAGTCTTCTCCCAGTCAGCTGTGCTCTTTGCAAGTTCTTGGCTCCCCTCACTGAGGACAGGTAGGAAATGAAAGGAGCTCCTCACCGAACTTCCTAACTTACCGTAAAAACTTCCACTGTAGCACTCCAGTGCAAACAAAGTCAGCACTGTAAGATGGCTCACTTTTATACCGACTCACTCTTGCCCCCTGAAAACTGGTTTAAACCAATTCTCTAATTAACAAAGTGCAGCTGCAAGCAGAGCCTGAGTGAACCCTGTTTAAAGCTGGTCTAAAACTCACCTTCCCCAACCCCAACAGCAACAGTTAACTTGATCTGCAAAATAAAAGACAGATTAGATTTAAGATAAAATTAACCCTTAATTATCCTCAATGACCAAACTTCCACTGTAGCACTCTACTGCAACCCAAGTCAGCACTCCAGTGCAAACTGGAGTTTGCCTCAAACTGTTCCACTTTATCTTTTCTTCGCTTTGCTGTTCCTATCTGCATGTGTATATCGCGCGTGCATGCTAGCAGGGGCGTGTCGTATATCCCCCAGGTTGAACCGTATTAGAGAATAGGAGAGCGATAGTGACAGGAGATTCAATGGTTAGAGGAACAGACAGGAGATTCTGTGGTCGCGAACGAGACTCTCGGATGGTATGTTGCCTCCCGGGTGCCAGGGTCAGGGATGTCTCGGATCGAGTCCACAGGATTCTTAAGGGGGAGGGGGAGCAGCCAGAGGTCGTGGTACATATCGGTACCAATGACATAGCTAGGAAAAGGGATGAGGACCTGAAAAGCGAATATAGGGAGTTAGGTTGGAAGCTGAAAGGCAGGACGAGCAGAGTAGTAATCTCAGGATTGTTACCGGTGCCACGTGCTAGTGAGGCTAGAAACAGGGAGCGAGTGCAGCTGAACACGTGGCTACAGAACTGGTGCAGGAGGGAGGGATTCAGATATGTGGATCATTGGGATACCTTCTGGGGAAGGTGGGACCTGTATAAGAAGGACGGGTTGCATCTGAACTGGAGGGGCACCAATATCCTGGGCGGGAGGTTTGCTAGAGCTCTTCGGGAGGGTTTAAACAAGTTTGGCAGGGGGATGGGAACCGGAGCCACGGATAAGTGGATGGGGTAGCTGTTGAACAGGCAGATACCGAGTGCAGAGAGTCTGTGAGGAAGGTTAGACAGTTGACAGGGCAAACTTGCAGCCAGTATGATGGGTTGATGTGTGTCTATTTTAACGCAAGAAGTGTCAGGAATAAGGGTGATGAACTTAGAGCATGGATCAGTACTTGGAGCTACGATGTTGTGGCCATTACGGAGACGTGGATATCACAGGGGCAGGAATGAATGTTGGATGTTCCGGGGTTTAGATGTTTCAAAAGGAATAGGGAGGGAGGTAAAAGAGGTGGGGGAGTGGCATTGTTAATCAGGGATAGTATCACAGCTGCAGAAAGGGAGGTCGTCGAGGAGGGTTTGTCGACTGAATCTTACGTCGGTAGTGGGCAAATTATTGGAGAGGATTCTGAGAGACAGGATATATGATTATTTGGAAAAGCATGGTTTGATTAGAGACAGTCAGCATGGCTTTGTGAGGGGCAGGTCATGCCTCACAAGCCTTATTGAATTCTTTGAAGATGTGACAAAACACATTGATGAAGGAAGAGCAGTGGATGTGGTGTACATGGATTTTAGCAAGGCGTTTGATAAGGTTCCCCATTGTAAGCTCATTCAGAAAGTAAGGAGGCATGGGATTCAGGGAAAGTTGGCTGTCTGGATACAAAATTGGCTGGCCCATCGAAGTCAGAGGGTGGTAGTAGATGGAAAGTATTCAGCCTGGAGCTCGGTGACCAGTGGTGTTCCGCAGGGATCTGTTCTGGGACCTCTGCTCTTTGTGATTTTTATAAATGACTTGGATGAGGAAGTGGAAGGCTGGGTTAGCAAGTTTGCTGATGACACAAAGGTTGCTGGAGTTGTGGATAGTGTGGAAGGCTGTTGTAGGTTGCAACGGGACATTGACAGGATGCAGAGCTGGGCTGAGAAGTGGCAGATGGAGTTCAACCTGGAAAAGTGTGAAGTGATTCATTTTGGAAGGTCGAATTTGAATGCGGAATACAGGCTTAAAGACAGGATTCTTGGTAGTGTGGAGGAACAGAGGGATCTTGGGGTCCATGTCCATAGATCGCTCAAAGTTGCCACCCAAGTTGATAGGGTTGTTAAGAAGGCGTAAGGAGTGTTGGCTTTCATTAACAGGGGGATTGAGTTTAAGAGCCGCGAGGTTATGCTGCAGCTCTATAAAGCCCTGGTTCGACCACACTTGGAAAATTGTGTTCAGTTCTGGTCGCCTCATTATAGGAAGGATGTGGAAGCTTTAGAGAGGGTGCAGAGGAGATTTACCAGGATGCTGCCTGGCCTGGAGGGCATGTCCTACGAAGAAAGATTGAGGGAGCTAGGGCTTTTCTCATTGGAGCGAAGAAGGATGAGAGGTGACTTGATAGAGGGGTACAAGATGATGAGAGGCATAGATAGAGTGGATGGTCAGAGACTTTTTCCTAGGGTGGAAAGGGCTATCACCAGGGGGCATAATTTTAAGGTGATTGGAGGAAGGTTTAGGGGAGATGTCAGAGGTAGGTTCTTTACACAGAGAGTGGTGGGTGCGTGGAATGCGCTGCCAGCGGTGGTCGTAGAAGCAGATACATTCGGGGCATTTAAGCGACTCTTGGATAGGTACATGGATGATAGTAGAATGAAGGGTAGGTAGTTAGTTTGATCTTAGAGTAGGTTTAAGGTTCGGCACAACATCGTGGGCCAAAGGGCCTGTACTGTGCTGTACTGTTCTATGTTCTATGTTCTATGTTCTATAAGTTTAATAAATTTCACTTTTCTTCTTTAAACCAAAGAAAGCCTGTTTGTGCTCATTTCTTTGCCTTATAATTGGAAAGCTGTGAACAAGAATTCACAAAGGGGGTGCTCAAAACACAGTGTGTTTAAAATTAAACCCTGTTACAATAAGACCAGGTGAAGATAGTAACAGAACCCTAGACACCTTTCCAACCTGAGATACTTTTTACCAACACCTGTGTACTGAGAAAGTTAACCAAAATCTTGCAGACATCTTTCTTTATCTTGTGGTGCTGAAAGTTGGGTATATTTTATAAATTGTGACTGTATTATTAGTGTTCTGTAAGCATGCACCACCAGTGTGGCACTCAACTATCAATTTAAGAATCACCTTGGCCTAACTGTAGACCAGATCACTTTTCCATACAATATATATAGATTCAATGTAATGGTTCGTCTGTCTCCCACTGTATAGAATTTCAACGGATAAAACTCCCACTGATAATGGATCAGATCCCTTTCCATTCACTCTTTTTTTCAGAAGTCAAATAGACCAAATCCGTTCGGATTCATTCCAATTGTATAGAATTATAATACAATAAATCCTTCCCATTCACTCCCATTGTATAGAATTCCAATGGACCAAATCCCTTCCCGTTCACCCCCATTCTGTAGAATTCCAATGGTTTAAACCTCTTCCTATTTATTCCCATTGTAAAGAAAGAAAGGACTTGTGTTTATGTAACAACTTTCACGACTGCAGATTTCCCAAAATACATCAAAGCAAATTAAATATTTTTGATGTGCAGTCACTGTTGCAATATAGAAAAAAAGCACAATTTTGCACCAAGCTGTTAGAATCAGCCATAAAATAAATGACCAGATATTCAGTTTTAGACATGTTCTCCTGAAATTAATGGGACTGGAGAAATTAATGGGCTTAAAAGTCAACAATTCCCCTGGATCTGACGGTCTGCATCCTCGGGTTCTAAAAGAGATGGCTCCAGAGATAGTGGATGCATTGGTTGCAATCTTCCAAAATTCCCTAGGATCTACAATGCTCCCCATGGATTGGAAGGTGGCAAATGTAACCCTGCTGTTCAAGAAAGGAGGGAGTGGGAAAACAGGGAACTATAGGTCAGTTAGCCTGACATCAATAGTAGTAAGGGAAATGCTTGAATCTATTATTAGGGACAAGGTAATAGGGCACTTGGAAAATCTTAATAGGATTTGGCAGAGTCAATATGGATTCATGAAAGGGAATGGTGTTTGACAAATTTGGTGAGTTTTTCAGGGTTGTAACTAGCAGGGTAGCTCAGGGGGAATCAGTGGATGTAGTGTTCTTGGATTTTCAAATGCATTTGATACAGTGCTATACAAGAGATTGGTACTCAAAATTAGGACACATGGGATTGGGGGTAATATATTAACATTGATTTAGTTAATGGGCAGAAAACAGAGGGGGGGAATTTTATGTTCTCCCCTGCAGTAGGTTTGGAGGTGGGGAGAGCATGTAATCAGGTGGGTTGGTGGCAGATCCCACCCTGCCACCAATTGAGGCCCTGCGGGCCCTTAAGTGGGCAATTAATGTCCAGTTAAGGGCCTCATCTCGCCGCTACCACAATTAGCTGAGCAGGCCTATCGCTGCATGGGAAGCATGGCAAGAAAAACCTGTGGGTTGCTTGCCAGCACTGGGAGTGGGGGTGGGGTCCCTCGTTAAAAGGCACTTAATGCCTGAACAAAGGACCCGGCATCAGGAATGGGGGCCCACTGAGAGCCACTCCTTACCCTTGCTGCTGACTCCCTTGTACTCCCCTCCCCCCGCTACCCCCACCCCAAGAGACCCCTCCTGCCCTGACCTACCTATGGCCTGGGTCCAGCATTGCTCCTGGGCCTCAAGTGGGTGCTCCACCAGCAGCAGCCCCCATCTCCCCTGATTGGCTGGCAGCTCTCAGAGGGTGGGACTTTCGTCGCCGGGCTCCTTGATCCTTGCGGAAGGCCCACCGCTGTCCAGTTAAGTGCCTAATTGGCACTTGATTCAGCGGGACTTCCACAGAAGGGGCGATGTTCTTGGTGGCACTTTTGCCAGAGATCGAGACCCCTGTTACCCGGATAAAATCCCAGCCAGAGAACAGGAATAAACAGGTCATTTTCAGGTTGGCAGGCTGTAACTAGCCTCAGCTATTTACAATCTATAGCAAAGAAAGACTTGCAGTTATATAGAATCTTTCATGACCACAAGACATCCCAAAGCACTTCACAGCCAATAAAGTACTTTTGAAGTGTAGTTACTGTTGTAATGCAGGAAACGTGGTAGCCAATTTTCACATAGCAAGCTTCCATAAACAACAATATGATATTGACCAGATGATCAGTTTAATTGATGTTGGTTCAGGGATAAATACTGGCCACGTCACCAGGGAGAGCTCCCCTGCTCTTCTTCAAATATAGTGCCATAGGATCTTTCACATTCACCTGAGAGGGCAGACGGGCCCTTGGTTTAACGTCTCATCCAAAAAACACCCCCCCAACCGTATAGCACTGGAGTTGCAGCCTTACTATTTGTAAGTCCTGGAGTGGCACTTGAACCTATTAATTTCCGACTGAGGAAGAAGAGTACTACAAACTGAGTCACAGTTGGCACTTAGATAAGACAACTGAGTGCATCCAAGGAGGACGTAAACAGCCTGCAAAAGGATTCAGATAAGTTAAATGACTGGGCAGGAATTTGGCAGATGGAATATAATGTGGCAAAGTGTAAAGTTATTCACTTTGGGAAGAAAAACAGAATTTTTTTAAATGGTGAGACATTGGGAAATGTTGATATTCAGAATGATCTGGGTGTCTTTGTACAAGAATGACAGAAAGTTAACATGCAGATACAGCAAACAATTAAGAAGGAAAATGGTATGTTTGTCTTTATTACAAAGAGATTGGAGTATAAGAGAAAAGACGACTGCAATTATACAGGGTCTTAGTGAGACCACATCTGGAGTACTGTGTATAGTTCTAATCTCTTTATCTAAGGAAGGATATACTTGCCTTGGAGGGAATGCAACAAAGGTTCACGAGACTGATTCCTGGGATGCCAGGATTGTCCTATGAAGGCAGATTGAGTAGACTAGGCCTAAATTCCCTAGAATTTAGAAGAATGAGAGATGATCTAATTGAAACATAAAATTCTGAAGGGACTTGACAGAATTGATACTGGGAGGACGTTTCCCCTGGCTGGGGTGTCTAGAAGTAGGGGTCACAGTCTCAGAATAAAGTGTTGGCATTTACAATTGAGAGGAGGAAAACTTTCTCCACTCAAAGTGTTGTAGCTCTTTGAAATTCTCTATCCCAGAGAGCTGTGGATGCTCAGTCACTGAGTATATTCAAGACAGCGATCATTAGATTTTTGGGCACTGAGGGAATTAAGGGATTTGGAGACAGTGCAGGAAGGTGGAGTTGAGGTAGAAGCCATTTTCCTATTGAATAGAAGAGCAGGCTTGAAGGGCCGAATAGCCTACTCCAGCTCCTATCTCTTGTAAACCTCTTCCTATTCACTCCCACTGTATAAAATTCTAATGGACAAATCCCTTCCCTTTGGACAGAATTTCAATGGACTAAATCTGTCTGAAATGTTGCTGTACGAGTGTGGTAGAGATATGGGAAAGGAAGGGGCCTGACACCTTACTCACCAATCCTCCTGAAACAATGTTTGTGATTCATCATTACTGTGTTCACTGGCATTTGGTCAGTTTTCTGATCCATGTGTAACATTTCAATACAAAACGCTAGATTTCAATCTTTAAATCTAGTTAGTCAAAGGCAGATTTCTCCTAGACACAGCAACACCAACTGGAAATCCAAGCGGTTTTGTGTAATACACATCGTTTCTGGTGTCTGCATTTTGTTTTTGTTGTGATTAAAAATTGAGTCACTGAGATTACAGATAAGTCTACAGGAGTACGAATATTTACCAATTGGCTGCCTCTGAAGAGAAGTCTAGATCCAAGTGTAATGTTTCTTGTCAAGCTGTAAATATTTTTCAGAATTTGACTGTACATTTCTCATGATGTTGTATAGATCCACACAAATCATGAGTTCAGATTCAATTACTGATGAGCACTGAATTAAAAAAATTATTCATTCTCTGGATGTGAGTGTCGCTGGCAAGGCCATCAATTATTGCCCATCTCTAATTGCCCTTGAGAAGATGGTGGTGAGCCGCCTTCTTGAACCGCTGCAGTCCATGTGGTGTAGGTACACCAACAGTGCTGTTGGGAAGAGAGTTCCAGGCCTTTAATCCAGCAACAGTGAAGGAATGACGATACAGTTTCAAGTCAGGATGGTATGTGACTTGGAGGGGAACTTGCAGGTGGCAGTGCTGCCATGCGTCTGCTGCCCTTGTCCTTCTAGGTTATGGAGGTCACGGATATGGGAGGAAGTGTTGACAAGTTGCTGCAGTGCATCTTTGTGATTGGTGTGCATTGCTGCCACTATGCACCAGTGGTAGAGAGAGTGTATTTTTAAGGTGGTGGAAAGGCTGCTAATCAAACAGACTGCTTTGCCCTGGATGACATTGAATTTACCGAGTACAAGTGGAGAGTATTCCATTGCACTTCTGACTTGTGCCTTGTAGTTTGTGGAGAGACTTTATGTATCAGGAGTTGGTTGATGTTAGTCAGTCAGGTCTCCCAATGGATTAAAGGGGGGAAATATTGGCTCTTGAATGCAAAATGTTGAGCCCTTGGAACAAATATTTATAAATGTGTCGCGATAACAGGCTCGGCTGACTTCTTCTCCTTCTCTCTAGCTCAGGGGTACTGGAAATAGTTTTAGAACCTAATTTGTAGCCTCAGCTTTGTAGAGCCAACTCAGTACAAAGAACATACGGCCCAACGAACCTGCTCTTCCATTTAATATGATCATGGCTGATTTAGGACTTCAACTCCATTTTCACGCCCACTCCCCATAATCCCTTGATTCCCTGAGAGACCAAAAATCTGTCTATCCGAGCCTTAAATATATTCAACGATGGAGCATCCACAACCCTCAGGGGTAGAGAATTCCAAAGATTTACTACCCTTTGAGTGAAGAAATTTCTCTTCATCTCAGTCCTAAATGATCAACCCCTTATCCTGAGACTGTGCCCACCCCACTATGTTTTGGATTCCCCAGCCAGCGAAATAACCTCTCAGTGTCTACCCTGTCAAGCCCCTTAAGAATCTTGCATGTTTCAATGAGATTGCCTCCATCAATGATAGCTACTTATATTGGTGGAGGCCACAGAAGGAATGTTCAGACAATAGTCCCTGTCAGGCTTTGTTTAGCCCGCGAATCCTTCGACAATGTCATCCAACTTTCTGCCACCCAGATTGAGCCAGAGCCTGCATGGAACAGTGACGAGGGAAGGTGTAGTTACATGACAAGAGAGACATATAGCACAGAGAAAGGCCATTCTACCCATGGTGCCTCTGAAAGAGCTACCAATTTCCCCCATTCCTCCTGCTGCTCCCCGTAGCCCTATAACTTTTTCCTTTTTAAATATTAAATTCCCTTTTGAAAGTTGCTATTGAATCTGCTTCCACCATCCTTTCAGGAAATGGATTCCATAAAATAATAACTCATTGTGTAAGAAAAAATTCTTCTCTTTTCCCTGGTGTTTTTGGCAACTATTTTAAATCTGTGTCCTCTGGTTGCAGATCTTCTTACCAAAATCTCATCAAAATCCCTTATAATTTTGAACACCTCTATTAAATCTCTCTCTTAACCTTCTCTGCTCTAAGCAGAACAATCCCAGCTTCTCTAATATCTCCAGATAACTAAATCCCCTTATCCCTTGAACCATTTTATTAAATATCCTTTGCACCCTCTCCAAGGTCTAAAGTGTGGTGTCTAGAATTGGATACAATACTCTAGCTGAGGTCTAACCAGTGATTCATAAAGGTTTAGCATAACTTGTTTTATACTGTTTATTTACAAAAGAAATTTAACAGGATTTCCCCAGTTGGAAAATCTAGAGTACAATGCTGATTATAGTGCCAGCTCTTGTCTCCGAGCCAGAAGGTTATGGGTTGATTGTAGGCCTTTGACTATGGCCATGCTTCAGTGCAGCACTGAGGGAGTGCTGTATTGTGGGCATGTGTGTCTCTCAGATGAAATGTCAAATTGAGGGCCTATCTTCCTGTTTAGCAGAATGCAAAAGATCCCAGGGCTCTATCCAAAAAAGAACAGGAAGCTCTCCCGGTGTCTTGGCTAAACTTGCTTTCTCAATCAATACGGCTAAGAATGGATGGTCTAATCATTCAATATTTGTGGGATCCTGCTGTGCGCAGATTGCCAGATCCAATAGTACTCCATTAGTTGTACAGTATTTTGGGATCTTCCAAGGATCTGTTGAGGCATTGTATAAGTGCAAGTTCTTTCCTTTACAAAGTTACATTTTATTTTCTGTCGAGAACATTTTATTGAGATGTTTATGCAACAGCAGAGCGCCTGTGTTCTTTAATGGGTACAAGTTGTGTTTTCAGCCTTGATAATGTTAGTGAGTTATGTTGCTGGAATATCATGCAAGCTGCGCACAAATAGCTTTAGTGTTCAATTCAAAAGGACAGAGGGGGAATTTATAACAGTGACTCCAAATTTATTTCAGTGCTTAATTGTAGGGAAGATTTTTGGTTCTAGCCATGTATTTTAATAACAAGCATGAAAAAATGTATTTCACTTTTTAATAAGAGAATGTCATGGAGTTTGTGGGGGGAATGTTGAGGTTATTCAGCAGGAACTGACAAGTATTGTAAAGTCTGATAGAGTAAGCTTCAGTTGCACGAAGAAAAGTGACAGCGAATCAATAGCCACAAGGAACAATTTTGGGCAGATTGAACAAACAGCATCAAGTATCATTGACCCATTTAGGATGGATAATTTCCCTTTCAGGTTGTATCGCAGCACATCAATAGGAAGAGGCACCTTTCAGCATATTACTAAGCCATAGAGATGTCTGGTTGACCTCAGTTGCGATGGGTGGGGGAGGTGCATGTGAAGGGGGCATTGAGAGGCAGAAGCAATATGGATACTGCAAACATCTCCAACGCTGTAAAGATTGGGCATGGGAAAAAATAGTCAGGATTCCCACTCTTGTTTGCTTATCTCCCTGCTGGAATACTTGCATCCGCGGACATTTGGGTGAAGAGGCTTAGTCTCATTTGTGATACATACTGTACTTGAACAGCCCTTCGACATCAAATGCCTGGGCTCACACACAAAGAAGGGCTTTGGTGGAGATGCACCCCAGGGCAAGTCAGTCTCTTCAGGATATGTATCATAGAATCATAGAATGGTTACATCACAGAAGGATGCCATTGGGCCGTTCATGTCTGTGCAGACTCTTTGCAAGAACAATTCAGCTTGTCCTAACCCCTCCCTTGCCCCGCAGCTCTGTAAATTTATTCTCTTCAGGTGCTTATCCAATTCCCTTCTGAAAACTATGATTGAATCTGCCTCCACCAAACTCTCAGACGGTGAATTCCAGATCCTAACCACTTGCTGCGTAAAAAAGTTTTTATGCATGTTACTGTTAGTCCTTATGCCAACCACTTTTAGTTGTTCTCCTCTGGTTCTCAACCCTTCAACCAATGAGAACATTTCTCTCTATCTACTCTGTCTATACCCCTCATGATTTTGACCACCTCTATCAAATCTCCTCTCAACTTTCTCTTCTCTAAGGAGAACAACCCCAGCTTTTCCAATCTATCCAAGTAACTGAGGTCCCTCATCCCTGGAACCATTCACATAAATCTTTTCTGCGCCCTCCCTAAAGCATTCACATCCTTCCTAAAGTGCAGTGTCGGAATTGGACACAATACTCTAGTTGAAGCTCAACCAGTGTTTTAGAAATATTCACGCTAACTTCTTTGCTTTTGTACTCTATACCTCTATTTCTGAAGCCCAAGATTCCGTAAGCCTTTTTAACCACATTTTCAACCTCCCTGGCCATCTTCAGTTATTTGTGCACATATACTCCGAGGTATCTCTGATCCTGCACCCCCTTTAGAATTATTATTATTATTGGCTACCCCTCGGAGGCAAGGTTGACTGTCTTTCGTGAGTTCAAAGATGGCTGATGAGGCCAATTCGGGATCCACAGACTTTATGGCACATGGGGCATTTGTTGTCAAGTGGGATGTCTGGTCGTGTATTATTAGTTCAGGTCATGACTTGTTCACTTTGCCACTCTCGCTTTTCCTCTTCATTTTGTCGGCTTTTGGTCTCAAAATGCCGGGATCCTTCCCACAGATTCTGTCTCCATCTGTTTCATTCCAGGGCGATGGTCTCCCAAGAGTTGATGTCAATGTTGCATTTCTTCATGTTGGTTTTCAGCACATCCTTGAAGCACTTCTTTTGTCCTTCTCTGGTGTGTCTGCCCTGACTGAGCTGGGAGAAAAAGACCTGCTTTGGGAGCCTGATATCTGTCATCCGAACTATATGACCAACCCAACGAAGCTGATGGTGGATAATCATAACCTCGATGCTTGTGGTGCCTGCTTGTGAGAGGACAGTAATGTTGGTGCACCTGTCCTCACACTTGATATGTAGGATCTTCCACAGGCAGCGTTGATGAAATGACTCCAGTGCTTTGAGGTGCCTCCTGTACGTTGTCCATGTTTCAGCCCCCTGCTGTAAGGTAGGGATCACGACTGCATTGTAGACTCTGAGCTTGGCTTCAGTTTTGATGTTGCAATCTTCAAACACTCACATCCTCAGATGGCAAAGGCTGCACCAACAGATTTCAGGTGACGTTGGATTTCTTCGTCAATGTCAGCCTTCTGTGAAAGATAACTTCCAAGGTACTGGAAGTGTTCCACATTTTCCAGGCACTGAACAACCCTTTATTTTACATTGCCTCTCCTCATTCTTCCTACCAAAATATATCACTTCACACTTCTCTGCATTTAATTTCATCTGTCACATGTCCGCCCATTCCACCAATCTGTCCATGTTCTATTGAAGTCTATCATTATCTTCCTCACGTTCACAACACTTCCAGGTATTGTGTCATCTGCAAATTTTGATAATGTGCCCTGTGCACCCAAGTCTAGGTCATTAATATATATCAAGAAAAGCAGTGGTCCGAATACTGAGCCCCTGGGGAATCCCTCTATAAACCTTCCTCCAGTCTGGAACACAACAGCTCACCACTACTCTCCATTTCCTGTCACTCAGCCAAACTTAGTATCCATGCTGCTGCTGTCCCTTTTATTCCATGGGCTAAATTTGTCAACAAGCCTATTATGTGGCACTTTATCAAACGCATTTTGGAAGTCCATGCACACCACATAAACTGCATTACCCTCATCAACCCTCTCCGTCACCTCATCAAAAAACTCAGTAGTGGAGGGGGAAAGAAAAAGGGAGGTGAGAACTGGCAAAAAAGGCACAAATAAGCATGAATGAATTGTTCTCATTATCTTCAACTGTGCCTTCGAACTCTCTTTTCCCTTCTCCCCTTACTCAGTGTACTTTGGGACATCTTTCTTTATCGAATGAATGGAGAGACAAAAGTAGCTGGGATTGCTCTCCTTGGAGCAGAGAAGGTTACGGGAAGATTTAGTAGAGGTGTGCAATATTATAAAGATAGAGTAAATAAAGAGAAGCTGTTTCTACTGGCAAAAGGCTTGGTAACCAGAGGGCATGGATTTAAGTTAATTGGCAAAAGAACCAGAGGGCAGATGAGGAGAATTCTTTTTATGCAGCGAGTTGTTATGATTTGGAATGCACTGCTTGATAAAGGAGGTGAAAGCAGATGCAACAGTATCTTTCAAAAGGGAATTGGATATATACTTGAGATGGAAGCATTGCAGAGCTATGAGGAAACAGCAAGGGAGGAGACAATTGAATAGGTCTACCTAAGTGCTGGCACAGGCTTGATGCAGCAAATGGCCTCCTACTATGCTGTAGGATTCTATGATCCTAAGGAGTGCTACAGAAAGGCAAGTTGTTGTTATAGTTTCCTCTGTGACCAGTACTGTTAATGGTGGCCATATTGATTGATTATGTACATTTCAAAACCGATATTACTTCAAAAATGAGTCATTTACTTGCCTGCATTGTGTGACTCCTCAATTCCTTCTCTTCCTAAAAACACATCTAAGTGGTCGGAAAGTTCCTTCCACTCCTCCAGTGTCACTTCTCCGGAACAGAGATAAAAATTCCCTGTGACGGGCACAATGCAGCAGGAGTGGGAGAAGGTCGGAGGAAGTTCCCGGCCAATGTCTTATTAACTCACTTACACTTCTGTAACCCTCTCTGGTGACTTACTTGGGTTAAAAAGCTCCCAGCCAGTTTCTTTTCTGACTCCTAATTTTATCATTGTTAACAGAGTCCCCTGGAATCAAACCCCTTTCTCAGACCAATTTTACCAGTTTGTTTCATAATCTTGAAAATTTTGTTTAAATCACCTCTATCTCGCTCTCCTCTTTCCAAAGGAACCAAGCTTATCATCCTCAACTTTTTCCTCACAGCTTAAATCCTCAGGAATCATCATAGATGTCATCGCTGTATCCTTGGGAGAGCAAAAATCTCACACCTCACTGAGGAGGCCTGAAATGGGTGGAAGTGTTTTGAGTCTGAATTGATTGAAAATGACTTTGACTCTACATTTAAACTTCAATGTAGAAAGATGGAAACGAATGCTGGATGAGGTGGATATGGTACTTACTACTGTGCTCAAAGATGTGGAAAGCACCTTTAACATTGCTGGAAGGCTCAATTTGCTCCATATAGGGAGGGGACATTGGTACGAAATCCCACCATGGCAGATGGTGAAATTTGAAATCGATTAATAAATCTGGAATTAAAAAGCTAGTCCAATGATGACCATGAAACCATTGTCAATTGTTTCAAAGCCCACCTCGTTCACTAATGCCCTTTAGGGAAGGAAATCTGCCATCCTTACCTGGTCTGGCCTACATGTGACTCCAGATCCACAGCAATGTGGTTGACTCTTAACTACGTTTTGAAATGGCCTAGCAAGCCTCTCAGCTCAAAGGGTAAGTCGGGATGGGCAACAAACGTTGGCTTTGCCAGTAACATCCACATCCCATGAAAATTTTTTTTCAGCATGATTAGTGCTGGATGCGTGCAGCAACCATTATAATGAGCAGGCAGCACAAAGTTGGTGTGTTGACTCCATTACACTGAACAGGCGCGGGTAATCGTGCATCGTGATTCCGTGCCTGTTTATGGGGGGAGGGAGAGGGCGGTGGTGTCGCCAAGTTAACCCCAAGACCTTTAACACTGCTGTTAGCCACAAACTACACCTTTAACAATGTTCACAACCAGGAGCTGTGCCTTTAACATTGCTCTAAGATAAATATTGTGCCTTTAATACTGTGTCCTTAAAGACTATATCCTGAGGACAAACTAATTACCTCACTGGGACCAAGCATCTCTTTCATTCATGTCAAGCAGCATCATAATTCACTCAAGCCGGTGATGCTGGTAAATTATGGGATTTTCAGACTCAGGAGAGCATTGCTAGAACTTTCCCTCAATGGAAAGGTATCCCCTTCTTTTTCAATATTGAAATATGGATGTCTTCAGTCTTGGCAATGTCCTTAACAAAGAATTATCAATCATTAATATCTCTTTAGAGTTTCAAATTGTTGGCAGAGAATGGAAGAGAGATTAAATAATGTAATAGATGAATGTGACACAAGCGTTTCCTAGCTATGAGGTATTAAAATTTTACAAATATATTTTGATAAATATCTTTAAGGTCTCAATTCAGTCATATCTCATTGTTAATAATTGCGTTAATTTTTCCTTGGGGAGTACTTAGTTTCTGTTTCTATTATTTCTAGTTTCTTTATGAAGCATTTATTTTTTTAAAGTCTAATCGTCCTCTGGTATCATAGCAAAACGGCCATTCTTCACCTCTACATATAGACACTGAGGGCCCAATTTTAAATCCCACCTGGCAGAAACTGGGCAGGGGTGTGGGGGGTAAGGTTAAATTAAGGGCAGGGATTTACTCCCCCCGCCCCACCCCAATCCTGCTGATGTTGGTCCCCTCAATTCCCCCAGACCCAGATCTTTAAATGCAATTTTTTTTTATTCGTTCATGGGATGTGGGTGTCACTGGCATTTATTGCCCATCCCTATTTTCCCTCGGAAAAGTGATGGTGAGCCGTCTTCTTGAAGTACTGCAGTCCATGTAGGGTAGGTACACCGACAGTGCTGTTCGGAAGGGAGTTCCAGGATTTTGACCAAGTGACAATGAAGGAATGGCAATATAGTTCCAAGTCAGGATGGTGTGTGGCTTGGAGGGGAACATGCAGGTGGTGGTGTTCCCATGCACTTGCTGCCCTGGTCCTTCTAACTGGTAGAGGTCGTGGGTTTGGAAGGTCCTGTCTAAGGAGCCTTGGTGCATTGCTGCAGTGCATCTTGTAGATGGTACACACTGCTGCCACTGTACGTCGGTGGTGGAGGTAGTGAATGTTTGTGGATGGGGTGCCAATCAAGCGGGCTGCTTTGTTCTGGATGATGTCGAGCTTCTTGAGTGTTGTTAGGGCTGCACCGATCCATGGCTATTCTAGTTCAGTTTCTGGTCAATGGTAGCCCCCAGGATGTTAATCATGGGGGATTCAGTGATGGTAATGCCATTGAACGTCAAGGGGAGATGGTTAGATTTTCTCTTGTTTGAGATGGTCATTGCCTGGCACTTGTGTGGTGTGAATGGTACTTACCACTAATCAGCCCAAGCCTGGATATTGTCCAGATCTTGCTGCATTTCTACACGAACTGCTTCAGTATCTGCGGAGTCGTGAATGGCGCTGAACATTGTGCAATCATCAGCGAACATCCCCACTTCTAACCTTATGATTGAAGGAAGATCATTGATGAAGCAGCTGAAGCGCCTAGGACACTACCTGAGGAACTCCTGCAGTGATGTCCTGGAGCTGAGATGATTGACCTCCAACAACCACAATCATCTTCCTTTGTGCTAGGTACGACTTCAACCAGCGGAGAATATTCCCCCTGATTCCCATTGACTCCAGTTTTGCTAGGGCTCCTTGACGCCATACTCGGTCAAATGATGTCAAGGGCAGTCTCTCTCACCTCGCCTTTTGAGTTCAGCTCTTTTGTCCATGCTTGAAGCAAGGTTGTAATGAGGTCAGGAGCTGAGTGGCCCTGGCGGAACCCAAGCTGAGCGTCACTGAGCAGGTTATTGCGAAGCAAATGCCATTTGATAGCACTGTCGATGACAACTTCCATCATTTTACTGATGATTGAGAGTAGACTGATGGGGCAATAATTGGCCGGGTTGGATTTGTCCTGCTTTTTGTGTACAGGACAAATTCCCGAAACACCGATTGAAATCCTGGAATCCTGTGTAATTAAAAGCAGAATTTGGACTGTTCGGTCACTAAAGCAGTCAGAGTTCTAACATCGCAGTGTTTGTTATAAAATAAGAAGTCACTGTATTGCAGTCTGCCCAGTAGAAGGCACTACAGCCCAGGAGTCACTGCCACTGTAATCCATGTGGACAATCTGAGGCTGTGCTGCCAGGATCCCCTGTATCTCCTCCCTTTATGGACTCAGGAATATTAAAACAAATATTCATTGAACCCTCTAATGGCTGGAGAAAACATTGAGTTATATTGCAGGGACTCAGTCATTCCTTTCTACCCCTCCTCCCCTTCATCAATCATATCCGGAAATAATTAGATTTTGACCTATTAGAGACTGCAGTGCAGGTCTCCAGATAGCACAGCCACGTGGACTGCGGTTGTACTGTTAAGTCTGACAGTTGTAGTATTTTATAATGAACACTCACAGTGAAATGTCTCCTGACAGACCTGGTAAGGAAACAAGTTTGTAACTGCTGGAATCAATTCCATTCTAAGCTATATAGCACCCTCAGCACACTCAGTGGTGTCATTGTTTTATACGAGTGAGTTTCGTATACTGGTTCAGCATAGGCACATTTACATTGAACAACACTCCGCTGCTGAGTGACAAAGGGTGGCAGTTGCCAAGATTTACAATCTTATAGCACTGAAGAAGACCATTCGGCCCATCATGCCTGTATCAGAATCAGTGAGCAACTGGAAGAGGGACTGGCATCCACGGAGCTTCAATGACTCTGAAAGAAATTGCTTTCATTTATATAGCACCTTTCACAGTCTCAGACATCCCAAAGTATCTTACAGACAATTAAATACTCTCTTGTCGTGCAGTCACTGTTGTAATGTAGGAACGTAGTAGCCAATTTGTGCACAGCAAGCTCCCACAAACAGCAATGTGATAACGACCAGGTAATGCGTTTTAAGGTGTTGATTGAGGGATAAGTATTAGTCAGGCACTCATATCCTGGAGAGGGTAGACCGGGCCTTGGTTTAACCTCCAACAGTGCAGCATTCCCTCAGTACTGCACTGGAGTGTCGGGCTAGATTTTGTGCTCAAGTCCCTGGAGTGGGACCATGAGCACATGACTTTCTGACCCAAGGGTGCTACCAACTGAGCCAGAGTTGACATTATTTACAAGAGAAAGGTAGAGTATAAGAGCTCACTCATGCCCATCTATAACTCAGTACATCTCATCTCATCCCAACCTTATGTCAAGACCAATGCAGTGAGGGATGTGGAAACTTCCACAGGACATGCGTGATGCCAATATCATCACCCTCTATAAGAACAAGAGTGACCGCGGTGACTGCAACAACTACCGTGGAATCTCCCTGCTCAGCATAGTGGGGAAAGTCTGCGCTCGAGTCATTTTAAACAGACTTCAGAAGCTGGCTGAGCGTTTCTACCCTGAGGCATAGTGCGGCTTTCGAGCAGAGAGATCCACCATTGACATGTTGTTCTCCCTTCGCCAACTACAGCAGAAATGCCGCGAACAACAGATGCCCCTCTACGTTGCTTTCATTGATCTCACCAAAGCCTTTGACCTCGCCAACAGATGTGGTCTCTTCAGACTACTAGCAAAGATCAGAAGTCCACCAAAGCTACTAAGTATCATCACCTCATTCCATGACAATATGAAAGGCACAATTCAGCATAGTAGTGCCTCATCAGACCCCTTTCCTATCCTGAGTGGCGTGAAACAGGGCTGTGTTCTTGCACCAACACTGTTTGGGATCTTCTTCTCACTGCTGCTCTCACATGCATTCAAGTCTTCAGAAGAAGGAATTTTCCTCCACACAAGATCAGATGGCAGGTTGTTCAACTTTGCCCGTCTTAGAGCGAAGACCAAAGTACGGAAAGTCCTCATCAGGGAACTACTTTTTGCTGACGATGCTGCATTAACGTCCCACACAGAAGAGTGTCTGCAGAGACTCATCGACAGGATTGCAGCTGCCTGCAACGAATTTGGCCTAACCATCAGCCCAAGAAAACGAACATCATGGGACAGGACATCAGAAATGCTCCATCCATCAATATCGGCGACCATGCTCTGGAAGTTGTTCAAGAGTTCACCTACCTAGGCTCAACTATCACCAGTAACCTGTCTCTTGATGCAGAAATCAACAAGCGGATGGGAAAGTCGTCCGCTGCTATGTTCAGACAGGCCAAGAGGGTGTGGGAAAATGGCTCACTGACACGGAACACAAAAGTCCGAGTGTATCAAGCCTGTGTCCTCAGTACCTTACTCTACGGCAGTGAGGCCTGGACAACGTATGTCAGCCAAGAGCGATGTCTCAATTCATTCCATCTTCGCTGCCTCCGGAGAATCCTTGGCATCAGGTGGCAGGACTGTATCTCCAACGCAGAAGTCCTCAAGGCGGCCAACATCCCCAGCATATGCACCCTACTGAGCCAGCGACGCTTGAGATGGCTTGGCCATGTGAGCCGCATGGAAGATGGCAGGATCCCCAAGGACACATTGTACTGCGAGAGCGTCACTGGTATCAGACCCACCGGCCGTCCATATCTCCGTTTTAAAGATGTCTGCATACGCGACATGAAGTCCTGTGACATTGACCACAAGTCATGGGAGTCAGTTGCCAGACAGCCATAAAGGTGGGGCTAAAGAGTGGCGAGTCGAAGAGACTTAGCAGTTGGCAGGAAAAAAGACAGAAGCGCAAGGAGAGAGCCAACTGTGTAACAGCCCCGACAACCAATTTTATCTGCAGCTCCTGTGGAAGAGTCGATCACTCTAGAATTGGCCTTTATAGCCACTCCAGGTGCTGCTCCACAAACCATTGACCACCTCTATGCGCTTACCCATTGTCTCTCGAGACAAGGAGGCCAAAGAAGAAGAAGAAGAAGGAGTCCTGGTTCCACCTCCTCTCATATCGGGAGGGACGGGGGTGAGGTACATATTTGGAGTGAACAGGAGGTCATACCCAGGTCTGGACTTACCAGAAGCCGTCAGCTAAGGCCAGGACCTGGTACATCACAGCCCCGACCTATTTCTGGAAGCTTCCACAGCACTCTTACTGGAATTGACTGGAAGCCCCATTGGGCTATTTGGGGTTCATGGTCTCTTCCAGCTCTAAGATTTTCTATGTTTAGGTAAACATGAGTCTTCAGCACAGGAGGGGAGAAAATTTGACAGGGGTGTTGGCGAAGTAAAATCTCATTAAAAAAGCACCCAAAGAAAGACTCAACTGTATGAAACCAAAAGCTGAATCGCACTGAACCAAGACATAACCAGAAGCAGACTGAAAGAGCTTGGGTTAGTAAAGTGAAATTTGAAAGTTTAAATCATCTCCTATTAAACAAAGCTGGATGTCTGGATGAAGGAGGGAGGAAGCTGGAACATTATGCAGCACTAAAAGGACAGAGTGCTGGCTGCATACCAGCGAATTCCTTCAGAGACTCACTAGAGCTCTACATCTGCTGTCTGCAGCTGTAAGCAAAACAGATGCTTGTCTTGTCAACTAACATTAGATCTAGGGATTTCTGTTCATTTATGTCTACCTGCACTGCAGACTTGTTTGTTCATTCCATGTTTTGAATATGATATATGTTGCAGTCCCGGAGCGATCCATTCCTTGTTTCTGTGTCGATGTATCCCACGTTTAGAAATTGATATATTGTCTTGATCCGTTCGATGTTTTGTATCTTATATACGTTGCAGTCCTTTTTTTTTTAGTTTAGAGATACAGCACTGAAACAGGCCCTTCAGCCCACCGAGTCTGTGCCGACCATCAACCACCCATTTATACTAATCCTACACTAATTCCATATTCCTACCATATTCCCCACCTGTCCCTGTATTTCCCTACCACCTACCTATACTAGGGACAATTTATAATGGCCAATTTCCTTGCATTAAAACTTGTACAGGTCCCACCTTTGCCAGAAACAGTCCCGGTGATCCAGGAAACTTTAGCCATCCCTCCTGCACCATCTCCTCAGCCACATATTGATCTGGTCTATCCTCCTATTCCTATACTCACTAGCACTTGCCACTGGGAGCAATCCAGAGATTACAACCTTTGAGGTCCTGCTTTTTAATCTGCTACCTAGCTCACTAAGTTCTTGTTGCAGGACCTCATCCCTCTTTCTACCTATGTCGTTGGTACCAATGTGTACCACGACCTCTGACTCTTCACCCTCTCCCTTCAGAATGTCCTGCAGTCGCTCCGAGACATCCTTGACCCTAGCACCAGGGAGGCAACATACCATCCTGGAGTCACGTATGCGGCCACAGTAACACCTACCTGTGCCCCTTACGATATAATCCCCAATTATTATAGCTCTCCCACTCCTTTTCCTCCCCTCCTGTGAAGCTGAGCCACCCGTGGTGCCACAGACATGGCTCTTGCTACATTCCCCTGAGAAACTATCTCCCCCAACATTATCCGAAGTGGAAAATCTGTTAGAAAGTGAGATGGACTCAGGGGACTCCTGCACTAGTTCTTCTACTCTGCCTGGTGGTCACCCATTCCCTTTCTGCCTGAGCAGTCTTTACCTGCGATGTGACCACCTCCCTGTACGTGCTATCCATGATGATCTTAGCCTCGCGGATGCTCCACAGTGTCGCCAGCCGCCGCTCCAGATCCGAAATGCTGGAGACACGTCCTGCACACGTGTTCGCCCTGGACACTGGAAGTGTTCCTGACTTCCCACATTGCACAGGAGGAGCACTCCATGCTGCCAAGCTGCCCTGCCATGACTTACCCTCAATTTAATTTATTCCCTTAAATTACCTTAAATTTACACGAGGGACCTTGATTCCCTAAAACAAAACACTACCTACTATATTAAAAAAAAACTGTAGACCTTTCCCTTTACTTTATTTACTTACCCAGCTATTTCGAGTTATTCCCTTTTGTGACCAGTCAGCCATGTGGGACCTTATCAAAAGCCTTGCTAAAACCCATATGGACGACATCAAATGCGCTACCCTCAATGACCCACCTTGTTACCTCCTAAAAAAATTCAGACATGATCTTCCCATAACAAGTCCGTGCTGACTGCCTTTGATTAATCCATTCATCTCTAAATGAAGATTTATCTTGTCCCTCAGAATTCTTTTCAATAATATTCCCACCACCGAGGTTAGGCTAAGTGACCTGTAATTATGCGCTCTATCCCTTTCTCCCTTTTTAAACAATGGTACAATGTTATCTGCCCTCCAGTCCTCTGGCACCACATTGAAAGGGTTGTGAAATTTTGGAATTCTCAACCCCAGAGAGATGTGGATGCTCAGCTGTTGAGCGTATTCAGGCCAGAGATTGACAGATTTTTGGATACTAAGGGAATTAAGGGATATGGGGATAATGCGAGAAGGTGGAATTGAGGTAGAAGATCAGCCATGATCTTCTTGAATGGTGGAACAGGCTCGAAGGACCAAATGAACTACTCCAGATCCTATTTCTTATGTCATGTGTCACTTCAGAAATTGCGCACATAATCGGAAGCTGATATTTCAGTGCAATACCGAGAACATGCTGCACTTTTGGATGAGAGTTGAACTGTTAAACCAAGGTTAAAGAGATCTGCCCTCTGAAGTGGGCGTAAAAGAACTCGTGGCACTATTCAACGATCAGAAGAATTCTCCCAGTGTTCTGGCCAATGTTTATCCCCCAACAAACACAATCAAAAACAGATTACCTGTTCATTAATTTCATTGCAGCTACAGATGGAAGGCGATTGCATGGGGAGGTGCCGTGGGAAGGGGCCTAGGTGTCAGGGTAATGGAGGAGTGGACCAGGGTGTTGCGGAAGGGAACGATCCCTTTGCAATGCTAACAGGGGACTTGGTGGAAATGGCGGAGGATGATCCTTTGGATGTGGAGGCTGGTGGGGTGGAAAGTGAGGACAATAGCGGGAGACTGTGTGTTGAGCCGGAAGAGATAAGTGAGGTTTTGAATGAGTACTTCTCTTCGGTATTTACGAATGAGAAGGGGTGTATTACTGAAGAGGACGGTGTGAAACAGACTGGTAAGCTCGAGGAAGTGCTCGTTAGGAGGGAAGATGTGTTGGGGTTTTTGAATAACTTGAAGATAGACAAGTCTCCCGGGCCTGACGGGGTATATCCAAGGATGTTATGGGAAGCAAGGGATGAAATTGCAGAGCCGCTGGCAATGATCTTTTCATCTTCTCTGTTGACGGGGGTGGTACCAGGTGATTGGAGGGTGGCAAATGTTGTGCCCCTGTTCAAGAAAGGGAATAGGAACAACCCTGGGAATTACAGGCCAGTTAGTCTTACTTCGGTGGTAGACAAGTTGATGGAAAAGGTGCTGAGGGATAGGATTTCTGAGCATCTGGAAAGACACTGCTTGATTCGGGACAGTCAGCACGGTTTTGTGAGGGGTAGGTCTTGCCTCACAAGCCTGATTGAATTCTTTGAGCAGGTGACCAAGCAAGTGGATGAGGGTAAACCAGTGGATGTGGTGTACATGGATTTTAGTAAGGCATTTGATAAGGTCCCCCATGGTAGACTTATGGAGAAAGTCAGGAGGCATGGGATAGTGGGGAATGTGGCCAGTTGGATTAAGAATTGGCTAACTGATAGAAGGCAGAGAGTGGTCTTAGATGGTAAATACTCAGCCTGGAGCCCAGTTACCAGTGGCGTGCCACAGGGATCAGTTCTGGGTCCTCTCCTGTTTGTGATTTTTATTAACGACTTGGATGAGGAAGTCGAAGGGTGGGTCAGTAAATTTGCAGATGATACAAATGTTGGTGGAGTTGTGGATACCGAGGAGGGCTATTGTCGTCTGCAAAGGGACTTGGATAGGTTGCAGTGCTGGGCTGAAAAGTGGCAGATGGAGTTTAACCCTGAAAAGTGTGAGGTCGTCCATTTTGGAAGGACAAACACGAATGCAAAATACTGGGTTAACGGTAGGGTTCTTGGGCATGTGGAGGAGCAGAGAGACCTTGGGGTCTATGTGCATAGATCGTTGAAAGTTGCAACTCAAGTGGATAGGGCTGTGAAGAAGGCATATGGGGTGTTAGCGTTCATTAGCAGAGGGATTGAATTTAAGAGCCGTGAGGTGATGATGCAGCTGTACAGGACCTTGGTAAGGCCTCATTTGGAGTACTGTGTGCAGTTCTGGTCGCCTCATTTTAGGAAGGATGTGGAAGCCTTGGAGAGGGTGCAGAGGAGATTTACCAGGATGTTGCCTGGAATGGAGAATAAGTCTTACGAGGAAAGGCTGAACATTCTAGGCCTCTTCTCATTAGAACGGAGAAGGATGAGGGGTGACATGATAGAGGTTTATAAGATGATCAGGGGAATAGATAGGGTAGACAGTCAGAAACTTTTTCCCCGGGTGGAGCAAAGCGTTACAAGGGGTCATAAATTTAAGGTGAAGGGTGGGAGATATAAGGGGGATGTCAGGGGAAGGTTCTTTACCCAGAGAGTGGTCGGGGCATGGAATGCCTTGCCTGGGGAAGTTGTTGAGTCAGAAACTTTAGGGACTTTCAAACGGCTTTTAGATAGGTATATGGATAAAGGAGAATGATGGGGTATAGATTAAATTGTCCTTGACAGAGGACAAAGGATCGGCACAACATCGTGGGCCGAAGGGCCTGTTCTGTGCTGTATTTTTCTATTTTTTTCTAAGGGAAACCCTGTCGCGGTTCTGGGAGGGAGGGGAAGGGGTGAGGACAGAAATGTGGGAAATAGGTTGGACATGGTTGAGGACCCTGTCGACCACAGTGGGGAGGAATCCTCAGTAGAGGAAAAACGAAGACATATCAGAAGCACTGTAGTGGAAAGTTGCATCATCAGAGCAGATGCATCGGAGATGAAGAAATTGAGAGAATGGAATGGAGTCCTTACAGGAAGCAGGGAGATCAACCCTGGTTCAACTAAGAGTGCTGGAGAGCATGCCAGGAGCAGCACCAGGCACACTTAAAAATGAGGTGCCAACCTGGTGAAGCTACAACACAGGACGAAAAGCATGTTAAACAGCAGAAACAGCATCCAGTGGTCGGAGAAAAGCAATTCCACAACCAACGGATCAGATCAAAGCTTTGCAGTCCTGCCATATCGAGTTGTGAATGGTGGTGGACAATTAAGAACTAATGTGAGGAGGAGGATCCACAAACATCTCCATCCTCGATGATGGGGGAACCCAGCACATTAGTGCAAAAGACAAGGCTGAGGCATTTGCAACGATCTTCAGCCTGAAGTGCTGAGTGGATGATTCATCTCGGTCTCCTCCTGAAGTCCCCAGCATCACAGATGCCAGACTTCAGCCAATTCGATTCACTCCACAAGATATCAAGAAACGGCTGAAGGCACTGGATACAGCAAAGGCTATGGGCCCTGACAACATCCCGGCAGTAACACTGAAGACTTGTGCTCCAGAACTTGCTGCGCCCCTAGCCAAGCTGTTCCAGTACAGCTACAACACTAGCACTTACCTGGCAATGTGGAAAATTGTCCAGGTATGTCCGACTCCTGCTCCTATTTCCTGAGCTCTTATATATAGAAATGCTTCTTGTGTGAATGTGAATTCTAATGGTCTCTGACACAACTGACCTCTACTTAGAGGCCTCAGAATTAAATTGTGTTTTTTTTAAAAAGCAATCTATGTGCGTGCTCCTTTGAACTGTTCCATCAATCAGACCCTTGAGGAATAGATTCTGTCCAGTTAAAAAATTAAAAACAATTATTTTTGAATATTGCCGATGACGAAAGTGGCTGTTTGGAGTGGGACATCATAGCAGTTAGTACAAGTGGAATACTGCCCAGTGAAGTGATCTTAACCACTATAATGTACTGCGTGTGTGAGGATGTGATGTTTCTCCTTGTGTGTTTTTCTCAGTAAGTATATTTGTCTTTGCATGTATTGCTCTCTGCGTTTGGATGTGCAGCACACTTGCCTCTGAGTCATGAAGGTCATGAGTTCAAGTCCTGTTGCAGAGTCAAGAGCACAAAATCCAGGTGGACACATCGGCTGAATTTTATCCGCCCAGCAAGAGTGGGATTGGAGGAGTGGGGGAGAAATCAGGAGAGGGCGCGCTCGCTGGGAAACCCAATGCCGTGACATCGGTTCCGGATTTTGTCAGCAGCAGGAAAGCTCCAAGCTGGCATTGCCCCTACGACGTGGCGGGACTGCAATTTGAAATGCGGAATAGCTAGTTAGAATCTATTTTTATTGAATTGAAGCTGATTTTATGGGGGGTTTTAATATAGTCGTCAGCGTATGGGGATCACGTGCCTTCAGATTCCAGGCCGTTTAAAGGTTGTGTTACTGAGGCAAGATGTCTGTGCCACTGCAGGCAGGCAGCCATGGTGAACAGTGATGCAGGAAGAGGGGTTTTGGTGTCCATTGTTGCTGGGTGCTGCTGGGCTCTCTGCAAGGGTGGCCGCAAAGGGGCATTATTGCGTCTTCAGAGGGGAGTGGCAAGGGGAAGGTCCCAAGGCAAGATCATCTTTCCAAGGACAGCTCACGCGAGAGGCTGAGACCAGCTGGTATGGGTTTCATACACTCCGTCTTTGTGGACCACCATGCTGCGCAAGAGCAGCTCAGAGGGAGGGAGGTAATAGTAAATTATTAGTGGGGGGTCAGTGTGAGGGAGAAAGTAATAAAGTCTAAATCAGAATGTTCAAGAATGTGAATGCACAGAGTGTGGATAATAAGTGGTGAGGTACAGGCACAGATTGACACATGGAAATATGATGTGTCTATAACAGAGACCTGGCTTAAAGAAGGGCAGGAGTGGGTGTTAAAATATTCTTGGATACAAGGTGCTCAGGAAAGATAGGAAAGGAAGAAATGGGGGAGGAGTGGTGGTATTGATTAAAGAGCATTACAGTGCTGGTGAGAGAGCAAATCCCAGGGGCGTCACGGACAGAATCTATTTGGCTAGAGCTAAGGAGCAAAAAAGGTGCAATCATGTTGCACGGTGTTGTCTACAGGCCACCAACTATTGGGAAGGATGCAGAGGAAAGAATTTTCAGGGAAATTACAGAGAGGTGCAAGATTTATAGAGTAGTTATAATGGGGGACTTTAATTATCCAAACATAGACTGGTATAGTAGTAATATAAAGGGCAGTGAGGAGCAAGAGTTCCTAGAGTGTTGGTTCAGGAATATTTTCTACAGCAGTATGTTTCCAGTCCAATGAGAAGGCGGGCACTGCTGGACCTGATTCTTGGGAATGAGATGGGCCAGGTGGATCAAATATCAATAGGAGAACATTTAAGTGACAGTGGTCATCGGTTTAGGTTGGTTATGGAAAAGGACAAAGAACAATCTAGAGTAAGAGTAATTAACTGGGGGAAAGCTAACTTCAATGGGTAAGAACATATCTGAACCGAATAAATTGAAATCAAAGGTTGGCAGGAAAAACAGTCGATGAAAAATGGGCTACCTTCAAAGAAGAGATAGCTCGCTTGTATGTTCCTTCGAAGTGGAAAGCTAGGGTAAACAAATCCAGAGCTCCATGGATGACAAAAAAGATAAAGATTAAGATGAAAAAGAAAAAGTGTGCTTATGACAGATGTCACATGGATAATACAATGGAGATGCAGGCTGAAAATAGAATGGTCAGCGGGAAGTGAAAAAGCAAATAAGACAAGAAAAGACGGAGTATGAAAAGAGACTGGCAGTTAACATAAAAGGGAATTACAAAGTATTCTATAGGCATATAAATAGTAAAAAGGTGGTAAAAGGAGGAGTGGGGCTGATAAAGGACCCAAAAGGGGATTTACACATGGAGGCGTGGAGAATAGCTGAGGTGCTAAATCCAAGGAACAAGATGCTACCCAGGCCACAGTGAAAGAGGAGGTAATTAATACACTAGTAGGATTTAAAATTGATAAGGAGGAGCTATTAGATAGGCTGTCAATACTTAAAATTGATAAAGCACCAGGACCAGATGAGATGCATCCAAGGATACTGAGGGGTGAGAGTGAAAGTTGCGGAAGTACAGACCATAATGTTTCAGTCTTCCTTAGACCCAGGGGTGGTGCCAGAGGTCTGGAGAATTCCAAATGTTACACCCTTGTTCAAAAAAGAATCTATAAAGATAAGCTGAGCAATTACAAGCCAGTCAGTTTAACTTTGGTGCTGGGGAAACTTCTACAAATAATAATTCAGGACAAAATTGATTGGCAATGGACAAATGCAGTTTTTTTTATTTTCGTTCATGTGGACATCACTGGGTAGGCCAGCATTTATTACCCATCCCTAATTGCCCTTGAACCGAGTGGCTTGCTAGGCCATTTCAGAGAACAGTTAAGAGTCAACCACATTGCTGTGGGTCTGGAGTCACATGTAGGCCAGACCAGGTAAGGATGGCAGGTTTCCTTCCCCAAAGGACATTAGTGAGCTAGATGGTATTTTTACAACAATTAGACTAGTTTTTCAATTCCAGAATTTATTAATTGAATTAATAGCTTTGCAATTCTAGATTTTATTAATTGAAATTTCGCCATCTGTCATGGTGGGGTTTGAACTCATGTCACCAGAGCACTTGCCTGGGCCTCTGGCTTACAAGTCCAGTGATATTACCACTACACCACAGCCTTCCCTGGTGGTTAATTAAGGAAAGCCAGCACTGATTTGTCAAGGGAAACACGTGTTTAACGAACTTGCTGGAGTTTTTTGAAGAGGTAACAGAGAGGGTTGATGTGGTATACATGGATTTCCAGAAGGCATTTGATACAGTGCTGCACATCAGAGTTGTGAGCATATAGTTCATGGAATAAAAGGGGCATTAGCAACATGGATACAAAATTGGATGTGTGACAGGAAGCAGACAGTAGTGATTAATGGATGTTTTTTGGGCTGGATGAAGGTTTGTAGTGGAGTTCCCCAGGGGGCAGTGTTGGGATCCTTGCTTTTTATTTATTTGGAGATACAGCACTGAAACAGGCCCTTCAGCCTACCAAGTCTGTGCCAATCAACAACCACCCATTTATACTAATCCTACATTAACCCCATATTCCTACCACATCCTCCCTACCCTGGGGGCAATTTACAATGGCCAATTTACCTATCAACCTGCAAGTCTTTGGCTGTGGGAGGAAACCGTAGCACCTGGCAAAGACCCACACAGTCACAAGGAGAACTTGCAAACGCCACACAGGTAGTACCCAGAACTGAACCCGGGTCGCTGGAGCTGTGAGGCTGCAGTGCTAACCACTGCGCCACTGTGCTGCCCTAATATTTCCTCATATATTTTAATGACCTAGACCTTGGTGTACAGGGCACAATTTCAAAATCTGTGGATGATACAAAACTTGGAAGCATTGTGAACTGTGAGGAGGATAGTGTAGAACTTCAAAAGGACAAAGACAAGTTAGTGAATTGGGCAGACAAGTGGCAAATGAAGTTCAATGCAGAGAAATGTGAAGTGATTCATTTAGTAGGAAGAACATGGAGAGACAAGATAAAATAAAGGGTACAATTCTAAAGGGGTTCAGGAGGAGAGGGACCTGGGTGTATATGTGCTTAAGTCATTGAAGGTGGCAGGACAGATTGAGAGCGCAGTTAATAAAGCATACAGTATCCTGTGCTTTATTAATAGGGGCATAGAGTACAAGAGCAAGGAAGTTATGTTGAACTTGTATAAGACACTAGTTCGGCCTCAGCTGGAGTACTGAGTCCAGTTCTGGGCGCTACACTTTAGGAAAGAGGTGAGGGCATTGGAGAGAGTACAGAAGAGAGTCACGAGAATGGTTCCAAGGATGAGGAACTTCATTTATGGAGATAGATTGGAGAAGTTGGGACTATTTCCCTTAGAGAAGAGAAGGCTGAGAGGTGATTTGATTGAGGTGTTCAGAATCATGAGAGGTCTGGACAGAGTAAATAGGGAGAAACTGTTCCCACTTGTGAAAGGATCGAGAATGAGAGGGCACAGATTTAAAGTAATTGACAAAAGAAACAAAAGCGACATGAGGAAAAGCTTTTTCATGCAGCAAGTTGTTAGGATCTGGAATGCACTGCCTGAAAGTGTGGTGCAGACAGGTTCAATCAAAGCATTCAAAAGGGAATTAGAGTGTTATATGAAAAGGAGGAATGTGCAGGATTACGGGGCGAAGGCGGGGGAATGGCATTCAGAGAGCTGATGCAGACACGATGGTCCGAATAGCCGCCTTCTGTGCAGTAACAATTCTGTGATTCTGTGATTCGTGCCTGTGCTGTCTCTTTGGAAGAGATATACAATCAGCTCCACTCCCCCCCCTCCCCCCATCCCCGCTTTCTGCCCAATACTTTGTAAATTTCACCATTTCAAGTTTATATCCAGTTATTTTTTGAAAGTTACTATTCAATGTCCTTCTACCGTCCTTTAAGGCAGTGCATTCCAGATCATAACAACATACTGTGTGAAAAAAATTCTCTGCATTTTCATCTTGCATTTTTGCCAGTTATCTTAAATTTGCATTGTCTAGTTACTGACTCTCCTGTCAATGGAAACACGGTTGATGCAGTGCATCCTGTAGATTGTGTGTACTACAGTCACAGTACACTGGCAACATAAGGGGTGGATATTGAGTCCAGAGCTGCACCAATAACAATAACAACTTGTATTTATTTATATAGTGTCTTTAATATAGCAAAACAGTTCAAAGCACTTCACAGGATCATTATCAACAAAATTTGTCACCAAGCCACATATTAAGGCTGATGACCAAAAGCTTGGTTAAAGAGGGAGGTTTTAAAGAGCGTCTTAGAGGAGGAAAGAGAAGTAGTGAGGTAGAGAGGTTTAAGAAGGGAATTCCAGAGCTTAGGGACTTGGCAACTGAAGGCATGGCCACCAAAGATTCAGTGATTCAAATCAGGGATGCTTAAGAGGCCAGAATTGGAAGAAGGCAGATATCTTGGTTGGAGGTGATTACGGATTTTTTTTTTCATTCATGGGATGTGGGCGTCGCTGGCCAGGCCAGCATTTATTGCCCATCCCGAATTGCCCGTTAGAAGGTGGTGGTGGGCTGCCTTCTTGAACCGCTGCAGTCCATGTGGGGTAGGTACACCCACAGTGCTGTTAGGAATGGAGTTTCAGGATTTTGACCCAGCGACAGTGAAGGAACGGCGATATAGTTCCAAGTCAGGATGGTGTGTGGCTTGGAGGGGAACATGCAAGTGGTGGTGTTCCCATGTATTTGCTGCCCTTGTCCGTCTAGTTGGTAGAGGTCACGGATTTGGAAGGTGCTGTCTAAGGAGCCTTGGTGCGTTGCTGCAGTGTATCTTGTAGATGGTAGACACTGCTGCCACTGTGTGTCGGTGGTGGAGGGAGTGAATGTTGGTAGATGGGGTGCCAATCAAGCGGGCTGCTTTGTCCTGGATGGTGTCGAGCTTCTTCAGTGTTGTTGGAGCTGCACCCATCCAGGCAAGTGGAGAGTCTTCCATCACACTCCTAACTTGTGCCTTGTAGATGGTGAACAGGCTTTGGGGAGTCAGGAGGTGAGTTACTCACCACAGGATTCCTTGCCTCTGACCTGCTCTTATAGCCACGGTATTTATATGGCTACTCCAGTTCAGTTTCTGGTCAATGGTAGCCCCTAGGATGTTGATAGTGGGGGATTCAGCAATGGTAATGCCATTGAATGTCAAGGGGAGATGATTAGATTCTCTCTTGTTGGAGATGGTCATTGCCTGGCACTTGTGTGGTGCGAATGTTACTTGCCACTTATCAGCCCAAGCCTGGATATTGTCCAGGTCTTGCTGCATTTCTACACGGACTGCTTCAGTACCTGAGGAGTCAGATATAGGGACAGGTGAGGTTGTGGAGGGATTTGAAAACAAGGATGCAAATTTTAAAATAGACGTGTTGCTTAACTGGGAGCCAATGTAGGCCAGTGAGTTCAGGGATGATGGTGCAGTACCAATCAAGAGATCTGTCCTGGATGGAGTTGAGCTTCTTGAATGTTGTTGCTTCTACATCCATTCATAAGTGGATAATATTCCATCAGACTCCTAACTTAGGTGGAGTTAGGAGTTGAGACACTCATCACACTGTACCCAGCCTCTGCCCAGCTCTGGTTGGTACAGTTCAGCTTCTGGTTGATGGAGATTTCCAAGATATGGATGCTGGGGACTCAATGATGTCGATGCCATTGAAGGTCAGGAAGGAATGACTGGGCTCACTCTGGTTTCAGATGGTTAAGACCTGACACTCAATTAGCCATTATGTTACGTTCCACTTCACCAAATCCTGCTGTAGGTTGCAATGGACTGCTTCATTATCAAAGTTGTGTAAATTGAGCTGAACACTGGAATGATCAGCACAGCCCCATCTGATGACAGAGTGAAAGTCATTTTGACAAAGTGTCTGGGGATGGTTGGGCTAAGAACACTTCCTTGATAAAGTAATGCCCAATAGCTTTGATTACTGGCCTCTAACAACCATAACCATCTTTCTTTGCATCAAGTATAACTCCTGCCATTGGAGAGTTTCCTCTGTCTTCAGTTTGGCGTGTTAGATATTGTTATTTATTTATGAATAGATGTTCTATCTATTCCTCATAACCAATAAGGCTCTTCAAATATACAGGTCAGCACTCATGGATTTATTAAATATATAGTACTCACCATAGCAATTAGCACATATTTAATTGGCATTGTGCTTACAATCACACTGGGAGATGGTGATTGCGGAATCATACACAGAACATAGGAATATAAGAACAGGAGTGGACCACTCAGCCCATCGAGCCTGTTCTGCCGTTCAATGAGATCATGGATAGCCTGTATCCTAAATCCATTTACCCACCTTGGCTCCTTATCCCTTAATACCTTTGACTAGTAAAAATCTACTGATCTCAAGATTTAAAATTATTAATTGAACTAGCATCTACTGCTTTTTGTAGAAAGTTGCAGACTTCTACCACCCTTTGCACGAAGACGTGTTTGCTAACTTCCCTTCTGAATGGCCTGATTTTAAAGTTGTTCCTTATCCTGGACACACCCAGCAGAGGAAAAGGTTTTTTTCTATTTACTCTATCAGTGTTTTTCAAATACTAAAAATCTCAAACAAATCAAACCTTTTATGTTCCATGTATGCATTACTATTCTGTGCTCAGTATCCTGGTTGATCAAACTTCTGAATTCAAATTTGCTATGTTTATAGCCTTTTTTGAGCTCAAGATCCTTCCCAAAAGTGCCCCTATAAGGCATGCACACCACAAACTGATCATACCTTATCCGCATGCAATTCTACATTGCTAAGCTACAGTACGTGATCAATTATAATTTACAATGATTCCCTTTCTATGGGCGAAGGTGATTTACTCCTCCAATCACTCTGTTTTGACCATCTTAACTTGGCTACAGTAAGCACATTCTCCCTATCTCTCTTTCTCCAGGTCACAAAACCATTTTTTTGTGAAGTTCTAAAGACACTGGAGCCAAGCACGATTGTTTTCAATCATTCAGAGACTGATAAGCCGAAATGCCAGGAAGGATCTGTCCTTTTCTGTGGAATCATTAAAACAGCGATTTAGAGTGGAATTCTGCTATACTGTGTTTTGACAAGAGTACTGGAGTCAACACTCTAATATTTAACCCTTTTTAACCTTAGACCACCTGAAATACGAGTACTGTTTTATGCCACACTTGCTCAGATGTGCCTTGATGTCAAGGGCAGCTACTGTCACCTCTCCTCCTAGGCATTCAGGTCTAAGGACCATGGCTTGATCAAGGCTGGGGTGATGTCTGGAGCCGTGGTTCTGGCAGTGTCGGTGAGCAAATTATTGCAGGATAGGCGCTCTTTGAGGGCACTACTGACAACTCCTTCTAGCACTGTATTGATGATGGTAAGGAGGCTGATGGGGCAGAATTAGCCAGGTTAGACTTATACAGTTTGTTGTAGATGGGACACACCTGAGAAATATTCGAAATAACAGAGGGAAAAGAAATCAGCTAAGAGGACACAGATTGAAGGTAATTGGCAAAAGAGCCAGAGGCGAGATGAGAAAAATTTTCAAAAGGGAGTGGGATAAATACTTGAAAAAGAAAAAAATTGCAGGGCTATGGGGAAAGAGCAGGGGAATGGGCCTAATTGAATAGCTCTTTCAAAGAGCTGTCACAGGCATGATGGGCTGAATGACCTCCTTCTATGCTATATTCTAATTAAGAAGGAACAATAACAATAAAAACATTATATTTATGTCGTGCCTTTAATGTTATAAAATGTCCCAAGCTGCTTCACAGGAGGTTTATAAAGCAAAATTAAACACTGAGCCACATAAGGCGATATTAGAGCAGTTGGGTCAAAGAAGTGGACTTTAAGGGGTATCTCAAAGAAGGAAACGACAACTCTCGACATTCCTCCCACCTTCCCCGGATCATGACCCCACCACCAAACATCAAGTCATTGTTTTCAGGACTAACACTGACCTCATCTCCTCTGGAAATCTTCTCTCCATGGCCTCTAAACTCATAGGGACCCAGCCCCATATAGCCCCCTTCTACCTCCTTCCTAAGATCCACAAACAGAAGTGCCCTGGTAGACCTATTGAGCTGGATTCATGGGCACTATTGACATAGGGTTGGAGGCAGGTGGGGTGGGGCACGGAAAATTGCGACGGGTGGAGGGAAGGGTTAGTGGAAGGCCTGTCACCTCCTGTTGCCAAGTAATCTTACCGGGGGGGGGGGGGAAGGGGGGTGGAGGGCAGGAACGGCTGAAGACAGCCTTCCAACCCGAGACCAATTGAGGCCCTTAAGTGGCCTATTAACGGCCAATTAAGGGCCTCTTCCCTCCAGGATCTTACCAGTGGCATGGGGTCCTCCACCATGCAGAGAGGGTGCCTTGTAACATGAGGTGTATTCTCTGCGGGCTTTGCGGGGGTCCCTCCTCCTTGGGCAATCTTTGGCCCACGGAGGACCCCTGCCAGCATCCACTTTACCCCCGGGACCTTCTCCCCCTGGACTGCATGACCATCCTCCGCACCCCTGGCTGGGGCCTTCCAAACTTGCCCGGCGACTCCGCCTCACTTATCAGAGGTCTAGGGTCTCAGCGCTAGGCCTATGTCCAGGGCCTCTGCATTATCGACAGTGGCCACTGCTCCTGGTGGCTCTGCTGATACTGCTGAGCTGCCAGCCCTGTGATTGGCCAGCAGCTCTTGCAGATGGGATCCCCATCTTTAAAGGCTCGGGGATTCCAAAACAGGACCCCCTGTAGACAAAACAAAGGAGGATTGCTCTGGGGTCGAGGGGAGCAGTGGGGGGGGGGGGGGGGGTGGGGAGTGGGGGGCATGAAAAGGCAGAGTCTCTGTTGCATTTGTTTGGATGATGGTACCAATTCTAATTTCCCTATCGCCAGACAACTTTCACTCCCTTCCATGATTTGTCACTGCTGTCACCATGATTTATGGGTCTCCCAAAGTGTGATTAAAAATAAAATGACCAACATTAAACCAAGCTCGTAGTTTCAATTACCTGCAGTGAGTGGAAAAGCCCAGGAGGCAGCAATGTATCCTCTACCTTTTTTTCAGAATCCCTGAGATCAGATAGATCAGTCATATTGGCAGCCAGAAAACTCCAACCTGATGTGAATGTTTCCAGCCCCTCTCCTAAGACTTGAGCACATATTCTAGGCTGCTGACTCAATGCAGCACTGAGTTTCTGCTGCATTGTCAGAGGTGCTGTTTTTCAGATGAGATATGACATTGTGCTCCATTTGCCTGTCTGGGTGAACTTTAAAAAAATCAATCATGATGCTTTTCCTTGAAGAGTTGGGTGTCCGGGTCAACATTCCTCCCTCAACCACCCAACACTTACAAAAGTTATACTAAGTGCTCATGCAACTCACCTGCTGCTTGGGATCTTGTCCACAGTTAGCTGCTGCATTTGCAACAGTATCTGCACTTCAAAGCTTACTCATTTCTTGTATTGTCCTGAGGACATGATCGGGTGCTATGGAAAGGATATTTCTTCCTTATCCAAAATATAGAAACACTAAACTGGTAGAAAGAGGAAAGGAGAGCATGAGAGAGCACGAGTGAACAGTGAAAGAGTGACATTGCCCAGGGGGAAAAGGTGGTGTAGTGGTAATGTCACTGGACTAGTAATCCAGTCATGGCACTTGAACCTCATCTGAACCTGCTCAATAATGACCCTTGTGCTCAGGTGGCATTAGTTGTAGTATCTCTTAGCCCCATGGCAGGCTTACACGCCGGTGTCATCAGCCATCTCTTCAAGGGATAAGTCTTATCTGCTTAGAGCCATCCAGGGATTTCCGACAGCTCCGGGAAGAACTGCGGCACCTGCGATTGCTGGGGGATGAAGGTGTCATGGCAGCTTCCAGGATAGCGTGCACATACCTGCATAAAGAGGTCACATACCAACTGAAAGTTTGTGGAGTGGAATCCTTTCCTCTTGAGAATCACCCTGGCTGGTCAGTCGATGCCTTGATGGCCACATGGGTGCAATCAATGATCCCCTGCACCCGAAGGAAACCAGTGAAGGAGGCAAATTCCACTGCCCTTTGGGCATGAGTACCACTATCCACCTGGAATTCAATCTAATCCCCTGCCCTCTCGAACAGAGCGTTCATTACCTCCGTGATGCAATGATACATAAGAACACAAGATCTCTGCTTAAAAAAGAAAAAAAATTGCCGGACTGTGGAGAAAGAGCAGAGGAGTGGAACTAATTAGAGTCATAGTCATAGAGTCATTCTGGCACAGAAGGAGGCTATTTGGCCCATCAAGTTCATGCTAGCTCTCTGTACAGCAATCCAATCAGTCCCATTCTGCCGCTGAATCCCTGTAGCCCTGCAAGCTAATTTTCCTCAAGTGCCCATCCAATTTCCTTTTGAAATCATTGATTGTTTCCACTTCCACCAGCTTCATAGGCAGAGAGTTCTAGCTCATTACCACTCGTTGTGTAAAAAAAAGTTCCTTACATTCCCCCCTGCAGCTCTTGCCCAAAACCTCAAATCTGTTATTACACTTGCAGAGAGCTGGCACAGGGGTGGCGGGTCGAATGGCCTCCTTCTGTACCACAAAGTAACAATCAAACCTGAAACCTGCTGAACTGTATGGCTCAGTTACAAAGTGCTGTTATCAACCGGATCAGCAAGGGGATTATGTTATAATCTGAAAAATACTTCTTTAGTTCATTTTAATTGCGGGTGAATGTGAACATGGTGCAGCCACAAGGCCTGAGCTGATTCTTTAAAGGTGTTTAAAGGGTGGCACAGTGGCGCAGTGGTTAGCACCGCAGCCTCACAGCTCTAGGGACCTGGGTTCAATTCTGGGTACTGCCTGTGTGGAGTTTGCAAGTTCTCCCTGTGTCTGCGTGGGTTTCCTCCGGGTGCTCCGGTTTTCTCCCACATGCCAAAGACTTGCAGGTTGATAGGTAAATTGGCCATTATAAATTGCCACTAGTATAGGTAGGTGGTAGGGAAATATAGGGACAGGTGGGGATGTGGTAGGCATATGGGATTAGTGTATGGGTGGTTGATGGTCGGCACAGACTCGAAGGGCCTGTTTCAGTGCTGTATCTCTAAAAAAAATTTTAAAAATTGTGTTTTCGTTTATCTGTGTGTGACCAGGATTAAGGCTCTCCCTTGAATGTTATCATTTTTTACCAGGGGCATCTTGGTCACTGGTTTATCAATCATTTAAAGTTCGACAGGAACTGAATCCCTTTCTCTGACTTTTATGAGGGGTTCAGCTTTTCGATGTTAAAGTAATGGCTTTTCAGTTCTCCACAGCCTGTATTTTTATTTTGGGAGACTGATGCTGTGTCTGTGGCTTGAAGATCAATGGATGATTTATCTTGTGTGCATGGCTGATGGGTTATTTCAAACAATTATGTGATGAAGCATGTGACATATGCATGCACGCATGGCTAGAAATTTCTCTGTGATGCCATGCCCTGCCTGTGCAAGAAATTATATGCACAAGATGAACTGAAATCTCACTGATATTTTCTTCGCCTTTTGAAAGAAAGACTTGCATTTCTATAGCACCTTTCGTGACCTCTGGACGTCCCAAAAGACTCTACAGCCAATTAAGTAATTTTGAAATATGTTCGCTGTTGTAAGGTAGGAAATGTGGCAGCCGGTTTACACAGCAAGCTTCCACATACAGTAATGTGATAATGGCCAGACAATCTGTTTTTAGTGATGTTGATTGAGGGATTATATATTGGCCAGAATACCAAAGAGAACTCCCCAGCTCTTCATTGAAATAGTACCATAGGATCGTTTATGTCCACTTAAAGGGCAGACGAGGCCTCAGATTTTAACATTTCACCTGAAAGTCGGCACCTCCGACAGTACAGCACTCCCTGAGTACTGCCTTAGAGCCTCTGGAGTGTGGCCTGAACCCATGACTTTCTGATACAGAGAGTGCACTGAGCCAAAGCTGCTACCTAACAGGCATACAGTATCGGCACAAACCTATTCTAAAGCTGCCGTTAAATCGGCAATCTCAGTCATAAGTGGAGAATGGGTCACACTGGAAAGTGGGACTATAGTGCTGAATCTGAGAGGCACTGCTGGAGTAGAGAGGGATTTAATTTGTGTCTGAGTTGGCTCTGCCTGCCCAGGTTGAAGGAACACTATATTAAACACAATAGAAAAGCAAAATATTGTAGATTCTGGAAATCTGAAAGAAATAAAGAAAATGCTGGAAGTACTCAGCAGCTGTGGCAGCATCTGTAGAGAGATAAACCGAGTTATTGTTTCAGGTCAGTGACCTTTCATCAGACCTGGAAAATGTTATAGATGCAACACATTTGAAGCAAGTACAGAGGCAGGGAAAGGGGAAAGAACAAAAGGGAAGGTCTGTGATAGGGTGGAAGACAGGAGAGATTAAATGACAAAAGTGATGATGGTGCAAGGCAAAAGGAGGTGGTAATGGGACAAGTAAAGAAACAAAACGTGGGTCCAGAGGAAGTATAAATTGTAATATTACTTGTTTCTTTGCTATGTGAACTATTGTGAGATTCACAGGACTGCAAGTAAAATCCAAAGAAAATGTGGGTTTTTATTATAATTTAAACTAGAACAGATATATACACAGCTACTGTAGGAGTACATCTACACACGTCTCACTCTGTTAGGTTACACCCACAACTCCCTGGTCATGTGTGACATGACATCACTTTCTCCGATGACCTTCACTTACAGCCTCTTAAAGTGGCCACACAACATAAATGGCAGTAGCAGACTCATTATGGACAGCTGCTGACCAAAGGAAATGGGTACACTGGTTGCGATCTGAAATTTGCTGAACTCGATGTTGAGTCTGGAAGGCTGTGAAGTGCCGAATTGAAAGATGAGATGCTGTTCCTCGAGCTTATGTTAAGCATAATGAAGGAATTCGAGCTACCTGAAATGAGATGTGGTCCCTCAATACCTTCACATTGATGACCACAGGACTTTGCTTAAAAAGAAACAGAAACAGCAATTAGAAATTGTGGAGGAATGCTTGTTGACTGATTTCATAGAACCATAGAAAGATTACAGCACAGCGCTGGCTGAAAAAACTAGCCACCCAATGTAGTCCAACTTTCCATCACCTGGTCCGTAGCCTTGCAGGTTACAGCACTTCAGATGCAGGTCCACGTACCTTTCAAATGAATTGAGGATTTCTGCCTCCAGTACCAATCTGGGCAGTGAATTCTAGACACCCACCACCATGTGGGTGAATAAGTTTTTCCTCATGTCTCCTCTAATCCTTCTACCAATAGAAAAGGAATGCCCCAAAGGACACAGGGGAGATTATCAAAAAAATCCACCCCCAGTCAGGGGAAAAGGGAAACAACAATGGCCTGAAGTGAGGTCAGAGTGGATCCACCCACTGCAGACTCCCAGGATCAGAACTCAAGTCCAGAGCTAATTAAATCCAACAATCTCCTTGCAGACCCCAACAAGAACAAGAACAAAGGCACCCTAGACAATTATGGAAATCTGCAGGCACGAAGCTCCCCCAAAAACCACATGTTTATTGCGATGTCCATTTCCAGCTTATTACCAGCTGATACTGGTAGTTCTGCCCAGTTCCCAAAGTAAGCACTGAAAGGGATTAGCATGCTTAATGATCGCTTAGTGTTCCCTTGAATCTGAAGTCACTTTGTACATGATGTCTCAGCCCTCATTATTGCAGCACAGCCTCTGTTCCTCAAACATGGACCATGCTTTCAGAATATTAATTCTGTAGCGGGTATCCTCATGATCATCAGATTATCTGCAGCCTCTTAGCTTTGTGTAGACTGCCACTGCTTGTGTTTATGATGAGGGCATCAAGAGATCTACAGCTTCAAGGAAATGGTGTTCTGTAGGAGTTTAAACATCAATCTGGAGTTCAGTATCTCAGTTTGTAAACAATTATTGCTGTTTTGTAATGATGTAGTAAAGTAGATGAATACTTAAAGAGGAAAACAAGTGCTGATGTATGGAGAGAGAGCAGGCTTATGGGACAAATTGGATAGTTCTTACCAAAAACCAGCACAGTGTCATGCTCGGCCCCCACCTGCCAAGAACGAGGCACATTAATTTTGTCATGAACATTGATTTAAACTGTTACTGGAGTGGAGAAATGACTTGTTAAACAGATCAGCCATGGCTGGAAAAACATTTGCATATTAACAGACAGTGTTTGGAAGGACAAAGCAGCCATTCCCTGACACATTCAACCCACATGGACTGTTCGTCATCGGATGTTGAAGGTCGGGGAGCTTGCATTCCAGGTTGACTGCTAAGATGGCCGAATACACAAACAGACATGGTCAAACCAGCTAGTCATATGACTAACCTACTGGGCAACCTGAGTATTTGGAATCCGTGCAAACAATTTGGGCAGAAAGTCTGTTTGCTCCTGGACTGACAAGATCTCTCTCCTGTCTGCTTCCATCTCTTTCTCACAAGCCTCTGAATCCACTGAAGACACATGAACCCCAAGAGAGAAAAGTGTCCTACAGTGAACAGGGTTTAAGAAGAATACTGGGCTCCAACAAAAAGCAAGATCTACCTACAATCAAGGACTCTACAATGAGCTCGAAGAACCATAATAGCAACTCTTCAGATATTTCCACTTTATTTTTCTTCTGCTCTTTTCTGTACCTATTTGCATGTGTGTATCGTGTGTGCATGCTCGCATGGGCGCGTCGTGTATCTGTAGGCATTAACTGAAATAGAGTTTAAGTTTAATAAAATTTCAACTTTTCTTCTTTAAACCTAAGAAAACCTGTTTATGCTGATTTCTTTGCCTTATAATTGGAAAACGGTGAACAAGGATTCACCAAAGTGGGAGCTAAATAACACAGTGTGTTTAAAAATAAAACCCTGTTCCAATAAGACCAGGTGAAGGCTGAAAGGGAACCCTAGACCTCTTTCTCACCTGGTCATAACAGAAATTTGGGTGCGACCATCCCAGATTTTACCCACAGATAAGTGAGAGAAATTGGAAGGTTTTCTTGTGGTTGGGCGTGCTTGACTACTAACATGTTTGCAACTGAAGCTAGTCGCTCTCCAAGCCAAGGTGAAGTAACTTGGGATAAGTTAAAAGCACTGCCTATGGAGGAGTCGAGGAAAATGGCTGAGCAGTGTGGGATCACTGTACATGGCAAGGCTAGGAACTCGGACCTCCTAAGGCTAGTGGCTAACCATTTTTCCCTTGAATCTGAAGAAGCAGAAACAGAGTTAGAAGCAGACTCCGACAGGGTATTGTTAGCAACGATACAATTGGAACAGAGAAAACTTGAATTTGAGAAGAGAGAGAAAGAATATTCCAGAAAGAATGCGAAGAGAGAGAGTTGAAGTGACTTGAGTTAACTAGGGGCCGACAGAGTAACCCCAATAAAAGCATGGCCACGATGGAGGAGTATCATTCGGGCTGGGGAGTAAATTGTTAAAACTAGCTCAACTAATTCCAAAATTCAATGAGGAGGATGTAGAAGAATTTTTGTGTCCTTTGAGAAATTGGCAAGGCAGCTAAAATGGCTAGCTGAGAACTAGCCTCTTTACTACAAAGAAAGCTAACTGGAAAAGCCCATGAGGTTTATTCCCTGTTGCCAAATGAGAGTTCATCAAATTATAAATTGACCAAAAATGCTATCCTCGGAGCATATGAATTAGTACCCGAAGCCTATTGCCAAAAGTTTAGAACCCTCAAGGAGTAAGCTAATCAAAATTATCTGGAGTTGAAAGAAGTAAACAGCTCAGCTATGAGAATCTCAGGGAAGTAATTCTGTTAGAAGAATCTAAACACTCTCTCCCACTTTCCATAAAGACCCATGCTGATGAGCAATGGGTCTAGAGAGCCCGGCAAGCGGCCGTCCTAGCCAATGAGTTTGCCTTAATTTATATGTTGGTTTCCCAGGGGAGAACCTTTCCTAGACACCCCTGCAAATCCAAAAGGGACAAAGGGCGGGAAGGTGATAGGAGGCAAAGCAGTCTTGGGAGAGAAAGGAAAGCAGGAGACACAGGGGCCACTCCTCTAGCCAAAAAGGAAGGTGCTGTGAACAAGAGTGAGACCCGGAGACCTGTGTGCTTCTATTGTAATAAAGCAGGGCATTTAAGAGCTGACTGCTGGAAACTAAAGGGAAACCTGTAGGGTTATTCAGGGCACATCTGCTCAGTGACGAAGACAACCTGATGGAAAACACAGCAGAACAAGCTGCGGCTTTAACTGGAGTAAGAGTGAGACTCAGGAAGTCTACCGCTGCAAGTACAAGAAAATTTAATAGGGTTCCTGAAGGTTATCAGGGTTTTATGTCTGAAGAGAGAGTAACCTCATACCCCTCGGGTGGGGCAAGCACACCCATAGCGAATCTCAGGGACACAGGGGCCACTAGATTCCTTTAACTGGGAAAGGGCCTGACCTTTCCCCCAGAGAGTGCAGTGAACACTAAAATAGTGGTGAATGGTATTGGAGGGCAGTGTATGCCTGTACCTGTACACCGGGTGCACCTGGAGTTTCGGGACCGGTGACCCTAGGGATTGTCCCTAGTTTGCCTGTGGGCGGGGTTGACCTGCTCCTAGGTAATGATCTGGCAGGGGTGAAGGTGGTAGCACCCCCCCCACCCCACCCCCCCATCCCCCAACAGTGAAAGAAAGACCGCAGGAGGTCAGAGAGACAGGGCAGTGGCAGGAGATGGTCCCCTGCAGTTTCCCTGAATATGTAGTGGATCAGGCCATGATCAAACCAGCTCCCCCAGAGGAGACTGCATTGGCACTGCAGGCAGATGACCACGAGGTCTGCTTGTCTGAGATTTTCTTTGGAATGTTTGGAGACCCAGGGAATGACTTAAATGGATTTTCCATAGCTGAGATTCAGCGAGCCGACCCAGTATTGCGAGAGTTAGCACAGGCTGCCCAATCTGAAAGTGAAGCAGCGGGAGTCCCTGATTGCTACTATTTAAAGAATGAGGTACTGATGAGGAAATGGAGTTCTCCTCACAGACCTGAGGGAAAGGAATGGACAGTTTACCAGTTAGTGGTGCTGCAGAGGTACCAGAGAGAAATATTAAGAAGGGCCCACGAGACTACAGTGGCTGTACAGTGCTACATGCCAGTATATGAAAGATCAAAGCCCACATAAGACAGCAGTTTGACTGGCCAAAACTCCACAAAGATGCGGTGGAGTACTGCAGGAGTTGCCACATCAGGCAGGTTGAGGGGAAGCCCCAACCTACAGTGAAACCTGCACCCTAAGTCTTGTATTGGTGCTATGAGGACCCTCCAGTAAAGGGCTGGTGAACTATAAGGGACCCCTGCCGTGAAGGGGAAAAAGTGACCAAGAGGGCAGGTTAAAGGAAGTTTGGGAGGAATCTTGGATGAAAATCCCTACTGTCTGGTTAGCCAACACTGAAAAATGGGAAAAGTTAGAACCCACATTCTCCTATTTAAATGCAGGCACTAGAAGCACCCCACCAGAGTTGCTAACAGCATTTACAGGAACCTGCAGAGACAAAGAAAGAGCTATAGGGGCAGAGAAACTGTGAGGGTGATGCCGCAACTAGTCGAAGTGCCACAGGGGAGTGCAATAGACAAAGCGGAGATTAGCAAAGAACCTTCCCCCACAGTCAAAGAAAAAAAGGAACCACCCATCCCCTGAAGTAAAAAGCCTTTGTATGACTCAGCAAAGCACTGAAAGAGAGTTCGGAATAGACCCACCCACTACTGACTTTTTTTACATTAAAATTTACCTCAGCAGGAACAAAGACTCTCGGCAGCCATGGAAATGGGCAAACGGAAGAGAAATTTCCCCCCAAAAATGAACCACATGTTTATTGGGATGCCAAAAATGGGGCAATTAAAGCAGCACTGACACCAAAAGAAGACAGACTGTAATAAGTTTTAGGATTTATGAATGAATGGGAATGAATGAGAGAACTGCATGCTTTTTTCTGCATCTTACATTTTTTCTCAACCCTTTGAATTTATTGCACTTTTCTCAAATCGCATTTCATTCCGCTGGGTGTGGAGATGTCATGCTCTGCCCCCACCTGCCAAAAATGAGACATATTAATTTTGTCATGAACATTGATTTTATACTGTTACTGGAGTGAAGAAAGGACTTGTTAAACAGATCAGCTGTGGCTGGAAAATATATTTGCATATTGACAGACAGTGTTTGGAAGGACAAAGCAGCCAATACACAAACAGACATGGTCAAACCAGCTAGTCATATGACTAACCAGCTGGGCAACCTGAGTATTTTAAATTTGTGCAAACAATTTGGGCAGAAAGTCTGTTTGCTCCTGGACTGAGAAGATCTCTCCTGTCTGCTCCCATCTCTTTCTCACAAGCCTCTGAATCCACTGAACACACATGAACCCCAAGAGAGAAAAGTTTCCTACAGCGAACAATGTTTACGAAGAATACTGGGCCCCACAAAAAGCACGATCAACCTACAATCAAGGACTCTATAGTGAACTCGAAGAACCGTAATAACAACTCTTCAGATATTGACTCAAATCTGTCCACTTTATTTTTCTTCTGCTCTTTTCTGTCTCTATTTGCATGTGTGTATCGTGTGTGCATGCTAGCGTGAGCACGTCGTGTATCTGTTGGCATTAACCGAATTAGAGTTTAAGTTTAATAAAATTTCAACTTTTCTTTTTTAAACCTAAGAAAGCCTGTTTATGCTGATTTCTTTGCCTTATAGTTGAAAAGCGGTGAACAAGGATTCACCAAAGTGGGAGCTAAATAACAAAGTGTGTTTAAAAATAAAACCCTGTTCCAATAAGACCAGGTGAAGGCTGAAAGGGAACCCTAGACCTTTTTCTCACCTGTTCATAACAACAGGCATAATGGTTTGAATGGCCTCCTTCTGTGCTGTATGATTCTGTGATTCTCTGACAGTACAGCACTTCCCCCGTACTGAAGTACCAGTCTAGATTGCATACTCAGGTTATGGACAGGACTTGAACTCACTCAGAACCCATTGAGTCGCAGCAGATCCACTGTGTAGCCTGACGATCACAATCAGTCCTCTAGTGCCTAACCCCAAGTAACCACTCCTCATCTACACACCCAGTGAGCATCCGTAGACTATATGACCATGAGGGGCATCACAGCTGAGCTCGTTGAAATCCTCACACATTTAAACAGGTTCACTTTTCAGCACTGTTGGAGGATGGCGATCAGAAGCAGACACCACTGCTGATCCTTTGTAGCCCAGTTACATTGAGGTCAACTAACTCAGCACTGTCTAAAGATAGTGTTATAGAGCCATAGAGACACATAAGGAGGCCATTTTGCCCATCGATTCCATGCAACTCACTGTAGAGCAATCCAGTCATTCCCATTTCCCTGTTCTGTTTCCACAGCCCTGCAAGTTTATTTCCCTCAAGTGCTCATCCAATAACCTTTTGAAATTATTCATCATCTTTGCTTCCACCACCCTCGTGGGCAGCAAGTTCCAGGTCATTACCACTCGCTGTGTAAAAAAGTTCTTCCTCACATACCCCCTGCATCTCTTGCCAAAAACCTTAAATCTGTGTCCTCTAGTCCTTGCACTATCAGCTAATGGGAACAGCTTTTCTTTCTCTACTTTCTATAAACCTGTCTGAATCTTGTACCCTTTTATCAAATCTCCCTTCAATCTCCTTTATTCCAAGGAGAACATTCCAGCTTCTCCAACCTAACCTTGTAACTAAAATCCCCCATTCCTGGAACCATTCTGGTAAATCTCCTCTGCACCCTCTCAAGGACCCTCACATCCTTCCCAAAGTGTGGTGACCAGAACTGAATGCAATACTTTCGCTGTGGCCTAGACCTTTATAAATGTCCAGCATGGCTTCTCTGCCTTTGGACTCAATATATCTATTTATGAAGCCCGAGATTCCATATGCTTTTCTAACTACTCTCTTAGTATGTCCTGCCACCTTCAAATATCTATTCACATGAATTCCCAGGGCCCTCTGTCCCTGTACACTCTTTAGAACTGTGCCATTGAGTCTGTATCGCCTCTCCCTATCCCTCTTGCCAAAATGCATCACCTCATACTTATCTGTATTAGAGTACAATCATAGAATCATAGAATGGGTACAGCACAGAAGGAGGCCATGCGGCCCATTGTGTCTGTGCCGGCTCTCTGCAAGAGCAACTGACCTAGTCCCAGCCCCCACTTTTTCCTGTAGCCCTGCAAAATTTTTCTCCAGATAATTATCTAATTCTCTTTTGAAAGCCTTGATTAAATCTGCCTCCAATTATTCTTTCAGGCATTGCATTCCAGATCCGAACCAATTGCTGCATAAAAATGTTTTTCCTCATGTCACTGTTGCTTCTGTCGCCAATCACCTTAAATCAGTGTCCTCTGGGTCTGGATCCTTCCACCAATGGAAACAGTTTCTCTTCATCTACTCTGTCCAGATCCCTCATGATTTTGAACACCTCTATCAAATCACCTCTTAATTTTCTCTTCTCCAAGGAGAACTGCCCCAGCTTCTCCAACCCATCCACACAACTGTAATTCTACATCCCTCAAACCATTCTCTCAAATTTTTTCTCTCTAATGCCTAACATCCTTCTGAAAGTGTGGGGTCCAGAACTGGACACAATACCCCAGTTGAGCCTGAACCAGTCTTTTATGCAGTTTTATCATAACCTTTGTGCTTTTATACACTATGCCCCTATTTATAAAGCTCAGGATTCCATATGCTTTATTAACCGCTTTCTCAATCTACCCTGCCACCTTCAATTATTTGTGTACATATACCCCAGGCCCCTCTGCTCCTGCGCACTTCTCTGCATTAAATTGCATCTGCCACTTGCCCACCGATCCCACCAGCCTATATTTGTCCTCTTATCACTTTCTTCCTCAGAGTTCATAATAATTCCAAGTTATTTCATCTGCAATTTTTGAAATACTGTACACCCAAGTCTAGGTGATTAATATATATCCTAACCCCTGGGGAACCTCACTATATACCTTCCTCCTGTCCGAAAAACAACCGTTCACCACTGCTCTCTGTTTCCTGTCACTCAGCCAATTTCGTATCCATGCTGCGACAGTCCCTTTTATTCCATGGGCTCTAACTTTCCTCTGTTATGTGGCACTTTATGACTTTTGGAAGTCCATATATACCACATGACCCTCATCAACCCTCTCTGTTTTTATTATTATTTTTAATGGAATGTGGGTGTCACTGGCAAGACCAGCATTTCTTGCTCATCCCCAATTGTCCTTGAACTGAGCGGCTTGCTGGGCCATTTCAGAGGGCAGTTAAGAGTCAACCACATTGCTGTGGGTCTGGAATCACATGTAGGCCAGACCAGGTAAGGATGGCAGATTTCCTTGCCTCAAGGCATGAGTGAACCAGATGAGTTTTTACGACAATTGATAGTTTCATGGCACCATTACTGAGACTAGTTTTTAATGAATTAATTGAATTTATTAACGAATGGAATTGAAATTCTACCAGCTGCTGTATTGGGATTTGAACCCGTGACCCCAGGGCATTAGACTGGGCCTCTGGAATACTAGTTCAGTGATATTACCACTACGCCACCATCTCCCTCATCAAAAAAAAAACTCAAGCAAGTTAGTTAAATACAATTTGCCATGAACAAATCCTTAATTAATCCACATTTGTCCAAGTGACTATGAATTTTATCCCAAATTATAATTTTGAACGATGGCATCTTTTACATCCACTTGAGGGGGCAGACAGGGCAACAGCTTAGTATTTCATTCACAAGACAGCACTTCTGACAGTGACGTATTTTCTCAGTGCTGCACTAGAATTGTCAGCTGAAATGTTATGCTCAAGCCTCCAGAATGGGACTATGATCCCACCATCCTCTGTGGCAGAGGCAAGAGTCCTACCCACTGCACGACAGCTAACTATTAGATGAAGTTGGTGTCTGATTTTGCCCTAAATTAATCTCACGTTACATCCTTTCAGTTAGTCAGGTGAGAAGAATTTTATTATGTCAAGGTCTTGGCTGCATTCAGAGACAAAGGGAGCCCATCACTCCCTTTTCCTTCATTTTGCATTCAGCTGTTGAATGAGCTTGAACTGTGTGTAGGAATTGCTGAGTTCTTATTTTTTAAATTATTTCTCTGGATGTGGCATTGCTGGTAATGCTATAATTTATTATCTATCCTCAGTTTCCCTAAGAAGATGGTTGATAGGTCATCTTTTTGAACTGCTGCAGTTTGAATGATGAAGGTACTCCCACATTGTTATTATTTATAAGGGGTTTTGGCCCAGCGACGACAAAGGAAGGGTGATAAATGACCAAGTCGAGATGGTCTGTGACTTGGAGGAGAACTTAAAGGTGATGGTGTTCCTGTGCATTTGCTGCTCGTCTTTCTCGATGCTGGAGGTTACGGGTTTGGGAGGTGCTATTGAACATTTAGTGTCTTCAAAGAAAAGCTGTACAGATTTCCAGTGTTTGAGCTAACAGCTCACTTCAGTTGGCAGCACATTTGCTTCTGGGTCAATGGTTGTGTTTTTGAGTCCTACACTGAGACTTGAATATATAACCTAAGCTGTCACTCCAGTGCTGCTTCATTAAATGAGAGTTAAGCTAAGCGCATTCCAGCAGGTTACCAACTGACTGGAGTCGACAAGGCTGTGTGGGCCTGAGCTCTGTCCTAGATGTTGATCGGACAATTGTCTTTTCTCCCTGCCAATTGAAAGGGTCCAATATGAAATGCATTGTCGGTGGGTGGAGTGGGGATGCAGCATCTGAAGTCAGTTACTGTGTCTGTCAATTCATGTGACTGTGAAAGATCTTGTGGCACCATTTGAAGGAAATTCTCCAAGTGCCCTAGCCAGTATTCATTTCTCAATGAATTACACCCCTAAAAATTAAACACTAACTTGCCTCATTGCTACTTGTGGGAACATTGCAGATGCAGAATGCCTATTTACCTATTTAGCAACAGTACGGGCACTCCAACAGTAATTAATTGTCTCTGAAGAACCTCGAGATGTGTAAATGTGACGGGCTGCTGTGTAGATGCAGGTCTGTGTTGTTAGAGAAAGCAATAAGTTCAAACCACAGCACAAGAGATGGATAGTTGAGGCTTTGAGTGATGACAGGGACTTAGAGAATATGAATGGTTAGAAGCTTTCTACACCATTCGCTGGAATGAATCTGATAGATTAATCCACTATTCTTATTTTATAGATTAATATCCCCTTCTTTGGCTTAGTGTAATTCTTTTGTCTGATGGCTCATCTGTGAAGTGTCTTGTGTTGTTTTTCTATGTTAAACTGCTATATAAATGCAAGTTGTTGTTGACATCCAAATATGTAGCCCAGTGACCAGTGTAAGGAGGAGTCTCGATATTCAAAGGGTAAATTAAACCAAATGGCTGAAGATAAGTAAATGACATTCAATGTGAAAAAAATGTACAGGAAACATTGATACATTGATGGGCTTCTACTGAATAAGTTGTAAAAACAAAATGACCGAGAAGTAATTATTGAGCAAACCCTGCAGATTTTCATATTCCTGATCGTACTCCACACTTGAACATGTACCTCGGGTAAAAGAGACTTACTTCAGAAACTCTACCATTTTGTCCTACACAATTTTACACACATCTTTTCAATGTTCTACCCTCCTCTGTTGTGGTGAGTGTCTCATACTGGGGCACAGTTCCACAGATACCAGCAAACCTTCTATACGTTCCTCAAGTTTCCTACGCATGTGGGAACATAGAGAATAAATTCATAGAATAATAAATGGCCATGATTTTAATTCCACTGCTTGGCAGAACCAGGGCAGGAAAGGATTGGGTGGGAGTGGGGCACGGTTAAATTGAAGGCAGCCACTTATCGTCTCTGATCCCGCTGCTTTCCTGCCACGTCCTGATGTGAACCTGCTCTTTTCAGCAGACAAGCAGGACACCTGTAACAAGACTGTGGGGTGCTTCCTTAAATGTACAAATCGAGTCTGATGATGTCATTGGGACAGGACTGCAATTTTAGTTGACCTTGGGTGTCACCGACAGCTTCACCAGCAGGTCTGGCCAGAAGAGGCCCAACAAGGTAAGTAACTATTTTTAATTTTTGGTTTTCTTGTGAGCCAGGAGTGCTCCTCCAGGCCTCAGGAGTAAGGCTTGGGCCTCCCAATTGTCCCGGGTTCCCTCTGATAGCATCCAGAGACCCCCCCCCGCCCCTCCCCACTCCCCATTCCCCATCACTTACCTGCCGCGGCCTCCTGCTACTGAACTCCTGCTCCCGCTCTTGCCTCTGAGCAATTGATGGGTCTGGCCAGTTTTGGATGGGTCAGCGAGAACATTAATAAGGTCCAGTCACTAGGATCTGTCCCCTGTAGTCCTGCAAGTTCAGTGCAAGCCAGTGCTAGGGCCTGAGTCCTTCATGGCAAGTAAATCTCAGGATCATGACCAAGCTTGCACTTAACAACGGAGCCATCAGAAATGTCTTGAAGTTTTCAGGAGAATTGATTTTCCTGGGACTGACAGGAAGCAGCTCAGCTCCTCTTGTGCTCAGAGTGTTGATAGGCCCTGTCACCTCTTACATCAATGTGCTTGTTCCTAAATTAGCTGCCTGCTTGTCACTGCTAATATTTGTCTTGTAACATGAAGCCGATTTTCTCAGTTCACTGTGTGGCAATGTATCTAGATGATTGATGTTGATTCTCTTTTGTTCTGAAATATAGTGAAGTCCAACCTTTCTCCCTCCCCAGCAAGGGCGAGCACCAGGATCTAGTGAAAGCACAGGATAAGTAAACCTACTCTTCAGTTGTTGATAGTTGCATGCTATGAAAGAATCGGCTGTGTAATGAACTGAGAAGATTCACCTCATTTGTATGAACTGTAACTCAATGGGTAGCATGCTCCTTGTTGATTGAGAAAGTTGTGGGCTCATGTCCCAGTCCAGCGACTTATATGCCAAAAATATAGGCTGCTGCTCCAATGCTATTCTGAGGGAATGCTCCACTGCTAGAGGTTTCAGATGAAACGTTAAACTGAGGCCCAGTTTGTCCTCACAGGTGGGTGTAAAAGTTCCCACAACATTATTCAAAGAAGAGCAGGAAAGTTCTCCCGGGTGTCCTGGCCAATTTTGATCCCTCAATCAACATCACAAAAACAGAATACCTGGTCATTGTGACATTTCTGTTTGTGGGAGCTTGCCGACATCAGTTTTGAAATTTTCAATTGCCCTCCAGCCTCAACAACTCTTTGGGAGAGAGTTCCAGATTTTCCCTGCCCCTTGTGTGAAGAAGTGCTCCCTGAACAGCCTAGTTCTAATTTTAAGGTTATGCCTCATTGTTCTGGACTCTGTAGGTGACCACCATCCAACCCATGAACTGTATGTAACCTGGTGTGTGGTGAAAGTAGTGTGCATTTCTAAAAGTGGTAAACAAATGCACAGCAGGGACGTAGGATATGTGATGAGACAGCAATGGGGTGTAACTGAACTGCTGAAGGGGAAGTGGATGTACTAACACCTGCCAGGTCTGATGAAGACATGTCTAACTTACCGCTAAATTTGTAACAGACTCGCCATGTGGGCTGGTTGCTTGGAGACTGGGGGTCAGCGGAGTGAGGTAATGCCTTGTTATCAGACAATGTCAAAAGTGGTGAAAGGTTGACCGGCTGTGGCTGACGTAGCGCACCCGTGACGTTAGCAACAGCTGACCAACCAATCACTGTACATCGGGTAGTCAGGTCCGGCCCATCCCGAGCTGATCACGCAAGTAGCATGCACGAAACAGGGTATAAGAAAGTGTGCTCCGAAGTGCTGGCTAGCTAGCTCAGTCTGATCAACTACTTGGAGAATCGGAAGGGGAGCGCTGATCATCTGCTCCGTTCCGACTCTCGGATGAACCTAAGTAACCTAGCTTATAGGGATGCGTGAGTATGATCTATGTTGAAGATAAGATTTTGAAACGCTGAATAAACATGCTATGTGTGAACAATAATTTGGTAGTCTCCAGTTGTTGATACCCAAAGTAAACCTCCGGACCAGTAGTGGGGATAAGCTACAACTCTCCCTTCAGAGGAAACAACCTTTCCTCCACACAACTCCTTTAATTACCATAACACCTCAATTAAATCATCCCTTAATCTTCTGTACACGAGTGAATTCAAGCCTTGTCTATGCAACCTGTCATCTTAATTCAACCCTTTTAGCCCTAGTCCACTGATGCCCTAATTTCAAATTCCTTGCCCTCATCCAACCCTATTTCAATAATCTCCCCGAACTTTACACCCTGCCTGCACCACCAACTGTGCCTTTGGTTTACTGCTTGCACCCCTATTACTCAACTCCACTATTGATGGTAGAACTTCTACTTATGTCACTGCTGCATTGTGGAATTCTCTTCATTACATGCCTTGCTACCTCTGTCTACACCTTCAAAAGCTTCTTTGAAACCTATCTGTTAAATTGATCACATTCCCTAACTCCTTTCCTAATCACTTCTCAGTATTTCATACACAAAGAACAAAGAACAAAGAACAAAGAAAATTACAGCACAGGAACAGGCCCTTCGGCCCTCCAAGCCTACGCCGATCCAAATCCTCTATCTAAACCTGTCGCCTATTTTCTAAGGGTCTGTATCTCTTTACTTCCTGCCCATTCATGTATCTGTCCAGATACATCTTAAAAGACGCTATCGTGCCCGCGTCTACCACCTCCGCTGGCAATGCGTTCCATGCACCCACCACCCTCTGCGTAAAGAACTTTCCACGCATATCCCCCCTAAACTTTTCCCCTTTCACTTTGAACTCGTGTCCCCTTGTAATTGAATCCCCCACTCTGGGAAAAAGCTTCTTGCTATCCACCCTGTCTATGCCTCTCATGATTTTGTACACCTCAATCAGGTCCCCCCTCAACCTCCGTCTTTCTAATGAAAATAATCCTAATCTACTCAACCTCTCTTCATAGCTAGTGCCCTCCATACCAGGCAACATCCTGGTGAACCTCCTCTGCACCCTCTCCAAAGCATCCACATCCTTTTGGTAATGTGGCGACCAGAACTGCATGCAGTATTCCAAATGTGGCCGAACCAAAGTCCTATACAACTGCAACATGACCTGCCCACTCTTGTACTCAATACCCCGTCTGATGAAGGAAAGCATGCCGTATGCCTTCTTGACCACTCTATTGACGTGCGTTGCCACCTTCAGGGAACAATGGACCTGAACACCCAAATCTCTCTGTACATCAATTTTCCCCAGGACTTTTCCATTTACTGTATAGTTCAAACACCAAGGGTGCTATTTATGTGTAACATTTTTAACTGGGGTAGCAAACTGGGACCTGGCTTTAAATCCATCCCTGACTGACACGTTGCAAGTGCCCTCTGCTTCCTGGTTGTAAGAATGCAACGTGAATTTGGACAATTTCACTCCAGTTTCTCGTAGGCTTGGGCCCAAAGCATAAATTATTCACAAAACAAGAAAACAGTCCCCAGTGGTGCAGGAGGACATGAAAAGAGGAACAAAGAACTATCATGACCTTAGGATGTGCCAATGTGCTTTACAGTCAATGAAGTACTTTTGAAGTGTAATCACTGTTGTCATCTGGGGAAATGCAGTAGCCAATTTTAGAGACAGAAAAATACCACAAACAACAATCAAATAATTGAGCAGATCATCTGGGTGGGGGGAGAGGGGGGGGTTGTTTCAGATGTTGGTTGAGGGACAGAACACCAGGAAAGCTCCGCTGCTCTTTTTCAAATAATGCCATAGGATCTTTTGCCTGAGAGGGCAGACAGGGCCTCAGCCTAGTATCACAGTCAAAAGACTGGCAGTCCCTCAGTACTGGACTGCCGGCTTAGATTATGCATTCAAGTTTTTGGAGTTGGGCTTGAACCTATGACCCGCTAATGCAAATGTGAGAGTGGGAGCCACTGAGCTCTACCACTACCTCAGGCAAAGACAGGAATAGAAAACAAGTCTTTGTGGGAGGATTCAGAATGTGTCGTCAAAGAGATGGACTACAGAGAATTACAGAATTTTACAGCTCAGAAACAGCTCAACAAATCTATGCTGGTGTTTTACTCTTGAGGAAAGAAGTTCTTCTTGGATTCCCTATTGGATTTATTAGTGAATATCTTATATTGATGGGTCCTAGTTTTGGACATCTCCACAAGTGGAAACATCTGCTCTAAGTCTACCTTAACGAACATGTTGAATCTTGGATCTTGAAAAGGCTTTGATCAGGGCTTGGTCAAAGAAAGTGAAGAAAGGTAGGTGCAGGAAGGGAATTCCAGAGAGTAAGGTGAGATGGTTAAGGATGTTGGTGTGGGGGGAGGGGAAGTGAACAGAAGGCTAGATAAGAGTGGAGACACTAGGCTGGAGAAGCTGGCAGAGTATGGGCGAGGCAGGACTGTGGGTGGGTTTGTACATAAGAACAAAGAATTTAAATTCACACTACAGTTGCTCAGAGAATTAAGGATGTGTTCTTGCCCAGCAGGGCTGTTTCCTATTGCCTCACTGACACAATGCCTTACAGCAGAGTGCTTCCGAGACTTGCTGTGGCAGAAGCAAGACAGATTACCTATTCATTACTCCTAGCCACAGTCTTTTCATTCAGATCATTATATGGTGCTGATTAAATCGACATTTCTTCAAAATGTCTTACAATATATATCACTTTACAATTGATGTTGATGACAGTCTACTGAGATGTTGTGCCTCCCACTGCTCAAAATTGAGACATCCCCTGTGATTATATTTCCACACATAGAAAGATGGAAAGATAGAAAGAAAAAAGAAAGAACGTGCTTGTTTATAGCGCTATTCACAACCTCAGGGTAACTCAATGTGCTTTACAGCAAATGAAGTCATTTTGAAGTGTAGTAACTGTTGTAATGTAGAGGACACGTTACAGCCAAATTGTGCACAGCAAGCTCCCACAAGCAGAAATGTGATAAAACCAGGTAATTGCTTTTTAGTGACATTGGTTGAGGGATAAATATTGACCAGAACACTGGGGGAAACTCTCCTACTCTGAAATAGTAAAATGGGATATTTTATGCCCACCTGCAAGGGCAGACAGGGCCTGTAAGGTAAAGAAAGGCATGTGGACCAGATGTTCCTGGCTTCAGTCTGGCCTGTGTTGGTTGATCCCAGATACAGGCAGGAATAGGGGAGCTCAAATGGGTGTCAGTATTACAGGGCTAGGGGAGAGAGAAAAACAAAATCGGCATGGCTCATGCTCCTGATTGCAGCCCAGTGAACCTTGCTGGAAAGTGCACATGTGATCAGGATCAAACACCTGTCACTGCGGCCACCTGGGGTTAAGCCACCTGTGATAGGAGCCAGAGGATGGGGATCTGCCCGTCAGCAAAAGTGGCAATATCTTCAAGAAGGTTTGTTTCCCAACTTCCACTCTCCATAAACATGAGCTTCGGGGAGGCGGTGGTGTAGTGGTAATGTCACTGGACTAGTAATCCAGAGGCCCAGGCTAATGTCCTGGGGACATGACTTCAAATCCTATCGTGGCAGTTCGTGGAATTTAGATTCTATTATTTCATAAACTCAATTAATTAATAAAAAGAAAATCTGGAATTGAAAGCTAGTCTCAGTAATGTTGGCATGAAACTATCACCGATTGTTGTAGGTTTCCTTCAGGGAAGGAAATCTGCTGTCCTTCCTTGGTCTGGCCTACATGTGACTCCAGACCCATTAGCAATGTGGTTGACTCTTAAACTGCCCTCTGAAATGGCCCAGCAAGCCACTCAGTTGTCAAGGGCAATTAGGGATGGCCAACAAATGCTGGCCTTGCCAGTGACACACACTTCCCATGAAAGAATTAAAAAAATCTCATCCAAATCACTGCTGCCTATGTCCTAACTCGCTCCAAGACTCATTCACCTATCACCCTGTGCTTGCTGAACTAGATTGACTGCTGCTCCAGCAACGCCCCAAATTTAAACTTCTCATCCTTGTTTTCAAAACCTTCCCCACTCCTCCCTATCTCTGTAATTTCCTCCAGCACCACAACCTTCTGAGATATCTGACCCCTTGTGCATTCCTGATTTTAATTGCTCCACCATTGGTGACCGTGCCTTTAGTCATCTAGGCCCTGGAATTCTCTCCCTAAACCTCTCCTCCTCTCTACCTCTTTCCTCTTTTGGGATGCTTGTTAAAACGTACACTTAGACCAAGCTTTCGGTCACCTGTCCTCATATAAACTTGTTTGGCTCAGTGTCAAATTTTGTTTGATTATGCTCATGTGAAGCACTTTGGGACATTTTACTACATTAAAGCAGCTTTATAAATGCAAATTGTTGCTACTGTTGTTGTGAAAATCAAGGGGAAAATAAGGAGAAGCCTACAGGGAGAATCTGTCAAATAACATTTGATTGAAAATGTGAACTGATGATGTCTCAACGGACTGGATTTTCCAGTGGGCATTGGCATCCTGATGTTGGTCCCATATGGGGGTCCCAAGCTGCCCACATTGTCACTGCACCCACCAACGTAGGAGGTGGCTTCCTAATTGGCTGTCTCCACGTTCGCCGCCCTAATAAGGACTGTGGGCAGGCTCCTGAGGCTGCAGGCCCAATCAGCAGTCCTAGTGGGAGAGGAGGGTGCTGCTGAGAAGGCAGTGGAACACAATGGTGTCTCAACATGAAGGCACCCTTGTCTGCCTGCATAGAAGTTATAATATTTTTTATTCTTTCAAGGAATGTGGGCATCGCTGGCAAGGCCAGCATTTGCTGCCCATCTCTAATTGCCCTGGTCAACTGAGTGGCTTGCTAGGCCATCTCAGAGAGCAGTTAAGAGTCAACCACATTGCTGTGGGTCTGGAGTCCTATGTAGGCCAGACCAGGTAAGAACGGCAGATTTCCTTCCCTGAAGGACGTGAGTGAACCAGATGGGGTTTTACAACAATTGATGATAGTTTCATGGCACCTTTACTGAGACTAATGTTCAATTCCAGATTTTTAAAAATTAATTGAATTGATTAATTAATTGAATTTAAATTCCACCAGCTGCCATGGTCGGTTTTGAACCTATGTCCCCAGGAATTAGCCTGGTCCTATAATAAAAGCAAAATACTGCAGATGCTGGAAATCTGAAATAAAAAGGAGAAATGCTGGAAGTACTCAGCAGGTCTGGCAGCATCTGTGGAGAGAGAAGTAGAGTTAACATTTCAGGTCAGTGACCCTTCATCAGAACTGGCAAAAGTTAGAAATGCAACAGGTTTGAAGCAAATAAAGCCGGGGTGGGGCAAGAGATAACAAAAGGCAAGGTGTTGATAGGACAGGGTCACAGAGAATAACTGACCAGAAGGTCATGGAGCAAAGGCAACCAATATGTTAATGGTGCGGTGGAAGACAAAGCATTAGTACAGAGAGGGTGTTAATTGACGGAAAAATGAACAGCCCTGGCCCAAAACACAAACATGAATAAAAGTGGGTAGGCACGTGGTAAAAAAATGGATGATGAAACAAACTAAAATAAAATATACAAATAAAAAATAATAGAAAAGAAAAAATAACTAAAAATAAAAGGGGAGCCCGTCATGCTCTGAAATTATTGAACTTATTGTTCAGTCCGGCAGGCTGTAGCATGCCTAATCAGTAAATGAGACGCTGTTCCTTGAGCTTGCGTTGATGTTCACTGGAACACTGCAGCAGGCCCAGGACAGAGATGTGAGCATGTGAGCAGTGGGGTGTGTTGAAATGGCCAGCAACCGGAGGCTCGGAGTCATGCTTTCGGACTGAACGGAGGTGTTCCGCAAAGCGGTCACCCAGTCTGCGTTTGGTCTCCCCAATGCAGAGGAGATCTCATTGTGAGCAGCGAATACAGTATACTACATTGAAAGAAGTACAAGTAAATCGCTGCTTCACCTGAAAAGAGTGCTTGAGGCCTTGGATAGTGAGGAGAGAGGAGGTAAAAGGGCAGGTATTACACCTCCTGTGATTGCATGGGAAGGTGCCGTGGGAAGGGCACAAGGTGTTAGGGGTAATGGAGGAGTAGACCAGGGTGCAGCAGAGAGAATGATCCCTTCGGAATGCTGACAGGGGAGGGGAGGTGAAGATGCATTTGGTAGTGGCATCACGCTGGACATGGCCTGGTCCTCTGGATTACTAGTCTAGTGACTTTACCACTTTGTCCCCATCTCCCCTTAAGGTAAAGAGGCTTGAAGCTGGTAGGGCCATCGGGTTGGATAGGAAATTCCTCCACAGGATTATTGATGGATGGGTATGCAGCCTTAAATGCCATTAGAACCCAACCCACTCAATTTTGGCGGGGTGGGGGGGGGGGGTTTAAAATACGGTGTCAGTGGGCGAGAGGTCAATGTGACCTAATCTTGACATCTCCCCTACACCATTCTCTCTGGGCGAGGATGAGGTTTTTCAGAAGCAAGGCCGTACTGTCCATGTTCTCATTTGAAGAATGTTCACTTGGATCTGGGACTGGAGCTGCTTCTGGAACCTTATGCTGGCTGAATTCACCATTGAAGTAGGGAGAAAAGATGGGAAGGACTGAAAAGAAACAGATTTTTGCAAGTCAATAGATCCTTAAATATTAGTTTTTCCCGCTGTGAAGAATTGGAAGGGTGACAGAGCTGTTGATCAATTGCTCAATCACTCTAATGGAACTGTAATAGGATAGAGGCACTCACCCTGTCACAAGCTCATCAATCTGGAGCCCTGTGTGAAGTTAGGGGAGGGGGGAGGCAACAGACTCCGCTGGGCTCATTACCAGAGGCATATTTCAAAGAGTTACTGGAGCTTGAAGATAGCTCCCGCACTAATTCGATAAACACTACCCCAGCAGCCATACTAATTTACTGTATTAGCAAAGTTCTACCTGAAACATGTCAGTACTTGGAAGCATGAGTCGAAAGGTGATAATCTGACAAAGATGAAATAGCGGCACATTTTACTTCAAAGCTCGCATCGACAAGCAGACGGCTCGACGCAAAGGACCTGTCAAGAAACATTAAATAGCAGCCACGGTGGATGTAACAAGACAGATGAGCATGTTTCAGACAAAGAGGGATTACCACATGTTTGAATTCTGCAAGGAGTGGAAAACAACAATTATGCAGGAGATTTTTTATGTTGCCCCCACTCAGTTGAGTTTGATGTAAGGCTGGCAGGAATGTGCCAATGTATATGTGCCCAGCACGATCCAGCAATTACAGAGTATGAGCAATGTGAGATGTGGTTATGAACAGCATTTGTCAAAGGAACATAGGAACTGCTAGATGATAAAAGACCTTGATTCAGCTAATTCACCATCTACCATCCTGATAGTCGGGCAATACAACAATAATGGAATTGTTGACTAATGACACCAATTAATCTGTAAATATGACTGAAATTACTTAAATGATGATGTAACTGATCAATTTTCAGCTGCAAACCATGACTGCAGTTATACATGCTATGCAAAGGCATGATATATTAAGGTGAATTGGCCACTGTCGAATTTGGGTATCTTGATCTTTGTGGGAACACAAGGGTTAAGAGAGTGAAAAATAGTAAGGACAACCTGGGCCATTCACTTGTGCAAGCAAACACTTAACAGAAATCAATATGGAGTGTCCTGTGTGCTGCATTCTTAAGACAGAATATAGGCAATAAAATAACCAAAAGCCTGTAAGTATAAGAAATCAGGTATGGAATCTGTTCTTAACACAAACATTTCAATGGTACAAATACTTGTGATTATCAAAACGCTGGCAGAATGAACCTCATTAAGGGAATCTTGTAACCTTTTTTGGTTGCATGGTCATCATTATGGTCAGGGGAGCGAGGAACCTTGAAACAGTGTTAAGGAAGACACCTGGGTGATTGAGAGAGGGATAGCCATTCACAGCATGGTTGGCAACAGAGGCCATCTACTCTATCCTTATCACTGGCATCTGCTAGGGACTCTGTCCATGAAAGGTAACATCACTCACAGAGCTGACCATGCAAGGAGTAACCAATCCCTGATTGCCACAGATTCTGAACACAAGTACAGAGGGGTGTAAAAAAGGCATGCTTTGTTTTTCACTGTACAGCTGCACCTTTGGCCAACATGTCAGAAGTTACATCTTTTCCCCTGGGCATTTGATCAGTGTTCCAGTTGTGAACAGAGACTAGTGGGGACCAGCTGGGCTGGGTAAGAGCAAAGCTAGTGAGTATAGTTCAGGGAATATGTAACCCTTTAGTCTCCTGGTTGAGTTAAAGCGGAAAGCTGGAGGGGAAGTGTCAGTTTTCTGTAGTTGAGTTAAGAGATTGAGGAGCAAGGTTGGGGACTGTGTGGAAGATTCAGCTCTGTGGATATCATCCAGCTGTGTAAATCTTTGATCTCATAGTTTAAAGTAAGAAAGGCCAGTTGTCCACTGGATTGGGAAGATTCAGCTTCTGTGGGATATTTATAAAATGAGGACACAACTGAATTGAAAGAGGTCAGTTTGTGAGTTTTATTTTCCATTGATAGGTCCTGTACAGTGTTATTCTCCTCTACATCAGCTGTCAGTGTGCTAGTCATATCCTTGTGATTTTGAAGCATAGTTCAATAAAGTTAGTTTGAGAATTTTCTAATCCTATACCTTTGATAGTATCCTTATTTATTCTATTCAAGTCTGAATCCTCGTAACAGCTCACGTGTTACAAATCTCTATCAATTAGTCTACAACACAACCAGACATGAGGTGAGGAAAACCCCAGGAAATGGAAAGCATTGTGAACCATAGGTCCACAATCATCTGTTCCTCCCGAGCATGCTGCACTAACCACACGTCATGTCTCAAATTATTCATATTCAGTAATGGGTTTTAATGGCTGGGTTTCAGTTGTGACTCCTAATTCTTACCATAGCTCCATGTCATCTTCTCCTCTAAGATTATTTCAGACTTTAAGGTGCTATGTGAAAACAGGCTTTTAAAGTCAGGATGTGGGTATTTATTGCCCACCCCTAGCAGTACTGAGAAAGTGGTAGTGGGTCTTCCTGTCTAGCAATGATTGCTTGTCAGAGCACTTCAAGAGTCAACAACATAATGTGGACTGGAGTCACATGTAGACCAGGATGGGTAGGAACTGCAAATTGCCTTCTCTGAAGGAACTTGGTGAACTGAATGATAGAAGAATCTTTCATAGCCATTTGTCCCAGTACCAACCCACAAATGACTAGATTTATTGAATTCAATTTTATAATTTGCCATGGTAGAATTTGAGGTCATCACCCAGTGCCAAAACCAGTACACTACATCTCCTAATGTTAGATGACCAGTTATTACAGAGTGAGCTGGATGAATTGATTAGGTGTGATCAGGAATGGCAGACAGATTTTTAATGTGAAGAAATATAAGATCGCAGTTTTAATGCTCTGTGATCTCAATTAGGGTGGCAGCTGGGGAGTGGTGGTGGTGCTATAATTGGCATCAGTGCTCCTGAGGTTGGCAGGAGGGAGAGAATCAGTTAAGGTTCTCATGGCTAATCACTAGTGACTACTGCTGGACATCACACAGGATGGGACTGTGATGTCCATTGACATACAAAACATGAAAAATGGGCAATTTGTGGACAGGCGGGGGAGCCACTTAGGAATGCAGGCAGGTACATGACTGGAAAAGATTATGGGCTGGATTTTACCAGCACTTTGGGGATGGATTAGGAGATGGGAGGTCCCATAAAATGGCACGGGAAGGCGGGAGTGGCATGCCCATTGTCTTCCCACCACCTTGCCACCTTGCTAGTGGCGGGAAAGGTGGCAGATAGCCCTCCCACCCAGAGCCCAATTAAGCCACTTAAGTGGCCAATTAAGGGCCTCTTCCCACCTGCACTGCCATTTTACAAGTGGTGGGGGTGCCCTCTGCTGCATGGGGAGACTGCGTGGTAAAACCTGGTGGCTTGCTGGCAGGCTCCGAGGGAGGGCCCTCCTTTTTGGGCACTCCGGGCTATGGAGGTGCCCTGCTCTTTTAGCGATGGCCGCCTTCATGGCAATGGCACTGCCTGCCCTCACCAGCCGACCCTCGCCCCTGCCCCTCATTGGGGCCTGCTTGACTGGCCCCTGTGCCGTTTGTGAGGGCGCATGTCCATCGCTGTGTCTTCTTCCTACAGGTGCAGACCCAGCAGTGGCCACTGCACCCAGTGGTGCTGCTGAGGGTGCTGAGCAGCAGGCCCTCTGATTGGCTGCCACAAACATGATGCGGCCCGAGGGTCCCGGCAATAAATTCATCCTAAATAACAAATCTGGCTGATCCATGAAATGAATATCCTTCAATCGTCCACACTCTAAAATATTAATCCAAATCCAATTCTCCCATAATGCTTGTCACACTGCTTGCCTACCTCTGCAGTCTGTTCCACCTGCTCACTATTGTCTGTGCAAGGCAGTTAAACCTAAATGCCATGTACACCTTTTTCTTTCCAAACCTGGTCCCTTGCCCTGTCTCCTGGCCCAAGGGTTTTTGACAATATAGAATATTTTTAGAATCATTGAATCTTACAGCAGAGAAGAAAGCTATTCGTCCCATTGTGACTTTGCCAAGTCTTTGTATGTACCACATTTCTGCTCTTTCACATAGCTCTGCATTTTACCCCCTTCAATTATGTATCCAATTTCCTTTTGAAAGTTACTGTTGAATCTGCTTCCTTTACCCTCTCATGCATTGTGTTCCAGATCATAACTCACTGCATGAAAAACATTCTCATCTCACTTCTAGTTTTCCCCTTGTCTTTTTTTTTTACAGCCTCGGTATCATTCTGGACTTTGTGTCTTGGGTCTTCACCTATCGTTTTGCTTATAAGGTATGATTCTATGATTCTATATTAGGATAAAAGGAGTAGTAGCAGCAAGGATACAAAATTGGTGAGGGATAGAAAACAGAAGGCACAAAATTCAAATCAGTAGCGCTGCGGAAGCCAATCACCTTCCTGGGGTTCTGCACTGCACTGCTAGTTGCCTCTGTCATATTGAAAAGAGTGCTCATGTGGCTGTCAGACTGATGGCTCACTTTCCAAATTTGGACCACGCATGTCCATTCAACAAATTTGCACACCAGTCACAAAAGGTCAAGTGTCTAGATGAAAGAGAGGTCCTGCACTGGTTTTATTTAAAGAGCCAAGCACCCAACTGGCAGGTAAGGTAATTTTGAAGAACTTCTGCCATTGCAAAGTCTCTGGAAATAGTCTGGAGTGTTTTTGGAGGTGTTGTAGTGAGTTCCTGGGTTTGACAAAGAGTGTTGCTGTAACCTCACATGGAGGGCAGAGGAGCAAGTGATCTGTTCACACAAAGGCAGTAACAATATGGGGGTTGCAGTAGCAGTGCTTCTGGGTCCGCAGCACAACAGAGAGATGGAGTAGAGGTTGCATAGAGGGTAAGCTCTGCGAGAAGACTGTGGAAAGGGAGGGGTATCGGTGGGTAAATTTCCCAATCATTTTTAACTGCATCACTCTAGTTTCTGCTGTGTGGACAGGGTTAAAATTGCCCTTTGGAATCAAGTAGAAATCTAATCAGGAGGCATTCTCTGGCCAGCTTCAATACAACTTTATAGAAAATTGCCACATATAGTCAAAGATAAGCAAAGCAGATGAGACTGCAGTATAATCAGTAAACCTGTCTGATATCCAAAAGTCCGAAGGGAACAAAGTGGAACAGATTTATTTAGTGGCAGGTAGTTTAGGGTTAAAAGAGAAAGTTCCTTGTTTGTTAACCATTCTTTCCACGATCTGATCAATTTCTTATCAGCCCTCCCTTTTTTTTGCTGAAACTATTTCTCAAATGACTGTGAGTGCACTTCCAGATCAGACCTTCTTTAAAAGTCCCAACATAAGGTGGCTGGATGCTCAGGATCACTCCAGAATACTGTCATTTATTCAGTCAATTTAGTACAGGAGTGTGGGGGGAGGGGTGGAGTGATTGGTTTATCGACTGAAGACATTAGCTCAGAGGAGCTGAGATAAAAGAGGAAAGACAAAGTGAGAGCCAGTCCCAAGCTAAAGCTATCAACAGTAGCCTAAAAGCCTACAATATGTCGATCGGTCATCAGAACTAATAAAGGCCTAGTTACTTGGTCCGTCGCACAGTGATTGCTCAAAAGGGGCTTGTGTGATCCTCAGCAGCACCATTACTCTCCTTCCTTTCTCATTTAATGTCCTGTGAGAGCCCTCTCTCTATCTCTCTTACCTCTGACACTCAGCAGCACAGTCACCTTAACCCCTTTGCTCTCTATCACCACTCTGGAGAGAAAGCTTTATTTCTCCGTTAAAGCATTGGTTCTTTGAGGCCGCAGTGTTACGGAAATGAAGGAACTCACTTCAAATCAGATTCTATTGACCTATTGGCCTTAGATCATTACTCCCTCCAGAGAGCTTCAGTAATGCAATATGCAAAGAGCTTTGACAGCCCTTTATCCACTTCTGTTGCTTCATATTTGATTGACAAATATTGGCATTTATATTGCATGTCAAAGCAAAATATTTCACTCAATGAATTACTTTTAAAATTCAGCAATTCATTACATAACCAGATGCTAAGCTGTTGTTGGTGGTGCTTGTTAATGGAGGAATGTTGGCCAGGGCACTAGGAGAAGTCTCTATTCTACTTTGAGTGTTGGCACTGAATCTTTAATGTATATCAAAATAGGCAGAAAGGTCCTCAATTTAACTTTACTGCATCTGTTAGTTTCTGCTCAGTGATAACAGCCTCACCTCTCTGCCAGCACTTTACGAAGTTCAAGCCCAATTCTGGACTTGTGCGGATGTGCTTGTTTGTGACTTCAATGCAACACTGTGGGAGTGCTGCATTGCTAGAGGTACAGTCTTTTAGATGAGATGTCAAACCAAGTGCCCAATTTGCCCACTCAGATGGACTTAAAAGATCCCATTACCCTATTTATAGAAGAGCACGGCAGGCGTTTGAACAACATTTATTCCTGAACTACCAGAGAAATTAACTGGTCATTCATCTCATTGCTATTTGTGGGACCTTGCTACGTGCAAATTGAAAGCAGTGATTACACTTCAAAAAGTAATTCAACAACAATAAAATGCTTTGGGATATCCTATGGATGTGAAAGGTGTGATATAACCAATAATTTAGCACTCCTTCACTCCATACTGGAATATCAGCTCAAATTCATGGCGTGAGGCTCAAACCCACAATGTTCTGGTTCAGACATGACTGTGTTATCAATTAAGCCAAGCTGCCCACAAGTCTCCAACATTTCCTATTTCCTTTATATACTCTAAAGCATCTCCCAGCAGACTGATTCTTACCAAAATGTTTAAGGAGCTCACGGATAGAAGTGTGCATCCTAAAAGTTTATCTATTTGTTATGAATGCTGGGTCTTGTCACATGATTACGTCTTAAAGATTGTGATTTTTAAAAGTTCAAGATGGAGACCGGAAGGTCAGCTGACCTCACCTCCACTCTGCAAAAGATTACCAGGACAACAGGGAATACAGATGAAAGACTGACTTCTGAAGAAACAGATACCATACAGCACTAAAACCTGAAGGACAATGGGTTTCACCCTCTCAGACTTTTGGGTTGTTAAACAAGGAGCCAGCCGTTGAGAACATGCAAATTGAACCAGGCACCTGGGAACAGTAGAAAGGCTGAATAACTTGTGGAAGTCAGACTACCGGATACCATACAGCACTAAAACCTGAAGGACAATGGGTTTCACCCTCTCAGACTTTTGGGTTGTTAAACAAGGAGCCAGCCGTTGAGAACATGCAAATTGAACCAGGCACCTGGGAACAGTAGAAAGGCTGAATAACTTGTGGAAGTCAGACTACCGGTCTGCATTTTGGAGCAAAACAATAAATCATTGAATTCTAAGTCCAGATAAATTTAGCAGACTTTCTGGAGGAAAACAGGCTGTAAGGAATGAACCATCATGTTGTGGCTGTAAGAAGGGAGCCCATTAGCAGTGGCAGCTGGAGAGAGAGAGAAAGAGAGAGGGAGGGAGAGAAAACGCCTTCTCTTTGAAGACATACAGCAAAAGGCTGTGGAGGTTTGAACCTGTTTTGAGAGGCGAAGCTTGCGGAGGAGTGAAAAGCCCACAGGATCACTGGAAATCACGGATGTCCAGGTCAGATGTGCTCGGAAAAGGGAGTGAAGAAAATAGTGATTTTTTTTTAAAATATATATTTTTTGGGAGATACAACCCTTTGCAACTGGGAGGAGTTTGGGACGTTTAATTACAAAGGATTTCGTCATCAAAAAGGACTGTGTATTGTATAAATGAGGAGTGAGATTTTTAAGTGTTGAATAAGTAAAGAAAATACCTTTGTTTGTAATTTGGGGGTATCCACTATTTACAAAGTGCTATTTAGTTAATTGAGAATTTTCTTCAGTTTAGTTGTTGTAATAAAAGACTTAAAACATGAAATATTGTTGTGTAAATTGGTCTGGGGTTCATATTTACTTATTTAGAGATACAGCACTGAAACAGGCCCTTCGGCCCACCGAGTCTGTGCCGACCATCAACCACCCATTTATACTAATCCTACACTAATTCCATATTCCTACCACATCCCAACCTGTCTCTATATTTCCCTACCACCTACCTATACTAGGGGCAATTTATAATAGACAATTTACCTATCAACCTGCAAGTCTTTGGCATGTGAGAGGAAACCGGAGCACCCGGAGGAAACCCACGCAGACACAGGGAGAACTTGCAAACTCCACACAGGCAGTACCCAGAATTGAACCCGGGTCGCTGGAGCTGTGAGGCTGCGGTGCTTACCATTGCGCCACTGTGCCGCCCACTATCTCATATTTTTCACCTCACTGAGGTTGTAACACTATTTCTCAAATTATGATGGCTTTAATGAGTGAAGCTGAACAGATAGTGCAAATTTCCTTCAACTTTTGAAATTGGGGCCAATTAGGTATGTGGAGGCTCCCCAAACATGCACATGTCTTACTCCAATATCAACTGAATTGTGTCAGCCCAGCTCACTGAAGGTTGGGGCTTAAATCCAACTCCAGGGACTTGAGCACATAATCCAGGCTGAGACTTTCAGGGACTGAGGGAGTGCTACATCACCAGACATTAAACCAAGGCCTCGTCTGCCTTCCCAGGTGGAATGTACAACATCTGGTTGTACTATTTGAAGGAGCCCAGGGAGTTCTCCAGATGTCCTGGCAACACTTTATTCCCTCAACCAACACCACCAAAAAGGGTTGAATGGCCAGTCATCTCATTGCTATGCTGATTTACTTACAGAACAACAGTGACTACACTTCAAAGGTAATTCATTGGCTGTGAAAAGCCTTGAGAGGTTTCCTGAAGATGTGAAAGGTTATATCTAAATACTAGTTCTTTTATTTCTGTGATAAAGTTGTGCACCTCAAATGCGCTCTCTGTTAATCTTACTGACCCCAACAAAATTCCATGATTGTCTGATATATATTGTGCGTTATTTCAACATCCCACATTGGGTGGGAGGAGGCTCACATTGAACATAAATACTGTCATGGAATTTTTCAGCTGAATGGCCTCTTTCTATTCTGTAAATACTACATAAGACGATGCAAGAACAATAAAGAAAATGAGAGTTGATGATATTAAACAATGGAGCTTTGTCCTGTACTGAAGTTGCGCTGACTGGTACGATTGTTTGTACTGTTGCAGTTGACGGACAGTCATATAGTCATGACAATTCTGCACTGGTAAAAGAGCAATGCTGGAAATCTGAAATAAGAACAGAAAATGCTGGGAATATTCAGCAGGTCAGGTAGCATCTATGGAGAAAATAGACAGATTTCAGGTGTGAACCCTTCATTGTAACTGATCTGGCTTTACCCAAAGAGACATTCTCAGACAGATCACTCATTCGACAGCTTTTGATTGACTGGTTGAGAAGGAACCTTTTCATGCCTAATTACAGAATCATATAACACAGTAGGAGGCTATTTGGCCCATTGTGCTTGTGCTGGCTCCCTGAAAGAGCTTTTAATTAGTCACACACCCCTGTTCTTTCCCAACAGCCCTGCAAATGTTTCCTTTTTTAAGTATAAATTTTTTGAAAAATTTATCCAATTTTCGATTTCGAATGTCACTATTGAATCTGCTTCCCTTCAGGCATTCAAGAATATGCTAACTCACTGAGGGAAAAAATTCTCCTGATCTCCCCCCAGCTATTTTGTCAATTATTTAAAATCTGTGTGCTCTAGTTACTGACCCTTGTAATTTTGGACATCTCTATCAAATCTCCCCTTAACTTTCTCAGCGCTAAGAACAATCCTAGCTTCCCTAGTCCCTCCATATAACTGAAACTATTGTGTTAATAATGGATGTTCCAGTGCACTTTTATTGTGGGTAAGGGAACACTGAGATTATTAAAAAGCAAAAGCTGAGTGCTTTAATCTGATTGAAGTCTCTGTTCTCACAGCAGAAAGCATTTCTATAGAAACTTTTCAAAGGGCTTTACAATGAATTGCTTTGAAGTGCAGCAACTTTTGTTGTGTAAAGGAAGAACTTGTATTTATATAGCGGCAAAATCATGCTTCTCAGGGTAGCTTCAAAACACTTCCTATGCAATTAATTACTTTGATGTGCAGCATCGGTAAATGCTATTTTGCACACAGCAAAACCACACAAACAGCAACGAGATGAATTACCAAGTGATCCTTTTGTAGTATTGTTTGAAGTTAAGCTGCTGTCCTTGAAGCAGTAGCCTGGGATCTATTTGAAGAGGCAGCTAAATATCTCATGCAAATGACAGCACCACCAACAATGTATGATCCTCTCAAGTACCTCATGAAAGTATCAGCCTGGATTATGTGCTCAATTTTTGCAAAGGGGCTGTTGTATTATCTGGGGCTTCAGCTTAATGCAAACACAGTCGAAAGGTTGACATAGTGATTGAACACAGAGCTTTATTGGGAGACTTCTTCTTGCTTCTGCTCACATGTGCTACTGACTGAGCAATATGGCTGCATCATGTGCTGTGACATCAATTCCTGTGATGATATTTGCATAAACATACATTCAAATTATTGTACTTATTATATCAGACAAATTATCTTAACATACTAATTAATGTACTATCACAACATCCCCCTTCCCTTAAGTGAAAGAAAATCTGTATAGCTCAATGCTAATAATATTTACATAGATAGGTATCCCTTGTGGAATAGAAAAATTATGATAAACACTATTTACATGGAACATTCAACTGTAATACGAATACCTGGAATATTACTCCTTAAGGTGTTGTCAACATTTGGAAATGTACTGGTCGTCGGCTGACTCAACTGGCTCTTGTAACAACTACATGAGGGTGTGGTTTCGGGTTGTCTGTTCTTTCATCCCCAAGATCGAGTCGGATTGACTGTCCTCAGTTGTTGGTGTGCTTGGTGCATTGCTTGTTGCCTCTTTGTGAGAAAAACAAACATGCATGCGTGTAGGCGAAGCTGGCAGAGGCCCCCCCTGAGGTGAGACCAATTCCTTCTGAATTTTGCATCATTGGTGTTGTCACTTCATAAGATCATGGTTCTTTGTATACCCTTGACACTTCTGATGGAATCCACGTCTGTTCTTGTGGGTGTAGGACCCTCACCTTCTGTCCAATGTAAAGTGGTGGTAATTCAGTACCTGCATGTACATCATGCATGCCTTTTATCCTATCTTGTCTCTGATGCAACTGCTCTGTGGTTGTGGATGATTTAGTGAGGTGATAGTTTGGTACAGTAGTTCTCACTGGTCCACCGAAAAGAATATCTGCTGGTGATGGCAATCCGGAGTCTAACAGAGTTGCGTGCAGATGTGGCCATGCAATCTGGGTGTCTTGTTTAGTTTCCATGCACTTTTTGATCAGTGATTTACTGTCATGAGCATATGTTCAGCCATTCCATTAGAACAAGGATACTGGAGTGATGAGATTATATGCTTGATAGCTCATTTTTCACACATACCCTGAAATGGTTTCCCACTGTATTGTGGACCATTTGTCCGATACCATTTCCATTGGGGCACTGATGATACTGAAGATGGCACTAATAGTGCTGGCCACTGCCATACTCTCTGTGTCCTGATGTTTTTGAACAACTGGGAATTTGGAGTAATAGTTGGTCACTAGTAGGTAGTCTTCCTTGCCCGTGGTGAATAGGTCTGTTGCTAGCTTGGTCCATAGCAAGGACGGGATGTCATGTGGTTGGAGCGGCTCTTTGTGGTGACTAGCTTGATGCACCTGACACGCATCACAAGCCCTCACTACCTGGTCGATGTCCTTGTTAATGCCAGGCCAGAACACTGACTTGCAAGCAAGTCATCTCGTCTTTCCTGTTCCTGTGTGGCCCTGGTGGAGCTGACCAAGTATGTCAGACCGAAGTGACGCTGGAATTAGGACTTGACGTCCTTTGAAGAGCACTCCATTTGAAATACCCATCTCATCCTGATATGGCCAATATGTTCTCAGATCCGTGGGGATCTCCTAGATGGTTTCAGGCCACCCATCTACAACAATCTGCCACAGGGTTCTGAACACGGGGTCTTGAGAAGTCTCTGTCCGGAACTCCTGTTGCTTGTGATGATCAAAGCACAACAGGTCAATGTTATAGACATCCTCTAGGCTTGTACACATTAACCTGGAAGTCTAGTGCGTATGTCTCCTGCCTTTCCAGGGTTAGGTAGTCTGCTTAGAATGTTCGATAGGACCATCTGACAACTGGGTTTGTATCTGACATCACAGTTATATCCTTGAATTTAACGAGTAATCTCTGGGGTTGAGGCAGTGCATTAGTAAGTGGTTTTCCCCAGATCATTTCCAAGGGTTTGTGGTCTCAAACATGAAATCCTTCCCAAATAAGTATGTGTGGAACCTCGTGATCCCAAAGAAAAGTGCTAGGGTTTCCTGTTTGATGTTGGAGTCATTTGCTTGTGCAGGCAATAGGCTTTTTGATCCAAACGCAACAGGTCCTGAAGAAGATATCCACCAAAATCTTTCTGTGATGCATCCAGCATTGTTGTTTTTCCATGGATCATAATACTGAAGACATGACTCGGCTGATAGCACTTGTTTCAATGTATTGAATGCATATTGATGCCATAGGAACGGTACGTCTTTCTTTAGAAATTCTCTTAATGGAGATGCTTTGTCCGAGAAACTTGGAATGTGCACTGCTAGGAAATTGAACAAACTCAGGTATCTTTGTAGGTTATCCTTGTCTTGTGGTGTTGTCATTGATTGGCTGTCTTCAACCTTCCCAGGATCTGAGTGGATACTGGTGCTGGAGTAAATGGAACTGAAAAAATTAACGTGATCTGCCTTAATGGAGCACTTCACGCCTGGCAGTCTCCATGAGCAAGTAGGTTTTTGTCATGCTCTTCCTTTGTGCGTCCTACCACGGTGATGTCGTCTGTGATGTACACAGAACCTGGGACTCGTTCTGTTATTCAGTCCATGCGTTGCTGAAAAATGTCTTGGCTGACCAATAGCCTGAGAGGTAGATGGAGCAAACAGTACCTGCTGAAAGGGGTTCTGAATGCCATCGGCTCTTGTGACTCTTTTGACAGATGTATGGACCAATATCCATTCTTGGCATCTAGCTTAGAGAATTGTTTTGCTTCTGCAACTGTTGGGTTGAACTCTTCCAGTGTTGTGTGGACATCGCTTCAAGGTTTTGTTTAGCCTCCTTGAGTCCAAACATAACCGAATGGAATCGTCCTTTTTGACTGTGGTGGCCATTGAAATGCATCAGTCCATGTGGTGCTGCACTCAGCGGATGATGCTTTGTCTCTCCATGCTGTCTAGTTCGATTCTCAGCTTCTCCCGAATGTGCATGCTGCACTTCTGTGGCAGGTTGATAGATGGCATCACTGTGGAAGTTGCCAACCATGTCAAAATGGTCCCAGATACAACATCTGGAGGTTTTGAATTGATTCTATAGGTGTGTACACACTTTGATTGCTGTGGCATTTTGACTGGGTCAGCCGATGGATGGTGACCATGTTGAGTTTGTTGCACATTGGCAATCCTGCTGCTGCGGGTCCTGACACATCCACTACATAAAATGTCTGCCTAGACCAGGTTGAATCCTTGTATCTGCATTTCAGGTTTAGGGAACCAAGGCAGCTTATTGGTGATCCATTGTAAGCCGTGACCACCGACATCCATGCCTCGTGTACATATCCTGAAGAGTGTGGAAAGGTAGAGTGTTGGCACTTGCGCCTGTGTCAACCTTCACCCGCAGTCGATGGCTCCCAGCTTTATTTTGGCAAATGATCTGCAGTGTTGCGAAAGCTTCTGTTTTGGTTATGTGATCATGTGAAGCAGCTGCTCATCAGTACTATCTTCCCATTGATCCACCTCATCTGGTTTGGTTGGTGGTCCACCCATTTCATGGATGGGTCGGTGCTTGTGCTTATCTTGCCTGCCTTCGCCTCTGGCTGGAGTGCTTCTGTGGTTGAATTGCTGCCTGCTATGGCTTCTTCCTATTTTCCTGCTGCTGGTCCTTCTGCAGAGCTTGGCCCAGTGGCCTCTAAGCCCACAGGACTTGCACGTGCCAGGCATCTATGAGGTTTGTGGGAGAGCCTACAGTTACTGCGTATCTTGTTTTGCTTGGAAGCCTTGGATATTGTACCAACAGATGTTTCAGAACCTAAAGATTGCAAACACTGTTCTCCAGCCACAATGTCCTCATATCAGCATCCGTCCTATTACGCACTCTTTATGCCGTGTCCTTTCGGTTTTTCCAGTAGATCTTTTTGGAACGTCTTGTAAGATTATTAGGTTACTAAAAAGTTACTAACTGGAATACTAATTGTTAAAATCCAGCTATTATAAACTAATAACTAACTTATTATCATAAACTAACATTTAGCCTCATTAGAACCCTTCTTTATAGTATGGTTAAAATGGAAAAACTTAGGAAATAGGGCACAGTATAGACAAGATTTCAAGGAAGAGGGATTCTGGGAGATTATGCCAAATTTTAAAATGCTTACTTGCAGTAAAAAGGATGAAACCTTGAGAGCAGACAGCAGAAAACAGCTTCTGTGTAGATTTGTCTCACAATGAGATAGGAACCTTGGAATGTAAAAACAGTGAGATAAAGTGGTCAACACAAAGGGGTAGTACTTATGTTAATCCAAAACGTTAGCAACCATCAAAGAATGATCCTTGGTTGGTTAAGAAAGGCATCCTTTAATACAAGACCAATCACTGATTGGGAGAGGGGAGGGTGAACTGGAAAGCTGCCAGGATAAAAGAAGGCTTGTCTTTGACAATGTACGCAGAGAATTTTCAAACAAGAGAGAGAGACCGACTAAAAACTTGAAGACCAAATGCTGCAAGAGAAAGAGTTGTGCGCTTTGCCATCCAGTCTCTAATACGGGTAATATCTGTGTTAGTCTGTTAATCACTGCCTGAGTTTGTTACTCTGGTTTATCTGAAAACTTAAACTTGTTTTTACCTTTATCTCAATAAAGGTGATTCACAACAAGCTTTGTGCTGCCAAATCTGTTCCCACCTTAGAAGGGGGTATAAACCACCCCTATCTTATCAAAACTTACAGCCTCTATGGGAGTGGAGACAATGACAACTTCATAATGCATTCCAAGAGTTCCGCATTCATAAAGTTCTTTTGCATTCTCCCTACCTCTGTGGACAAAATCATCTATGCAATCATTAGTTTTCTGACTATATTGCATGAACTCCCAGCAGTGTATTCTAAAATTTACTTTCACTTTGAGCTGGGCTTCTAATGTTAACCATAACTTTGCGGGACCCTACTTGCCAGAATCCAACAAACCAGAGGTATTTATTGTATGTAGCCCTTCATTTCCTACCACAATCTTAATTGTTATGGCTTGCTTTTCAGCATCCACTGTGGCTCCTCCACTGTAGTTTTACAATTCACCAGGACACTGGTCCCAGCGCAGTTCAGGTGAAGGCCGTCCCAATAGTACAGCTCCCACTTTCCCCTGTAATGGTGCCAGTGTCCCATCAATGGAATCCTATTTCTCCCACTCCAAACTTTTGAGCCACACATTCAACTCACTGATCTTATTTCCCCTATTCCACTTTGCTGGTGGCTCAGGTAATAATCCAGAGATTATTAGCTTTATGGTCCTTTTTAATTTAACCTCTAGCTACTCATACTCCCTCAGCAGAACCTCTTTCTTAGTCCTACTGATGTCATTGGTACCTACATGGACCATGACAACTGGATCCTTCCTCTCCCACACCAGGTTCCTCTCCAGCCATTAGAAGATGGCCTTAACCCTTGCTCTGGGCAGGCATCACAGCCTTCGGGACTTGCACTCTCAGCTGTAGAGAACACTATCTAGCCACCTAACTATCTGGTCTCCTACTACATCTACATTCCTTTTTACTCCCCCCACTTGAATGGCCCCCTGCACCACAGTGCTGTGGTCAGTTTGCTCATCCTCCTTGCATTCCCTGCTCTTGCACACACAAGTTGCAAGAACCTCAAATCTGTTGGATTGGTGCAAGGGCTGAGGCTCCTCCATTGCTAACTTCTGGTTCCCCATACCAGCCTCACCCGTAGTCACACCCTCCTGTACCTGAGAACGGACCAAATCTGAAGCACCGAGCCTCAGGGGTGTGACTGCCTCCTGGAACAAAGTATCCAGGTAACGTTCCCCTCCCTGATGCATTGCATGAATCTTGGACTCCAGCTCATCAACTCTGAGCCAAAGTTTCTAGAGCTGTAGATACTTACTGCAGATATTGTTGCAGCGGATCATACTGGTGCCCAGCAGCTCTCACATGCTACAGCTACAACATATCACCTGCCCTGCCATCTTTATTGTGTTTTATTTAACTAATTAGATTTCAAGTTTAGAAATATTACAGAATGATAAGTTGTACTTATATTCAGTAGTTTAGCTAGTAAAGCGACAAATTTAATGCAATACTTATATCTCCCCAGTCCCAGTTTAAACTACTGCCCCAGTTTATAAAGGGAAAACAACCTTAAAACTCACCAACCAATCACGTAACTGCTCCCTAATTAATGCCTCTGGGCTTCAGCTCTCAGGTCTCACTGTCTCTGGCTCCCTCTCTTGGATCACTCCTTGTTCGATAAAAGACCAGAACAGCACCTCCTCCCTCCCTGCACCAAAATTTCACACTTAACAAATTTCCAAGTTAAGCACTCTGTGTTGCAGGATGCAGTTGAGCTGATCTTCATGCTACTTACTAAGTGCATTAGCAAACTCTCCTGTATTTATATTAACTGGAATCCCAGAGACCCGAGTCAGGCCCTGCTGACTAGGGAATCAGTTCTAACCAACTACCTAATTAATTAACTGTGCAGCTGATACTAGCAGGCAGCTTGTTTACCACTGACTTTTAGTTTAATGGTAAAGTTAAGTTACATGTTAAGTGCAAACTTAGAACAATAGAAACCATAGAAAAGTTATGGCACAGAAAGACGGCAGTCAGCCACCATGTCTGCGCCAGCTAAAAAGCTAGCCGCCCATCCTAATCCCACCTTCCAGCACCTGGTCCATAGACTTGCAGGTTACAGCACTTCAAGTGCAGATCCAGGTACCTTTTAATTGAGTTGAGGGTTTCTGCCTCCATCACCAATCCAGGCAATGAATTCCAGAATAAAAGCAAAATACTGCGGATGCTGGAAATCTGAAATAAAAACAGAAAGTGCTGGGGAAAAACTCAGCAGCTCTGACAGTATCTATGGAGAGAGAAGCAGAGTTAACATTTCAGGTCAGTGACCCTTCTTCAGAACTGGCAGATATAAGTAAAAGATTTTAAGCAAGTAAAGCGGGGGTGGGACAAGAGATAACGAAAGAGAAGGTATTGACAGGACAAGGTCACAGAATAGTTGACCAGAAGATCATGGAGCAAAGGCAAACAATATGTTAATGGTACTGATTATTTAATGAATTCCAGACACCCACCACGCTCTGGGTGAAAAAGCTTTTCCTCATGTCCCCTCTAATCCTTCTACCAATCACCTTAAATCTGTGCCCCCTGGTAATTGACCTCTCCACTAGGGGATCAGGTCGTTCCTGTCTACTCCATCTAGGCCCCTTATAATTTTGTGCACTTCAATTAAGTCAACCCTCAGCCTCCTCTGTTCGAAGGAAAACAACCCTAGCCTATCCAATCTTTCTTCATAGCTGCAATATGCAAGCCCTGACAACATTCTTGTAAATTTCCTCTCTCTCTCTCCAGAGCAATTACGTCCTTCCTGCAGTGTGGTGACCAGAACTGTCTGCAATGCTCCAGTTGTGGCCTAAACAGCATTTTATACAGTTCCAGCATTACATCCCTGTTTTTATATTCTATGCCTCGGCCAATAGGGCGGCACAGTGGCGCAGTGGTTAGCACTGCAGCCTCACAGCTCCAGCGACCCATGTTCAATTCTGGGTACTGCCTGTGTGGAGTTTGCAAGTTCTCCCTGTGTCTGCGTGGGTTTCCTCCGGGTGCTCCGGTTTCCTCCCACATGCCAAAGACTTGCAGGTTATTAGGTAAATTGGCCATTAGCAATTGCCCCTAGTGTAGGTAGGTGGTAGGGAAATATAGGGACAGGTGGGGATGTGGTAGGAATATGGAATTAGTGTCGGATTAGTATAAATGGGTGGTTGATGGTCGGCACAGACTCGGTGGGCCGAAGGGCCTGTTTCAGTGCTGTATCTCTAAAACTAAAACAAAACAAAGGAAAGCATTCCATATGCATTTCTTCACCACTTTTTCTACCTGTCCTGCACCTTCAGGGACCTGTAGACGTGCACTGTGGACAGGCACTTCCTCTACCCCTCTCAATATCCTCCCATTTATTGTGCATTCCCTTGCTTTGTTTGCCCTCCCCAAATGCATTACCTCACACTTAACTAGATTTTAGAAAGAAATTAACCCTTGAAATTCCCACACTTACCAAATTCCCGAGTTCAGCACTCTGTCTCGCAGGACTCAGTCAAGCTGAACTATGTGCTACTTACCATCACACTATTTTGAAGACGAGCAGGAGTGGTATCCCTGGTTCTTGACCAGTATTTATCCCTCAATCGGCATCACAAAAAACAGACTTTCTGATCATTATTGTGTGGGACGACCTGAAGATGATCACCTCAAGAGGTGTAAGTGAAGGTCACTGGAGGGAAGTGATGTCACGTCACACTTGACCAGGGTGTTGTGGGTGTAGCCTGACAGAGTGAGATATGTGCGATGTGTCTCTAGTTAAGTTATAATAAAAACCCACAAGTTGTTTGGATCTTACTTGTAGCCCTGTGAGTCTTATAATAGTTCACACATCAAAGGAACAACTAATATTATATGGTGGCAACACTTGAGTAATATGTTTTCTGAAGATCACTAAATAGTACATTGTGGCAGCGTTTGATTTTTTCTGAAGAGCACACCAAGAGAGAACAAAGAACAACATAATTCCTACCTGGGGTAGCTCAAGATTCAGGTAGAGAGCACAGACAGGACCCTGGGAGGGGTTGAAACTCTATGTGTACAGTGGCCAATTTGTCAGGAGATCGGAGCTTTTAACTAAGCTGGCAGTGGGTCGAAAAATTTGAAAAGAAGTAGTTCAGCAATAACTGCTTTAGCTTTCCTGGTATTTTTGCTTAGTGGGTAGGGCCTAAGCCAAAAAGAGCAGGAAGAGCTCAACAGCACCACTGGAGGTCCAGCACAAAGTAATGTTGTCCCCTTGTTTAAGAAGGGTAGCAGGGAAAATCCAGGTAATTATAGACCAGTGAGCCTGACGTCAGTGGTAGGGAAGCTGCTGGAGAAGATACTGAGGGATAGGATCTATTCCCATTTGGAAGAAAATGGGCTTATCAGTGATAGGCAACATGGCTTTGTGCAGGGAAGGTCATGTCTTACCAACTTAATAGAATTCTTTGAGGAAGTGACAAAGTTGATTGATGAGGGAAGGGCTGTTGATGTCATATACATGGACTTCAGTAAGGCGTTTGATAAGGTTCCCCATGGTAGGCTGATGGAGAAAGTGAAGTCGCATGGGGTCCAGGGTGTACTAGCTAGATGGATAAAGAACTGGCTGGGCAACAGGAGACAGAGAGTAGCAGTGGAAGGGAGTTTCTCAAAATGGAGACGTGTGACCAGTGGTGTTCCACAGGGATCCGTGCTGGGACCACTGTTGTTTGTGATATACATAAATGATTTGGAGGAAAGTATAGGTGGTCTGATTAGCAAGTTTGCAGACGACACTAAGATTGATGGAGTAGCAGATAGTGAAGGGGACTGTCAGAGAATACAGCAGAATATCGATAGATTGGAGAGTTGGGCAGAGAAATGGCAGATGGAGTTCAATCAGGGCAAATGCGAGGTGATGCATTTTGGAAGATCCAATTCAAGAGTGAACTATACAGTAAATGGAAAAGTCCTGGGGAAAATTGATGTACAGAGAGATTTGGGTGTTCAGGTCCATTGTTCCCTGAAGGTGGCAACGCAGGTCAATAGAGTGGTCAAGAAGGCATACGGCATGCTTTCCTTCATCGGACGGGGTATTGAGTACAAGGGTTGGCAGGTCATGTTACAGTTGTATAAGACTTTGGTTCGGCCACATTTGGAATACTGCGTGCAGTTCTGGTCGCCACATTACCAAAAGGATGTGGATGCTTTGGAGAGGGTGCAGAGGAGGTTCACCAGGATGTTGCCTGGTATGGAGGGCACTAGCTATGAAGAGAGGTTGAGTAGATTAGGATTATTTTCATTAGAAAGGCGAAGGTTGATGGGGGACCTGATTGAGGTGTACAAAATCATGAGAGGTATAGACAGGGTGGATAGCAAGAAGCTTTTTCCCAGAGTGGGGGATTCAATTACTAGGGGTCACGAGTTCAAAGTGAGAGGGGAAAAGTTTAGGGGGGATATGCGTGGAAAGTTCTTTACGCAGAGGGTGGTGGGTGCCTGGAATGCGTTGCCAGCAGAGGATACATCTTTTAAGATGTATCCAGACAGATACATGAATGGGCAGGAAGCAAAGAGATACAGACCCTTAGAAAATAGGCGACATGTTTAGGTAGAGGATCTGGATTGGCGCAGGCTTGGAGGGCCGAAGGGCCTGTTCCTGTGCTGTAATTTTCTTTGTTCTTTGTTCTTTGTTCTAAAAGGCTGGCTGTGGCAGCTGCTGGTACTGCAAGCTGCAGCCCTCTAAATCAATGCTCTCAGTTTAAAAACGAACCTGGATGAGTTTTTAAACAATGAACAAATTGTATAAATAAAGAACTGCTCTTGGTTTAAAAAAAGCAAGTTGTGTAAACAAAAAGCGGCTGATGTCCTCTCACTCTTAAAAGGCCTGTAAAAATGAACCTTTCTCTCAAAGAAAGCTTTTAAAATGTCTTATATCTGTAAAACATGCATTAACATTCAGAAAATGGCTTTTAGATTATTACAGCCACAGGGTGTGATGTGGGTGGTTCTACCATTCAACGTCCCACCTGACTGCAGCAAATGTATTTGTATTAGAATTTAGCCCTTTGGTGTTTTATTTCTCAAATAAACAGACAGCGACAGGTTTTCTTGTAGGCTTTAAAAACAGAACGTCAATTGTTTATTGATCAATATACCTTATACCAAAATTGTTGCAAACGCATCCACTCACGCATTTGCTCTCGCCTGCACGCATACACACATACATAAGAAGAGACAGATAGAAAAGGGAAAAAGGAAGGTGGTTTTCAGTCGGAGGAAAGATTATGATAAACGTTGAATTCTCTGGAAAATCAAGCTCTAAATGGATGCAGGCCTGAAATGATTGTAGATTTCTCTCTTGATTGAAGGTTCTGTTGAAGACATTGGGTTACTTCTAGCTCTCACTGCTGTAGACTGTAGATGTTGGATTTTTTCAGCAGGGCACTGTGCTTCCTGGCTTGGCTGGAACTCAAGCTGTTACAAGGAGCTTCACCTTCTCAGTCAGTCTCTCTCTCTGTCTCTCTCCCTCTGGCTATCATTTTTTAGATAAAACTGTTACCTCTCACTTCCTGAGAGGAGACATTCTTCTCTCGTCCCATGGTGATTGCACAATGGCCCAGGACATGGCTACTTCACACCTTCTTTGTTTCAGAAGCCAACATTCAATTCTGGAATGTTTTAGGATAGGTGCAAGATGGGTTCCATTAACATCTTTTGGCTTTGAAGATTTGTCCTTTGGTTTTGCCAGACTGTTTGAATACACAAAAGGCCAATCCCCTTTTCTTTGGTGGCCATTTTGGACCATTGTTCATTTTTAAAAATAAGATTCATTTTTTAAAGATAAAGTCCATTTTTCATAACTCTCCAGAGTTAGTCCATCATTGTTGTATCATCGCACATCCGGTGTGCATGACGCAAGTATTCAATCATGGATTTGAAGGCGTTGGACATAGTGTCTGAATTTAAGTTGTTTGACAATGGATGAAACTGCTTTCCTGGATCAATAAGTGAGTGAATCAGAGAAGCAGGCTATCAAAATCAAGATTGCACTGGGCAACAAGGGCCTGCAATCGATCAACACATCAATATTGTCAACTGAGGGTCATCAGGACCCTAGCAAGCTATGGACATTCCTGGAGGAGCAACTCAAAGTGAAGGTCAATTTCCCAGTACATAAGCTTGAGCTTATGATCTACTGGCAAAGGCAAGATGAGTCCATTCACCAGTTTGTTGCAAGGTGCCGAGACAAAGCTCAAGAATGCGACTTTGCAGATATTGAATTGTCAGAATGGGTTATGGAGCTAGTAATCGTGTCTACCCCAATAGAGGCCTTTCAAAAAGTCCTGCTAGAACATAAGAAAGGGCACATCATAGATACACTACTCAATGATGGAAGGAAATTTGAAGCTATCGTGGCTGGGCACCAACAATTACAAGTGTTGGGGGTGGCTACGACAATTGATATGGTAACCAAGGCTCAGAAGTCAGTTAGGCCTTGTGGCAAATGTGGCCTGACTAACCCAATTTGCAGTTGTCCAGTATACCAGGACACGAGCAAAGCTTATGGCATGTGAGGACATTGAGCAAAGCAGTTAGAAGGCCGAGCTCAGTTTTTGCAGACAGGAATGGTGGCAGATCACATGCAGAGAGAACATCTGCAAGACAGGATGGCAAACACAACAAAAGGTATACTGACACACAACAAAAGCCAAAGCAGGTATATGAAGTCAGCAAAGAGACAGATGGCCAGGAGAGCACAGATGAAGAATGCACTTGTGTGAATAACGAGCAAGCATTTCGCATCGTTACTTTGGATCAACATGTCAATGCTATTACGTAATCTGAGGTATTCGTCATGATTAGATTAGAGATACAGCACTGAAACAGGCCCTTCGGCCCACCGAGTCTGTGCCGAACATCAACCACCCATTTATACTAATCCTACACTAATCCCATATTCCTACCAAACATCCCCACCTGTCCCTATATTTCCCTACCACCTACCTATACTAGTGACAATTTATAATGGCCAATTTACCTATCAACCTGCCAGTCTTTTGGCTTGTGGGAGGAAACCGGAGCACCCGGAGAAAACCCACGCAGACACAGGGAGAACTTGCAAACTCCACACAGGCAGTACCCGGAATCGAACCCGGGTCCCTGGAGCTGTGAGGCTGCGGTGCTAACCACTGCGCCACTGTGCATGATCGGGATTATATGTCCGCAGAAGAGTAGCAAGCATAAGCTCAGAGTAAAGCTCGACACCAGAGCAAGTGCAAATATTCTGCCCATCAGTATACTGAAGGACATGTGCTTAAAGAAATGGGAATATATGGTACGACCCACCACAGCTAAGCTGACTGCCTACAATGGTTCGCTAATCAAGTGCGTTGGAATGATAACCTTACAGTACAGCTATAAACAAACCTAGTAGCTCCGAATGGCATCTACAAATGTTTTATATTGTAGACACAGTCGGACCAGGTTTCACAGGACTTCCAATATGCCAAGATTTACAAATTGTCATAATACATGAGGTCAGTGCCGCACTGGAAGGTACGGAAGGTTGCAACACAGAGTGCATTCAGTCAGTTAGAGGGCTGAAACTTCTTAACCCAGACAAGTTTGATACAATCGGTGATTTCAAGGGTGATGCCATATTGTATGTGAGGCAGGATGCAGTTCCTACTATCGACGTGCCAAAGAAGTGCAGCGTGCACATTGAAGAGAAGCTTAAAATGGAGCTGGATGTGAGGAGCGCAGCGGAGTCAACTGCCGAGTGTTCCAGCATTCCTACTGGTGCAGCTCCGTTACCTACATGCTGAAGAAAGATGGCAATCTCAGGATTTACATAGACCCAGGATGACTGGATTTTGCCCTCAAGAGATGCCCGTATAAAATCCCAGCCTTGGAGGAGTTGAATCCTAAGTTTACTGGTGCTAAGATTTTTCAAACCTAGACATGAAGCATGGCTACTGGTCTGTTGACTTAGCCAAGAAGTTCCAGCTACGCACAATTTTTAGAACACCATTCGGGAGATATTGTTTCATCGGTTACTGCTTGGTCTGTGAGTCAGCCAGGACATTTTCCAACAATACATGGACAGGATAATGGAAAATGTCCCGGGCTGTATCAGTATAGCTGATGATATTGCGACGATAGGATGCACCAAGGCAGAGCATGACCGAAACTTGCATTTGCTAATGCTGGCTACTCGTCGTGTGCACCTTGTGTTTAACAGCAAGAAGTGCTAGGTCAATATTGGGCACATCAACTTCTTTGGGTCGTTAAATTCCACCACAGGAATACACCCAGACCCAGATAAGATTGAAGATGTCAGAGCCATGCCAACTCCTCAGAACCGGGAAGGTCAACAACGGTGTCGAGGGATGTTTAACGTTTTGGTCCTGTACATCCCCAATTTCGCAGAGCAAGCAGTGCTGCTTAGGGAACTGCTGCATAATGACACCCCCTACCTGTGGCAGGAAGACCACTAGCAGGTGTTTGAGTTAGCTCTGTCAAGTCAAGACAGCGTACTACAGTATTATGACCCAACCAAAGAGACCATGCTCAAAGTCGACGCATCCCAGAATGGATGAGGTGTCTGCATCAAGTAGGAAGGGAAGCCAATCACCTTCGCATTAAAGAGTTTGTCACAAACCCAATCCAATTACTCTAACATCAAGCATGAAACCTTAGCTCTGGCTTTTGGTATCGGTAGGTTTCACACCTACTTGTTCAGAAAACATTTTACCGTGGAGACTGGCCACAAGCCACTTGAAACCAGATGGCGCAAACTGCTTACGAGTTCTTCTCCATGGTTGCAGAGACTTTTGGTGAAGGTCTAGGGCTACGATTGTGATGTCCAATATAAACCAGGCAGCAAAATGGTCACATCGGACAACCTGAGCAGGTTGCCTAACCAGAATAAAGCTGCAGATGGCTCGCTAGATTTGCATGTCCATGGTGTGGATACTGAGATTGAAGATGTCCTGAAAATCGACCTCATGGGCTTTGGACCCACAAATGTGAGCAACTAAGAGATAAAACGGCACCTGACCCTACCCTGCCGTTGCTGTGGAAAGTGCCATGTAGACCCCCACCTGCCAAGAATGGGGCATATTAATTTAGTTACATGAACATTAATTTTAAACTGTTGCTGCAGTAGAAAAATGACTTGTTAAAGAGATCACCAGACCTATGGCTGGAGGACATTTGCATACTAAGAGACGGTGCTTGTGCAGACAAAGAACTACTCTCTAGTCCAATTAACCCAAATGGATCTTGATCACCAGGCATTGAAGGTATAAGGAAGCACATTCCAGGGTCTGCTGAGTTGATAGAATCCTCAAATGCAGAAGTGGTTAAGCCAGCTGGTCACATGACTAGGTGGCTGGTCCAGGTTTTTTAAACTAGCCACAGGACAGTTTGAATTCAGATGGCAGCTTGCAATTGAAGCTGGACCAAGAAAGCCTCCCTCCTTGCTGTCTCTCTCACTTTCTCCCAAGCCACCGGACCCACGGAAGACATGTAAACCTCAAGAGAGAAAAGACTCTGACATCAAAACAAGTTGAAGTGTGAACTGGGCCCCAATGAACAGCAAGACTTACCGGCAACCAAAGACTCCACATTGAACTCAAAGGACTGTAATTATAACCCAGCTAGTGCCTCAAACTTTTCCCCTTTATTCTTTTCTACTTTTTCTATCTCTATCTGCATGTGTGTTTATCGCGTATGCATGCTAACGTGGTTGCGTCGCATATTCATAGTCGTTAACTGGATTAGAGTTTAAGATTAAAAAACTTCCCCCTTTCTTGTTTAAATCTAAAGAAACCTGTCTGATTTCTTTGCCTGACAGTTGGAACAGTGAACAAGGATTCACTAAGGGGGAGCTAAAAACACGATGTTTCTAAAATTAAACCCTGTTATGGTTAAACCAGGCAAAGGCTGAGAGGGAACCCCTAGACCCCTTCTCACCTGGTCATAACAAAGGTGATTGTGGAAGCATGGCTCGACACCATACAGAAAGTAACCAAAGGTCTACACTGTTTCTGGCCATATTGAGACTAGTTCGGTATAAGAGGTGATTTTCAAAGGGAAACATGTCCTGATACTCATCGATCTGCATTCTGATATTCTAACCCAACTGCATCAAAGGCATTTAGGAATAAAATGTATCAGAAGCTTTGCTGGAGGGACGGTATACTCGTCAGGAATCAACAGTGATATTGAGATGGTGGTGAAATGCTGTGAGGCATGTCATAATTTCAGCCAAATCAACAGAAAGAACCCTTCATCCCACATGAAACTCCTTCACATCCATGGGCGAAGATTGGCACAGATTTTTTCACATTCAAGGTGATGACTTCCCATTTGTTACGGATTACTTCACCCAAGTTTCTGATCATCAAGCGGCTACAAGATACGTCAAATACAGTAGTTGCTGATATGGTCAGTGCTTTGTTCAGCCTATTTGGCCTGCCAGAGGAAATTATCACTGATAATGGGCCAAAATATGCAGAAAGACCATTCCAAGACGTGTGCCAGGTGGGGGGTCATCAAAATGAGCTCAGCTCTGGGAAGAGGTTTACAATAACAAGATTGGGACAAATAAGTTTCAAGAAAACCCAATATGCCAAATGAGGAATTTTTAATTAATTGTTGGAATACTTACATTTAACTTTTAATGGGAAAACCCCTGTAGTTAACTTTTTAAAAAACTGGCAGCCAAGATGGCCACCACAATTTGCATCTGAAACACCTTTTCATATTCAAATGATCCACCTGGAACCAGAGGTTTGAGCAGCATGGACCCAGGACAACGGCTTGCTCTAAGTGACTGAATTACCTAAATTTGCTTCATTAGCATGACAGTCAAGGTTATCCTAACACCTTGACTTTGAAAGATCAAACCCCTTCCAAATGTAAACTGGTATCCAGGAGCCTGTAGAGCCAATTCCAAACCTTGAATTTCATTAGAAGGTTCCAGAAAACCTGAGGCAGCCATGTGACCATCTATCCATCTCAGGGGAAGCTTTTTTTCCCCTTGGACAATGAGATAAGCAGTAACCGAGACTGCAGTAGAAAACCATCTGCTACTGTAAACCCTCCAAGCCTACAGACTGCTACAGCCAGAGAGCAGGGGAAGAGAGCCACCTACCAGTATGAGCAAATCAGGCCGGCCATAAAGTGCACTTTGACCTGCCAAGGACTTCAACGATACAACTTCAGCCGGAAAACCACCGAATCATCCAAACCCACCAGTGGGAGTCATTTAAAGAGGAAATAGTAAGAGTTCAGAGCCAACATGTACCCATTAAGGTGAAGGGTAGGACCAACAAGTCCAGGGAACCCTGGATGTCAAGGGATATAGAGGATTGGATCATGAAAAAAAAGGAGGCTTATGGCAGATTCAGAGTGCTGAAAACAGCAGAGGCATTAGAGGAGTATCGAAAGTGTAGGGGGGTACTTAAAAAAGTAATTAGGAGAGCGAAGAGGAGACATGGAAAAACACTGGCGGGCAAGATAAAGGAAAATCCTAAGGCGTTTTATAAGTATATTAAGGGTAAGCGGATAACCAGGGAAAGCGTAGGGCCCATTAGGGACCAAAGTGGCAATCTGTGTGTGGAGCTGGAAGACATAGGTGAGGTTTTAAATGATTACTTTGCATCTGTGTTCACTATGGAGAAGGACGATGTAGGTGTAGAGATCAAGGAGGCGGCTTGTGATATACTTGAAAGCAATTAGCATTGAACGGGAGGAAGTATTAGCTGTTGTAGCGGGCTTAAAAGTGGATAAACCCCGAGGCCCAGATGAGATGTATCCCAGGCTGTTATGTGAGGCAAGGCAAGTGTGATTCCCCCCCAATCCTCACTTGGCCGTAACATAAACAAATCTCCTCTACGTTTTAGAGAGTGTTAAACTTACTTACTGTAAATAGTTTTTTGTTTTAATCATGTTTTAATCAACTGAATCAGAACATTTTGTAGATTGTAGATATGCTTTTACCTTTGGATAAAGGGGGATGTTGTGGGATGACCTTAAGAGCACCATCTTAAGAAGCTGTAAGTGGAGGCCACCGCAGGAAGTGATGTCGCGTCACACATGACCAGGGTGTAGCCCGACAGAGTGAGATGTGTATTTGTGTGGCTCCTGCATTAACTATATATGTTCTAATTAAGTTATAATAAACACCCATATAGTCTTTGGATATTACTTGTAGTCCTGTGAGTCTTATAATAGTTCACGTAGGTGAGGTGAGAGTGACTGCCCTTGACATCAAGGCAGCATTTGACTGAGTGTGGCGTCAAGGAGCCCGAGCAAAACTGGAGTCAATGGGAATCAGGGGGAAAACTCTCCACTGGTTGTAGTCATACCTAGCACAAAGGAAGATGGTTGTGGTTGTTGGAGGTCAATTATCTCAGTTCCAGGACATTACTGCAGGTGTTCCTCAGGGTAGTGTCCTAGGCCCAACCATCTTCAGCTGTTTCATCAATGACCTTCCCTCCATCATAAGGTCAGAAGTCAGTATGTTTACTGATGATTGCACAATGTTCAGCACCATTTGCGACTCCTCAGATACTGAAGCAGCCCGTGTCCAGATGCAGCAAGACCTGGACAACATTCAAGCTTGGGCTGATAAGTGGCAAGTTACATTCACACCAGGAAATGACCATCTCCCCTTGATGTTCAATGGCATTTCCAATGCTGAATACTCCACTATCAACATGCTGGTGTTTACCATTGACCAGAAACTGAATTGGACCAGCCACATAAACACTGTGGCTACAAGAGCAGGTCAGAGGCTGAGAATTCTGCAGCGAGCCACTCACCTCCTGTCTCCCCAGTGACTGTACAGCAGTGTGTACCATTTACAAGATGCACTGCAGTAACTCACCGAGGCTCCTTTGAGAGAACCTTCCAAACCCGCAAACTCTACTGCCCAGAAGGATAAGGGCAGCAGATGCATGAAAACACCACCACCTATTTCCCCTTCAAGCCACACACCATCTTGACTTGGAACTATATCGCCGTTCCTTTTTGTTTAGAGATACTGCACTGAAACAGGCCCTTCGGCCCACCGAGTCTGTGCCGACCATCAACCACACATTTATACTAATCCTATACTAATTCTATTTTCCTACCACATCCCCACCAGTCCCTATATTTTCCCTACCACCGACCTATCCTAGGTGTAATTTATAATGGCCAATTTACCTATCAACCTGCAAGTCTTTGGCATGTGGGAGGAAACCGGAGCACCCGGAGGAAACCAATGCAGACACAGGGAGAACTTGCAAACTCCACACAGGCAGTACCCGGAATTGAACCTGGGTCGCTGGAGCTGTGAGGCTGCGGTGCTAACCACTGCGCCACTGTGCCGCCCCATTGTCACTGGGTCAAAATCCTGGAACTCCCTCCCTAACAGCACTGTGGGTGTACCTACACCCCAAGGACTGCAGCAATTCAAGAAGGCAGCTCACCACTACCTTCTCAAAGGCAACTAGGGATGGGCAATAAATGCTGGCCTAGCCAGCGACACCCACATCTCTTGAATGAATAAAAAAAAATACGAAAGGACTATGTTATATTACAATGATCACAATGCTGTTTGTGGGAGCTTACTGTGCACAAAAAGGCTGTTGTGTTTCCTACATTACAACAGTGACTATATTTGAATGTACTGCATTGTCTGTAAAGCACTTTGAGATGTCCTGAGAAGATGAAAGGTGCTATAGAAATGAAATCTTTTTTTTCGTTTTTCTTCTGTGACATTGATTGCAGACTGCTGCAAGACACTTTCTCCCACAACATTGGTTGATAATCCCCTTTACATCCCAAACTGAAGCTTGTTTCATTGCCTAACTTGTTTTATTTGGCCAGGAGCTCCTTGTTTTGATGAGAACATTCTGAAACATACAATCAGGCAGTGGGGTCAACAAAATCAAAATACTGGTGATGCTGAAAATCTGAAATAAAAACAGAAAGTGCTGGAAATACTCAATAGGTCAGACAAAATCTGTGGAGACAGAAACAGAGTTACCGTGTCAGGTCTGTGACCTTTCATCAGAACTGGGAAAAGTTAGATGTAACAGTTCTTAAGCAAATGCAGAGGCAGGGAAAGAGGAGAGGAGGGTAAGAAAGAACGAAAGGGAAGGTCTGTAATAGGGTGGAAGGCAAAAGAGATTAAATGATAAAAGCCAAAAGGAGACAGAAATAGTACAAGTAAAGAAACAAAAGATGGGTCTCGAGGAACAGTGAATGGCAACACCAGAACCATTACTAGTGTCTGCTGCCGGAAAAAAAAATGGGAGAAATGGTTAAGTGGCAGAGGTCTAGCTGCCCAAAATCACTCATTGAAAACATAAATTTTAACCAAGCATCATTTTACACACTTGATTTATTCCCAGAGGTATCTCCTACACCTTTCCTTCCCGATTGTCCTCCCACTTTCACTCTTGCCTCTCACAGTTAAACACTATAATCTGCAACAAACCTCTGTGAGCTCTGATAAACACAGGCTGTAGGTAGTGGGAAGGCTACAGGTCTGATTATCATTGTTCTGGTTTCTGTATTGTGAGTTGGTAATTGCTTGTGTGACTGCAGAAAATGAGAGTGCAGCTGACTTCTGAGCTACTTCTCTATCTGTTTTTAAACTTCTCTCTCTCTCTCTCTCACATGGTCTGTCTGACTCATTCTTGGTCTCTAGTATTGATATCGCTCTGTGTATAATTTTTAACAAGCACATTTGTACACACTGCACTCCTCCAATTCTGGCCTCTTGAGAGTCCCCAATCTTAACCGCTCCACTATTGGTGACTGCACCTTTAACTGTAGGTCCGAAGCTCTGCAATTCCCTTCCTCAACCTCTCTACTGTTAATCTGTTAATTGTGTATCAATTGTTTAATTGTATGCAGTTGGAGGGTGTTAATTGGGGTCTTACTTGAGCACTTATAAGCAGACACCTACTGAGACTGGTGGAGAGTTTTGAGTGTGGAGGTCCATGTTTGTAATCCTTTTATTCTGTTACAATAAATGTAAAACTGAGTAAATACAAGCTCCAGCATTATCCTTCCACAACAAGATTTCTGGAATTTAACATGGTAACAGAGGATGGTTGCCTAAAGCTGAAGGTTGGAAACTAATAATTTTTTTACATAGAAAACTAAAATCTCACAAGCTATTGTAGAAAACATGGCAGAAAGCAAATGTAAATTGGGCGGCACAGTGGCGCAGTGGTTAGCACCGCAGCCTCACAGCTCCAGGGACCCGGGTTCGATTCCGGGTACTGCCTGTGTGGAGTTTGCAAGTTCTCCCTGTGTCTGCGTGGGTTTTCTCCGGGTGCTCCGGTTTCCTCCCACAAGCCAAAAGACTTGCAGGTTGATAGGTAAATTGGCCATTATAAATTGTCACTAGTATAGGTAGGTGGTAGGGAAATATAGGGACAGGTGGGGATGTTTGGTAGGAATATGGGATTAGTGTAGGATTAGTATAAATGGGTGGTTGATGTTCGGCACAGACTCGGTGGGCCGAAGGGCCTGTTTCAGTGCTGTATCTCTAATCTAAAAAAAATTGTCAGGGTATGATTACCCTCCAATGTTCTGAGTCTGAACCATATGACCAATGGAAGAATGAAGTGGATATGTGGATACGGGTTACGTCCCTACCAAAGAGGAAATAAGGTATGGCCTTGGCATTGTCACTTCCTACCAAAAATAACATCAGAAGTAAAGTATTTTGTGAACTGGATGCTTGTCATTTGGATACTGATGAAGGTTTGGATCTTCTATTAGAATTCTTGGATGAAATTTACAAGAAAGATGATCTATTGAATGCATGTTAGGCATGGTCAGACTTTGATAAATTTCAGAAAACAGTTGGTTACACAATGGAGGAATATATCATGGACTTTAACAGAATGTATAGAAGATTGAGGAAATTCTATTTGGAGATTCCTGGTTCAGTGCTATCATTTAAATTTCTAGATTATGCTAGGGTGTTGCATTTGGACTGGCTCCTGGTTCTAACTGGTTCTTAGAAAAAGACTCCCTGTTAGATCAGATGTCTGCTTCCTTAAAAACAATCCTGGGGAGACAGTCATTTCCTACAGCCCTAGTAGAACAAACAGGGTATTCTGCGGTGACAAAGAATGGAGGACTTGATGTTTACTGGATTTTGAAATGGCCCAGGTACTGGATGCATGCATAAGTACAATGTAAGATTTAAAGACAGGAGGAATGAGGATGAAAGCACATTTATCAAGTCTGATTATTCCAGTCAAAGACAGAATTGGAACAGCAATCAGAGGTGAATGAATCCTAGGAACAGTTACTAGGTGCTTCAGGTGTGACTCAAAGTATCATTATGCAATGAACTGCCCAAAACAAAGGGGTAGAGTCCTCAAAATAACGCATGACAGAGAATTCTCAGGCAGAAGAGGAAGATACTGATTGAATCTAAACAAATTGCACTAGATACAAAGAGTTTTAGACCTTGTGCTGAATGTGTTAGTTGTGGATTCATTCAACTATGCTGTATTAGATAGTGCTTGCATATCAACAGTATGCAGAACTGACTGGTTACAATATTATCTTGATTCACTGAATAGTAAGGATTGATGTGAGGTTAAGGAGTATAAAAGTACTACCAGCTTTAGGTTTGGCGATGACAACACATTGAATTCACTGAAGAGAGTCGTAAATCCATGAAAAATAGCTGGCATAAGCCACTTTATTAGTACTAATGTAGTCTCTAGTGAGATACCTTTACTGTTGAGTAAACCTTCAATGAAAAAGGCACAACTGAAACTTGATATGGAGCATGATAAGGCAATTGTTTTTAGAAAGTCAGTGAATTTGCAGTTTATCCAGTCAGGGTATTATTGTATACCTGTAACAAAACCTGATGTTTCTAGTCAGAGTGTTAGAGAAGTATTAATGGAATCAGGTGATAAGAATCAGTGAGATGAAAAATAAATTGTCTTAAAGTTACACAGACAATTTGCTCACCCTTTTTGTCAAAGATTAAAAAAACCTGCTAAAGGATGCAGGTTTGATTGATGATTATATGAGGATGATAGAGATTAGTGAAATCTGTAAAAAGTGTCAGAGGACGCCATCATGTCCTATTGTAAGCTTTCCATTGGCACGTGACTTTAACAAGGTAGTTGCCATGGATTTAAAGGTATGGACAAAGACAAGAATATTTTCATTCTACATTTTACAGACCAAGCAACTAGATTAGTCTTTTTTCAACAATACATAGCAAGGACGAAAGGGTGATTATAGATAAAATCATGGAGAAATGGATAGGGAATTGACTTGGGGCACCAGCTAAGTTTTTGACTGATTGATAATGGAGGGGAATTTGCCAATGATGAGTTCAGAGACATGTGTGAAAAAATGAACATTATGGTTATAAATAGCACAGCTAGAAGTCCGTTCAGCAAATGGCTCCGTGAAAGGAATCATACAGTGATTGATGAAATGCTGCATAAAATTTTAGTTGACAAGTCAAACTGCAAGTTGACAATTGCCCTGGCATGGCAGTTCATGCAAAGAATTCGCTTCAGATGGTTGGAGGATTATAGTCCCGATCAATTGATCTATGGGCGGAATCCCAAATTTCCTTCTGTACTCTGCGACAGTCTTCCTGCTCTAGAAGGTACTACACTTAGCTCCATTTTTTCTTCACATTTGAATGATTTACATGCAGGGAGATGGGCTTTCGTCAAGGCTGAAGGCTCTGGAAAAAATTCGGAGAGCTTTGAGGCATCGTATAAGGAAATCTGTGGCGGAATTTAATTCAGGAGATTTGGTGTATTATAAAAGAGAGGGTCATAGGCAATGGAAGTGCCCTGGTAAGGTAATAGGTCGTGATGGTAAGATAGTAGTTATCAAGCATGGAAATCAAACTGTTAAAATTCATTCCGCACGATTAGTTAGGATTGATTACAAAATATCAGAATGAGGTAGATCAAGGGTTGGATAGTAATGTGAGGATCATGACGCTCAAAGAGCTATTGCATCCAAAGGACAATTGCCCTGAGTAGGTACTCGGGTGACATATATTCCAGAGGGGTCCAATAGATGGAGGGATGCCGCAATTGTGGAACGCGCAGGAAAATCTACAGGCAGATATAAATATTGGTTAAATGTTCAAGATGATGGCCAAGAAGCAAGGTCCATGGACTGGCAGAATGGGTGAGAGTGCAGAGTGAGAAAGCACAGTGCAAGTTCTAATAGTGGGTCTGGAAGTGACTCTTGCATCAGGAAATGATCACATAATGGAGAAAGAGCCTCCGATAGTGCACGAAGGAGATCTTATAGCAGTAGTCCCGAAATACATCACCGTGCTAATAGACGACGTAGTTTAAACAGATTTCACAATGAAATGAAGGCTAGAGAACAGTTTTGGAATAGAAATAAAAGCAGAAGTCCTCATGACGGTGAAGTTTTAAGCCAATAAACTTGAGGATAAACTAAAGAAGCAAAACATAAGGAGTTGGAGAGTTTGCTGTTTATTCTGAGATACCAGACAGGGAACAGCCAGCCTTGGTGGATTTGTACTGAAAAAGTCCTTACCTAAAGTCAGGCTAGTTGCGAGGGATTTTGAACAACGACTGGATGGTACTGATGTTAGAGTGGACTCTCCCACTGCTGGAAAAGTAATTTTAAAAATCTTTTTAGCTCTTTTGGCTACATATTCATGGGAGTGTAGATCCATTGACCTAAAAGCTGCATTTTTAAAATTCATTCATGGGATGTGGGCATCGCTGGCTAAGCCAGCATTTATTGCCCATCCCTAAGTGCCCTTGAGAAGGTGCTGGTGAGCTGCCTTATTGAACCGCTGTGAGACACCCACAGTGCTGTTAGGGAGGGAGTTCCAGGATTTTGACCTAGCGACAGTGAAGGAATGGTGATATAGTTCCAAGTCAGGATGGTGTGTGGCTTGGAGAGAAACATGCAGATGGTGGTGTTCCCAACCATTTGCTGCCCTTGTCCTTCTAGGTGGTAGAGGTTGTGGGTTTGGAAGGTGCTGTCTAAGGAGCTTTGGTGCATTGCTGCAGTGCATCTTGTAAATGGTACATACTGCTGCGACTGTGCGTCGGTGGTGGAGGGAGTGAATGTTTGTAGATGGGGTGCCAATCAAGTGGGCTGCTTTGTTCTGGATGGTGTTGAGCTTCTTGAGTGTTGGAGCTGCACCCATCCAGGCAAGTGGAGAGTATTCCATCACACTCCTGACTTGTGCCTTGTAGATGATGGACAGGCTTTAGGGAGTCAGGAGGTGAGTTACTCGCCACAGGATTCCTAGCCTCTGACCTGTTCTTGTAGCCACGGTATTTATATGGCTACTCCAGTTCAGTTTCTGGTCAATGGTAGCCCCTAGGGTGTTGATAGTGGGAGATTCAGCATTGGTAATGCCATTGAATGTCAAGGGGAGATGGTTAGATTCTCTCTTGTTGGAGATGGTCATTGCCTGGCACTTAAGTGGAAAGTAACATTTGTGCCACACATCAGCCCAAGCCTGGATATTGTCCAGGTCTTGCTGCATTTCTACACGGACTGCTTCAGTATTTGAGGAGTCGCGAATGGTGCTGAACATTGTGCAATCATTAGCGAAAATCCCCACTTCTGACCTTATGATTGAAGGAAGGTCATTGATGAAGCAGCTGAAGATGGTTGGGCCTAGGATACTACTCTGAGGAACTCCTGCAGTGATGTCCTGGAGCTGAGGTGATCACAACAACCACAACCATCTTCCTTTGTGCTAGGTATGACTCCAACAAGCAGAGTTTTCCCTCTGATTCCCATTGACTTCAGTTTTGCTAGGGCTCCTTGATGACATACTCAGTCAAATACAGCCTTGATGTCAAGGGCAGTCACTCTCACCTCACCTTTTGAGTTCATCTCTTTTGTCCATGTTTGAACCAAGGCTGTAATGAGGTCAGGAGCTGAGTGGCCTTGGCGGAACCCAAGCTGAGCATCACTGAGCAGGTTATTGCTAAGCAAGTGCTATTTGATAGCACTGTTGATGACACCGTGCATCACTTGACTGATGATTGAGAGTAGACTAAAGGGGCGGTAATTGGCCGGGTTGGACTTGTCCTGCTTTTTGTGTACAGGACATACCTGGGCAATTTTCCACAAGTCTGGGTAGATACCTGTGTTGTAGCTGTACTGGAACAGCTTGGCTAAGGGTGTGGCAAGTTCTGAAGCATGGGTCTTCAGTACTATTGCCAGAATATTGTCAGGGCCCATAGTCTTTGCAGTATCCAGTGCCTTCAGTTTTTTCTTGATATCACGCGGAGTGAATCGAATTGGCTGAAGTCTGGCATCTGTGATGCTGGGGACTTCAGGAGGAGGCCGAGATGGATCATCAACTTGGCACTTTTGGCTGAAGATTGTTGCAAGTGCTGCAGCCTTATCTTTCGCACTGATGTGCTGGGCTCCCCCATCATTGAGGATGGGGATATTTGTGGAGCCACCTCCTCCAGTTAGTTGTTTAATTGTCCACCACCATTCATGACTGGATGTGGCAGGACTGCAGAGCTTAGATCTGATCCATTGGTTATGGGATTGCTTAGCTCTGTCTGTCATGCTGCTTATGCAGTTTGGAACACAAATACTCCTGGCTTGTTGCTTCACCAGGTTGACAACTCATTTTGAGGTATGCCTGGTGCTGCTCCTGGCATGCCTTCCTGCACTCTTCATTGAACCAGGGTTGGCCTCCTGGCTTGATGGTAATGGTAGAGTGGGGGATATGCCAGTTCATGAGGTTACAGATTGTGGTTGAGTACAATTCTGCTGATGGTCCACAATGCCTCATGGATGCCCAGTTTTGCATTGCTGGATTTGTTCGAAATCTATCCCATTTAGCATGGTGGTACTGCCACACATGATGTACGGTATCCTCAATGTGAAGGCAGGACTTTGTCTCCACAAGGACTGTGCGGTGGTCACTCCTACCAATACTGTCATGGACAGATGCATCTGCGGCAGGCAGATAGGTGAGGATGAAGTCCAGTATGTTTTTCCCTCTTGTTCGTTCCCTCACCATAGCAGCTATGTCCTTTCGGACTCGGCCAGCTTGGTCAGTCTTGGTGCTACCAAGCCACTCTTGGTGATGGACATTGAAGTCTCCCACAGGGAGTACATTCTACACCCTTGCCACCCTCAGTGCTTCCTGCAACTGGTGTTCAACATGGAGTACTGAATCATCAGCTGAGGGAGGGCAGCAGGTGGTAATCAGCAGGAGGTTTCCTTGCCCATGTTTGACCTGATGCCATGAGACTTCATGGGGCCCAGAGTCGATGTTGAGAACTCCCAGGGCGACTCCCTCTCGACTGTATACCACTGTGCCACCACCTCTGTTGGGTCTGTCCTGCCAGTGAGACAGGACATACCTCGGGATTTTGATGGTGTGTCTGGGACTTTGTCTGTAAGGTATGATTCCGTGACTATGACTATGTCAGGCTGTTGCTTGACTAGTCTGTGCGACAGCCCTCCAAACTTTGGTACAAGGCCCCAGATGTTAATAAGGAGGACTTTGCAGGGTCAACAGGGCTGAGTTTGTCGTTGTCATTTCCAGTGCCTAGGTCGATGCCAGGTAGTCCGTCCAATTTCATTCTTTACTGACTTCGTAGCGGTTAGATTCAACTGAATGGCTTGCTCGGCCATTTCGGAGGGCATTGAAGAGTCAACCACATTGCTGTGGGTCTGGAGTCATATGTAGGCCAGACCAGGTAAGGACAGCAGATTTCTTTCCCTAAAGGACAATAGTGAACCTGATGGGTTTTTACAACAATCGATAATGTTTTCATGGCCATCATTAGACAAGTTCTGCAGGGTGATACTTTTTTAGAGAGAAGCATTTCTGAAACCATCTAAAGAGGCATCAACTAGGATAGACCTATTTCATTAGATCATGTCTGATCTGTATCTCAATTCCATTTACCCTTCTTGGTTCCATATCATTTAATACCCTTACCTAAAAAAACTATCAATCTCAGTTTTGAAATTTTCAATTGACAGCTTTTTTTGTAGAGAAAGTTCCCGATTTCCACTATATTTTGCGTGACGAAGTACTTCCTGACATCACCCCTGGACAGCCTTGGTCTAATTTTAAGTTTATTGGCCTGCGGACTTCCCCACCAAAGGACCAGATTAATTGAATTCAGTTGTGCACCTCATACCCATGCCAACAACATGTTGTGGTTGCAAGTCCAATGATATAACCACCAGGCTATCCTACCCTCCATAGCTATTCATTCCAATGCGGAATGACTGAAGAGTGCTAGCAAGATAGAACTAGTACAGATAACACAAGGGAACAGTATAGTGATACAACACATTGAAAATATTGTCCAAGCACATTATCACATCAATAAGAAAGAAAAACTTGCAAAATATAGTTTCTTCACATCCACAGAGTGTTTCACAGCCAATGAATTACTTTTGAAGTGTAATAGGTGGTGAATCCTTCATCTGAGGGAAGCTAACATCACAAACCAGTACTCAGATACATAACTTTAAATGACCTAACTTCAAAAGAGTGAGGGAGGATCTTAAATAAAGCAGCTGTGGCAGGGGTCATTGTCAAGAACATTTCTGTGGAGAACAACTGGGAAAATGTTACAGGCTCATAAGAACATAACATAAAGACGAGGAGTAGGAGCAGGCCATCTGGTCATAGAAACATAGAAAGTAGGAGCAGGAGTAGGCCATTTGGCCCTTCGGGCCTGCTCTGCCATTCAAAAAAGATCAAGGCTGATGGTCTAATTCAGTACCGTGATCCCCCTTTCTCCCCATATCCCTTGATCCCTTTGGCATTAAGAAATATATCTATCTCCTTCTTGAACATATTTAATGACTGCCTTCTGCGGTAGAGAATTGCACAGGTTCACCACCCTCTGAGTGAAGAAATTTCTCCTCATCTTGGTTCTAAATTGCATATCCTGTATCCTGAGACGGTAACCCTGGTTCTGGACTCCAGCAATTGGGAACATCCTCCCTGCATCTAGCCTGTCTAGTCCTGTTAGAATTTAAAGGTTTCTGAGATCCCCTCTCATTCATCTAAACTCTAGTGAATATATCTCCTCATACGTCAATCCTGCCATCCCAGGAATCAGCCTAGTAAATTTTCTTTGCACTCCCTCCATGGCAAGAAATCCTTCCTCAGATAAGGAGACAAAAACTGCACACAATACTCCAGATGTGTTCTCACCAAGGCCCTGTATAACTGCAGCAAGACATCCTTGCTCCTGTACTCAAATCCTCTTGCAGTGAAGGCCAACATACCATCTGCCTTCCTAACTGCTGACTGCACCTGAGTGCTTACTTTCAAGCGACTGGTGTACAAGGACACCCAGTTCTCGTTGCACCTCTCCCTTTCCCAATCTATCACTTTTCAGATAATAATCTGCTTTTCTGTTTTTACAACCAAAGTGGATAACCTCATATTTATCCATGTTATACTGCATCTGCCATGCATTTGCCCTCTCACCCAACTTGTCCAAATCACATTGGAGCCTCTTTGTATCCTCCTCGCAGCTCACATTCCCCCCCAGCTTTGTGTCGTCTGCAAACTTGGAAATGTTACATTTAGTTCCCTCACCCAAGTCATTAATATATATTGTGAATAGCTGGGGCCCAAGCACTGATCCCTACGGTACCCCACTAGTCACTGCCTGCAACCCGGAAAAAGACCCGTTTATTCCTACTCTCTGTTTCCTGTCTGTCAACCAATTCTCAATCCATGCCAGTATATTACGCCCAATCCCATGTGCTTTAATTTTGCACACTAACCTCTTATGTGGGACCTTATCAAAAGACTTCTGAAAATCCGAATACACCACATCCACTGGTTCTCCCTTATCTATTCTACTAGTTACGTCCTCAAAAAATTCCAGTAGATTTGTTAAGCATGATTTCCCTTTCGTAAACCCATGCTGACTTTGTCCAATCCCGTTTATGCTTTCCAGGTGTTCTGCTATCACATCCTTTATAATAGACTCCAGCATTTTCCCCACTACTGATGTAATTCCCTGTTTTTTCTCTCCCTCCTTTTTTAAATAGTGGTTACATTTGCCACCCTCCAATCTGTAGGAACCGCTCCAGAGTCTATAGAATTTTGGAAGATGACCACCAATGCATTCACTATTTCCAGGACCACTTCCTTTAGTACTCTGGGATGTAGATTATCAGGCCCTGGGGATTTGTCAGCCTTTAACCCCATGAATTTCTTAAGCACTTTTTTTTAACTAATACTGATTTCCTTCTGTTCCTCCCTTGAGCCTGCTCCGTTACTCATTAAGACCATAGCTGATCTTCTACCTGAATGACACTCCCACCCTTTCCCCATATCCAAACCCTTAGTATCCAAAAATCTAGAGCTCAGCCTTGAATATACTCAACGACTGAGGATCCACAGCTCTCTGGGGTAGGGAATTCCAAAGATTCACAATCCTGAGTGAAGAAACTTCTTCACAGCTCAATGCTATATGGCCAACCCCTTATCCTGTATGACCCTTAGTTCAAGACTCTACAGCCAGAGGTAACAGTCTCCCAAGCATCTATCCTGTCAAGCTCACTCAGAACTTTATACACATTACTGAGTATGCATGATAAAGGTATCACAAGGACATTCTAAAGAAAGGTGACCCACACACTACAAAGCCTATAGAGAGAAAGTGAAGGGACTTTGGGTACCAGTTATTGCATTATTGATCCTATGCTTCCCGAGCTTAGATGAAAACAAGAAGTTACTGGAAATCAGCCAGTACCTATGCACTCATTCCTCTGCTAGAAACCTCAACTGCAGGTCAGGAGGAAGGGGGGAGAGTCTGAAAATAAACACTGCGTTCACATTTTAGGTTGATCATGTTTCCTCAGAACAGTTAACCTTTCATGAAGAATATTCCTGAGTTGTTTGAGCAGTAGATCCAAATCCAAGGCTGTTGCATATAATGATGCCACTATTCCCAGCCGGAATGGAGATGTAGTTTGTAAAGTCTCTTATTAGATGGACTCTGTAGATTGTTTGCCGTGGTGCTCTGTTTAAATAGACTTTATTCACTAATATGAACTGCTGCTGTGAGCCTTGGGGTAAATCCTACCCTGCCTCCAACTCATTGGCTGTCGCAGGGGAACTCATTCATTGACACAATGGTGTTAATCGACACTCTAGTTAAGTACTGCAAGCAACAATGTTTCACAAGGCATAACGCAAAGAAAGACCTTATGCTTTAGAAATACTATTCATTAATAATAGGGCAATAATAGTTGGAGATTTCAACTACCCTAATATCAACTGGGATGCTAACAGTGTGAAGGGCACAGAGGGGACAAAATTCTTGAACTACGTTCAAGGGAACTTTTTTAGCCAGCACGTAACAAGTCCAACGAGAGGGGGTGCAATTCTAGTTTTAGTCTTAGGAAATGAAGATGGGCAAGTGAATGAAGTAGCAGTGGTGACTAATTTGGAGATAGTGACCATAATACAGTTCGATTTATCATTATTATGGAAAAGGACAAGGATAGACAGGAGTAAAAGTTCTAAATTGGGGGAAGGCAAATTTTACGAAGCTGAGAGGTGATCTGGCGAAAGTGGACTGGTTACAGCTACTTGAAGGAAAATCAGTGGGAGGCATTCAAAAGTGAGATTCTATGGGCACAATGTAGACATTTTCCCATAAAAGAAAAGGGTGGTATGGCCAAATTCAGAGCCCCCTGGTTATCTAGCAGCATACAGGATAAAATAAAGCAGAAAAAAAAAGTTTATGACAATCACAAAAAGCTTAATACTTTAGAAAACCTAAAGGAGTATAGGAAGTGCAGGGGTGAAGTTAAAAAAAGGAAATTCGGAAAGCAAAGGGAGGACATGAAAAAATATTGGCAGTAAAATCAAGGAAAACCCAAAGATGTTTTATCAGTACATTAAGAGCAAAAGGATAACTAAGGAAAAGGTAGGGCCTATCAGAGGTAACGAGGTAACAAGGTAACTTATGCATGTATGCAGAAGATGTGGGCAGGGTTCTTAATGAGTAGTTTGTCTGTCTTCAGAAAGGAGATGGATGAGGCAGACATTGTTAAAGAGGAGGAGTGTGAAATTAAATATGATAAGTATAATGAGAGGGGAAGTACTAGAGGGTCTGACATCCTTGAAAGTGGATAAATTACCAGAGCTTGATGGATTGTACCCAGGCTGTTAAAGGAAGCCAGGGAGGAAATAGCAGATGGCCTGAGGATCATCTTCAAATCCTCACCAGCTACAGGTGAGGTACCAGACGATTGGAGGTCTGCAGACGTTGCACCATTGTTTAAAAAGGGTGTGAGGGATAGACCAAATCTGGATAGACCAAGTCTGACCTCAGTGGTGGGCAAATTATTAGAATCAATTCTGAGAGATAGGATAAAAGGTCACTTAGAAAGGCACGGATTAATCAGGGATAGTCAGCATAGATTTGTTAAGGGAAGGTCATGTCTTACTAACTTCATTGAATTTTTTGAGGAAGTTACAAGGAGGATTGATGAGGGTAATGCAGTGGATGTTGTCTACTTGGATTATAGTAAGGCATTTGACAAGGTCTGACATGGCAGACTATCAGAAAAGTAAAAGCCCATGGGATACAAGGGAATGTGGCATGTTGGATCCAGAATTGGCTCAAGGACAGGAAACAAAGGATAATGGTTGATGGATGTTTTTGTGAATGGAAGGTGGTTTCCAGTAACGTTCCACAAGGCTCAGTGTTGGGTCCCTTGCTGTTTGTGGTATATATTAATGATCTGAACTTAAATGTGGGAGGCATGATTAGGAAATTTGCGGATGACACAAAAATTGGCCGTGTAGTTGATAATGAAGAGGATATAGACTCCAGAATGATATCAATGGTTTGGTTGAGTGGGTGGCAAAGTGGCAATCCAGAGAAGTGTGAGGTAATGCATTTGGGGAGGGCAAACAAAGCCACGGAATATGCAATAAACAGGAAGATATTGAGAGGGGTAGAAGTGAGAGACCTTGGAGTGCATGTCCACAGGTCCCTGAAGGTGACAGGATAGGTAGCTAAAGTGGTGAAGAAGGCTTATGGTATGCTGTCCTTTATTGGCTGAGGTATAGAATACAAAAGCAGGGATGTAATGCTGGAACTGGATAAAATGCTGGTTAGGCCACAGCTAGAGTACTGCATACAGTTCTGGTAACCACATTACAGGAAGGACATAATTGCTCTGGAGAGAGTACAGAGGAGATTTACAAGAATGTTACCAGGGCTTGAATATTGCAGCTATGAGGAAAGATTGGATAGGCGAGGGTTGTTTTCCTTAGAACAGAGGAGGCTGAGGGGTGACAATTGAAGTGTACAAAATTATGAGGGGCCGAGATAGAGTAGACTGGAAGGACCTGTTTCCCTTAACGGAGAGGTCAATTACCAGGGTGCACAGATGTAAGGTGATTGGTAGAATAATTAGAGGGGACATGAGGAAAAACATTTTCACCCAGAGGGTGGTGGGTGTCTGGAGTTCACTGCCTTGATCGGTGGTGGAGGCAGAAACCCTCAACTCATTTATACGAACATACGAATTAGATGCAGGAGTAGGCCACTCGGCCCTTCGAGCCTGCTCTGCCATTCAGTAAGTTCATGGCTGAACTAATTACTCCACATTTCCACCTACCCCCGATAACCTTCCTGGTTATAAGGTACCTGGACCTGTGCTTGAAGTGCTGTAACCTGCAAGGCTACAGACCAGCTGCTGGAACATGGGATTAGATTGGGCAGCTAGATTTTTCAGGCAGCGCAGACATGATGGGCTGAATGGCCTCTTTCTGTGCTGTAACTTTTCTATAGTTGAATGGTTCTACTAACAATATCCAACAGTGCATAATTTGTGCATGATCAACAGGAGATAGGTTCAGCTAAACACAAGTTGATAACAATCAATTAATCCACTGTAGTTTTTTTATTCATTTTTTTTTTCTTTTTTCTTTGGCCTCCTTATCTCGAGAGACAATGGCCACCTGGAGGTGGTCAGTGGTGTGTGGAGCAACGCCTGGAGTGGCTATAAAGGCCAATTCTAGAGTGACAGGCTCTTCCACAGGCGCTACAGAAAAATTTGATTGTCGGGGCTGTTACACAGTTGGCTCTTCCCTTGCGCCCCTGTCTTTTTTTCCTGCTAACTGCTAAGTCTCTTCGACTCGCCACACTTTAGCCCCGCCTTTATGGCTGCCCGCTAGCTCTGGCGAACGCTGGCAACTGACTCCCACGACTTGCGATCAAGATCACAGGATTTCATGTCGCGTTGCAGACGTCTTTAAAGCGGAGACATGGACGGCCGATGGGTCTGATACCAGTGGCGAGCTCGCTGTACAATGTCTTTGGGGATCCTGCCATCTTCCATGCGGCTCACATGGCCAAGCCATCTCAAGCGCCGCTGACTCAGTAGTGTGTATAAGCTGGGGATGTTGGCCGCCTCAAGGACTTCTGTGTTGGAGATACGGTCCTGCCACCTGATGCCAAGTATTCTCCGGAGGCAGCGAAGATGGAATGAATTGAGACGTCGCTCTTGGCTGACATACGTTGTCCAGGCCTCGCTGCCATAGAGCAAGGTACTGAGGACACAGGCTTGATACACTGTCGTAACACGAGCACAAATGACTAAACCTGAAGAAAAACACACTTTATTGCTTTGAACTTGTCTGTTGAATTGGAGCAAATGGGAAATCCGTGCTATTGCTGCAAATCAGTGCACACCTGGGAACTGGGTACACACATCACTCCCGATCCATTTGATTGTCAGTGTTTGCAGATGCACGTCAGCAAAGGAAAAGCATGAATAAGCAAAGGGAACTAAAGGAGTTGAGAATATAACAGGAAAATATCTTGTACCATATACTTTATCTTTTATGTGAACAAATATTCACTCCAAACTTTTTTTGGCTGTAAAATGCTTTGGAATGTCCTGAGGCTATGATAGGCTCCAAATAAACGCAAGTTCTTTCTTTCTTAAAGTGCGGCAGAAAATAAGGAGGAGGTCAGCAACTTTCTCAACAACTTGCACACCTCCGTCAGATGCCTCAGTGTTCGAGGTACCACTTCAGATCCTCCTGAATCACCCCAAACTTTATTAAGCGTCATCAATTCCCTGGTGTGCATGTCAACCACTGAAATGGTCCCAAAGCCTTAGCATTCTCCTACAAACTCACCAACAAGCTTCAAACCGATGTACTCCCACAGATCCACTGAGCTAGCTAAATCCCCTCATTGAACACGTCGGACCCACTGAGCTGTCTCACTCTCCTAGTCTACTCCCTCAGACCTCCGACGAGAGGAGTGAGACAGCTCAGTGGGTCTGAGGCAGTTGACAAGGAGAGTGAAACACCTACCGTGCTGTCTCTCTCTCACTGAGTCAACTCCCTCAGACCCACTGAGCTGTCTTTTTAAAAATTAATTCATGGGATGTGGATGTCACTGGCCAGGCCAGCATTTATTGCCCATCCCTAATTGCCCTTGAGAAGGTGGTGGTGAGCTGCCTTCTTGAACCACTGCAGTCCATGTGGGGTAGATACACCAACAGTGTTAGGGAGGGAGTTCCAGGATTTTGACCCAGTGACAGTGAAGGAACAGCGATATAGTTCCAAGTCAGGATGGTGTGTGACTTCGAGGGGAACTTGCAGGTGGTGTTCCAATGCATTTGCTGCCCTTGTTCTTCTAGGTGATAGAGGTTGCAAGTTTGGAAGGTGCTGTCTAAGGAGCCCTGGTGCGTTGGTGTTCTCACTCCTCTAGTCTGCTCCCTCAGACCCTCTGAGCTGTCTCACTCCCTGAGTCTGCTCCCTCAGACCCTCTGAGCTGAGTCAGTGTTCATAGTATAATTAGAATTAGGTTAGCTATGGAAAAGGACCAGGAGCAATCCAGAGTAAAAATACTTAATTGGAGGACAGCCAATCTCAGTGTGTTGAGAACAGATCTGTCCCAGGTAAATTTGAATCAAAGATTGACGAGCAAAAATGTAACGGAACAATAGGCTACCTTTAAAGGGGAGATGGTTCGGGTACAGTTAAAGTACATTCCCACGAGAGGAAAGGTAGAACAAACAAAGCCAGAGCTTCCTGGATAACAAAAGAGATAGATTAAGATGAAGCAGAAAAATGGTGTGTGTGACAGACGTCAAGTTGACAGGTTGGTAATACAAGCGAGAACCAGGCTGAATATAGAAAGGGCAATTTTATCCTGTCCCCCGCGGTGGGTTTAGAGGCAGAGAGAGCATAAAATCAGGTAGGATGGTGACCGGGGTTTCTTGCCACCTTCCCGCCTCCACCAAAATTTAGTCTGGGGCAGGCAGGCCTGTGAACAGCCTTCCTGCCCTGCTGCCAATTGAGGCCATTAACTGGGCAATTAATCCCCAATTAAGGGCCTCATCTGGCCACTGCTGCAATTAGCCACCATGCAGGCTGCTTTCTGGCTCTGGGGTTGGGGGTTGGGGTCCTTCATTGAAAGGCATTTAATACCTGAGCGAGCGACCTGGCATCGGGAAGGGGGGGCTGCTGAGAGCCCTCCCTTGCCCTTGCTAGCAATCTCCCTACACCTGGTTCCCCCATGACTCCCAACCTGCGAGTTTCCTCCCAAGCTGACCTTGCCATGGCCTGGCTCCAGTGCCATTCCTGGGTCTCCAGTAGGTGCTCCTCTGGCAGCAGTCACTGTCTCTGTGGTGGTGCTACTCAGTGGATGAGCTGCTGGCCTCCGATTGGCTGACAGTTCCCAGAGGGCGGGACTCCAGTGCTAGGTTCCTTGATCCCGTGGAAGACCTGCCGCTGTCCATTTAAGTGCCTGACTGGCACTAGATTTGGCGAGCCTTCTGGAGAAGAGGTGACCTGGGGTTCTCAGCAATGGTTTTTCCGGACAAGACCCTCGTCGCCAGCATAAAATCCCAGCCAGAAAGTTCAGAAGGGATGTGTAAAAGGAATTAAGAGAGGTAAAGAGACAGTATGAGAAGAACATGGCAGCTAACATAAAAGGGAATCCAAAAGTCTTCTATAGGCAGATAATGGTAAAAGAATAGTAAGAGGAGGGATAGGGCAATTAGGACCAAAAGGGGGATCTATATCTTGAGGTAGGGGGCATGGCTGAGGTACTAAATATACTTTGCATTGGTCTTTACCACAGAAGAAAATGCTGCCAAAGTCATAGTGAAAGAGGAGGTAGTTGAAACATTGGCTAGGCTAAAAATTAATGAAGAGGAGGTATTAGAAAGGCTGGCTGTACTTAAAGTGAATAAGTCACCAAGACCAGATGGTATGCACCCAAGGATACTGAGGGAAGGGTGAAATAACAGAGGGACTGGCATAAACTTCCAATCCTCCTTAGTTACGGGTCTTTCTTGCTGAGTTTTGTTTTTAGTTGAATGTATTTTTGCTGAACATTTTGAATTGTTTCTTTAAAGGTTTACCACCATACCTTTTAGTTTATTGTCACACTAGGCCCCCACCTGCTAAGAATGAAGCACATTAATTTTGTCATGAATATTGATTTTAAACTGTTACTGGAGCATAAGACTTGTTGGACAGATCAGCCGTGGCTGGAAAAGACATTTGCATATGAATAGACGGTATTTGGAAGGACAAAGCGACCATTCCGTGACATTCAACCCACAATGGACTTTTGATCACCAGACGTTGAAAGTGGGGGAGCTCACATTCCAGGTTGACCGCTAATATGGCCAAATACACAAATGGACATGGTCAAACCAGCTAGTCACATGACTAACCTGCTGGGCAACCTGAGTTTTAGAATTTGTACAGTTTGGGTAAAGTGTCTGTTTGCTCCTGGACTGAGAAGATCTCGCTCCTGTCTGCTCCCATCTCTTTCTCACAAGCCTCTGAATTCACTGAAGACACATGAACCCCAAGAGAGAAAAGTCTCCTACAGCGAACAAGGTTTAAGAAGAATACTGGGCTTCAACGAAAAGCAAGATCTACCTACAATCAAAGACCCTACAGTGAGCTCCAAGAACCGTAACAACAACTCTTCAGATATTGCCTCAAACCTTTCCACTTTATTTTTCTTCTGCTCTTTTCTGTCTCTATTTTCATGTGTGTATCGCACATGTAATCTAGCATGGGCAACCGGCAAGTATCCGTAGGATAACTCTCACCGCATTAGAGTTTAAGTTTAAGTTTAATAAATTTCCCAGCAGTATTTTTTGATTATTGCTGTTCCTATTTTCCACCCATACTGATTCTACTTCATGATCTTCTGAGGCCAGACTCCTTCTCACTAACATACTTATGCCATCCTTTATTATCAGGGCTACCCCTCCTCTTTTGTCATTCTGTCTATCTTTCCGAAATATTGTGTACTCTGGAATATTCATTTCCCAACCTTGATCACCATGTGACCATGTCTCTGCAATGGTAATTACGTCTAAATCATTTCCCGCTATTTACCCCACGGAGAAAGGAACCCCCCGCCCACCCCAAAATTCACAGGGAGGCAGTCTCGTTTCACTGGATAAGCACCTGAAGAAAAATAATTTTCAGGGTTATGAGGAAAGGGAGGGGGAGTGGGACTAGCTGAGTTGTTCTTGCGGAGAGCTGGCATCGACACAATGGGCTGGATGACCTCCTTTTGTGTTCCAACCATTTTATGATTCTGTGGGCTAGATTTTCTCGGCCCGTGAAGTCAAGGTTGGAGGCGTGGGGACCAGGAGAAAAGGAGGAGTTGTGTTGGGATGGCCCCCTGAGGGACTGTCCCAGGGTGGCCCATGAACAGGGACGGCTGCCCGCTCCATGGAAGCGGGAAGCCAATTCGTCCAATTCAGGCCCCACATAGGGTCCATTTTGCGCCATAATTTTCCTGCCATCGGAGTGATCCGCACCATTTTCAGACACTGCCAGCTCAATGGAGGCAGCCTCCCAGTGGCAGGCCTGGGGGACCATTGGAGCCAGATGTTCCGTGCCCCAGTGACGGGGCTATGGGGCTGAAGGGCTGCAACCTCATCCATGACTAGTCCTGTGGCAGGGTTTCTCCTCCACCCTTAGGTCCTTGTCAGCTTTAGGCCTTTTTATTTAATCAATTCTATGCAGGCAACCGAGGCCGTCTCCATGTTGAGGCACCCTTGAGCTCGCTTCCCTGCATGGCAGTGCCCACTTCTCCCAGTGGCACTGCCGGCCTGACATTGCTGCTGGTCGTCTGGTCCTGCAGCCGCGGGAGCCAGCCTGCTACCCTTATTAGGATGGTGAGCGTGGAAGTGGCCAATTAGGAGGCCCCCTCCTGGAAAGTTGCACTGGAGGGTGCACTGACGACATGGGTGGGTTCACGACCCCATATTGGTCCGCCCGGTGGGGTCCTGATGCCCACCAGAAAATCTAGTCCGATGATTCTATGAACTGCCTCACTCCTCTAGTCTAATTCCTCAGACCCACTGAGCTGTCTCTTTCTCCCAATCTTCTACCTCTGACCCATTTAACTGTCTCACTCCCCTGGTCTCCTTCTGCAGATCCACTGATCTATCTCAATCACCTAGTCTAATCTCTCAGCCCCACTGAGCTGCCTCAATATCCCTGAGGCAAATTAAGCTGCCTTAACATCCGGTATCTTTGACCCTCCAGAGTAGACCCCTGTATGTTGCCCACCCCTTGCTATGCCTTGTCAAACTTCTGATGTGTCAAAAAGTGCCTTTTTGCACAACTTTAAACCACTGGTGCTCCATCTTACATAACGCTCAGCCACATTCTCACCTTGGTGAGATGTCTTTGACCTTGTCAAGCTGCCTTCATGGCCCACTTCTTACCCCAGGGGGACGTTGCTGGTTTTCAGAGGAGCTGCCAGTCAGGACAGGAACAGGACTTCTTGGATTGCAAAATGGGACTATGATAAAGATCGAGCAACACCCTGGGCTACCTGTGAGCATTGCCATGGATAATCATATGGTGCATTATGACTAGGTGATCCCAGTTCCCCTGCCCACTGCAGCCATGGGAGAGGAAATAAAAACCCACAGGGCTGAATTTTATAATCCTGACCCGCCCATGCGGGCTGTACGTGGTGGAGTCACCGTGATCCTAAACATGGCGGCTCATTCAAATAGCTGGGGCAGGCCACCCCCCGCCTGCCGATCCGTGGTGGCGGCAGGCTGTCCATCCCCGGCAATGGTGCCAGCAGCCTGTGCCCAGGTGCTAACGCCATTTTTAAATGGCTTTGAGCCCTACCGTTACATTTAAATATTTAAAGATACAGTGAATGAAAAAATTAAATACATTTATTTTGCCCCCCTCCCACCCCCCCCCCAATAACCATAAAATTAATAACTTGCCCTCTCTCCACAAAACATTTACCTTGTCCACCTAAACCTCCCCCCCCCACCCCCACCAAAGTGCATAAACTTTAACCCTTCCCACCATCCCCTACACCAATGATGTTACTTTGCCCCCCTCCTGCACTGAGAAATTTACCTCCTCCCCCACCCCCCCCTCCCCACAAGTGTTCTGCCTCTTTTGCCCGGACAGGGATCCAAAGGCATGGGACTGCCAGCCAACAGCAGGAAGATCACAGCGGCACAGAAGGTGGTGGCATGAGTATGATTAATGCATCATTTAAATTTATTTAAATACGCAAATGCGAGTCCCGTCGCTGAGCAACAGGGGGCCAACACGAGGTCTTGCCATCACCGGCACTATTGGGATGGGTCCTCCTGGCATCGTGGTGCGTGGCCATGAAACCTGACGTCGGGGTGGGGGTGGGGCTGTAAAATCCAGCCCACAGGAAAAGCAGGGCCAATAAGAGAAAAATGCTCTGGGAAATTCCTCTGCAACTCTCAAGCTATCAAAATCTGCCCAGGAGATCACACGGCTCAGTATGGACCAAGTGTTATCTATAAAGACACTTACCTTCTATATGATGTGATCTCTGCCTCAGCCAAGAACCAGTCCAGGTCTTGAAGGTAATATGGAGAGTCAGCACCCACCAGCAATAATTCCAGAGGCTCAATTATTTCCAGGAGAAGAAGAATTACCTAACATCCAGCCCATTCCTACCTTTGCCTAGTTTACATTTGTTTCCTGGTCCTCCCCAATCTGCTTTGACCAAAGTTTTGGTCATCTGTCCTAATATCAGGAAACATAGAATAGTGATTAATGGATATTTTTCGGGCTGGAGGAAGATTTGTAGTGGAGTTCCCCAGGGATCAGTGTTGGGACCCTTGCTTTTCCTGATATGTATTAATGACCCAGACCTTGGTGTTCAGGGCACAATTTCAAAGTTTACAGATGATACGAAACTTGGAAGCATTGTGAACTGTGAGGAGGATAGTGTAGAACTCCAAAAGGACATAGACAAGTTGGTGGAATGGACAGACAGGTGGCAGATGAAATTCAATGCAGAGAAATATGATGTGATTCATTTTGGTAGGAAGAGCATGGAGAGACAATATAGAATAAAGGGTACAATTCTAAAGGGGGTGCAGGAGCAGAGGGACCTGGGTGTATATGTGCATAAGTCATTGAAGGTGGCAGGACAGGTTGAGAGAGCGGTTAATAAAGCATACAGTATCCTGGGCTTTATTAATAGGGGCATTGAGTACAAGAGCAAGGAGGTTATGTTGAACTTGTATAAGACACTAGTTCGGCCTCAGCTGGAGTATTGCATCCAGTTCTGGGCGATGCACTTTAGGAACAGGTGAGGGCATTGGAGAGAGTACCGAAAAGATTCACGAGAAAGGCTCCAGGGATGAAGAACTTGAGTTATGAAGATAGATTGGAGAAGTGAGGACTGTTTTCCTTGGAGAAGCAAAGGCTGAGAGGAGATTTGATAGAGGTATTCAAAATCATGAGGGGTCTGGACAGAGTAGATAGAGAAAAACTGTTCCCACTCATGAAATGATCGAGAACGAGAGGGCACAGATTTAAAGCATTTGCTAAGAGGTAAAAGTGACATGAGGAAGAACGTTTTCACAGAGTGGTTAAGGTCTGGAATGCACTGCCTGAGTGTGGTGGAGGCAGGTTCAATTGAAGCATTCAAAAGGGAATTACACAGTTATATGAAAAGAAAATGTACAGTAAGAAGGCAGGGGAACGGAACGGAGTGAATTGCTCTTTCAGAGAGTCGATGTGGACACGATGGGCCAAATGGCCTCCTTCTGCATTGTAACAATTCTGTGATTCTCCTTATCCAGCTTGATGTCAGTGTCTGATACCCTCTAATGCCTTGGGACATTTTACTATGTTAAAGGTGCTATACAAATGCAAGTTGTTGCTGTTGCTAATAGTGTTTCAATAGACACACTATCCAGCTCTTTAATTTATAGATATCTATCAGGTCGTCTCGAAGTCTATGCTGCACTAAACTTAAATAGATCTAGGTCCTTAAGCCCTCTGAGCTCCTTTAAGTAGGAAACTGCCTGTCAAATTATTTTAAGATTATAACTGAATTATAACTGGATTGCAATAATTAATTTGCAGTGGATTGTAACTGCAGACAGGATTGCCCTGGAGTCTCCAGGGGTTAACGATTCATCTCATTGATGATGCTGGCAGTAACCCAAGGGCATTTTTCTAAATTTCTTTGAACAATTTTGTTTATTAGTTTTGCAACTATCGGAGATGGGTAACAAAGGCTGTATAGTTGAGCAGGGCAGTTGGAGATGGAAAGTCATGTAATGTCAAACCAGAGTTGATGACGCTTGACCTGTGCTGTTGTTCAGTGGAACTGTCTGTTCTTATAGTCCAATCTACTGCACTGATGTATCCACAGACAGGAACAGTCCAAGACGATTCAGCCAAGGATAAGCCAAACCATGAATGGATCAAAGTGCTTTATTTGATAATTTATTTGCTTCTCGTCCCTGCTGGATGGCACAATATGATGGGGCCAAACACTCAAAGAAGTTATAGCCACAATAGAGGCCATTCAGATCATTATGTGGAGCTAACTCTTCAACTGGAGCTGTCTACTTGAATCCCATTTCCCTGTTGACTTTTTATATATCTTTCCAAGCACTTATCCAATTTTGTTTTAAATAGGGTGCCTCATCATCCACTTATAGTAAAGCATGCTGGGGAGTGGGGCAACAAATTGGACCTCATCAAGCCTGTTTTTTTGAGTGGAGAAACAAGTACTAGGGGAAAAATTCTAAGTTGCTATCTTTCCCGCCCAATCTCCCTGAAAGTGTGCGGCCAGCAAACTGAAGCTAGTGGCTGCCAAGAGTCCAGGACATCTGTTGGAAACAAGCATTGGGCAACTTGAGTGTGCAGACCAAGGTCCTAACCCTCTTTTAGGACCCCACTTGAAACCCATCGTCAACTGGTTGGAGCATGAGCTGTGCACACTCTGCTCCAGCTCTCTGGGTTGACAGAGGTCTCTTGGAATGAGAGGCATAAAGACTGCTTCAGGCCCCCTCCCTAGAAATTCATCATAGCTGAGTGCCTATGCTTTTTGATTCATCCAGTGTCAGCAATGATTCACTCGGTAGCGCTCTCTCGTCTAAATCAGAAGGAAGTGGGCTCATGTCCCACTCCAGGTACGTGAACACACAATCTAGGCTGACACTTCAGTGCAGTACTGAGGGAATGCTGCACTGTCTGAGGTGCCGTCTTAGGTAAGAGTAAAAGATCCTCTGGCACTACTCTGAAGAAGAACAAGGGAGTTCTCCCTCAACCAACAAAGTTATTTGGTCATTGCCTCATTGCTCTTTGTGGGAACCTGCTGTGCACAAATTGGTTGCCCCATTTCTTACATTACAACTGTGACTACACTTCAAAAGTACTTCATTGACTGTAAAGGACTTTGCAACATCCTGAAGTTGTGAAAGGTTCTATATAAATGAAGCCTTTTCTTTCTGATTGCTAACAAAAAAGTAACTTTGTTTTATACTTTCCTTTTATGTGGAGCCAGGAAGACCACAAGGAAAGACTAAAATAGGCATAAATCTGGCAGCAGGCAGACAGCCTGTCTCCGAGGCAACAGGGAAGGAGTCAGTAGCCTGGCAAATGCACAAGTGGTGAGAGCAACAAATGAAAGAGAAGAAAATGACAGAGCCACAGGGCAAATAAGTACAATTTGCATTAAAGGGGAAGTTAGATGTGCCCCTGGGGGAGAAAGGACTTGAAGGTTATATTGATGGGGTTAGATGAAGTAGGATGGGAGGAGACTGGTGTGGAGAATAAATACCAGCATGGACTAGTTGTGCTGAATGGCTTGTCTCTGCTGTACATTCCATGTAAAACTATGAAAAACCTATTGGTCATGGTATTGGACTATGAGCCTAGAAGTCAAGAGTTGGAATTGTAAATTGAATCCAGTAAATCTGGTAATTTATGGATTAGCAATGGATAACAACCTCGAATGCTAACAGATTGCTGTTAAAAATCTGACTGGTTCACTAATTGTCCTTCTGGATAAGAGAACCTGCCACCAAACTACATAAACGAGACAGCAAAGAAACAGACCATTCAGCCCAACTGGTCTATACCAGTGTTTCTGCTCCACATAAGCCTTCTCCCCACTCTGAATATCCTTCTATGTCTTTCTTCCACATGTACATATCTAGCTTTCTCTTTAGCACAGTGATAATATTCACCTCCACTATTCCACGTGGCAGCGAGTTCCACATTCTCATCACTCTCTGAGCAATGAAGGTTCTTCTAAATTTCCTGTTGGATATATTGATGACTATCTTATATTCATGGACCCTAGTTCTGGTCTCCCCCACAAGTGGAAATGCTTTGTCTACGTCTGCCCTATCAAACCCCTTCATAATTTTAAAGACCTATCAAGTCACCCCTCAGCCTTCTCTTTTCTAGAGAAAAGAGACCCAGCCTGTTCTGGCCTACATATGACTCCAGTATCACACTACATGGTTGACTCTTAAAGCTCCCAGGGAAATCGAGGATTGGCAATAAAATATGCCTTGCTAATGCCACTATGTCCCAAAGAAAAAGAAGAATTTAAAAATACTTTGACACTCAGCATACTGGTTGATAGGTAGTCCTCTCTCTCAGCTTGCAAAGGCCCTGGGTGTTGGAACCCCTCTAACCATTCTTCATGTATCATCCCAGTTGGTGACCATTGGCAGGCTATTCTAACATGGAGGGCATCACAATCATGAGTGATTCCATCATTACTTTGCTGTTCCTACCAGGAGTCACTGATTTTAACTCTTGCCCAAGATCTCTGAGGCCAATGGCAGCAGCACAACCACTGCCCGACCAAGATCAGCTAATTCTTTGTTGGGGCTGGGGGTGGGGAAATGGGCGTGAGGGGAAGGGGTGTTGGTAGATGCAACCTACCTGGTCAGAATAGCTCAATGGCAACATGTAATAACTAAGCAAGAGAGAGGAGCTCTGGGCAAGAAAGTGTTAACAGCAAGTGGCTTACAAAGGTTGAGGAAGCCTTGAGTTGGTCCCATACAGCAGCAATGGTGACGAATGGAAGCAATCTATACCACTTGCGTTCTGCATGCTATTTTTTCATGTCGTACTGAATCACAGGCAGCAGTTATATACTTACCATGTAAGTGGATCATAATTCAAACATAACACTTTAAGTGGGCTACACATTCCCTCTCCTTCGTTATCCCTCACAAATCCCCTGAGTGCGAGAGTCCAAGTTGGATTTTCAACCCCTCCTTTTCCTTTGATAACAGGACAGAACGTCAAATAAAACTCATTAAAGCGCAGTTATTAATTTACAACTGATAAATTAAACATAGTGCAGTCCCCTCAAATATTGACAGCCATTTTGTATCTAATTATTTTGCTGTATTAAGTTGGAGTGTAGCTCAATCATAAATCTAAAAGAAATATAGTACTTTCTTAATACTGAAACCTGATGGGAAAAATTTCTGCAAATGGATTATTATATCGTATTCTGAGTACTGTTTGTATTGGAAACACCAGTAAGGGTTATTGTTGTGTGAGACCCTGAAAGCTATATATCAAAAAGCTATCATCTGTGGTGGAACTGACAATGAGAGGGATAAAGAGAAAGATCTATTACTAAAGCAAAATTATTGGATGCTGATTTCTTATGGTGGTTTATTGTCTTATTTTGGGATGAATTGTGATTCAAGCATGAGATGTCCTATGGCCTATTCCTGCTCCCATTTCTTATGGCTGGTATATTGGAATAATGGATCACTTTTGGATTGGCAGGTTGTTACTTAATGGGGTGCCACAAGGATCAGTGCCTAGGCCTCAGCAATTTACATTAATGACTTAGATGAAGGGGATTGGTACAATATATCCAAGTTAGTCAATGACACAGAGCTAGTTTGGAAAGTAAGGTATGAGGAGGACGCAAAGTGTTTGCAATGGGTCATAGACAGTAACTGGGCAAGAAGGTGACAGATGGAGTATAGATTAGATTAGATTTTTTTAGATTAGAGATACAGCACTGAAACAGGCCCTTCGGCCCACCGAGTCTGTGCCGAACATCAACCACCCATTTATACTAATCCCATGTTCCTACCAAACATCCCCACCTGTCCCTATATTTCCCTACCACCTACCTATACTAGTGACAATTTATAATGGCCAATTTACCTATCAACCTGCAAGTCTTTTGGCTTGTGGGAGGAAACCGGAGCACCCGGAGAAAACCCACGCAGCACTCCCAGTCTGTCATAAACAGTTAACAATGTAAAACTTCTGGGATTCAAGGACTGAGTATACAGAGTCAATGATCTTTCTCAGTCCTCTGCATTCCTCTATAACTTCGTCTAACTGTAGTATGGTACTGAAATCAGATGCATTTCTTCATTCCTAAAATTGCACTGCCCAATTTAAACCATTATCATTTAAGCAACTGCAGAATCCAGTACATTGTAAGAAAAAAAAAATAGATTTTATAACAATGCTATTATTAATAGCAAAGTATCTGTGTAATGGTAGCATAGTGATTATGTCCAGTTCTGGGCACCACACTTTAGGAAGAATGTGAAGCTAAGAAGAGAGTGCAGAAAAGATTTAAGAGAATGGTTTCTGGGATGAGGAACTTCAGTTATATAGATAGATAGATTGGAGAAGTTGGGACTGTTTTCCTTGGAGAAGAGAAAGTTGAGAGATTTGATTGAGGTATTCAATATCATGAGGGGTCTGGAGAGCATAGTCAGGGAGAAACTTTCCTTTTAGTGTAAGGATCGAGAACTAGAGGGCACAGATTTAAGGTAATTGGCAAAAGAAGCAATGGTGACATGAGGAGAAGCTTTTTCACGCAGCGAGTGGTTAGGATCTGGAATGCACTGCCTGAGAGTGGTGGAGGCAGGTTCAATCAAAACATTCAAGAGGGAACTGGCTTGTTATCGGAAAAGGAAGAATGTGCAGGGCTATGGGTAGAAGGTAGGGGAATGGCACTAGGTGAATTGTTTTTTCACAGTCAGCACAGACAATGGCCTGAATGGCCTCCTTCTGTGCTGTAACCATCAATGATTCGATGATTCTACGTTGCTGTACTAATGATCTGTGTGAAACAAGTTCAAGTCCCACCATGGCGGCTGGGGAATTTAAATTAAGTTAGTTAAATAAATCTGGGATCAAAGCCATAATCCGTAATGGTGACCATGAAACCACTGGCCTGTCGTAAAAACCTATTTCCACCACTAATGCCCTTTAGGGAAGGAAATCTGCTGTTCTGAACTGGTCTAGCTTATATTTGACTCCAGATCCACAAGAATGCAGTTGACTTGTAACTGCCCTCTGAAGTGGCTAAGCAAGCCACTTTGTTATCAAAAAGGCAGCTCACCACCATCTTCTCAAGAACAATTAGGAATGGACAATAAATGCTGGCCTTGCCAGTGATGCCCACATTCCATAAATGGATGAAAGAAAGTTATTGGAATGAAACAAAATTTCTGATGGGTTCAATCATTTGGAAATGCCAAGTACAATGTTTTACTCTTTTACTGATAATTTTCACATATCTATATATATCAGAGAGCTTCATGTTTATTTGTCAGTCACTTTAATGGCCTTTGATTTCATTGCCATGGATTTTCATTTTGAGACACTGATTCCGAGCCTGATTTCTCAGAACCAGAGGCTGGTTAAGTGACATCTGGTTGCAAGAATGAGGCTGAACATTATAAAAGTGAGATAAATATAAAGTGACAGTTCTTACTTATCCTGCGAGACATCAAGGCTACATCAGTGCTCTTTATGTTCAGGAGGGGGTAATAGCAAACTCCTTATGCACACACACACACAAACACACATGTGATTGTATCAACTGCAGCCATCAGATTAGCTATTTAAATAATGTATGCAGGGATGCAACTGTTATTCTCCATGTCTGACCCCTACGGGCTAAATGGTTGGGTTTAACCAAAATCTCATTTTCAACGAGTAGCGTGACTGGTTACTGTGGAGCCTTAGAGAAATGAGCACAATCAGAATTCAAATCTCCAAACAATAACTTGTACATATATAGGCCCTTTAATGCAATAAACATGCCAAGGTGCAGACGGGCAATTATCAGACACAATTTAATATTCAGTATGCAAAGAGAAATTAGAACAGGTGAACAAAATCTTGGTCAAAGAGGTAGGTTTTAAGGCCGTTGAAACTCTGTAGTCTATCTTGTTGTCTCATTGTAGGGTAGATTTTCCTGTTCAATACCTACCTAAATGCCTTGGCACAGCACATATCAGGAAAATCAGGTGGGTAAATGTACCCTTTAGTGTTTTGATATTAGTCAGAGAGTCATAGTTATACAGCACAGAAACAGGCCCTTTGGCCCATGTCTGTGCCCGCCATCAAGCACCTAACTCTTCTAATCCCATTTTCCAGCACTTGGCCCATAGCCTTGTATGCAGTGGTGTTTCAAGTGCTCATCGAAATACTTCTTAAATGTTGAGGGTTCCTGCCTCCACCACCTCTTCAGGCAGTGTGTTCCAGATTCCAACCACCCTCTGGGTGAAAGTTTTTTTCCTCAAATCCCCCTCTAAACCTCCTGCACCTTACCTTAAATCTATGCCGCCTGGTTATTGACCCCACCACTAAGGGAAAAGGTTTCTTCCTATCTAATCTATCAATGCTCCTCATCATTCGGAATACCTCAATCATATCTCCCCTCAACCTTCTCTGCTCTAAGGAAAACAACCCCAGCCTTTTCAGTCTCTCTTCATAGCTGAAACGCTCCAGCCCAAGCAACATCCTGGTGAATCTCCTCTGCACCCTCTCCAGTGCAATCACCTCCTTCCTATAGTGTGGTGCCCAGAACTGTACACAGTACTCCAGCTGTGCCTTAACTAGCGTTTTATACAGATCCAACATAACCTCCATGCTCTTATATTCTGTGCCTCGGCTAATAAAGGCAAATATCCCATATGCTTTCCTAAACACCTTATCTACCTGTGCTGCTGCCTTCAATGATCTATGGACAAGTACACCAAGATCCCTCTGACCCTCTGTACTTCCTAGGGTCCTACCATCCATTGTATATTCCCTTGCCTTGTTAGTCCTCCCAAAATGCATCACCTCACACTTCTCAGGATTAAATTCCATTTGCCACTGCTCCACCCATCTTACCAGTCCATCTATATCATCCTGTATTCTAAGGCTTTCGTCCTCACTATTTATGACACCACCAATTTTCGTGTCATCTGTAAACTTACTGATCATACCTCCTATATTCATGTCTAAATCATTAATGTACACTATAAACAGCAAGGGTCCCAGCACCGATCCCTGTGGTACACCACTGGTAACAGGCTTCCACTCGCAAAAACAACCCTCAACCATTACCCGCTGCCTCCTGCCACTAAGCCAATTTTGGATCCAATTTGCCAAATTGCCCTGGATCCCATAGGTTCTTACCTTCTTACCCAATCTCCCATGCAGGACCTTATTAAAAGCCTTACTGAAGTCCACATCAACTGCTTTACCCTCATCTGTACATTTCGTCACCGCCTCAAAAAATTCACTCAAGTTAGTCAGACACGCTCTCCCCCGACAAAGCCTTGCTGACTATCACTGATTAATCCCTGCCTCTCCAAGTGGAGATTAATCCTGTCCCTCAGAACTTTTTCCAATATTTTCCCTACCACTGATGTTGGACTCACTGGCCTGTAATTACCTGGTTTATCCCTGCTACCCTTCTTGAATAATGGTACCACATTCGCTATCCTCCAGTCCTGATACCTTTCCTGTGGCCAGAGAGGATTTGAAAATTTATGTCAGAGCCCCTGCTATCTCCTCCCTTGCCTCACATAACAGCCCGGGATACATCTCATCTGGGCCTGGTGATTTATCCACTTGCTGCTAAAACAGCTAATACTTCCTCCCTTTCAATGCTAATATGTTCAAGTACATCACAATCCCCCTCCGCTCCCTGATCTCTACACCTACATGGTCCTTCTCCATCATGATCACAGATGCTAAGTAATCATTTAAAACCTCACCTATGTCCTCGGGCTCCGCACACAGATTGCCACTTTGGTCCCTAATGGGCCCTACTCTTTCCCTGGTTATCCTCTTACCCTTTAATATACTTGTAAAACGCCTTAGGATTTTCCTTTATCTTGCCCACCAGTGTTTTTTTCATGTCCTCTCTTCGCTCTCTGAATTACTTTTTAAAGTACCCCCCTAAACTTTCTATACTCCTCTCGGGCCTCTGCTGTTTTCAGCGCTCTGAATCTTCGATAAGCCTCCTTTTTTTTCCTGATCCAATCCTCTATATCCCTTGACATCCAGGGTTCCCTGGACTTGTCCTACCCTTCACCTAAATGGGTACATGTTGGCTCTGAACTTTCACTATTTCCTCTTTGAATGACTTCCACTGGGCTGATGTAGAATTTCCTGCAAGTAGCTGCTCCCAATCCGCTTTGGCCAGATCCTGTTTTATCACCTTAAAATCGGCCTACCCCCAATTGAGTACCTTTATTTTCGGTCCATCTTTGCCCTTTTCCATAACTACCTTAAATCTTAGAATTATGGTCACTATCCCCGAAATGCTCCCCCACTGACACTTCTACCACTTGTTCAGCTTCATTCCCTACGATTAGGTCCAGTACTACCTCTTCTCTTGTCGGACCTTCTACATACTGACTCAAAGCTCTCCTGTATGCATTTTAAGAATTCTGCCACCTTTAAGCCTTTTGTGATAAGACTATACCAGTTGATATTAGGTAAGTTGAAATCCCTTACTATTATTACCCTATTATTTTTACACCTCTGAGATTTGCTGACATATCTGCTCCTCTATCTCTCCCTGACTGTTTGGAAGCCTGTAGCATACTCCCAGCCAAGTGATTGCCCCTTTTTTGTTTTTAACTTCTACCCATATGGCCTCATTTGAGGAACCTTCTAAGATATATAATCTCTCCTTTCTGCAGTAATTGACTCCTTGATCAAAAGTACAATGCCACCTCCTCTTTTACCCCTCCCCTGTCATGCCTGAAGATTCTATATCCTGGAATATTGAGCTGCCAGTCCTGCCCCTCCCTCAACCATGTCTCTGTGATAGCAATAATATCATATTCCCATGTGTTAATCAATGCCCTCAATTCATCTGCCTTACTCGTAAAACTCCTTGCATTAAAATAGATGCAATCCAGCATTGCATTTTTCAACTGTGCCTTAACAGGTCTATATTTGCTCTGCCTTCCAGACTGACTCATTTTCTTTTCTATATTTGACTGAGCATCACTCCCTACTGTAACTCCACTCTATATCCCATCCCCCTGTCAAATTATTTTAAACCCCACCCCCCCTACCCCGCAACAGCACTAGCAAATCTCCCAGCAAGGATGTTGGTCCCATTCCAGTTCAGGTGCAACCTGTCCAACTTGTGCAGGTCCCACCTTTGCCAGAAACAGACCCAGTGATCCAGGATCCCTCCTGCACCACCTCCTCAGCCACACATTCATCTGCTCGATCCTCCTGCTCCTATACTCCCTAGCACGTGGCACTGGGAGTAATCCAGAGATTACAACCTTTGAGGTCCTGCTTTTTAATCTGCTACCTAGCTCCCTAAATTCTTGTTGCAGGACCTCATCCCTCTTTTAGCCTATGTCATTGGTACCAATGTGTACCACAACCTCTCCCTTCAGAATGCCCTGCAGCCGCTATAATCCATCCTTGACCCTAGCACAAGGGAGGCAACATACCATCCTGGAGTTACGTTTGCGGCCACAGAAACGCCCATCTGTTCCCCTTGTGATTGAATCCCCTATCAGTATGGCTCTTCCACCCTTTTTCATCCCCTCCTTAGCAGCAGAGTCCTCCATGGTACCACGAACATGGCTGTTGCTGCTTTCCCCGGGAGGCCATCCCCCCCCCCACCCCCCCCACCCCCCAACAGTATCCAAAGCGGTATATCTGTTTGAGAGAGTGATGGCCACAGGGGACCCGCGCACTACCTCCCTACGCCTACTACTCCTCCTGGTGGTCACCCATCCTTTTTCTGCCTGTGCAGCCATTACCTGCGGTGTGACCACCTCGCTAAATGTGCTATCCACAACGTCGTCAGCATCACGGATGCTCCACAGTGAGTCCATCCGCAGCTCCAGCTGCACAATGCGATCAGTTAGTAGCTGCAGTTGGACACACTTCCTGCACACATGGTTGTCAGGGACACATAGCGCAGGAGGAGCATGCCATGGGGCTGAATTCTCCTGCCATGACTTAGCCTTAGATTAAGCTCCTCAGTTACTCCCTTTAATTTAGAGTACTAATTACGATAGAGACTTTACTCTCCTCCAAACAGCACCTACCACAATCAAAATTCCCAACCTTTTACTTTTACTTCGGCTACTGAAAGTAGTAAGAAAGGGTAGAAATACTCACCTTGCATTGTACATTTTGCACACTTGGGGCTGCTGTAGAACACACATGCTAGCAAAGGGAAAGTGAAAGTAAAACAGAATGAAGAAGACACCATTATGTTCAACAGCATGCTGCTCTGTCTCAAACTCTGCCTCATATCTTTTACTAAACTCTGTTTAGTAAATACAAATTATTAATTTTGTTTCTGTCACTCAAACGATCTTAATTACTCAAATAAAATAACAAAAGGAAGAAAATAAGTTGAGAACCAACTGGATTCAGAAATTATGTTTTGCCAGAACCACTACATATCACTCCAGTCCCGAGGACATCACAATGGCGATGAGGTAAAAAGAAAAAGGATGGTGAAAAACCAGAAACATTGCTTTCAGTTATGAAAATTTTGGAAGGTTTTTGTCTCCTTTTATGGACTGCATTTCTAGTAGGAGACTGCATTAGAGTGACACACAGGAAGCTTGTTCAGTGCATGCTCTCTCTAAAGTAACCATTGAAACCAAATAAAAATAATATTTGATCATTGCAGAGAAGTTTCCTCTGAAAAGGACATGATCTTGGATCCCTGATCACACATTATCACTGTGTTGCTGATTAATATGGTGTTGTCAAAACCCAACCTACCACCTTTTGATGTGCATTCAAAGCCATTGTCATTATGACATTTCAAAGGCACAATGGTAGGTTCTGAAATCATAGACAGCAGAAGGCAAAACGCCTTGCTTCTACATTATGGAGGTGAAGAATTAGAAGACATCTTTGAGACACTTATGCCTGAGCAAAATGACTACGACTCAGCAAAACAGCACTAACGATCTACTTCACAGCCAAGAAAAACACCATATTCAAACCCATTATCTCCTGGCACACTTAGGAAGAAGCAAAGGAGATAATTGGTCAACATTGCTCCCAATTGAGGCAACTAGCAACTAGATGTGACTTTGATGATGTTGAGCATATTGAATGGAAAATCAAAACACAAATAATCGAAGGCTGTTTCTCTAGTCAACTATGCTGAAAAACACTCGAGAAAGACAAAAAGCTATTAGAGATGCTGGAGTTCGCAAGATCACTATCTCTTTCAGAGTCCAGAGCTACTGAAGTTGAGGCTGTTACAGTAACTACCACACTCCAACTTCAACTCCTTTAAACATTATTCATGCTCAGTACCAGGAAACCATCTGCGAAGCAACAACAGCCAACTCACAAACAAAGCTGTAACTGGTCCAAAGAATATTTCCAGTGTGGTGTTGCTAACCCACAGTGGACAGAGTGTTCTGCTGCTGGTAAACAGTCTAAACCCAATGGGAAATCCAACCACTTTGCTTGTGTTTGTCGCTCATCAGCAAAATCAACTACTAAGACTACTACCAACAGAAGGGTGCCACATATATGTACCACAGCAAAAAAGCGAGAGGATGTAGCCGAAGTTCGAGGCGGACACTTTTGTCCTCTTTCTGAGACACAGCAAACAGCCACATGTGGCAGTGACCATTGGCTGCTCAGACTTGGATGCTCTCATTGGCTTAGGAGCATCAGTCAATGTCATGGGAGGCAAAACATTCAACATACATCAGGATTGCTCCATTCTTTGTGAACCAGGGAATATGAAAATTTTCCCTTACAACAGTGACAAACCGTTGAAATTTCTCAGGACTTCTGAAACACTAGTCTCATTCAAAGACACTAGAACAAATGCTCTATTCTATGTCATATTGAGAATGTGACACCATTATCAGTTTCCACACAGCAACAGATCTGCACATGAATGCAGTCACATATGTAATTCCTTCGCATAACAAAAACATTCTCAAACTGTATGCTGATTGCTTTAATGGTATCAGTAAACTGAAAGGTGTTACATGCAAGTTGCATGTAGACCCCAATGTGCCCCCAGTTGTGCATCAACAGCGACTGTAAAAGTTTCTATAGGTATGTGAAGAGAAAAAGATTGGTGAAGACAAATGTTGGTCCCTTACAGTCAGAAACAGGGGAATTTATTATGGGGAATAAAGAAATGGCTGACCAACTAAATGCATACTTTGGTTCTGTCTTCACAAAGGAGGACACAAATATCATACCAGAAACGTTGGAACACAGGGCTTCGTGAGAGAGAGGAACTGAAAGAAATCCGTATTAGTAGAGAAATGGTGTTGGGGAAATTGATGGGATTGAAGGCCGATAAATCCCCAGGGCCTGATGGTATGCATCCCAGAGTACTTAAGGAAGTGGCCCTAGAAATAATGGATACATTGGTGGTCATCTTCCAAGATTCTATAGACTCTGGAACAGTTCCTACAGATTGGAGGGTAGCTAATGTAACCCCACTATTTAAAAAGGGAAGTAGATAGAAAGCAGGGAATTATAGACCAGTCAACCTGACGTCGGTAGTGGGGAAAATTCTAGAGTCCATTAGCAAAGATTTTATAGCAGAGCACTTAGAGAACAGTGGTAGAATCGGGCAGAGTCAGCATGGATTTACGAAAGGGAAATCATACTTGACAAATCTATTAGAATTCTTCGAGGATGTAACGAGTAGAGTTGATGAGGGGGAGCCAGTGGATGTGGTTTATTTGGACTTTCAGAAGGCTTTTAACAAAGTCCCACATAAGAGATTAGCATGTAAAATGAAAGCGCATGGGATTGGGGGTAGTGTACTGCGATGGATAGAAAATTAGTTGGCGGACAGGAAACAAAGTAGGGGTAAATGGGTCTTTTTCCGAATGGCAGACAGTGACTAGTGGGGTATCGCAGGGATTGGTGCTAGGACCCCAGCTATTCACAATATACATTTATGATTTTAGATGAGGCAACTAAATGTAATATCTCCAAATTTGCAGATGACACAAAACTGGGTGGGAGGGTGAGTTGTGAGGAGGATGCAGAGAGACTTCAGGGTGATTTGGACAAGTTGAGTGAGTGGGCTAATGCATGGCAGATGTGGATAAATGTGAGGTTATCCACTTTGGTAGCAAAAACAAGAAGGCAGATTATTATCTGGCTATAAACTGAGGGGAAAATGCAGTGAGACTTGGGAGTTCTCGTACACCAGTCACTGAAGGTAAGCATGCAGATGCAACAGGCGGTAAAAAAGGCAAATGGTATATTGGCCTTCATAGCGAGAAGATTCGAGTACAGGAGCAGGGATGTCTTGCTGCAATTATACAGGGCCTTGGTGAGGCCACACCTGGAATATTGTGTGCAGTTTTGGTCTCCTTATTTGAGGAAGGATGTTCTTGCTATAGAGGGAGTGCAGCAAAGGTTTACCAGACTGATTTCTGGGATGGTGGGACTGACATATGAGGAGAGATTGAGTCGGTTAGGATTATATTCGCTGGAGTTCAGAAGAGTGAGGGGGGATCTCATAGAAACCTATAAAATTCTAACAGGACGTGACAGGGTAGATGCAGGAAGGATGTTCCCGGTGGTGGGGGAGTCCAGAACCAGGGGTCATAGTCTAAGGATACAGGGTAAACCTTTCAGTACTGAGATGAGGAGAAATTTCTTCACCCAGAGAGTGGTGAACCTGTGGAATTCGCTACCACAGAAAGCAGTTGAGGCCAAAACATTGAATGTTTTCAAGAAGGAGTTAGGTATAGCTCTTGGGTCTAAAGGGATCAAAGGGTATCGGGCGAAAGCCAGAACAGGCTACTGAGTTGGATGATCAGCCATGATCATAATGGATGGCGGAGCAGGCTCGAAGGGCCGAATGGCCTACTCCTGCTCCTATTTTCTATGTTTGTGTTTCTATTTTATGTCAGGAAACAGACAGAGAATGAATTTCAATGCCTACTTGACCTTGACATTATTGAGTTGGGGATGAACCTGCCTCTTGGGTGTCACCCATACAAGTCATCAAGAACCAGATTAGTCTCTGCGTTGATATGCGATCACCAAAACAAACCATACAATGAGAAAGACACTTGACACTGAGAATCGATGATATCATAGAGAAAATGAATGCTGCTAAATACTTCGCTAAACTTGACTTCAATGCAGGCTGCAATCAAATTGGGCTTGCAGACGTATCGAGATATCTTACAGTATCTCGACTCACATCGGACTTTTCTGATACAAGAGGCTCAACTTTGGAATCAGCTCAGCAGCTGAGGTATTTCAGCATTTGATTCAATCTGCACGACAAGGAATTGAAGCCACATGGAACGTCAGTGATGACATTCTCATCTATGGTCGAACTGAAAGGAAACTCGAGACACGCTTTCTTGCATGCCTGCAACGTCTTAGAGAATGTAACCTTACCCTGAACAAAGACAAGTGCTTGCTTACTGAAAGCAGAATTGAATTGTTGGGTCATGTGTTCAGTGGTGAAGGAGGATCACCTGATCCACAGAAAGTTGAAGCTCTTGCAGCTTTTAAAGGGCAGCAATGGAGTTGCAACTTTTGGTGTTACTCAGCAGCCGTGCAGTGAGGTTTTTCACTTTCATTGCATGGAAGGAGTGGGGAAACCATTTATCTGGGGTCGAGGTCCCCTTGAGGAGTTATTCCACCTGTCAGGGGGCTGATTGGCGAGGGGCCTGAGAGAGGGGTGGCCTGGGTGGCATTTCACCACCCATTGCAAGGGTGCCCCTGTTGTAGTGGCAGGGCCCAGGTGTCATGGTTAACGTGCAGGTTGATGGGGTTCCTTGGCTGGAGGCTGAAGGGGTCTGGTTGCTGGCTGAAGAGCATGACCTCTGGTCGCGGGCTTCCTGCTGGGCACAGTTTGATATGGGCCTTGGGTACCGGTGACCCTTTCAACATGCCGCCAGCACTTCGTTCAGCATCAGCCGATGCCTCGGCCATCGCCTCAAGGCACGCCTCTGGAAGCTACCTGCCAGCCGTTAATTGGCCAGCCGGCGCAAGATTGGTCTGCGAAGGAAGGTTAGAACTCGAGGGCCTTCATCAACTGCTTCTGGTTCCACTTCCACATCCTGGCCAGGTCACAAATAAAGTCCGGCCTACATTTCTCTGTTATCTACAAATGCCTGTCTATTCCGAAAACTCTGTGTCCATTCAGGGAAACTACTTGGAATGTTGGACGACTCAGGCTTTTATAAACACAGTGCCTGTCTCAGGTGAAAGGAGTGGTGCCCTCTTTTATTCAAGCACAGTGTTTAAGCAGTTAGGTGGGGCACAGATTGATAAATGCAGCTTGAAAGAAAATCTGTCCCCTTCCATAACTACCTGGATTGTGTGAAAATACGCCCAGACTAACACAGAAATGAAAAACTAACAGCTTCACAGAAATCTTAGAAAGACAGAAGATGAACATTTGTGAACACAGAGATTCAGTCTCACTGGGCTCAGGTGGAGTAGTTTGAGGAGCTATTAAACAACAGATCGAGGAAAACAGGGGGACGACAGTTCCAATCTAAAAATACAACACATTAGATTAGAAATGTTGCTGTGTTATTTTGTTTTTGAGATTGCTCTTGTTTTAACAGGATTACAGACTAGAATAAATTGCAACCCATTTGGAGCTGTTTGTTCTCCATTTATATTTTCCACTTTGAAATATAATTTCATACAACAGTCGATTCACCTCGCTTAATAAAGCCAGGAGCAAAATGGCAATCATATGATAAAAGAATCCAGATGCTGGAAATGTGGCCTAAAACAAGTAATTAGCAGAAATAAAAACAATCAGTGTGGTCACTCTGTACCATGTTATGACTGAGGTTGGAGGAATGCACTGTCTTTCTCTCGTTCCATTACTCCACTGGTCACAAGATTGGCCAATACTAATATAGATACAGTATATGTTTGACCAATATGGCCAAATATATACTGTATCTAAAATAAAAGCAAAATACTGCGGATGCTGGAAATCTGAAATAAAAACAAGAAATGCTGGAATCACTCAGCAGGTCTGGCAGCATCTGTGGAAAGAGAAGCAGAGTTAACGTTTCGGGTCAGTGACCCTTCTTCGGAACTGACAAATGTTAGAAAAGTCACAGATTATAAGCAAGTGAGGTGGGGTGGGACAAGAGATAACAAAGGAGAAGGTGCAGATTGGACCAGGCCACATAGCTGACCAAAAGGTCACGGAGCAAAGGCAAACAATATGTTAATGGTGTGTTGAAAGACAAAGCATTAGTACAGATTAGGTGTGAATACACTGAATATTGAACAGCAGCAAGTGCAAACCTGAAAAAAACAGTGGGTAAGCAAACTGAACAAACTAAGATGAAATGAAATAAATGCAAAAAAAAGATTGTAAAAAATGTAAAAAAGAATGTAAAAACAAGAAGAACAAATAACTAAAAATGAAAGTAAAATGGGGGGCTGTCATGCTCTGAAATTATTGAACTCAATGTTCAGTCCGGCAGGCTGTAGTGTGCCTAATCGGTAGATGAGATGCTGTTCCTCGAGCTTGCGTTGATGTTCACTGGAACACTGCAGCAATCCCAGGACAGAGATGTGAGCATGAGAGCGAGGGGGAGTGTTGAAATGGCAAGCAACCGGAAGCTCAGGGTCCTGCTTGCGGACTGAGCGGAGATGTTCCGCAAAGCGGTCACCCAGTCTGCGCTTGGTCTCCCCAATGTAGAGGAGACCACACTGTGAGCAGCGAGTACAGTATACTACATTGAAAGAAGTACAAGTAAATCGCTGCTTCACCTGAAAGGAGTGTTTGGGGCCTGGGAACTTTGCTTCCAATTTCCACCCTTCTCTCACCTTTACATGGCCCATCTCTGACACTTCCCTTCCCTTCCCTTCCTCGACTTCTCTGTCTCCATCTCTGGGGATAGGTTGTGTACCAACATCCATTATAAGCCCACCGACTCCCACAGCTACCTCGACTACACTTCTTCACACCCTACCTCCTGTAAGGACTCCATTCCATTCTCCCAGTTTCTCCATCTCCGACGCATCTGCTCTGATGATGCTACCTTCCATGATGGTGCTTCTGATATGACCTCCTTTTTCCTCAACCGAGGATTTCCCCCCCACTGTGGTTGACAGGACCCTCAACCGTGTCCGACCCATTCCCCACACCTCTACCCTCACCCCTTCCCCTCCCTCCCAGAACCGTGACAGGGTTCCCCTTGTCCTCACTTTTCATCCCACCAGCCTCCATATCCAAAGGATCATCCTCCACCATTTTCGCCACCTCCAGCGTGATGCCACTACCAGTCGCATCTTCCCCTCCCTTCCCCTGTCAGCATTCCGAAGGGATCGTTCCCTCCGCGACACCCTGGTCCACTCCTCCATTGCCCCCACCACCTCGTCCCCGTCCCAGGGCACCTTCCCCTGCAATCGCAGGAGGTGTAATACCTGCCCATTTACCTCCTCTCTTCTCACTATCCCAGGCCCAAAACACTCCTTTCAGGTGAAGCAGCGATTTACTTGTACTTCTTTCAATGTAGTATACTGTATTCGCTGCTCACAGTGTGGTCTCCTCTACATTGGGGAGACCAAGCGCAGACTGGGTGACCGCTTTGCGGAACATCTCTGCTCAGTCCGCAAGCAGGACCCTGAGCTTCCGGTTGCTTGCCATTTCAACACTTCCCCCCTGCTCTCATGCTCACATCTCTGTCCTGGGATTGCTGATGTGTTCCAGTGAACATCAACGCAAGCTCGAGGAACAGCATCTCATCTACCGATTAGGCACACTACAGCCTGCCGGACTGAACATTGAGTTCAATAATTTCAGAGCATGACAGCCCCCCATTTCACTTTTCATTTTTAGTTATTTTTTCTTCCTTGTTTTTACATTCTTTTTTACATTTTTTACAATCTTTTTTTTGCATTTATTTCATTTCATCTTAGTTTGTTCAGTTTGCCTACCCACTGTTTTTTTCAGGTTTGCACTTGCTGCTGTTCAATATTCAATGTATTTACACCTAATCTGTACTAATGCTTTGTCTTTCAACACACCATTAGCATATTGTTTGCCTTTGCTCCGTGACCTTTTGGTCAGCTATATGGCCTGGTCCAATCTACACCTTCTCCTTTGTTATCTCTTGCCCCACCCCCACCTCACTTGCTTATAACCTGTGACTTTTCTAATATTTGTCAGTTCCGAAGAAGGGTCACTGATCCGAAACGTTAACTCTGCTTCTCTTTCCACAGATGCTGCCAGACCTGCTGAGTGATTCCAGCATTTCTTGTTTTTATATACTGTATCTATATTAGTTTCAGAATAAAAATCTGCCAACCAGATTTCTTTAATAAACAACAAAATTGTTTATTTATTATAAAGCAAGACTTATTCAATAAGGATGCAAAGCTTATTCACACAGTTTGAAAAATGAAAGTATGAATATTTACCTTTCTAAAATAACCACACACACACATATACACACACACATATACACACACACATATACACACACACATATATACACACACACATATACACACACACACACACACACACACATACACACACACACATACACACACACAAAAACAGAAAATTAAAAAAATGGTTCTGCAGAGATCAACGTTAAAAAAAAAAAATACTTTGGCTAAGTTATAGTCAATTCTTGAAGAAGAAGGATAAGATATATGAATTAGATAGCCCTTTGGTCTGGCCTTTGGGTACACATATATGACTGTCACTGGGATCTCTCTGGAGACATCAAGGAGTAGTCCAGCAGGCTTTTCGGGAGAATTACTGCATGAGTGGTTTCAGATATCATGCTGGATTCTGAGTAGATTTTTTCAAAACAGGAGGAAAAGGATGAGTTGAGTGACTCCTCTCTTCGCAGGCTATACACCAACTGTACATTCAAACAGTACCAGTCCAAATCGGAAAACCAAAACTTCTGACAACCGTCAACCTAGACACGTGACTTATCTGTAAACAATTCCAATAGCCAGCAAGGCTTCTTATCTTTATTTAGAACTTCATTGTCTCTTCCAGTAAGTTTTTTTTTAATCCAAAGTTTCCTTCCAGTAACCTTTTGAAAAAAAAAACAAATCCTGGCATCTCCTCAGTCTTTCAAATGAACCAATTTTCACAATCTTTTAAACACAAGTCCACAAAAAAAAATTAAGAATGGAAGCACCTTCATGACAACCAGTCAGTTTGATCACTCAGCACTGCTCAGTGTGACCACTCTGTACCGGTCACTGTGGTCACTCAGTGTGGTCACTCTGTACAGGTCAGTGTTATCTCGCACCACAGGTCATTTTTGAACAATGAAGTAGAAGAGCAGTTCTAATCGAGGTACACAAATTTATGCGAGTGTCTTTATAATGTAAATCAGGAAACAGCAGTCCCACTGATCAGTGAGTTTAACTTGAGGGCATAAATGTAAGAGCATCATTAAATGAAGAATAAGTTAGAGTGCGGGAACAATTCTTTCATTAGAAATTGTGATGGAGCAGAATCCATAATAGCTTTTAAAACAAAAATGGATTAATGCTTGAAAATAAAAATAAAAATTACAAAGTTATAGGCATATAAGTTCATCCAGAGAGCGGGTCCGGCACAAGGGGCTGAGTGTGTCCCTCTGCACTGAGAAAAATCTTTGGGCAGTCTAATCATTCTGTTTTGGTCAGACGCATTGTAGATCACCGGTCAATGTTATAAGGGGCTTGTATTTTTATGCCATGCTTTTATTCAGCTATCTGCTTATAACAGATTTTTGCTGTATTTCAGTTTGTGTTTTAACTGTTCTGTCAGATTGCGAAATGTATTTGTTACAGATGTGAACTTGGACTTGGTGATTTCATGTGCAGAGTTTGACAAAGGGTGGTAAAAACATAGAGTGCGGAGGACATCGGGATGAAGGGAGGAGGATTCTGACCGTAGACATCATCGCTGGGGCACATATTGGACTTAAAAAAAAATAAAGACAGTGCAAGTGAATAAGGACCCAAACATACGTGAGAGAAACAGAATTAACGTTTCAGGTCAGTGACCCTTCTTCAGAACTGGCAGATATAAGAAATGTAAAAGATTTTAAGCAAGTAAAGCAGGGGTGGGGCAAGCGATGACAAAAGAGAAGGTGTTGATAGGACAAGGTCACAGAATAGCTGACCAGAAGGTCATGGAGCAAAGGCAAACAAAATGTTAATGATGTGTTGAAAGACAAAGCATTAGTACAGAATAGGGTGTTAATGGACTGAAAACTGAACAGCCACAAGTAGAAACATGAAAAAAAACAGTGGGTAAGCAAACTGAACAAACCAAGATGAAATAAAATAAAATAAACACAAAAAAAACAAATAAAAAAGGAAAAAGAAAAAAATAACTAAAAATAAAAGTAAAATGGGGGGCCTATCATGCTCTCCGGCAGGCTGTAGTGTGCCTAATTGGTAAATGAGGTGCTGTTGTTCGAGCTTGCGTTGATGTTCACTGGAACACTGCAGCAATCCCAGGACAGAGATGAGAGCAGTGGGGGGGTGTTGAAATGGCAAGCAACCGGAAGCTCGGGGTCATACTTTCGGACTGAGCAGAGGTGTTCTGCAATGCAATCACCCAATCTGCGTTTGGTCTCCCCAATGTAGAGGAGACCACATTGTGAGCAGTGAATACAGTATACTACATTGAAAGAAGTACAAGTAAATCGCTGCTTCACCTGAAAAGAATGTTTGGGGCCTTGGATAGCGAGGAGAGAGGAGGTAAAAGGGCACCTCCTGCGATTGCAGGGTAAGGTGCCATGGGAAGGGAGTAATGGAGTGGAATAATGGAGGAGTGGACCAGGGTGTCGCGGAGGGAACGACCCCTTCGGAATGCTGACAGGGGAAGGGAGGGGAAGATACCTTTGGTGGTGGCATCACGCTGGAGGAGGCGGAAATGGCGGAGGATGATCCTTTGGATATGGAGGCTGATGGGGTGGAAAGTGAGGACAAGGGGAACCCTGTCGTAGTTCTGAGAGGTAGGGGAAGGGGTGAGGGTAGAGGTGTGGGAAATGGGACGGACACGGTTGAGAGCACTGTCGACCACAGTGGGGGGGAATCCTCGGTTGAGGAAAAAGGAAGACAGATTAGAAGCACTGTAATGGAAGGTAGCATCATAGCAGATGCGTCGGAGACGGAGAAACTGGGAGAATGGAATGGAGTCCTTGCAGGAGGCAGGGTGTGAAGAAGCGTAGTCGAGGTAGCTGCGGGAGTCGGTGGGCTTATAATGAATATTCGTAGACAGCCTATCCCCAGAGATGGAGACAGAGAAGTCGAGGAAGGGAAGGGTAGAACATAGTTGCCACAGTTGGGAAGAGTGATCTGGTCAGTCACTGAAGATGTGAAAAGAACTTATTCGGCAGACTGACCACCCGAGGATGAACTCTTGCATATGGGGTTACCAACTGCCAGCACAGTGAGTATATTTGTAGTCTGGATAGAAGGTAAATAAAGTAGTTTGTGAGAACAAATACTTTATGTATATTTGTTATGTACCATTGATATGAAGAGTAAGGCAAGATTCCACAATATCTGGGGGAAGGTACCTGAGGTAAACTGGTTACCGGCTTACAGTGTAACTATACTGTACTGCTCAGTCTATTGAGCAAGTACTGGTCATTCTAATCTACCTGGTCTGGTCAGAATCATTGTAGATTACCAATCAGTGTAACTATACAATACTTGTCATTTTCATGTGTCAGCACTGGTCAGTCTAATCAATCTGTTCTGGTCAGTATTATTTTCAGAGTGCTGGCTAGTGTGAATGCTTGAGCTCAGAGTGCAGGTTTGGACTAAATGTCTTCCAAAAAAAAAGGCTTGCATCTTAAAGTCAGCTGATACTAAAAGTGCTGATGGCATAAGATTTGGAATGGGTCAGCAGCTGATTAATCAATTGTTTAAAGTGTTTGCCAGAGCAGAACAGCCCCACAAGGCATTATAAGACATAAACTGAGGAGTAAAACCAATGGTATAGTAACATTTAATACAAATTTGTTCTGACAACCAGAATAGCAGTCCCATAGAGGCATACCAGTGACCACTTGAAATTCTCATCCTTGTCTTCAAATCACTCCGTGGTCTCACCCCTCCCATTCTCTGTAACCTCCTCCAGCCCTGCAACCCTTTGAGATCTCTGACCTTTTCCAATTCTGAAGTCTTGCACATCCCCGATTTTAATCACTTCGCCACTGGCGGCCGTGTTTTCTGTAGCCTGGAGCCTAAGCTCTGGAATTCCCTCCCTAAACCCCTCTGTCTTTCACTCCTCCCGAAGATGCTCCTTAAACTTACCGCCTCCACCTGTTGGTCACCTGTTCCAATATTGCTTGATGTGGCTCGGTGTCAAATTTTATTTCATAATACTCCTGTGGTGTGGCTTGGATCTTTTCTGCAATGCTAAAGGTGATACATAAATGCAAGTTATTGTTATTAAACACTACAAGTAATGATTTATTTAATATTGATTCTTGGGATGTAGGCATCGCTGGCAAAATTAACATTTAATTCCCATCATCTTGAAGGACAATTAACTGTCAACCAGGTTGGTGTGGGAATAGAGATACAGGTAGACAAGACTGGATAAGGATGGCAAGTTTTCTTTAAAGGACATTGGTCAACCAGTTGGATTCTTATCCCTCAACCAACATCATTAAAACAAAATATCTGGTCATTTATCTCATCGCTATCTGTGGGATCTTGTTGTGCATGAATTGGCTGCTGCATTTCTCACATAGCAACAGTGACTACACTTCAAAAGTACTTCATTTGCTGTAAAGTGCTGCGATATTCTGACGTGCAAAAAAAACTATATAAATGCAAGTCTCCTTTTTTCTACTAATTTGAAAGACCCCATGGTATAAAGCGAAGGCAAGTGTGCAGTTCTCCTGGCGTCTAACGATCCTCCCTCAATTGCTGCCAAAAACCAAATTCACTGGCTACACGTCCCAATGCTGCTTGTGCGATCGTTCTGCGCACAATTGGCCGCTGCTGCATAGCAACAGTCACTGCACCGCAAACGGGTTAGTCATATGTAAGGTTCCTGATGATGTTTCTGAGTAATGTAATTAGATGTGATGTAACTGCAAGGCCAGGAATGTCCTTGCTGCTGTTCTGGCTACACTGCTGCAACTTGGCTGACAGTGTGGCGGAAACTCTGGCGGAGCAGAAGCAGCTCCTAGGAAATTCCCGGCCCAAGTCTTATTACATCGATCTTGTAACGTCCCATCGTATAGTTAGATCCCTTCTGCCCAGATCCAGGAACACTACAACATAGGAACAGAAGGAGGCCATTTAGCCCTCGAGCCTGTTCGTCCATTCATTGAGAGCATGGCTGATCTGCGATCTAACGCCATATTCTCGCCTTCACATCCTATCCCTTAATACCTTTGGGTAACTAAAATCTATCAATCTCAGTTTTAAAATTAACTATTGACCCAGCGTCAATTGCCATTTGTAGAAGAGAGTTTCAAACTTCTACCACCCTTTGTGTGCAGAAGTATTTTTGAATTTCATTCCTGAAAGGTTTGACTCTAATTATTAGACTCTGCCCCCTAGTCATAGCCTCCCCAATCAGCAGAAATAGTTTCTCTATTTCCCCTATCTGTTCCCCTTATGTTGAAAACTTTGATCAAAGCACTCCTTAACCTTCTAAATTCCAGGGAATACAACCATAGTTTGTTTAATCCCTCATAATTTAGCTTTTGCAATCCAAGTACCATTCCAAAATGTCAAAAATAATTTCAAATATGTGAAGAGATGGATTGTGTGGGTTTTGTAAAATTAAGCACCACCATGCAAAGAAACAAATACAAATAATTGATACAGGATCAGAATTAAATGTCAAAAGAAAAAAATTGCCATACAACGCATCCGTCATTGAGGTTTTGGACTGAATTTCGCTGGGTACATCATGATCCCAAAGGTGGCCTCAGTTCCGGTTGGAACACTGAAGTGGCCATGGGGGGACATCGGCAGGGTGACCTTCCTGGAGTCAGCCAATTAAGAAGCTGCCTCCGAGAGGCCCGTCCAGTTAGTGATGGCAGCCGGGTTCCAGTGCCAGGGGATCTGTTCAATGTGGCCTGTGCATAGGATTGTGGGCCACATTCGCAGTGTGAGAGGTCAGCAGCAGGACCATCAGCGGCACCATGGAAAAGAGCAGCTCTTGTTGCAGCAAGAGCTACATTAGCAGAGAAATGAGTCTCCATGAAGAGGCTGCAGTGCCCTGCCTTCTGTTTGGGGAGGCCGGAGCACTGCGATTTAATGCCGGCAACTTTAATAAAAGGCCTCATGTGGTTCGCGGCACAGACCTCCAGCTGTGAAGCTGCCTCCACCCCTGGACACAGCTGGGAGGCCCATGCGCCATCGGAAAAATTGCACTCCATTTCCACAGTAGGGACTAATTGCCCTATTAAATGCCCTAATTGGCTACTGCTGCTGGATCTTGCCTCCAGGTTAAGTGCACAGAGGCAGGAAAATGTTACAAAGCTGACCTGACGCAAGTCGACTGCATTTCCTCACCTCGCCGCCCATGCCCCCTCCCCTCCCCCGCCAGCCCACCCTTAAAGCCATCTTCACAAGGCTGGGAAAATTCAGCCCTTTGCATCAGGATGTGAAGTGACTGATTTGTGCCTATGTGTAACTCCTGGAGACTGAGCTGATAGCTTGTCAATAATGATTTAGACTCTACAACATCCACAGAGTAAAATAATAAAGTTCTATTGTTGTGGGAAGAGCCACTTTATATACAATTGATCGATCCCCATGGAGCTCAGTGGCAGCTATTATAACACACAGGGCAAGCGTTTCCCTGGTCCCAGAGAAGATTAATTCCAACAGATTCCTTATACCTACAGAGAATGGGTAATGGAGGCCGTATGTTTCTTCTGGGATGGCTTCTCACTTTCCTGACACTGAGGATATTGAGGAAAATGTTAAGAAAAGTATATGAGAAAAGATAAGAGCCAAGGGAGGAGAGAGGGAGAGAGATAAGGTTGTTTCTGGCTGGGCTAGTTATAGCATGCCGACTGATGTTCAACTAAATCTCTGTTCCTGCTATTTGATTGGCACCTATTATCAAAATAAATGGGTTGAAGAAGAAGGAGGGACCAAGAAAGAAAGAGACGGAAGAGAGAGGAACAAAAAGAGAAAGCACAGAGGGGTTGGGAAGAGACAGAAGAAATGAGAATGACTGGGGGAAAAAAGAGGGATGAGACTGACGGAAAGAGAGGAAAAGACGAGAGGATAGAGAAAGGGAAGGGCTGGGAGAGTGAAAACGAAAAGAAAAATGAAACAGTGGGGAGAAAGAGGTGGAGGAAGAAAGGGACGAGGGAGATAGAGAAAAGACAGATATATAATAGGACAATAAACAGAATCCTGATGGTGCTGGAGTTGGCGCATGAAGATTGAGAAAGGTTGAATTAAGTAGTTCCTAATTCACACTATCTGTGTGGTTGGATCCTATACCAGTAATGCCTTCACTGAGAGGGATTGTTTTGTTTTCATCTTTGCTTTTTTTGCTGCCACCTCACAAACTTCGAAAACATTTATGTTAATGAGTTTGTCAAGGATGAAGGTGCTATTATCTGTGCAGGGACCTCTAATGAGAGAAGTGCTGATTAATTTGGAATGATGTTGAGTTTATAAGCTGGTTCCCCGCACTTGCACTCTGCATTCACTTCTGTTTCTTCTTTTTATTAAAGCTGGACAGTCACATTGAGGTAGATATTCCACTTGTCACCGGGGTGTAAAACAAAAATCGTGGATCTCCTGTCTATATGTTTCCATGACAATGAAAATTTGCACTTTTCTTTGAAATTTGAGCTGAGTTATGGACAGTTTGGTGCTGTAGACTTGCGCTTATCTTGAACTGGGTTGAATCTGCACTTCATATGCGACAAATCTTTAGCAAATCTTCATAAGCATTCACCATGTTATAAAATTGACAAAACGCATCTACATGTTTTATAAAAACTTTGCATACCTGTGCACTTTCTGTCCATTATACTTCAGATGCCTGCCACAGTTTAGTTGTTTAATGAAAATTTTGGTGTTGCTCTATAAAAATGTATAAGGAAGCAAAGTCAGTCATTTGAGAAGTACACGCACTCGATCAACAGAAAATACTGTCTGCACAATGTCTGCTGTCGATTAAATGACCTTTGTATGAGCGAAGCCATTATTTGTTTTAAAATCAATTGGATATTGTAGCATTGAAGGGACATGCACGACAACAACAATTTGCATTTATATAGTGCCGTTAATTAGTAAACCATCCCAAACTGCTTCATAGGAGCTTTATCAAGCAAAATTTGACACTGAGTCACATAAGAGGATGTTAGGACAGATCACCAAAAGCTTGGTCAAAGAGGTTGGTTTGAGGAGCATCTTAAATGAGAGAGAGGTAGAGAGGCTGAGAGGTGTAGGGAGGCAATTCCAGAGCTTAGGGTCTAGGCAACTGAACAGACCTACACTGTATTGGAGGAAATTTTATCAAGGACACTATTTTAGTTTCAGAACTTTTGTCACAAGCCTATTTAAGTCAGGTGGATTCCCATCGTACCATTCAGTGCAGCCAACCCCTTCACTATTGGAATAATTGTGCCCTCAGTACAAGTGTGCACCATGCTGATTGTACTGGCATTGCAAATGCCACACTTCAAAAATATGAATGACACGAAAAACAAGAAAGCTAGTGACTTTGTGCTGGTTTTCCTGACCTGGGCTGGAAAATTCACATGTACCTTCCATTTTTGCAGACTACTCTCACTCAACAACAATTGAACTCCGATTGACATCAGGCTGCGTTTACTTGCAACAATAGCCTTAACGGAAGAGACCATCAAAAACACAGCTGCATCTTTTCAGCTCAATACTCTACCTTGTGTTGCTGTGGCTCAGTTGGTAGCACTCTTACTCTATGTCAGTAGACTATGGGTTCAAATCCTACTCCAGAACATGCCCATTAAAAACCTAGGATGATAAAACAGAATGAAGCCAGATGGACCACCCGGTATCGACCTCGGCACTGAAAACGACAATGTCAAACCCAGCCCTGTCGACCCCGCAAAGTCCTCCTGACTAACATCTGGGGGCTTGTGTCAAAGTTGGGAGAGCTGTCCCACAGACTAGTCAAGCAACAGCCTGACATAGTCATACTCATGAGATTATACCTTACAGACAATGTCACAGACACTGTCATCACCATCCCCAGGTATGTTCTGTTTCACCAACAGGACAGACCCAGCAGAGGTGGCAGCACAATGGTATACAGTCAGGAGGGAGTTGCCCTGTGAGTCCTTAACATTGAGTCTGGACCCCATGAAGTCTCATGGCATCAGATCAAACATGGGCAAGGAAACTTACTGCTGATCACCACCTACTGCCCTCCCTCAGCTGATGAATTGGTACTTACCAATACAGCACCATGGGAGGGGGGGGGGGGGGGTAGAACAGGAGGCCTCATGCGCACCTCAATGTCCCCTCCCCCCGCACTGGCCAGAGAAAGAAAGAGTTTTTTCATATATTAAGATTTATCGCATTAATGGTTAAGACTTACTTTTTTCTAATAAATAGTTAAGGTTATTCTTTAAAGAAACCTGGTTGGTGTGCTTTATTCTGGGGGACAAATAGAGTATCTATTTGGCTATTCTTCAGTAGGTGGGAAAATTTACTGAGATGCTGTGACCAGCGGAGAAGTGGGACTAGATTAACAGTGCACTCTGTCTGTTCCCATCACCATTTCAGTCAGTGCAGTCCAGCACATAACTTGCTGCGTAAAACATTTCTCATCCTCCTCTGTCTCCTTTGCCAATTAACTTAAATCTTTGACTTTTGATTACTGACCCTCCTGCCACTGGAAACAGATTATGAAAACCTTTCATAGTTTTGAACATCTCTATTAAGTATGATTATTGATTTCATAAATAATTTTAAAAGGGAGTTGGGCAGGTATTTGAGGATGAGGATATTAACAGGACAAAGCTCAGGGCGATGGGACTAAACAGGATGGCTCTTTCAAAGAGCCAGCACAGGCTCAATGGGCCAAATGGCCTCCTACTGCACTGTATAATTCTATGGTTCAGTGATTCTGTGAATCTCCCCTTAGCCTTCTCTGCTCTAAGGATTCCAGTTTCTCTAGTCTGTCCACGTAACTGAAATCTGGCTTTCCTGGTATCATTCTGGTAAATCTCCTCGGCATCGTCTTAAGCACCGGCAATTCCACAGGAGATCTTTTTTTAAATTTATATGTTCATGGGATGTGGGCATCACTGGCCAGGGCAGTATTTAGTGCCCATCCCTATTTGCCCTTGAGAAGATGATGGGGAGCTGTCTTCTTGATCTGCTGCAGTCACTATGAGGTAGGTATACCCACAGTGCTGTTAGGAAGGGAGTTCCAGGATTTTGACCCAGTGACAGTGAAGGAATGGTGATATAGTTCCAATTCACGATGGTGAGTGGCTTGGAGGGGAACTTGCAGGTGGTGGCGTTCCCATGCATCTGCTGCCTTTGTCCTTCTAGGTGGTACAGGTCATGTGCTTGTAAGGTGCTGTCTAAGCATCCTTGGTGCGTTGCTGCAGTGTATCTTGTAGATGGTATACACTGCTGCCACTGTGCGTTGGTGGTGGAAGGAGTGAATGTTTGTGGATGTGGTGCCAATCAAGCGGGCGGCTTTGTTCTGGATGGTGTCACGCTTCTTGAGTGTCGTTGGAGCTGCAAGTGGAGAGTATTCCGTCACAGGGAACCCTGGATGGCAAGGAATATAGAGGACTGGATCAGCAAAAAAAGGAGGCTTATGGCAGATTGAGTGCTGAAAACAGCGGAGGTTCTAGAGGAGTATAGAAAGTGTAGGGGGATACTTAAAAAAATAATTAGGAAGCGAAGAGGGGACATGGAAAAACACTGGCGGGCAAGATAAAGAAAAATCCTAAGGCATTTTATAATTATAGTAAGGGCAAGAGGATAATCAGGGAAAGAGTAGGACCTATTAGGGACCAACGTGGCAATCTGTGTGTGGAGCCGGAGGACGTAGGTGAGGTTTTAAATGATTACTTTTCACCTGTGTTCACTATGGAGAAGGACGATGTAGGTATGGAGATCAGGTAGGGGATTGTGATATTCTTGAACAAATTAGCATTGAAAGGGAGGAAGTATTAGCTGTTTTAGCGGGCTTAAAAGTGGATTAATCACCAGGCCCAGATGAGATGTATCTCAGGCTGTTATGTGAGGCAAGGGAGGTGATAGCAGGGGCTCTGACACAAATTTTAAAATCCTCTCTGGCCACAGGAGAGGTACCAGAGGACTCGAGGACAGCGAATGTGGTACCATTATTTAAGAAGGGTGGTTGATGGTCGGCACAGACTCGGTGGGCCGAAGGGCCTGTTTCAGTGCTGTATCTCTAATCTAATCTAAAAAAAGGGTAGCAGGGATAAACCAGGTAATTACAGGCCGGTGAGTCTAACATCAGTGGTTGGGAAACAATTGGAAAAAATTCTGAGGGACAGGATTAATCTCCACTTGGAGAGGCAGGGATCAATCAGGGACAGTCAGCATGGCTTTGTGAGGGGGAAATTGTGTCTAACTAACTTGAGTGAATTTTTCGAGGCAGTGACTAGATGTGTAGATGAGGGTAAAGCAGTTGATGTAGTCTGCATGGATTTCAGTCAGGCTTTTGATAAGGTCCCGCATGGGAGATTGGTTAAGAAGGTAATAGCCCATGGGATCTAGGGCAATTTGGCAATTTGGATCCAAAATTGGTTTAGTGGCAGGAGGCAGAGGGTAATGGTCGAGGACTGTTTTTGCGAGTGGAAGCCTGTGACCAGTGGTGTACCGCAGGGATCGGTGCTGGGACCCTTGCTGTTTGTAGTGTACATTAATGATTTAGGTGTGAATATAGGAGTTATGATCAGTAAGTTCGCAGATGACACGAAGATTGGTGGTGTCGTAAATAGTGAGGAGGAAAGCCTTAGATTACAGGACGATATAGATGGGCTGGTAAGATGGGCGGAGCAGTGGCAAATGGAATTTAATCCTGAGAAGTGTGAGGTGATGCATTTTGGGAGGACTAACAAGGCAAGGGAATATACAATGGATGGTAGGACCCTAGGAAGTACAGAGGGTCCGAGGGACCTTAGTGTACTTGTCCATAGATCACTGAAGGCAGCAGCACAGGTAGATAAGGTGACAAGGAAGGCATATGGGATACTTGCCTTCATTAGCTGAGGCATAGAATATAACAGCAGGGAGTTTATGATGGAGCTCTATAAAACGCCAGTTAGGCCACAGCTTGAGTACTGTGTACAGTTTTGGGCACCACACTATAGGAAGGATGTGATTGCGCTGGAGAAGGTGTAGATGAGATTCACCAGGATGTTGGCTGGGCTGTAGCATTTCAGCTATGAAAAGAGACTTAAAAGGCTAGGGTTGTTTTCCTTAGAGCAGAGAAGGCTGAAGGGGGATATGATTGAGGTATACAAAATTATGAGGGGCATTGATAGGTTAGATCGGAAGAAACTTTTTCCATTTGCGGAGGGGTCAATAACCAGGGGGCAAACATTTAAGGCAAGGGGCAGGAGGTTTAGAGGGGATTTGAGGAAAAAAGTTTTCATCTGAAGGATGGTTTGAATCTGGAACACACTGCCTGAAGAGGTGGTGGAGGCAGGAACCCTCACAACCTTTAAGAAGTATTTAGATGAGCACTTGAAACGCCATAGCATACAAGGCTACGGGCCAAGTGCTGGAAAATGGGATTCGAATAGATAGGTGTTTGATGGTGGGCACAGACATGATGGGCTGAAGGGCCTGTTTCTGTGCTGTTTTACTCTTTGACTCTATGACTCCTGACTTGTGCCTTGTAGATGGTGGCCAGGCTTTGGGGAGTCAGGAGGTTAGTTACTCGCCACACGATTCCTAGCCTCTGACCTGCTCTTGTAGACACGGTATTTATATGGCTACTCCAGTTCAGTTTCTGGTCAATGGTAACCCCCAGGATGTTGATAGAGGGGGATTCAGCAATTGTAATGCCATTGAATCTCAAGGGGAGATGGTTAGATTCTCTCTTATTTGAGATAATCATTGCCTGGCACTTGTGTGGCGCGAATGGTACTAGCCACTTATCAGCCTAAGCCTGGATATTGTCCAGGTCTTGCTGCATTTCTACATGGACTGCTTCAGTATCTGAGGAGTCGCGAATGGTGTTGAACATTGTGCAATCATCAGCGAACATTTCCACTTCTGACTTTATGATTGAAGGAAAGTCATTGATGAAGCAGCTGAAGATGGTTGCGCCTAGGACACTACCCTGAGGAACTCCTGCAGTGATGTCTTGGAGCTGAGATGATTGACCTCCAACAACCACAACCATCTTCCTTTGCGCTAGGTATGACCCCAACCAGCGGAGAATTTTCCCCCTGATTCTCATTGACTCCAGTTTTGCTAGAGCTCCTTGATGCACTACTCGGTCAAATGCTGCCTTGATGTCAAGGGCAGTCACTCTGACCTCACCTCTCAAGTTCAGCTCTTTTGTCCATGTTTGAACCAAGGTCCAAATGAGGTCAGAAGCTGAGTGGCCCTGGCGGAACCTAAACTGAGCGTCACTGAGCAGGTTATTGCTGAGCAAGTGCCGCTTGATGGCACTGTCTATGACACCTTCCATCACTTTACTGATGATCGAGAGTCGACTGATGGGGTGGTATTTGGCGGGGTTGGATTTGTCCTGCTGTTTGTGTGCAGGACATACCTGGACAATTTTCCACATTGCCAGGTAGATGCCAGTGTTGTAGCTGTACTAGAACAGCTTGGCTTTGAGTGCAGCTAGTTCTGGAGCACAGGCCTTCCGTACTATCGCTGGAATGTTATCAGGACCCATAGCCTTTGCAGTATCCAGTGCCTTCTGCTTGTGTATCAGTATGATTTGTAATTAACGGATAAGGTTGCCATAGTTGCAGTGTGAGCATTGATGTGAGATTACGCACTGTGCTTTTGGTTTCCTTTATGAAGGTGTTATGACCGGGTGAGGATGGGGTCTTGGGCTATATTTTCGCCCCTTCTCTGGTTTGACCACAACAGGGATAATCTTTTTTAACACAGTGATTTAACTTCCCACCTCAGTTAGCACTTGCTCCTGTTCCTTGAATATAATTACAAATGAACCAATCAGACAGGTTTTCTTGAGTTTAACAAGAAAGATGCAAGTTTATTAACCTTATCACTCTAAACCGTTTAAAATTACTAAAATATGCTACACATACATGCCCACATTCACACAAGAGTCACAACACACAAATAAATTACAGAAGAGAAAACTGAGTTGGGAGATTCAAGTAGAGCCTGTAATAAATGGAATTTAAATACTGAATCCCAGTTCCAGAGTTCTGAGTTGAAATTGTGGTCCTGAAGTCCTCGCTGAGCCACATGCATGGTTCAAGCTTGCTTCTCAGGTTCCGGAAGGCAGAAGCGGGGCTTTATCCATGTCCACTTGTTGCTGGCAGTGCTGGGCTGTAGGTTTGAGGCTTAGTAGTTGCAGCCGCGGTTTCTCTAGGACTTTACTGGAGAGAGGGAGAAAGGACGGAGATGACCCCTTGCTGGATTTCAGTTATAGTCTGCCTTCTGAGTCACCACTTACAAACCTCCAGAGAGGCCCAAGCAGTCACATGATATGACCATCTCTTTGTGTTTGAATGAGAATCTTCTGGAATGGTCTCTAAAATTCAAGGCTCTCCCCCCAGGCTGCCCAGACATACTTGATGGGGGTTGGCTTTTTCAAAGTCAATGGATGTTGATGGTTTTTGACGACCAACATTGACAAGGCTACCTCAGATAAGTTGATCAGAGAGCACCCCATTGTTCTGGCTAGGCTGAGTTAATCACATCTGTCTCCAGACTAATGCTTTGCTTCTTTTTCATATGCAAATTGTGCGTGACCATCTTAGCAGCTAGCTGTTCTGTTTAAAAGTTATTTGTAACAATTTCCAATAAAAGTCTCAGGCAAAGTTCCACACGATGAAATTAATATTTCCATTTGGCATGTGGGGTTTTCATCACAAAGGCTACAACACCACACATACTACAACAACAGCCACTTGCTTCACCTTACGAACCCTTGCTGGAGAAACTTCCTTGATTAACTTCTCCGCCTCCACCCATCCATTGCACAGGCTGCTTGACACAAAATAATTTGAAGCATCCTGCCTTATAATTCAGATTTTGCTGCCTGTGCTTCACACTGTCGTGCATTAGTGCAGTCGAACCTCAGCCTTAAGAGCATGCTAATGGCCTATTTACAGAAGATGAGAATAAGGATAAACTATATCGACTTAATGTGGTGTCTGACAGTTCCTCAATAAGGATAGCTTGGCTTTAATTACCAACCTGCATATTACAAATTACCCACTGTTAAAAGCATCTGGCCTGAGAGCCAATTACCTCTGATGTACCCAACTCTGGATCGATCAATAATAACAGGGATGCAAATTCTTGGTAAGAGTAATTTCAATTAAGAACATCTTTCTTTTTGTTGGATAAGCCAATACACCCTTGAGGGGAATTGACTGTACTTCACACTTTGAATGGAATCAACCTTGGCTGACACCAAGGTCACATTGTAGTGTAGTAATTGTTCCGTAAAATGTCAAAGCTTATGTTAACTATTAGGGAACAAAAGGGTAATGTCTCACATGAAGCATAAGAAACTATAGAAGTAGAAAAGGCCATTCAATCATGTATGATTGGTGCCGTCACGGATTCCACTCAATTCTTCTCAATTCCACTAAATCCTTTCTGTGGCTCTGGTGCTTAGTCAGTAAATGTACTTGCGTGATCCTGAGCCCTACAGACCAGGAAGATTCTAAGTTCGATTTCTGCTCTGGGCTGAGTTTGCTGATCTGGGTAGGACTCAGCAGAGGCATTCTGATATCACCAGTCAACAACAACAACAACAGTAGCAATAGCAGCAGCAGCAGCAGCAGCAACAACAACAACCCAAGAACCACAACCAACAGCAACTTACATGTTTATGTTGCTTTTCACGTAGCGGGAGCATGGCGGTTGGTGGGGTGTGGATGGGAAGGGAAAGGAAGACAGGGTGATAAAAATATAAAGAACTGAAGGGCCTTGAACACAGGGAGGGAGGTGACAAGTTGCAGCTCCTGAGGAAGGACGGCGGAATAGTTAGTGATTTAAGGAATGAATGGGGTGGAGAGAGTGAGGAGTAACTCAGAAGGCCAGAGGATTTGGCTGGAGAAAACGGGTAAGGTAGGCTGGGATGAGGACCTGAAGGAATTGGAATGTGGGAACAACGATGTAATAACCAATACTCTGGGGCAGGGGTGATAAGGGTCATTACATGGGGAGATCAGCAAGGAGAGCATTGGAGAATCTCAAAATTCAACTTAATAAAGGTGTGAGTTAGCAGAGATGGAGAGATAAAGTTCCATTTCATAAGTGGAAGCAAGTAATATTGGTATTGGCTCAGATGTGGAGCCATGGATGAAGCCCTGGAGTATGTTGAAGGCAATAACATGCTGGGGAATCACCCAGATTTCCTTGCTCCTGACTGATGTGCACTGATCCATACTGTGATGTAAGCTTATGAGTGGATATCAGGGGATCATTGGATCTGGGTTGACTGTCATTGTGTTGGTGGTCAATAACTTTCTAATACTGATCAGCTTGACACGTAAAGAAGAGGCAGTAGGTGGATGAAGTATCAGCTCTGGAGCTCAGAAGGAGGGAAGAAAATTGGGATGAGAAAAATCTTCTTTCGGAGAGCAATGATCATCAAAAAACTTTAAAGATGAGAAAACCTGATGAAACACTTATGAAAGACGATTGAATTTATAAGGACCATTATGTATGGTGAATTATCGGCAATGTCTCCAACACCAAGACCGCCTACTTCCACCTGCGTAACAATGCCTGACTCCATTCTTCTTCAGCTCATCTGCTGCTGAAACTCTCATCCATGCTGTTACGAGCTCATAGGACACCACTCCGTCTTTAATGAAACTGCTTGCAATGGCTGCCTGCAGTCAGAGTCCCTCATGGTAGAGGTCACTTGACTACAGCAAGCCAAGATGCACACTGGTACAGTTTTGCATTTCTATCCCTTTCACACAAAAAAACCCCCCCAAAAAAGTTGCATGTATTGTCACGTACACTGTGTGTTGCCCAAATTATCCACTATGCATAAAGCTCTTCTCATGTATTAATAATTCATCATTCTTGTCAGTGTACATTGCACACATAGTCAATAAATCATGCACATACTACTTAATGGTGCACATGCGCGTTGATGTTGGTTGTGCATTTGGTTGATTTTCCTTCTCTGGCGAGTGTCATTCACTTGTCACTTGTTGCCGCGGTAACTATTGTTTCATTTCTGTTGTTGGGGTGCTGTGGACCTCTGGGACTGAAGGTTGATCTGTGGTCTGTGCAGTTGGTGAGTTCTCATCTTCCTGATCGGCTTCTCAAGTTGTGCACGTGTGCCTGCGGTTGTGACGGTATCTCTGGTCCTTCATTCCACCACATACGATATAGCTGCTCTATGCAGGTCCCAAGTTGCCCCTTGGGCTGATTCTTGTTGAGTGCGTTGAAGGTTTGCACCCTGATTGGCTCTCCTAGGCTCGATTCTGGCAATATTTCGGCAGTTTTGTCAAAATGAAATTTGGCTTTCTGCCATGTCACCTTGATTTTGTCTGCCCGCTCTGCGGAATCCAAGCGCTCCATCTTGGGCGTCTGAGCGGACGACTGCCAGATCTTCCTCTTCCTCGCCGCCTGCATGACGTGCGTCACCTTGCGACTGGCAAAGGCGCTCCCATTCCAGGGCCAGTGCCTACTCCTGTAGGCTATCTCCATGGTTTTCTATTTTTGCATGTAGAGGGTTACCAGTCCAAGCTTTAGATTTGCTTCAGCTGAGATGAGTGGCTTTTGCTTGCCGTCTAAGATCTAGAATTCCAGATCTTCATTCTTGTTATTGCAATGGGTTCTGAGAGTAACTTGTCCTCTGGGCACTAGTATGGTGCCATTGTCTAGTCTCAACCTTACTTTTGAGGGTTTCATTTTTGGATCATCATGTTGAGCCACTTTGCACAGGTCTGTGAAGGGCATTATGTTGCATGACGCACCGTTGTCTATCTGGGACTTTATATTGACTTGATGTTCTCCTTCTGACATCATCATTCCAACAGTCACAAACCATTTGTCACTGATCGACCTGTCTGAAGCAACTTGTTGTATGTTGCATAGTGATTTGTCAGATATCTCTCCAGTGGCCATCTGTACCTGCTTGTTGTGCTTCCTTCTAGCCAAGCACTTGCGTGCAAAATAATTCAGCTCCTTGCAGTGATAACATTGCTTTTCCCATGCTGGACATGCCTTCTTTTCCTATGCGTGATGTCCTCCGCAGCATTTGCATTTTGCCCTTTGTCCGTGATCTTTCTGACCTTTTGGCCTGGAATGTTTATCAGCATAATGCAAGGCCTGGTCTGTTCTGCTATGAATATGCTGTAGCTGCTGATTTACAACCCCAGCGCTTCTGCACATGTTGATTGTTTTCCTGAGAGTACGTTTCTTCTCTCTCAGCAGACGTGCGCTCACTGCGGGATCTTTTATGCCTAATACAATCCTTTCTTTGATTAGATCATCTTTTAGTTGTGCAAATTCACAGGATTCTCTGAGCTGTGTTTATGCAGTCACATATCGAACAATGGACTCTTTTTCATCTTGAGCCCTAATATTGAACACATATCATTCATAGATTACGTTCACTTGGGGCTCTAAGTGTGACTTCAAGGCTTTCAAAATTTCTGCTGTCCTTTTTGTTCTTCAGAGAGATTTAGGGTGGAATACAATTTGTAACAGTCTCTCCTCAACAGTGATAAGAGTGTAGCTACTCACAGCTGCTCTAGTTTGTTAGTTAAATCTGTCGCAGTTTCATAATTTTGCCATTGTGAGTGGAAAAACTGCTAGTTCTGTTTCATATCACCTTTCATTTCAACTGGCGCAGGCAGAGGAAAATTTGCAGCCATTGTCTTACCCTGTGTTTTCAGCTGTTTCTTTGTTCCTTTTCTATGGCTTCCTGTGGCGGTTAGCAGCTTTTAGCAGTTCTGACTTCCTGTGGCCTTAGTTCAGTGGCTGTGTTTGTAAACAGCTCTTCAACACTCAATCTCAGCTTCACTCTGACACTATGTTATGAGCTCACAGGACACCAGTCTGGTGTGTACTCTGTCTTTAATGAAATTGCTTGTAATGGCTGCCTGCAGTCAGAGTCCCTCATGGTAGAGGTCACATGACTATGGCAAGCCAGGAGACACATTGGTACAGTATTACGTTTCTATCCCAAACACATGCCTTTGCCACCTCTAGATCTGACTATTCCAATGTTTTCCAAGCCGCTCTCTCCCACGTTCTATCCTCTGTAAACTTTAGCTCATCGAAAACTCTTTCGCCCATATCCTAACTTGCACCGATTCCTGTTCATCCATCACCCCTGTGCTTGCTGACCTATATTGGCTCCCAGTCCAGTCTCGATTTGAAAATTCTTATCCTTAATTTCACCTCTCCCTATCTCTGTAACATGCACCAGCTTTCCAAACCTTTGAGATCTCGGCACTCTTCCAATGCTGATGTTTTGCCTATCTCTGATTTTCATCGCTGCACCATTGGCGGCTGTGCCTTCAGCTGCCAAGGACCTAAGCTCTGAAATTCCCTCCCTAAACCTTGCTGCCCCTGTCCTGCTTTGAGATAATCCTCAAAAGGTCCCACTTTGACCAAGCTTTTTGGTCACTTGTCCTAATAATTCCTTATCTGGCTCGGTATTAAATTTTGTTTGATAACACTGCTGTGAAGCACCTTGGGACATTTTACTACATTAAAGATACTGTATAAATAACAGCTTTGCAGGATCTGGGGCATACTGGCCCAGGATAATATTTACTAACAAATCTGAAAGGAGCTTGAGTCAAGTGATATGAAAAGAGTTTGTTGTAAGACAGGAAGTGAAAAATTGGCCCATTCTTTCTTCAAAGAATATTTTACTTCACAAAGATTAAGCCATATCAGCAATTTTTGTAAATCAACTTGACAGCACTTGAAAGTAAGTCTATTTATTTACGACAAGCTGTATAGATCCAACTACATGGATTAGATGGTATTTACAATTCATCAGTGGATATGAATATGCAGGCATGCACTGCATTAACAACTCATTGAGATGAGGGTTATCGTGTTACCGGCCCAAATTAAACCAGACACCATCAACTTAAAGAAAAGTGTAGAGGAGGACATTTTGCAGTGAGTGGTGTGAGTTGAATTTTTCCTCATGCATCAGCGCCGATTATTTACGCCCTGGAAGTGGAAACTGATAATAGGGGTCAACAGGGCATTTGAGACCTTGGTGAATGATGGGAGCAAGAGTCTACCTCCTGAACCAATGAGATTTAAGGATGGAGAAAGAGACAAAGGAACTACAGAGAGGAAAATAGGGTGAATTATCATCAAAACAGATACAGAAAGAGAAATAAATTAGGAGACAGCACAAAACGTGTGTGCTCTCTCCAGTGCTACAAATGGGTGTGAATTAATTGCACATCATGATCCCCAAGCCTAATCCAATATTTCCCCCAATATGTTTTACATTTTTGTCTTACTTTTCCTTTCTATCTCTAGTTTTCTGCCAACTCATTCTATTCATGTGTCATATCCTTACAAATGAATGACTAGCCTCACTCTCTGTTTCATTCACCACCTCCACTTCACTTGCCTAACAAGAGTCTCAATCAAACACGACTCATACCCAAGATTCATTACCTCACCTCTCCCTCGCACACTTATCACTGCTGTAAGCCTCATAATCAAAACCCCCCACAACCACAAGAAATAGGAGCAGGAGTAGACCATATGACCCATTGAGCCTGCTCTGCCATTCAAAATGATCATGGCTGATCTTTTGATTCAACTCCACTTTCCCACCCATTTGCCATACTCCTTGATTCCCTGAGAGACCAAAAATCTGTCTATCCCAGCCTTAAATGTATTCAATGATGGAGCATCCACAACCTTCTGGGGTAAAGAATTCCAAAGATTCACAACCCTTTGAGTGAAGCAATTTCTCCGCATATAATAAAACCAAAATACTGCAGATGCTGGAAATCTGAAATAAAAACAAGAAATGCTGGAAATACTCAGCAGGTCTGGCAGCATCTGTGGAGAGAGAAGCAGAGTTAATGTTTCAGGTCAGTGACCCTTCATCAGAACTGACAAATATTAGAAATGTAAAAGGTTTTAAGCCAGTAAAGTGGGGGTGGGGCAAGAGATAACAAAAGAGAAGGTGTTGATAGGACAAGGTCACAGAGAAGGTCACGGAACAAAGGCAAACGGTATGTTAATGGTGTGGTGAAAAACAAAGCGTTAGTACAGAGAGGGTGTCAATTGACAGTAAAATGAACAGCCCTGGCCGCAAGTACAACCATGAAAAAAAACAGTGGGTAGGCACAGTAGAAACAAACTAAACAAAATAAAATAAACAAATAAAAAAGAAAAAAATAACTAAAAATAAAAAGAGAGTCCGTCATGCTCTGAAATGATTGAACTCAATGTTCAGTCCGGCAGGCTGCAGTGTGCCGAATGAGCTGCTGCTCCTCGAGCTTGCGTTGATGTTTGCTGGAACACTGCAGCAATCCCAGGACAGAGATGTGAGCATGAGAGCAGGGGGGAGTGTTGAAATGGCCAGCAACCGGAAACTCGGGGTCATGCTTTCGGACTGAACGCAACTGTTCCGCAAAGTGGTCATACAGTCTGCGTTTGGCCTCCCCAATGTAGAGGAGACCACATTGTGAGCAGTGAATACAGTATACAATATTGAATGAAGTACAAGTAAATCGCTGCTTCACCTGAAAGGAGTGTTTGGGGCCTTGGATAGTGAGGAGAGAGGAAGTAAATGGGCAGGTATTGCACCTGCTGCGATTGCAGGGTAAGGTGCCATGGGAAGGGGACAAGGTGGTGGGCGTAATGGAGGAGTGGACCAGGGTGTTACGGAGGGAACGATCCCTTCGGAATGCTGACAGGGGAAGGGAGGGGAAGATACGTTTGGTGGTGGCATCACATTGGATGTGGCGGAAATGGCGGAGGATGATCCTTTGGATGTGGAGGCTGGTTTTCCCAACCCTGGGAAAATCTCTTGGCGTTGGGGTGGCGACGGGCCCTCCACCCTCTGCACCCCCTGCCACCCATTGCGATTATATAGCCCCCCCCCGCCTCCAACCAAGCCACAGGGGGCCCATAAAATCCAGTCCTCTATCTCCTGTTAGTTAGTCAATCCTCTATCCATGCTAATATATTACCCCCAAGACCATGGCTTCCTCTTGTGTAGTAACCTTTTATGTAGCACCTTATCGAATGTCTTATAACGAAGCTCGGACAGAAGTTATGCAATCTCAAATGCTGCCAGCTCAGACTGCTGCCATCATGGCCGCTGCTACCAGTATTTAAACGAGCTTTCTGGGTGTCACAACAGTCCAGCAATCTTTCCTCCAACAGATTGCTAGGTTTGCTTAGGCGTCGCGCTGGGGGAGTGACAGTGGTTCTGTGGAGCACAAACCTGCTGTCCTCTCTCAGGATGACAGCATTCACCCTCCCATCACTGCCACTCTTCCAGTGCCCTTGCTGTTGACTCTCAGTCAGCCACCCCAGACTGCTGTTGCCCATGTCAAGCTGGTGCAGTCCGAAGCTGGGCCTTCTGGACTCAGAGCTGCTCAAGGCCATTCTGCAAGGGCATCTGCAGTCTCCCACGCTGTAAGTCATCAGCCTTTCACCAGTCATGCTGCAGCCTCTGGTGTAGCACTGCATAGGAGAACGAGGTCAAGAAAAGGCACCAGCAAGACAGGCACTAATGGAATACACAAGTATGATCAGTTGTTTTCTGTACGGAATATTGGATAGTTGGATAATGTTGGCTTGGAATGGTTGTTTTGTAGTGGCTTTCATTTCATTATGTGGCCAAGAGGATGCTGTGATGATCTGCAACAGAGCAATGGTTAGTTGTAGGACATTTGTTCAATAAGGATGTGGGGCTGTGCTCAGTTGGATCCTGGTTGAATGAGGCAATCACGGAAAGGCGGGCCGGGACAGGGATGTGCTAGATGCGATCGCTTCCTCCTCCTCCTCTTCCTCCACCTCCTCTTCCTCCGCTTCCTCTTCCTCAACCTGAGCTGCTTCCCTTATCCCAGGTGACAAGGACTGTTCCCCCATGATGACCAGGTTGTGGAAGATACAGCAGACCACCATGAATTGGAACACACCCTGTTGTGAGTATTGGGGGGCTCCTCCAGAGCGGTCCAGGCAGCGGAACCATTACTTCAGCACCTCAGTGATCTGCTCTATGAAATTTCATGTAGCAGCATGGCTTCCATTGTACACATGCTGGCCACATGTCGTTTGGTCATGAAGCAGAGTCATGAACCAGGTCTAAAGTGGATATCCCTTGTCATCCAGCAGACACTCTCTAGTTTGATGTGGTGGCTCAAAGATAAAGGGAACAGCAGACTGGTGCAGAATCAAAGCATCACGACTACCACCAGGATGGCAGGTATTCACGAGCATGCTATCCTGAGCATGGTCACACAGCAAATGCACATTGAGCGAGTGGTTACAGTTGCAGTACATCATACCATTGAGATGCGGTGCCTGCTAAGCCACGATGGCACCCTGCACCAAGGGGAAGCTGGCTATCCCGGTAAAGCCAAGTGCATTCTCCACCTGCTTCTCTCTGTTCAGAGAAAACACAATGAACTCCCCTCTCATGACATTAAGATTGTCTGTCACCTCTCTGATGCAGCAGTGGACAGCGAACTGAAAGATGTAGCCTGGTCCAGCCTGGAAGGATACGAATGTGAAGAAATTCAGGGCCACGGTTACCTTCACAGCCACTGGTAGCACCATCATTTCTCTGCTCTGAGGCTGCAGGTCTGGTTGCAGGAGATAACAGGATTCTATGAGCGCCTCCTTTGTGAAACCGAGATGATGCACACACTCAAGTGGAGGTCACAACCAAAGCCTTCTCCACTTGCACAGCCACTTCCTCTCGAATTCAGTAACTTTCAGCAACTCTTCAAACTACTAAGCACTTCCATAAACTCAGACGGAACCAAGAGAGATTAATCAGCAACTAATCTGAAAATAATTGATGATCCCTTTAAATAGTGCCGGTGGGGGTTCCTTCCTGCTGCATGTTCACTTGTGCATTGTTAAGAGAGGATATTAGCTGGAGCAGCAAGGTAGAAAATGGCCATGATGGCATCAAATCAGTATTAAATGCTAAAGAAGTAGGTGAGAACCTTGTAAATGCACAAACTGTAATCTTCCAAAGTTCTCCTGATTTGCAAACAATTCCTTCAGGTCGGACAATTGCGCATACCACTATTATTTAAGAAAGGTAAGAGAGGGAAACCAGGGAGTTATAGACCAGTTAGTCTAATGCCTGTTGTTGGGAAATTGCTTGAGTTTATAATTAAGGATAGTATTCTGAACACCTTGAAAATGATCAGGGAGAGCCAGCATGGAATTGTAAAGGGCAGGTCATGTCTGAAGAATCTAATTGAATTTCTTGAAGATGTGACTAAAGTAGTGGACATAGGGGTGTACATGAATGTTATTTATATGGGCAACCAGAAGGTACTTAATAAAATCCCTCATAAAAGACTGTTAGTTAAAGTTGAGGCTCATGGAATTGAAGGTAAGTTATTGACCTAGTTAGGAAACTGGCTGAGCAACAGGAGGCACAGTGGTTAGCACCACAGCCTCACAGGTCCTGTGACCCGGGTTCAAGTCTGGGTACTGACTGTGTGGAGTTTGCAAGTTCTCCCTGTGACTGTGTGGGTTTCCACTGGGTGCTCTGGTTTCGTCCCACAGCCAAAGACTTGCAGGTCGAAAGGTAAATTGGCCATTGTAAATTGCCCCTAGTGTAGGTAGGTGGTAGTAGAATTGAGGGAAGGTGGGGATATGATCGGGAATATGGGATTAGTATAAATGGGTGGTTGATGGTTGGCACAGACTTGGTGGGCTGAAGGGCCTGTTTCAGTGCTGTATCTCTCTATGACTCTACAGAGAGTAGGGCAGGTACTCTAATTGCCAGGATATGACTACTGCTGTCCTACAAGGATCTGTGTTGGGGCCTCAATAATTCACTTTATTCATTAATAACTTAGATGATGGGACAGAATGCCATATTTCTAAATTTGCCGACAACACAAAGATAGGCAGCATTATAAGCAGTGCAGATGGAAGCATAAAATTAGAAAGAGATATTGATAGGCTAACTGAATGAGCAAAGCTATGGTGAATGGATTTCAGTGTATGCAAATGTGATGTCATCCACTTTGGACCTAAAATTGATAGAACAGGGTACTTTCTCAATGGTGAAATGCTAGAAAAAGTGCCGGTCCAAAGAGACCTGGGGGTCCAGGCGCAGATCATTAAATTGTCATGAACAGGTACAGAAAATAATCAAAAAGGCTAATGGAATGCTGGCCTTTATATCTAGAAGAATAGAATACAAATGGGTAGAAGTCATGCTTCAACTATAGAGCAACAACTTATAATTATATAGCGCCTTTAACATAATAAAATGTCCCAAGGCGCTTTACAGTAGCATTATAAAACAAAGTATGACACCAAGCCATGAAAGAAGATATAGGCTGAAATTTTATGTTGGGCTGGAGGCCCTGCCCATGGCCACAAAGTTGGGGGCGAGCCTGCCTCCGACCAGCCTGAGAGCCACACCAGGCTTTTACACCTCCCAGGCCTTTAATTGGCCTTGGGCGGGACTTCCACCCTCTGAGGCAGCAAGTCCCACCTCCAAGAGCTGCCAGACAATCAGTGGGTCGGCAGCTCTCAGTCCCAGCAGCACCTCCGGGAGTGGTGGCCACTGCTGGGCCTGCACCCAGCCACAGCAGCAAGAGGGATGCCGGCCCTGGAATAAGGGTAAGTTTTGGGGCCTCACCAGGGACAATTGGCCAGGCCCTGGCGAAGCAAGGGGGGGGGGTGTCAGTTGGGAGCGGGGGGGAGTGTTGGTGTTGTGTAGTGGGGGCGGTTGGGCCGTGGGGGCGAGCCCCTCCATGGGGCACAGGGTGCTCAATCAGGCGGGGCCCCCCCAGCCCGCAAGGAGACTGGCAGGTTTCACTGGGTGGCCTCCTGGAGGACCTGAGCCACCCACCCACCTCTGGCAGTTAATTGGCCACTTAAGGGCCTTGATTGGCCCAGGGCAGGCCAGCCGTTTCTTGCCTCCACCACCCCTCGTAAATTTGCAGCGGGAACGGTAAGGCGTCAGGAATGGCACCCACCTCCCACTTAATTTTACAACCCCTCCACCACCAGCCCACTCCTGTGGGGCGTTGGGGGGCTGGGGTGGGTATAAAATTCTGGCCATTAGGTTAGATGACCAAAAGCTTGGTTAAAGAGGTAGGTTTTAAGGAGTGTTTTTAAGGAGGAAAGCCCTAGTTAGATCACACCCAGAGTACTGTGAGCAGGTCTTGGCACCACACCCTCGCAACGATAGATTGAACTTGGAGGAGTTCAGCGTAGATTTACCAGAATGATATCTGGACTCCAAGGGTTAAATTACGAGGCAAGATTACACAAACTAAGGTGGTATTCCCTGGAATTTAGAAGATTAAGAGGTGAGCTGACCAAAGTTTTCAAGATGTTAAGGGGAACAGATGGGGTAGATAGAGAGAAACTACTTGCCTGGTTGTGGAATCTAGGACGAGGGAGCACAGACTAAAAATTAGAGATAGATCTTTCAGGAATGAAATTTGGAAACACTTCTTCACACAAATGGTTAGTCGAAGCAAATTCTGAGCTAATGAGAATTTAGAACAGAAAACTGTGTTAATGGACACCCAGTCCAATGCCTCAGTGAGTAAAGGCACTGTTAAAGTGGTGACCCAGGTCAGAGTGCCAGTCTGTGGGAAGTTACCTGATCTCAGCTGGGGTACACGGTACTGGCCTCAGTGCCCCAGGATTATGGAAGGGTAAACTTCCTCCAGGATGCCAGCTACTGAGCGCTATCCAGAGACTCTCTGCTGGTGTGCGTGTGTGTGTGGATATCACTGAGTTACATTTTTTCTGATCAGTGGAGCTCGTGCATGCATTAACCATGCATTAAGTGGTAGTAATTCACTAATTTGGTGCAAATTAAGCAGGTGTTAACTTTCATCCATGCTCTTAAACTTGCTCAAGCAAAGAACATCTCATGCTTCTTTTCTTGTTAATTTGTAATTAACATAGGCTATTCAAAATTTAAAGCTGCTGCAGAAGCAGAGCTCCAGAAGAGGGCAGGATATATTGGCTGAAGGATCAACTTTCATCAGCCGCTCCAATATGGGCATAGTTTTAGATCTATTGATAGTTTGGAGGAAGAGGAGGAGGGGAAGGAGAAGCAACAGCAGAAGAGCAAAGCTTTATTACAGACTGCTTCACTATCTGAGGTGTTACAAATGGAACTGCAATCATCAGGGAACAGCCCAACCTCTGACCTTATGATGGAAAGAAGGTCATTGGTGAAGCAGTTGAAGGGCCTAGGATACTTGATGAAGCAGTTGAAGCGCCCAGGATACTACCCCGAGGAACTCTTGCAGTGATGTCCTGGGGCTGAGATTATTGGTCTCCAACAATCACAATCTATCTTCCTTTGTGCTAGGTGTGACTCCTACTATTGGAGAGTTTTCTCCCTGATCACCATTGACTTCAGTTTTACTAGGAATCCTTGACGCTGCATTTGGTCCAATGCTGCCTCGATGTGAAGGGCAGTCACTCTCACCTCACCTCTTGAATTCAGCTCTTTTGTACATGCTTGCACCAAGGCTGTAATGAGGTCTGGAGATGAACGGTCCTGGTGGAACCCAAACTAAGCATCAGTGAGCAAGTTATTTCTGAGTAAATATATCCTCCATTCCATTCGCCTCACTATTTACAGTCTTACCTTCAGCTATCAAGATCCTAAGCTCTGGAATTTTCTCTCTGTCTTTCTTGCCCTCTCTCCTCCATTATGATGTCTCTTAAATCCTAGCTCTTTGACAGATTTTAGTCATCTATCCTAATACCTTTTGTCTCAGTGTTAATTTTTGTATGATAATGCTCCTGTGAAGCACCTTGGATGTCTTATTATTTTACAGCTGCTATATAAATGAAATGTGTTGCTATCAATCTTACTGCTAAGACCCAAATACATAACCGAGTGACCAGTGTAGGGAGGATTGGCAATAGTCAAAGCGATCTTGGTAAATTAAACCAAATGGTTAAGGATAATTAAATGATATTTAATGTGGGAAAAAATATACAGGAAGCAATTATGCATCGATGGGCATCTATTGGAAAAGCCATAAAAAGTGATTATTGAACAAACACTAGAAGTATGCAGTAAGTGCAAAACTGCTGTTAATGTGCTGGGAGCTCTTTGATTTACAAGTTAAAAATGTCTCTTTGGAACTCAGGATTAATTCTATCTTTGAAGCACTCTATACTTGTAGTCACATTTGTCGAAAAGGAAGGTAAGAAAGAGCATACATTTATATCACACCTTTCGCAGTCTCAGGACATCCCAAAGCTCTTTATAGACAAAGGACTTTTGAAGTGTAGTCACTGTAGTAATGTAGGATACACGGCAGCCAATTTTCACAGCAAGCTCCCACAAACAGCAATAATAACCAGATAATCTGTTTTAGTGCTGTTGATTGAGGGATAAATGTCAGCTAGGACACTGGAGAGAACTCCCCTGTTTTTCTTCTAAAAATTGTCATGGAACCTTTTATGGCGCAGTGGTTAGCACTGCAGCCTCACAGCTCCAGCGACCCAGGTTCAATTCTGGGTACTGCCTGTGTGGAGTTTGCAAGTTCTCCCTGTGACTGCGTGGGTTTCCTCCGGGTGCTCCGGTTTCCTCCCACAGCCAAAAGACTTGCAGGTTGATAGGTAAATTGGCCATTATAAATTGCCCCTAGTATAGGTAGGTGGTAGGAGAATATAGGGACAGGTGAGGATGTGGTAGGAATATGGGATTAGTGTAGGATTAGTATAAATGGGTGGTTAATGGTCGGCACAGACTCGATGGGCCGAAGGGCCTGTTTCAGTGCTGTATATCTAAATCTAAAAAATCCATGTGTGAGAGCAAGTGGGGTTTTGTTTTAACATCTCATCTGAAAAATGCTCATCTGACAGCCAACACTCGCTCAGTGCTGGTATTGGAGTATCAGCACAGGTTTTGTACACGTCACTGGAATGGGTCTTGAATCCACAACTTTCTGAGTTAGAAGCAAGCATGCTACCCACTGAGCCATGGGTGATACTGCACATATTCTAGTATGAGGGATATGCGCAGTGGAAATCCATTTAATGGATGTTCGGCACAGACTCGGTGGGCCGAAGGGCCTGTTTCAGTGCTGTATCTCTAATCTAATCTAATCTAAATCTAATCCTTCTCACTGTCTTTCCCCCTGTTCTGCAATCCTCACAAGCATTTCTTAAGCAACTCATGTTCCATATCTCTCTTCTCCAAACACTTTTCTTCCCAACCATCTTTCTGTTCTCCATCCTCTCAAATAACTTTTGTGTTGTATCTCTCTGATGTAATTTTTTTCAAACATCCTACGCTCCTTGCTGCTGCTCTCTCAAATGTATTGTTGTGCTTTAATCCTCTCAGACATTTCTTTTGTGCTTAGCTTAGTTCATCTGAAACATACTTTCTGGTGCAGTTTCACAAATATCTCTCTTTGCTGTAATCCTTTTCAACACTGAAACAAATGCTAAACACTTGCGGTTCTAGGAAAAGCTAGAATAAAGGCAGAAAATGCTGGAAACACTCAGTAGATCTGGCAGTCTCTGCGGGGAGAGATACAGAGATAACATTTCAGATCGATGACCCTTCATCACAGCTGGAAGATGTTACAGATAAACAGCAAGTACAGAGCCCTGCAGAAAAGTGGGAGTGGGAAGAACTCCATAACACTTGTTTCTTACTCAACTTCATAGGTCTTTCTTTTTCTCTTTATTAATTCTCTTAAACATCCCTTTTTTTCCTATTTCACTTCCAGACGACTCAAGTATTTATATTGCTTTCTGCTCCTTAAATACTTCATCTTCTATGTTTCTATGCTGTCTAGATCTCTTACTACAAATATCTTTATATCTTCCTCAAATATCCTTCTAATGTTAATCCTTTTAAAGATCTACCCGTATGCTGTTTCTGCTCATTGTTTCTGCCTCTGCGCTTTTACCTCTGACTCCACTTTCCTCTATGCTCCAACTCTCTCTGTCCCTCTCTTCCACAGACTATTCAGTTGTCTTGTTTTCCTACTTAGTTCTATGCAATCTTCTCTCTCGTCAAACTCCTATGTGCCCAAGTCCCTTAAATCTTCTGTCTCCCTCTTTCTATTCCAATACTCTTAGATTTTGATTTTAATTCTCCAATATTGTTCCCTCTGTGTGGTGATAGAATTTTAAAGCTATCATCCTCGTGATCAAATCCCTCCATGGCCTCAACCATCCTATCTCTCTGGAACTTTTTCCAGTCCTACAACCATTGAAGGTCTCTGCGCTCCACTAATTCTGGCCTCTTGCCCATCCCTGATTTTTATTGTTCCACCATTGGCCATTGGTGGCTGTGCCTTCAGCCATCGAGGCCTTAAGCTCTGGAATTCCCTCCCTAAACCTTTCCCCCTCTCTACCTCTCCCTCTTCCAGAAGGAGTGAGAGTTGAGCATAACTGGAGTGGGATAAAAGGCACGGCAGCAGAGCAGGCCCAAGACCAGGAGGAGCACAGGCAGAAACTGGAAAAGTGGGGTTATAGTGTAGTCAAGTCAGTGCAGACAGGAAGAAGCGGCAGAACCCTTGGGAACTAAGATCAGTATGCAGGATAAATATTAAGGAAAGGATCTAAGATAAAGAACTAGCATAATTAAATCAGGTTTATAAAACTTCAGGTTTGAAGTTTTAAATCTTGTTTGTTTTAAACGTCTTAAGTTTTATTTCTAAGTTTTGTTAGCAGTCTAATAAATAGAATGGCAGGGCACATTCGTCCCATCAGATGCACATCCTGGTCCATGTGGAAATTCAAGACACTTCTTGCATCTTGGGCAATCATATATGCAGGAAGTGTCATCAGCTGGAGGAGCTTGAGCTCTGGGTGTCGGTGCTTGAGCAGCAGCTGGTGTCACTGTGGTGCATCCACGAGGCTGAGAGCTATATGGATGATGGATCCTCTGGGAAATGCAAGTCTACAGCACCACCAGTGACCCAGCTAGCAGTGGGGGAAGAGGAAAATCAGGAAAGCAATAGTGATAGGGGGTTCTATAGTAAGGGGAACAGACAGGTGTTATTGTGGCTGCAGACCAGGAGGAGCACAGGCAGAAACTGGAAGAGTGGAGGTGAGTAACTCAGTGTTGTTGAGTTTGAGTGTTGTTGGAGCTGCACCCATCCAGGCAAGTGGAGAGTATTCCATCACACTCCTGACTTGTGCCTTGTAGGTGGTGGACAGGCTTTGGGGAGTAACTCACCTCCTGACTCCCCAAAGCCTGTCCACCACCTACAAGGCACAAGTCAGGAGTGTGATGGAATACTCTCCACTTGACTGGATGGGTGCAGCTCCAACAACACTCAAAGTAGCCCATTTGATCGACAATCCATTCACCACCGTCAACATTCATTTCCTCCACCACCGACGCACTGTGGCATCGACAAGAAGCACTGCAGCATTTCACCAAGGCTCCTTCGACAGAATCTTCCAAACCCGTGACTTCTACCACCTAGAAGGACAAGGGCAGCAGATGCATGGCAATACCACCACCTGCAAGTTCCCTTCCAAGCCACACACCATCCTGACTTGGAACTATATCATCGTTCCTTCACCGTCACTGGGTCAAAATCCTGGAACTCCCTTCCTAACAGCATTGTGGGCGCACCCACACCAGCTGGACTGCAGCGGTTCAAGAAGCCAGCTTACCACCACCTTCTCAAGGGCAATGAGGGATGGGAAATCAATGTTGCAATCGCCAGTGATGCCCACATCCCTGAAAGAAAAAAAAGACACGATTCCAGGATGGTATGTTGCCTCCTTAATTCCAGAGTCCAGGATAGCTGCAGAGCATTCTGAGGGGGGAGGATGAACAGCTAGAGTCATGGTCCATATCAGCACCAATGATATCGGTAGAAAGAGGAATGAAGTCCTGCAGGTAGATTTTAGGCAGTTAGGAAGGAGACTAATATGCAAGACCTCAAAGGTAGTAATCTCTGGATTACTCCTGCTGCCATACGATAGTGAGTATTGAAATAGAAGAAGGGAGCATGTGAATGTGTAGCAGGAGGAAGAGCCGTACATTCCTGGGACATTGGGACTGGTTCTGGGGAAAGTGGGACCTGTACAGGCCGGCCAGGTTGCACCTCAACAGAACTGGGAACAATGCTCTTGCAGGATGGTTTGTTAGTGCAGTTGGGGAGGGTTTAAACTAATTTGGCAGGGGGATGGGAACCAGGATGTAGCATTACAAAGGAGAAACAAAGTGCACAAAGAATTGGCAGAGACCAGTAGCAGTAGAGTAAGACATAGTAAGGTTTTAGGTGGGATCAGAGCAGAAGGGAATACAATGAGGTCTAAATTAGGTTTACAATGCCTGTATGCAAACACACAAAATGTGGTTAATAGGAATGGTGAGCTGCAGGTGCGAGAAAACACATGGGAATATGATGTGGCGATATGGAGAACTGGTTCAAAAAAGAGCAGGACTGAGTACTAAATATTTCTGGATATAAGGTGTTCAGGAAAGATAGGGAAGGAAAGAAAAGAGGACTGGTGACAGTATTGATTAAGGAGAATATTATAGTGCTAGAGAGAGAGGATGTCCGGGAGGGATCAAAAGCAGAATCTATTTGGTTAGAGTTACAAAATAATAGAGGTGCCAATACACTACTGGGTGTATTCTGTAGGTCACCAACTAGAGGGAAAGATATAGAGAAGCAAGTTTTCAGGGAAATTAAGGAGCGGTGCAAGGTCTATCGAGCAGTTATAATGGGGGACTTTTATGATTCTAATATAGACTGGGATAGTAGTAATGTAAAGGACCGAAAGAGAGGAGTTTCTCAAGCATGTACAGGAGATTTTCTTGATCAAATGTTTCTGGCCCAAAGACAGAGGACACATTGTTGGATCTGGTTCTGGGAATGAGGTGGGTCAATGGATCAAGTGTCAGTAGGGGAATATTTAGGGAACAGTGACCATAGTATCATAAGGTTTAGATTCGCCATGTAAAAGGACAAGGAGCAATCTAGAGTAAAAATACTTAATTGGAGGAAGGCCAAGTTCAATGGGTTGAGAACAGATCTGGAGCAGGTAATTTGGAATCAGAGATTGGCAGGCAAAATTGTAACTGGACAATGGGTGGTTTTTATAAAGGAGATGGCTTGGGTACAGTCAAGGTACATTCCCACGAGGGAGAAAGGTTGGGCAACGAAAGCCAGGGCTCCTTGGGATGACAGAACAAATAGAGAGTAAGCAGAAGCAGCAAATGGGAGCCTTGTTAGATATTAGGTTGATAATACGTGAGAACCAGGCTGAATATAAATAGTTCTGAAGGGAAGTGAAAAATGAAATGAGAGGCAAACAGACCATATGAGAAGAGACTGCAGCTAATATAACTAGGAATCCAAAAGTCTTCTATAGGCATATAAATAGTAAGATTCATGAGGGATCTGCACATAGTAGATGAAGAGAAACTGCTCCCATTGGCAGAAAGGTCGAGAACCAGAGGACACCAATTTAAAGTGATTGGTAAAAGAACCAAAGGCAACTTAAGGAAAAATGTATTTACGCAGCGAGTAGTTAGGATCTAGAATGTACTACCCCAGAGTGTGTCTGAGAGGCAGATTCAATTATGGCTATCAAAAGGGAGTTTGATAAGCACCTGAAGGGAAAACATCTGAAGGGCATGGGGAAAGGGCAGGGAGTGGAGCCAGCTGAGTTGCTGTTGCAGAGAGCTGGCACAGTCTAAATGGGCTGAATGGCCTCCTTCTGTACCACTATCATTCAGATGCTTCTTTTTCTACCTCTTTGACCAAGCTTTTGGTTACCTGTCCTATTATTTCCTTATGTAGCTCAGTGTTAAATTTTGTCTTGATAATGCTTCTCATTAGTGCTTTAGGACATTCTACTATAGTAAAGGTGATAAAAATGCAAATTGTTCTTAATAGTCTTTCTCCTGGCAGTTTATGCCACACTTCTTGCCACCTTAATGTAGGCTGTATCTTACTTGGGTCAAGTTTGAATGCAAATTCATCATTGTGCAACCGTGCTGATCTAAACATCTAGAATATCCGTCTTTGCGGTGCACAACGTCAGCTGCCACTTCTATAGGCAAGGCTTTTCCTGGTTACAAGCTGCCTTTTAACCCTGTAAATATTTAGGAGCACTCCTTCTGGAAAGTAAAATCATGCATATTTAAAAGATCTGCACTAATCCATGAAGGATGTGTCTGCGGGTGGATCATTACACTCTCAACATGCTGCCTGTCATTATCATACATGCATCATTTGAACTGTGCTGATAAAACACAAAAATACTGCATCCTGCAGACTGTGTTCGAGGCACTAGCTGAGCTTCCAATTAAAAAGCAAATGGCAATATAGCATTTAGCAATTAGCTTGATTCGATTACATTTATCATTCGTTCTATATGTAGATGTAACTCTCGTAAGAGAGAGATATAGATGAGACCCTCTTGCTGGTAATAGCTAGAAGTTATTTTCCTCCCCACTAAAGAGCATCTGGCTGATGGAATCCAATTTTTCTTTAAAGGGTTTTCATAAAGGCCTTACTCAAAGCTTGTTCCAAACCGTGACTTCTCTTGATAAAAAATTGAGGGGCGACATTAGCCACAAGCAATGCAAAGCTTCTGACAGGGAAAAAACCCCCTGCAGATCACAGATGAGTTTTAGAGATCTGAGGATTTGTGTACATCACTGAATTAGCTTGCCAAAGCCTCTAACCCTCCAATGGCAGATGGTAGGGCACTCAATGAGAAAATTCATAATTTAAATGGTATTGCTTTGAATGAATATTTCATGCTGCAAAGCTTTGTGCGGCAGCAATAATAAATACAAAAGGTGGGCAGTCAGGCTCTCCAGGACTGCTTATCTCTGTCTTCGTCTCAGACTGAAATAGAATTCCCATGTGCACCATTTTAAACAGTGCACATGTTTCCTCTTATATAGAGCATCATTATTATGGACTCCCTGTGGGTGGGTAGTATTTTACATATTGATGCACGTCAGGTTGTCAGCAAACATTAGCACTGCACAAAAAAACATCAGCATCACTGGGGAAAATGGCAGGTGGACAATGGCTACCCTTGTCTGTTCTGACCAATTGAACTTTATGTTGGCAAAAGAGCTTGGAATATAACTTTTAAGAAATAAATTGCATTTATATAATGCCTTTCATGACCTCGGGACTCACTTTACAGTCAATGAAGTACTTTTAAATGTAATCTCTGTGTACTTCAGGAAATGAACAGCCAATTTTTGCACAGCCAGGTCTCAAATGGAAATATTATAATGACCAAATAATCTGTTTTCAGTGATGTTGTTGTTTGAGGGACAAATATTTGCTGGATACTGGGGAGAACTCCCTTACACTTCTTGAAATAGTGCCACAGGATCTTTTGCGTCCACCTGAGAGGGCAGACAGGATCTTGGTTTCACATTTTGTCTGAAAGATAGCACCTCTGACAGTGCAGCACTTCCTCAGTCCTGCACTCGGAGTGTCAGAATGGATTAAATGCCAAAGTATTTGGATTGAATCTTGAACACAATCTTCTGACTCAAGAGGCAAGAGTGCTACTCACAAAGTAATACCTCAAAACTCTCAAACTGCTAACAGCCTGAGGCACTAAGGCTAGTTGTAACTTAACCTGCCCATCTGGGAAACTGCTGTGATCAAATGGGTAGCTCGTTCTACACCCTGGCCGAATTTTACTTTCCATGGACTTTATGGGTGGGGTGTAAAATGGGCAGCCAATCCAACTATGTCCGTTTCCCGCCAGATGAGTTAACTTAAAATGACAACCCCTACTGAGTTGGTAGTTCTCTGATCTCTGATCTAGCAATTTGCGGATTCAAGTCTTTTAAATGAGGTGTTAAACTGAGACTCTGTTTGCAGACTCAGGTGGATATAAGTGATCCCTCGGCACTGCTTAAAGTAGAGCAGGATGTTCTCCCGGTGCCCTGGCCGACACTGTCCTTAAGTCATTGTCGCCAAAGACAAATGACATAGTCATTCCATTCTTTTACTGTATGAGGGATATTGGCTGCTGTGTTTATCTCATTATGACACAGTGACTACACCTCAAAAAGTAATACATTTATTGTAAAGTGCTTGGGATTTCCCAAGGGTGTGATAAAAAATGCTATATAAATGCAAGTTTTCTTTAATAATTTCAGGAATGTTCCTATCTTTCTTGCCTTGCGCTGTGGTTTAAACACTGACCTTTCACCTCTGAGGCCTGGGTTCAAAGGTATCCCAGATGATCAAGATGACAGTCCTCTATTCTTGCTGGCTGTAATGGTTATACACAAAGTACATGTGGACAGTATCATTCTAATCCCTAGTAGCCATGGGTTCATAGTGCAAATCTGCCCTGAATTTAACATAAAATTGGTAATCTTTCTCAGTCAGGTAATAAGGCAGCAGGTCTGAAAAATTGTTTCACATGGCTCCAATGAATGGATCACTTTTTGAGTGTAGTCACAGTGTCATAATGAGTCAAACACAACAGCTAATGTCCCATAAACAGTGAATGACCATACCGTTTGTTTGTCTTTGGCACTGGTGGTTTAAGATCCACCCTTCTAGGCTTGAGAAATGTATTTAAATCGATTCCTGGAGGTATAATCACATGACCTCCTGCTTCCAGCTGTTCTGTCCCCACAGTCCCTCTATCAGTCATGTGACAAGCCCATTCTTGAGGTGCGTTGCCTTCTTGTACAGATTGGAAATCGAAAGGACTCTTTGTTATTCAAATGTATGATTCGTGACTGTTTGATCCTTGACTGTTCGATCAATTTCCAATAATTTTTATAACTAATAAACAGAAATGTATGAGTCCGGAACCAGGGGACATAGTCTCAGAATAAGTAGCAGGTCATTTAAGGCTGAGATGTGGAGGAATTTCTTTACTCAGAGGGTGGTGAATCTGTGGAATTCTCTACCCCAGAGGGTTGAGGAAGCTCAATCATTGAGCATGTTCAAATCAGAAATTGATAGATTTCTGAATACTAACGACATCAAGGGATATGGGGGTAGTGGGGAAAATGGCATAGAGGTAGATGATCAGCCATGATCTGTTTGAATGGCAGAGCAGGCTCAATGGGCCGAATGGCCTACTCCTGCTCCTATTTCCTATGATCCATTATCCAAAGAAAATGAGAATACACGCCATTCTTTTTGATGCCCCCAGTAATTTTTCTCTGAGCTTTGCTCACAGCACTGGGACATAATAGAGAGAGCTGTAAATAACCATGCTAATCCTGAATTGGCGTTGCTTGATGCCAATAGTTACAGTTTTTAAAGGGACACTGGCCTCACCCCCAGGTTCATAAGTTGTAAATCTCACAAACACAAACACACCAATCAAGTTGTTCTAATGTAATGGAACCAGTGGATGTACTGTACTTAGATTTCCAGAAGGCATTTGATAAGGTGTCCCATCAAAGGTTATTGTGGAAAATAAAAGCTCATGGTGTAGGGGTGACATATTGGCATGGATAGAAGATTGGCTAGCTAACAGGAAACAGAGAGTAGGCATAAGTGCTGTGGCTACATGAGCAGGTCAGAGGCTGGGAATTCTGCAGCGAGTAACTCACCTCCTGACTCCCCAAGGCCTGTCCACCATCTACAAGGCACAAGCCGGGAATGTGATGGATTACTCTCCACTTGCCTGGATGGGTGCAGCTCCAACAACACTCAAGAAGCTCGACACCATCCAGGACAAAGCAGCCCACATGATTGGCACCCCATCTACAAACATTCACACTCTCCACCACCGACGCTCAATGGCAGCAGTGTGTACCATCTACAAGACACACTGCAGCAACTTGTCAAGGCTCCTTCAACAGAACCTTCCAAACCCGTGACCTCTACCAACTAGAAGGATAAGGGCAGCAGATGCATGGGAACACCACCACCTGCAAGTTCCCCTCCAAGCCATCCTGACTTGGAACTACATCGCTATTCCTTCACTGTCGCTGGGTCAAAATCCTGGAACTCCCTTACTAACAGCACTGTGGGTGTACCTACACCCCGAGGACCGCAGTGGTTCAAGAAGGCAGCTCACCACCACCTTCACAAGGGCAATTAGGGATGGGCAATAAATTCTGGCCTAGCCAGCGATGCCCACATGCCCTGAACGAATAAAAAAAGGGTCATTTTCTGGTTGGCAAGATGTAAAGAGTGGTGTGCCACAGGGATCAGTGCTGGGGCCTTAAGTTTTTACAATTTATATAAATGACTTGGATGAAGGGACCAAAGGTATGGTTGCTAAATTAGCTGGTGACAAAAAGATAGGTAACAAAGTAAATTATGAAGAGGACATAAGGAGGCTACAAAGGGATATAGATAGGTTAAGTGAGTGGGCAAAGATCAGGCAAATGGAGTATAATGTGGGAAAATGTGAAATTGCCAATTTTGTCAGGAAGAATAAAAAAGAAGCATATTATCTAAATGGTGGGAGATTGCAGAGCTCTGAGATACAGAGGGATCTGGGTGTCCTCGTGCATGAATCACAAAAGGTTAGTATACAGGTACAGCAAGTAATTAAGAAAGCTAGTAGAATGTTACCGTTTATTGTGAGGGGAACTAAATACAAAAATAGGGAGGTTATGCTTCAGTTATATACGGCATTGGTGAGACCACATCTGGACTACAGTTTTGGTTTCCCTATTTAAGGAAGGATGTAAATGCTTTGGACTAATACCTGGAACGAGTGGGTTGTCTTATGAGGAAAGGTTGGACAGGCTAGGCTTGTATCTGCTGCAGTTTAGAAGAGTAAGGGGCAACTTGATTGAAACATATAAGATCCTGAGGGGTCTTGATAGGATGGATGGGGAACATAAGAACATAAGAAATAGGAGCAGGAGCAGTCCATTCAGCCCCTCAAGCCTGCCCCGCCATTCAATGAGATCATGGTTGATCCGTCCTAGGCCTCAACTCCTCTTTCGGGCCTGCTCCACCTAACTCTCAACTCCCCGAGATTTCAAAAATCTATCTACCTCCTCCTTAAATACATTTAGTTATCAAGCCTCCACAACTCTCTGAGGCAGAGAATTCCAGAGATTCACCACCCTCTGAGAGAAGAAATTCCTTCGCATCTCAGTTTTAAATGTGTGCCCCCTTATTCTGTAACTATGTCCCCTCGTTCGAGATTCTCCACTAGTGGAAACATCTTCTCAACATCTACCCTGTCAAGCCCCCTTAAAATCTTATATGTTCCGATAAGATCACCTCTCATTCTTCTAAACTCCAATGAATAAAGGCCTAACCTGTTTAGCCATTCTTGATAAGACAGCCCCTTCATCCCAGAAATCAGCCTAGTGAACCTTTTCTGAACTGCCTCCAATGCTAGTATATCCTTTAAATACGGGGACCAAAACTGATCGCAGTACTCCAGGTGTGGCCTCACCAACACCCTGTACAGTTGTAACAAGACTTCCCTATTTTTAAACTCTAACCCCATAGCAATAAAGGCCAAAATTCCATTTGCCTTCCTAATTACTTGCTGAACCTGCATGCTAACTTTTTGTGTTTCATGCACAAGAACACCCAGATCCCTCTGTACTACAGTATTTTGTAGTCTTTCTCCATCTTAATAATAATCTGCCTTTTTATTCTTCTTACCAAAGTGGATTATCTCACACTTTCCCACATGAAACACCATCTGCCAAGTTTTTGCCCACTCACTTAACCTATCTATATCCCTTTGCAGACTCTTTGTGTCCTCATAGCAACATGCCTTCTCACCTATTTTTGTATCGTCAGCAAATTTGGATACATTACACTCTGTCCCTTCCTCTCTTTGGCCTCCTTATCTCGAGAGACAATGGGTAAGCGCCTGGAGGTGGTCAGTGGTGTGTGGAGCAGCGCCTGGAGTGGCTATAAAGGCCAATTCTGGAGTGACAGGCTCTTCCACAGGTGCTGCAGAAAAATTTGTTTGTCGGGGCTGTTTCACAGTTGGCTCTCCCCTTGCGCCTCTGTCTTTTTTCCTGCCAACTACTAAGTCTCTTCAACTCGCCACACTTTAGCCCCGCCTTTATGGCCATTAATATTGATAGTAAATAGTTGAGGCCCTAGGACCGATCCTTGTGGCACCCCACTAGTTATGGCTTTCCAATCTGAAAAAGACCCATTGATCCCGACTCTCTGCCTTCAGTTTGTTAGCCAGTCCTCAATCCAGGCCAACACATTACCCCCCAATACCCTGAGCTCTTATTTGTGCAATAACCTTTTATGTGGCACCATATCGAATGCCTTCTGAAAATCCAAATACACTACATCTACTGGTTCCCCTTTATCCAATCTGCTTGTTATCTCCTCAAAGAGCTCGAACAAATTTGTCAAACATGATTTCCCTTTCATAAAACCATGTTGACTCTGTTTGATTGCATTATGTTTTTCTAAATGTCCTGCTATTTCTTCCTTAGTAATGGACTCTAGCATTTTCCCAATGACAGATGTTAAGCTAACTGGTCTGTCGTTTCCTGCTTTCTGTCTCCCTCCTTTCTAGAATCGGGGTGTCACATTAGCAGTTTTCCAATCCGCTGGTACCCTACCAGAATCCAGTGAGTTTTGGTATATTATGACCAATGCCTCCACTATGTCTGCAGCCACTTCTTTTGAAACCCTTGGATGCAGGCCATCAGGTCCTGGTGACTTGTCCCATCAGTTTGTCCAGCACCTTTTCCCTCATGATAGAAATTGTTACTAGTTCCTCCCTCCCATTTACCTTGCTCATCTATTATTGTTGGGATGTTTATAGTGTCCTCCACAATATGCAAAATATTGGTTTAAATTATCTGCCATTTCCCTGTTCCCTGTTATTAATTCCCCAGTCTCATCCTCTAAGGGTCCCACACTTACTTTAGCTACTCTCTTCCTTTTAATGTACCCGTAGAAGCTCTTACTGTTTGTTTTTATATTTCTTGTCAATTTACTCTCATAATCAATTTTCTCCATCTTTATTAGTTTTTTAGTGATCTGCTGCTGGTTTCTAAAAAATTCCCAATTCTCTGGCCAACCACTCGTTTTCGCTGCATTGTACGCCTTTGTTTTTGATTTGATACTCTCCTTAACTTCCTTTGTTATCCATGGGTGGTTCATCATTCTCATCGAGTCCTTCCTTCTGACTGGAATAAATGTTTGCTGAGTGTTATGAAATATCTGATTAAAAGTCTGCCACTGCTCATCTACTGACTTCCCCTGTAGTCTATCTTCCCAGCCCGCTTTAGACAACTCTTTCTTCATACCTCTGTAAATGCCCTTGTTTAAGTTGAAGACACTGGTTTGAGACCCGAGTTGCTCACCCTCAAACTGAATTTGAAATACTACCATGTTATGATTGCTTCCCCCTAAAGGATCCTTAACTACGAGATCTCTTATTAATCCTACCTCATTACATGTTACCAAATCTAAAATAGCCTGTTCCCAGGTAGGTTCTGCAACGTATTGCTCTAAGTAACAATCCCTGATGCACTCTACAAATTTGTCTTCCATGCTACCCTTGCCAATTTGATTTGTCCAGTCTATATGCAGATTAAAATCACCCATGATAATTGCAGTGCCCTTCTTGCACACCTCCATTATTTTCTGATTAATATCTTGTCCTAAAGAATGCTTCCCCTTGTGGGAGAATCTAGAACTAGGGGTCACTATTTAAAAAATAAGGGGTTGCCCATTTAAGACAGAGATGAGGAGAAATTATTTCTCTCAGAGGATTGTGAGTCTTTGGAACTCTCTTCCTCAAAAAGCAGTGGAAGCAGTCTTTAAATATTTTTATGGCAGAGGTAGATAGATTCTTGATAAAGGGGGTGAAAAGTTATGAGGGGTTGGTGGGAATGTGGAGTTGCGGTTACAGTCAGATCAGCCATGATCTTATTGAATGGTGGAGCAGGCTCGAGGGGCCGAGTGGCCTATTCAAGCTCCTAATTCGTATGTAATGTCGTTCGGGTAAAAGTCATTAAAAACGACCAACAAAGAAAATCTTTTCTGGAATTTACAATGTTGCTACACACAGCCTTCACAAGAATCCCAGCAATAATTTATTTACTATAATATTCACCTCAAACTGTAACAATAAGCAGTATAAACAATTTTAACCAGAAATGATAAAGTGAAAGGCTTTCATCCATTTCTTTTATTCATTCCTAAACTCAACCTGTCCTGTTTAATTTTAGCTTTAATTTTCCTTAACTACTTAAATGTTTCATCTAAATACTTAAATTCACTGATCCCACAGTCTGAGTGGGAAACTGCACTGAAATGGAGCACAATATTGGAGATGGCCTAAGCTCCCTTTTGAATATTCCAAAATAGGAAGAAACAGTCAACCAACATTTCCCATGCTATGATCCCAGAAACTTAAGCGAACTACAGTAGGCTTAATGTCTTCTGGCATTATTGTAAAAGGACAACTGACAATAACAGCTTTGAGCCTAACAGGGCGATTTCTGCTGAAAAGTCTGCAAAGTAGTACTTTCTTCATAATTCTGCCGAGCTCATTGTTTCACTAGCAAACCTGAATTGCTCTGCTTGGCTGCTGAATGGTGCACTAATTCTTCAATGCCTTCTCTGGCCTCCAGACTGAAATATCCAGTCTCAATCTGATTCTTGACTGGCACGGACTGAGAACATGCAAAATGCTCCCCTAATTCACCACAGATCTGGTAATCTTACAGAGAGGCCACTGGATGACTGGTAAAAAGTAGATGCAAAGTAAAGACATATTTGTTATGCATTTCAACTGACCTAAGAACATAACAACAATAACTTGTATTTATATAGCATCTTTAATGTAATAAAATGTTCCGAGGCACTTCACTGGAGCATTATAAAACAAACATGAACTGAGCCACAAAGGGAGATATTAGGTCAGATGACCAAAAGCTTGGTCAAAGAGATAGTTTTTAAGGAGCATCTTTAAGGAGGAAAGAGAGGTAGAAAGGTGGAGAAGTTAGGGAGGGAATTCTAGAACTTTGGTCCTTGGTAGTTAAAGACACGGCCAGTGGTGGTGCAGCAATTAAAATTGGGGATGCTCACGAGGCCAGAAATACAGGAGCGCAGATATCCTGGAGGGCTGCGGGGCTGGGGGAGCTTACAGCGAAAGGGATGGACGAAGCCATCGAGAGATTTGAGAACAAGTTGAGAATTTTAAAATCGAGGTGTTGCTCAACTGGGATCCAAGGTAGGTCAGCGAGCAGAGGAGGAATTGGTATGAGTAAGGACATGGGCAGCAGAGTTTTGGATACCTCAAGTTTACAGGGAGCAGAATGTGGGAGACCGACCAGGAATGTGTCATAGAGTCATAGAGTTATACAGCACAGAAACAGGCCCTTTGGCCCATTGTCCTGAATTTTACAGTGGGTGGATGGGAGCCGGACTCCGCCGTAAATGTTGGTGATGACCCCGCTTCTGCCCAGTCTGGGGATCCATCCCATATTTGACAGATCTCCAGGCTTTAATTGTCCCGAGGCGGGACTTCCGCCCACTTGAGGGAGGAGGTCCCGCCTCAGTGAGCTGCCGGCCAGTCAGCGGGCCAGCAGCTCTTAGTCTCAGCAGCGCCACTGGGAGCGTTGGCCACTGCTGGGACTGCAGCCCAGCCGACTTGATGGAGCCGAGAGAGTGGGTAAGTTTGGATTGCCTCACCAGGGGGATCGGTCATGCTCTGGTGAGGCTAGGGTGGTCATTTGGGGGGAGGGGGGGCGTCTTGGATCCCGGGGTTCGGTTGGGAGGCGGGGGCGGCCCTCAATCGGGCTCCCTGTGCCCGACTGCCATGCCCCCTCGCTCCCCCTGCCCCCGGGGCGCGGAAAGGCCAGCAGCTGTGGCTGGGCGGCCTTTCACGTCCCTGGCACACCTGCTTGCCACGTGTGAAACACCAGTGGAGAAGGGCGAGGGCCCTTAAGTGGCCATTAAGTGGCCACTCAAGGGTATTGATTGGCCTTGGGCGGGGGGTGGCGTTTGCCACTCCCCGCCGAACCTCTGTAAACTTGTTTGGAGGCAAAATCGGGGCAGGTAGGCCTCTCGGAGCCTGCCGCTCAATTTTACGCTGCCCCTACGCCACCATCTGACCTGCTGGGGCGGCGTAAAATTCCGGCCATCGTGTCTGTGCCGGCCATCAAGCACCTAACTATTCTAATCCCATTTTCCAGCACTTGGCCCATATGCGTTTCAAGTGCTTATCAAAAATGTTGTGAGGATTCCTGCCTCCACCACCCCTTCAGGCAGTGTGTTCCAGATTCCAACCAAACTCTGGGTGAAAATTTTTTTCCTCAAATCCCCTCTAAATCTCCTGCCCCTTACCTTAACTCTATGCCCCCTTGTTATTAACCCCTCCGCTAAGGGAAACGTTTCTTCCTATCCAACTATCATAATTTTGTATACCTCAATCAGGTCCCTCCTCAATCTTCTCTGCTGTCAGGAAAACAACCCTCGCCTTTAAAGTCTCTCTTCATAACTGAAATGCTCCAGCCCAAGCAAGAATCCTGCTGAATCGCCTCTGCATCCTCTCCAGTGCAATCACATCCTTCCTATAGTGTGGTGACCAGAATTGTATACAGTACTCCAGCTGTGGCCTAACTAGCGCTTTATACAGCTCCATCATAACCTCCCTGTTCTTATATTCTTTGGCTCGGCAAATAAAGGCAAGTATCCCATATGCCTTCCTAAACACCTGTGGTGCTGCCTTCAGTGATCTATGGACAAGTCCTCCCAAAATGCATCACCTCACCCTTCTCAGGATTAAATTCCATTTGCCACTGCTCCGCCCATTTTACCAGCCCATCTATATCGTCCTGTAATCTAAGTCTTTCCTCCTCACTGTTTACGACACCGCTAATTTTCGTGTCATCTGCGAATCTACTGATCATACCTCCTATATTAATGTCTAAATCATTAATTACATGTACACTACAAATAGCAAGGGTCCCAGCACCGATCCTTGTGGAACACCACTGGTCACAGGCTTCCACTCGCAAAACAGCCCTTGACCATCACCCTCTGCCTCCTGCCACTAAGCCAATATTGGATCCAATTTGCCAAATTGCCCTGGATCCCATGGGCTATTACCTTCTTAACCAATCTCCCATGTGGGACCTTATCAAAAGCCTTACTGAAATCCATGTAGACTACATCAACTGCTTTACCCTCATCTACACATCTAGTTACGATTAGATTAGATTAGATTAGATTAGAGATACAGCACTGAAACAGGCCCTTCGGCCCACCGAGTCTGTGCCGACCATCAACCACCCATTTATACTAATCCTACACTAATCCCATATTCCTACCAAACATCCCCACCTGCCCCTGTATTTCCCTGCCACCTACCTATTCTAGTGACAATTTATAATGGCCAATTTACCTACCAACCTGCAAGTCTTTTGGCTTGTGGGAGGAAACCAGAGCACCCGGAGAAAACCCACGCAGACACAGGGAGAACTTGCAAACTCCACACAGGCAGTACCCAGAATCGAACCCGGGTTCCTGGAGCTGTGAGGCTGCGGTGCTAACCACTACGCCACTGTACCACCTTGAAAAATTCAATCAAGTTAGTTAGACACTATCTCCCCCTGACAAAGTCATGCTGACTATCCCTGATTAATCCCTGCCTCTCCAAGTGGAGATTAATCTTGTCCCTCAGAAATTTTTCCAATAGTTTCCCTCCTACTGATGTTAGATTCACTGGCCTCTAATTACCTGGTTTATCCCTGCGACACTTCTTGAATAATGGTACCACATTTGTTGTCCTCGAGTCCTCTGGTACCTCTCCTGTGGCCAGAGAGGTTATGAAAATTTGCGTCAGAGCCCCTGCTATCTCCTCCCTTGCCTCACATAACAGCCTGGGATATATCTCATCTGGGCCTGGGGATTTATCCATTTTTTTAAGCTTGCTAAAACAGCTAATAATTCCTCCATTATAATGCTAATATATTCAAGTACATCACAATCCCCCTCCCTGATCTCTACACCTACATCGTCCTTCTCCATAGTGAACACAGATGAAAAGTAATCATTTAAAACCTCACCGATGTCCTCCGGCTCCACACACAGATTGCCACTTTGGTCCCTAATGGGCCCTACTCTTTTCCTGGTTATCCTGTTGCCTTTAATATACTTATAAAAGGCCTTGGGATTTATCTTTATCTTGCCCGCCAGTGTTTTTTAATGTCCCATCTGCGGTCTCCTAATTATGTTGGAATAGTCAAGTCTGGAGGTAACAAAATCATGAACGAGGATCTCAGCAGCAGATGAGCAGAGGCAGGGCGGAGTGGAATAATGTTACGGAGGTGGAAATAAGCAATTTTAGTGATGGCGTGGTTATGTGGTTAGGAGCTCACCTCAGGGTCAAACAGTCTGATTCAGCCTTGGACAGTTGCCATGGAGAGGGATGGAGTTGGTGGCTAGGGAACAGAGTTTGTAACGGGGACCGAAGACAATGGCTTTAGTCTTTCCAATATCCTGTTGGAGGAAATTTCTGCTCATCCAGTACTGGATGCTGGACAAGCAGTCTGATAATTTAGCAACAGTGGAGAAGTCGAGAAAGGTGGTGATGAGGCAGAGCTGGGCGTCGTCAGCAGACATGTGAAAACTGAGGTTATGTTTTTGGATGATGTCGCCCGGGGGAAGCGTGTAAATGAGAAATAGGAGGGGACCAATGATAGATCCTTTGGGGACACCAGAGGTAATGGTGTGGGAGCGGGAAGAGAAGACATTGCAAGTGATACACTGGCTACGATTATGTAGATAAGAATGGAATCAGGTGAGAGCAGGCCCACCCAGCTGGATGACAGTGGAGAGGCTTTGGAGGAGGTTGGTGTGGTCGCAGGCAGTATCAAAGGCCGCAGACAGGTAGAGAAGGATGAGGAGGGAAATTTTTACCTTTATCCCAGTCACATTGGATGTCATTTGTCACTTTGATAGAGACATTTAGTATTGTGACAGGGGAAGAAACCTCACTGGAGGGATTCAAACATGGAGTTCTGGGAAAGTAGGGCACAGATTTGGGAGGTGACAACATGTTCAAGGACTTTAGAGAGGAAAATAAGGATTGGACGTGAGTTTGAAAAGACAGTGGGGTGCAGCGTTTTGAAAATTGCATTGTGCATTTTGACCACTTAAAGTGACCAGACACACACACATGCGAGCAAAGGGGCAGAAAAGTGAAAGTAAAAGAATAAAAAAGAATCCATTGTGTTCAACAGCATGCAGTCTTGTATCTTTTACTAAACTTGGCTGAATCATACTTCAGTCCCGAGAACACCACTATGACGACGAGGTAAATCAAAAATGGATGGTGAGAAACAGGAAACATTGCTTTCAGAGATGAAATTTTTGGATGTTTTCTAAAGACAGCATTTTAAGTTGGAGACTGTGTTAGACACAATCAGGAAGCTTGTACGGTGTAGAAAAACACACTGATCTCTCCAAAATAACCATCCAATCAAAAAAAAAATTAATCTCAGATCACTGTAGAGAAATTTTCTCTGAATGGAACGTGATCCTCGATCCTTAATCACACATTTTCATTGATCTGATCAATATGGAATTGTCTATGCTCAACCTACCACTTTTTGATGTACATTCAGAGACATCATCTGTATTCCCACATTGGCAAAAGTGGTTGTGATGTTTCAAAGCTGCAATGCCAGGTTTTGCAATTACAGATGACAAAGGGAAAAAGGCTTTGCTTCTACACTATGGAGGTGAAGAATTAGTAGACATCTTTGAGACACTTACGCCTGAGCAGAATGACTACAACTCAGCAAAAAATCCACTAACAACCTACTTAACATCCAAGAAAAATATCATATACAAAACTATTGCACTAAGCAAGAACCAAATGAAACAATTGACCAATATTGTACATGATTGAGGCAACTAGCAAACAAATGTGACTTCAGTGATGTTGAACATGTTGAATGGGAAATCAAAACACAAATAATCGAAGGCTGCCTCTCTAGTCAACTATGCTGAAAAGCACTCAAGAAAGGCAAAAAGCTGTCAGAGCTGTTAGAGTTAGCAAGATCACTATTATTGTCAGTAACCAGAGCTACTGAAGTTGAGGCTGCTAATCATAACTACCACACTCCAAGTTCAACTCCTGTGAACACTGTTTCTCGCTCATGTACCAGGAAACCATCTGGAAAGCAACAGCAGGGGTTTCACAAACAGAGTTTCAACTTGTCCAAAGAATGTTTTCACTGTGGCTGTGCTGACCCACAATGGACAGAATGTTCTGCTACTGGTAATCAGTGTAAAGCTTGTGGAAAACCTAATCACTTTGCTCATGTTTGCCGCTCATCAGCAAAATCATCTACTAAGACCAATACCAACAGAAGGGTGCTGCGTATGTCTACCACAGCAAAAAGGCAAGAGAAAGTAGCCATCATAGCGGGGATGACCCTGAATATACTTTTGTACTCTGTCTCAGACACAGCAAACAGCCACATGTGACCGTGACGATTGGCTGCTCAGATGTAGATGCTCTCATTGATACAGGAGCATGTCAACGTCATGGGAGACAAAATATTCAACAGACTTCAGGATTGCATCATTCTCTGCAAACCAGGAAAAATTTCCCTTACCTCATTGACAAATGCTTGGGACTTCTGAAACACCAGTCTCATTCAAAGACACTAGAATGAATGCTCTATTCTGTGTCATATCTGGAGGATGTGATACGCTTATCAGTTTCCAAACAGGAACAGATCTGCACATGATTACAGTCACATACATGATTCCTACGCATAACAACAACATTCTCAAACTGTACGTTGATCGCTTCACTGGTATTGGCAAACTTAAAGGGGTTATGTGCAAGCTGCATGTAGACCCCAATGTGCCCCCAGTTGTGCATCAACGGCGACAAATACCATTTCACGTCAGGAAACAGTCAGAAAAGGAACTTCAACACCCTACTTGACCTTGACATTATTGAGAAGGTTGGGGATGAACCGACCGCTTGGGACTCACCCATACAAGTCATCAAGAAAACCAAGAACGAGAAGCAGATTAGAATCTGCATTGATATGCGATCACCAAAACAAACCATAAAACGAGAAAGACACTTGACACCGACAATCGATGATATCATAAAGTCACTGGTACTAAACACTTCTCTATACTTGACTTCAATGCAGGCTACCATCAAGTTGAGCTTTCAGAAGAATCAAGATATCTTAATGTATTCTCTTCTCACATCAGATTTTTCTGATACAAGAGGCTCAACTTTGGAGTCAGCTCAGCAGCTGAGGTATTTCAGCATTTGATTTAGTCTGCACTTCAAGGACATTCTCATCTACGGTCGCACTAAAAGGGAACTCGAGTCACACCTACATGCATGCCTACGATGTCTCAGAGAATGTAACCTCACCTTGAACAAAGACAAGTGCTGAATTTTTCAGTCATGTGTTCAGTAATGAAGGCATATCACCTGATCCACGGAAAGCTGAAGCCATTGCAAACACTGCGAATCCTACAAATGTGCAAGAATCCTGGAATCTGCTAGGACTTATTACGTACTGTTGTCATTTCATTCCTGACCTTGCTACGCTATCTGCTCCCCTACGTGATCTGACGAAAGAGACCAACAAGTGGGAATGGACTAAATCATACAAACAGATGGTACACCAGATCAAACGACTGTAAGCTTTGTCAGACAGAAAGCAGGGAGTAGTAACTGAAAAGCCATCCATGGAGCAGCTTTTTCTCTCTCTCTCTCTCTCTCTCTCTCACTCTCTCCAGTAAGATCCAGAGAATGCCTGGCTGCAACTGGTAAAGCCTCAAGCCTACAGACTGGCACAGCCAACAACCAGGGGACAAGGATCAAACGACCTTGTCTGCCTTCTGGAGCCCTGAGAAGCAAGCCCGCAACCGTACACGTGGCCCAGCGAGGACTTCAGGACTACAATTTCAACTCAGGACTTTGGGACTGATATATCGTATTTAAATTCCATTTACTCTGTACTCTACTCCAACCACCAAAATCTACTTTCCCTCTGCAATCTATTTGTATATGTGTGTGACTCTTGTGTGAATGTGTGCATGAATGCATAGTGTATTTTTGTAATTTGAACCGGTTTATAATGTTAAGAGTAATAAACTTACATCTTTCTTGTTTAACTCAAGAAAACCTGTTTGATAGGTTCTTTTGCAATTACATTAGAGGAAGAGGAGCAAGCGCTCACTGAGGTGGTAGGTTCAATCACTGTGTTAAAAAAGGATAAACCCTGTTGTGGTCAAACCAGAGAAGGGGCGAAAGGGGGAGCCTGAAACCCCTTCATCACCTGGCTGTAACAGTACAGAAAGACAAGACAGGGATTACGTCAATAGCTGTGATGGCAAACCGTTTGCTAATGCCTGTGCAGCAACATTATTCACAAATAGAGAGACAAGTGCTCTCAATCACATGGGGCATCTTACACTTCCATCTCTATTTGTATGGAAGTGAGTTTAAAGTAATAGCCGATCATAGACCACTAGTGAGCTTGTTCAACAATCCACAGAGCAAACTATCCACTCAAATGGAACATGGATAATCAAATTACAAGAATACAAGTTCCAAGTTGAGTATCAGCCAGGCAAGCTCAACTCAGCGGACTAACTTTTGCAACATCCGTTGTTGACAGTCGGTCCTACTAGCCGGGAGGAAAAGGTTGCTGAACAACATTTTAACGACGTAAGCCTAAATGCAGTGCCAGAGTCACTAAAACTAACTGACATCAAAGCAGCGACAAAACAAGATGAGGCTTTGTAACTGTGTATGAAGGCTATGGACTTACAAAACTGGAAAGATGTGATTGAGAAAGTGTCCACAATGTTCGAAATGAGCTCACCATTACAACCACATCTGATCTCGTATTACGCAACAACTGTATTGTCATTCCACACTCATTGAGAGAATGTGTTGGCGATATAGCACATACGAACATATGAACATATGAGTTAGGAGCAGAAGTAGGCCATTCGGCCCCTTGACCCTGCTCCGCCATTCATAAGATCATAGCTGATCTGTTTCTGTTTCGAATTCCACACTTCCATCTACCCCCGATAACCTTTGATTCCCTTGCCTAACAAGAATGTACCTCCGCCTTAAAGATATTCAATGATTCCGCCTCCACCACCTTCTGAGGCAGAGAGTTCCAAAGTCGCACAACCCTCTGAAAGAAAAATTTCCTCCTCATCTCTGTCCTAAAAGGGCGACCCCTAATTTTAAAACAGTGCCTCCTAGTTCTGGACTCACCTACAAGAAGAAACATCCTCTCTACATCCACCTTGTCAAGACTGTTCAGGATTTTATAAATGTCAATCAAGTCTCCCCTCACTCTTCTAAACTCCAGTGAAAACAAGCCCAGTCTGTACAACCTTTCCTCATAAGGCATCCCGCTCATTCCAGGTATCAATCTAGTAAACCTCCTTTGAACCACCTCCAAAGCATTCACACCCTTCCTTAATTAAGGAGACCAAAACTGCATACAGTATTTGAGATGTGGTCTCACAATTATGCCCTGTATAATTGAAGCATAACATCCTTACTTTTATTTTCAATTCCTGTCATAGTATAGGATAGCATTCCATTCGCCTTCTTTATTACCTGCTGTACCTGCATACTAACGTTTTGCATACTGTACTAGGACACCTGGATCCCTCTGCACCTCAGAGTTCTGCAGTCGTTCTCCATTTAAGTAATACTCTGCTTTTTTATTCTTCCTGCCAAAGTGAACAACTTCACATTTTCCCACATTATACTCCATCTGCCAGATTTTTGCCCACTCACTCAACCTATCACCTATCTATATCGGTCTGCAACCTCCTTATGCCCACTTCACAACATACTTTCCTACCGATCTTTGTGTCATCTGCAAATTTAGCTACCATGCCATCGCTCCCCTCATCTAAGTCATTGATATAAATTGTAAAAGGTTGAGGCTCCAGCATACACCCCTACAGGACTCCATTCTGCCAGTCAGAAAAGGGTCCATTTATGCATACTCTCTGTTTTCTGCCAGCCAGGCAATCTTCTATCCATGCTAATATGTTACCCTCTACACCATGAGCTCCTACTTTGTGCATTAACGTTTTAAGTTGCACCTTGTCAAATGCTTTCTGGAAATCCAAGTACAGTACGCCAACGGGCTCCCCTTTATCCACAGTGCATGTTACTCCTTCAAAGAACAATAAATTGGTTAAACATGATTTCCCTTTTACAAAACCATGCTGACTATTCCCGATTACCTTGAGTTTTTCTAAGTGTCCAGCTACAAACTCCTTAATGATCGAGTCTAACACCTTCCCCACGACAGACGTCAAGCTAACTGGCCTACAGTTACCTGTTTTCTGCCTTCCCCCTTCTTGAATAGAGGGGTTATATTTGCTACTCCCCAGTTGGATGGAACCTTTCCAGAACCTAGCGAATTTTGAAAAATTAACACCAAAATTCATCTACTACATCATTAGCCATCTCTTTTAAGACCAGAGGATGAAGTCCATCAGGGCCCAGGGACTTGTCAGCCTGCAGCTCCATCAGTTTGGTCAACCCTGGTGGTTGTAATTTCACCAAGTTCCTCTCTTCCTTCCACCTCCTGATTTACAGCTATTGCTGGAATGTTTTTTGTATCCTCTATAGTGAAGGCAGAAGCAAAATATTTGTTCATTGCATCCACCATTTTCTTATTATCTACTATTAAATCCCCATTCCCACTCTCTAGAGGACCAACACTCACTTTGCTTACTCTTTTCCTTTTTAAATACCTGTAGACACTCTTGCTATCCGTTTTTACATTTCTCGCTAGCTTCCTCTCATAGTCTAATTTTTTCTCCTGATTATCCTTTCAGTCATTCTCTGCCATTCTTTATATTCTGACCAATCATCCGAACTGCCACTCATCTTTGTGCAATCATATGCCTTTTCCTTCAGTTTGACGCTTTTCTTAACTTCTTTAGTTAACCATGGATGGTGTGTCCTCCCCTTAGAATTTTTCTTTATAGTAGGAATGTACTTATTCTGAGTATTCTGAAATATCCCCTTAAATGTCTGCCACTGCTTCTCTATTGATCTATCTCCAAGCCTAGTAACCCAGCTCACTTTGCTAGCTCAGCTTTCATGCCCACATAGTTGCCCTTATCCAAGTTTAAAATACTAGTCTTAGATCCACTCTTCTCTCTTTCAAACTGGATGTAAAATTCAATCATTTTGTGGTCGCTGTTACCTAGAGGTGCCTTTACTCTGAAGTCATTAATTAATTATACCTCATTAACCAAGTCTAATATAATCTGCTCTCTGGTTGGTTCCAGAACTTGCTTCTCTAAGAAACTATTTCAAAAGCATTCTCTGAACTCCTCATCTAGGCTACTATTACCAATCTGATATAGATAGGTTAAGTGAGTGGGCAAAGACCTGGCAAATGGGGTATAATGTGGGAAAGTGTGAAATTGTCCACTTTGGCAGGAAGAATAAAAAAAGAAGCATATTATCTAAATAGTGAGAGATTGCAGAGCTCTGAGATACAGAGGGATCTGGGTGTCCTAGTGCATGAATTGCAGAAGGTTAGTATGCAGGTACAGCACATAATGAAGAAAGCTAATAGAATGGTATTGTTTATCGCAAGGGGAATTGAATACAAAAGCAGGGAGATTATGCTTCAGTTATGCAGGGCATTGGTGAGACCACATCTGGACTACTGTGTACAGTACTGGTCTCCTTATTTAGGGAAGGATGTAAATGCATTGGAGGCAGTACTGAGAAGGTTTACTCGACTTAATACCTGGGCTGTGTTACAAGGAAAGATTGGACAAGCTAGGCTTGTATCCGCTGGAGTTTAGAAGAGTAAGAGGTGACTTGATTGAAACATATAAGATCCTGAGGGGTCTTGACAGGGTGGATGTGGAAAGGATATTTCCCCTTGTGGGAGAATCTAGAACCAGGGGTTACTGTTTTAAAATAAGGGGTCGCCTATTTAAGACAGAGATGAGGAGAAAGTTTTTCTCTCAGAGGTTTCGTGAGTCTTTGGAATTCTCTTCCTCAAAAGGCAGTGGAAGCAGAGTCTTTGAATATTTTTAAGGCAGAGGTAGATAGATTTTTGATAAGTAAGTGGGTTAAAGATTATCGGGCGTAGGTGGAAATGTGAAGTAATCAGTTCAGCCATGAACTTATTGAATAGCGGAGCAGGCTCGAAGAGCCAAGTGGCCTACTCCTACTCTTAATTCGTATGTTCGTATGTTTCCAGTTTATATGTAGATTAAAATCTCCCACAGTTATTGCTGTCCCTTTATCACAAGCACCCAATATTTCTTCTTCTATGCTTCGTCCTACATTGTAATTACTGTTCGGGTGCCTGTAGAGCACTCCCATTAGTGACTTCTTTCCCCTACCATTCCTCATCTCCACCCAAGCCGATTCTACATCCTGATCTCCTGAACCAAGGTCATCTCCAACTATTGCACCAATGCCATCCGTGATTAACAGTGCTACCCTTCCACATTTACCTAGCTTCCTTTTCTTCTTGAATGTCATATATCCCTTAATATTCAGGACCCAATCCTTGTCATCCTGCAGCCATGTCTCTGTAATGGGTATCAGATCATATTTATTTACCTCAATGTGCTCCATCAGTTCATCTACTTTGTTATGAATGCTATGTGCATTCAGGTACAGAGACTTTAGGTTTGTCTATTCTGATGAAAGGTCACAGATCTGAAACGTTAACTTTGCTCCTCTCTCCACAGGTGCTGCCAGATCTACAGAGTATTTCCAGCACTTTTTGTTTATGTTTCAGATTTCCAGCATCTGCAGTATTTGCTTTTTAGTTTTGTCTTTTTCTTATCTTTGTAACATCTAGTCTTGACTGTTGGTGTGGTCTTAGGTTTTTTTTCGCTCTGTCCCGTCCTGCCATTCTCTGACCTTATTTTCCCATCTTGCTATTCTGCTCTCCTGCCTTGACTCTACCCCTTGATTTGCTGCATCTACCTAGGTTTGATTCCTCTCCCACTTTGTTTAGTTTAAAGCCCTCTCTACTTCCCTGGTTATATAGTTTTCTGGAACACTGGTCGCAGCATGTTCAGGTGCAGACTGTCCCAACAGTACAGCCCCCACTTTCCCCAGTACTGGTGACAGTGCCCGACAGATCAAAACCCACTTCTCCCACAACAGTCTTTGAGCCACGTATTCATTTCACTGATCTTATGTGCACTCTGCCAATTGGCAGGTGGCTCAGGTAATAATCCAGAGGTTATTTCCCTTGAGGTTGTACTCTTCAATTTGGTGCCTAGCTCCTCATACTGTCTAAGCAGAACCTATTTCCTAGTCCTACGTATGTCATTGGTACCTACATAGACCAAGACAACTGGATCCTCCCCCTCCCACTCCATGTTCCTGTCCAGCCCTGAGCAGATGTCCCTAAGCCTGGCACCGGATAGGCAACACAGCCTTCTTACCTCATGTTCTCGGCTGCACAGAACAGTGTCAATCCCTCTCACTATATTATCCCCTACTACCACTACATTTATTTTTGCTCTCCCACTTGAATGGGTTCCTATACCACAGTGCCATGGCCAGTCTGCTCATCCACCTTGCAAACCTTGCTTTCGTTCACATAGGTTGAGAGCACCTCAAATCCTGTTTGACAATTGTAAAGTCTGAGGCTCCTCCACTACTGTCTGCTCAGTCCCTTTACCTGCCTCAGTCACGGTCACATCCTCCTGTCACTCACTGCAGACCAAAACAGATGACCCTGTTCTAAGAGGCGTGACCGTCTTCCGGAACAAAGTGTCCCGGTATTTCTCCCCCTCCCTTATGTTGCGCAGTGTTTACAGTTCGGCTTCCAGATCAATAATCCTGATCCGGAATTCCTCTAGCTGCTCACACTTTCTGCAGACGTGTTTGTCCTGGATCGCCTTGGCATCCAGGAGCTTCCACATACCACAGCTGCAACATAACACCTGTCCTGCCATTGTTATTTATGCTATTAGTTAATTTACTTTATTTAGTTTCTTAATTAACTTAGAATAATTCTAACGTATAGTAGAATTTACTGTGCTTATTAAATGCTTGTACCTACAACTAAAGTTATACTTTTCTTACACAGATATGTCGACCTTTCTGCTGGTAATAGACCTTACAAATGCTAATAAAGCTTTGCCAATACTAATAAACCTTACCACTATTCGTAAACCTTACAAATACTGATAAATGCTAATAATATTTAATACAGCTTATGTGTTAAGTTGTCCTAATTTGAACAAATACACTCCATGCTGGTCTTTCTCTCTCACTCTGTATAATAAATTATAAAATCCGCCTTAGTTTCTATTCAATGAATTTCTAATGAATCGATCAGGTCTTATTTTATATTTGATTGCTTTAGATGAAATTAAATTAAAAACTTACCAGTATACTCACCCCGGCTGCTTTCTGTTTCCCAGCTCTCTCTGTTGACTGTGACGTCACTCTGATGTCACTTTTCGATTTTTCCGCTGCTTCTCTCCCGCTGTTGTCTCTGTCTCTATCTCTATTCGGCCTGCGGCTCTTGGTGGAATTTTTAAACCTCGACTCCCGCTGCTCTCTCTCTCTCTCTCTCTCTGGCCTCCGGCTCTTTGGTGCACTTTTAAAATCTCCACTCCCACTGCTCTCTCTCACTCTCTCTCTCTCTCTCTGGCCTCCGGCTCTTTGGTGCACTTTTAAAATCTCCGCTCCCACTGCTCTCTCTCACTCTCTCTGTCTCTCTGGCCTCCGGCTCTTTGGTGCACTTTTAAAATCTCCACTCCCACTGCTCTCTCTCACTCTCTCTCTCTCTCTCTCTGGCCTCCGGCTCTTTGGTGCACTTTTAAAATCTCCACTCCCACTGCTCTCTCTCTCTCTCTCACTCTCTCTCTCTCTGGCCTCCGGCTCTTTGATGCACTTTTAAAATCTCCACTCCCACTGCTCTCTCTCACTCTCTCTCTCTCTCTCTCTGGCCTCCGGCTCTTTGGTGCACTTTTAAAATCTCCACTCCCACTGCTCTCAATCTCTCTCTCTCTCTGGCCTCTGGCTCTTTGACGTGTTTTTTAAATCTCCACTCCCATTGCTCTCTCTCTCTCTTTTATACGAAGGACACCAAAACCAAACAATTCTTTAGGAAAAAGGTATAGTTCCCAGGAATTGACCACATGAGAGAGCATAAAATCAATCAGTGTTTCCCATGTCAAGTAGCCACAATGTCAAATCTTCATGATTCTCTCAAGATGTCTAAACTACCTCCAGGACCATGGATTGAAGTCAGCGTTGACTTCATGGATTTACCCAGAGGTGAACATCTGCTTGTTGTCATTGACGACTACAGCAGATCCCCAATCGTGAAAAGCAGTCATCGCAAAGCTTGACCAGATCTTCGCCTTGATTGGAATCCCTCAAATGGTAAGAAGTGACAATGGACCCCCATTCAATAACAATGAGTGCAGCAAATTTGCAAACTACCTAGGGTTCACTCATTGAAAAATCACACCCTGTTGGTCAAGAGCTAATGGAGAACTCGAAAGATTTATGTGAACCTTGAAAAAAGTGATACGTACAGCTACAGCTGAGAACAAGTCATAGAAGCAAGAACTATATCACTTTCTTTGTAAATACTGAGTGATCCTCACTCAACGACTGGAAAACCTCCAGGTACACTCATCTTTGCACATCCTATGCACACACGTCTAACTGAGCTACCCCGTGGAGCAAATGATCAACATGTTCTATGTACGCGAATGTGATTGAGAACAGAAGGATCAAATTAAGTTAAATGCAGAGTGAAACATGAAATTTAGAGCTACACCATAAAACCAGGAGGTAAAGTACTTGTGAAACATGATGGTCATATTGGTAAACAAACAACCCTTTATGACATCCAACCATATGTTATGACCAACACAAAAGGATCAATGATCACTGCTCAGTGCAGTTCACAAATTATCACATGAAATGCGTCATTCTTCAAAGCACTGAAAACACTACTCACAAGCATTGAATCCAATTCTGACAATGACACCTCAGATGAAGAACATGAGTGAAATGAGACTACACCTGATGTCAGACGATATCCTACTAGTGAGAGAAAATGTCCACCACACTTCAGTTACGAAGTGAACTATTTGCTGGTTGTTTACATTTTTGGAAACACACAATTGAACTATGCTGTGTCTCTCATTTACTAAGAAAAGGAGGGATGTAGTATTTTGAACATTGCATTGTACATTTTGTCCACTTGAGGCTACCACATACACACACAGATGCCAGCAGAGGGACTGGAAAGTAAAAGAATAAAGAAGAATCCATTGTTTTCAACAGTATGTCCTCTCATATCTTTTACTAAACTCAGTTGAACCTTACTTCAGTCCTGAGAACACCAGAATGGGGTCAAGGGCTGTTTTTTGTGGAGATGGGTGATGACGGCAGATTTGATGACAGTACCTGAAAAGAGAGAACCATTAACACTATCAGCTAACATCAGAATGAGGAAGGGAAATTTGGTGGTCAGTAGTTTAATGAGAATAGGGTTGAGGGAGCAGAGGGTGGGTCTCAAGAACAAGATAAGCTCGGAGAGGACATGAGGGGAGATAGGAGAAAAACTATAGAAAGATGCAAGTTCAGGGCTAGGGCGGTGGGGCGAGGGGAGAAGCTTTAGAGGATGTTTGGCCCGATGGGCTAGTTCAAGGGAGAAGTGGAAGACGTAGCTGATCTGACGGTCTCACTCATAGTGACAAAGAAGTCCATTAGATCCACACACTTGTTATTGGAGATGAGGGTGGAAAGGATAGGAGAGAGGGGTTTAAGACAATGGTGTCATAAGCACTTTTTTTTCAAAAAAGACTAGGAGGCCTGTGTGCCCTTAGAATTGAAAAAATCTGTGGACGATAACCGCAGAGGTTTAATGTTTGAAGAGAGAGTCTGGGCTGCAGGGAAATTTGTATCCAAGTGACCTTATGGGCTTACGATGGTCTTGTGATGTCTATTGAGAAAGCTTTCAATTACATTTTGGCAGCGAAAGAAGAAATCAGCGGGCTGTAAGCAGCTGAAAGAGTTACTACTGGAAACTGGTCAGGAATACAGCCCAGAAAATTCTCTGTCTTGAAAAATTATTCCTGTATCAAAGAGGAAGAGACCCAGAGAAAAGAGGAATTATTATACTCTGTGGAGTAACACTGCTTTGGAGAAAGAAAGCATGTGTTTCGGGTGGGGGCAGGTTGCTGCTGCCTCCATTCAAGAATTTCTGTTTTGAAGAGTGAGTTTTGTAATTGCTGTGCTCTGTGGAGAATCCTCCTTTGCTAAGAGTAAGTTCTGTTGACCTTTGTGTTTTTGGAAGTTCCAGAACTCTCAAGGAAGTTTCTACTGTTAGACTGCTACTTTAAAATTTAAATAGACCTGTTGCTACAACCCGTTGCTGAAAGATCTGTGTGGCAGCTGTTGCAGACAAACTATCTTGAATGCCTACCCATCATAGATTGTTCATTATTTTCCCCTGGAAAGACATCGAGTGGCATCTGACTATTCGATTCTGGGACACCTCACTGAATTGAAAAATGCTACCAGAAGTTACAACCCAGTTATTCTATTATTCCTAAGAAACGGCTGTAAAGACCATATTTCCATTTTTCCCAGTTAACTGTTGGTAATTGAATGTATGTGTGTGCATGAGGGTTAGGAAGATTAAGGAGTTATAAAATCCTTTCATACATATAGATTCATCTCATTAGCATTTAAAACTTGGTTTATTAATAAATAGTTAATTTTGTTGTTGTTTAAAGAAAACTGGTTTGGCGTACTTTATTCTGGGGATAAATAAAGTGATTAATTTGGCTATTTTTCTGGTAGGTGGGAAACTTTACTTATATGCTATGACCTGGGGAGTAGTGGGACTGAATTAACAGTGCATTACTTCTACCTTGGTAGTAACAATGGTTTGCAGTAGAGAAAAGGCGCCAGGCTTATTTTTGCATTCCAGGATGATCCTGGAATAGTGAGCAGTTTTAGCAGATGAGAGCAGGACCTGATAGTGCTTTATGTGGTCCAGTCAGGTCTGACTGTGAGTTGTTAAACCAGTTGTCCATCATATATGTTCAATTCTACGTCCCTGGGACATGAGGGAGAAGCAATGAGGTGAGTACTGGAGGAACAACCAGGGTGAGAGAGAATAATGTTTTTTTTGGGGATCTAGGGCATCAATGGTAGAGGTAAAATGTGGCTGAGCAAATCGATAGCTGCAGAAGTGTTGTGGTGAATAGAGGACCAAAGGCTAGATAGTTGGGATTTTGAAAGTCCAGTCATAAGTGAATTGGGGGATAGTTTTTTTTCCAAGGCCAGGCACAGAAGGAAATAGGGATAGGATGGGGAAGGGGATTTGGGTGGCAAGTGATATAGGAAGTGATCAGAGGTAGCTTTTTCTGTAATTGATACTGCGGGAGTAGCAAGGTCATGTGAGATGGCAAGGTCAAGGGAGTGGCTGTAAATATGTGTTACAGAGTATACATGGAGGGGGGAGATTAAAGGAGGATAAGAGGGCAGTGAACTCAGAGGAGAGAGAACATGATCTATTGTGATGGAGGTTGAAATAATTGAGGACGAGAAGCCCCTTGGTGCAGAAGCTGAGAAAAGAAAGCACTGAAGATATCTCAGAGAGAAAATTTTTACGGTCCTTGGGTGTGCAGTAGAGAATGAGAATTTTAAATGAAAGCTGAGAGAAGTGGAACAAGGTGAGATGTTCATAGGAGAAGAAAGTGCCAGAGCAGTAAGGGGACAGACCAAGGTCTGATTCAGTGATAAGAGCCACACCACCACTGGGACGGCCTTGGCAAGGCAAGTGGTGGAAGGTATAACCAGGTGGGGAGGCTTCATTAAGGAGAAAAGTGTCATCACTCCTCAACCAGATTTCTCTCAAGGCCATATTGTTAATGCATTTATTCATAATAAGCTCATGGTTGGCAATGGCTTTGTTCACAAGTGAATGAACATTCTTGAGGGCGATGCAGAGAGGGGCTGTGATAGCTGATCGACTGCCACAGTGCACAAGCAGTGCGAAGGGTGAGTTGGATATGGAGGCAATTTGCAAGATTTGCCCCCAGCAGCTTAGAAGGAGGCTATTCAGCTCATTGTGCCTGTGCCTGTTGTTTGAAATACTCAATGCGTAACAAGACTGGAAAAGTGCTCCATCTCCCAGCAAAGTCGCCTTAGTGAGCATAAAATGTTTGAACAAAAAAAAAGATAAACTTTGGCCAATATTCACCTTGGTGGCTGTGCCTTCAGCTGCCTGGGCCGCATGTTCTGGAATTCCCTCCTTAAACCTGTCTGCCTCTCTCTGTCTTCCTTTAGGGTGTTCCTTAAAACCTATCTCTTTGACCAAGCTTTTAGTCACCTGTTGTAAGCATAGCATCATTGCAGGCTTTTCTGTAGAATAGACCTTGCAATTGAAAGCTGTTAAAAGCATCAGTAGACCTTGTGGGAGTTGGCTGCTTGGCTTGAAATTGATTGACATGCTGGCTCAAAGGTAGGCTCAAGATCACAGAATGCAATGAGTGATTGATGTATATACAGTGGATTTAAAGCATAGATTTTAGAATGTTTCTCAGAGCAGAACTATTCACACTCAAATGGTTGCAAGGCAAATTGAATTTGATCACCTCGGAACCTTGTTAATGTTAAGCTTTGTCAGGCTGTATATCAACTTCGTAATTTGTATGTTATAATGGTACCCTTTGTCTTTTAACATCTTTGCTTTTGTTGTAGCTTCTTTCTCAACTATAATAAGATCTACAAGTTTTGAACAACGTTCCTTTTATTCTCTGAGTACCAAAGACTGAATCTGATCCTTACATCTGTCCTAATAGCTACTTATGTGGTTCAGTGTCAAATTTTGTTTGATAATGCTCCTGTGAAGCTCTTGGGACATTTTACAATGTTAAAGGTGCTACATAAATGCAAGTTGTTGTTGTTTGGGCTGTTACTGTTAATTGTTGCGCCTACAGTTCAAACCCATCCAAACTCAAAGAAGCTGAACTTTTGATGACAGCACAATATTATCAAGGTAATATTTTCATTCATTAAGGCTATCAACCAAAATTTAGACCATCAAAGTCTAAAGCACAGCTTTCTGAGAGATTGCCTTCTGTGCATGGTGAGGTTAGTAGATGAGTATCTGCATATTCAACTTATAAGTCACCATCTCCATAACTATATCACTCTGGAAATTGACACCTGATAACTAACTACATAGGTGTGACATGAACATCGCAAGAACATGGAAGTCCCTATGGAGTGCTCTATGTAGGATGACAGAAGATTGTAATTTGTGTTCAGACACCAGTTTGAGATGTACTGTCACCAGCAACTTAAGCCAGCAGTTAAATATTCTCTAATAATTTGGTTAATTCTATCGAATTGGTCTCTCCTTTTTGGTATAAGAAAATAAACCAACTAAGGACGAGGTACAGGAACGTTATTCTGTATCAGTGAATTGTCTTCACTCCTGGGTTCAATTCTAGGCCAGATTTATGAGGTGGCCTTTGTCGCATAGACATTGAAATGCCAGAATAAGGATGTGAGGCTTCAGTTGTACAGAGCTTTGGTCGGATCCCATCTAGAGTACTGCCTTTAGTTTTGATCACTGCACATCAAAGATAAGGGACTTCAGTTATCTGGGGAGAATCGAGAAACCTTAGAGCGAGACGGTTAAGGGGAGATTTGATAGCGATGTTCAAAATTATGAGGGCATTTGATAAGAGTAAATAATGAGAAACTGTTTCCACTAACTCAAGGGTCAGTAACTAGATGACACAGATTTAAGATAATTGGCAAATGGGCCAGAGGGAGATGAGGAGATTTTATCTTAAGCAGGGGATTATTATGATCTGAAATGCACTATCTGCAAGGGCGAAGGAAGCAGATTCAATAGTAACTTTCAACAGGGAATTGGATATATACTTGAAAAGTATTATGGGAAGAACAGGGGAGTGGGACTAATTGTTCAGCTCTTTCAAAGAGCCAAATGTCCTCCTTCTCTGTTATATAATTATATGATTCTTAGATATATTGGCCTTGGAATGACTACAATGTAGACTCACCTTGGCTTTACTATGGGGTTTTACTAAGGTTTTACTATGAGGAGAGGTTGCATAAACTTGGCTTGTATTCCTTGAATTTAGGAAGTTGAGGGGGTGACCCAATCAATGTCTTCAAAATTATAAAAGGATTGGATGGGACAGGTAAAGACAAGGTTTTTTTCTCTTGTGGTGATATCCAGAACAAAAGCTCGGCCATTCAGGAGTGAAATCAGAAATCACTTTTTCACACAAAGAATAGTGAAAATCTGGAACTTGCTCAGCAAAAGTCTGCGAATGCTGGGCCAATTGAAATTTCCAAGATTGAGATTGATAGAATGTTGTTGATTAAGGCTATCAGGAGATATGGAGCAAACGTGGGTAAATGGAGTTGAGGTACAGATCAGCCATGATCGAATTAATCTAATCTAATTAAGTGGCAGAACAAGTTCAATGGGACTGCTGTTCCTATGAAGGTCTCCACTTCAGTTAATTTAATGCAATCTCAGCCCAGTTCCTGTACACACAACACAAAATTTCCCGTGGACTGATTACAAACTGATACTAAGTTGACAGTCTCATTCAGAAAGGGTCCAAGGTGTGAGAAATAAAAATGTCGCACTGGGGTTGCGTACATGCTGTTTCTGAGGGCCAGGTAAAGGACCTTCTTAGGATCAAGGTAGAAGGAGCTCTGGTATATATATATATATATAAACCATGTAACTTTTGATCTGGGAGTGCCTGATGAGTCGTGCAGCAGCTGATTTTTGAATTTTTGGATCCAATTCCAGATGACAGATGAAGCTGGTAAACAAAGGAGTTAATAGTCATGTGTTTGAAAGTGTTTTATCATATAAAAGGTTAAAAGCAGAAGTTTGAAACAACCTAATAGTTCTACCAATACCCAGGACTAACTCAAAAGGTAATTTATTCCCAGGCGAGATATGATACAGACTTCAAAAAAAATTGTAACTAATTAAATTTCCTGTCTGAGCTTCGTTTACTGAACCTACAGAGACTTATTCAGAAGGATAATTGACCCATTATAGATTTTTTTCAGCACTTTTCTTTTTATTCATTCACAGGTTGTGGGTGTCGCTGGCAAGACCAGCATTTATTGCCCATCCCTAATTGCCCTTGAGAAGGTGGTGGTGAGCCACCTTCTTGAATCACTGCAGTCCATGCAGTGAAGTTACTCCAACAGTGCTGTTAAGGAGGGAGTTCCATGATTTTGACAGCGATTAAGAAGGAATGGCGATATATTTCCAAGTCAGGATGGTGTGTGGCTTGGAGAGGAAGTTGGAGGTGGTGGTATTCCTCTGCATCTGCTGACCCTGTCCTTCTAAGTGGTAGAGGTTGTGGGCTTGAAGAGATGCTGCCAAAGGAGGCTTGGCGAGTTGCTGCAGTGCGTCTTGTAGATGGTGCACACTACTGCCACGGTGTGCTGGTGGTGGAGGGAGTGAATATTTAAGGTGGTGGATGCAGTACTGATCAAGCAGGCTGTTTTGTTTTGGATGGTGTTGAGCATCTTGAGTGTTGTTGAAGCTGCACCCATCCAGACAAGTGGAGATTATTCCATCACCCTCCTGACCTGTGCCTTGTAGATGGTGGACAGGCATTGGGGAATCAGGAGGTGAGTTACTCATAGCAGAATACCCAACCTCTGACCTGCTCTTGTAGCTATAGTATTTATATGTTGGTCCAGTTAATTTTCTGGTCAATTGGGACACCCAGGATGTTGATGAGGGGTTGTGGGGTGCAGTTTCAGTAATGGTAATGCCGCTGAATATCAAGGGGAGATGGTTAGATTCTCTCTTTTTGGAGATGGTCATTGCCTGGCACTTGTGTGGCGCGAATGTTACTTTCCACTTATCAATCCAAGCCTGAATATTGTCCAGGTCTTGTTGCATGAGGTATGGACTGCTCCACTATCTGAGAAGCTGCGAATAGAACTAAACATTGTGCAATCATTAGCGAATGTCCCCACTTCTGACCTTGTGATGGAAACGGTGTCATTGATGAAGCAGCTGAAGATGGTTGGGCCTAGGGCACTACCCTGAGGAACTCCTGCAGCAATATTCTGGAGTTGAGGTGATTGGCCTCCAACAACCACAACCATCTTCCCTTATGCTAGGTATGACTCCAGCCATTGGAGAGTTTTCCCACCTGCTTCCCATTGACTTCAATTTTACTAGTGCTCCTTTGCCACACTCGGTCAAATGCTGCCTTGACGTCAAGGCCAGTTGCTCTCACCTCACTCTGGAAATCTCTTTTGTCCATGTTTGGACGAAGGCTGTAATGATGTTTGGAACTGAGTGGTCCTGGCAGAATCCAAACTGTCCATCAGTGAGTAGGTTATTGGTAAGTGGCCGCTGAATAGCCATGTCAATGATACCTTCCACCACTTTGAAAACAGGCTGATGTGGTGGTAATCCGAGGGTTTGTTTGTGCTGCTTTTTGTGGAAAGGACATACCTGGACAATTTCCGCTTTGTTGGGTAGATGCCAGTGTTGCAGCTGTACTGGAACAGCTTGGCTAGAGGCATAGATAGCTCTGGAGCACAAGTGATCAGCACTACAGCTGGAATGTTCTCAAGGCCCATAGTCTTTGCTAATCCAATGCATTTAGCTGTATCTTGATATCATGTGGAGTGAGTCAAATTGTCTGAAGACTGGCATCTGTGATGGTGGGAGCTTCAGGAGGATGCTGAGATGGATCATCCACTTGTCTCGTCTGGTTAAAGCTGGTTGCAAATGCTTCAGCCTGTCTTCTGCACTCACTTGCTGGACTCTACCCTTGTTGAGGATGGGGATGTTCATGGAGACTCCTTGTCCCATTAGTTGATTAATTGTCCACCAGCATTCATGACTGTATGTGGCAAGGCTGCAGGACTTTGATCTGAACCAAATACAAAAACAAAATACGATGGATGCTAGAAATCTGACACAAAAGCAGAACATCCTGGAAATACTCAGCAGGTCAGGCAGCATCTGTGGAGACAGAAACAGCGTTAATGTTTCAGGTCTGTGACCTTTCATCAGAACTAAGAAAAGTTAGAAATGTAATAGTTTTAAGCAAGTGAATGAGTGGAGGGGAAGGGGGGAGGGGAAGAAAAACAAAAGGGAAGGTCTGTGATTTGGTGGAGGGCAGGAGGGATTAAATGACAAAAGGTTTCATGGTGCAAGGACAAAGGGAGTGGTAATGGGAAAAGGAAAAATAACAGAAGATATGACTAGAGGAGGTTTGAATAGCTGCTGTCCAAATGCAAAATGAAGGAGATAAGAGAGAAATGAGAGAAAAAAATAACAAACCAGCAAGGAAACACAAAAAAAAAAGGGGACAGAGGTTATGATCTAAAATTGTTGAACTCAATGTTGAGTCCATAAGGCTGTAAAGTTCCCAGTTGAAAGATGAGGTGCTGTTCTACCAGCTGGTGTTGAGTTTCATTGGAACACTGTAGCAGGCCAATGACAGAAAGGTCAGAGTGGGACCAAACTGGAGAATTAAAATGATAGGCTATTGGAAGCTTGGGCTCACGCTTATGGACTGAACGGAGGTATTTTGCAAAGCAGTCACTCGGTTGGCATTTGGTCTCCCCAATGTAGAGGAGACCATATCATGAGCAGTGAATACAACATATTAAATTGAAAGAAGTACAAGTAAATTGCTGTTTCACTTGGAAGAAGTGTTTGGGGCCTTGGGTGATGAGAAGGGCAACTGTAGCATTTCCTGTGCATGCATGGAAAGATCCGGTAGGAAAGGCGGGGGGGGGGGGGGGGGGGTGTTGGGAATGGTTGAGGAGTGGACCAGGGTGTTGAGGGGGAAACGGTTCCTTTGGAATGTTGAAAGAAGAAGGGAGGGGAATGATATGTTTCATGGTGGTGCCATGCTGGAAGTGGCAGAAATGATGGAGGTTGATCCGTTGAATGCAAATGCTGGTGGGGTGGAAGGTGAGAAGAAAGGGAACCCTATCATGGATCTGGGAGAGAAGGGAAAGGGTGAGAGCAGAAGTGCGTGAAATAGAATGGACACAGTCAAGGGCCCTGTCAACCATGGTGTGGGAGAATCCTTAGTTGAGGAAAAAGAAAGACATATTGAAAACGCTGGCATGGAATGTTACATCATCCGAACAGATACAACGGTGATGGAGAAACTGTGAGAATGGAATAGCATTCTTACAGGTCGCAGGGTGTGAGGAAGTGTCGTCAAGGTAGCTGTGAGAGTAGGTGGGCTTATGGTAAATATGAGTTGTGCAAATATTTAATCGGAACCGTTGGTTGTGGAATCTCTTAGTTCTATCTATATCATGTTTCCACTGTTTAGCATGCATGTAGACCTGTGTTGTAGCTTCACTAGGTTGGCAGTTCATTTTTAGGCTGTTTGCATGCTGTTCTACACTCTTCATTGAACCAGGGTTAGTCACTGGCTTCACGGTAATGGTAAAATGAGGATATGCCAGGCCATGAGGTTATAGGTTTTGGTTGAATACAATTCTGCTGCTGCTGGTGCTGGACAGCACCTCATGGATGTCCAGTTTTGATTTGCTTTATCTGCTTTGAACTTATTCCATTTATCACAGTGGTAGTGCCACACAACACAATGGAGGGTATCCTCAGCGTGAAGATGGGACTTTGTCTCCACAAGGAGTGTGCGATGGTCACTCCTACCAATATTATCATGGACCGATGCATCTGTGGCAAGTAGATAGGTGAAGACAAGGCCAAAGGCTTTGTTCCCTTTTGTTAGTTTTTTCACCACCTACTGCAAGCCCAGTCTGGCAGATCTGTACTCTTGAATATAAGGGATAATTCTTTGGAGTTCTGCTCCCAGTGCCTTACTAGATACAATTGGAGATTCTTGATAGTGCTAAAACTATATGTCCTAGCCAGTATTCCTTGCTCAATTAACACCACCAAGTGAAAAATATTCAACAGATTAACTGGTAACCAATTTAGTTTTTGTGGGAGCTTGCTATGTGCAAATTGGCTGCGTGTATTTTTCCACATAACGGTGACTACAGTTCAAAAATGATTAAGTGGCTGTTATGCGCTATTGGAATGTCCTGTGAATGTTAAAGGCAAACATTCAACTGTTGCTCAGATTGGACCCTCGTGGTATTTCATAAGTGCAATTCTTTTTCTTTCTTTAGACTATGGGGCCAATTTCATAGCCCATGCTGGGATTCTTATCTGTTGTTGATTCTTGTCCTTTATATTGCTGCTTAACTGTTAATAAATATGTTAGTTGATTTAGCTTGTAAACATTTGATCCATGTGGTAAACTGCACCATTCTGCTAAGAGTTGGGTTGTGTCGTGCACAGCTATGTTAAATCTAGAAACAGATCACTGCGAGTGAGATCATTGTAAATCCTTTAGGTTTGAAGCACAGCAAGATTAAGGGCATTTAAGTGGTCATTGGATAGACATATGGATGAAAATGGAATAGTGTAGGTCAGATGGTCGGCGCAACATCGAGGGCCGAAGGGCCTGTACTGCGCTGTAATGTTCTAATTCTAACATAGGAACAGGTGGTGGTCATTCACACCTTGAGCCTGTTCTTCCATTCAATTAGAATATGACTGATCTGCATCTTAACTCCATCAACCCCTTCTCTCTTTGTTCTGTGCCTTTAATACCCCAAAGTGATTACTGACAACGCAGCCGGCAGCTTACGTCATCCAACTGCGTTGATCTGCGCAGATTGGTTCCTACCTTCTGTGCATGCGCTGCGTTCCGCAGTGCCAGGACTGGTTGGTGCATGCACAGATGACATCATCGCGTAATGCGGGCGGTTGGTGGGGGGATCCGGGCCGGAGAGAGTAGGGGTGGGGGGAGAGGGGGTCTGGGGAGCGGGTAGAGAGCAGGTGCGGGGAGAGTGGGTCTGAGGAGTGGGTAGAGCACGGGTGCGGGGAGAGCGCGGCCGAAGACCTTGCTGGTGGCGGATGCGTTCTCCTTCCCCCCTCCACCCCTGCCCGCTCTCGACCCCCCTCCCCCCCGCTCGCTCAGAGCCCCCGGCCCGCTCACTCCCTCCCCGGCCCGCTCGCTCCCTCCCCTCCCCGGCCCGCTCGCTCCCTCCCCTCCCCGGCCCGCTCCCTCCCTCCCCTGCAGGCATTGTGTGCTGCCATGTGTTTAGGTTTCCAGCATGTGATTATTTGAGCAGCGCCATCTTTAATCCTGGCAGCTGCCTGACGTCGCCGACTGTGATGTTCTGGTGGCACAGGCTGCATTTGCGCATGTGCTATTGCAGCGCCACCTAGTGGTAGCACTGTCAGCAAACGCAGCCTTTCTACCCTTGCCTAACAAAAATCTAACAAGATTAGTTTTTGACATTTTCAATTGACCCCCGGCCTTAACAGCTTTTTGGAGCGGAAAGTTCCACGTTTCCACTATCCCTTGTGTAAGGGGCTGCTTCCTGACATAACCCCTGAACAGCATAGCTCTAATTTTAAGATTATGCCCCCGTGTTCCGGGTCTCCACCAGAAGAAATAACTACCTACTATCTACCATATCAAATCCTTTCATTATCATAAATATCTCAATTAGGTCACCCCTTAATCTTCTATCGGCAAGGGAATACAAGCCTCGGCAATGCAACCTGCCCTCATTATTTCACCCTTTAAGACCAGTATCATTCTGAAGAGCGTATAGTTTCTAAGAGAGAACTGGGTTATCTCACAGTATATAACAGCACATGGGGAGATGGTGGCAGAACGGTAATGTCACGAGCCAGTAATCCAGAAGCCCAGACCAATACCCTGGGACACAGGCTCAAATGTCACCATGGCATTACTGATGGAATGTAAATTCAATTAATTAATAAGCTCAATTAATTATTGAAAAAAAACTCTGCAATTGAAAGCTAGTCTCAGTAATAGTGTCATGAAGCTATCATCAATTGTTATAAAAACCCATGTGGTTCACTGATGTCCTTTAGGGAAGAAAATCTGCTGTCCTTACCTGGTCTGGCCTACATGTAACAGCCCTCTGAAATGGCCTAGCAAATCACTCAGTCGTTAAGAGCAATTAGGGATGGGCAACAAATGCTGGCCTTGCCAGTGATGTCCACATCCCATGAAAGAATGAAAAAACATATGCATGACATTCTGCCACTTCCTGCACCATTCATAATCCTACCTCTGAGCAAGATTGTACCAGATTTTGGGGTACATAAGAGCTGTGGAGTTACGCCCCAGGAGCAACTGATTGAGGCTGCTCACTCTCCTTTCACATAGGACTTAGGAGAAGGAGCCTTTAACCTATTTGGCCAGGCTAAGTTTAAATCCCTGTCCCAGAGTTTTGCTTTCTTTTTAAAGGCAAACATTCAACTGTTGCTCAGAATTGGACCCTCGTGGCATACTTGAGTGCAGTTTATACAAAAGAAAATAGGGCAATTTTGTTAACAAAAGTGAAATAATGGGCTGTTTTTCTTTTAATGTACATCTAGACTGGCTGAATTGCATTCAAGTCATCTATCACAAAATTGCTTTTCACCATTGCCTTAGTGGTATAATCTGCAGAACATTAGTCTTATATGAAATGGCCCAAGTAGTGCTACTCTTACCAGTAAAGGTCATTGAAATGATTCAATCATTTAACCATTGTCCACATTTGGATGCACCTGAATGGAGCCAGCACATACATAAGTTCTTTTCGCCTCTAATAATGCTACAAATACACACTCTTCACTTTCCAATGTGACTTTTTTGCTATATTTTCAGTGAGGGCTACAGTATTGTCAAAGAAGGCAGAACGAGTAGCCCGCAGTCATCTCTTTAATGGCACCATAAAGTATATTAGCTTTGCTGTGTTTTGCAACAGAATTGCCCTCTGGGAGGGCATGATCCTGTTTGAAAATAAATAAGATAATAATGCTTTCGATCCAGCACCCTTGCTTCTTTGCCTGACCTGCGCGTTTTAATATTTTTATACCTCTTGATCTCTCCAGGAGAATTTGGATTATCTGCACTGCTTCTGTCGCCCAGTGTCGTGGGCAAATCCTTTGATTGATTTGTCAGCAACATTGCTGCATCTGTATTCTCAAGCTCTTCCTAGAAGATAGAATCATACAGCACAGAAGGAGGCCATTTGGCCGATTATGGCTGTGCCAAATCTCCGAAAGATGTATCCAATTAGTCCCGCTCCTGTACTCTTTCACCAGTGCTCCGCACATTTTTCCCCTTTGAACATTACTATTGCATTTGCTTCCACCATCGGGATTGGGAATTGGGAGCCATTGCAGACAGTTCAGGATCCTTCTGACAGTATTTAAGGCGTGCATTCTTTTTGTGAGCTAATAGGAAAATATTAAAGATCTGATTATGTATCAAATACTTTTTTTTGGTTGTTTATTTACAGTCCCACATGTCACGGCTTCAAATCTCCTAGATAATACCTATCTGTGCCAATCCTGCCGAGAGAACATGCCCTGACATTACCCACAGATGTCATTTGGCAGCATATGGGATCATTAAAAACTGGCATTTTCATTTGCCATTGGGAAGGTGGCACCCCTGGTGTTAAAGAGGCTGCAGGTCAGGTGACAAAAGCCAGCATATCTCGACTGCTGCAACCATGGGAAACCTTCTTAAGCATTGAACAAGTTAACAAACTTGCAGAATGGATGAGTAAATAGCAAATACATTTTAATACAGATAAGTGCAAGGTGCTTCAGTTTGGTGGGAGGATTAAGGAGGCCGGCTACTTCCTGGAAAATAAGAATGTAAACAGAGCAGAGGTACAATGAGAGCTAGGGGTACAGATTCATATATCACCAAAAGTGGCAACACAGGTTAATAAAGCCATAAAAAGCGCAAACAAAGCACTGGATTTCATTTCTAGGAGAATGGAATTCAAAAAACAGGGAAGTTAAGTTCAACTTATATAGAGCTCTGTTTAGACCACACTTGGGAGTACTGTGCACAATTCCATTCTCTACATTACAAAAAGGACATAAAATATTGAACAAAGTGCAAACATTTACAAGGATGATATGAGAACTGAGAGGTGAAAACTATCAGGAAAGATGGAACAGGCTGAGGCTCTTTCTATAGAAAATATGACTTGATATAGGTCTTCAAAATTTGATGGGATAGAGGTTGAGAAGATGTTTCTACTTTCAGAAAATCCACAACTGGAGGTCATAAATCTAAGACAGTCACTAATAAATCCAATAAGGAATTCATGAGAAATCTTTTTACTCAGAGAGTAGATAAAATGTGGAATGTTCAATAGTTGAGTTGAATAACATAGATTCCTTTAAAGGGAAGCAAGATAAGTACATGAGGGAAAAAGGAAAAGGTGTTGCTTGCCTCAGTGGTGCCATGATTTCATGACTCCTCCTTCAGGTCCTCACCACCATTTTCCTCAACAGGTGCAACAGAATTCCTGAGCAAGAGATCCATTATTTCCCAAGGTTTAAATTCTCTCTTTATTAATTTTTTCGCAAAATGCAGCAACAACCTTGAAATCCTGACAGGAGGCTCGGTAACCAGTTTGATGTCCTCGGGCTTTGAATGAGGTTTAGCTGAATTTGGTAGAAGGTATGAGGCAAAGACAGAGAGAAAAAGACCGCAGCAGCTGAACACAAAGGCTTCTCCTTTTATTCTGTCCCAGTTTCACTTTCTCTTTGCGAGCATATGTGATCTACAGCAGCCTCGAGAGTACACAAAGCACAATGCAATTGCAATTTCAAAAGACTACAGCGATGCAACCAGAGGACACAGATTTAAGATAATTGGCAAACGAAGCAGGGGGAGATTAGAGTCATAGAGTTATACAGGACCGAAACAGGCTCATGGGGCTGAGTGGCTTACTCCTGCTCCTAATTGGTATGTTCGTATTTGAAAAGTGTTACGACCAGGTGCGAATGGTCTAGGAGTTCCCTCTCAGCCTTTGCCTGATTTAACTGTTACAGGGTTTAATTTTTAAAAACACCGTGTTTTAGCTCCCCCTTAGTGAATTCTTGTTCACTGATTTCCAATTGTAAGGCAAAGAAATCAATTCAGACAGGTTTTCTTAGATTTAAACAAAAAAGGTGGAAGCTTATTAATCTTAAACTCTAATCCGGTTAATGACTATGAGTACGTGACGCGACCACGCTAGCATGCATACGCGATAAAGCCACACGCAGATAGAGATAGAAAAAGTAGAAAGACTAAAGGGGAAAAGTTTGAGGCAATATCTGTTGGTTATTTACTGCCCTTTGAGTTCATTGTGTAGTCTTTGGTTGCCGGTAAGTCCTGCTATTTGTTGAGGCCCAGTTCACACTTCAACTTTTTTCAATGTAGGAGTCTTTTCTCTCTTGAGGTTTACATGTCTTCCGTGGGTCTGGTGGCGTGGGAAAAAGTGAGAGAGTCAATTGGACCCGGGAGTAGTCCTTTTTCTCCACAAGCACCGTCTCTTAGTATGCAAATGTTCTCCAGTCAAAGGTTTGGTGATCTCTTTAACAAGTCATTTCTTCACTCCAGCAACAGTTTAAAATTAATCTTCATATGACAAAATTAATATGCCTCATTTTTGTCAGGTGGGGGTCTGCATGACAAAAGGAAAAATTTGTAGTGCTATGGGGAAGGAGCAGGGAATTGGAATTTATTGGACAGCTCTTTCAAAGAGACGGCACAGGCATGAGGGGCTGAATGATCTCCTTTTGTGCTGAAAGATTCTTTGATTTTCAGTAGGTTTATTTATTGGAAGTCACTTCTTGGGTTTAAATTCTTGTAGGATTGATGATCATGTGACTTGTGACCTTCACCGTGCTGGCTCTGCTCTGGGACACTAGTCTATTGCCACTTTGAAAGTGATGGTGTTTCTTAGGGTGAGGAATTGGGGCAGCGAAGTGGGAAAATAAGGGAAACCCAAGGACTATAAAGCCATGTCCCTTTGCCATCAACTGCAGTCGGACAGTATAGGGTGCGGGGCTTCAGTCTGTTTTGGGGCAATTGGAGAAAAATGTTGGAGGCCATTATTTGGGTGCAGCGTTTCAGTGGAAAGCCAAAACTCCTCCCCCATTTCCCTTGGTGGACCACCTCTGCAGTGTCAGGCATTGGGTAGGTTTCTCCTCAAAGATCCAGTTGTCCTAATTTGAGTTCTAGTTGAAGACACCTTGATGGACCATTTACTAACTGATTACCTCCATCATAACATCCCCATCTGCAGTTCTAGTTCCTGTCCCAGGAACATGCCATTTTGGGTGTAGTTGAGGAAGAAAAGAAACCTATTCATCCACATCATAAATACACTTTTCTTTTCGCAATCTGGAAAATGTGGTTAACCTAAGGGCAGCATATGACCCTTTTGGAAAAATAGCATCTATTTTAAGTGATCTTGACATCAAAGGGTTGCACATATGCATGAATAAAGTAGAAGAAACTCATTAATTTTAATGAACTTACATGGAAAGAACAGTGACTATATCTTTGCCCTTGTGGCTATGTTATTGTGTGATGTTAAGATGAGTGAGCCACTGTATGGTATATTCATTAAACATGCAGCTGCAGACTTGGATCTTTTCTGACTAATGCATGTCAATTCAGACCCCAGAATTCAACAAGTAGAACCTGTTTTCAAGGTGTTTTATGTGTCAGTACAGTTGTTGACTTGCCCTTTTTCCAATAACTTATGGGGTGTGAGCAATGCTAACAAGGTCAACATTTATTGCCCATCCCTAGTTGGCCTTGAGAAAGTGGTGGTGCGCTGCTTCCTCCAGTGCAGTGAAGGTACTCCTATAGTGCTGTTAGATAGGGAGTCCTATGATTTTATCGACTCATAGAATGGTCACAGCACAGAAAGAGGCCATTCGGGCCATTGTGTCTGTGCTAGCTCTCTGTGAGAGCAACTCTAGTCCCACACACCTGCCTTTTCTCACTGCAAATCTTTTCTTTTCAGATAATTATCCAATTCTCTTTTGAAAGCTGCAATTGAATCTCCACCACACTCTCAAGCAGTGCATTACAGATCCTAACCACTTGCTGTGTATATCAATAAACTAGTAAACAGCTGTCAATATGACTTCAGAAGAATTACATGCTACCTAATCAACCTCCTTGACTTCTTTAACAAAGACAACCCAAGTGGCCTGTGGAAAGTTCAAATGCATTTTGTGCCTAGTCTTCCAAAACCCATATAATAAATTTATTAGACAAATGTTATAAGCGATACTCAAAGCTGTGGGGAGTCAAGGTAAATTTTGAGAGTGACTGAATTATAGAATCATAGAATGGTTACAGCTCAGAAGGAGGCCATTTGGCCTGTTGTGTCCATGCTGGCTCTCAGCCATAGCAAATCAACTAGTCCCATTGCCCACTCAACCCCTCCCCCCACTTTTCCCGTAGCTCCGCAAATTTTCTCCTTTCAGATAATTATCTAATTCACTTTTGAAAGACACACTCTCAGGCAGTTCATTCCAGATCTAAAATACTTGCTGTGTAAAAAATACTTTCCTCATGTTGTTTTTGATTCTTTTGCTATTCACCTTAAATCAGCGCTCTCTGGTTTTGAACCCTTCCACCAATGGGAACAATTTCTCCCTATCTACTCTGTCCAGACCCCTCATGATTTTGAACACCTCTATCAAATCTCCTCTCAACCTTCCCTTCTCAAAGGAGAACAACCCTAGCTTCTCCAATCTAGCCATGGAACTGAAGTTCCTCATCCCTGGAACCATTCTTTTAAATCTTTTCTGCACCCTCTCGAATGCCTTCACATCCTTCTTAGTGTGGTGGCCAGAATTGGCCACAATACTCCAGCCGAACCACTGTTTTATAAACTACCTTGCTTCTGCACTCTATGCCTCTATTTATAAAGCCTAGGATCCGATATGCCTTTTGACCCAGTTACTATGAAGGAATGACAACATATTTCCAAGTTGGGATGGAATGTGACTTGGAGGTAATGGTGCGTCCATGCACTTGCTACCCTTGTCCTTCTAGGCGGTAAATGTCATGGGTTTAGGAGACACTTCCAAAGATGTCTTGGCAAATTGCAGTGCATCTTGTAGATGGTACACACCAATGGTGGAAGGAATGAATGTTTAAGGTGATGGATGGATAGCTGATCAAGTAGACTGCTTTGTCATGGATGGCGTTGAGCTTCTCGAATGTTGTTTCAAACACCACTTGTCCAGCTACTTGCCCGATGTGCAGCCAATGAATTCAGTGGTGGCTCCTCAGACCCAGGAAAAGTGCTGCAACTGGAACACATAAGATGGCAGGCTTATAGGCAGAAAATTACTGATGATATCATCCTCTAAGCTCAGTGGGAGCGCTCTAGCCTATGAGTCAGAAGGTCATGGCTACAAATCACATTCCAGAGATGAGCGCAAAACCTAAGCTGACACCCCAGCACTGTACAGAGGAAATGCAGCACTGTTGGAGGTGTTGTCTGCTGGATGAGACGTTAAACGGAGGCCCAGAATGCTCTATGAAGTGGATACAAAATATCCTCATGCAATATTTTGAAGAATAACAGGGGATTTTACCCCAATGTCCTGGCCTAATATTTATCTGCCAGTCAATACCTCTTAAAAAAAACAGATTATCCAGTCATTACCTCATTGCTGTTTGTGGCACCTTGCTGTGTGAAAATTGGCAGCAATGTTCCCTGCATTACAGCAGTGGCTACACTTCAAAAAGGTAAAGTGCTTTGAGATATTTTGAGGTTGAGAAAGGGTGTTATATAAATGCAAGTCTTTCTTTCTTTCTTGCCCAAGTGTAGAATCAGCTTTAAAAAGGAAAATCTCCAGTTGAGGCTCTCAGTCAGTCACCATCATGCAGTGTAGGGAGTAAAAGTGACAAGAGCAGTCATTGTGGAAATTAAGTAGAATGTGAGCTAATTTTATATTTAGTTCAACTGGAGATTAAAGGAAGGCAAAAGCTTACAACTTAATATTTTTTAATTAAGGTCAGTATTATTTAATTTAACGGTCAGTGGCTCAGTGGAGCTGATGATATTTAAAGGTTCATAATGTCAATACCCTTATGTTATTAATTTTAATAATTTGATATGAATTTGAAATGAACCCAGGGTTTGGAACCACAGGAGTCAGTCTCTCACAATAGATTGGTCCTTTTGTACCATGACGCTGTGGTTTCTTGATACAGTAGTCTGTTGTACTCCCATGATTGTGTTCAACTCTTTTAAAACCAGGGGCCAGATTTTATTCTGGCGACAGGGGTCCTGGCGGTGGGCTGGAAAGTGGGGCAGAACCTCCTCGGCCCTCCATTGGATTCTCGTTGCTATTTAATGGCAGGCAGCCAATTAACTGCCTGCAATCGGGGATCCGGAAGCTCTGCAATACCGGTGGAACCACTGGTAGTGGTGGCCACTCCAGTAGTGCAGGAGACCCTGCAGTATGAAGAGAGGAAGAGACCCGGGAGAGGTAAGTGGGGTCGCTGGGGCCATTCAGGAAGGTCCCAGCGACAGGGTGGGGGGCTGGTGAGGATGGGTCGGGAGGGAGTCTTCCATGGGGGGTTGGGGCAGCCTCTGGGGCCCTGGATTGTCCAAAAAGGAGGGACTCCCTGGCCCTGCTAGGAGGATGCCAGGTTTACCTGGTGGTGTTTCCCCGTGGTAGAAAGCCCCTCCGCCTTCAATTAAATTGAAGTGGAGGCAGGAAGAGGCCCTTAAGCAACCATTAAGGGCCTCAATTGTCCTGGGATGGGTAAACTTTCCTCTGCCTTCCCCGCCCCGGACAAAATGGCAGGTGGGGAGGGGGGGGGGGGGGTGGTGGGCGGGCAATGTCGGGAATGGCACCTCTCGCATTTTTTTGCCCCCCCTCCTCTGTGCCCGCCTCCAAGAGCAGAACAAAATTAAGCCCCAGGGCTCAAAATTCCTCAGAGATACCCCAGCTCCAGCAGTATAACTTTACCGGATTTGCAGATCCAAGGAAATTCCAGATTCCTATCTGATTAATGAAGGACTTTAGAGGCTGAATTGTCCTGTGATCTTGTAGGAAGAATATTTAGGTCACATGTAGGCCAGACCAGGTAAGGATGGCAGATTTCTTTTCCTAAAGGACATTAGTGAACCAGATGGGGTTTTTACAATAATCACCAATGGTCTCATGGACTAGCTTTAGACTATTAGACTACCTTTTTAAAAATTCTTGATTTTATTAATTGAATTCAAATTTCACCAGTTGCTGTGGTAGGATTTGAACCCATGTCTCCGGAGCACTAGCCCGGGCCTCTGGATTACTAGTCCAGTAACATTACCACTACACCACCACCTCCTTTCTTCATTTACACCCACCTTTTGATTTTAAGATAAACTTTTGCTTTTTTACTCCCACTCTGACGCCTCAGACATAAGAAGGAAATCTGAGAATGCTGGAAATCTCAAACAGAAGAAGAGAATGATGGAGTTTTGGAAAGGACTGGCAGTGCAGAGAGGGTCAACTGAGGCACGAAGTAAGCTCATACAGATATCGCACTTCATAGGAGGTATGGATTACATGGTCATCAGTACAATAGATTGCTCCCCCCCACCCCCACTTCCCTCCTATTTTAACACTCTTGCCACTGAGTCAAAAGGTCATGGGGTCAAGCCCCACTCCAGGACTTGAGCACATAATCTAAGCTGACACCTCAATACAGCACTGAGGGAGTGCTGCACTATCTGAGGTACTGTCTTTCAGATTAGATATGAAACTAAGATCCCCTTCGCTGTCTCATGCGGACGTAGAAGATCCCATTGAGCTATTTGAAGAACTGGGGAGCTCTCTTAGTGTCCTAACCAATATTCATTCCTCATCTAACAACTAAAATAAATTATTGAGTCACTATCTAGTCATTGGCAAATTGGTTTCTGCATTTCCTACAGTGACTACACTTCAAAAAGTGCTTCATTGGCTGTAAAGCACTTTGGTACGTCCTGTGGTTGTAAAAATGCTATTTAAATGCAAGTCTTTCTTTTTCCCTTCAAATATATAACAATACACAAAACTCCCAGATCATTGCTTCTCCCTTTTTAAAGATTTATATAATTGTGCGTCCCAGGTACACTGACTATTTAAAGTACTTGTGTGACCTTAGCAAGTCATGACCTAAGGACTAAAATAGTAACCCGACTTCAAAAGTCCAGGAAGGCTGAATAAACATAGCTGACATTACGTTTAACTGTTGACTGATCCATTCTTAATGAATGCAACTCCACATCTTACAACCACTTGTCTCCCAACCTTGCAATATGAGCTATTGGATTGTCTAAAGGATTGCTACAGTCATGTGGCAATGTCATTTTGTTTAATACCATGTTGTTATGCATTATCACAATCAAGGCATAATTGAAGCATTATTCATTGCCTCTGTTTTTCATTGATTTGTGCATCATACTCCCACTCAATCTAATGTGGCTTCACAAGACCTCTGTTTCTGCTGCTTTCAAGCAGTATGCTTTTGTTAATTGAGAAACCGAGAAGGGTCAAAGCTCACAACGCAGGACACCACCAAGGCTGAAAGAGCAGATGAAAAGATTAAGTAAATGAAGTAGCCGTGTTTCATTGACAGAAAACTCAAGTTTAAAAGGCTGAAGATTGTTAGAGAAATAGAAGACTGAGGAAGCTAATAAATGTCAACAAATGCTCAACATTAACCATTGGCAACTTAACAGATTGTGTAAAATTATGAGCTTGAACTGTGAGAGAGTAGGAATGGACTGGATGTTGGGTGGTTCTTCTGCAATGTGTTACCAGCAGGCATGGTGGGTGCTGGCCCTGTATTGCCTTCAAGGGGGAGTTTGGCTGGTTCTTGACTGGAACAGAGATCACATCATATAGAAAGTATGTGACTTTCTAGATAACACTTGATCCATGTGATCTCCTGGATTGATTTCAATCACTTGAGGGAGATGGAGAAGAATTTTCCATAGTATGTTCTCCTTTATTGGCCCTGGGATTTTTCCATGTTTCTTTTGCCTCTTCCAGGAGATTACATAGATTTATATAAAATATACAGCACAGAAACAAGCCATTTAGCCCAAGCAATCTATACTGGTGTTTATCCTCCACTCAAACCTCCTCCCATCCTCTCATCTAACTACCAGCATAATCCTCTATTTCCTTCACTCTCATATGCTTATCCAGCCTCCTCTTAAATGCATCTATACTGTTTGCTTAAACCACACCCTATGGTCGCGAGTTACATGTTCTCACCACTCTCTGGGTAAAGAGGTTTCTCCTGAATTCCCCATCTGATTTCTCAGTTACTATCTTATACTGATGGTCTCCAGCTTTGCTCTTTTCCAGAAGTGGGGCTGGATTTACCAGCCCTGTAAGGATGGGCTGGGAGGTTGTGGGGTGGGGGTGGGGTGGGGTGGTGGTGGTGAGCGTAAAATGGTGAGGAAAGGCTGGGGTGTGGAGTGCTCGTCCCCTTCCTACCATCATGTCATTTTACCAGCGGCAGGGAAGGTGGAGACGGACTTCCCGCCCAGAGGGCAATTGAGCAATTTAAGTGGCCAATTAAGGGCTGCCGTTGGTGTTTTATCAGCTGCAGGTGGGCTCCCTTCCATGTAAGGTCAATAATACCAGAATGGTACACATTACTCCAAGTGAACCAAGGTTCGATACAAGTCTAGTATAACGTCTCTACTTTTCAATTGTATGCCTCTGGAAATATACCCTAATGCTTGGTTTGCTGCTTTTGTGGCCTTATTCCATAGCTGAGGGAGGTGGGAAGTATCTATTCATGGTGTGTGGGCAAGGCTTGTTGGATCAGCTGGTCTTTTCCTGCCCATTATATGTATGTTTGTTACAAGGCAGTTTGAACTTTAGGAGAGTGGTAATTTGGCACATGTAGCAGTGAATCTCAAATAGACCAGGTTGGGAATCTTGATTCAAGTGAAACTTCCTCAGCTGGACCAAGCATGTAATGCGGTCTAAGGCCGAGTGGCCTGGCAGAACCCAAACTTGTCAGTGAGCAGGTTGTTGCTGAGTAAGTGCTGCTTGGTAGCACTATCGGCAACTCCTTCCATCACTTTGCTGATGATTGAGAGTAGACTGATGGGCGGTATCTGGATTGCATGGGCAATTTTCCACATTGCCGGGTAGATGCCAGTGTTGTAGCTGTACAGGAACAGCTTGGCTGAGGCCGCGGCTAGCTCTGCAGCACAAGTCTTCAGTACTACAGCCGAATGTTATCAGGCTTATAGACTTTGCTGTATCCAGTGCGTTCAGCCGTTTCTTGACGTCACGTAGAGTGAGTTGAATTGGCTGAAGGCTGGGGACCTCAGGAGGAGGCTGAGATGAATCATCCACTCGGCACTTCTGGCTGAAGGTGGTTACAAATGCTTCAGCCTTGTCTTTTGTACTGATGTGCTGGGCTCCCCCATCATTGAGGATGGGGATGTTTGTGGAGCCTCCTCTGGTTAGTTGTTTAATTGTCCATCACCATTCACAAATGATGTGACAGGACAGCAGAGCTCTGATCCTTTCTGTTGGTCATGAAATTGCTTAGCTCTGTCTATAGCATGCTGCTTCTGCTGTTTAGCATGCATGCATGCAGTCCTGTGTTGTAGCTTCACCAGGTTGGCACCTCATTTTTTGGCATGCCTGCTGCTGCTTCTGGCATGCTGTCCTACACTCTTCATTTAACCAGGGTTGGTCCCTTTGCTTTGTGGTAGTGATAGAATAAGGGATATGCCAGGCAACAATGTTACAGATTTTGTTTGAATACAAATCTGCTGCTGCCAATGCCCAGAGCACATGAATGTCCAGTTTTGAGCTGCTAGAGCTGAGTCTACCCCAGTTAGCACGGTGGTACTGCCACACACCACCATGGAGGGTATCCTCAATGTGAAGACGGGACTTTGTCTCCATAAGGGCTGTGTGGTGTTACTCCTACCAATACTGTTATGGACAGATGCATCAGTGACAGGTAACTTGGTGAGGACAAGGTCAAGTAGGTTTTTCTATCTTGTTAGTCCTTTCACCAGCTGCTGCATGCCCAGTCTGGCAGGGCTCAGTTAGCTCGATACCGAGCCACTGTTGGTAATGGACATTGAAGTCCCCCACCCAGGGTACATTTTATGTCCTTGCTACCCTTAGTGCATTTTCCAATTGGTGTTCAATATAGTGGAACACTCATGGTGCTAGGTGGTGTATTATCTCTTTCTAGATTAATACAAATGCAACTGAAGGGCAGACATAAAGGTTTGCATGCAGAGCTTTAATGGAGACTTGTTGATGCTTCAGCTTACTTGTGCTTACTGACTATGCAGGAGAATTGAAACATGTGATATTGCATCACTTCCTGTGATGGAATACACGAGCATAAACATAGTGTGTTAAATGTAATCATTTAACTATAACAGATACACTATCACAACATCCCCCCCTTCCCTTAAATGACAACCCCATATAGTATAACCTTAATATGTACATGAATAAGCAATCCTTGAGATACAAGAAATTTGATAACTATAATACTATTTACATAAAACATTCAGAACACTCCTCTTCAAGGTGTTGTCTAGGCTTGGAACATTACTTGTCATCGGCTGACTAGACCAGACCTTGTGACAATGACATGTGGCTGTGTTCTCAAACTGTTTGTTCTCTCCTCCTGAAGGCTGTCTTTGGGAGGATTGTCCTCAGTTGTTGGGGTGTTGCTCGTTGTTCCTTCATCTTCAAAATGTATGTGGATATTAGAACATTACAGTGTGGAAGAGCCTGTCACTCCAGAATTGGCCTTTATAGCCACTCCAGGCGCTGCTTCACAAACCACTGACCACCTCCAGGCGCGTATCCATTGTCTCTCGAGATAAGGAGGCCCAAAAAGAAAAAAAAAAAAAAAAGACAGTGCAGTACAGGCCCTTCGGCCCTCGATGTTGCGCCGACCATATATACATAGGTGCTGCTGGTTGGCCACCTTATTTGTGGCTACCAGAGAGTCCCCTGAGGTGAGATCGATTCCTTCACAATATCGCACCATTTGGTTCTTTGCGCACCTTGGACAGCTTTGCTGGGATCCATGTATGTTCTTGTGGGTGAAGGACCTGCATCTTCCGGCCAACATACAGTGGCAGTAATCCTGCACCTACATGCACGTCATGTGCGTCTTTCAACTTATTTTGTTTCTGACGTAACTGGTCTGTGATCAAGGATGACTTGGTGAGAATACTTAGTAGTGTGGTTCTCACCGGTCGGCCAAACATAATTTCAGCAGGTGATGGCAATCCGGCGTCTAATGACATTGCACGGAGGTGCAATAACACAACTTGAATATCTTGCCCGGTTTCCATGCACTTTTTGATCAGGTCTTTGATTGTCCTGACCATACATTCAGCCATCCCATTTGAACAAGGATATCTGTGAACCATCATTCACACATGTCCTGGAACGACTTTCCGGTGTATTGTAGGTTGTTGTCGGACACCACTTCTACCAGGGCACCAAAAAGACTAAAGATGGCATTAACAGTGTTGGCCACTGCTGGACTCGATGTGTCACAAATCTTCTGCACAATAGGTAATTTGGAGTGATAGTCAGCCACTGGCAGATAGTCTTCTCTGCCCACAGAGCACAGATCGGTTGCTGTCTTTATTCATGATGCTATGTCATGCAGTTGGAGAGGCTCTTTCTGTTGAGTAGTTTAGTGTTGCTGACACACATCACAAGATCTCACCATCTGGTTAATGTCCTTGCTGATGCTGGGCCAGAACACTGACTCACGGGGAGTCGTCTTGTCCTTTCTATTCTCATGTGTCCTTGGTGGAGCTGTCCAAATATATCAGACTGAAATGTCGCTGGTATGAGTACTTGGCGTCCTTTGAATTGTACTCCATTGGATATACCGATTTTGTCTCTATATGGCCAATATGTTCTTAATTCTGTAGGGATTTCTTGAATGATCTCAGGCCAACCCTCTACAATGATTTGCCATAGAGCTCGGAGCTTGAGGTCTTGAGAAGTCTCCCTCTGGAGTTCCTCTCTCTTATTTTGACTGAAGCACATGAGATCTATGGTGTAGACATCCTCCAAACTTGCACAGACTTTGTTCACCCGGACGTCAAATGGCATTTCTCGCACCTTCCCAGGGTTGGGCAGTCTACTTAGAGTGTCCGATAGGATCATCTGACTACCAGGTTTGTATCTGACATCACAGTTGTAGCCCTGAATCTTGATGAGTACCTGGAGTAGAGACAGTGAGAAGTTTTCATCAGATCATCTCCAGTGGCTGATGATCTGTCTTGACTGTGAACTCTTTTCAAAATAAGTCTGCATGGAACCTGGTGATCCTGAAGACAAAAACGAGAGATTCCTCTTTAATATTGGAGTAATTTGCTTGTGTTAGCGACAGACATTTTGAACCAAATGTGACAGGTTTGGTGACTTGAAGAAGACATGCACCGAGATGTTTCTGTGATGTGGCCACTTCTAATGTTGTTGCCTTCCAGGTGGACAAAGACATGACTCTTTTCTTCAATGCAATGAACACGTGTTGGTGATTGTCCTGTCATAGGAATGACGTGCCTTTCTGCAGCAAGGAAGTTGAATAGACCTAGACTTCTTGGTTGGTCATCTTTGGCATGCAATGTTGGCATTAACTGGATAGAACCAGAGAGAAATTACAGCACAGAAGGAGACCATTCGGCCCATCATGTCCATGCCAGCCAGAAAAACTAGCTTCCCAATCTAATCCCACCTTCCAGCACCTGGTCCATAGCCTTGCTGGTTACAGCACTTCAGAAGCATGTGCAGGTACGTTGTAAAATAATTGAGGGTTTCTGCCTCCACCACCATTCCTGGCAGTGAATTCCAGACATCCACCACCCTCTGGGTGAAAAAGTTTTTTCTCATGTCCCTTCTAATCTTTCTACTAATCACCTTAAATCTGTGCCCCCTGATAATTGACCTCTCTGCTAGGGGAAACAGGTTGTTCCTGTCTACTCTATCTAGGCCCCTCAATTTTGTACACCTCAAATAAGTCACCCCTCTGCCTCCTCTGTTCTAAGGAAAACAACCCTAGCCTATCCAATCTTTCCTCATAGATGTAACTTTCAAGCCCTGGCAACATTCTTGTAAATCTCCTCTGTACTCTCTCCAGAGCAATTATGTCCTTCCTGTAATGTGGTGACCAGAACTGTATGCAATACTCCAGCTGTGGCCTAACCAGCATTTTATACAGTTCCAGCATCACATCCCTGCTTTTGTATTCTATATTCAACCAACAAAGGAAAGCATTCCATATGCCTTCTTCATCACTCTATTATTCTGTCCTGCCACCTGCAGGGACCTGTGGACATGCACTCCAAGGTCTCTCACTTCTTCTACCCCTCTCAATACCCTCCCAGTTATTGTGCATTCCCTCGTTTTATTTGCCGTCCCCAAATGCATTACCTCACACTTCTCTGGAATGAATTCTATTTACCACTTTTCCGCTACTCAACCAAACCATTGATATCATTCTGAAATCTACAGCTATCCTCTTCACTATCAACTACACGGCCAATTTTTGTGTCATCAGCAAATTTCCCAATCATGCCTCCCACATTTAAGTTCAAATCATTAATATATACCACAAACAGCAAGGGACCCAACACTGAGCCTTGTGGAACACCACTGGAAACAGCTTTCCATTTGCAAAAACATCCGTTGACTATTACCCTTTGTTTCTGTCCATGAGCCAATTTTGGATCCAATCTGCCCCATTCCCCTGTATCCCATGGGCTTTGACTTTCTGACCAGTCTGCCATGTGGGACCTTATCAAATGCCTTACTAAAATCCAAGTAGACCACATCCACTGCACTACCCTCATCAATCCTCCTTATTATTTACTCAAAAAATTCAATTAAGCTAGTAAGACATGACCTTTCATTAACAACTCCATGCTGACTATCCCTGATTAATCCGTGCTTTTCTAAGTGCCAATTTATCCTGTCCCTCAGAATTGATTCTAATAATTTACCCTCCACCGAGGTCAGACTGACCGGCCGATAATTATTTGGCCTCTCCTTCGCACCCTTTTTAAACAATGGTACAACGTTCACAGACCTCCAATCATCTGGTACCTCGCATGTATCGAGTGAGGATTTGAAGATGATCCTCAGCGCATCCGCTATTTCCTCCCTGGCTTTCTTTAACAACCTAGGATGCAATCCATTCGGCGCTGGCGATTTATCCACTTTCAAGGATGACAGACGCTCTAGTACTTCCTCTCTCATTATGCTTATCATATCTAATATTTCACACTCCTCCTCTTTAACTGCAATGTCTGCATCAGTCCTCTCCTTTGTGAAGGCAGAGACAAAAAACTAATTAAGAACGCTGCCCGCATCTTTTGCATCCAGGCATAAGTTGCTTTGTACCTTTCTGATAGGCCCTACCCTTTCCTTAGTTGTCCTCTTGCTCTTAATGTACTAATAAAACATCTTTGGATTTTCCTTGATTTTACCTGCCAATAATTTTTCATGTCCTCTCTTTACTTTTCTAATTTCCTTTTTTACTTCTCCCCTGCACTTTCTATATTCCTGTAGGCTTTCTAAAGTATTAAGTTTTTTGTGACTGTCATAAGCTTTCTTTTTCTGCTTTAACTTATCCTGTAAGCTTCCAGATAACCAGGGGGCTCTAGATTTGGCAGTATCACCCTTTATCTTTGTGCGGAAATGCCGACACTGTAGTATCTCGCTTTTGAATGCCTCCCACTGGTCTGCCGCTGATTATCCTTCAAGTAGCTGTATCCAGTCTACTTTCACCAGGTCACATCTCAGTTTCTTAAAATTTGCCTTCCCCCAAATTAGAACTTTTACTCCTGTTTTATCTTTGTCCTTTTCCATGATTATGCTTAAACTAACTGTATTATCGTCACTATCTCCAAAATGGTCACCCACTGTTACCTCATCCACTTGCCCAGCTTCATTACTGAAGACTAAATTCAGAATTGCGCCCACTCTTGTTGGGCTTGTTACATGCTGGCTAAAAAAGTTCTCTTGAACACAGTTGAAGAATTTTGTGCCATTCACACTGTTTGTATCCCCATTGATATTGGGGTAGTTGAAATCCCCAACTATTATTGCCCTATAGTTTTTGCACCCCGAAATTTGCCTACATTTGTTCTTCTATTGCCCTCTCACTCTTTCGGGTCTATAGTACACTCCTGGTAGTGTGGCTGCCCCTTTTTTATTTCCGAGCTCCATCCATATGGCCTTGTTTGATGATTTATTTAGCATATCATCCCTCCACAAAGCTGTCATTGATTCCTTAACTAATAAGGCTACACCCCCTCTCGACCCCGCCTGAAAACTCTGCATCAGGGATGTTGAGCTGCCATTCTTGCCCTTCTTTAAGCCAAGTTTCCATTATAGCAATGATATTGTGTTGCTATGTGTCTATCTGTGCCCGCAACTCATTGGCTTTATTTGCTATACTCCTTGCATTTAAATATCCTTTGACACTGCCAAATTCCTGTGCTGCACACTTTTTAACCTTTGCTTCTTCTGTCTTTCAGAGTCACTCGCTAATTTTCTGTCCCTGTTCCCTGCCATGAAATTGTCCTAAGACTGCACTCAGGTTCCCATCCCCTACCAACTAGTTTAAACCATCCCCAACAGCACTAGCAAACCTTCCTGCGAGGATATTTGTCCTAGTCCTGTTCAGGTGCAGATTGTCCGGCTTGTACAGTTCCTACCTTTCCCAATGCCCCAGAAGTCTGAAGCCCGCCCTCCTGCACCATCTCTCCAGCCACGCATTCATCTGGTGTATTTTCCTATTTCTGTACTCACTAGCACATGGCCTTGGGAGTAATCCAGAGATTAGTACCTTTGAGGTCCTCCTTGCTAATCTCTTTCCTAACTCTCTAAACTCAGCCTGCAAGACCTTACCCCTCTTTCTTCCTATATCATTGGTACCAATGTGGATCACGACCTCTGGCTCTGCATCCTTGCCCTCCAGAATGCTCTGTAGTCGCTCAGTGATATTCATGCCTCTTGCACCAGGGAGGGAACATACCATCCTGGAATCATGTCTGCGACCACAGAAATGCCTGTCTGTTCCCCTAACTGTAGAATCCCCTACACTATTGCTCTCTTCTCGTTTCTCCTCCCTCCCTGCACAGCTGAGCCACTCATGGTGCTCTGGTCATGACTCTTGCTGTATGTACTCTCCCCAGGAACCCTCTCTCAGAATTGAATACCAGTTAGAAAGTGGGATGCTCTCCGGGGACTCCTGCACTACCTGCCTTGATCTTCCTGTCTGTCTGGCAGCCACCCAGTCCCTCTCTGCCTGTGCTTGCTTGAGCTCCTGAAACGTGCTATCCACATAGTTCTTTGCCTCACGGATGCGCCACAGTGACTCCAACCGCCGCTCTAGTTCCGAAACCCGGATCTCAAGCTTCTGCAGCCGGTCACACTTCCTGCAGATGTGTTTGTCAAGGACACATGGTGCACCCATGACTTCCCACGTGCCACAGGAGGCACATTCCACTCGGCCAAGCTGCCCTGCCATACCTTAGCTTTACAAAAAAATTATTGCTGATGTAATAAGTAGAATAACTTACCAACTATGTGCCAATCAGCTTCTTCCCCTGTACCGTGGAGGCAGAAAAGGAAAGAAAGACAGCCAAGTGCACTTCCTTCCCCTAGTCAGTAAAATCCCTCACACACAACTCACAGCCTTACACTCTGTCCAAACAGTACTTCTCAATCAGTAATTACTAATAAATTACACTAACTAAAACCTTAGTAGTACCAACCTTCCCACTTACAAGGTAGCTAGTTGAGGCTTTTAAAAAATAAACTTTGATTTTTTAAAAAAGCTGTTTACAGGCAATAACAGCTGTTACTTACCAACCAATCAGCTTTCAGATTTCTCGTGATGTCTTGGTTAGTTTTTTTTTCACTTTTCAATCCCAGTGCATGGGGACAGAGCCACAGAGAGACTGACGACTGCTGCTCCAGTATCCCAGGTAAGTGTAGACCTTAAGCCCAGCTCTCAATGTATACCACCCGCTCCAGTCTGTTTCCTCACAGGTCCACCACTGACTGCTCCGCTCCCAGGTAGGTCTAAATTCCAGATTTATTTGATCAACTGCTATGGTGGGATTTGATCTCATATCTTGTCACCATTAGCCTAGATTAGTAATTCTGAAATGTAACCACAATGCTACTATTCCCATTAAGTATGTTGTTTATGTTTAGAGATACAGCACTGAAACAGGCCCTTCGGCCCACCGAGTCTGTGCCGACCATCAACCACCCATTTATACTAATCCTACACTAATTCCATATTCCTACCACATCCCCACCTGTCCCTATATTTCCCTACCACCTACCTATACTAGGGGCAATTTATAATGGCCAATTATTGAGTTTTTCGAGAAGGTGACCAAACAGGTGGATGAGGGTAAAGCAGTGGATGTGGTGTATATGGATTTCAGTAAGGCGTTTGATAAGGTTCCCCACGGTAGGCTATTGCAGAAAATACGGAAGTATGGGGTTGAAGGTGATTTAGAGCTTTGGATCAGAAATTGGCTAGCTGAAAGAAGACAGAGGGTGGTGGTTGATGGCAAATGTTCATCCTGGAGTTTAGTTACGAGTGGTGTACCGCAAGGATCTGTTTTGGGGCCATTGCTGTTTGTCATTTTTATAAATGACCTGGAAGAGGGTGTAGAAGGGTGGGTTAGTAAATTTGCAGATGACACTAAGGTCGGTGGAGTTGTGGATAGTGCCGAAGGATGTTGTAGGGTACAGAGAGACATAGATAGGCTGCAGAGCTGGGCTGAGAGATGGCAAATGGAGTTTAATGCGGAAAAGTGTGAGGTGATACACTTTGGAAGGAGTAACAGGAATGCAGAGTACTGGGCTAATGGGAAGATTCTTGTTAGTGTAGATGAGCAGAGAGATCTTGGTGTCCAGGTGCATAAATCACTGAAGGTTGCTAACCAGGTTAATAGGGCTGTCTTTTGCGAGGAGCAGCCTTGATAGAACGGGGTGCGGAGCGGACTTTCAGCTGAGCGGTCAATTTCAGTAAGTTACAAGTTAATCCCTTTTTTGTTTCGGAGGACCGGGGACTGCTGGGTAGGGGAAAACTATTTATTTGGGCAGTTTTAAAATCTTTGTCTTTTGCGAGGAGCAGCCTTGATAGAACGGGGTGCGGAGCGGACTTTCAGCTGAGCGGTCAATTTCAGTAAGTTACAAGTTAATCCCTTTTTTGTTTCGGAGGACCGGGGACTGCTGGGTAGGGGAAAACTATTTATTTGGGCAGTTTTAAAATCTTTGTCTTTTGCGAGGAGCAGCCTTGATAGAACGGGGTGCGGAGCGGACTTTCAGCTGAGCGGTCAATTTCAGTAAGTTACAAGTTAATCCCTTTTTTGTTTCGGAGGACCGGGGACTGCTGGGTAGGGGAAAACTATTTATTTGGGCAGTGGCAGTACCCGAGACACTACACGTGTAGTGTCTCCCACCCACCCTCCTCCTCTAACCAAAAAAAAAGGACTCTAGGGTGTTGATAAGGTAAGCTTTTTATTTAAAACTTCAGTCCGTCGGATTGCTAAGCGAACAAGTTTTGACTTTTTTTTTCGTTTGGTTTTTCAGTAGATTTATTGGGAATCTAGAATAGTGGGAATGGAGGTAAAGGCAGTTGTATGTTCCTCCTGCAGAATGTGGGAGGTAGGGGTCGCCAAGAGTGTCCCTGCTGACTGCATCTGCGGGAAGTGCACCCAACTCCAGCTCCTCGCAGACCGCGTTAGGGAACTGGAGCTGGAGCTGGATGAACTTCGGATCATTCGGGAGGCGGAGGGGATTATTGACAGGAGTTATAGGGAGGCAGTCACACCTCAGGTAAAAGAAGTAGGTAGATGGGTTACCGTCAGGGGAAGGAAAGGGAACCAGCAGGCAGTGCAGGGATCCCCTGTGGCCGTTTCCCTCAACAACAGGTATACCGTTTTGGATACTGTTGGGGGGGACGACTTACCAGGGGTAAGCAATGGGGTGCAGGTCTCTGGCACAGAGTCTGTCCCTGTTGCTCAGAAGGGAAAAGGGAAGAGGAGCAGAGCATTAGTCATTGGGGACTCCATAGTTAGGGGAACAGATAGGAGGTTCTGTGGGAACGAGAGAGACTCACGGTTGGTGTGTTGCCTCCCAGGTGCCAGGGTACGTGATGTCTCCGATCGTGTTTTTGGGATCCTTAAGGGGGAGGGGGAGCACCCCCAAGTCGTGGTCCACATAGGCACCAACGACATAGGTAGGAAGAGAGATGGGGATTTAAGGCAGAAATTCAGGGAGCTAGGGTGGAAGCTTAGAGCGAGAACAACCAGAGTTGTTATCTCTGGGTTGTTGCCTGTGCCACGTGCTAGCGAAGAGAGGAATAGGGAGAGAGAGGAGTTGAACACGTGGCTGCAGGGATGGTGTAGGAGGGAGGGTTTTGGTTTCCTGGATAATTGGGGCTCTTTCTGGGGTAGGTGGGACCTCTACAAACAGGATGGTCTTCACCTGAACCAGAGGGGTACCAATATCCTGGGGGGGAGATTTGTTAGTGCTCTTCGGGGGGGTTTAAACTAAATCAGCAGGGGAATGGGAACCTAAATTGCAGTGCCAGTGTACAGGCTGTTGAGAGTAGTGAGGTAGGGGATAAGGTTACAGGGACGCAAGAGGGCACTGGCAAGCAAGAACTTGGTTTAAAGTGTGTCTACTTCAACGCCAGGAGCATCCGGAATAAGGTGGGTGAGCTTGCAGCATGGGTTGGTACCTGGGATCCTGATGTTGTGGCCATTTCGGAGACATGGGTAGAGCAGGGGCAGGAATGGATGTTGCAGGTTCCGGGATTTAGATGTTTCAGAAAGAACAGAGAAGAGGGTAAAAGAGGGGGGGGTGTGGCATTGTTAATCAAGGAAAGTATTACAGCGGCAGAAAGGACGTTTGAGGACTCGTCTACTGAGGTAGTCTGGGCCGAGGTTAGAAACAGGAGAGGAGAGGTCACCCTGTTGGGAGTTTTCTATAGACCTCCGAATAGTTCCAGAGATGTAGAGGAAAGGATAGCGAAGATGATTCTCGACAGGAGCGAGAGTAACAGGGTAGTGGTTATGGGGGACTTTAACTTTCCAAATATTGACTGGAAATACTATAGTTCGAGTACTTTAGATGGGTCTGTTTTTGTCCAGTGTGTGCAGGAGGGTTTTCTGACACAGTATGTGGACAGGCCAACCAGGGGCGATGCCACATTGGATTTGGTACTGGGTAATGAACCCGGCCAGGTGTTTGATTTAGATGTAGGTGAGCACTTTGGCGATAGTGATCACAATTCGGTTAGGTTTACCTTAGCGATGGGCAGGGACAGGTATATACCGCAGGGCAAGAATTATAGCTGGGGGAAAGGAAATTATGACGCGATTAGGCAAGATTTAGGATGTGTAGGATGGGGAAGGAAACTGCAGGGGATGGGCACAAACGAAATGTGGAGCTTATTCAAGGAGCAGCTAATGCGTGTCCTTGATAAGTGTGTACCTGTCAGGCAGGGAGGAAGTTGTCGAGCAAGGGAGCCGTGGTTTACTCAAGAAGTTGAAGCGCTTGTCAAGAGGAAGAGGGCGGCTTATGTTAGGATGAGACGTGAAGGCTCAGTTAGGGCGCTTGAGAGTTACAAGCTAGCCAGGAAGGATCTAAAGGGAGGGCTAAGAAGAGCAAGGAGAGGACACGAGAAGTCATTGGCGGATAGGATCAAAGAAAACCCTAAGGCTTTCTATAGGTATATCAGGAATAAACGAATGATAAGAGTTAGAACAGGGCCAATCAAGGATAGTAGTGGGAAGTTGTGTGCGGAATCAGAGGAGATAGGGGAAGCGTTAAATGAATATTTTTCGTCAGTATTTACAGTAGAGAAAGAAAATGTTGCCGAGGAGATTACTGAGATACAGCCTACTAGGCTAGATGGGATTGAGATTCACAAGGAGGAGGTGTTAGCAATTTTGGAAAGAGTGAAAATAGATAAGTCCCCTGGGCCAGATGGGATTTATCCTAGGATTCTCTGGGAAGCCAGGGAGGAGATTGCAGAGCCGTTGTTGTTGATCTTTAAGTCGTCATTGTCGACAGGAGTAGTGCCGGAGGACTGGAGGATAGCAAATGTTGTCCCCTTGTTCAAGAAGGGGAGTAGAGACAGCCCTGGTAATTATAGACCTGTGAGCCTTACTTCGGTTGTGGGTAAAATGTTGGAAAAGGTTATAAGAGACAGGATTTATAATCATCTTGAAAAGAATAAGTTCATTTGCGATAGTCAGCACGGTTTTGTGAAAGGTAGGTCGTGCCTCACAAACCTTATTGAGTTTTTCGAGAAGGTGACCAAACAGGTGGATGAGGGTAAAGCCGTGGATGTGGTGTATATGGATTTCAGTAAGGCGTTTGATAAGGTTCCCCACGGTAGGCTATTGCAGAAAATACGCAAGTATGGGGTTGAAGGTGATTTAGAGCTTTGGATCAGAAATTGGCTAGCTGAAAGAAGACAGAGGGTGGTGGTTGATGGCAAATGTTCATCCTGGAGTTTAGTTACTAGTGGTGTACCGCAAGGTTCTGTTTTGGGGCCACTGCTGTTTGTCATTTTTATAAACGACCTGGATGAGGGTGTAGAAGGGTGGGTTAGTAAATTTGCGGATGACACGAAGGTCGGTGGAGTTGTGGATAGTGTCGAAGGGTGTTGTAGGGTACAGAGGGACATAGATAGGCTGCAGAGCTGGGCTGAGAGATGGCAAATGGAGTTTAATGCGGAGAAGTGTGAGGTGATTCACTTTGGAAGGAGTAACAGCAATGCAGAGTACTGGGCTAATGGGAAGATTCTTGGTAGTGTAGATGAGCAGAGAGATCTTGGTATCCAGGTACATAAATCCCTGAAAGTTGCTACCCAGGTTAATAGGGCTGTTAAGAAGGCATATGGTGTGTTAGCCTTTATTAGTAGGGGGATCGAGTTTCAGAGCCACGGGGTCATGATGCAGCTGTACAAAACTCTGGTGAGGCCGCACCTGGAGTATTGCGTGCAGTTCTGGTCACCGCATTATAGGAAGGATGTCGAAGCTTTGGAAAGGGTGCAGAGGAGATTTACTAGGATGTTGCCTGGTATGGTCTTACGAGGAAAGGCTGAGGGACTTGGGGTTGTTTTCGTTAGAGAGAAGGAGGAGGAGAGGTGACTTAATAGAGACATACAAGATAATCAGAGGGTTAGATAGGGTGGATAGTGAGAGTCTTTTTCCTCGGATGAGGATGGCAAACACGAGGGGACATAGCTTTAAGTTGAGGGGTGAAAGATATAGGACAGATGTCAGAGGTAGTTTCTTTACGCAGAGAGTAGTAGGGGCGTGGAACGCCCTGCCTGCAACAGTAGTAGACTCGCCAACTTTAAGGGCATTTAAGTGGTCATTGGATAGACATATGGATGTAAATGGAATAGTGTAGGTCAGATGATCGGCGCAACATCGAGGGCCGAAGGGCCTGTACTGCGCTGTAATATTCTAATTCTAATTCTAATTCTAATTCAAGAAGGCATATGGTGTGTTAGCTTTTATTAGCAGGGGGGTCGAGTTTCGGAGCCACGAGGTCATGCTGCAGCTGTACAAGACTCTGGTGAGACCGCAGCTGGAGTATTGCGTGCAGTTCTGGTCACCGCATTATAGAAAGGATGTGGAAGCTATGGAAAGGGTGCAGAGGAGATTTACTAGGATGTTGCCTGGTATGGAGGGAAGGTCTTACGAGGAAAGGCTGAGGGACTTGAGGTTGTTTTCGTTGGAGAGAAGGAGGAGGAGAGGTGACTTAATAGAGACATATAAGATAATCAGAGGGTTAGATGGGGTGGATAGTGAGCGTCTTTTTCCTCGGATGGTGATGGCAAACACGAGGGGACATAGCTTCAAGTTGAGGGGTGATAGATATAGGACAGATGTGAGAGGTAGTTTCTTTACTCAGAGAGTAGTAAGGGCGTGGAATGCCCTGCCTGCAGCAGTAGTAGATTCGCCAACTTTAAGGGCATTTAAGTGGACATTGGATAGACACATGGATGAAAATGGAATAGTGTAGGTCAGATGGTTTCACAGGTCGGCGCAACATCGAGGGCCGAAGGGCCTGTACTGCGCTGTAATATTCTAATTCTAACCTATCAACCAGCAAGGCTTTGGCATGTGGGAGGAAACCGGAGCACCCAGAGGAAACCCACGCAGGCACAGGGAGAACTTGCAAACTCCACACAGGCAGTACCCAGAATTGAACCCGGGTCGCTGGAGCTGTGAGGCTGCGGTGCTAACCACTGCGCCACTGTGCCGCCCAGTATGTCCGATCTTGCCAGGATCCACCTGAACTTGAGTAAGTGGCACTGAAGAAATTTATGTGATCAGTCTTGATGGAGCACTTTTTGATGTTGAAAGCCAGTCGCGGAGGTATGGTTATTTCCATTAATAAGTGTAGGTTTCCATCATGCTTTCTTCTGTATGTCCTACTATGGCAATGTCGTCCATAATACACACACAGCCCGGGACTCGTTCCATTGTCCGGTCTATATGCTGTTGAAATATATGCTGGCTGACAAACAGCCCAAATGGTAAATGGTAAAAGGAAACAGTACCTGCAAAAAGGGAGTTCTGAACGTTGTTAGCTCTTGCGAACCTCTTCGCAAGTATACGGACTAATTTTGAAAAGTGTTTCGCTCCAGCAAATGTTATGTTTAACTCTTCTAGCATTAGTATATTATGAGGACATTTCAAAGGCTTTGTTTATCCTCCTTGGGTCTAAACATAGTAGAACTGAACCGTCCTTCTTGTTTGCGGTCGTGGTAGAGCTGCACCAGGCATTGTAATGTTGAACTCGTCGAATGACGCCTTGCTTTTCCATTCCATACGGTTCCATCTTCAACTTTCCTCAAATGTGCCTGTTTCATTTTCGCAGTAAGTTGATTGACAGTGTTGTACCTTCCCCATGGGAATTAGCAATTGTGCTAAACTGGTCCAGGTACAACCTCTGGAGGTCTCGTACTGATCCAATGGGTGCTCACCTGTTTTGACTGTTGTGGGTGACAATGTTAAGTTTGTTGCATGCTGGCAAGCCTGCTAATGCTGGTCCTGACACATCCACTATGTAGAATATCTGAGTAGACCATGCTGACTCTTTGCACCTGCATTTCAGGTCTAGGAAATCTAGGCCTTTATTGTTGAGCTATTTTATGTCGGAAGCTTTGTGCTGGTGTGTTGGACCACAGACAGCTATACCTTGTGGTACATGTCCTTGAGAATGCGGAAAGGTAGTGTGTTGGCACTTGCACCAGTGTCAACCTTCACTCTCAGTCGTTGTTGTCCAGCCTTATTTGGGTAGACATTCTGAAGTGTTGTGAAAACTTCCATTTTGTTGATGGAATGGACCTGTTCCACGGGGGTGATCGTATGAAACAGCTCTTCACCTGTAGTGTCTTCACCTCGATCCACTTCATCCATTTTGGCCAAATATTCTCACATTTTACGGATGGTTCTATGCTTTTGGTGATACCTGGAAGTGCGTTGCCTTCCTTCACTTCTTGGTGGCGTACTTCTTCAGTTTGAGCACTGCCTACTCTGGCTTCTCCCCGCGTTCCTGCTGCTGGACCTTCTATAATGTTTGGTCCAGTGCCCTCTAAGCCCACATGCCTTTCTCTGGTGGTGTCAGTTGGGGGATAAAAGTTGGCTGGGACACCGGGAGAACTTCCCTGTGCTTCTTTGAAGAGGTGCCATGAGATCTTTTACAGTCACCTGAGTAGGCAGATGATGACTTGGTAAATACCTCACAACTGTGCAAATGCTGACTTCCCTCAGTCTTCCCTGAAATCTTGGCGTCTTCAAGTCACTACAACTTCTAACTAAGCTTAATTACAAACTAAGAAAATCATACAGCCTTATCATGTTAAAGAAAAACCTCAAAATGCTTCACACAGTGAGCCACTTTTTGCAAAATAAAAACAGAAAATGCTGGAAAACCCTCAGCAGTTCAGGCAGCATCTGTAGAGAGAGAGAAACAAGAGTTGACGTATCCAGTCAGTCAATGACCTTTCACCTGAACTGGAAGATGTTAGAGTTGGGCAGCATTTAAGCAAAAGCGGGCAGAGGAGAAAGAGCGAGAGGTCTGTGATAGGGTAGAGGGCAGGAGTGATTAAATGAGAAAAGGTAATGGCCTTGCATGTTCAAAGGAGGTGAGAAAGAAGCTAAAATTGGATCCAGAGGAGGTGAGAATGCTTATAGCAGAACAAGGAGAGGGAAGCATGGAAAATCTAGCAAAGAGGAGAAATTGACCCTGAAATAAAACTAGGAAATGCTAAAAATTCTCAGCAGGCCTGGCAGCATCTGTGGAGAGAGAAACAGAGTTAATGTTGCAGCTCAAGGACCTGTCTGCGTTCTGACAAAAGGCCATCAACCTAAAAGGTTAACTCTGTTTCCAACTCCACAGATGCTGCTAGACCTGCTGAGCATTTCCAGGTTTTATATCAGATTTCCAGCAGCTGCAGTATTTTTCTTCTGCAGAAATCTCCCCAGGCCCAGCAACGTGGTGGAAGAATTGGGTTTGCCAATCCTCCAGGATTGCCCTGGAGTTTCCAGGAAGTAAAGATCAATCTCCAGGAAATGCTGCAAGCAAACTGGGAGAAAATCTATAGGGGCTTTAAAAAATTGTGTTTCCAAAAAATGTTTGTTTGAATACTTTTGCTTACTAGTTATAAAAATATTGAAGGTGGGTAAAAATGGTTATTTGTCTGTCAGTCCAGAATCATCTAATTGGGTAATGAGGTGTCTATTCCCTTTCTGATTGGTGTAGAAAGGCAGAGAATCATGAGGATGGACATTTGAACGACCAATGGTGAGAATGCGGGGGCAGGGTGGTTGGAGGCAGGAGGCCTTGTGATGAAACCTCCAGAGATATGTCCAAACAGAGTTGGCAACCTTACAGAGCAAAGGGAGGTAGACCCCAGGGGTGCAGATCGGGTACTTTCCAGGAGCTCTGCGATGGTTGCTATGTGGGTTAGTGGTGTCTGTAACTGTTTTGCTTTCCTCCTGGATTGAAAATAAAGGGTGCGTTTCATGTGATAAGAGCAAAGTGCTGGAAATACTCAGCAGGCCAGGCAGCATCTGTGGAGAGAGAAACAGAGTTAACGTTTCAGGTCTGTAATCTTTCACCAGAACTGCTAAAGATTAGAAATGTAATAGGTTTGAAGCAAGTAAAGCGGGGGTTTACCTTTATTGCTTTCTATTTCTCTCCTGGTGTTTGATAAGGTGTCTCTTTACCTTTGCTCCTGGACCTCCCTGTCAGTAAATCTCTCCGGCCCTCTGTCCTATCACATACCTTGATTTTTGTTCTCTTCCCCCACCCCCCCCCCCCCCCCACCACTTGCTTAAAACTTGTTACATTTCTAATCTTTGCCAGTTCTAATGAAAGGTCACAGTTGAAACGTTAACTCTGCTTCTCTCTCCACAGATGCTGCCAGACCTGCTGAGTATTTACAGCACCTTCTGTTTTTATTTCAGATTTCCAGCATCTGCAGTATTATGCTGTTATTTTAGTGCATTTCATGTGCTTGGGTTAATCCATTTCAAGAAAGATTCTTAGGGATAATGGTGATGGGAATCTTAATGGCTAGGATCAGCCATCAGCTTCCAGCAACCAAAAAGTCCCAATTGAAATGGTGCTGTTATTTCCCCGTTTCTAGATTAGATTAGAGATACAGCACTGAAACAGGCCCTTCTGCCCACCGAGTCTGTGCCGAAGTAGCAGGTGCTGTATACATTTGACAAATGCACAGTATCAAGCCGCAAATGTTCTGTAATTTTTGCAGAGCTCGCCAAATCCAAAACTGGACATGCAAAATAACACCTCATCATGGTTCTCAGAAACCTCTCAAAGTACTTCATACACAATAAATTCCTTCAAAATGAAGTAATTGTTTTTAGTGGAGGGAAGCACAGAGGCTACCTTGTGCGCAGCAAGATCCCAAAAAACAGCAATCGAGTGCATGAGTAACTACTGTGTGTGTTTGTGTTTCTTTTGCCTCAAGACTTGGCAAAATTGGCATAGGAACAGGAGGGAGGCCATTCAGCCCTCAAGCAATTAGAATATGGCGGATTGATATCTTAACTCCATCTACTCGCCTTAGTTCCAGAACCCGAGACAAATCCTGTGTAAATTTATGAGCCAGTTTTGCACATGGACATGCAGCTTTCCGCAGGAACCTTTTAGAACAGGTGGTCACTGCCTTGATTCAAAATGACCTTTGACTTCTTTCTCACCCTCGCCACCACCCCATCTGCCTCCACCACATTCCCTGCACACCCCCACACCTACCCCTGCCAGCAAAATTTTTCTGCAAACTTGGCCTCTCTGAATTTTCAATAACAGGCCCTTATTTGTGTTTGAGGTTGGGTTGATAGTAAACAGAAAGGGGTGGTGGGGTAGATCATGTAAGTGTGACACTGCCAACCTCCTGACTGGTTTTATGAGGATCTCTGCTTTGCCCACTACTTTCTTATTTCTACCCCAATTTACATTAATGATCTTTTAAACACACCAACTGTGAATTATTTGCTAATGATACAGTTATTCAGTTTTCTGACTTAAACATTAGCATAATAATTAACAGACTCAATGAGAACCTGAAGCATCTGTCTAGATGGGTTCCTGCCAACGAGCTGAGTGTTTATCCAACCAGGACCAAGTCCGTGACTATGTGTGCTGTTGGAAAGTCAGGCTGTACATGTTATTTAAAATGAGCACTTGTTTAATAGCCTATTTGTATTATGTGCTTGTCTGTGCTCTGAATTCATCCTGTTCATACTGCAGAGCGGATTCACAAACCAACAGCGACGGCAGTATAACCTCACACAAGATCTGTGTGTACGCATACAATTATTCCAATGATATCGAATCATACAGCACAGGAGGCTATTCAGCCATCATGTTTGTGCTGCTCTCAGAGTTATCTAATTAGTCCCACTCTTACCCCAAAGCCCTGCAATTTTTTCTTTTCGTATTTATCCATTTCCCTTTAGAAAGTTACCATTGAATCTGCTTCCACTATCATTTCAGACAGTGCATTCCAGGTCATGAAAACTCGTTGAGTGAAAGTCTCCCCATTTGCCCCTGGCTTTTTTGCCAATTATTTTAAATCTGCATTCTCAGGCCAGCGGAAACATTTTCTCCCTATCTACTTTATCAAAACCTCTCATGGTTTTGAACATCTCTATTAAATGTCCCGTTTACTGTCTCTTCCCAAAACTGCTCCACATAAGACTGTTACTGGGATTATTGTAGGTCAAAAGAAAAAAGAAAAAACTGGACAGACTCGTACTTAATACAAAGGAAGATGGTTGTGATTACTCAAGATCTGTCATCACAGCTCCAGCACATTACTGCAGTTCCTCAGGGCAGAGTCCTTCATCAACTACCTCATCAGGCTTGGATATTGAAATAGAGTAAAATTTCAAAATTTGCCGATGATACAAACTTGGAGGTATGGTGAACAGTGAGGAGAATACCAATCAATGGCAACAGGACATAAATAGGCTAGCAGAATGTCAGCCAAGTGGTAGATAGTATTCAATACAGAGAAATGTGAGGTGATACATTTTGGCAGAAGGCATAGGCAGAGGCAATATAGACTAAATGGCACAGTTCTAAAGAGTATGCAGGGACAGAGGGACCTGGGGGTTCAATTGTATAGATCTTTGAAGGTAGTAGGACATATTGAGAGAATGGTTAGCAAAGCATATGGGATCTTGGGCTTCATAATTAGAGGCATTCAGTACAAAAGCAGGGAAGTTATGCTGAACCTCTACAAAGCTCTGGTTAGGCCACAACTAGAGTATTGCATCCAGTCTGGTCACCACACTTTAGGAAGGATGCGAGGGTCCTTGAGAGGGTGAAGAGAAGATTTACGAGAATGATTCCAGGAATGAAGGATTTTTGCTGCAAGGTTAGGTTGGAGAAACTGAGTGTTGGGCTCCTTAGAGCAAAGCAGATTGAGGGGAGATTTGATAGATGTGTACAAGATTATGATGTGTTTAGATAATGTAGACAAAGAAAATCTCTTCCCATTAGCTGGTGGTACAAGGATTCAGGGACACAGATTTAAGGTTTTGGGCAAGAGATGCAGGGGGGAATGTGAGGAAGAAAATTTTTTCTTTACACAGAGTGGCAATGACCTGGAACTCGCTGCCTACGAGAGTGGTGGAAGCTGAGATGGTCAATGATTTGAAAAGGAAATTGGATGGGCACTTGAGGGAAATAAACTTGCAGACCAACAGGGATGAAGTGGGGGAATGGGATTGACTGAATTGCTCTACATGGCCTCCTGTGTGCTGTAATGACTCTATGACACTATGACTCTATCAATGACCTTCTCTTGATTAAAGCTTAGGAGTGGTGCCGTTCGCTACTGACTTCACTGTGTTTAGCTCCATTCACAGCTCCTTCGATAATGAAGCAGCCAAACCAAGCAGAAACTTGGGCCTGCATAACATCCAGGTTTCGGTTGATAGGTGGCAGGCAACATTCACACTACTTAATTACCAGATAATGACTGTCTTGAATCAGAGAAAGCCTAGCCATTTCCCCATGATCTCCAACTGCATCAGGAAGCATTTGTAAGGGCTGGAAGGCTAGGAACAGATGAATCCCTTGAGGAATATAAAGACAGTAGAAAGGAACTTAAGCAAGGAGTCAGGGGGGCTAAAAGGGGTCATGAAAAGTCATTGGCAAACAGGATTAAGGAAAATCCCAAGGCTTTTTATACATATATAAAGAGAAAGAGGGTAACTAGGGAAAGGGTTGGCCCGCTCAAGGACAGAGAAGGGAATCTATGTGTGGAGCCAGAGGAAATGGGCGAGGTACTAAATGAATACTTTGCATCAGTATTCACCAAAGAGAAGGACTTGGTGGATGATGAGCCTAGGGAAGGGAGTGTAGATAGTCTCAGTCATCTCATTATCAAAAAGGAGGAGGTGTTGGGTGTCTTGCAAAGCATGAAGGTAGATAAGTCCCCAGGGCCTGATGGGATCTACCCCAGAATACTAAGGGAGGCAAGGGAAGAAATTGCTGGGGCCTTGACAGAAATCTTTGCATCCTCATTGGCTACAGGTGAGGTCCCAGAGGACTGGAGAATAGCCAATGTTGTTCCTTTGTTTAAGAAGGGTAGCAAGGATAATCCAGGAAATTATAGGCCGGTGAACCTTACATCAGTGGTAGGGAAATTATTAGAGAGGATTCTTCGGGACAGGATTTACTCCCATTTGGAAACAAACAAACCTATTAGCGAGAGGAAGCATGGTTTTGTGAAGGGGAGGTCTCACTAATTTGATTGAGTTTTTTGAGGAAGTGACAAAGATGATTGATGAAGGAAGGGCAGTGGATGTTATCTATATGGACTTCAGTAAAGCCTTTGACAAGGTTCCTCATGGCAGACTGGTACAAAAGGTGACGTCACACAGGATCAGAGGTGAGCTGGCAAGATGGATACAGAACTGGCTCAGTCATAGAAGACAGAGGGTAGCAGTGGAAGGGTGCTTTTCTGAATGGAGGGATGTGACTAGTGGTGTTCCGCAGGGATCAGTGCTGGGACCTTTGCTGTTTGTCGTATATATAAATGATTTGGAGGAAAATGTAGCTGGTCTAATTAGTAAGTTTGCGGACGACACAAAGGTTGGTGGAGTTGCAGATAGCGATGAGGATTGTCAGAGGATACAGCCGGATATAGATTGGTTGGAGACTTGGGCGGAGAAATGGCAGATGAGTTTAATCCGGACAAATGTGAGGTAATGCATTTTGGAAGATCTAATGCAGGTGGGAAGTATACAGTAAATGGCAGAACCCTTAGGAGTATTGACTGGCAGAGAGATCTGGGCGTACAGGTCCACAGGTCACTGAAAGTGGCAACGCAGGTGGATAAGGTAGTCAAGAAGGCATAAGGCATGCTTGCCTTCATCGGTCGGGGCATAGAGTATAAAAATTGGCAAGTCATGTTGCAGCTGTACAGAACTTTAGTCAGGCCACACTTAGAATATTGCGTGCAATTCTGGTCGCCACACTACCAGAAGGACGTGGAGGCTTTGGAGAGGGTACAGAAGAGGTTTACCAGGATGTTGCCTGGTCTGGAGGGCATTAGCTATGAGGAAAGGTTGGATAAACTCGGATTGTTTTCACTGGAACGACGGAGGTGGAGGGGTGACATGATAGAGGTTTACAAAGTTATGAGCGGCATGGACAGAGTGGATAGTCAGAAGCTTTTTCCCAGGGTGGTAGAGTCAGTTACTAGGGGACATAGGTTTAAGGTGCGAGGGGCAAAGTTTAGAGGGGATGTGCGAGGCAAGTTCTTTACACAGAGGGTGCTGAGTGCCTGGAACTTGCTGCCGGGGGAGATGGTGGAAGCAGGTACGATAATGACGTTTAAGAGGCATCTTGACAAATACATGAATAGGATGGGAATAGAGGGATACGGTACCCAGAAGTGCAGAAGGTTTTAGTTTCGGCAGGCATCAAGATCGGCGCAGGCTTGGAGGGCCGAATGGCCTGTTCCTGTGCTGTTCTTTGTTCTTTGTTCATCAACATCACCGAGTCCTTCACCATCAATGGTGATCACTGTTAACAATACTGCAAAGTCCAGTGTTCATATGTTTTAAAAACTGTGACCTTTAATGTAGTATAAAATGGATTCAGAGGAGACATATGACCTTACACCAAGTCTGCCCAGAGACAAGCCAGGGGTCTTGGTTACCAGATCAAAGACCTTTTTGAAAGCAGAGTGCAAGGTTGTAATACTTAATGGACAATGTGTTTCACTCTCCCAGTCTCTCCGATCATAAACAGGGAGCCAGGGGCTCTAAAAATGCAAATGCTAGTTACAATTGCTAATACCTGGAGACAAAGGAAGGCTCAGGTGGTTTTTCTATGGTCGAACTTATGGACTCTGAATGTCATGAAAGGCAAAGGCTATTGACTTTTGTTTTGGATAAATTCAACAGGCTGCAAGGAAGAGAAGAAGACATGAAAACCAGCAAAGGCAACTTCAGGATAGAGAGAGAGAAAGAGCAAACAACTGTTCTCAGAACACTGATACAGTGAAGACTGCTAAGACTTGAACCTGATTCGAAAGTTGAGGTTTGCGGAATTGCCAGAGATTGCCTTATTAATGGAAGTTCAAGTCAAATGTGCTTGGAAGAAATGAATGAAGAGGACATTGGGAGATTCAACCCATTGTAACTGGGAGAAGTTGGGACTTTTAACTACAAAGCTAGCCATTTTGCTGTGCATATACAAATGTGGTGTGGGATTTTCAAATGTTTTAATACGTTAATAGGAAATAGCTTTCTCTATAATTTAGTATATTGGCTACCTTCTAAATACTGTTTAGTTAAGGTTAACTTTCAGTTTAGTCATAGTAAATCTTGTCATGCAATTCTTTAATGAGGCTGCGGAGCTCATATCTCTTGTTTTAAAGTTAACGGTCTCAACTGAGGTCATAACATCACCATTGAGCAGAAGTAGAACTAAAACAGCTGTATAAAACAGCTAAGACTGTTGATTTAGAGTTACCCCCAACTTAGTCTGCCTAATACTCAACACTTTATATTTAAAAGCTCCAGAAGCCCGACTTCCAATTTTAAATTCCTGTGGAATTTTACCACAAATTTCTCAAATGCTGCAGTTCCTCCCCACAGTACCAATAAAACATTGTCGGATACGCTTTTCACTGAATACAACCAGATTTTAGTAGGATGAACCTAACTGAAAAATACCACATCCTGGATGCATCATTTAGCTTATAAACACACTTGTTTAACTTCCATAATTCCCCCTCTACATCTACAGCTTTTTTTGGTGGCTTTAAAAATACTTACCTTTCTTGCAAAAATGCTGCTTTTTTGTAAATGGACTTACATTTCCATGAGTGTGTCGCTAAAAGGGCTAGGAATATCCTAAAACTTTTTTTTCTTGCTGTTGGGGAGTCCACTCTAATTTCTTGGTTGCCTAGTCGTTCTTCAAATCCCTGAACTACAAGTCTGGCCTTAGATTTATACATACCATCAGGAAGTACTTTCTCTGTACAGATCCATCTATGGGACAGTGCTAGTTGTCCTCTATCTGGCACCTCTGTGTATATGCCAAACTCTCTAACTATCAAGCTCTTTTTGTTTTGCATCCTTTACCAACTTACCATCTAACTTGTTAGTAGCCACTAGAGCTTCTCTATCGTAAGGGCTCCTACTTCTTGTGGTGCTCCTTGCCCGCTCTCTGGTCCTTGCTCTTGTAAAACCACGACCCCTACCAGATTTCTTATCCCTTTCCGGACTGTTACAATCGATCTGTCCCTCCTTTGAGCAGACATCCTTTCACAAGTTCGTGACCTTTTCCTTGGACTATGATCATTTTCAGGCCCACTGTCTGAACTTACACAATGTTTTCTGGCCTTCTACATTTTCACTTCATTTGCCAATCTATAGGTCTGATATCCTGTCCCTTGTCTTGCACATTCAACTAATGTTTGTAATTCCCTGTGGCCTTTCCTGCCCTTCCTATAATAGTGGCTTCCCTCCATTCACTAGTCCCTTCTGGCATACATGTCATTCTAGTCCCAACTTTCGGTAGTTGACCTTTGGGATAAATGGCCTTATCTGGATCTTCACTATCACTTGGTCCACTCTCATTCAGCCCGTTATCTACCACAATCTGTTGCTCGTAAAGGTCTGACATATGTGTATGCGAAGTACATGGTGCATCATCAGTGTCCAACACTTGTTCAGATTCTGTCAATGTATAATCAATGCCAAAAAGCTGCGATGAATGTACTCGAACAGTTTGGTTCCCATGTTGCAAAATTACCGTTTTGCCATCAGTGCCTCTAACCTTTCCTGGGCCTCTCCATTCTTTATGCCCCTTCTCTTTTGTAATACACCATGTCCCCAGTAGTAAAATTCTTTTCTGATGGCCTGATTTGATACCTCAAAGCTCTCCTGATTATTTTCCTGAAACTTCTGCCTTAATAAATGCTCTGCTCCCTGCATGCATGGCATTCAAATCTTACTCAAAAATTGAACTAATTGTAGTCCCCTCTAAAGCCAGGGGATGATCCCAAATTACTGAAGGTATTTTCTGATTCCTACCATAAACAAATTGATGGGGCTATCGCCCCCAACTCTTTGAAGCGTGTTTTATGCATGTACTGCCTATGCCAGAGCAATCGTCAACTTTCAATTTGGTTGGTCGGCTAAATTTTTTTCGGAGCATTTTGTCAATAACAGCATGATTTCTCACAAATCCCATTACTGAAAGGACTTTCTGCTGCTGTGTGCATTGCTATAATATTCATATTTTCACACATACTCCTGAACTCATCATTGGCAAATTCTCCTCCATTGTCAGTTAGAAACCTAGCCAGTGCTCCCAGTCCTGTTCCGATCCACCTTTCCATTATCTTGTCCACTACTACTTTTCTGTCTTTACTATAAATTACCGTTGACAGACTGAATCGAGTCGCTATGTCTATAAAGAAGAAAAAGGTTTTTGTCTTTATCCCATGCCTTCAAGTCCACCACTACAGTTTCATTAAAGTCCCTTTATGGGGGACTCACTCGGGGTTGCAATGGTAATTTGCTTTACAGATATCACATTTTTCACTGAGATCTTTGCTGAGTTTAGTGTAGTCATCATCTATCACCTCTGCATTTTTTAACAGAATCTTCAACCTACAACAAGCTGGATATACAAACTGTTGATGTAGTTTTGAAATAATTTGCTTTTTCTCCTTTAAATCCCTACTACCGGATGCCATTAATACTTCTGTAACATCCTGCTTAGAGATGTTAGGTCCCGACTGTAAACTGCAAAGCTATAGATTTCCCAAAGACAACCGCCTTATCATGTTCCATATCCAATTTCATCTGAGCCTTTTTCATAGATAGCTTACATAATAGTAAAGGTATTTCAGGGGATAATACATCCATACTAATAAAATGGTTTATCCAAGCTATTGTACGTGGAATTACCACTTTTTATTTTTAGTGATTTCAACGTGTTGTCATCCCCAAACCTGAAATAGGTAGAACTGTCATATTCTTTGAGCTTACTTCGGTCTTCCTTACTTAAAGAATCCATGTAACACCTTAACCAGTGCATTCCACATACCGTGGACATACACCCACTGTCTAGTGCTGCACAATTGAATGAATCGGCAACTAGGACAGTCATTACTGGACTGAAGCTTCTCGTGACCAGTACAATTCCTTATGATTGATCAGTAGCGTCATCCTTGCCTTCCGAACCTTCCACGTCATGTGTCATCTCAAAAACCCTGTTATTCCTTTTTGGACAATTCAACACATAGTGATACTTTGAGTCATATCAGAAACACCTATTGACTACCCCTTAGTTATTCCTGGGGTTCATCCTTCTGCCATAATTGCCCAATTCCTACAATCTGTTATAGCTGCCAAAAGGGTTTCTATCTTCCTTCATTTTGTTTGTGATTCTCCTTTCGTACCGACATTTGGGTCCCATATTTGAATCGCCTGGAAATGCTGATAACATTGTGTCCTCCATCTTTGGTGTCACCACTGAAGAGCCCATTATTTGCCATGAAAGCAGCGGAAAATAATGTTTTCTCAAAAATGTTTTCAGGGTGTCGAACATCTGATCAAAAAGCATATCTTTTTCACGGAATCTATCTCCAGTTAATACCCAAGAGCCTATCCATGTTCAATATCCCATCACAATCCTACAATTTGAAGGCAAGTAGTGATTTGGGAATTGCCAAGTAGAATCACTGCAACCTTGCATATCATCAGTTAAACTCCATAATATATTTTCCTATAGAAGAACCATACATTTATCTAAATTTATCAAAGTCTGACCTCACCTCATAGGCACTCGATAAGCCATCTTTCATATAAATTTTATCCATAAACCTCTAGTTCCGAGAACACTTTGTCCCTGACCTTGCTTCTGGTGGGAAGTGAAAGTGCAAGGGCTATTCCTGGTTTCCTTCTTGGTAAAGACATAACCCGTACCCATATATCAATTTCATTCTTCCATTGATCATAAGGTTCTGCTTCACAAAACAGTGGTGGAAAATCGTATCCCAACGCCTTACACCTTTCTTCAAAAAAAAACCTTCAATTGCAACCTTCCCAAGAAATGATAACTCCAATTCTAATCTCTTGTCTGAAAACATCTTAGTCTCCATTCTTCACTTTCAGGTAACCATCCTCTGCTGCCAATGCTAGAGAAACTTCCAAGCCTGTTTGTGAAAACACTAAGACTAGGATGCTTTGATTGAGACTGTTTATTGCTTACCACAGAGCTTACTTCTCCATTCCTAATAACACCCAGCCAGTGCTGTCTGGCTCTTTATAAACATCTGAGTACAATTAACTAATCAATTACTAGGTATTTAACATCCATCAACAGGGAACTTATTAGACACTAACACCTACATCCTGAGAACGAATCAAAAAAAAAATTGAGACCACTGCAGGGCAATTCTCCCTGGTTCCCTAACCAATATTTATCCTTCAATCGACATCAGTAGAACAGATTATCTGGTCATTATCACATTGCTATTTGTGAGATCTTGCTGTGGCAAATTGGATATCCTACATTACAACAGTGTCTACACTTCAAAAATACTTCATTGACTGTAAAGCACTTTGGTATATCCTGAGGTCATGAAAGGTGCTGTATAAATGCAAGTCTTTCTTTCTGTTATTTACTGTCTTTACAAGGGAGTATAAATTAACAATGCATCATGACTTGGTTCATTTACTGTTTAATCAATCAACTTTACAACTTTTACCCTAATCCATGGTCTAGTGCTTTCTGAAGTCTCGGAAGATTACGTGAGGGCATGTGATTATATACGGAAACCAAAATACAGTGAAGAAGGTTCTCTGACCTCTGGGTTCCATACAAAGTAGCCAGATATTGAACAGGTAAAGGCTCTCTCCTAGTCAAAGGAAGTGATGGGATGCTGAACCCAAGCTAAATTTGTAGAATAAGGACCCCACAAAATAAATGAAAAATTATTTATTCATTCATTTTGACAATTTGTTTCTTTTTTTGCTCCTACACTGGGAAAAATATTTCTGAATGCACAACTTATGCAAAACTGCTTCCCTGCCTGGCACCTGTGCCTTTTCTTCACCATCTGCAAGCTATTCGAAAATGTTTAGTGGTTTACCAACCCTTAGGTTGTAAAAGCAGCAGTAAAACACACTGGGATCACTGCTGTTGTGCACAGAATGTATCCATAAGAGCACAGACTTTTCTTCCCTGTTGTTTTATGATGTGATTCCAGGCATATGTACTGTAGGAAATTGGGATTTGACATTTTTGCCCAGTTACATGAAATCAGCCACTGCATCGAAATGTCCCAGCAGAAGCTGATCTAATGCAGTCTCAACAATCTTGGAGCCCTAATCATGAATGATTTCAAATACAGGTATTTAATTTAAAACAAGGCTTTTGATTACTGTTGTCAACAGTAGTCAAGCGCCTAGCAACAATGTGATGAGCTGCCAGAATGTTGTATAACAAGCTCTTCTGATGGCTCAGTGAGTTTACCATTGAGTTGCTGAGTTAGAAATAAGTAAACACTTGCATTTATGTAGGACCTTTCACAACCTCAGGATATCCCAAAGTTCTTTCCAGGCAAAGATGCACTTCTTAAGTGTATTCACTGCTGTAATGTAGGAAATGGTGCAGCCAATTTGCATACAGCAAGCTCCCACAAACAGCAATGAGGTAATGACCAGATAATCTGTTTTAGTGACATTGGTTGAAAGATAAATATAGGCCAGGATATCGAGAAGAATTCCCCTGCTCTTCTTTGAGTAGTGCCATAGGACTTGTGAAGGTAGACAGCCTTTGATTGATATCTCATCTAAAAGCTGGCACCTCTGACAGTACAGCACTCCCTCAGTAATGACCCTCTGACAATGCAGCATTCTCTCAGTACTGATCCTCTGACAGTGCAATACTCCCTCAGTACTGACCTTCCGACAGTGCAGCACTCTCTTAGTACCCTCTGACTGTGCAGCGCTCCCTCAGTACAGACCCTCTGACAGTGCAGTGCTACCTCAATACTGACCCTTCGACAGTGCAGCAATCCCTCAGTACTGACCCTCTGATAGCACAGTACTCCCTCAGTACGGACTCTCTGACAGTGCAGTACTCCCTCAGCTCTGATCCTCTGACAATGCAGCACACTCTTAGTACTGACCCTCTGACCATCCCTTGAGAAGATTTTGTTGAACCACTGCAGCCCATGTGCTGAAGGTAATCCTAAATGTCCTATTACAGAGGGAGTTCCAAAAGTTTAACCCAATGACAATGAAGGAATGGCAATATATGTCCAATTCGGGATGGTGTGTGACTTGGAGGGGATCTTTGTGTAGACAGTGATCTCATGCATCTTCTGCCTTTGGCCTTGCAGGTAGTAGAGTTTGTGGGTTTGGGAGGCGCTGCTGCAGAAGCCCTGGTGAGTTGCTGCTGTGCATGCTGTGGATGGTACACGCTGCAGCCACGATGAACTGGTTGCGGAGGGAATGGATGTTTAATGTGGTGGATCAGCTGTCAATCAAGCAGACTACTTTACTCTGGGTGGTGTTGAGCTTCTTGAGTCTCTGTATTCTCAATATAGCCATTGGCCCATGAGAAGTTTTTATTCTCAGTTGTATTCCAATGCTCACACACATCAATATGACCATTCAGCAATTCTGTTTCCCTGATTCTAATATTACAGCACTTTCTGTGACAAAGGCCTTTAGGGTCATTATTAGTGAGCTTTAATCATTTCATTCAAAACCCTTTAAGATCATGACTAAAAATCTTTCAATTCATCAAATCTAATGCATTCTTCACCTGCATTCCATCTTCGTTAAATACTTTAAAAAAGTGACAGCAACATCTCAGCGATCAGTGGATAGGGCTTGTTATCGTTTCTCCTGGGCATCATTAAGGTGCTTGCTCACTTACTCCACGGTGGCAATAATTCATTTTGACCCTAAAACTATCGACCACTTCAAGAAAATCAATGTCACCACATCAATCTTGCACAAGAACAGGAGACAGAGAACAAATGAAAGCTGAAAGCCACAGTCTACTACTTTAGCCAGCGCCCTGCAGTTGAGGACAAAGACTTTCCTTGATCTGTTGGTTCAACTGCAGTTGGGGCTCTGTTGGTAGCACTCGAGGGTTGATTTTTCCTGGTCCCCCAAAGGTGGGGTAGGGGGTGGAACCGGAAGCACAATCGGAAAATAACGTGTCAGGGTGACTACCCAGCTCGCTCCTGCCTCTGAGTGATCATGCCGGAGGCAGGGTGAGCACAGCAGAGGCTACCTGCCCAGAAGTGGTGGGTGGCCTATTAGGCCCATTATTGGGCCACTTGGGGCAGAAATGTCACCACTGCTGGGATCTTCTCAATGGCAGTTGGGACCCCGCTGAGGTCAGAGCCTGGAGCCAGGAGCCTGGAATTAACTGGAGGTAGCCTCCTGGTGGCAGACAGGGGAGGCCATTAATGCCTCCTCTCCATCACCCTAGCACAGACCCGCTGGGATGTGATGGCCAGAGCCATGGCCACAGGCCATTCTGTGGAGGGTTTCCGCCCCTCCCCAATGATGGCCTGACAGATGAAACAATTAGGGATTTTGAACCTTTTACAGCACTGTCGAGAGTGCCTCCATTTTGAGGCACCCTTATAGTCTCTTGCCTGCTTCACTAGCGCCCACCTATCCTGGAGGTGTTGCCGGCTGGACATCGCAGTGGGCCTTCTGATTGGGCCTCCCACTTCACTGATCTGCTCGCCATCCTTAATTGGACTGGGCTCCTGGAGGTGGCTTCTTATTTGGCATCCTACAGGAAGATCACGAGCAACGTCCTGCCACAGCCACTTCTGGGGTCCCAACAATGTCAGGAAAAATCCAGCCCCTAGTTTCTGACTCCAAATGGTAGAGGGTCCGACATATGTTGCCAGACGCAGGGGAAAGCCACTTGCATTGCTTCCATTAACTTCCATGTTCTTGTGAAGAATCTTGAGGCCATGGGAGCACATAGAATCATATCATTTTGGAATCGTAGAGCAAAGAAAAGGCCATTCAGCTCAATGAGTCTGCAATTCACTCTCCCGCTTTTCCCCATTTCCCTGTAATTTATTTCTCCTTCAAGTATTTATCTAATTCCCTTTTGAAGGTTATTATTGAATCTGTATCCACCACCCCATCAGGCAGTGTGTTCCATATCCTAACCACTTGTTAGGTAAAGAGGTTTTTTCACTTATTGTCTCTGGTTCTTTTGCCAATTACCTTAAATCTGTGCTCTCTGGTTATCAACCCTTCAGCCATTTGAAACAGTTTGTCTTTATTTACTCTATCTGTTTGCATGAGGTTTGAATGTTAACCCAGCCCAGGATTGAAAGCCCACTGCATCATCCCATTCTGTCCCCCTCCTTCTTTTGAAGGTCCTGACTCCTTACTGGGTCATAGTTTGAGAGATGCTTTAGGTGCCTTATCTACTCCTCACCTCACCAATTAGTTCCAGTGTGAATATCAAACATTGAACATCAGCCAGATATTCAAGTGTAGATGGGCATCGCAGGTGATGACCAAACTGATTTTACAGCCAGTAAGGAAATGGAGATGTTAAATAAAGTCTGTTTGATTGTATTAAGCTCTAAGACATGGAAGGGTAATGCTACAATCAATTACCCCTCCCAGTTCTCTTACAACATGTCTAAAATCCTGCTTGTAACCCATGCCCAAACAGCTCCTTCAGTCTATGCTATTCCAATTGACAGCTGAACAAATTATTCTCCTGAACTTTGCTTCCTACTCTTGGACAGTCTGGCACTCACTGGTGAAGTGGCTTGGAATGTCTGTCATGTTGAAGGCACTATATATATATATATATATATATATATATCTCCAGGTTTTTGCCATTATTTTATTCCATTGGTGTCTCTCATGAAGTATAGATTGAATTGGATTCAAATATAAATTTGGATCTGAAAAGAAAACAGTTGAGCAAACTTAACACCCAAGATACACTTGCCATTGTTTCCAACTATCCCCATTCATCATGGATGGCAGTGCAAGATGGTCGATAGTGACTGTTATCCCACCATAAATGTCAATCTAAGCCAGGATCCAGCCATAAGTTGAGAATTCTGCAATTGCCTGTTGTGGGCCTCTGAACCCACAAACCATTGCCAGGGGCAGGAACTATCTATGTTGGGAGTTCCTGCACCCAGGCCCTAAGTGAGATTCCACACATGGTCATCAGATACACACATGGCCATGCCATGGATGGAAGAGGACCCATCTGGGGATCCTAGATGGCATTAAGGCTGGACCCTTAAAGAAAATTTCTGCTATTACTTTTTTCCAGGAAGGGGGAAGGGCCCTTAATAAACCCTCACTTGCTGAGCCACCTCTGTTGGAGCCTCTCATGTAGTACCGAGGGAGTACCACACTGTCGAAGATGCCATCTTTTGGATGAGATGTTAAACTGAGGTTCCAACTACCCACTCATATTTTTTTTAATTCATTCATGGGATTTGGGCCTCGCTGGCTATGTCAGCATTTATTGCCCATCCCTAATTGCCCTTGAGAAGGTAGTGGTGAACTGCCTTTTTGAACCGCTGCAGTGCTGTTAGGAAGGGAGTTCCAGGATTTTGACCCAGCGACAGTGAAGGAACGGTGATATAGTTCCAAGTCAGGATGGTGTGTGTCTTGGAGGGGAACTTGCAGGTGGTGGTGTCGCCAACCATTTGCTGCCCTTGTCCTTCCAGTTGGTAGAGGTCGCAGGTTTGGAAGGTGCTGTCTAAGGAGCCTTGGTACATTGCTGCATTGCATCTTGTAGATGGTACACACTGCTGCCACAGTGCGTCGGTGGTGGAGGGAGTGAATGTTTGTAGATGGGGTGCCAATCAAGCGGGCTGCTTTGTCTTGGATGGTGTCGAGCTTATGAGTGTTGTTGGAGCTGCATCCATCCAGGCAAGTGGAGAGTATTCCATTACACTCCAGACTTGTGCCTTGTAGATGGTGGACAGACTTTAGGGAGTCATGAGGTGAGCTACTCGCCTCAGGATTCCTAGCCTCTGACCTGCTCTTGTAGCCATGGTATTTATATGGCTACTCCAGTTCAGTTTCTGGTCAATGGTAGCCCCAAGGATGTTGATAGTGGGGGATTCAGCGATGGTAATGCTGTTGAATGTCAAGGGGAGATGGTCATTGCCTGGCACTTGTGTGGCGTGAATGTTACTTGCCACTTATCAGCCCAAGCCTGGATATTGTCCAGATCTTGCTGCATTTCTACACGGACTGCTTCAGTATCTGAGGAGTCACGAATGGTGCTGAACATTGTGCAATCATCAGCGAACATTTCAACTTCTAACCTTATGATTGAAGGAAGGTCATTGATGAAACAGCTGAAGATGGTTGGGCCTAGGACACTACCCTGAGGAACTCTTGCAGTCGTATCCTGGAGCTCAGATGATTGACCTGCAACAACCACAACCATCTTCCTTTGCACTAGGTATGACTCCAGCCAGTGGAGGGTTTTCCCCCTGATTCCCATTGACTTCAGTTTTGCTCGGGCTCCTTGATGCCATACTCGCTCAAATGCTGCCTTGATGTCAAGAGCAACCACTCTCACCTCACCTCTTGAGTTCAGCTCTTGTCCATGTTTGAACCAAGGCTGTAATGAGGTCAGGAGCAGAATGGCCCTGGTGGAAACCAAACTGAGCATCACTGAGCAGGTTATTGCTAAGCAAGTGCCACTTGATTGCACTGTTGATGACACCTTCCATCACTTTACTGATGATTGAGAGTAGGCTGATGGAGTGGTAATTGGCCGGGTTGGACTTGTCCTGCTTTTTGTGTACAGAACATACCTGGGCAATTTTCCACATTGCAGGGTAGATGCCAGTGTTGTAGCTGTACTGGAACAGCTTAGCTAGGGGCGCGGCAAGTTCTGGAGCACAGGTCTTCAGTACTATTGCCGGAATTTTGTCAGGGCCCATAGACTTTGCAGTATCCAGTGCCTTCAGTCATTTCTTGATATCACATAGAATGAATCGAATTTGGATGCAAGATATCCCGTGAGACTCTTAAAAAATAGCAGGGGAGGTCTGTTTGTAAAGGGTTCTTTTTATGTTGTCTGACATAACATCAATGAGATGCGTGGAGCCCAGTTTGGTTGAAGATCTCAAACAGGTTTATTTACAGCTAAACTATTATACAGCACAGACCTATTTACAGAACATGCCTTGTGGTGTTACTGTAGCAGCATGACTCTGCCTCTGAGTTACATGACTACGTATTGGTACTTAGCTCATTAGCACACTAAGATCTTAAAGGGATATCACAATTTAAAAAAACCAATCGTACAACATCGCCCTTCTTTCCAAAGCTAAATCTTATACGTTAAAAGAAAAAAAAACATAAAATTAGATAACATTAAAATTATTTACAAAGGATAGGGATTATGAACTTTACAAATATAGGGGCCCAAAAGTCCCTATATCGTCTCAATGGTTTGACAACTTTAGTTTAGTTTAGAGATACAGCACTGAAACAGGCCCTTCGGCCCACCGAGTCTGTGCCGACCATCAACCACCCGTTTACACTATTCCTATACTAATTCCATATTCCTACCACATCCCCACCTGTCCCTATATTATCCCTACCACCTACCTATACTAGGGGCAATTTCTAATGGCCAATTTACCTATCAACCTGCAAGTCTTTGGCATGTGGGAGGAAACCGGAGCACCCGGAGGAAACCCACGCAGACACAGGGAGAACTTGCAAACTCCACACAGGCAGTACCCGGAATTGAACCCGGGTCGCTGGAGCTGTGAGGCTGCGGTGCTAACCACTGCGCCACTGTGCCGCCCAGATCTTCCAGATCTGGTATTGGTATCACCTTCTAGGCACGTGGATTTCACCCTTGTCTGTCCTGGGTTTGCAGGCATGTTGTCTATGCGTTGGTTGCCATCCTGTTGTTCTGTCACACCCCCACCGTCGAAGCATGCTTCCTCGAGTCTGCCATGCACAATTGGAGTACTGCACACCTCTCTCAGTTGGCGTCGGTTCCTTCTCAACAGCACTCCACTAGATGTTGTAATCTCGTAGGAGCTAGGCTCACCACACATTCCAGACACCTCTGCAGGCAACCATGTTTTCATTGTGGGGTGCATGTCCCTGATCTTTTGTCCTGCACATAGCTGAGGTAGTTCCACCCTGCGTGTCGGTCATGCGCCATCTTCATTCTCCCCTGTTTTTCGAGCAGTGTCTCCTGCATCTCGGAGAATTTGGACAGATGATGGCTTGGCAGAGTCATCTGCACTTGTTTGCCAAACATGATCTCTGCTGGTGACGGTAAGCCCATATCCATAGGTGTAGCTCTGAGGTATAACATGGCAATACGAAAATCTGTAATGTGGTGAGGACGTCATATGATCCACGCCCCATTTGGCACACATATCCCTGAAAGGTTTGCCTGTATACACTGTGGCCCATTGTCAGAAACAATTTCTTCAGGTGCACCCAATAGACTGAATATGGCACTCAGTGTGTCTGCGACAACCGCACTTGAAGTGTCTTTTACCTGCCTGACAATTGGAAATTTAGAGAAATTGTCAGTGACTAAAATAAAGTCGTCTCCAATGACGGAAAATAGATCAGTGGCGATTTTGGACCAAGGGACTGATGGAATCTCGTGAGGATGTAGAGGTTGTTTGCGTTATTGTAGCTGGTGGCTCTGGCATGCCTCGCACATCCTCACTAACCTTTCAATGTCATGATCGATCCCTGGCCAAGAAACAGTGTCTCATGCCAGTCGCCGCGTTTGCTCTATGCCCATATGGCCCAGGTGAAGTTGTGGCAAGATGTCCTGTCGGAGAGCTTTGGGCACAATCACTAGTTTTCCCTTGAAGGTGACGCTTCTCGAGATACCAAGTTCATCTCTATAAGGCTAAAAACATCTGAGGGTTTCTGGCACCTCTTTTACTGTTTCAGGCCATCCTTCTATGATGACTCTCCACAGTGCCTTCAGTTGTGGGCCATTTGCTGTTTCTGATTGTGGTTGGCCACATTTGTGCTGACCAAAATGCACTAAATTGATTTTGAGCACATCTTCCACCGCGATGTCCATACTGTCTACTTGTAGATCCAGTGGAACTTCTTCATTCTTGCTCAAGTTTGGCAATCTGCTCAGCATATCTGAGGTGACCATTTTGGTATCCGGTTTGCAGCAGATGTCAAAGTTGTACCCCAGTACATTCACTAAGAGTCGCTGTAGTTGTGGTGATGCATTTGTCAATGATTTGCACCAGATCATCTCCAGTGGTTTTTGGTCACTTTCCACCATGAACTGCTTGCCGAGCAGGTAGGTGTGGAACCTTGTGATCCCAAACATCAGAGCAAGTATTTCATGCTCTATGTTTGAGTAATTAGATTGTGCTGAGGATAAACATCTGGACCCGAATGCAATTGGTTTGCCATCCTGCAGGATGTACGCTCCTAGCCCTTTCTGTGAGGGTCAACGTCCAGGCTTGTCTTTTTCCTTGGATCATTGTACTGCAGGGTACAGGTTTCTGCTGACAATGCTTGTTTGAGAGACTCAAACAGATACTGATGGTCCTCCTGTCATACAAAGGATACGTCTTTCTTTAGGAGATCTCTCAGCGATGATGCTTTGTCAGAAAAATTTGAAATGAATGGTGCCAAAAAGTTGAAAAATCCTTGGAAGTCTTCCTTGCCTTGTGGAGTAGGCATATGCCTTACATCTTCAACTTTGCCTGGGTCATGACGGATTCTGCAACCCGAATAGATGGAGCCAAAGAAATTGATCTGACTTACACTCACCTGACACTTCTTGATATTAAAAACAAGCCCTTTGAGATGAGCTACTGCCATCAGGGAATGGAGATTTTGATCATGTTTTTCTTTGGTTTTGCCCGTTACACCAATCTCATATGCAATGTATATGCAGCCAGGTATGTTTTCGATAATTCTGTCCATATATTGCTGAAACAGATCTTGACTGACAGATAAGCTGAAGGGTAGTCTCTGGAAGCAATATCTTTCAAATGGTGTTCTGAAGGTGGTGACTTCTTGAGATTCCTTAGTTAGGTGTACCAACCAATATCCATGTTTGGCATCCAACTTGGAGAAGAATTTGGCTCCCGTGAACTTGGGATTCAATTCCTCTAATGTCGGATCTTTTGGGGGCATCTCTTTAGGGAGAGGTTTAGATGCCTCGAATCTAGACATACCCTGATTGCTCCATCCTTCTTCAGTATGTAATTGAGCTGCACCAATCTGTGCTTTTTTTATTCATTCATGGGATATGGGCTTCGCTGACTAGGACAGCATTTATTGCCCAACCCTAATTGCCATTGAGAAGGTGGTGGTGAGCCGCCATCTTGAACTGCTACATTCATGTAGTCCTTAATGATGACATAGCTTGTAACAAGCAATTACATTTCAGGTGAAATCACTTCTCATTCTTCTAAACTCTAGAGAATATAGGCCCATTCAACTCAATCTCTTCTCATATCGCCCCTTCATCCTAGGAATCAATCTGATGAAATTTTGTTGCACCCCGTCGAAGACATGTATATCCTTCCTTACGTACACAGTACTCCATTCGTGGTCTGACCAAAGCACTAAATAATTGCAAAAAGACTTTTTCATATTCCAAACCCCTTGCAATAAAGACTAATAGACCTTCCTAATTGTTTGCTATACTTGCATGCTAACTTCTATGATTCGTGTATAAGGAATGCCTCTGAATCCCAATATTTCCCAGTCTCGCACCTGTTAAAAAAAATTCTGCTTTTCCATTCTTCCTACCATATTATGCTCCATCTGCCACCCTCTTGTCCAATAATTAACCGGTCTATATCCCTTTGCAGCCTTTTAGCGTCCTCCTCACAGCTTACTTTCCCATCTATCATCAGCAAACTAAAATGTAATACACCAGCAATATATATCAGGATGGTGCGTGACTTGGAGAGGAAAAATGGAAAAGACTTGCATTTATATATAAGGGCGGCACAGTGGTGCAGAAGGGCGGCACAGTGGTGCAGTGGTTAGCACCGCAGCCTCACAGCTCCAGCAACCCGGGTTTGGTTCTGGGTACTGCCTGTGCAGAGTTTGCAAGTTCTCCCTATGATCGCGCAGGTTTCCGCTGGGTGCTCTGGTTTCCTCCCACAGCCAAAGACTTGCAGGTTGATTGGTAAATTGGCCATTGTAAATTTCCCCTAGTGTAGGTAGATGGTAGGAGAATGGTGGGGATGTGGTAGGGAAAATGGGATTTAAAAAAAAAGGGGCGGCACTGTGGTTAGCACCACAGCCTCACAGCTCCAGCGACCCAGGTTCGGTTCTGGGTACTGCCTATGTGGAGTTTGCAAGTTCTCCCTGTGACCACGTGGGTTTCTGCTGGGTGATCCGGTTTCCTCCCACAGCCAAAGACCTGCAGGTTTATAGGTAAATTGCCCCTAGTGTAGGTAGGTGGTTGGAGAATGGTGGGGATGTGGTAAGGAAAATGGGATTAATGTAGGATTAGTATAAATGGGTGGTTATTGGTCGGCACAGACTCGGTGGGCCAAGGGCCTGTTTCAATGACTATATAGCGCCTTTCATGACCACTGGACGTCTCAAAGCACTTTACAGCCAATGAAGTACTTTTTGAAGTGTAGTCACTGCTGTAAATCAGGAACTTGGGTGCGATGGTATTCCTATGCCCTTGACCTCCTAAGTGGTGGTGGGGTAGCAGTGGTGCTGTCCAAGAAACCTTGGCTGCAGTGCATCCTCTGGGTAGCATATCCTGCAGCCACTATGCACTGGTATTGAAGGGAGTCAATGTTTAAGGTGGTGGATGGGCTGCCGTTCAAGTGGACTGCTTTGACCTGGATACTGTCGAGTTTCGTGATGAGATTGCAGCTGCACCCAATCTGTGAAGTGAAGTTTCTGTGCCCTGCAGCAGGCTTTTCAGACATTATTGTGTGCCACCAATTGTGTGTTCTTTAAGCTAACAACATTTAACTCCTGTAGAAAAATGGCAAGTCTTCAATTGGAGGCGTTTCCAACTCTTGGAAACTACATTGTTTAAAGGCGGTTCACCTCAGAAAATCACAGCTGGCTCAGTGCTCATGACACTGATTGGTGCCGATCGGCTTCCTGTGGAAAAATCTTGGCTCAGATATCCAACCTGGGACCTTTCTGGTTTGCTTGGCTCAACTGCTCATGGGGCAAAGCCGATGAACAAAGAAGCCTTTCCTCTTCAGTCTTATTCAGACCATAGTCTTATCACACGAACACACACACATAAACACACACTCACAAGTACGCACATACACATGCAAGCATGCGCACACATTGATGCACACACACTTACATGCATGCACTATACATGCGCACACACCAAACCCATCCTGTGCTTGAGAAGTACTTTGAATGCACTGCCTGCAAAAAATTGGAAACCAACAGCTTGGAGTTTTGCTAACCATGTTAGTGACATATAATGGCAGAATATCAATACTACAATAACTTTATTTCATTATATTGACATGCTGTCCAATTTGGATACAGTTGAACCTTTCCATGATGACCAATTAAAATGTCAACAGTGCACTGAACAGCAAGATGTACAGCTCGATCCGTCTCCAACCCAAAAGGGACTCATCAGTACATTCTTCTTTCTGCTTCCTACAGAGACTTGAGCTCATAATTCAGGTTGATAACTCAGTGCATTTTTGATGGAGTGCTGAACTGTCAGAAGGGCCAACTTTTAGATAAGAGGATAAAGTAAATTCTGCTAGAATCTGAGTGTAGAGTTTTTCTTTTTCCTTGCTCTTTGGATGTGGGCAACATGAGCAATGCTACATGTATTGCCTGCCCTAGTTGCCCTGAGGACATTGAGAGTCAGATAACATGGGACTGAAGTCACATGTAGGGATGGCAGATTCCTTTACTCAGAGGCACATTGCAAATTCGTTGGGTTTTCACATTCTTTTTATCCGATGCCAGCCCACAAATGACCAGATTGACTGAAAGTGGTTTTACAACTGGGGTATAAAACGCCGGGCCGAAAAGACGGGGTAACCCTGCCTTGGCATTTTCGTGCTCCCCGCTCCTCCCACCCTGAGCGATCCTCCATTGTTTTGAAGCCTAAGTTTCCTGTGGAAGGATCTCTGTCCCTTTAAAGAAGGAGATCCCACTTCCAAGAGCTGCCAGCCTATCCCAGGGCCTACCACAGCGGTGGCACTGCCGGTACTTCAGAGGCCTTGGATCCAGGCCTGACGGTGAAACCCTGAACCTCAGGTAAGGGAGGCAGGGTCACGAAGGCCAGTCCGAAAGTCCTCTGCAAGGGGGATGGGTGTGAAGTCAGGGGAGGGGTGTCCACAGAATTGTCGGTTTTACTGGCGGAAATATTCCGTAGGTCACAGATTGCCCATGAAGGAGGGATCCGCCCTCCCCCTAGCCCAAAGGGAGTACACCTTGCTTTACAAGTCACCCTCCCTGCGTGGCAGAGGCACCTCCGCCATTGGTTGGACCCCAGTGGCATGAGAAGTGGCCATCATAAGGCCACTTAAGGGCCTCAGTTAGCCTCTGGGCAGAAAGGCCATTGTTGGCCTATACCGACCCCAGGAAAATTGTTTAGCGTCAGGCCCTCTGACACCCACCCCCCCTCGCCACCTGTTGCAATTTTATGGGCCCCACCGCCTCTGACCCCGTCTCAGTGGGGCCCACAAAGTCTGATGTGATATCTCAGCTGGAGACACCAACAAATCGAAGGGTTGAGAGAACCTGTTGATGGTTCTGGATAGCAAAGAGTTTTATATAAAGAAAATTATTTTGGTAGCAATTTATTTTTGTAGCACTGTAATAATACATTTGTATCTTGTCAATTATAGCACAAATTCACACCATTACCCTTACCATTGTAATTACACAGTATTTAATTATGTTACCACCAAATATGTCATTAACTCAGTAATTACTATGGAAGGTATATATAGAGAAACTCTGCTTCTCTCTCCACAGATGCTGCCAGACCTGCTGAGTATTTCCAGCATTTCTTGTTTTTATTTCAGATTTCCAGCATCCGCAGTTTTTTGCTTTTATATATAGAGTCATTACGGCACAGAAGGAGTCTACTGAGTCCATTACGACTCTCTGTAGAGCAATCCAATCAGTCCCATTCCCCCGCTCTATCCTCATAACCATATAAATTTATTTCCCTCAAGTGCCCATCCAATTGCCTTTTGAAATCATTAATCGTCTCCGCTTCCACCACCCTCATAGGAAGCGAGTTCCAGGTCATTAACCTTTGCTGTGTAAAAACGTTCTTCCTCACATGCTCCCTGTCCTCTTGCCCAAAACCTTAAATCTGTGTCCTTCGTCCTTGCAACATCAGCTAATGCGAACAGCTTTTTGTCTACCTTATCTAAACCTGTCATAATCTTGTACACCTCGATCAAAACACCCCTCAATCTCCTTTGCTCCAAGGAGAACAACTCCAGCTTCTCCAATCTAACCTAGTAGCTAAAATTCATTATCCCTGAAATCATTCTAGTAGATCTCCTCTGAATCCTCTCAAGGACCCTCACTTCCTTCCTAAATTGTGGTGACCAGAACTGAACGCAATATTCTAGTTGTGGCCTAACAAGTGGTTTATAAATGTTTGGGATAACTTCCCTGTTTTTGTACTCATAACCCTATTTATGAAGCCCAAGATCCCATATGTTTTGCTAACTACTCTTTCAATATGTCCTGCCACCTTCAAGGATCTCTGCACATGGACCCCAAGGTCCCGATGTCCCTGTACACTCTAGAACTGTGCCATTAAGTCTACATTGCCTCTCCCTTTCCCTTCTGCCAAAATGCATCACTTTACACTTCTCTGTACTAAATTCCATCTTCCACTTACCACTGTCTACCATCCTTTAGTCTAAACAACAACCATTTACCATAACTCACTGTTTCTGTCCTTAAGCCCAAGTTATTGTCCAAACTGACACTGACTATTCCTCCTATTCCATGAGCCTCAATTTTGTTAACCAGTCTTTTATGTGGTACTTTATCAAAAGCTTTCTTAAAATCCAAATAGACAACATCCATTGCTTTCCCTTCATCAACCTTCTCTGTTACTTCCTCAAAAAACTCAATTAGTCAAGCACAATCTGCCTTTTATAAATCTGTGCTGGTTCTCCTTAATTAACTCAAACCTCTCCAAGTGCCTGTTGATTTCCTTTCCCTGATTATTGTTTCTAAAACCTTACCCACCACTGATGCTAAACCGACCAGCCTGTAGTTACTAGGACTGTCCTTACACCCTTTCTTGAATAAGGATGTTCACATTTGCCACTCTCCAATCCTCTGGCACCTCCCCTGTATCCAGGGAAGATTGGAAGTATATGGCAAGCCCTTCCGCTATCTCTACCCCCAGTTCCTTTAGTAACTTGGGATGGAAGCCATCTGGACCAGGCAACTTATCCACTCTAAGCATAACCAACCTTTCCAGTGCATTTGCTGACAACACAAGCACTAGGTGGCGCAGTACCTGCACATGCCCAAATGCAGCCTCATGCATTGAAATGTCACTGTCTGCGACGTTTTTGGCAGCTGCCAGTAGTAAAGATGGCGCAGCTCAATTTATCACAAAACAAAAACAAATGAAACCAAAATGTCCACTGTGGCTACGATCGCCGTCAACAGTACCCCGCTCTCTCCTGCCATCGCGCTTCTCTTCACCACTGCCTCCCATGCCCATCTGCTCGCTGCTTGCTCCACATCTCACAACTTCTACCCCCTCAGCCACTCGCTTCCCACTTCACACCACCAACACCTCCCTCCCCCTCCGACCCGTAGGACACTCGCACCCGGCCTCGCCACTTCCTCCCCTCTGCTCCCCTCTCCCTCCTGCTTCTGCTCCCCACTCTGTCCCGCTCGCAGACTCTCTCCCCTCCCCTGCCTATCATGTCACTCTCTCGCTGCCCCGCTTCCACCGTGTGGGGAAGAAAGGCAGTGATTATGGGAGGGAATGGGAACCAGAAGCAGGAGGAAGCGGGGAAGCAGAGGTAGAGTAGAGGGGAGGAAGTGGCGAGGCCAGGAGCGAGTGGCCCACAGGTAGACGGGGGTGGGGGGAGGCAGGATGAAGTGGGGAGCAAGCGACTGAGGTGGGAGAAGTGGCGAGGCCGGGAGCGAGTGGCCACAGGTAGGTGAGGAGGTGAAACGGCAAGCGAGTGGGCACGGGGGAGAAGTGGTAAGGCAGGGAGCGAGCGGTGAGCAGACGTAGTAATATGCGATGACATTTTCGCATGCACGCATGAATTAGACCTGGCAATCCGGGTACTAACATAGGCTGCGCATGCAGCACCAAACTGACAGCAAGGGTCCGTTCTGCACATGTGCGAAGCTGGGAGCGCTCTGATGACGTTGGCGCTGGGTTCCATTTTACCCTGGCTAGATCCCTTCTCATCCCATTGAAGTTAGCCCTCTTCCAATTTAAAATTTCTACTTTAAATTATTCCTTGCTCTTCTCCATTACTCATATAAACCTTATGATACGATGATCACTCTTACCCAAGTGTTTGCCCACAGACACTTGGTTCACTTGGCCCACCTCAATCCCCAGCACCAGATCCAGCAATGCCTCCTTCCTAGTTTCATCGAGAATATACTGATCAAGGAAGTTCTCCTGAACACATTTGAGAAATTCCTCTCCTCCTTACCTTTTACTCTAACATTATACCAATTGATATTTGGGTAATTAAATAAGCCACATTATTGGAGTCTGTTATTATGGCTCATTATTCTGGAGCAAGCATGTTTATAAATCAAACCAGTACATTTTATGAGGATTGGTTAAGAAATACAGAAAATAAGATGCAATTAGGAATTGGCAAAAACCCTCTAGCTATTTGACTGCAAACTCCTGGCGTGCTGACCTGAATGAACCTAGAAATTACTGTCAGCAATGCCTTAGTTCACAAATATTTAATGCGTTTCTGTAACATTCCTTCCCCCACAGGGTTTGCTGAGGTGTGAACCTACTTAGTATCAATGGAAAAAATACCTGCATCAAAAATAGACTGGCTGAAGTGCATTGCATTGTTATTTCTCTTGTTATACTGCCATGGCAAAAATAAAAAATAAATGTGTGGCTTTACTTTTCATCCTTCACACAAAAATAAATATAATGCCTATGTGATGGAACTTGGAGTTAAAATCCAGAGGGTCATTTTGTCATTGGGCAATAGTGTAAAATGGGTGATATCTATTTCTTTTTAATTCATTCATGGGATGAGGGCGACACTGGCTAGGTCAGCATCTATTGCCCATCCCTAATTGCCCTTGAACTGAGTGGCTTGCTAGGCCATTTCAGCAGGCATTTAAGAGTCAACCACATTGCTGTGAGTCTGGAGTTAGATGTAGGCCAGACCAGGTAAGGATGGCAGATTTCCTTCCTTAAAGAACATTAGTGAACCAGATGGGGTTTTAAACAAAAATTGACAATGGTTTCATGCCCACCATTAGATTAGCTTTTTTTAATTGCAGATTTATTAATTGAATCCCAATTTCACCATCTGCTGTGGTGGGATTCAAACCTATGTCCCCACAACACCAGCCTGGGCATCTGCATTACTAGTCTAGTAACATTACCACTACTCCACCTTATGTATTCAGCTGCTCCTTTTACATCAAACTCATAATCCAAGCCATAATCGAAGAATGTCTGACATTCTCTTCTGTTGCACATTTTTCCTGACATTGAAAGTTGTGGGTTCAAGTCCCGTGGGATCAACTTGTTTACAGAATCTAGGCTGATGCTTCAGTACCCGTGTTGAGGGAGTGCTAAAATGTCTGAGCTGCCATCTTTTAGGCAAGACTTTAAATCAAGGCTCTGTCTGCCCTCTCAAGTGGATGCAAAAGATCCTATGGTACTACTTGGAAGAATGGCAGCGGAGTTGTCCCCAGTGTCCTGGCCAATATTCATCACAAAACCAGATTATTTGGCGATTATCTCATTATTGTTTGTGGGACCTGCCCATGCGCAAAATGATAGCTGCATTTTCCTACATTAAAACAGTGATTACACTTCAAAAGTACTTCATTGGTTGTGAAATACTTTTGCATATTCTGAAATTATGAAAGGTGCTATTTAAAGTAAGTCCTTTCTTGTTTTTCTTTCTTTAAGAAGAGAACTGAGCAACTGCTCTCTGTGGCAATCCAACCCTAGCCCACTGACTTCCTTTAGGCAGTGTCTTCTAAAGCTATGAACCAAGCACCAGGTCTGATATTTCCTAATTTGTCATAAACAATAAGCACCTGATATTGCCATTTTATCCTAGTATAGAAAGAAAAAAAAACTTGCTTTCCATAACTCCTTTCACATCCTGAGGGCATCACAAAGGGCTTTACAGCCATTGAAGTACTTTTTGAAGTGTAGTTATTGTTGCAATGTTGGAAATGTGGCAGCCAATTTGCACACAATCTCCCACACACAGTAATGCGATAATGTCTTTTCAGTGATGTTGATTGAGGGATAAATATTGATCAAGACACCAGGGATAACTCCCCTGCTCTTCTTTAAAATAGTGCCACAGAATCGTTTACATCCACCTGAAAAGGCAGACAGGACCTCAGTTTAACATCGCACATAAAAGACAGCATCTCCAGCGGTGCAGCATTCCTTTGGTACCGCACTGCAGTGTCAGATTTGCTTTCTGTGCTCAAGTCTCTGGAGTGGGTCTTGAATGCACAGCTATCAAATTCCATGACGAGAGTTCTACACAGAGAACCACAGCGGCTACTGACAAAGAAGGAAGAAAGGATGTTTCACAGGACCTTTCAGGTCCTTGGGACATCCCTAAGTTCTTCACAGCGATTCATTACTTTTGAAATATCATCACTGCAGGAATATATTGATACTGTGCATGCTTTAATCTTGGAAATTTGGGTTCGATTCCAGCTCTGATTGATGGGATGAAGATCTCCTCTCTCTAAGGTGATCACACTCGTCCAGCTAGCAAGTCACATTAAGGTTGGAGTTACGTCTCGAACATTGTAGGCAAACTTTTCTGACATCCACTCGTTGCGAGCATGGCTCCCCACTGGGGTTGGCTGTGAGATCACAGAATCATCTCTTCTTTTAGCTGTAAGGATTGCACACTGTGTGAATTCACTTAATTCCTCGTGGGTATGACCCAACAGCTCAAAATTGCTCCTAATTAACAATTTTGTTCAGCACGACCACAGGGATAGTTGGACACAGAAAAATGTCACATTGGTGCGGTGAGGAGCGCTGATTTGAAGTCGAAGCTAAAGGTTTATTGTCAGACTGGGATAGGGAACTTTACTTCACAGCTGGCTGTGCTGCAGCTGACCTAGAATGATAGAATTCGACAGAAGGAGGCCATTGCATATTCGTGTTTGTCAAGGCTCTCTGAAAGAGCAATTCACTTAGTTGCAGTTCCCTACCAATATCTCATACCCTTTAACAGTTTTCTTTTTCAAATATTTATCATTTTTTTTTATTTTTAAAAGGAAGCTGTTATGAATTCTGCTTCCAATATCCCTGGAGGATATCCGAAAGGAAATCTACCATTCTTACTCAGTCTGTCCTTCATGTGACAGCAGACTAACAGCAATGTGGTTGACTATTGACTGCCCTCTGAAATGACCTAGCAAGCCATTCAGTTGTCAAGAAGGAGGCTCATCCACACCTTCTCAAGGGCAATTGGGATGGGCAAGAAATGCTGGGCTTGCCAGTGGCAATCGCGTGGGTGAATAAGAAAAAAGGACATCCTAAAAAAAGTCTGGATGAAGAAACTTTCTTCCCACCTCTCCCTTCATTCTTTAGTTGATAATCTTAGATTGATGCCCTCTGTTTACTGACTCAGAAATTAGTGGAAAATCTTCTTCCTGAATAACCTTATCAAGACCCTTCACAATTTGGAGCGACTGGGAGTGTTTGCTGTTGAAACTGCTCCATTCCCCTGTGCAAATACATTTCATCTTGATGAGCACAAACAAATGAATGTAGATTCATAAAAATAAAAAGTACACAAATCATCCACTCATCCTGGGGTACATTACACGATAATAAAGATAACAGTAGGATGTATTTTCTGGCCTCTTGAGCATCTCTGATATTCATTGCTCTACCACTGGTAGCCACGCCTTTTGATGCCTGGGTCCTAAGCTCTGGAATTCCCTCCTTAAGTCTCTTGCCTCTCTCTCCTCCTGCAAGACGCATTTTAAAATCTACTGCTTTGACCAAACTGTTGGTCACCTGTCCTAATATCGATATGTGTTTCAGTGACAAATTATGTCTGATTACACTCTTGTGAAGCACCTTGGAATGGTTTACTAGCTATATTCTATATAAATCCCTCTCCAGAAATTTAATTCGAATCTTTTGCCTTTATTGTAGTAAAATATAAAAACGTAAGTTGGTATTAGAGCAGTTGCATGGGATCTTTTTCAACCGATTAGGTTAACAGAATTAGCATAACCCGGTTGGCCCTACCTACCTAGATACCATGACCATATATAAAGTTGCAGATGACACAAAACTTGAACTATCGTGAACTGTAAGGAGGATAGTGATAGACTTCAAGAGGACATAGACAGGCTGGTGTAATGGGTGGACACTTGGTGAGTGCTATTTAATAGAGAAGTGTGAAGTGATACATTTTGGTAGGAAGAACAAGGAGAGGCAAGATAAAATAAAGGATGCAATTCTAAATGGGGTACAGGAGTAGAGGTACCTGCAGATATATGTACACAAATGGTTGATGGTTGCAGGGCAGGTTGAGAAAGCAGTTAGTAAAGCACATGGGATCCTGGGTTTTATAATAGGGCATAGAGTACGAAAGCAGGGAAGTTATGGTGAACCTTTATAAAACCCTGGTTCGACCTTAATGGAGTATTATGTCCAATTCTGGGCACCACACTTTAGGAAGGCATCAGAGAGAGTGCAGAAAAGATTTATGAGCATGGTTCCATGGGTGAGAGACTGCAGTTACGTGGATGGATTGACAAAGCTGGGGTTGTGCTCCTTAGAGAAGAGAAGGAGAGGAAATTTGATATAGGTGTTCAAAATCATGAGGGGCCTAGATAGAGTAGATAGGGAGAAACTGTTCCCATTGGTGGAAGGGTCGAGAACTAGAAGATACAGATTTGAAGTGATTGGCAAAAGAACCAGAGGCAACATGAGTAAAAACCTTTTTACACAGTGAGTGGTTAGGATCTGGAATACACAGCCTGAGAGTGAGGTGGAGGCAGATTCAATCATAGCTTTCAAAAGAGAATTGGACAAACACCTGAAGAGAAAGAATTTGTAGGGCTATGGGGAAAGGGCAGGGAAGTGGAACTCACTGAGTTACTCTTGCAGAGAGCTGGGACAGGCTGAATGGCTTCCTTCTGTGCTGTAACTATTCTATCATTCTATGATTCTGTGAGCTGGAAATTGGGTGCAATCGACACACTTCACTAAGTTAGTGTAACACCTGTTTCGAACACTTGGCTGTGAACTGCACTCATAACAGAATACAAGTGTTGAACCAGCAAATGAAAACTAACAATACAGAAATTAGTCAACGCCTATGTAATTTACTAACTGTTATTTTAAGTGCCTTGGCCAATATTTATCCCTCAAACAACATTACTGAATAAACAGACTATTTGATCAACATTGTACTGCTGTTGGTGGGTGTAGTATATCGTAATATCTTTTGTATACTGCCCTCTCTGTTGGGAGCTGTAAATAAAAAACATTTCCAACATGGCTGCTCCCAGTTAAGACCTCATGTTAGTTTTATTCTGAAAATACAACAGAAACATGATGTAGAGAGGCTGGGATTGATTGATTTTTTTACATTTCATTTGAGAGATTACAGTCTGAAGAACATTCTGACACACCTTTTGGAACTCCCAAAGTCAATTTGAGGAAGTCTGAGCAATTTGAAAGATTACTTCATGTGTCTGCAATTTATTTTCAGCCACAACTCAGTGAGTATGTAATTTTAAAAATATGGCAGTGAAGACATATTTTGGGACAATGGGGGAATTCAACCCTAACAAAGGGGACTGGAGTAATTATGAATGAAGGTTACACATTTGTCTGCAAGCTAATAAAATCCTAGATGAGGATAAAGTGAATGCTTTTCTGGCCATGATAGGTCCAGATGTGTTTGAGATGGTGTTTAACCAATGTTGCCCACGAGACCCCAGTACTTTGGACTATTCTGAAATAAATGAGATCCTAAACTCATATTATGGCTTGACCACGAATGAAATTGCACTCCGAGTTGCATTCCATGGAGGAAGCAGTTGCCAAATGAGCCTATTGCAGATGATATTCTTGAGTTAAAGAAACTTTCTCATCACTGTGGTCATGATGCAAACTTAGAACTTAACCTTAGAGACACATTAGTTGGAGGTCTAAAGAACAGTGAGATCCAGGCCAAGCTTTTGTGTAAAGGCAATAAGTTGACATGGAAGGAGACCTGTGATGAGGCTGCAGTCATAGAAATGGCAGGAAGAGATAATGGCAGATTGCAAGGAAGTTCTTTTCCTCAGCCAGCAGGAGAGGTTCAATAGATTTTATCAGAAAGGCAGCCAAGTTCACAGACTCAAACAATAAATTTAGATGCTATTGTTGCCTGGGTAACCACCAACCATTTAAATGCTCCCATTTCCAGTCAAAGTGGGAAAGTTGGTGATATCTAGATGGCATGCAGGAGTAGAGGAAACAGTAATGCTCCAGATCACAGCAATGCACCAGGTCGAGGTCATGGTAGACCTAAAGCTAGTTCAGAAGCCTGGAAGTACTCAAATGTGCATATGGTAGATATTGAAACAGAAAAATTATGTTATCGAGCAGGTAAATCAAGAGTTGTACTCAGTCAGAGAACAAGAAAAACAGCATATGGAAGTTAAGTGAAAAAGGGCTGAAGATATAATTCCAATACCCATAGTAAAAATGAAAATCGGAGATATACAACTTAGGTTTGTTGTGGATACAGCTGCAGCAGTGTCTGTTATCTCAGAAGAAGAGTACAAGAAGTCCCTAAGTTATATTCCCTTATGAAAAACTGGTGTGAAACTGACTAGTTATTTCAATAACAGCATTGCAGTATTAGGTGAAGTGAGTGTTAGTACAATGATGTATTCTATTATTTTCCATTGGTAGTAGTAGGAAGGAACAAAGTCTCCCTCATGGGAAGACATTGGCTTAAGGAAATACATTTAATCTGGCCCAGTTATTTACAGTTAGGGATCAATGAGAGTACGTCTGATATTGAGGAAGTGAAGACAGAGCCCATGAGTTACCTATAAATTTACAGAGACAAATGACATGCCAGTGTCTGCCAGAGAAATTTCTGAAGAGACTTGCAAAGATGTGGTGCTCAGTAAAGTACTCTATTATGTCATGAATGGCTGGTCTAAAGAGTGTGATGATGAGAAATTGCAGGAGTATTTCACACATAGAAATGAACTAAGTGTAGATCAAGGTTGTCTGCTATGGGGTTTAAGAGTCATTATTCCACCAAGGTTTAGAGAAAAATTGTTACAGGAACTTCAACAAGAGCATACAGTGATAGTCCTTATAAAAGCAGTAGCAAGAAGCTATTTTTGGTATCCAAAGGTAGATAGATATATTGAAGAGTTGGTAAAAAGTTCTGAAGCGTGTCTCAGAATGAGAAATGATCCAACCAAGGTTCATTTTATTCCATGGTCAAACACAAGAAAATTGTGGGAACGGGTACCATGTCAATTTCTTTGAAGTGGAAGGTAAACAGTATTTTGTTTTGGCCAATAGCTACAGCAAATGGATAAATGTTGAGATTTTTCCCAATACCACAAGTGCCAAAACTATTGAGATTTTGAGAAGTTGGTTTACAATTTATGGATTGCCAGAGATGTTGGTGTCAGATAATGGTCCACAGTTTACGTCAGAAGAGTTTGAGATATTTCTGAGTAAGAGCAGAGTCAAACACACTCTAATACCACCATATCGCCCAGCATCAAATGGTGCTGCAGAAAGAAGTGTACAAATTGTGAAGAAGTCTTTGCAGAAGTATTTGCCCGGTGACAAGCGAGGCAGTAATGTCCACATTTCTCTTCAACACAGGCTATACAATTTTCTCTTTTTTTACAGAATAACCCCGCAGTCTACAACAAGTTGCTCACCTTATGAATTAGTGTTTAAACAAGCTCCTAGGACAAGGTTTGTTTGCTTAAGCCAGACGTCAGTAGCAAGGTAAGAGTAATGCAAAACAGAGTGAAGATGAGTCATGATACTCGAAACATGAAACTTAGAGAGTTCAGTGCAGGTCAGAAGGTCATGGTGAAAATCCATCGAGGTGATAAGGCGAAGTACGTCTTTGGAGTTGTTGTAAAAAGACGAGGGGCTGGATTTTACCAAGCTAACGACATTGGGCTCCATGGCAGGGAGGGCTGGTAGATTGTTCCAGCAGAGGCCTGCCACAGAGGCTGACACTAGGAAGGCCAGGCCCGATCCTCCTGGAGGCGGCAAGGCTCTGTTGCAGCTCCCCACACCCCCGCTACTGGGTCACGGGAACTGAATTACAGTGGCAGCTGGCACTCCTGCACCTTCAATTCTCCGTCCGGGGAAAACCGACGTGACACTGGTGGGGAGGGGGAAGGAATTAAGATTTTTCAGTGCGGGAGGGTGGAAACAGGGTCAAATAAATATAATGCATGTAGGGGATGGTGGGAAGGGGTGAACTTTCAACTTTGTGCAGTCTGGTGGGCGGTGGGGAAGGTCAGATTTAAAAGGTTACTGTTTTATGGGGGAAAGGGCAAATAGTTAATGTCATTGTTATTGGGGGTGGGAAAGTGGTGCTAGAAATTTATTTGATAAATTTTGGGCGGCATATCTTTAAAAATGTAAATATGCTGGCAGGGCTGGCTGTCCTTGAAAAATGGTACCAGCACCTGCACACAGGAAGCTGATGCCATTGCTGGCAATAGACAGCGCACCCCCACCACGTGATTGGGGGAGAGGGCATTGCCAGGCTGCCCTGGCTTTTTAAATGAGCCACCGTGAAGGAGATTGCGGTGGCTCTTTGGCATGCGGCTCGCCATTTTTTGAGTTTGCCACCAAAATCGGTGGCGGGCTTTTCAAATCCAGCCCTCGGTGTATTCACATATCTAGTGAAGGTTGAGACTCTGTGTCAGTGTCATGTCGATCATTTGATTGAAAGAGGAAATCTGACAAATGGAGAGCATGAGAAACCTCTTATAGTCCAAGTTCCGACAGTTCCAAGAGAAAGTCAGGAAGAAAGCGAAAGTCACAAAGAAATGAAAAGTTTTCCGGTATCATAGAATCCACTGGTAGAGCAAAGTAAGTCAGGTTCTTTAAGATGAATCAATCAATTTCACAGTCCCAATCATTCAGTGGAGCTGGTAATCAGAGTCAAAGTTCAGGGCTGACACAGTCTGAGACGTTGGGAGAGCAGAATCAAGCGAATGGAAATGGAAGACGATTCACAGACAGGAAGAAAAAGAAACCCGATAGGTTAATTGGAAGTATGGGGGAAGAAGAAATTATTTGTTTCTTCCATTACTTCTTGTCAATGATGATATTTTTCTTAAAGACATACTAGTGTTAAGGAAACCAATTTTTTAACATATAAATTACTCTGGAAATATTGGTTATGTATGTTTTCATTAGTAACAACGAGCATGCAACTCAACGTGTTAAATTTCAGAGTATTATTGTATTCTGGGAAATTATGTACAAATACCATTTTACAGTTACTGTTTAAGTTTATTATAAGTGGGGAGGGAGTGTAGTATATGGTAATATCTTTTATATACTGCTTTTTCTGTTGGGAAGTGTAAATAAAAGTTTTTCCAACATTGCCGGTCCCAGTTAAGACCTCATTTTAGTTTCATTCTGAATACACAACAGTGGGAGCTTGGTGTGCACAAGATTGCTGCCACATTTCAACAGTGACTACACTTCAAAAAGAACTTCATTGGCTGTAAAGCACTTTGGGATATCCTGAGATTGTGAAAGGCTCCATATCAATATAAGTCTTTCTTTCATATCTGTCCCATCAACAAGATTGCCTACTTCCACCTCCGTACCCTCATCCATGCCTTTGTTACCTCTAGACTTAAATATTCTCCTGGCTAGTTTCCCATTTTCTACACTCCATAGACTTGAGCTTGCCTAAAGCTCTGCTGCTTATATCCTAACTTGCACTAAGTCCCACTCACCTCACTGTGTTCTCTGACCTACGTTGGCTTCCAGTCCAACAATGTCTCAATTTTAAAATTCTCATCTGTGTTTTCAAATACTCCATGGCCTCACTCCTCCAATTGTGACATTTTGCACCTCCCCTATTTTAATTCTTCACCATTTGGTAACCATGCCTTCATGCCCAAAACTCCTGAATTGCCTCACTAAACTTCTCTGCCTTCCGATCTCTTTTCATTTCAAACACTCCTTAAACTTACCTCTTACCAAGCTTTCATCTATCTTAACATCTCCTTATGGGGTGAAACTTTGCTTGATAACACACCTGTAAAGTGCCTTGGAATATTAAAAGCACTCTATAAATGCAAGGTGGTATTGTTGTTTTGTTTAGCTGAAACAGGAGACAATGATCAAGTCAACACTTCCAATCTGCCAATGGCTGTAATTTACTTGATAACCACCCCATCCACACTCCCAACACAATAGTGTTTGTTAAAGCAAAGAGAAGTCTATTATTCCCGAGCAACACTTAATGAGGTGGTCATTGGAAATAATGAGCTAAACTTTTCTAATCTGGAATCTGAATGAGCTAATTGGGAATTCCAGGCAATGGGGACTAATAAAGAAATCAATTAACAACAAATGTAGTATGATTGGGCTAATTAAGAGGGAAAATAGTAAACTGTGCATAATATATCCTGGACCCTTCCCTCAGGGAAACAATGTAAAATGAAATTTGAAGCTGTATGAGAGAGAGCTTGAGAACAATGCCGTGAGGAAGGCTTTGAAATTTTGTTTCAAGGCATTTCATAAATCCTTTCTGTATTGATCAATACCAGAGGACAATCTGGTCATTCACATTTTTGTATTTATTCTAAATATTCACAGAACGAGGGCAGGACCAGACCTCGTTATGCTCATTTTAGAAAGAAATTGAGCGCAAGCTTATCCAAAACTTGGACAAAAATTACACAATATTGGTGTCAGCTCAGTCAATAGCATACTTGCCTCTGACACAAGAAATTGTGTGTTCAAGCCCCAAAAAAGAAAAGATAGACTTGCATTTATATTGCATATTTCAGAACCACTGGATATCTCAAAGTGCTTTGCAGCCAATGAATTATTTTTTAAAATGTAGTCCTGTAGTCATGGAGGAATCACACCAGCCAGTATACACACAGCAAACACCCATAAACAGCAATGTGAGAATGGGCAGATAATCTGTTTTTGTGACGTTGATTGGAGGATAAATATTTAGCCAGGAAAACTCCCCTTTTCTTCTTTGAAATAGCCCATAGATAGGATCTTTTACATTCACCTGAGGCCCCAGTTTAATGTCACAGCCAAAAGACAGCACCTCCAATAGTGCAGCAGTCCCTCAGTACTGCACTGGAGCATCATTCTTGATTTTTGTACTCAAGCCCTGGAATGGGAACTTGAACCCAGAACCTTATGACTCAGAGACGAGATTGCTACTAACTGAGTCACAAGGTTCTGGGTTTAAGTCTGGAATACAGTTAAGGCTTGTTCCAGATATAATCGAGGCTGGGAGAGCTGCACTGTTATCTTACAGATGAGATATAAAACTGAGGCCTCAACTGCTCTCTCAGATGGATATAAAAGAACAAAGAACAGTACAGCACAGGAACAGGCCATTCAGCCCTCCAAACCTGCGTCGATCTTGATGCCTGTCTAAACTAAAACCTTCTGCACTTCCGGGGACCGTATCCCTCTATTCCCATCCTATTCATGTATTTGTCAAGATGTCTCTTAAACGTCGCTATCGTACCTGCTTCCACCACCTCCCCTGGCAGCAAGTTCCAGGCACTCACCACCCTCTGTGTAAAGAACTTGCCTTGCACATCCCCTCTAAACTTTGCCCCTCGCACCTTAAGCCTATGTCCCCTAGTAACTGACTCTTCCACCCTGGGAAAAAGCTTCTGACTATCCACTCTGTCCATGCCGCTCATAACTTTGTAAACCTCTATCATGTCACCCCTCCACCTCCGTCGTTCCAGTGAAAACAATCCGAGTTTATCCAACCTCTCCTCATAGCTAATGCCCTCCAGACCAGGCAACATCCTGGTAAACCTCCTCTGTACCCTCTCCAAAGCCACCACGTCCTTCTGGTAGTCTGGTGATCAGAATTGCACGCAATATTCTAAGTGTGGCCGAACTAAGGTTCTGTACAGCTGCAACATGACTTGCCAATTTTTATACTCTATGCCCCAACTGATGAAGGCAAGCATGCCGTATGCCTTCTTGACTACCTTATCTACTTGCGTTGCCACTTTCAGTGACCTGTGGACTTGTACGCCCAGATCTCTCTGCCTGTCAATACTCCTAAGGGTTCTGCCATTTACTGTATACCTCCCAACTGCATTAGACCTTCCAAAATGCATTACCTCACATTTTGTCCGGATTAAACTCCATCTGCCATTTCTCCGCCCAAGTCTCCAACCGATCTATATCCTGCTGTATCCTCTGACAATCCTCATCATTATCCGCAACTCCACCAACATTTGTGTCGTCCCCAAACTTACTAATCAGACCAGCTACATTTTCCTCCAAATCATTTATATATACTACAAAGAGCAAAGGTCCCAGCACTGATCCCTGCGGAACACCACTAGTCACATCCCTCCATTCAGAACAACACCCTTCCACTGATACCCTCTGTCTTCTATGACCGAGCCAGTTCTGTATCCATCTTGCCAGCTCACCTCTGATCCCGTGTGACTTCACCTTTTGTACCAATCTGCCATGCGGGACCTTGTCAAAGGCTTTACTAAAGTCCATATAGATAACATCCACTGCCCTTCCTTCATCAATCATCTTCGTCACTTCCTCAAAAAACTCAATCAAATTTGTAAGACACAACCTCCCCTTCAGAAAACCATGCTGTCTCTCGCTAATAAGTTCGTTTGTTTCCAAATGGGAGTAAATCCTGTCCCGAATAATCCTCTCTAATAGTTTCCCTACCACTGACGTAAGACTCACCGGCCTATAATTTCCTGGATTATCCTTGCCACCCTTCTTAAACAATGGCACAACATTGGCTATTCTCCAGTCCTCTGGGACCTCACCTGTCGCTAATGAGAATGCAAAGATTTCTGTCAAGGCCCCAGCAATTTCTTTCCTTGCCTCCCTCAGTATTCTAGGGTAGATCCCATCAGGCCTTGGGGACTTATCTACCTTAATGCTTTGTAAGACACCCAACACCTCCACTTTTTTGATATTGAGATGACTGAGACTATCTGCACTCCCTTCCCTAGGCTCATCATCCACCAAGTCCTTCTCTTTAGTGAATACTGATGCAAAGTACTCATTTAGCACCTCGCCCATTTCCTCTGGCTCCACACATAGATTCCCATCTCTGTCCTTGAGTGGGCCAACCCTTCCCCTGGTTACCCTCTTGCTCTTTATATACGTATAAAAAGCCTTGGGATTTTCCTTAATCCTGTTTGCCAATGACTTTTCATGACCCCTTTCAGCCCTCCTAACTCCTTGCTTAAGTTCCTTTCTACTGTCTTTATATTCCTCAAGTGCTTCATCTGTTCCTAGCCTTCCAGCCCTTACGAATGCTTCCTTTTTCTTTTTGACTAGGCTCACAATATCCCACATTATCCAAGCTTCCCGAAACTTGCCAAACTTATCCTTCTTCCTCACAGGAACATGCTGGTCCTGGATTCTAATCAGCTAACGTTTGAAAGACTCCCACATGTCAGATGTTGATTTACCCTCAAACAGCCGCCCCCAATCTAAATTCTTCAGTTTCTGCCTAATATTGTTATAATTAGCCTTCCCCCAATCTAGCACCTTCACCCGAGGACTACTCTTATCCTTATCCACATGTACGTTAAAACTTATGGAATTATGGTCACTGCTCCCGAAATGCTCCCCCACTGAAACTTCGACCACCTGTCCAGGCCCATTCCCCAATACCAGGTCCAGTACAGCCCCATCCCTAGTTGGACTATCTACATACTGTTTCAAGAAGCCCTCCTGGATGCTCCTCACAAATTCTGCCCCATCCAAGCCCCTAGCACTAAGTGAGTCCCAGTCAATATAGGGGAAGTTAAAATCACCCACCACCACAACCCTTTTACCTTTACATCTTTCCAAAATCTGTCTACATATCTGCTCCTCTACCTGCCGCTGGCTGTTGGGAGGCCTGTAGTAAACCCCCAACATCGTGACTGCACCCTTCCTATTCCTGAGCTCCATCCATATTGCCTCGCTGCATGACCCCTCTGAGGTGTCCTCCCGCAGTACAGCTGTGATATTCTCCTTAACCAGTAATGCAACTCCCCCACCCCTTTTACATCCCCCTCTATCCTGCCTGAAGCTTCTAAAGCCTGGAACATTTAGCTGCCAATCCTGCCCTTCCCTCAACCAAGTCTCTGTAATAGCAACAACATCATATTTCCAAGTACTAATCCAAGCTCTAAGTTCATCTGCCTTACCTGTTATACTTCTCGCATTGAAACAAATGCACTTCAGACCACCAGTCCCGCTGTGCTCAGCAACATCTCCCTGCTTACTCTTCCTCTTAGTCCTACTGGCCTTATTTACTATGTCCTCCTCATTTATTTCACTAGCTGTCCTACTGCTCTGGTTCCCACCCCCCTGCTACACTAGTTTAAACCCTCCTGAGTGACGCTAGCAAGCCTTGCAGCCAGGATATTTGTGCCCCTCCAGTTTAGATGCAACCTGTCCTTCTTGTACAGGTCCCATCTGTCCCTGAAGAGAGCCCAATGGTCCAGATATCTGAAACCCTCCCTTCTACACCAGCTGCTCAGCCACGTGTTTAGCTGCACTATCTTCCTATTTCTCATCTCACTGGCACGTGGCACAGGGAGTAATCCAGAAATTACAACCCTCGAGGTCCTGTTTTTTAACTTACTACCTAACTCCCTAAACTCCCCCTGCAGGACCTCATCACTCTTCCTCCCTATGTCATTGCTACCGATGTGTACCACAACCTCTGGCTGTTCACCCTCCCCCTTCAGAATGCCCCCTGTCCGTTCAGAGACATCCTTGACCCTGGCACCAGGGAAGCAACATACCATCCTGGAGTCTCTTTCACGTCCACAGAAGCGCCTATCTGTGCCCCTGACAATAAAGTCCCCTATAACTATTGCTCTTCTGCACTTTGTCCCTCCCTGCTGAACAACAGTGCCAGCCGTGGTGCCACTGCTCTGGCTGCTGCTGTTTTCCCCTGATAGGCCACCCCCCCCCCCAACAATATCCAAAACGGTATACTTGTTAGAGAGGGGGATAGCCAAAAGACCCCACTGCTCTTTACTCCCTCTGTCTATGTGAGATTTCTCATACTGTATCACATAAGCTGAGTACTCCCAGGTAACCCTGAAAGCAGGCCATAGTTACAAACTTCTCAAGTTACAAATAACCAAGCTTTAGCTTTCGTTTGGCTTATCTCCTGATTAACCAGGATGCCTCAGTGACAAAGTAAAGCCTATTGTTCACTATTCCCAACTCCTTGTCCAATTACTGATGGACCTTTCTCAATGACAACTTACTGTGTTTACAAAGCTCTTGTATCATCCCTTTTTACATGTTTTTAATTTAAAGCTTCCCCCAGGAAGCTTTGATCACTCCTGCATAACAAACTAACTGTTTAAATTCTCTGTAAAGCCCAAGCTGTGCAGGACTTGAATATGCTGCTCCCATATCTGGAGAGTTGCACTATCTTAACCCATTCTTTCCCAGATCAAACTGCGCAGTGCTCTGGTCAGACCACACTTCAGAGTATTACATCCAATTCTGATCGCTAAGACACAAGGAAGACATTTAAGTGTTAAAGGCATAAAGTTGATCGCTAAGGTTAGCGATCTAAGTTTTGCAGACAGACTGGAGAAACTTGTTTTTTCATCTATAAAATGAGAGTGAATTTAGAGAAATATATAAAATTGTAAATTGTGTAGATAAAATACATTTGAAGCATGACTTTAAATTACATTGTGAGAGCTCGTTCAAGTTAGTAAAATGCCAATTGAGGACTGATATTAGGAATCTGCTTCTTCATGCAAAGAGAGATCAACGCATTGAATAGATTACATTGAATAGATTCCCAGTCAGAGTAGTGGAGGTAAAATCTCTGTGGGGACTTTCGGGCCACGATGCATGGGTGAACTAGATGGGCCAAATGGCCTCCTCTATTTTATGGTCTTGTGACTTCGAAATTACGAAACTCCCTTGGCCTTTACTTGCTCCTATAATCGATTGGCTTTAGAAAGCCTTCCTTCCTTTTCTTCTACTCTTTTCAACCTCAGTGATGCCCTGCAATATAATCCTTGGCCTTTCACCTAAGTTGCTCAATTAAATAAAAGATACACAACATGTAAACTAACAAGTCTGTTGTTTTACTCTGATACTTTGTAGTTTCAAGTATGACAAATCACACCAAATAGATTCGGAACAGAATTTTGACATTGTTTCATGTCTCATAAATTGGGCAATGCCTTGCAGCGATACAAATATGGTTCCTGGTACTCATCTCTGAAATTAAGCTAATTCTTCTGTGCTTACAGATAAAATAGGTTGACAGCGATTCTTTGATGGCCTCAACATAGATATTCAAATGAATAAGGGTGATGGCCTATCTGTTAGACCACAATTGACTGCTTTTTGGACTTGAGCCTTATATGGACCTGACTGGATAGCCTGGCTTTATGCAGATTATTGATTCCGAGGAAGGTTTTGGGCAACCATTTCAGATCCTTCACTGCAGAATGCCATTAGGAATTGACATCTTCAATCAAAGGAATATTAGAAGAACAATGAAGGCCAATACATGATAGAAGTAGGGATGAATGTGGATGCAGGACATTGACTAAACTTGACATGAACAGGCTTTTGTTCTGGATCAATAGATAAAGAGCCAAAGTTAGTGTAAGGGACAAGGCACTGACAAGATGCAAACCTGAGTTCAGCCAGATATAGGGGCAAAAGCCAAGAAGTTACACAATGACAATGAGTGTTATCGACTTCTTCGTGGATTTCTTTATCACTAAGATCGAGACCATCTGCTCAGCTGCCTCTACCGCATCCCCCCCTTCCACTAGCTCAAACCTCCACTAGTTAAACTTCCTGTCAAGTTCCCCACTGCCCTGAACTTGCATAGTTATTTAGTGTCTCTTCCATCTCTCTTCATGCCCTCTCTGGGCTCATCTTCTCCATGATACCTACCTCCTGCGCCCTTGATTCTATTCCCACTAAACTGCTGACCACCCAACTTCCCCTCCTGGTCTCCATGTTAGCTGATATTGTTAATGGCCCTCTCTCTCTTTAGGTGTTGTCCCTCTCTCCATTAAATCTGCTGTCAGCAACCCTCTCCTCAATAAAATAACTCTTGGCCTCACTGTCCTTGCAAACTAGCAACCTGTCTCCAACCTCTCTTTCCTCTTCAAAGTCCTTGAATGTGTTGTCACCTCCCAAATTTGTGCCCATCTTTTCCAGAACTTTTAAAAAATTCTTTCAATGGATGTGGGCATCTCTGGCTAGGCCAGCATTTATTGCCCATCCCTAATTGCCCTTAAGAAGGTGGTGGTGAGCTGCCTTCTGAAATCACTGCAGTCCTTGGGGTGTAGGTACACCCACAGTGCTGTTAGGAAGGGAGTTCCAGGATTTTGATCCAATGACAGTGAAGGAACAGTGATATAGATCCAAGTCAGGATGGTGTGTGGCTTGGGGGGGGAGGAACTTGCAGGTGGTGGTGTTCCCATGCATCTGCTGCCCTTGTCCTTCTAGGTTGTAGAGGGTGTGGTTTTGGAAGGTGCCATTGAAGGAGCCTTAGTCGGTTGCTGCAGTGCATCTTGTAGATGGTATACACTGCTGCCTCAATGCATTGGTGGTGGAGGGAGTGAATGTTTAAGGTGGTGGATGGTGTGCCAATCAAGCAGGCTGCTTTGTCCTGGATGGTGTTGAGCTTCCTGAGTGTTGTTGGAGCCTCACTCATCCAGGCAAGTGAAGAGTATTCCATCACACTTTTGATTGTGCCTTATGGACACATTGGTGGACAGGCTTATGGGAGTCAGGAGGTGGGTTACTCACTGCAGAATTCCCAGCCTCTGACCTGCTCTTGTAGCCACAGTATTTATGGCGCTGGTGCAGCTCAGTTTCTGGGCAATGGTAACCCCCAGGATGTTGATAGTGAGGGTTCAGCGATAGTAATGCCGTTGAATGTCAAGGGGAGTTGGTTAAGTTATCTCTTATTGGAGATCATCGTTGCCTGGCACTTGTCTGGTGTGAATCTTACTTGCTACTTATCAGCCCAAGCCTGAATGTTGTCTAGGTTTTGCCACAAATAGACACAGACTGCTTCAGTATCTGAGGAGTTATGAATGCTACTGAACATCGTACAATCATCAGCAAACATCCCCAACTTCTGACCTTATGATGGAAGGAAGGTCAATTATGAAGCAGGTGAAGATGGTTGGGCCTAACCACTACCCTGAGGAACTCCTGCAGCGATGTCCTGGGGCTGAGATGATTGACCTCCAACAACCACAACCATCTTCCTTTGTGCTAGGTATGATTCCCACCTGTGGAGAGATTTCCCCCAAATCCCATTGACTCCAGTTTTGCTAGGGCTCCTTGATGCCATACTTGGTCAAATGCTGCCTTGGTATCCAGGGCAATCACTCTCACCTCGAGTTCAGCTCTTTTGTCCATATTTGGACCAAGGCTGTAATGAGGTTAGGAGCAGTGTGGGCCTAGCGGAACCCAAACTGAGCATCGGTGAACAGGTTATTACTGTTTAAGTGGCATTTGATGGCACTGTTGACAATTCCTTCCATCACTTTGCTGATGAACCAAAGTAGACTGATAGGAGAGTAATTGGCCGGATTAGATTTGTCCTGGTTTTTGTAGACAGGACATACCTGGGCAATACACTATGTAACACGAATGGATGATCAATTTGAGTCAGTTTCCCACTGGACGGGCTCTGTTAAAATGATCTGCCTTTGGTGTCTGAAATGGAATAATGTTCTATTCCTCATAACTTAAAGCCTCGACCACACAGCATAAACAAAATATGAAATGATCTGAAAGTTTAGGTGGAAATTGTAATGAGTGTAAATGACAGAGAGATTGAAGCCTGATGACGGGGCAGGTATTTGCTCACAGATAAATGGACAGTTAAAGAGAGAAGTAGGTACGGGTGAAGGAAAATGGAAAGAAAGACAGATGAAGGCCGAGGGATAAATGCCAAGTAGCTACAGCTCGGGAGACTTTGTGGGGAGTCCATAGCAAGGGGCCATTCAGGGGTGATGTCAGAAAGCACTTCTTCAAAGCTCGGGTCGTGGAAATCTGGAACTCTCTCCCCCCAAAAGGTTTTTGAGGATGGGGGCCAGTTGAAAATTATTTGGCAAGGATGTTAAAGATTATGGAACCAACGTGGGTTAAGTTACGAATCAGCTTGAGTGGCTGAATGGCCTACTCTTGTTCCTATGTTTCTAATAGCTCTAGTTAAAGTCTTTATGTATCACTATTGTTACAACCGCGGTTGGAGCAACGCACTGTCAATTCAGTCCTGTCACTCCACAGGTCGCGGCATATTATTAAGCTTTCACACCCAATCGGAAAACAGCCAAATTAAACACTCTCGTAACCCCAGAATGAAACAGACCAAACCAGGTATCTTTAGACAACAACAAATTAGCTATTTATTTTTTTAAAATCTTAAACACTATTAAGATAAACCTATGTCTAAAGACCTTATAACTTCTTATTTTAACCTAACTCCCGCATTCACACACAACCCGCATTCACACCCATACACTCAAAAACTAACAATAACCGGTTTTAAAAGTGGAGTTTTTAAAAATTAGCTGTCTCTTAAGAATAAATAAAATAAGTAAGCTTTTGTAGGTTATGTTCCTGATGGATGAGGTCTTCTACTGTAAAAATAATCAAAGGTCACTCTAAGTCTTCATGTGGATTTGCTGAAAATAGTCCTTCAGTAGATAGGCATTCAACTCTTCGGCTGTAATAGGCATTAAATAGTTCTTTGAACGATGAACACAACAATACAAACCTTTTTTGAAAAAGAAGACTCGTCTTCTTTACTTAGGAAATTAACTTGGCTTGTAGCTCCTTGTAGAATTTTTGCTGAGAGGAAATAGACAGCTTTCTTCTCGTCAGTCCGCTTTGCTGGAAAGTCTTTCAGAACTAACTGGTTTCAGCCAATTTCTGCCAGTTCCACACACAGCCAATTAGAAACATTACCATGTGATCTCTCTCCCTCCTGCTGTTGCCCAGGGTAACAAAAATGCAGCTGTGGCACACGGTGTCTCCAGAACCTGCTCTCCCATAAAGGTGCACTGTTTTTAACAGAGTCTTAAAGGTACACACACTGTTTTTTAACCTGAGGAGAAAAATAATTACAGGTCATGACACTACATATGTAAAAGCATGAGCGCCATGATGCCTTTTTTTGGTAAGCATATGCTGTGGGACCAGGAAGTTGTAAATTCAGTCACTGGTCTGCGCTGATCAAGCTAAACCCAATAAAAACAGACAGTATGTGTGCTACCATTGGGCTCATTGACCCTGTGCTAGAGAAAGAACATTTTCTCCCCTGAGCACATGCAGCCGTGGATAGTGGATTATGATCTTGATTGCTTTTCGGTCACTTTCGTACAAATAGGAATGTCAAGTCAGAGCAGGAATAGGCTCAGTTGGGCTGCCCACATAGTAGTACAGTCTAATGTTAGCATCAGATGTTCAGAGTGGATACCTAGGTGGGTTATTAGAGTGCCTGCTATCGTGCATGAATTAACACACCCATCAACAAATGTTGAGGGAGAAAGTGAGAAGAAGGACAAAATATATTGCTAACAAACACATTAACAAAGTGTTTATTCAGATGCCTGAAAGCATTTATTGCCTTGGATGCTCTGGGATTCCTACCATTTCTTTCTTAATTAAATTGCATAGAAGCTTATAAAAGGGTTCATAAACGGCTCTTTGGGAACTAGAGTACAACCTCAATAGAAAAATAATGGCTTCTTTCAGCCTCACATATTTTCTTCTTTGTTAATTTTCTTTATTTGAGCAACTGCTGTGAAGCCAGGAGAATAACCGACAACAGAATCAATGAAAACTTCTTAATTTTTTTTTTACAAAGAAAAGAATAAATCACAGCAATACCAAATTAAGAAGCTTATGTCTCTCTTTGAAGATGGTTTCCGCCATGATGCCTTCTTGAAGCAAGTCCCAAAATGGCCACCAAATGGCAAAAAACAGAACAGGTTCACACCTGACTGATGCAGAACTTTACACCAAACAAAAATCAGCAAATTGTTCCAGTGTAAAATGAAAAAAAAAATTTGAAAAGCTATTACAATTTTAATTCTTTATGATAGTTTTACATTAAGTTAAGAAACAGTTATTAAATTGTCCATTTAATATAGAACTCAGCTAGTGGCAAGGCTATATTATTATCTGCTCTCTGAATCCACACTATTTCTTATTCCCTCCCTTCATTCTATTATTCACATTGATTCATTTTGTCTCCATTAGTTCAATAGAAATTAAAATGCATAAGCACAAACCCCACAAGCTCTTACAAAAGATAATTTATCCATTAAAATTCCTAATTTACATACATTTGCTTCAATCAGCCTGTCAGGTTTTAATTACATTCTGCCCCATTAAATACATTAACTCGGATTCCAAAATTATCAGTTTGTCGCAGTCTTATTTGAGCTTGATTGTTACACACTTCAACTTCAATTCTCTCAACTCATTGCTCTCTCATTCTCTTCTCTTTTTATCCAAGCAAATGGATACACAGACTTATGCACACACACACACACACACATGAATACAAACACAAATAAACACAGAGAAAAATACACACACAGACATGAACACGTATAAAAGCACTTGCACCTCAAGCGCACCCACAAAAGCAGGCACACTCCGGCAGCCTTCAATCTAATGAGACGATGGTTTGCGCCTTGGTGGTCAATTCGGTGTTAAACGTTACCTGGTGTGGATCAGGAGAGTCACTGTGGCACGGCAGCCTCTGCCATCCTTGCTGCAGAGGAAGGCAGTGGGCTGAGAAGGATTCGCTGGCCTCTGTTTTTCTCTGGGCCCCTCAGCCAGCTGAGCTTTCCATTTCTCCTCGTCTCTTACCATGCCCCTCAGAACAGTCAGCCGCCAGAGGACTCGGCCGCCGGCAGCTGTCTCCCAGTTTTCTGTGTCAATATCTGATATCATTATATCTCACTTGCAGGTGTCCCTGTAGTGGAGGTATGGACATCCAGCAAGTCATGACCCAGTGGCCAGTTCACTGTTCAGAAGGTTTTTGGGTATGCAGCTGTCATCCATCCAATTTAGTGGATGTGGCGTATTTGGCCTTTCAGAAGGCTTTCGATAAGGTCCCACATAAGAGATTAGCATGCAAAATTAAAGCACATGGGATTGGGCGTAAGGTACTGACATGGATAGAGAATTGGTTGGCAGACAGGAAACAAAGAGTAGGAATAAACGGGTCTTTTTCTGAGTGGTAGGCAGTGACTAGTGGGGTACTGCAGGGATCAGTGCCAGGACCCCAGCTATTCATAATATATATTAATGATATAGATGAGGGAATTAAATATAATATATCCAAGTTTGCAGACGACACAAAGCTGGGTGGGAGTGTGAACTGTGAGGAGGATGCAGAGAAGCTCCAGTGTGATTTGGACAGGTTGAGTGAGTGGACAAATACATGGCAGATACAGTATAATGTGGATAAATGTGAGGTTATTCACTTTGGTTGCAAAAACAGAAAGGCAAATTATCTGAACGGCGATAGGTTGGGAAAGCGGGAGGTGCAGCGAAACCTGGGTGTCCTTGTGCACCAGTTGCTGAAAGTAAGCATGCAGGTGCAGCAGGTAGTTAAGAAGGCAAATGGTATGTTGGCTTTCATAGCGAGTGGATTCGAGTACAGGAGCAGGGATGTCTTGCTGCAATTATACAAGGCCTTGGTAAGACCACATCTGGAGTATTGTGTGCAGTTTTGGTCTCCTTATCTGAGGAAGGATGTTTTTGCTATGGAGGGAGTGCAGCACAGGTTCACCAGACTGATTCCTGGGATGGCAGGACTGATGTATGAAGAGAGATTGGGTCGATTAGGCTTGTATTCGCTAGAGTTTAGAAGAATGAGAGGGGATCTCATAGAAACCTACAAAATTCTAACAGGACTGGACAGACTAGATACAGGAAGGATGTTCCCTATGGCAGGGGAGCCCAGGACCAGGGGTCACAGTCTAAGGATAAAGGGTAAGCCATTTAGGACTGAGATGAGGAAAGATTTGTTCACCCAAAGAGTGGTGAACCTGTAGAATTCGCTACCATAGAAAGCAATTGAGGCCAAATCATTAAATATAATCAAGAAAGCGTTAGATATAGTTCTTAGAGCTAATGGGATCAAGGGAGAAAGCGGGAACAGGTTACTGAGTTTGGATGATCAGCCATGATTGTATTAAATGGCGGAGAGGGCTCGAAGGGCCGAATGGCCTACTCCTGCTCCTATTTTTCTATGTTTCTATGAACGGGGCTAAGCCATTGCAGCCTTCGTTGGGTTAGTATTGAGTGTGTGACGATGGAAATAGTACACTCCAGAACCTCTGAGTTAGTGAACTTGTCCCATCGAGGGATGCCGAGGACATGTCTGAGACAGCAAAGGTGGAAACTGTTCAGCCTTTTCTCCTGCTTAGCCAAAGTTGTCCAGGTCTCACTACTGTAGAGGAGTGCACTGAGGACACAGTCTGGGTAGACTCACAGTTTGATGTTCTCCGTCATTGTTCCATGCTCCCTTACTCAATTTTGACATAACAGCTGCAGTAATGTGCCTGTTGATTTTTTTTATTTTTTCGTGAGATGCGGGTAGCACTGGCAAGGCCAGCATTTGTTGCCCAAACATAAATTCCCTTGAACATTGTGGCTTGCTAGGCCATTTCAGAGGGTGTTTAAGAGTCAACCACATTTACTGTGGGTCTGGAATCACATGTAGGCCAGACCAGATAAGGATGGAAGATTTCCTTGTTAACAGGGCATTCGTGAACCAGATGGGTTTTTACAGCAATCAACAATGGTTTCATGCTCACCATTAAACTAGCTTTTAATTCCAGATTTATTAATTGAATTTAAATGTCATGATCTGCGCTGGTGGGATTCAAACCTATGCCCTCAGAACATTAGTCTAGACATCTAGATTATTAATCTAGTGACATTACCACTATGCCACCGCCTCCCCATTTCAGTATCAACTGATAGATTGCTGGTGATTATGGAGCCTAGATATGTGAAGCTATCAACAACCTCCAGCATCGCTGGTCAAACCAACTCTTTATAGGCGTGAGAGAGTCTGTTTATTTGCCGCTGAAGGCGTTCCCTGGTATGGAATGTTAATCTGGAATTAAAAGCTAGTCTAATGGTGACCATGAAACCATTGTTGATTATTGTAAAAACCCATCTGGTTCACGAATGCCCTTTAGGGAAGGAAATCTGCCATCCTTATCTGGTCTGTCCTACATGTGATTCCAGACCCACAGACCCACAGGTTGACTCTTAAACACCCTCTGAAATGGCCTAGCAAGCCACTCCGTTCAAGGGCAATTATGGATGGACAACAAATGCTAGTTCGGCATAGAGCAACTCTCTGATGAGGACGGCGCACGTTTGCCTTGGATTTCAGGTGGTCAAGGCTGAACAGGTTTCTGCCAGTTCTGGTATGTAAGTAGACACCCTCTGTAGATGAACTGAAGGCATATGACAGCAGCAAAGTAAAGAATACGCCAAACAGTGTCAGCACCAGAATGTAATGCTGTTTGACCCCACTGAGGATCTCAAAGGGTTCTGATGTTGCCCCGTCATAGCTGACCTTATCCCTCATGTTGTCATGGATGGAGGAGATCACACTGAGCAGCTTCAGCGGACAGCCAATTTTCATCAGAAGCTTAAATAGACCACCTCTGCTCACATGATTGAATGTGTTGGTGAGGTCTATGAAGGCAATATATAGTGGTCTCTTTTGTTCACAGCATTCCTCTTGCAGCTGCCGGACTGACAAGATCATGTCGATTGTGGATCTTTCAGTTCTGAAACTACACTGCGATTCAGGATAGATGTGTTCAGTGAAGATCTGCAGTCTGTCAAGGGCAATATGGGCAAATATGTTTCCCACAATGTGCATCAGGGAGATGCCTCGATAGTTGTTGCAATTGCTGTGATTGCCCTTGTTCTTGGACAAGGTCACAAACGTTGCATCGCGCATATCCTGAGGCACTACCCCTTCCCTCTAGCAGAGACCAAGGAGTTTGTGCAGATGCTACAGGAGGGTGGGTATAGTATCATCACCTGGAGTTTTGGCTCCTCCATTGTGGGTTCAGTATCCAGCTCTTCCATGACAGACAGGCTAGAACTTTCTCGGTGATGGTGTTTTCCCTGGAGTACAACTCAAGGTAGTGTTCCACCCATCTCTCCATCTGTTCATTGCAGTCGGTGATGACTTCCCCTCCCTTTGTTTTCAATGGAGCTGTTTTCTTTGCTGATGAACCTCTTGCCTTTTGATCCCATCATACATGCCCCGAGCATTCCCTGTGTTAGAGGACATCTGGATATTCTGGCAAAGTTGTAACCAGTAGTCATTGGCACAGCACCTAGCAGCCTCTTGGATTTTACTTTGAGCTACTCTTAGTGCATTCTGAGCCTTCCCACCAGGATCTTGTAATTGTTACAACAGGTTCCATTACCGAATGGTATGTTGCCTCCCAGGTGCACGGGTCAGGGATGTCTCAGATCGGCTGCAGAACATTCTAAAGGGGGAGGGTGAACAGCCAGTTGTCATTGTGCACATAGGCACTAATGATATAGGTAAAAAACGGGATGAGGTCCTACAAGCAGAGTTTAGGGAGTTAGGAGCCAAGTTAAAAAGTAGGACCTCAGAGGTAGTAATCTCAGGATTACTACCAGTGCCACGTGATAGTCAGAGTAAAAATGAAAGAATAGTCAGGATGAATGCGTGGCTTGAGAGATCGTGCAGGAAGGAGGGGTTCAGATTTTTGGGACATTGGGACCGGTTCTGGGGGAGGTGGGACTATTACAAATTGGACGGTCCACACCTGGGCCGGACTGGAACCAATGTCCTTGGAGGTGCTTTTGCTAACGCTGTTGGGGAGGGTTTAAACTAATGTGGCAGGGGGATGGGAACCAATTGAGGTCAGTTGACAGTAAGGAGGTAGTAACAAAAGCCTGTAAGGAACTAGATAATGAAGTCAGTGTGACTAAGGGGAAGAGCAGGCAGGGAGCAGATGATGAATATAAAGGGACTGGTGGTCTGAGGTGCATTTGTTTTAATGCAAGAAGTGTAGTAGGTAAGGCAGATGAACTTAGGGCTTGGATTAGTACCTGGGAGTATGATGTTATTGCTATTACTGAGACTTGGTTGAGGGAAGGGCATGATTGGCAACTAAATATCCCAGGATATCGATGCTTCAGGCGGGATAGAGAGGGAGGTAAAAGGGGTGGAGGAGTTGCATTACTGGTCAAAGAGGATATCACAGCTGTGCTGAAGGAGGGCACTATGGAGGACTCGAGCAGTGAGGCAATATGGACAGAACTCAGAAATAGGAAGGGTGCGGTAACAATGTTGGGGCTGTACTACAGGCCTCCCAACAGCGAGCGTGAGATAGAGGTACAAATATGTAAACAGATTATGGAAAGATGTAGGAGCAACAGGGTGGTGGTGATAGGAGATTTTAATTTTCCCAACATTGACTGGGATTCGCTTAGTGTTAGAGGTCCAGATGGAGCAGAATTTGTAAGGAGCATCCAGGAGGGTTTTCTGGAGCAGTATGTAAATAGTACAACTCGGGAAGGGGCCATACTGGACCTGGTGTTGGGGAATGAGCCCGGCCAGGTTGTTGAAGTTTCAGTAGGGGACTACTTTGGGAATAGTGATCACAATTCCGTAAGCTTTAAAATACTCATGGACAAAGACGAGAGTGGTCCTAAAGGAAGAGTGCTAAATTGGGGGAAGGCCAACTTTTCCAAAATTCGGCAGGAGCTGGGAAATGCAGATTGGGAGCAGCTGTTTGAAGGTAAATCCACATGTGATATGTGGGAGGCTTTTAAAGAGAGGTTGATTAGCGTGCAGGAGAGACATGTTCCTGTGAAAATGAGGGATAGAAATGGCAAGATTAGGGAACCATGGATGACAGGTGAAATTGTGAGACTAGCTAAGAGGAAAAAGGAAGCATACATAAGGTCTAGGCGGCTGATGAAAGACGAAGCTTTGAAAGAATATCGGGAATGTCGGACCAATCTGAAACGAGGAATTAAGAGGGCTAAAAGGGGTCATGAAATATCTTTAGCAAACAGGGTTAAGGAAAATCCCAAAGCCTTTTATTCATATATAAGGAGAAAGAGGGTAACTCGAGAAAGGATTGGCCCACTAAAGGACAAAGGAGGAATGTTATGCTTGGACTCAGAGAAAATGGGTGAGATTCTAAACGAGTACTTTGCATCGGTATTCACCGAGGAGAGGGACATGACGGATGTTGAGGTTAGGAACAGATGTTTGATTACTCTAGGTCAAGTCGGCATAAGGAGGGAGGAAGTGTTGGGTATTCTAAAGGGCATTAAGGTGGACAAGTCCCCAGGTCCGGATGGGATCTATCCCAGGTTACTGAGGGAAGCGAGAGAGGAAATAGCTGGGGCCTTAACAGATATCTTTGCAGCATCCTTAAACACGGTGAGGTCCCGGAGGACTGGAGAATTGCTAATGTTGTCCCCTTGTTTAAGAAGGGTAGCAGGGATAATCCAGGTAATTATAGACCGGTGAGCCTGACGTCAGTGGTAGGGAAGCTGCTGGAGAAGATACTGAGGGATAGGATCTATTCCCATTTGGAAGAAAATGGACTTATCAGTGATAGGCAACATGGTTTTGTGCAGGGAAGGTCATGTCTTACCAACTTAATAGAATTCTTTGAGGAAGTGACAAAGTTGATTGATGAGGGAAGGGCTGTCGATGTCATATACATGGACTTCAGTAAGGCGTTTGATAAGGTTCCCCATGGCAGGCTGATGGAGAAAGTGAAGGCGCTTGGGGTCCAAGGTGTACTAGCTAGATGGATAAAGAACTGGCTGGGCAACAGGAGACAGAGAGTAGCAGGAGAAGGGAGTTTCTCAAAATGGAGATGTGTGACCAGTGGTGTTCCACAGGGATCCGTGCTGGGACCACTGTTGTTTGTGATATACATTAATGATTTGGAGGAAAGTATAGGTGGACTGATTAGCAAGTTTGCAGACGACACTAAGATTGGTGGAGTAGCAGATAGTGAAGGGGACTGTCAGAGAATACAGCAGAATATAGATAGATTGGAGAGTTGGGCAGAGAAATGGCAGATGGAGTTCAATCAGGGCAAATGCGAGGTGATGCATTTTGGAAGATCCAATTCAAGAGTGAACTATACAGTAAATGGAAAAGTCCTGGGGAAAATTGATGTCCAGAGAGATTTGGGTGTTCAGGTCCACTGTTCCCTGAAGGTGGCAACGCAGGTAAATAGAGTGGTCAAGAAGGCATACGGCATGCTTTCCTTCATCGGACGGGGCATTGAGTACAAGAGTTGGCAGGTCATGTTACAGTTGTATAGGACTTTGGTTCGGCCACATTTGGAATACTGCGTGCAGTTCTGGTCGCCACATTATCAAAAGGATGTGGATGCTTTGGAGAGGGTGCAGAGGAGGTTCACCAGGATGTTGCCTGGTATGGAGGGCGCTAGCTATGAAGAGAGGTTGAGTAGATTAGGATTATTTTCATTAGAAAGACGGAGGTTGAGGGGGGACCTGATTGAGGTGTACAAAATCATGAGAGGTGTAGACAGGGTGGATAGCAAGAGGCTTTTTCCCAGAGTGGGGGTTTCAATTACTAGAGGACACGAGTTCAAAGTGAAAGGGGAAAAGTTTAGGGGGGATATGCGTGGAAAGTTCTTTACGCAGAGGGTGGTGGGCATCTGGAACGCATTGCCAGCGGAGGTGGTAGATGCGGGCACGATGGAGTCTTTTAAGATGTATCTAGACAGATACATGAATGGGCAGGAAGAAAAGAGATACAGACCCTTAGAAAATAGGCAACATGTTTAGAGAGAGGATCTGGATCGGCGCAGGCTTGGAGGGCCGAAGGGCCTGTTCCTGTGCTGTAATTATCTTTGTTGTTTTGTTTATTACGGTGATGTTAGCCTTGAAGCAGTCAGCGTTTTTCTGTTCTTGCCTCCCATATGTTGAGAGAAAGGTATCTTGTAGTCTTGAAGTATGTTCCATTTCGCTTGTGTGGGAATACTGGAGAGTGCCTGCTCAATGGAGTCGAGAAACTGTTGGTTCTTACCTGGGTAGGCAATATGTCTGACAATGATATGAGAACAGCCTCTCTGATTTGAATGGAAAAGCTTCAAGGATTGCATCCTGACCGCGATGCACATCAGAGAGTGATCTGTGTCGGGCTCAGTGCTGTGGTAACTGCATGTATTGAGGATGCTGTTGAAAGAGTCAGGTCTGGTGATGGTCAGGCCCGAGTGGTGCCAATTATCTGACATTGGATGTCTCCAGGTCACTTGTGGCATGCTTTATTCTGAACAAAAATGTTAGTTAAACAGAGTTATGGCAGCAAAGCTGAAGCGGTTTCTGTCCATTTTCATTCAACTTTCCTGTGCTGTATTGTCCGAGGCAAGTGGGTCAATCCTCGTGGTCCTAGTCCACTCTTGCATTGAAATCCCCAGTAGGTAAAGATTTTCTGCCGTATGGATTCTGCTGATAGCAGTGTCAAGCTCCTCATCGAACCAATCTTTTGTCTCTGTAACAAAGTACAGCTTTGAAGCATAGATACTCATGAGGTTAACTGGCCCTGTTGAGTTGAGAGGCGGATAGAGAGAACATTTTCTGATCCATTTGTGGGGGTTCTATCATTGAGAGCAGTGAGTTCCTTACAGTGAAGCCTTTACCCTGCTCACGAGCTTCCTCTGAGGTCTCCCCACCAGATGAACATGTATTGCTTTTCTTTTAGTGATCTACTCTCAACGAGGCTTGTCTCTTGTAGGGAAGCTATGTTAATGTTCAACCTATCAAATTCCATGTCAATCACAGCTGTCTTGTGGGCATTGTCGACTAGCTGCGTTGTCTGTCAGCTCCATGCATGTGGTCCTGATGTTCCAGCTTGCCAATCAAACAGCTGATGTCTTCTTTCTTTTTATTTGTTAGTAGCTGGAGGATTTGGAGGAAGGAGGTGTCAACCTGGAGGTGGGAAGCAGCAACCTGTAGCTGCTGCCTTCGCACACCTGGAGGACAAGACCACACCTACTTTTGTGCCGATCTTGGGCCCGGCTGGTTGGTGCCTTCAACATTAACAACAACATCAAGAGCTAATGGCTAAGGGAGTAAAGTCAAAAAATCTGGAGTGGAGTCCATTAGGCGGTAGGTGTTCCCCTTAAGTTAGCACCTTCCAGCAACTCCTGCAACCAAGTAGGCCCCAGACGTATAGGCTTTTGTCTTTCTTCTGGACACCAGCCAACAAGGTTGAGAGGGGGGTGCAGATGCTAGGCAAGTCTGCAGCTTCTAAAACCATGCCTCGGCTACAAAGGCAGCAAACAAAGAAGGGTAACCTTTTGGCTGGGAAGCTGGAATGTGAGGACCATATGTCCTGGAATGAACAGCAACCCACACTCCACAGCAAGTGTGTGCAAGACAGCCCTGATTGACCGTGAGCTGCACAAGCTTTGGGGTTGACATTGCCGCTCTACAAGAAACCAGATTAGCCAACACAGGCTCTATTCGAGAAGCTAATTACACTTTGTACGGGCATAGAAAGAGTGCTGAAGATCACCGTGAGCGTGGTGTAGGCTTTGCAGTGAGTAACCGGCTGACACAGTCAATTGAGCCACCAGTAGCAACCTCGGAACCTCAACTCCCTGCAGTTATCATCCAATGGAAGTACAGTCAACATCATAAGCGTCTATGCACCATATCTGAAGGACAGAATCTCAGATAAAGAATATTTCTATGACTCCCTAGGTGTCATTCTAAGGAACATCACAAATGGTGAGAGAGTATTCATCCTGGGTGACTTCAACGCACGTGTTGGGGCAGACAGTGATTCATGGTCAACGTGCCTTGGTCATCATGGGGTGGGCAAGATCAATAATAACAGACAACACCTTCTTGAGCTTTGTGCCATGAATGAACTCTGCATCACCAACACCTACTGCCAGGGCAGACATCGCCACAAGGTATCATGCCGTCACCCAAGTTCTGGTCATTGGCACCAACTAGACCTAGTCATCACGAGGAGGTGTGATCTGCCCACCCACATCTACCATAATGCAGATTGTGACACCGACCACTCTCTTATCAGCAGCAGAGTGAAGGTGCACCCCTGAAAGGTCCACAGGTCCAAACATGATGGCCGCCACGTATCAACATCCCTTACATGAGCGATGATGCCAAATACCAGCACTACCCACTCTCTATGGAATGCTTGCTACCCACCAAAGGCTTAATGGGAAGCACCGGTGCCGGCAATGATGAAACTTGGAAGTCACTGAGCCTAATCATCTATGAAGCAGAAGAAGCATCATTTGGTAAAGGCGGAACCCGCAACAAGGGCTGGTTTGAGACCGACTGAGCTGAGATGATATCGATCATTGATGCAAAAAAACAAAACCTACATGATGCGCAACATAAAGCCAGCAGCTAAGACACCACAAGACCTGAATGTAGCCAAGACAGCTGTACAAAGGACAGGGAGACATTGCGCAAACAAATGCTGGATCAGCTTGTGTCAAGAAATCCAAACTGCATGTGACAAAGGAAACCTACGAGCGATGTACGAAGGAATCAAGAGGGCATTTGTCCCTGCCATAAAAGCAAAGACACAAACACATCATATCCTGATCAGAGAACTTCTCTATGCTGATGATGCTGTGCTAGTCGCTCCCACGGAAACTCAGCTACAAAGACTCATGGACTGCCTCTCTCATTTTTTTTAATTCATTCATGGGATGTGAGCATCACTGGCTATGCCAGCATTTATTGCCCAACCCTAATTGCCATCAGAAAGTGGTGGTGAGCTGCCTTTTTGAACCGCTGCCGTCCATGTGGGGTAGGTATACCCACAGTGCTGTTAGGAAGGGAGTTCCAGGATTTTGACCCAGCGACAGTGAAGGAATGGCGATATAGTTCCAAGTCAGGATGGTGTGTGACTTGGACGGGAACTTGCAGGTGGTGGTGTTCCCATGCATCTGCTGCTCTTGTCCTTCGAGGTGGTAGAGGTCGCGGGTTTGGAAGGTGCTGTCTAATGAGCCTTGTTGCATTGCTGCAGTGCATCTTGTAGATGGTACACACTGCTGCCACTGTGCGTCGGTGGTGGAGGGAGTGAATGTTTGTGGATGGTGTGCCAATCAGGCGGGCTGCTTTGTTATGGATGGTGTCGAGCTTCTTGAATGTTGTTGGAGCTGCACCCATCCAGGCAAGTGGAGAGTATTCCATCACACTCCTGACTTGTGCCTTGTAGATGGTGGACATGCTTTGGGATGTCAGGAGGTGGGTTGCTCACCACAGGATTCCTAGCCTCTGATCTGCTCTTGTCGCCATGGTATTCGTATCACTACTCCAGTCAGTTTCTGGTCAATGGTAACCCCCAGGGTGTTGACAGTGGAGGATTCAGCAATTGTAATCCCATTGAATGTTAAGGGTAGATGGTTAGATTCTCTCTTATTGGATATGGTCATTGCATGGCACTTGTGTGGCGCGAATGTTACCTGCCACTTATCAGCCTAAGCCCGGATATTGTCCAGGTCTTGTTGCATTTCTACACGGACTGCTTAGTGTCTGAGGAGTCGCGAATGGTCCGGAACATTGTGCAATCATCAGTGAACATCACCACTTCTGACCTTATGATGGAGGGAAGGTGATTGGTGAAGCAGCTGAAGATGGTTGCGTCCAGGATACTACCCTGAGGAACTCCTACAGTGATGTCCTGGAGCTGAGATGATTGACCTCCAACAACCACAACCATCTTTCTTTGTGCTAGGTACGACTCCAACCAGCGGAGAGTTTTCCCCCTGATTCCCATTGACTTCAGTTTTGCTTGGGCTCCTTGATGCCATACTCGGTCAAATGCTGTCTTGATGTCAAGGGCAGTCACTTTCACCTCACCTGCTGAGTTCAGCTCTTCTGTCCATGTTTGAACCAAGGCTGCAATGAGGCCAGGAGCTGAGTGGCTCTGGCAGAACCTAAACTGAATGTCACTGAGCAGGTTATTGCTAAGCAAGTGCTGCTTGATAGCACTGTCAATGACACCTTCCATCACTTTACTGATGATCGAGAGTAGACTGATGGGGTGGTAATTGGCCGGGTTGGATTTGTCCTGCTTTTTGTGTACAGGACATACCTGGGCAATTTTCCACATTGCCAGGTAGATGCCAATGTTGTAGCTGTACTGGAACAACCTGGCTAGGGGTGCGGCAAGTTCTGGAGCACAGGTCTTCAGTACAATTGCCGGAATATTGTCAGGGACCATAGTCTTTGCAGTATCCAGTGCCTTTAGTCGTTTCTTGATATCACGTGGAGTGATTTGAATTAGCTGAAGTCTGGCATCTGTGATGCTGGGGACCTCAGGAGGAGGCCAAGATGGATCATCAACTCAGCACTTCTGGCTCAAGATGTTGCAAATGCTTCAGCCTTATCTTTTGCACTAATATGCTGGGCTCCCCCATCATTGAGGGTGGGGATATTTGTGGAACCACCTCCTCCTGTTAGTTGTTTTATTGCCAACCACCATTCACGACTGGATGCGACAGGACTGCAGAGCTTAAATCTGATCCGTTGGTTGTGGGATCACTTAGCTCTGTCTATCATATGCTGCTTACATTCTTTGGCACATAAGTAGTCCTGGGTTGTACCTTCACCGGGTTGACACCTCATTTTAAGGTATGCCTGGTGCTGCTCCTGGCATGCCCTCCTGCACTCTTCATTGAACCAGTAGTGTGCATTACCACGATGACCAGTTGCTACAGCAACTTGGCAACGGACACCAACATCAAAAACAACAATTTACAGTGCCAAGGCCCTAAACACTCCTTTCAGGTGAAGCAGCAATTTACTTGTACTTCTTTCAATTTACTATACTGTATTCGCTGCTCACAATGTGGTCTCCTCTACATTGGGGAGACCAAATGCAGATTAGGTGACTGCTTTGCAGAACACCTCCACTCAGTCTGAAAGCATGACCCCGAGCTTCTGGTTGCTTGCCATTTCAACACTCCCCCCTGCTCTCATGGCCACATCTCTGTCCTGGGCTTGCTGCAGTGTTCCAGTGAACATCAACGCAAGCTCAAGGAACAGCATCTCATTAACCAATTAGGCACACTACAGCCTGCCAGATTGAACATTGAATTCAATAATTTCAGAGCATGACGGGCCCCCTTTTTATTTTTATTTTTTTCCCTTTTTCTTTTTTCTTTTTTATTTGTTTATTTTATTTTAGTGTGTTTAGATTGTTTCTGTTGTGCCTACCCACTGTTTTTTTTTTATGTTTGTGCTTGGGGCCAGGCTGTTCATTTTTCTGTCCATTAACCCCCTCTCTGCACTAATGCTTTGTCTTTCAGCACACCATTAACATACCATTTGCCTTTGCTCCATGACCTTCTGGTCAGTTATTCTCTGTGACCCTCTGTCCTATCAACACCTTCTCCTTTGTTATCTCTTGCCTCACCCCTGCTTTTCTTGCTTAAAACCTATTACATTTCTAATATTTGCCAGTTCTGATGAAGGGTCACTGACCTGAAACATTAACTCTGCTTCTCTCTCCACAGATGCTGCCAGACCTGCTGAGTATTTCCAGCATTTCTAGTTTTTATTTCAGATTTCTAGCATCTGCAGTATTTCGATTTTAATTTACAGTGTCACTTGGGAGCTTTTCGTGCTGGATTTGTGGAAGAACCTGCCTCTGAAGGATTGGCCTTCACAGCCATCAACAAAGGTGCACCAAGAGAAGACACCCCACCTAAATGGATTGTTGGCTGCATGTCCATCATCTCTTGTAGATGGAAGGATGCCAACCAAGCAAAGTCTAGTTCAGCCTCTGCCAATGGTAACCCCCTAGGATGTTGACAGTGGAGGATTCAGTGATGGTAATGCCATTGAATGTCAAGGGGAGATGCTTGGATTCTGTCTTGTTGGAGACGGCCATTGCCTGGCAGTTGTGTGGCGCGAATGTAACTTGCTACTTATCAGCCCAATTGTTGCAAGACTTCCTTATTCTTGTACTCCAATCCCCTTGGAATAAAGGCCAACATGCCTGGAACAAAGTGTCTGTCACCATGGACCCAAGGCAGCAGAATTTTCTAACCGCTACCAGTGTGGTGTTATTTAGTGTGATCAGGGGTGAAGATGTCCCATGACCACGGTTTTATTGATGCTTATACTCAAGGAGAACAAGTTACAGGCATGGGAGTGACAAACATGAGTTTTTGTAGTTGAGTTTCAGTGTGAACGACTAGTGCAGCATCATCAATGTAACGGAGTTCTCTGATCAGGGCGTGTTTCTGTCTTTGATTTCAGCCTCACAGTTCTCACTCAGGCCCGCAAACACAAAAACAGATATGTGGACAGGATCACAGATTAAAACAACACATGCAACTAACTATGAGCCTCTTTGTTTTTCCACCACTTCCCAAGATCTATGAGCGTTTCATCCTTTATTTTTGAGACTCCCACAAAATGCAAGATCAGAACTGCTGACACTTTGCTTCTTGCTGACTTGTGGGTTGAGCACTTTTCTGGCAGCTTGTCTCTCCATCCAAATATAACAGGTGATATTAATACATCATTCCAATTTGAGGATTGTGCTGTTGACGTCTGTGTAAAGAACTGATACACCTTAATAACTGGTTATTTGTTGAATCATTGAAACATGAATGATTGTAACATTTTCTTCCTTTGTACCCCAATATTTTTATATCCATCTGTGCCTTCTTTATTCTTTCACTGTTTTGAAGTGTTCTCTGACAGATACCATTGAGATCGTAGCCAAGTGTGGGAGGCACTGAGCCAGATGCTGTGTCAGGTTGGCCAGCATCATAATGCTAAGTGTCCTGAGACAGTTGAGGATATATGAATATACCAGCCTGACATCCAATGTGTTGTGTAATTTGTCCCAATGGATTGTATATGTTTAATTGTGTGTATTTTAATTTGAGAAGCATTTCACCAAATATTACAAAATGCTGGAAATATGAGGGTAATTTCAACGCTGGATGGGAACTCAGCTCAAATGGAGCCAGGGTCCGATTTTCTGATTCATGTCCAAAGGAGTGTTCTCCGCCTATAGCTGAGAATTGTGAGCGCCAAAAGAGTCTGGAGAATTAGGCCTTGCGATTGGTTTCAATACTGGCCTTTATTTCTGGGGCCTGTTTCTCAATCCAGCCTCTTTCTCTCCATTAGATAAAAGGATCATGAGTCCACTGTCGAAAACTGCCAGCAATTCAGCAAAAGTTAACACCAAACATTGTAATCTTGTTCACAAAGATGATCAGGAGAAGAAATGGAAATGTTGCATGATGCTGCGGGGAGGGTGAGCCTCGGAGGCTACATTTAATTACATAAGAAAGTCTACAGCAAGGAAAGGCCATTCAACCCACTCCACTGGGTGTCCATGTATGATTACTCTGCCACTTTATCACCATCACTGATTGACTCCTTCACTATTCTAAGGAACACTACATGTCCTGTCTGGGCACCAAATTTTAGGAAGGATGTGAAGGCATTGGAGAGAGTGCAGACAAGATTCACGACAATAGTTCCAGGGATGAGGAACTTCAGTTACGTGGATAGATTGGAGAAGTTGGGGCTGTTCTCCTTGGAGAAGAGAAGATTAAGAGGTGTTCAAAATCATGAGGGGTCTGGACAGAGTAGATCGAGAGAAACTGTTCCCATTGGCGGAAGGATCCAGAACAAGAGGACACCGATTTAAGGTGAATAGCAAAAGAAGCAACAGTGACATGAGGAAAAACTTTTTTATGCAATGAGTGGTTAGGATCTGGAATGCACAGTGACTGCATTTCAAATTTGCTTCATTGCTTGTAAAATGCCTTCGGATGTCCTGGGGTCATGCAAGTTGCCAAATGTATTCAAACTTCCTTCCTTCCTTGCTTCCTTTCTTCCTTCCTTGCCACACGTCATGCCCATTATCCAAGTCAAATAGCTCATTTACTTCAACCTATCACTCACCTTTCATTATTTTAAAGATTCGCAGCATCTCACCATCTTTAAACCAGCAAAAAATAAAATTGCGTGAACCTCTTTCTGCAAGAAATCCTCAAGCTTCATTCTGGCACTCAGTGAAAATTGGATTCCATTCTCCAACATTGACATCACTTATTTTAATGAACACACAGACAAGAGAAACAAACACAAGAATAGATACGACAGTTAAAAGTAAGTTGAAAACTGAACTTACCCCTCGAGCGAGGGAGTCCTTTGTCAGTTGACACTGGAATCAAAATGGCAATGGACTTGACTTCAAAACACATTATCTGCAGAGATTTCACCGTTACCTAGCAATGGAGACACTTATAGATGACTCTGCTGTAACCTGTTATTTATAATTGGAGCTGTGACCAGCTGTCATCCCGGGCTGAAGCATCTCTGCCACAGCTTCAGGCTGATTGTCTCAGCTGGGCCTCATCCAGTCCCTCAGTCATTCTATCTCAGTTACCTGTATTCACTGTGTTTTTTTGTAGGATCCCAGCTCTATCTCTACGGTTGCAGAGTTTAAGGTTCCTATCTATCAGCAGACCCAAATCACTGAGCCCCTCATCATGAATCACATGGCTGTCATTGCACTCTCAATAGTCATGCAGCTTTGCTCTGGTGTGTATAACTATACTTTAATATTTTGGAAAAATCATTTGTCTTTTCAATATTCCCTTCTTCTGTTGAAGGGGATGATTCTTGTTGGAATACAATTTTACAGCTGGTATCTCATCAATTATTTATCTTTAGGCCTAAATTGTGAATACTCACAGGCTATTCAGCTGTGGAAAGCATCACATGTAAAAGAAATGAAAACAATTTGTGTTTTCGCGCTATTGCCTATCACCATAAAACTAAACTGGACCAGGCACACAAACACTATGGCTACTAGAACAGGTCAGGGGTTGGGTATTCTGCAGCAAGTAACTTGCCTTCAGAGTTCCCAAAGCCTTTTCACCAACTACAAGGCATAAGTCACGATGTAATAGAGAACTTTCCACCTGGCTGGATGAGTGAAGCTGCAACAACACTGAAGAACCTCAACGCCACCCAGGACAAAGCAATTTGCTTGATCAGCACCCCATCCACCCAAACATTCACTTTGTCCACCACTGGCAGAATGTGACTGCAGTGTGTACCATCTACAAGAAGCACTGCAGCAACTCATCAATGCTTCTTCAGCAGCACTTCAATACCTGAAACTTCCAACATCTAGAAGGTCAAAGGCAGCACGAGCACGGGAACACCATCATCCTCAAGTTCCCCTCCGAGTCACACACTATCCTGACTTGGCCATTTATCACCATTCCTTCACTGTCGTTGGACCAATATCCTGAAACTCCTTTCCTATCAGCACTGGATTTACCTATACCCCATGGACTGCAGCAGTTTAAGAAGAAGGCTCACCACCACCTTGTCAAGGGACAACTAGAGATGAACAATAAATAGTGGCTTTGCCAGTGATACCCACATCCTGAGAATGAAAAAAGAGTAGAGGGTAGTGTCCACCTTGTGTTAACCAAATGCTCACAGTGATAACTGTGTGATGTCAAGTGTTTCTGATCGGAAATGATTCCTGTGTTTTGGGATTTTGTGATGGAGCTCTTATTCCAATCTCATTAATGTTCATGTTTTAGTCCTTGGTGGCACTTATCCAGTTATAGAGAGATACTACAGCACTGAAACAGGCTCTTCAGCCCACTGAGTCTGTGCTGACCATCAACCACCCATTTATACAGATCCTACATTAATCCCATATTCCCTACCACATCCCCACCTTCCCTCAATTCTCCTACCACCTACCTACACTATGGGCAATTTACAATGGCCAATTTACCTACCAACCTGCAAGTCTTTGGCTGTGGGAAGAAACCGGAGCACCCGGCGGAGACCCACATGGTCACAGGGAGAACTTGCAAACTCCGCACAGGCAGTACCCAGAACTGAACCCGGGCCGCTGGAGCTGTAGTACTAACCACTGCGCCACTGTGCCGCCCATGACCTGCATGAATTTAGATCACAGCCTATGAAGTATTTTTGTGTGGTGTCACTGTTGTACTGCAGGCAAATGCAGCATTTAATTTGTGCACAGCAAGGTCCCATTAATAACAATGAGATAAATGACCTGAAAAACTCTTTAATGTGATTGGTCAAAGGTTAAATGTTGGCTAGCGCAACAGAACTCCCCAGCAGTTCTTTCAATAGTGCCATGGGTTAAAATATGTGCACTCAAACAGGGCCTAGCTTTAATGTCTCACCCGACATTGTAGCACCCCCTCAGTACTGCACAAAAGTGTCAGTCTGGATTATGTGCTCAAGTATCCAGAGCAGTTCTTGAACCCATGAGATGAGAATGCTACCAGTGCCAGGTTAATAATTTGGGAATAGATCCTTCCTTAGAACTCAGCAACTGTCTTTTTCCTTTTCTGCTTTTGTTTCAGATTCCCAGCACTCAATGTTTTCGTTTCTTCTGTATTTGCACTGCAAGAAAAGCAGCCTCTGTGTCACTAACTGGGGAATGGTTGCATTGTGGTTATGTTACTGGACTAGTAATGTAGAGGCCTAGACACATGGTTCCAGACACATGAGTTCATAATCCCACCTTGGCAGCTGGGGAATTTAAATTCAATTAAATAAACCTGCAAGAAGAAGCTAATGCCAATCATGGTGACTGAAACTGCTGAATTGTGATTAAAAAAAATCTGGTTCACAGCTGTCTTTTCTTCCATTTAGGGAAGGAAATCTGCTGTCCTTACCTAGTTTCACCTGTATGTGATTCTAGACCCACAGCAATAGAGTTGACCTTTAACTTTCTCTGTAAATGTGACAAGCAAACCACTCAGTTGTATTCGAGAAGGTAGCTCACCACCACCTTCTCAAGGGCAATAAACGCTGGCCTTGCCAGCAATGACTACATCCTGTGACTGAATCGAAAAATGTATTCACTTGGTAGTAGAGAACTTGAGTATTGCTGATAAAAGAGACATGCTGTCAACGCTTTTCATCTTGCACTCAAGGACAGATGCAAGAATGCCAAATATCAAAGGGAGCAACAATGTATGAGAACAGGGTGCTGATTGCTTGGCAAATCGTCTCTGATTGGTTGAGGCGATGCCATGGAGAATGCACCTGGGAACTATTGTCCTCTACGCTTTGTTTAATTCAAAAAAGGCACAATGCCTGGACATGCTCCTGTTGCCTGCAGAGGACAGGTCCTTGTGTATGAATATATGTAGCTTCTAGCAAGCGTAAGTGAGCCACATTGTGAGCTTGACTGATAATCTTAAATTGGTTGTTAGTGTAATTCTTAGCACACTCTGGATTGTTCAGTAAGTGCTGTCCAATTGCAGAATCACATCTAACGTTAGTCATTACATTCTGAGTTTTGCAAGTATGGGTTGATTGAGTATGGTCAGCACTCTGTCTATTGTGAAAGGCCAAAGGGACTTGATATTTGATACGATTCACCAGTCATTGGGATGTATGGCCTACGTACCTGGAATTGCAGGGGCACTGAAATTCATGTAACACATTGCTCATTTGTGTGGTAGACAGAACGTCTTTTTGGCTTGACGGCAGCATCCTGTTAGTGGAAAATGCCACTTGTGTTGCAATTGCATAGTTACAGTGTGAAACAGCCAGGTTCACCTGTGCTCAAAATTTTGAGATACCTTACACTTTCAGGGTAATTTGAGGTAGACTGGGCACTTTTCAGGTCCGAAAGTGGCAGCCTTAGGCCCATATGTGAGTTTGTGCGATACACAACGAGCAATGATTTTATCAGGGTAGCCATTATCCCGCAGGATAGCCTTGATGCTATTTCGGCATCAAGCTTGTATGATGAGCAATTGGCTCGGGCTTTATTTATGAATTGCCGATAAGCCCAATCTTATAGCACGTGGAACTGTAAGAATCCCAATGCGTATATTGACCAGTGAAGGTTGGCCTGCGATAGACAGCAGTGGAGAACCCATAAGTGAACTTCTCAACTAGCACGTCACGGAAAGGGAGCGCAAGATGAAAAACTTTGACAGCATGTCTCTTTTTCAGAAAAAAAGTATCTTAGCTAATGTCAGCACCTACAGCAAAGGAATAGAAAATGAGGATTATAAGTACATGTGTTCGACTCATAACATGATATTTCTGTCAATAAATTCATGCCATTTTCTGTGGCATTATTAATGGGGACGGGTACACGCATAAATGTTTCATATATTGTTTATCTTGGTGCCTTTAATAAAAACATTAAGTACATTTGACTTTTTGTCTCATCAGGAGCTGGTCCCTAGGATCCCGATTTTACTCCAGCAATATCAAGATGAAGACATACATTACAAGAAGTGAATGTGTAGCCTTCTTGCCTAGTGTTGTAAAATTGCACTGACAATCATTGCTGCTTTTATTTTAACTTTACTAATGTGATGTTATTATCACTACAAGAATATATTAGCATTCATTTCGATGAAATCTCAGAGGACTTTCAGGATCTTGAAGCAACATACTTGGTGTTAAAACACCACTAACATGATTACTTTACATAATAGTGCTGTTGTAAAGAAATACGGTGGTAATAAAGAATGAAAGTTTTAATTAATGATGCTATCAATCAGAGACAAGGCAGGCTACCTTATAAATAGGAAATAGGAGATAAGGACCCAAAGGTTCCATAGGAACTAGAAACGTGTATGTGGATATAGTTCATAAAATCATAGAAACATATGCAGAGCTATCTGGCTGTACAATCCTTGCTGAAGAGCAATAAAAGAAATAGCTAGCGGCGAAAAGGACGACAGAAGTGCTAAAAATTGTCAAGGCTCACCGTGGATGGTGAACAGTTGAGCTACACACCAGGAGCACCTCAGGTTCAATTCCCCATCTGTGCTGAGTTAGCAAAGCGAGTGTCAGCCATGTCTCATTGGGCAGCACTTTTACTTCTGTCTTGGGTTCATGTCCCACTCCAGAGACTTAAACATATAATCCAGGTTGACACTTCCAATTCAGTACTGAGGGAGTGCTACACTGTCAGAGATGCTGTTTTTCAGAGGAGATGTTAAACTGACGCCCGGTCTGGCCTCTCAGGTGGGCGTAGAAGATCCCATGGTATTATTCGATGAATAGCAAGGGAGTTCTTCCAGGTGTCTAATATTTCTCCCTCAGCCAACATCACTAAAAAAGATTATCTGGTCATTTATCTCATCGCTATTTGTGAGACCTTGCTGTTTTCACGTAAGAACATAAGAAATAGGAGCAGGAGTAGGCCATACAGCCCCTCGAGCCTACTCCAGCATTCAATAAGATAATGGCTGATCTGATCTTGGCCTCAATTTCACTTTTCTGCCTCTTCCCCATAACCCTTGACTCCCCTATAGTTCAAGAATATTGGCTGCTCGTTTCCCACATTACAACAGGGACTATGCTTCAAAAGTACTTCATTGGCTGCTAAGTGCTTTGGGACATTGTGCGGTTATGAAAGGCTCTATATAACTGCAAGTCTTGCTGTGCGGAGTAGTTCAGTGTCTTTGCTGGCAAACTTGGCTAAACTGCTATTTGTTAGCATGGTTTCAACTGCCTTTCACTGGGGTAATTTACAACTGCAAAAACTTAAGACACCCATCAGTATGTTAAATCTATTCATCTTAATATGCTATTTTAACAAGTGTTGATGAGTAATCTGACCTTTATTAATTATGCCCTTGCATCTGTACTCTTGAGTGTTTTTCAAGCAAATGGGTTTTAATCGGAGAATTCTTGTGTTCACCACAAAGAAGTATGCTAGTGCCGATAACTGCAATTCCATAATGTACTGAGACTAATCAATTTTCCATGACATTGTGTGAAGGGTTTCAATGCCAAACGCAGTCTTCAGGTGAAGTCAGGTTAGAACTGGACCAGGCGATGCTGACCAGTAATTCATTTCCCCATTTTAAAGTTACATGTGCCTCTTTATTTCTGTACAATACTTTGATTTTATATTAATTAGCCACAGCTTAGTGAGTAGCACTCTCACCTTTGATTCAGGAAAGTCATGGGCTCAAGGCCCTACTCCAGAGACATGAGCATATAATCTAGGCTGACACTTCAGTTCAGTACTGAGGGAGTGCAGCACTGTTGGAGGTGCTGTCTTTTGGATGCGGTGTTACACTGAGGCCCCATTTTCCTTCTTAACTGGGCATAAATGATCCTGTGCCACTATTCCGAAGGAAAGCAGAGGAACTCTCTCTGTCATCTTGCCCAATATTTATCCCTCAACCAGCATTACTAAAACAGATTAACTGGTCATTAATCTCATTGCCGTTTGTGGGATCTTGCTGTGCTGCATTTCTTCTACTTGCCACCATGGGCCACTCTACCTTTTCGCAAAGGAACAATATGTGTCTATGTGCACCATGGACTCACAGAGCAGTGCTTTGGGCACAGAGGTGCCACTCAAGGAGACCCAGTAATCTCTCAGGATACCTTAACATGTCCGTCAACTGAAATGCTAGACAAGAATGCCGGAGCTGCCAAGCACTGTACATCTTCACTCTGACAGCCCCTGTGCAGTAAATAAATGACTCCATCCATTGTTAACAGAGTCTCAGATTTGATTTCTGGTCTGGAACTATTTTTTTCAGTTGGAACTGCAGTTATAACTGCAGAACACACTGTGAATTATTTGTAAGGACATTTCAGCTTACCCTGAAGGACTGCTGATTCATGGTGGAAAAATCAATTTGAAGAATGGCTGCTGTGCACTTTTTTTTCATCATTGTTCAATCGTAAAGCCATAAGTTAGCTCAGCCAGCAAGAAGTAGTGGCATTTCTGTCTTAGTTACAGGAAAGGTGGCAGAACTAGTTGAACATAAGAACACAAGAATTAGGAGCAGGAATAGGCCATTCGGCTCCTCGAGCCTGCTCTGCCATTCGATAAGATCATGGCTGATCTGATTGTGGCCTCAACTCCACTTTCCTGTATGCCCTCCATAATCCTTGACTCCCTTATCAATCAAAAATCTGTCTACCTCAGCCTTGAATATATTCAATGATCCAGACGCCACTACTAAGGTTTAGGATTATTACTAGAAGCATTGAAGCAAGGAAGTTATACTAAACCTTTACCTATTGCTGATTAGGCCTCATTTGGAGTATTGTGCTCAATTCTGGGACTTCAGAAAGGATGTCAAGACCCAAGACAGCATGTCAAGGAGATTTATTAGAATGGTTCCAGGAATTTGGAACTTTAGTTACATGGAAAGCCTAGAGAAGCTAGGATTGTTCTCCATAGATCAGAGAAGGTCAAGGGGAGATTTGATAGAGGAGTACAAAATCATGAAAGAGTAAATAAAAAGAAACTGTTTCCAATGACATACAGGTCAGTAACCAGATGACATAGATTTAAGGTGATTGGTAAAAGAACCAGGGGCGTGATGAGGAGAAATATTTTTACACAGCGAGTTGTATTGATCTGGAATGCACTGCCTGAAAGGGGAGTGGAAGCAGATACTTGAGTTGTAGAATTATGTACGGCATAGACCTATCAAGTCCATGCCCTCTCTCCATGGAGCAATCCAGTCAGTCCCACTCCCTTGCCTGATCCCCATTGCCCTGCAAGTTTATTTCCTTCAAGTATCCATCCAATTTCCTTTTGAAATCATAGATTGTCTCCGCTTCTACCGCCTTCGTGGGCAGTGAGTTCCAAGTCATTAACACTCTCTGTGTACATAAGTTCTTCCTCACATTCCCCCTGCATCTCTTGTCCAAAATCTTCAATCTGTGTCCCCTAGTCCTTGTACCATCAATTAATGGGAACAGCTTTTCCTTTTCTAACTTATCTTAGCCTGTCATAATCTTGTACACCTCTATAAAATCTCCCCTCAAACTCCTTTGCTCCAGGGAGAACAATCCCAGCTTCTCCAACCTAACCTTGTAACTAAAATCGTCCATCCCTGGAACCATTCTGGTAAATCTCCTCTGCACCCTCTCAAGGACCCTCACATCCTGGAAGTGTGGTGACAGAACTGGATGCAATACTCTATTTGTGGCCTAACCAGGGCTTTATAAAGGTTTAGCATAACTTCTCTGCTTTTGAACATGATGCTTCTACTTATAAAGTCCAATATCCCATATGCTTTGCTAACCACTCAATATGTCCTGCGACCTTCAAAGATCGATGCACATGCACCCCCAGGTTCTTCTGTTCGTGCACACTCTTTAGAACTGTGCCATTAAGTCTATATTGCCTCACCATATCCCTTCTGCCAAAATGCATCACCTCACACTTGTCAGTTTTAAATTCCATCTGCCACTTGTCTGCCCATTCTGCTAGCCTATCTATGTCCTGTTGAAGGCAGTTTGTATTCTTCCACTCTTCCAAGTTTGGTATCATCGGCAAACTTTGAAATTCTTCCCTGAATCACAAGATCCATGTCATTTATATATAGCAAAGACAGCAGTTGGCCCAACACTGACCCTTGGGGAACACCAGTGTCTACCATCCTCCAGTCTGAAAAACAACCATTTACCATGATTCGCTATTTTCAGTCCTTAAGTCAATTTTTCATCCAATTGGACACTGACCCTCCTATTTCATTAGCCTCCATTTTGATAACCAGCTTTTTATGTGGTACTTTATCAAATGCTTTCATAAAATCCTTACAGACAACATCCACCGCATCCCTTTCATCAACCTTCCTCAAAAAATTCAGTTAGATTAGTCAAGCATGATCTACCTTTTAGACATCTGTGCAAGTTGTCATTAATTAACTCAAACCTCTCCAAATGCCTGTTGATTTTTTTTCCCAATTATTCTTTCTAAAATCTCACCCACCACTGATGTTTAACTGACCTGTTGTTGCTAGGATTGTCCTTATACCTTTTTTGAGTAAGCGTGTCACATTTGCCATTCTCCAATCCTCTGACAGCTCCCTCATATGTAGGGAAGATTGAAAGATTATGGCCAGCCCTTCCACTATCTCCACCCCCACTTCCTTTAGCAACCTGGGATGTGAGCCATCCTGACCAGGTGACTTACCTACCCTAAGCATAGCCAGCCTTTTCAGTACCTCTTCCCTCTTAATTTTTACCCTGACCATTGCCTCTCTCTGCTTCTACCGATATTCTGTCAGATTCCTCTTCCTTAGTAAACACTGATGAAAAGTATTCATTAATTATTTTAATCTTGCCTTGTGCCACGAAGCATATATTACCCTCTTCGTCCCTAATAGGCCCCACTTACCACTTAGTACCCAGTTTCTATTTACATGTCGGTAGATGATTTTTGGGTTCCCTTTATGTTGACTGCCATTCTATTCTCATATTCTCTCTTTGCCAGTCTTATTTTGCTCTTCATCTCCCCTCTCAAAACTTATTGCATTTGACCTGGTTCTCACTCGAAGAATTGTCATGTCATGCATCATCCACCCTCTCTTTTTGTTTTTTCATAATCTCTATCTCCCTTGCCATACAAGGAGCTCTGTTTTTGGTTCCCCTATCTTTTGCCCTTGTTGGAATGTACCTAGCCTGTACCTGAAGCATCTCTTCCTTAAAGATATTGTCATGCAGGCTCCCACCTGCCAAGAATGAGGCACATTCATTTTGCCAAATGGACATTAAATTTCAAATTGTTGCTGGGAAGAAGAGAAGGCCTGTGAAAAGGGGTTGCCAGGCCCCTGGCTGGAAAGACATTTTTGCATATTAACTGACAGTGTTTGGAACAAAGGAGCTATTCCCTGCTCCAATACAATCCACAAACAGACGTTAGTCACATGACTAACTTGCTTGGCGGTCTGGGTTTTTTTCTCCTGAATTGTACAGTTTTGAACTGAGAGCCTGCAGAAAGCTGTTTGCTCCTGGATTGGAAAGACCTCTCCTGGCTGGTTCACCGCAGCCTCTCCTATCTGCTCCCATCTCTTTCTCACGGAACTCCATAACCCACTGAATACACAGGAACCCCAAGAGAGAAAAGTCTCCTACAGTGAACAAGGTTTAAGAAGAATACTGGACCCCAACGAAAAGCAAGATCTAGCCACAATCAAAGACTCTACAGTGAGCTTGAAGAACCCTAACAACAACTCTTCAGATATTGCCTCAAATCGTTTCACTTTATTTTTCTTCTGCTCTTTTCTGCCTCTATTTGCATGAGTGCATCATGTATGCATGCTAGCATGGGATGTGACGTGTATCCGTAGGCGTTAACCAAACTAGTTTAAGTTGAATACATTTCAACTTTTCTTCTTTAAACCTAAGAAAGCCTGTTTGTGCTGGTTTCTTAGCCTTATAATTGGAAAGCGGTGAACAAGAATTCACCAAAGGGGAGCTGAAAACACGGGGTGTTTAAAATTAAACCCTGTTACAGTGAGACCAGGTGAATGTTGAAAGGGAACCCTAGACCTTTTTCTCATCTGGTTATAACAATACCCTATTGTTTCATTGCAGTTTTTCATGTCAGACTTTGGTTCCATTTTATCCTGGCTAGATCCCTTCTCATGACATTGAAATTAAGCCCTCTTCCAATCTAGCCATTCTACCTTATATTGTTCCTTGCTTTTCTGAATTACGAGTCTAAACCTTATGATCTGATGATCACTCTTATCCAAGTGCTCTCCCACAGACATATGGTCCAATTAGCCCACCTCATTTCCCAGCACCAGATCCAGCAGTGCCTCCTTTCTAGTTGAACTGAGAACATACTGGGTGGAAACAATGGCTGTCCAACCTCGCGGGCCGCACCTCAGGGAGCCGATGCGATATTAAGCGCGGTGGCTCATTTAAATAGCCGGGGCAGACCGCCCACACCGATGACGTGGAGGGGGTGTGTATTCCGTCCCCGGCAATGGTGTCAGCTGCCTTTGACTCCATTTTTAAAGGGTTTCGAGTCCGACCATTATTTTTTTATTTTTTTATTTTTTATTTAGAGATACAGCACTGAAACAGGCCCTTCGGCCCACCGAGTGTGTGCCGACCATCAACCACCCATTTATACTAATCCTACACTAATCCCATATCCCTACCGGTCCCTACATTCCCCTACCACCTACCTACACTAGGGGCAATTTACAATGGCCAATTAACCTATCAACCAGCAAGTCTTTGGCATGTGGGAGGAAACCGGAGCACCCGGAGGAAACCCACGCAGACACAGGGAGAACTTGCAAACTCCGCACAGGCAGTACCCAGAATTTAAATATATAAAGACACATTGGTGTAAAATTGATGTTAAAAAATTAAATAAATTTATCTTGCTCCTCTCCCACCCCACAATAACCATAGAATTAATTACCTGCCCTAGACCCCCCAAAACACTTAACTCGTGCACCTGACCTTCCCCTCCAAATTTCATAAACTTTACACTTTCACCCTTTCCACCATCCTCTACACCAATGATATTATTCTGACACCGCTCCCCCCATCCCCCACTGAGAAACTTACTTGCTCCCCCCTCCCCAACGGACAGGGACCTTGAAGGCACGGGAGTGCCGGCCACCGACATGAATATTGCACTGGGACAGACGGCGGGAGCATAAAGGTACTGAATTAGTTTATTTAAATTAATTTACTTATTTGATTTGGGCTCCTGTTGCTGAGTGGTGGGGTACCACCACAAGGCCTCGCCGCTGCCGGCAATATCGAGCCAGGTCTTCCCAGCGTCGAGGCCTGTGGCAGGCCTCTCCCGGAGGTATTTTCCACACCACTACCACCCCCCCCCCCCCCCCCCCCACTCCCCATCACGATCCCCGACGTCGGGGAGGGGGTCTGTAAAATTTGACCCACTGATTAAGGAAGTTCCCCTGAACACAATCCAGAGGTTCTTCCACCGCCTTTCCCTTCAGTCTAAAATTATACCAATCATATTTGGGTATATCACCACTCTATAGTTCTTGCCCTTTTCTCTAAAGGGAAAAAAAATTGCAGGCCTATGGGGCAAAAGCGGGGGAGTTGGACTAATTGGATCGTTCTTTCAAAGTTCTTTCACAGGAACAATGGGCCCAAATGGCCTCCTTCTGTGCTGTATGATTCTATGATTTTATGAATCCAGTTACGCTCCCAAGCAGCGAATGCTGATTGATATCCGTTCAACTCAGTACAAGGGCACGACTGACAGCATTGCTAACAAACATCATTCGGCTAAATGACAGTGAAATGTTGCTGTGAGATTTTGTGGGAGTTAAGACCATGAGGGCTTTTGGGGAAGAGTTGAAAATTAAAGAATACATTTCAGGAAGCAAATCAAATTCTGAAAAGGGAAAGGTTTTACTGTCATCTCATAATGATTTCTTTGTGATCAGAGCGATATCATGCATCAGTTCATGTTCATGAAAATGGACTGAGCGTTCATTAAAAGCTAATCGCAGTGTGCTTGGTGATGAAGTGAGAATCTCTGCTTCTTCGACTCCCTATATGCCTAGTCACGCCTGATTCATTTCTACAATGCCTACTATAAATAGTGAAGAGTGTCATAGAGAAATTGTTAAGGTTGCATGTTTTATTTTGGAGGGAGAGTTTTAATTCAGTGTTAATCAAAGTGCTGCAGAATAAAACATTGTCCTACTTAGCAACAACTCCAAAGACTCTTAAGAAAGTTGCCTTGTGCATATAGAGGGAACTGCAATGAATATTTACTCCTGGTTTAAAGGTTAGTCCAAAGAGAGCACATATCAGGGATTCAGGTACTCAGGTTTATTTTGTGGTGTACATTATTTTGAGTCCACAGATGGAATACTTAATACTTTAGAAAGCATACAGGAATATAAAAAGTGCAGGGGTCAGGTAAAAAAAAGAAATTAGAAAAGTAAAGAGAGGACATGAAAAATTATTGGCAGGTAAAATCAAGGAAAACCCAAAGATGTTTTATCAGTACATTAAGAGCAAGAGGATAACTAAGGAAAGGGTAGGGCCTATCAGAGATGTACAAGGGAACCTAAGCGTGGATGCAGAAGATGTGGGCAGGGTTCTTAATGAGTTTTTTGTCTCTGTCTTCACAAAGGAGAGGGTTGATGTAGACATTGTAGTGAAAGAGGAGGCGTGTGAAATATTAGATACGATAAACATAATGAGAGAGGAAGTACTAGAGGGTCTGACATCCTTGAAAGTGGATAAATCACCAGGGCCAGATGGATTGCATCCCAGGTTGTTAAAGAAAGCCAGGGAGGGAATAGTGGATGTGCCGAGGATCATCTTCAAATCCTCACCAGATACAGGCAAGGTACCAGATGATTGGAGGTCTGCGACCGTTGCACCATTGTTTAAAAAGGGTGCGAGGGATAGGCCAAATAATTATAGGCCGGTCAGTCTGACCTCGGTGGTGGGTAAATTGTTAGTATCTATTCCGAGGGACAGGATAAATTGCCACTTAGAACGGCACGGAGTAATCAGGGATAGTCATCATGGATTTGTTAATGGAAGGCCATGTCTTACTAACTTAATTGAGTTTTTTGAGGAAGTAACAAGAAGGATTGATGAGGGTAGTGCAGTGGATGTGGTTTACATGGATTTTAGTAAGGCATTTGACAAGGTCCCACATGGCAGACTGGTCAGTAAAATGAAAGCCCATAGGATACAGGGGAATGTGGCAGGTTGGATACAGAATTGGCTCAGGGCCAGGAAACAAAGGGTAATAGTCAACAGATGTTTTTGTGAATGGAAAGTTGTTTCCAGTGGCATTCCACAGGGCTCAGTATTGTGTCCCTTGCTGTTTGCGATATATATTAATGATTTGGACTTAAATGTGGGAGGCACGATTGGGAAATTTTCTGATGACACAAAAATTGGCCGTGTAGTTGATAGTGAAGAGGATAGCCATAGGCCCCAGAAAGATGTCAGTGGTTTGGTTGAGTGGGTGGAAAAGTGGTAAATGGAATTCAATCCAGAAAAGTGTGAGGTAATGCATTTGGGGAGGGCAAATAAAGCGAGGGAATACACAATAAATGGGAGGATATTGAGAGGGGTAGAAGAAGTGAAAGACCTTGGAGTGCATGTCCACAGGTCCCTGAAGGTGGCAGGACAGGTAGATAAAGTAGTGAAGAAGGCATATGGAATGCTTTCCTTTATTGGCCGAGGTATAGAATTCAAAAGTAGGTATGTAATGCCGGAACGGTATAAAACACTGGTTAGGCCACAGCTGGAGAATTGCATACAGTTCTGGTCACCACATTACAGGAAGGACATAATTACTCTGGAGAGAGTACAGAGGAAATTTACAAGAATGTTTCCAGGGCTCGAAGGTTGCAGCTATGAGAAAAGATTGTATTGGCTCGGGTTGTTTTCCTTAGAACTGAGGAGGCTGAGGGGTAACTTAATAGAGGTGTACAAAATGATGAGGGGCCTAGATAGAGTAGACAGGAAGGACCTGTTGCCCTGAGCGGTGAGGTCAATTACCAGGGGGCACAGATTTAAGGTGATTGGTAGAAGGATTAGAGGAGACATGAGGAATAACCTTTTCACCCAGAGAGTGGTGGGTGTCTAGAATTCACTGCTAGGAGTGGTGGTGGAGGCAGAAACCCTCAATTCTTTTAAAAGGTAACTGGACATGCACCTGAAGTGCTGTAACCTGCAAGGCTATGGACCAAGTACTGGAAGGTGGGATTAGATTGGGCGGCTGTTTTTTTCAGCCAGCACGTACACGATGGGCTGAATGGCCTCTATTCTGTGCTGTAACTTTTCTATAGTTCTACGGTTCTACAATCCTGCAGTCTGGGCCTCATCTGTGCCCTTAAAAAACTCCCATGTCACTATTTGAAGAGCAAGGGAGTTCTCAGATTGTCCTTTCCGGTATTTACATCAGAACTTACATCATTAGAACAGATTATCTGATCATATTGTTTGTGAGATCTAGCTGTTTGTCATTGGGGGTGGAGTACATTAGGACATCCTGAGGATGTGAAAATGGTTATCAAAATGCAGGTTCTTTCTTAAATATAAAAGGAAAGACTTGCATTTATCTGGTGCCTTTCATGACCTCAGGACATCACAAAGTGCTTTACAACCAATGAAGCACTTTTGAAGTGTAGTCACTGTTGTAATGTAGGAAATGCAGCAGCCAATTTATGCACAGCAAGGTTCCTCACACTGCAATGAGATAATGACCAGGCAATCTGTTTCAGTGTCTTGATTGCAGGATAAATATTGGCCAGGTTACCGGGGATAACTCCCCTGCTCTTTTTTGAAACAGTGGCGCAGGATCTTTTATGTTCACCTGAGAGGAAAGATTGGGCCTTGGTTGAATGTCTTATCTGAAAGACAGTGCCTCTAACTGTGCAACACTTGCTCAGCACTGCACTGGGAGCGTCAGCCTGGATTGTGTGCTCAATTCTTTGGAGAGGAACTTGAACACATGACCTTCTGACTCAGAGGTGAGAGATTTACCAACTGAGCCAATGCTAACATTCCTGTGTAATACCGATGACTGAAGCCAAATGGAGATGGGCTGGGCATGTTGCTCAAAGAAATGATAACAGGTGCACAAAAAGACTAATGGAGAACAGGAAAGAGAAGGGGGGAGCCCAAGAAGATGGAAAGATGCCATATTATCATTCCTAGGAACCACATGGACGAGAGCAGCAAGCGGTACAGATAAATGGAAATGGCATGAGGAAGGCTACATCTTACAATGGATGAACACAGCCTAAATGAGGATGATGATGATGATGCCATGTCTGCTGGGGAAACAATCTTATCACTTCCTCTGTCGTAGAGACACCAAATAGAGAGAATTTTTACCACAGCAGGGCAGGGCATTATCGACAGAATCCATGTGACTATCGGAGCTCCTCACATCAATTACATAGTCCACATTATTACAAAGGGTTTGCACTCAGTTAGTGACCAGAGAAGATCATGCAACAGGTTAACAGTCATGAGACAGGAAGCTGCCATGATGCCTCTTGGCACAGTGCATAGGAAATGAAACAGTAAGGGTGAGTGGGGTGGCAGCTCTTAGGAGACCAGGATAACTTCTACATCTGTAACCACTGACTCCACTGAGAAACTCCCTGATGATTGAGGAACAGTTGGTCTGTTGGCTGGTTCCTGGCTGCCTAATAGGGAGTCATCCAACTTTGGCATGATGAATTAGCATGTGTGAAAGGGCAATGACTGTGTATGATGCTTTAAGTAACACCTTGCGGGAGGAGACTGCTCAGAAAACAGCTCAGGTTGGTTTATTTAAAGATTGTTGTAGGGCCAGAAGGTGGATGATTCATCCTTCTGGCCTCCACAAGAATCTTCTGGCCCACTGTCAACCTGTCTGCCCACTTCCCACACTCCCTCTACAATTATCTCCCAATTTAAGATACAACAACTTGTTCATCTCCACAACAAGCTACTAGAATTCTTCCTTCCTCCAACCAGTGAGTTGCCATTGACCATACTGACCTCTGACGGTAACCAAATGAGACCCAGATCTCAAAATGGCTTGGACCTCATAGCCTTTTGTACAGGGACAAATGGTGCGCGCACTCCTCCCACCACTCACCCAAAGCCTGCCCGAAGCTAATATCAACTTCAGGAGGTGAAGACTAAGTATAGTTATCAGGTGAATGAGGTTAGAGTCTGGTGTGGATACTTGGAGCAGTACATGCAGACGTAATTCAGTCCCCACTCTAAAATTATATGCTCAGTCCTCATTTTACATTGCCATTCTAAATTCCTATGTCTGCATTTATAATGGGAACTACTGTGTAAACTCATCACATTGTATTTATACTCTCCTACCAGTAATGGCGCTCCATATTTTTTATGTACACATATATATATATTTCACAGCCAATCATGAACTTTCTTAGAGGCTCCTTTGGGTAACAAATTTTTTTTAAGTTTGGAAACTGGTGTGAAAGGCTACCTACAGAATTGGCTGTGGTAGCAGAAGACTGGGAACAGATCTGTTACATTTGTCAGGTCTTTTACTCTTTTAAGTTTTGGCTTCTATGTTTTGATGACTCTCATAGAGGAGCCCTCACTCCCGATGTTCTTCAGAGTGCTTTCATTTACCTTAATATCTAGATAAAATGTTGTCGTGCACACAGAACAATAAATATAGGGACCCTTTTCCCCATTAATTACGATTCTAACCTACATCTCCAAGGGAACTTTACCTTTCAAAGACAGCAAAGCAAGATGAACATTCATTTAAGCCTTAAATGCCAAATAAATTTAGTGAACATTAAATGAACAAACAAGTAATATCGGAACTACAAAACAAACATGCTGCCAGTGGTTTTAAATTTTCCTTGCCCCTTGTGGATTAGAAACTAATAAAAAGTTAAAATTATGGCAATAATTGCTTTCTATGTAATCATTTTGTGGGTTCTTTCTTCTCCAACTATAGAATTTATTTGGCCATTTTTCTCACCAGAGTTTTGCGTCCAAAACCTCTCCTTGAAAGCTTTGGATCAAACTCCAAGGATTTGCCAAGAGCTACTCTGATTAATCTCACTGAAGCAGTTAGCTAGAACTCTATAAATTTAATTAGCCATCATTCAATTCAAAAAGGTGGCAATTGGATACATACCTGAATAAATTAAACTGAATGTTTGTATTTGAATTGCATGGCTTGGCATCCCTCACTCAAATAAACTGCTTCAAGACCAATCAAATAATAGTTGCAAAATTATTTTTGTGAGTGAAAATGCTTCCTTAACCCATTGTGAGCTGCTGAAGAATTATAAAAGGCAATGACAGGCTAAATCTTAAATAGAAATCTTTATTCCATATAGAATTACATAGAATGTACAGCACAAAAAAAAGGTCATTCAACCCAATTGATGTTTATGCTCCACATGGGGCACCGTCCATGCTACTTCATCTAATCCTATCAACGTATCCTTCTATTCCTTTTCCCCTCATGTGTTTATATGCCTCTATTACTTACGGTAGCGAGCTCCACACTCTACCCACTCTCTTATTAAAGAGATTTCTCTTGAGTCCCCTATTGGATTTGTCCGTGACAATTTTATATTTCCGGCTCTTAGTTTTGCTTTTCCTTAGAAGTGGAAACATCTTTTCTATGTCTACCCTGTCAACCCCTTTTATGAGCTTTAAGACCTCTTTAAAATCATAGAATCATGGAAATTTACAGCATGGGGGGAGGCCATTGTCCATTGTGTCTGCACCAGCTGACAAGTAGTTATCCAGCCTAATCCCACTTTCCAGCTCTTGATTGGTAGCCTTGTAGGTTACGGCACTTCAAGTGCATATTCAGGTACTTTTTAAATGTTATGAAGGTTTCTGCCTCTCCCACCCTTTCAGGCAGTGAGTTCCAAATGTTTCCCTCAAATCCCCTCTAAACCTCCTTCCTCTTACCCGCAATCTATGCCCCCTGGTTATGGAACCCCCAACCAAGGGGACTAGGGCCTTCCTCGACCCCCTCTTAATTTTATACATTTCATTTAGGTCTCTGCTCAGCCTCCTGTGTTCCAAAGAAAACAATATGAGAAAACAATGTGAGCCCATCCAATCTTTCCTCCTAACTAAAATTCTCCACTTCAGGCAACATGTACATAAATCTAATATAAAAGCAAAATACTGCAGATGCTGGAAATCTGAATTAAAAACAAGAACTGAACAAACTAAAATAAACAAATAAAAAAGAAAACAAACAAAAAAGAAAAAATAGCGAAAAGTAAAAATAAAAAAGGGAGTCCGTCATGCTCTGAAATGATTGAACTCAATGTTCAGTCCGGCAGGCTTTAGCGTGCCTAATTGGTAAACCTTATTTACCGATTAGACACACTACAGCCTGCCAGACTGAACATTGAGCTCAATAATTTCAGAGCATTCGGGCCCCCCTTTTTATTTTTATTTTTAGTTATTTTTTCTGCTTTCTTTTTTATTTATTTTATTTTAGTATGTTTAGTTTGTTTAGTTTGTTTCTACTGCCCCTACCCATTGTTTTTTCATGTTTGAGGGCCAGGGCTGTTCATTTTTCTGTCAATTAATACCCTCTCTGTACTAATGTTTTGTCTTTCACCACACCATTAACATACCGTTTGCCTTAGCTCCATGACCTTCTGGTCAGTTATTCTCTGTGACCTTGTCCTATCAACATCTCTTTTGTTATCTATTGTCCCACCCCTCATTTTACTTGCTTAAAACCTTTTACATTTCTAATATGAAACACCGTGTTTTTAGCTCCCCCTCAGTGAATCCTTGTTCACTGCTCCAATTGTAAGGCAAAGAAATCAGACAGGTTTCCTTAGATTTAAACAAGAAAGGTGGAAGTTTATTAATCTTAAACTCTAATTCGGTTAATGACTACAAATATGCGACGCGACCATGCTAGCATGCATACACGATAAACACGTACGTGGCTAGAGACAGAAAAAGTAGAAAAGAATAAAGGGGAAATGTTTGAGGCAATGGCTGGGTTATAATTACAGTCCTTTGAGTTCAATGTGGAGTCTTTGATTGCCGGTAAGCCCTGCTGTTCATTGGGGTCCAGTTCACACTTCAACTTATTTCGATGTCGGAGTCTTTTCCCTCTTGAGGTTTACGTGTCTTCCATGGGTCTGGTGGCTTGGGAGAAAGCGAGAGAGAGAACACCAGTAGAGAGGCTTTCTTGTTCCAGCTTCATTTGCACAGTGCCTTCTGTTCCTTTCTGTGCGGCACAATTTCAAAACTCCAAGTTGGCCAGCAGGTTAGTCATGTGACTGATTGGCTTAACCACTGCTGCGTTTGTGGATTTCAAAGCTCTCGGTGGGTGGTGTAGGGCTGTCTCTTACCCCGACAAAACATGGATCACCATTGCCCAGACCAATCTCTGTTAATTGAATCAGTGAGCAATTCTTTTGTCTCTCCAAGCACTGTCTCTTAGTATGCAAATGTTCTTCCAGCCAAGTGTCTGGTGATCCTCAAATAAGCCATTTCTTCACTCCAGCAACAGTTTAAAATCAATGTTCATATGACGAAATTAATATGCCTCATTTTTGGCAGGTGGGGTTCTGCAATGACAGGACAGACTGAGGAAACTGGGCCTGTATTCTCTGGAGTTTCGAAGGATGAGAGGTGATCTCATTGAAACTTACCAAATTCTTACAAGACATGACAGGGTGGATGCTGATAGGATATTACTTATCCGTAGACCACTCAGCGCCTTGAGCCTACTCCGCCATTCAACAAACTCCACATTCCCACCTACCCCGATAACCTTTCACCCCCTTGCTTATCAAGAATCTATCTACCTCTGCCTTAAAAGTATTCAAAGACTCTGCTTCCACTGCCTTTTGAGGAAGAGAATTCCAAAGATTCATGACACTCTGAGAGAAAAAAAATTCTCCTCATCTCTGTCTTAAATGGATGACCCCTTATTTTTTAACAGTTACCCCTAGTTCTAGATTCTTCCACCAGGGGGAAAATCCTTACCACATCCATTCCATCAACACCCCTCAGGATCTTATATGTTTCAATCAAGTCGCCTCTTACTCTTCTAAACTCCAGCGGATACAAACCCAGTCTGTCCAGCCTTTCCTCATAAGGCGACCCGCCCATTCCGGGTAAGAGTCTAGTAAACCTTCTCTGAACTGTTTCCAACACATTTACATCTTTCCTTAAATAAGGAGACCAATACTGTACACAGCAGTCCAGATGTGGTCTCACCAATGCCCTGTATAACTGAAGCATAACCTCTCTACTTTTGTATTTAATTTCCCCTCGTACTAAACAATAACGTTCCATTAGCTTTCCTAATAATTTTTCCCCCGGCTGATGAGTCTAAAACCAGGGGACATAGTCTCAGAATTAGGGGGAAAAATTATTTAAGACTGAGATGAGGAGGAATTTCTTTTCTCAGAGGGTGGTGAATCTTTGGAATTCTCTACCCTAGAGGGCTGTGGAAGCTCAGTCAATGAATATGTTTAAGACAGAAATCAATAGATATCTAGATACTAATGACTTCAAGGGATATGGGGATAATGTGGGAAAGTGATGTTGAGGTAGATGATCAGCCATGATCTAACTGAATGGCAGAGCAGGCTTAACGGGCTGAATGGCCTACTCTTGCTCCTATGTTCCTGTGTTCCTTGCATTGAAGCATACCATTTAGCACTGCCAAACTCCATTGTATATTTTCTAGCCTTTGTTTCCTCTGCCTTCCAAACACACTTACTAAATTTCTGTCTTCCATTTCCAACTTTTCTTCTTTACCTTCTGAATCTACTTTCAATTTCCATTCGCCTGCCAAGCTAGTTTAAACCATCCCTGACAGCAGTAACAAAATCCCCTGCGAAGACGCTTCAACTCCTATTGAAGTGCAACCTGTCCAGCTTGTACAAGTCCCACCTCCCCCAGCTGCTCACTGACATCCTGGATCCTGGCATCAGGGAAACAACATACCATCCTGGATACACATCTGCAGCCACAGAAGCTTCTGTCTGTTCCCCAGGTAATGCTAATGGTTCAGTCTTCTCTTCTCCAGAGCAAACTGCCTCAGCTTATTCAATCTTTCCTGATTTGTATAATTGAGGTGTTTAAATTGATAAAGAGAAACTATTTCCTCAGTTGGTGGAGTGTGGAACAAGGGGACATCACCTTAAAATAAGAGCTAAGCCATTCAGGAGTGATGTCATGAGTCACTTCTTCACACAAAGTGAAGTGGAAACCTGGAAATCTCTGTCCAAAAAAATCTGTTGAAACTGTGAGTTAATTAAAAATTTCCAAGAGTATTAAGGGTTATGGAACCAAGCTGTATAGCTGGAATTAAAATAAAGATCAGACATGGTCTAATGGAATGATGGAATAAGCTCGAGGCGCTGGCTGGCCTACTCCTCTTTCTGTGCTCCTATCTCTGAAGGATCGCTGAAGTATGAAAAAGTAAGACATCAGAACGTATTTTTCTAATTAATGTTTCCTATAACGTAGTGTGTGGAAAAAGAGAGAAGGGAATATTCCCGGAAGGGACAACTGTGAATCAAGTCTGCACCAGTAGTGGGGTGGGAGGGGTACGGGGGTCTTGGCGGTGTGACAAGATAATCTTGCCAGAGTTATATTCCTGGGTAAGTTGTGATCATGTAACAGGAAGCTAAGAAGCTATTAAGGTGAAGGAAGGTAACCCTCAACTATCTGGGAAAGATAAGAGCTGAGGATTCAGACATAAAGATAGAAATAGAAAGGGAATTTAAAATAGTTTAAAGATAAATGCAGTGATAGACACTAAGTTAGGAAGGAATAATTCAAACTGAGAAAAGTCAGGTCAATTTTGTGTATTTGTTGCATTTCCCGTCTTACTCCACTTCACCGTAATCAAGAAAGGTTGCTGAACAACATCTTCATCTGCAAAATAATCCAAAACTAGCGATTATTAAAACAAGATCATCACTCATAAATCTAACATGGAATTCAGGAGAAACTCCTTTACCCAGCAAGTAGTGAGACTGTGGAACTTACCACCACAGGGAGTGTTTTTTTTTATTCATTCAGGGATGTGAGCGTCACCGGCCAGGCCAGCATTTATTGCTCATCCGTAATTGCCCTTGAGAAGGTAGTGGTGAGCTGCCTTCTTGAACGGCTGCAGTCCATGTGGGGTAGGGACACCCACAGTGCTGTTAGGAAGGGAGTTCCAGGATTTTGACCCAGCTACAGTGAAGGAACGGCGATATAGTTCAAAGTCAGGATGGTGTGTGACTTGGAGGGGAACTTGCAGGTGGTGGTGTTCCCATGCATTTGCTGCCCTTGTCCTTCTAGTTGGTAGAGGTCGCGGGTTTGGAAGGTGCTGTCTAAGGAGCCTTGGTGCATTGCTGCAGTGCATCTTGTAGATGGTACACACTGCTGCCACTGTGCGTTGGTGGTGAAGGGAGTGAATGTTTGTAGATGGGGTGCCAATCAAGCGGGCTGCTTTGTCTTGGATGGTGTCGAGCTTATGAGTGTTGTTGGAGCTGCACCCATTCAGGCAAGTAGAGAGTATTCCATCACACTCCTGACGTGCCTTGTAGATGGTGGACCGGCTTTGGGGAGTCAGGAGGTGAGTTACTCGCCTCAGGATTCCTAGCCTCTGACCTGCTCTTGTAGCCACAGTATTTATATGGCTACTCCAGTTCAGTTTCTGGTCAATGGTAGCCCCTAGGATGTTGATAGTGGGGGATTTAGTGATGGTAATGCTGTTGAATGTCAAGGGGAGATGGTTAGATTCTCTCTTGTTGGAGATGGTCATTGCCTGGAACTTGTATGGCGCGAATGTTACTTGGCACTTCTCAGCCCAAGCCTGGATATTGTCCAGGTCTTGCTGCATTTCTACACGGACTGCTTCAGTAAATGAGGAGTCACGAATGGTGCTGAACATTGTGCAATCATCAGCGAACATCCCCACTTCTGACCTTATGATTGAAGGTAGGTCATTGATGAAGCAGCTGAAGATGGTTGGGCCCAGGACACTACCCTGAGGAACTCCTGCAGTGATGTCCTGGAGCTCAGACGATTGACCTTCAACAACCACAACCATCTTCCTTTGCGCGAGGTATGACTCCAACCAGCGGAGGGTTTTCCCCCTGATTCCCATTGACTTCAGTTTTGCTGGGGTTCCTTGATGCCATACTCGGTCAAATGCTGCCTTGATGTCAAGGGCAGTCATTCTCACCTCACCTCTTGAGTTCAGCTCTTTTGTTCATGTTTGAACCAAGGCTGTAATGAGGTCAGGAGCTGAGTGGCCCTGGCGGAACCCGAACAGAGTGTCACTGAGCAGATTATTGCTAAGCAAGTGCCACTTGATGGCACTGTTGATGACACCTTCCATCACTCTACTGATGATTGAGAGTAGGCTGATGGGGCGGTAATTGGCCGGGTTGGATTTGTCCTGCTTTTTGTGTACAGGACATACCTGGGCAATTTTCTATATTGCAGGGTAGATGCCAGTGTTGTAGCAGTACTGGAACAGCTTGGCTAGGGGCGCAGCAAGTTCTGGAGCACAGGTCTTCAGTACTATTGCCGGAATATTGTCAGGGCCCATAGCTTTTGCAGTATTCAGTGCCTTCAGTCGTTTCTTGATATCACGCGGTGTGAATCGAATTGGCTGAAGACTGGCATCTGTGATGCTGGGCACTTCAGGAGGAAGCCAAGATGCATCATCAACTCGGCACTTCTGGCTGAAGATTGTTGCAAATGCTTCAGCCTTACCTTTCGCACTAATGTGCTGGGCTCCCCCATCATTGAGGATGGGGATATTTGTGGAGCCACCTCCTCCAGTTAGTTGTTTAATTGTCCACTACCATTCACAGCTGGATGTGGCAGGACTGCAGAGCTTAGATCTGATCCGTTGGTTATGGGATCGCTTAGCTCTGTCTATCGCATGCTGCTTACGCAGTTTGGCACGCAGATAGTCCTGTGTTGTAGCTTCATTTTGAGGTATGCCTGGTGCTGTTCCCGGCATGCCCTTCTGCACTCTTCATTGAACCAGGGTTGGTCTCCTGGCTTGATGGTAATGGGAGAGTGGGAGATATGCCGGGCCATGAGGTTACAGATTGTGGTTGAGTACAATTCTGCTGCTGCTGATGGCCCACAGCGCCTCATGAATGCCCAGTTTTGCATTGCTGGATCTGTTCGAAATCTATCCCATTTAGCACGGTGGTAGTGCCACACAACACGATGGATGGTATCCTCAATGTGAAGGCGGGACTTCGTCTCCACAAGGACTGTGCGGTGTCACTCCTACCAATACAGTCTTGGACAGAAGCATCTGTGGCAGGCAGATTGGTGAGGACGAGGTCAAGTATGTTTTTCCCTCTTGTTCGTTCCCTCACCACCTGCCGCAGACCCAGTCTAGTAGTTATGTCCTTTAGGACTCGGCCAGCTCGGTCAGTAGTGGTGCTACCGAGCCACGCTTGGTGATGGACATTGAAGACCCCCACCCAGAGTACATTTTGTGCCCTTGCCACCCTCAGTGCTTTTTCCAAGTGGTGTTCAACATGGAGGAGTATTGACTCATCAGCTGAGGGAGGGCGGTAGGTGGTAATCAGTAGGAGGTTACCTTGCCCATGTTTGACCTGATGCCATGAGACTTCATGGGGTCCAGAGTCGATGTTGAGGACTCCCAGGGCAACTCCCTCCCTACTGTATACCACTGTGCCACCACCTCTGGTGCGTCTGTCCTGCCGGTGGGACAGGACATACCCGGGGATAGTGATGGCCGTGTTTGGGACATTGTCTGTAAAGTATGACTATGTCAGGCTGTTGCTTGATTAGTCTGTGGGACAGCTCTCCCAACTTTGGCACAAGCCCCCAGATGATAGTAAGGAGGACTTTGCAGGGTCGACAGGGCTGGGTTTGCTGTTGTCGTTTCCGGTGCCTAGGTTGATGCCGGGTGGTCCGTCGAGTTTCATTCCTTTTTATTGACTTCGTAGCGGTTAGGTCCAACTGAGTGGCTTGCTAGGCCATTTCAGAGGGCATGTAAGAGTCAACCACATTGCTGTGGGTCTGGTGTTACATGTAGGCCAGACCAGGTAAGGACAGCAGATTTCCTTCCCTGAAGGACATTAGTGAACCAGATGGGTTTTTACAACAATCGACAATGGTTTCATGGTCATCATTAGACTAGCTTTTAATTCCAGATTTATTAATTAAATTCAAATTCCACCTTCTGGTGTGGTGGGATTCGAACCCATGTCCCCAGAGAAATACCCTGGGGTCTCTGGGTTACTAGTCCAGTGATAATACCACTGCGCCACTGCCACTGAGGAGAATAGCATAAATACATTTCAGGGGAGGCTAGATAAACAGACTACGGTGAAAGAAATAGAAGGATGTGTCAATAGGATTAGATGACATAGGGTGGGAGGAGGCTCATGTGGAGAATAAACACCAACATGGACCAGCTGGGCCATATGGCCTGTTTCTGTTCTGTACAATCCATGTAATTCTATGTAATGTAATCTCTTCCAGTCATCAATCAAAGTCATTGTGAACTCTATGCTGGTCTATGCCCTTGTACAGAGCCTGACAACACAATACGTCAAGTTGAAAGACTTGACTGAACTGACAGCCAACCTGATTATGGCAACCCAGGACTGGATGAGCTGCTAGCCTACTGCTGTCACCGAATGGGATGGCATGTTCCTCATATGTGGGCACTGCACCACTTTCACTGTATTCTCTAATACAGCGAATCTCCATGTTGTGTAGACCTTCTATTAAAATAATTAGCATGTGACATTAAATGCAGTAATAATTGTGTATTTACCATTTAGGCACATCAGTGCTTAATTAGCTGGAAACGCACAGCAACATATGAGCAGATGTTGCAACATGCTGTGAAAATCGGAGAGGATTTAAAGTGAGGAAACAGCATTGGGATCAGCAAGGAAGAAAACTACAGCCTGCCTAGTACAGCTGGTGCCACTTCTGTGCCTGATTTCTTGTAGGAGTGCAAGGCTGTCTCCTCTTTCTAGTTGCTAAGGTTTTGTAGTGTAAGGGTACGTGATCATCTTCCTAACAGCCTCCTTCTGTGTTGTACAATTCTGTGATAAAAGCATCTTCCAAGCAACAACAATTTGTATTTATGAGAACATAAGAAATAGGAGCAGGAATAGGCCATTCAGTCCCTCAAGCCTGCCCCGCCATTCAATAAAATCATGGCTGATCTGTCCCAGGCCTCAACTCCTCTTTTGGGCCTGCTCCGCATTACCCTTGACTCCCCGTGATTTCAAAAATCTATCTACCTCCTCCTTAAATACATTTAGTGACCAAGCCTCCACAACTCTCTGAGGCAGAGAATTCCAGAGATTCACCACCCTCTGAGAGAAGAAATTCCTTCGCATCTCAGTTTTAAATGTGTGCCCCCTTATTCTGTAACTATGTCCCCTAGTTCGAGATTCCCCAACTAGTGGAAACATCTTCTCAACATCACATTATAGCACCTTTAATGTAATAAAATATCCCAAGGCACTTTGCAGGATTGTTATGAAGAAAAATTTGACACCCAACCACATTAGGGGATATGAGAGCAGAGAGCTAAAAACTTGGTCAAAGAGGTAGGTTTTAAGGACCATCTTAAAGGAGGAGAGGTAGAGGGCCAGAAAGGTTTAGGGAAGGAATTCTAGAGTTTAAGGCCTAGGTAGCTAAAGGCATGACTGCCAATGGTGGGGTGATTAAAATCTCAAGAGGCTCAAGTGGCCGGGATCAGACGAGATTAGAGGGCTGTCTGTCTGGAGGAGATTACAGAGATAGGGAGGGGCGAGGCCTTGGAGGGATTTTAAAATGAGGATGAGAATTATATAATAGAGGTGTTGCTTAACCAGGTACTAGTGTAGATCAGCGAGCAGAGGGGTGATGGGTGAACAGGACTTAATGCCCGTCAGGGCATGTGCAGCACAATTTTGGATGAGCTCAATTTTATAGAGGGCTAGGAGTGTATTGGAAGAGTCAAGGCTAGAGGTAACAATGGCATGGATGAGACCTGAGGTAGTTTTCTACATTTATGCTGCTGGTTTGGGAGCTACACTAACTAGGAGATGGACAAACAATAGGCTGCTCCCTTGCTGGTTTCCAATCCGTGCTTGAACTCAGAAGATTTAACCTTGCACTCTAAGTGCTGCTGATGATAAATAGAGAGAAATAAAACTTGCAATGCTTTGTTAAGGCATGATGCTCTTCCGATTGTTTACACTCAATGCAGGTCGTCTTCAAACAATTCAGAAGTTGCAGACGTTGCTAACCGTATTGGAAGCTGTCAGACTTCCACCAAGCAGCTCATTTGATTGAGGACAAAGGCAGGAATGCAAGCAAATGATGGACAGCAGTGACAGAACAAGGCCAGGAGTGACAGGATGAAGGGAAAGCTTGGAGCTTATGGAGCATAAATTACTCCTGCTTGCAGATTACAGTCAATCACTGTTAGTACAGGTACATAGAATAACAGTACATCTTGTGCCAAGGGTGAGGTCAAGGACCAATCAGCTATCTCCTCTTAACATACAAGCATATAAATAACGCACAGTGTTACAATGGAGACAGCTCACACACTGAGGATAGTGGGCAGTTCTTGCCTAATGTCATTTAGTCATCCACATACATACTAAAGGAGAGGAAACTGATTTCTGACTCAAAGTGTAGGGATATGGTAGCATAATGGTTATGTTAGTGCACTAGTAATCTAGTGGCCTGGACTAATGATCTGACAACATGTTCAAATTGCACGATGGCAGTTGGGGAACTTAAATTCAGTTAATTAAATAAATATGGAATTAAAAAGTTATTCTTAGTAATGGTGACCATGAAACTATGGGATTGTCATAAAAACTCTTCACTAATATCCTTCAGGGAAGGAAATCTGCCATCCTTATCTGGTCTGACCTATATGTGACTCCAGCCTCCCAGTATTGTGGCTGACTCCTAAATGCCCTCTGAAATGGCCTAGCCATTGTATTGAACAAGGCGGCTCACCAGCAGCTTCTCAAGGGCAATGAATGCTGGCCTTGCCAGTGGCACCCATATCCCATGAATGAATAAATTAAAATTTGTGTAGAGTGTTTGTACCTCCTTGCTATTGATGGCTGGAAATATAATGTGGTTCATACGAACATGGAGCTGGAGTAGGCCACTTGGGCCTTCTACAATTCAATAAGATTGTGACTGATCTTCTACCTCAGCTCCACCTTCCTACACCATCCCCATATTCCTTAGTACTCAAAAACCTATTGTTATATATTGTTACACTATCTGTAAAGTGTTAGGAACTAATTAGCTAGGAACTAGTTGTTATGTGTAAGTGTTCCAGTGGGGGGGGGGTGGGGGGCGGGGTACATTCACAGCTGCACTGGGGAGTCATGTTATATATTACACAACAACCAGTTGAATCAGGTCTATAGCCAGAGCATGGTGCTGAAATGAACAAGACTGATTCCAGCCTTTTCCAAGTTTTAAAGTGTGATTCTTTCCAACATCTGGGAAACAGAAAACAACATAAAGACGAAACATCTATCGACCTCTGTCTTGAATATACTCAACAACTGAGCATCCACAGCTCTCTTGGATAATGAAGTCCAAAGATACACAACTCTATGAACGAAGTTCCTTTAAAATGAAGTGCAGCACGATGAAGCTTCTGATCACTAGTCTGCTGCACCCTTGACCTTGTGCTAACTCCCTGTCCCTTTGCAGCCATATAATCTCCTGGGAGAGGTGAGAAGCACCTCTTGTTCCACCAACCTCAGCAGTGCTGTGGATTTAACTTCTCAATACATCTCATATCCTTCAGCCTTGCTCTCTGCAATCATAAACGTCTAACACTCTGCAATCATAAAAGTCTAACACTTCACCTGATGCTAATGACCGGGTCAAGCAGCAAAAAAGGCCAGCAGCTATTTCCCTTTCAAAAGTTGGACTCTTCATTTTTCTCCCTAATCTGAGGCTTTCAGGATCACAAGAGGGAGGTACTAACAAGGAAGAATCACTAGGTGGCAGTGCAAACAAGGAGAGTGATTTGCAAACTCGAATCTATCATTTTTCTCAATGTTATTGATTTCATAAAAAAACACTCTCGCATCACATAAAAGAGAGGGAGAGGAAAACATTGATATCTAATAGGTTTGAATCCAGTTATTTTTGTTCATATTCTGGGGCTTTAAAAGGTAACCAGGGTCTTGGCCTGGCAAAATTATTAAATTATTGACAGCAGACAACTTCCATTTGCTGCCGTCAATGTGATAAGTAACTACAAAACAGTCTTTAAGATAAGATGCTTAGATGATCTGCTTCTGAAGGATGTTGCGATGTGATAAATCACAGCATCTGATGATGACAGTGCCAAATGAGCATGTTTATTAAGATTGACAAGTACACCACCAGGAGTTTTGTTTGCATTGGGCTGTGCTGGGCCGACTGCTGTTGCATGCTCTGACTCAGCAACTGGGCATACACTGACATACAAGGAGCCCGCTGTTACACACTGGAGTTTCACATAAATAAAGGAAGCTCAATATGCAAATATTGCATCTACACACACGCAAACACACAAATGCATACACAGTAACACACAACCAAAAAATGCACACAAATACACACACTAACACACAACTACAAACACACACAAATGCACATCCTAACACACCACCACAAAATACACAAACAAACACGCAACCACAGACACACACACAAAAACATAAAACACAAATGCACAAACACGCACACGCACACGCAGACACTATCACACTACCACACACACACACGGGTACCTACACATAATCACAGACAAAACACAAACACATGCACACACTAACACACACACAATAATACACTACCACACAGTGTTGAATTTTCCCAACATGTGGGGACGGGTTTGGAGGTGGGAGGGCCGGAATGCAGTGGGAAGTTCTGTGAGGATGGCTCATCGACATTCTCCCGCCCCCAGGTGACTTTCCAGGGGAGGGCTGCCGGGGTATCTCCACAGAGGTGGGCAGGCAACCAAGGCTCCAATCAGGGCCATTTTCCCCCCAGCAACCTTTCCAATGTTGCATAGCCCCACACTGTGTCTGGAGTCCATTGTGGTGCCCTCTTGCCAGAAGGTCAGTGGGATATGGGTGGCTAAATTAAATAGCAGCATCAAAGGCACATAACGTTCGAAGGGTCCAGAAGCGACCACAGGCACTCTTTGGCAGCGGTCACTCCTCCACCCTGAAGTGCTTCACAGTATTTTGTCAACTTTTACACAACTGAAGAAAGAGGCCTTTACGAGTGCTGCCATTTTCAGGCACCCTCTAGCTCTCCCTCTTCTCTAGCAGCGCTCACCTCTCCCGGTGGGACTGCTGTCCGGAAATTTCTGCAGACCCTCCTACTGAGGGCCTTCGTCAGCCTACCGTCCTTAATTGGATGACATAGTGGAGGTGGCCTGTTAGGAGGCTGCTTTACGTAAAGTTGCTCCGGCGGGCATGCTGAGATGATGCACAAGCTGGGGACCCGCATATGATCTTGACATCAGGGGTTCGATGCCCTTGGGAACATTTAGCCTACAGACACACACAAACACATACCGATACACAGATACACACACACACACAGACATACACACACTGGCACTTGCACAGACAGATGCACAAGCACACAAACACACTTGCACACATATGCATACACATGCACATATGCACACATACACACATGCACACATGCAGACAAAATCACATATATACACACATACTTACACATACACACATGCGCACGTAAATATGCACACATACTCACACACACGTGCACACACACACATAAAGTGATTTATGAATTTAGTCCTTTATAGGAACTAAACCAAATCGGGAGTACATCCCTATGAATCTGCTTTAATCAAGTTCAAACCAGACAAATTCTCATACACACGTATTTGGGTCCAAAGAATTGTACTAGCTTTCCCTCAAAGAAAGAAAACCAACAGAGAATATTACCATCTTTCAATAGCTTATTTTTAAAAATAATTATGGCTAAGCCATAAATATCCCAGATATTATAAGGGTCTGGGCCCTTTCTTCAATACATATCTCTCCATTTAAAGAGACACAGAGAGGGGGTTCTTTGTAGTTGTATACAGAATGCTACTTGAGATAATTTATTAACTTTTATATATTTATTAAAGCATTTAACATGCAATACACTTCTTAAGTTTCTGTGTGTTTTTCTTGCTTTTTAAAATCTATTTAATGTTTTGCTGGAAATCTTCTGGTTTTGAAATTGTGAGCATTTATCTGGTCAAAATGTTTATAATTGTGTTTTCTTGACCTCTTGTTCCTGTGAGTCCATTCCATTTATTGTTTTATTATCTATAATTGCCCTTTCCATGGCACCCCAAAGCAAACTCCGGAGATGACCTGGCTGCATCAACAATCCTATAAACCAATTAAGTTTATTGCTACCTCTTACTGATGTCACACAGGATATTTCAATATGTGTGTTTATCTTCCAAGCCCCTGATAACAGAGACACAAATGGATTTCCCAATTTGTTTCTGGTTCATAACAGTGAAATATTTTAACTCTAACTTCTTAAAGGGGAAGGTCAGTGAGTCCTAAAAGTGACCATTAATTCAATCTTTAATTCTAAAAGGAATAATATTTTAACTATTTCTAAATTCTATCTAATTAAGCCTATTATACCTATGTTCCATCACACACAAACACACAATCACATACACACTCATACACAATGATGACCTCAGTTGAGACCATTACCTTTAAAAACAAGATATATGAGCTCCCCAGCCCAATCAAAGGATTACATGACATGATTTCATGTTTTAAGACTTTTACTATCACAACTAAACTAAAAGTTAGCATTATATAAACAGTGCTTAGTAGGTAGCAAATACACTAAATTACAGAGAATGGTATTTCCCATTAACTTATTAAAACACTTGAAAACCCCACATGACAGTTTTCTCATTGAATCAGTGGGGGGAATTTTATGCTGGCAGTAGGGGTCTCAACGTCAGGGGAAACCAATGCCGGATTCCCGTGTCGCCTCTTTTCCGGAAGGCCCGCCCAATTTAGTGCCAATCAGGCACTTAAGTGGACAGCACCGGGCCTTCCATAAGATTTAGGACCACGTCACTGGAAGTCCCACCATTGGAGAGCTGATGAACAATCGGAGGCCAAGGAGCATCGCTGGAGCCAGGCCTCAGATAGGTCAGAGCAGGAGTGGTCTTGCTGGGTGGGAGTTGCAGCAAGGGCAGGGGGTGGCACTCCGCGGGCCCCCCCTTCCCGATGCCGGATGCCTCATTCAGGCACTAAGTGCCTTTGAGCGAGGGACCCTCCCCCCAACCCCAGAGCCAGGTAGCAGCCTGCACGGTTTTTCCTACCGTGCTTTCCATGCGGCAGCAGGTCCGCCCGCCGCACAAGTGATTGCGGCTGTGGGGGGAAGAGGCCCTTAACTGGGGGTTAATTACCATCCACAGACCTTCCCGCTCCGGACTAAATTTCGGCATAGGCGGGATAGTGGCAGCATCCCCCACCTTCCACCCTGCCACCATCCCACCCGATTTTCTGCTCTCCCTGCCTCCAAACTCGCTGCGGGGAAGAGCATAAAATTCCACCTGGTATTTTTGTAGGTAAAAGTGCCTAACTTCTCCCAGTTGCAATGAGTTGGATCTCCCAGTCCTTCTCAAAAACAGTGTCCTCTTCACTCCGTCTCACTTCTTTTGAGCACATTTGACCTGGACTTCTGTTGATAAGGCAATCTCTGATGACTCCATTGGTCTTTTCTCCTCAGCAAACCTCAACTTTCGAATCGTGTTCAAGTCTTTCACTGTATCAGTGTGCTGAGAGCAGTTGTTTTCTCTCTCTCTCTTCTGAGGCTATGCAGCTCCTACTGGTTCCTTCCTGTCTTCCTTTCTTCCTTACGGCCTGCCAGACTTAGGAAAGCCTGTTGAATTTATCCAGAATCAAAAGTCAATCGCCGTTTTCCTTTTACAATATTCAGAGTCCATAGGTCTGGCCATGTCAAAACAACCCAAACCTTCTTTTGTTTTCAGGTGTCAGCAATTGCAATCCAAATTTGCATTTTCCAAGTCCCTGGCTCCCTGTTAACGACCTGAGAGTCTGGGAGAGCGAAACCCATTGTCCATCAGGTGTTACAACCTTGCACTCTCTTTTCAAAAGAGTCTTTGATCTGAGTTCCTTGTTTGCATGGTAACCAAACCCCTGGCTTGTTTCTGGGCAGACTTGGTATGAGGTTAAATGTTTCCTCCAATACAATTTTACGCTGCAATAAAAATCACAGTTTTTAAAAACATAATCATATAACAAAGTCTAGCGTTCATAACACACGTATGCACATATGCACACAGACACACACACGTACGCACTCACATACACAGACACACATGCACACACCCACATACACAGACACACATGCACACAGAGTGACATACATATCTACACACGTATATACAAATAGACTGCTGGAATTAAGCTGGGTCAGACTCAGCATTATCACTGTAGGACTGAAGAGGTGAGTAAGGAGACATGTTTTTACACAGCATTTCTGGAACAAGGAATGCTTTATCACAAGTGACTGTGGCATCAATTAAAAGGGGGAAAGTATTGAGAAAGATGAACATTGAAGGGAAAGAGCAGAAATGGGAGTAGAGTGAATAGCTCCCGTTGAACGCCTAGAACTAGCACCAGCTCAATGGGCTGAATAGCCTTCGTGTGTGCTGTAATTGCTACAATTTCATAGGTGGCTGACACCGGTCACTCACAGAAACTTTGTCTTCGTGGCCAATCTTCATATGCGGTCTAGGGTATGGAAGACCTTCGATCGCAGGGAGCATCCCAGCCACATTCAAACATTGCCCTCACCTGTCATCAGCTGTCCTTTGAAGTGGAAGCCACTGGATAGTGATCAGAGCAGGAACCCTGACCAATTTTGTTGCCATTCACTATCCTATCACCATGGACAGAGTTGTAGTAACATCAGGGCCACTCTAGCCAAGCTTGGCACCATACTGTATTGGGAGTTGTGTGATTCTGGTCTATATGCCTCCATTCCAAAAATGGAGGGCAGAATTAACAACTGAACCATGGGCGGGTGGGGGGTGGGGTTTGGTGCGGGGGAGGGGGTCAGATAACTCTACGCGAATTAGCCAGTATGATATGCTGAGGTGGAGCAGTGAGCAATTAGATTAAACTGCCTAATACTAGTAAGGAACAAGTTAATATGTCTGTAAGAGATTTCTCCTACTGTTATGTTTCTAAATAAGCCATTAAGCCATATATAATAGGTTAATGTCTCCATTAAAATATTGGGCAAGACAATTTCTTACAAATGCATTAATGCATTTGTAATAATATCACCCAGCATGATTTCAGAATCATGTTGAAAATGTGTACTTCACATCAATGAGGACTAGAGATTTTCATCATCAGTTATTAGTGGTTATCATTCAGTTAATGACCGCTTTCTGATTCCCCTGGAAAAAAACCTCAGCCCAGAATTATCCATTCTGAGTGCAATGCATTCCAAAAAGGCTCGGATTGCTTTTTGCAATGAGAAAAGAACAACACATTGAATTTTGTGCTGCTTAATGTGAGGGAGCTTACTGCTGGGGCAACAGAACATTTTCCTGTTTCAAGCTCATAGCTTCAGCATCAAGCACTTCCCAGTCAGATGCAAAAGTCGAGTACAGCTCCTTCTGCCCTTCCTGATGTGCTCCAGCTCCAGCCTCAGAAAAGGTATGGCATGCCTGCAGCCTTAATGCTCTAAGAAGGAAGGTTCCTCTGCTTCTACCCCTGACCAAATGTTTGATGCTGACACTTGATGCCCAAAATGGGAAAATTCTCCAACACCAGCATGAATCACCCTTGCCTTAAGCAGCTATTATGAATGCTGGACCTTGTAACATGATTATATCTTTACAAATTGTCATTTTTAAAAGTTCAAGATGGTGACCTCACCTCCACTCTGTGAAAGGTTACCAGGACAACAGGGAACACAGATCAAAGACTTTCTTCTGAAAACAGAGAAAGCACTAACACCTGAAGAACAATTGGTTTTGCTCTCCCAGACTTTTGGGTCAAAAAACAAGGAATCAGTAATTTGGAAAATGTAAATATACCAGGCAGCTGTTAGCACCTGGGAACAATGGACAGGCCCAAGTGGCTTTGTGAAACCAGATTTCTGGACATTGCATTTTGGAGTAGAACAATAGCTATTGCCTTCTAATAAATTTAACAGACTTTCTGAAGGCAAACAGGCTGGAAGAGAAAACACCAATGATTGTGGCCCTAAGGTAGGCTGGAAGAAGGGAACTCAGCAGTGGCAGTCTCACAAAGAAGAAACTAGAAATGGCAGCTCTAGAGAGAGAGAGAAGACCTGCTTTCGGAAACCTGTTACAGTAAAAGGCTGTGAAGACTTGAACCTGTTTTGAGAGCTGACATTTGCGGAGAAGTAGAAGACCAACAGGGTCATCAGGAAATGCCTTATTCATGGACGTCCAGGTCTGAAGTGCTCAGAGAAGTGAGCAAAGAGAACCTTAATATTTGAAATAGTCTAGGAGACGCAATCCATTGGAATTGAGAGGAGTTTGGGACTTTTACCCGCAAAGGATTTTGTCATTAAAATGGAATGTATAATGTATAGGTGTGGTGTGACGTTCTTAAGTTTTTTTTTAATAAGTTAAAAAAAATACCTTTCTTGGTAGCTCAGGGTATCAGCTACTTACAAAGTGCTAGTCAGTTAATTGGGGATTTCTTTTAGTTTAGTCATTATAATAAAAGTCTTAAAATGTGATATCTTGTCCTGTAATTATTGAAATTGTTCTGGAGTTCATATCCCGTATTTTTCACATTGACAATCTCACTGAGGTCATAACTAATTGGGGGCTTGGGTCTGGGATACAAATTCAGAGGCTGAAAACAGGTTTGCTGAAATTTTCCAGAGTTTTAAAGGAACAAGATTTCACAATTACTTTTGCTGTGTTCATAAAGAAAAGTCAGCATGTTTACTTTTAATGCTCAAGCCTCTGTGGAAAGAAAAGATTTGACTCTCAATGATTTAACGCGGTCAACAGTGGATGCATTAAAGGCTGTAACAGAGCAAGTGGGGGTTAGTTTAAAGTCAAAAGCTAAAAAGGCAGAAATTATTGAAGTGTTAGGTCGGCATTTTAACCTTGAGGAAGCAAAGGGAAATCTTGATAGCTCTCAGATTGAGTTAGCTGGAATTCAGTTACAACTGGGATTGAAAAAGAGAAATAAATGAAATTTGAAAGAAAAAGGAAAGAGAAGAAAGAGAAAGAGACAGAAAAATACAATTCGAAATAAAAAATCTTGACTTAGAAAATAAAAAGGAAGAAATAGAAAAAGAAAAAAACTTACAAAGAGAAAGAGAAGGCAGGAAATTTGTACTGGACAAAGAAAAGCTTAGATTATGCAAACAGGGGGTGGTAGGAAGGCTTGAGGATGAATTCACTTTAACTCCTGCTTTTGATTTGGCAAGGAATGGTCGCTTAGTGCCTAAATTCAGTGAGGAAGGAGTTGAAATGTATCTTGTCTCCTTTGAACAAATTGCAACCAAGTTGAAATGGTCAAAAGAAAATTGGACAATTTTATTGCTAGTCAGTTAATTGGGGATTTCTTTTAGTTTAGTCATTATAATAAAAGTCTTAAAATGTGATATCTTATCCTGTAATTCTTGAAATTGTTCTGGAGTTCATATCCCGTATTTTTCACATTGACAATCTCACTGAGGTCATAACTAATTGGGGGCTTGGGTCTAGGATACAAATTCAGAGGCTGAAAACAGGAGTTGAAATGTATCTTGTCTCCTTTGAACAAATTGCAACCAAGTTGAAATGGTCAAAAGAAAATTGGACAATTTTATTGCAAAGTGTTAAGGGGAAAAGCATTAGAGGTATAATCAACACTTTTGGAGGAACAGTCAAGTGATTATGAAGTGGTTAAAACGGCAGTTCTCAATGCTTATGAGTTGGTACCAGAGGTTTACAGGCAAAAATTTAGGAATTTAGAAAGAAACAGAGTCAGACATTTATAGAATTTGTTAGAGAGAAGGAAATGATATTTGATCATTGGTATCAGTCCCTGAAGATTGATCAAGATTTTGAGAGTGGATAATGAGAAGAGATTCAGTTTTAATGAGAAAAAGGATACAGGTAATCCTCAGGGTGGTAAAAGAGACAGTCAGGAGACTAGGGTTGAGTCAAGAAGACCAACATGCTACGTTTATAATAAAAGAAGGCACATATAAAGTCAAAATGCTGTAAATTTAAGGGCAAGCCTGTAGCTCGAGTGGGTTTACCAAAAGCCTGTTCTTAAAAGAATGCCCCAATAGGTGGAGCTGTTGACAAGCCAGTGGCTTTGGAGATATTGGACAGGGAACACATGTCCACTCTTGTGTGATAACGAATCCTTAATATAGAAGTTTTGTACTCAGGGGTACAGTTTCCCCTTCTTTGTCAGATGAAGCAGGCAAGCCGATTGTGTTGCTTAGAAATACAAGGGTCACTAAGTCATTGATGGCAGCAAATTGTAGCTATGAATGCAATAGTCATGGTGCGAGGTATCAAGGGGAGTCATTTATCCATTCTATATGATCTAGTCACCCGGCCTGTAACAGTGGGAATTGTCCCAGATTTGCATATTAAAGGGATGGATTTGTTGCTAGGCAATGATTTAGCTGGGGTTAAGGTATTGGCATCTCCAGTAATTTCAGAAAAGCCAGTTGAGTTTGCTGAAACTGAAATTTTGCAGCAGGAATTTCCTGGAATATTTCAAGATTGTGTGATGACAAGGTCCCAAGCTTATAAGATTAAACAAGCTGAGGACAATTCGGGTGTTTGGTTGACTAAGATTTTTTTTCAAGGATTTGGATGGGGATGTTGGTGGAAAAGGCTCCAAGGCTAACAGTGGTGAATTGTTTAGCAGATCGTCTTTGATTGAGGCCCAACAGGCAGTCCCTGACTTAAGAAGTTTGTCTCAAATGGTGTGTTCTGAGTCAGAAGATAAAAAGGTCTCTGAGTGCTATTATAATAAGAATGGCATTCTAATGAGAGAATGGAGATCTCCCAGAGGCCTGGTGGTAGGATTGGGCTATGGCTCATCAGTTGCTGTTCCCCTAGGTTACCACAGTGATATTTTGAGAATGGCACATGAGATCCCAATGGCAGGTCATGTGGGTATTCGAAAGACCCAGGCCAGAATAAGACATCATTTTTATTGGCCAGGCTTGCATAAGAATGTGGTTGAATTTTGCAGAACTTGCCATACATGTCAGGTAGTTGGGAAGCCACAGCCTTTGGTTAAGCCAGCCCCATTGATACCGATACCTGCTTCTGGCGAACTGTTTAGTAGGGTTCTTGTGGATTGTGTCAGATCCTTATGCACAACTAAGTCTGGTCACAAGTTTCTCCTAAGCATCATGGATTTGTCCACTAGGTTTCCAGAGGCAATAACTTGAAAAAAGATCACAGTGTACGTTGTGATTGAGAGATTAATTCAGTTTTTCACTAAAAATAGATTGCCAAAAGAAATTCAGTCAGACCAGGGGTCAAATTTAATGTCAAGAGGTCATGAGTAATTTGGGAGTGAAACAGATCAAATCATCCGTTTATCACCCACAGTTACAAGGTGCTTTGTAAAGGTATCACCAAACCCTAAAAAAGTATGATAAAGGCTTGTTGTTTTGAGTATCCATATGAATGGGATCAGGGAATATCATTTTTATTATTTGCCACCAGAGACCTTTGGCTATTCATGGGGGTGATATGGGAACAGCTGCACCCATTAAACAAAACCCTATTGACTCAATCCAGATAAGTTGCCTCAGGCTAGAGAGGTGCTTCAATATATGCTAAAGAATTATATAATTGAACCAAGTCAATGTAGCTGGAGTTCACCGTGGTACTAGAACCAAAACTGGATGGTTCCAAAGATTTTTCATTGATTATTAGAAAGTCATTGCAGTTACTAAAACAGACTTACCCAATCCCACGACTTGAGGATTGCATTGATAGAAAGGGGAATTCAGTCTTTATTAGCAAGATTGCCTTGCTGAAAGGTTATGGCAAGTCCCCTTGACCAACCAAGCTAAAGAAATTTCCACCTTCATGACCCCAGATGGCTATTTTAATGTAAGGTCACGCCATTTCGTTTGAAAAATGCATCGGCTATATTTCAAGGGTTGACCAATCAGGTGATTGCTGGACTGAGCAACTGCGTTCTGCATCTTGATGATATGTTGATATGCAGTGACACTTGGGACGACCCTGTTAAACACAAAGGCTCTGTTCGATAGCTGAGAGAGAGACAGTTAGGTAGTAAACTTAGTGAAGAGCGAATTTGCTAAGGCTAAGATCACCTATTTAGGGCATGGTCAAGTGTTGCCTAGAGAAGCCAAGCTAAAGTTCAGGCAATTATAGACTTTCCAGTCCTCGAGACAAAAAGGGAGTACTACGATTCGTAGGGATGTGTTTTTTTATAATTCGTGTCATGGGATGTGGGCATCGCTGGCAAGGCCAGCATTTATCGCCTATCCCTAATTGTCCTTGAGAAGATGGTGGTGAACTGCCTTCTTGAACTGCTGCAGTCTCTGTTCTGTAAGGGAGAGCGGTTCAGGATCCAGCATCAGTAGAGGAACGGCGATATCTTTCCAAGTTAGGATGGTGTGTGACTTGGAGGGAAACTTGCGGATGGTGATGATCCTGCACATCTGCTGGGTTACTCGCTGCAGTATTCCCAGCCTCTGACCTGCTCTTGTAGCCACATGTATGTGGCTGCTCCAGTTCAGTTCTTGGTCAATGGTAACCCCCAGAATATTGATGGTGGGGGATTTAGCAGTAGTAATGCCATTGATTGTCAAGGATATATGGTTAGATTCTCTCTTATTGAAGATTGTCATTACCTGGCACTTGTATGGCGTGAATGTTACTTGCTACTTATCAGTCCAAGCCTGAAGGTGGTCCAGGTCTTGTTGCTAATGGACATGGGCTGCTTCAGTATCTGAGGAATTATGAATGGTGCTGAACATCGTACAATCATCAGCGAACATCCCCACTTCTGACCTTATGATGGAGGGAAGGTCATTGATGAAGAAGCTGAAGATGGTTGGGCCTCAGGCGCTACCCTGAGGAATTCCTGCAGCAATGTCCTGGGGCTGAGATGATTGACCTCCAACAACCACAACCATCTTCCTTCGTGCTAGGTATGATTCCAACCAGTGGAGAGTTTTCCCCCTGATTCCCATTGACTCCAATTTTACTTAGGCTCCTTGATGCCACACTCAGTCAAATGCTGCCTTGATGTCAAGGACAATCACTCTCACCTCACCTCTGGAGTTCAGCTTTTTTGTCTATGTTTGGACCAAGGCTATAATGAGGACATAGGATCATAGGACCATAAGAAATAGGAGTAGGAGTAGGCTAATCAGCCCATCGAGCCAGCTCTGCCATTCAAACAGATTATGGCTGATCATCTACCTCAGCACCATTTTCCCCCACTATCCCCATATTCCTTGCTGTCTTTAATATCCAGAAATCTATTGATTTCTGTCTTGAACATGTTGAATGATTGAGCTTCCACAGCCCTCTGGGGTAGAGAATTCCACAGATTCACCACCCTCTGAGTAAAGAAATTCCTCCTCATCTCAGTTTTAAATGAGCTGCCCCTTACTCTGAGACTGTATCCCCTGGTTCTAGACTCACCAGCCAGAGGAAACATCCTATCCACATCTACTCTGTCACGCCCGATAAGGTTTTTGTACGTTTCAATGAGATCACCCCATTCTTCAAAACTCTAGAGAATACCGCCCCAGTTTCTGCAATCTCTCCTCATAAGACAATCCTGCCATCCCAGGGATTAATTTGGTCAACCTCCATTGTACTCCCTCTATGGCAAGTATATCCTTCCTTAGATAAAGTGACCAAAACTATACACGATAGTCCAGATGTGGTCTCACCAAGGCTTTTCACAATTGCAGAAATGCATCTTTACTCTTGTACTCAAATCTTTTTGCAATGAAGGCCAGCATATCATTTGCTTTCCTAATTGCTTGCTGCACCTGCATACTAGCTTTTAGTGACTCATGAACAAGGAGACCCAGGTCTCTTTGGACATCAATATTTCCTAACATCTCACTATTTAAGAAATAATCTGCCTTTCTGTTTTTTCTTCCAAAGTGGACCACTTCACACTTATTCATATTATATTCTATCTGCCTTGTTCTTGCCCGTTCACTTAGCCTGTCCAAATCCCCTTGAAGCCTCCTTGCATCCTTCTCACAACTTAGAATCCCACTTAGTTTTGTGTTATCAGCAAATTTGGAAATATTACATTTGGCCCCCATATCCAAATCATTTATATAGCTTGTGAACAGCTATGGCCCAAGCACTGATCCTTGCAGTACCCCGCTGGTAACAGACTGCCATCCTGAGAATGCCCATTTTTTCCTACTGTTTTCTGTCTGTTAACCAATTCTCAATCCATAGCAGTATATTGCCCCCCAACCCCATGTGCTCTAATTTTGTTTACTAGCCTCCTGTGTGGGACCTTATCAAAAGCCTTCTGAAAATCCAAATCCATCACATCCACTGGTTCTCCTTTATCTATGCTACAAGTAACATCCTCAAAAAACTCCAACAGGTTTATCAAACATGATTTCCCTTTCACAAATCCATGTTGACTCTGCCCAATCATATCATTATTTTCCAAGTGTCCAGTTATCTCATCCTTTATAATAGATTCGAACATTTTCCCTACTACTGGCGTCAAACTAACAGGTTTGTAGTTCTCCGTTTTCTCTCTCGCTCCCTTCTTAAATAGTGGGGTTACATTTGCTCCTTTCCAGTCTGCAGGAACCCTACCTGAATATATAGAATTTTGAAAGATAACCATCAATGCATCCATTACCTCTATAGCCAACTCCTTGAATACTTTGGGATGTGGCTGATCTGGACCAGGCGATTTATCAACTTTCAATCCAATTAATTTTTCGAGTACTACCTCTTTATTGCTAGTAAGTTCTTTCAATTCCTCATTTTTACAAGTCCCTTGGTTCCCTAGTATTTCTGCAAGATTTTCTGTATCTTCCTCCATGAAGACAGACACAAAGTAATTGTTTAGTCTCCCTGCCATTTCCTCATTCTCCACCACAAAGGTCAGGAGCCGAGTGGCCCTGGCAAAACCCAACCTGAGCATCAGTGAGCATGTTGTGGCTGTTTAAGTGGTGCACGATAGCACTGTCAGCGACACCTTTCATCACTTTGCTAATGATCGAGAGTAAACTGATGGGGCGGTAATTGATCGGTTTGGATTTGTCTTGCTTTTTGTGGACAGGACATACCAGGGCAACTTTCCACATTGTTGGGTAGATGCCAGTGTTGTAGCTGTACTGGAACAGCTTGGTTAGGGGCAAGGCTAATTCTAGAGCACAATTCTTCAGCACTGTTGCTGGAATGTTGCCAGGGCCCATAGCCTTTGCAGTATCCAATGCCTTCAGCCATTTCTTGATATCACGTGGAGTGAATTGAATTGGCTAAAGACTGGCATCTGTGATGCTGGGAACCTCAGGAAGAGGCTGAGGTGGATCATCCACTTGGCACTTCTGACTGAGGATGGTCACAAATGCTTCAGCCTTTACATAGAGTCATTTATGGCACAGAAGGCAGCCATTCAGCCCATCGAGTCCATGCTGGATCTCCATGGAGCTATCCAGTCAGTCCCACTCCCCTGCTCAATCCCCTTGGCTCTGTAAGTTTATTTCCTTCAAGTGCCCATCCAATTTCCTTTTGAATTCATTGATTGTCTCTGCTTCTACTATCCTGGGGGCAGCAAGATCCAGGTCATTACCACCCTCTGTGTAAAAAAGTTCTTCCTCATATTCACCCTGCATCTCCTGTCCAAAATCTTCAATCTGTGTCCCCTTGTCCTTGTGCCATTAGTTAATGGGAACAATTTTTCTTCGTCTAACTTATCTCAGCCTGCCATAATCTTGCACACCTCTATTAAATCTCCGCTCAATCTAATGAGAACAATCCCAGCTTTTCCAACCTAACCTTGTAGCTAAACTCCATTATCCCTGGAACCATTCTGGTCAATTTCCTCTGCACATTCTCAAGGACCCTCACATCCTTCCTAAAGTTGTGGTGATCAGAACTGGATGCATTACTCTAGTTGGGGCCTAACCTGAGCTTTATAAAGGTTCGGCATAACTTCTCTGCTTTTGTACTCAATGCCTCTATTTATGAAGCCCAAGATCCCATATGCTTTACTAACCACCTTCAAAGATCGATGCACATGCAGTCGCAGGTACCTCTGTTCCTGCACACTCTTTAGAACTATGTCATTAAGTCTGCATTGTCTCTCCCTGATCCTTCTGCCAAAATGCATCACTATGTGGGCGGCACAGTGGCGCAGTGGTTAGCACCGCAGCCTCACAGCTCCAGGGACCCGGGTTCAATTCTGGGTACTGCCTGTGCGGAGTTTGCAAGTTCTCCCTGTGTCTGCGTGGGTTTCCTCCGGGTGCTCCGGTTTCCTCCCACATGCCAAAGACTTGCAGGTTCGTTAGGTTAATTGGCCATTATAAATTGCCCCTAGTATAGGTAGGTGGTAGGGAAATATATAGGGACAGGTGGGGATGTGATAGGAATATGGGATTAGTGTAGGATTAGTATAAATGGGTGGTTGATGGTCGGCACAGGCTCGGTGGGCCGAAGGGCCTGTTTCAGTGCTGTATCTCTAAACTAAACTAAACTAAACTAAACCTCACACCTGTCAGTATTAAATTCCATCTGCCACCTCTCTGCCCATTCTGCTAGCCTATCTATGTCTGGTTGCAGGAGGTTGATATCATCCTCACTGTTTGCCAAACCTCCAAGTTTGGTGTCATTGTCAAATTTTGAAATTCTACCCTGTATCCCAAGATCTAAGTCATTTATGTATAGCAAAAGGGAGATACTACGATTCCCAGGGATTTGTGGGATCTACTGGAAGTGCGTTCTTAACTTCAGCACCGTAGTAACTCCACTAGAAAATTAATTAAAAAGGGGTATGAAGATCCAATGGACAGAATTCTGTCAAATGACTTTAGAAATGTTAAGGCCATTTTAATAAATGAACCCAATCTAGTGGCACCAAGTTTTGGCAAGCCTTTTAAAGTGGCTATTGATGCTAGTGATTTAGTAGGAGAAGTACTATTCCAGGATGATGATAGTCAAATCAAACAACCAGTCTGTTATTTTTCTAGAAAACTCAATGGGGGGAGTTTAATGTTGGCAGCGGGGGTCTTGACATTGTGGGAAACCGACGCCAAGATGCCTGCATCACCTCTTTTCTAGAAGGCCCGCTGAATTTAGTGCCAATCCATAGGATTGAGGACACCGTCGCTGGAAGTCCTGGCCTTGCAGAGCTGCTGGCCAATCAGAGGCTGGCAGCTGCAGTGTCACCTCGGAGGCAGTGGCTGCTGCTGTAGCTGCAGTGCCCAGACCCCGGGGGGTGTTTGCCATCCAATCCCAGTGCTTTGTGAACACCTTAAATTTTCAATCCCTTTTTCTAATTTCCTCTCACGATGTACATTAGCTCAATTCCAGCCACATTAAACCCCATCCTCCATGCCTTAGTCCAGGAGTATCCAATGTGTTTTATCTTTGTAGGCCTAAGGCCTATGTCAGGTGTAAGTGAATGCTTGCATTAGTTTGCATATATCTTGTGCTCCCAACAAATATTCAGATTAAATATTTATTTTCCTGTGAGGCAAAATACCTTTTCAGATGTCTAGGCCACTAAAGTTCAACCAGAATGAATCAATGAGTAGGAAACACAAGAGTAAATAAAGCAGAGTTGCTTGGTTATCATGGACCAGATTCTGTGGTCCATAAGGCCCATGCTCAGAGTGCAGATACCCCAGTGTTAGCTCATTGGGACTGATTTTAACTTTGTACGATAATGTAAAACTAGTGACAGTGAGTCGGCAGCCCATTTTACATCTCGCTCCACATTTGCTTGCTTTGTAGTTGATGGAAATGAAAGTCAGGGCAGGTATACAAAAGATGTTTACATTATCACACAAAATCAAAATTACCCCCGTTGGGCTGGATTAATGGCAACCCAGGATAACGCATTTGTTGCCCCCCCCAAACCCCACAATCAGGTGGAGGGGGAGGGCTCTGCGATGCCAGCAATGGCGTCAGCTGCCTGTGCGCAGGTGCTGGCGCCATTTTTAAAGGGCATCCAGCCCTGCTGGTACATGTAAATTTTTAAAGGAATACCCAATCCCACAATTCACCACATTCTAACCTATCGCTCCTTCCCCCACCATTAACAACTAAATGCGATATTTTCCCCCCCCCCCACAAAAAATAACTTTGCTGCAACACTTGACCTTCCCCCTTCAAACTGATCAAATTACAGAGGTCACCCCTTCCCACCCTCCCCTGCCCTAGTAATTTACATTTGACCCAGTTCCTCCCCCCCATCCCCGCCACCACTGCACTAAAAATCATAAGTCTCCCCCCACTTTCCCCCACCACGGTGACACCAGCTTTCCCTTGATGGGAAAATGAAGGCATGTGAATGCTGGCCGTCACTTGGAAGATTGCGGCCCGAAGGTAAGATCGCTGTTGATTTTATTTAAATGCATTCAATTGATTAATTTAAATATGTTAAACTGGGTCCCATTGCCCAGTGACAAGGAGGAGGGGCCACCACAGAGCCTCGCCAACGCCTGGAAGATTTGGTGGCAGTCCCAGCGACATTGGGAGCTCAGTAAAGTCCCGGCCCTGGTATTTGTGGTCTAGACCACTTTAATTACTATCAATCCCAAATCCATCTCTCGCGGTATCACTTAGTATTGGCAGTAAATCTTTAACAATACAAGATGTATCACATCTTCCATATTATGAGTGGTATGACTTGCCCGAAATAAAAGATTGATCCATGTGGTCATTTTCTCTTCTCTGTGCTCTGCTTGGTCAATACTTAACTCCCAGGCAGTAAAGACCATCATTTATCCTGTGTTACAACATTTCAAAAGTATTTCAATGGCTGGAAAGCACCTTTGGACATCCTGAGGTCATGAAAAACACAATATAAATGCAAGTTCTTTCTTTGCTCCTGAGGTCAATGAGATATCTGGAAATGTTATGGGGAGATTCATAGTGCCATCAAGGACCAGAGGTCATGTCTACCTGGCAGCAGGCTATACTCAATGAACGAAGTTGTAGAGGTGTGTGGAAAAGAGCATAAAATGGCTTAAATTGCTCTCCTCTCTGCCGCAGTTGAAGAATAAAATTCTAAACATTTTACATGCGTTTCTTGGTAGGAGTGTTTCAAATCAATGGAGTCACTGGGTCCACTCTCATGAATATTTGAATAAACACAGAACATTTTGCAGTGCAATGCTGTGCAATCATCTGCTATCAGTGTGATGGAAAGAAGGTAAAAAGACTTTGCACTTTAGGTCACCCCATACCAAGTCTTTCAGATGTATCTCCTAGTGCTTCACATGCAATGCATTACTTTTGAAGTTCAATGGCGAGTGCACGTATCACAATGCTGCCAACAAATATCTGGTATTCAGATTAAATTTTTATTCACCAATGGGACGACAGTGCTGAGAAAAAGATCTTTTCAGATGTCCAGGCTAATAAAGGTCAACCAGAATAAAACAATAAATAGGAAACACAAGAACAAATAAAAGCAGAGCTGCTTGGTCACCATGGACCAGATTACCAGGCTTGTGAGGTCCACAAGGCTCACACTCAGAGCGTTAACTCACTGGGGCTCACTCAACTGGTAGCCATTTTGCACACAGTAAGATTCCAGAAACAACAATGATTTAAACAACCATTATTGTGGTTGAGGGAGGAATATTGTTACTTACTGTTCTTCTTGAAATAATGCTCGAGGATCTTTAATAGTCGTCTGAATCACTGAAACATTCAGACTGTAATGCAGCACCTCCTTAGTACTCTACTGAAGTGTCAGTCCACTTTATCTACTCAAGTCCTGCAGTGGGATTTGAACCTACAACTTTCTGACTCAGAGGGGAGAGTTGGGATTAATTCCAAATTATAAATACATGTCTTTTCTCCTCCAGCTCAACTCAAATTAATGCCAGATTTCGTAACCAATTCAGACCATCATATCCAGATGAGCAATCAATTTGTGACCACCACTTTCTGAGAATACAATAAAATTGGAAGGATAAATCATTCCTCGGACAGTACCACAAGCTAATTTATATACACATGCTTGATAGTTACATTGTTTTTAAGAGGGCAGCGGATTTAGAGCTTTCGAGACAGTTTCTGGGACACTCAGATATTTGATATCCTATGGATGTTTGATGGCCCGAGACTGTCAAAGAGATAGTTAATTGGTTTTGTTCATGAGTTATACTTCGAAGGAGTTAGTATGTATATCTCAGCAGATTTTTTTCCAGTTCAGCAGTCTTCTGAAACCCTCAGGCATGAAGGAGGCAAGGGGAGGGTTAATAGAATCATAGAATGGTTACAGCACAGAAGGAGGCCATTTGGTCCCATTATGTCCGTGCCAGCCCTCTGCAAGAGCAACTCAACTAGTCCCATTCCCCTGCCCTTTCCCCATAACACTGCAAATTTTTTCCCTTCATTTTTAACTCATTAATATTTATCACGAAAAGCAGTAGTACTAGTACTGACCTCTGGGGAACCCCACTACATAGCTTCATCCAGTCTGAAAAACAAACCGTTCACCACTACTGTCTGTTTCCTGTCACTCAGCCAGTTCTGTATCCATGCTCAGACAGGTTAGGGATCATAGACCATGGGGTAATGTTGGCTTTGTGTGATAGCTTAAAACAGATAACAGCCTGTTTTACATTACTTCCAGTTTTTATTTCTATTGACTGCAGCACCTTTCATGACCCAAGGACATCTCAAAGCACTTTAAAGTCAATGAAGTACTTTCAAAATGTAGTCACTGTTGTAATGTAGGAAATACAACAGCCAATTTGTGCACAACAAGGTCCCATAAACAGCAATTAAATAAATGACCAAATAATCTATTTTAATAGTGTTGATTGAGGGATAATATTGACAAGGACACTGAGGAGAACTTTACTACTTGAGATCTTTAACACCCACTTGAGAGGGCAGACAGGGCCACAGTTGCCACAACTGACACCAGTGAAAGCTTGGCTTGGCCTGGGAGCAAATAGGCTACAGATTGACGTGTGGCATGCCTACTTGTGCAATGTACATGCCTGATGCTATCACTGGGTAATCTTATCTTGGCCACTCACTTCAAATGTGAAACAAAGGTCTTCTGACTTTTGTGAGCAATGTGCATAAATATAAGCTTGGCTACCACCTTCTGTGGACAGTACTGCCTTCTGCATGGAAGTGGCAAAGAGGGTAACCCTCCTTGTACCCACCTCATGCAGTCGCTCTGCACTGATCATCAAGTAGAGCCTTTATACAGGATGGAAACTGTTTTTCCCCTGCACCTGTAGTCTTTCATCTCTAACTGGTCATATTCCGTTCCTTCAAATAGTGTAGAATCTTCAACAACCGTCTCACAGTGAAACGTCCCAAGATGCTTCACAGGAGCACAGAGACACAACTTGACACCAAGCCAAAGAAGGACATTTTAGGACAGGTGACGAAAAGCTTGGTTAAAGGTTTTAAGGTGCCTTAAAGGAGGAGAGAGAGGTGGAGAGGTACAGGAGCTCAAAGGTTTAGGGGATAGAAAGCTGAAGGCATTGCTGCCAATAGTCAGGCGAAGTAGGGGATGGACAAGAAGCCAAAGTTGGAGAAACACAGAGGGCTGGAGCGCTGTAGGGTTGGAGGAGGTTACAGAGATAGGGAGGGGTGAGGCCACAGATGGATTTAGACACCTGAATGAGAATTTTAATATCAATGTGTTGTCGGACCAGGAATCAATGTAGGTCAGCGAGCACGGGGGGGGGGGGGGGGATGGATGAATAGGGATGGTGCGAATTAAGATGCAGTGATCAGCATTTTGGATGAATTCAAGTTTATGGAGGCCATCACGAAAATATCTACAGAATAACATTCAGGCCTGGGCTGATAAGTGGCCAGCAACGTTCGGGCCACACAAGTGCCAGGCAATGACCATCTCCAACAAGAGGGAATCTAACCATCTCCCCTTGATGTTCAATGGTATTACCATCACTGAATTCCCCACTGTCAACATCCTAGGGGTTCCCATTGACTAGAAACTGAACTGGACCAGCTACGTAAATACTGTGGCTACAAGAACAGGTCAGAGGCTGGGAATACTGCGGTGAGTAACTCACCTCCTGACTCCCCAAAGCCTGTCCACCATCTTCAAGGCACATGTCAGGAGTGTGATGGAATACTCTCCATCCACCTCCTCAAACATTCACCCCCTCCACTACCGGCGCACAGTGGCAGCAGTATGTACCGTATACAAGATGCACTCTAACAACTTGCCAAGGCTCCTTTGACAGCACTTTCCAAACCTGCAATTTCTAAAAGAACAAGGGCAGCAGATACATGGAAACATCACCACCTGCAATTTCCCCTCCAAGTCAGACACCATCCTGACTTGGAAATATATCCTCGACAAAATCTTGCAACTCCCTCCCCAACAGCACTGTGGGCATACTCACGCCACATGGACTGCAGCGGTTAAAGAAGGTAGTTCACCACCACCTTCTCAAAGGCAAATAGGGATGGGCAACAAATGCTGGTCTTGTCAGCAATTCCCACATCCCATCAACAAATAAAAAGAATAGAAAAAGCCCATTGAGCCCAACTGGTCCATGTCAGTGCTTACAGATCATCCCGGGCTCCTCCCACTCCAATGGCCTCTTCCCACATGAGACCCCCAATCATGTCTCCCAACCCACTACTCCCTGCTCGCTTGTATATACATCAAGGCTCCTCTTAAGTACATCAATGCTGCCTGCCTGATTTAATGTCTGCTGACAAGTCTCATTTACTGACTCCCAGGACCTGCCCTGAAATGGGCTGGGAGCTTATTATGAATATTTCAGTCGGCCAATCCAGGTGGATTCAGTGGGATTTGGCATCCTTCATTCCAACAGGAACAAATCTTGTTCCACTCTCTGCTGCTCTCCCAGAATCAGGAGGATTTTGTCCCCAGATTACTCGCGCACTCTCAGGGAATTGACAGCATTTTGTGACTTTCAGAAACTGTCTGATCTTCATTTCTTCTTTGTTCTACAAGTCTGGCGCTGATAAATCAACATAAGGAGCTTTCATTGAAACCAGGGACAGGAAATTTAATAAGTTTATCATTACTATTATGTGTGGCAGTGAATAACTCAGCCTTAGTTCTGTACATGCACAAAGCACAGAGGGAGTGTTGGAAGTGTCGTCTTTGGAATGAGACCTTAAACAAAGGCCCCATCTGCTCTTTCAGTTGGCTGTAAAAGATCCTATGGGTCTATTTCGAAGAAGACCAGGGGGGAGTTCTCCCAAGTTCCCTGGTCAATAGTTATCCCTTCAACTAACACCACTAAAAAGCAAATTACCTGATGATTATCACATTGATGTTAGTGGGAGCTTGAATAAACAGGCAGCCTTGATTCCTACATTGCAACAGTATCTCCACTTCAGAAGTATTTCATTAGCTGTAAAGAGCTTTGGCATGTTTCAAAGTCATGAAATGCACGATATAAAAACAAATCTTTCTTTTTTAAAAGGATGTAACCTGGGCCAGTGTTAAAACATTCAGCTCCAGCAAGACTGGCTGAAGTGAGAGTGGAAGGATTCGAACTGGTGTGAGAGTAGATGCTGTTCTTGCATTAATTGTCAGGCTAGAGTAGAGGGAGTGGTAGCTTGGTTAGTTAATGGTTTTGCACCTGAGAGTGCATGACCATAATCTCAATGAGCTGAATTCACACTGATATGAGTAATGAGTTTGTTGATGTCTTCATATGCTATTCCCTTTCTCCACTATCTTAATGACACCACTTACTTGGTTATTTTGAACACTTTTGTTAAAGTAAGGGAACTGGGAATTTCTTATGCATATTCAAACTTTTAAAATGTTTCAGCAACATAGAAAATGCTCAGTTATCTGCTTCTGCAAGGTCAACAGAGACATGAACGGACGTTAGGGGCAATCCCATTATTCCGTCCTCCCAGCAGGAAGCTGTCCTGATGGGACTGTTCCTCAGAAAATCTAGGTTACATTTTTGCCTCCTTATCTCTCACCTGCAATCCCTGTGAGTGTGGGTTTCCACCAGGAAACGTCCACACCGAGCAATTCAGTTAGCTCAACTCCTGCTCTGGCCAGAATAGTGTCATATGTGGAATGCAATGGCTCAATAGAGGCATACTGTTATACAGCACAGAAACGGGCCCTTCTGCCCATCGTGTCCATGCCGGCCATCAGGCACCTATCTATTCTAATCCCATTTTCAAGCACTTGGCCAGCGCTGCTACTGTTGCTCCAGATTAAGGAGGAACTTTACTGAGTGTTCTCTGTTCAGCAGGTTCTTAGGCATTTACTCTTCTCCATTAGGAGATTAACTAGATTTGGGACAGTCTTTGACTTGGAAACTGAATGGCCTACTCCTGTTCCTATGTTCAAAAGAAAACACTGTAGATGCTGGAAGTTTGAAATGAAAATGCTGGAAATACTCTGCAGGTCAGGCAGCATCTATGGAGAGAGAAACAGAGTTAATGTTTCAGGTTAATGTTCGTCAGAAATAATGTTCCTTTTTAAAAAATTCATTCTTTATAGGTTGCTGGCATTTATTACCCGCCCTCAATTTCCCTTGAGAAGTTGATGGTGTGACTTCTTGAACCATTAAACTCCATCTAGTGAGGTCAGGAATTCTAATGTTTCCTCTCATAAAAATGATCTCCTAAATGGCCAATTCGCATTACATTCTTATTTTCTGTGTCTAAAAGTAAGGAAAAGTGGCATTTAAGTAGCATCTATCACAAGCTCAGGATGTCCCAAAGTGCTTTGCAGCCAATGAAGTACTTTTGAATCTGGTCACTGTTGTAATCTCAACAGGACAGCCAAGAACTAGTTCTATCTTCAACATTTCAGATGGCAGTCCAGCCTTATACCATTTGACCACCGCAGCTATGATGTTCTTGGGACTGTTGTGAGTTTAGTACGAAATATGAGGCAAAGATTGAGAGAAAGACAGCATGCTGTTGAACATAATGGAGTCGCTTTTATTCTGCTTTACTTTCACTTTCTCTTTCTGGCTCATGGGAGCATGGTAGCCTCAACTGGACAATATGTACAATGCAATTCTCAAAACACTACTTCAGCCTTCTAAATAGGAGTCGAACACTGTATCATAATAACTCTGCAACATACCATTGCCAAAGATTAGAACTCCAAATCACGACTGCTACATGAGGTTGGGCTGAATGGCCTGTTTCTGTGCCTTATATTCTGTGTAAGTTTACTAGCCCTATTTCTCCTGAGTTTAACTATTTTTGTAGACAGAGTTAAGTGGCCCAGTACAAAAGGAATATTAATAGAAACTAATGTTTCAATGGGATTGGACTTTTAAAACCTTTTTATTATCTATATCTTATTCCCTCTTACCATCTGTTTTTGAAACAAGTTATTGAAACACCTTCATACCCCAGCACAACATATTCAGTCAGTCCACAGATAGGCAGATATATAGATAGATTGATGATAGATCCAGAAATAGAATGAGAGACAGAGATGATAGCTATATAGGGAAAATAGAAAGAAAGACTTGCATTTCTATGGCGCCTTTCACAATCTGACGATACCTGAAGCACTTTACAGCCAATGATTTAGTTTTGAAGTGCAGTTACTGTTGTAATGTAGGAAAGACGGCAGCCAATTTGTGCACAGCAAGCTCCCACAAACAGCAATGTGATAATGACCAGATAATCTGTTTTTGAAGGTTGCTGATTGAGGGACTAATATTGGTCAGGTCACTGCTTCTCTTCAAAATAGTGCCATGGGATCATTACGTCCACCTGAGAGAGCAGACAGGGCCTCGTTTAATATCACATCCAAAACACCACACCTCTGACAGTGCAGCACTTACTCAATACTGCACTAAAGTATCAGCCTAGACTTTTGTTCCCTGGAGTGGGACTTGAATCCACAACCTTCTAACTCAGAGAAGAGAGTGCTATTGACAGACAGACATATAAGCTTGTAGATGGACATTTCAAAAGCTCCCTATAAATGGTTAAGGCTTCCTATGTGTTATACCTTCCAATATGATAGGCCTAGGTCTGATGAATGAATTCATGCTGTCTTTACACACAGCACAGAGAGAGAATTTTCCTCAAAGTCCTGAAAACATAAAACTGCAGATATGTTTAGATGATGAGTGGTAGAAGGAGGTTTGTGTGGAGCATAAAGACCAGCACAGATAGCGGGGCTGAATGTCCAGTTTCTGTGCTACGGTGTGCAATGCTGAAAATCTGAAATAGGAGACAAAAATGCAGGAAACACTTGTCAGGCATCATGCGGAGAGCGAAACGTAAGGTTAACGATTCTGATCAGTGACCTTTCATAGGAAAGGGATTGATTGCCGTCCTATTTGGAATAACTGGCAATGGGGCTAGCCTCACTTTTCAGGAACATTGATGCTCTTTCACCCAGTATGAATCTGCGAGACTCACAATTCACCCCGGCCACAAACATCCACTCCGCTGGGGCATTTTAAATTCACTGAATTGCCAGCCAGGTTATAGGTCAAGCTAATGTTGAATGTTCTGCCATTTTGAAGGCTGAGGATCACCAGATGATGAAATATGACGTCCATCACATTGCTTTTTATGAGCTTCACAATGCAATGGTTTGAGATCTTCTCCATTGACTGGCCAAGGCAGCCATGGTGATTATTAAGAACAAAGAGTTCTTTCCTTTTTAAATTGATTTATTTCAAATACTATGAAATTGTCAATTGACAATAATATATTGCAGTTCTGTAAGAAAAGAAAAGGATTAAATCAAGAAGAGAAATCATAATACTGCTGGGGGGGAAGGATCAGGATTCAAAGGTCATCTAGTAAAATGTTTACTGTACAATAATGTTGGGTTATGATGAGCTGCTCTGAAGTCAGCAGTTTTGCTCCAAAAAGGTCATTTTTATATTGTGGAATGATTGCCGCTGATGACTTGATGAAAAAATCTGCAGTCCCCGACTCAGTGTTTATTTAACTGCTGGAGAGGGTATGTGAGCCATGGAATTCGAGTCACCGCTCAATGGGTTTGGAGTGCTGGGAATTCAGAGTGTTTTTTTTTCCCCGACTTATTCATTATACAGTATGAACATTGTTTTATTCTCTGGTCTATGAGAGCTTTCGAGCTGCACTGAAGTGTAGCTCTAGTGTGTATTATAGATTGCTTTTTCTTTTATTTTGCCTTGCTTCCTGTTTCATATTGAATTATTAGTTGATCCAATCTGTCTGTTCAGATCACATCAGTGAAAGAGGCAATTTCTGCCAACAGCTGAATGAGGCATTTGGTTTCTAACGAGCAGGCAAGCAGAAGTCAAACAAAAGCATCTAAAAACTCTGCAGAGTGACTGGGGAACAAGCAGAGTATTTATCTTCCTTTCTAGACCCAGGCCTGAATGTGCGATCACTATAAGTATGGGGTGCATTGCACTGGCTGCCTAGGAACTTAGGAACATTAGGAACAGGAGAAAGCCAATCAGCCCCTTGTGGCAGCTCTACCATTCAATATCATGGCTGATTAGTATCTCAACTCCATTTACCTGACTTTGCTCCATATTACTTACCAAACGAAAGGTTTATGGGGATGATTTTCATCGAATACTTTAGTTGCTAAAGAGGTAACGAGGTGGCTAAGATGCAGTCTTAAGCTGAAACACCGATTTAGCCTCAGTTTAGCATAAAACACCATCTTGGTAAAGGAGTTGAAGCCAGCACTAGGAACGGCCGCCTGGAGGCTCGTTAAGCAGTGGAATGCCACTTAAAATGCCTGTTAGTACTCATCAAAGAAGCTGCACAGCAATTTGGTGGCTAGCACATCAACTAATGCCTTCTTCTAACAGTGACCAGCTGATTAGGAGTAAACACGGCGTTGATGTCGATTTCAAGCGCAAGTTAGAGTAGGATCCTCACCACTTAAAGGGATACTCGTCATTTCATAGTCATTGCTGCTGGAGCTGTGAAGAGGATGTCAGAAAACATATTGGGAGACTTTCTGGAATACTTTGTAAAGACTTCACAACACTTGAGCAACAATTATTTCAGAAATTCTCTCAGTACCTCACCTAAAAATAGTAAGTGCTGTGCTACTCTACCTCATTGGCCAAATTATAGGAATCTCTGGGAGAAAGAGAGCGTTTCGCCATGGGCATCTTGCTAGAGGTCCCTTTTGGTCTGGATGAGGAATGGGAGGAGGATTTGAGGCCAGGCAGAGGAGCACCAGCTGCTGCATGGGAGAGAGACAGGAGTGCATCGAGGGTGAGGTTGATGACCTTCCCCCATTCCCCACAGGTACAGGATATCCCTCCTCCTCTGGTCCTCCTGCACCAGAACCTTTAGTGCTGCATCTGAGAACTGTGTCTCCCTCAGTCCCGCAGCCATTCTGCAATGTGCCAGTAAGAGCTTTCCACACCGTCAGTGGAAGTGGGTGCGAGGAACTTACATATACTGCTCAGAGGAAATTGCATCTAATCAGCACTTGTGTGTAAAACCTGCAGGTTTCTGCTTAGCACCTCCAGGCAAGTTCAAATTATGGCAATCAGCAATTAGAACCAAGATTTTGTGCTAAATCAAGAATTTAAAACAGGCCAATCTTATTGGCATTGCAACCATTTAGCTCCATTTCACCATTTGGACAAAATATTTCCCTGTCTATCTTGGTTTTGAAAACTTCAATTGTTCTAGTATCTCTCTGGGGAGAGAGTTCCAGCTTTCCATTATCTTTTGTGTGTAAAATACTTCCTGATTTCACTCCTGACTGAGTTGGCTCTAATTTTAAGATTATGTCCCCTTGTTCTTGATCGTCCCACCAGAGGAAATCCTTTCTCTGTATCTAACCCATCAAATTCTTTCACTGTATTAAGCATCTCAATCAGAACACCCCTCAGTCTTTCATACTCAAGGGAATATAACCTAAGAACCTAAGATTATGCAAGATTATGTCCACATTGTTATGAAAGTGCTTCCATTTTTGTTAAATATTTGTTGAGGATTCATATTTAAATTGTGGAACTGGATTCATTTTGGAAGGCTGAAGACTTCATAGATGGATTTTAATTTTGTTGAAAGCTTACTGAAAGGACACTTGAGATGTTGTGTTTCAAAACAACCTTTACTGGATTTCACATGCCTTAAGATAAATAAACAGCAGAAACCTTGGTGACTTGGGAGAGATGTTTACAGAGAAGTGACGTGTCAATATTTATGAGGGTCAGAAGTTGGTTTGGCTTCTGAGATATTGTTTTGGTTCAGTTGGGTTGTGGACAGTGTTGAAAGGCAATTGGTTTTGTAGCCTTCTGAAAAAAAAAAGAAACCCCCCAGCTCATCTTTTCTGCACATCTCTAAGAGACTCTGAGAAATCCAGTGTGTCATTCCTCTTTCTCTACCTCTTTGAAAAAACCCTGTGAATCCAGAGTGTGATAACTGAAATCCCTGATGCCACATTTCTCCTGGAAAGCCTACCAGACTATTTTTTGAAATCTCCAGAACAAACTGCTTCTGACCGACTGGCGGAGTGCACTGGTTGGCTCCCATTTTGATGGCAAGGACATTCCTCCACCTGATTTTGAGGCCCCAGCCTCATTTAAGTCTGGCAGGTGATTTGCTGATCGCTGGATTCCAAACTCAAAATTGGGTTGGGTGGCTGCCAGCAAGTTAAAATGCATATGTGGCTGGTGGAGGGGTGGGGATGGTTGGGGAAGGGTGGGGTCCAGATTGTGGAAGGTGGGGTTCTGAGGGCGGCAGTGGCCCAGATGTTTTTTGTGGACCCTGAGGACCCTGAGAAGCAGTCCTGCTCCCTCAGGGACCCACAGAAGTAATTCAAGACCTTTGGATGACCTCTTCTCTTCCATCACTTGTGGAACTAGTCAGAGTGTGCATGACGGCGAGCTCTTCTGACCCAAAGTGGCAATCAGGGTCCTATTTACAAAACAGGCAAATGCTTTGGGAACTTTGAGCTCCTCAGAATGGAGCATCGCCAGTGTTCACAAGGGTGGTTATGCTACCGACCCCATTTTGAGGCCATTACTGCTAGACAAAGTCAATGAAAATCGACCCCAGTGTGAATACCCAGGTTGTAAAATTATATATTCCCCAAAATCTTAGGTAAGCAGCTTCCTCAATAGCTTAAATAAGCTGAAGAGGTCACCAGGAAGCTATAGAGACCAGAAGGTCCCTGGTTCAATTCCTGGTGCTGCGCTCAGAAAGCTGACCTCAGTCAGGTGGGAGCCCCTAAGCGCGAAAGAGGAAGCAAACTAAAATCAGCCAAGGCTCCTTTGTTTCATGGCTGAACAGGGACCACTGCTGAAAAATGCTTGCATGTGGTTCGTGGTGGAGGATGGGATAAGACTTAACTAATGTGCCCTCCAGGGTTGTATTGTCTACTGATTAATGTAATAGCAATGACACTTATACTTGACCAGTAATTTGGAAATGGCAGGTTCTAATCCCATCAGGACAGGTTGTGAAACTGAATTGAATCTTTCAAAGGGGCTTGAACCCCCCACCCTGCCCCACCCCCAAAAAAGAATCATCATTTTCTTTAATTGCTTTTATCAGTCTTTTACAAAGGAGGCTGGGGCCGCATTCATTCTTCTTTCTGGGTGGTAGGGGTGCCCAAAATACCCTTCCACCAATGTTTGCTGTACCTGACTCTCTGACCTGTGAGGGTGGTGTGGGAGGTGCCTGAGATGTGCCCTTAGCAGTGAAGGTCATTCTTTATGTGTATTTATGTTACATGGTCTCCCGATGACTCTGTATACCCCATACAGCATCAGCACTAGAAGTCCCTAGTGGATGCATTCGCAGCATAAGTATCAGGATGGTAGCCAGTGTAATTTCAGGACCAATATACTTTCTCGTCCAACTGCTATGTCCTAACGCCTCAACTTCCTTTTCTCCTCCATCATACAATGTACATCTCATCATGTTTGCTTCCACTAACTGTTCAATATCCCAATTCCTTACATATAGTGTTCAAGTCCTCCCTCCTCTGCATAATCCATTCTACGCACGACATATCTCCCACTGGACTCCCCCACAAACAATCCTCCTACATACAGAATGCCTACACTTTTGCTCCCATCCCCATTACAAATTAATTCTCAATCCTAACATAGGACATAACCTACTCTTATTTTGTAAGTTTCAAACAACAGTGACTACACTTCAGAAGTACTTCATTGGCTGTAAGGCATTTTGAGATGTCTGGAGGTCATAAAAGGCGCTATAAAAATGCAAGTCTTTCTTTTAAGAAAAATCATAGAATCAAAGCATCTTACAGCAGGAAAGGAGGCCATTTGGCCCATCATGCCAGTTCTTTGAAAAAGCTGTCCAATTTTAGTCCCTCAACCTTGCTTTTTCTCAGCAGATTTTTTTCCTTTTCTTTCACACCTTGCTCAGTGATTTGATTTGCATCTTGTCTTCTTGTTTTTCTCCTGTTGAGGTTTCCCTTTGCCATGCACCATTTCCAAGGCTGTGAGGCAGTCAGGCAAGCTGATTGCCACTCTCTATGAATTGCTTCCTTTGGATTGCCCCTGTTCGAGGCTGCAAATGAAGCCAGGAACTAAAGAAGGAAAGAAATTGTATTTTTCTAGCACCTTCCATGACTTCAGGACATCCCAAAGCACCTTACAGTCAATGAAGTACTTTTGAAGTGTTGTCACCATTGTAATGTAATGCAGCAAACAATTTGTGCACAGCAAGCTCCCACAAACTGTAATGAGATAATGAGCAGATGATCTGTTTTAGTAATATTTGTTGAGGGATTAATTGGCCAGAGGAGAATTCTCTTCTTTAAAACAGTGCCATGGGATCCTTTATATCCACTTGATAGGGCAGACAGGGCCTTAATTCAATATCTCATGCAAAAGACAGCACCTCTGACAATGCAGTAATCTCTCAGTACTGCACTGGGAGTGTCAGCCTACATTATGCACCGAAAACCCTGGAGAGGGGACTTCAATCCACCACTTTCTGAGGCAGAGGCGAGAACTCCATCCACTGAGCCACAGATGAACTTGGATGCCCTTGTCACCAATTTGTTTTTTTTGCATTGCAGGTGCTGCAATTCCATTTTGTTTGAGTTACAGAAGAAATAAGGAAACTGAAGCATTACTTTCTGTCCTGCATCTTGTCACAAAGACTTCAATATAGGCAGGTAAATGAGGTCTCATCATGATAAGCTGTTGTAATTTTGGAAATAGCTTTGCAGGTAGCATACAAGTTGAAAATTGAGCTTCCTGCAATCAGTCATGCAGCTCGAGTTAATAGTTATCTCTCTTGGCCCCACTGTTCCTGTAAAGCTACAACACTGGCATCTTCTCAACAATGTGGAAAATTGCCCAGGTATGTCCTATCCACAAAAAGCAGGACAAATCCAATCTGGCCAATTACCACTACATCAGCGTCCTCTCGACCATCAGCAAAGTGATGGAGAGTGTTATTATCAAGCGCCACTTAAACAGCAATAACCTGCACACTGATGCTTAGTTTGTGTTCCGCCAGGGCCACTCAGCTCCTTACCACATTACAGTCTTGGTCTAAACATGGACAAAATAGCTGAATTTAAGAGGTGAGGTGAGAGCGATTGCCCTTGACTGATTGTGGCATCACTAATGTCCCTTAGGGAAGGAAGTCTGCTGTCCTTACCTGGTCTGGCCTACATGTGACTCCATGTGACTCCAGACCCACAGCAATGTGGTTGACTCTGACATGCCCTCTGAAATGGCCTAGCAAGCCACTCAGTTGGACCTAACCGCTACGAAGTCAATAAAAAGGAATGAAACTGGACGGACCACCCGACATCGACCTAGGCACTGGGAACAACAGCGGCAAACCCAGCCCTGTCGACCCAGCAAAGTCCTCCTTACTAACATCTGGGGGCTTGTGCCAAAGTTGGGAGAGCTGTCCCACAGACTAGTCAAGTAGCAGCCTGACATAGTCATACTCATGGAATTATACCTGACAGACAATGTCCCAGACACTGCCATCACCATCCCCGGGTATGTCCTGTCCCACCGGCATGACAGACCCAGCAGAGGTGGTGGCACACTGGTATACAGTAGGGAGGGAGTTGCCCTGGGAGTCCTCAACAATGACTCTGGACCCCATGAAGTCTCATGGCATCAGGTCAAACGTGGACAAGGAAACCTCCTGCTGATTACCGCCAACCGTCCTCCCTCAGCTGATGAGTCAGTACTCCTCCAAGCTGAACAGCACTTGGAGGAAGCACTGAGGGTGACAAGGGCACAGAATGTACTCTGGGTGGGGGACTTCAATGTCCATCACCAAGAGTGGCTCGGTAGCACCACTACTGACCGAGCTGGCCGAGTCCTAAAGGACCTATCTGCTAGACTGGGTATGCGGCAGGTGAAGGAACCAACAAGAGGGGAAAACATACTTGACCTTGTCCTCACCAATCTGCCTGCTGCAGATGCTTCTGTCCATAACAGTATTGGTAGGAGTGACCATTGCACAGTTGTTGTGGAGACGAAGTCCGGCCTTCACATTGAGGATACCCTCCTTCATGTTGTACGGCCTACCGCCGTGCTAAATGGGATAGATTTCGAACAGATCTAGCAATGCAAAACTGGGCATCCATGAGGTGCTGTGGGCTATCAGCAGCAGAATTGTACTCAACCACAATCTGTAACCTCATGGCCCGGCATATCCCCCACTCTACCATTACCATCAAGCCAGGAGACCAACCCTGGTTCAGTGAAGAGTGCAGGAGGGCATGCCAGGAGCAGCATCAGGCATACCTCAAAATGAGGTGTCAACCTGGTGAGTCTACAACAGAGGACTATCTGCGTGCCAAACTGCATAAGCAGCATGCGATAGGCATAAGCGATCCCATAACCAACAGATCAGATCTAAGCTCTGCATTCCTGCCACATCTAGCCGTGAATGGTGGTGGATAATTAAGCAACTAACTGGAGGAGGTGGCTCCACAAATATCCCCATCCTCAATGATGGGGGAGCCCAGCACATCAGTGCGAAAGATAAGGCTGAAGCATTTGCAACAATCTTCAACCAGAAGTGCCGAGTTGATGATCCATCTCGGCTTCCTCCTGAAGTCCCAGCATCACAGATGCCAGTCTTCAGCCAATTCGATTCACCCCATGTGATATCAAGAAACGACTGAAGGCACTGGATACTGCAAAGGCTATGGGCCCTGACAATATTCCGGCAATAGTACTGAAGACCTGTGCTCCAGAACTTGCAGCGCCCCTAGCCAAGCTGTTCCAGTACAGCTACAACACTGGCATCTACCTGGCAACATGGAAAATTGCCCAGGTATGTCCTGTACACAAAAAACAAGACAAGTCCAACCCAGCCAATTACCGCCCCATCAGCCTACTTTCGATCTTCAGTAAAGTGATAGAAGGTGTCATCAACAGTGCCATCAAGTAGCACTTGCTTAGCAATAACCTGCTCAGTGATGCTCAGTTTGGGTTCCGCCAGGGCCACTCAGCTCCTGACATTACAGCCTTGGTTCAAACATGAACAAAAGAGCTGAACTCTTTTGGTGAGGTGAGGTGAGAGTGACTGCCCTTGACATCAAGGCAGCATTTGACTGAGTATGGCATCAAGGAGCCCTAGCAAAACTAAGGTCAATGGGAATCAGCGGGAAAACCCTCCGCTGGCTGGAGTCATACCTAACGCAAAGGAAGATGGTTGTGGTTGTTGGAGGTCAATCATCTGAGCTCCAGGACATCACTGCAGGAGTTCCTTGGGGTAGTGTCCTAGGCCCAACCTTCAGCTGCTTCATCAATGACCTTCCTTCAATCATAAGGTCAGAAGTGGGAATGTTTGCTGGTGATTGCAGTGTTCAGTACCATTCGAGACTCCTCAGATGCTGAAGCAGTCCATGTATGTGCAGCAAGATCAGGACAACATTTAGGTTTGGGCTGATAACATTCACGCCACACAACTGTCGGGCAATGATGAACTCCAATAAGAGAGAACCTAACCATATCCACTTGACATTCAATGGCATTCCCATCGCTGAATCCCCCACTATCAAAATCCTGGGGTGGGGGTACCATTAACCAGAAACTGAACTGGATTAGTTACATAAATACTGTGGCTACAAGAGCAGGTCAGAAGCTGGGAATTCTGCAGTGAGTAACTCACCTCCTGACTCTCCAAAGCCTCTTCACAAGGCACAAGTCAAGAGAATGATGGAAATCTCTTCACTTGCCTGGATAAGTGCAGCTCTAACAACACTCAGGAAGCTCTATACCATTCAGGACAAAGCAGCCCGCTTGATTGGCACCCCATCTATCACCTTAAACATTCACTCCCTCCACCACTGACGCACTGTGGCAGCAGTGTGTACCATACACAAGATGCACTGCAGCAACTCACCAAGGCTCCATCGACGGCACCTTCCAAACCCATAACCTCTTCCATCTAGAAGGACAAGGACAGCAGATGCATGGGAACACCAACACCTACAAGTTCCCCTCCAAGTCACACACCATCCTGACTTGGAAATATATCACTGTTCCTTCACTGTTGATGGGTCAAAATCCTGGAACTCCCTCCCTAACTTCAGTGTGGGTGTACCCACACCAGATGGACTGCAGCAGTTCAAGAAGAAAGCTCACCACCACCTTCTCATGGGAAATTAAGGATGGGCAACAAATGCTGGCTTTGCCAGTGATGCCACATCCCATGAAAGAATAAAAAATCCATCACACCAACAAAAATATGTGAGGGTCATTCATGACTTCCCAGCTTGTTTATTCAATGGGTGTGTCTCACTGTGCAGCAAAGAATTCTCGGGCTTAAGCCACTAAGGAAAAGTAAATTCAAATGTTCTGGCTTCTAAGCATATTCAGAAGCCATCTGTAGGTACTTTGGTGTTGTTTCGTATCGGTGCAGCAACAAGCTGTACCTTAGGTTGTGAGCAAAGTAGATTAGATTAGATTAGAGATACAGCACTGAAACAGGCCCTTCGGCCCACCGAGTCTGTGCCGAACATCAACCACCCATTTATACTAATGCTACACTAATCCCATATTCCTACCAAACATCCCCACCTGTCCCTGTATTTCCCTACCACCTACCTATACTAGTGACAATTTATAATGGCCAATTTACCTATCAACCTGCAAGTCTTTTGGCTTGTGGGAGGAAACCGGAGCACCCGGAGAAAACCCACGCAGACACAGGGAGAACTTGCAAACTCCACACAGGCAGTACCCGGAATCGAACCCGGGTCCCTGGAGCTGTGAGGCTGCAGTGCTAACCACTGCGCCACTGTGCCGCCCTAAAGTAAGATGGCCCTGTGTGATTTCTCAGATGCTGATAAACTGCCCTCCAGGGATTCAAGGAAATCAAGTGTGAGTCCTTGATGTAATGCTCTCACTCAATTCAAATAGCAGCTTACAGACTGGCATTGACAGAGGCTTGGGTTCATGCTGTCCCCACTGGCCATGTGTTACAGAAGAAACAAACATTTACAGACGGTCTTTACATTGCAACAGAAAGGTTAAGAGGAGACCAGATAGGGTTGAAATTCTGAAAGGTTTTGATAAGATAAATAGGGAAGTAGATACATATCTGAAAAAGATCAAATTACAAAAAGGTTACAGATGAAGGGCAGGGGAACATAGGAACATAGGAGCAGGAGTAGGCCATTCAGCCCATCAAGCCTGCTCCACCACTCAATATGATCATGGCTGATCATCCACTTCAATGCCTTTTTCCCACACTATCCTCATATCTGCTTATGTCATTTGTTTTTAGAAATCTGTTAATCTCTGCTTTAAACATACTCAATGACTGAGCTTCCACAGCCCTCTGGGGTAGAGAATTCCAAAGATTCACAACTCTCTGAGTAAAGGAATTTCTCCTCATCTCGGTCCTAAGTGGCTTCCTCCTTATTTTGAAATTGTGTCCCCTGGTTCTAGACTCCCCAATCACGAAACATCTTAGCTGCATCTACCATGTTTATCCCTTTAAGTATTTTGTAGGTTTCAATGAGATCACTTCTCATTCTTCGAAATTCTAGAGAATACTGGCCCAGTTTCCCCAGTATCTCTTCATAGGACAGTCCCGCCATCCTGGGAACAAGTCTGGTGAACCTTCATTGCACTCCCTCCATGACAATAATGTCCTTCCTAAGGTAAGGGGACCAAAACTGCACACAGTACTCCAGGTGCGGTCTAACTAAGGTCCTATACAATTGAAGCAAGACTTCACTACTCCTGTACTCAAATCCTCTTGCGATGAAGACTAACATACCACTAGCCTTCTTAATTGCTTGCTGCACCTGCATGTTAGCTTTCAGTGACTTATTGACAAGGATGCCCAGGTCCCTTTGTACATCTACACTTTCTAATCTCTTACCATTTAAGAAATAATCTGCACATCTATTCCTCCTACCAAGGTGGATAACCACACATTTCTCCACATTATATTCCATCTGCCATGTTCTTGTCCACTCACTAAGTCTTTCCAAATCCCTTTGAATCCGCTTTGCATCTTCTTCACAACACACACTCCCACCTAGTTTTATGTCATCTGTGAACTTTTTTATGGTCAGTCATCCCTAAAGATTCTTTTACAACAAGATTATTAATTAGCCCTTTCTCATTACATAATATTCGATCCAAAATACCTTGTTCCCTATCTGGTTCCTCAACATACTGCTGTAGAAAACCATCCCTAACAAACGCCAGAAACTCATCCTCCACAGCATTTGTGCTCATTAGGTTTACCCAGTCTATATGCAGATTGAAATCACCCATGATTACTGTATTACCCATGTTACATGCTTCTTTAATCACCTGATTAATGCCATGTCCCACACTACCACTGCTGTTTGGTGGCTGATAAACAAATCCTAAAAATGTTTGCTGCCCCTTGCTGTTTCTTAGCTCCACCTAAACAGATTCCACATTTTGTTCTTCCGATCTTAGATCCTCCCTTACTAATGTACTGATCCCATCCCCTATTATCAGCACAACACCACCTCCTTTCCCTTTTTGCCTGTCCTTCTTAAATGTCGAATATCCTTGAATATTCAGTTCCCAGTCTTGGTCACCCTGTAGCCACGTTTCTGTTATGGCAATTTGGTCATACCCATTTACCTCTATTTGGGCCTTTAAGTCATCTACCTTGTTGCGAATGCTGCGTGCATTCAGGTAGAGTGCCCTTAACCTTGTCCTATTGACATTCTGCATTTTAAGCCTAGTTGATGCTTGCCTTTGTTTCGCCTGCCTTATAATGTTACTTACTACTTTTCTACCTCCTGTACTTTGCTTCCTTCCAATTTGAGCTACCCCTCAGGTTCCCATCACCCTGACAAGCTAGTTTAAACCCTCCCCAACAGCACTAGCAAATCTCCCTGCGAGGATATTAGTTCCGGTCCTGTTAAGATGTAGCCCGTCCATCTTGTACAGGTCGCATCTGCCCCAGAACCAGTCCCAATGCCTCAGAAATCTGATGCTCTTCCTCCTACACCAATTCTCCAGCCATGTGTTCACTCAATCAATCTTCCTATTCCTATGCACACTACTAGGTGGCACTGGGAGTAATCCTAAGATTACTAGTTTGTAGGTCCTGCTTTTTAATTTCCTTCCTAACTTCCTAAAATCTGCTTTCAGGACCTCATCCCTCTTCCTACCTATGTCATTGGTACCAATGTCGACCAAGACCTCTGGCTGTTCACCCCTCCCAGATGGATGTCCTACAGCTGCTCCGTGACATCCTTGACCTTGGCACCAGGAAGGCAACACACCATCCTGGAGTCACGTTTACTGCCACAGAAACGCCTGTCTGTTCTCCTGGCTATCGAATCCCCCAATATATTGCTCTTTCACTCTTCTTCCTTCTTCTTGGGACTGTGTAGGACTCTGTCAGAACTGGCACAGCAAAGTGGGCTGAATAAGCCCTTTCTGTGTCGGCTTTGGCCCAGGTCATAGCACTGTCGTCTCTCAGTTAGAAGGTGGTGAGTTCAAGCCCTGCTCCGTAGACTTGAGCATAAGTCTTAGGCTGGCACTCCAGTGTAGTACTGAGAGATGGTTGGACGGTGCCATCTTTTGGATGAAACATTAAACCATGGCCCGAATTTCACTCTCAGGCAAATGATCCCACAGCACTATTTGAAGAAGAGCATGACAACTATCCCTGATGCCCTGGCCAATAATTATCCCTCAACTAATACCTAAACAGATTATCTGGTCGTTATTGTTGTCTGTGGGAGCTTGCTGTGTGCAAATTGGCTGTCGCGTTTCTTACATTGCACCAATGGCTGCACTTCAAAAGTACTTAATTTTCTGTAAAGCTTTTTGTGCCGTCCAGCGGTCGTGAAAGGCGCTATAGAAATGCAAGCTCTTTCATTCTCTTCACTACTGCCTTATGAGGCTGGTAACAAAGATGAGTAAGATTTTAATACATTGAATCTCAGTTTTGCAGTTTTGGCAGTGTTGGAATGGAGAGAGAAGCAATAATGCATCCTTTGGCAGATTGAGGACTTGGGAAGGCCAAGAGACGCTGGGCTGAATTTTATGGGGCCTGCAAGAGTGCGATAGGAGGGGTGGAACATGGTAAGAGAAGGCAGGGATGAGGGGGAGGTGAGGTGGAGTACTCACTGCCTTCTCACCAACAGGGCATTCTGCCATCGATGGGAAGGTGGAGGATGGCCCAGAGGCCAACTGTTCCACTTGAATGTCCAATTAAGGGACTCTACCCGCCACAATTTACCAGTAGCGGGTGGGCCCTCTGCCACAAGGGAAAAGTGCCTGGTGAAACCTGGAGCCCTCCCTGCGAGCTCAGGGTTGCTGGGGGTACCCTCCCAATCAGGCACTCAGTGGCGCCTGGAAGGGCCTTGTGGTGGCGATCACTGCCCCTGTGGCAATATCCCCCATCACCGCCCTCACTGTCCAGTCCCCCAACCCGCTTGCCGGGGTCTGCCTGACTGGCCTCCACAATCCCACTTACTTTGCTGCCTCTCTCTGCTGGGTGCAGTCCCAGTAGTGGCCGTCGCTTTCAGTGGCATTGCTGGGACTGGAGAGCTGGGGCCCTCCAATTGGCGGGCAGTTCTTGGAGGTGGGCTCTTGTCCTTAAAGGCACTGGAGACCATATGGCAGCTCATTAGCTGCATGAGGGGCCTAAAATCCAGCCGGGGTTTCCCCAACAGGCTGTGGTGGGGTTTCCCCGGTTTTCCGGCCCATTGATGGGCCTCCGCTGACCTGACAAAATCCAGTCCAGTAAGTCAGAGAGCCAAGGATTAGAACAGAACTGCTAAAATAGAGATGGACAAGAAGGGTGAAAGAGAGGTTGTAGGTGAAAGATCACCTAACAGATGACAGGCATTCTCTTGGAATGCTGGACAAATGTTAGAAGCACCTCTCCAGCTCTGAGAATTTCCAATTGCCCGATCTTCTGCTTGTCCTGGCAGATCATCAGTGGGAACTCTGGAAAAATAGCAAACAATCAGGAGGACCTTTGCATAAAGTACTGGTGATTGTCACTTGGATAGACTTAGCCATTTTTCAACGTTAATGGTTAGATGAGGGGTGTAACAAAATATTTTTAAATTCATTTTCAGAATGTGGATATTGCTGTCAAGGGTGGTATTTAGTTGCCTGAGAGAATCTGGTGAATCTTTTTCTTGAAACGTTGTGCTTCGTGTGGTGACTGTTCCCATAGTGCTGTCAGGTAGCAGTTTTGATGCAATTAAATGGCTTCAGAGGGAGCTAAGATTCAACCATGTTGGTGTGGGACTGGAGTAACATGTAGGCCAACCAGGTATAGATAGCAGGTTCCCTTCCCTAAAGGGACATTAGTGAAACTGTTGGGGTTATTACAACAATCTAACAGCTTCATGGCCACTTTTACTGATACCAGATTTTAATTTCCTGATTGAAAACAAAATTTAAAATATATATAGTCGTTTGATAGTACAGAACTTGAGTATTGCTGAAATAAAGACATGTTGTCGAAGTTTTTTGTCTTGCACTCATCAGGACAACTCGCAAGAATACCAATTTAAGGGAAACAACAAATTTATACTGTATGAGAAGAGAGTGCTGATTCGTTGGCACGTGGACTCTGTTAGAGGTGTTTCCATGGATAAATGCACCAATTTATGGTGACGGACAGTTAACTGCCAAGCTTTTGTTTGAAATTTAAACCAGGCAGCTTGACTCAAGACATTGCCCTGAGGAATGAACAAGCAAATGGCTGTCACTTATTTTGTTTAGCTGAAACAGGCGCAATGTGTGTACATGTTCTTTTGGTCTGCAAAGAGCAGGGCGCTGTGTATTAATATACGTAGCTTCCAGTACGCACAAATGGGCCAAATTGCGAGCCTGACTGACAATCTTAATTTGGTTAGCAGCTTAATTCTTAGCACACTGAGGGTTATTTAGCAAATGTTGTCTAATCGCAGAATCACATCTATTGTTGGAGACTTTGTTTTGAGTTTTGCAAGCACAGGCTGGTTGGGTACGGCCTGTACCTTGCCCGTTGCGAACAGTGGAAGGGATATGTTTGATATGATCCGGCAGTCTTAGGGATGTATGGCCCATATACTGGGCATCACACTGGCATTGACATTCATATATCATATTACTCGTTTGTGTGAAAGGCAGAATGTCTTTTTGGCTTGACGGCAGCATCCTGTTAGTGACGAACACCACACATGTTGCTACTGCATAGTAGCAGCGTGAAACTGCTCGCTTCACCTGTTGCTCAAATTTATGGGATACATTATCCTTCCAGGGTAATTTGAGGTAGACTGGGCACTTTTCAGGGCCGAAAATGACAGCCTTGGACCCGTTCATAAGTTTGCACGATATACAGTGAGAAATGATCTGATCAGGGTAGCCATTGTCACGGAGGATGCCTTTGATGTGCCCTATTTCAGTAAAGGAGCAGTAACAATAAAAAAGGATAACTTGTTAAAGCTATTGACACTTTAAAGGCAGATGTTTATGCTGCAATTTTGATTTTTCAGAACGAGAGTTTCACTCAGTGACGAAGAAAAGAGGACACATAACTCTTACCATTCATCTATCAAATTAGAACTCCTTGTCTCTAATGCAGAGCTTAGATTAGCGACAAGGCAACTCAGCGAGACAAGCTCTTCCATTCCTGTCACTAGTAGTTAGTCAATGGATTAATCATACCCTCCACCAGACACAATTAAAGTCATGCATTTACATGAAAATTTCATTGTGAATGTCCTACAGTCAAAAACTCTTATGCAACTCTCATTTATATTTATTTTATATAAAAAAGGGTCCCAGATTTCAACCAGTCGCAGGGCTCGCACATCATTATGAATTCACTAATCTTCATATTCATCAGCCTGGTTATTCAATGACCTATTGGTATTTTGTTAATGTGACAATTTGAAGCTACTTCATTTGGTGAGATTGTGTTGAAAATGACCTCTCTTCAATTTAGGCTGGACCACATTTAAAGTTGACCCTTTCACAAGCCTGGAGCGATCCAAATAATAGAGATGGAAGCATACACGAGCTGTTCCATTTAATAAATTTTTTTTTACGATTTGAGTCCCAGATGAATGGAGCAGAAGGTCTGAGCTTTGAGCATTGTTCGCTTCTCTTGTTCCGTTTAATATTTATCCTCTTAAAGCTAAACGTGGTGAGTGATTAATATAACACTGCTCCTTGTATTAAATATCTGTTGCACTGCAGGGCCAATGTTGGGAGCTGCATCTTAAATGAACGTTCATAGAAACAAATAACTGGAATGTCTCAGCAAACAGTCATCTGTTCACAAATTACTCTTCAAGCTCCCTCAGTTTTACAGACTGTAATAACGTGTCATCTATTTTAATGACCAATATCCTGAGGGACTAAGTGATGTGTACGGATGTATTAAATAACATTAAAAGAATACAAGGGGTTTAAAGGCTTGTTGAACACTAGTTTCTCAAATCCCGGGCAGGCTGAAACATTTAGAGAATTCAGCATTCAATAAATCTTTTAAATCATTCTGTCTTTATTCTAACAGATCTATCATCTCAAAAGAAAGCACTTTTTTTTGGAGGAAATATTCAGTGCCTTTCAAAGTCAGTACTAGAAAATGAAAACACTTTACTGTTTCAGACACCAGGGCCTCAACATTCAGCTGTGCAAGCCTATACGGGCAGGCCCCAATTTCTAGACCCTGGGCCGGAACTTTACGTTGGGCAGAAGGCCCTGCCTACCGGCCAGAAAGTCAGGGGTGAGCCTGACTCTGCCGGGCCTGGGCAGCCATGCCAGGATTTTACACTCTCCAGGTCCTTAATTGGCCTTGGGTGGGACTTCCGCCCCTCTGAGGCAGGAAGTCCCACCTCCAAAAGCTGCCGGCCAATCAGTGGGCCGGCAGCTCTTAGTCCCAGCAGTGCCACCAGGAGTAGTGGCCACTGTTGGGGATGCAGTCAGTTTCATCAGCAAGAGGGACACTGGCCCCGGAAACATGGTAAGTTTCTGGAGCCTCGCCGGGGATAATAGGCCACACTCCAGCAAGGCAAGGAGCGGTCGGCTGGGAGAGGGGTGTGAGTAGGAGTGTTGTGCAGTGGGGATGGTTGGGTTGTAGTGGGGGGGGGAGCCCTCTGTGGGGCACAGGGTGCCTGATCAGGAAGGTGCCCCCCGGCCCGTAAGGAGGCAACTGGGTTTTACTTGGCGGCCTCCTGGAGGGCCGGAGCCACCCACCTCCTGCTGGTAAAATACAAGCGGCGACGGGAGAAGGCCATTAAGTGGTGGTTAAGGGCCTTGATTGGCCTGGGGTGGGCGGGCCATTTCTCGTCGCCGTTGCCCCTTGTAAAATTGCAATGGGGGCAGGAAGGCATTGGGAATGGCCCCCCACCTCCCACTCAGCACCCCGTCACCAGCCCGCTCCTGCGGGGGTGGGGGGCATAAAATTCCAGCCCTAGTGTTTGTATCAAACAACCCCGGGTCAGAGACAGCTCAGCTAAAGAGATAAATTAATGCTGCCTCTACTCTGAAGGGATGATGTTTAGAATGTATGCTTCAGTTGTGGAGCCTTGCCAGACAGGAGTGCATATCAACAATAACAACTTGCATTTATATAGTACCTTTAACATGGTAAAAGTGTCATGCAGGTGCTTCAAAGCAGCATTATCAGACAAAATTTGACATTGAACCACATATTGAGATATTAGGACAGGTGGTCAAAAGCTTGGTCAAAGAGATAGGTTTTCAGAGAGGTTGAGAGGAGGAGAGGTTTAGGAAGGGCATTCCAGAGCTTAGTGCCTAATCGGCTGATGGCACCACTGCCATTTTGGAATGATGAAAATCGGGTGATGCACAATTGGAGGAGCACAGAGTCATGGAGGGTTGTAAGGCTGGAGGTGGTTCCAGAGATAGGGAGGGGGAAGGCCATGGAGTAAATATCAGAAAACTTATCACATTCTCTCTGTGAATTCCATCTATTATAAATTGGACAACAAAAGGTTCAACATTGAAGTCAATCAGTTGTTCAGCCATTAGGGATGGAAATCATGGATATTCTGCCCGTGACTCCACGATGTACCTTACCAGCAGGCGAGACCACCATGGCAAGACTGCACAGTTGGAAAATTGGGCCTTGATTGACAACTTGGTTCAGTTGATAATACTCTCACCTCTCAGTCTTCAGCTGGCGGGGTTGAGCCCCGCTTCAGGAATTAACAAGCTAAACCAGGCTGACCCTCTAGAGCAGTACTTGGGAAAACGTTGGAATTGTCAGAAGTGCTGTCCTTCAGATGAGATATTGCGAAGCAATTTTAAGCCTACCTGCTGGGCGGGCAGTTATAATGTCCCGGGTTGCTTACCTGCCCTGGAGCCGCCCACACTCTGCTATCCATTAGTCGGACTCAGCTTCTGGATAGGCAGCTAAGATGCCTGACCAAAGCCCTTGGAGTCCTTATTGGCATTGCAGACTGTGGTCCAATGACATCATCAGGGCTCTGACTGTTATTTTGATGATTGCCTGAGTGAAGAAGCAGCTGTAGCTCCCTAGATTTCAGTCGTGGCTCTGTTGGAAGCACTCTTGCCTCTGAGTCTGAAGGTTGTGGATCCAGGCCCCATTGCAGGCTATTGAGCACATCATCTAGGCTGACAGACCAGCATTGTACTGAGAGAGTGCTGCACTGTTGGAGGTACCTGTCTTTCAGATGAAATGTTAAACTCAGGGCCTCTCTGCCTTCTCAGGTAGACATAAAAGTTCCCATGGCACTATTCCAAAGCAAAAGAGCAAGACGTTCTCCCCTGGTTTCCTGACCAACATTTATCACTGAACCAACATCACTAAAACAGATTATCTAGTGATTATCACATTGATGTTTGTGGGAGCTTGCTGTGCACAAAATGGCTGCTGCATTTCCTATATTACAACAGTGGCTACACTTTAAAAGTGCTTCCTTTGCTGCAAAACATTTTGAGATGTCCTGGGGTTGCAGCAGAAATTTAAATTTTTCTCTCTTTACAGACAAGTGAGAAGATTCGGAACCAGAAGAGACCATTTAAAGTAAGTTTTTTTTTTTCCTTTCCTTATGAGGACAGGAGAAGCAAGAGGTCTCCACTGGGCCCCACAGGGAAAGTGTAGGCCTCCCCTCCCCCATTTCCTCCTGCGAGATGGTCCCGGATCCCCTTTATCCACATCCACCTGCATTCTGGTGAGGCATCAATGGGCACCCAATATTACACAGGGCGGCAGTGCTTCCTACCCAACCCATTCCTTTTCGGAAGTGGACGAAGGGCGTATTAAGGAGGCTTGGGAGTTAAAATAGGCCGAGCCTGGTATCGAATGCAGTGGGTGGGTTTCAAACTCACTCTGCCATGCACAGGCCTGAAACCTGCCCTGAGTTAAAATCCGAACCGTTATTCCAAGGCCTGCTCCTGTCCATTAAGTAGACATTAACAATTCTAAAGAATTAATTGATGAACAAGGGAGCTCTGAAGTCTAATTTTCCTGACCTTTGCAAACCAGGGAACATCCATTTCCCTCATGCATGGGTAAATCAACTACACCAGGTCATCCCTCAATCAACGGCAGCAAAATAAATGAAAGATCCCAGAGAACTATGTGAATAAAAACAACCACTGGTATCCTAGCTAGCATAACTCTTCCAATCACCACGACAACTAATCACTCATCTCATTGATGTTTGATAGATCTTGCTGTGTGCAAAATGCCTGCCACATTATCCTTTTAGCAGCAACCATCACCATGTTTAAGCAAATCATTGAGTGAAGTCCTTTGAGATCAGACACTTTTTCTATTCTTTCATGGGATGTGGGTGTCACTGGCAAGGTCAGCATTTGTAGCCCATCCTTAATTTCCCTTGATAACTGAGTGGCTTACTGGGCCATTTCAGAGGGCAGTTCAGAGTCAACCACATTGCTGTGGGTCTGGAGTCACATGTAGGCCAGACCGGGTAAGGACGGCAGATTTCCTTCCCTAAAGGACATTAGTGAACCAGGTGGGTTTCTATAACAATCAATGACAGTTTCATGGAACCATTACTGAGACTAGCTTTCAATTCCGGATTTTTAATTAATGAATTGAATTTATTAATTAATTGAGTGGAAATTCCACCGGCTGCTGTTGTGGGTTTTGAACCCATGCCCCCAGGGCATTAGCCTGGACCTCTGATGTAATAAGGCAGCATATAAAATGTGTACCTTTAATATCCTTAGGGTTTAACTTCTTTACAAGTAGATGCAGTAAAGCTTTGTAGGAAATCTCTGACACTTCACAACTTGTAGCTGTGATAAAATGGAATCGAGTTTTTTGCCACTTCTGGTAATTCCTTTTATGAAGCTTTACTGTTATCAAAAAATTAAGGTAAGATAATTGGACTGTGTGATATTGGATCAGCTTCTGTGAAGACATTTATTTAGTATACCTACATTCTGAAAATGAGTTCAGATAAGAGTTCAAGAAACTGGAAATTAATGTGACCTAACCTATTTGATATAATTTAAATTAATCTATATTCACTATAAATAGAGTGTCGCACTGCTTGACAACACTGTATGCGCCCATGTTTTAAGAGTTTGTTTTTCCCAGCTTGATTTTTGGGTGAATCTGTTCTCCAAATTCATACTCTGGAACTCACTGGAAATATGCTGATAAAGCCTGAGGCCTATTATCAGTTGAACCTTAAGCTCTTGGCTTCTGGCACACGTGCCCAGCGTACTGACCTTTCCATGCTTGTAAGCAGGCTGAAAAAAAATTTCTAGGTCAGTGTAACACCCCATGACAAATTGTAAGGGTCTTCCAGGATCTTCTGTAAATAATACGTTAAGGAGTAATTTGTTGCCTTGCACTACAATTTGGCATTAAAAAAGTCCAGCGGGAAATGAAAACACTGGTTTCTGAGCAGCGCTGAGAGAGAATAAATCACTCCCTGCAGCATATCACTCGCTGACCAGTCAGGCCCTTGGATGAAAAATTCTAGCTCAAAGGAGGAACTCTATTCATTTTCTTTTCACTTCCCGTTTCCTGGCAGGACTCCTTGTGATGGGAACACTGCTGTGTGCACACTGACAATGTGTGTGAAAATCTATCCATTGGCATTCTTGTCTAGAAGCATCGATCTCTTGGTTGTAGAGTGCTCTACTCTTCCAGAGCCCAGGAAATCCCAGGGCCACAAAAGGTGACCGAGGGACAAAAGATGTCTTCCTACTCTTCATTTCTGATGGGGAGAACAGAGACATTGGGCCTCATTATAACACTATGCGAGCTTTGAGTAATTTAAAATCTCTCCTAGTGTTGTAATATTTTCAATAGCAATGGTTCTATATGAATAGCAAATGAGATGGTATATTTCACGTGCTCACACAGTTGTTAAACTGAGCCCAGTGGTGAATGAGAAATGCTTGATAGGTTGCCAGGATACTGGAAATACCTTTTATATATGCTGGTCATGGAAGCAAGAACTGTATATGTAGATTTTTTACAGTTACCTTAAAATAGAATCATATAGCACAAAAGGAGACCAGTTAGAATATGATGTATATTCCAGCTCTCTGAAACAAGCATTTAGGCCCACTCCACTGCTCTGTCCCAATCGCCCTGTGATATTTTCCTTTTCAAGTATTTACTTAATTCCCTTTTGAAAGTTGCTCTTCAATCTGCTTCCACTGCCGTATCAGGCAGTGCATTTCAGATGATAACAACTCGCTGGCTAAAAACATTTCTCCTCACCTCACTTCTGGCTTATTTACCAACTTTCTGAGTCTGATTCTATCACTTGCAATTGTGTAGTTCTTCCAATAAGTTTTATCCTTGCCCTCCTCCTTCTCCTTGTCTCTACACTTCCTTCATGGGATCAACTTCCATATATGCTGATAACTGCCAGCGGCCTCAGAAGATTGTTTGTCTAACATGGACTCAAGGACAAGCCAGAACTTCCTTCAACTTAACAACAACATGCATTTGTCGAGTACCTTTAACATACCCTTAACCTTGGCAACAGCCAAGTTCGTGGTACCACGGATAACTCTGCTGCACAGCGGAAGGGGGAAAAGACTGGGAGAGCCATAGTGATAGGAGATTAAATTGTACGGGGAACAGACAGGGAATTTCTGTGGCCACAAAAGAGACTCCAGGATGGTATGTTGTCTCCCTGGTGCTAAGGTCAAGGATGTCTTGGAGTGGCTGCAAGACATTCTGAAGGGGGAGGGTGAACAGCCAGTGGTTGTGGTACAGGTCAGTACCAACAACATAGGTAGAAAAAGGGATGAGGTCCTGCAAGATGAATTTAAGGAGTTAGGAGCTAAATTAAAAAGCAGGACCTCAAAGGTAGTAATCTCAGAATTACTTCCTGTGCCAAGTGTTACTGAGTATAGGAACAGGAGAATAGACCAGATGAATGCGTGGCTGGAGAAATGGTGCAGGAGGGAAGGATTTAGATTCCTGGGAGATCGGGACCGGTTCTGGGGAAGGTGGGACCTGTACAAGTGGGACGGGTTACACCCAGGCAGGACCGGAACCGATGTCCTTGCAGGGGCATTTGCTAGTGCTGTTGGGGAGGATTTAAACTAGAATGGCAGGGGGATGGGATCCTGAGTGGGGACACTGAGGAGGAGGAAACAAGGATAGAAATGAAAGACAGGAAACAAAAAGGCAAAAGAGGAAGGCATAGAAATCAAGGGTAAGAATCAAATAGGGCCATAGTGCGAAATAATGCGAATATAATGTTAAAAAGACAAGCATTGTGTCTCAATGCGTGGAGTATTCACAATAAGGTAGGCGAATTAACTGCGCAAATAGATGTAAATGGATGATATAGTTGCGATTATGGAGACATGGCTGCAGGGTGACCAAGGATGGGAACTGAACAGCCAGGGGTATTCAATATTTAGGAAGGACAGGCAAAAAGGGAAAGGAGGTGGAGGAGCATTGTTAGTAAAAGAGGAAATCAATACAATAGTGAGGAAGGATATTAGCTCAGAGAATCCTGATGTGGAATCTGTATGGGTGGAGCTAAGAAACACCAAGGGGCAGAAAACGTTGGTGTGGGTTGTATATAGACCCCCAAACAGCAGTGGTGATGTAGAGGATGGCATTAAACAGGTAATTCGAGACGCATGCAATAAGGGTACAACAGTAATTATGGGTGAATTTAATCTACATATAGATTGGGCAAACCAAATTAGCAATAATACTGTAGAGGAGGAATTCCTGGAATGCGTACGTGATGGTTTTTTGGACCAATACGTTGAGGAACCAACTAGAGAACAGGCCATCCCCGACTGGGTATTGTGTAATGAGAAAGGATTAGTTAACAATCTTGTTGTGCGGGGTCCCTTGGGGAAGAGCGACCATAACATGTCAGAATTCTTCATTAGATGGAAAGTGAGAGAGTTGATTCCAAAACTTGGGTCCTGAGTCTAAATAAAAGAAACTATGAAGGTATGAGGTGCGAGTTGGCTATGATAGTTTGTGGAATATTACTTAAAAGGTTGACAGTGGATAAGCAATGGCTAGCATTTAAAGAGCGCATGGATGAATTACAACAATTGTTCATTCCTGTCAGGTGCAAAATTAAAGGGTGGCTCAACCGTGGCTTACAAAAGAAATTAGGGATAGTATTAGATCCAAGGAGGAGAAATATAAAATGGCCAGAACAAGCAGCAAACCTGAGGATTGGGCGCAGTTTAGAATTCAGCAAAGGAGGACAAAAGGATTGATTAAGAAGGGGAAAATAGAGTATGAGAGTAAGCTTACAGAGAACATAACAACTGATTGTAAAAGCTTCTATAGATACGTGAAGAGAAAAAGATTAGTGAAGACAAATGTGGGTCCCTTGCAGTCAGAAATGGGGGAATTTATAATGGGGAACAAAGAAATGGCAGAACATTTAAATACATAGGTTGATTCTGTCTTCACAAAGGAGGACACAAATTACCTCCCAGAAATGTTGGGGAACATAGGGTCTAGTGAGAAGGATGAACTGTATGAAATCAGTATTGGTCGGGAAATGGTGTTAGGGAAATTGACGGGATTGAAGGCCAATAAATCCCCAGGGCCTGATAATCTACATCCCAGATTACTTAAGGAAGTGGCCCTAGAAATAATAGATGCATTGCTGGTCATTTTTCAAAATTCTATAGATTCTGGAACAGTTCCAATGGATTGGAGGGTAGCTAATGTAACCCCACTATTTAAAAAAAGGAGATAGAGGGAAAACAGGGAATTATAGACCGGTTAGCCTGACATCAGTAGTGGAAAAAATGCTAGAGTTTATTATAAAAGATGTAAGAGCAGAGCACTTGGAAAACAATGACAGGTTCGGACAAAGCCAACATGGATTTATGAAAGGGAAATCATGCTTGACAAATCTACAGGAATCTTTTGAGGATGTAACTAGTAGAATAGATAAGGGAGAACCAGTGGATGTGGTGTATTTGGACTTTCAGAAGGCTTTCGATAAGGTCCCACATAAGAGATTAGCATGCAAAATTAAAGCACATGGGATTGGGCGTAAGGTACTGACATGGATAGAGAACTGGTTGGCAGACAGGAAACAAAGAGTAGGAATAAACGGGTCTTTTTCCGAGTGGCAGGCAGTGACTAGTAGGGTACCACAGGGATCAGTGCTAGGACCCCAGTTATTCACAATATATGTTAATGATGTAGATGAGGGAATTAAATATAATATATCCAAGTTTGCAGATGACACGAAGCTGGGTGGGAGTGTGAGCTGTGACGAGGATGCAGAGAAGCTCCAGTGTGATTTGGGCAGCTTGAGTGAGTGGACAAATCCATGGCAGATGCAGTATAATGTGAATAAATGTGAGGTAATCCACTTTGGTGGCAAAAACAGAAAGGCAGATTATTATTTGAACAGTGATAGATTGGGAAAGGGGGAGGTGCAGCGAGACCCGAGTGTCCTTGTGCCACCAGTCGCTGAAAGTAAGTATGTAGGTGCAGCAAGCAGTTAAGAAGGCAAATGGTATGTTGGCCTTCACAGCACGAAGATTCGAGTACAGGAGCAAGGATGTCTTGCTGCAATTATACAAGGCCTTGGTGAGACCACATCTGGAGTATTGTGTGCAATTATGGTCTCCTTATCTGAGGAAGGATGTTCTTGCTAAAGAGGGAGTGCAGCGAAGATTCACCAGATTGATTCCTGGGATGGCAGGACTGACGTATGAAGAGAGTTTGGGTCGATGAGGCTTGTATTTGCTAGAGTTTAGAAGCATGAGAACGGATCTCATAGAAACCTACAAAATTCTAACAGGACTAGACAGACTAGATACAGGAAGGATGTTCCCGAAGGTGGGAGAGTCCAGGACCAGGGGTCACAGTCTAAGGATAAGGGGTAAGCCATTTAAGACTGAGATGAGGAGGGATTTCTTCACCCAGAGAGTGGTGAACCTGTGGAATTCTCTGCCACAGAAAGCAGTTTAGGCCAAATCATTAAATATATTCAAGAAAGAGTTAGATATGGATCTTAGGGCGAAAGGGATATGGGGAGAAAGGGGAACAGGGTACTGAGTTTGGACAATCAGCCATGATCATATTGAATGGTGATGCAGGCTCGAAGCCTCGAATGGACCACTCCTGTTCCTATTTTCTAATGAAACATCCCAAGGTGCCTCACCGGAGTATAACCAAAGTGACCAAAAGCTTGGTCAAAGAGGTCGGTTTTAAGGAGGGTCTTAAAGGAGGACAGAAATGTAGAGGTACAAAGAGGTTCAGGACAGGAATTATGGAGCGTAGGACCCAGGCAGCTGAAGGGATGGCTGCCAAATGACGGTGCAATTAAAACTGGAGACGCACAAGAGGCCAGAATTGGAGGAGCTCAGAGATCTCAGAGGATTGCAGGGCTGAACGAGGTTACAGAGATAGGGAGGAGTGGGAACACTGAAGATATTCTCTTTGTCTCCTACCCAAAGCTTCATATCCTTACCTTTCAACTGAAACCTTCGATGAACATCCTCAGTGCCCGGTTTGACCATGAGCTAAGCTTCAAACCTCAACTCCTATCCTCAGTCACTAAGACCACCACTGCAACATTACCTGTCTTAGCTCTTGCCTCAGACACATCTTCACTAAAACACATCTAATTTTTACTTTCAGTACCCTTCTTAGATTCACCCTACATGAAAACCAATTCATCCAAAAGGCTGTCACCCATGTCCTGCACTAAGCCACTGAAACCTACCATCTCTCACCTTGTTCATCTCTAGCAGCTTCCTATACTTCCAAATTCAATCCTTATTTACAATCTTCTCCGTGCCATCACCCACCCTATGGCACTGCTCAGTTGGTAGTACTCTGAGTCAGCAGGTTATGGTTTCAACTTTCTCTCCAGAGCCCCCAATCTAGGCTGATACTTCAGTTCAGTACTGAGAGAGTGCTGCACTGCCAGAGGTGCTGTCTTTTGGTTGAGATGTTAAACCGAGGCCCTGCCAGTTCTCTCAGATCCCATGGCACTATTTAGAAGAAGAGCAGAGAGGTCTCCTGGTTCTGGACAATATTGAAGCCTCACCATCATTAAAACTGATCATCTGGTAATTATTATTTTGCTGTTTGTGGGATCTAGCTGTGTGAAAAATGGCCTCAACACTCACTTTACTTACTTTACTGGCTGCAAAGCACTTTGGATCTTCCTGAGGCTGTGAACATTTGCTATAACAATGCAAGTTCCTTTTTTATTTCTCCAGTTCAGGTCCTGGCCAACATTTGTCCCTCAATCAGATCAGATATAGCATAGGGTTTGCTGCAACGAAAAGCTTCTCCTACTTCAACCCAACACTCATGCTTTACTCCCAATCTTGCCACTGGCAAGGCCTTATACACAGAGTTTATTGGAAAATCAAGCATCTAGCTGCCTTTTAGAAGTTTGTGTTGTAACAGGGACAATGAAGGCCTCATAGCAAGTCGTTCAAGAACAAAAATTACAACTTGCATTTATACAGCATCTTTAACTTAGTAAAATGTCCCAAGGCACTTCACAGGGGCATTACCAAACAAACCGAACCAGGTATAAGGAGATATTAGGATGGGTGATCAAAAGCTTGGTGGATGTTTAAATGCTCCAAGTTTTAAGAAATGTTTTAGAGGAAGAGAGGGAGAAATAGGCGAGAGATTTAGGGAGGGAATTTCAGAGCTTAAAGCCTAGACAGCTGAAGACACGGCCTCCAGTGGTTCCCAACCAATATTCCACATCCGAAAGCACACTTCAGATAGGCAATTACTTATAATTTATCAATTTGTGTCCGAGACTTTAAGAGATGCTCCATCTCAGCACTGGCTGCACCGATGATGCTATTAAGCAATCAGCCCTGTTGAGTCAGTCAGTCTGGAGGATAGATTGTGTAATATGGCAGTGAGTTCTGAATGTGCAAGATGTTCTGAACCACACTAGATCGAAGCTAGAGGTAGTACTTGGTGATATGAGCTTATGAATAGATTAATGCCTGTGGCAGAGGAATTTAATAAACATATTATGTGTTAGTATGCTCATGTAGCGCAGCATAAATTTCCAGGTTCCAGTTTTCCACTTTTCATTTGATACTGAGTTATGAGGAGTTCGAAATTCATATAACGTAAGACCAACATACTTCTCATAGTGAATAGCAAGTTGCACAGAACTTGTCTAGTTTCATATACTAGAGATATTCTGTGTATGCGTGACTGGGAGAGAGGGACATCTAATTTCCTTTGTAGGAAAGATGTGAAACATCTGATCAAGATGCAATCTCTGTATGTTTATTCTAACAAACACACCCCTTCCATATATTTTCTTCAAAGAATATATTAATAACACTGAAATATGATCTGAAAATTGATTATGTTCACTCGGTTTGAAAGAAATTTTTGCTTGCGATTTGCATAACTCTCTTCATGAACTACACACAGGTCTGAAATGGGTTTTTAACACATTTGTATAATTAGTCTCTGCCTGGTAAATTGAATTGACCAGCTTTAATAGTGGACAATGTCCTCTTAGGCCTCAAACCATTAAATGCATGAACAGGCAATGACGTGCCTCAGAGAGTTACAGACAGCCCCTGTTTTGAATCGGCACCACACGCCCAATGGGCCATGACTGATGTTTGTCATAAACTACAGATGTTCTCAATTTCCACGAACATCTCCTGCATCAAGGGAAACATAAAAGAGCTCAGAACAGACATACATTGACTTGATGTTCCATAATCACTGCTGCAGAGCCTGCAGTACTGAGAGCTATCAAACGGTCTCTCTCTCTCATCTCCTGCTCTGTAGGGGATCTTCGCTGCAAATTTTCATTGTTGTCTGAAGCCATAAGGATCTGTAGCATCGATGCCCTGTTTTATGTACAGAAGGTCAGGGGCAATAAATCTCAACTCGCTGACAAAGCCTGGGGTTGCTATCATCCCAATTACAAAAGGTAAAAGAGAGACTTGCATTTATATATAATGCCTTTCACGAACACCCTCAAAGCACTTCACATCAGAAAGTCAAGATCCCGCTGTCAATGAGACCAGCCCTGCAAAACGAACCCCGCACGATCGCCGACACTGTCAGATCAACAAACAATTTGCATTTAATTAATGTCATAGAGTCATAGAGTTATACAGCACAGAAACAAGCCCTTCAGCCCATCGTGTCTGTGCCAGTCATCAAGCACCTATCTATTCTAATTTCATTTTCCAGCACTTGGCCCATAGCCTTGTATGCTATGACGTTTCATATGCTGATCTAAATACTTCTTAAATGTTGTGAGGGTTCCTGCCTCTACCACCCCTTCAAGCAGTATGTTCCAGATTCTAACCACCCTCGGGTGAAAAAATGTTTCCTTAAATCCCCTCTAAACCTTCTGCCCCTTACCTTAAATCTATGCCCCTGGTTATTGACCCTTCCGCTAAGGGAAAAAGTTTCTTCCTCTCTATCCTATCAATGCCCCTCATAACTTTATATACCTCAATCAGGTCCACCCTCAGCCTTCTCTGCTCTAAGGAAAACAACTCCAGCCTATCCAATCTCTCTTCATAGCTGAAATGCTCCAGCCCAGGCACATCCTCATTTTACAAGGTGCCCTCCCCACATGGCGGAGCCCCCTCGCCGCTGGTAAGATCCCAGCAGTGGCAGGAAGAGGCCCTTAATTGGACCTTAAAAGGCTACTTAAGGGCTTCCATTGGTCTCTGGCCAGGAAGACTGTTGTCAGCCTATCCAGCCCCCAGTAGATCACTTGGCGACGGGCCCTCTGTGCACCACCACTCATCGCAATTCTCCATGCCCTCCCTGCCTCTGGCCGCGCCTCAAGGGGGCACATAAAATCGAGCCCCAAGAGTGGCTCAGTAACACCAATACTGACCGAGCTGCTTGAGTACTGAAGGACATAGGTGCCAGACTGGGCCTGCGGCGGGTGGGTGACAGAATCAACAAGAGGGAGAAACCTACTTGAAATGCATAGTAGTTCTTAAATGGTGAGATATTGGGAAGTGTTGATGTCCAAAGGGACTTGGGAATCCTGTTCATAAGTAACTGAAAGCTAACATGCAGGTGCAGCAAGCAATTAGGAAGGCAAATGATATGTTGACCTTTATTGCAAGAGGATTTGAGTGCTGGAGTAAAGAAGTATTGCTGCAATTGTATAGAGCCTTGATGAGACTGCACCTGGAGTACTGTGTACTGTTTTGATCTCCTTACCTAAGGAAGGACATACTTGCCATAGAGGGAGTGCAACGAAGGTTCACCAGACGGATTCCTGGGATGGCGGGACTGTCCTATGAGGAGAGATTGAGGAGACTGGACCTGTATTCTTTAGAGTTTCGAAGAATGAGAGGTGATCTCATAGAAACATACAAAATTCTTACAGGTTGATGCAGGAAGGATGCTTCTCCTGGCTGTTGAGTCGAGAGCCTGGGAACACAGTCTCAGAATATGAGATAGGACTTTTAGGACTGAAATGAGGAGGAATTTCTTCACTCAGGTGGTGAATCTTTAGAATTCTCTACTCCAGAGGGGCTGTGGAGGCTCAGTCACTGATTATATTCAAGACAGAGATTGACAAATTTCTAAATACTAAAGATATCAAAGAATATGGGGATAGTATGGTGTCACATCCAGGTGAGAAAGGTGTTTAGAGGTCCCTCTCAGCCTTCACCTGGTCTTACTGTAGCAGGGTTTGATTTTAAACACACCATGTTTTGAGCTCCCCCTTGGTGAATCCTTGTCCACTGCTTTCCAATTATTAGGCAAAGAAATGAGTACAAACAGGCTTTCTTAGGTTTAAAGAAGAAAGGTGAAATTTTATTAAACTTAAACTACAAACTCTAATTCGGTTAAGCCTGTGGATACACGCCGTGCCCCATGCTAGCATGTGCAAATGCAAATAGAGACAGAAAAAAGCAGAAGAAAAGATAAAGTGGAACAGTTTGAGTCAATTTGTGTGGAAGGTTTTTTTAGTTATTGTGCTTCGAGCTTGCTGTAGAGTCCTTTTGTAGATTGATCTTGCTTTGCATTGGGGCCCAGTATTCTTCTTAAACATTGTTCTCTGTAGGAGACTTTTATCTCTTGGGGTTCATGTATCTTCAGTGGGTTTCAGTTCCGTGAGAAACAGATGGAAGCAGACAGGAGAGGCTGTGGCGAGCCAGCCACGAGAGGTCTTTTCAGTCCAGGAGCAAACAGCTTTCTGCCAGTTCAAAACTCTGTGGCAAGTTCAAATTTAAAAAAAACTCAGATGGCCCAGCAGGTCAGTCATGTGACGAGCTGGTGTAACCATGTCCATTTGTGTATTCAGCTATCTTAGCAGTCAACCTGGAATGCTAGCTCCTCCACCTTCAACGTCTGGTAATCAAAAGTCCATTGTGGATTGAATGTGTCAGGGAATGGTCTTTTGTCCCTTTTAAGCACTGTCTGTTAATATGCAAATGCCTTTCCAGTCAAGTGTCTGGTGTTTTGTTTGAAAAGCAAGTTCTTTCTTTACTCCAGTAACAGTTTAGAATCAATGTTCATGTGGTGAAATTAATGTGTCACATTCTTGGCAGGTGGGGGCCATGACAGCAGGAAAATGGCATTGAAATACAAGATCAGCTGTGATATAGTTGAAATGCGGAGCAGGCTCGAGGGGCTGAATGGTATACTCCTGCTCCTATTTTCTATGTTCCTATGTTCCTACTTGATCTCACCCTCATTAATCTACCTGGCACAGATACATCTGTCCATGATAGTATTGATTAGAAATGTTGTCAGTTGCAGCAGCTCGAGCTCCGGGTTTCGGAACTTGAGCAGCAGCTGGTGTCACTGTGGCGCATCTGTGAGGTCGAAAGCTGCGTGATAGTAAGTTTATAGATGTGGTCACCCCATAACTTAAGAGTATGCAGGGAGAGAGGGAATGGGTGATCACCAGAAAATCAAGTAGAAACAGGCAGGTAGTGCAGGAGTCCCCTGAGTGCATCCTATTCTCCAACCAGTGTTCAGTTCTGAATGCTGATGAGAGTGATGGTTCAACTGGGAGTGCAGCCAGAGCTGAGCCCGTGGCACCATGGGTGGCTCAGCTGCACAGTGGGGTACAGGGAAGACTGGAAGAGCAATAGTGACAGGTGATTCGATAGTTAGGGGCATTGACAGGCATTTATGTGGCTGCGGACCTGAATCCAGGATAATGTGCAGCTGCAAAGCACTCTGAGGGGGAAGAGTGAAAACACAGCAATTGTGCTCCATATCAGTATGAACGACATCGGCAGAAAGAGGGATATGGTCTTGCAGTCAGAATTTAGGGAGCTAGGTCGGAAATTAGCAAGCAGGACCTCAAAAGTATAATCTCTGGATAACTCCCAGTACCATGCGAAAGTGAGTGTAAAAATAGATGGATAAAGCAGATGAATACATGGCTGGAAAGATGGTGTAGGAGGGAGCGCTTTAATTTCTTGGGACATTGGGACCGGTTGTGGGGGCGATGGGACCTGTATAGGCTGGGCGAGTTGCACCTAAATAGTGCTGAGACTGAGTTCCTTGTGGGTGATTTGCTAGTGCTATTGTGGAGGGTTTAAGCTAACTTGGTGGCACAGAATACTGGGAGAGATAGCACTAGAGTAGGGAATAATAAGTGATTAGGTGGAGTCAGAGCAAGGGTGAAAGTAATAAAGTCCAAATCAGGGTTAAAGTGCATGTATGTGAATGCATGGAGTGTCTGTAATAAGATTGGTGAGTTACAGGAGCAGATTGACATGTGGAAATATGATGTTGTGGCTATAACAGAAACGTGGCTCAAAGAAGGGCAGGACTGGGTGTTAAATATTCCCGGGTACAAGGTGTTCAGGAAAGATAGGAAAGGAAGAAAAGGGAGTGGATTGGCAGTATTAATTAAGGAGAGCGTTAGAGTGCTGGAGAGAGAGGATGTTCCAGAGGGATAAAGAACAGAATCTATTTGCCTAGAGCTAAAGAACAAAAAATGTGCAATTACATAGCTCGTTGTAGTCTGTAGGTCACCAACTAGTGAAAAGGATGTAGACAAACAAATTTGCAAGGAAATTACATGAGGTGCCATAATTATAGAGTAGTTATAATGGGGGACTTTAGTTATCGAATATGGACTGCAATAGTAGCAGTGTAAAGGGCAGAGAGGGCAAGAGTTCCCAGAGTGTGTTCAGGAAAATTTTCTACAGCAGTATGTTTCCAGTCGAATGAGAAAGGAGGCACTGCTGGACCTAGTTCTTGGGAATGAAGTGGGTCAAGTGGATCAAATATCAGGAGGAGAACATTTAGGGGAGAGTGATCTTTGTATCATAAGGTTTAGGTTAGCTATGGAAAAGGACAAAGAACAATCTAGAGTAAGAATAATTAACTGGGGGAAAGCCAACTTCAATGGGGTAAGAATGGATCTAAGCCGAATAAATTGGAATCAAAGGTTGGCAGGAAAAATGGTACCTGAACAATGGGCTACCTTCAAAGAAGAGATAATTCGGGCACAGTCAAGGTATATTCCCACAAAGAGGAATGGCAGGGCAAACAAATCCAGAGATCCCTAGATGACAAAAGCGATAGAGATAAAAATGAAAAGAAAAAGTGTGCTTATGACAGATGTCAGGTAGATAATACAATGGAGAACCAGGCTGAATATAGAAGGTTCAGAGAGGAAGTGAAAAAGCAAATAAGAAAAGCAAAGGGGGAGCATGAAAAGAGACTGTCGGCTAACATAAAAAGGAATTCCAAAGTCTTCTACAGGCATATAAATAATTAAAGGGTGGGAAAAGGAGAAGTAGCATTGATTAGGAACCGAAAAGGGGGAATGGAGGCAGGGGGAATAGCTGAGGTGCTAAATGAATACTTTGCATCTGTCTTTACTGATGAAGAAGATGCTACCCAGGCCCTGGTGAAAGAGGAGGTAATTAATGCACTAGCTTGTGAAGGAATTGGAATATTCCAAAGATGTCTTAGGGGTTGCTTTCCAGAGTTTGAAACAGAGAGGGAGTTTTATTCCACAGCTGACTACACCTGAACTGGCAGTACTTCAGTTTGACACTGTGGAGGGGGCAATTTTATCCAAATTGCCTGTCGGGAGACTGATAGGGTCCGATGCAATTTTGGTTTCACACCCTGCCTGATTTTACCTTCAGTTGAGGACATTCCCGCTCTCATGGGGTCTCACCCAGTGAGCTAGGTTAAAATTGCCCTCTTTGTAGTTGGATAGGAAATTGTTCAGGTTTTCAGTGTGCCTTCATAAGCACATCACATTTACAGTGTTCATTAGCAGAACCAGAAGGAAGGGTAGCTCAATAAGATCATTTCATTTACACTAGGACATTTCATAATACAAAGTGCAGATAGCTTAGTCCAACAAGGTCATAATCGTCTTTGCACTGAGCCCTGTAGTTTTAGTTTTGTTAATATTGTAACAGAGATCACGGTTATCACTGCTGTTTCCGATTAGCGTTGTGGAATTCTTATAAACTATCAAAACCGGTGTTATGAGCAGGTGAGAAAGAAGTCTAGGATTTCTTTTCAGCCTTCACCTGGTCTTACTGTAACAGAGTTTTATTTTTAAACACCCCCTTGGTTTTTAGCTCCCCCTTGGTGAATCCTTGTTCACTATTTTCCAATTATAAGGCAAAGAAACCAGCACAAACAGGCTTTCTCAGGTTCAATGAAGAAATTTATTAAACTTAAACTCTAATTCAGTTAACACCTACGGATACACGACACACCCACGCTAGCATGCATACGCAATACACACATGCAGATAGAGACAGAAAGAAAACAGAAGAAATAAAGTGGAAAGGTTTGAGGCAATATCTGAGGAGGTTTTTTGTACTACAGTTCTTCAAGCTCACTGTAGAGTCCTTGATTGTAGGTAGATCTTGCTTTTTGTTGGGGCCCAGTATTCTTCTTAAACCTTGTTCGCTGTAGGAGACTTTTCTCTCTTGGTGTTCATGTGTCTTCAGTGGATTCAGAGGCTTTTGAGAAAGAGATGGGAGCAGACAGGAGAGAGATGTTCTCAGTTCAGGAGCAAACAGACACTCTGCCCAAACTGTTTGTACAAATTCAAAAAACTCAGGTTGCCCAGCAGGTTAGTCATGTGACTAGCTGGTTTGACCATGTCCGTTTGTGTATTCGGACATCTTGGCAGTCAACCTGGAACGTGAGCTCCCCCATCTTCAACCTCTGGTGATCAAAAGGCCATTGTGGGTTGAATGTCAGAGAATGGCTGCTTTGTCCTTCCAAACTCCATCTGCCAATATGCAAATGTCCCTTCTAGCCACGGCCGATCTGTTCAACAAGTCCTCTCTTAAATCCAGTAACAGTTTAAATTGAATGTGCATGGCAAAATCACTGTGCCCCGTTCATGGCAGGTCGGGGCCTGGCATGACACAGGCCGATGGGATTTAGTGGCAGCAAGATGGTACTGCAACTGGAACGGAAACATCAGGACTGATGAGACCAGCAGTGTATGACCACCACATAAACTTTGGATGGTTAGTTAGTGAAGACAAGTGGCTCAGGAAATCAATTAAACATAGAAAGAGATAACTTGCATTTACATGCCATGTTTCATAACCTCAGGACATCCCAAAATTGCTTTACAACCAAAGGAAAGACACTGTTGTATCACGGCAATTTGCATACAGCAAGGCCGGGAGCGCAGGAGAATCCCCCAGTTCCACCAAGGCCCAGGACTATTCCCAGTGCAACCAAATCCCCAGGACTATTACTCAGTGCCACCAAAGCCCAGGGGAATCCCCCAGTGCAACCAATAAGCTAAATGAGGTGATAAACTCTATTTTTGAATTGATGTTGGTTGAGGGATAAACATCGGCTAGGGCACCAGTGAAAACGTCTCTGCTGTTCTTTGAATAGTCATGTGGAATCTTTAAGGTCCATCCACATTGGGCCTAAGTTTAATGGCTCATCTGAGAAATGACACCACCAACAGTGCAGCACTCCCGTGGTAATGTACTAATACTCAGTATTCAGTAAAGAGTGTTAAATAAAAACTGATTGGGTTCAGCATTTGCAACTTTTTGGCATCTGCTGGTATTTTCTTTTTATGTCCGCATGGCATGTCCAAAACTGAAGGCAGTACTCCAGATAGGATCTGAATAAGGTTCATAGAGTCATAGAAACATACAGCACAGAAACAGGCCCTTCGGCCCATCGTGTCTGTGCTTGTCATCAAGCACCTATCTATTCTAATCCCATTTTCAGCACTTGGCCCTTAGCCTTGCCTGCTATGGCGTTTCAAGTGCTCATCTAAATACTTCTTAAATGTTGTGACGGTTCCTGCCTCGACCACCTCTTCAGGCAGTGTGTTCCAGATTCCAACCACCCTCTGGGTGAAATTTTTTTTACGTCAAATCCCCCGTCTGCCCCTTACCTTAAATCTATGTCCCCTGGTTATTGACCCCTCCACCAAGGGAAAAAGTTTCTTCCTATCTATCCGATCAATGCCCACCATAATTTTGTATACTTCTATTAGGTCCGCCCTCAGCCTTCTTTGCTGTAAGGAAAACAACCCTAGCCTATCCAGTCTCTCTTCATAGCTGAAATGTTTCAGCCCAGGCAACATCCTGGTGAATCTCCACTGCACCCTCTCCAGTGCAATCACATCCTTCCCATAGTGTGGTGCCCAGAACTGTATACAGTACTCCAGCTGTGGCCGAACTAGCATTTTATATAGCTCCATCATAACCTCCCTGCTCTTATATTCTATGCCTTGGCTAATAAAGGCAAGTATCTCATATGCCTTCCTAACCACCTTATCTACCTGTGCTGTTGCCTTCAATGATCTATGGACAAGTACACCAAGGTCCCTCTGACCCTCTGTACTTCCGAGGGTCCTACCATCCATTGTATATTCCCTTGCCTTGTTAGTCCTCCCAAAATGCATCACATCACACTTCTCAGGATTAAATTCCATTTTCTGCTGCTCCGCCCATTTTACCAGCTCATCTATATCATCCTCTAATTTAAGGCTTTCCTCCTCACTATTTACGACACCACCAATTTTCATGTCATCTGTGAACTTACTGATCATACCTCCTATATTCATGTCTAAATCATTAATGCACTCTACAAACAGCAAGGGTCCCAGCACCAATTCCCACACTTCACCACTGGTCACAGGCTTCCACTCGCAAAAACAACCCTTGACCATCACCCTCTGCCTCCTGCCACCAAGGCAATTTTGGATGCAATTTGCCAAATTGTCCTGGATCTCATCGGCTCTTACCTTCTTAAGAATCTCCCATGCGGGACCTTATCAAAAGCCTTAATGAAGTCCATTCAGACTACATCAACTGCTTTACCCTCATCTACACATCTAGAAACCTCCTCGAAAAATTCAATCAAATTTGTTAGGCACGATCTCCCCTTGACAAAGCCATGCTGACTATCCCTGATTAATTCCTGCCTCTCCAAGTGGAGATTAATCCTGTCTGTCAGCAGTTTTTCCAATAGCTTCCCTACCACTGATGTTAGACTCACCAGCCTGAAATTACCTGGTTTATTCCTGCTACCCTTCTTGAATAATGGTACCACATTCGCTGTCCTCCAGTCCTCTGGCACCTCTCCTGTGGCCAGACAGGATTTGAAAATCTTTGTCAGAGCCTCTGCTATCTCCTCCCTTGCCTCACATAATAGCCTGGATACATCTCATCTGGGCCTGGGGATTTATCCACTTGCCCACTAAAACAGCTAATACTTCCTCCCTTTCAATGCTAATTTGTTCAAGTATATCACAATCCCCCTCCCTGATCTCTACACTTACATTGTCCTTCTCCATAGTGAATACAGATGAAAAGGAATCATTTAAAACCTCACCTATGTCGCCCGGCTCCACACACAGGTTGCCACTTTGGTCCCTAATGGGCCCGACTCTTTCTCTGCTTATCCTCTTGCCCTTAATATACTTATAAAATGCCTTGGGATTTTCCTTTATCTTGCCTGCCAGTGTTTTTTCATGCCCCCTCTTCACTCTCCTAATTACTTTTTTAAGTACCCCCCGACACTTTCTATACTCCTCGAGGGCCTCCACTGTTTTCAGCACCCATAAGCCTCCTTTTTTTTCCTTATCCAATCCTCTATATCCCTTGACATCCAGTGTTCCCTGGACTTGTTAGTCCTATCCTTCACTTTTACTGGAACATGTTGGCTCTGAACTCTCACGATTTCCTTTTTGAATGACTTCCACTGGTCTGATGTGGACTTTCCTACAAGTAGCTTCCCTCCAAGAGGGAAGTGGAGGAGCATATATGTCGGAAAATCACAGATAGGTGTAGGAATTATAGGGTTGTAATAGTAGGTGATTTTAACTTCCCTAATATTGACTGGGACTGCCTCAGTGCTAAGGGATCAGATGGGGAAGAATTTGTTAAGTGTGTCCAGGGTAGTTTTCTGAAGCAGTATGTGGATGGCCCTACTAGAGAAGGGGCTACACTCGACCTCCTCTTAGGAAATGAGGATGGGCAGGTGGTTGATTTGTCAGTGGGGGAGCACTTTGGGACCAGTGGCCATAACTTTATTAGCTTCAAGATAGTTATGGAATAGGATAGGACTCGTCCTCAGTTGAAGTCTTAAATTGGGGGAAGGCTAATTTTGATGGCATCAGACAGGAACTCTCAAAAGTTGAATGGGTGAGGCTGTTTACAGGTAAAGGGACGTCTGGCAAGTGGGAGGCTTTTAAAAGTGAGAGAGGAAGAGTTCAGGGCCGGCATGTTTCTGTTAGATGGAAGGGCAAGGCTGGCAAGTTAAGGGAACCTTGGTTGAAGAGGGATATTGAGGGTCTGATCAGGACAAAGAAGGAGGCATATGTCAGGTATAGGCAGCTGGGATTGAGCGAGTCCCTCAAGGAGTATAGGGAATGTAGGATTACACTTAAGAAGGAAATTAGGAGGGCAAAAAGGGGCCATGAGATTTTCCTGGCAGATAAGATAAAGGAGAATCCTAAAAGATTCTAGAAGTATATTAAGAGTAAAAGGGTAGCTAGGGAGAGAGTAGGTCCCCTTAAGGATCAGTGTGGTAATCTATGAGTGGAGCCACGGGAAATGGGCCAGGTCTTAAATAAATACTTCTCGTCTGTATTTACCACGGAGAAGGCTGTGGAAGCTAGTGAGGTCAAGGGAGGGAACAGCGATATCCTGGAGCATATCAACATTACAAAGGAGGAGGTGTTGGAGGTTTTGAAGCTCATTAAAGTGGATATATCCCCAGGGCCTGACCAGGTTTATCCTAGGATGCTATGGGAAGCAAAGAATGAGATTGCTGGGGCCCTGGCAGAGATTTTTATATCATCATTAGCCACGGGTGAGGTACCAGAAGACTGGAGGATAGCTAATGTTGTGCCTTTGTTTAAGAAGGGCAGCAGGGATAAGCCAGGGAACTACAGGCCGGTGAGCCTTACATCAGTGGTGGGAAAGTTATTGGAAGGGATTCTGAGAGATAGGATTTATATGCATTTGGAAAGGCATGGTCTGATTAGGGATATTCAGCATAGCTTTGTGCATGGGAAATCATGTCTCATGAATTTGATTGAGTTTTTCGAGGAGGTGACTAAGAGGATTGACGAGGGCAGGGCGATGGACATTGTCTACATGGACTTTAGCAAGGCCTTTGACAAGGTCCCGCATGGTAGGCTGGTCCAGAAGGTTCGAACATATAGGATCCAGGGTGAGCTAGCAAATTGGATACAAAATTGGCTTGGTGATAGGAGGCAGAGGGTGGTAGTGGAGGGTTGTTTTTCAGATTGGAGGCCGATGACCTGTGTTGTGCCAAAGGGATCGGTGCTGGGCCCTCTGTTGTTTGTCATATATATTAATAACTTGGTGTGAATGCAGAGGGCATGATTAGTAAATTTGCAGATGACACCAAAATTGGTGGTATAGTGGACAGGAAAGAAGGTTGTCTAAGGTTACAACAGGATATAGATCAACTGGTAAAGTGGGCAAGGGATTGGCAAATGGAATTTAACGCAGACAAGTGCGAAGTGATGCATTTTGGGAAGTTAAACCAGGGCAGGACATATACAGTGAATGGCAGGGCCCTGGGGAGTGTTGTTGAGCAGAGAGACCTTGACGTGCAAGTACGTAGTTCCCTGAAAGTGGCAACACAGGTAGACAGGGTGGTGAAGAAGGCGTATGGCATGCTTGCCTTTATCGGCCGAGGCATTGAGTACAAGAGTTGGGATGTCATGTTACAGTCGTACATAACTTTGGTTAGGCTGCATTTGGAGTACTGTGTGCAGTTCTGGTTGCCGCACTACAGGAAAGATGTGATTATGCTAGAGAGGGTGCAGAAAAGATTCACAAGGATGTTGCCTGGTTTGGAGGGCTTGAGTTATAAAGAGAGATTGGATAGACTGGGTCTGTTTTCCCTGGAGCGAAGGAGGCTGAGAGGGGACATGATAGAGGTATATAAAATTATGAGAGGCATAGAGAGGGTAGATAGCCAGAGTCTGTTTCCCATGGTAGGGGTGGCTAAAACTAGAGGGCATAGATTTAAGGTGAGAGGGAGGAGGTTTAAAGGGGATCAAAGGGGTAAATTTTTCACACAAAGAATAGTGGGTATCTGGAATGAGCTGCCTGAGGAGGTGGTGGAGGCAGGAACAGTAGCAACATTTAAGAGGCATCTGGACAGGTACTTGAATGAGCAAGGCATAGAGGAATATGGAATTAATGCAAGCAGGTGGGATTAGTATAGATAGACATTATGGTCGGCATGGACGCGGTGGGCCGAAGGGCCTGTCTCTCTGCTGTGGCTCTATGATTCTATGCCTCGAGCTGCTCCCAGTCCACTTTTGTCAGATCGTGTTTTATTAATTGAAATCGGCCTTCCCCCAATTCAATACTTTTATTTCCGGCCCCTCTTTGTCCTTTTCCATAACTACCTTAAATCTTACAGTTCAGTGCAAAGAAAACATAACTTGTACAATGCTGAGTCCAACCACCACCCAACCCCCACCATCCCGACCCCCTGCAACCGCAATCCTCCACTTGAGATAAAAGCCAATTTTCCATTAGTTTTTTGGATTAAATTTGGTGCTGCACCAGGAAACTACAAGTGATTCAAACCTCACGTTCCAACGACTGTTCTGCCAAATCCCAGCTTCTCACAATCCCAAATACCCCTATCACTATGCCACAAAATTTAGCAGCAGCATTGCAATCCTTCAAAACTTCAAATCTCACACCATTTCTGCCAAACTCCGACGATTGCCCAGTGCCAGCAAAGGCAAGGAGAATCCCCCAGTTCCACCAAAGCTCAGGAGAATCCCTCAGTTCCACCGAAGCTCAGGAGAATCCCTGAGTTCCACCAAAGCTCAGGAGAATCCCCCAGTTCCACCAAAATCCAGGAGAAACCCCCATTATCACCAAAGCCCTGGAGAATCCCCCAGTTCCACCAAAATCCAGGAGAAACCCCCATTTCCACCAAAGACCTGGAGAATCCCCCAGTTCACCAAAGCCCTGGAGAAACCCCAAGTTCCACCAAAGCCTTGGAGAATCCCCCAGTGCCACCAAAGCACTGGAGAATCCCCCAGTGCCACCAAAGCCCTGGAGAATCCCCCAGTTCCGCCAAAGCCCAGAATAAAACCCCCGTTCCACCAAAGCCCTGGAGAATCCCCCAGTTTCACCAAAATCCAGGAGAAACCCACATTTCCACCAAAGCCCTGGAGAATCCCCCAGTTCCACCAAAATCCAGTAGAAACCCCCATTTCCACCAAAGCCCTGGAGAATCTCCCAGTTCCACCAAAAGCCAGGAGAAACCCCCATTTCCACCAAAGCCCTGGAGAATCCCCCAGTTCCACCAAAGCCCTGGAGAATCCCCGTTCCACCAAAGCCTTGGAGAATCCCCCAGTGCCACCAAAGCCCTGGAGAATCCCCCAGTGCCACCAAAGCCCTGGATAATCCCCCTATTTCCGCCAAAGCCCAGAATAAACCCCCCATTCCACCAAAGCCCTGGAGAATCCCCCAGTTTCACCAAAATCCAGGAGAAACCCCCAGTTCCACCAAAGTTCAGGAGAATCCCCCAGTTCCATCAAAGTCCAGAAGAGTCCCCCAGTTCCACCAAAGCCCAGGAGAATCCCCCAGTTCCATCAAAGCCCAGAAGAATCCCCCAGTTCAACCAAAGCTCAGGCGAATCCCCCAGTTCCACCAAAGCTCAGGAGAATCCCCGAGTTCCACCAAAGCCCAGAAGAATCCCCCAGTTCAACCAAAGCTCAGGAGAATACCCCAGTTCTACCAAAGCTCAGGAGAATCCCCCAGTTCCATCAAAGCCCAGAAGAATCCCCCAGTTCAACCAAAGCTCAGGAGAATCCCCCAGTTCCACCAACGCCCAGGAGTATCCCCCAGTTCCATCAAAGCCCAGAAGAGTCCCCCAGTTCCACCAAAGCCCAGGAGAATCCCCCTGTTCCACCAAAGCTCAGAAGAATCCCCCAGTTCCACAAAGCCCTGGAGAATCCCCCAGTTCCACCAAAGCCCAGGAGAATCCCCCAGTTCCACCAAAGCCCTGGAGTATCCCCCAGTTCCACCAAAGCCCTGGTGAATCCCCCAGTTCCACCAAAGACCAGAAGAATCCCCCAGTTCCACCAAAGACCTGGAGAAACCCCCAGTTCCATCAAAGCCCAGGAGAATCTCCCAGTTACACCAAAGACCTGGAGAATCCCTCAGTTCCACCAAAGCCCTGGAGAATCCCCCAGTTCCACCAAAGCCCAGGAGAATCCCCCAGTTCCACCAAAGCCCAGGAGAATCCCTCACTTCCACCAAAGCCCTGGAGCATCCCTCAGTTCCACCAAAGCCCTGGAGAATCCCCCAGTTCCACCAAAGCCCAGGAGAATCCCCCAGTTCCACCAAAACACAGAAGAATCCCTCAGTTCCACCAAAGCCCTGAAGAATCCCTCAGTTCCACCAAAACCCAAGAGAATCCCCCAGTTCCACCAAAGCTCAGGAGACTCCCCCAGTTCCACCAAAGCCCTGAAGAATCCTTCCGTTCCACCAAAGCTCAGTAGACTCCCACAGTTCCACCCTAACCCTGAAGAATCCCTCAGTTACACACAAACCCTGAAGAAATCCCAAGTTCCACGAAAGCCTTGGAGAATCCCCCCATGCCACCAAAGCCCTGGAGAATCCCCCAGTGCCACCAAAGCCCTGGAGAATCCCCCAGTTCCACCAAAGCTCAGGAGACTCCCCCAGTTCCACCCTAACCCTGTAGAATCCCTCAGTTACACCCAAACCCTGAAGAATCCCCAGGTTCCATGAAAGCCTTGGAGAATCCCCCAGTGCCACCAAAGCCCTGGAGAATCCCCCAGTGCCACCAAAGCCCTGGAGAATCCCCCAGTTCCACCAAAGCCCAGAATAAACCCCCCGTTCAACAAAAGCCCAGAATAAACCCCCCATTCCACCAAAGCCCAGAATAAACCCCCCGTTCCAACAAAGTCCTGGAGAATCCCCCAGTTTCACCAAGGTCCAGGAGATACCCCCATTTCCACCAAAGCCCTGGAGAATCCCCCAGTTCCACCAAAATCCAGGAGAAACCCCCATTTCCACCAAAGCCCTGGAGAATCCCCCAGTTCCTTCAAAGCCCTGAAGAATCCCCCAGTTTCTTCAAAGCCCAGGAGAATCCCCCAGTGCCAACAAACCCCAGCAAAATCCCCCAGTTCCTTTGAAGCCCAGAAGAATCCCCCAGTTTCACCAAATCCCAGGAGAATCCCCCTGTTCCACCAAGGCCCTGGAGAATCCCACAGTTCCACCAATGCCCTGGAGAATCCCCCAGTTTCACCAAAGCCCAGGGGAATCCTCCTGTTCCACCGAAGCCCTGGAGAATTCCCCAGTTCCACCAAAGTCCAGGAGAAACCCCCAGTTCCACCAAAGCCCAGTAGAATCCCCCAGTGCCACCAAAGCCCTGGAGAATTCCCCAGATCCACCAAAGTCCAGGAGAATCCCCCAGTTCCACCAAAGCCCTGGAGAATCCCCCAGTTTCACCAAAGCCAAGGGGAATCCTCCTGTTTCACCGAAGCCCTGGAGAATTCCCCAGTTCCACCAAAGTCCAGGAGAAACCCCCAGTTCCACCAAAGCCAAGGGGAATCCCCCAGTGCCACCAAAGCCCTGGAGAATCCCCCAGTTCCACCAAAGCCCTGGAGAATTCCCCAGTTCCACCAAAGCTCAGGAGAATCCCCCAGTTCCACCAAAGCTCAGGAGAATCCCCCAGTTCCACCAAAGCTCAGGAGAATCCCCCAATTCCACCAAAACCCTGGAGAATCCCCCAGTTCCACCAAAGTTCAGGAGAATCCCCCAGTTCCATCAAAGTCCAGAAGAGTCCCCCAGTTCCACCAAAGCCCAGGAGAATCCCCCAGTTCCACCAATGCTGAGGAGAATCCCCCAGTTCAACCAAAGCTCAGGAGAATCCCCCAGTTCCATCAAAGCCCAGAAGAATCCCCCAGTTCAACCAAAGCTCAGGAGAATCCCCCAGTTCCACCAAAGCTCAGGAGAATCCCCCAGTTCCACCAAAGCCCAGAAGAATCCCCCAGTTCAACCAAAGCTCAGGAGAATCCCCCAGTTCCACCAAAGCTCAGGAGAATCCCCCAGTTCCATCAAAGCCCAGAAGAAACCCCCAGTTCAACCAAAGCTCAGGAGAATCCCCCAGTTCCACCAAAGCCCAGGAGAATCCCCCAGTTCCATCAAAGCTCAGAAGAGTCCCCCAGTTCCACCAAAGCCCAGGAGAATCCCCCTGTTCCACCAAAGCTCAGAAGAATCCCCCAGTTCCACAAAGCCCTGGAGAATCCCGCAGTTTCATCAAAGCCCAGAAGAGTCCCCCAGTTCCACCAAAGCCCAGGAGAATCCCTCAGTTCCACCAAAGCTCAGGAGAGTCCCCCAGTTCCACCAAAGCCCAGGAGAATCCCCTAGTTCCACCAAAGCTCAGGAGAATCCCCCAGTTCAACCAAAGCCCAGGAGAATCCCTCAGTTCCACCAAAGCCCAGGAGAATCCCTCAGTTCCACCAAAGCCCTGGAGCATCCCTCAGTTCCACCAAAGACCTGGAGAATCCCCCAGTTCCACCAAATCCCAGGAGAATCCCCCAGTTCCTCCAAAACCCAGAAGAATCCCTCAGTTCCACCAAAGCCCTGAAGAATCCCTCAGTTCCAACAAAACCCAGGAGAATCCCTCAGTTCCACCAAAGCTCAGGAGAATCCCCCAGTTCCACCAAAGCCCAGGAGAATCCCCCAGTTCCATCAAAGTCCAGAAGAGTCCCCCAGTTCCACCAAAGCACAGGAGAATCCCTCAGTTCCACCAAAGCTCAGGAGAATCCCTCTGTTCAACCAAAGCCCAGGAGAATCCCCCAGTTCCACCAAAGCCAAGAGAATCCCTCAGTTCCACCAAAGCCCAGGAGAATCCCCCAGTTCCACCAAAGGCCAGGAGAATCCCCCAGTTCCTCCTAAGCCCTGGAGAGTCCCCCAGTTCCACCAAAGCCCTGGAGAATCCCCCAGTTCCACCAAAACCCTGGAGTATCCCCCAGGCCCACCAAAGCCCTGGAGAATCCCCCAGTTCCATCAAAGCCCAGGAGAATCCCCCAGTTCCACCAAAGCCCAGAAGAAACCCCCAGTTCCATCAAAGCCCAGAAATATCCCCCAGTTCCATAAAAGCCCAGGAGAATCCCTCAGTTCCACCAAAGCCAGGAGAATCCCTCAGTTCAACCAAAGCCCAGGAGAATCCCCCAGTTCCACCAAAGCCAAGAGAATCCCTCAGTTCCACCAAAGCCCAGGAGAATCCCCCAGTTCCACCAAAGGCCAGGAGAATCCCCCAGTTCCACCTAAGCCCTGGAGAGTCCCCCAGTTCCACCAAAGCCAGGAGAATCCCCCAGTTGCAACAAAACTCAGGAGAATCCCCCAGTTCCACCAAAGCCAGGCGAATCCCCCAATTCCACCAAAGCCCAGGAGAATCCCCCAGTTCCACCAAAGCCCTGGAGAATCCCCCTGTTCCACCAAAACCCTGGAGTATCCCCCAGGCCCACCAAAGCCCTGGAGAATCCCCCAGTTCCATCAAAGCCCAGGAGAATCCCCCAGTTCCACCAAAGCCCAGAAGAATCCCCCAGTTCCACCAAAGACCAGGAGAATTCCCCCAGTTCCACCAAAGCCCAGGAGAATCCCCCAGTTCCTCCAAAACCCAGAAGAATCCCTCAGTTCCACCAAAGCCCTGAAGAATCCCTCAGTTCCAACAAAACCCAGGAGAATCCCTCAGTTCCACCAAAGCTCAGGAGAATCCCCCAGTTCCACCAAAGCCCAGGAGAATCCCCCAGTTCCATCAAAGTCCAGAAGAGTCCCCCAGTTCCACCAAAGCACAGGAGAATCCCTCAGTTCCACCAAAGCTCAGGAGAATCCCTCTGTTCAACCAAAGCCCAGGAGAATCCCCCAGTTCCACCAAAGCCAAGAGAATCCCTCAGTTCCACCAAAGCCCAGGAGAATCCCCCAGTTCCACCAAAGGCCAGGAGAATCCCCCAGTTCCTCCTAAGCCCTGGAGAGTCCCCCAGTTCCACCAAAGCCCTGGAGAATCCCCCAGTTCCACCAAAACCCTGGAGTATCCCCCAGGCCCACCAAAGCCCTGGAGAATCCCCCAGTTCCATCAAAGCCCAGGAGAATCCCCCAGTTCCACCAAAGCCCAGAAGAAACCCCCAGTTCCATCAAAGCCCAGAAATATCCCCCAGTTCCATAAAAGCCCAGGAGAATCCCTCAGTTCCACCAAAGCCAGGAGAATCCCTCAGTTCAACCAAAGCCCAGGAGAATCCCCCAGTTCCACCAAAGCCAAGAGAATCCCTCAGTTCCACCAAAGCCCAGGAGAATCCCCCAGTTCCACCAAAGGCCAGGAGAATCCCCCAGTTCCACCTAAGCCCTGGAGAGTCCCCCAGTTCCACCAAAGCCAGGAGAATCCCCCAGTTGCAACAAAACTCAGGAGAATCCCCCAGTTCCACCAAAGCCAGGCGAATCCCCCAATTCCACCAAAGCCCAGGAGAATCCCCCAGTTCCACCAAAGCCCTGGAGAATCCCCCTGTTCCACCAAAACCCTGGAGTATCCCCCAGGCCCACCAAAGCCCTGGAGAATCCCCCAGTTCCATCAAAGCCCAGGAGAATCCCCCAGTTCCACCAAAGCCCAGAAGAATCCCCCAGTTCCACCAAAGACCAGGAGAATTCCCCCAGTTCCACCAAAGCCCAGAAGAATCCCCCAGTTCCACCAAAGCCCTGGAGAAACCCCCAGTTCCATCAAAGCCCAGAAGAATCCCCCAGTTCCATCAAAGCCCAGGAGTATCCCTCAGTTCCATCAAAGTCCAGAAGAGTCCCCCAGTTCCACCAAAGCCCAGGAGAATCTCCCAGTTCCACCAAAGCTCAGAAGAATCCCCCAGTTCCACCAAAGCCCTGGAGAATCCCCCAGTTCCATCAAAGCCCAGAAGAGTGTCCCAGTTCCACCAAAGCCCAGGAGAATCCCCCAGTTCCACCAAAGCTCAGGAGAATCCCCCAGTTCCATCAAAGTCCAGAAGAGTCCCCCAGTTCCACCAAAGCCCAGGAGAATCCCTCAGTTCCACCAAAGCTCAGGAGAATCCCTCAGTTCAACCAAAGCCCAGGAGAATCCCCCAGTTCCACCAAAGCCAAGAGAATCCCTCAGTTCCACCAAAGCCCAGGAGAATCCCCCAGTTCCACCAAAGGCCAGGAGAATCCCCCAGTTCCACCTAAGCCCTGGAGAGTCCCCCAGTTCCACCAAAGCCAGGAGAATCCCCCAGTTGCACCAAAGCTCAGTAGAATCCCCCAGTTCCACCAAAGCCAGGCGAATCCCCCAGTTCCACCAAAGCCCAGGAGAATCCCCCAGTTCCACCAAAGCCCTGGAGAATCCCCCAGTTCCACCAAAACCCTGGAGTATCCCCCAGGCCCACCAAAGCCCTGGAGAGTCCCGCAGTTCCATCAAAGCCCAGGAGAATCCCCCAGTTCCACCAAAGCCCAGAAGAATCCCCCAGTTCCACCAAAGACCAGGAGAATTCCCCCAGTTCCACCAAAGCCCTGGAGAATCCCCCAGTTCCATCAAAGCCCAGAAGAATCCCCCAGTTCCATCAAAGCCCAGGAGAATCCCTCAGTTCCACCAAAGGCAGGAGAATCCCCCAGTTCCACCAAAGCTCAGGAGAATCCCTCAGTTCCACCAAAGCTCAGGAGAATCCCCCAATTCCACCAAAGCCCTGGAGAATCCCCCAGTTCCATCAAAGTCCTGGAGAATCCCCCAGTTCCACCAAAGCCCTGGAGTATCCCCCAGTTCCACCAAAGCCCAGGAGAATCCCCCTGTTCCAGCAAAGCCCTGGAGAATCCCCCAGTTCCACCAAAGCCCTGGGGTATGCCCCAGTTCCACCAAAGCCCTGGAGAATCCCCTCGTTCCATCAAAGCCCAGGAGAATCCCCCAGTTCCACCAAAGCCCAGCAGAATCCGCCAGTTCCACCAAAGCACAGGAGAATCCCCCAGTTCCACCAAAGCCCAGAAGAATCCCCCAGTTCCACCAAAGCCCAGCAGAATCCCCCAGTTCCACCAAAGCTCAGGAGACTCCCCCAGTTCCACTAAAGCCCTGAAGAATCCCTCAGTTCCACCCTAACCCTGAAGAATCCCTCAGTTACACCCAAACCCTGAAGAATCCCCAAGTTCCACGAAAGCCCTGGAGAATCCCCCATTGCCACTAAAGCCCTGGAGAATCCCCCAGTTCCACCAAAGCCCATAATAATCCCCCCATTCCACCAAAGCCCTGGAGAATCCCCCAGTTTCACCAAAATCCAGGAGAAACCCCCATTTCCACCAAAGCCCTGGAGAATCCCCCAGTTCCACCAAAATCCAGGAGAAACCCCCATTTCCACCAATGCCCTGCAGAATCTCCCAGTTCCACTAAAGCCCTGGAGAATCCCCCAGTTCCTTCAAAGCCCAGAATAATCCCCCAGTTCCTTCAAAGCCCAGGAGAATCCCCCAGTGCCACCAAAGCCCAGGAAAATCCCCCAGTTCCTTTGAAGCCCAGAAGAATCCCCCAGTTCCACCAAATCCCAGGAGAATCCCCCTGTTCCACCAAGGCCCTGGAGAATCCCCCAGTTTCACCAAAGCCCAGGGGAATCCTCCTGTTCCACCGAAGCCCTGGAGAATCCCCCAGTTCCACCAAAGTCCAGGAGAAACCCCCATTTTCACCAAAGCCCAGGAGAATCCCCCAGTGCCACCAAATCCCTGGAGAATCCCCCAGTTCCACCAAAGCCCTGGAGAATTCCCCAGTTCCACCAAAGTCCAGGAGAAGCCCCCAGTTCCACCAAAGCCCTGGAGAATCCCCCAGTTTCACCAAAGCCCTGGAGAATACCCCAGTTCCACCAAAGCCCTGGTAAATCTTCCAGTTCCACCAAAGTCCAGGAGAAACCCCCAGTTCCACCAAAGCCTTGGAGAATCCCTGAGTTCCACCAAAGTCCAGGTGAAATCCCCAGTTCCACCAAAGCCCAGGAGAATCCCCAACTGCCTCCAAAGCCCAGAAAAATCCCCAGTGCCACCAAAGCCCTGGAGAATGCCCCAGTTCCAGCAAAGCCCTGGAGAATCCCCCAGTTCCACCATAGCCCAGGAGAATCCCTCAGTTCCACCAAAGTCCAGGAGAATCCCCTAGTTCCACCAAAAGCCAGAAGAATCCCCGAGTGCCACCAAAGCCCAGGAGAATCCCCCAGTTCCAGCAAAGCCCTGGAGAATCCCCCAGTTCCACCAAAGCCCAGGAGAATCCCCCAGTTGCGCAAAAGCCCTGGAGAATCACCCAGTGCCACCAATGCCCTGGAGAATCCCCCAGTTCCACCAAAGCCCTGGAAAATTCCCCAGTTCCACCAAAGTCCAGGAGAAACCCCCAGTTCCACCAATGCCCTGGAGAATCCCCCAGTTCCAGCAAAGCCCAGGAGAATCCCCCAGTTCCACCAAAGTCCAGGAGAATCCCCCAGTTCCACCAAAACCCAGAAGAATCCACCAGTTCCACCAAAGCCCAGGAGAATCCCCCAGTGCCCCCAAAGCCCAGAAAAAGCCCCAGTGCCACCAAAGCCCTGGAGAATGCCCCAGTTCCACCAAAGCCCAGGAGAGTCCCCCAGTTCCACCAAAGCCCAGGAGAATCCCCCAGTTCCACCAAAGCCCTGGAGAATCCCCCAGTTCCAACAAAGCCCAGGTGAATCCCCGAGTTCCAACAAAGGCCAGGAGAACACCCCAGTTCCAGCAAAGCCCAGGAGAATCCCCCAGTTCCAGCAAAGCCCAGGAGAAACCCCCAGTTCCAACAAAGCCCAGGAGAGCCCCCCAGTTCCAACAAAGCCCAGGAGAATCCCCCAGTGAAACCAAAGCCCAGGACAATTCGCCAGTGCCACCAAAACCCAGGAGAATCCCCCAGTGAAACCAAATTCCCTGGATTATTCTGCAGCACCATCAAAGCCCCAGACTATTCCCAGCATGATCAAATTCCCAGAACTTTTCCAGTTGCCACCAAAGTGCTGACTATGCACCATGCTGCTAAACCCCATCCCCTCTTGCCATTATTTGTAAATATCCAATATCAGCCTTTAATTGGTGCATGTTTCATGATATGTTGCTGTATATTCTCAGCTTTAAGTATGGTAAAGAATAAAGGCAAAGAAATATATACAAATATATGCTCGCTTATTTATAGTTCTCAGAGCATAACGGACAGAGTTTTGAAATTCAATTCCCAAGGCAGCAGAAAAAATCCCCAATTTTTTAAAAATAAAAATGGAATTTTTTTTGTTCATACACTGTAAAGTATTGACCTTGATGTTGTGCTATCAGCATCACTATTATTATAAAATCGTGAATCTGACTCACCTAGTGAAAGACTGAATATGAGATATCCGTTTATGCATCAAGAAAATAAAAGCACAATTTCAGGTATGAATTGAGGGAATATAATTTGATGTACCCTTTTGTGATATTGCATAAAATTAATAGGAATACCTTGCGATGCTGACCATCCTTCCCACACATTCGAATCTGTTTCTATGTGGAGGAGGGTACAATGATGCATTCACCAGTGCAACGGCATTAAGACATTATATGAATCATCTGCCGCCACAATACTTTTTTTTCTTTTTCTTATTTTCCTGCGACTCTGGAAGGTGCTAACTTCATGCTAAGTATGGTTCCACAGGCATCACCAGCCCTGCAGTGTCTTTCCCAAGTGGCCATTTTTCAAGTGTGAGTATACAGAATGAGACACTATTTAACCATGGAAGACTGAGCACCGTACTGCCCTCAGCTGTTGGTCGCACGTGCTCCGTATCAAACAGGGGATAGCTAGGGGCACCTGGCTGATTGAACTCCTTTTCAGCCGCAGGACACCAAGGCAATTTCAAGCAGAAGACTGTAGGCCCAACTGATCCACCTGACCACAGTATTTCTTTCATGCATTTATTAATAAACCTGATTCCCATCTGAAAGGAAGAACTTGCGTTCATATCAGTCTCTTTCTGCCCACAGGGTATCACAGAGCGCTTTACAGCCAATGTAGCATAGTTTAGAAGTATATTGGAGGCTACTGCTTACCCAGGATCCCCAACCTCGGCAATCGCGACTCTGCACCACCCACCTCCCCCCCCCCCCCCCACCACCCCACCACCACCACAACCTGGAACCTATCTTGCTGGCAGCTGCCACGCCCCCAGTTTGAGGCCTCAATTATGGCCTGCTAAATTTAAATGAGACCTGGGCCTAATAATCACGGGGGGAGCCTTGTTGCCTCGAGATTGGGCAGCCAGTTAGTGCGCTCCACCGATAGGTTGCCCAAAGGTCAAAGAAGACCCTCTACTGGTGCCAAATTCGGGCAGTTTAGTGATCTGGCTTCATGCCTGTTAGGATCTGGATGGAGGCCTACAAAATTCATTTTATTTCAGGGCCATGCATTCAGCAGACTCACAAGAACTTCTCATTGGCAAATAAAAAAGATGAAACGATTATATGATTCTCTGTTATATGCAGTTTACCCATCTATCTGATTGCTGAGCTACCTTGACTCCTGATCCGGAAAAGCCTCAATTTAAAAATTATTTTCTTTGTTTTCAAATCACTCCATTGCCTCGCCCCTCCCTATCTCTACAATGTCCTCCAGCCCTACAATCCTCTGAGATCCCATTACTCCTCCAATTCTGGTCTCCTGGACATCACCAATTTCCTTCACCTCACCATTAGGAGCCGGGTCTTCAGCTGCATTGGCCGTAAACTTTGGAATTCACTGCCTAAACTTCTCTGTCTCCTTACCTCTCCCTCCACTTTTAGGAGACCCTTTAAAAGCTGCTCTTTGAACCTGCTTGTAGAAAAATGTTACAAGGTAACAGGGATCTGTGCTGGGGCTTCAACATTTTACAATTTATATAAATGACTTAGATAAAGGGATCGAAGGTATGATTGCTAAATTTGCTGATGACACAAAGATTAGTAGGAAGAGGACATAAGTGGGCTACAAAGGGATATAGATAGGTTAAGTGAGTGGGAAAAGACCTGGCAAATGGAGTATAATGTGGGAAAGTGGGAAATTGTCCACTTTGACAGGAAGAATAAAAAAGAAGCAAATTATATAAATGGTGAGAGATTGCAGAGCTCTGACATGCAGAGGGATCTGGGTGTCCTACTGCATGAATCGCAAAAGGTTAGTATGTAGGTACAGCAAGTAATTAGGAAAGATAATAGAATGTTATCGTTTACCGTGAGAGGAATTGAATATAAAAGTAGGGAGGTTATGCTTCAGCGATACAGGGCATTGGTGAGACCACATCTGGAGTAGTGTGTATAGTATTGGCCTTCTTATTTAAGGAAGGATGTAAATGCATTGGAGGCAGTTCAGAGAAGGTTTACGAGACTAATACCTGGAATGGGCGGGCTGTCTTATGAGGAAAGATTGAACAGGCTGGGCTTGTATCTGTTGGATTTTAAAAGAGGAAGAGGCGACCTGATTGAAACATATAAGATCCTGAGGGGTCTTGACCGGGTGGATGTGGAAAGGATGTTTCCCCTTGTGGGAGAATCTAGAACTAGGGGTCACTGTTTAAAAATAAGTGGTCGCCCATTAAAGACAGAGATGAGGAGAATTTTTTTCTCTCAGAGGGTCGTGAGTCTTTGGAACTCTTTTCCTCAAAAGGCAGTGGAAGTAGAGTCTTTGGATACTTTTGAGGCAGTGGGAGATAGATTCTTGATAAGCAAGGGGGGTGGAAGGTTATCGGGGGTAGGTGGAAATGTGGAGTAATCAGTTCAGCCATGAACTTACTGAATGGTGGAGCAGGCTCGAAGCGCCGAATGGCCTACTCCTGCTCCTAATTCGTATGTTTGTATGTGCTTCTTAGGAGCGTAATGTGCCAAAATTTGACACCAACCACATAAGGCAATATTAGGACAGGTGACAAAAGGCTTAGTCAAAGTGCTCAAAAAGAAGCACCTTAAAAGAAGGGAGAGAAAGGTACAGAGGCAGAGAGGTGTCAAATTTTGCTTGATATTGCTCCTGAGAAATGCCTTGTGGCAGTTTGCTACATTAAATGTGCTATATAAATTCAGGTTTTTGTTGTTATAACTAAAGAGGTGCAGCTTCCTCCCCACAGATCATTTAGTCTCTGTAAAACACACCCCATGCTCTAATTCAATTACTGCCTCTTGGAATACAAGCAGCTCAGTTCCACACAGATCTCCATTTTACTTAATCATGATGAAAGCACATTAATGATGAATATTTCAACATTATTGCAGTTGACAGAGGGTTTTCTTTCCCACAGAAAGACAGATTTAATTGACCTAAGACGATAGGCAAAAAAAAACTTCGTTTAAAAATTCAAGTACGTCTGTTTGACACCGCCTCGACACAATAGTTAATGGGGACCATTATGTTCAGGCCATTCCCTGACAACTGTGAAAATCAACGTTTAGCTCATGAATTTAGTGCAGCTTTTGTTGAAAATAACTCAATTCCCCTTCTTTCTATAACCACCTTGTGTGGTCAAAACACAAAAATAGCTCCAATTTTATTGTCAGCAATGTTTTATTTTACCGTTAGTTATTGCTGTATATGGGAGATAATTCACTCATTTGCAGAAATGTCTAATACTTGCATTAAATACTGGAAAGTACTATTCAGCTTCCTGATTTTATGAGAAGTTGTTAAGAATGTCTGTAGAAATGATTTGGAAAGTAACTGGCATTTTAGTTTACTTTTTACTAATTTGCTTCCGATAGGAACAAGAGCAGGAGGAAGCCATTCAACTCATTGAGCCTGTTCTGCCATTCAATTAAGATCATGGTTGATCTGTATCTTAAATCTATTGGCCTGCCTTAATTCTGTAACTCTTAAGAAGCTTGCCTAACAAAAATCTATCAATCCCAGTTTTGACACTTTCAATTGACCCACAGCCTCAACAGCGTTTTGGCAAGTTTCAGATTTCTTATGTGAAGAAGTGCTTCCTGACATCACCTCTAAATAGCCTCACTCTAATTTTAAGTGTCATATTCCCCTGTTCTGGATGCCCCCAACTTTCTTCCTACATTACCACAGTGACAGCATTTCAAAAGCACTGCATGGGCTGTGAAGCGCTTTGGGAGATCCTGAGGTCATGAAAGGCACTATATACTTGCAAGTTCTTTCTTTTTCTCCCCACTTTCCCGAAGGCTGGGGTATGCTTGGGCAGGCCCCCTCGCTCTGTGCTATTGCTTATGACTAATCTTCATCTATGACCCTAGACAATGAGGCCGAGTTATTTCATTTCTATCACAAATAGTAAGCATTTTAAATGGGTTACCATCAGCTTAACAATTGCAATATCTAGGTCTGACATGCTATTTGAATGTTGCTAAGTCTGTCTCTGTCTTCAACTGCATTCCACACATGTCCACTTTCCAATTAGGAATGGAAGCCTTGGCTGTTTTCTGACCCAACCCAGGTCAGAAGCACCAAGGATTATTGCAGTGACTCAACTGTGGTGTTATCCTGTTAAAATATAGCATTGGACAGGATCACATGGGTGCACAGAATATAAGAAAATGGGTAGAAAATTTGCTCAAATTTCCCGACGGACACACGCTCGATTTTCCCAAATTCATTGCAGAATCAATAGCAACTCTTCAAAGGGATTCAGATGTCTACTAGGAAGGAAATATTTGCAGTCTATTTGTGGGACCAATCTCTTGCAAAGAGCTGGCATGAGTTTAATGGGCAGAATGGTCTCCTTCTGTGCTGGAAGATGATATGATCATAGTATAAACTGGAGGAGTAGAGTTAAATGTTGTTGATAGAATGGTATCGAACTTACAGCACAGAAACAGGCCATTTGGCTTCAATGGATCTATGCCAATGTTTATGATCCACATGAGGCTCCTTCCACCCTACTTCATCTCACCCTATCAACATATCCTTCTATTACTTTTTCCCTTGTGTACTTATCTACCCTTCCCCCTTAAAAACATCTATAATATTAAGCATGTGGCCTTGGAATGTTACTGATCTGTGAATAAATGAATGTCATTAAAGCTCTCATTTTCCAAATGCTTTGGAATGAAAGTTCTTTGAAGTTGCGCCATGGGATCTTTTATGTTCACCTGAGAGGGCAAACAGGGTCTCAGTTTGAACTCACCTCCAAAGGATGGCACCTCCAACAGTGCAGCACTCCTTCAGTACTGTCATATCAGCCTTGACATTTGTGTTAAAATGGGAATTGAGCCACAACTTTCTGACTGTGAGACAAGACTGCTAACAACTGAGCCACAACTAGCACATATAGTTGGTGTGCCTTCTCTTCTTGACACCTTCCGGGAAAACTTCAAGTGCTTGGTGCATTAGCCAAGCTTTACTAATTTAAGTACGTTCCATTGTGCAGAAAGTTTAGTGAATGAGTACCTGTCCCACCCTCCCCAACTCTATTTCAGATGTTGAAGACACTCATAATTGCAGTTCACGGTTGATTGTCAGGATTATTGCTTCTTCCATTTTATTGATTGGCCAGCTGTGCTTTTAGCTTACCCGTTGAATACCGTTGAATTGCATGTCATTCGATGCAACTTTCAAAAACCCAATATAATGCTTAGTTAATTCCTCAATAAGGTACAAACAGCAACATCTAACGTTAAAGGTAAATTTGCCATACTTTTTGCAGGGCTGGTTAAGCTATTAGGTAAATACCAGCCACAGCTACAACAAAACCAACAACAACAACAGCTTATATTGATATCAACAACAACTAAATGCAATAATAACCACAATTTCTATAGCACTATTGATGTTGTATACCATCCCAAGGCATTTCACAAAGAGTGTAATCAGAGAAAAATTGACACAGAGTCAAAGAAGGAGATGTTATCAAGGATAACTAAAAGCTTTGTCAAAGGGATAGGTTTTAAGGAGCATCTTAATGGAGGAAAGAGAAATAGACAGGCAGGGAGGCTCAGGGAGAGAATTCCAGAACTTAGGGCTGAGGCAGCTGAAGGCACAGCTGCCAATGGTAGAGCAAAAAAAGTGGGGGCATGCACACAAATCCAGAGTTGGAGGAATGCCAAGCTCTCGGTGGGTTGTGGGGCTACAGAAAGGTTCGGGCTGTGGAGAGATTTGAACAGGAGAATGAGAAATTTCAAATTGAGGAGCCAACTTAGGTCAGCAAGCATGGGGTGATGGATGAATGGAACTTGATGTGATTTAGGATACGGGTAGCCATAAACTCAACTAGTTTATGGAGGCTGGAAGATGGGAGACCAGCCTAGTGAGAATTGAAATAGTTGAGTCTGAAGGTTAAAAAGGCATGGATGTTTTGAAGTGGGGCGATGTTACAGAGGTGGAGATCGGCAGTCTTCGTAATAGAGAGGCTGCATTCTCAGAAGCTCAGCTCGGGGTCAAATAGGACAGCAAGGTAGAGAACAGTCTAATTGAGCCTGTGACAGTGACCAGGGAGGAGGATAGAATCAATAGCTATGGGAAAAGAGTTTATGGTGATGGCAGAGGATAATGACTTCTGTCTTCTCAATATTTAATTGGACAAAATTTCGGCAGCACGTCAGACGAGTAGACAGATAACACAGAAGCAGTGAAAGGGTTGAGAGAGGTGGTGGTGAGGTAGAGCTGAGTGTCGCCAGCATACTTGTGAATCTGCCTGCTGGCATTGTTGGTTTGGCCTTAATGAAACCACCTGTGTGGCTAAGCAAAAATGAAATGACATCTGGCTGATGTCCAGGATAAATTATGAGACAGAATGTGTGGTTAAAAAAAAAGCTGCAGAAACAATGCAGATCATCCATGTGGAAACATACTGGGAGTCGATATTCAGAGATCCTGTAAATCGTGTGCCTTTATCGCAAGGATTCTGGAAAAGAAAGGGTTAAAGTTATGTTACAGTTATATACAGCTCTGGTTAGACAACATTTAGAGTAATGCATTCAGCTCTGGCTATAGAAGTGCAGCGCAGATCCAAAACAATATTTTCATGGGATTTGGGAATCACTGGCAAAACCAACATTTGTTGCCCATCCCTAATTGCTCTTCAACTGAGTGGCTTACTAGGCCATTTCAGAGGGCACTTAAGAGTCAACTGCATTGCTGTGGGTCTGGAATCACATGTAGGCCAGACCCTGATACTGGGGCTAAAAGGATTCAATTATAAGGACAGATTGCATAGATTAGGCTTATATTGCCTTGAGTATAGAATGTTAAGGGCTGATTTAATTGAGGTGATTAAGATAATTAAAGGATTTGATATGTAAATGGTAAAAAAAACTATTTCCTCTTGTGGAAGAGTGTAGAACAAGGGAATATGATCCTAAAGTTAGAGCTCGGCTGTTCAAGGGCTGTCAAAAAGCATTTCTTCACGCAAAGGATAATGGCGATTGGGAACTCTCTCCGTCACAAATCTATTGAGGCTGAGGTGGGGGGAGGAGGGGGTCAATTGGAAATTTAAAAACTGAGATTGATATATTTTTGTTAGGCAAGGGTATTAAGCATTACAGAACTAAGGCAGGTAAGTGGAGTTAAGATGCAGATCAGCAATGATCTAATTGAATGGTGAAACAGACTCAAGATGCTTGAATAGCCTACTCCTGTTGCTATATTTCTAAGGACAATGTCCACCAATAGCGTATGTGTCAATGAGCACCATTAACAAGATACACAAATAGAGAAGAAAGCTCTTACTGCAGCCGAGTGCATGAGAAATCTCAGAAGAACATTACTGGGAAATCTTTTGAAACTGTGACTGGCCATAAACCATTATCAGTTCACTAGTCCATGATGATATTTGTAAATTGCCTCTTAGAATACAAAAGTTTCATCCTGCATTTTATGTGATTCTTGTATCATGAACTGTTGTATGATCTCTTTGGTAGTGATGTCCCTTTAAGCATGCTAAGAAGCTAAGTATCAGGATGTAGTCATGTGACTACAAGCCAGAGTCACTCTGAAACTGTAACACTGAGAGGAAAGTTCTGTAAATAGTTTGCTCTGTACTGTTTGTAACCGTTTAGCTGATAATTAACCTGTTTGAGATCTTCAGCAAACTGGACTCCACGCATCTCATTTATTTTGCATCAGACAACATAAAGAACTCATTATATAGTGGTAGCAGTGGTGAAAAGACAAAGTCTAAGCTTGAAGACCACGGGTAAAACAGCTTTGAAAACAACCCTTCCTACAGTTAAAAGAGAGCAAGTCAAAAGAAATGCTGGCCCAAAAAGTGGAAAGATGACAGGACTTACCTCCAGCTGTAGAAGACAGAGCACAGAATGACAGGCTTCAAATAATTCCTATGATTGGGTGAGTCATTGTGCCAACAGTCAAGGGATACAGGTTTAAAAAAAAAAGCTTTGAAGTGCTTAAAAAGTTTAATTTTTCAAAGGCTCCGTAAAAGAAAAAACAGGGATGACTCGATTCCTCTCCCAGGCTGATCGAGGTCGTGCCATTACAGGAGGTGTCCAATAGCAAAAAGTGTGGGAACTTCTGAACACTGCAGAGCCTCCAATCACACAGCCACAGTTAAAAATATCATTAAACCACTCGAGCGTGAACAACATAAACAAACTCGAGCAAAAAAAAAACAATTGAACTGCCTATTGAACAGCCATGTAAACAGACAAGTTTAAATGTTGCAATTAAGATACATTGTGAACACTGTCAAACATCTGCTCCTCTCCATCCAAGCACCTAGTCTAAATAACAGATAATTTCTATAAGGGGAAACAGCACAGAGTCATAGCACAAGTCTTAAAGCAAGTTTTAAGCAAAAGAACAGCAGAAAGATGGATACCAAATTTCCCAGCATGAACTGGAAGGCCGATCTAAGTTCAGCCTTTTTAAGCAAAGAATGCAGTTATGCTTCACAGACAAAGTAATTGTCTAGCAAGAGAAGCAAGCTCTAAAAATTCTTATAGCTTTTGGAAATGAGGGATTATACAGAATCAATACCTCTGGCTTATCTGAAGAGGGCCAGAAATATCCCACAAAGAGATGGAATGTGCGAGAAAATCAGCTCCAATTAAGAGTGAATTTTAGAATTTACCACCTGAAACCGATGTCCTACAGGCAACAGCCACAGGAATTAACAGACCAGCTCATCAGTAGATGCCGTAGTAAGGGCAACAAATGTGATTTCTCAGAAACTGAGTTGTCAGAGCGACTAATGGAGCTGCTGATTGTCTCAACACCCATTGAAACATTTCAGAAAGACCTCTTGGGCAAAAAGAAAGGTCACAGCATTGATACACTGCTAGAAGATGGCAGGAAATACAAAGCCGTTGCAGCTGGACAACAGCACCTGCAAGCACTAGATGCAGCCAACAGTATCGGCACAATACCCAGGTCAAAAAGAGCAAGTAATCTGTGTGGTAAGTGTAGATTGTCCCACTCACTGTGAAGTTGTCCTGCATTTCAAGACTTGTGCAAGGCATGTGGCGCAAAAGGACACTGGGCCCGTCTACGCCAGAAATCTGGCTCCATAGACGCAGCCAGAAAACAGGCACAGCAGCAAGGAGAGTTCCAGAGACCTATGTAAACACAATCCAATATATGAAATTCACAGCAAAACAAGACTCAGTGAAGAGTGATTCTCAGCCAGAAAATGAGCAGGCATTTCACGTTGTGAATCAGATACATTGAGTTGACGAAGTCAAACAACTGGAAGCTTTTGCTACCATTAACATCACATGCCCAAAGAAAGTTGGCAAACACACACTCAAGGTTAAGATTGACACCAGAACTAGTGCAAATATCCTACCAATCCGAATCCTGAAGAATATGTACCGGAGTTGTTGGAAATTAATGATACAACTGACAACTGCAAAGTTAACTGCATACAATGAGTCACCTATCCCGTGCAGTGGCACATTAAAAATGCAATGCAGCTATGGCAAGTTGGCATGGAAACCACAAATATTTCTACCTGGTAGACACGAGTGGACCAGCAGTGGCAGGAATACCAGAGTGTAAGGACCTCAACATCGTAACCATCCACGAGGTTACCAAGGAACCCATTACAGCAGAAGAGACCAAGGGTACCCACACAGAGTCAGTCCACAACCTACAACAAATGTACCCAAACAGGTTCGACGCCATGAAGATTTCAAAGGCGATGCCATACTGCACCTCAGAAAGGATGCAATTCCGTCAATCGACCCTCCCAGAAAGTGCAGCATGCACCTACAAGAAAAGCTTAAGCATGAGTTAGATAACATGGAACGCAATGGCATCATCCATCGTGCGCTCCATCACACAGACTGGTGCAGCTCGATTATGTGCGTACTGAAGAAGGATGGAGCAATCAGGGTATGTCTAGATCCGAGGCTTCTAACCTCTCCCTAAAGAGATGCCCCAACAAGATTCTGACATTAGAAGAATTGAATCCCAAGTTCACAGGAGCCAAATTCTTCTCCAAGTTGGATGCTAAACATGGATATTGGTTTGTACACCTAGCTAAGGAATCTCAAGAAGTCACCACCTTCAGAACACCATTTGGAAGATATTGCTTCCAGAAACTACCCTTTGGCTTATCTGTCAGTCAAGATTTGTTTTAGCAGCATATGGGCAGAATTATAGAAAATGTGCCTGGATGTATATGCACTGCTGATGATATTGCAGTAATGGGCAAAACCAAAGAATAACATATTCGAAATCTTCACTCACTGATGGCAGTAGCTCATTGCGAAGGGCCCGTTTTTAACAGCAAGAGGTGCCAGGAGAATGTAAATCAGATCAATGTCTTTGGCTCCATCTATTCAAGTTGTGGAATCTGTCCTGACCCAGGCAAAGTCAAAGATGTAAGGCATATGCCTACCCCACAAGACAAGGAAGATCTATAGAGCTATCTTGGATTTTTCAACTTTTTGGCACCATACATTCCAAATTTTTCTGGCAAAGCATCATCACTGAGAGAGCTCTGAAAGAAAGACGTACCATTGGTATGGCAGGAGGACCATCAGTATATGTTTGAGTCTCTCAATCAAGCATTGTCAGCAGAAAGCTGTTCCCTGCAGTACCACGATCCAAGGAAGAAGACAATCCTGGAAGTCGACGCCTCACAGAAAGGGATAGGAACATGCATCCTGCAGGATGGCAAACCAATTGCTTTGTGTCCAAATGTTTATCCTCAACACAATCCAATTACTCAAACATACAGCATCAAACACTTGCTCTGGTGTTTGGGATCACAATGTTCCAAACCTACCTGTTTGCTAAGCAGTTCACAAGGAAACTGACCCACAAACCACTGGAGATGATCTGGCACCAGATCATTGACAAGCGCACCACCTCAACTACAGCCACTTTTAAAAGTACAGTGGTACGACTTTGATGTCTGCTACAAACTGGGTGCCAAAATGGTCACCTTGGATACGCTGAGAAGGTTGCCAAAACCGAGTAAGAATGAAGAAATTCCACTGGATCTACAAGTAGACAGCATGGACATCGCTGTGGAAGATGTGCAAAAAATCAATTTATTGCATTTTTGTCATCACAATGTGACCAACTACAATCAGAAACAGCCAATGGCCCACAAGTGAAGGCCCTGTAGCGAGTCATCATAGAAGTTTGGCCGGATATGGTAAAAGAGATACCAGATACCTTCAGGTGTTTTTGGCCTTATAGAGATGAACTCTGTACCTCGAGAGGAATCACCTTCAAGGGAAAACTAATGATTGTGCCCAAAGCTCTTCGACAGGACATCTTGTCACAACTTCACCAAGGCCATATGGGCATCGAGCAAACAAGACGATTGGCATGAGACATTGTTTATTGGCCAGGGATCAACAGTGACATCGAAAGGCTAGTGAGGATAAGTGAGGCATGCCAGGGCCACCAGCCACAACAACACAAAGGACCTTTACACCCTCACGCGATTGCATCAGTCCCTTGGTCCAAAATTGCCACTGATCTATTTTCCGTTAATGGATACAACTTTATCTTAGTCACTGATTATTTCTCCAAATTTCCAATTATCAGACAGGTAAAAGACACTTCAAGCGCAGTCATTGCAGACACATTGAGTGCTATATTCAGTCTATTCAGTGCACCTAAAGAAATCGTTTCTGACAATGGGCCACAGTATATGGGCAAACCTTTTAGGAATATGTGCACCAAATGGGCCTTAAACCATGTGATGGCCTCACCACATTACCCTAGGTCTAATGGTCTTGCCGAGCAAATAGTACACATATCCTGAAGTGTAGGACAATGAAACAAGATTTTCGTGTTTCCATGTTACACCTCAGAGCTACACCTATGGAAATGGGCTTACTGTCACCAGCAGAGATCATGTTTGGCAGACATGTGCGAATGACTCTGCCAAGCCACCACCTATCCAAACTCTCCAAGATGCAGGAGACACTGCTCGGAAAACAAGGGGAGAATGAAGATGATGCATGACTGACATGCAGGGGCGGAACTATCTCAGCTACACGTAGGACAGGATCATACACCCCACAATGAGAACATGGTTACCCGCAGAGGTATCCAAAGTATGCAGTGAGCCTAGGTCCTATGAGATTACAACTGTAGTGTTTGACTGATCTAGGTTTGATTGTATTAGTCTGTCCACTTATCTATGATCACTGTGTTTGATTTCTTAAGCCTATGGCTGGAGCTTAAGAGTTAAAACTGAAACTAGAAAGTTCTACAGCAAAAGAAAACACACTGCTCTGAGGAGACATTGTACTGAGATCATGTGAAAACTATTAAAGTGCTATAACTAAACCAGTTGGTGATTTAATACAAGTGTGATATCTACATTGCTCTGACATAAATCAGATATACATAATATATCCCATAACCAGGTGTAAACATTAGCAACAACATCTAGTGAAGCGGTGTTGAGAAGGAACCGAAGCCAATTAAGAGAAGTGTACAATACTCCAATTGCGCATAGCGGACTCGAAAGAACACATTCCGACAATGCGGATGTGATGGAACAACAAGACAACAACCAATACGTCCCTGCAAACCAAAAATAGCCAAGGGTGAAATCTACATCCCCAGAAGGCTATGCCATAACCAGACCTGGAAAAGTTGTCAAACCACCAGAAAAATATATGGACTCTCAAGCTTCTGTACAGGTAAATTTTATAATCTATATCCTGCATAACTAATTTTGATGATATCTAATTTTATGTATTTTTACTTTTAGCATATAAGACTTATCTTTTGAAAGAAAGGGGATGTTGTATGATTGCTTTTAGAGTGATGCCCCTTTAAGATCTCAGTATGCTAATGAGCTAAACATCAAGGGCGGCACAGTGGCGCAGTGGTTAGCACCGCAGCCTCACAGCTCCAGCGACCCCGGTTCAATTCTGGGTACTGTCGGTGCGGAGTTTGCAAATTCTCCCTGTGTCTGCGTGGGTTTCCTCCGGGTGCTCCGGTTTCCTCCCACATGCCAAAGACTTGCAGGTTGATAGGTAAATTGGCCATTAGCAATTGCCCCTAGTATAGGTAGGTGGTAGGGAATTATAGGGACAGGTGGGGATGTGGTAGGAATATGGAATTAGTGTAGGATTAGTATAAATGGGTGGTTGATGGTCGGCACAGACTCAATGGGCCGAAGGGCCTGTTTCAGTGCTGTATCTCTAAAAAATAAAAAATAAAAAGATGTAGTCATACGACTACAAGCCAGAGTCTCTCTGAATCTGTAACACCAAGAGGAAGGTTCTGTAAATAGTTTGCTCTGAAATGTATATAATAGTTTATCTGTTAATTAACCTGTTTGAGATCTTCAGCAAACTGAACTCCACGCATCTCATTTACGTTGCATCAGGCAACATAAAGAACTCATTACATGAACCAGGGAAAAGACTGATAGCAGCAGATACCTTATCATAAGCTCTATTATCAGGAGGGACTGGATCAGGTTGAACCTTTCAAGCAGAGACAAATTCAAATGTGGATATAATTTTGCAAAGGCTTCCTTTTACAGAAAATCAGCTACAATTTAGAAAGGACAACTTTCAGGAAGAAAGCTATGAATTGATCGGGGAATATTGTACTAAGTCTGGAAAAGTCAAAGCTCATAAAACAGACTGAATCAATTTTAGACTATGGCAGGGAGAGTGATGGTTTAAGATGAACGATTATTAAAGTAAACTTAGGAACATAGGAACATAGGAAACAGGAACAGCAATAGGCCATTCAGCCCCTCGAGCCTGCTCCACCATTCAACTAGATCATGGCTGATCTTCTACCTCAATGCTTTTTTCCTGTAATATCCCCATATATCTTGATATCTTTAATATCTAGAAATCTATTGATTTCTGTCTTGAATGTACTCAATGACTGAGCCTTCACTGCCCTCTGGGGTAGAGAATTCCAAAGATTCGTCACCCTCTGAGTGAAGAAATTCCTCCTCAACCCAGTCCTAAATGGCCTACCTTGTGTTCTGAGACTGTCCCCAGGTTATAGACTCACCAGCCATGGGAAGCATCCTTCCTGCATCAACCCTGTTGAGCCCTGTAAGAATTTTGTATGTTTCAATGAGATCACCTCGCATTCTTCAAAACTCGAGAGAATATAGTCCCTGTATCCTCAATATCTCCTCATAGGACAATCCTGCCATCCCAGGAATCAGTCTGGTGAACCTTTGTTGCACTCCCTCTATGGCAGGTATATCCTTCCTTAGGTAAGGAGGCCAAAACTGGACAAAATACCCCAGGTGCAGTCTCACCAAGGCTTTATACAATTGCAGCAAGGCAACTTTACTCCTGTACTCAAATCCTCTTGCAATAAAGGTCAACATACCATTTGCCTTCCTAATTACTTGCTGCACCTGTTGTGGTGATTGTTGTGTGGTAATTCCTAAAATGGTTCACTTTGGAGTGCTGGTCAGAGTTGCATGTCGAATACCTTTCACGACCTTGGATTCCCAAAGCACTTTCCAGTCAATGAATTACTTTTTCTCTGTTGTTCTCTCTGAGGGGATTACATGGCTATGGGTGGAGTGCAGGGGAAGGAGAGGGAAGATGCATTTAATTATGGTGGTCTCATCATCATGTTGCAGACTAGGTTTGATGGACCAGCTGGTCTTTTCCTGCTCATCAATTTCATATGTACATGCGTATATTGTAATTTTGCATGTCAAGACAATTCCTGTTTTCATATTTCTCAATTTGCTTATGATCAAGTATACTATTTACTAGCCTTCAGTTGGAGATCAGTCTGGACTGGTCATGAAGTTGGGAAGGATAATCCCAGAACTTCAGGGACAGCTGGGGCTCTGAGACGCAGGACAATGGCACTGAATGTCTCCAGACTCCTGAGTCTAAACCCACCGAGTTTCAGTCTGACTGCAAAAATAATCAAGATCAAAAAAAAAACACAGATTTTGAATCAAAATGCCTGGGGAGTCAATCCTTGGCAGTGCATCCACACCAGGACAGTGTGTCACAGACCTACCATTGATTTTTGTGTCAAAATTAAACATACAAACTGCAGACAAAAAACAACAACCGACTGTAGCGAGACAAAAAAAAGGGCAGTGGGGCCAGAGCTGTCTGACTCACTCGCTAACCATGACATTCAATAATTTATAGGAATTGACAGCTGGAGACATACGATGCATATGCTCCTTATTGTAAGGTTTTTCCCAACTAAGTGCTATCTTATTCTGTAAACAAAGTAACATTGTAAAAAGAACAAAGGGGGAGACTGGAAGACTTTTGTTTTTATGCATAGGAATAAGAGGAGGCCATTTAGCCCCTTGAGACTGTTCTGCAAATTAGATTGTGGCTGATTGGTATGATAGCTTCATTTACCCACCTTAGTTCCATTTAATACACTTGTCGAACCGAAAAGGGGTTAGGATTGTTAGGACATACTACCATTAACAGCGGTGGAAAAAGAATCCACAATAGTTTTAAAAAGGAAAGTGAATGGTATAAAAGAGTTTGGGGGAAAGGTAGAGGAATGGGATTAAGTAAATAGCTCTTTAGAGCAGGTACAGACATGGTGGGTTGAATGGCCTCTTTCTGTGCTGTAAAATGCTACCATAATCTTGGAGAGTGATATGAAAGGAAACATGGGGGTTGGTGCGATGCCATATTTGCACAAAAACCCAACCCTATAACACCAAACTGATAAATGGAGCAGTACAGGGCCCTGACTTTGCTTAACAATATGAACAAAGTTGCATTGATACCATCAGCGTCAGGGCATCTAATTAAGTATTGCATCACCTTGAGACCCATATGGGTTTCTTCTGAAGGAGTGATGGAGCTCCATTGGCAGAACTCTCACCTCTGAATCACAAGACTGTTAGTTCAATCCGACATTGCAGAACGTAATCCTGTGTATGCAACCTCACACATGCTTCCTTCACGTAAGTAATTCCCCGAGGTTGTTGGGGGTAGGGGAGGAGATTCAGATGGGGAGGCCATATTAGGCTTATGCTAAAACATATGTGATGCCATGATAGGGTTGGTGAAGTGGGTGTGGCAGTTGGCGATGTAGAGGTACCAAGTTGCCCTGTAGGCCTCTCTTACGAGGTTCCAAATGTAATTACATGACTGAACAATAAGATGCGGTCTCGTCATGAAAACCCAACTTGTACCTTAGTGTCCTTCAGGGAAGGAAACCTGTTGTACTTAACACGTCTGACATATATATTTTCTGTAATGGCCTCTTCCCATTCCCACACCATTACCTCTGGAGTCTGTCCTTGGCCTCCTCTTCCCAATTAAGGGCCTTATCCTGCCTGCAGCTGCAGTTAGCCCAGCGGCAGGCAAGCCTGTTGTCGCATGGGGAGCACGGCAAGAAAAACCGTCTGGGTTGCTTGCTGGCTCCGGGGTGGAGCACCTTGTTAAAGGCACTTACTGTTTCATATTTTCCATGTTTTTGCTTATGTACAGAGCTGTTCATTATTCTGTCATTAACACTCTTTCTGCACAAATTCTTTGTCTTTTAATACGGCTATTGCTGCTCGCTTTGCATTTTATTTCATGACATCTTTGTCATTTCATCTCTCCTGCCCTTCACCCAATCACACACCTTCCTTTTTGATCTTCTTCCCCCTCCCTTCTTTCACTTGCTCAAAGCCTATTATGTTTCTAACCTTTGCCAGTTCTGATGAAAGGTAATCATCCTGAAACATTAACTCTGTTTCTCTCTCCACTGATGCTGCCAAACCTGCTGTGTACTTCCAGCACTTTATGTTTTTATTTCAGATTTCCAGCATCCGCAGTATTTTGCTTCTACCTCACTACAACCTCTTTTGATCCCGCACTGGCTCTGTGCTGTCAGACTGCTTGCCTGACTTCCAGTATTTGATGAGCAGAAATTTCCTCCAATTAAGCATTGGCAAGACTGATGCCATTATCTTGGCCCTACCACAAACTCCATAACCTAACCATTGATTTCATCCCTCTCCCTGGCCACTGTCTTCAGCTGACCCAGACTGTTTGCAACCATGGTGTCCTCTTTGACCTGAAGCTGAGCTTTCAACCCAAAGCCTCTCCATTGTCATGACCACCTAATTTCACCTCCATAACATTGCTTGACTCCATCCCTGCCTCAGCTGATCTGCTGCTGAAACCCTCACTAATATTTTTCGTACCTCCAGACCACACTATTCTAATGCTCTCTGGCCTTTCATCTTCCATTCTCCATAAATTTGAATTCATCCAAACTCTGTTGCCCATAACCTAACTTGCACCAAGTGCATTCATCCATCAGCTCTGTGCCCGCTGACCTACATTGCCTCCTGGTTCACAAACCCTCAATTTTAAAATTCTTATCCCGATGATCAAATTTCTATGTGGACTTGCCCCTCGCAATCTCTGCAACCTTGAGAGTACCAATTTGTCACGTGTCCCATTCTGCTTTTGTCAACTGCTTATAGGAAAATGTTGAACCTGTTGCTAAGGTAGGTTAGGTTGATACTGATGGTTGATTAGGCTATGTATAATGGTGTATGGTGAAGTGCCTGCTAGAATGTGTGCTTGTCTGTTAACACTGCATGTCACCAAAAATGTGCCTTGCACTCCATTCAGATCATAGGAAAGGATTGTGCTGAATGTGAACACAAACTTTGAAGTATAGCTGGTCTGCACCTGCTCTACGCTAAGTATACCGTACCAGACAAAAGTGATGCATTGCCTTTTACTCAGTATGTAGTTTGAGCTTGGTACCTCATCAATTCTCTAAATCCTACTTTGAAAGAAACAAGGAACCAAATAATACATATTCCTGACCGTGCACTCAAACATAAACCTTGCAAATTATTCAAGATATTTGCTTCTGATAATCTCATGTGATTGTCTTGGTCGTCCATTACAATATAATTTTGCAGAAGCTAAGTGTTTTCCAAATGCAATAATTCCTGAAATTTTTATTACTTTAACAGTGAAAGTGCCTTCAGTTAATGGAGAAGTTCATTATTAATCCTCTAAACATTAGTTCTTTGACCCAACGTAGCAGAGAGCCTTTCAAGATTAATTGAATGATACAGTCAGTTTTCAGCTGATAATGTGGAAGGGAAGAGGATCAAAGACTTACGATTAACTCGTCTATTTGTATTCTATGTGAGATGCCCACAAGAATTTGCTGACTCTTCTCCTTTGTGCTTTAGTAGAGAGTTCAAGATGGACTAAATGTTGCCATACTAATGGAATGCCAATTGAGTTGTGTGAGCTGTCACTCCTACACTGTGAACATGCAAATCTATAGCCAGCATTTAAAAACACAGTATTTGCATCTAAGCAGGTGTATTCCTTTTTTATTCATTTTCAGGATGTGGGTGTCATTTGCCCATCCCTACTTGGCCTCTGAGAAGGCAGTGGTGGGCTGCCTTCTTGAACCGCTGCAGTCCATATGGTGAAGGCATTCCCACAGTGCTGTTAGGTTGGGAGTTCCAGAATTTTGACCCAGTAATGATGGAGCAACAGCAATAAATGTCCAAATCAGGATGGTCTGTAACCTGAAAGTGAACTTGGAGGTGGTGGTTTTCCCATGCATCTGTGGGCTTGTGAGGTGCTGGCGAAGAAACCTTGGTGAGTTGCTGCGGTGCATCTGGTAGATAGTACATACTGCAGCCACAAACCACTAGTGGTGGAGGGAGTGAATGTTTAAGCTAGCAAAAGAGGTGTGAATAGGGGAAGGTGTGGGAAGGAGAAGACAGCAAAGTTATGACCAATTTCATGGTTGCATTCCAGTCAACTGTTAAAATAGTGTATTTGAACCGAACGTTCTGCATACAATAATAGAAAATACTGGAAAATGTAAGGCACTGCCAATTAGTTTCTGAAAAAGAAGGATGTATTAATACTGCATTTCTGATGTATCGGGGGGTGAGGTGGGGGGGAAGGTGAGAAATTGTCAGGATTGGACCGTTTACTGTCAATATTTACCAATTGTCAATGGATCACCAGTAGAATAAAGTTGTCAGCCAATGCTCAGTCAGTAGCACACTTGCCCCGAAGTTTAGAGGTTCTGGATTCAAAGCACACTCCAGAGGCTACACTAAAAAGTCTAGGCTGACATTCTACTACAGTGCTGAGGCACTGTTGGAGATCCTGCCTTTTGGAAGAGATGTTAAACTGAGGCACTATTTTGAAGAAGAGCAGGGAAGCTCCCTTCTGGTGTAGTGGTCAATATTTATTCCCAAAGCAAAAACATTAAAACAGATCATTTGGTCATTATCACATCACTGTTTGTAGGAGCTTGCTGTGTGAAAATTAGCTGCTGTGTTTCCGACATTCCAACAGCGACTAAACTTCAAAAATACTTTATTGGCTGTAAAGTGCTTTGGAATATCCTGAGGTCATGAGAGGTACTATACAAATGTAAGTTCTTTGTTTTTAGCATGCAGACACTTCTGCGTGAACAGTGTGTGCTGCTAATGGGCAATAAAATATTTTGAACCCTGGACTTTCTACACCACTATTTATCAGAATGGTTCCAGGGAAGTGGCGGGGGGAGGGGGCTGCAGTGGTTTAGTTACAAGGTTAGGTTAGTAAAGCTGGGGTTCGCCTTGGAGCAAAGGAGATTGTAAGAGATTTGATAGAGGTGTACAAGATTATGACAGGCTTAGATAAGTTAGACAAGGAAGAACTGTTCCCATTAACTGACTGTATAAGGACTAAGGGACAGAGATTGAAGGTTTTGGGCAAGAGGGAGAATGTGAGGAAGAATTTTTTTTGCAGTCAGTGTTAATGAACTGGAAATCACTGCCCACAAGGGCAGTGGAAATGGAGACAATCATTGATTGGATGGTCACTTGAAGGAAATATACTTGCAGTGCTATAGGGATTAAGTAGGGGAGTAGGACTGACTGGATTGCTCCCTAGAGAGCCAGCATGGACTCAATGGGATGAATGGCCTCCTTCCATGTCATAAATGACTCAATGACTCTATGCCTACATGGGCTTTTAAAAATGTAGTTGTCAGTAGCTCGCAGAACTTTTCCTCAGAGTTTAGTCTAAAAGCCTCTCTGAAGTTGTGAATTGCTCTCTTATTTTTGCAATAATTACAATATTTTTGCAAGTCAATAGATAGATATATTTCTACCAAGAAAGTTAACAGCAGGGAACCTGCTACTAATAACAATGCTTTGAGTCAGCTTAAAAATCACTCCACTGTGTGCACCATCATGAGCAGAACATTTGAAGGAAGCTGAACTAGGTTCAAAGGCCTGAGACTGGACTGTCACAAGACTCAAGTCATGTTTTCTATTTAGTCTGGAATGGTACCATAGAATCATAGAATGATACAGCACAGAAGAGGCCACTTGGCCCATCATGCCTGTGTTGGCTCTTTGGTCGAGCTATCCAATTAGCCCCACTATTTAATTTTCTTTTGAAGGTGTTTTTTTTATTTGTTCCTGGGATGTGGGTATTGCTGGCAAGGCAAGCATTTATTGCCCATCCCTAATTTTCCTTGAGAAAGTGTTGGTGAGCCGGCTGAATCACTGCAGCCCATGTGGTGTAAGTACACCCAAAGTTGTGTTAGGAAGGGAGTTCCAGGATGTTGACCCAGCAACAGTGAAGGAACGGCGATATAGTTCCAAATCAGGATGGTGTGTGGCTTGGAGGGGAAATTGCAGGTGGTGGTGGTGCTCCCATGCATCTGCTGCCCTTATTCTTCTGGGTGGTAGGGGCCGCGGGTTTAGAAGGTCCTGTCAAAGGAGGCTTGGCAAATTGCTGCAGTGCATCTTGTAAATGGTGCACTCTGCTGCCATGCTGTACCACAGAATACCAGCATCTGATGGTCTCTTGTAATTACAGTATTTATGTGGCTGGTCCAGTTAGGTTTCTGGTCAGTGTTGACTATTAGGATGTTGGTGGCATTAACGCTGTTGATTGCCAAGGGGTGGTGACTAGACCCTCTCTGGTTGGAAATGCTCTTTGTCTGGCACTTGTGAGGTGTGAATTGAACCTTCTTCTAACATCCTTTCAGGCAGTGCATCCCATATCATAACAATTTGTTGTGTAAATCTTTTTTTCCTCTGGTTCTTTTGGCAAATTACATTAATTTACTTTAGTTAGCAGCCCTTTTGCCAAAGAAAACTGTTACTCCTTATTTACTCTACCAAAACCCTTGATGATATTGAACACTTTCATTAAATCTACTCTTAGCCTTCCCTGCTATAAGGAGAACAGCCCACTATCTCCAGTCTGTCCATGTAACTGACGTTCTTCATCCATTGAACAACTCTAGAAAACCTCCTCTGTACCCTCTCCAAGATCTTGACATCTTTCCTAAAGTGTGGTGCCCAGAATTGGCTTCAGTACTCCAGCACAGGCCTACCCAGTGACTTACTGATGTCATTGAGAAGCGTTATCTCTTTCACCACTGACCAGCAGTCCTTCATCTCCTAGCAGCAGCTAGTGTGATGGGAACAGCATTCAGACTTTCCTACCATGTCTCTGTCCATCAAGATCACCTCGTGAGGCTTTTACATCAATGAGCACATGCATAAAGGCAGCTGGCTCGGCGCTCTTGACTGGGATTGCACGGAAGTCGATGAAGTGCATGCCCATCCCTGGGAGGTAGACTCACTTTGGGTTGCACTGGGTAAAAGATTAAACACTCACTGAAGTGGTAAGCACATCCAATGTTTTAAAAAGGAATAAACCCTGTTGCGGTCTAACAAAGAGGACAAGAGGAAAGCCTTGTGACCCCTCCTCACATAATGGTAACAAATTGTTTAGTTTCTCTGCCATTTCCTTATTCCCCATTATAAATTCTCCTGTCTCTGCCTGTCGTGGACCCACATTTGTCTTTGCTAATCTCCTTTTTACATACCTATAGAAGCTTTTACAGTCCAGTTTTTATGTTTCTCGCTAGTTTACTTTCATATTCTAGTTTCTATTTCTTTATCAGTTTCTCGGTCCTCCTTTCTGAATTTTAAAATGCTCCCAATTCTCAGACTTACTACTTTTTTTTGGAAAGTTTATAAGCCACTTGGTTCATCTTTCCTCTAGGGTTTTTGTGCCTCAAAGGAATGTAGGAATGATCCTTTGGGCCTATCTTTCGTTCTCTTCCTATTACCTTGTTCCTTCCTCATTATTGTAATTTAATCACTGTTCACTCCACCCTACCACAGACCTGCCCTTTGTCCTATCCCCCAACTCGCCCTCTCACTTTTCTCTACTCTGTACCAAGTCCCGTTTACCCTTCACTCCTGTGTTCACTGGCCTTCATTGACTCACAGTCCACCAAAGCACTAATTTTAAAATTGTCATCCGTGTTTTCAAATCTTTCCATGGCCTCAACCTCCTGCAGCCCTACCACCCTCTGTGATCCCTAAACTCTTCCAATTCTGGCCTCTTCTTCATGGCCAGTTCTAATTGTCCCACTATTGGCGGCCACGCCTTCAGCTGCCAAGGCCCTTAAACTCTGGAATTCCTTCCCTAAACCTGTCCATCTCTCTATCTCTCTTTCCTCCTTTAAGGCACTCATTAATTGCTACCTCTTTGATCAAGCTTTTGGTAACCTGTGCAAATATCTTCTTATGTGGCTCGGCACCAGGTTTTGTTTGATAATCATTCCTGTAAAGCATCTTAAGGCATTTTACTATACTAAAGCTGCTATATAAATGCAAGTTGTTGGTGTTGTTGCACTGGCTTAAAAACTGTTCTTGACCATCATCCAGTTCTGATGAAAGGTCATTGACCCGAAACTTTAACTCTGCTTCTCTCTCCATAGGTGCTGCAAGACCCACTGAGCATTCTACAGTATTTTGTTTCTGATTTTCAGCATCTGCAGTATTTTCACTTTTGTATAATTAATCGCTTTCATTAGAGAGAAGGCTGCAGACCCCTGATGCTTCCAAATGGAGAGTGTTGATTTTCCCTGATCTCTGTGACAGCTCAGTGGAGTGCTCTTGTGACATGTACGCAAACACAACCTCTTGTGGATTGATCTGGGAGGCTCAGCAGTACTTACACATATTAGGTCAGGCTTTGATGCCTGGCCTGCTAATTTTGGGCTGCTGTTGTCCTCCCCTTGTAGTGGCAGGCGAAGAGATAATTCGAAGAAATTTAAATTTGCATACCATAATCGGAGTGAGGAGCAAAAAACAAATGCTGCCTTCGTAATTGGATTTTCTCTAGCTGTAAAACAAAGCAAGAGGGACAAAACAATTAAGGTATTAAGTAATTATTTTGACCGATGGTGAGGTATAAAATGAAGTGCTTGCACATTCTAAAAATGCTGTACTCCTTAGGGGGATGGATGAGTAGCTCATAAAGATATGTTGCTGAACACTAGTTACAGCGATGCTGTCAGAGACAAATATTGATTTTTTTATATGTATATATTACTCCAGGAAATTACTGTGAGTGATTTAATTGCGTGAAAAACTCAATGCACTCACATTGAACTCCTCTCACTGCTGTTTTAACAGTGGTGCTAATCTGCTAAACAGCAGTGAAACACATGTGTTGGTGTTAAACTCTCCTATAGTAGCTGTCAGCTGTGGCTCTGTGGATAGCACTTCCCCCCTTTGGGGCAGGAGGTCATGGGTTCAAGTGTCATGTGAGTGATTTGTGTAATCCAGTTTGGTGCTCTCAGTGTAGCATTAAGGGAGGTGTCATCTTTTGGATCAGATGATAAACTGAGACCCCATCTGGCTTCTCAGGTGGACATGAAAGATCCCATGGCACTGTTTTGAAGAAATACAGGGGAGTTCTCTCCAGTGTCCTCATCAACATTTATCCCTCAGCCAACGTCGTTAAGACAGGTAATCTGGTCATTGTTGTTTGTGGGAGTTTGCTGTACACAAATTGCCTGCCATGTTTCCTACATACCAAAAGTGACTACACTTCAAAAGTAGTTCATTATCCAGAAAACATCATAAAGGTCATAAAAGACTTTCTTTTAAGTGTTCGGATGATCGCAATATTCACAGAGAGGAACAAGCTGGGTTACGTTACTTCAAAAGTTGGATTTCAGGGGTAAACCCTAAAGAATTAGTGCTCTCGATATTTAAATGGCTTAAAAATGATATGGGGCGTGTTGATCTCTGCATCAGAATTCCCCTTATGGAATCATATCAGGCTACACTCCAGGAGCATGAACCTGTAAAATCGACGTACCGTTTACGAAAAAACATTCCTGTGCTTTGAGTTCAGTATGTGCATATCTACCTCTAGGAACACAGGACAAGTTGCAGCCCTGTTAGGGTGTGTTTCTGCCTTGGTTGCATTTCATGTGGACTTTTGGTCAGAACTGGATAGGGGTTGCTGCATTGTGGTGCTGCGGGAGGTAATGGTGGTCGATGGGTCAATGTTGGTTCGGGGGAGGGTGTTAGGGATCATCTCATGTTCTTTTAATCTGGGGTTGCAAGCAGCTCCTGGCTCTACATTCAGCTAAGCATGGGGGGGGGGTGGGGGGGGGGAGGTGGTGGGGGAAGAGGGGTCCTTCGTGCCGTTTGGCGCACGAGTTGTGCTGCACGAGTTCAGCATGTGGCGAGTGAAACACTGAGGGCGATCAAAAATCTACGAGGAGGGCAGGACCCTAATTTAAGTCAATAACTTTGTCCTTTAAATATTGCTGACTCGCTCTCCTACTGCGACCACCTCTACCTTCTCCAATATGGTGGGAGGTAAACGTTCAACTGAATGTGCCTGCGCTTCCTGCCACCACATTGGGAGTTAGGCAGCTGAATTACTAGGCCCTGAAGAGAATTTATCATTCCCTCTGGGCCAGTTGCCTCCATTTCCATTGGTCATAGGTTCAGTGCAGGCTTCATCATCATACAAACTGGTTGGCCAACCCTTTCAATACTGAAACATTTAAAAAAAACACAGGTATCAGCTGATACAGAAAGTGAGGGACTGATTTTTGTCCACTGAGGTGAACAAAGCTGCAAAATCTGTTGTGGTAGTCAGGCTGCACTGTGAGTAGGTACTTCATAGACCACCTGAGGAGTTCAAAGCTATCATAATTGCCCTTAACAAATTTGAGGTCCTGTTTGACATTCCTTGCTGCAGGTGTTAACCTTGGTTGAATGGTACCACTCTTGCCTCTGAGTTCAAGTCTTAATCCAGAGACCTGAGTACTTAATCCAGGCCAGCATTTCAGTGCAGTACTGACCAATTTCAGATATGACATAGGGTTGTTCGAGAGGAGAAATTGACTTTGTACCTGTGGTTCCCAAAGCTCTTCACTATTGGTGGTTTCTCTCACTTCCTGTTTGGGTCTGTAGTAGACTAATTGATAGAGATCGATTGCTATGGTTAGTCAACAACCCCATTGTTGTTGTATCATGATACCAGAATGGTAGAAGGAGAAGTAGATGGACATAGGCATATTTTTCACCTCGCAATTCTGATCTTTGCATGCTGGAGGTGCTACCTTTTGGATGAGAGGTTAAACTAAAGCCCTGTCTACCCTCTACAACTGAGGTAAAAGATCCAATCACACTATTTGAAAAGTGTAAGGCGTTCTTTCAATGTTCTGGCCAATATTAACCAGCATGACAATAATACAGATTACCTGGTTATTTATTACAATGGCCCTTTGCAGGATCTTGCTGTGTGAATTGGTGGCTGTGTTTGCCTACAACAGTGACTATATTTCAAAAACTCTTCATTGACTGTGATGTACTTTGGGATATTCTTTAACTCAGTCACTACACATAAGGAATGTTAAAAAAAAAAATCGCTGCCAGAGTCTTATCCCAAGCATAATTCAATACAAATGCTATGAGCTCTGTCAATTGACTGCAAAGGTTGAGGAAGGAGTCAAACTACTTTCAAACAATCCTGCAACCTGAGGTTTCTGAGCCCATGCATCTGGTATAGGTACCCTTGTGTTTTGACCTTTGCCCTAATGGAGTCCCAGGACAATAAGTCGGGAATTAGATGGAATTACATTGACTTGTACTGCTCAAAATCAGGCCATTTAGTCCAACAGGTCTGTGCTAGTGTTTCTGCTCCACACAGCCTCCCCTGTCCTGAACATCATAGAATCATAGAAATCATAGAATCACAAAATGTTTAAGGCACAGAAAGAGGCCACTTGGCCCATCGTGTCTGTGCCGGCTGAAAAACGATCTACCTATTCTAATCCCACCTTCCAGCATTTGGTCCGTAGCCCTGCAGATTACGGCACTTGAGGTGCATATCCAGACTCCCTTTGAATGAGGTCTCTGCCTCAACTACGCCTTCAGGCAGTGAGTTCCAGATCCCCACCACCCTCTGGGTGAAAATGTTTTTCCTCATCTCCCCTCTAATTTTTCTACCAATCACTTTAAATCTATGCCCCACAGTCACTGACTTCTCTGCTAAGGTGAATAGACCCTTCACCTCCACTCTATCCAGGCCCCTCAAAATTTTGTACATTTCAATCAGATCTCCCCTCAGCCTTCTCTGTTCCAAAGAGAACAACCCCAGCCTATCCAATCTTTCCTCATAGCTGCATTTTTCCAGTCCTGACAACATCCTCGTAAATCTCCTCTGTACCCTCTCTAGTGCAATTACATCCTTTAATACATCATTTAACTCATTAATATATCCTTCTATTCATTTCTCTCCATGTATTTATCTAGCTTCCCCTTTACATTGGAAGCAAGTTGACTGCTCCCACCTGATGTCCATGCCTTTTCATGCTTTTGATTGAAAGTTCTTACCCCTGAAGCTAAACTTCTAGCAAAAAGAGAACAGACACTCAGCATCACAGATGTCTTTCCTTCCATTCCCCTGGGAAACCAGCATTCACTGAGCACAAAGTGGGGAAAAAAATCAGCCCAGTTTATTTTTTTCTCCCCTTTCTCACCATTTTTCCCCTTCCCATCTTTCAGCTCATTCCTCAAGTACTGCTCTGTGAGCTTTAAGTGCCTTCTGGTACCTTGGCCAAGTGGCCAGTTTTAGCCTTGACCAGGGTTGCCAGCAGATTACAGGATCCCTTGGAGAGAGGGACATCACATCTAGGCTTAATCCTGTTCGCATCTGACAGATGCACATTTGCAGCAAGGGAAGTGATCATAAACAGAAATCCTGGCCAATTTCCCTTCCTTCATTGTTGACGCCAATTTGAAAAGCTCTTGCTACTGAGATCAGCCAACTCAGCCGAGATCAAGGATAGAACTTGCAACCTTCCTGATCTGTCACAGCACATCATTTGAAGATTAAAATGATCCATGTAAGCAAGTTAATCAAGCTTCTGCAGGTGGTGACCTGAATTGTTATTTCACACAATGCACTTTGTTAAGTAACCTGGGTGAAGGACCAAAGTTTATATTGCAAAGTATCAACAAGGCAGAGTAGGAAAGGTGAGATAAATCAAGATGGAGCAATTCAACAATAACAAAATAGAGGTTTAAAGAACTGAGATTGTATGGGGAATGGAGGTTTGGCAGGATACAAAGAGCTCCACAGTTTTGAGGTCTTGGTAGAGCAGGAGACTGTGTGATGAGTGACTGTGTGATATACAAAGAATCTATGCATAACATAGAAACAGGCCATTCGACACAGCTGATCTATGCTGTTGTTTATACTCCATACAAGCTTCCTCCCACTAATTGGGCTGATTTTTACAGACCTCCCGATGTTGGGGGTCATGGCAGGGGGAGTTGGAAAATGCCTCCGGGAGAGGCCTGCCACAGATCTCAATACCGCGAAGGCCCGGTCCCATATTGCCAGTGGCGGTGAGTCCTTGTGGCGGCCCCCCTGCTTCTCAGCAATGGGAGCCTAATTTATATATGCAAAATAATTTACATACCTGAAATAATGACCGTTGTGCTCCTGCCGTCCGTCCTGGAGTGATATTGTTGCCAGTGGCCGGCACTCCTGCGCCTTTGGATCCCCGTCTGGGGATCCGAGGAGCAACAATGGTGGGGAGAGGGGAGCAGATAAATTTTTTGGGGTGTGGGCGTGCTGCATCAGAGTGATTTCATTGGTGTTGGGGATGGTGGGAAGGGGTAAAGATAAAAGTTTATGAAGTTTGGTGGGGCAGGGGGGCGGAAGTCAAGTGGGCAGAGGAGGTGTTTTGGAGGGGGAGAGGTCAAATAGTTAATTTTATGGTTATTGGGGGGGGTGGGAGAGGGACAATTTAAATGGATCAAATATCTTTTGTTGCATTTACCTTTCAATATTTAAATAGAATGGAAGGGCTCAAAGCCCTTTAAAAATGGCATCAGTGCCTGTGCAATGGCTGCTGGTGCCATTGACGGGGACGGACAGCCTGCCTCCTCCATGTCATCGGAGTGGGCGGTCCGCACCGGCCATTTAAATGAGCCGTGGTGCTGAATATCATGGCGGCTCCGTGATGTGCGGTCCGCATTGGCAGACGACCGTTGTTTATGCTGGCAGCGGCAACATAAAATGCAACCCATTATCTCTTCCCATTCTATAGCATGCATGATGCCTTGCTTTAAATGCAGCAATTCTCTCAGCCTCATCCACGCCATGTGGCAACAAGTTCTACATTTTCACAACTCTTTGCGAGTTGTTCTGAACTTAAGCACAAATGGAAACAATTTGACCACATCTACCCAAACATACCCCCTCTTAATTTAAAGACCTCTAGCATGTCTCCTCTTAGTCTTTTATTCCAGAGAAAAGAGCTCCAGCCTGCTCAATCTTTTCTAACATTTGCATTCGCTTTATTCTGGTAATATCTTTGTAAAGCTTTTCTGCATTTTGCCCAATGCCTCAATAGCAATTTTGCAGTCTGGAGATCAGAACTACACACTGTGCTCCAAATGCGGTCTAACTGAGGCTCTATATAAATCTCACATTACCCCCCTGCTTTTGTGTTCTATCCCAACAGAAATGAACCCCAATACTTTGTTTACAATTATTCATGGTCTTATCAACTTGTGTTGCTACATTTAGTGATTTATGTACCTGTATACCCAGATCTTTGTGCTACTCTAATGCAGTTAGTTCCTTTATCGTCCAAGGAATAAGTGATCTCCTTATTCCTCCACCTCAACTACCTTAAACTTTGCTATATTGAATTCAATTCACTATTTATCTGCCCATTCTATTAGCCTATTTATGTCTTATTGTACTTGGCACAGTTTTCCACATTATTAACTATACTCCCAATTTGGTATCATCTACAAATTTCAACACTGTGCCTACAATTTCTGAATCCAAATCATTTATGTGCATGGTGAACAATTGTGGTCCCAGCACAAATGCCTGAGGACACTATTTCCTATTTGCTGCCAATCCAAGAAATTTTTCTTAACTCCTACTCTCTGTTTTCTGTTTGTAGCCATTTTTCAATCCATTCTACTACCTGACCCCTGACTCCACACCCTCTCAACTTTGTCATAGATTTTTTTATATGGCCTTCTTATCAAAGGCCTTCTGAAAGGTTATGTATGTCATATCCACAGTATTGTCCTTGTCTACCTTTTCTGTTATTTCTTTAAGAGTTGAGAAATGTTGGTTAAGTATGCCCTTCCTTTTAGTAATTTGTGCTTATGTTTTGTTATCTGATCCTTTTGTAAAGTCTTTTTTCTCACCTCTGTTGTTAAACTAACTGGTCTATAATACCCTGGGTTAGTTCTATCTTGCTTTATGAAGATAGGAGTTACATTTGCTGGTTGCCAGACCTCTGGCACGATTCTATTTTCTATTGATTTTGTTAACAATGGATACTAGTGCCTGGAGTACAGTGCCCACAACAAATGGAGTACTAGTATTCTACAACCTCCTTTCTTGATTTCTAAATAGTTGTAGGGGGGAAGAAGAGGAGTTCAAAAAATGAGAGTTCAGAGGAGCGGTGATCTCAGAGGAGAGAGTAGAAACTGCAAAATAGAAAGATCAAAAAGATGGCAGTGGACTGCTTCAGATGAGTGAGAATAAAGAGAAAAAGTTGCAGAAGCTTCAATTTTTGGAGTTTTGTCTCACTGTTAAGGGTAATCATAGATGATGCAAGAACTGGAGAATGGAGGAAAAGAGGGGGTGGGGGAGAGAGAAGGGCCAAAAGTGTGAGAAATTGTATGAAATTGTCTTTATAAAAAAATGTTGGAAGAAACAACAGTTGGGAAAAGCAATAGAGTATTGGAACTTTAAATGCTGTACTCATCACTCGAAGTGACACAACTTGACCAGATGTCTTCGCCAATAAATAACTTGCGTGCTTTCATGAAGCACAGTTTATTGCCATGTACACTCAGGGCAAGGAAACATTATTGAGTATGCTGGAATAGAGGTAGGGGAGCAATGAACTGTGCTTCAGTGAAGAAAGATATTAAGCAAAGAATAAGCACCACATAAAATACAGCAGACTGTACGTCAAAAAGGTCACGTACCTGAGATGGTGAGAGATGTGAATCATATGCAGGCATGTGTTAATGGGATATAAAAAGATGTATTCAACTCAGTGATTAATTCAAAAGTATTCACAAAAACATCTTTTTCTCTCCACTTATTGCACTAATTTATCTGGAAATTACAGGGAACAGATGTTTGCTGCATGGCCACATCTCAAACAAGTTAGAAAACACAGAAGCACCCAGTGTATAAATGGACAGATATATCCAACATGAGAACAGTGTGGGAGTCCAGAGTGTGAAGTCTGTAGAGATTATTTAGCAATTAGAGAAAACTTGTCAGCTTCTATGCAGGGAAACATAATGCATGTGATGGGCTGACCAGAATTTAAATTTCCAAGACTACGGAAAGGCAAGCAACACAGTTTGGCTCTATATCTTTGGAGGTTGCAATTCTGTATGTCCCAATTCCCTTTTATCCCTTGCACATCCTCCCCACATTCTGGAATTCCAATACTAAAACATCGCACCTTGTCACATCTCTCCCGACCCTCAAAAGCCTCTTGAACCACTCCTTTGACTAACCTTTCTTCCTCACTCCTGCTCCAGTGCTCTGCTTTGGCAGGCACCATGGGACAGCTTATCATGATAAACCTTAAAACCCACCTCTTTAACCAAACTTTTGGCCACCTGCCCTAATATCTCCTTATGTGGCTCGGTGTCAAATTTTTCCGCTTATCATCTTGTGAAGCACTCTGGGAGGTTTAACTATGTTAAAGGCACTATATAAATGCAAGTTGTTGTTGTTGAAGGAACCATATAAGAGCACATTTTTCTTGTGATCACATCCTGAATCCGCCATCCAAGTTCCTCAGTGTGGGGATTAACTCCTTATTGCGGTCGGTTCAGATGGTGTGCTCATGATTGTGTATGACTTACCTGTTCCTGAGTTATAACTGGGAGCAAAGGAAGGCTCAGTTCACGTCTGGTTACATTTTTCACAACATTTGCCGCAGTATAGATTCTTCCAGCAGTCACTTCAGCTTGGGCACTGTACTCTACTCAAAATTACAACACTACATTTGCTAACAGTTAGACTTTGCCTTAAAACCTGTGCAGCTGGAGAAATGAAAGGGAAGTGGGGAGAGATATGGGGGCAAGAACATTGAGGAGATAGTGAAAAGAGGAGAGAAATTGAGCTGGGGTGGAGAGAATAGAGGAGAAGAAGGAGGAAGACGAGAGAGGGGAGGCAGAGAGAGGAAATGAGAAGAGTGAAAAATAGAGGGAGCAGAGAGAGAAAGAACACTGATGAAGATTCTCCAATTTAGTACTCCTAAAGCTAAGCTCGAAGTGACAGAAATCCACATTGAGCTCAACATGTTCCACAATTTGCCATCATTAAAATTGATTGCAGAAACCTGAGTACATAATATAGGCTGACATTCCCAGTGCAGAACTGAGTGAGTGTTGCACTGTCAGAGGTCTGTCTTTCGGATGAATCATTAAGCTAAGGATCCTGTCTGCCATCTCAGGCAGATGTTAATGATCCTATCATGCTAGTTCAAAGAAGAGTAGGGGAGTTGTTCCAGTGTCCTGGCTAATATTTAATGCTCAGTCAACGAAACTAAAACAAGTTGGCTGCTGTGTTTCCTACATTACAACATTGACCAAACTTCAAAAGTACTTCATTGGCTCTAAAGAGCTTTGAGAACTTCTGGAGGTTGTGAAAGGTGCAAAATCATATCAGATGCTCTAACCTCCCTTCCCAAATTTCCGACAAGTGATCCCATTGTGCAAACCACTGTGCTGAGAATGCTAATTTGCAACATTTACTCAGGTTCGAAGAGAGGAACACAGCAGAATAGCCCAGCTATATTCATCCAGGGTCTTCACGGAGCAATTCTCCTACCTGAACTTCAGCGAGGAAGAGTGTGTGCTCACCGAAATTTTCCATCTGTTTCAGGCATACCTGCAATCTCATAGCAGGGCAAGAATGGCATTGCCAGTGGCTGTGAAGGTGACTGTGGCCATGAATTCTTTTGCGCTGAGCCCCTTCCTGCAGCAAGTGACATTTCCAACATCTCGCAGTTCACCATCCACTGTTGTATAAGGGAGGGCACTGAGGTTCTAGTTGCAAGGGGAGCTGAATACACTTCATTCTCTCTTGCCAGAGAGAAGCAGGCATAATGAGCACATTTTTTCGCTAGGATTGCAGATCTTCCCATAGTGCAGGGTACTGCATAGAAATTCTGAGATGTACCACAGCTGGAAGGGATTTTGCTCCCTCAATGTTCAGCTGGTGTGCGACCATACTCAGCTCATCATGCAGGTCAATGCCTGGCATAAGGCCTTTATTCTGAGGCAGTCCACTGTGCCATCTGCATTTATGGAACCATCATTACTGGTTCCAGGAGAAGGGGAGTGAAAATTGGAAAATATCAAAATATCATCCTTATATATCAAAATGTATTCTCTCATTCCCTTTATAAATAGATGGGCATAAGCTGTATTTTAAAGGTTTCAGCCTTGACATAGACCACATTTAAACTGAACTATACCTGAACAATATTAAAAACAAAACTCAGTGGAGCATCAGTCAGCAATAGATGGAACCAACGTGTCTCTTTCTAAGTTTCACAGATTGGTTGATGAGCTATGTTGGTCATACATATAGAAATAATAGTGTGAAGCTGAGTAAGCAAAGAAAGATCATTGATTTATTCAGTGCATTACATGACTTCAGCTTCATTTCAAAATGCTTTACAGCCAATGGAAATATGGCAGCCAATATTCACACTGCAAGATCCCACAAACAACAATGTGATAACAACCAGACAATCAGTTTACAGGATAAGTTTTAGCTAGTACACCAGGGATAACTCCATTGCTGTTCTTCAAAACAGTGACATGGGATCTTTTATATCCTAATGAGAGGGCAGACAGGGCCTTGGGAATCAATTTGCACCTGTAAGAAGGAATTTATTTTTCATATGTGTCATTCTCAGACTTTTAATGAGGTAATGGCAATATGTAAATTGCTGCTGTGCTAGTTTTGCCTGTGATCAAAGCAGTAAGTGCATATTTCAAACTAGGCAGCCATTACCCTCACATACCTGCCCCCACTACTGTTTTACCAGCAGTGGGGGAGGTGACAAATGTTCTGCCTGCCCCAGGCCAATTGAGGTCCTCAAATGGCCAATTAATTGCCACTTAAGGGCCTCCTTCCACTGACGCTACAGGCACTTCTGCACCTCGGGAGGCTGCCCAGTAAAACTTGGAGGCTTCCTTGCTGGCTTGTGGTGGGGGGAGGGCTCCTCCTGATCAGACACCATGTGCTCTACAGAGAGTCCCCAGCTGCACCAGCTAAAATTACCCCCCCACCCCCGCCACCTGCCCTGCTCTCCAAATCCCACCCCCCTCACCGGGGCCCAGCTGATTGTCCCCGCTGAGGCCCAAACCCCACTTACCTTCCTGAAGGGCGATTTCCTCTTCATGCTGGGTGCAGTCTCAGCAGTGGTGCTTCTGGGATTGAGGAGATGCCGGCCCTCTGATTGGCTGGCAGCTCAGAGGCAGGACATCCTGCCTCAGAGCAGCGGAAGTCATGGCTGAGGCCAACTAAGGGCCTAGTGGCCCAGCAAAATTGCTGCGTGGCTTCCAGGACTGGTGGAGGCAAGCTGTCCCCTGATTTTTCAGCCAGTGGGCAGCGCCGCCGCCTCAACATAAAATTCCAGTCTTGGTTTCAAATTCAGTCCTGATCCAAGGTAAGAATCTGTTGACTGAGCCACATTGCCCGACAAACTTCAGAATTTATGCTGAGGCCACCCGCCACTCTCTGCAACCTCTCTGGACCACATAGCCGTTCCATGTTGCATCTGACATCAAGTCATGCATGAGCCACAACTTCCTCAGATCTTTCTAGAAACTCAGCTCCCTTGTTGCTGATTCTCTCCCTGGCCAAATGCTGAGGCTGAATTACACGGTTTGCAACTTTGGAGTTCTATTCAACTCTGAGCTGAACTTTAACACTGCAATTATTTGTTCTCCCCCCAACCCTCTAGTTCCACCTGAACAATGTTCTCCATCATCTTCCCTACATGACGCCATCAGTTGCTAAAATTATTAGTTATATTTTTGTCACATCAGAACTCAATTTTTCCAAATTCCTGCTCCGGCCTACACAAAATCCAACTCATCCAAATCGTTACGGGTATCCTGACCATCACCATGTTGTTTCCTCTCATCACGCCTGTTCTCCCTGATGTAGACTGACTTCCTGTCCACCAGTGAATCAAGTATATATCTCCAATCCTCAGCTTCAGATTGAAGTGAATGAAAATGATGATCAGGAGAAATGTTTAACAGGCGGCTGATCCAATATCACCCATTTAAGGCTTGCGCCCAAAGTCAAAATTACCCCAGTTCTAATGAAGGGTCATCGACCTGAAACGTTAACTCTGTTTCTCTCTTCACAGATGCTGCCTGACCTGCTGAGTATTTGCAGCATTTTCTGTTTTTATTTCAGGAGCAGCACCAGCACCAGCATCTTCAAGGCACAAGTCAGGAGTGTGATGGAGTATTCTCCACTTGCCTGGATGGGTGCAGCTCCAACAACACTCAAGAAGCTCGACACCATCCAGGACAAAGCAGCCCTCTTGATTGGCACCCCATCTACAAACATTCACTTCCTCCACCACTGACACACTGTGGCAGCAGAGTGTACCATCTACAAGATGCTCTGCAGCAACTCACAAAGGCTCCTTCAAACCCGCGGCCTCTACCACCTAGAAGGACAAGGGCAGCAGATGCATAGAAACACCACGACCTGCAAGTTTTCCTCCAAGCCACACACCATCCTGACTTGGAACTATATTGCCATTCCTTCACTGTCACTGGGTCAAAATCCTGGAACTCCCTTTCTAACAGCACTGCTGGTGTACCTACATCCCAAGGCCAAGGGAGCTCACCACCACCTTCTCAAGGGCAATTAGGGATGGACCTAGCCAGCGACGCCCACATCCCATGAACGAATAGCAAAAAAATTTTCAGCATCCACAGTATTTTGCTTTTGTGTCAAAATTACCCCCACTGTTGAGTTTTTTTTTTACATGTTTTTCTCTTCCGTAATTTTCTTTGCAGGCAGGGCTAGCCTTGTTTTATGATAAAAGTTCCATAAGCATTGTCAACTCTTCTATATCTCATCTGGATGGGTATTTTTTATGTAAGTGTCTATTCAGCCATGGATGTTCTATTCCAGAAAGCCAGTTGGTGAAGGCTAGAGCTAGAGCCAATCCTTACACACTTTCATATTTATTTACAGAATTACACATTACAAGCATATACCTCCTAACCCAATGTCCACAGTTTTAATCTGTGTCTATTTATAGGGGCTGATGTGAATCCACAATTAATACCCACCACCTGCATACAATTAAACACAATTAATATACAATTAGCAATGGGGAAAGGACTCATTATAACTAATTCTGATGCAGTCTTCAGTCAACGTTGGTATCCACTTCCCAGACAAACTGTTTGTGGGACAAATGTTAGTCAGGACACCAGAGATACTTCCCATGCTCTTCTTCAAAACAGTGCCATGGAATCTTCCACATCCACCTGAGAGAGCAGGCAGGACCTTTGTTTAATGTTTCATCAGAAAGATGCCACCTTTGACAGTGCATCACTCCCTCGGTACTGCACTGGGGTTTCATTCTAGATTGTGTGCTCAAGTCTCTGGAACTGGATTAGAACCTATAATTCATTCATGATTTAGAGGTAAGTATTACCCACTGAACTACGGTTGGCACTGGAGTTAAGCCAGAAAATTAGCCCAAAGACCACAAATAGGTTAGAATGGGACCTTCTGCGCCTGACAAACAGGCAAAAGGAAAGAGGAAAATTATCACGGATGTGCCCAATCTTGAGAGGGCTGAATCTTCCGATTAACTTTTAAAAAACATTTGCCATGATAGAAAAGGTGAAAATGAGCTGAGTAAATTGGGGGAAGGAACAGATTGAATTGTCAGCCTTACAAGGAAAAACGGGAAGCTGAGCTGCCACAGGATCTAAAGCAGCTTGAAGAAAATATTACTTCTTTGTTTGCTGTAGGGGTTGAAAATTATGAAACCGACAATAACCTGAGAGAGGAAGGGAGCCAAAAAATTGGATATGCTTCCCACAAAATCAATACAGAGAGTAAAAGAGATCAAATGACAAGATAGAATATCAGTTGGGCATAACACAATGGTATAAAAATCAGCGCTCAGAAAGGTGAATGGTCATGTGATGAGAATGGAATGGAACAAGAGATTTGGTGACAGGAGTAGACACAAAGGCATGTTTGAGCATGGCCCATCACAGGGAAGAGAAGGAGAGACAAGACAAAGGAAAGTAGATTTGCAGGAGATGGACATCATGGTGCCATGTAATAAATTTATCATGGAGAAGCAGGAAGAAAAGATGAGAGACTTCAGCACTGTCTATATCAAAGGAAATAAGGAGCAGGGAGAGAAAGTACACAACCATAAGTGAGACATAGATGAGAAAGGCCAATCAACTCATTCCTTTTGGAAAGACCCTACAGATCCCCCATTACATAATTGGATTACTTTTGAAATGATTCCACTGTGTTTCATTCTATTAGCCTAACCTCGAAGTATGTTTCATGTGTTGATCACTGTTTGTGCGAAGAGCTACCTGAGATCTCCCCGAAATCTGCCTTTGGCTAGTTTCACCCTGTGCTACCTTCCGCTACGCTCATGTTTTAATTTGAAGCAGTGTTCCAGCTTTACCCTTCCTGTAGTATTTATTATTCATTTCCGCCCACCCCCCCGTATCGTCACTCCACTTTGAAGTCACCTTTCTGCCACCTCCTTTCAAAGCGGAATAGTGCAAGGTTTCCTGCTCATGCCTCATAACCCATTCCTCTGATGTTGGGGATTAGTCTCATGGTTCTTCTCTTTCATGTCTCTCGCTTGTGTATCAAAAACCAGGTATACTCCAGGTGCAGTCTTGCTGGAACACTGAATCATTTGCGCCAGGCCTCCTTTGACTTGTACCATTTTTCTTTGGTGACGTAGGTCAGCATGCTATTTTGCTGATTGATTACTGTTCCCCTGTGAATGGACATGCAAAGCACAGAGTCGATCAATAAGCCTTGACCTCTTTCAACTTTAGCTGCATTGTTTCACCCCACAGGCATTGCATTCCTTTCCTTTTTGGCCTCCTTGTCCTGAGAGACAATGGGTAAGCGCCCCAAGGTGGTCAGTGGTTTGTGGAGCAGCGCCCGGAGTGGCTATAAAGGCCAATTCTAGAGTGACAGACTTCCACAGGTGCTGCAGGTAAAGTTGGTTGTCGGGGCTGTTACACAGTTGGCTCTCTCCTGTCGCTTTTCCTGCCAACTGCTGAGTCTCTTTGACTCTTCTCTTTCAGCCCCGCATTTATAGCTGTCTGCCAGCGCTGGCGATTGCTGGCAACTGGCTCCCACGACTTGTGGTCAATGTCGCAAGACTTCATGTCGCAATTTGCAAACGTCTTTAAAGCGGAGACATGGACAGCCAGTGGGTCTGATACTAGTGACGAGCTCGCTGTACAATACATCCTTAGGGATCCTGCCATCTTCCATGTGGCTCACATGGCCAAGCCATCTCAAGCACCACTGGCTCAGTAGGGCGTATATGCTGGGGATGTTGGCTGCCTCAAGGACTTTTGCGTTGGAGATGTAGTCCTGCCACCTGATGCCAAGGATTCTCTGGAGGCAGTGAAGATGGAATGCATTGAGCTCTTGGCTGACACACGTTGTCCAGGCCTCGCTGCCGTAGAGCAAGGTACTGAGGACACGGGCTTGGAACACTTGAACTTTTGTGTTTCGTGTCTCTGCGCCATTTTCCCACACCCTCTTGGCCAGTCTGGACATAGTAGCAGATGCTTTTCCCATGCGCTTGTTGATTTCTGCATCGAGAGATAGGTTGCTGGTAATGGTTGAGCCCAGGTAGGTGTTCTCTTGAACCATTTCCAGAGTCTGGTCGCCGATATTGATGGATGGAGCATTTCTGATGTCTTGTCCCTTGATGTTCATTTTCTTGAAACTGATGGCTAGGCCAAATTCGTTGCAGGCAGCAGCAATCCTGTTGATGAGACTCTGCAGACACTCTTCTGTGTGGGATGTTAATGTAGCATCAGCAGCAAAGAGGAACTCCCTGATTAGGACTTTCCGTACTTTGGTCTTCGCTCTACGGGCAAGGTTGAACAACCTGCCATCTGATCTTGTGTGGAGGAAAATTCCTTCTTCTGAAAACTTAAATGCATGTGAGAGCAGCAGTGACAAGAAGATCCCAAACAGTGTGGGTGCGAGAACACAGCCCTGTTTCACGCCACTCAGAATAGGAAAGGGGTCTGATGAGGCACCGCTATGCTGAATTGTGCCTTTCATATGTAATGGAATGAGGTGATGATACTCAGTAGCTTTGGTGGACATCCAATCTTTGCTAATAGTCTGAAGAGACCACGTCTGCTGACAATGTCAAAGGCTTTGGTGAGATCAACAGAGAGGGGCATCTGTTGTTCTCGGCATTTCTCCTGTAGCTGGCAAAGGGAAAACAGCATGTCAATAATGGATCTCTCTGCTCGAAAGCTGTACTGTGCCTCAGGGTATACACGCTCAGCCAGCTTCTGGAGTCTGTTTAAAATGACTTGAGTGAAGGCCTTCCCCACTATGCTGAGCAGGGAGATTCCACGGTAGTTGTTGCAGTCACCGCGGTCACCCTTGTTTTTATAGAGGGTGATGATATTGGCATCGCGCATGTCCTGTGGTACTGCTCCCTCGTCCCAGCACAGGCAAAGCAGTTCATGGAGTGCTGAGAGTATAGCAGGCTTGGCACACTTGATTATTTCAGGGGTAATGCCGTCCTTTCCAGGGGCTTTTCTGCTGGCTAGAGAATCAATGGCATCACTGAGTTCCGATTTTGGAGTACAGTTCTAGGTAGTGCTCCACCCAGCGGTCCATTTGCTTGCTTGGGTCAGTGATCGTTTCCCCTGATTTAGACTTGAGGGGGGCAATCTTCTTGTTGGTTTGCCCAAAAGCTCTCTTAATGCCATCATACATTCCTGTGATTTTTCCAGTGTCGGAGGCCAGCTGAATACGACTGCATAAGTGTTACCAGTGGTCGTTTGCACAGCGCCTGGCTGTTCTTTGTGCAGCGCTTCTGGCGACATTATGTGCTAAGGCACAGGCATTGCATTGCATATATTAAAATATAACCTTCTACTGCTGAGTTCGCTTGCACATTTTATCTAATGTCCCTTACAGTGTAGCAATCATAGAATAATAGAATCGTACTGCCATGAAGTAGGCCATGTGGCCCAGCATGCTGGCTCTTTGTAAGAGCTATCGACATAGTCTCACTCTCTTGATCTTTCCCCACAGTCCTGCAGCTTTTTCCTTTTGAAGTAAAGATCCAATTCCTGTTTTGAAAGTTACTATTTCCACCTACCTTTCAGGTTGTGCATTCTAGATCATAACAACTGAGGGGGAGAGCAAAAGATGTCAAAGCAAAGCAACAATGAGAGAGAGAGAGAGAGCGATAAATAATAGACAAGGGACAGCTGGAGCAAAATTGCCTCACGCAGAGCCACTTGTAGCAGTGCTACATAGGCCTTGCGCTGTCCTACCTGTCTGCCCCATGCCACCAGCCACTTCCTGCAGAGCCCATATGATATTGGTGGAAGAGGAGGGCACATACAGAGATGACTCTGCATGCGCCAGAAAATTTTGACTGGATTTTCTCCTGACGTCACACAGCTCAGCCGGCAAGTGCCAGCAGCATCTTCATTGTTCAATCTGCAAACAAGAGTGCAGCTCCAAGATAGGCCCTGCCTGCCCATATGCTCCTACTCCCTTCTGAAGGTTGTCCTTGAGGGTTTCCTGGCCGCCCAAGGAACTATAGCACGTCTCCTCCTGCCCACTTGCACCACTAATGCCTCCAGCGGCATAGCTAGCTCTATGGAACCCTCTCACTGCCCTGTGTTCACTTTGAAATAATTTATATTGCAGCAATATTTTTGTGCAGCTTCCCTTTAAGATCCAGCTAGCTTTTAAGAAGAGCAGGCTAGCTGTACCAAATGTACTGCAAACAACGATGCTGGTCCCTCCTGCTGAACACAGAGGCCGCAGGCAGCTTGCAGATTCAGACAGCAGAGTGGAACCTGCTTGGCCCTTCGCTACAATCATGCAGACGAGGTGGGTACAGCAAATTTGTGTGCTGCCCACGTCGATCATACATGGGTGTGAGCGGTCACAAATCTTCCAGACCCAAAAAACGGTATCTTCAATTTCTAGAAAGTGAAATGGTTGGTACCTTCAAGTTTTATGGAAGACATTATGAGGAGGTCCGTTAAAAATGTGATGTATTTTGTTTTTCACACGCCAAATAGCAATCTGATCTTCAGAAAACGGCCATTAAGTTAACAGCAATTTTTCACTCCTCCTCATTTAACATAACTGGGAACAATTTGGTATTTAGGTTGTTCCGGGTGTCTTTCATTTATACCTTTCCCCTGCTCTCCTTTCCTAGAACCAGCCAGCTTCACTCTATAAATCCGAGCAATGAGTTTTAACCCTAAAGTACAGCAATCCACCAGATACTGAGAGTTGTGGGATCAGGAGAATCCCTGTTTTGATTCCTAGTTTATTCTCATAGAGTCATAGAGTTATACAGCACAGAAACAGGCCCTTCGGCCCATCCTGTCCGTGCTGGCCATCAAGCACCTATCTATTCTAATCCCATTTTCCAGCACTTGGCCCATTGCCTTCTATGCTATGACGTATCAAGTGCTCATCTAAATAATTCTTAGATGTTGTAAGGGTTCCTGCCTCTACCACCCCTTCAGGCAGTGTGTTCCAGATTCCTACCACCCTCTGGGTGAGAAAGTTTTTCCTCAAATCCCCTCTAAACCTCCTGCCCCTTACTTTAACTCTATTCCCCCTGGTTATTGACACCTCTGCTAAGGGAAAAATGTTTCTTCCTATCTACCCTATCTGTGCCCCTCATAATTTTGTATAGCTCTATCAGGTCTCCCCTCAGCCTTCTCTGCTCTAAGGAAAACAACCCTAGCTTATCCAATCTCTCTTCATAGCTGAAATGCTCCAGCCCAGGCAACATTCTGGTGAATCTGCAATCACATCATTCCTATAGTGTGGTGACCAGAACTGTACACAATACTCCAGCTGTGGCCTAACTCGCATTTTATACAGCTCCATCATAACCTCCCTACTCTTATATTCTATGTCTCGGTAATAAAGGCAGGTATCCCATATTTTTTTTAAATTCTTTCATGGGATGTAGGCGTCACTGGCCAGGCCAGCTTTTATTGCCCATCCCTAATTGCTCTTGAGAAGGTGGTGGTGAGCTACCTTCTTGAACCGCTGCAGTCCATTTGGGGTAGGTATGCCCACAGTGCTGTTAGGAAGGGAGTTCCAGGATTTTGACCCAGCGACAGTGAAGGAACGGCGATATAGTTCCAAGTCAGGATGGTGTGTGACTTGGAGGGGAACTTGCAGGTGGTTGTGTTCCCATGTATTTGCTGCCCTTGTCCTTCTAGTTGGTAGAGGTCATGGGTTTGGAAGGTGCTTTCCTAACCACCTTATCTACCTGTGCTGTTGCCTTCAGTGATCTATGGACAAGTACACCAAGGTCCCTCTGACCCTCTGTACTTCCTAGTGTCCTACCACCCATTGTATATTCCCTTGCCTTGTTAGTCCTCCCAAAATGCAACACCTCACACTTCTCAGGATTAAATTCCATTTGCCACTGCTCCGCCCATCTTACCAGCCCATCTATATCTTCCTGCAATCTAAGGCTTTCCTCCTCACTATTTACGACACCACCAATTTTCATGTCATCTGCGAACTTAATACCTCCTATATTCACGTCTAAATCATTAATGTACGCTACATACAGCAAGGGTCCCAGCACCGATCCCTGCAGTGCACCACTAGTCACAGGCTTCCACTCGCAGAAACAACTCTCGACAATCACCCTCTGCCTCCTGCCACTAAGCCAATTTTGGATCCACTTTGCCAAATTGCCCTGGATCCCATGGGTTCTTACCTTCTTAATCAATCTCCCCTGCAGGACGTTATCAATAGCCTTACTGAGGTCCGTGTAGACTACATCAACTGCTTTGCCCTCATCTACACACCTAATCGCCTCCTTGAAAAATTCAATCAAATTTGTTAGACATGATCTCTCCCTGACAGAGCCATGCTGACTATCCTTGATTAATTCCTGCCTCTCCAAGTGGAGATTAATCCTGTCCCTCAGAATTTTTTCCAGTAGTTTCCCTACCACTGATGTTAGACTCACCAGACTAATTATCTGGTTTATCCCTGCTACCCTTCTTGAATAATGGTACAACATTCACTGAGCTCCAGTCCTCTGGCACCTCTGCTTGGCCAGAGAGGATTTGAAAATTTGTGTCAGAGCCCCTGCTATCTCCTCCCTTGCCTCATATAACAGCCTGGGATACATTACATCTCATCTGGGCCTGGGGATTTGTCCACTTTTAAACCTGCTTAAACAGCTAATACCTTCTCCCTTTCAATACTAATTTGTTCAAGTATATCACAATCCCCCTCCCTGATCTCTCCACCTACATCATCCTTCTCCATCGTGAACACAGATGAAAAGCAATCATTTCAAACCTCACCTACATCATCTGGCTCCACAGATTGCCACTTTGGTCCCTAATAGGCCCTACTCTTTCCCTGGTTATCCTCTTACCCTTAATATACTTATAAAATGCCTTGGGATTTTCCTTTATCTTGCCCGCCAGTGTTTTCTCATGCCCCCTCTTCTTTCCCTAATTACTTTTTTAGGTACCCCCTTACGTTTTCTATACCCCTCTAGCGCCTCCGCTGTTTTCAGCCCTCTGAATCTGCCCGAAGCCTCCTTTTTTCCCTTATCCAATCCTCTATATCCCTTGACATCCAGGCTTCCCTGGACTTGTTGGTCCTACCCTTCACCTTTACGGGAATATGTTGGCCCTGAACTTTTACTATTTCCTTTTTGAATGACTCCCACTGGTCTGATGTAGACTTTCCTACAAGTAGCTGTTCCCAGTCCATTTTGGCCAGATCCTTTTTTATCGGCCTCCCCCCAATTCAGTACCTTTATTTCCGGTCCATCTTTGTCCTTTTCCATAACTACGTTAAATCTTATGGTCACTATCCCCGAAATGCTCTCTCAGTGATGTTAAGTGGGATGCTACAACTGACCTCTCCTCTCTTCATGCTTTTGCTTTTATTTACTTGGCTGGAGCATTCAGTGCTCAATCCCCACTGGGCTGCTTTTTATCTCCCATTATAGGTAAGTCTAATTGACCAAATGTATGAAGTGCGTATGTATCATATGAGTTGGATCTTGCATTGTGATATTCTGATTGATAGCCACAAACAGATGAACACTTTTGTTAAAATAATGGGCTGAGGAATATAGGAACAGGAATAAGCCTGTTCATTCAATGAGATTATGGCTGATCTATGAGCTAACTCCATATCCCTGCTTTGTCCCATAGCATTTAATACACTTGGATAACAAAAATCTATTAAAATCAGATTTAAAATTAACAATTAATCTGGCATCAGTTGCCATTTGTGGAAGAGAGTTCCAAGCTTCCACTTGCCTATGTGTGTAGAAGTGTTTCCTAATTTCACTCCTGAAAGGTCTGCCTCTAAATTTTCATCTATGCCCCCTAGTCTGAGATTCCCTAGCCAGCAGAAATAGTTTCTCTCCCTATTTATCCCATCTGTTCCCATTAATGTCTTGAAAGCTTTGATCAAATCACCCCTTAACCTTCTAAATTCCAGGGAATACAGCTCTAGTTTATGTAATCTCTCCTCATAATTAAAATTTTGGAGTCCAGGTATCACCTCCATCCACTTGTCATTTCTAAGGTGTGGTGCCCAGAACTGCTTGCAGTACGCCAGGTGTGGGTTAACCAGGGCTGTATAGCTATAGCATAACTTCTACCCCCTTGTATTCCAGTCCTCTAGATATAAAGGCCAGCATTCCATTAGCCTTTTTGCTTATTTTCTATACCTGTTTGTGATATTTCAATGATCTGTGTATATGGACCCACAAGTCTCTTTGGACCGCCATTGTTTCTAGCTTTTCGCCATTTAGAAAATACCCTGTTCTATCCTTTGTGGTCCAAAATGGATGACCTCACATTTGCCTACATTGAAATCTATTTACCACAGGTTTGTCCATTCACTTCATCTATCAATATCTCTTCATAATATTATGCTTCTATCTGTACTGCTTACAATGTCCCCTATCTCCGTGTCATCAGCATATTTGGATATGTCGCTTTCTATCCCACATTCTAAGTCACTAATTAATGTAATGAATAGTTGAGGTCCCAACATGGATACTTGCAGGACACTACTAGTCACATCTTACCAATTAGAGGAGCTGCCCAGTATCCCTACTTTTTGTCTCCTTCTGCTCAGCCAATTTCCCAACCAGGTCAATAATATGCTCATCTGTTTGTTCTAATCTGTATGAGAATTACAAAAGGAATTTCCTCCCATTATCATGTTTGCAGTAATCATTGAACAGCAAATTTTCACTCATGGTTCCACTCATTATTGTCCCCTGCTGTGAAAAGTGCGCACAGGTCAAATCAGTGAATAAAACATTCATTCGCATCTCGACATTAACTTTCCCCTCTTCCTAGCTCTCCTGAAAGCATTGACCTCTGGTTGTGTCTTGGTCCATGGTTGTGGCTGGACCTCAAGCCTGAAATGTCACATTGAATGTCAATAGATGTTAAGGTGGGGTTGGAGTTTGGTCCATACATACCATCAGCACATACGTGCTTCCAACTGGGATGGTGAGGATAGCAACTGGGAGATGGAACACTGGCTCATTATCCCTCAATCTAATGCCAAGGATGCTGAGTTAAGTGCAATGCCCTTCATACAATCCAAAAACTGACTAAGCCCCTTTCCTACTCCATGGTGGATTTAAGTCTCTCGATCTGTTTTTGGGTATCCCTGAAGACAGAGAAACATAAACTCAACTCCTGGTCACATCCCAGGTAATTGGCATGAATGGAAAGTCAGGCACTGACAATTGTGAAAAGATCATCATAGCTGCATAGAGTGTGGTTTGTCACCTCTGGGTTGGGGGCATTTTAAGATAAAGCTAAATTAAGACTGAGATGAAATGGTTTAGAGCTTTAATTATTTAAATTTAGGCAGCTTTTCTCTGAACGTTGTTCTGCCATACTGGTTGGTGTCTCATATGAGGCATCCTTCATCTTCAGCACCACACTTTGGTGCACTCATGATTTTAAATACTGCTTAAATGCGATCAGTAACTTTTTTTGGGTTCATTCTGGTTATGTATGTGTACATAGCAAGGCTAACATTTATTGCCTTTGAGTAGTTGTTGGTGGGCCTTCTTTCTGAAGTGCTGCGGTTCATGTGCTGACGATGCTCCCACAGTGGTAGGAAAGTTCCAGGATTTTGACCCAGCAATGATGGAGGAATGACAATTTACGTCCAAGTGGGGATGGTGTGTGACTCGTATTAATCTGTTAATTATGTATCAATTGTTTAATTATGTGCAGGTGGAGGGTATTAATTGAGGTTGTACTTGAGCACTTAGGCACTGAGACTGGTGGAGGGTTTTGAGTGAGGAGCTACATGTTTGTAATCCTTTTACTCTATACAATAAATGTGAAACTGAGTAAAGATAGGCTCCAGCATTATCCTTCCACAGCAAGCTTTCTGGAGTTTAACAACTTGAAGGGGAACTGCCCACAATCAGTCACTTAAAGTCTTTGCACAACCTTTAGAATGCTGAACATGCCAGTGTTCAGTGCTGAAGGTGGAAGTGACACATCGGTGGGGGGGGGAAATTATCTTCACCAGTAGGGCAAAGCCCATTAACTTCAACAGAAAAAAACAATCGGACCCTGAGTAAAGTAGGCTACCGATTGGCTATGAGCCCCTTTTGTACTGCTGGCGATCAGCAATTTAATCCTCTCACCTGAAAACTTGATCAGCGTTTCTGAAGATTGCAGAGAGAAAACACACATATTTAAATAACCAATGCCTCACAAGACATCATGTTGTTTCTATATTTGAATTATTGTAATTTAGAGCCATGTTGTGTAATGATGTATCATTTCTAAGTCGAGGTCTGTATTGATCTGAGGGAAACCAAGGGCTCAGGAATGTTTGTTGACTCTTTAAAAAAAAAAATCCTCAACCTTACTCAGCCTTAATCTGATGCAAAGAGTCATGTGAAAGTATTCTTATCGTAGAGAACAAGTGGAAACAGCTGCTGTGAGGAAACCGTACTAGTGAACCAAGAAATAAATCCAAGTGTAATAGAGGCAAAGGTTTGTGCAGTTTTGGTATCCTGCTCCTAGTACTTTTAGTAAATACCATCGTCATATCACATTTATAAATGTGATATCTATTACAATCTATTACAAGTGAACTCAAAGCCTTGCATGATTGGAGCACATATTGAGGATAATTCTTTGATGCATGCTAGCAGGGATCTCAGATCAGAGAATCAGGATTGTAGCAGTTTCCCTGAACCACACTCCTTTCAAGAGTGATTCCCTGCTGTTAGCACAGAACCCAGAGGTACCACTATTGGGAACTAGGATGTGGAGCTTAGAGTTTTCTGCCTGTTTATCCATCCATTGAGGGCAGAATATGTTGTAGGGTTTTCAAACATCTGCACATGAATTCCTGATACTTGGTCCCATCTTGTGAAGCTCTATACCAGGAGTGGTAACTGGGGAAATAGGCTCTGAAGGATGATGACACCTAGGACCAAAACATCCTCAACACACTCGAGTATTGTATAAATAATAAACAGCCTACCCTTCATTTACACCATTCTTTACAAACTTTCTTGACTCCATTTTATCATTTCTGCCACTATGATTAGTGGTCTTCTGACATGTCTTCTTGTTCCTCCTGTGCTCACTGTGTTAAAATCAAGACTCATTACAGCATGTCCTGCACTAACTTTACTTTCCCAGGATCTCAAACTGTGGAACTCCTTCCATCTCCCTATTTGATAGGTTACAGGTTGCAGAATACTGTCTTCTTACTGACAACAATGCTTGTATTCAGAGTCAGGAGGTTGGGGGCTCAAGTCTAACTCCAGAGACTTGAGCACAGAATCCAGGCTGACACTCTAGTGCAGTACTAAGGGAGTGCTGCAGTGTCAGAGTTGCTGTCTTTTGGATGAGATGTTAAATCAAGAATGCATCTGTCCTCTTCGACGGATGTGCAAGTTCCCATAGCACCGTTTTAAAGAAGAGCAGGGGGGTTCTCACTGGTGTTCTGGCCAATATTTATCTCTCAGCCAACAGTGCTAAAAAGCAGATTGCCTAGCCATTAGCACATTACTGTTTTTTAGCTGTGCACAAGTTTAACCACGTTTAACCCACAAGCAGGCAGAAGATAGCCGTACAAAGCCTTTATTAATTTATTTTCTAACACTAGCAATTGTAATTTCTAAGATTTAATGTTTCTCAAATTAGGAGATCAATAGTTGGAACGGGTTGGGGTCGGGGAGTGGGAGTGGTCAGCGAAGTAAGGGAAGTCCCCAATAGAATAATTACGTGTGGACTCGATGGGTTGAATGGCCATTTTTTAATCCTGCTTTTCTTCTGCTGTTGAATTGATGAGCATTTTCAACCTTTCCCACTTCAATTTTAGATATTTAACATTCGTGCTTTTTTCTTCTCTCTCTGTAGACAGCTGGTCTCTGGTAACTGCCAGCTGCCCATGTCCTTCACAGACTGAATGTCATTTTAAATGTAAAGGTACTGTTTACTTTTTAACCATTACTCATGCGGCACCAGTCGTCCGTCGTGTATAATTTCTGCTTATTGTTAAGTAGTGATACATCAAAAAGACACACACGGAAGAATCTGTTAGTATATGTAACGCTGTCGCTAGACTGGATTTTGATGAGCCATTATCTATTCCTTTTACCCAAGACGCATATTTCAAATTGTGCAAACTGACCCAGTTCTGACTCCTTACATGGATGGCTGCCTCCTATTAAGTTTTCAGTTCCTTCACGTACAAGTCATAGCCAATTTCAGACTAAGGTGGATGGGTCTGTTGGAATACAAAGGAAGAAAGACTAGCATTTATACAGAGCCTTTCATGACCTCGGATGTCCCAAATCGTTTTATTGCCAATTAAGTACTTTTAAAAGTGCAGTCACTGTTGTTGGAAACGCACAGTCAAATTGTGCACAGCAAGCTCCCTCAAGTAGTAATGTGATAATGCCCAGATAATCATGCTTTTAGTAATATTGGTTGAGGGATAAATATTGACCCAGGATACTGGGAAGAACTCCCATACTGATCTTTGGCATCGCACTCTGGGATCTTTTATATCCACCTGAGTGGGCAAACAGGGCTTCAGTTTAATGTTTCATCTGAAAGATGGCTCCTCCAAAGGTGCAGCATTTCCTCAGTACTGCATTGAGGCAGGTGAGAGATGTATTGGCCTGTAAAATCTTTAATATTTTAAGTCTTGTGTGTTACATGCATTTCCTGTTTGTGTCATATTTTGGCCATTAATCTTCAGTATATTGTGGTACTCACTGCATATCATGCAGTACAGTGCTCAGCTAATAGATCTTAACAAGTGTTTTAGACCTGTTAGAGCATTTCAATAACTAACTATGATTATTAATTATCATTTAATTAATTAATTATTTTTTCCCTCCTCGCCATCTTTCTCAACATCTCTCCAGCACACACACACACACATCTCTTCAGCCAAAGGGATCTGGAGAATCACTCCCAGACTTTTGTCAATGAGGTGATGGGACTGACTGAAATAAGAGAGGTGAAAACCAGGACTAGGATGACACTTTGGGAATGATATTTATCTAATTCACCTATCGCAAAACTGATGGAATTGGGTGTGACATTGGTTTCACGTCATGTCTAATTTGAAATCAACCGAGAGCAATATTAGGCGAGATACAAAAAAGGCGTTCCACCCAAACCCATGGGATTCCCATTCAGCTAGTTAGGTTAAAATTATCCCTTTCTCATTGAGACCCATCTTCCTTCCTCTAAGCTCCTCTGTTTTTCATGTCTCCCTACAACATTGTGCCGAAAGATGGGAAAACTCACTCTGTGAGGAATTGCAGGGAACAGCCCTTTATCCTGCTACACTGAAACACAGGATGTTAGTGCTTCAATGCACTATGCTAGGCTGCTGCATTGCTCCTTCCCTTCCTTTGTCACTGTCCCACTTCCTTCGAATAAATCATACCGGCAACAGCCAACCGAGTCAGTGTTGAGTCTTGGAGTAATGCAAGAACTGCATCAAAATTCACAGCACAGTTTCAAGCAGTGTCCTCCAGCTGAAGATATTGTCACTCGAACGACAGGTCTGATTGATTTGACTATTTGACATCTTCTTTGTTGCTCAGCAACAGGGATGCATGTACGAGGGAAAAAATATATATAGATCCTATTGGGAGAATTATCTGCCCTGACATTTTCATTACTGACCTGAAATCAGGGATTGATTTGCAGACTGAATGTAAGAAGCACTTCTTAGTGTCTCTATGTGACTGTCATCCAGAGCATTACCAGATAGTTTCACTTTCAGCTCAGTTAATTTACAGGGGAGCAAAACTGCATGCTCTTTCATATAAAAGCTTCTGGCTTCATTAAATGATGTAGTTAATTTGGGTTAGTTTAGTTTTGTCCTCGCTGAGTGATATTTAGGGGGAAGTAAGGAAAGAAAAATGAATGAGTGTGTGTCACAGCCTCAGTGTGACTCTCTCATAGCCATGTGACTCTGGCCTTGTTCATTAACCTACCTGATGACCCTTAGCTGAGATCTGATTATATACATGTAAATTATTCAAATCATGGCGTCGGTTGGTAATGAGGATGAGTGAGGTAATATTGGGAGTGGAAGGGATTTGTATTGTGGGCTGTGTTGACGTGCAGCCCAAGGCATGAATTATCCCTTTTAGCAGGATATGGTTTTGTTGAGCTCATCTTTGCCCACCACTCTCCCAATTGTCTTGGACAATCTTATCCACTCCACTCAATAGCAATAACTTGCACTTCACTGGAGCATATTCAGATAAAAGTTGATACAGAGGCAAAGAAGTCCATATCAGGGCAGGTGATCAATCTTGGTTAAAGAGATTGGTTTTAAGGATTGTCTTAAAGTGGGAGAGAGAGGTGGAGAGACAAAGAGGCTTAGGAAGGGAATTCCAGAGCTTAGGGCCTAGATGGCTGAATGCATGGCCGACAATGGTGGGATGAAGGAAGTAGGGGGGGGAATGTTAGGGGGATACATTAGAGTCCAGTGAAGGAACACAGAATTGTTAAGTATGTGTTCATTGTCACTGAGAGCTGTTCCATGGGTAGCAATAGTCCAGGTACCTCAACTTAAGTGACCAGTAATCAAGTACAATCCTTGACAGATTGCGGAGGACTGTATTGCCAAGATCTGTCCTGTCTGTACTCAGTTTCCATATACATGGACTTCCAATAGGGGTGACTTCATAGCGATCAGGAGCATGAACCCTAGAGTACTTTCTGTTTCTGAGCACAGAGACTCTGACTAAAACTAACACCAATTTGGGCATTTTAACTTGGGGCCTAGCGAGAGGTCAGCCTGTCTGGAAACAGCAGCTGATTTTAATGGCTGGGCTCTCAAACTTCTGGCTGACTTCCTGTCCAAAGCTGAAGTGAAGGCTCGTGGGAGGTGGCATTTTGGGCAGCCAAGTGGTTCTGGGTCCAAGATAAACAGGAAGATAAGGCTTTTAGGGTGGTCAGCAGTGAAGAGGGGGGCAGTAGCGTCTGGGACATGAAAGATCTACACTTTCCTAGTGGGGCCTAGAAGAGCACCCCTGAAAAGGCCTCTTTGGCCTTCTGAACCATTGTAGCTGTTGGAGTGGTTGTTGCAGATTCCTTGCTCTCCTCCTGGTTAAGATGGTCTTGGAGTTATTGGATGCTCCTACCGACCAACAAGGGAACAGAAAAACTTAAAATAATTGACCTTTCTTGGCCTCTTCTGGTCCCGGATCCTCTTGCCACCAGCTGGGGAAACCACAACGACCTTTCACCCTCAGGCATTGGGTTAAAATGACTTTATTGGAGCCCAATCTGAACAGTTAATGAAGGAGCCCACTGCCTGCTCAGCAGAACTGGTTAAAATTTCCAACCTGCCGGCCGACAGCATTAAGTTACATGGGACCATTCTTACTGCCCGTCTGCCCCTGGTTTCCACCAGGCGATTACAATCAAAGTTTCACTGTCAACCCCAACTGAGAACAGTGCACAGATGAAGGACAGAACCTGGGTACCTACCTCGTCCACACTAGGCAGTGCAACAACAAACAACAAATTGCATTTACATAGCACTTTTAATACAGCAAAATATTCAATGTTGCGCAACCAAAGGGTTATCAATAAAAAATATTTTGACACCCAGCCACAGAAAGAGGTATCAGCACAAACTTTCGAAAGCTTAGTCAAAGGGGTCGGTTTTAAGGCGCGTCTTAAAGGAAGAAAGAGAGGTGGAGAGGCAGAGAGGTTTAGAGAGGGAATTCCAGAGTGTAGGGCCAAGACAGCTGAAGGCATGGTCGCCAATGGTGGAGTGATTAAAATCGGGGATGTGAAAGAGGCCAGAATTGGAATAATACAAAGATCTCAAAGGCTTGCAGGGTTGCAGGAAATTACAGCGATAGGGAAGGGTAAAGTTATGGAGGACTTGAAAACAATGTGTGACAAATCAGAGAATGTAGAGGGGTAAATAGAGATGCTGGTGAGATATAGCTGTGTGCCTTCAGCAGGAAAGTGGAACCTAATGTGGTTTTGGATGATATCACTGAGGGGCAGTATGGAGATGGGAAATTGAAGACGGCCAAGGATAGATCCTTCGGATCTCCAGAGGTAACGCTGCAGGAGTGGAAGAGAAGCCATTGCAGGTGATTCCTTGGCTACAATTTGATAAAGAGGAATGGAACCAGGCAAGGGAAGTTCCACCCAACTGGACGATGGAGGAGAGGCGTTGGAGAATGGCAATATGGTCAACTGTGTCAAATGCTGCAGGCAGGTTGAGAGGTTAAGAAGGCAAAGTTTACCATGGTTATGGTAACATAAAATGTCATTTGTGACTTTGATAAGAGCTGCTTCAGTACTGTGGTGGGGGTGAAAACCTGATTGTAGGGATTCCAGCATGAAATTGTGGGAAAGATGGGCATAGATTTGGGAGGCAAAATCACATTCAGGAATTCTGGTGAGGAAAGGGGGCAATCATTTTCAAAAACAGAGGGTCAAGAATTCCCTGAGAGCAATGGAAAACAGTGAGAGCTGAGCAGGGAATAAAGAGCCAGAAGAGAGAGAGCAAGAGTTCACTGAGAGCAGCGGGAAACAGTGGGAGCAGAGCAGGGCATAAATAGCCCAGGAGAGAAAGAGAGCGAGTGAGAGAAAGAGAGTTCCCTGACAGCGGTGGGAAGGAGCAGGGCGGGGTTAGCTGCCTTCGTTGCTGCCGCCAGTCTGTAGGTTCAGAGCCAGCGTTTGGAAAGAAAAATTGAGGTGTGACATCACAGGGAAGGAGGTAGGTGATTGGCTGGTGAGCATTTCCTAGTTATCTGATCTAAACTAGGGAATAAACTGGTGTGTCTTACCTTTCCTTTCTTTAAGGTGTATTATCTATTAGTAGGGTTTATCAGTATTAATAAGATTTATTAGCATTAGTAAGGTTTATTCGTAGTAGTAAGGTTTATTAGTATTGGTAAAGGTTTATTAGCAGTAGCAAGATTATTAACTAATAGATAAAGGAATGGCAGGGCTGCACCAACCTCTAGAGTGCACATCCTGTGCTATGTGGGAACTCTAGGATGCTTCTCGGATCATGGATAACCATATGTGCAGGAAGAGTCGTCAGCTGCAGCAGCTCAAGCTCCGGGTTTATGGATGTGGTCACCCCACAGCTTAAGGGTATGCAGGAAGAGAGGGAATGGGCGACAGCCAGACAGTCAAGAAGAAACAGGCAGATTGTGCAGGAGACCGCTGAATACTTTGCACTCTCCAACTAGTATTCATTTCTGAATACTGAGGAAAGTGATGGTTCATCTGGGGAGGTCATGGCACCACGCTGGCTCAGCTTCATACAGGGGCACAAAGAAGACTGGAAGAGCAATAGTGATAGGAGATTCGATAGTCAGGGGAACAGACAAGCATTTCTGTGGCTGCAGACGTGAATCCAGGATGATGTGTTGCCCCCTTGGTACCAGGGTCAAGATGTCACTGAATGGCTGCAGAGCACTCTGAGGTGGGAGGGTGAAAAGGCAGCAGTCGTGGTCAACATTGGTATCAGCGACATAGGTAGAAAGAGGGATGTGGTCCTGCAGAAAGAGTTTAGCGAGCTAGGTAAGAAACTAGCAAGCAGGACATCAAAAGTATCAATCTCTGGATTACTCCCAGTACCCACACAAGTGAGTATGGAAATAGGAGGCTAGTACAGGGGCATAGAATGCCTGGCTGGAAAGATGGTGCAGGAGGGACGGCTTTAGATTCCTGGGACACTGGGCCATTTAGAGAATGTACAGGCCAGACAGGTTGCACCTGAACAGAGCTGGGACAAATTTTCTTGCAGGGTGATTTGCTGTGCTATTGGAGAGGGTTTAAACTAATTTAGCAGGTGTGCAGGAACCAGAAGGAAATATCAGAGAGGAATACCAAGGTGCACGGAATACTGGGAGAGATAGATAGCATTAGAGTAGAGAATAGTAAGTTATTAGGTGGGGTCAGAGTAAGGGATAAAGTAATAAAGTCTAAATCAGGGTTCCTGTGCATGTATGTGAATGCACATGTATGTGTATGGGTGGCGCAGTGGTTAGCACCACAGCCTCACAGCTCCAGCCACCCGGGTTCGATTCTGGGTACTGCCTGTGTGGAGTTTGCAAGTTCTCCCTATGACTGCATGGGTTTTCGCCGGGTGCTCCGGTTTCCTCCTACAGCCAAAGACTTGCAGGTTGATAGGTAAAGTGGCCATTGTAAATTGCCCCTAGTGTAGGTAGGGGAATTAAGGGAAGGTGGGGATGTGGTAGGAACATGGGATTAATGTAGGATTAGTATAAATGGGTAGTTGATGGTTGGCACAGACTTGGTGGGCCAATGGGCCTGCTTCAGTGCTGTATCTCTAAAAAAAAATGGAGTGATGCTGATAAGCTTGGTGAGTTACAGGCACAGACTGATGTGGAAATATGATGTGTTTATAACAGAGACCTGTCTCAAAGAAGGGCAAGACAGAGTGTTAAATATTCTTGTACATAAGCTGTTCAGGACAGATGGGAAAAAGGAGGAGTGGTGGTATTGTTTAATGTAAGGACAGTATTGCAGTGATGGAGAAAAAGGATGTCCCAGAGGGGTCGAGGACAGAATCTATTTGTCCAGAGATAAGGAACAAAACAGGTGCAGTTATATTACTCAGTTTGTCTATAGGTTTTTCAAATCCTCTCTGGCCACAGGAGAAGTATCAGAGGACTGGAGGACAGCGAATGTGGTATCGTTATTCAAGAAGGGTAGCAGGGATAAACCCGGTAATTACAGGCTGGTCAGTCTAACATCAGTGGTAGGGAAACTATTGGATAATATTCTGAGGGACAGGATTAATCTCCATTGGAGAGGCAGGGATTAATCAGGGATAGTCAGCATGGCTTTGTCAGGGGGAGATCATGTCTAACAAATTTGATTGAATTTTTTGAGGAGGTGACTAGATGTATAGATGAGGGTAAAGCAGTTCATGTAGGCTACATGGACTTCAGTAAGGCTTTTGATAAGGTCCCGCAGGCAGGGAAGATTGGTCAAGAAGGTAAGAGCCCATGGGATCCAGGGCAATTTGGCAAATTGGGTCCAAAATTGGCTTAATGGCAGGAGGCAGAGGGTGATGGTCGAGGGTTGTTTTTGAAATTGGAAGTCTGTGACCAGTGGTGTACCACAGGGATCGGTGTTGGGACCCTTGCTGTTTGTAGTGTGCATTAATGATTTAGACATGAATATAGGAGGTATGATCAGTAAGTTCGCAGATGACACAGAAATATGTGGTGTCGTAGATAGTGAGGAGGAAAGCCTTAGATTACAGGATGATATAGATGGGCTGGTAAGATGGGCAGAAAAGTGGCAAATGGAATTTAATCCTGAGAAGTGTGAGGTGATGCATTTTGGGAGGACTAACAAGGCAAGGGAATATACAATGGATGGTAGGACCCTCGGAAGTACAGAGGGTCAGAGGGACCTTGGGTTACTTGTCCATAGATCAGTGAAGGCAGCAGCACAAGTAGATAAGGTAGTTAGGAAGGCATATGGGATACTTGCCTTTATTAACCGAGGCATAGAATCTAAGAGCAGGGAGGTTATGATGGAGCTGTATAAAATGCTAGTTAGGCCACAGCTGGAGTACTGTGTACCATTCTAGTCGCCACATTATAGGAAGGATGTGATTGCATTGGAGAGGGTGCAGAGGAGATTCAGCAGGATGTTGCCTGGGCTGGAGCATTTCGGCTATGAAGAGAGACTTAGAGCATAGAAGGCTGAGGGGGAATCTGATTGAGATATAAAAGATTATGAGGGGCATAGATAGAGTAGATAGGAAGAATTTTCGAGGAGGATCTGCCGACTGAGGCACTGTGGGTTGAGGTCAGGAACAGGAAAGGAGCAGTCACCTTGATGGGAGTTTTCTATAGGCCCCCCAATAGCAGCAGGGAGGTGGAAGAGCAGATTGGGAAACAGATTTTGGAAAGGAGCAGAAGTCACAGGGTAGTAATTATGGGGGATTTCAACTTCCCAAATATTGATTGGCAACTCTTTAGATCGAATAGTTTGGATGGGGTAGTGTTTGTGCAGTATGTCCAGGAAGCTTTTCTGACTCAGTATGTAGACTGCCCGACCAGAGGGGAGGCAATATTGGATTTGGTACTAGGTAATGAACCAGGGCAAGTGATAGAGCTGTTGGTGGGCGAGCACTTTGGAGATAGTGATCACAATTCTGTAGCATTCACTGTGGTAATGGAGAGGGATAGGTATGTGCAACAGGGCAAGGTTTACAATTGGGGGAAGGGTAGATATGATGCTGTCAGGCAGGAACTGAGGAGCATAAGTTGGGAGCATATGCTGGCAGGGAAGGGCACGGTCGAAATGTGGAACTTTTTCAAGGAGCAGATAGTAGGGGCCATTGATAAGCATGTCCCTGTCAGACAGGGAAGGGATGGTCATGTGAGGGAACCGTGGTTGACAAGAGAGGTTGAGAGTCTTGTTAGGAAGAAGAAGGATGCGTATATAAAGTTGAGGAAAAAGGGCACAGGCATAGCTCTGGAGGGATACAAGATGGCCAGGAAGGATCTGAAGAAAGGGATTAGGAGAGCTAAGAGAGGGCATGAAAAATGCTTGGCGGGTAGGATAAAAGAAAACCCCAAGGCCTTTTACGCGTATGTCAGAAATATGAGGATGACTAGGGGGACCATAGGTCCGGTCAAGGACAATAGCGGGAGACTGTGTGTTGAGCCGGAAGAGATAAGTGAGGTTTTGAATGAGTACTTCTCTTCGGTATTTACGAATGAGAAGGGGTGTATTACTGAAGAGGACGGTGGGAAGCAGACTGGTAAGCTCGAGGAAGTGCTCGTTAGGAGGGAAGATGTGTTGGGGTTTTTGAATAACTTGAAGATAGACAAGTCTCCCGGGCCTGACGGGGTATATCCAAGGATGTTATGGGAAGCAAGGGATGAAATTGCAGAGCCGCTGGCAATGATCTTTTCATCTTCTCTGCTGACGGGGGTGGTACCAGGTGATTGGAGGGTGGCAAATGTTGTGCCCCTGTTCAAGAAAGGGAATAGGAACAACCCTGGGAATTACAGGCCAGTTAGTCTTACTTCGGTGGTAGGCAAGTTGATGGAAAAGGTGCTGAGGGATAGGATTTCTGAGCATCTGGAAAGACACTGCTTGATTCGGGACAGTCAGCACGGTTTTGTGAGGGGTAGGTCTTGCCTCACAAGCCTGATTGAATTCTTTGAGCAGGTGACCAAGCAAGTGGATGAGGGTAAACCAGTGGATGTGGTGTACATGGATTTTAGTAAGGCATTTGATAAGGTCCCCCATGGTAGACTTATGGAGAAAGTCAGGAGGCATGGGATAGTGGGGAATGTGGCCAGTTGGATTAAGAATTGGCTAACTGATAGAAGGCAGAGAGTGGTCTTAGATGGTAAATACTCAGCCTGGAGCCCAGTTACCAGTGGCGTGCCGCAGGGATCAGTTCTGGGTCCTCTCCTGTTTGTGATTTTTATTAACGACTTGGATGAGGAAGTCGAAGGGTGGGTCAGTAAATTTGCAGATGATACAAAGGTTGGTGGAGTTGTGGATACCGAGGAGGGCTATTGTCGTCTGCAAAGGGACTTGGATAGGTTGCAGTGCTGGGCTGAAAAGTGGCAGATGGAGTTTAACCCTGAAAAGTGTGAGGTCGTCCATTTTGGAAGGACAAACATGAATGCAAAATACTGGGTTAACGGTAGGGTTCTTGGGCATGTGGAGGAGCAGAGAGACCTTGGGGTCTATGTGCATAGATCATTGAAAGTTGCAACTCAAGTGGATAGGGCTGTGAAGAAGGCATATGGGGTGTTAGCGTTCATTAGCAGAGGGATTGAATTTAAGAGCCGTGAGGTGATGATGCAGCTGTACAGGACCTTGGTAAGGCCTCATTTGGAGTACTGTGTGCAGTTCTGGTCGCCTCATTTTAGGAAGGATGTGGAAGCCTTGGAGAGGGTGCAGAGGAGATTTACCAGGATGTTGCCTGGAATGGAGAATAAGTCTTACGAGGAAAGGCTGAACATTCTAGGCCTCTTCTCATTAGAAAGGAGAAGGATAAGGGGTGACATGATAGAGGTTTATAAGATGATCAGGGGAATAGATAGGGTAGACAGTCAGAAACTTTTTCCCCGGGTGGAGCAAAGCGTTACAAGGGGTCATAAATTTAAGGTGAAGGGTGGGAGATATAAGGGGGATGTCAGGGGAAGGTTCTTTACCCAGAGAGTGGTCGAGGCATGGAATGCCTTGCCCGGGGAAGTTGTTGAGTCAGAAACTTTAGGGACTTTCAAAAGGCTTTTGGATAGGTATATGGATAAAGGAGAATGATGGGGTATAGATTAAATTGTCCTTGACAGAGGACAAAGGATCGGCACAACATTGTGGGCCGAAGGGCCTGTTCTGTGCTGTATGTTCTATGTTCTATGTTCTATGTTCTAAATGTTTTCCCTTAGCGGAGGGGTCAATAACTAGGGGCATAGATTTAAGGTAAGGGGCAGGAGGGGATTTGAGGAAAATTCTTTTCATCCAGACAGTGGTTGGAATCTGGAACACACTACCTGAAGGGGTGGTAGAGGCAGGAACCCTCACAACATTTAAGAAGTATTTAGATGAGCACTTGGCCCGTAGCCTTGTATGCTATGTTATGGAAAATGGGATTAGAATAGTTAAGAGCTAGATGGCTGGCACTGACACAATGGACTGAAGGGCCTGTTTGTGTGGTATAACTCTATGACTCTATGACACCAACTAGTGGGAAGGATGTAGAGGAACAAATTTGCAAGGAAATTACAGAGAGGTGCAAAACTCATAGGTAGTTATAATGGGGGAACTTTAATTACCCAAACATAGACTGGGATAATGGTAGTGTAAAGGGCAGTGAGGGGCAAGTGTTCCTAGAGCGTGTTCAGGCAATTTTTCTATAGCAGTATGTTTCTCGTCCAATGGGAAAGGAGGCACTGCCAGACCTTATTGTTGGAAATAATGTGGGCCAAGTGGATCAAGTGTCAGTAGGAGAACATTTAGGGGACAGTGATCATTGTATCATAAGGTTTATGACAATGGAAAAGGACAAAGAACAATCCAGAATAAGAATAACTAACTGGCCGAAAGCCAACTTCAATGGGGTAAGAATGGATCTGGGATGAAAAAATTGCAGTCAAAGGTTGGCAGGAAAAATGGTAGCTGAACAATGGGCTACCTTTAAAGAAGAGATAGTTCGGGCACAGTCAAGATATGTTCCCTGTAAGGGGAAAGGTAGGATAAACATATCCAGAGTTCCCTGGATGGCAAAGGAGGTAGAGATTAAGATAAAGAAGAAAAAGTGTGCTTATGACAGATGCCAGGTAGAAAATACTATTGAGAACCAGGCTGAATAAAGAAGGTTCAGAAGGGAAGTGAAAAATCAAATAAGAGAAGCTAACAGAGAGTATGAAAAGAAACTGGCAGTTAACATAAAAGGGAATCCCAAAGTTGTCTATGGACATAAAAATATTAAAAGGATTAGTGAGGCCAATTAAGGACCAAAAAGGGAGTTTGCGCATAGAAACATAGAAAATAGGAGCAGGAGTAGGCCATTCGGCCCTTCGAGCCTGCTCTGCCATTCATTATTATCATGGCCGATCATCCAACTCAGTAACCTGTTCCTGCTTTCGCCCCATATCCTGCATGGAGGCAGAGGGCATAGCTGAGGTATTAAATGAATGCTTTGCATCTGTCTTTATTAAGGAGGAAGATGCAACCCAGGCAATGGTGAAAGAGGATGTAATTCAGACACTAGAAGGATTTAAAATTGATAAGGTGGAGGTATTGGATAGGCTGTCTGTACTTAAAATGTCCTTTTGAAGTTCTACACTAAAAGGCACCAGGACTGGATGAGATGCATCCAAGGATACTGAGGGAAGTGAAAGTGTAAATTGGGAGGCACTTGCCATAATTTTTCAGTCTTCCTTAGACTCAGGGGTGGTGCCAGAGGACTGGAGAATTGCAAACGTTACACCATTGTTCAAAAAAGTGTGTAAAGATATGCCCAGCAACTACAAGCAGTCAGTTTAACTTTGGCGGTGGGAAAAATTCTAGCAAGAATAATTCGGGACAAAATTAATTATCAAATGGACAAATGCAGATTAATTAAAGAAAGCAAGCATGGATTTCTTAAGGGAAATCATGTTTAACTAACTTGCTCAACTTTTTTTTGTGGAGGTAACAGAGAGGATTGATGAGGGAAATGCTGTTGATATGGTGTACATGGATTTCCAAAAGGCGTTTGATACAGTGCTTCACAACAGACTCGTGAGCAAAGTTATAGCTCATGGAATAAATGGGACAGTAGCAACATGGATACAGATATGGCTGAGTGACAGGAAACAGAGTAGTAGTTAATGGATGTTTATCGGGCTGGAGGAAGGTTTGTAGTAGAGCTCCCCAGGGTTCAGTGTTGGACCCCTGCTTTTCCTGATATATATTAATGACCTAGACCTTGGTGTACATGGCACAATTTCAAAGTTTGCAGTTGATACGAAACTTGGAAGCATTGTGAACTGTGAGGAGGATAGTGTAGAACTTCAAAAAGACATAGACAAGTTGGTGGAATGGGCAGACAGGTGGCAGATGAAGTTCAATGTGGAGAAATGTGAAGTGATACATTTTGGTAGGAAGAGCATGGAGAGACAATATAAAATCAACGGTACAGTTCTAAAGAGTGTGTAGGAGCAGAGAGTGCATATGTGCATAAGTCATTGAAGGTGGCAGGACAGGTTGAGAGCGCAGTTAATATAGAATACAGTATCCTGGACTTTATTGATAGGGGCATAGAGTACAAGAGCAAGGAAGTTATGTTGAACTTGTATAAGACACTAGTTTGGCCTCAGCTGGAGTATTGCGTCCAGTTCTGGGCATCGCACTTTCGGAAGGATGTTAAGGTGTTGGACAAGGTGCGGAAAAGATTCACGGGAATAGTTCCAGGGATGAGGAACTTTAGTTATGTGGATAGGTTGGAGAAGTTGGGACTGTTTTCCTTAGAGATGAGATGGCAGAGAGGAGATTTGATGGAAGTATTCAAAATCGTGAAGGGTCTGGACAGAGTAGATAGGGAGAAACTGTGCCTACTCATGAAAGGATAGAGAACGAGAGGGCACAGATTTAAAGTAATTAGTAAAAGAAGCAAAAGTGACATGAGGAAAAAATTTTTAATGCAGCAAGTGGTTACGATCCGGAATGCACTGCCTGAGTGTCTGATGGAGGCAGGTTCAGCTGAAGCATTCAAAAGGGAATTAGCCAGTTATATGAAACAGAAGAATGTTGAGCGTTATGGGGAGAAGATGGGGGAGTGACACTTTGTGAAATGCTCATTAGGAGAGCCAGTGCAGACACGATGGGCTGAATGGCCACCTTCTGCACTGTAACAATTCTGTTATTCTGTGATTCTTTTGTTTTGAGGAGAGGCACATTTGAAGGGGAGGGGGACAGTACCTGAGGAGAGGAAACCATTAGCAATATCAGCTAACATGGGCCCAGGAAGGTGAGTTGGGCGGTCAACAGTTTGGTGAGAATAGTGTTGAGGGAGCAGGAAATGGATCTCATGGACAAGATGACCTTGGAGACAGCAAGGCAAGAAATGGAATAGAATCTAGAGAAACACACAAGTTCGGGGCTAGGGCAATGGGAAACTTTGGGGACGTTTGGGCTGGTGGACGAGGAGAAGGGAGCAAGTGGTTGAGGCAGCGGAATGGATGGTCTTGATCTTTGTGACAAAGACGTCCATGAGCTCTTTGCACTGTTGTTGAAGGTGAGGATGGAAGAGGCACGTAAGTGTTGTTTAAGAAGGTGATTTTTGTGGGAGAGGTCAAGGTGATCTTTGCATTCCAGGATGACCTTTAAATAGTGAATAGATTTAACAAAGGAAAGCAGGATGCAACAGTGCTTTATGTGGTTCAGCCAGATCTGGAGATGAATGGTTAAACCAATTGTCTGTTATAGACGCTCAAGTCTGCATTCCTTGGACTTAAGGGAGCGGAGATGAGAGGTATACCAGGAGAATGATTAGCCTAAGGGAGTAATGTTTTCAAGCGGCAAAGGGCATCAAATGTGCTGGGGAAAGTATGATTTAACAATAAAACCTTCCAGGGAAGCTCAAAACTTGACCTTATTAAGCGGCAAAGACTGACAAGAAGTCCCCAGCTGTGCATCAACAGCACCTGGTATTGTTTTTTTTGAGATCCGGAACATTAAGTCATGCCTTGTTAATCTGACACACTCAATAACGGAGCCAGCTTGCCTGTGACACACACCCGACAAGACAGGATGGAAGAAGATGCTCCCTATTATTAATGACATCCTCACACTCAATGTTAAATACTTCCCGCCAGTCTAGTTTTTATGTAAGTTATGCCAATTCTTATTTGCATGCAAAGTAATCGAACTTGACAGGCTGAAGCCCAAGAAACGGATCAGCTTGTTTGAAATTTGTCTCCATTTGTGTTATTTGATACAACGAATGTGCCTGCAGACAATGAAGAGATTATTTTTAAGCCCCTCCCCCACCAAACCACCCCCTGTTTATCTTTCTGATTTCTTTTCAAGTTTTAACTTTATTGCTCTGGATGTTGCAGTTTTATGGCTTCAATCCATCCACACACTTTATAGAGGACTTACAAATGTAATTACTCATTGGATACGGTTATGCTGCCACACGAATTGGTGGCTTCTCTCAGGAAAGGCTTTCTGAGCATGTTGTTAGTGTTCAGTAAGATCTAAATAACATTTGCCTTGAGGATTTGAGTCTTTTGAATGCGTTGTTAAACCAACATCCAGACTGTCCCCTCAGGTGGACGTAAAAGATTCCGTGGCACTATTCTGAAGAAGAGCAGGGAGTTATCTTTGATGTTTTGGGACAATATTTATCCCTCAATCAACATCAAGAAAACAGATTATCTGGTCATTATCACATTGCTGTTTGTGGGAGCTTGCTGCGTGCAAATTGGCTGCCATTTATCCTACTTTACAATAGTGACTGTACTTCAAAAGTACTTAATTGGCTGTAAGGCACTTTGGGATGTCCTGAGGTTGTAAAAGTTTCTGTATTAATGCAAGTCTTTCTTTCTTTCTCTTTTCACGTAATTTAGGCCAATGCAGTCCTTCATTGTTACCAAGTTTCGTTCACCCACTGGCTTGAGCTCACTGACCTGTAGTGGCTCCCAATCTGGCAATGCCTCAATTTCAAACCCCCTTTGAAATCTGCCACTCTGACCAAGCTTTTGGTCACCTGTCCTAACATCTCTTTCTGCAGCTCAGTGTTCGATAACATTCCTGTGAAGTGCCTTGGGACCTTTTGCTACATTAAAGGTGCTATATAAATATACGGTGTTGTTGTTACCACTTCATAGTATTGGGCTAAGTCTGCTTTTCATGGCCAGCTACTAGGGAAGATCTGGTGTGACATTTCTGGTTCTGGTACTGACGAATAACCCAAAGATTGTGAGTTCAAATGCCACTCGGGCAAGTTGTGAAATTGAATTTAATAAAGTTGGAAATTTAGATTGGACGCATGAAAAATGAATGACTGGAATGCTGTAAAAGCCCAACTGGTCCATTAAATAAGGGCACATACTCCCCTGCACACAATTAGGTTTGCTCTATGTGCTTGACACTTTATATTTCTAGCGTTGAAATGTAAATGTTGACTTGTAGATGTCACACACATCCCAGGAACAAATAATAGTCAAAGTGTTAAACGGCCTATGTAGCATGGCACCAAGATGTTACAATAACAGACAGCTGTTAATTGGAGCCCGGAATTGAAGTGCTAAATGGTGATTTGGTTTTATATAAGAGTGACTGCACTTCAAAAGTAATTCATTGGTAGCAAATCTTTGAGACACCCTGAGAATGTGGCAAGGCGCTCTATAAATACAACTTAAATTGCAGTTTTTAATTTAGCAACTTCTGTCTGCATGTGACAATGGGCTAAAGAAGCAAACATCTGTTCACATCAGTGAATGAATGACCCACCAAGATCTGCGGAAATCTGTCCCTCTACAGTGAGTCCAATTCATGGGTCCTGCACAGCTGAAGCACTGTCACTAAAAGGCTTCAAAGAAGGAATATGCATTTATGTTGTGCCTTTTGCAGTCTCAGCATGTCCCAATGCACTTTAACAGACAATGAAGTATTTTGGAAGTATAGATACTCTGGTCATGCAGGAAACAAGGCAGCCAATTTAAGCACAGCAAGCTCCCACAAATAGCAATGAAGTAAGCAACCAGTTGTTCTGATTCTTGTGTCAGTTGAAGAATAAATGTTGGCCAGGACAATGGGGAGAACTTCCCTGCTCTTCATTGGATAGTGCCATGGGACATTTTACATTCAACCCAAGAGAAAGGGCCTTTGTCTACTGTCTCATACGACAAACGATAAGCAGGTATAAGCTTAATGTGACAAAACAATAGAGAGACATGCATTTAAATTGACTGTCGCATTTCCTACATTACAACAGTTACTACATTTAAAAAGCACTTCATTGGCTGTAAAGTGTTTTGGGACATCCTGAGGTCATGAAAGGCTCTATATAAATGCAAGTTCTTTCTTGATCAGAGATTCTATCTAGCGGGAGAAAATGGAAGGTTTATTGGAATCCTGAATAATATTCTGGCAGTGCATGTAACACATGACCCTTTTGTGGGTGGTGTGTTGATGGGTTAGACAAACCTGATGCTGCCCACTTCTGGAAATCATGATCCATTGAAACCTCGTTCTGCTAATTTGCAGGATTCACTGCTTATTAGTGCTAGACAATTCACAGCCTGGCAAGCATTAACTTTACCAGTCATTGGGATCTAAAAAATGGCATCCTGTGGGATTGAATGCCATTTGGCACCATTCCAAGCCCAGTAAAGCCTGTAGATCATTGGGATTGGACCTCCTGATCTTGGCCACCAAAGGAACTCACTACCCACTAGTATCAAGTCATCCTTGCTCTGACAGCTGATTAGACTCCCATAGGAAAGTACTGTGCCAACCTCAAGGAATTCTATGGCCTTTTGGCATCACAATCCTCATCCTTGTCAGTGCAATTCCCATCTGTTCATTTGCTGTTGAAACATGGCTGCATAGGGAGACTGATTTTGAGGAACGTGCTGCATCTTTTACATTATTTATTCTGTTTTATTACTTTTGCCTTCCATTTGTAAACTGTGAGGTTTTATGTTTTGTTTATATTATTAATCATATTCCTTCTGACATTGTTGGTGAGGCTTCACTTGTAATGAGCTGATCTGGGCTATGTTGAGTTGCAGCCCTGTTTCAGGCTTTCAATAAATAGATTTGTGAGCATTTTTTCTCTCTCTCCCTTCAGACTCTGAGTTATTATATCATCACCCTCAGCTGAATATTAAATTGTCTGCTGTGATTTCTCCAATTATGAGATTGGAGACTAATCATCAAGTCTAAATGTTATGCCCCAAAAGAATGAACCTAATGTTTGTACAAGAGTAAATGGAAGGAAAACTATTTTATCTCTCTTTAGAGATCAGGTTGCATTAGTGATATGATAGTCACTGTGAACAATGTATCTAATAGCTATAAATATATTCTTAATAAGTTGAAGGCAATAAAGATGTGAAATTCAACTCCTTCATGCCCAGTTTTTTGGCACTACGTGTGCCATGTTGCCTCCAAAATGGCATCTATGGTACGTGCGCCTACTTCTGGTGCTAGCCATGTGGGACACAATTTTAATGAGAGCTTGAGCACATGTGCATGGAGTCTTCCATCAGAAGTATGCAGAGTAGGCAAATTTTGAAGTCAACCAGCGTGCGTTAATCAGTGTATAATGTTGATTTGATGCTAGCGCTGCCATTTTAGAGCTCAATGCTCCAGCTAGTGCCCTCTCTCAACCTCATACAGTTGAACATACAGTTCAGCAATAGGATGAACTCTCCCATCAGTGCTATTTAAGGGGACCATCAATTACTTTCACCTTAGTTGCTGATTGATTTCAGCTGGCTGCTGCTGTGATTGTAGAAATGTTTGGTGCTTTCTAGAGTTGTTTAAAGTTGCTAAAAGTTCACAGAGATGGGTGCAGTAGTATGCATGCCCCTTGGGCAATTGTGCGACAGGGAGAATGAGCAGAGGTATTGCAGAGCAGGACAAGCTGCTAGAAGAGGGAGGAGGATTAGAAAGTGGAGAAGAGCTCTCAACTGGAGGACATATCCACCCAGAGTATTCAGGGAGCAATTCACCTACCTCAACCTCAGCGAGGAACTATGTGTCAAGAATTTATGCTTCAGTAAGGACATCCTGCTGCAGCCACAACTGCAGCCTCACAGCAGAATAAGGATGGCATTGCCAGTGGCTGTGAAGGTGACTGTGGCCGCAAACTTTTATGTGTCTGGCACTTTCCAATCTGGCGCAGGTGCTATTAATAACGTCTTTCAGTTTTCCATTCACTGTTGCACAAGGGAGGCGACTGAGCCTCTGTATTCCAAGACAGCTGAATACATTACATTCTCTCTTGCCAGAGAGAAGCAGGTGGAATGAGGATTACAGGGTGCCACTGACTGCACTCACATCATTTTATGGGCTCCGAATGCCAGCTTTGAGATGTACCGCAACCGAAAGGGATTCCATTCCCTCGATGTGTGACCATACTCAGCACACCATGCATGTCATGGCTCGGTATCCTGGCAACAGTCATGATGCCTTCATTCTGCGGCAGTCGGCTGTACCACCTGCTTTTGAGCCACCACAGCAAACTGGTGGGTGGCTACAAGGTAACAAGGGCTATCTGCTGCCCACCTGGCTCATGACTGGTGTATGACCCACGCACACGAGGCCATTGAACTTGTTACCATACAGAATCCAGGTCCTCGGGCTAGACGCCTGGCATTGACCGCAGTGGCTATCTGGTCCCACTGCCTTTGGAAAGCTTGACTGAATGAATGAATTGGGGTAATACATTAGAATGGACTGAGGAGTGGTTAATGGACAGAAAGAGTAGGAATAAACAGGTCATTTTTGGGTGGGCATGCTGTAACCAGGGGGTACTGCAAGGATCAATACTTAGACCTCATCTATTTATAATCTATATCAATGACTTGGATGAAGGGATTGAGTGTAGTGTATCCAACTTGGCTGACCACACAAAATTAGGTGGGAAAATAAGCTGTGAGGAGGGTGCAAAGCGGTTGCAAAGGGATATATAGACAGGTTAAGTGAGTGGGAAAGAACATGGCAAATGGAATATAACGTGGAAAAGTATGAAGCTATCCACTTTGGAGGGAAAATAGAAAAACAGAATTTTTTTTAAATGATGAGAGACAGGAAATGTTGGTATCCAGGGGGATCTGGGTGTCCTTGTACATGAATCACAGAAAGTTAATATGCAGATACAGCAACCAATTAAGAAATCAAATGGTATGTCAGTCTTTATTGCAAAGGGATTGGAGTATTAGGGTAAAGAAGTCTTATTATAGTTATATAGTGTCTTGATGAGACTACACCTGGGGTACTGTGTACAGTTTTGGTCTCCTTACCTATGAAACACTATACTTGCCTTACAGGGAGTGCAACAAAGGATCACCAGGCTGATTCCTGGGATGAAGGATTGTCTTAAAAGGAGAGATTGAGTAGGCTAAGCCTATATTCACAAGAATTTGGAAGAATGAGAAGTAATCTTATTGAAACAGATAAAATTCTTAAGGGGTTTGGCAAGATAGATGCTGGGAGGATGTCCCCTAGCTCGGGAGCGTAGAACTAGGGGTCACAGTCTCAGAATGCGAGGTGTGCGAATCAGGACTGAGATGAAGAGAAATTCCTTCTCTCAAATGATTGTGAACATATGCCAGAGGGCTGTTGATGCTCAGCCCTTTATCCTATTCAAGACAGAGGTCACTAGATTTTTGGTACTAAGGGAATTAAGGATTATGGGGTAACGGAAGCAGGTGAGGTTGAGGTGGGAGATCAGCCATGATCTTATTGAATAGTGGAGCAGGCTTGAAGGACCCAATGACCTACTCCAGTTCCTGTTTATCACATTCTTATGTTTTTATGAATAAAAATAATACAAGTTCCAAAGTTACCCATTCCTCCCTGGTAGACCATAGGTCATGTCTCAAACTGCTCATGCACTGAATCCCAAAATGCCATTTTCTGAAAGAAATATTTTTAATTTGTATTTAAATGAATCAATACTAACTGCTTCACTCTCTCTGTCTAGGGAGCCTGTAACACAGATTGACCATTCACTCACTGAAATATTGCTTCCACTGAATTGTTTTGGATTTACCCATCCTGCTTCAAGCACAGGTCCAGTCCTTTGATTCTAATGTTCCAGCCAATGTGCATTATCTAGTCCCTTTTGAATCTGAAAAACACCAACCAACTGTGGGACCCATGGGACAATGCCATGCCCTCATTGTCGGTGGCAACAGGCTGATTGGTCCTTTGCCAACACTTTGAGTGACACTACTGCCCTGTTCCACTGGGCAGGAGGACTAAAAATCTAGCCCACTATTCTTTCCTTACATATCCATTTTAATGCTTCCCATTACCAGCTTCACCCAGTTTCCAAATGCAATTTCAGCTGTGTTATTTATAAGACACAGAATAAAATAATTATTTTATAATAGTCAATGACAGGTCAATGTCCTTAAAAGCACAATTTGTTCTCATTAATGGTGATAATTTGCTCCTCGTCTCTAAGATGTGAGGGACAGAATAGAAATTAAGGTGTTTATCTTGCAGTTCCTCAGATCCGAAGACGAGGTCTTGGTATTCAGTTTTCTGAGCTATTTAATCTTGGAAGGAACTGTCTGAAAGAGGATTTTGTCAAGATGCATTAGATATTTAATGACACAAGATAAATATGCTGTGCTACTTTAAAGTGAGGAAGAACAGTAGAACAAAGGAGCTTTGGCTAAAACCAGAGAAAGCCAAACTGAGAGTAGATTTAAGGAGGAATATTTCCACAGAAATTGAACACTTTGAGTGGTTTTTTGGTTTAGAGTAGTGGAGGCAGAAATCTTGCATTATACTCAGGGTGCAGTTAGATTATGTAATGAATGGAAGTGTGTAGTTGTGATGTTTTATTCCAAGTAGATAATCAAAGCTGGGCTGAATGTCCTCCCCCCCCCCCCCCCCATATATATCTAATCTTCACATATTAACAGATGATATATCACAGAAGGAGGCCATTCATCCCACCATGTCTATGCTGGCTCTTTGAAAGAGCTAGCCAATTAATCCCGCTCCCATGCTTTTTTTCTATTGCCCTCTAAAGTATTTATCCAATTCCCTTTTGAAATCTGCTTTCACCATCCTTTTAGACATTGTGATCCAATCATAACAACTTGCTGCGTATTTTTTTTTTCTGGTGCCACCTCTGGTTCTTGTGCCAATTATATTAGATTTATGTACTTTGCTTACTGATCCTGTTGCATCATTAAAATACTTCATGATTTTGAACACCATCAGATCTTCCCTTAGCCTCCTGATATAACAATTAAAAAAAAAAATCCAATTTCCCTTTTGTGATAGATGTAGCACAATCATGGGGAATGCATTTACCAACTCACCACATGTCATGCAAAATTGAAAACTTTCCCCATAAGGAGCTAGGAACATAGTAAATCGGAGCAGGAGTAGGTCACTTAGCTGGTCCAGCCTGCTCCGCCATTCAATTAGATCATGGCAGATCATCTACCTCAACACCACTTTCCCACACTATCCCCATATCCCTTGATGTCAAACTGTCAACCTACTCTGGGTGAAAAATAAATCAATGTCACCAGCTATCGCTAGAAACCAGCTTTATGGGCTTCCCTAATGGCCATTGTTACTAATATTACAATGGGGCAAAGTACTAATCCTTACCAGCTAGGGTTTTCAGTTTGTGCTCAGGAAGGGCAGTAGCGAAAGCATGATAATTGGGTTTGGTGCCTGTGTGTTATAGAGAGAGGAGAAGGGAAAAGTGTTCGCCGATGACATAATGCTGTACTGAGGGAGCGCGGTTCTGTCTGAGGTGATGTCTTTTGGATGGGACATTAAACTGAGGACCTGGCTGCACTCTCAGGAGAATGTATAAGATCCCATGGTGCTCTTTTGAAGAAGAGCAGGGGAGTTCTCACCAATATCCTGCCCAAAATATATCCCCTCAAATATCATCACTAAAACTGATTACCTGCTTATATCTCTCATTGCTGCTTGTAGGAGCTTGCTTTATGCATATTGGCTGCTGGGTTTCCTATATTTCAATGGTGACTACACTTCAAAACTACTTCATTGGTTGTAAAGTGCTTTGTGATAGCCTGAGATCATGAAAGACACTATATAAATGCAAGTTGTTTATTTCTTCTGGAATATGTGTGTATGTGTGCATGCATTTGACTGAGTGAGACTTCCATTGTCAAATAGTCTGATAACACTCACTGGCTAAGTCTATCCTTAAAGAATAGGAACTCAGATGAGGCACTGTCACACCATTGCAATTAATGGAAATAAAAAATGGGGGGGGTGGGGTGCAATTTGCAACACAAGCTTTACCCCTGAGTGACAAGTTGAAAAGCTACCCCAGTAAACCCTGGCCCTATCTACATGATGCCTTGGCACTATAAAAAAGAGCAGAGACTTCACCATCTCAACATTCCTCCTTTAACCAAAACTGAACAAAAACATAAATCAGATGTAACCGGTTATTAATCTTCTTCCTGCTTGTGGGAACTTGCTGTGCTCAAAATGGCTGCCACATTTGTTGACATATGGAAATAATTAATTCCAGAGATATGTTCTGACAGGTTTTGATAGACTAAATAGGGAGGAACCTTTCACTGGCGGGAGGGTTGGTAATCAGAGGGCACAGATTTAAGGCAAAAGAACTAGAGGGGAAATGAGAATTTTTTATATGCAGCATGTTGTTATGAGCTGGAATGCGCTGCCTGAAAGGGCGGTGGAAGCAGATTCAATAGTAACTTTCAAAAGGGAATTGAATATACACCTGAAAAGGAAAAAAAAAACATGTCAGGTTTAGGGGAAACAGGGGTGGGACTCATTGGATAATTCTTCCAAAGAATTGGCATGGGGACAATGGGCTGAATGGCCTCCTTCTGTGCTTTATGATTCTATGATTTTTAAGATATGCCGATGAGATGCTTCAGAGTCATTTCAAAAGGTACTAAATAAACACAAGTCCTTTTGCATCCTCCGCACACAAAATTACACTGGTCTACTTAAAAAATACACTTGAAAAACCAATGTGCCATTTATGAAGAAATATATATTTATATGTTGGGAAGTCTACGACCTGGTGCTTCTAACTGTTGCCTAATTCAATTTTATTGAGACTTAGTGACGAGAGAGATGGGTCGTTACAAGCACTCTAGTCAAATATTGATGCCTTGCCATCGCTGCTATTGCACTAAGTGCAGATTCCAGCCAAAATGTCAAATATAGATTCTATGTGGTCAGCCAGGACATCAATCAGCAGTTACTTTCCCTCCACTAGATGAAATGATGCTGTCTTTTTGAATGTCACTGGGAAGTTACTTGCATCAGAGAAACACATTTTGGTTAAGTTCATACTGCTAGATTAGGTTTGGAAGCATAATGCCCCTCTGAAAATTCAATCGGAACTCATGGCTGGAAATGTGGCTGGGTAATATTATTTCCAACAAGTTAATGCTTATGTTAAAGGTGAGACATAAGGAATTTGACAAAAAATGTGCTTGTACAATACTACTGTCCAAAACCCTTTCTAGGCTTGAAGCCTTAACATAAATGATAAATTATCTAACAGTAGCTCATGTGACCTCATATAGTCATCATTCAAATAAATTTAGGCTCTCTAATATCTCACCCAAGTGTCCAAATTGTGATCTTAGACAGCCGATTATTCAACTGTAGCAGGCATCACTGCTGCACCTGATATTGGCCTCATCAGACATTGTTAGCCATTCAGTCAGGGAAATCGATTTCTGAAAATTTAGTTGTCAAAGGATATTAAAGGTCTATGACCATGTACCTATATTATCCTTCAACAGCAATTAGAAACATCAACTGGAGCTGATTATTCTTTTCCCCGCTCCGAGGCCATTGCATCAGTTCGATTGCTGCCTGCGGTGAGATCCGCCAATTTGATACAGACCTGGGATTTGCTGGCTTGTATTATATGGGGTACTGTCCATATTCTTTGGACTCTCCTTCAATATATTCCATCATCCGTCTCTACCAGTACTGATGTACTTACTTTCACCCCTTAAGAAAGAAAGACTTGCATTTATGTAGCATCTTTCACAATCTCAGGACACCCCCAAGCATCTTACAGCCAATCAAGCATTAATGAAGTTGTGATGTGGGAAACAGCAGCCAATTTGCATACAGCAAGGCCCCACAAAAAGCAATGTGATAATGACTAGATAATCTTTGAGTTAGGTGTTTGTTGAGGGACTCTCCTGCTCAAATAGTGCTGCAGGATCTTTTATAACCAGCTGAGAAGGCAGGGAGTGTCTCAGTTTAATATCTCATCCAAAGAACAGTACATCCAACACTACAGCATTCCCTCGGTACTGCAATGGCGTATCAACCAAGAGCTTTATGCTCAAGCATCTGAAGTGAGACTTACAACTTTCAGACTCAGAGCCAAGAGTGCTACCAACTGAGCCACAGCTCTCACCCCAGGTTGGGTGCATGGCTTATGGCAGATTACGTTGACCGAGAAGAACCATCTCTTTGGACTCAAAATATCCAATCTGAAAATTGAACTTATACTTCCCTCTATTTGATTGGAAATGCAACTTTTAGCCAACCCATCAAGGAAATTGATTTTTGCAAATTAACTTGTTACAGGATGTTCTAGGCCTGTGATCATGTCCCTATATTAAGTCGGGTTGGTAAAGCTGCTGGCTTGAGTGAAAGAATTGAAATAAGGCAGCCACAATGTTAATGGGTGGCTGTTGGGGAACAGAATGGTGATGCGATAACTTTTTGTTGTAGCTTTAATACTTTTTAAGTAATTTTTGGACATACAGTATATATAATTTCAATTGGTAAGAGTTGGTGCGTGAACTGGATATATTCATAATGATTCAGTGGGACTATTCCTTTGTTGGATCCAGCCATGTTATTGCTGACCTGGTCCATTAATGCTGAAGCAGGATTCCAAAAGTGGGAAACCATTCAGTGCCTTGATGGGATGAGAATTCCAGCAAATGTTCCACAGGAGACCAGTGTGGAGCTGGAGAACATTTGATTAATGCCATCAATGCCATGTACCAGGGTACATGGTAGTGTCACGCACACAAGAAGTGCAATGATACAAATTATGGACTAAATCTGAAGAGTGTCACGAAAACATGCTAGGTTGAATGATGATTTTTTAATCTACCAGCTGGAAAGTTGAATATTAAACTGGTGGAGATGAGCCACTCAACCCTTACAAGATTCAAACTCCCTCTGCTGACTGTGAGCACTAAGGCATATTCCCTTTTTTTTTAAGCATATTCCCTGCTGCAGACTGTAGTGATCAGTGGTTTAATTGATCTGTGTTTGATTGTATTAGTCTGTTCGCCGATCGATGCTCACTGTGCATAATGACTTAAGCCTGACGGGGGAGCTATTGTGGCAAGAGAGCATTCCGGAAAGAAAAGACAGAAACTTCCTTCAGCTACACAGTAGTGAACTTTCCAGAAAGAACAGACAGATATCTCTCGTGAAGGAATTCAGTCACATTGCTGTCTCTCAGAGAAACACTGAAACAGTGTCCACCTCTTCAAACTAGAAGCCTCAGGACCACCGAATTCAGCCTGAAACCAACTGAGTCACCAGCCTCCACAGACTGTACACCCCCTTTATTTCTCTGGACTCTAATTCGACCAATCTATCCTTCCCCACTCAGTAACCTATTTGTCTGTGTGTGTGTGTGAAAGTTGGAGTGTATTTTGCTATTTTTACCTAGATCAGTTTAAGTATAATAAAGTTAACTTCTTCGTTTGTTGAACTCAAGGAAACCTGTCTGGGTGGCTCTTTTTATTATTACAGCACATAAACAAGTTAAACACTCACTGAATTAACAAGTATATCAACTTAAAAAGGAAATAAATCTGCTGTGGAGAGGGAAGGAGGGGAGCCCTTCGACCCCTCCTCACTCAATCACAACAAGAGTTACAAAAATTGACTTTGTCTTTTGAAAAATGGCCCTTGCTTTTAAAAATTGAACAATGCTCCAAAATGACTACCAATGAAAAAATGGCTTGGCCTTTGGATATTCAAACTGTCAGACAGGGACAAAAGAAAATCTTCAAAGCTAAGAGGTGTCAATTGCACCATCCTACCCCCATCCTAAAACATTCCAGAATTGAATGTCTTCTGAAACTAAGAAGCTGTGAAGTAGTCACACACTGGGCCATTGTGTGATGTCCATGGGGAAGAGACCAAAGCGTCTCCTACCAGGAGGTAATAAGTAAAATAGCTTAAAAAGCAGCCGAGAGAGAAACACCCCAGAAGAAAAAAAAAGCAACACTGAGAGGCTTGCTTCCAGGAAACCAGAAGGCACATGCCCTGCTTTAGAATTCTGCATATACAGCAGTGAACTAGAAGTGATCCACTGACTTCAACTAAACTTTCAAACAAGAGAGAAATCTACAATCGCCTCAGGCCTGCAACCAACAAGAACTCAATTTTTAAGAGAATTCAGCAGGTTTACCATGTCCTTCCCCTGAAACCTACCCCCACTGATAATTGCTTGCCCATTTTTCCCTCTTGTGTGTGCGTGTGTGAGCGAATGCGTGAGTGGACACGGTTGCAAAAATTTTGGGATAAGGCATATCGATCAATAAACAATTGATTTTCTGTTTTAAACCTACAAGAAAACCTGTCGCTGTCTCTTTATTTGAGAAATAAACCACCAAGGGGTTGAAACCGAATAAAATCTGCAGTCAGGTGGGTGTTGAACAGTGGGAACCACCTAAACCTCACCACATGGCCACAACAAATTGGGGGCTTGTCTGGGATCTGAACTGCCAATCAAATGAGAGATTTGTCCTAAAAGTGTTGGGACCCTTGCTCCTCCTGATATATATTAATGACCTGGACCTTGTTGTACAGGGCCCAATTTCAAAGTTTGCAGATGATACGAAACTTGGAAGCATTGTGAACTGTGAGGAGGATAGTGTAGAACTTCAAAAAGACATCGAGAGGTTGGTGAATGGGTGGACAAGTGGCAGATGAAGTTTAAGTTGGAGAAATGTGAAGTGATTCATTTTGATAGAAAGAACATGGAAAGACAATATAAAATAAAGGGTACAATTCTAAAGGGGGTGCAGGAGCAGAGGGACTGGGTGTAAATGTGCACAAGTCGTTGGTTGAGAGAATGCTTAATAAAGCATATAGTATCCTGGGATTTATTAATAGGGGCATAGAGTACAAGAGCAAGGAGGTTATGTTGAACTTCTATAAGACACCAGTTTGCCCTCAGCTGGAGTATTGCGTCTAGTTCTGGGTGCCGCACTCCGGTAAAGATATGAAAGCATTGGAGAGAGTGCAGAAAAAATTCATGAGAATAATTTCAGGGATGAGGAATTTCAGTTATGATGTTGGAGAAGTTAGAGCTGGTTTCCTTGGAGAAGAGAAGGCTGAGAGGTGATTTGATAGAGGTATTCAAAATCATGAGGGATCTGGACAGAGTCGATAGGGAGAAACTGTTCCCACTCATTAAAGGATTGAGAACGAGAGGGCACAGATTTAAAGTAATTGGTAAAAGAAGCAAAAGCGACATGAGGAAAAACTTTTTCATGCAGCGAGTGGTTAAAGTCTGGAATGCACTGCCTGAGAGTGTGGTGGAGGCAAGTTCAATCAAAGCATTCAAAAGGGAATTAGACTGTTATCTGAAAAGGAAGAATGTGCAGGGCTACGGGGAGAAGGCAGGGGAATGGCACTAGGTGAATTGTTCTTTCACAGAGCTGGTGCAGATACGATGGGCCGAATGGCCTCCTTCTGTGCTGCAACAATTCTGTGATTTTGTGATTCTGTGAAAACTGACCCCAGGGGAACTCCACTACAAACCTTCCTCCAGCCCGAGAAACAACCATTAACCACTACTCTTTGTTTCCTGTCACTCAGCCAATTTCATATCCATATTGCTACTGTCACTTTTATTCTATGAGCTATAGCTTTGCTCACAAGTCGGTTGTGTGGCATTTAATTAGGTGGTAGAGCTCGTGGGATTGGAAGGTGCTGTCAAAGGAGGCCTGGCGAATGCTGCAGTGCATCTTGTAGATGGTACACTCAAGGCAGTGTGCTCCAGTGGCGGAGGAAGTGATTATTTAAGGTGGTGGATGGGATGCCAATCAAGCGGGCTGCTTTTATTGTATGGTGTTGAGGTTCTTGAGCATTGTTAGCGCTGCACTGATCCAGACAAGTGGAGAGTGTTCCATCACACTCCTGACTTGTGCCTTGTAGATGGTGGACAGGCATTGGGGAGTCAGGAGCTGAATTACTCGCTGCAGAATTTCTAGTCTCTGACCTGCTTTTGTAGCCACAGTAGTAATGTGGTTGGTCCAGTTAAGTTTCTAGTCAATGGTAACCCCAAGGATTTTGATGGTGGGGGATTCATTGATGGTAATGCCATTGAACAACCAGGAAAGATGGTTAGATTCTCTCTTGTTGGAGATGGTCATTACCTGGCACTTGTGTGGCGGGAATGTTACTCGACGGATGTGATAACTTTCTGGCTTAGATTTTAAATTGAAATCTTGTTTGTCTACTTGTTCAGGTAGATGTACAATATTCTGGGTAATAAAACAAGGGATTTTTCCTCGTGTCCTGGCCAACATTCATCCTTCAACCAACACCATCAATGCAGAGTAACTCGCCATTTATCTGAGTTGCCTTTTGTGGGTTTTTACCGCATACAAATTGGCTTCCATGTTTACACTTTGGAACTAATTCTTTGGCTGTGATGTGCTGTGGGATGTCCTGAGGATGTAAAAAGCACTATATAAATTTTTTAATCACTGTTTGTAGGAAGAAATGCTTCCTGATTATGCCCCCTTGCCCTGAAGTCATGGACTAACTTGAAACAGTGCTCTTGATTTAACTGTACTATTCCATATAATGTTTTCCAATGATAGCTTGTTGAATTAAAACCCTATTGTCTTCAGAGTTCTCATAATGATTGTACAGACAGATCTACTGCTTTAGTACACTTTAACTGCTCAGTGATTTTCCTTTCTTAGCTGATATGAGCAGCCCAGTGTTAAGTGCATGGGGAAATAAATGGGTTCTAAGAATATCAAAGTATTAGCTTAATTAGATTGTCTGATTAGATCACAGTTCTGGTTGAAGAGTGTTCAGCAACCGTATTTGATTCGATTGCTAAACACTCAAGTCCCAGCGGCAACAGGTTGTGGAATTGAATCACAAAAATGCCATTTTGACTGAGTGTGGCATCAAGGAGACCCAGTAAAATTGGAAGTCAATTGGAATTGGGGGAAATCTATCCGCTGGATGGAGTCATATCTAGCACAATGAAAGATGGTTGTAGTTGTTGGAGGTCAATCATCCAAAATTGGCTTAATGGCGTGAAAATGTGGGCCTACTATTCAGTGTTGGGTTCAGGGAGCCAGCACCAAATGTAAACATGGGGTCCTGGCTCAGGACCTCTGACCACAATTACAGAAATATGAAAAATAAAGGTGCCTAAAGTTTATCGTGAGGGGAATTGAATAAAAAAGTAGGGAGGTTATGATTCAGCTGTACAGGGCATTGGTGAGAACACATCTGGAGTACTGTGTACATCTTTATATGTTTCATCAGTGACCTTCCCTCCATGATAAGGTCAGCAATGGGAATGTTCTTTGATCATTGCACTGGTATTGCACTGTTGATCAGGGAGTCAATTACTGCAATAAGGAGGGATGATATCTTAGAAGGTTCCTCAAATAAGACCATATGGGTAGAACTTAAAACAAAAAGGGGGCAAACACTTGGCTGGGAGTTTACTACAAGCCTCCAAACAGTCAGGAAGAGATAGAGGAGCAGATATGCAGGCAAATCGCAGAGAGGTGTAAAAATAATCGGGTAATAATAGTAGGGGATTTCAACTTACCTAATATCAACTGGAATAGTCTTAGTGCAAACGGCTTAAAGGGGGCAGAATTCTTAAAATGCATACAGGAGAGCTTTTTGAGCCAGTACGTAGAAAGTCCTACAAGTGAAGGGGCAGTACTGGACCTAATCCTAGGGAATGAAGCTGGACAAGTGGTAGAAGTGTCGGGGGGGAGCATTTCGGAGATAGTGACCATAACTCTGTAAGATTTAAGGTAGCTATGGAACAGGACAAAGACGGACTGGAAATAAAGGTACTGAATTGGGGGAAGGCTGATTTCAGTATGATAAAACAGGATCTGGCCAAAGTGGACTGGAAGCTGCTACTTGTAGGAAATTCTACATCAGCCCAGTGGCAGTCATTCAAAGAGGAAATAGTGAGAGTTCAGAGCCAACATGTACCCCCTAAGGTGAAGGGTAGGATCAACAGGTCCAGGGAACCCTGGATGTCAAGGGATATAGAGGATTGGATCAGGAAAAAAAAGGAGGCTTATGGCAGATTCAGAGCGCTGAAAACAGCAGACGCCCTAGAGGAGTATAGAAAGTGTAGGGGGGTATTTAAAAAAGTAATTAGGAGAGCGAAGAGGTGACATGAAAAAACACTGGCAGGCAAGATAAAGGAAAATCCTAAGGCATTTTATAAGTATATTAAGGGTAAGAGGATAAGCAGGGAAAGAGTAGGGTCCATTAGGGACCAAAGTGGCAATGTGTGTGCGGAGCCGGAAGATATAGATGAGGTTTTAAATCATTACTTTTCATCTGTGTTCACTATGGAGAAGGACGATGTAGGTGTAGAGATCATGGAGGGGATTGTGATGTACTTGAACATATTAGTATTGAAAGGGAGGAAGTATTAGCTGTGTTAGCAGGCTTAAAAGTGGATAAATCCCTAGGCCCAGATGAGATGTATTCCAGGCTGTTATGTGAGGCAAGGGAGGAGATAGCAGGGGCTCTGACACAAATTTTCAAATCTTCTCTGGCCACAGGAGAAGTACCAGAGGACTGGAGGACAGCAAATGTGGTACCGTTATTCAAGAAGGGCAGCAAGGATAAACCAGGTAAGTACAGGCCGGTGAGTCTAACATCAGTGGTAGGGAAACTACTGGAAAAATTTGTGAGGGACAGGATTAATCTCCACTTGGAGAAGCAGGGATTAATTAGGGATAGTCAGCATGGCTTTGTCAGGGGGAGATCATGTCTAACTAACTTGATTGAATTTTTCGAGAAGGTGACTAGATGTGTAGATGAGGGCAAAGCAGTTGATGTAGTCTACATGGACTTCAGTAAGGCTTTTGATAAGGTCCTGCATGGGAGATTGGTTGAGAAGGTAAGAGCCTATGGGATCCAGGACAATTTGGCAAATTGGATTCAAAATTGGCTTAGTGGCAGGAGGCAGAGGGTGATGGTCGAGGGCTATTTCTGCGAGTGGAAGCCTGTGACCAGTGGTGCACCGCAGGAATCGGTGCTGGGACCCTTGTCGTTTGTAGTGTACATTAATGATTTAGACGTGAATATAGGAGGTATGATTAGTAATTTTGCGGATGACGCGAAAATTGGTGGTGTCGTAAATAGTGAGGAGGAAAGCCTTAGATTACAGGACGATATAGATGGGCTGGTAAGATGGGCAGAGCTGTGGCAAATGGAATTTAATTCTGAGAAGTGTGAGGTGATGCATTTTGGGAGGACTAACAAGGCAAGGGAACATATAATGGGTGGTAGGACACTAGGAAGTACAGAAGGTCAGAGGGACCTTGGTGTGCTTGTCCATAGATCACCGAAGGCAGCAGCACAGGTAGATAAGGTGTTTAGGAAGGCATATGGGATACTTGCCTTTATTAGCCGAGACATAGAATATAAGAGCAGGGAGGTTATGATGGAGCTGTATAAAACACTGGTTAGGCCACAGCTGGAGTACTGTGTACAGTTCTGGTCACCACATTATAGAAAGGATGTGATTGCACTGCAGAGGGTGCAGTGGAGATTCAGCAGGATGTTGCCTGGGCTGGAGTGTTTCAGCTATGAAGAGAGGCTGAAAAGGCTCGGGTTGTTTTCCTTAAAGCAGAGAAGGCTGAGGGGGGACATGATTGAGGGATACAAAATTATATGGGGCATTGATAATTAGATAGGAAGAAGCTTTTTCCCTTAGTGGAGGCATCAATAACCAGGGGGCATAGATTTAAAGTAAGAGGCAGGAGATTTAGAGGGGATTTAAAGAAAAATTATTTCACCCAGAGAGTGGTTGGAATCTGGAACACACAACCTGAAGAGGTGGTAGAGGCAGGAACCCTTACAACAATTAGGAACTATTTAGATGAGCACTTGAAATGCCATAGCATACAAGGCTACGGGCCAAGTGCTGGAAAATTGGATTTGAATAGGTCGGTGCCTGATGGCCAGCATAGACATGATGGGCCGAAGGGCCTGTTTCTGTGCTGTATGACTTTATGACTCTATGTTCAGTTCTATTTATGACTCCTCAGATAATGAAACAATCCGTGCCCGCATGCAACAAGACATGGATAACATTCAGACTTGGGCTGATAAGTGGCAAGTGACATCCCATCCCATACAAGTGTCAGGTAATGATCATCTCCCACAAGACAGGTTACAACCATCACCTCTTGACATATTGATGGTATTACCAATGTTGAATCCCCCATCAACATCCTAGAGGCACCATTGACCAGAAACTTAACTTGGACAGCCGTATAAATACTGTGGCTGCAAGAGCAGGTGAGAGGCTGGGAATTCTGCGGTGAGTGACCTACGTCCTTACTTTCTAATGCTTATCCACCACCTACAAGGCACAAGTCAGGAGTGTAACGAAATACTCTCCATTTGCCTGGATGGGAGCAGCTCCAACAGCACTCAGGAAACTCGACACCATCCAGGACAAAGCTGCCTGTTGGGCAAGATGCACTGCAGCAATGCACCAAGGCTCCTTAGACAGCATCTTCCAAACCCTCGACCGCTACCACCTAGAAGGACAAAGGCAGCAGATGCATGAGAACACCACCACCTGAAACTTCCCTTTCAAGTCACACACCATCCAGGCTTGAAAATATCAGAGTTCCTTTGTTGCTGGGTCAAAATTCTGAAACTTTCTAACTAACAGCACTGCGGGCGTACCTTCACCATACAGACTGCAGCGGTTCAGGAAGGGGGTTCGCCACTTCTGAAGAGAAATCAGGGATGGACAATAATTGTTGGCCTTGCCAGTGACTCCCATATTCTGAGAATGAATAAAACAAATTGGTGTTCAAGTGATTTAATTGCAACCAAAATGATTGGTTTATTCTTCCTAGATATAAAAGTTGTCCCACTGTTAACACGAATATCTTAATCAATCATTTATGTAGTTTTTCTCAGGACCAGTTTATCAGGAATCCATATCAACACATGCTGTGCCATGGACCTACCTTCCATGAACAGACTACAAGCATCAGGAGATCAGTGAAAGAAATAGTACCATGCACATCCTCAGTGCATCACAAAGTGCTTTGTAGCCAATTAACTACTTTTGGAGTGTAGTAACATGTTTTGGATGCAAAGGTAGAAGTTAATTATGGGAAGCATGGCTCCCCCAATAGTAATGAGATACATTACTAGTTAATTGTCAGAGATGTGTTTTTTTTTTAATTCATTCATGGGATGTAGGCATCACTGGCCAGGCCAGCATTTATTGCCCATCCCTAATTGCCCTTGAGAAGGTGTTGGTGAGCTGCCTTCTTGAACTGCTGCAGTCCATTTGGGGTCAGTATACCCACAGTGCTGTTAGGAAAGGAGTTCCAGGATTTTGACCCAGCGATAGTGAAGGAACGGCGATATAGTTCCAAGTCAGGATGGTGTGTGACTTGGAGGGGAACTTGCAGGTGGTGGTGTTCCCATGCATTTGCTGCCTTTATGTTTCTAGTTGGTGGAGGTCGCGGGTTTGGAAGATGCTGTCTAAGGAGCCTTGGTGCATTGCTGCAGTGCATCTTGTAGATGGTACACACTGCTGCCACTGAGCGTCGGTGCTGGAGTGAGTAAATGTTTGTAGATGGGGCGCCAATCAAGTGGGCTGCTTTGTCCTGGATGGTGTCGAGCTTCTTGAGTGTTGTTGGAGCTGTACCCATCCAGGCAAGTGGAGAGTATTCCATCACACTCCTGACGTGCCTTGTAGATGGTGGACAGGCTTTGGGGGTCAGGAGGTGAGTTACTCGCTGCAGGATTCCTAGCCTCTGACCTGCTCTTGTAGCCACGGTATTTATATGGCTACTCCAGTTCAGTTTCTGGTCAATGGTAGCTCCTAGGATGTTGATAGTGGGGGATTCAGCGATGGTAATGCCGTTGAATGCCAAGGGGAGATGGTTAGATTCTCTCTTGTTGGAGATGGTCATTGCCTGGCACTTGTGTGGCGCGAATGTTACTTGCCACTTAGCAGCCCAAGCCTGGATATTGCTGCATTTCTACATGGACTGCTTCAGTATCTGAGGAGTCACAAATGGTGCTGAACATTGAGAAGTTAAGGTGACGCAACACCTGTCCTCTCACGTAAAATGTAAAAGATCCCATGGTACAATTTGAAGAAGACCAGGGGAGTTCTCCTGATGCTCTGGTCAATATTTATACCTCAACCAACATCACTAAAAAACAGATGATCTGGCCATTTATTTCATTGCTGTTTGCAGGAAATTGCTGTGTTCGGATTTTTTGCTGGGTTTCGTATGTAACAGTGAGTGCACTTCAAAAGACCTTAATTGCTTGTAAAGTGCTTTGGAAAGGTATTGTGTCAGTGCAAGTTCTTTCTTTCCATCTGTCTTTCTTTCTTTCTTTCACCAGGACATGAGGAGAACTCAGAGCTCTGCTTCAACAAAGTGACCTGGAATCATTAATGACATACGAACAAACATGGTCTTGGTTTAGCATCTTCACTAGTGCAGCATTCACTCAGTATACACTGAAGTGCCAACCTTATGATGTACTCAACTTGGAGTGAGACTCGAACCCACAACCTCCTGACTCAGTGGCCGAGGTTGTGACCAAGTTAGCCAAAATAATGCTTGAATCACCTTCTGAGTAAGGTGGTGGAGGCAAAAGCCAGGAATTTCCTCATTCAATCAGCCACCATTGCTACAGCAGAAGATTGGCAGGAAAACCCAGGATAGATGAATGAACAGGACTTCTGTCGATCTTCCACCAAAGTTACGACAGCAAGGTGGGAGAGTGCTTGAGGAAATTTCCAGTGAGCACTGCAATATTCTGCTGCTGATTAGTCTTCCAACAGAATATCTGACCGATTGATGGTTACAGGAACAGGAGTTTATTTATATGCATCTGACTTCTATGGCTTCTAGTTTCACTCTGCATGAGGTTCTATACAAGTTCTGTTACATCACTTCCTGTGATGACACTCACAGACTATTTACTATTCTGCCCAGTAACAACATTACATTATATGACAAGCACCTATGGAAAAATTCAAGCAGCAGTTAGGTTGTGTGATGGGAAATCCTGCAGGTCTCTATAGAAGGGGGAATAAGATGAGCCAAATGGCCTCCATCATCTGTACCTGCTGTTATGAACTAAGATGGCTCGGTAGCAGCAGGAGACGAGCATCTTTCTTACATTGGCCTGAATTTTAAGCCTCCCCAGCAGGTTGGATGGCAGCCCAGCAATACCTGTTGGCTTTTCTGCGGCCGGGGTGGGGTGGGGGGGGGTGGTCGGGTGGGCATGGCAATCGGGCACAGGCTAAAGTGAATGTTGGTCCCTTGGAGGATGAGACTGGGGAGTCAATAGTGGGGAACACAGAAATGGTGGAGACATTAAATCAGTATTTTGCCTCAGTTTTCACGGTGGAGGACACTAGTACCATCCCAATAGTAACAAGTAATTCAGAGGTTATTGAAAGGGAGGAACTTAGAAAAATCATCATCACTAGGGAAAAAGTACTGAGTAAACTACTGGGATTGAAGGCAGACAAGTCTGATCAGGGCCTGATGGCCTACATCTTAGGGTCTTAAAGGAAGTGGCCGCGGAGATAGTGAATCCATTGGTTATAATATTTCAAAATTCCCTGGATGTGGGAAAGGTTCCAGTAGATTGGAAAAATGCTAATATTCAAAAAAGGAGGCAGGCAGAAAATAGGAAACTATAGACCAGTTAGTTTTACATCTGTCGTTGGGAAATTGTTAGAATCCATTATTAAGGAAGTAATAACAGGACATTTAGAAAGTCAAAACGCAATCCATCAGAGTCAACATGGTTTTATGTAGGGTAAATCATGTTTGACTAATTTGCTAGAGTTCTTCGAAGATGTAACAAGTGGATAATGGGGATCCTGTAGATGTAGTATATCTGGACTTCCAGAAGGCATTTCATAAGGTGCCGCACAAAAGGTTAATACGAAGGTAAGATCACATGGGGTTAGGGGCAATTTATTAGCTTGGATAGAGGATTGGTTAACCAACAGAAAACAGAGAGTCGGGATAAATGGGTCCTTTTCTGGTTGGCAAGATGTAACTAGTGGGGTGCCTCAGGGTTCAGTCCTCGGGCCCCAATTATTTACAATCTATATTAATGGCTTGGATGCAGGGATAGAAGGCACTATAGCCAAATTTGCAGATGATACTAAAATAGGTGGGATAGCAAGTTGCAATAAAGAAATAAGAAATTTACAAATAGATATGGATAGGTTAGGTGAATGGACCAAAAATAGGCAGATGGAGTTTAACGTGGATAAGTGTGAGACTATCCATTTTGGTCAGAAGAATAGAAAGGCAAATTATTATCTAAATGGAAAGAAACTTCAGACTGCTTCGGTGCAGAGGGATCTGGGTGTCCTCGTGTATGAATCACAGAAAACTAGTTTGCAGGTGCAGCAGGTGATAAGGAAGGCAATTGGAATTTTGGCATTTATTGCTAAAGGAATAGAATATAACAGCAGGGAAGTGTTGCTGCAACTGTACAAGGCATTAGTGAGACCGCACCTGGAGTACTGCGTACAGTTTTGGTCCCCTTACTTGAGGAGGGATGTATTGCATTGCAGGCAGTTCAGAGGAGATTCACTAGATTGATTCCAGAGATGAGGGGTTTGTCTTATGAAGAGAGATTGAGCAGTTTAGGCCTTTACTCTCTAGTGCTTATAAGAATGAGAGGAGATCTAATTGAGGAATATAAAATTATTAAGGGGATTGACAAAGTAGATGCTTCCTCTGCTGGGGCAATCTAGAATAAGAGGTCATAGTTTGAGGATAAGGGGTAGCAGATTTAGTTTAGTTTAGTTTAGAGATACAGCACTGAAACAGGCCCTTCGGCCCACCGAGTCTGTGCCGACCATCAACCACCCATTTATACTAATCCTACACTAATTCCATATTCCTACCACATCCCCACCTGTCCCTATATTTCCCTACCACATACCTATACTAGGGGCAATTGCTAATGGCCAATTTACCTATCAACCTGCAAGTCTTTGGCATGTGGGAGGAAACCGGAGCACCCGGAGGAAATCCACGCAAACACAGGGAGAACTTGCAAACTCCACACAGGCAGTACCCAGAATTGAACCCGGGTCACTGGAGCTGTGAGGCTGCGGTGCTAACCACTGCGCCACTGTGCCGAGATGTGGAGAAATTACTTCTCTCAAAGGGTCATGAGTCTGTGGAATTCACTACCCCAGAGTGCGGTGGATGCCGGGACATTGAGTAAATTTAAGGAGGAAATAGACAGATTTTTAATTAGTAATGGGTTGAAGGGTTATGGAGAACGGGCAGGAAAGTGGAGTTGAGGCCGAGATGAGATCAGCCATGATCGTATTGAGTGGCGGAGCAGGCTCAAGGGGCTGAATTTCCTACTCCTGTTCCTAGTTTTACGTTTTTATGTTTATGCTCAAGTAGGTGGAAGTCCCGCCTCGGGACAATTAAAACCCGGGGACCCGTAAAATGCGGGACGGATTCGCGGGCTAGGTGGAAGTGGGTTCGCCACCACCTAAGGTAAAATCCAGCCCACTGGCTCTGTTTAATAACAGACTCATAGAGAAGCAGTCACTTCCAATCACTGCAAAACATTCAACATAATTCATAGTGAAATAATAGGACAATAGGTCCCTTGATGGCTGAGTAAGGACACTGTGCAGGGTTACAATAAGTAACAGGCTGTTTCTCAATCCGTGCTCATATCTGAGCCAGTCAGTCAGGATACTACAATTGGACACCACGGGGTAGAATTTCAGGCCTCCCCATTTTTGGATGCAGGGGTGCAGGGTATAATTACTCTGGCTGAATGATGAGATATCGTCGGTATTGGGCCTGGGGCCTCATATCAATGGAGCCGGTGAGCCAAACAGAGCTGTTGGGGAATCATTAATGAGGTTCATGATCCTCCTGACTCTGCCTTAAGATAAGTATATGGTGGGGAGAGCCTTACTGCTGCTTAGTACCATGCTGTGCTGCGGTGAGTTCAGCAAGTAGCAATTGAAAATCTACAATGGGTCCTGCAAGAAGCGCAAATTACATAAACTTCACTTTCAGTCCTGCTGCCTGTGTGACCTCCTTTCCCAATATGGTGGATGTTCCTTGTCAATCCGGAAATGGATGTGTGCTTCCTGCCTGCCACATTGGGGCTTGGTAGGTCAGTTAGCCTCTGAAAAATATTCACTGCAAGGCCGAATTTATAGGCCTATTCTCCTGGTCTAGGAAAGAGAAATGTCAGCCAGGATCAGCTGTCTCTCTTATTGTCCAATGGCTTCTGCCGGACTGTTGAAGGGTATTCCCAAGCGCAGAGGCACCTGCAGTAAGTATCATACTGTTTAACTGTTATTTGAGTAACTAGTAACATATAATCTTCGTGAACAATGAAGAGGTTGCAAGGCATCATGGGGCTTAGCCAGCTTGACCACATTCTACACAGGAGCTGAGTAACATAAATTCAAACAAAGACTTATTCAATGGAAAGCAGATGTCCTTATGGAATGCTGACAAAGATACCAGCCTGTAACAAGGTGAAGATAAGGTGGTGTGCGTACATGAGGACCAAGGATGGGGATTAGAAAGGAATGGAAAACATCATGAGTAATCCCCTATCTGTCCATGGGTTGGTCATGCAGCCCCTTTCACGCCTGGTAACTGCTTCCATTGGTCTTTAATAATCAATGTATATAATCTGTAATCATTATGATTGGACCATGTCCAGCCAGGATGGGCTGAGTAACTGTTCGAAAGTGTATAATTATTGATGATTTTCCTTTGTTCGGTGGAGAGGCATCTGGACAGCCCAGTGACCTGCTCCCCGCTGGCGTAACTGAATAAACTGTTTGACATTGGAGCAGACCTGAGTGTCGAGTGATTCTTCTAGATTCATTCCCGTTAACACGGACAAAGTGAATATTGGGAAAGACCAGAAGCAATTGTGATTGATACCATTCAGAATCTGTAGCCAGTTCTGCAGCAAAAGTGATTTACCTTAAAGTAAACTGACATTAAAGGGTCAAGCAGCTGTACTGTAAAGGCAATTTTGTAAATTTACCCATCTTCATATTCCATCATGCCTCGAGAATCCAACAAAATCTTTAAATGAACTTTTACATCGAGCTGTGAGCTGAAGTTATTCAAACAGAGACACGGACACGATTGAATTTAATTCATGAATATATAAACCAAGAAAGTAGCTCGAGCAATCAGACCACAAAATGGCATATGCTAGTTTAAATTTCAGTGACCTGACCATTGAACCTCTGTGTTAACAGGACTTACAAAGCAACGGCTATGGTTCTACCGTGTCAGAATCAGATCCCATATCCCTTGGAAATGTTCATATCAAAATTGTTTCTGCAATTGTTTCCCTTCAAGAATGCTGATAAGCCCATCAAAACACCTTTGTGTGATATGGTTAAATGTCGAACAGAATGAGGGCATTTCCTTGTATGTTAATGACCCAAGATGGGAAGGTGATCAAATCAAGAAGGAACAATAAAAGGGAAGGGGATTGCATCAATCATTGTCAAGGGTGTGATCTTTGGATTATAAGAAGTGTGTGTTTAGGGGCAGATTTGGGTAACTTGCAAAGAAACAGCGGGAAGACCTGATCATGTGCACAGACAGGAACAAGCTCCTCTGAGTAATCGCTGGGGTGAGTAGTTCCAAATTAAGGAGAGTTGAAGGGAAAATTGCATGTGGGTACGGTTTGAAATTAAGGAGAGTTGAAAAGGGGACAGCATATGTGGGATAAAAAACAGCAAATGCTGGAAACACTCAGCAGGTCAAGCAGCATCTGTGGGGATAGAAACAGAGTTAACGTTTCAAGTCTGTGACCTTTCATCAGGCCTTTCATGCATGTGGATACTGTTTGAAATTAAAGAGAATTAAAGAGAATTATGCACGTGAGTACTGTTTGAAGTTAAAGGGAACTGTGTATTGTCATGCAGGCTCCTACCTGTCAAGAATGAGGCATATTAATTTTGCCATATGAACATTGATTTTAAACTTGCTGGGAAGAAGAGAAGGCCTTTTAAAAGGGCTGCCAGACACTTAGCTGAAAAACATTTGCATACCAACAGAGAGTGCTTGTGGAGACAAAAGGACCATTCCCTGACACATTCAACCAGCAATGAATTTTGATCACCAGATATTGAAGGTGTAAAGAAGAGTATTCCAGAGACTACTGAGGTGATACAATCCACAAAAGCCAGGACTGGCTAAACTAGCTGGTCACATGACTAACTGGCTGGTCCAGGGTTTTTTGAACTAGCCACAGAGTTTTTGAACTTGAGAAAAGACTGTTTGCTCCTGGAGTGAGAAGACCTCTCCTGTCTGCTCCCATCTCTTTCTCACAAGCTTCTGGACCCACTGAGGACACGCGAACTTCAAGAGAGAAAAGTCTCCGACATCGAACAAGGTTTAAGAAGAATACTAGGCCCCAACGAAAAGCAAGACCGACCTACAATCAAGGACTCCACAGCGAAATTGAAGTACAGTAACCAAAACCATTTTCAGACATTGCCTCAAACTTTTCCACTTTATTTCTTTTGCTCTTTTCTGTCTCTATTTGGGTGGCTGCGTCCATATCCGTAGGTATTAACCGAGTTAGAGTTTAAGTTTAATAAAGTTCAACCTTTTTTCTTTAAACCTAAAAAAACCTGTTTAGCTAGTTTCTTTACCTTATAATTGGAAGTTAGTGAACAAGGATTCACTAAGGGGGAAATAAAAAAAACGGTGTATTTAAAATTAAACCCGGTTACGGTAAGACCAGGTAAAGGCTGAAAGGGAACCCTAGACTCCTTTCTTACCTGGTCGTAACAGTTTTGATGTTTATATGTTATCCGTGGTACAATCAACAGTTAAAAGAAGATTGAGTTGGATTGAGTTATGAGCCTTGACCATTTTATCCCACTCAGACAGGTTCAGGTCAGATTTGGTAGTTAGAGTTGAAGAGGAAAGGTGCGGGTTCATCTACTTATAGATCAAATACATGGCCAACAGCCATTATTCAAATATGCTCCTAAATTCTTCATTTTCATCAATGATGATAGGATTCTACTTCAGTTTCCTAACTTACGTCAGTACTACCCTGCTTAAACATTGGGGGATAAATCTCTTCAGAGCTTCTCCCACATTTTCCAGAGAGCAGTGAACCACTGGAATGCATTGCCAGCTCGTGTGGAGAAAGCTGGACTGGTTCTTGACTGGGGAAGAGATTGCATCATCTCGAAGGTAAGTGTCTTTATAGATAACACTTAGTGCAGGTGATCTCCTGGATTGGTTTCGATTGCTGGGGGACAGTGGGGGGAGGGGTGGTGGTGGTGGAGCGGTGATCGGAGAGGAACTTTCCAGTTTACTTTTTCCTTTATTTGCGCTGGGTTTTTAGCTCTTGAGTGTTTTTGCCTCTCCCAGGAGTTAAGTGGACGCGATGCTGATTGGGGTGGGAAGTGTTGAGCTATGATGCTCCAAGCATCGTGGTGCAGAGCAGTCTTGTTGGAGCATGTTTGTATGCTCCCCCAACATAACTCCCTGCAGGTGTGCAGCGGAAGCCCTGTTAATGCCAGTGCATAGGAATCTCCTCCGAAGTTACAGAAGAAGCTCTGAGAAATTCCACCTTCCTTGAGCTTGGGCCCCTCAAAGATAATAGTGAGAGGTGAATCATCAGCTCCTGAGACTCATGAAAGGCATTATATTTAGGTCAATGTGATAGCAAACATTGAGAAAGCAATTATTATCAAGATCCTGAGATTGGACACTTCACAGCAAAGTAACTGAGGAAATCAATGATTTTCTATCTTACCTCATCAGTGACGTCACTGAGAATTACATAAGTGGACATAAATTTCCTAGTTCCGTGATCTGCTCAAACAAATACTGTTTCAGCTGATATGAAGTTTAACAACTACAGCAGACACCTGCCTTCCTATTTTATCGGACTGAGAGTCATGTCCTGGTGAAACAGTGGGCTGCATTTTATGCTGGAGGCAGGGCTTCCAGCACCAGGCCAAGAAAACGGGGATGGGGTGGGTGGGGGGGCCCTGATTCTGTCTTTTCATGGCCTCCCCCACCACCCTGGAGCAAATCCTCTTGTCTTTTCAGGCTTTTAAGACTTTACAGGGACTGGAATCCCACCCCCAAGAGCCACCGGCCAATCAGAGGGCCGGCAGCTTAGCAGTATCGGTAGCGCCACTGGGAGCAGTGGCCACTGCCAGTACTGCAAAGGCCTCAGACCCAGGTCCAGCACTGGAACCCCAGGCATGTAGAGGTAGGTGAGGCGGGGTTGCCAGGGCCAATCCAGAAGGCCCTGGCGGGTGTGGTGGTGGGGGCGGTGGGGGGGGAGGCGGTGATCATGCAGTCCAGGGGGAGGGAGGATCCGGGGGTTAAAGTTGTTCCTGGTGGAGTCTTCCGTGGGCCACAAATTGCCCATGAAGGAGGAACTCCCCCACAAGCTCGCAGGGAGGGCACCTGATTTTCCAAGGCATTGGAAAGATCTCAGCGGTAGCGGGAAGAGACCCTTAATTGGCCATTAAGAGGCCACTTAAGGGGCTCAATTAACATCTGGGTGGAAAGGCTGTCGTCGGCCTATCCTACCATGGGAAGATCACCGGTGATGGGGAGGTGACGGGCCCGCCGCCTCGTTGCCCTGCAGCTCCCACGCCACCCATTACCATACTTCGTACAAATCCCCCGCCTCTGGCCCCACCTCAGAGTGCCTCACAAAATCCTGGCCACAGTTACCTCACCGTTTGTTGCCTGGAAACAGGAATCTTACAGGGTTATTCACATTCTCTCTATCTTAATATGCTGAGTGGAAGAATGAGTCTGAAACTAATTGAGTTGCTCTCAAAACACGCTTTCCCTTTTAGATTAAGTCATACAATTGCCAGTGTAATACAGTTCCCTCAGTTTTAATAGATTAGACACGTGCACTCTTTACTGTGCTGCATGGCATTCAGAGCACGGAGGTGATCTGTCGCTTCCATTCATGAGTGTTTTCCTGACATTTACCTTCTTGCATGGTATGTTTCCTCACTTTCAGCTGGCACTGATCAATCGATTCTGGCTTCTTTCAAGGCATGCTACTCTCTTTAACCTATCTTTGTTAGTCGTTTGAGTAGTCGCCTTGGCGAGAGGTTATTTGGAGGTGCATCAAGACTCTTTCCAGTAATTATTACCTAGTCCCTGTGTATAAACACAGTTCTCCATAACAGTGCTGTTTATCCTTAGCACATCAAGTCTCCTTTGTTCCAAAATCTTATGCCTGCTCATTTGCAGTTTTGTAAAGTTAACTACAAAAGTGAATAAGTTCAAGACTGCACTGCATGATTCGGCAGTCATTTCAGTTTATGTCAAAATATCAAAACTGAGAGGTCATACGTATCAGAAAAGACTGAACAAGCTGGGGCTCTTTTCTGTAGAAAAGAAAAGACTGAGGGGTGACCTGATAGAGATATTTAAATTTGATAGAGTAGAAGTGGGGGAGAACCAAAACTAGAGGACATATGATAGTCACTAATAAATCTAATCGGGAGTTTAGGAGAAACTTCTTTACCCAGAAAGTGGTGAGAATGTGGATCTTACTACCCAAGGAGCAATTGTGGTGAATGGCACAGATGCATTTAAGTGGAAGCCAGATAAACATATGAAGCAGAAAGGAATGGAAGGAAATATTGATAGGGTTGGATGAAGAGAGATGGGAGACGGCTTGTGTAGAGCATCCACGTTGGCATAACCAGCTGGGCTGACTGGCCTTCCTCTGTAGTCCTGATGTAGCTTGATGAAGTTGACTCTTTAGGACTTACTATTGTATTTTATTTTCAGCTTTAATGGTATCTCACAGTAGGAGGTGAATGTGAACAGAACACCAAGTGGGAGAGGATAGTGTCAGCAAATTCAGCAGGGAGCTGGATAGGTTTTCGGTAAAGGAAGTGATTTAGGGTAAAGAGAGTGGTCGAGGCCATACTTTGTTTAACTTTAGGACTGGCTTGATGCAGCAGCCAGGTTTTTTTGGGTACTGCTATGTTCTTATTAACATCAATAAGTGGCGACATGTGAAATGACATCACTGTCTTGAACTCAGAAAGAGGAACTAAAAGTGCCTGAAAATCAAAATACAAGGGCAGGCAAGTCAGCCTCTGTAAGGAGGAAAATCAGGTGATGATGTTTCAGGTGTACATCTTTCATCAGAACTGAAGGCTGAAAGATAAACAGAAATTTTAGTAAGCTTGGGGAGAAAGAAATGAAGGAATAAAGGAGGAAGCTTGGAACTAGGAAGGAGTAGAGAGATGTAGGGGTCCATGTACAGAGATCACTAAAAGTTAAACAGTATACATGGGCTCAAAATTATGGCAGATTGAGTTCAATGTGGGAAAGTGTGAGGTCACCACTTTGAACCTAAGAAATATAGCTCAGAGTATTTTCTAAATGTTAAGAAGCTAGGTACTGGATGAATAGAGGGATTTGGGGGCCTGTGTACAGAAATCACTAAACACAGATATAAAAATATAATTTAAAAAGTTAATGGGATGTTAAATGGATAGTGAAACGAAGGCTTGGTGTCCTGCGGAGGGCTAAGATATTGTTCCTGAAGCAATTTGAGTACAGGAAACAAAGAGGCCAGTGCGAAGATGGGAGGTGTTCAAGTGATAAGGCTGAATTTGTCCATTGGAATCTGTTTCTCTGGATCAAGTGTGTTTTTGGGAAGCTAGACAATGAACCAATTAGCCCTACCGACCAGAAGGAACAGCTCCTTTCACCTAATTATACATTTCAGGTTCAGTGCCAAGACAACTGCTTTTTTTTATGTCTATAAATGACTTGGATATTGGAATATAGAGTAAAATTTCAAAATTTGCCAATGATACCAAACTTGGAGGTATGGCAAACAGTGAACGTAGATAAAACCAATCAATCGCAACAGGACATAGGCTAGCAGAATGGGCAAACAAGCGGCAGATGGTATTTAATAGAGAGAAGTGTGAGGTGACATAATTTGGCTGAAAAGCTAGAAAGAGGCAATATAGACTAAATGGCACAGTTCTAAAGAATGTGCAGGGACAGATGGACCTGGGCGTTCTTGCGCATAGATCCTTGAAGGTGGCAGGACATATGGACAGAGTAATTAGCAAAGCATCTGGGATCTTGGGCTTCATAAATAGAGGCATTGAGCCCTAAAGCAGGAAAGTTAGGCTAAACCTTGATAAAGCTCTGGTTAAGCCACAACTGGAGTATTGTGTCCAGTTCTGGTCACCACACTTTAGGAAAGATGTGAGGGTCCTTGAGAGGGTGCAGAGGAGATTTCCCAGAATGGTTCCAGGGATGAGGGATTTTAGTTCCAAGGTTAGATTGGAGAAGCTGAGTTTGCTCTCCTTGGAGCAAGGGGATTGTGGGGAGATTTGATAGAGGTGTACAAGATTATGACAGGCTGAGATAAGGTAGACAAAGAAAAATTGTTCCCATTAGCTGATGTTACAAGGACTAGGAGACACAGATTTAAGGCTTTGGGTAAGAGATGCAGGGGGATGTGAGGAAGAACTTTTTTATGCAGCAAGTGGTAATGCCTGGAGCTCGATTTCAAAAGGAAATTCGATGGGCACTTGAGAGAAATAAACTTGCAGGGCTCACGAGATAGAGCAGACGAACAGGATTGCTGTATGGAGAGCTGGCATGGAATCAATGGGCTGAATAGCCTCCTTCTGTGCCACAATGACTATGATCGATGACTCAGGAGCACCTGGTCTAAAAAAAATTTCTAGCAGCATTTTTCAGGCATTCAATAAAATTCCTCTATCCATCATTTCGACACATATTAGATGAATGGATTAACACTGTGCTTTTTTAAAAAAATTATTCATTCACAGGACTTGGTAATTACAGTTAAGACTGGCATTTATTGTCCATCCCTGTTAGAAGTATGGACAAAGGAATTTCACACCAACATTAATTGTGACTGTTCCTAATTTCATGCAGAACTCCTGTATGATTTCAATTAGGGCTGATTAGTCACTTCTAGTTGGATGGCTCCTAATGTGTGAATCTACTCTTCCAGCAAGGATAGCGATAGTGTTAAAGTGGTGATATTGGATCATCTGCCTTTACACATTTCTCCCCATTTTCAGTTCCATTGAAGGCATGGAACGGAAGAAAGACAGTATCATGGACGCCTGAATTGATATAGTTTATTTTTCACTCACTAAAATTCCTCGCAGACAGAGCGAGGGAGGAGTAAACATTCATTTTCAGCACACAAATGTTAATCATGTTGAAAACAGTGCTTGTCTCAGTTGGTAACACACTCACCTCTGAATCAGTAGGTTGTCAGTTCAAGTTCCACTTCAGGGATTTGTGCATATGATTTAGGTTGCTATGTGCAGTGCTATCAGAGGTGCCATTGCTTTTGGATGAGGCCTTAAACCAATGTCTGTCTTCCATCTCAGGTCAAGATGAAAGATCCCACAGCACCATTTCAAAGAAGAGTAGAAAAGAAAGCCAACTTTACTGCAACAGATAATCTGGCTATTACCTTATTACTGATTTTGGGGCATTGCTGTGCACAAATTGGTTGCTGTGTTTCTTACAATACAACAGGCATTCAATTCGCTCTGCCAGATTAGAGTGAAGAATTTACCTCATTGCATCTCTGTAAAGTGAGGATGAGATAGGGACAGCAACAATGGCTGAATGGTCTCCTTCTGCACTGTACCACTCTATAGCATGTGCTTCGAAAGTGCAATTTGTATCAGTGAAATGAGATCAGTATACAGGAAAGCTGTCGCCCGACTCTAAACTCTAATCCTTAGCTTATTTCTTTAAGTATACAAAAAACTTTGAAAGCTGTTAAAAAAGAGAGAAGCAATCGAGGAAATTGCTACTTTAGTGCAAATACACAGCGGATATATTTTGGAGTAATTTATAAGGATGACTGAAAGCTGGTGCCTACTGTGCGTCAAATTGAGGACAGACCTCAATCAGCAGCAGAATAATTTAGTTCTGTTAACAATGAGAGTGGAAACCTTTCATTTTCAGTTTACACAGGGGTACATTGGCGAAGTTTTAAGAGGAAAGAAAAATCATATTTTTGCTGAAACTCAATTTGTTTCCAATTCCTACTTTCATCATCTCTTTGTAGAAAACAAAAGACTTTACACATTATATGAAATGCCTTAAATACAGTGTTACAGATGCAGTGGAATCTGTTTGAAACTTTGAGCTGATTAAATTGAAATAGCTGTTTTGCATAATTTTGAATATTCAACCGAGTGGAACAGCTTCGAGATAAATTATTTACTGTAAATGAGCACTGTTCTCCTAGATAGATTTGGGAAGAATTTTGTCCCATGTTCCCTTTTCCTCTCCCAGAAGGTATGATCTTTTGCTGAAATATGCTTCCACAGCCATTCTGGTCCTTGTTCAATGCGTCCAATGACGATTGAACTTTCAACTTTGACGGAAAGTAAAACTGGTTGTATTGGATCAACCATTATATATCCTCTCCGTTCAAAAAAAAATCCTTCACAGGATGTGGGCATCACTGGCTAGGCTAGCATTTATTGCCCATCCCTAATTGCCCTTGGGAAGGTGGTGGTGGGCTTTCTTCTTGAATAGCTGCAGTCTGTATGGTGAAGGTGCTCCATTGTTAGGTAGAGAGTTCCAAGGTTTTGACCCAGTGACGATGAAGGAATGCCGCTACATGTCCTAGTCTGGACGGAGTGTGACTTGGAGGGGAAACTGGAGGATGATGGTGTTCCCATGCATTAACTGCCTTGTCCTTCTAGGTGGTTGGGAGGACTTACAAGTGGTAATATGACAGTGAATGCCCCATGTAGTTCAGCGCATCTCTAGGCAGAGATATATACCCTAGTATATTTCTACCATTTACTACGGCATCTGGTCCATTACACATGTCTCGCCTTTCAGCTTCTTACTGTGAGATCTGTCACGACATCTGCCAGAAGAAAACCTGCAAAAAAAAGCTCCTGCAAGTTCTCGTGACCAATTTTCTGCAAATCCTTTAGCTTCACCTGAACTAATTGTTCTGATGTTAAAAAAAAAAACGTTCAAGCTGTAAGTTGTCTCGTTGGTGCTTTGTTGCATCCTGTAACAATTCCTTTGGATATGCCTCTCACCTGTGTTCTGTTGTTTGCAGCAAAAATCCCGGTTTAGTCGAAAACTTAATCTGTTTCTTTCTGAATTGCCCCCTTTGCTGACTCTAGCTGTTGAAGATTCCACTTCGGCAGAAATATCATATAAATGCATTTAAGCTCTTTCGACCAACTGTTAAAATTTGGAGAAGAGCCATTTCTGCCTCTGTTTGCCAGAGAATTGTCCCTGAACTGCCTTAGCTTTTATCTTCTTGGCAATAGATTTACTCTGTTTTGGATTTGAAACCACTTCAGAATAAACAAGAACTTATACAAATAAAGAACTTGGATTTATATAGTGTTTTAGAATGTCTTTCAGATGAGATGTTAAACCAAGGCCCCATCTTCTCTCTCAGGTGGATGTAAAAGATGTTATGGCACTATTTGAAGAAGAGCAGGGGGGTTCTTCCCGGTGCCCAGACCAATATTTATCCCTCAACCAATCATCACTGAAACATAGATTATCTGGCCATTATCACATTGCTGTTTATGAGACCTAGCCGATTGTTGTGTTTCCCACTTTACTACAGTGACTATACTTCAGAAAGAACTTAATTGGCTGTAAAGCACTTTGGGCCAACCTGGGGTCATCAAAGTTGCTATATAAATGTAAGTTCTTTCTCTTCTTTCTCTTGTCATGTTGTAGACATCCCAAAGCACTTTGCAACCAATTAATTATGTTTTAGGTGCCGTCATTGTTATTATGCAAGCAATAAACTTGCACACAGCAAGGTCACACTGTAAACACACAAGAAATAGGAGCAGGAGTAGATCATACGGCCCATCGAGCCTGCTCCGCCATTCAAAATGATAGTGGCTGATCTTAGGTTTCAACTCCACTTTCCCACCTGCTCGCCATTTCCCTGGATTCCCTGAGAGACCAAAAATCTGTCTATCCCAGCCTAAAATGTATTCAATGATGGAGCATCCACAACCCTCCACGGTAGAAATTTCCAGAGATTCACAACCCTTTGAAGTAATTTTTCCTCAGCTCAGTCCTAAATGATCGCCCCCTTATCCTGAGACTGCCCCTCTGTTTTAGATTCCCTGACCAGTGGAAATAATCTCTCAGTGTCTACCCTATCTAGCCCCTTTAGACTCTTATATGTTTCAATGAGATCACCTCCCATTCATCTAAACTCCAGAGAGTATTTCCCAATTTACTTAGTCTCGCATCATAGGACAACCCCCTCATCTCAGGGACCAATCTCGTGAATCTTCGCTGCACTGCTTCCAATGCAAGTATATTCTTTCTTAAATGTGGAGACCAAAACTGCACACAGTATTCCAGATGTGGTCTCACCAAAACCCTGTACAATTGTAGCAATACTTCCTTATTCCTGTACTCCAATCCCCTTTCAATAAAGGCCAAGATGCCATTTGCCTTCCTAATTTCTTGCTGTATCTGCATGTTAACTTTCTGCATTCCTTGTACAAGCACATCCAAGTCTCTTTGAACATCGACACTTGCAAGATTCACACCTTTTAAAAAAATTATGCTTTTCTATTCTTATGACCAAAGTGCATAACCTCACACTTCCATACATTATTCTCCATCTGCCACCTTGTTGCCCACTCACTTAACCTGTCTATATCTCTTTGCAATCTCTCTGGATCCTCCGCACAGCTTACCTTTCCACCTACTTTTGTATCATCAGCAAACTTAGATGCATTACTCTCTGTCTGCTCCTCTAGGTCATGAATATAGATTCTAAAGTAAATGATTGACCAGATAATTGTTTTTTGGTGGTCTTGGTCAGGGAGGAATTTCACCCACAAGTCTTTCTCTACTCTGCTTGAAATAACACCACTGAATCTTTAATAGGCACTTGTTCAAATCAGATGGTTGAACACCTTAACTACAAAAATGACACTTCTAATAATTCTGCAAAGCACTGAATTGTCAGCCCAGACTGTGTGCCATTGCCCATGGTGAGGCTTCAACTCTCAATTTTCAGACTGCGAGTTCTACTGGCTGAGCTAAACTGACACTTTAACATAATAAAATGTCTCAAAGCATTTAGAAATGAGAAGCTGGACTCAGAAATCATTATTTGTTCAAACATTCCTGGCCCATGGGACGGTTTTTTCATCTCAGTAGATCTCTGAGGAAGATGGAGGAAGAAGGAGGTAGGAGGAAGATATGTGAGCACAAGAAGAAGAAGTGACTACTAAAAGGTTTTAGAAATATGTTGAGTTAAGCAGATGAGAAAACAGATTAGGTTACGCTAGATCAAGAAAAGTAAAAGAAGTTAAAAGAATAAGGGCTAGAATTTGTGCCCTGGGCTTTTGGGCTCAGAGATTATGATTTGCAATTTGCCCGCATCCATTCAGATGAGGTGGGCAACATGCAAACTTGGTGTACCCATCTTATCTGAATGATTGTAGCATTGGCCTGAATGGGTCCAACACTGCTTCTCTGTCCCCCATGTTTCCTACAGCCTCTGCGCACAGCACGTCGGCCAACAGCTATGTTTACAGACCATGTGATACAGCCAACCTGCTCTTCTTAAAGGCAAGGGAAGCAACACAAAAATACTACACCAGGGCAGACAGAGGGTTGAATAGTGATGGGCGTGGTGCTGGGGGGGATTAGTGGTGCAGGTAGGCAGGAGTGCAGATGCAATGGGTCTGCAGATGGCCGGGAGACCCTCAAGGAACACCATCAGAAGGAAGTGGGGGCATGTGGACAGGAAGGTCAATTCCCAGAGTCTGGAGCTGAGGACCTGGCAGCAGTGCCACAAGAAACCTCATGACTTCATGGGAGTGGTTAAGGTCAGTGAATGCATCTTCACATGACATCTCCTACCCACCAAACCACCAACCTCTCACACTGCTCAATGCACAACGCCGCCATCACCCACCCAACAGCACTCAGGGCTCAGGTTTAGCATCCAGATACTCCACCTCACCCTCACACACCTTCCAATCCTGTTAGTCTCACGCCCATCCCTCACATACCTCCAGCTATTCAGCTATGACAGGCACATCAGCCAAACACAGAACAACTCAATCACTGACATTCTGCCCTCTCTTTTGCAGGACAAGGTGGCACTCAATAGAAGGAAGCAGAGCAGAGCTGGTGGGGTAGGAGGCTGCCTGTATCTCCTGAGCCCTGTAGTTCTCAGCATCATGGGGCCAGATGCAACAAGGCCTGTGGTATACAATATCACTGAGAACATTGAGAATGACGGTATGCTCCTGCCTTCTGCTCCTTCTCAGCTCCCAGCTCATCCTCATCCTGCTATCTGGCATGATGAGCAAGCCGCAGATGGTGTGACCATGCAGTTCTTGCTTCCCATCCCAATACCCTTCCCTCACACCAACCTTCCCCTTCTGAATTCCTGCTTTCAGATACCAAGAACTACCGCTTGCCCAGTTACAGCAGCTCCAGGAGGAGGAAAGAGAACAATTACACAGCGCTAATGAAGAGGCCCTGTCATTTGATCTGACACTTACAGCCACCAGTTAACATACTGGTACTGCACAAACAGTGGAGGCTAGTATAGTGTGAGTCACCTGGTACTAGTGGGCTGCAACTAATCCAGGTTCATTTATCAGTTGACTGGAGGGCAAGGTCACAAACAAGAACAGCTGCAGAGGACTCAGATGAGCACCTTGATGGGGCAGCATACAGGAAAACGCTGATGGGCATGCACACTGAGATGTTAGGTACATTGACTGGGTGCAAGGAGGAGTCTGGCACCAACTTACCAGAAGGCATCATGCAGAGCTTGCCCTCTCTGCAGCCTCTGCTCCAGCTCCCTGTTGTACTGCAGACCCACAGGCACTGCCACTGTTGCCCCCTGATGTGCTGCAGCCTTTGTGTGGACAGGTCACCCACTCCTCTCGCCCACCCCACCCACTGTGAGGATGCGTCAACACGCTCTGGAAAATCAGGTAACTCACCTGAGCACCTCCAGAAACACTCCAGTGGACATCTTGAATTGAAAAAAGTTTAAAAAAAAGCTACCTAACTTGCAATTTGAGTGCCTTTCTCTTAAAATATCGCGAGTGGAGGGCCCATCTTGCAGATAAGGTAATTTGCTGGTTTGCAGAGTGAACAACATTAGCCAGCTGGACTGTGTGATGTCAGGATAGCGTCGATTCAATGTCTTCTGGTGCATGCGGGGGACGCACCTGTATGTGCTATTTTAATGTAGCAATCCCATACTGGCTGCACAGGAAGTGGCCAATGACACTTCATGCTCCTGGGAATCAGAGGAAGGCAGCACTGCTCAAGGCGGTGCTATGGTAATGAATCTTTAGCCCCAACGCCTCCTATGCCAGCCTTCCTGCTCCCCAGCCGCTCCCAAGGGCTGCTAAATTTCAGTCCCAGATGTTAAGACCCTGGACATCATGCTCCAGACAGTGAATTTCAGACATCACAGTCCAAATATCATACTCCAGACGTCACAGTCCAGACTGTGAACTCCAGACGTCACACTCCAGACATTGATATCCAAATACCACACTCTAGAGTATTGTTAATGATAATGTCAATGTTAACCTAACCCATCCTGTAAAATCTCTACACTAATTCAGTTTGCTTTGGCAACCATTTCCACCCCAATGTTCTTCCCTCATTATCTTCTATGTTAATGTCTGGATTTTGATATCTGGTGTGTGACACCTGGAATGTGCTGATGAATCATCTCTAATACATGAATTACACAGACAGATAGTTTGGTGCAGACACTAGGAGAACACTTTGAGCAGCAAGTACTTATCTTTGACTTCCTTTCCACTTTGATTGCATTGACAGAGAGCCTGGTCCAGAAACACCTACGCAGATTGCAATCAGTGGAGAACTAAATAGAAAGTTAAGTGAAAACAAAACAAATTTTGAGCTGTTGTACTGTCTGCCAGTGTAAGCCCAGTCACTGGTATACTATGGGCAGGTGGGCAGAACGTGCAGATGCTAAATGATCCTATGGATGTTTCATCATGGCTTCATGGTTTCATCAATAGCTTGCTTGTTGGCTTGATACATTCTTGTCTAAACAAAAAAAAAAATGCATGGTGCCAACTCAGAGTACAGAATCCATTGTGAAATGCTGCTTAAATAATTTCTTTAAAAAGGAATTCAAGAAACTACACAAAAACAAGTTAAAAAAAACACTGATTACCTTTTCCGATGGCTAAACAAAGGGCTAAATTTCCGATTACACGTTTCTGGTAGGATCCTTAGTCTCAGTCTTGCATTGCCACAGTATCTTTTTACCATCCTTCTGGCTGCCCTCCGACTTTCCACACTCCATAAACTTGAACTCATCCAAAACTCAGCTGCCCATATCCTACCAAGTCCTGCTCACATTATCACCCCTGTGCTTGCTGACCGACATTGGCTCCCTGTCCAGCAATGCCACAATTTCAAAATTCTCATTCCTGCTTCCTATTTCTCTGGAACCTCCTCCAGCCCTACAACTCTGCGCGATCTATGTGCTCCTCCAATTCTGGCCTCTTGTGCATCCCCGGTTTTATCCGTTCTGCCATTGGTGTCCGGGCGTTCAGCTGCCTAACTCTAGAATTCCCTCCCTAAAACTTTCCTTCTCATCCTTTAAGATGCTCCTTTCAACCTACCTTCATGATGAAACATTTGGTCACCTGTCCTAATGTCTCCTCAGGCAGCTCAGTGTCAAATAATTATTGTTTCTAACAACGCTCCTGTGAAACACTTTCTTCATGATCATATTAAGCATGATGTCATCATCTCTAACTCCTACCATTCCATGCCTTGAGGTGAGTGCATGTGTCGGCTACTGAGTGAAGCTTAATTTGCCCATTGTTATTAATGAACATTATTCATCGATATTTAAAGAACTGTACGGAACAAAAGATGATAGCTTATTTCATAGTATGCTGGAAAGTTAATTGCAAATACCACATTAACCTTTTGTGACACATAGATTCTATTGTTATCTTCTTTCTCTTCACCTTACTTCATAGTATACCAATGGTATTTCTAATGCAGGCATCATGAAGTTAAAAGCACTATATAAATGCAAGTTGTGGTGTTATAGTTTGAAATAGCAGGAGCATGGCTATGCTCATTAGCCTTTGGAGCTCAGTATGAGGATGCACACCCGTGATTCACCACAGACAGCCAGGCAAGGTATCCCTACCAGTGCTGCCATTTGGTAATTAGGCCCTAACAGATAAATGGTGAGGCACTGAAGCATACTGACCAAAGATCTGGTCACTGGTTGGTGATGCTGGTGACCTATCTAATTAGGTTTTGCTTTTCAGTTGAGTCAAGAAATGACTGAAATGTAAGCTGGACATCATTGGACACTCTGTGATAATGTAAGAAATCCAAGGGGGACTTTATATACAGCAAGGTCCCACAAACACCAACAAGAGAAATGAGGAAGAAAGTAAAAGATACATTTATACATTGCCTTTCACAACCTCAGGATCTCTGAAATCACTTCACAGACAATGAAGTGCCTCTGAACTGGAGTAACAGGAACTCAGCAACCAAATTGCACACTGCAAGGCCCCAGGAACAGCAGCAAGTCAAATGACCAGTTTAGCTGTTTTTTGGTGGTGTTGGCTGAGGAATGAATGTTGGCCAGGACACCAGGGAGAACTTTCCTGCTCAAAGTTACTGTCAGTGAATCCATCATTTGGTGCTGGATTTTGTCCCTGTGGCCGAAGTCCTGACACTGGGTTGGAAAGCTGGGGGCAACCCTGCCTCGGCCATTTGGGGGACCCGCAGCTGCATTTTTCAGCGCTCAGGCAATTAACTGACTGACACTGGGGCTCCCATCCCTTTAAAAGATGGGAGTCCGCCCCCAAGTGCTGCCAGCCAATCGAAAGGCCAGCAGCTCTTCAGTCCCAGCAATGGCCACTGCTCCCAGACTGGAGACTCAGTGCTGGATGCCGACTTCCCAGAAGGTAAGTGCGGTCAGGGGTCGCCAGGGCTAATCAGGCAGGTCCCAGCAAGGGGCAGGGGAGGATATTGTTTCCGTGGGGGCTGGCCATTCCACCGGGGGGCCTTCCGTGGGCCAGAGAGTGCCCAGTCTGGAGGCTGCCCCCACCCCAAGCTCACAGGGAGGCGGCTTTGTTTTACTGGGCGTTATTTCCATGTGACAGTGGCCCACCCACCACTGGCAATATGCCACTGGTGGCAGGAAGAGGCCCTTAATTGGCCACTTAAGGGCCTCAATTGGCCTCTGGGTGGGAAGGCCATCCTTGATCTTCCCCACCCCTGGTAAAATTCCATGGCATCAGGAAGGCGGCAGGCACCACCCCCAGCCGTTCCTCCTTATTTTACGCACCCCCCCACCCCAGCCCATCCCTAGAGGGATGGAAAAATCCACATAACCCAAGCTACTGCTGGCCTAATGCTGCCAATAAAACTGCAGATGGAATTTTTTATGATTGTGTTAAGCATAATATTGCCATCTATAACTTCTACCGTTCCATGCCTTGAGATGAGTGCATATGTCAGCTACTGAGAGAAGCTTAGTTTGACCATTGTCAGTAATGAACATTATTCATCAATATTAAAAGAAATGTATGGGGCAGGAGAAGATAGCTTGTTTCACACTATGCTGGAAAGCTAATTGCAAATACCACATTAATCTATTTGACATCTAGATTCTGCTATTGTCTTATTTCTCTTTGCCTCATTTTGTGTTATGGCAATGGCATTTATAATGCAGGGCAAGGCCACCGCAGCCTCATCTCTCCATGAACTCAGGCCTTTAACAGTTTCACTGCTCCAAGTGCTTCTGGAACTCATTCACTTCTTGTCCTGGTCTGGGATCCTGTTTTGGTTGGGTTTGAACACTGGTGTGTCTTTGGTAGCTGCCTAGTGGTGGAAGGTATCGAGTGCTATTGGGAGCTGGGGCATAGAGGAGACCTGGTGTATGGAAAACAAACGGATAATAGTATCTGAGATTCATTAAAAGTACGTTTCTTTAAAATGAGTATTAGCTACACAGAGTTGGAGGTTGGCCAGGACTGAAAACAGAGTCTATTTACTCAGCAATCAGCTCACAGAATCTATTTAAACAGCAGACTACACTAAACAGCGAGCAGAACTCATAACTGAAACCGCAGCAAAGTCTCCCGACAAAAGCAGGGTTATTTCTCCAGGAAAATGCAGAGTGGAGGATAGTTACATAATACAAATGTATGTGTGTAAAATCAATCACACAGCAACGAAGTCTCAAGGCCTGATGGACAGTTGAATTACCCAATCATCTCCATTTTGGCCGGGATTCGTAATTGTAATCTATGCAGCCAAGTACCATTTACATAGTTTCACCTGTAAGATAAGTAACCTTTGTTTCCGGAGTTTTCAGGTCTTCTCCAGCCTTACATGCAAACATCCATCTTTAGATCTTTTGATTTCTATTTCCCCTTCTCTGTACTCTCCCTTCCATGGTAAATCTTACTGGCATCTCGCCCAGTCACTGTGGAATGTTGTCCCAAATCCCTTTGCCTTGTTATTTTGCTCCTGTCTTTCAAAGGCCTTCTGAAAATATACCTCTTCAAAATTGCCTTTGGTCATCCCACCACCATTTCCTTTGTTTTCTTGGGAACAGAATTGGCTGAGGGGAGATTTAATTGAGGTGTATAAAATTAGGAGAGGTCCTAGACAGAGGTGGATAGGAAGACCACTTTGCTTTATTTATACTTGGATATGCACTATAAGGCTACAGATCAAGAGATAGAAAGTGGAATTAGGCTGGTTTTTATTTTGGCCAGCACAGACACGATGGGCTGAATGGGGACTTTTGCTGTCTTTGCCTGGTCTTTTTGCAACAGGGTTTTATTTTTAAACACATTATGTTTTGAGCTCCCCCTTTTGTGAATTCTTGTTCACAGCTTTCTAATGATAAGGCAAAGAAACCAACACACCTGGTTTTCTCAGGTTTAAAGGAGAAAAGTGAAATTTATTAAAATTTAGACTTAAACTCTAATACGGTTAACACTTATGGATATACAATGCACCCACACTAGTATGCACACGCGATACAGACGTGCAAATAGGGACAGAAAAGAAGAGAGGAAAATATCGTAGAGAGGGATTTGAGGCAAAAGCAGAAGAGTTTCTTGTTTACTGTACTTCGAGCTCACTTGATTGTAGGTAATCTTGCTGTTCGTTGGGGCCCAGTGTTCTTCTTAAACCTTGTTCACAAAGGAGACTTTTCTCTCTTTGAGATTCACATGTTTTCACAAGATTCAGTTCCGTGGGAAAGAGATGGAGGCAGGCAGTTCTGGAGAGGTTCTGCTTCAGTTCCAGGAGTACACGGCTTTCTCAGTTCAAATTCTGTTGGAAGTTCAAATCTCAACAACCAGCTGGCCATGTGACTAAAACTGGTCTGAACACTTCTTCCGTGTTCGTGGATTCTATTATCTTAGCAGTCGACCTGGAATGCTAGCTCCCCTCACCTTCAATGTCTGGTAATCAAAAAAAGTCCATTGTTAGTTGAATGGTCCATTGTCCCTTGTTCCAACTCTGCGAGTTACTATGCAAATGTCTTTCCAGTCAGGGACTTGCAATTTTAAGTTTTGATGTTCATGTGTGCCTGAGTCTTGACAGGTGGGGGGTTTGACGGACACCTCCACACCAAGGGGAATGAAATGTGATTTGAAGAAACACAGCACATTTCGTTACAGAGTTTGAGAGAAATATAAGATACAGAAAGAAAAACCATACATTTCTCGTATTTGTTTCCATTTATTCAAAAATTTTAAAGCCTATTAAAAATGATCTTCTCTGGGTGCCAGGGCTGTTTTAATTTTCTCTTTTCTTCTCAGGATAGTTAGTAGGTGACGTGTCTATCCAGAACTCTGAGTCATGCAAAGACTTTTGGCTTCATGGGTTGGGTGGTTCCCTTTATCTCTAACTGTGAGGGTGGAGTCTTTGTTACTCTCCCCTTTGTTCTCTGGGACACTCCGACCACAGGTATCTGTGCCGACTTAGCTGCACTCTCCTGTGACACTTCAACGAGGTGAGGCATCCCCCTCACGGTTTCTGTGCCCCCTAGAGGTCTCACCTTGTCTCTGCAGGTTCCTGTAAATGCTGTTAGCAACTCTGGTGGGGTGCTTCTAGAGTCTGCATTTATATAGGAGGATGTGGAGTCTAACATTTCACATTTTTCGGGGTTGGTTGACCAGATAGTAGGGGTTTTCATCGGGAATGCTTCCCGGACTTCTTTTAACCTGCCCTCTGAGTCACATTTTCCCCTTCTTTTTCTAAACTCTTGCCAGCCTTGTGCCTGCCTGTCCCCTTTTGTTCTCGGCGGGGGTCCCTTACAGTTCACCAGCCCTCTGCTGGACGGTCCTCCTAACACAGGTACAGGACTTAGGGGTGCAGGTTTCACTGTAGGTTGGGGTTTCCCCTCAACTTGGCACATGTGGCAACTCTTGCAATACTCCACCACATTTTTGTGGAGTTTTGGCCAGTCAAACCGTTATCTTATGTGGGCTTTGGTGTTTTGTATACCGGCATGTACAGCCACTGTAGTCTCGTGGGCCCTTCTAACTATTTCTCTCCGGTACCTCTGCGGCACGACTAACTGGTGAACTACTGTCCACTCCTTGCTCTCAGATCTGTGAGGTGAACTCCATTTCCTCATCATTACCTCATTCTTTAAATAGTATCAATCAGGGACTCCCTCTGCTTCACTTTCAGACTGGGCAGCCTGTGCTAACTCTTGCAATACTGGGTCGGCTCGTTGAGCCTTCCCGAGGGAAAATACATTTAATTCATTTCCTGGATCTCCTAAATTTCCAAAGAAGGTCTCGGACAGACAGACCTCATGGTCATTTGCCTGCAGTGCCAATGCAGTCTCCTCTGGGGGAGCTGGCTTGTTCATGGCCTGACCCACTACACATTCAGGGACTTTGCAAGAGATCATCTCATGCCACCGCCCTGTCTCCCTCTGACCTCCTGTGGTCTTTCTTTCATTTCTGGGAGGGCTACCACCTTTACCCCTGCCAGATCATTAGCTAGGAGCAGGTCAACACCGTCGATAGGCAAATTAGGGACAATGCCTACCGTCACCGGTCCCGAAACTAGGTCGCACTCCAGGTGCACCTGGTGTACAGGTACAGCCATACGCTGCCCTCCAATACCATTCACCACCATTTTGGTGTTCACTGCACTCTCTGGGGGATAGGTCAGGCCTTTTTCCAGTAAAAGGGATCTAGTTACCCTTGTGTCCCTGAGAATCACTATGGGCTTTCTTGCCCCACTCGAGTGATTTGGGGCTACTTTCCCTTCAAATACAAAACCCTGATAACTTCCAGGAATCCTATTAACTTTTCCTGCACTGGCTGTAGTAAGCTTCCTGGGTTGCACTCTGACTGCAGTTAAAGCCATAGCTTGTACTGTGTTTTGCATCAGGCCCTCGTCTTCACTGAACGGTTTTGCTTTTAAAGGCCCTGCCTTATTACAATGGAAGCACATAGGTCTCATGGTCTCAATCTTGTTCGCAGCACCTTCCTTTTTGGGTGGAGGAGGGCCCCCTGTGTCTCCTGCTTTCCTCTCTCATCCAGGACTGTCTGAGCAGATATTACCTTCCCACCCTTTGTCCTTTTCAGATTTGTGTGTGTGATTAGGAAAGGTTCTCCCCTGGGAAACTGACTTATAAATTAAGGCTGCATTTGCTGACAACGTTACCGTTAGGGGGCACTGCTGTGGCACATGCGCAAATGCAGCATGTGCCATTAAAACGTCACAGACTGCGACTTTAGGCAGCTGCCAGGACTAAAGATGGCGCTGCTCAAATAATCACACGGAGGCAAACTAACAAACACATGTCAGCACACAATGGCGGAGTGAGAGAGCGAACAAGCGGGCCGGAGCCGGGGAGTGGGCCGGGGCCGGGGAGTGGGGGGGGGGGGTGGGGGGCGCGGAGTGGACCTGGTAGGAGCGGAGCGGCCGGCGAGTAGGCGAGCGAACTACCCGGTGACGGAGGGGAGTGGAGCGGGCCTGGGGGGAGTGGAGCGGCTGAGGGAACGGGCCAGCGACGGAGGGGAGCGGAGCGGCCAGAGAGAGCAGCATGAGGTGGTGGGGGGGGGGAGGGGGAATGCATTTTTCTGCGCAAGCGCCATAAAGTTGCAACGGCAAAAGACTTACCGGCCGGTCTCTGCACCCGGCGACACCAAGGTCTTCGGCCGCTCGCTCCCGCGGCTCTCTACGGTCTCTCGCTTCCGGCCCTCTCCATCCAGCCGTTCCCCCCAGTTGCAGATCCCCCATCCAGTCGCTTTCTCCCCTACTTCCCGACTGTACTTCAAGCATTGCAGCTGTCTGGTCCCTGCCTTTTACATCCCCCTCTTCAGGAACTTCTGAATTTAACACCCTCCCACTACACCCCCACACCCCCTCTCCCCCCCCCCCCCCCACACCCCCTCTCCCCCCCCCCCCACCCCACCCCCTCTCTACCTCTCCCCCACCCCCTCTCACCCCCACCCCTCTCTCTACTTCTCCCACCTCCTCCTCTGCTCCCCTCTTCCCCCACCCCCCTCTCCCCCTCACACCCCCGCCTCCCCAAGGACCACACTACAGTTGAATATCTGAAGTGCTGTTGCAAAGTCGGAAAGCATCAAAAACCTCAACAATTCCAGGTTTAATTATTGAGAAATTTTATTAAGTACATTAAACATTCGAGGCACTGCTGTGCATGGATACATGAGTGTTGTGTCGCCAGCATTCCCGTTTAGACAGATAGGCCGAGTCTCTGCTATGCAGAACTAAAGAGATTGTTCCTGGAGAGCCTTGTGGTGAATGAACGCTTGGCTCTCTATTCCACTACTGTATTGTCCATGTGAAGAAGGCAAAGTCACAAGAGTCTGAGCTCAGTCTATTCTTGGTGAATGTTCCCCAAACGCATCCCAATGTGTGCTCCCACCTCATCCATAAATGCAAGGTTCCTTTCCACATCGTGACAAGCTCCGCAGCATGATCCAGTTGCCTTCGTTGCTTGAATGCTGACCTTAAGTCTCAAGGATTGTTTTCTCAACGGCATGTTTTACATGAAAAGAAATAAGAAAAGAACATCAGTGTCAGAGCTTCCCTCCAATGAAATTCCTGTTGAACATGCTTTATGTTCGGCAGTAAAGGCATGTACTGATAACACTGCCAATGAATCACTTAGTACCCACCTCAGCTGTAGGAGTCAGGATGATGTTACTGCCCCTATCTCATGATGGTTCAATGCTGCTCTCAGGGAAAACATGAATGATGTGAGGGTGCTGGAAAAAGAAGCACATTTCTTTTGGACTATGAACATAAAGTAGGCCATTTAGCCCAGCTGTTCCCTGCTAGTGGTTATGCTACTCCTGCACCTTCCCATCCGCTCCCATTTAATCCTGCCTACTACTATCAGCATCACCTTCCATTTCTTTCGCTCATATCTACCTTTGCCTTAAAGCAACATTGAGGATGGAGAACGGTGTTGCTGCACTCCCACCTCACCAGTTGTGTACGCAGCAAGAGCATTCACATTCGTGCGACCGCTGGACACGGCATGCTTGTTTCTTTTAGTGCTCAGTCTCTTCTTGCTGAATGTTCCCCAAGTGCTTGACCGCTTTGGATGCCTTCTCTGCTTGACAGGCAGCAGCTGGCAATTGCGAGTCTCACAAGGCTCTGCATGGTTGTTTGAAGGGTGGATGGGGAAACAGGTGGCTGTGTGTCCATGTGCACTGCTCTGATGGGTGCAGGAGCAGAGCAACTTACAACAGGGACTGGAGCACATGTACTGCCTGCACACAGCCCCAGACAATGGAAAGGATTTTAGTGCAGTGCAGTGGACTGGAGCACATGCAGTGCCCCAGACAATGGAAATGTTTTCAAAGCAACTGACAACAGGGACTGGAGCACATGCAGTGCCCCAGACAATGGAAATGTTTTCAAAGCAACTGACAACAGGGACTGGAGCACATGCAGTGCCCCAGACAATGGAAATGTTTTCAAAGCAACTGACAACAGGGACTGGAGCACATGCAGTGCCCCAGACAATGGAAATGTTTTCAAAGCAACTGACAACAGGGACTGGAGCACATGCAGTGCCCCAGACAATGGAAATGTTTTCAGAACAACTTACCTTGGAGCAATCTCCTCTTATAAAAATGAAGCAGACTGAAATCTTCAAAACGACTAAATAATTGCGAGAAAATGTCCGATGAAACCTCTCCTCCTTCCACTTTCAGAAACTCGCGCCGAAGCTTGACGCATGCGTGAATATCCGAAGGTTGACGCATGCGTGAATACCCGTTGGCGTTACACAAAACGCATGCGCAGAGGCCGACCAGGCGCATTGCCCGAAGATGAACACGTCACGCAGTGACGTCATCGGCGCATGCGCTAACCAGTCCTGGCAAGCCGGAACGCAGCGCATGCGCAGAGAGCTGGAGACCGTCTGCGCATGTGCGCACCGCGGCGCAGCCTGATGACGTCAGTGGGGGGCCAGCGTTGTCAGGAATCAGAAAGTAAACTCATCAGCCAGAACGGCTGCTTGCTGGGCTCCCTGAACCTGCTGCTCCTCTACATGGGTTTTTATTGAGAATGTGAGAGAGTTTTTAAATTCCTCTAATAGGATTACTTCTCTGAGAGTCTCATAGCTGAGCTGTATTTTTAACAAAGTGAATCTTGACAACGTAGCTGACCGCTGACATCATCAGATTACACCAAACTGTGCACATGCGCAAATGGGCTCCTGCTCTCTGCGTGTGCGGTGCGGTGCATTCCTCATTGCCAGGACTGGTTGGTGCAGGCGCAGACGATGTCATCGCGCAACATGGGGGAGAGGGGGAAAGGGGGAGGGGGGCACAGGGGAACCGGGGGGTGGGGGGAGCGGGAAGGGACTGGTGGTGAGCTGGGGGGGTTAGCAGGGAGGGAGTGAGGGGGAAGCGGGGAGGGAGCAAGGTGAAGTGAGGGGAAAATGGGGAGAGAGCGGAGGGGAAGCGGTGAGAGTGCGGGGGGGAGCGGGGAGGGAGCAGGGGAAGCGGGGAGAGAGTGGCCGAAGACCTTGGTGGAGGTGGGTGAGCTCTCCTCCTCCCCCCCACCACCCCACCCGCTCCACACCCCCGCTCTCCCACTCCACCCCCTGCGCTCCCCCCACCCCCTCTCCCACCCCCCACTCTCCCCGCAACCCGCTCTCCCCCCCACCACCCACCCCCGCTCTCCCTCCCACCCCTGATCTCCCCCCCCTCTGCACTCTCCGGCCACTCGCTCCCCACTTCTCCCCCCCACACCCGCTCGCGCTCTCCCTCCCCCCCCCCACCCTGCCCACTCACGCTCTCCCTCCCCACCCACCCGCACACGCTCTCAGGCCATTGTGTGCTGCCATGGGTTTACGTTGCCTTAGTGTGATTATTTGAGCAGCGCCATTTTTAATACTAGCTGCTGCCTGAGCGTCACAGACTGTGACATTTTAGTGGAACAGGCTGCATTTGTGCATGTGCCAGTGCAACACCACCTAGTTGTTGCGTTGTCAGCAAATGCAGCCTATTTTTAAAGCCCTCAGCCACTGGTCAAAAGCCAGTTGCTTATTTCATTCAAACTCCAGATAAGTTTGATTAGCTAGCTTTTTGAGGGTTCTAAACTTTTGGTGATAGGCTTCGGGTACTAATTCATATGCCCAGAAGATAGCATTTTTGGTCAGTTCATAATTTGATGAACTCTCATCTGGCAACACGGAATAAACCTCATAGGCTTTTCCGGCTAGTTTGCTTTGCAATAAGAGAGACCAGCTCTCAGTTGGCCATTTTAGCTGCCTTGCCAGTTTCTCGAAGGGCACGAGAAATGCTTCCACATCTTCCTCATTGAATTTTGGAATTAATTGAGTAAGTTTTAGCAATCTAGTACCGAGCCCTGAATGATGCTCCTCCATATTGGCTATGCTTTCACTAGAGTTACTCTGTCGCCCCCTAGTTAACTCAAGCCGCTTCCGCTCTCTCTCTCTTTGGATTCTTTGCAGAATATTCTTTCTATCTCTCTCTCCTGCCTTTCATTCTCTTCACCTTTCTTCTGGAAGGCTGTCTCTTTCTACCTCTCCTGCCTCTCTCTCTTTTTCTCTTTTTTCTAATTCAAGTTACCTCTGTTCTAATTGTATCTTTGCTAACAATACCCTATCTGGGTCTGCTTCTAACCCTGTTTCTGCTTCTTCAGATTCAAGGGAAAAGTGGTTGGCCAGTAGCCTTAGGAGTTCAGACTTCCTAGCCTTGCCGCATACAGTGATCCCACACTGCTCAGCCATTTTCCTCAACTCCTCCATAGACAGTGCTTTTAACTTATCCCAACTTACTTCACCCTGGCTTGGAGAGCTACTCGCTTCAGTTGCAGACATGTTAGTTTTCAATCACACACAGCCACAAGAAAACCTGTATTAAAACCTTGCTCTTTTTGATTGGGAACAATTTGGCTTCCCACTTCCAATTTCACTCGTTTGTCTGTGGGCAAAATTCCGGATGCTAGCACCCAAATTTCTGTTATGACCAGGTGAGAAAAGTGTCTCCGGATCTTTTGCTGTCTTTACCTGGTCTTATTGTAACAGGGTTTTATTTTTAAACATACTATGTTTTGAGCTCCCCCTTTTGTGAGTCCTTGTTCACAACTTTCCAATTATAAGACAAAGAAACCAACACACCAGGTTTTCTGAGGTTTAAAGGAGAAAAGTGAAATTTATTAAAACTTAGACTTAAACGCTAATACAGTTAATGCCTACGGATATACGACGCACCCACACTAGCATGCACATATAATACACACGTGCGAATAAGGACAGAAAAGAGAGGAAAATGTAGTAGAGAGGGGTTTGAGGCAATATCAAAAGAGTTTCTTGTTTACTATGCTTCGAGCTCACTTGTTTGTAGGTAGTCTTGCTGTTCATCGGGGCCCAGTGTTCTTCTTAAACCTTGTTCATGTAGGAGACGTTACTCTCTTTGAGGTTCATGTGTTTTCACAAGATTCAGCTCCATGGGAAAGAGATGGAGGCAGGCAGGACTGGAAAGGTTCTGCTTCAGTTCCAGGAGTACACGGCTTTCTCAGTTTAAATTCTGTTGGAAGTTCAAATCTCAACAGCCAGCTAATCATGTGACTAAAACTAGTTTGCCCACTTCTTCTGTGTTCGTGGATTCTGCTATCTTAGCAGTCGACCTGGAATGCTAGCTCCCCCACCTTCAACTTCTGGTAATCAAAAGTCCATTGTTGGTTGAATGGGTCAGGGCACAGTCCTTTGTCCCTTGTTCCAATTCTGTGAGTTACTATGCAAATGTCTTTCCAGTCAGGGACTTGGAATTTTAAGTTTTAATCTTCATGTGGCAAAATCACGTGTGCTTCAGTCTTGGCAGGTGCGGGATTTGCCTAATACTAGGCATGTAGTTCACTTTGACCCATGAATTGTAAGAGAATAAATTAATGACTCACTCAAAGTTTGTAACTTTAATAAGGTTTGTTTATTTGAACACACAATTATAAATTTAAACTGCAATACAATTCGTGTGACAAAATGTTCCGGCAATACAATGTCCTCACTACTCTATTCCTAGTAGTACAATATTCTAGCAACACAATGCCCCAAGATGTAAAAAGTTAGTGGTCTACAGTCACCTCAAAGTGACCAGCTTCTGTTGATTGTAGATTCTGCTCCTGATGATCAGTCGGGCTCCCTCTGAGATCTCTTTCCAACAATCCATTGGGCTTTTCTTTCCTTGACTGCAGTAACAAGATTACAGTCTTTTTTATACCCTTCATTCTAAGGGGGGGGGGGGGCAGGATATCATACCGATTGTCTTATGGTCCAATTGGTATTTGTCCAATTAAATATCCAATCACATGACAGTGTCCATATTTCTTTAAACTTCCCAGTAAAGTTGGCCAAATTTTAGATGAAGATGTTTGCAGAAGATGTCAACAGACTATTGATTTCTGTGTTATCTCATTTCCGCGGAACTTTTCAAGATCTGGTATCGCTGTTTTTCCATAGCTCAGCAAGTTTAATTTGAAGAGACTGAGAAACAAGCATTTCTCCCATCAGCACTGTTTCCAGCTTCCCAAGGCATGCTGATTGAATGTCAGGCTTAAAAATAATGTCAAAAGGCTTCTTTTCCTTACACTTCCTTCTGTGCTGTGAATTTTTTTTGTTTTTATGATGACAGACAGAGCTTCCTGCCTAACAGTAGTGTTGGAACTTGGTGTGGTACTGAGCCATTCAGGTTAGGATAGTGTTCAATTCTTAGTCTGCATTGAGGTAGCTTGCTGGGTCAAAATCCTGGAACTCCTTACTTAAAAGCACTGTAGGTGTTCCTTCACCGCACTGACTGCAGCAGTTCAAGAAGGTGACCCACCATCACTTTCTCAAGGGCAACTAGGGACAATAAATGCCAGCCTAGCCCTCAATGCCCACATCCCAAAAATAAATAACTTAATAAAACTTTGCACAATGGCCTTCCTTTGCTACTCAATAAGCTCCACCAAGTTCTCAGAATTAGCAAGGCCCTTATCCTTTCCACCACTCCCGACATTGGCACAGCCATCCAATCTTTGACAGACAAGTCAATTAGTCCTTATTACCCATGTTCTTTAACAGCAGTGAAATTTCTTTATAACTTCATAGAAGTTTTTTTTTTTAAAAACACTGGTTTGACTTCTACACAATGATGTTAACATCTTGGGTTCTAATTTACCATTTCAAAATCTAACTTTTACACTGTTGAAATTTTGAGTTGATCAGAATTGTCAATCCCACTCTTACTATGTCAAACATGCCTTCTGCACATTTCAGAACAGCTGCTTTTGAGGGATATTTCACCATGTGCTCAGATACAAACACATATGCAAAGTGCACACAAACATGCACATGGAAGATACACACAAGCACACACAATATATACATCCACATAGACACACATGCATATACAAACAGACGTAAAAATAGTTTTCAAAATATTGAGGGGAGCTCACAGGGTAGATAGAAACTATTTTTGCTGGTAGGAGAGTCTAAGACTAGGAGATATCACCTCAAAATTAGAGCCATGTCTTTCAGGAGTGAAATTAGGAAACACTTCTATATACAATGGGCGATAGAAGTTTTGGAATTCTCTTCCGCAAACAGCAATTGATGCTGGGCAATTTTTAATTTGAAATCTGAGATTGATTTTTGTTAGCCAAAGGTATTAAGGGATATGGAGTTAGGCCACAGAATGGCAGATCAGGCTAGAGGGGCTAAATGGCCTACTCCTGTTCCTATGCCCTATCTGCCAGAATCTTCCAGAAGCAAAGCCTAGTGGGAGTCTGTTTGCATAGCCAACTTATGCATGTATCCTCCTGTCAGCCCAAGACTCATTAAATGCAAGTTATGTTATTTACATTGTTCTTGTCCTCAATTCTTCTGCCAAAAGTGTTGTATACCTGCACCAAAAATTATGAGCAAAATTTGAACTCTCAAATCTCTGCTAATTTCCATTATTCACTTCGCTGCACCCCATCCCCGGGAGGATACCTTCTATAATGACAGATAGTGGGGGATGGTTCCCTCCTTTAGGGCAGATCATGAAAATTCCTCTGTTGATCAAAGGAAGGATGGACCCTTGTGGATATATTAACTTGCACACGTATTCCTCCATTCCCCATGCTGAGGTTGAGGAAGCAAGGATCAGACAGGGCTAGAGAGGGTTACAAGGTAGCCAGGAAGGAACTGAAGAATGGACTTAGGAGAGCTAGAAGGGGACATGAAAAAGTCTTGGCGGGTAGGATTAAGGAAAATCCCAAGGCGTTCTACACTTATGTGAGGAACAAGAGGATGGCCAGAGTGAGGGTAGGGCCGATCAGGGATAGTGGAGGGAACTTGTGTCTGGAGTCGGAGGAGGCAGGGGAGGTCCTAAATGAATACTTTGCTTCAGTATTCACTAGTGAGAGGGACCTGGTCGTTTGTGAGGACAGCGTGAAACAGGCTGATATGCTCGAACAGGTTGATGTTAAGAGGGAGGATGTGCTGGAAATTTTGAAAGACATGAGGACAGTTAAGTCCCCGGGGCCAGACGGGATATACTCATATTACGGGAAGCGAGGGAAGAGATTGCCGCGCCTTTGGCGATGATCTTTGCGTCCTCACTGTCCACTGGAGTAGTACCAGATGATTGGAGGGTGGCAAATGTTATTCCCTTGTTCAAGAAAGGGAATAGGGATAACCCTGGGAATTATAGACCAGTCAGTCTTACGTCGGTAGTGGGCAAATTATTGGAGAGGATTCTGAGAGACAGGATTTATGATTATTTGGAAAAGCATAGTTTGATTAGAGACAGTCAGCATGGCTTTGTGAGGGGCAGGTCATGCCTCACAAGCCTTATTGAATTCTTTGAAGATTGACAAAACACGTTGATGAAGGAAGAGCAGTGGATGTGGTGTATATGGATTTTAGCAAGGCGTTTGATAAGGTTCCCCATGGTAGGCTCATTTAGAAAGTAAGGAGGCATGGGATTCAGGGACAGTTGGCTGTCTGGATACAGAATTGGCTGGCCCATAGAAGACAGAGGGTGGTAGTAAATGGAAAGTATTCAGCCTGGAGCTCGGTGACCAGTGGTGTTCTGCAGGGATCTGTTCTGAGACATCTGCTCTTTGTGATTTTTATAAATGGCTTGGATGAGGAAGTGGAAGGCTGGGTTAGCAAGTTTGCCGATGACACGAAGGTTGCTGGAGTTGTGGATAGTGTGGAAGGCTGTTGTAGGTTGTAACGGGACATTGACAGGATGCAGAGCTGGGCTGAGAAGTGGCAGATGGAGTTCAACCTGGAAAAGTGTGAAGTGATTCATTTTGGAAGGTCGAATTTGAATGCAGAATACAGGCTTAAAGACAGGATTCTTGGTAGTGTGGAGGAACAGAGGGATCTTGAGGTCCATGTCCATAGATCGCTCAAAGTTGCCACCCAAGTTGGCTTTCACAGGGGGATTGAGTTTAAGAGCTGCGAGGTTATGCTGCAGCTCTATAAAGCCCTGGTTAGACCACACTTGGAATATTGTGTTCAGTTCTGGTCGCCTCATTATAGGAAGGATGTGGAAGCTTTAGAGAGGGTGCAGAGGAGATTTACCAGGATGCTGCCTGGACTGGAGGGCATGTCTTTCGAAGAAAGGTTGAATGAGAGGTGACTTGATAGAGGGGTACAAGATGATGAGAGGCATAGATAGAGTGGATAGCCAGAGACTTTTTTCCAGGGTGGAAAGGGCTATCACCAGGGGGCATAATTTTAAGGTGACTGGAGGAAGGTTTCGGGGAGATGTCACACAGAGAGTGGTGGGTGCGTGGAATGCACTGCCAGCGGTGGTAGTAGAAGTAGATACATTAGGGACATTTAAACGACTCTTGGATAGGTACATGGATGATAGTAGTATGAAGGGTATGTAGGTAGTTTGATCCTAGAGTAGGTTAAAGGTTCGGCACAACATCGTGGGCCGAAGGGCCTGAACTGTGCTGTACTGTTCTATGTTCTATGCTCTATGTTCTATGAATACAAAACAAGAGATCCTGACTGAGTTGCAATTCTCCCTCTTGTGGATTTTTGCACTTTTAACCAAGGAAAGCCAAATGTGAACTTTTGAACAAACAGGTGTCTTTTGTTTAAAATGGAGGGCTATCTATCTGCCAGATGAACAGAAGGATAAATGAGATGACTACATTTCGACCTCCTAGCAGCAGAGACGGTCAAGAAATTGATTTGGAAATCTGCTTTCATAAGCTAAAAACATTCAAATTAACACCAGTCTCAAAATGGAGGTCTCACCAAGTGCGATCGGCATGTCATGCCTGTAATCAGTCAGTATTGTAATGGAATTAGAAATCCGACTTTTCATTTTCTATTTTTTTAGACTTGCCTGATTTTATGTGCTCAGAAAAGTAGAAACTGCCAGGACTGGGAAGGGTGTGTGGGGGGTGGGGGTCGGAGGGGTAGGCGGGGGGGAGTGGATCAGAAGATAAAACAGTTCCAGAAAAGTATAAAACAGCTAATCGCCTTAAAACCATTCCAGAGCAGGCGTTGCATGGCTACACAGAATTACATGGAATGTACGGCACTAAAACAGGCCATTTCGTCCAACTGGTATATGCTGCCGTGTATGCTCCACCTGAGCCTCCTCTAATTCTACTTCATCTAACCCCATCAGCATATCTTTCTGTTCCTTTCTCAATCCTGTATTTATCTAGCTTCCCCTTAATTGCATCTATGATATTCACCTCAAGCACCCAATGCGGTAACGAGTTCCACATTCTAACCACTCTCTGAGTAAAGAAGTTTGTGCTGAATTCTCTATTGGATTTATTAGCGATTAACATATATCTATGATCCCTAGTTTTAGACTCCCCCATAAGTGGAGACATTTTCTCTATGTCTGTCCTACCAAACCACTTCATAATTTTAAAAGACCTGTATTAGACATCTGAATGGGGGAAGCCACTTCAAGTTAAAACCTTCTAGAAGAGGTCCTTGCTATTCTTTGGGAGGCAATATCTGATGGGTATCCTCCTGGAATGGTGCCTGACTCTCCTTTCATCCATCCAGTGCTGCTGCACCACCTGCTCAATGAGCAGCATTGAGTGCTAGGTTTATGGAGAGGCAGTTCAGACTTAGATATAGGTCTTGCCAGTGAGGGAAAAAAAGGATCAAAAATCATTTCTAAGCTGCGGAAATCATTGCACAAAGTTTCCCGACTCTTCAAACTCAGAAACTCCTCATGTTGGCCTTGATCAGGTGACCTTGGCAGCAGCTTCACCTTGTTTATATCAATATATATATATATTACCCAGAGTGCAATAGCAGGGCAGGTCCCAGAAATTTGGAGGCGCCACATCACAGGCTGTCACTCAGAGCAGGCCCGGAATTGGTGGAAAGGTTGCAAGAAAGGCGGCACAGTGGCGCAGTGGTTAGCACCGCAGCCTCACAGCTCCAGGGACCCGGGTTTGATTCTGGGTACTGCCTGTGCGGAGTTTGCAAGTTCTCCCTGTGTCTGCGTGGGTTTTCGCCGGGTGCTCCGGTTTCCTCCCACATCCACATCCAAAAGACTTGCAGGTGATAGGTAAATTAAATTGGTAATTGTAAATTGCCCCTAGTATAGGTAGGTGATAGGGAATATGGGATTACTGTAGGGTTAGTATAAATGGGAGGTTGTTGGTCGGTACAGACTCGGTGGGCCGAAGGGCCTGTTTCAGTGCTGTATCTCTAAATACAAATAAAATAAAAATAAAATAAAAAAGGCTTGACAAGAGAGAAGAAGCCCTTGGGCAATCAGTTTAAAGTGGCAGAAATGGTTTCAACCAGAATTGACTCACTAAGAATGGTTTATCCGGCATATTTCTATAGTGTAAAAGTGCCAGAAAACAGCAAGGAAGGTCATCTCCCAAAAACGATGCTCAGTAGGTCATTTCACATTCAAAAGAGAAAAGTAGGCTAATATTTCAGGTGTGCCACTTCACCAGGCCCAGGCTCAATGGTAACACTTTCACCTCTGAGTTGGAAGGTGGTGAGTTCAAGTCCCACTCGAGAAACTTGAGCATAAAATCTCGGCTGACACAACAGTGCAGTACTGAGGGAGCTCTGCGGTGGTGGAGGTGACGCCTCGCAGCTGAGATGTTAAACCAAGATACCGTTTGCCCTTTCAGGTGGACATACAAAAACTCCCACAGTGTTATTTTTAGCAAAGCAGCAGCGTTTCTCCCTGGTCTCCTGACCAATATCTAGCTCAACCAACATCACTAATGCAGATTATCTGGTTATTGCTGTTTGTGGGAGCTTGTTGTGCACAAATTGGCTGCCATATTTCCTGCATTACAATAGTGCCTACACTTCAAAAAACTATTTAATGTCTGTAAAGGTCTTTAGGATGTCCAGAGGTGGTGAAAGCTGGTATATAAACGTAAGTCTTTTTTTATTTGCTGAAGCGCAAGCTACAATTCAGCCTGATCACCTCACGCAATGACATTGGCAGTGGCTGCAGGAGTGCTGACTTTGCATATTAGTCAGATAACATAACTAGTGCAAATGAGTTCCTGGCCCCAGTCAGAAAGCGAGAGACTGCCACTGTTTCTATGAGAAAGAAAAAAATTCATATAGTAAGAAGAATTAATCTGATAGAAATTATCGTCAGACGGACTTCTTACATTTGCAGCAGGAATGGGCAGACCAAGCCCGCTGGTGGAGAATCTAACCCAAAATGTTAAATAAAAACAGAAAGTGCTGGAAATAATCAGCAGGATTTAGCAGCTTCTGTGGAGAGAGAAATAGAGTTGACTTTTCAGATCGATGACCTTTCATCAGAACTAGGAAAGTGAAAAGGGGGAGGGTGGAAACAGAACAAAAGAGAAGGTCTGTGATGGATTGGAAGGCAGGAGAGATTAAAAACATAAGAACTAAGAGTAGGAGTAGGCAATTCAGCCCCTCGAGCCTGCTCCGCCATTCAATACGATCATGGCTGATCTCATCTCAGCCTCAACTCCACGTTCCTGCCCGTTCTCCATAACCCTTCAACCCACTACTAATTAGAAATCTGTCTATCTCATCCTTAAATTTACTCAATGTCCCCGCATCCATCACACTCTGGGGTAGTGAATTCCACAGACTCATGACCCTTTGAGAGAAGTAATTTCTCCTCATCTCTGCTTTAAATCTGCTACCCCTTATCCTAAAACTATGACCTCTTGTTCTAGATCGCCCCACAAGAGGAAACATCCTCTCTACGTCTACTTTGTCAATTCCCTTCATCATATTATATACCTCCATTAGAACTCCTCTCATTCTTCTAAACTCTAGAGAGTAAAGGCCTAAACTGCTCAATCTCTCTTCATAAGACAAACCCCTCATCTCTGGAATCAATCTAGTGAACCTCCTCTGAACTGCCTCCAGTGCAACTACATCCCTTCTCAAGTAAGGAGACCAAAACTGTACACAAAAATTCCAGGTGCGGTCTCACTAATGCCTGGTACAGTTGCAGCAACACTTCCTGACTTTTATACTCTATACCTTTAGCAATAAATGCCAAAATTCCATTTGCCTTCCTTATCACCTGCTGTACCTGCATACTAGTTTTCTGTGATTCATGCATGAGGACACCCAGATCCCTCTGCACCGAAGCACTCTGAAGTTTCTCTCCATTTAGATAATAATTTGCCTTTCCATTCTTCCAACCAAAATGGATAACCTCACACTTATCCACGTTAAACTCCATCTGCCAAATTTTGGCCCATTCACCCAACCTATCCATATCCATTTGTAAATTTCTTATTTCTTTATTGCAACTTACTATCCCACCTATTTTAGTGTCATCTGCGAATTTGGCTATATTACCTTCTATCCCTGCATCCAAGTCATTAATATAGATTGTAGATAGTTGGGACCCGAGGACTGAACCCTGTGGCACATCACTAGTTACATCTTGCCGACCAGACAAAAGGATTCATGGTGCAAGACACAATGGAGTGGTAATGGGACAAGTAAAGAAGCAAAAGGTGTGTCTAAATGAAGAGTGAATGGCAGGAGCATGAATAGCTGCTGTCGGAAAGCAAAAAAAAGGTTAAAAAGAGAGAAAAACAAGAGAGAAAAACCAAAATCGGCAAAGAAACGAGAAACAAATTGTGGCAGAAGTTATGATCTGAAATTGTTGAACTCAATCTTGAGTCCTATAAGTGCCTAAGCAAAAGATGAAGTGCTGTCCCTGGAGCTTACAGTGAGCTTAATTGGAACACTGCAGTAGGTCGGACATCAGAGAAACATAGAAAAAACATAGAAACTAGGAGCAGGAGTAGGACATTTGGCCCTTTGGGCCTGCTCCACCATTCAAAAAAGATCAAAGCTGATCGTCTTATTCAGTACCCAGTTCCCGCTTTTTCCCCCTATCCCTTGATCCCTTTGGCATTAAGAAATATATCTATCTCCTTCTTGAATATATTTAATGATTTGGCCTTCACTGTCTTCTGTGGTAGAGAATTCCACAGGTTCACCACCCTCCGTGAAGAAATTTCTCCTCATCTCGGTTCTAGATGGCATATCCCATATCCTGAGACTATGACCCCTGGTTCTGGACTCCCCAGCCATCGGGAACATCCTCCCTGCATCTAGCCTGCTTGGTCCTGTTAGAATTTTAGAGGTTTCTATGAGATCCCTCTCATTCTTCTAAACTCTAGTGAATATCGGCCTAGTCGACCCAATCTCTCCTCATATGTCAATTCTGCCATCCCAGGAATCAGCCTAGTAAATCTTCTTTGCACTCCCTCCATGGCAAGAACATCCTTCCTCAGATAAGGAGACCAAAACTGCACACAATACTCCAGATGTGGCCTCACCAAAGCCCTATATAACTGCAGCAAGACATCCTTGCTCCTGTACTTGAATCCTCTTGCAATGAAGGCCAACATACCATTCGCATAGCAGATATATAGAGAGATCAGAGTCGGAGCAAGGTGATGACTTAAAATGACAGGAAACTGGAAGCTCGGGATCATGCTTGTGGATTGAAAGGAGGTGTTAAGCAAAGCAGTCACCCGATCTGTATTTGGTCTCCCCAATGTAGAGGGCACTGCTTCACAAGAAGTGAATACAGTATACTAAATTGAAAGAAGTACAAGTAAGTCACTGTTTCACCTGAAAAGAGTGTTTGGAACCATGGATGGTCAGAGGAGGTAAAAGATTTGGTGTTGCATCTCCTGCGCTTGCATAGAAATGTGCCGTGGGTAGGGGATGAGGTGTTGGGGGTGACTGAGGAGTGGACCATGGTGGGGCAGAGGGAATGGGCAGGGGAGGAGAAGATGTGTTTGGTGGTGGCATCACGCTGGATGTGGCAGAAATAGCGGAGGATGATCTGTTGAATTTTGAGGCTGGTAGTGTTGAAGGTGAGGACGAGGGGGACCCTCTCGGGGCTCTGACAGGGAGGGGAAGGGGTAAGAGCAGAAGTGCAGGAAATGGAACAGACACGGTTGAGGGCCCTGTCAACCATGGTGGAAGAATCCTTGGCTGAGGAAAAAGGAAGATATATTGGAAGCAATGATATGGAAGGTTGCATCATCAGAACAGATGCAATGGAGATGGAGGAACTGGAAGAATGGAATTGAGTCCTTACAGGAAGTAGGGGGTGAGGACATGTAGTCAGGAAGCTGTGGGAGTCAGTGGGCCTATAGTGAATTTTGGTTGGTAGCCTACGCCCAGAAATGGAGACAGAGAAGTCGAGAAAGGGAAGGAAAGATTCGAAGATGGATCATGTGAAGGTGAGAGAAGGGTGAAAATTGGAAGTAAAGTTGAAATTTTCCAAAATGTTAGGCTGGCTCCCTCTGGGCTCTCTCTCTTTTCTGACAAATAGCTTTTCAAGGCCAGGATAGCTGTAGCTGTAGCTAAGAAATAGCTGAGAGCTGTAATGAGGAGTGCAAAAGATTGTTATTGGAAAGGTGAGATCAAATGGGCTTGTAATCTTCCAGATGCTTTGTCCGAGAATATTTTCTACCTATTGTCCCTATGATCTTTCCTCTTTTTCTTTGCCTCTTCTAAGAGATTTACATGGTTGTGGAGTGCGTAGGAAGAGCCTAGTCAGGATGCTCTGGTCACCATGGGTGTGGGGAAGGCTAGATAGACAAGCTGGTCTTTTCCTGCATGTCATTTTCATATGTTTGGATGATGAACTTTTCCAACATTTTGCTGTTATTTCAGATTTCACGCTGCATTTGCTTTTTTCACATCTCTCCCTCTCCCCACAAGTTATTTGTTATGAGTACGAAATAGAACCTATTATCTGTGAATTAGCAACGTCTCACATTTCAGTACAAACTGACTGCAATTGAACAAGGACAAAATATTTTTCTTTCTTTATCAAGAAAAACTTATTTTCACCTCATTTTCCTTATTCTGCACGTAGTAGGCAGAGATTGCTGTTCCAACCTGGACATAGTAAGCAGAGCTTGCTCTGTGCCTGTTTTCTGCTCCTGAGCACATCACTGAGAGGACACATTGGCTCTAAGTGTGCTCCACATGTTATCATTCTATATTTCTTTTGGTAGGAGCAATTAACACCAGCAGGAGACTGGAGTTAATGAAGACTAAACTATAGGGGAGGAATGCTCTCACACAATAAAATGGCCTGAGGGTATGTTGTGACACTGCTGAGGTAGCAGGGGTAGCAATAGAAGACACTTCAACACAGAAAGGATATTGCAGCACAGGAGAAGGTCCTGTCTAATCAACAATATCACAGGCAGTTAGTTCCACCTCAGCAAACAGACAATTAAAGGGCTTTGCAGAATTGAGAGGCAATTTAGAGGGCAACTCTGTTGTTAGATCTGCTACTTGGTTAGTGAAGGAGAGGCCAAGTTTTAACTTCCAGCTCTCAGCCACTATTTTGGATTTCCTTTCCTCAGGCACCACCTATTCTGCAGCACTTAAGTCGATTAGCAAGGTTGCCAGCTGCATTCATTAGTCAAACAGGTGGCCTAATCTGTTTCCCTGATGTCAAGCCCTTTGGGCAGAGGAGTGCAAACAGATAAACAGCTCCATAATATAGCAAGTTCTCCCAATTATCTTGGGAGAAAATTGATTGCACAGATGTAATGCGATAGAGCACTTTCATTTAATGAAATTAGTTTTTTGAAGAGGAATTGGTTTTAATCTATCAACACGTCACTGGCACGTGTGATTTCACAATTCTGTCGAGGTGTTTTGGACATTTTGTCAGACCTTCATTTGCACTCAGCACTCCACAGGTTCATTGATATGGAGCTGGGCCCGCAGAGATTGCTGATAAATGCTGTAAGCATTACATCTGTAAATCATATGGGAGGCAGTGGCGTAGTGGTAATGTCACTTCTGGGGACATAGATTCAAATCTCACCACGACAGATGGTGGAATTTGAATTCAATTAATAAATCTGGAATCAAAAGCTAGTCTGGTGGTGACCATGAAACCATTATCGATTGTTGTAAAACAACCTGGTTCACTAACGTCCTTTAGGGAAGGAAATCTGCTGTCCTTACCTGGTCTGGCCTACATGTGACTCCAGACAACAACAATGTGGTTGACTCTTAAATACCCTCTGAAATGGTCTAGCAAGCCACTCAGTTGTATCTAACCACTACGAAGTCCGTATAAAAGAATTAAATCGGATGGACTACTCAGCATTGACATAGGCACTGGAAATGATAACGGAAAACCCAGGTAAATCTCTGCAAACTCCCCCTTACTAACATCTCGGGGCATGTGCTAAAATTGGGAGAACTGTCCCACAGACATCGTCATACTCACGGAAACATATCTTGCAGACAATGTCCCTGAGACCACCATCACCATCCTATCCTATCCCACTGGCAGGACAGACCCAGCAGAGATGGCGACACAGTGGTATACAGTCAGGAGGGATTTGCCCTGGGTGTCCTCCACATCAACTCCAGACCCCATGAAGTCTCATGGCATCAGGTCAAACATGGGCAAGGAAACCTCCTGCTGATTACCACCTACTGCCCTCCTCAGCTGATGAATCAGTACTCCTCCATGTTGAACACCAATTGGAAGAAGCACTGAGGGTGGCAAGGACACAGAATGTACCCTGGGTGGAGAACTTCAAAGTTCATCACCAAGAGTGGCTCGGTGGCACCACTACTGACCAAGCTGGCTGAGTCCTAAAGGACATAGCTGCTAGACTGGGTCTGTGGCAGGTGGTGAGGGAACCAACAAGAGGGAAAAATCTACTTGACCTCATCCTCGTCAATCTACCTGTTGCAGATGCATCGGTATTGAATGGAGTGCCCACCACAGAGTCCTTGTGGAGACGAAGTCCTGCCTTCACATTGAGGATACCCATTATCGTGTTGTATGGCACTACCACCATGCTAAATGGGATAGATTTCGAACAGATCTAGAAATTCAAAACTGGGCATCCGTGAGGCACTGTGGGCCATCAGCAACAGCAGAATTATATTCAACCACAATCTGTAACCTCATGGCCCAACATATCCCCCACTCTACCATTACCATCAAGCCAGGGGACCAACCCTGGTTCAATAAAGAGGTCGGGAGGGCATGCCAGGAGCAACACCAGTATACCGAAAAATGAGGTGTCAGCCTGGTGAAGCTACAGCACAGGACTACTTGCATGCCAAACAGAGGAAGCATCATGCAATAGACAGAGCTAAGTGATCCCATAACCAATGGATCAGATCTAGCTCTGCAGTCCTGCCACATCCAGTCATAAGTGGTGGTGGAAAATATTAAACAACTAATAGCAGGAGGTGGCTCCACAAATATCCCCATCCTCAATGATGGGGGAGCCCAGCACATCAGTGCAAAAGATAAGGCTGAAGCATTTGCAACAAGCTTCAGCCAGAAGTGCCAAGTTGATGATCCATCTCAGCCTCCTCCTGACGTCCCCGGCATCACAGATGCCAGTCTTCAGCCAATCCGATTCACTCCAGGTGATATCAAGAAATGGCTGAAGACACTGGATACTGCAAAGGTTATGGGCCCTGACAACATTCCGGTCATAGTACTGAAGACCTGTGCTCCAGAACTTGCCGCACCCCTAGCCAAGTGGTTCCAGTACAGCTACATCACTAGCATCTGCCCAGAAATGTGGAAAATTGCCCAGGTATGTCCTGTACACAAAAAGCAGGACAAATCCAACCCAGCCAATTACTGCCCTATCAGTCTACTCTCGATCGTCAGCAAAGAGAAGGAAGTGGTTGTTAACAGCGCGATCAAGTGACACTTCCTCAGAATAACCTGCTCACTGATGCTCAGTTTGGGTTCCACCGTGGCCACTCAACTCCTGACCTCTTTACAGCCTTTGTCAAAACATGGACAATAGAGCTGAACTCAAGAGGTGAGGTGAGAGTGACTGCCCTTGACATCAAGGCAGCATTTGACTGAGTATGGAGTTCTTCAGGGTAGTGCTGTAGCCCCAACCATCTACAGCTGCTTTATCAGTGGCCTTCCCACCATCATAAGAGCAGTAGTAGGGATGTTCGCTGATGATTACACAATATTCAGCACCATTCGTGATTCCTCAGATACTGAAGTAGCCAGTGTCCAGATTCAGAAAAACCTGGACAACGTCCAGGCTTGGACTGATAAATGGCAAAGTAACATTTGTGCCACACAAGTGCTGGGGCAATGACCATCTCAGAAAAGTGAGTATCTAACCATCTCCACTTGATATGCAATGCATTATCATCGCTGAATCTCCCACTATCAACAACCTGGTGGTTATCATTGACCAGAAATTGAACTGCAGCAGCCACAAATACTGTGGCTACAAGAGCAGGTCAGTGGCTGGGAATTCTGGAGCGAGTAACTCACTTTCTGACTCCCCAATGCCTGCCCACCATCTACAAGGCACAAGTCAGGGGTGTGATGGAATACTCTCCACTTGCCTGGATGGGTGCAGCTCCAAAAACACTCAAGAAGCTTGGCACCAACCAGGACAAAGCAACCTGTTTGATTGGCACCCCATCCACCTCCTTCAACATTCACTCCTTTCACCACCGACGCACAGTGGCAGCAGTGTGAACCATCTACAAGATGCACTGCTGCAACTCACCAAGGCTCCGTCGACAGCACCTTCTAAACCCACAACATCTACCACCTAGAAGGACAAGGGAAGCAGATGTATTGGAACACCACCAACTGCAAGTTCTCCTCCAAGCCACACACCATCCTGACTTGGAAGTATATTGCCATTCCTTCACTGTTGCTGGGTCAAAATCCTGGAACTCCCTTCCTATCAGCACTATTGGCATCCCAAGGACTGCAGCGGTTCAAGAAGGCAGCTCACCACCAACTTCCAAGTGCAATTCGTCATGGGCAATAAATGATGGCCTAACCAGCAATGGCCACATCCCATGAACGAAAGAAAAAAATCCCAGCTCACACTGCTAAACATACACACAAACCCAGCTCACACTGATAAACTCAAACTGAATCTCCCATCAAGCCTAAGGTAAAATGCACATATGTTAATGACAAGGTTAAATTTTGATGGGTTTGGTCTAACCAAAGAGTGAAAACATGAAGTAAATGGGTCTAATCAGATGCTCCAGATTTAGCACACAGTTTTAGTCCTAATTGCTAATTACTATAATTTGAAACTTGTTTAAAGGTGCTAAAACAGGAATCTGCAGGTTCAGCTCTCAAGTGCTAATTAGACACAAATTTAATGGAGCCGAATATGTGAGCTCCTCACACCCACTTCCACTGAAGGTGTAGAGTGCTCTGCTGGCACACAGCAGCACATTTCAGAATGGGTCAGGGACTGAGGGAGAGGCCACACAGGTTCTCGGATGCTGCACTGGAGGTCCTGTCCACTGAAAGTGGAATGTTCTGCACCTGCAGGGGGTAAGGATGTCAGTCGCGCACGCCTTTCCCTCCTGTCTCCCTCTCCTGCAGCACCTCCTCCTTACCTCATCCAGATGAAGGAAGACCCCAAACAAATGCCCATGACTGAGCACTGCCTTCTCCTGCTGACTCCTATACTGTGGCCAACAGGGTGGAGTAGCATAGCACTCACTCTTCTTTGGTGAAGTTATGGGTGACCCTCATGAACAAATGTAGCTGGAGTATTGGTGAAGTCACTATTATGAGAGAGGGGATTAGTTGAAGCATTAGCCATCAAAATACCATTTTATAAGTGTTAACAGTCATTTTATGTGCAAATTTAACAAGTCTCTGGGTGGCCTTTTCTAGCGCTGACCTCAGCTCCTTTACCCAGATGCTGTCTTAACCTCAACATGGGCTAAAGCGATGTTTCAACTCAAGACCCCATCTTGGTCACATTGGAGGAATGTTAGCGCCTGAACGTCTGCTGAAAATCGCCTCCTGAATATTTGTGTACAAATGGCAGTATGAAGTTGGAGTGTTTCCATGATAATAGCTCTGTTATGTTTGATTGGTCGTGTATTAATGTTATTGTGAGGTTGGAGTGTTTATCAGTTAATGACTGTGTGAGGCGAAACCTAGATCAATTAATCAGATAAATACACATCCAGAGCTCATGTTAAGTAGGTGCATTGGTGCAAATGAGAGATATGATTAAGAGCTGACAGTTTATGCAGAGATCAGTGCGTTCCCTGTCCATGGTCCTGAAATAAACCCTCTGTATTAGCAGGATTCATTCAATGAAGCTGATTGCTGTGCAATATCGTTGGCATCAACAGCCAGGAAATCGAAAGAACTATTCGGGTCCATGACCCACCACATAAGAAAGCATTAGATCACACGTCATGACATTCCAGTACTACATTCATAAATTAATCTTTTATAACAATGATTTTAAAATTCTCATCCTTGTGTTCAAATCCCCCCCATGGCCTCACCCATCCCTATCTCTGTAACCTTCCAAGATCTCTGTACTCCTCCAATTCTGGCCTCTGGTGCAGCCCCAATTTTAATCACTTCATGATTGGTAGTCACGCGCTCAACTACCTAGGCCCTAAGCTTTGGAATTCCCTCCCGATATCTCTCCACCTCCATTTCCTCCATTAAGTCGCTGCTTTAAATCCATCTCTTTGAGCAAGCATGTAGCCACCCATCATATCTCCTCATATGGCTCGGAGCCAGATTGTTGCCTGATTATGCTCCTGTGAACCACTTTAGAACTTCTTATATTAAAGGTGCAGCATAATTGCAAATTGCCATTGTTATTTCTTGATGATATTTCTCTATTATGTTTATAGTGTATTTCCTAATGCTACAAAAGTATTTAATTGGCTGTAAAATGTTTCAGGTCATAAGAGATCATGAAAGGCTTTATATAAACTCAAGAGTAAGATAGCGCACAGTAAGTTGATGACAGAGTGTTTTGAAGATTGAGTGAGACGTCGGGATTTTAGTGCAGAGAGGGAAAGAGGTGCTCCTTTTTATACCTTTTTGTTCAACCTCCAGTAGCTGGAGAGTGGTCTTTTCTCTGTAAGCTAGGGAATCTAACTTTCTACTATTTTAGCTGAGTAAGTTCATAACTAATTGACTAATTAAACAAATAAAGTTAGACATGCGTGGCAGGGATGATGATGTGCCGTGACTGCAACATGTGGGAGTCTGAGGAATGCATTACACTCCCGGACAGTCATATTTATGTAAATGTCTGCAGCTGGAGCAACTTTGGCTCAGAGTTGCTGAGCTGGAGTCTGAGTTCAGATATCACAGAGCATCACGGAAGGGGAGAGCTATCTGGATACTTTATTCCAGGAAGCAGTCACACCCCTTAGGTTCAATGGTCAGGGACAGGAAGATGCAACTGCCTTTCAGGTAGTTATGGGGATACAGCATGTCATGATGGAGGAGCCTCAGCCCTTGACTTTGACCAAGAGGTATGAGTTGTGCAGGAAGCCATTCAAGTGGGAGGAGTGAAAAAGGAATGTGTTGTGATAGGGGACAGTATAGTGAGGAGGATACTGTTCTCTGCAGCTTCAACCAGGAGCTCTGAAGGTTGTGTTGGCTGCCCAGTGCCAAGGTTTAGGCCCTCTGTGTCCCTTATTCCCTTCGTAGAATGACATAGAATTAGCATACCATGCTCCGTGTTCACTCTCTTAATGAAGGGCGCCCATTAAGGCAGAGTAAGCCATTTAATATGAACACATTGGTGCCGGTATTAACGCAAAGGTGGGTTCAGAGATGGGGAGGAAATGATTGGGGGAGAGGAGGGAATGGAATTGCTTCTGTAAAATCCAGAAGTAAGCTTAGAATATCTGATCTCAACTTAATTTCCTAATTACATTTTTCCTTCCCAGTTTCAGGTCTCCTTGCTGCGACTTTGGAGTATGATGCCCACACACAAGATGCAATCTCAACTTGACTACTTAAAGGGCCAATGTAGAAATGGAATTTGCAGGAGTCAGGAAGTTTTGGAAGGAGAAGGTAAGAGTTAGTGAACAGAGATTGAGGGCGAGCAAGGTTTCCTGATGCTTTCTTTGATTTCCTGCTGGGTGCAGTAAAGAGCAGGAGAGAGGTAATTTTCCCCAGCAATGGGAGGGAAAAACCTGCTGCTCTCACCAAGAAGATATGGTTGGAGATGGCTGAGGAGGTGAGCAACAGGAGCATTATGTCCCAGTCTTGGATGCAGTGGCCGAAGCAGTTTAATGACCTCACCAGGTCAGGAAAAGTGAGTCCATTTGCTGCTTCCTGTGGTCCTCCTGTTGTGTGCAATACCTTTTTTCACTCTGTCTTGCTAAGTGTACTGCATCACACTACTCTTCATTCTCACTTCGATTCCAATAACAGCCTCCCTTTACTTTTGCTGCACTTCCTTGCCTCCTCATTTATTTATCCGCTACTGCCATTCATCCCAATCTTCATGCAATGTGATGCACTTGTCATGATAATGACTCTCACTGAAAGTGCTGCAGCCATCAGGTGAATACTTGACCTTCACACTCACAAGTCTGTTCTTTTGCCCTTTGTACGTGAATAGAGCACAAAATGCAAGGAAGATGGAGAGGGTTGGATGTGAGGCCACCATTAGTAATCCAGCTCACAGATGCAGAGGAAGATGCCCTGGAGAAAGGTGACACATCTGCATCCCTGTCAATCAAGCCACAGGGAGCTTGCAGATGGCTGGTGACAGAATTAAAAATATCTCTGAAACTCATATGCTGGCTTTATTTCATCAATAACTAAGCTATGAATGGTGATTTTTCAAGATTGTTATTTTACCAGAACGAATTCATGCCTATTTTATCTGTTTCCTAGGGCCTTCGTGTGCAAAGCAAATGTCTGTGCAAATGTTGAATGACAACTCCTCAGAAGACCACACTACTGCTGAGGTGCACCATTATATAGACATATACTAGTGCAAATACTCACAATTCAGTGGGTCCATGCAGGAAGTTAGTTGGGTTTTCACTTGGTAATTCATAGATAGAAAGTGAGCATGAACAGACACTAGTGACAACTATGGTGAGTTGGGAGATAAGGGAGGAATGCAGTCCACTCCAAGCTCTGCTCAGCTGGACACAGATGATCATCTGGTGGTCTTGAGATTGCCACATGTGTACAATTGATGTTACCCTATACCTATGGCAAGACAGGCAGAAATGTGAATCCAACTGCCGACTGATTCTAGCTATTGTCGCTGCAGGGGAAGCCGAGACCCTGGAAAACAATCCATCCAGAACCTGCCGTATACATTTACATCCAGCCAATTGAGGGATCCTCAAGTTATCTCAAGTGGTGCACTGGAAGGAGCCAGCAGCAAAGAAATTGAGGGCAGTGATGACTTTCACAGTGATGGACAATGTATGTTCACTACATCCAGCAGGGATGTCTTGTTTACTACTCTGTCCAATGGTATAACTACTGTTAGTTGTCCAAAATTACTCCCACCTGCATTTTTTGATTCCACCCTTACTGATTCTACTTCTTGATCTTCTAAGCCAAAGTTCTTTCTCACTAAAGCCCTTACTATCAGAGCTAACTCTTTTCGTTTCCATTCTGTCTGCCTTTTTGAAATATTGTGTACCCTGGAATATTTATTTCCCAACCTTGGTCACCTTGTACCCATGTCTCTGTAATGGCTATTAGATTGAAACCATTTATTTCTATTGGTGCCACTAGTTCATCTACCTCAGTGCGGATGCTGCATGCATTCAGATAAAGAAACTTTAATTTCATTTTTTTACTGCTACTCCCTGTATGGACCTTACTCCCTGATGCACAATTACTGTTAAACTCTCTGTCCCTTCCTGTCTCACTCTTCCTGTCTTTACCCACATTGCTCAACTTTTCTATTGCCTTGACTTTTCTCGTTGGATTTCTAAATCTCCCTTTACCTGAACCCAACCACTCCCCTTGTTAGTTTAAATCCACAGCCCTAGTTATACAATTTTCCAGGACAATGGTCCCAGTTTAATGCATTCATCCCAATGGAACAGCTCTCTTTTTCCTGAGTACTGGTGCCAGTGCCCCATGAATTGAAACCCCTTCTTCCCACACCACTCTTTGAGCCAAGTGTTTAATTCTCTAATCTGCTTGACCCTATGCCAATTAACGCATGGCTCAGCTAACTAATTCAGAGATGATTACCTTTGATAGACCCTAATTTGGACCCTAACTTCTCAAACTCTCGCAGCAGAACAGCATTCCTACTTCTACCTATGTCATTGGTGGACTACAACAACTGGATCCTCCCCCCTCCCACTCCAAGTTCATCTCCCAGAGGATATTTTCAGGGCAAAATGAATAAATAGATGAAACAGTGCAAGCTACAGGGCAACAAAGAGACAGCAGGCTGGAGGACTAGTTTTGGATTGTTTGAGCACAGAACCGGCACAGACACGAAGGGCTGAATGGCCTCTTTCTCTGCTGTAAGCTTCTGTATGAAAGGAATTTAATGCAAACAATTTACACGCTCATCCACTAAGTTTTGGCAGTGTCCTTTCAAACTGCAAGTCTGGAGCTCACCAGCAACACAGAATATACAAGATTTTAAGATCATCTTAACATTTACAATAATTGGTCAGAAAAGTCAGTGGAGGGATGAAGAGGTTTTGTTTTCTTTTACCCACCGAGTTGTTATGATCGAGAATGTACTGCCCTGAATGGTGATAGAAATAGATTCAACAGTAACTTTCACAAGGGAATTGGATAGATACTTGAAAGGAAAAACCTTGCAGGGTTACAGGGAAAGAGCTGGAAAGTGGGAATAATTGGATAGCCCCTTCAAAGAGTTGTCACAGACATGATGGTCCGAATGGCCTCCTTCTGTGCTGTTTGATTCTATGATCTTCTATGACATCTGAAGGCTCATTTTTTGAGTCAATTTTAACAGTTGGCAAATTGCACGTTCAAATTTCTGTCTAGGCTCCGCACCGAGTGTTCAGACTTGTGAAACTAGCCTTCTGAAGTACACATGTATTTGCTGCAGCCGTGGTGCCTCTTTGTCAGATCCACTCCAGGAATTTGAACACAACAAACAATTAGACAGACAGACAGACCCAGTACAGTACTGAGGGAGTGCTGCACTATTGCAGGTGCCATCTTGATAAGACCTTTAATCAAAGCCCCATCTGCCTTCTCAGGTGGGCATAAAAGATCCCATGGCACTATTTTGAAAAACAGCAGGGGTGTTATCTGTGGTGACCTCACCAATATTTATCTCTCAACCAATATTACTAAGAAACAGGTTATCTGGCTTTTATCACATTGCTGTTTGTAGGAGCTTGCTGCGCGCGCATTGTCTTCCATGGTTGCTATATTACAACAGTGGTTACATTTCAAAAAAGTACTTCACTAGCTGTAAAGCACTTTGGGAAGTCAAGAGATTGTGAAGGGAGCTATATGAAAGCAAATGTTTTCTTTTAACAAATGCTGGGAATGCATCAATCGTAATGTTCCATGGAGGAGTATAGCAATCCTTCAGGGATCAACCCAAAGAGACTGTAAACTATGCACTATTCATGTACTGGATGCTGCTATCTAAAATATGAATGACAGCAAGTGCAAATTACATACTCTCATTGGCTAGCTGTGAGATGCGCAGCAAATTAAACTCCTTCGCTTGTCCACAAAGCTACACACTTCAAAACAGAGCGATGATATTTTTCGTGTTCATTCACAAAATGTGGGCATCACTGGCAAGATCAGCATTTATTGCCCATCCCAAATTGCCCTTGAGAAAGTAGTACTGAGTTGCAGTTGATGTGGTGAAGGTACTCCCGCTGTGCTGTTAGGGAGGGAGTTCCAGAACTTTGACCCAGTGACGATGAAGGAACAGTGATATATTTCCAATTCAAGATGGCATGTAAGTTTCAGGGGAAGTTGCAGATGGTGGTGTTCCCATGCACCTGCTGTCCTTGTCCTTCTAGGTGATACAGGTCACGTGTTTGGAATTTGCTGTAGTGCATCTTGTAGTTAGTACACACTGCAGCCACACTGTATTGATGCTGTAGGGAGTGAATGTTGAAGGTGGCAGATGGGGTGTCATTCAAGCAGGCTGTTTTGTCCTGGATGGTGTCGAGTTTCTTGAGTGTTGTTGGAGCTGCACCCATCCAGGCAAGTGGAGAGTATTCCATGAAACTATTGACTTGTGCCTTGTAGATGGTGGAGGTGCTTTAGGGAGAGAGGAGGTGAGTTACTCACCACAGAATACCCAGTCTCTGACCTGCTGTTGTAGCCACAGAAATTATGTGGCTGGTCTATTTAAGTTTCTGGTCAATGGTGATTCACAGGGTGGGTGATTCAATGATGGCAATGCCATTGAATGTCAAGACGAGGTGGTTGGATTCTCTCTTGTTGGTGATGGTCATTGCCTGGTATTTGTGTAGAACGAATTTACTTACTCCAGATTTTGCTTCAGTATCTGAGGAGTCGCTAATGGTGCTGAACACTGCATCATCAGCAAATATCCACATTTCTGACCTTATGATGGAGGGAAAGTCATTGGTGAAGCAGCTGAAGATGGTTAGGCCTAGGACACTACCCTGAGGAACTTCTGCAGCGATGTCCTAGGGATAGGAGGATATGGCATTCAACATCCACAACCATCTTGCTTTGAGCTTTTGCACTAGGTATGACTTCAGCCAGTGGAGGGTTTTCTCCCTGATTCCCATTGACTTCAGTTTTACTCGGGCTTCTTGATGCCATACTCAGTCACATGCTGCCTGGATGTCAAGGTTAGTCACTCTAACTTCATCTCTGGATTTCAACTCTTTTGCCCTGTTATGACCAGGTGAGAAAGGTGTCTAGGGTTCCCTTTCAGCCTTCACCTGGTCTTACTGTAACAGGGTTTTATTTTTAAGCTCACTGTGTTTTTAGCTCCCCCTTGGTAAATCTTGTTCACCGCTTTCCAATTATAAGGCAAAGAAACCAGCACAAACAGATTTCTTATGTTTAAAGAAGAAAGATGAAATTTATTAAACTTAAACTCTAATTCAGTTAACGCCTACGGATACACGATGTGCCCCATGCCAGCATGCATACATGATACCCTCATGCGAATAGAGACAGAAAAGAGCAGAAGAAAAATAAAGAGGAAAGGTTTGAGGCAATATCTAAAGAGTTGTTGTTACGGTTCTTAGCGCTCACTGTAGAGTCCTTGATTGTAGGTAGATCTTGCTTTTCATTAGGCCCCAATATTCTTCTTAAACCTTGTTCGCTTTAGGAGATTTTTCTCTCATGGGGTTCATGTGTCTCAGTGGATTCAGAAGCTAGCGAGAAAGAGATGGGAGCAGACAGGAGGGAGATCTTCTCAGTCCAGGAGCAAACAGACACTCTGCCTTCAAACTCTCTCTGGCCAGTTCAAAAGTCATGTGACCAGCTGGTCTAACCAGTCCTGGCCCTTGTGGATTGTATCCTCCTTGGCAGGCCCTGGAATGCACTTCCTCATCTTCAATGTCTGTTAGTACGTAAATGTTTTTTTCCAGCCACAGCTGTACTATTTAACAAGTCATTTCCTTGCTCCAACAACAGTTAAAAATCAATGTTCATGACAAAACTGATGTGCCTCATTCTTGGCAGATGGGGGCCTAGCATGACACCTCTACACCCAAAGGAATGAAATGCGATTTGAGAAAAGCACATTTCAGTAAGAGGGTCAAGAAAAAATATGATACAGAAAAAAACGCGCATTTCTCTCATTCATTCACAAATCCTAAAACTTATTAAAATTGCCCTTTTTTGGCATCCCAATAAGCATGGGGTTCCTTTTTTAGGGAAGTTTCTCTTCTGTTTGCACATTTCCATGGCTACCTTTGTTCCAGCTGAGGTAATGTTTAGTGTCAGGAGAGTCAGTAATAGGCAGGTCTATCCTGAACTCTCTCAGTGCTTTGCTGAGCTATGCAAAGGCTTTTGACTTTGGGGATGGGTGGTTCTCTTTGGTTCTGACTCTGGGGGAAGACTGCTGATCTCCCCTTTGTCTCAGTGGACACTCCTGTAGGTATTTGTGCAGACTGCACTGCATTCCCCTGTGACACTTCGACTAGGAAAGGCATCACCCGCACAGTTTCTCTGCCCCCTAGAGGTCTTTCTTTGGTCTCTGCAGGTTCCTGTAAATGCTGTTAGCAACTCTGGTGGCGTGCTTCTAATGTCTGCATTTAGATAGGAGGATGTGGGGTCTAACTTTTCACATTTTGTGGGGTTTTCATCCGGGATTCCTTCTGGACTTCTTTAACCTGCCCTTTTGGTCACTTTTTCCCCTTCTCTTTCTAAACTTTTGCCAGCCTTGTGCCTGCCTGTCCCCTTTTGTTCTCGGCGGGTGTCCCTTACAGCTCACCTACCCTCTGCTGGAGGGTCCTCCTAACACTGGTACAGGACTTAGGGGTGCAGGTTTCACTGTAAGTTGGTGTCTCGCCTCAACCTGGCACATGTGGCAACTCCTGCAGTACTCCACCACACCTTTGTGGAGTTTTGGCCAGTCAAACTGCTGTCTTATGCGAGCTTTGGTCTTTCGTATACCGGCATGTACAGCCACTGTAGTCTCATGGACTCTTCTTAATGCTTCTCTCCGGTACCTCTGTAGCACCACTAACTGGTGAACTACTCTCCACCCCTTGCTCTCAGATCTGTGAGGAGAACTCCATTTCTCATCAGTAGCAGTCAGGGACTCCCTCTACACCATGAGCTCCTACTTTGCGCAATAACCTTTTATGTGGCACCTTGTCAAATGCCTTCAAGAAATCCAAGTACAGTATGTCAACGGGCTCACCTTTATCCACAGCACATGTCACTCCTTCAAAGAAGTCCAACAAATTGGTTAAACATGATTTCCCTTTCACAAAACCATGCTGACTATTCCCGATTACCTTGAGTTTTTCTAAGTGCCCAGCTACAATCTCCTTAATGATTTATTATAACACCTCCCCCACGACAGACGTCAAGCTAACTGGCCTATAGTTACCTGTTTTCTGACTCCCCGCCTTCTTGAATAGAGGGGTTGTATTTGCTACTTTCCAGTCTGATGGAACCTTACCAGAATCTACCGAAGTTTGAAATATTAACACCAACGCATCTACTACCTCATTAACGACCTCTTTTAAGACACTAGGATGAAGCCCATCAGGACCCCGGGACTTGTTAGTCTGCAGCTCCATCAGTTTAGCCAATAGCACTTCCCTGGTGATTGTAATTTCACCAAGTTCCTCTCTTCCTTCCACTTCCTGAATTACAACTATAACTGGAATTTTTTTTGTATCTTCCATAGTGAAGACAGAAGCAAAATATTTGATTATCGCATCCACCATTTCCTTATTGTTTACTATTAGCTCCCCATTCTCACTTTCTAGAGGACCAACACTCACTTTACTTACTCTTTTCCTTTTCAAATACCTGTAGAAACTCTGCTATTCGTTTTTACATTTCTAGCTAGCTCCTCTCATACTGTAATTTCTTTCTCCTGATTAAACTTTTAGTCATTCTCTGCCGTTCATTATATTCCATCCAATCATCTGAACTGCCAGTCATCTTTGCGCAATTATATGCCTTTTCCTTAAGTTTGATGCTTTTCTTAACTTCTTTAATTAATCACGGATGGTGTGTCCTCCCTTTAGAATTTTTCTTTATCGTAGGAATATATTTCTTCTGAGCATTCTGAAATATCCCCTTAAATATCTGCCACTGCTTCTCTATTGATCTATCTCCAAGCCTAGTAGTGCAGTTCACGTAAGCTAGCTCAGCTTTCATGCCCACATAGTTACCCTTATTCAAGTTTAAAATACTAGTCTTAGACCTTTCAAACTGGATATAAAATTCAATCATATTATGGTCGCTGTTACCTCGAGGTGCCTTTACTCTGAGGTCATTAATTAATCCTGTCATATTACACAAAACCAAGTCTAATATAACCTGCCATCTGGTTGGTTCCAGAACACGCTGCTGTAGGAAACTATCTTGAAAGCATTCTATGCTTTCTATACTGGAACAGCTTATTGCTGCACTCAAACTCTAGTGGAGAGCTATGATTAGGCCATGCTGTTTGGGAAAAGACTTCGTGTTTCGCCTTCACATTCTGCTTTGGTCCGCAGTTTCAAGTTTGAAATGGTGCACCGAATGCTTGGTTCCTACCTAGTTTGGCATGACATTGGCAGAGAAATGGTTCGTAGTGGAAGTATTTATCTTCATCATTGCTCCACATTTTCATACCCTGTGGACTTCCGTATCAGACAAATACTGACTCTGCTGACCAATAAATTCTTAGTATTGACAGCAAATCTGTCACAGTTAATGAAACTGCCTGGAATAAAGATCAACTAGCCTTGGACCTCAGAGTTTTTGTGAAGTGTTTTTGTAGATGAGCATTTAATCCCACAATAACATTTAAGCAAATAAAGGGGAGACATTCTCAGAGAAAATAAATTATTCAATTGCTCAAGGGGAATGAAACATTTATTCTCTCTTTTATTTGTTGTTTTTCAGTATCCTTTACTCTGCTGAAGGGTCTAACACATCGTAGAATTATATGACATAGAAAGAGGCCACTTGGGCCATTGTCGCTGTACCAACTCTTTGCGGGAACAGTGCAATTCGTCCCACTCCACCCCATCACCCACCTCTCTTTCTCCATAGTCATGGAAATTTTGATCCTTTTTAAACATATATCCAATTTCCTTTTAAATGTTGCTATTGAACCTACTTCCACCACTCTGTCATGCTGGGATGTGATTAATGTGAGGGACTGCTGGAACTCGGTCTGAAGGCTGCTTTTCAAGTGATGAATCTACAGGCTTATTCGAAACATGTCGGACATAACAGACTGAATTTAGGATCCCGACGGGTGCAGGAGCGGAGGTGGGTGTGAGTCGAATGTTCCGGCGCCAGCCAGCATGCTGGTTTCCTGAAACTGTACTCGAGTCAGCCAGTTTCTCCGGGGCAGGGGAAGAGCAGACCCACCCAATCCATTATAAAGGCCAGTTAGGATTGTTAAAGAGCTCATTGAGAGCTCGTTAAGGGACATGTTGTGATTTTCATGGGGGCACACGGGCTGTCTAGGGCGGACCAGGTAAATGGCAGCGGACACACAATGGGGAGCCAGTCATGGCTGCCCCAGGGAATTACCTGGGTTCCATAAAAGGGTGAACAATGCAGAGCGGGACTCGGCATTGGGAGAGAAGTGTCATCGGCTCAGCGCAGGTGATGAGCAGAGTGGGCAGTAAGCGCTCAGGCAGTGCAAGGGATCTCTACCCTCCTGGCATCGCTGGGGGCATAAGAGAAGGGGGTAATTCTGTCAATTACAACTGAAAGGGTCAGCTGAGAACATGGAAGGCTGCAGCTGGCAATGGGAGCACAACTGTCAGATTGTGAGCCCAGTGGCAATGAGGATCAACAGCCTCCTCAGGAAGGGCGGAGACCCGGGCATCAGGGAGAGGGATGAGAGGCAGGAAGGACATAGAGGTCATACCCTCAGCATAGGATTTACTGGCAAAGGCTGCACTACCTGGAAATAACCTAGAACCACAGAATCACAGATTTTTTACAGTGCAGAAGGAGGCCTTTCAGCCCATCGTGTCTGCACTGGCTCTCTGAAAGAGAAATTCCTTTAGTTCCATTCCCCTGACTTCTCCCCAAATCCCTGCACATTCTTCCTTCACATATAACTGTTTAGTTCCCTTTTGAATGCTTCAATTGAACCTGCCTCCACCACTTTCTCAGGCAGCACATTCCAGACCTTAACCACTCATAGAAACATGGAAAATAGGAGCAGGAGTTTGGCCCTTCAGACCTGCTCTGCCATTCAAAAAGGATCATGGCTGATCATCTAATTCCCACTTTTTCCCCCTACCCCTTGATCCCTCTGGCATTAAGAGATATACCTATCTCCTTCTTGAATATATTTAATGATTTAGCCTCCACCGCCTTCTGCGGTAGAGAATTCCATAGGTTCACCACCCTCTGAATGAATTGGCCGCTGGAAGGGATGGTCATTGTCGACCTATCCTGCCCTCGTGAGGATCACTTGGCAATGGGACATCTGCACCCGCCCCCCCGCCTCCCCACCAACTGTCGCGATGCTCCGTGCCTCCCGCCTGCAATCCCACCTCAGGGGGCCTCACAAAATCTTGCCCATGGTCTCTAAGAATTGTCAAAGGCAAACAACTATTGACTTTTGATCTGAATAAATTTGAGAGGCTTTCCTGGGTCTGGGGGCTGAAAGGAAGAAACAAAGACCAGCGGTCAGCCTGAAGAAAGAGAGCGAAAGACCAGTGGGCTCTTTGCTAGAGAAACAGCTGCTCTCAGATCACTGATACAGCAAAAGGCTGCTAAGATTTAAACCCAGTTCGGAAGCTCAAAATCTGCGAAGGAGAAAAGACCAATGGCGTCATCAGAGATGGCCTTATTATTGGAAGTCCAATCGAATGTGCTCAGAAGTGAGTGAAGAGGATGTTGGCTTTGAGAAGGACAGTGGGAGATCCAACCCATTGCAGCTGGGAGGGATTGGGAACTTTTAACAGCGAGGATACCTTGTTCGTTTAGAACACTGCATCCTGTGTAAATGTGGTGTGGGGTTTTTGAGTGTGTTAATTAGTCAATGAGATATACCTTTCTCTGTAATTTAGTGTATTAGCTACCTACTAAGTACAGTTTAGTTAATGTCGATTTTAGTTTTGTTGTTAAAGTAAATGTTTTAAAACATTAAATTTGTTGTGTGATTCTTTAATCGTTCACTGGGAAATTCATATCTCTTGTTTTAAAGTTACTGAGGTCATAACAAGATGGTCTTAGACATCCTCGTCGAAGTTTTCACACCTTGCAGCACTGCCAGTAGCCGTCAAAGTCACTGTGGCCTTGAACGTCTTTGCTTTTGACTCCTTCCAAGCTGTGGAGCTTGGTGGCATCTCGCAAACGGCTGCACTTCACTGCAACCCGCAGGTCACTGATGCCCTCTTTACGAGAGCTGGACAGTACATTAATTTCACGATAGGTGCAGCCTCGCAGGGACAGAGGGCAATGGGTTTCACTGCCATCACTGGTTTCCCCAAGGTGCAGGGCATCATTGATTGCACCCGTGTGCCAATCAAGGACCCAATAACCGGCCAGTGCCAATCATCAAGAGGAAGGGATTCCTCTCTCTCAACATTCAACTGGTCCACAACCACAACAAGAACTTCCTCCATATGTGCGCTTGCTTTCCTGGCAGCTGCCATGACTCTCTGCCAGTCCAGGATTCCACATATTCATTACACCACTATCCCACCATTCCCTCCACGCTGCCGAAACTACATGGCTGGATTTTAGGGGACAAGGGATATTCTTTGAAGACATGGCTACTCACCCTTCTATGAGAGCCCCAGCCAAAGGCACAGAGACGATACAATCAAAGCCATCTACTCACCAGCACCACCACTGAGAAGGCCATTGCACTTCTGAAGATATGGTTCCAGTGCCTGAACTGGTCGGGTGGCGCTCTCTAATACACTCCTGGAAGGGACTCGCTCATTGTGGTGGTCTGCTGCACATGGCCCTCCAGAGAGGTGTGGACCTTGAGGACGGTGAGGTGTTGGAAGGACCCTTATTACTTCAGGCAGTGCAATTACCCACTCAAAACTATTCAGCAAATAAGAACTTAATAACTATGCTTTTTGTCTAATTTCTTTGTTCTCAATTTCTGAAGGATCAGGCTTCTTTATTTATTCATTCTTGGGATATAGGCGTCACCTGTATTCAATGCCCATCCCTAGTTGCCCTTGAGGATGTTGTGCTGAGCTGCCTTCTTGAACCACTGTAAACTGCTGTTATATAGGGAAATCCAGGATATTGGTGCATACCAGTTCTACCAGCACTCAACAACCCAGTACCTTATCTATTGATCACCCTCCCCGTGATGGCCAAGATTGTGAGTGCTGGAAGATCATTGCTCGGTGTCCAGTATCAGAGCTGAGACCATCCTCACCTGATGTCCAGCAGGAGTCTAGTACCCAGTTATTAGGACTGGGACTCGTGGCTGTTCTCAAACTCTCAGCCTGCATGTGCAATATTGAAGCCAATTACAGCATCTCAAAACCTCCCCATAGTTGAGGTCAATGAACCCATGGATCAAAACCGGTCTGTAACATAGGCCCCAGTTTTACAGAGGGTTGTGCAGAGTACGAGACTCCCTCTGAAGTGGGTAGCAATTTCGGGGGTCCAGGACGTGGAGGCCCGGCAGGCCTCCTTCCCATAAATACTGGGGCAACACTGTGGCGCAGTGGTTAGCACCGCAGCCTCACAGCTCCAGCGACCCGGGTTCAATTCTGGGTACCGCCTGTGTGGAGTTTGCAAGTTCTCCCTGTGTCTGCGTGGGTTTCCTCCAGGTGCTCCGGTTTCCTCCCACATGCCAAAGACTTGCAGGTTGATAGGCTAATTGGCCATTATAAATTGCCCCCAGTATAGGTAGGTGGTAGGGAAATATAGGAACAGGTGGGAATGTAGTAGGAATATGGGATTAGTGTAGGATTAGTATAAATGGGTGGTTGATGGTCGGCACAGACTCGGTGGGCCGAAGGGCCTGTTTCAGTGCTGTATCTCTAAACTAAACTAAACTAAATATTCTTGGTGATCCACCCAAATGCAGGCCAGATCCACCGCCTGGCTGCTGGGGTGTAGGGCAGTGGATAGGTGGCAGGGGCCCTGCAGAAGCAGGCACTCAGCTGCAGGGGACACAGGTAAGTGCTGAGGGTGGGAAGAACTCTGCATGTGGCCCCAGGCAAGGGAGGCCCAAGGCTTCCTTGTGAGACCCAGAGAAACACTTCTGGTTCTCCCGGCCAACAAGGAAACCTAAAATGAAATTTAATTACTTACTCTTCTGACCAAGGACCCTTCTATAATGATATGGCAGCTCAGGCCTCCAACTATAATTATGGATTGGGTCCCAGTGACAGAATTGGACTTGATCTACATATTTAAAACTGGACTCCACTGTGTTCTTATGAGTCACCTACTGATAAAAACAGGTTAACATCTCGACGTGGTGGGAAGGAAGCAGGATTAGAAAGGGTTCTCATTTTAAATGCTCCATCCACCTTCCCCTACCCTCTGCCCCAGCCTGTTTACCTCCAGGCTGGGCTAGCTAAAATTGGGACTATGCATTCTTTCTACTAATGTATGAAAAATTATTTTTATTTGTATTCCAATGTTAATTTTCTTGTACATTTTCCACTTTATTCATCAAATTAAATATGTTTGCAGCTTGCTGATGACCTCAAAATGCCATCTGGCCAATTCTAATATTCCACCTATATAAATATCATTTACATAAAATACCAGAGATAAAAATAGCACATGAAATCAAAGACACTTACATGCTGTTAATTTCAAAGAAGGTCTCAGATTCTAGGACAACAAAGCCTTTTTTTGGTTTGCACATTTTCTTTAACTCTTTATGAACCGCCTTTAGAGGACAGCTTTAAGCATCAGCTGTGGTTTTAGTGGGTAGCATTCTGACTGATGAGTCAGAAGGATGCGGATTCAAGTTCAACTCAAGAGACTGGAGGCCGAAGCATCAGTGCAGTACTGAGGAAGTATTGCACTGTCAGAGATGCCATCTGTCGAATGAGACTTAAAACCAACATAAAAGATTCCGTGGTACTATTTGAAGATGAGCAGGGGAGTTCTCCCTGGTATCCTAACCAAAGTCTATCCCTCAACCACACTACTAAACTTCAGGTTATCTTATCTCATTGCTATTTGTGGGAGCTTGTTGTGCAAAATTTGGCTGCCACGTTTCCTACATCACAAGTGACTGCACTTCAAAAGTACCTCATTGGTTCAGGACTTCAAGGTCAGGGATAAGTGCAAATCTTTCTTCCTTTTAACTCACTATCACTCCTGCTGCAACTGTCACTGACTAACAATGGAACCCCTTTCTGGTTTTTGGTGCAATCACCTTGGGCCTGTCAATATACTTTAAATGTTGCCAGAACCTTCATCTGAAGTGTAAGGTACTGAACTGTTACATCACCCATTGACTCCAGTTTTGCTAGGGCTCCTTGACACCACACTCAGTCAAATACTGCCTTAATGTCAAAGGCAGTCACTCTCACCACATGTCAAGAATCAAACTCACACAACCTCTACAAGGACACATACCTTCCCCTTTCCTGCCTCTGCACTACCATAAGGAGCTTTTCAGAGGGAGGGAATTTAATTTCCATTGCACTGCTGAACCAATAGATCAATTTAAGGTCAGATTAACAGCAAGTGAAGAAATTAAGAGGGTTATTTATCAAATGCCAAGAATCCTTTGATCTCCAGCAGAAGATTAATCCAAGTTAATTAATTTGTTGCTTCCCACCTGATATTTATTTGGGTTGGAATATATTTCACACTGTCTCAAAGCCACCAATTTACTAATCATCAAATAGGACACTGACAAATGATTTTAGATGCAAAAGCTTGCTTATTAATGAACAATATTTTTGTACAAAAGCTAATTCACACTCACATGAATTTCTCTTTCTGAGGTTTCAGTGGAGGCATTAAGTTCCTTATTTTAAACAGATTGATGCCACCATTAAGATTTGCAAAGGGAGAAATTTGATAGGTTGCGTTAAGAATATGTACAATAAGATAAAGTCTTGCAATTAAATAGCACACATCTCAGGATGTTCAAACATTTTTTTCTTTATTCATAACATTTTTAAAAGTACATGACATAAGTGCAATACCGATCAATTTCTTTCAATACAGTACATGAGGTGCCTCACTACACTTGCCATTACAGGTTATATTTACCATGTACATTTACATTCCATGTCAAACATTCTCCGATGCATACAGCTGAGGAGTTTTACACAGTTTTCAGCCCCTCGGTATACTGTGGTAGGAGGACTTTACACAATGGCCTTTCCCCATTCAGCCTTTGCAGCAGCTGCTCCAAGTTTTCATACGTCCCTCAGCGTGTAGGATGTTTCAAAATGCTTTACAGCCAATGAAGTACTTTTGAAGTGTAGTAACTGGTGGAATGTAGAAAATGTGGTCGCCAATTTGCGCAGAGCAACATTATAAAAACAAATAAAAACAAGAAACTTTGGAAATACTCAGCAGGTCTGGCAGCATCTGTGGAGAGAGAAGCAGAGTTAACGTTTCAGGTCAGTGACCCACTTCAGAACTGGCAGATATAAGAAATGTAAAAGATTTTAAGCAAGTAAAGCGGGGGTGGGGCAAGAGATAACAAAAGAGGTGTTGCTAGGACAAAGTCACAGAATAGCTGACCAGAAGGTTATGGTGCAAAGGCAAACAATATGTTAATGGTGTGGTGAAAGACAAAGCTTTAGTGCAGATAGGGTGTTAATGGACTGAAAACTGAACAGCCACAAGCACAAACATTAAAATAACACAATGGGTAAGCAAACTGAACAAACTAAAATAAAACAAACACAAAAAAAAACTAAAAATAAAAGTAAAATGGGGGGCCCCGTCATGCTCTGAAATTATTGAACTCAATGTTCAGTCCGGCAGGCTGTAGTGTGCCTAATCGGTAGATGAGATGCTGTTCCTCGAGCTTGCGTTGATGTTCACTGGAACACTGCAGCAATCCCAAGACAGAGATGTGAGCATGAGAGCAGGGGGGTGTGTTGAAATGGCCAGCAACCGGAAGCTCAGGGTCCTGCTTGCGGACTGAGCAGAGGTGTTTCGCAACGCGGTCACACAGTCTGTGCTTGGTCTCCCCAATGTAGAGGAGTCTACATTGTGAGCAGCGAATACAGTATACTACATTGAAAGAAGTACAAGTAAATCGCTGCTTCACCTGAAAGGAGTGTTTGGGGCCTGGGATATTGAGGAGAGAGGAGGTAAATGGGCAGGTATTACACCTCCTGCGATTGCAGGGGAAGGTGCCTTGGGAAGGGGACGAGGTGGTGGGGGTGATGGAGGAGTGGACCAGGGTGTCGCGGAGGGAATGATCCCTCCGGAATGCTGACAGGGGAAGGGAGGGGAAGATGCCTTTGGTAGTGGCATCACGCTGGAGGTGGCGGAAATGGTGGAGGATGATCCTTTGGATATGGAGGCTGATGGGGTGGAAAGTGTGGACAAGGGCAACCCTGTCATAGTTCTGGGAGGGAGGGGAGGGGAGGGGGTGAGGGTAGAGGTGCAGGAAATGGGCCGGACACGGTTGAGGGTCCTGTCAACCACAGTGAGGGGGAATCCTCGGTTGAGGAAAAAGGAAGACATATTTGGGCGGCACAGTGGCGCAGTGATTAGCACCGCAGCCTCACAACTCCAGCGACCCGGGTTCAATTCCAAGTACTGCCTGTGCGGAGTTTGCAAGTTCTCCCTGTGACTGCGTGGGTTTTCGCCGGGTGCTCCAGTTTCCTCCCACAGCCAAAAACCTGCAGGTTGATAGGTAAATTGGCCATTATAAATTGCCCCTAGTATAGGTAGGTGGTAAGGAATATAGGGAAGGTGGGGATGTGGTAGGAATATGGGATTAGTGTAGGATTGGTATAAATGGGTGGTTGAGCACAGACTCGGTGGGCTGAAGGCCCTGTTTCAGTGCTGTATCTCTAAATAAATAAATAAATCAGAAGTACTGTCATGGAAGGTAGCATCATTAGAGCAGATGCGTCAGAGACGGAGAAACTGGGAGAATGGAATGGAGTCCTTACAGGAGGCAGGGTGTGAAGAAGTGTAGTCGAGGTAGCTGTGGGAGTCGGTGGGCTTATAATGAATATTAGTAGACTGTCTATCCCCAGAGATGGAGACAGAGAAGTCGAGGAAGGGGATGGAAGTGTCGGAGATGGACCATGTAAAGGTGAGAGAAGGGTGGAAATTAGAAGCAAAGTTGATAAAGTTTTCCAGTTCGGGGCGGGAGCAGGAAACCGCACCTATGCAGTCATCAATGTACCGGAAAAAGAGTTGGGGGAGGGGGTATGAATAGGACTGGAACAAGGAATGTTCGACATATCGCACAAAAAGACGGCATAACTAGGACCCATGTGGGTACCCATAGCAACACCTTTTACTTGAAGCAAGTGAGTAGAGTTGAATGTGAGAACAAGTTCAGCCAGGCGGAGGAGGGTGGCGGTGGATCGGGACTCGTTGGGCCTCTGCTCAAGAAAGAGGCAGAGAGCCCTCAAACCGTCCTGGTGCTTTTATTACAAAAAGAAATGTTGGGATGGGGGAGGAGGGGTGGTGTTGGGGGCAGTCATGCTGCTGTGCTGAACTGGGCCGTGTAGAGCCCTTTTTTAAGTGCTATGTGGTCTGTAAAGCAATTGTTTAATTTTTACCCCATGATGGGCAGCAATAGCAAAACTAACAGTTAAGGTGTCTGTGTTAAAATGCTTAATTTGTTATTTTAATGAGTTAACATCTCATTGACAGAGCATTTGAATAAATTCCAATTGAATGTGTTAAATGCCTTTATGCTAATTGCCCTGCAGTGCCATTTTAAGGAACTTATGCAAAGCTCCTGTGGGTGAGATGGGTGGGGGGGGAGACTGGGCTCGAATCTGTAAGTAGATTATGCAATCAATGTGGATCAGTTTGAGACATGTTGGCACTAGGTTTTCCAATTGGGCTTGGATTAGGCATTCTTTGGGTGGTATGTCAGCATATTAGCTTAACTTGCTTTTGTGGAGATAGCTTCACAATACAGTATTGGTAGGAGTGACCTTGTGGAGATGCAGTCCTATCTTTACACTGATGATACTCTCCATCTCGTTGTGTGGCACTACCACTATGCTAAATGGGATAGATTCAGAACAGATCTAACAACTCAAAACTGAGCATCCATGAGGCATTGTGAGCCATCAACAGCTGCAGAATTGTATTCAACCACAATCTGTAAGCTCATGGCCCAGCATATCCCTATTCTACCATTATCACCAAGCCACGAGATCAACCCTGGTTCAACGAGGAGTGTAGTAGAGCATGTCAGGAGCAGAACTCAGAAAATGAGGTGCCAATCTGGTAAAGCTATGACACAGGACTACATGTATGCTGAACAGTGGAAGCTGTGTGTTATGGACAGAACTAAGCAAGCCCGCAACTAAAGGATCAGATCAGAGCTCTGCAGTCCTGCCATATCCAGTTTGCAATAATGGTGGACAATTAAATAACTAATGGGAAGAGGAGGAGGATCTACAAACTTCCCCATCCTCAATGGATGGCAGAGCCCAGCATGTCAGTGCAAATGACAAGGCTGAATCCTTCGCAACCATCTTCAGCCAGAATTTCTGATTGGATGATTCATCTTGGCCATCTCCTGATGCCCCGATCATCACAGATACCAGACTTCAACCAATTCAATTCACTCCACATGATAGCAAGAAACAGCAGAGCGCACTGGTCTGACAACATCTTGACTGTAGTGCTGAAGACCTGTGCCCAGAACTAGCTGAGCCAGGTGTTGTAAGTGCACAGACAGTGGGTGAGGACTGGGTATTGCACACTAGCAGTTAGAGCACAGCTGCCCGACCCGAACCCGAGGGGACCTGACGACATGTGTCAGGTTCGGGTCGGGTTGGATCGCTCTTCTGGGTCCAGCAGTCGTGTTCAGGTCAGGTCGGGTTGGGCCGGACACAGCGGCTGTGCTGCCTTTTGGTCAGGGATCGAAAGGGAACTAAGAATAAGAGTAAGCGTCATTAATTTCTGGTAGTCAAGTCGGTCGGGTCAGGTCGGGTCGGGCGTGGGACAAGACCAAAGGACTCGGGCCCGGGTCTGGTTCGGGTTAGATGTGGTCGGGTCCGGCCGTGGGTTGGGTTTAAATTGTATACTCGAGCAGGCCTTTACTAGCAGTCTCTATGCATTACTGAAAAGGGTTGGGGCCAGCTAATGCTAAGTAGTAGTATATGGAGATAAATTTGAGAGAAGCCTTTCCCAGTGTTGTTAAAGTTTTGTTGTTTATTTTCAGCCTTTGCAAAGATCATCCGGGTAAACAAAAAGATTTGGCAAATCCCAATGACTGGCACAGGTTTTGTGGAGGCAGGAAGCAGATTCAGTGGTCAAATGGAAATACTGAACGAGCAGGTAGTGAAGAGAGAGGGCTTATTTCCCACTCACAGACACCCTTTCCACTGAACATCAGTGGACTGCAGGAAGCTGCAGAAGTGGCAGGTACCTTTGGGAGGCTGTTTGAAGGTGGAAATATGAACAAGGATAGCTTTGTCTTGCACTTTGTTGCAAAAGGAAAATGCAATTCCTGCATAGTGATTGTCCCAGAAACTGTGAGAAAATTTACGAGCTATAATGGGAGATGGAGGAAATGAGGCTTGGGTTTTATTCATGAGTGTGGTGCCTTATTGACATGGTGGGCCTTGATTAAACAATGCTTCCCCTGAAATTAATGCATCGTCTCTGATACCTTAATGGTGAGAGTTAATAGAACAGTTGCAGTTAAAATGGGCAATTTGTCTCATACAGGCCATTTATACGTTTACAAGTCAGCACTTTGTTAAGATTAACCTGTACTGAACAAAGACAAGAATGAGTTGCTTACAATGGCTGGAGTGATTATTCCCTCAGACTCAGAAAAAACACCCAATTATTATTTATAAACCTGTATTTCTGACATAGTGTTCTATATTATCAGTGATAGATAATGCAAATTACTGCTTGTGATTTTTGCATGAAATAAAGAAGAAATTTACACTTATTTAACTAAATACATGGTGTCACTATTAACCGTGTGTTTATATAATGCTTTCTCACTTCCTTGGGACATCCTGCAACTCTTTGCATCCAATTAATTACTTATGAAGTCTGGCCACTGTTGTTATGTAGGAAACTGCAACAGCCAATTTATGCACAGCAAGGTCACACGAACAGTAAATGGACCGTATGATCAGCTAATGGTTTTTTACATAGTGTTGGCTTGAGGGAGAAATGTTTTCGAAGAGAGCCGGACAATTCTGTGTGCCTCTTTGAATAGTGCAATGGTATTGCAGCAATCAAACCAAAACTAGGACCAAGGTACCATCATTTACTTTCACGCCCTGCACAATATCAGGAGTTGCAATATATCTGATCCAAAATACTGAATAGTTCTATTTTTTCTACCCACAAAATTCTGTCGTACTGATGAGATGCTAAAGCCAATTTTTTGCCTGTTTATCTCAGTAGTTCAGGCAAATGTTAAGATCGCATTATACTATCAAAAGATGAGCAGAGAACTCTCACAGTGTCTTGGCTGAGATTATTCCCTCAACTCTCACCACAAAATATTAACTAATCATTTATCTCATTCTCTTTTAATTGGCTTTAAATGACCTTAGTAGCAATAGTCTGTGCAGATCACTGTGTGTGAAGCTCTGTAAGGCATTTCTAAGAGAGATAGTAACCCACTATTTCAATGCAATCCTGTACCTTCCTCTTCATTTTCAGGGCCATTCACTCTGTGAAGTATTATCGTATTAATGATTCACAGAATTGAGTAAAAAGCTAGGGCTGAATTTTTTTTTTTGTTGCCAATTTTACTTGTCTAGTCTTTACTCTCTGGAAGGAGGTTAAAATGTGAGAGGGAAGCACATTAACACCAGTAGGTGTCTCAGCTGAGGGCAGGGAAATTATCTGATAGTGCTTTCAGCTCCAAAGATTCCACATTACTTCTATGGCTTAAAAAAGGCTAAATATAACTGGAATTCAAGACCTGTCTTGGTACCGAAATCAACCACTAACAGGATTAGAGAGGGTGCAGAAAAGATTCACGAGAATGGTTTCAGGGATGAGGGACTTTAATTATGTGGCTAGATTGGAGAAGCTGGGGCTATTCTCCTTAGAGGAGGTTAAGAGGAGATTTGATAGAGGTGTTCAAAATCATGAGTGGTCTGGACAGAGGAGAGAGAGCGAAATTGTTCCCATTGGTCGAAAACCAGAGGACACCGATATAAGGTGAATGACAAAAGAACCAAAGGTGTGTTATGGCCACATGATGAGGGGTGTGGGTAGTTCCCACTGTTCAACTCCCACCCGACCGCAGCAAGTGTCTTTGTTAGTAGGGTTTTAACCCTTTTGTGTTTTATTTGTCAAATAAACAAGCAGTGACAGGTTTTCTTGTATATTTAAAACAGATTATTGAGCAATATGTCTTATCCCAAAATTGTCGCAACCGCACTCGCTCACGCATTCACTCGCACGCACACACAGACACACACAAGGAGAGACAGATAGACAGAAAAAGAGGTAAGTGGTTTGAAGTGGGGTAGGGTTTCAGATTCACAGTAAACCTGTTGAATTTTCTCAGAGGGTAATTTATCTTTAGTTGCAGGCCTGAGGTTGTTGTAGGTTACTCTGTTGGTTGAACGTTCATTGAAGACAGGGGGTCACTTCCAGTTCTCTTCTGCACAAGTTGGAATGTAGAATTCATAGCAGGGCACCTTCCTTTTGGCTTGTTGAATTTTCTCCCAGATCTCAGCTGGACAAACTTTGGTTATGCTTTTTTTCCAGGGTCTCTCTCTCTCTCTCTCTCTCTCTCTCCAGAGAGCTATCTTTTAACTTAAAAAGTCTCTCACATCTTTCTTCTATTGGGAGACACAGATCTTCCTCCTTGTGGCAACTGAGAATGGCCCAGTATGTGGCTACGTCACACCTTCTTTGTTTCAGAAGAACCTATTCAATTAAAAAATGTCTCTTGATGGGTTCAGGATGGATGCAATTGACACCTCTTAGCTTAGAATGTATTTTTTTGTTTGTACCAGACAGGAGACAGTTTAAATATACAAGCCCAGGTCTTGTGACCTTTGGTAGCCATTTTGAAGCACATTGTCCACTTTTTAAAAAGAAAAGTCCATTTTTATAACTTCAGGTTGAATTCTTGTATTTTCATTCACTGCACTTTATGGAAGTGTAACAGGTGACATGAGGAAAAACCTTTTTTTGTGCAGCGAATGGTTATGATCTGGAATGCACTGCCTGAGAGTGTGGTGGAGGCAAATTCAATCGTAGCTTCCAAAAGGGAATTGGATAATTATCTGAAGAGAAAAACATTTGTGGTGAAAGAGCATGGGAGTGGGACTAGCTGAGTGCTCTTACTGGGAGCCAGCATGGGTGTGACGGGGTGAATGGCCTTCTGTGTTGGAACCATTCCAGGATTCTATGATATATTAAGAACATAAAAAAATAGGAGCAGAAGTAGGCCATTTGGCTCTCGTCCCTGCTCTGTCAGTCAATAAAATCATAACTGCATCAATTTCACTTCCCGCACAATCCCCATATGACTTGATAACCTGACAGACCAAAAATCTATCATTCTCAGTCTTGAATATACTCAACAACTGAGCATCCACAGCTCTTTGGGATAGAGAACCCTTTGAATGAAGATATTTCTGTTCATCTCAGTCCTAACTAGCTGAGACCTTCTCCTGAGACTATCTCACCTGGTTCTAGACTCTCTATTCAGGGGATAGAGTCTCTCAGGCCCTCTAAGAATTACCTGACATGCAGGAGCAGCAAGCAATTAGGAAAGTAAACGGTATGTTAGCCTTTATTGCAAGGGGTTTGTAGTATAAGAGTAAGGAAGTTTTGCTGCAATTATATAGGGCTTTGATCAGGCCACAATGGTAGTACTGTGTACAGTTTTAGTCTTCTTACCTGAAGAAGAATGTACTTGCCTTAGAGGGAATATAATAAGAACATGAGAAGTAGGAGCAGGCGTAGGCCATATTGCTCTTGTATTTCTCTTTCATAAAACAATGTTGACTCTGCTTAATCATATTATGATTTTCCAAATGCCTGTTACCACATCCTTAATAATAGATTCCAATATTTTCCCTACTACTGAATCAGGCTGACTGATCTATAGTTCCCTGTTTTCTCTCTCCCTCTCAAAATTTTACACCTTTCAATTATATTGTTTCTCATTTTTCTAAACTCCAGAGAATATTGACCTAATTCTACTCAATCTCTGCTCATACAACAACCCTCTTATTCCACCTGGAAGGGAAGTATATCCTTCCTTAGGTAAGGAGATCATCTCTATTGTGCCCTGATTTGAGAAGAATGGACTTGCATTTGTATAGTGCCTTCCAGGACATACTAAAGTGCTTCACAGCCAATAAAGTACTATTGAAGTGTAGTCACTGTTGTAATGTCAGAAAAGGTCATTCAGCCCCTCCAGCCTATTCCATCATTCTATTAGATCATGGCCAATTTGTACTTCATCTCCCATTTTTCACGAATGATCCATGGGGTGGAAATTTGATTTTGGGTCCATTTTTCAACCTGAAATAGGTGGCGGGCAATGGAGGGCCCAAAGCTCACCCAAAATTGGTCCTTGGGTCCAATTGGAATGTTGCTGGTAAGCAGTAGATGCAAACCTGCTTCCCAGATGCAGCTCTCAGTTTCCGCAAGGAGAATATTGGAGTGGCTTCTTCTTCTTCTTCTTTGGCCTCCTTGTCTCGAGGGACAATGGGTAAGCGCCTGGAGGTGGTCAGTGGTTTGTGAAGCAGCGCCTGGAGTGGCTATAAAGGCCAATTCTAGAGTGGCAGACTCTTCCACAGGTGCTGCAGATAAAATTGGTTGTCAGGGATGTTACACAGTTGGCTCTCCCCTTGCGCTTCTGACTTTTTTCCTGCCAACTGCTAAGTCTCTTCGACTCGCCACGCTTTAGCCCCGCCTTTATGGCTGCCCGCCAGCTCTGGCGATTGCTGGCAACTGACTCCCACGACTGTGATCAATGTCACAGGACTTCATGTCGCATTTGCAAACGTCTTTAAAGCGGAGACAAGGACGGCCGGTGGGTCTGATACAAGTGACGAGCTCGCTGTACAATGTGTCCTTGGGGATCCTGCCATCTTCCATGCGGCTCACATGGCCAAGCCATCTCAGGCGCCGCTGGCTCAGTAGGGTGTATATGCTGGGGATGTTGGCCGCCTCGAGGACTTCTGCGTTGGAGATACGGTCCTGCCACCTGATGCCAAGGATTCTCCGGAGGCAGCGAAGATGGAATGAATTGAGATGTCGCTCTTGGCTGACGTACGTTGTCCAGGCCTCGCTGCCTACGAGCAAGGTACTGAGGACACATGCTTGATACACTTGGACTTTTGTGTTCTGTGTCAGTGTGCCATTTTCTCACACTCTCTTGGCCAGTCTGGACATAGCAGCGGAAGCCTTTCCCATGCACTTGTTGATTTCTGCATCAAGAGACAGGTTACTGGCTCGGGCAAGTCTGCTCCCACTTACCCGCTGTCTGCCTCCACTTACCTGCTGCTGGTTCTGGGCCTACTGCAGTTCCAGCAGTGACCATCACTCCCAGCGGCACTGCTGACACTGCTGAGCTGCTGGCCATCAGATTGGCTGGCAGCTCTTGGAGGAGGGACCCCAGTCCTTAAAGGATTGGGAACCCCGGCACTGAGCAGTTAGTTGCCCGAGTGCCATAAAATGCAGGTGGGGGTCTCCCAAATGGCCAAGGTGGGGCTCCCCCTCACCTTTCTGGCCCGGCATTGGGACCCCTGCTGGCTGCATAAAATTCAGCCCAATTATCCTGACTGCAGTGAACCTAGCATTGGCTGTGTTTGGAGCTCAACGATTCTATATAGCGAGTTACACATTCTCAACACTTTCTGAGCAGAGAAAGTCTAGGCCCATAGCCCAAGATTCCCAAGATCCACCATGATTTTTCAATTAAAAAATTGTGCCTTCAACAAGACAGAATCAGAAGTCAATATGCTCACCAATTATCAACACAAAATCAATTAAAGAATACCATTCAGGCAGCGATTTGTTTGATGTTCCGAGTCACTCGAGCACAGCTTCTCCAAATCTTGTTGCGCTCTGAACAATCTTCACTTGCATCAGGCGAAATAATTTATGGGAATCATCCTAGTCTGATGCCACTGTACAAATGAAATAGAGGAAAAGCATCAGACTATTGGCAATAACCTCTCTGGAAGACTCACAATCCAATATATTGACCTGTTTTGTAAAAGATAAGTCAGGACCAAATTTCTGTAAATATACAGAGGAGTTATTTCTGCTCAATTTCATGAACGTCACTTGCGAGTGAGTGGGTGCCAGGGGATTTGACACTCCTGCCATATGGATGAGGCTGCACAGGGAGCACAGTTTAAATTGCATAAACTCAAATGATACCAGATAATATTGCCAGTGTGCCTATATGTCAATAATGCCCTCAATATATCACATTAACTTAAATAGCATTACTGTTCTTAACCCTGGATTTGGTTCTTAGCAGAATACACTTATCATCTCTAAATCCCAAAGAAGGGGCCACTGCTCATTTTGCTAGGCTGATTATAGAGGGCTGCTTGTGCATCTCAAAGTCTCTTCTTATCAAAGCATCACACATTGTGCTTAGGGGTTTTGAGAATTCATATGTTATTGTGTGACATTTCTTTTTATTTATTCACAGGATGTGAGCATCGCTGGCAAGGCCAGCATTTGTTGCTCATCCCTAATTGCCTTCGAGAAGGTGGTGGTGAGCTGCCTTCTTGAACTGCTACAATCTGTATGCTGTAGGTACACCCACAGTGCTGTTAAGGAGGGAGTTCCAGGATTTTGACCCAGTGACGATGAAGGAACGCCAATATATTTCCAAGTCAGGATGGTGTATGACTTTGAGGAGAACTTGCAAGTGGTGGTGCCTGAGTCTTCATAGGTTTCGGAGTCAATGTTGAGGTTCATGGCTACCACTTCTAAGACCAGCTTTTAATTCCACATTTATTTAATTAACTGGATTTAAATTCCCCAGCTGCCATGGTGGGATTTGAACTCATGACTCTGTCCAGGCCTGCAGGGAGTCTGCAGGGAATGGTGCTGGATGTTGGTTAGGTGTTGGTTGCCATTGCAAGGTTCTGAGTATGCCACTTGCTACAGTTACAGTCCCAGTTGGGTTGCACATTCCTCCATATTAAAAATCTCCACTTATGATTCTGCAATGTCATACTGTGTGGTGAGGCACTCAAAAACAAAGACACTGGGGATAGAGCAGTGAGATTGTTTCTAACCTGATGATGATGTGTAAATCACAGCCTCATGAAGGGACTTGATGTACCTGCTGAGACCTGTTCCTCGTTGGCACTAATTCAATGATGGCAATGCCAGGGAAATTTTTGAGATGTCATTTTCAGTTATTATTCAACGCCAGCTGTTAAGATCGACATTAGATTTCCTGTTAATAAATCTGCCAGTCGCTCTTAGTTATAGAAGCAATGCTGCACTCTGACTGAAATATCAGACGATGGAAAATGTTATGTTAATTTTTATTCAATAATACGTTCTTCAGCAGATGCACTTAACAACTGAAGAAAATCAACGGCCTCCAATAGGCTGTGTGCTTCTCTTCTCTCATTTTGAAAGATTCCTTCAGCAATCATTAAAATGTGCCTATTCTCAGTGTGTTGGGGCATCATACAAGGCAGTGGTACAGAGCAATGCGATGTATGCTCACTTTCATACTCCTCAACTCCAGCGAGTGGACAATCTTGGCCGACCTGCTTAAGGAAATGCTGAGTGGAGGGAGTGGGTATTTTCCATTTAGATGTGAGGGCGGGGGCAGGAAAATGTTTCCACAAAACCACACACAAAACCACATTGAGGGGTTGGTTCCAGGATTACCTGATGCTGGACTTGCTTGAACACTGGTCTGGAACCAGCTGCTGGAATGTCATGAAAAACTAACCTGGACATTTCCCCTCGTGCGATCCCTCAATTGCAACATAGTTACATGCAGTGAATGAGCCACCCTTTAGGACTGGTTCCTCATGGATAGCATGATGCCTTGTTGCTAACAGTTAAGGTTTTTATTGATGAGTTATTGCACGCATCAGAGTTAATACTGGGGAATAAAGCACTTTCCAATGAGCTCTCTTCAACATTCAGCAAATTGAACCATTGTGTGGCAGAGTAGGATATTCCCTGTTTTAATCCATCCCCCTATCAGTAATGAGAACTGGATTTTGCTGGACTCCAGGGATTGGGGTTCCTAAATTTCCTTTAATACCCCCGGTTAGCAAAACAAAAATTGATCCATGTTCCCATTCCAAAGCACTCACTTTCTGTCTTCATACTTGAAATAATGATCAGTTACCTGATCTGCAACAAAGTCTTCATTACTGAGGACCCAACCATCAACATCTTGGAGTCGCCACCGGCCAGAAACCTGGTTTGACCAGACATCCCAACACGTGGTTACAAGAGGAGGGCAGAGGGTGGGTACATTGCGACTTGGACATCAGTTCCTGATTCCTCAAAGTCCCACCACCATCTATGATACCGGTCAGGTGTGAAATGGAATGTGCACCACTTATCTAGCTGGAGCAGGAGCAGCAGTGGCTTCAGCAGCAGCAGTCTGTTTTTCAGACACATGCAGCTCCAAAGGAAAAAGGGGATCAGCAGACAAGGGCAGCTCACAGGAGGTCATACCCGGCACACAGTGTCTATAGGCAAAGGATAAGCTTTCTCGACTTGTCCGAACAACCGTATCTTAAGAGGCTCAGGCTGTAATGTCAGGTGGTTGCAGACATTTGATAGCCTGCCAGAACATGACCCACTGCCGGCTGGAACTGATGGCCAAGCTTTACCAGAGACTGTCAAAATCACCACCACTCTCAATCTTTTGCCTCTGGATCCCAGGGCTCTGTCAGAGACATTTTCAGGATTTCACAGGCGGCGGACCCTGTGGTACAGCATCTGTGTTTGGAGAGGCCTGCACTCTCTGACATGGACTCTCCACTGCCATCCCTCTCTCCACCACTGCTCTTTCTCACTCATGAAGTGTGAGTCACCATGTGAAAAGCCAACTTAGGAACATAGAAACAGGAGGAAGCCATTTAGCCCCCTGGAGCCTATTCCACCATTCTATGAGTTCATGGCTGATCTGTGGCCTAACTTCATATACCCACCTTTGCCTCATATCCCTGAATATCTTTGGTTAACAAAGATCCAATAATTTCAGTTTGCGAAAGAAAGTTGCAAATGTCTACCACCCTTTGTGTGAAGAAGTGTTTCCTAATTTCACTCCTGAAATCCCTGGCTCTAATTTTTAGACACTGACTCCCAGGCCTATACTCCCCAACCAGCAGAAATAGTTTCTCTCTGTCGACCTTTTCTGTTCCCCTTAATATCTTGAAAATTTCAATCAAATCACCCCTTAACCTTTTACATTCCAGCTAAAACATTCCTAGTTTGTGTAATCTTTGCTTGTAATTTAACCCTTGGAGTCCAGCTAACATTCTGGTAGATCTATGCAACACTCCAACTATCTCTTTGTCCATCGGAAGTGCAAGACTCTGAGCTGGTACAAGTGCTGCATAATTTCTACAATGGTGTATACTCAGAGGGAGTGAGCTCCATTGAGGAGTCATCGTTGATGTCAGCAACCTGGACCACCACCTGTGGGATGCGTGAAGGCCCTGTGGAGATAAAAGACATGAATGAGTACTGTACAGGTAAGAATGTTTGAAGTTATCATTATGAACATGTTTACAGAATCACAGAGAATCACAGAATTGTTACATTCGGCCCATCATGTCCGCACTGGCTCTCCGAAAGAGAAATTCCCTCAGTTCCATTCTCCCTCCTTCTTCCCATAACCCTGCATATTCTTCCTTTTCATACAACTAATTCCCTTTTGAATGTTTCAATTGAACCTGCCTCCACCACGTTCTCAGGAAGCGCATTCCAGACTTTAACTACTTGCTGCGTGAAAGAGTTTTTCCTCATGTCACTTTTGCTTCTCTTACCAAATACTTTAAATCTGTGCCCTCTTGTTCTCGACCCTTTCATGAGTGGAACAGTTTCTCTCTATCTACTCTGTCCGGACCCCTCATGATTTTGAATACCTCTATCAAATCACCTCTCAGCCTTCTCTGCTCCAAGGAAAACAGTCCTAATTTCTCCAATCTATCTTCATAACTGAAGTCCCTCATCCCTGAAACCATTCTCGTCAATCTTTTCTGTACTCTCTCCAATGCCCTCACGTCTTTCCTAAAGTGCGGTGCCAAGAACTGGACGCAATACTATAGCTGAGGCCGAACTAGTGTCTTATACAAGTTCAACATAACTTCCTTGCTCTTGTACTCTATGCCCCTATTAATAAAGCCCAGGTTACTGTATGATTTATTAACCACTCTCTCAACCTGTCCTGCCTCCTTCAATGACTTATGCACATATATACCTATCCTAGGAGCCCTTTCCTATCCTGAGTGGTGTGAAACAGGGCTGTGTTCTCGCACCCACACTTTTTGGGATTTTCTTCTCCCTGCTGCTTTCACATGCGTTCAAATCCTCTGAAGAAGGAATTTTCCTCCACACAAGATCAGGGGGCAGGTTGTTCAACCTTGCCCGTCTAAGAGCGAAGTCCAAAGTACGGAAAGTCCTCATCAGAGAACTCCTCTTTGCTGACGATGCTGCTTTAACATCTCACACTGAAGAATGCCTGCAGAGTCTCATCGACAGGTTTGCGTCTGCCTGCAATGAATTTGGCCTAACCATCAGCCTCAAGAAAACGAACATCATGGGGCAGGATGTCAGAAATGCTCCATCCATCAATATTGGCGACCACGCTCTGGAAGTGGTTCAAGAGTTCACCTACCGAGGCTCAACTATCACCAGTAACCTGTCTCTAGATGCAGAAATCAACAAGCGCATGGGTAAGGCTTCCACTGCTATGTTCAGACTGGCCAAGAGAGTGTGGGAAAATGGCGCACTGACACGGAACACAAAAGTCCGAGTGTATCAGGCCTGTGTCCTCAGTACCTTGCTCTACGGCAGCGAGGCCTGGACAACGTATGCCAGCCAAGAGCGACGTCTCAATTCATTCCATCTTCGCTGCCTTCGGAGAATACTTGGCATCAGGTGGCAGGACTATATCTCCAACACAGAAGTCCTTGAAGCGGCCAACATCCCCAGCTTATACACACTACTGAGTCAGCGGCGCTTGAGATGGCTTGGCCATGTGAGCCGCATGGAAGATGGCAGGATCCCCAAAGACACATTGTACAGCGAGCTCACCACTGGTATCAGACCCACCGGCCGTCCATGTCTCCGTTACAAAGACGTCTGCAAACGCGACATGAAATCGTGTGACATTGATCACAAGTCGTGGGAGTCAGTTGCCAGCATTCGCCAGAGCTGGCGGGCAGCCATAAAGACAGGGCTAAATTGTGGCGAGTCGAAGAGACTTAGTAGTTGGCAGGAAAAAAGACAGAGGCGCAAGGGGAGAGCCAACTGTGCAACAGCCCCAACAAACAAATTTCTCTGCAGCACCTGTGGAAGAGCCTGTCACTCCAGAATTGGCCTTTATAGCCACTCCAGGCGCTGCTTCACAAACCACTGACCACCTCCAGGCGCGTATCCATTGTCTCTCGAGATAAGGAGGCCCAAAAGAATACCTAGGTGCATCTGCTCCTGCATCCCCTTTAGAATTGTGCCCTTTATTTTCTATTGTCTCTCCATGTTCTTCCTACCAAAATGAATCACTTCACATTTCTCTGCATTGAACTTCATCTGCGCCCTGTCTGCCCATTCCACCAACTTGTCTATGTCCTTTTGAAGTTCTACACTATCCTCCTCACCGTTCACAATGCTTCCAAGTTTCGTATCATCTGCAAACTTTGAAATTGTGCCCTGTACACCAAGGTCTAGGTCATATATGAGGAAAAACAAGGGTCCCAATACTGATCCCTGGGGAACTCCACTACAAACCTTACTCCAGCACAAAAAAAATCCATTAACCACGACTCTTTGTTTCCTGTCACTCAGCCAATTTCATATCCATATTGTTACTGTCTCTTTTATTCCATCAGCTACAAGTTTGCTCACAAGTCTGTTGTGCGGCACTGTATCAAATGCCTTTTGAAAGCCCATGTACACCAGATCAACAGCATTGCCCTCATCAACCCTCTCTGTTACCTCCATCAAGTTAGTTAAGCCTGATTTTCCCTTAAGAAATCCATGCTGGCTTTTTTTAATGAACTTGTATTTGTCCATGTGACTATTGATTTTGTCCCGAATTATTCTTTCTAGATGTTTTCCCACCACCCTAGCTAAACTGACTGCCTATAGTTGCTGGGCTTATCTTTACACATTTTTTTGAACAAGGGTGTAACATTTGCAATTCTCCAGTCCTCTGGCATCACCCCTGAGTCTAAGGAAGTCTGAAAAATTATGGCCAGTGCCTCTGCGATTTACATCCTTACTTCCCTCAGTATCCTTGGATCTCATCTGGTCCTGGTGCTTTATCCACGTTAAGTGCAGACAGCCTATCTAATCCTCTTTATCTATTTTAAAGCCCTCCATTGTCTGACTTACCTCCTCTTTCAACATTGCCTGGGTCGCATCTTCTTCCTTGATAAAGATAGATGAAAAGTATTCATTTAGTACCTCAGCTATGCCCTCTGCCTCCATGTGGAAATCTCCTTTATGGTCCCTATTCGGCCCCACTCCTCCTTTTACCACCCTTTTGATAGAGGACTTTGGGATTTCCTTTAATGCTAGCTGCCAGTCTCTGTTCATGCTCTCTCTTTGCTTTTCTTATTTGCTTTCTCGCTTCCCCATGGGCCTTTTATATTCGGCCTGGTTCTCAATAGTATTTTCCACCTGGCATCTGTCATAAGCATACTTTTTCTTCTTTATTTTAGCCTCTACCTCTTTTGTCATCCAAGGAGCTCTGGATTTGTTTGTCCTACTTTTCCCGTTCGAGGTGACTGTGCCCGAATGATCTCTTCTTTGAAGGTAGCCCATTGTTAATCTAATGGGTTTCCTGCCAGCTTTTGACTCCAATTTATTTGTCCCAGCTCTATTCTTAACCCATTGAAGTTAACTTTCCCCCAGTTAATTATTCTTACCCTGGATTGCTCTTTGTCCTTTCTTACAGTCAGCCTAAACCTTATGATACAATGATCACTATCTCCTAAATTCTCTCATACTGATACTTGATCCACTTGGCCCACCTCATTCCCAAGAACCAGTTCTAGCAGTGCCTCCTTTTTCATTGGACTAGCAACACACTCTAGGAACTCTTGCCCCTCACTGCCCTTTACACTACTGTTATCCCAGTCTATATTTGGATAATTAAAGTCCCTCATTATAACTACATTATAATTTTTGTACCTCTGTAATTTCCTTGTAAATTTGTTCCTCCACATCCTTCCCACTAGCTGGTGGCCTATAGACTACAATGAGCAATATAACCGAACTTTTTTTGTTCCTTAGCTCTATCCAAATAGATTCTGTCTTCGACCTCTCTGGGACATCCTTTTTCTCCAGCGCAGCAATGCTCTCCTTAATCAATAATGCCACCCCTCCCCCTTTTTTCCCTTTCCTGCCTTTTCTGAACATCTTGTATCCGGGAGTATTTAACACTCAGTCCTGCCCTTCTTTGAGCCAGGTCTCTGTTATCGCTACAACATCATATTTCCACATGGCAATCTGCACTTGTACCTCACCAGTCTTATTAAACACACTCCATGCAGTCACATACATGCATATGAACCCTGATTCAGTCTTTATTACTTTCTCCCTTACTCTGACCCCAACTAATAATGTACTGTCCCTACTCTTGTGCTAGCTATCTCCCCCAATATTCTGTGCACCTTGGTATTCCTCTCTGATAATTGGTCCTGGTTCCCACACCCCTGTCAATTTACCAGTTTTGCTTCCCTCCAATCTGAGCTCCCTCTCAGGTTCCCAACCCCCTGATAATTTAGTTTAAACCCTCCCCAACAGCACTAGCAAATCTCCCTGCGAGGATATTCGTCCCAGTCCTGCTAAGATGCAACCCATCCATCTTGTACAGGTCCCACCTGCCCCAGAACTGGTCCCAATGTCTCAGAAATCTGATGCCCTCCCTCCGACACCAGTTCTCCAGCCACGCGTTCAATCATTCAATTCTCCTATTCCTATGCTCACTTGCACACGGGACAGGGAGTAATCCTGAGATTACTGCTTTTGTGGTCCTGCTTTTTAATCTCCTTCCTAGCTCCCTAAAATCTGCCTGCAGGACCTCGTCCCCTTTCTTACCTATGTCATTGGTACCAATGGGGACCACGACTTCTGACTGTTCACCCTCCCCCAGATGAATGCAGCCGCTCCATAACATCCTTGACCCTGAACCATCCTGGAGTCATGCTTACTGCTGCAAAAATGCTTGTCTGTTCCCCTAACTAACAAGATCCGAAACCCGGATCTCAAGCTTCTGCAGCCAGTGACACTTCCTGCAAATGTGTTTGTCCAGGACACATAGTGTGACCATGACTTCCCATATGCCACAGGTTATACAGACCTGCCGTGTCATACCTTAACTTTACAGACTATTTATTATATGTAGAATAGCTTACCAGGTACTCACCAAACAGCTCCTTCCACTGCACCGAAGCAAGAACCAAAAACTGGAGGGTGAAAAAAGAAGAAAATTGAAGCATCTCCTCCCCCTTTCACCAAACTCGCCACTCACCAAACTCGAATCTCCACAGTCAGCTTGCAATCAGCATTCCGTTTGTAGGCTGCACCCAGACCTCTCTATTTATACCTTTTGAAGCTGAAACTGCAGCAACCAGATTAGACTGGTCAGCTTCTTAACTAAACAGCTACTTTACAGTAGAGCCTGTTAATCTCTGCCTAAGACTGTAAGAAACTTACTTTACTTTCTTAACCCTACTTTATTTTCTTAACCCTACTTTAACTAGAGGGTAAATCCCAGTTAAATGCTAACAGACTTTTATAAAGATAACAACACTTAAAATCCTCACTCACCAAACTCGAATCTCCACACTCAGCTTGCAATCTGCAGTCCATTTTATATTTCACTCGCTGTTGGCATCAAATCAACATGACTGAGTTTTGTATGCCATGTGACTCCCTGATATTTAATTCTGTCACCAGGTAGCTGGCAGACCTCTATGTCCCCACCATAAATGGCAGGGTATGCCGAGACTCCTGATCTCCAGCACCTCATCCTCTGCATCTGTTAATTGCGAGATAGCTGGAAGGGATCAGCAGTTCTCTGCCTCTCCCTCATGTTCTGTGCTCTCTTCTCCTGCAAGGAGGGAAAGAAGAGACCTATGAGTGAAAGGAATGGGATGTATTTACCTGATGGATGGTCAGCATTTGTTACAGGGGACTATGAGATACAGGCATGACATTGTATCAGAGTGAGTGTGAGTGTCCATGATGGATAGATAGATGGAGGTGTAAGTGCATAGACAGAGATGGATGAGTGTATCTGCAAAGTAAATTGATATGAGGATTGGTGTGCTTCAGTAGGCTTGGGAAGGCTGAGTGGGAGGCTTAGGGTGGTACGCACATCAGGATATAGCTCACTGTGCCATTGCTCTCACCTTTCCTGCCCTGCTGAGGTCATTGAATCATTTACTGCATTTGACACAGGAGCATGGGCCAACACATCTGCTGCTGATCTCCTTGGCAGCCTCCAACCATGCCTTCTTTGTCTCAGCTGCAGAATTGTTCTTTTTGGTATTAAAGAAGAATATCTTCCTCAGAGCTCTTATAGCCCCCAAGAGTACATCCAGGAAGGCGTCTCAGAAGTGGAGTGCAGCCTTTGCCTGTCTTGACTGCATGGCAACCAAGTCTGTGGCTCTCCATGCCAACTTCAAGTTCCTTCAACTTGTGTGTTTAGAATGTCACTTTAAATACTGGAGTTGCAATCATGTCATGCATAGTCATCATGTCCACTGATGCTAATTAGACAGGAAACCCTGAAGTAAACTGATAATGAAGTGGCTCTGTTGAAAAGCTACTGACAAAGGAGCTGCACTTACTTCCGGGTTGCCCAGGAGTTCCCCAATCCTCTCCCAGTGCATCTACACTTTAAAATCCAGTCCATGTAGTCTGGTAGCACAAAAAGGAGGTCATTCGGCCCATCATACCTCTGCTGGCTCTCTGAAAGAATTATTCAGTTAGTCCCACTTGCCCGCTCTTTCCCCATCACCCTGCAAATATTTCCTTTCTTAGTATATATATAATTCTCTTTTGAAAGTCACTAGTGAGTCTGCTTCCACCACCCTTACACAGTCCATTCCAGGCCATAGCAACTCTCAAAAAAAGTTCTCATCTCCCCTCTAGTTCTTTTGCCAATCATCTTAAACCTTGTACTATGGTTACTGAGCCTCCTAGCAGTAGAAACAGTTTCTCCATATTCACTCTATCGAGACCCCTCATAAATTTCAATTGTTTAGTTGTTATTCTGAGAGAGGGGAATATGCAGCGAGACCTGGGTGTTCTCGTACACCAGTTGCTGCAGGTAAGCATGCAGGTCCAAAGGCGGTAAAAAAGACAAATGGTATGTTTGGCCTTCATAACAAGAGGATTTGCGTACAGGAGCAGCGACGTCTTGCTGCAATTATACAGGCCTTGGTGAGGCCACACCTGGAATATTGTGTGCAGTTTTGGTCTCCTTATCTGAGGAAGGATGTTCTTGCTATAGAGGGAATGCAGCGAAGGTTTACCAGACTGATTCCTGGGATGGCGGGACTGATGTGTGAGGAGAGATTGAGTCGATTAGGGTTATATTCACAGGAGTCCAGAAGAGTGAGGGGGGATTTCATAGAAACCTATAAAATTCTAACAGGACTTGACAGGGTAGATGCAGGAAGGATGTTCCCGATGGTGGGGGAGTCCAGAACCAGGGGTCAAAGAACAAAGAACAGTACAGCCTGCGCCGATCTTGATGCTAAACTAAAACCTTCTGCACTTCTGGGGTCTGTATCCCTCTATTCCCATCCTATTCATATATTTGTCAAGATGTCTCTTAAACGTCGCTATCGTACCTGCTTCCACCACCTTCCCTGGCAGCAAGTTCCAGGCACTCACCACCCTCTGTGAAAGAACTTGCCTCGCACATCCCCTCTAAACTTTGCCTCTCGCACCTTAAACCTATGTCCCCTAGTAACTGACTCTTCCACCCTGGGAAAAAGCTTCTGACTATCCGCTCTGTCCATGCCAATCATAACTTTGTAAACTTCTATCATGTCACCCCTCCACCTCCGTCATTCCAGTGAAAACAATCCGAGTTTATCCAACCTCTCCTCATAGATAATACCCTCCAGACCAGGCAACATCCTGGTAAACCTCTTCTGTACCCAAAGCCTCCACATCCTTCCGGTAGTGTGGCGACCAGAATTGCACGCAATATTCCAAGTGTGGCCCAACTAAGATTCTGTACAGCTGCAGCATGACTTGCCAATTTTTACAGTCAATGCCCCGACTGATGAAGGCAAGCATGCCGTCTGCCTTCTTGACTACCTTATCCACCTACGTTGCCATTTTTAGTGACCTGTGGACCTGTATGCCCAGATATCTCTGCCTGTCAATACTCCTAAGGGTTCTGTCATTTACTGTATACTTCCCACCTGTATTAGATCTTCCAAAATGTATTTCCTCACATTTGTCCGGATTAAACTCCATCTGCCATTTCTCCGCCCATGTCTCCAACTGATCTATATCCTGCTGTATCCTCTGACAATCCTCATCATTATCCATAACTCCACCAACCTTTGTGTCATCCGCAAACGTACTAATCAGACCAGCTACATTTCCCTCCAAATCATTTATATATACTACAAACAGCAAAGGTCCCAGTACTGATCCCAGTGGAACACCTATAGTCACAGCCCTCCATTCAGAAAAGCACCCTTCCACTGCTAACCTCTGTCTTCTATGACTGAGCCAGTTCTGTATCCATCTTGCCAGCTCTCCTCTGATCCCGTGTGACTTCACCTTTTGTACCAGTCTGCCATGAGGGACCTTGTCAAAGGCTTTACTGAAGTCCATGTAGACAACATCCACTGCCCTTCCTTCATCAATCATCTTCGTCTCTTCCTCAAAAAACTCAATCAAGTTAGTGAGACACGACCTCCCCTTCACAAAACCATGCTGCCTCTCGCTAATAAGTTCATTTGTTTCCAAATGGGAGTAAATCCTGTCCCGTAGAATCCTCTCCAATAATTTCCCTACCACTGACATAAGGCTCACCGGCCTATAATTTCCAGGATTATTCTTGCTACCCTTAGATTAGAGATACAGCACTGAAACAGGCCCTTCGGCCCACCGAGTCTGTGCCGAACATCAACCACCCATTTATACTAATCCTACACTAATCCCATATTCCTACCAAACATCCCCACCTGTCCCTATATTTCCCTACCACCTACCTACACTAGTGACAATTTATAATGGCCAATTTACCTATCAACCTGCAAGTCTTTTGGCTTGTGGGAGGAAACCGGAGCACCCGGAGAAAACCCACGCAGACACAGGGAGAACTTGCAAACTCCACACAGGCAGTACAAAGGAACAACGCTGGCTATTCTCCAGTCCTCTGGGACCTCACCTGTAGCCAATGAGGATACAAAGATTTCTGTCAAGGCCCAGCAATTTCCTCCCTTGCCTCTCTCAGTATTCTGGGATAGATCCCATCAGGCCCTGGGGACTTATCTACCTTAATGTTTTGCAAGACGCCCAACACCTCCTTTTTGATAATGACATGGCCCAGACTACCTTCAGTCACTTCCCTAGCCTCATCATCCACCAATTCCTTCTCTTTGGTGAATACTGATGCAAAGTACTCATTTAGTACCTCGTCCATTTCCTCTGGCTCCACGCATAGATTCCCTTCTCTGTCCTTGTGTGGGCTAACCCTTTCCCTGGCTACCCTCTTGCTCTTTATATACGTATAAAAAGCCTTCGGATTCTCCTTAATCCTGTTTGCCAATGACTTTTCTTGACCCCTTTTAGCCCTTCTGACTCCTTGCTTAAGTTCCTTCCTACTTTCTTTATATTCCTCAAGGGATTCGTCTGTTCCCAGCCTTCTAGCCCTTATGAATGCTTCCTTTTTCTTTTTGACTAGGTTTACAATATCCCTCATTATCCAAGGTTCCCGAAACTTGCCAAACTTATCCTGCATCCTCACAGGAACATGCCGGTCCTGGATTCTAATCAACTGACGTTTGAAGGACTCCCACATGTCAGATGTTGATTTACCCTCAAACAGCCCCCCGCAATCTAAATTCTTCAGTTCCTGCCTAATATTGTTATAATTAGCCTTCCCCCAATTTAGCACGTTCACCCGAGGACTACTCTTATCGTTATCCACAAGTACCTTAAATCTTATGGAATTATGGTCACTGTTCCCGAAATGCTCCCCTACTGAGACTTCAACCACCTGGCCGGGCTCATTCCCCAATACCAGGTCCAGTACAGCCCCATCCCTAGTTGGACTATCTACATATTGTTCCAAGAAGCCCTCCTGGATGCTCCTTACAAATTCTGTCCCATCCAAGCCCCTAGCACTAAGTGAGTTCCAGTCAATATCGGGGAAGTTAAAATCACCCACCACCACAACCCTGTTACCTTTACATCTTTCCAAAATCTGTCTACATATCTGCTCCTCTATCTCCCGCTGGCCATTGGGAGGCCTGTAGTAAACCCCCAACATCATGACTGCACCCTTCCTATTCCTGAGCTCCACCCATATTGCCTCATTGCATGACCTCTCCGAGGTGTCCTCCCGCAGTACATCTGTGATATTCTCCTTAACCAGTATTGCAACTCCCCCACCCCTTTTACATCCCCCTCGATACCGCCTGAAGCTTCTAAATCCCGGAATATTTAGCTGCCAATCCTGTCCTTCCCTCAACCAAGTCTCTGTAATAGCAACAACATCATAGTTCCAAGTACTAATCCAAGCTCCAAGTTCATCTGCCTTACCTGTTATACTTCTCGCATTGAAACAAATGCACTTCAGGCCACCAGTCCCGCTGTGCTCAGCAACATCTCCCTGTCTGATCTTCCTCTTAGTCTTACTGGCCTTATTTACTTGTTCCCCCTCAGTTATTTCACCTGCTGACCTACTGCTCTGGTTCCCACCCCCCCCCGTCACACTCGTTTAAACCCTCCCGAGTGACGCTAGCAAACCTCGCAGCCAGGATATTTGTGCCCTCCAGTTTAGATGCAACCTGTACTTCTTATACAGTTCACACCTGTCCTGGAAGAGATCCCAATGATCCAGATATCTGAAACTCTCTCTCCTACACCAGCTGTTCAGCCACATGTTTAGCTGCAGTATCTTCCTATTTCTAGCCTCACTGGCGTGTGGCACAGGGAGTAATCCCAAGATTACAACCCTAGAGGTCCTGTTTTTTAACTTTCTACCTAACTCCCTGTACTCCCCCTGCAGGATCTCGTCCCTCTTCCTGCCTATGTCGTTAGTACCGATGTGTACCACAACCTCTGGCTGTTCACCCTCCCCCTTCAGAATGCCCCCTGTCCATTCAGAGACATCCTTGACCCTGGCACCAGGGAGTCAACATACCATCCTGGAGTCTCTTTCACGTCCACAGAAGCGCCTATCTGTGCCCCTGACGATAGAGTCCCCTATAACTATTGCTCTTTGCCCCTCCCTGCTGAACAACAGAGCCAGCCATGGTGCGACTACTCTGGCTGCTGCTGTTGTATTCCCCTGATAGGCCATACCCCCTCAACAGTAACCAAAACGGTATACTTGTTAGAGAGGGGGATAGCCACAGGGTATTCCTGCACTGACTGCCCGCCCCTTCTAGCAGTCACTCATCTATCTGCCTGCACCTTTGGTGTAACCACACCTCTGAAACTCCTGTCTATGATGCATTCTGCCACCTGCATGCTCCTAAATGCATCCAATTGCTGCTCCAACCGATCCATGCGGTCTGTGAGGAGCTGCAACTGGGTACACTTCCTGCAGATGTAGTCGTCCGGAATGCTGGAAGCGTCACTGGAAGGGTCATAGTCTAAGGATATGGGGTAAACCTTTCAGGACTGAGATGAGGAGAAATTTCTTCACCCAGAGAGTGGTGAGCCTGTGGAATTCGCTACCACAGAAAGCAGCTGAGGCCAAAACATTGTATGTTTTCAAGAAGGAGTTAGATATAGCTCTTGGGTCTAAAGGGATCAAAGGGTATGGGGCAAAAGCAGGAACAGGTTATTGAGTTGGATGATCAGCCATGATCATAATGAATGGCGGAGCAGGCTCGAAGGGCTGAATGGCCTACTCCTGCTCCTATTCTGTCTGCTTCTATGTTTCTATTCATTATTATGAATACAAAATCTCTCCTTTAACTTTCTCTGCTCAAAGGAGAACAATCTCAGTTTCTCTAGACTTTCCACATAACTGAAGTCCCTCGTCTCTGCTGTCATTTTAGTAAATCTCTTCTGCATCCTATCCAAGGCTTTGCCATCCTTTCTAAAGTGTGGTGCCCAGAACTGGTCACAATACTCCAGTTGATGCCTAAACAATGCTTTATAAAGGCTTAACATCACATCCTTGCATTTGTACTCTGTGGCTCTATTTATAAAGGCAAAGATTCCATATGCTTTTATAAAAGTTTTATCAGTTTTTCTTGGAAAACATCAGCAATTTCTGTGTACAAACTATCAATTTCTGCACCCCTTTTAAAATTGTCCTATTTAGTTTATATTGCTTCAATCTACCTTCTAAAATGCATCACCTCACATTTCTCTGCCTTAAATTCTATATAAAGCAGAAAACATTGAATGGAGAGGGTTTAGACAGCTTTCATGGTTATGGAGCCAATTGCCGGTGTGCTGGAGAATGCAAGATGTAGGCCAATGAGCGAAGACAGTCTCGATGTCACCAATATATTAATAGACCAGGCTTAGAGTGTCAGGGGGCTGAAATAAATGTACTGTCTGTCTTCAGAAAATAGTATAAGGAATAGACCATTCAGATCCTTGAGCCTGTTCAGCTGCTCAATTAGATTATGGATAATCTGTATCTTAGCTCAATTTAGCCTCCTTGGTTCTGTGGCTCTTAATACCCTTGCCTATCAAAAATCGATCAATCTCAGTTTTGAAATTTTCCAATTGATCCCCACCTCAACAGCATTTAAGGGAAGAGAGTTCCAGATTTCTACGACCCTTTGTGTGAAGAAGTGCTTCCTGACATTACACTGGAACAGCCAAGCTCTAGTATTAAGGTTATGCCCCATAGTTCCACACTCCACTACCAGGATAAATAGATTCTCTTCTTTTAGGTTAAAACGTTAAACGGAGGCCTCGTCTGCCTATTGTAGTGATTCTGGTTTGAAATGGCACAATGAGAAATCTCACATTGATTAGGCCAACATTCTTCCAACAACCATCAAAAGCATGACACGTGATCATTCATCTCATTGCTGTTTGTGCGACTTGGCTGCTTTGTAACCAGGCTTACCTAAATATCGACTGCCACTGTACTTTAAAAGGCAGTTTGCTCCATGAAGCATTTTGGCATGTTTCTGAGCAATTACGTAGAACCACATAGAATTTACAGCACAGAAAGAGGCCATTTGGCCCGACCGGTCCATGTTGGTGTTCACCCTCCACAGGAGCCTACTCCCACCCCTTTAATCTCACCCTATCTGCATAGCCTTCCCTTTCTCCTTCAAGTTTTTATCTAGTTTCCTCTCAAATGCATCTATGCTATTCACTTCAACTTCTCCTGTGGTAGCATGTTCCACATTGTAACCACTCTCTGGATAAAGAAGTTGCTCCTGAATTCCCCATTGGATTTATTACTGGCTATCTTATATCTTATATTCTATCCTTGTTTCAAAGTCCCTCCATGGCCTCACCCCTCCCTATCTCTGTAACCTCCACCAGCATTACATGTCTCCCAGATCTCTGCACTCCTCCAAATCTGCATTTTTGCGCATCCCTGATTTTCACTGCTACACCATTGGTGACCGTGCCTTCAGCTGTCCAGGGCCTACGCTCTGGAATTTCCTCCTTAAGCCTTTCTACCCCTGCTCCTTCAAATGCTCCTTATAACCTACATCTTTGACCAAGCATTTGATCACCTGCCTTAATATCTCTTTATATGCCTTGATGTTGAATTTTGTTTGCTCTCACTCCTGTGAAATGTTTTGGGACGGTTTATTGCATTAAAGGTGCTATTTAAAGGCAAGTTGCTGTTAATTTAGATCAAAACTTCATAAATACCAATTGTAAACAGTCTGCGGATTGTGCATTAGCACAAAGGCCCGATGGGTATCAGTGAAATTAAGTTTATTGATACTTTTGTACCAGCTTTGAGAATTAATCATCATGCTGCTTAGCTGACTGTCACTAGGTTTACTTTGCCAGTTGATTTACGCTAATTTATTCCAAAACAAATACCTTGATTAGCGGTTGTGAGTTTGAGACCCGATCCTGCTTTGATCAGAATTGATTTGATTCAATTGCAGTCCTTGCAGTAAAGCACAGCACAGGATAGCAAGCAGTTTAATAAAATACCAATAAGCTTCTCGACACTCATTTATACAAACACAAAAGACATTTTACAAGGATTTCAATCTTCTTAGTGCTGTTAAAATGCCTTGAAATCATGAGGGAATGCTTGCAAATCTTTCACGTTTGGGACCGAAATAAAAGTAGATCAGAAAATCTAATTTTATGTCTCTCCGAGGGAAAATTTGAGATGGGACTGTAAGAAGATCATGAGCTCATATATTCAGTTCTACATGATGTTTGGCACGAAGAACCTTGTAGGAGGAAAAAGAAGAAATATAATGGCGCAGTTGGGCAGAGATTTTACAGAACAAAAACAGGTCATTTGGTCTGTGATGCCTGTATCTACTCCAGAGACTTGAACATAGATGCTAGTGCCAATACAGGGGGAATGCTACACCTTTGAAGGTACCTTCTTTCAGATAAACTGAGGCCCCATCTGCTCACTCAGATAGATATAAATGATCCCATGGCACTATTTCGAAGAAGAGCAGGAGAGTTATCCCTGGTGTCTTAGTCAATATTATTCCCTCAAGCAAATATTTAAACACAGTTCCCTTTTAAGAACCATTGTGGCATCTGATTCTACCACTGAAAGTGTATTCCATGTCCTAACAATCTTTCTGTAAATAGTTGCTTGGTAGTACAGAACTTGAGTTTTGTTGAATGAAGAGACATGCTGTCGAAGCTTTTTGTCTTGCACTCATCAGGACAGATGCAAGAATGCCAAATTTCAAAGGGAGAAACAATTTATACTGCATGAGAAAAGCGTACTGATTGGCTAGCAAGTCAATTCTGATTGGTTGAGGCGTTGTCATTGAGAATGCACCAGGGAACTATTGTCCTCCACGCTTTTGTTTAATTCAGAACAGGTGCAACATGTTCCTGTTGTCTGCAGAAGACAGGTCCCTGCCTATGAATATATGCGGAATTCATCTCCCACATTACATATTTATGTTGCAGGCAGAATGTCTTTTCGGCTTTGATAGCAGCCAGTGCCGGTGCAGTGTCAGGGATCGTACATCCCGACGACTGGCGGATTGTATCAAACATCACGTCTCCTTGGCTATTCGCAATAGGCAGAGTACTGACTGTACTCAACCAGCCCATACTTGCAAAGCTCAAAAACAATGTCTAACGTTAGATGTGGTTCCGCGATTGGACAGCACTTACTGAAAAATTACGAATGTGTTAAGAATTACGCTAAGAACCAATGTGAGATTATCAGTTGGGCTCGCAATGTGGCTCACTTATGCTTGCCATAAGCTACATATATTCATACCCAGGACGTGTCCTCTCCAGACAAAAGCAACATGTCATATGAACATACGAATTAGGAGCAGAAGTAGGCCACTCGGCCCCTTGATCCTGTTCCGCCATTCAGTAAGTTCATGGCTGAACTACTTACTCCACATTCCCACCTACCCCCGATAACCTTTCACCCCCTTGCTGATCAAGAATCTATCTATCTCTGCCTTAAAAATATTTGAAGACTCTGCTTCCACCACCTTTTGAGGAAGAGAATTCCAAAGACTTACGACCTTCTGAGAGAAAAAATTTCTCCTCATCTCCGTCTCAAATGGGCGACCCCTTATTTTTAAACAGTGTCATCTGGTTCTAGATTCTCCCAAAAGGGGAAACATCCTTTCCACATCCACCTTGTCAAGACCTCTCAGGATCTTATATGTTTCAATCAAGTCACCTCTCACTCTTCTAAATTCCAGTGGATACAAGCCTAGCCTGCCCAATCTTTCCTCATAAGATAGCCCGCCCATTCCAGGTATTAGTCTAGTAAACTTTCTCTGAACTGCTTCCAACACATTTACATCCTTCCTTAAATAAGGAGGCCAATACTGTACACAGCACTCCAGATGTGGTCTCACTAATACCCTATATAGCTAAAGCATAACCTCCCTACTTTTGTGTTCAAGTCCCCTCATGATAAACAGTAACATTTCTAATTACTTGCTGTGCCTGCATACTAACCTTTTGTGATTCATGCACTATGTCACCCAGATCCCTCTGTATCTCAGAGCTCTGCAATCGCTCACCATTTAGATAATATGCTTCTTTTTTATTCTTCCGGCCAAAATGGACAATTTCACATTTTTCCACATTATAATCCATTTGCCAGGTCTTTGCCCACTCACTTAACCAATCTATATCCCAACCTACCTTGAAGAAGTTCTGCTCTTCTCTCCGACGGGATTTTCGTTTGTCCCTTTTACCTTGTTCACCTTCATTGCTTTCCATTGTCTCCTGGTGTTTGATAGGGTGTCTACCAAAACTCATTTTCACAGCCACATCTCCTTCCTCAGTGACTGTCTCCGGCCCTGACTTATTCCACGTGGATTCTAACTGCAGTTTCACCCATCATGTTTTGAATCCACCCAGGTTCACAGGTATCTCCGAGAAATACAACGTTCCTCAGACTGCTACTCTTGCCGCATCCTGAGATCCACACTCAGTGCTATGCGCCGCCATATGTACACACTGGACCTCTCTCTCCAGCAGCACCGCCTCACCTTATCTCAAAGCTGTTCTACTCCACAGTTTCATTTCATCTTTCGTCTCATCTGACACATTAACAAAAAACTTTTTTTCTTCCTTTCAGGTGTCAAGGAACGCAAGCTCCAGCAGCTGATGGGGACTAATGCCCCTCCAGATCCTCCTTCCGCTTCACTTCCCTCTGACCCCGCCCCTTCTGATCTGACCCCTTGCCATGTATTCACTATACCCTCTGACCTCCCCCTCTCTGATGTTGAACGTTCTGTACTCAGCAAAGGTATCAGTTTTATCCCCTTACGCCCCCACCTCAATAAATTTCGCGCTCGGCATGACGTTGAGCTCTTCTTCCGTCGCCTCCGCCTCCGGGCTCACTTCTGTGACCAGGAGTCCTCCCCCCGACCAGCAGACCCATTCACCCGCCTCCAGCATTCTCCCTCTACCTGGACCCCTCCCCCTGGCCTCTTACCCGCTCTTGATCTCTTCATTGGAAACTCTCGGCGAGACATTGGTCATCTCAATTTCTCTGCCCCCCTCACTCACTCTAACCTGTCCCCCTCTGAACTTGAGGCACTCCGTTCTGTCAGGTCTAACCCTGACATGGTCATCAAACCTGCAGACAAGGGTGGTGATGTTGTTGTATGGCGTACCGACCTCTACCTTGCAGAAGCTCAATGCCAACTCACGGACACTTCTTCCTACCTCCCTCTGGACCATGACCCCACCACCGAACATCAAGCCACCGTCCAAAGGACTGTCACTGATCTCATCTCCTCTGGAGATCTTCCTTCTACAGCTTCCAACCTCATAGTCCCGCAACCCCGGACAGCCCGCCTCGACCTCCTTCCCAAAATCCACAAACGGGACTGTCCCGGCAGACCCATTGTGTCAGCCTGCTCCTGCCACACTGAACTTATTTCTTTCTATCTTGACTCTATCTTTTCATTGCTGGTCCAGTCTCTTCCCACATACATCCGTGACTCTTCTGACGCCCTAAGTCATTTTGACAATTTCCAGTTTCCTGGTCCCAACCGCCTCCTCTTCACTATGGACGTCCAATCGCTCTATCCCCCACCAGGGTGGTTTGAGGGCTCTCCGCTTCTTCCTGGAACAGAGGCCCAACCAGTCCCCATCCACCACCACCCTCCACCGCCTGGCTGAACTTGTTCTCACATTGAACAACTTCTCCGTCAACTCCACGCACTTCCTTCAAGTAAAAGGTGTCGCTATGAGTACCCGCATGGGTCCTAGTTATGCCTGTCTTTTTGTGGGCTATGTCGAGCATTCTTTGTTCCAGTCCTATTCAGGCCCCCTCCCCCAACTCTTTTTCCGGTACATTGATGACTGTATCGGTGCTGTTTCCTGCTCCTGCCCCGAACTGGAAAACTTTATCAACTTTGCTTCCAATTTCCACCCTTCTCTCACCTTTACATGGTCATCTCTGACACTTCCCTCTTCGACTTCTCTGTCTCCATCTCTGGGGATAGGTTGTCTACTAATATCCATTATAAGCCCACCGACTTCCACAGCTACCTCGACTACACTTCTTAACACCCTGCCTCCTGTAAGGACTCCATTCCATTCTCCCAGTTTCTCCGTCTCCGACGCATCTGCTCTGATGATGCTACCTTCCATGACGGTGCTTTTGATATGACCTCCTTTTTCCTCAACTGAGGATTTCCCCCCACTGTGGTTGACAGGACCCTCAACCGTGTCCGGCCCATTTCCCGCACCTCTACCCTCATCCCTTCCCCTCCCTCCCAGAACCGTGACAGGGTTCCCCTTGTCCTCATTTTCCACCCCATCAGCCTCCATATCCAAAGGATCATCCTCCGCCATTTCTGCCACCTCCAGCGTGATGCCATTACCAAACGCATCTTCCCCTCCCTTCCTCTGTCAGCATTCCGAAGGGATCGTTCCCTCCGCGACACCCTGGTCCACTCCTCCATTACCCCCACCACCTCGTCCCCGTCCCAAGGCACCTTCCCCTGCAATCGCAGGAGGTGTAATACCTGCCAATTTACCTCCTCTCTCCTCACTATCCCAGGCCCCAAACACTCCTTTCAGGTGAAGCAGCGATTTACTTGTACTTCTTTCAATGTAGTATACTGTATTCGCTGCTCACAATGTGGTCTCCTCTACATTGGGGAGACCAAGCGCAGACTGGGTGACCGCTTTGCGGAACATCTCAGCTCAGTCCGCAAGCAGGACCCTGAGCTTCCGGTTGCTTGCCATTTCAACACTCCCCCCTGCTCTCATGCTCACATCTCTGTCCTGGGATTGCTGCAGTGTTCCAGTGAACATCAACGCAAGCTCGAGGAACAGCATCTCATCTACCGATTAGGCACACTACAGCCTGCCGGACTGAACATTGAGTTCAATAATTTCAGAGCATGACAGCCCCCCATTTTACTTTCATTTTTAGTTATTTTTTCTTTTTTTCTTTTTTACATTTTTTACAATTTTTTTTTGCATTTATTTCATTTCATCTTAGATTGTTCAGTTTCCTTACCCATTTTTTTTTCAGGTTTGCACTTGCTGCTGTTCAATATTCAGTCCGTTAACACCTAATCTGTACTAATGCTTTGTCTTTCAACACACCATTAACATATTGTCTGCCTTGGCTCCATGACCTTTTGGTCAGCTATGTGGCCTGGTCCAATCTACACCTTCTCCTTTGTTATCTCTTGCCCCACCCCCACCTCACTTGCTTATAACCTGTAATGTTTCTAATATTTGTCAGTTCTGAAGAAGGGTCACTGACCCGAAACGTTAACTCTGCTTCTCTTTCCACAGATGCTGCCAGACCTGCTGAGTGGTTCCAGCATTTCTTGTTTTTATTTCAGATTTCCAGCATCCGCAGTATTTTGCTTTTATTATATCCCTTTGTAGCCTCCTTATGTCCTCTTCACAACTTACTTTCTTACCTATCTTTGTGTCATCAGCAAATTTAGCAACCATACCTTCGGTCCCTTCATCTAAATCATTTATATAAATTGTAAGAAGTTGAGGCCCCAGCACAGATCACTGTGGCACCACTCGTTCCATCTTTCCAACAGAAAATTACCCTTTTATGCCTACTCTCTGTTTCCTGTTAGCTAGCCAATCTTCTATCCATGCCAATATGTTACCCCCTACACAATGAGCTTTTATTTTCTGCAATAACCGTTGATGTGGCACCTTATCAAATGCCTTCTGGAAATGTAAGTACAATACATCCACCAATTCCCCTTCATCCACAGCACAAAGAACTCCAATAAATTGGTTAAAGGTGATTTCCCTTTCCCAAAACCATGTTGACTCTGCCTGATTACCTTGAATTTTTCTAAGTGCCCTGCTATAACGTCTTTAATAATAGCTTCTAACATTTTCCCCAAAACAGATTTTCAGCTAACTGGCCTGTAGTTTCCTGCTTTCTGTCTCCCTCCCTTTTTAAATAAAGGAGGTACATTCGCTAATTTCCAATCTAATGGAACCTTTCCCAAATCTCGGGATTTTTGGAAATTTATAACTAATGCATCAACTATCTCACTCGCCACTTCTTTTAAGAACCTAGGCTGAAGTCCATCAGGACCCGAGGACTTGTCAGCCCACAGCTCCAACAATTTGCTCAGTACCACTTCCTCCTTTCCATTTCCTGACTTACAGCTAATTCTGGCATGTTACTTGTATCCTCATTAGTGAAGATGGATGCAAAATAACTGTTCAATTCATCTGCCATCTTATTATTCATTACTGAATATCCATTATGTCCAGGCGTTGCGCCTTTTATGAATTATAAGTGTGGAGGACAATAGTTCCCTGGTGCATTCGCCATGGAAACACCTCGACCAATCAGAGTTGACTTGCCAACCAATCAGCACCCTTTTCTCATGCAGTATAAATTGTTTCTCACTTTGAAATTTGGCATTCTTGCATCTGCCCTGATGTGTGCAAGACAAAAAGCTTTGACAGCATGTCTTTTTTTAGCAATAATATTCTGTAAAAAAATTCTCCTAATTTCTCCCTCTGTTGTTTTGACAATGATCCAAAATTTAGCAAATCCAAACCCCTCAGTGGTTTGAGCACCTCTATCAACTCTCTCAATCTGCTATAGCTAATGAAAATGTCTACAGAGAGCCGGCATGGACTTGAGTGGCCGAATGGCCTCCCTTTGCTCTGTAATGTCTCCATGATTCTATGATAAGAGCTACATTTGTTTGGTCTCTCCTGAACTGACGTCCCTTACCCCTGCTATCACTGTAATGAATCTTTTCGCATCTCTTGAAAAGGACAGCCAACATTGGATAGAATATTCTAACTAGCCTAGACAAATATAATGGGGAGATCTGTTATCTCATTAAAGAAATTCCAAAAGAGCAGGTTTGGGAATTTATTGGAAATAACAAAGCAGAAGAAATATTTATGCTGTGTACACAATGCCACAAACACAAGGCAACCGGGGAAATCATTCCCTCGGGAATCTCACTATCAGCAACGAGAAGGGAGAAGCTAGAACAATAGACAGTATCCCTTTAACTTTAGCCTTTAATTTATTTCCTCCTGATGGATGCGCCTCGTGTAGCACATCCACTGGCAAAAACAAAAGGTTGGAGTTCAGAGGAGGGAAGCAATGGTGCTCATAATGAGGATTTATTTGGTACAATATCGACTGAAATCTATATTAAAAAAAACGAAAGTTCACCGCATTGTGTGCGAATTTGTCAAAATTGATTGGACATTCTGCAGGCACGACCAGATGGATTTTGACATGTTTGATATTGATTTGGCCACCACAAACACAGAAAATAAAAATAAACGGAGGCCTGGGAGGCCAAAAAACAGACGGCAGAAGATGAGCTACATAGACAGGGTGCGGAGAGGGATAAAGGGCACGGGGCAAAATCAGAGGTTGGGAAGAAATTTGACAAGCTGTTGTTTCCCTTAATTATTAACTTCTTCTCCTCATATGCCCTCATCCCTCCTTTTGCTGTTAAGGATTTTTGTAGCTGCCAATCACTGCCATTGGAACAAAAGAGTAAAGTTTAAATACGTTAGCAATGTCAGGAGTGGCAGTGGCTATTGTGATGCACCCTGCTGGTGAACTGGTAAGCACAGCACCAATACAGGAAAGTGCAGTCAATGAGCAGGGAGATATAAGGACAAGACCGTGTGTGGAGATTGTGATATCAGAGCAGGGCGATTATGATCAAAGTGTACAAAAGGTACCAGGGTCAGTTCACAAGGTTGTTACTACAACTACCTTAATTTATATCGCACCTTTAACATCCCAAGGTGCTTCACAGAAGCGTTATCAGACACAAATTTGACACCGAGCTACATGAGGAGACATTGGGCTGGATTTTACCAACGGCGGATGGGACGTCGTTACTGACGTAAAACTCGGTGACGAACCCGCTTCCGCCTGGCCCGGGGAACCGACCTGCATTTTACGGGTCCCCGGGTTTTAATTGTCACGAGGCGGGATTTCCACTCGGTCGAGGGAGGAGGTCCGGCCTCAGTGAGCTGCCGGCCAGTCGGCGGACCAGCAGCTCTTAGTCCCAGCAGCGCCACCAGGAACAGTGGGGAGGGCACTGCTGGGACTGCAGCTCAGCCGACGCCATGGAGCCAGTACCTCAGGTAAGTTGGGCTTGCCTTGCTGGGGGAGTGGTCGGTCATGGCAGCGAGGCAAGGGTAGACATTTGGGGGGAGGGGGTTGCGTCTTGGGTGTGGGTTGGGAGGTGGGGGGGCCGACTGCCATGGCACCCCCTGGTGCGCAGAAAGGCCAGCAGCTATTGTTGGGAGAGCTTTCACGTCCCCAGCATGCCTGCTTGCCATGGGTAAGATACCTGTGGAAGTGGGTGCATGCCCTTAAGTGGCCATTAAGTGGCCCCTACCCCACCATCCAACCCTCTGGGGCGGCATCAAATTCAGCCTATTAGGACAGGTGACCAAAAGCTTGGTCAAAGAATTATGTTTTAAGGAGTAATTAAAGGAGGAAAGACAGAGGTTTAGGAAGGGTTAGACAGCCCAGGTAGTTGAAGGCACAGCCACCAATGGTGGAGCGATGGAAATCAACGATATTCCAGAGACCATAATTAGTGGAGTGCAGATGTCTTGCGGGGTTGTTGGAGGTTATGCAGATCGGGAGTGGTGAGGCTATGGAGGGAGGGCTTTGAACATGAGACTAAGACAAGTTTCAAGGATGTTACCTGGAAAGATTGATATTGCTTCATTACAACACTCATTTATGGCACTCATTACTACAACAGAAGGTCATAGCACATTTTACATTTTGGTGCGTAATGATTAAAAATTGAGCAAGGGTGGGGGGCGGTGACATGGTGTCAGAGGATGAGATCTGTGTGAATGTGCTTGTGTGTGTCTGTGTGTGTGTGTGGGGGGGGGTGGGGGGGGGTGGTGGTGCTGTTCATCAAAACAGTTGTGCTGCACAACCCTCGCTGTATGGATCCATAAAGGAAGACACACATGGGTGAGGTGCATGAGAGTGACTGTCCCCACCAGAGCTGCACTCCAGTAGAGCCTTTGTAGAGCCTATGTAGGCAGGAATTGAACAGAGAAAAAGAATCAGAAGGGAAATAGCTGTCGAGAGCAAGTACCGATCAAGCAGTGCTCCCAATGCGTGGAGTTTTAATGTTTAAAGGTTGAATCCTCTTTCCTCCTCCTTGAGGGCAGAACATGCACTGACAAGCATGCCTTTCACAGCTAGATGCTTCGATCCTGTAAAATGATCTGAAAAAGGAAAGTAAATATGTTTGAATAGCATTTAATCCCACTGTAAACTGCTTGGCTGTCTCAATGAGAAAAGTCTTTACTTATAGCGTGGCTAGAATGTGGATCTTGCTACAACATGGTGTAGTTGAGGTGAATAGCATAGACAGCTTGAAGTACCTGAAGGAGAAAGGAATAGAAGGATATGTTGATAGGGTGAGATGAAATAAGGTGGGAAGTGTCTTAGACTTGTTGGGTCGACTGGGCCATTTCTATGCTGTAAATACAATATAATATGTAATGTAATATGTTCTTGCAGGTTAGCATTGTGTACATTTTTACACAGCAAAATCCCACAGAAAGCAGTGAGATGAACCTGGAATAAAATGCAATGACATCATATGCTGTTGCAAGGACTCTATCACCACTAACATGAGACCAAAGCCTGCCTACCACTAACTTTCATTCTCAGGCACTGTGTGGTTCAATCAGTAACAACACCACTTTTCATTTCAAGATCTGATTTGAACTGATGAGGTGAGTGTTTGGTTTTTCTGCTGATCTTAAGGGTTTTATCTTGTGAAATGAGTTTGGACAATCTTGTCTCTATTAGGCAAGGGCCAACAACAGAAAACTGGCTATAATTTGACACTGAACTGGCGATCTTACTGAGATAGATTACAAAATGGGAGTTACTGTATCACACAGGTACATTAAGGATTGTTCCTCTGAGATTGGGGTCAAGGGATATTGTTGGGACAGGGTAGAAGGAACTTTACCTCACATAAAGTCATCAAGTCATTTTTGGCACAGAAGAAGGCCATTCGACCCATTGAATCCATGCCAGCTCTCACAGAGCTATCCAGTTACTCCCCTGCTGGATCCCTATAGCCTGGCAAGTCTATTTCCTTCAAGTGGCCATCTAATTTCATACACCTGGCAAGGCAGTGTAGAGACAACGTTAGTCTGCCCCTAATCCATTTCAGTAGTGCTTAATAGGGGCATGCAGAAGGATTGTTACTCTGTTTATAACTCATGCTGTACCTGACTTGGGAATGCTTGACATGACAGTGTAGAGGGAGCTTTATATAAGAGCGAAAAAATGCAGATGCTGGAACTCTGAAATGAGAACAGAAAGTGCTGGAAATAGTCAGCAAATCTGGCGGCATCTGTGTGGAGAGAAACAGAGTTAATGTTTCAGGTCTCTGACCTTTCATTAGAACTCAGAGGGAACTTTACTTTGTTTCTAAATCCTTTGCACATCTGGAATGGTTGTGCTTGTTTGGATAGTGTAGAGGGAATATTATTCCGTATATGTTCATTACTACACCTCACCTAAGTAGTTAATGGCGCAGTCTAGAAAGAGATTTACTTTGCTTCTAACTGTCTGTGGCACCTGCACTGGGGAGTGTTTAACTGAGCATAGCACAGAGAACTATATTTTGTATGTAACCCATGCTACACCAGCCTAACAGTATTTGAAGGGAAAGTGTAATGGGGGTGTTGCGTCTGACCTTGAAATAAGATTGGGGAAAGAACTTGTACTGATATAAAGCCTTTCAAGTCCTCAGGAATGTCTCCAAGTGCTGCATAACTAATGAATTACTACTGAAGTGCAGTCAAGAACGTTATGTCAGTAAACAAAGCAATTTTGTCACAACATAATCCCAGAAAGAGCAAGAAAACAGCTGTTTATCTGTTTCGAGAGCATTGGTAGAGGGATAAATGGTGGCCAGAACACCAGGAATCCTACCTACTCTTCCAATCTTTTACATCCACCTGAGAAGGCAAACTGGGGCTCAGTTTTAGGAGCACAGGAAGAGGAGGAGGCCATTCAGCCTCAAAAAGTGGCTCTGCCATTGAATGAGATCGTGACTGATTGCTATTCTAATTCCATCTACCGCCGCCAACCCTCCTCACCTTGTCTCCACATCCCTTAATAGCCTTGGCTAGTAAAAGTCTGTGAGTGTTCAATATAAAAGACAGCGCCTCCAACAGTACAGCACTCCCTCAGTACTGTACTGCTGCAGTCTTAACAATCTGATCAAATCTTGCATGTGGGTCTTGAACTCATGATCTTCTGCTTCAGAGGAAAGAGTAGTACCAACTGTACTAAGCTGAATGGTAAAGGAGGTAGTTGCTGAGCTATGTTAAACTGATTTCCACAAATATAAATAGTATCACTCTGGTAATTTGGCAGGACATATTGAGAGAGTAGTTAATAATGTATATGAATTCTTGGGGCTTCATAAATAGAGGCATTGAGTGCAAAAGCAGGGAAGCTAAGTTGAAACATCTCTAAAGCTCTGGTTAGGCCACAACTAGAATATTGCATCCAGTTCTGGTCACCACACTTTAGGAAGGATGTGAGGGTCCTGGAGAGGGCGCAGAGAAGATCTACCATAATGGTTCTAGAAATGAAAGATTTCAGCTACAAGGTTAGATTAGAGAAGCTGAGATTGTTCTCCTTAGAGCAAAGGAGATTGAGGGGAGATCTGAGAGAGGTGTATAGAATTATGACATGTTTAGATAAGGTAGACAAAGAAAAGTTGTTCCGATTAGCTGGTGGTAAAAGAATTAGGTGTTATTATCAGATGAGGAGTAGTCACAAGGCTCTCCTCTTGTCCTTCTCGTTGTTTGACCGCAACAGGGCTTATTCCTTTTACAACAGTGGATGTGCTTACCACTTCAGTGAGTGTTTTATCTTTTACCTTTGTTGTTATCATAAAAGAACCAATTGACCAGGTTCTCATCAGTTTAAACAAGAAAGAGGTGAGTCTATTGTACTTAAAAAAATCTAAACCCGATCTCGATAAAATAATGAAACTATGCTACACTTTCTCTCACACACACACACAAGAATCACACACACAAACAGGTTACAGAGTGATCAAGGATAGTTGGGTTAGATTAGAGTCCAGAACAAATAAAAATAATATACAGTCTGTAGAGTCTGGTAATTCAGTTGTCTTCTGGCTGAAGTTGTGATCTTGAAGTCTTTGGTTGGTAAAAGTGCACCTTGCAGCTGGCACACCTGGTTCAGGTTTTTCTTGGAGACAGAGTTGTCGGTTGCTTTCTTCCCTGGGGTCTCTGTCTGTAGCAATGATAGACTTGGATGTTCCACAGTTGCAGATGGGTTTCAAAACTTGCAGTATATCTGGAGAAAAAGAGAGAGATCGAGCAAGAGAAAGAGAGAGAGAGAGAGAGAGAGAGAGAGACCCCCCCTATGAGTTCTCCTTGCTTCAAAGTCTCAGCAGTTTGTGTCCATGTAGCAAAAGGCTGCTAGTTTTTCCACAGTTGGGGAGGTGGTCACATGATTGTCCAGTGTCTTCGTTTGCAATTTAATTAGATTCAAGTCTAGGAATTCTCAATCTTTTTTGGGTCTCATTGTTTTAATGTTTACCCCTGGAGGTATGTCTCCACTGTTAATGTTCCAAGAGGGCTTTGAATGTTCTGCCCTTAGAAGTGAAGCTGTTAGCTGATTCCAAACTCATGAGGCATTGTTCTTGATGGGGCGTCGTTAGACATGCATCTCCAATTAGATGTCCTGGAATGTGAGGTATTTTAATGCAAATTGTGGTAGCCATCTTGGCTGTGAGCTTTTTAAAAGTTACATGTAGTATCATAGCTCCTTTTCAAAAGTTTAATGTAGGTTTCCAACTGATGAATTAAAAATCCTCATTTGACAAAGCATGTTTTCTTGACATAGGTGATACAGATTTAAGGTTTTGGGCAAGAGATGCAGGAGGAATGATTTTATGCAGCAAGTGGTAATGGCTTTGAACTTGCTGCCTCCGAGGGTGGTGGAAGCAATTAATGATTTTGAAAGGAAATTGGATGTGTACTTAAGGCAACTAAACTTGCAGGGCTATGGGGATAGAGCGGGTGATTGGGACTGACTGGATTGCTCTACAGAGAGCTGGTATGGGCTTGATTGGCCAAATTGCTCCTCTTGTGCCGTAATGACTCTATGACTCTATATCCTAATACTGAAAGATTTGGCACATGGCTTCCCATGTTGTGTATTATTATTAAAGAACTATAACAGCACAGGAATTCTAATTAGCAACACAAAGTAATTTCTTCCAATTGCGTAGCTTTGTGTTCATAGAATTATTCACAGTTCAGCACTTCATGTGGCTTATCTCAGCTTTTACTAAGAAGGGATTCTTCTTTGTTTTTATCTGTTGGGAAATGTTTGGATTACTGTTTCAATGAGGTGGCTAAGTAACTGAGTATTGCTTTAAGCCTGTCAATCACTTCAGTTCCTCAAAGCCTCCTTATCCCATTCCAACATTATTGATTGAGTGGAAGTGTGGTTGAATCAGATCTCCACAGGCGATGTCAGTGAGGGAAACAAAGTGAGCAGGAAACAAAAGACTTTGTAAGTTGATGGATTTGATCTACTTCAGTCACCCAAAATGGTTAAAACCCTAGATGTAGGCCCTCAGTCCGAGCATCATGCTGCACAGTTGAAGGATTTAATCACATTCGGCTTGAAGATTAAACAGTAAAGATACAACCTTGGTAGCGTGTACACCATGTGAAAACTAGCACCAGTACATGTAAAGGGTGTGCCACGTGAAAACTTCACAAAACACCAGTGAAAAATATTTCCTGAGGCCAATCGATAATGACTCCTCTATGTACGTCCACGTATGACCCTGTATGTCCTGGTAGCCAGAACTCGCTGCTTGAATATTACAACATTTGGTTTTTCAGGAGCAGTTTTTCTCAAACTTTCCACCACACCTCCTTGACCTGTGCAAATCGTAATCTGCCCTTGCGTGAGCCACAAGGTTAACAATGAACACAGTAATTTCTGTCCTAAACTAAATGTGTTATCACTGGACAGGGTGTGGTGGTTGATGGAGAAGGGGCAGGAACATAGCACAAGCACCCTATCCACCATCATAACACCCTGCTTGCATTACTCCCGTGGGGCGAGATGGGTTTAAAATCATCCCTCAAGTCTCCTGACTCATTCCAGTATATTTTTTTTGAAGATTTTGATACCTCATTGTGCTAGCAGCCTCCATTCTCTCTCGTTAATATTGCTTCTGACATGAAGCATTTCTCAAAAAGACTTATAGATGCTACCCTAGGTTTCCTGGGTCCAGTTTTCAAACACTTAATCCCTTTGTTCAGCTTTAAAATTCGAAACCCAAAGGTTTCATTCCACGATACCAATATTTACGTACACAAGTGCAAAGTGAAAGTACTTTCACACCCACACAGCACTAAATCGTTTTTCTTGTGGTACAGCTTTCAAACATAATTCAGACTGTTGCAGATTCAGATGATATTATCAGCTGAAATATAACATCTATGACTGGCAAAGAGGCAGAGTTCACAGCACTACACAACAGCAATTGATGGGGTTAGATAAAGATGAGTGGGAGGCTTGCATGGAGATTATACACTGGTATTGAACTGTTGGGCCGAATGCCCTGTTCCAGTGCTGTAAATACTTTGAAATGCTTTTAATATATCTTGTAACAATAGCTTATATAAACAAATTGGGGACAAAATTCCTCAGCACACAGACAAAGGTAAATGGGGAGTTAAAGGTTTTCCAAATCCTTTGATGAATTCACAGATGTGCGCATCTTTACTCTGTGTCTTATGAAATCTTGGATGCATCATGGTGGTCAAAACTAACACACAATTGAATGACCAAATCAACTTAGAAACATAGGAATTTCTAGACAGAAAAAGACTAAGATCCATCGAGTTCAGCTTCTATCATTACATAATTGCATGATAAAAAGATAATAGAGTTGTTGCCTAATCGCAGCAATCAATGTCTATCGAGTAGCCCACAACACACCCACTGGAAAGGCCCCAGTGGCAGAGAGCTTTGGGAACCCTGGGTCTAAAGTCACATCTAGCATCTTACACTTACACACAACATCCTAGGGATTACCATTGACCAGAAACTGAACTGGAGTAGCCAAATAAATATCGTGTCTACAAGAGCAGGTCAGAGGCGAGGAATCCTGAGGCGAGTAACTCACTTCCTGACTCCCCAAAGCCTGTCCACCATCTACAAGGCACAAGTCAGGAGTGTGATGGAATACTCTCCACTTGCCTGGATGGGTGCAGCTCCAACTATACTCAAGAAGCTCAACGCCATCTAGGACAAAGCAGCCCACTTGATTGGCACGCAGTCTACAAACATTCACTCCCTCCACCACCGACGCACAGTGGCAGCGGTGTGTACCATCTACAAGATGCACTGCAGCAATGCGTCAAGGCTCCTTAGACAGCACCTTCCAAACCCGCGACCTCTACCAACTAGAAGGACAAGAGCAGCAAATGCATGCGAACACCACCACCTGCCAGTTCCCCTCCAAGTCACACACCATCCTGACTTGGAACTATATCGCCGTTCCTTCACTGTCGCTGGGTCAAAATCCTGGAACTCCCTTCCTAACAGCACTGTGGGTGTACCGACCCCAAATGGACTGCTGCGGTTCAAGAAGGCAGCTCACCACCACCTTCTCAAGGGCAATTAGGGATGGGCAATAAATGCAGGCCTGGCCAGCAATGCCCAAATCCCATGAATGAATAGAAACAAACATGCCTCAAGTCACTCACACACTCTGTCCCAAAATGCTGTTTTCTGAAAGAAATCTATCTAATTTACATTTGAATGAATCAGTATTAACTGCTTCCACTGTCTCCCTAGGGGGCCTGTTTCATAGATTTACATAGATTGACCACTCACTTACTGAAATATTGTTTCCGCAGAATAGTTTTTCATTTTCTTTGCCTTCAAGCACAGGGTGTTCTCTGGTTCCACTGTTCTGCAGAAGGTGAAACATCTTGTCATGGTCTAACACACTTAACACATCTAATACATAATGAGGCTGAAACAACGAAACAACCCCTGAGTTAGAATAAATCAATGGAATAATTCAACAGTGGAATGTTCAATCATAGAGATAAATGGAAGGAAAGAGTATGGGTCGACATCTCACTTTTCCAATAAGAAACTACAGCTAACAGAGGGCACAGTCAGGTCATGGTGAAGTAGTCTCTACTTTTTTATTCTCTTTCATGTGAGCATTGCTGGTAAGGCCAGCATTGGTTGCCCATCTCCAATTTCCTGTTGTCTGGGAAACCAGGTCAACTGGGTTTAAAACTGCGAAGCAGGTCAATCTGACGCTGCCAAACTCACTAAAATATTTACTTGTCCATCTCGTCTCCTGGGAGCAGGTTGGCTGTCCCCCCCCCGTTCCATCTGCGTTAAACTCAGAAGGTAGCAGGTTGAAGGTGGGTTGGGTTTGATTTGAGATTTTTAAAGTTTTAACATCTCAATCGATCCCACCCCACTCTTTTTGAGGTTAAGATTCAGCCCAAAGTATCTGACATGAAGAAAATTGCAAACGTAAGCCATGAGAGTGACTGTGAATATATAAATGCATCCAATCAAAGGTTAGAGGTGCCACTCGGGTTTATCTGAGCGGCTCAGCATACTGAACTCAAAATGTATCCAATAACTGCAAACAATGCAATTGCAAAACAAACAGAAATGATGACGATTGTTGAACATGACAAAAAAGGAAGCCATGGAGAGACTGATTGTTGACTATTACTCACATATAATTGGCAGTTTTGTGGAACCTTCAATCAGCTTTAAAGAAGACTGGACAAGGTACTTTTTTAAAAATTCATTCATGGGATGTGGGCGTCACTGGCTATGCCAGCATTTATTGCCCATCCCTAATTGCCCTTGAGAAGGTGGTGGTGAGCTGCCTTCTTGAACCGCTGCAGTCCATGTGAGGTAGGTACACCCACAGTGCTGTTAGGAGGGAGTTCCAGGATTTTGAGCCAGCGACAGTGAAAGAACAGCAATATAGTTCCAAGTCAGGATAGTGTGTGACTTGGAGGGGAACTTGCAGGTGGTGGTGTTCCCATGCATCTGCTGCTCTTGTTCTTCAAGGTGGTTGAGGTTGTGAGTTTGGAAGGTGTTTTCTAAGGAGCCTTGGTGCGTTGCTGCAGTGCATCTTGTAGATGGTACACACTGCTGCCACTGAGCGTCGGTGGTGGAGGGAGTGAATGTTTGTAGATGGGGTGCCAATCAAGTGGGCTGCTTTGTCCTGGATGGTGTTGAGCTTCTTGAGTGTTGTTGGAGCTGCACCCATCCAGGCAAGTGGAGAGTATTCCATCACACTCCTGACTTGTGCCTTGTAGATGGTGGACAGGCTTTGGGGAGTCAGGAGGTGAGTTACTCGCCGCAGGATTCCCAGCCTCTGACCTGCTCTTGTAGCCATGGTATTTATATGGCTACTCCAGTTCAGTTTCTGGTCAATGGTAACCCCGAGGATGTTGATAGTGGGGGATTCAGCAATGGTAATGCCATTGAATGTCAAGGGCAGATAGTTAGATTTTCTCTTGTTGGAGATGGTTATTGCCTGGCACTTGTGTGGCGCAAATGTTACTTGCCACTTATCAGCCCACGCCTGGATATTGTCCAGGTCTTGCTGCATTTCGACACGGACTGCTTCAGTATTTGAGGAGTTGCAAATGGTGCTGAACATTGTGCAATCATCAGCGAACATCCCCACTTCTGACCTTATGATTGAAGGAAGGTCATTGATGAAGCAGCTGAAGATGGTTGGGCCCTGCGGAACTCCTGCAGTGATGTCCTGGAGCTCAGATGATTGACCTCCAACAACCACAGCCGTCTTCCTTTGCGCTAGGTATGACTCTAACCAGCAAAGAGTTTTCCCCCTGATTCCCATTGACTCCAGTTTTGCTGGGGCTCGTTGATGCCATACTCGGTTAAATGTTGCCTTGATGTCGAGCAGTCACTCTCACCTCACCTCTTGAGTTCAGCTCTTTTGTCCATGTTTGAACCAAGGCTGTAATGAGGTCAGCTGCTGAGTGATCCTGTCGGAACCCAAACTGGGTATCACTGAGCAGGTTATTGCTAAGCAAGTGCTGCTTGATGGCACTGTTGATGACACCTTCCATCACTTTGCTGATGATTGAGAGTAGGTTGATGGGGCAGTAATTGGCCGGGTTGGACTTGTCCTGCTTTTTGTGTACAGGACAGACCAGGGCAATTTTCCACATTGTCGGGTAGATGCCAGTGTTGTAGCTATACTGGAATAGCTTGGCTAGCTGCGCGGCAAGTTCTGGAGCACAGGTCTTCAGTCCTATTATCGGAATATTGTCAGGACCCATAGCCTTTGCAGTATCCAGTGCCTTCAGTCATTTCTTGATATCACGCGGAGTGAATCGAATTGGCTGAAGACTGGCATCTGTGATGCTGGGGACTTCAGGAGAGGGCCGAGATGAATCATCAACTTGGCACTTCTGGCTGAAGATTGTTGCAAATGCTTCAGCCTTATATTTCGCACAGAGGTGCTGGGCTCCCCCATCATTGAGGATGGGGATATTTGTGGAGCTACCTCCTCCAGTTAATTGTTTAATTGTCCACCACCATTCACGGCTGGATGTGGCAGGACTGCAGAGCTTAGATCTGATCCATTGGTTATGGGATCGCTTAGCCTGTCTATTGCATGCTGCTTATGCAGTTTTGCATGCAAGTAGTCCTGGGTTGTAGCTTCACCAGATTGACACCTCATTTTGAGGTATGCCTGGTGCTGCTTCTGGCATGCCCTCCTGCACTCTTCATTGAACCAGGGTTGGTCTCCTGGCTTGATGGTAATGGTAGAGTGGGGGATATGCCGGGCCATGACGTTACAGATTGTGGTTGAGTACAATTCTGCTGCTGCTGATGGCCCACAGCGCCTCATGGATGCCCAGTTTGCATTGCTAGATCTGTTCGAAATCTATCCCATTTAGCACGGTGATAGTGCCACACAACACGATGAACGGTATCCTCAATGTGAAGGCGGGACGCCTTCTCCAGAAGGACTGTGCGGTGGTCACTCCTACCAATACAGTCATGGACAGATGCATCTGTGGCAGGCAGATTGGTGAGGATAAGGTCAAGTATGTTTTTCCCTCGTGTTGGTTCCCCCACCACCTGCCGCAGACCCAGTCGAGCAGATATGTCCTTTAGTACTCGGCCAGCTCGGCCAGTAGTGGTGCCACCAAACCATTCTTGGTGATGGACATTGAAGTCCCCCACCCAGAGTACATTTTGTGCCCTTGCCACCCTCAGTGCTTCCTCCAAGTTGTGTTCAACGTGGATGAGTACTGACTCATCAGCTGAGGGAGAGCGGTAGGTGGTAATCAGCAGGAGGTTACCTTGCCCATGTTTGACCTGATGCCATGAGACTTCATGGGGTCCGGAGTTGATGTTGAGGACTCCCAAGGCAACTCCCTCCCTACTGTAGACCACTGTCCCGCCACCTCTGGTGGGTCTGGCCTGATGGTGGGACAGGCCATACCCAGGAATGGTGATGGCAGTGTCTGGGACATTGTCTGTCAGGTATGATTCCGTGAGTATGACTGCGATAGGCTGTTGCTTGATTAGTCTGTGGAACAGCTCTCCCAACTTTGGTACAAGTCCCCAGATGTTAGTAAAGAGGACTTTGCAGGGTCGACAGGGCTGGGTTTGCCTTTGTCGTTTCCGGTGCCTCGGTCGATGCCAGGTGGTCCGTCCGGTTTCATTCCTTTTTATTGACTTCGTAGCAGTTAGGTACAACTGAGTGGCTTGCTAGGCCATTTCAGAGGGCATGTAAGAGTTAACCACATTGCTGTGGATCTGGAGTCACATGTAGGCCAGACCAGGTAAGGACAGCAGATTTCCTTCCCTAATGGACTCAGGAATATCATATAATCATAGAATGGTTACAGCACAGGAAGAGGCTATTTGGCCCATCATGCCAGTACTGGCTCTCTGTAAGAGAAACTCACCTTGTCCCACTCCCCTGTCTTTTCACTGTAGCCCTCCAATTTATTCTCCTTTCAGATAATCTAGCATGCTCTCAGGCAATGAATTCCAGATCCGAACCACTTGCTGCGTAAGAATTGTTTTTCACATATTGCTGTTGCTTCTTTTGCCAATCACCTTGAATCAGTGTCCTCTGGTTCTTGATCTTTCTGCCAATGGGAACAGTTTCTCCCTATCTACCCTGTCCAGACACTTCATGATTTTGAACAGCTCTATCTAATCTCCTCATAATCTTCTCTTCTCCAAGGAGAACAGCCCCAGCTTCTCCAGTCCACCCACATAACTTTTTTTTAACATTCATTCATGGAATGTGGGTGTCACTGGCGAGTCCAGCACTTATTGCCCATCCCTAATTGCCCTTGAGAAGGTGGTCGTGAGCTGCCTTCTTGAACCGCTGCAGTCCATTTGGGGTAGGTATACCCACAGTGCTGTTAGGAAGGGAGTTCCAGGATTTTGAGCCAGCGTCAGTGAAGGAACGGCGATATAGTTCCAAGTCTGGATGGTGTGTGACTTGGAGGGGAACTTGCAGATGGTGGTGTTCCCATATATTTGCTGCCCTTATCCTTCTAGTTGGTAGAGGTCGCGGGTTTGGAAGGTGCTGTCTAAGGAGCCTTGATGCGTTGCTGCAGTGCATCTTGCAGATGGTAAACATTGCTGCCACTGTGCGTCGGTGGTGGAGGGAGTGAATGTTTGTAGATGGGGTGCCAATCAAGCGGGTTGCTTTGTCCTGGATGGTGTCGAGCTTCTTGAATGTTGTTGGAGCTGCACCCATGCAAGCAAGTGAAGAGTATTCCATCACACTCCTGACTTGTGCCTTGCAGATGGTGGACAGGCTTTGGGGAGTCAGGAGGTGAGTTACTCGCCTCAGGATTCCTAGCCTCTGACCTGCTCTTGTAGCCACAGTATTTATATGGCTACTCCAGTTCAGTTTCTGGTCAGTGGTAGCCCCTAGGATGTTGATAGTGGGGGATTCAGCGATGGTAATGTCAAGGGGAGATGGTTAGATTCTCTCTTGTTGCAGATGGTCATTGCCTGGCACTTGTGTGACGCGAAAGTTACTTGCCACTTCTCAGCCCAAGCCCGGATATTGTCCAGGTCTTGCTGCATTTCTACATGGACTGCTTCAGTATCTGAGGAGTCATGAATGGTGTTGAACATTGTGTAATCATCAGCGAACATCCCCACTTCTGACCTTATGATTGAAGAAAGGTCATTGATGAAGCAGCTGAAGATGGTTGGGCCTAGGACACTACCCTGAGTTCCCCATCTCTGGAACTATTCTCGTGAATATTTTCTGCAACCTCTCTAATACCTTCACCTACTTCCTAAAGTGTGGTGCCCAGAACTGGACACAATACTCCAGTTGAGGCCGAACCAATGTTTCATACAGGTTTATCATAACTTCCTTGCTTTTGTCCTTACTTATAAAGCCCAGGATCCTTTTTGCTTTATTAACTGCTTTCTCAATCTGCCCTGGCATCTTCAATGATTTTTGTGCATACACCCCCAGGTCCCTCTGCTCCTGCACCCCCTTTAGAATTGTACTCTTTGTTTTATATTGCCTCTCCTCATTCTGTCTACCAAAATGAATCACTTCACACTTCTCTGCATTAAATGTCAGGATGGCTAAAAGGGGTCATGAAAAGTCATTGGAAAACAGGATTAAGGATAATCCCAAGGCTTTTTATACATATATAAAGAGCAAGAGGGTAACTCGGGAAAGGGTTGGCCCGCTCAAGGACAGAGAAGGGAATCTATGTGTGGAGCCAGAGGAAATGGGCGAGGTACTATATGAGTACTTTGCATCAGTATTCACCAAAGAGAAGGATGATGAGCCTAGGGAAGGGAGTGTAGATAGTCTCAGTCATCTCATTATCAAAAAGGAGGAGGTGTTGGGTGTCTTGCAAAGCATTAAGGTAGATAAGTCGCCAGGGCCTGATGGGATCTACCCCAGAATACTAAGGGAGGCAAGGGAAGAAATTGCTGGGGCCTTGACAGAAATCTTTGCATCCTCATTGGCTACAGGTGAGGTCACAGAGGAATGGAGAATAGCCAATGTTGTTCCTTTGTTTAAGAAGGGTAGCAAGAATAATCCAGGAAATTATTGGCCGGTGAGCCTTACATCAATGGTAGGGAAATTATTAGAGAGGATTCTTCGGGACAGGATTTACTCCCATTTGGAAACAAATGAACTTATTAGCGAGAGGTAGCATGGTTTTGTGAAGGGGAGGTCGTGTCTCACTAATTTGATTGAGTTTTTTGAGGAAGTGACAAAGATGATTGATGAAGGAAGGGCAGTGGATGTTATCTATATGGACTTCAGTAAAGCCTTTGACAAGGTCCCTCATGGCAGATTGGTACAAAAGGTGAAGTCACAGGGGATCAGAGGTGAGCTGGCAAGATGGATACAGAACTGGCTCTGTCATAGAAGACAGAGGGTAGCAGTGGAAGGGTGCTTTTCTGAATGGAGGGATGTGACTCGTGGTGTTCCGCAGAGATCAGTGCTGGGACCTTTGCTGTTTGTAGTATATCTAAATGATTTGGAGGAAAATGTAGCTGGTCTGATTAGTAAGTTTGCGGACGACACAAAGGTTGGTGGAGTTGCGGATAGTGATGAGGATTGTTAGAGAATACAGCAGGATATAGATCGGTTGGAGACTTGGACGGAGAAATGGCAGATGGAGTTTAATCCAGACAAATGTGAGGTAATGCATTTTGGAAGATCTAATGCAGGTGGGAAGTATACAGTAAATGGCAGAACCCTTAGGAGTATTGACAGGTAGAGAGATCTGGGCGTACAGGTCCACAGGTCATTGAAAGTGGCAACGCAGGTGGATAAGGTAGGCAAGAAGGCATACGGCATGCTTGCCTTCATCGGTCGGGACATAGAGTATAAATGCTGCAGCTGTACAGAACCTTAGTTAGGCCACAGTTAGAATATTGCGTGCAATTCTGGTTGCCACACTACCAGAAGGACGTGGAGGCTTTGGAGAGGGTACAGAAGAGGTTTACCTGGATGTTGCCTGGTCTGGAGGGCATTAGCTATGAGGAGAGGTTGGATAAACTCGAATTGTTTTCACTGGAACGACGGAGGTGGAGGGGTGACATGATAGAGGTTTACAAAGTTATGAGCGGCATGGACAGAGTGGATAGTCAGAAGCTTTTTCCCAGGGTGGAAGAGTCAGTTACTAGGGGACATAGGTTTAAGGTGAGAGGGGCAAAGTTTAGAGGGGATGTGTGAGGCAAGTTCTTTACACAGAGGGTGGTGAGTGCCTGGAACTTGCTTCCGGGGGAGGTGGTGGAAGCTGGTACGATAATGACGTTTAAGAGGCATCTTGACAAATACATGAATAGGATGGGAATAGAGGGATATGGTCCCCTGAAGTGCAGAAGGTTTTAGTTTAGGCAGGCATCAAGATCGGCGCAGGCTTGGAGGGCCAAATGGCCTGTTCCTGTGCTGTACTGTTCTTTGTTCTTTGTCATCTGCCACGTTTCTGCTTATTCCACCAGCCTCTCTACAATCTCTTAACGTTTATCACTGTCCTACTCACAGTTCATAATGCTTCCTAAGTTTTGTGTCATCTGCAAATTTTGAAATTGTGCCCTATACATTCAAATCTAGGTTGTTAATATATACCAAGAAAAGCAAGAGTCCTAACACTGACTCCTCGGGAACCCTACTATATACCTCCCTCCAGTCTGATAAACAAACGCTCACCACTACCCTCTGTTTCCTGTTACTCAGTCAAATTCGTATCCATGCTGCTGCTGTCCCTTTTATTCCATTGATTGTAATGTTGCTGACAAGCCTGTTATGCGGTTCTTTATCTAATGCTTTTTGGAAGTCCATGTACACCACATCAACTGCATTACCCTCATCAACCCTCTTTGTTACCTCATCAAAAAAATCAAGCAAGTGCATCAAACATGATTTGGCCTTAACAAATCCATGCTTGCTTTCCTTAATTAATCCACATTTGTCCAAGTGACTGTTAACTTTGTTCCAAACTATGGTTCCTGAAAGCTTTCCCACCACCAAGGCGAAACTGACTGGCCTGTAGTTGCTGGGCTATTCTTACACCTGTTTTTGAACAAGGGTGTAACATTTGTAATTCTTCAGTGCTCTGGCACCACCCCTGTATCTAAGGAGGATTGGAAGATTATGGCCAGTGCCTCTGCAATTTTCACCCTTATTTCCCTCAGTACCTTTGGATGCATGTTTCTGGCCCTGGTGACTTATCACCTTTCAGTACAGTCAGCCTATCTAATACCTCCTCTATCAATTTTTAGCCCATTGAGCATCTCAACTACTTCCTCTTTTACTCTGATTTGGACAGCATCTTCTTCCTTGGTAACAGATGCAAACTACCCTGCCTCTCTGCTGAAATTCTCTTTTAGGTCCCTGTTATGAGCAGGTAGTTAATTTTGAAAACAAATTTCTCTACATTTTCAACACCTGTCCGTAAGCAGATTGTGATTTAAATTTTTCCCTTTTTTTAGAAAAAGAGAAATCCTGATGGTGCATTTCTCCACTTCCTCTGTTTGTGAACCCTGACTTTTAAAGGACCGCAACAACAATGCTTTTAAAGTTAAAAAAAGTAGGGTCTATTAACACACACTCTTAAACTCAGGAGGGGGTTAACTTCACAACGCACACTCACAAACATACAAGGAAAAGTAAAGGCATCAAAGGGTCAAGGACATTTACCAAGTAGAAAATAGCTTAATTGCAAACTGACTGGGGTCCCAGTGGAAACCAGAGTCTGTGTTTTTATTTAACTGGCATAAAAGTCCAAGCTAGAAATAACTGACTGGAAATGCCGAGTGGAGTAGGAATTGTCGGAAATCTCTTCTCTTTAACTTTCTACTTGTGCACTTTCAGAGATAAGCTGAGGCAACTTAGATTCTGATTTCACCCTTTCCGACGAGAGAGAAACTGGATGAGAGCAGAGACAGATTTTTGCTGCTTTCAGACTGTGGCTTTTTCTTCTCTTCTTGCAGGCCCTGGAGATAGAGAGGTGCAGGGCTTCAAGGCAGCTGTTTCTTGTCTGAGCTATTCTCTTTAACTGAAACTGTTTCAAAATTAGGCTAAAAAGGGTGGTTTAGAGGTCATGTGACTGGAACCCCTTCAAGTAACTGTCTCACCTCTTGTTGACCTTGCTACATGTTAGAGTTGGTGAAGTGATCTCCCCCTCCACTTGAAACAAGTTGAACACAGAAGTAAAACAGCCTAACATGCTGTGTATATACAGAGATTAGAGAGAAAAAAAAGTCTGTTCTCAAACTCAAATGATTCTTCAGTAAAAATGTACCACACCCAGAACAAAAGGATCAACATGCACATTAAGAACTGAGTTTATAACTTATTTGTATTCACTTTCCTACTATTTTCACTGTGTCTAATGGCAGCTGCCAATAACACCCAAGTGCACAAAAATACCATAATTTACAAGGTTTTCATCCATTTGTGACAGTTCCTAATCAATGCCACTGCTCCTTTTACCACCATTTTACTATTTATATGCCGACAGAAGACTTTTGGATCCCTTTTTAAGTTAGCTGCCAGTCTCTTCTAATACTGTCTGTTTAATTCTCTTATTTGTTTTCTCACTTCTCCTTTGAACCTTTAAAATTCACAGAATCACAGAATGGTTACAGCATAGAAGGAGGGCATTCGGCCCATCGTGTCCGAACCGGCTCTCCAAATGAGTAATTCACTTAATGCCATTCACCCGCCTTTTTCCTGTAATCCTGCACATTCTTCCTTTTCAGATAACAGTATAATTCCCCTTTGAAGGCCTTGATTGAACTTGCTTCCACTACAATCTCACACAATGCAGACTAAGATCCAGATCCCATCCGCTCACTGTGTGAAAAAGTTTTCCCTTTTGCTGCCTTTGCTTCTTTTGCCAACAACTTTAAATTTGTGCTCTTGCTTTCTCAATCCTTTCACGAATGTGAACAGTTTTTCCCTATCTACTCTGTCCAGACCCCTCATGATTTTGAATACCGCTATTAAATCTCCTCTCAACCTTCTCTTCTTCAAGAAGAACAGTCCCAACTTCTCCAATCTATCTTCATAACGGAAGATCCTCATCTATGGAACCATTCTCGTGAATCTTTCCTGTACTCTCACCAATGCCTTCACATCCTTCCTAAAGCAAGGTGGCAAGAATTGGACGCAATACTCCTGCTGAGGCTGAACTAGTGTCTTATACAAGTTCAACATAACCTCCTTACTCTTGTACTCTATGCCTTGCTTAATAAAGCCCAGGACACTGTATGCTTTATCAACACCTCTCTTAACCTATCCTGCCACCTTCAATGACTTATGCACGTATATTGCCAGGCTCCTCTGCTCCTGCACCCCCTTTAGAGTTATATGCTTTATGTTATATCGTCTCTCTATCTTCTTCCTACCAAAATGATTCACCTCACATTTCTCCGCATTGAACTTGGTCTGCCACTTGTCCACCGATTCCACCAACTTGTCTATGTCCTTTTGAAGTTCTGCACTATCCTCCTGACAGTTCACAATGCTTCCAAGTTTCATATCATCTGCAAATTTTGAAATTGTGCCCTGTACACCAAGGTCTAGGTCATTAATATATATCAGGACATCTGACCCCAGGGGAACTCCTTCCTCCAGTCCGAAAAACATCCATTAATCACTACTCTCTGTTTCCTGTCACTCAGCTAATTTCTACTGTCCCTTTAATTCCATGAGCTATAATTTTACTCACAAGTCTGCTGTGCGGCATTGTATCAAATGCCTTTTGGAATTCCATGTACACCACATAAACAGTATTGTGCTCATCAACCATCTCTGTTACCTCTTCAAAAAACGCCATCAAGCTATTTAAAACATGATTTTCCCTTGACAAATCTGTGCTGGTTTTCCTTAATTAACCTGCATTTGTCCATGTGACTATTAATTTGGTCCTGAATTAATGTTTCTAGAAGTTTCCCTACTACCGAAGTTAAACTGACTGGCCTGTAGTTGCTGGACCTATCTTTACACCCTTTTTTGAACAAGGGTTTAACATTTGCAATTCTCCAGTCCTCTGGCACCACCCCTAAGTCTAAGGAAGACTGGAAAATTATGGCCTGTGCCTCCACTCTCACTTCCTTGAGTATCCTTGGATGTATCTCATCCGGCCCTGGTGCTTGGTTAATTTTAAGTACAGACAGCCTATCTAATACCTTATCCTAATCAATTTTAAATCCTTCCATTGCATTAATTACCTCCTCTTTCATTGTGGCCTGGGTAGTATCTTCTTCATTGGTAAAGACAGACATAAACTATTCATTTAAAACTTCAGCTATTCATCTGCCTCCATACGTAATCTCCCTTTTGGTCCCTAATTGTTCCTACTCCACCTTTTACCACCCTTTTTCTATTTATATGCCGACGGAAGACTTTGGAATTCCCTTTTGTGTTAACTGCCAGTCTCTTTTCATACTTTCTCTTTGCTTCTCTTATTTGTTTTTGCATTTCCACTTATATATGAACCTTATATATTCAGCCTGGTTCACCATTGTATCTGTCATAAGCACACTTTTTCTTCTTCATCTTCATTTCTATCTCTTTTGTTATCCAGGGAGCTCTGGACTTACTGCCCTACCTTTCCTTTTTAAGTGAATATACCTTAACTGTGCCCAAACTATCTCTTCTTTGAAGGTAGCCTATTGTTTAGCTACTGTTTTTCCTGCCAACCTTTGATTCCAATTTATTTGGCTTAGATCCATTCTTACTCCATTAAAGCCGGCTTTCCCCCTGTTAATTATTCTTACCCCAGACTGTTCTTTGTCCTATTCCATAGCCAACATAAACGTTATGGTACAATGTTCTCCTATTGATACTTGATCCACTTGACCCACCTCATTCCCAAGAAACAGATCCAACAGTGCCTCCCCTCTCATTGGACAGGAAAATTTTCGAGAGTAGCATGTTTCCAGAATACACTCAAGGAACTCTTGCCTCTCTCTGCCCCTTACACTACTACAATCCTAGTCTATATTCAGATAATTAAAGTCCCCCATTATAGCTAATTCTTGCATCTATCAGTAATTTCCTCTTCATCCTTTCCACAAGTTGCTGGCCTATAGACGACAATGAAAAATGTAAAGCATCTTTTTTGTTCCATAGCTTGAGCCAAATAGATTCCATCCTTGACCTCTCAGGGAAGTCCTCTCTCTCCAGCACTGCAATGCTCTCATTAATCAATACTGATACCCCTCCCTCTTTTCTTCCTTTTCTATCTTTCCTGAACACGATGTATTCAGGAATATTTAGCACCCACTCCTGCCCTTCTTTGTGCCAGGTCTCTGTTATAGCCACAACCTTATGTATCCAGGTGTCAATCAGCACCTGTAACTCACCAATCTTATTAGTTGTACACCATGCATTCACAAACATGCACATTTACCCTGATTTAGACTTTATTACTTTTGTCCTTACTCTGGCCCCATCTAATAACATTCTATACCCTGCTCTCATCCTATCTTTTTTTTATTTGTTCATGGGATGTGGGCATCGCTGGCTAGGCCAGCATTTATTGCCCATCCCTAATTGCCCTTGAGAAGGTGGTGGTGAGCTGCCTTCTTAAACCGCTGCAGTCCTTGTGGTCTAGGTTCACCAACTGTTGGGAAGGGATTTCCAGGATTTTGATCTAGCAACAGTGAAGGAACGGGGATATAGTTCCAAGTCAGGATGGTATGTGGCTTGGAGGGGAAATTGCAGGTGTTCCCATGCATCTGCAGCTCTTAAACATAGAAACATGGAACATAGGAGCAGGAGTAGGTCATTTGGCCCTTCAAGCCTGCTCCGCCATTCATTATGATCATGGCTGATCATCCAACTCAGTAACCTGTTCTGGCTTTCGCCCCATACCCTTTGATCCCTTTCAACCCAAGAGCTATATCTAACTCCTTTTTGAAAACATTCAATGCTTTGGCCTCAACTGCTTTCTGTGGTAGCAAATTCCACAGGCTCACCACTCTCTGGGTGAAGAAATTTCTCCTCATCTCAGTCCTGAAAGGTTTACCCCATATCCTGAGACTATGACCCCTGGTTCTGGACTCCCCCACCATTGGGAACATCCTTCCTGCATCCACCCTGTCTGGTAAACCTTTGCTGCACTCCCTCTATAGCAAGAACATCCTTCCTCAGTTAAGGAGATGAAAACTGCACACAATATACCAGGTGTGGCCTCACCAAGGCCCTGTATAATTGCAGCAAGACATCCCTGCTTCTGTACTCGAATCTTCTCGCTATGAAGGCCAACATACCATTTGCCTTTTTTGCCGCCTGTTGCACCTGCATGCTTACCTTCAGCGATTGGTGTACGAGAACACCCAGGTCTCCCTGCATATTCTCCTCTCTCAGTTTATAGCCATTCAGATAATAATCTGCCTTCCTGTTTTTGCTACCAAAGTGGATAACCTCACATTTATCCACATTATACTGCATCTGCCATGCATTAGCCCACTCACTCAACTTGTTCAAATTACCCTGAAGCCTCTCTGCATCCTCGTCACAACTCACCCTCCCACCCAAGTTTTGTGTCATCTGCAAATTTGGAGATATTACATTTAGTTCCCTCATCTAAATCATTAATTGTGAATATTGTGAATAGCTGGGGTCCTAGCACCAATCCCTGCAGTACCCCACTAGTCACTGCCTGCCATTCAGAAAAAGACACATTTATCCCGACTCTTTGTTTCCTGTCCGCTAACCAATTTTCTATCCATCACAATACACTACCCCCAATCCCATGCGCTTTAATTTTACACGCTAATCTCTTATGTGGGACTTTGTCAAAAGCTTTCTGAAAGTCCAAATAAACCACATCCGCTGGCTCCCCCTCATCAACTCTACTAGTTACATCCTCGAAGAATTCTGGTAGATTTGTCAAGCATGATTTCCCTTTTGTAAATCCATGCTGACTCTGTCCGATTCTATCACTGTTCTCTAAGTGCTCTGCTATAAAATCTTTAATAATGGACTCTAGAATTTTCCACACTACCGATGTCAGGCTGACTGGTCAATAATTCCCTGCTTTCTCTCTACCTCCCTTTTTAAATAGTGGGGTTACATTAGTTACCCTCCAATCTGTAGGAACTGTTCCAGAGTCTATTGAATCTTGGAAGATGACCATCAATGCATCCACTATTTCTAGGGCCACTTCCTTAAGTACTCTGGGATGCATACCATCAGGCCCTGGGGATTTATCGGCCTTCAATCCCATCAATTTCCCCAACACCATTTCTCTACTAATACTGATTTCTTTCAGTTCCTCTTTCTCACTAAGCCCTGTGTTCCCCAACATTTCTGGTATGATATTTGTGTCCTCCTTTGTGAAGACAGAACCAAAGTATGCATTTAGTTGGTCAGCCATTTCTTTATTCCCCATAATAAATTCCCCAGTTTCTGACTGTACGGGAACCTACATTTGTCTTCACCAATCTTTTTCTCTTCACATACCTATAGAAACTTTTACAGTCAGTTTTTATGTTCCCCGCAAGCTTGCTCTCGTACTCTATTTTACCCTTCTTAATCAATCCCTTGGTCCTCCTTTGCTGAATTCTAAACTGCTCCCAATCCTCAGGTCTATTGTTTTTCCTGGCAAATTTATATGCCTCTTCCTTGGATCTCATGCTATCTCTAATTTCCCTTGTAAGCCATGGTTTGACTACCTTTCCCGTTTTACTTTTGCACCTTCAGGAATGAACAATTGTTGCAGTTCATCCGTGTGCTCTTTAAATGTTTGCCATTGCCTGTCCACCGTCATCCCTTTAAGTAATGTTTCCTAATCCGTCATGGCTAACTCACGCCTCATACCTTCGTAGTTTCCTTTACTAAGATTCAGGACCCTTGTCTCAGAATCAACTACGTCACTCTCCATCTTGATGAAGAATTTTATCATATTAATGGTCGCGCATCCCCAAGGGGTCTCGCACCACTAGATTGTCAATTATTCCTCTCTCATTACACAATACCCAGTCTAGGATGGCCTTTTCTCTAGTTGGTTCCTCAACATATTGGTCCAGAAAACCATCCCGTATACACTCCAAGAATTCCTCCTCTACGGTATTGTGACTAATTTGATTTGCCCAATTTATATGCAGATTAAAGTCACCCATAATTACAGATGTTCCTTTATCACATGCATCTCTAATTTCCTGTTTAATGCCATTCCCAACATCACCACTACAGTTTGGGGGTCTATTACAACCCCCACTAATGTTTTTTGCCCCTTCGTGTTTCTCAGCTCTACCCATACAGATTCCACATCGTCAGAGCTAATATCTTTCCTCACTATTGCGTTAATTTCCTCTTTAACCAGCAATGCAACTCCACCGCCTTTTGCCTTTTGTCTGTCCTTCCTAAATACTGAATATCCCTGGATGTTCATTTCCCATCCCTGGTCACCTTGCAGCCATGTCTCCGTAATCTTGACTATATCATACCCGTTTACATCTATTTGCGCGATTAATTCATCTACTTTATTGCGAATGCTCCACGCGTTAAGGCACAGAGCCTTAAGGCTTGTCTTTTTAACATTACTTGTCCTCTTGCCAATATTTTTCACTGTGTCCCTGTTTGATTCTGGCCCTTGATTTCTCTGCCTATCACTTTTCTTATTCCCCTTACTATCTTTTGTTCTTGTCTTTGATCCCCCCTCCTCTGACTCCTTGTAAAGGTTCCCATCCCCCTGCCATTTTAGTTTAAACACTCCCCAACCACTCTCGCAAATACTCCCCCCAGGACATCAGTCCCAGTCCTGCCCAAGTGTAACCCGTCCAGTTTGTACTGGTCCCACCTCTCCCAGAACCGGTACCAATGCCCCAGGAATCTAAAACCCTCACCCTCACACCATCTCTTCAGCCACGTATTCATCTGATATATGCTGCTATTTCTACTCTGACTGGCATGTGACACTGGTAGTAACTTTGAGGTCCTACTTTTCAACTTAGTTCCCAGCTCCCTATATTCTGCTTTTAGGACCTCATGCCGTTTGTACCAATGTGTACCACGACTACTGGCTGTTCACCCTCCCCCTTCAGAATGTCCTGTAACCACTCTGAGACATCCTTGACCCGAGCACCAGGGAGGCAACATACCATCTTGGAGTCTCTTTTGTGGCCACAGAAATGCCTATCTATTCCCCTTACAATTGAATCCTCTATAACTATTGCATTCCCACATTTTTTACTCCTCCTCTGTGCAGCATAGCCAACCGTGGTGCAATGAATTGGGCTGCTGCTGCTTTCCCTTGAGAGGCCATTCCCCCCAACAGTATCCAATGCAGTATATCTGTTTTGCAGGGGAATAACCACAGGAGATTCCGGCACTGCCTGCCTTGACCTCTTGCTCTGCCTCCTGCCTGTGGGGTCTGAGCCCACGGTGTGACCACCTCTCTATACGTGCTATCCACGATACTCTCCGCCTCGTGGATGCTCCACAGTGTCCCCAGCTGCTGCTCCAGCTCCGAAACCCGGGCTTCCAGGAGCTGCAGCTGGACACACTTCCTGCACACAGGCTGGTCCCAGGCACTGGAATTGTTCCTGGCCTCCGACATGGAGTTCGAGGAGCACACCACAGCTTTGAGCTCTCCTGCCATGACTTAACCCTTTAAATTAAATTAATTCTGGAAGATCTTAATGTCCAATAATATCAGTTACTCTTTTCTTTTTTAGAGATACAGCACTGAAACAGGCCCTTCGGCCCACCGAGTCTGTGCCGACCATCAACCACCCATTTATACTAATCCTACACTAATCCCATATTCCTACCACATCCCCACCCGTCCCTATATATTTCCCTACCACCTACCTACACTAGGGGCAATTTGCAATGGCCAATTAACCTATCAACCTGCAAGTCTTTGGCGTGTGGGAGGAAACCGGAGCACCCGGAGGAAACCCACGCAGACACAGGGAGAACTTGCAAACTCCGCACAGGCAGTACCCAGAATCGAACCCGGGTCCCTGGAGCTGTGAGGCTGCGGTGCTAACCACTGCGCCACTGTGCCGCCCCTTCTTCCCTGGTCCTCGTTACTGCAAAACTCCCTAAAAAAAACACTACTTACTTTATTTGAAATAAATTTTAAACTTTAAACTTTTAAACTTTTCTTACCTGAGATACTTACCCAGCTATTTAGAGCTATTCCCTAACAGCAGTGACTCACGACCAATCACTTTGCAGCTCTCCTGTGATGTCACTGTTAGCTATTTTTTTTCTTTTTTTTCCAAAACTCCGGCACGCTGGTAGAGCTCCTCTCCCGGAAGGTAAGAGACTGGGTCTTGATCCTTGGGCTCGATTTATAGGCTCCACTCTCGGCATTCTCCCCACAGGTCCGCTCCGCTTCTCTCCTCTATCGCTCCTCTTGCCCTTCTAGGCGGTACAGGTCACAGGTATGGAAGGTGCTGTCGAAGAAGCCTTGGTGAGTTGCTGCAATGAATCTTGTCGATGGTACATACTGCTGCCACTGTGTGTCAGTGGTGAAGGGATTGACTGTTGAAGGTGGTGGATGGGGTGCCAATCAAGTGGGCTGCTTTGTCCTTAGATGGTGTCGAGCTTCTTGAGTGTTGGAACTGCACCCATCCAGGCAAGTGGAGAGTATGCCATCACAGTCCTGACTTGTGTCTTTTAGATGGTGGACAGACATTGGGGAGACAGAAGGTGAGTTACTTGCTGCAGAATTCCCAGCTGCTGACCTGCTCTTTTAGCCACAGTATTCATGTGACTGGTCCAGTTAAGTTTCTGGTCAGTGCTAACCCCCAGGATGTTGATAGTGGTGGAGTCAGTGATGGTAATTCCATTGATCATCAAGGGAATATTCTCTCCTGTTTGAGAAGGTCATTGCTGGCACTTGTGTGGCACAGATGTTACTTGACACTTATCTGCCCAAGCCTGGATGTTGTCCAGGACTTTCTGCATCTGGACATGGGCTGCTTCATTATTTGAGGAGACGCGAATGGTGCTGAACATTGTGCAAGCATCAGCAAACATCCCCACTTCTGACCTTATGATGGAGGGAAAGTCATTGTTGAAGCAGCTGAAAATGGACGGCCTAGGACATCTATCTCTCCAAATTCTCTGTGCACCTTGTTATTCCTCTGTGATATTTCATCCTGGTTCCAACACTCCTGCCAAGTTAGTTTAAACCCTCCCAATAGCACTAGCAAATCACCTGAAAGGAAATTTGTCCCAGCTCTGTTTAGGTGCAACCTGTCCAGCTTGTACAGATCCCACCTTCTCCAGAACTGTTCCCAGTGTCCCAGGAATCTAAAGCCCCCCCTCGTGCACCATCTTTCTGGCCATGCATTCATTTGCACTATCCTCCTATTTCTATACTCACTTGCGTGTGGTAGTGGGAATAATCTGGAGATTATTACTTTTGAGGTCCAGCTTGCTAATTTTTTACTTAGCTCACTAAACTCTTTCTGCAGGACCACATCCTTCTCCCTACTAATGTTGTCGGTACCAATGTGGACCATGATTGTTGGCTGTTCACCCTCCCCTCCTCAAGCTGCTCTGTAAATGTTCAATGACGTCCTTGACTCTGGCATCAGGGAGGCAATACACCATCCTTGATTCACGTCTGCAGCCACAGAAACACCTATCTGTTCCCCTGACTATTGAATCTCCTATCATTATCACTCTTCCAGTCTTCAAATAATCATTTGGTCGTTCAGAACTAAATATTGCTGAAAATAGAGACATTTTGTCGAAGCTTTTCGTCTTGCACTCAGCAGGACAACTCGCAAGAATATCAATGTAAGGGAAAGCAACAAATTTATACTGTATGAGAAGAGAGTGCTGAGTGGTTCGCAAGTGGACTGTGACTGGTAGAGGCATTGCCATGGAGAATGCACCAGTTTATGGTGACTGACAGTTAACTGCTAAGTTTTGTTTGAAATTTAAATCAGACAGTTTAACTTTGATTGGTCGAGGCAAGAACCAGCGAATGACGTCATGTATTTTGTTGAACTGAAACAGGCACAATGTGTGTACATGTTCTTTCTCTCTGCAAAGAACAAGGCCATGTGTATTAATATATGTAGCTTCTAGTACGTGCAAATGCACCACACTGCGAGCCCTAATGACAATCTTAAATTGGTTTTCAGCATAATTCCTATCACACTGGTCCCTCATGACAGACTGGTACAAAAGGTGAAGTCACACGGGATCAGAGGTGAGCTGGCAAGATGGATACAGAACTGGCTCTGTCATAGAAGACAGAGGGTAGCAGTGGAAGGGTGCTTTTCTGAATGGAGGGATGTGACTAGTGGTGTTCCGCAGGGATCAGTGCTGGGACCTTTGCTGTTTGTAGTACATATAAATGATTTGGAGGAAAATGTAGCTGGTCTGATTAGCAGGTTTGCGGACAACACAAAGGTTGGTGGAGTTGCGGACAGTGATGAGGATTGTTAGAGGATACAGCAGGATATAGATCGGTTGGAGACTTGGGCGGAGAAATGGCAGATGGAGTTTAATCCGGACAAATGTGAGGTAATGCATTTTGGAAGATCCAATGCAGGTGGGAAGTATACAGTAAATGGCAGAACCCTCAGGAGTATTGACAGGCAGAGAGATCTGAGCGTACAGGTCCACAGGTCACTGAAAGTGGCAACGCAGGTGGATAAGGTAGGCAAGAAGGCATACGGCATGCTTGCCTTCATCGGTCGGGGCATAGAGTATAAAAATTGGCAAGTCATGCTGCAGCTGTACAGAACTTTAGTTAGGCCACACTTAGAATATTGCGTGCAATTCTGGTCGCCACACTCCCAGAAGGACGTGGAGGCTTTGGAGAGGGTACAGACGAGGTTTACCAGGATGTTGCCTGGTCTGGAGGGCATTAGCTATGAGGAGAGGTTGGATAAACTCGGATTGTTTTCACTGGAACGACGGAGGTGGAGGTGTGACATGATAGAGGTTTACAAAGCTATGAGAGGCATGGACAGAGTGGATAGTCAGAAGCTTTTTCCCAGGGTGGAAGAGTCAGTTACTAGGGGACATAGGTTTAAGGTGAGAGGGGCAAAGTTTAGAGGGGATGTGCGAGGCAAGTTCTTTACACAGAGGGTCGTGAATGCCTGGAACTTGCTGCCAGGGGAGGTGGTGGAAGCAGGTACCATAGAGACGTTTAAGAGGCATCTTGACAAATACATGAATAGGATGGGAATAGACGGATACGGTCCCTGGAAGTGCAGAAGGTTTTATTTTAGGCAGGCATCAAGATCGGTGCAGGCTTGGAGGGCTGAATGGCCTGTTCCTGTGCTGTACTGTTCTTTGTTCTTTGTTCTTTGTTCACTAAGGATTGTTTAGCAAATGTTGTCCAATCGCGGAATCACATCCAATGTTGGAGACTTTGTTTTGAGTTTTGCAAGCATGGGCTGGTTGGGCACAGCCTGTACTTTTCCTGCTGCGAACAGTGGAAGGGACATGTTGTTTGATACGATCTGCCAGTCTTTGGGACGTATGCCCTAAATGGAGCTCAATGTAAGCTCGACAAACAGCTTCTGTAGATTAGGCACTTTACAGCCTTCTGGACTCAACACTGAGTTCAACAATTTCAGACCCTCATCTCTGCTCCAGGTTGTTTCCTTTCTCTTTGTAGGTTTTGGTTGTCCTCTCATTTTTCTCTTGGTTTTGCTTTCGGACTGCAGCTGCTGATCATTCTGCTATTCACACCTCCTCTAGACGCATCTTTTGTTTCTTTACTTGTCTAATTACCATTCCCTTTGACTTTGCACCACCAATTGTTTTGTCATTTAAGCTCTCCTGCTTTCCACCCGGTCATAGCCCTTCCCTTTTGTTCTTTTTCCACCCTCCCGCCTTTCACTTGCTTAAAACCTATTACATTTCTAACTTTTCCCAGTTCTGATGAAAGGTCATTTACCTGAAACATTAACTCAGTTTCATTTTCCATAATAAAAGCAAAATACTGCAGATGCTGGAAATCTGAAACAAAAACAAGAAATGCTGGAATCACCCAGCAGGTCTGGCAGCATCTGTGGAAAGAGAAGCAGAGGCAACGTTTCGGGTCAGTGACCCTTCTTCGGAACTGACCGAAGAACTCACTAATGTTCCGAAGAAGGGTCACTGACCCGAAATGTTGACTCTGCTTCTCTTTCCACAGATGCTGCCAGACCTGCTGGGTGATTCCAGCATTTCTTGTTTTTGTTTCATTTTCCATAATGTGGTCTAGTCTGCTGGGCAATGATGAAGTAGTGGAAATGTTATTGAGCTAGTATCTCAAGGTCCAGGTTAATGCTCTGGGGCACAGTGTTCAAATCCCACTACAATAGCTAATGAAATTTAAATTCAGTTAATTATTAAAAGTCTGGAATTAGTCTCAGTAATGGTGCTATAAAGCTATCATCAATTGTTGTGAAAACCCTTTCAGTTCGCTAATGTCCTTTCGGGAAGGAAGTCTGCTGTCCTTACCTGGTCTGGCCTACATGTGTCTCCAGGCCCCAGCAATGTCTTTGACTCTTAACTGCCCTCTGAAATGGCCTAGCAAGCCATTCATTTGGGATGGGCAACAAATACTGTCCTTGCCAATGACACCCACATCCCACAATCTATTATTACTTCAGATTTTCAGCATCTGCATAGAGTCATTTATGTCACAGAAGGAGGTCATTCGGCCCATTAAGTCCATGCCGGTTCTCCACAGAGCTACTGTCAATTCCACTTCCATGCTTGATCCCTGTAGCCCTGCAAGTCTATTTCCCCAAGCCGCCATCCAACTTCCTCGTGAAGTCATTGATTGTTTCCGCGTCCACCACCCTTGTGGGCATTGAGTTCAGGTCATTACCACCCACTAAACAAAAATGTTCTTCCTCATGTTCCCCATGCATTCTTTGCCCAAAACCTTCAATTCATGTCCCCTAGTCCTTGTACATTAGTTAATGGGAACAGTTTCTCCTTGTCTAACTTATCTAAGCCTGTCATAATCTTGTACGTCTCTATCAAATCTCCCCTCAATCTCCTTTGTTCCAAGGAGAACAACCCCCGTTCTTCCAATTTAACCTTGTAACTAAAATCCCCTATCCCTGGAACCATTCTGATAAATCTCCTCTACACCCTCTCAAGTACCCTCACATTTTTCCTAAAATGTGGTGACCAGAACTGGACACAATACTCCATGTGGGCCTCACCACAGCTTTATAAAGGTTCAGCATAACTTTTATACTCAATGCTTCTATTTATGAAGCCCAAGATCCCATATACTTTACTAACCACTCTCTCAATATGTCCTGCCACCATCAAAGATCGATGCACATGCACTCCCAGGTCCCTCTGATCGAGCACACTCTTTAGAACTGTGCCATTCAGCATATATTGCCTCTCCCCATTCCTTCTGCCAAAATGCATCACATCACACTTATCAGTATTAAATTCCATCGGCCACCTCTCTGCCCATTCTGCTAGCCTATCTATGTCCCGTTGCAGGCAGTTCATATCATCCTCACTGTTTGCCACACCTCTAAGTTTTGGGTCATTGGCAAATTTTGAGATTCTACTCTGTATTTCAAGATCCAAGTCATTTATATGTAGCAAAAAAAGCAGTGGACCCAGCACTGACCCTTGGGAAACACCACTGTCTACCATCCTCCAGTCTGAAAAACAACCAGTTACTGTTATCTGTCCTTAAGCCGTTTTTTTTTACTCCAATTGGATTTTGCTTTTGTAGCAGAATGCATAGTATGCTGGCTACAAAATAGAAAATAGAGATTCGGGGTTACAGATAGTTACTCAGATTGGTAAAGGGTGTTGCACAAGGATCGGTGCTGGGACTGCTGCTGCTCACCATTTACCAAAACAATTTGAATTCAAGAATCGGAATTAGAATTTCAACATTTGGGAATTACACCAATTAGAGGGATTTGTAAATACAGAGGAGAACTATGACAAAACATGGGGTTACATTATTAATGGGCACGTAATTGGCAAATGAACTTCAATATCGATAAGTGCAAGGATATACATTTTCGTAGGAAAATAAAGAGGCCACATATTTCTTGGAAAATAAGTGCCTAAATGAGAGAGGAACAGAGTGAATGAGGAATCAATAAAAGTAACAATACAAAAAGCAATGAAAAAATGCAAACAAACCACTGGGGTTCATTCCTAGAGGGATAGAATTGAAAAGCAGCGAGGTTATGTTAAACTTGTGTAGAACAATAGTTAAATCACACTTTGCTGCACTGTGAACAGTCTGGTCTTTATATTATAGAAAAGGATATAGAGGCACTGGAGAAGGCAAGAAAATGATTAACAAGGATCATACCAGAAATGAGAGTATATACTTATCAGGAAAGACTGAACAGGCTGGTGTTCTCTAGGAAACAGAAGATTGAGGGACAACCTGATAAAGAAATTCAAAATTATAAAAGGGTTTGATAAGATAGACATAGAGAAGATGGTTCCACTTGTGGGTGTGACTAGAACTAGAGGCCATAAATGGGGATCACAGGGTGGGTGAGCATGCTTGAGATTGGTGGTATGCAACCTGGAGGACAGGACGAGGCACCTGCTTTGTATCATTGGAATCATATATGTTCAGCATGGAGATGTGTTGAAGCAGGTGTCAGGCAGTGACTGTGATGCACGATTAGATGTGCTATGGAGTAACAATGCTGAACTATGCCTGCATGTTTATCGTTTACTCTTCTCTTCATTTCAAGGATATGCCTGAACCCCAGGCCGAGCAAATGACTCCATCTCTGTGACAAGTTGAAAAGTCTGTTATAAATAAAATGTAAGTCAGCCTTGTATTTATTAAAAAAGGAATGGAATACAAATGCATGGAAGTTATGCTAAACCTTTATAATTTACTGGTTCACCCCCAGCTGGAGTATTGTGTCCAATTCTGGGAACCACACTTTTGGAAGGATGTCAAGGCTTTAGAAAGCGTGCACAAGAGATTGAGTAGAATGGTACCAGGAATGAGAAACTTCAGTTACAGGAAAGATTAGAGAAACTGGGATTGATCTCATTAAAGCAGAGGTCAAGTGGGGATTTAATAGAGGTATTAAAAGTTATGAGTGGTTTTGATTGAGTAAATAAGGAAATATAATCTTCCCTGGAAAGAGGGCCGGTGACCAGAGGATACAGATTTAAAACAATTGGCAAAAGAAACAGGGGAGGATGAGGAGAATTTATTTTTTACACAGGGAGTTGTTATGATCTGAAATGTATTGCCTGAAAGGATGGTGGAAGCAGATTCAACAGCGGCCTATATGAAGGGATTTGGATTTTTACTTAAAAAGGTAACACTTGCAGGGATTTGGGGAAAAAGCAGGAGAGTGGGACTAAATGGATAGCTCTTTCAAAGAGCCAGCACAGGCACAATGGCCTCCTACTGTGTCTCTTTCTGTGATTCTATGGCTCAACACAGTTTCAGGACCGAAGCAGGAATCGACTGGAAGCACAGTCAGAGCATTAATGTGCACACTCCATTATTTGACAATGTCCAGTTTCAATGTTCTTGACCAACCAAAGAATATTAGGGATAATTTTCACTATCCATTTTACAGTCTGCCCTTTCTTTTCATTAGAATGGATCAGTAAATCAGGCAATCTGTATAATGAGTGGCTTATCCACTGAAGCCAGTTTTTTGCCCCCACTGAAGATAAAAAATTATCTCCAATGAGTGGGGAGATTCAGAGGTCTTATTACATTGTCATGGTCAGTGCTTGTCCAGGTCAATTGGTTGACAGCAAGGCTTCCTGGCAGAAATGCTAGAATGGGGAAGGTGATTCTCAAGTCAGTGCCCAAACCGTGTCAGCATCCATCTCCAGCCAAGTGGCTAGAGGAGCTCCGTTAAGCAAGCAGGACACCAGCAGAAAAAAACAGGAGCCAAGGGGAGCAGAAGCAGGGCATCATGGACTACAGCAGTTCAAGGAGGTAGCTCACCACCTTCTCAAGAGCAATTAGAGATGGGCAACAAATGCTGGCCTTGCCAGTGATGCACACATCCCATAAAACAAATAAAGAAAATCTCATGGAACCTCTATATCTACTCCTACCAATCAGTTTGGCTCAGCTAGTGTAAGCATCAACTTACCTTAAAGGTAGCACTTGTTGTTTCAGGGCTCAAGTGTTGTGGGTTTGATCACCAAATAGAGACCAAGTGCTGTATTATAAGGGGTGCAGCCATTGGAAAAGCATTATACCAAAGTCCTATCAACCCATTCATGTGGCTGTTAAACAACCATAACAGGAAGACATTAGGGTTGGAATTCTGGAAGGATAAGATTTTACAGTGGAGGGTGTCTCTCAGTACTGAGACCCCTTCTTTGCTACAGTTATATTTTTTTGAGGTGTGGTCTAATGTGATATTATGCCTCAGGTCTATGTTGGTTTACTAGCTGCAATGGAGATTCTGCTTAGGATGATACCAAGTCCCTACGGTATCTGACCATGAACTTCATTGATCCTTTTCTGTTACTGCTCTTACACTATTTCCATGAAAGTGAGATAGTGAGTCCTGTTGATCCATCCCTTTTGGGCAAACGGGTTGAGTGACATCTTTCGATGTCCCCTGCCCTGCCCTGTGATCAAATCTGATGACTCGCTCCACATTCTCTGCTGTGCTGATTTTCTCTTTCTAATCTTCTCCTTTCTTTACCTTCAGTTGGTTTCCACGTCGCCACTGTCCTCCGCTGCCTTGCACAGTTGCCATGTGTGACACAGTGACAGCAAGTAGTTCAACCATGGGTAGAGTCATAACAGGGCCCAACCCTGTCCTCAGTCAACAGCTACAAAAGTACTTGAGTAGCAGGAGACACTGGGTAATGAGCATGAGGAGGAAGCCTGGATTATTTTTTTTCCCTTCTATAGGCCAGGAGATTTTGAGATGAATTGTTGCCTCACCTGATATTACCAGACCCAACACAGGTTAATAGTCAAAACTACAACCTTCCTGACCTGTATAGATCAATAAAGTGTCATGATGGTGGATGAGGGTACCTGTTACATCTTTGACAAGGTGGCATTGTTAGCATAATAAAGAGTAACCAAATGAATGATCTGTAGCACCTTTCATAACCAAAGGACATCCCAAAGAGCTTTGCAGTCAATGAATTACTTTGAAGTGCAGTCACTGTAACAAACTCCCTAAAAGGATTGGAAACCACAAACTCTTTCAACTGATGACATTGACTACACATTACAGTCAAAAATTGTGTATTTCAAACAAATTGCAGCATGCGAGAGCTGCACATTAATTAATACCAGCTGGGGCAAGCAGTTGTGTCTGTGTTTGAAGTGCCTTCCTCCCATATCAAGTAACCTATTGAGGTGTCCTCTGGCACGATGTCTGAGGAAGGCGAAACAGATGTCTCAGAATCCGCCTGATTAAAAGAATTCACACGGTACCTTTAAAACCGTTTCTGTTATGTTACATTAAAGCAAATATTTAAAGGAAAACAGGACCAAAACATCTCTGATTCAAAGAATATTCTATAGTGTATATTGTCTCCATTCACTGTTAGTGAAAGAGAAATTACTGTGAAAATAAAACATGAAAACCCAACCCAGACCTGAATGTAAGGGTGGGTAATATTGATACTGTAGCTGTGGTGAATAAAGCAGTTGCTACTTTTAGTAATTTGTGTATCTGTACCCCCAGATCCTTTTGCTGCTCTGCCTCATTCAGACTTTTAACATCCAAGCAGTATGTGACTTCCTTATTCTTCCTACCAAAATGCACCAGCTCACATTCATCTCTTGAATTTGTTTTCCAATTATACGTCCATTCTGCAAGTTTATTGATGACTTCTTTTATTTTGTCGCATTCTTCCTCAGTGTTTTCAATTATGTCACCCCCGCCCCCCCGCCAATTGGTGTTGTCCGCAAATTTACAAATTGAATTTCTGATTCCCGAGACCAAATGATTTATGCAAATAGTGAACAGCAGTTGTCCCAGCACTGATCCTTGTGGAATGCTAGTTCACACCAGTTCCCAATCTGAGTAAATTAAAAGCAAAATATTGCAGATGCTGGAAATCTGAAATAAAAACAAGAAATGCTGGAAATACTCAGCAGGTCTGGCAGCATCTGTGGAGAGAGAAGCAGAGTTAACATTTCAGGTCAGTGACCCTTCTTCAGACAAATATTAGAAATGTAAAAGGTTTTAAGCAAGTAAAGCGGGGGGTGGGGCAAGAGATAAAAAGAGAAGGTGTTGATTGGGCAAGGTCACAGAGAATAACTGATCAGAAGGTCATGGAACAAAGGCAAATGGTGTGCTGAAAGACAAAGCTTTAGTACAGAGAGGGTGTGAATTGACTGTAAAGCACAAAGCACTCCAAGCACTAACATTAAAAAAAAACAGAAATAGTGGGTAGGCACAGGAGAAACAAACAAAACAAACTGAACAAAAAACTAAAATAAAATAACCAAAGAAAAAAGAAAAAATAACTAAACATAAAAAGGGGACCCCGTCATGCTCTGAAATTATTGAACTCAATGTTCAGTCCGGCAGGCTGTAGTGTGCCTAATTGGTAAATGAGATGCTGTGGGGGTGGGTGGGTGGCGCGGTGGTGTTGAAATCTGAGTAACTGCTTTTAACCCTTACTCTTTGTTTTCTATTTAGTAGCCAGTTTGCTATCATTGGGTTACTTGTCTCCAGATTCAACATGCTCCTGTCTTAGCCATGAGGCTACTTTGTGGAACCTTGTCGAAGGCCTTTTGAAAATCCAAAAGGGCGGTACAGTGGCACAATGGTTAGCACCGCAGCCTCACAGATCCAGCGATCCGGGTTCTGGGTACTGCCTGTGCAGAGTTTGCAAGTTCTCCCTGTGACTGCGTGAGTTTCCGCCGGGTGCTCCGGTTTCCTCCCACAGCCAAAGACTTGCAGGTTGATAGGTAAATCGGCCATAGTAAATTGCCCCTAGTATAGGTAGGGGAATTGAGGGAAGGTGGGGATGTGGAAGGAATATGGGATTAATGTAAGATTAGTATAAATGGGTGGTTGATGGTTGGCACAGACTCGGTGGGCCGAAGGGCCTGTTTCAGTGCTGTATCTCAAAATAAATAAGTATTACATCTACTTCATTACCCTAGTCCCTAATGTTTTGCTCAGATAATCTGGAATGACAGCAGCTGTTTAAATTGTTGCTCTAAACCTACATCAGTGACCTAAATATTAATCACAGTCTTGAATACTGAATTGAGATAACTTTTTGAAGTATAGTCACAGTTGAAGTGTAGGAAATGCGGCAGTCAATTTGCACACAGGAAGACCCCACAAACAATTGTGATAATCATAAGATAATCCATTTTTAGGTTTTGCAGGGATAAATATTGGCCAAGATACTGGAGAATACTTCTCTGATTTTCTACTAAGTAGTGCTGTGGGATTGTTTATGTCAGACGTGGCCTTGATGTAACATTTCATCCAAATGATCTTAATCCTACCTAGCCATTGGAAAGGGGATGGGTGAGCAATTAAAATCACCTGAGTTACTTACCCGCCCTGTAGCTGCTGGGAGCTGATGGTTGGGATTTTAACCTGCTGATCCTCGCAGGTGACAAAGACTCCCAACTAAAGGTGAAAGGGAAAAGGAACAGGGGCCAGAGAGGGTGGGAAATCAGGCAGTGGGATTGATATGAAGCCCAGGAGCTAAAAATAGACTCGGCCTCATTTCTGGAGCAGCATAAGAGTTACTAGTGCACAATGCTACTCTCCTGCCCAAATAAGTCCCAGAGATAAAATCAAGCTAGTGTAGTTAAATATAACCGTGAGGTTGAGGGGTGAGCACCACTTGCTGGTACATGCTAAGTCACTGCCTCAGTTATGTCATTGTGGGAGAGTTAGTGAGGAGGATGTTTGCTGTTCCACCTCCTTGCATGATTACAATGGTGAAATCAAAGACTCAACACACCGTATCTTATTCCAAATGATTCCTTCTGGAGACCGCAACACGATGGATTATTGGTTTGTGATTCACTCATTGATGTCCAGTATTCACTCTGTGCACCTTTAAGGAAATAAGGAACAAATCTAAGGGAAGAATTGTGTTCTGCCCTTGGAGACAGGCACAGAGGTGGAGGTACAAACAATATGGCGGGGGCACTGTTCCTGATGTTGCCCGGGCCCTCTGCCATTTTATGAATGAATCACGGCCTTCCCGCCCAGATTAATTGATGCCCTTAAGTGGCCAATTAATTGCCACTTAAGGGCTTCTTCCCACCTCCACCTCAATTTTGGGGAAGACTGAGGGGCCCACCGCCACTAGGAGACACCGCCAGGTAAAGCCTGCTGGCGTTCTACCGGGATCGGGGGGCATCCCTCCTTTGGGGGCAATCCAGGGCCCCACTGGGAAGACAACCCCCCCACCCTCACCAACCCCTCACCCACTCCCTCTCCAGTGACCCCGACTTCATGTTTCCTGGGGTCCCAGACATCCTCGATGCTGCAGGGCCTCCTGCAGCATCTGCAGTCACCATTGCACCCAGTGGCACTGCCAGTACTGCAATGCTGCCAGCCCTTTGCTTGGCTGGCAGCTCTGGAGGTGGGATGTCGTCCCTTAAAGAGTCTGCATCCCCAACAATGGGCAGTCAGTTACCTGCCCGTCGTCAAATGGCTTTCGGAGGTCTGACAGAGGACTGAGGCAGGGTCTCCCCACTGCTTACCAGCCTGTCGCCAGAGCCCCCGTCACCATAATAAAATGTAGCCCTAAGTGTCAATAAGCAGGCACTGTTGTTCCTCCTGGCTCCACAATAACAGAAGTAAACAAATTAAAACTGTGCTTGTTACGATCAGTCGCTCATAAATTTTGCAAGGGGGCCTCAAATAGATGTTTTCTCCCCCCCCCCCCCCGCCATTTGTAAATTCAAAGGAACTAACACCTGTTTCAGACACAGGCGCTGTCTGCCTATGCAGGAGCATTAACCAAAATGGCAGGTGGTGCACATGTGTGGAATGAATGTCCGCACACCACCTGCCATATTGATTCCTTGGGTGTCCACCTTTCGTGTGTGAAATTCTGAGACCAAAATCTTTGAAGAAATTGTCATGCCTACAGGAATTAGTTTGAGAAATGATGCTGAGGTGAACAGAAACAGGGGTCTTCACTTCATACCTGAGATTCAGCTTTAAGAGCCATGATTGCCACGTGAGAAGGTTGACAAGTATGAACAGTATTCAGTTTTCCTGACTGGCAACTCACTTTCGATCAGCAGGCTCTTGGGATTTAAGAAGTGAAACGATGTAAGCAAATTATTGTTGGGTCAATAGCTAAATCTCCTGTGAATAAACACTTTCAGAATGCAAACCTGCCAAAAGTGAGTAATCAAATCTAATCGAAACTTGCATACCAGAACTACTGGATAATTCTTAAAGTGTGCAGAGGACCTAATGTTGAACATTCTCAAGCCTCTGGTTCATTGAGGAAGATCTTGACCTGGTGAAATTGTATCAAACGGATGATAGCGAGTTAGCCGCCCTTTACAGCTCTCCCCGGTTTTATTTCTATTGATTTCACAAAGTCAAATTCTGTCCCCTTGGGTGTCCAGCAAGTTAAAGAGCAATTTAGTCCTCAATTATTTTCAAATTATAAATTAGGGACTAATATCACAAGCCTGCAGGAGCCACACTTGCAGGGATCAGGGGTTAGCGGTAAGACTACAACACTATGACTTGATTAAAGTTCTGATGAACGGTCACTGACCTGAAACGCTAACTGTGCAGGAAGTAAAGAGATACAGACCCTTAGAAAATAGGCGTCATGTTTAGATAGAGGATCTGGATCGGCGCAGGCTTGGAGGGCCGAAGGGCCTGTTCCTGTGCTGTAATTTTCTTTGTTCTTTGTTTTTTTTTATGATTCCCTGGCCCACACTTGTGAGTGTGAGTAGCCTGATGGAACATTTAATTCCAGTACTCCGATGAGAAAGTCGGCGATGTAAAGTTGACAAGTCCTTGTGTAACTATACATGAGATGGAACAGAGTATCTGTTTTCTCAAAGATGAATCCACCATGCCCGCAATTGGGTTACAACAACTTGCATTTATATAGCACCTTTAAATTAGAAAAATGCTCAGAGGCGCTTCACAGAAGCATTATCAAGCAAACATTGACACCAAGTCAAAGACAGAAATAATAGGACACATGACCAGAAGTTTGGTCTAAGAGGAAAGTTTAAGGAGTGCTTTAAAGGAGGAGACAGGGAGAGTTAGCGAGGTTTAGGGAGGAATTTCAGAGATTAGGGCCCAGGCAGCTGAAGACACAGCCACCAATGGTGGGGTGAAAGACGCTGAGGATGTGCAAGAGGTCAGAATTAGATGACAGCAGAAACCTTGGAGGGTTTTAGGGCTGGAGGAGGTTACAGAGATAGGGAGGAGTGAGGCCATGGAGGGATTTGAACAGGATGAGAATTTTAAACTGTTAAATTTTGTCGGTGGACCGGGAGACAAAGTAGGTCTGTGAGAACAGGGGATGCTGGATAAACTTTATTTTGCAGGAATACAGTTGTCCCACGAACCCATTTATACTGTCTGCTTCAATGTCATATCCTGCAAACTAATTCCACAATCCTATTAGCCCTCAGGGTGAACATGTTCTGTATGACTTCCCCTACTGTTTGTAACTTGTTAGTTTTGAACCTATGCCCCCTTTGGTATTTAAAGGCTTTACCACAGAGAACAATTTATTTGCAGGCAGTGTACTGCAAGATGTTTATTCGCAGTGTTTAGTCAGTGTTGGGGGACTTAACTGTTAATCTGCTCTGCACGAATCTTCCAGATAGATCACAGGAGCGGCTGCTATCTCCGGCAGATGGGAGACGGTGCTGCAAGGCATTTCTCAGCAGACAGACCTGCCAGGCTTCATACTTCAGCTCCTCCTGCAGTCTTGTGAATAGATGTTGGACTCTTGAGACACAATCCTGGCTTTCAAATTTCCTATGAAAAGAAAAGTCTTGTAGTTTTGAGTATAATGAACATCTCTTCCCACCTGCCACCCACACCACCAGCCCTCCCTCCCTGGCCACCCCCTCTATTCAGCCCAAGATAGCCTAGCCCAGGGTTGTCCATGCTTTTGTTTGCATGGAAACTCTTGGAGCATATCATGGACCCTTGGAGAGTGGGTGGGTGGGGGTGCAGTGGTTGGGGGGTTGGGGGTGGTGGGACAAGTTTAAAGTTTCGACTCCCATTAATTTGTACGAAAGTTACTGATAGATCCTAAATCTATCTCCAGGAACAGAAAAAAACTATAAGGTTCTGCAAACCTAAAACTACTAATTTTTAAACATTAATTCACTGACGGACCCCCACACTATATCCATCATTTCCCTCTCACTATCGAAATACATCTAATTACTTTGCCGAACCTTTCGAGAATTTTAAATATAATTGCATTCTTCTCTTGTTGCTTTAAGTTCACTGCCGCCTCTCCCCGCAGAAGGTAATATTTTTGTTCACTAGTTTCTTGCCAGAATGTCGCATTCCTTCAACCGTTCAGCTGTGTCAAAATCATTGGGCCCATTTTCCTCCAGTCTCTGAGTCAGAAGGTTGTAGGGTCAAATCCCAGTCCAGACATTCAAGCACAAAAGTTAAGGCTGAGTGCCGCACGGAGGTGCCATCCTTTATTGAGATGTTATTGAGGTCCCCCTCAGGTAGACATAATAGATCCAATTTCAAAGCGCAGCAAGAGAGTTCTCCCCCTGTGCTTGGCTGTCCCTTAACCAACATCACTAAAAATAATTATCAGGTTATTTACCTTAGTGACCAAGAGAACACCCTAACAGACCAACAGCCCCTCGATAGCAGTCCGTTTCACCTGACAATTCCTAGTACTCAGCTAATGCTTGCCTATTCAAAGATGGGTGGTGGAAGTCATCATCAACTGGGCGAGCGTGTATGCCTGCCCTCCAGTGAGTTGCGTCCTGTGTTGTCCTCTAACCTTGCTCTTGTAGACTTGTATCTGATGCATCAGCTAGGGGAATATTCTGTTCACTCTCTAAGACACTGAGCTGGCTCTAAGTGTAAGTGTGAGTGATGGTCGATAGATCTTCAGCTGAAGGTTCGTCCTCCTCCTCATCCATGTCCATGTGATCTCCTGGACTTGTTTTGACCACCTGAGGGGGGCGGGTAGTCAGGAAAGGAATTTTCCAGAGTACGTTTTCACTTATTAGCCCTGGGTTTGATCTCTGGAGGTTACAGAACTGTGGGGGTGGGGGAGGGAAGAGGGAAGATTTAGTTAGGATACTCGGGCCATCATGAGTGTGGGACATGTTTGATGGACCAGCTGGTCTTTTCCTGACCGTCAATTTTTTATGTCAATCTTGATTGTCCTGTACTGCCAATGGACCCAGAAGTTCCTTAGATCCTGGAAAAAGGGGATAGAGAAACTGCCGATTAGCTAGAGGCAATGGTATATCTTTGCGGAACAATGGTTGCTCAATGAAGCACTGGACTGTTACATAGACTGAGTGAGGGGATAGTTAAGTTTTAAGAGTGATGCATTTTTGGAGTGTTACGACCTAGGCAGGAGTAATGCACTGCTAATTCAGCCCCACTACTCCGCAGGTCACAGCATATTGGTAAAGTTTCTCACCTACTGGAAATTAGCCAAACTAAACAGTTTAGTTTATTCCCCAGAAAAAAGCATGCCAAACCAGGTTTCTTTAAACAACAAAAAAATTAACTATTTATTAATAAACCAAGTTTTAAATGATAATGAGATAAATCTACATGTATGAACAGATTTTATAACTCCTTATTCTTTCGAACCCTCATGCACACAGACATTCAAAAATTGGTTAACTGGAGAAAAAGGGTGATTTAAGTTGTAACTGTTTCTTCGGAACAATAAAATAATTGTTTGTCAGAGTCTGGTAGGATATTTCTGGATTGGTGGGGTGTCCCAGAGTCACATAGTCAGATGCCACTCGATGCCTCTGTAGGTGAGTTTGATTAACAGTATGTGATGGGTAGAGGTTCAAGGCAATTCATCTGCAGCAGATGTCACACAGATCTTTCAGCTTAAGGTGGAGTAACAGGTCGACATAAATTTTAAAGTAGCAGACTAACAGAGGAAACTTTCTTGAAATGTCAGGATCTCCTAAAAACAATAGAACTCACTCTTGAGGCAGGGATTCTTGAGACTGGAGGCAACAGAAACCTGCCACACCCAAAACACAAGGCTTACTTTCTCCAAAGCAATGTTTCTCCACAGAGTGCAGCAACTCTTCTTTCTCTGGGTCTTTTCTCTTGCTTCAGGCAGTTCAAAACCACACCTTAAATGTAGCACTTTTTCTGTGACATTCAAAGCTTATTTTCAGAGAGAATAGGTCTTTTCTCTGGTCTATCAGCAAATCAGAACTCCCAGCCGGCTCAAAGCTCTCTCTGTCCCGTTTCACACTGCAGAACTGAAACTAAAAGCTTTCAACAGTGAAGTCACAACAATGAAATCTTCCTGTTGCTTGGATACAAATTGCCTTGCAGTCTGTGCTCCACCCAGTTCAGCATTCAATGCTCTCAGAAAGTCCCTTTTTCTCAGTCTTAAAGGCACACAGACCTCTTAGTTTTAAAAAAAAACTCATGAGAGGAGAGACAAATGCCTTTGTGACATGCTTTCTCCTACCCTGTCACCTATCATAGGTGGGTCTCTCCCTCTGCCCAAGGTATCTAAGCAGCTTCTTCAGTAGATGACAGCAGGTGAAGTGGAGTCCCTCCTCCTGTGCAGGTTGTCTCCCCAGCACTGTGTGCTTAGTTTGTCCTGCAGAGCAAAACGTAAACATACATATAAACATAGAAAATAGGGGTAGGAGTAGGCCATTCAGCCCCTTTGGGCCTGCTCCACCATTCAAATAAGATTATGGCTGATCATTTAATTCAGTACCCTGTTCTTTCTTTTTCCCCATATCCCTTGATCCCTTTGGCATTAAGAAATATATCTGTCTCCTTATTGAATATATTTAGTGACTTGGCCTCCACTGACATCTGGGTAGAGAATTCCATAGGTTCACCACACTCAAGTGCAGAAATTTCTCCTCATTTCGGTTCTAAATGGCATACCCCACATCCTGAGACTGTGACCCCTGGTTCTGGACTCCCCACCCATCAGGAACATCCTTCCTGCATCTAGTCTGCCTAGTCCTGTTAGAATTTTATAGGTTTCTATGAGATCCCCTCACATTCTTCTAAACTCTAGTGAATATAAGCCTAGTCGACCCAATCTCTCCTCTTATGCCAATCCTGCCATCCCAGGAATCAGCCTAGTAAATCTTCTTTGCACTCCCTCCAAGGCAAGAATATCCTTCTTCAGATAGAGGGACCAAAACTGCACACAATACTCCAGATATGGTCTCACCAAGGCCCTGTATGACTGCAGTAAGACATCCTTGCTCCTGTACTCAAAGAGAGTGTGCGAGCGAGTGGTGTCCTTTGGAGTTCTCAAAGTGACATAGGAGGGTTGAATAGTTTGTCTGGTGTTATGAAGAGGAAGCATCAGGGTATTAGCTATGAGGGCAGTAGCAGAATCTGGAAGTGGCAACAGGAAGAGAATAACAACAGTCCTCAAAAGACCCTGAATGAGAGTATTATCTTAGCAGTTCAGAGCAGCTCATTCAACTTCTTTCTCCACTGCTTTCAGGCTTGTGAGACTGAACAATTTGCATTGACATATGCAGCCACTTTGAACCATTTTTCCCAGGAAGGGAGGTGGGACACTGTTCTTGCATCTGATAAGAATCTCCTTACTTTCTCCACTTAAACTTCCAGGGCATTATTTCTGGAGAATCTGATCACTTTCCCAGTTGACATTTTTTTGCTGTCCTGTACAGAAGCTTTTCAATGAGCACTGCACTTTCCCTTTACGAATCTGTATCGGGCCTGCCCAAAATCCAACCACCCACCGTCCCTGCTCTCCCAATGGGCGAGATACATGATTATTAGAGCAATTTGTGCTGACAACATGAGACACAAGTCTGAAGAGGGTACATGCCTCACACTAACATCAATGGGTGAGCAGCACAGTTATCCTCCCCACTTCGCACCAATTTTGGACATAATTTGAAATTCTTTCCCCTCCACTCACAATCCCCTGCTGAACTTTAGTAAGATTTGAGCTTGTAACCAGCTTGTTGCACCAGCTTAGCTATGACTCCAATTGTGACCTGTGAATGTTACGAAAATAGGAATAGTAGGAGGCCATTCAGTCCTTCAAGCCTCTTCAATTAGATCACGGCTGATTTTTATCTTAACTCCATTGACCTGCCTTGGTTCTGTAACCCTGAACACTCTTGCCCATCAATAATCTATCAATTTTAGTGTGTAAATGTTCAATTGAACACCCCACCCCCCCCCCCCCCCCCCGTCCTCCATCCAGCCCTCAGCTTTTTAGGGGAGAGAATTCCTGATTTCCACTATCCTTTATGCGAAGGTGTTTCCTAACATTACCCCTTAACAGCATTGCTCTAATTTTAAGGTTGTGGACTCATCCATCAAAGTTTCTCTCTCTTCAACCTATCAACAGCTTTAATCAGCATAAGCACCTTGATTAGATCACCATTCATCTTCTGTGCTCTAAGAAATGCAAACCCTAGACCATGGGTTGGATTTTATGGGCCCTCCTGAGATAGGGTCAGAGGCGGGTGGCCCATAGAATCATGACGGGAGGCGGGTGGGGTGGAGGGCATCTCCCCTCCATTGCCAAGCGATTCTGCTGGGGGCAGGAGAGGCTGACAACAGCCTTCCCGCCCAGAGGCCAGTTACGGCCCTTAGGTGGCCTATTAACAGCCACTTAAGGGCCTTTTCCCCCAACTGCTGGGATTTAACCAGCAGTGGGGGTGCCTCCGCTACGCAGAGAGGGTGTCCAGTAATACGAGGCGCCCTTCCTGCGGTTTTGGAGGTCTCTCCTCCATGGGCAATCTGTGGCCCACGGATGACTCCCGCTGGCAAAACCTCCACCTCCATGAACACTCCTTCCCTGGACTTCACGCCCATTCCCCAACCCACCCCTCGCCTGGGTCTTCCCCAGCGACCCCACCTCATGTACCTGAGACCTTGGGTTCCACCAACTGGACCTGGGTCCACGCCTCTGCAGTATTGGCAGTGGCGCTGCCAATACTGCTGAGCTGCCAGACCTGTGATTGGCTGGCAGCTCTTGGAGCTGGGATTCCTCGTCTTTAAAGGGACGAAAATCCCAGTGCTGTAAACTTTGCTTCCAGAACAACGAAGGATCGTGTTAGGGGGGGCGTGAGGTGGGGGACATGAATGGCTGAGGCGGGGTTCAGGCGCCGGGAGCCCCACTGGCTGCACAAAATCCAGCTCCATGTAACTTAGCCTCATAACTTAACCTTTTTGGCCCCAGTATCATTCTGATGAATCTGCATGTGTTCCCTGGGTTGGGGAGCTGATTGCTGGGAAAATAATGAACCAGCACCAGCAGTGATGGAGCAGTGTGACTGGAATCTCCAGCACAACAGGAGAACCACAAAGACATGCAAGAGTGGACAGGCTTTGCCATTTAACATTTTTATCACAGCTTGGGAAATGACACCTTGATACTCAAAGAGATCAGGGCACAAGAGAAACGCAGTATGTTCCTAACAGGTTTAAAAATCCATAAAGTAACAATTTCACGAATAAGGAGACGTAAACAAGGCACAACAATCAGCTGTAATTGAAGCCTTTAGATTGGCAAGTGTTCATTTTGTGATATTGTTCCTGTTCATCTCATCTAATGCCATTAAAATATCCTTTGTACACCTGAGCATATCCCCAAGTCTTAATTACATATTTTTAAAATTTATATTTTTATGGATCTCTGTTGAACTGTTGTTACATAATGTAATGAATCTCAATTTCACTACCAGCACTCAGTGTCAGCAACTCACCAAGGCTCCTTAGACAGAACCTTCCAACCCCCTGACCTCTATCACCTACTAGGACAAGGGCAGCAGATATGTGAGAACACCACCACCTGCAAGTTCCTCTCCAAGCCACACACCATCCTGACTTGGAACTATATCACCGTTCCTTTACTGTCGCTGGGTCAAAATCCTATAACTCCCTTCCTAACAGCACTGTGGGTGTACCTACCCCACATGGACTGCAGCGGTTCAAGAAGGCAGCTCACCACCACCTTCTCTAGGGCAATTCGGGATGGGCAATAAATGCTGGCCTGGCCAGCGACGCCCACATCCCATGAACGAATAATAAAAAAAAATCAAACACTCCAAGGTTGGGAAGGAAGCAGAGCAACACACCTTTCAACCTTTCCTAAAAATCCTTGTCAACCTCAACTTCAGAAGACCACAGTTACAATGCCCCATCAGGCATTTCCAGACTTCACCCCGGAGATGCCATCAGTTCCCGGGGTGAGATTGATACTTTAGTGGCAATTGGCACTTGTATTTGTCTTATACACAATATACAGTTATGCCCGATGGACTTCCATCACAAATGGAGAAACACAAGAGACACTGATCCCAGTTCACCAGAAGGATGCCCTGCCATTACTCCTTTGTTTTTTTTCCCAACCAGATGAGTGCTCTAGTGCTGTTTCCTACATTTCAACAGTGACTACACTTCAAAGTGTTTCAGTTGGCTGGAAAATGCTTTCGAATTTCCTGAGATCATGAAAGACTCTGTATAAATGGAACCCTTTCTTTCTTGAGCATCAGTCAGCTTTCTATTCCATGTTCAGCTATACCCACTTTATCCACTAGGGCAGAGATGCACAAAGTTTTATCTTCATCAGCTCATCCAGTACAAGTTCTCATTAATTTGCTTATCTCTCAAGCTGATGAAACTGACAGATCTTCTTGTTCTGCTTTGGGATTGATCCATTGATAAGGCTCAGACAGTTCTTTCCCGACCTCCATGTCCAAAAAAAAATCAAAAATGACAAGCTAGCGAATAAAAAATATATAGGTGCATTTTCCTTTTGGTGGACTAGGCAGTAATCTGGAAGACAGTTCGCCCACCTTCCTGAACTGGCCGGGTTGTACAAATGGTCGATTGATCTGCACTACCACATTGCCTCTCAAATGCTGAAGATTAAAACCTACCCTAAACGGCAACATTACTGAGTTGCCTGGAGTTTCAGGGCAGATTGTTTGGGGCTTGGGGGCTGAATGTTGGACATGCTGATTAAGGACACTAATTGCGGGGATGTCTGGAACAAACTGGGAAGAACGTCAGCTTCCAATGATAGGCCTACCATGCAAAGCCCCACCAATGAAACAGGCAATCATCAACCATGCAATGGAATATTTGAAATTGACTTCATTCAGGCATTAGACTGCGAGTCTACTACAATGGATCCACCCAGTGCCAATCTCCTGTAACCAGGAATCTTATCCAGGAGCCAACTTGTACACAAAGAGAAACATAGTCGCTAGCTGATGGTTAGAATGTAAAGAGGAACATGTACTTTTATGCAATACAATGATTGGGGATTGTGGTAGTCCGTTAGCCACACTATAATGAAGCTTCTTTAGCTTCAGGATATACAATTACAAGTTAGTTTAACATTTCAACAATAAGTTTCTAACCTCTCTAATCTCTCAGTCATTTAAGATTAATTTTGGCTCAGTTTAGTAAGACTGTTTTGGGCGGCTAACATTCCCACTACTTTGCATATTTCTCAATTCAACATTTGTTCTGAACTAATCTTCGTTCAGCTTCTTCTTACCAACAGGGAGGGGAGGAAGGTGAAGAGTTAAAGGGATTCAGGGAGGTAGTTCCAGACATCTGTTTAACAGGCTGGTTGTGAAATGGTAACACCACAACTTCAAGGTCAATAGAAATGCTACCCAGTAAGGCACACTTAGTTGGTTTCTCTCTTATGTCAGCAGTATGTGCCTGTCTTGAAACCTGAAACCACCTGCAAAAGTTCAAAAAGATTGAAGGCAACTAAGTGACAGTATAACTCTTTTCCGTGCAGGAAAATGGCACGCCACCCTCACATCGCTATGCATGTTATTAGAATAAAGAACAAAGAACAAAGAACAGTACAGCACAGGAACAGGCCATTCAGCCCTCCAAGCCTGTGCTGATCTTGATGCCTGCCTAAACTAAAACCTTCTGCACTTCCGGGGTCCGTATCCCTCTATTCCCATCCTATTCATGTATTTGTCAAGATGCCTCTTAAACGTCTCTATGGTACCTTTTCCACCACCTCCCCCGGCAACAAGTTCCATGCACTCACCACCCTCTGTGTAAAGAACTTGCCTCGCACATCCCCTCTAAACTTTGCCCCTCTCACCTTAAACCTATGTCCCCTAGTAACTGACTCTTCCACCCTGGGAAAAAGCTTCTGACTATCCACTCTGTCCATGCCGCTTATAACTTTGTAAACCTCTATCATGTCGCCCCTCCACCTCCGTCGTTTCAGTGAAAACAATCCAAGTTTATCCAACCTCTCCTCATAGCTAATGCCCTCCAGACTAGGGAACATCCTGATAAACCTCTTCTCTACCCTCTCCAAAGCCTCCACGTCCTTCTGGTAGTGTGGCGGCCAGAATTGCACACAATATTCTAACTGTGGCCTAACTAAAGTTCTGTACAGCTACAGCATGACTTGCCAATTTTTATACTCTATGCCCCGACCGATGAAGGCAAGCATGCCGTATGCCTTCTTGATTACCTTATCCACCTGCGTTGCCACTTTCAGTGACCTGTGGACCTGTACGCCCAGATCTCTCTGCCTGTCAATACTCATAAGGGTTCTGCCATTTACTGTATACTTCCCACCTGCGTTAGACCTTCCAAAATGCATTACCTCACATTTGTCCGGATTAAACTCCATCTGCCATTTCTCCACCCAAGTCTCCAACTGATCTATATCCTGCTGTATCCTCTGACAATCCTCATCACTATCCGCAACTCCACCAACCTTTGTGACGTCCGCAAACTTACTAATCAGACCAACTACATTTTCCTCCAAATAATTTATATATACTACAAACAGCAAAGGTCCCAGCACTGATCCCTGCGGAACACCACTAGTCACATCCCTCCATTCAGAAAAGCACCCTTCCACTGCTACCCTCTGTCTTCTATGACCGAGCCAGTTCTGTAGCCATCTTGCCAGCTCCCCTCTGATCCCATGTGACTTCACGTTTTGTATCAGTCTGCCATGAGGGACCTTGTCAAAGGCTTTACTGAAGTCCATATAGATAACATCCACTGCCCTTCCTTCATCAATCATCTTTGTCACTTCCTCAAAAACTCAATCAAATTAGTGAGGCACGACCTCCCCTTCACAAAACCATGCTGCCTCTCACTAATAAGTCCATTTGTTTCCAAATGGGAGTAAATCCTGTCCCGAAGAATCCTCTCTAATAATTTCCCTACCACTGACGTAAGGCTCACCGGCCTATAATTTCCTGGATTATCCTTGCTACTGTTCTTAAACAACGGAACAACGTTGGCTATTCTCCAGTCCTCTGGGACCTCACTTGTAGCCAATGAGGATGCAAAGATTTCTGTCAAGGCCCCAGCAATTTCTTCCCTTGCCTCCCTCAGTATTCTGGGGTAGATCCCATCAGGCCCTGGGGACTTATCTACCTTAATGCTTTGCAAGACACCCAACACCACCTCCTTTTTGATAATGAGATGACTGAGACTATCTACATTCCCTTCCCTAGGCTCATCATTCTCCAAGTCTTTCTCTTTGGTGAATATTGATGCAAAGTACTCATTTAGTACCTCGCCCATTTCCTCTGGCTACACACATAGATTCCCTTCTCTGTCCTTGAGTGGGCCAACCCTTTCCCTGGTTACCCTCTTGCTCTTTATATACGTATAAAAAGCCTTGGGATTTTCCTTAATCCTGTTTGCCAATGACTTCTCATAACCCCTTTTAGCCCTTCTGACTCCTTGCTTAAGTTCCTTCCTATTGTCTTTATAGTCCTCAAGGGATTCATCTGTTCCTAGCCTTCCAGCCCTTATGAATGCTTCCTTCTTCTTTTTGACGAGGCTCACAATATCCCGCGTTATCCAAGGTTCCCGAAATTTGCCAAACTTATCCTTCCTCACAGGAATATGCTGGTTCTGGATGCTAATCAACTGACATTTGAAAGACTCCCACATGTCAGATGTTGATTTACCCTCAAACAGCCGCCCCCAATCTAAATTCTTCAGTTCCTGCCTAATATTGTTATAATTAGCCTTCCTCCAATTTAGCACCTTCACCCGCGGACTACTCTTATCCTTATCCACAAGTACCTTAAAACTTATGGAATTATGGTCACTGTTCCCGAAATGCTCCCCTACTGAAACTTCGACCATCTGGCCGGGCTCATTCCCATATACCAGGTCCAGTACGGCCCCATCCCTAGTTGGACTATCTACGTATTGTTTCAAGAAGCCCTCCTGGATGCTCCTTACAAATTCTGCCCCATCCAAGCCCCTAGCACTAAATGAGTCCAAGCCAATATAGGGGAAGTTAAAATCACCCACAACTACAACCCTGTTACCTTTACATCTTTCCAAAATCTGTCTACATATCTGCTCCTCTACCTCCTGCTGGCTGTTGGGAGGCCTGTAGTAAGCCCCCAACATTGTGACTGCACCCTTCCTATTCCTGAGCTCCACCCATATTGCCTCGCTGCATGACCCCTCCGAGGTGTCCTCCCGCAATACAGCTGTGATATTCTCCTTAACCAGTAATGCAACTCCCCCACCCCTTTTACATCCCCCTCTATCCCGCCTGAAGCTTCTAAATCCTGGAACATTTAGCTGCCAATCCTGTCCTTCCCTCAACCAAGTCTCTGTAATAGCAACCACATCATAGTTCCAAGTACTAATCGAAGCTCTAAGTTCATCTGCCTTACCTGTTATACTTCTTGCATTGAAACTAATGCACTTCAGACCACCAGTCCGGCTGTTCTCCGCAACATCTCCCTGTCTGCTCTTTCTCTTAGTCTTACTGGCCTGATTTACTAGTTCCCCTTCATTTATTTCATTTATTAGCAAAGGTGCCATTTTGATGGAATCTCAAACAGATTATGCATGAAATTTCCTCCACTCAGTCACCGACATGTCGACAACATGCACGGCCACCAAGCCTGTGTTTCAGTCAATAATCTATTCGCTGCTGTATCCAATTCATAAAAAAGCCAATGTTGCGTTCAGTTGTAGCACTGCCGTCATGACTTCAATCGTTCAGCAGTTTTTAGAGGGGGCTGGGTAGAGAACGCCGCAGCGATAAGAGCATAAGTAATGTAAGAAACAGGAGGATGAGTAGGCCATTCGGCCTCTCGAGCCTGCTCCATCTCCACTAAAATTATGGCTGATCTGATTGTGGCCTTAATTACAGTTTCCTGCCTGCCCCCAATAACCCTCGACTCCCTTGTAGATCAAAAATCAGTTTAACTCAGCCTTGAATATATTCAATGATCCAGCCTCCACTGCTCTCTGTGGAAGAGAATTCCAAAGATTAACAACCTTCTGAGAGAAGAAATTCCTCCTCATCGCCACCTTAAATGGGAGACCCCTTATTTTGAAACTGTGTTAGATTCCACCATGAGGGGAAACATCCTCTCAGCATCTACCCTGTCAAGCCCCCTCAGAATCTTATGTGGGCTGAATTTTACGCCGCTCCAGCAGGTCAGATGGTGGCATGGGGACTGTGTAAAATTGAGTGGGAGGCTCCAGGAGGCCTACTCGCCCCACTTCCGCCTCCGGCCAAGTTTACGGTGTCGGGTGGGGGTTGGGAAACGGCCCGCCTGCCCGAGGCCAATCAAGGCCCTTAAGTGGCACTTAACAGCCACTTAAGGGCCCTCGCCCGCCCCCATGGCTATTTTACCCGTGGCAAGCATGCGTACTGGGGATGTGAAAGGCCACCCAGCGATAGCTACCAGCATTTTCGTGCCCCGTGGGGGTGGCATGGCAGTCAGGCACCGGATGCCCAATTGAGGGCTGACCCCGCTTCCCAATCCAGCCCAGGACCCAAGAAACCCATCTCCCTCCAAATAACCACTCCAGCCTCACCAGGGAAGGACTGATCCCCCTGGGGAGGCACCCCTACTTACCTTCCCTTCTGGATCCATGGCATCAACTGGGCTGCAGTCCCAGCAGTGGCCACTGCTCCCGGTGGCGCTGCAGGGACTAAGAGCTGCCGGCTCGCTGATTGGCCGGCAGCTGAACGAGATGGGAACTCCTCCCTTAAGTGGGTGGAGGTCTCGCCTCGGTACGATTAAAGCTCAGGGGCACGTAAAATATGGTTCGGATTCCCGGGCTAGGCGGAAGCTGGTTCGCCCCTGACTTTCACGTCGGTGGCGAATTCCCGTCCGCCTGAGGTAAAATCCAGCCCTATGTTTCAGTAAGATTACCTCTCATTCTTCGAAACTCCAATGAGTATTGGCCTAACCTGTTCAACCTTCATCTCAGGAATCAGCCTAGTGGACCTCCTTCTCAAAACCTGCTTTCCTAGCTATCTTTATCATCTGCAGATTTGGCTACAATACACTCGGTCCCTTCATCCAAGTCACGAATATAGATCTAAATAGTTGAGGCCCCAGCATTGATCCACTTGGCCCTCCACTAGTTACAGTTTGACAATCTAAAAATTCCTCATTTATCCCAACTATCTGTTTTATGTTAGTTAGCCAATCTTCTATCCATGCTAAAATATTATCCCCAACATCATTAGCTCTTGTCTTGTGTAATAATCTTATATATGTCACCTTATCATATGCCTTTTGGAAATCCAAATACATTACATCAACTGATTGTCTTTTAACTGCCCTGCTTGTTACATCCACAAAGAACTCTAATAAATTTGTCAAACACGATTTCCCTTTCATAAAAACCATGTTGACTCTGCCTGATTGAATTATGATTTTCTAAATGCCCTGCTATTACTTCCTTAATAATGAATTCTAACATTTTCCCAATGACAGATGTTAGGCTAACTGGTCTATAATTTCCTGCTTTCTGTCCCCTGCCCTTTCTTGAATAGAGGTGTTACATTTACAGTTTTCCAATCTGCTGGGACCTTCCCAGAATCTGGGGAATTTCGGAAGATTATAGCCAATGCATCCACTATCTCTGCAGTCACTTCTTTTCAGACTCTCAGATGCTGGCCCATCAGGTCCAGGGGACTTTAGTCCCATTAGTTTTCCTCGCACTTTTTCTCTAGTTATAATGATTGTTTTAAGTTTCTCCCTCCCTTTTGCCTCTTGATTTTTTGCTATTCTTGGGGTGTTTTCTTTGGCTTCTTCTGTGAAGACAGATGCAAAATACTTGTTCAAAGTTTCTGCCATTTCCTTGTTTTCCATTATTAATTCCCCAGTCTCATCTTCTAAGGGATCAACTTACTTTAGCTACTTTCTTACTTTTTATATATTTGTAAATGCTTTTATTGTCTGTTTTTATATTTCTGGCCATTTTACTTTCTTACTCTAATTTCTCCCTCTTTATTTTTTTAGTCATCCTCTGCTGGTTTCTAAAATGTTCTACCATTAATCTTTGCAGCATCGTATGCCTTTTCTTTCAATTTGATACCATCCTTAACTTCCTTAGTTGACCATGGATGGTGTATCCTTCTCATAGAGTTTTTATTTCTCAATGGAATATATCTTTGTTGAGAATTATGAAATATCTCCTTAAATGTCTACCACTGTTTCTCTACTGTCCTACCTTTTAACATAGTTTCCCAGTTCGCTATCGTCATACCCTTGTAATTGTCTTTATTTAAGTCTAAGACATTAGTTTCAGACCCAAACTTCTCACCCTCAAACTAAATGTGAAATTCTATCATGTTATGATCACTCTTGCCTAGAGGATCCTTTACTATGAGGTCATTTATTAATCTTGTCTCATTACATATTACCACATCTAAAATAGCCTACTCCCTGGTTAGTTCCAGAATGTGTTTTTCTAAGAAACTGTCCCTAATACACTTTATGAACTGATCTTACAGGCTATCTTTGCTAATTTGATTCGTCCAAACTATATGAAGATTAAATTGCTCACAATTATTGCAGTGCCTTTTCTATAAGCCCCCGTTATTTCTTGTTTTATACTCTGTTGTACAGTATAGCTATTGTCAGGGGGTCTATAAACTACTCCTACCAGTGACTTATTTCCTTTTCTATTTCTTATCTCCACCCAAACTGATCCCACATCTTGTTCTTCTGAGCCAAGATCATCCTTTATTAACAGAACTGCCCCACCTCCTTTTCCTTTCTTCCTATCCTTTCAAAACGTCAAATACCCTTGAATGTTCAATGCCCAGCTTTGGTCATCTTGCAACCACGTCTCTGTAATGGCTATCATATCAGACTCATTTATTTCTATTTGTGCTAACAATTCATCCATCTTGCTATGAATGCAGCAAGCATTCAGATAAAGAATCTCTAATTCTGCCTTTTACCAATTTTCCTACTCTGACATTTGCTGGTGCACTCCTACGTTTGTACGCTTTGTCCTTTCCTGTCACAATCTGGTTATCATTACCCGTATCACTACCCTACAATATTGCCTTGTCCTTTCTCGTTAACTTTTTTAATTTACCCTCACCCCTCCTCTTTAGTTTAAAGCCTTCTCTACAGCACTAGTTAGACAATTCACCAGGACACTGGTCCCAGCGTGCTTAAGGTGAGGACCATCCCAATGATACAGCTCCCTCTTTCCCCAGTACTGGTGCCATTGCCCTATCAATCAAAACCCATTTTCCCACACCAATCTTTCAGCCACGCATTTAATTCTCTGGTCTTATTCACCCTATGCCAATTTGCTCATGGTTCAGGTTGTAATCCAGAGATTATTACCTTTATGGTTCTGCTTTTTAATGTAGCCTGTAGCTGCTCAGACTCCCTCAGCAGAACCTCTTTCTTAGTTCTATTTATGTCATTGGCACCTACATGGACCATGACATCTAGATCCTTCCCCTCCCACTCCAAGTTCCTCTCCAGCCCCAAGGAGATATCCTTAACCCTGGCACCGAGCAGGCATCACAGCCTTTGGGACTCATGCACTTGGCTGCAGAGACCAGTATCTATCCTCCTAACCATACTGTCCCTACTGCAACTCCTTTTTACTCCCCACTTGAATGGCCCCCTGCACCACGGTGCATTTGTCAGTTTGCTCATCCTCCCTGCAGTCCCTGCTCTCGTCCACACAAGCTGCAAGAACCTCGAACCTGTTGGGCAAGTGGAAGGGCTGAGGCTCCTCCATTGCTACCTTCTGGATCTCCATGCCTGCCTCACTCATAGCCACACTCTCCTGTCCCTGACCACAGAGTAAATCTGAAGTACCCAACCTAATGGATGTGACTCCCTCCTGGAACAAAGTGTCCAGGTAACATTTCTCCTCCCTGTTGCATCACAGTGTCTGAATCTCTGAGTCGAAGTTCCTCGAGCTGCAGACACTTACTGCAGATGTGTTTGCTGTGGATCACACTAGTGTCCAACAGCTCCCACATGCTCCAGCTGCAACATCTGCCCTGCAATCTCTGTCATCAAAATACGAGGATGACGGAGAGTGACTTTTTCCTTCTTTTGGATGAGATGATAAACTAAGGCACCATCTTCTCTCTCGGGTGCATGTCAAAGATTCCATGTCACTATTTCAAATGAGAGCATTGGAATTCTCCCTGTCCATTCACTATTTATACCTTAACCAATATCAGTAAAAGACAGATTATCTGGTCATTTTCACATTTCTGTTTGTAGGAGCTCACTGTGGTCAAACTGCTGCATTTCCTAGGAACATAGGAGCAGCAGGAGGCCATTCAACCCTCGAGTTTGTTCTGCCATTCAATTAGATTATGGCTGATCTATATATTAACTCCAGCTACCCACATTTGTTCCATAATCCTTAATACCAAAAATCTACCCAATCTCAGTTTTGAAATTTTCCCAACCTCATTAACTTTTTGGGGAGAGAGTTCCAGATTCCCAGTATCCTTTGTGTGAAGAAGTGCTTCCTGACATCACCTCTGAATGGTCCAGCTGTAATTTTAAGGTTATGCCCCTTTATTCTGGGCTCCCTCATCAGAGGAAATAATTTCTCTCTATCCATCCTATCAAAACCTTTAATCATCTTAAACACCTCAATTAGATCACCTCTTAATCTTCAAACCTCATGGGAATACAAGCCTACATTACAATAGTTACAACACTTTAAAAAAATGTTCTTTATTTTCTTTGCTGCAGGTTACATTCTCATGTATCAACACTGTAGACTCAAATTGGTTGTCATGGGTTAGTCTTACTTTCATCTCTGCCTCATGCCTTTTACGTATAATTGATTTCTTAAACATCAGCTCAGAATTAGCATATATATCGTATTGCCATGTGCATTTAGGGTCTTATTCAGGAACCTCGTTTTTATGATTCATCCCTCACGACTAGCCCATCCCTTGTCAAACTGTCAACAAACTGAGTTATTTTCAGCACACTACGGTCAGGGCAACAGAAAGTTAGATGCTTCTTCACAGAGTGGGACAATCTGAAGACCAGGTAGCTTAAACCTTGCACAATCCTGAGATTGCCTAACAGATGCACTTGTTGATCCAATGGAGGCACTTTCACTTTGGAAGTTGAATATAGGCTTGAACCTACACCATTCTGACTCAGAGGCATGAATGCTGCCCACTGAGCTACAGCTGACACCAATCAACCCATTAAAATACCTCATACCTCAGAAAATAAAATGGAGGTATGGGCACAATGGGGTAATTTTAACCTTGGTTGAAGGGGAGCCATCCACTGACTGAAAAGTTGTGGTGATTCCGCCTCCTCCTGGGGATCTAGACCAGATTTTATGGTCCCCAGTACCTTAATTGGGCTTAGGCGGGACTTCCATCTCATTTGGGACAAGAAGTCCCATCTAATGGAGCTGCCGGCCAACCTTAGTCCCAGCAGCGCCACTGGGAGCGGTGGTCACTGCTGGGACTGCAACCCAGCTGAAGAATGCAGATGTCGGGGAGCACCGGAAAACGGGTACGTTTTTGGGGCCTTGCTGGGGGCGATCGGTTGGGCCCCGCTGATGCAATGGGGGTCAGTTGATGGGGCGGGGGTGTATTGGGCATTGGGGGTGGTTGCAGCATCGGGGGCAACCCTTCATCTGGCACAGGGTGTTCGATCAGGAAGGTCCCCCGCCGGGCTGTCAGAAGGCCGCCTACTTTTGTCAGGCAGCTTTTCTGAGGCCTCGGCTGCCCACCTGCCAACCGTAAAATCCCCGTGGCTATGGGCAGAGGTCCTTAGTGGCCGTTAATTGGCCAATTAAGGGTTTTAATTGTCTTGGAGGGGTGGGTGATGGGCCATTTCTCGCCGCTGCCCCGCATAAATTGGCGGCAGAGGCGGGAGCAGGTCAGGAAGGGCACCCCAAGCCTCCCAGTCCATTTTACGCACCCCACCCCCCCCCCCCCCCCCCACACCCTGCCACCAGCCCGCTCTTTGGGAGGCATAAAATTCTGGCCCTTATCTGCCGGTTAGGAAACGCAACTACATCAAACCAAGCTGGATCATTTTCTGTGACTGAACCTTGTTTATGCGATAACAGAATGGAAGAAGCTAACCTCATGATACATAGAATTATAGAATGATACAAGACAAAATGAGGCCATTCAGCCCATTGTGCCAGCTCTTTGAAAGATATATAAAATTATTCCCACTTCCTTCCCTTTCCCCTTAGCCCTGAAAATTGTTACTCTTCAAGTATTTATCCAAGTCCCTTTTGAAAGTTACTATTGAATCTGCTTCCACCTTCCTTTTAGCCAGTGGATTCCAGATCACGATGACTCGCTGTGTAAAGAAATTTCTCCTCATCTTGCCTCTGGTTCTTCTGCCAAAAGTATCTAATCTTTGTCATAACACCTTCTGTTCAGCTTCAGTGGCTCCTTGCACACTTTCCAAGTGCCTAACAATAAGAAAGAAATTGGTTCAAATATTTCATGCCTTGTTCTTAAACTTGCAGCAGGTTGGGAAACATAACTGAAAACTCCTTGAACCTGAGTACATTTGGTGCTTAAATGCAAATTTCCAGACAGAATGTGTTATGCTTGAAAAATATGATCAGAACCTATGCTTCTTTGTACCTAATTAGTATGAGGTACAGGTTTGCCTGCAGCGTCTAAAGATTTAGGGATTTCTGAGTCAGCAGGTGAGATGGTGTGAGTAGGAAGAGAGTTAGGTAGCTCACAGTGTGTGAAGACAGCAGGGTATCTGCAGAATTAGTGCAGTGCAAGTCAGTCCAAGATATTTCAAAGATGCCGAGTTGTGACTATAGGGCTAGGTCTGCTAACTCTCAAAAAGACCTGAAAATTTGTTGTCTTGCCCTTATACAGAATCAACAACAGCATCTTTGAAGGTTTGCTTTCTGAACATGCATGACTGAACTAAAATGGACAGGCAGGAGAAAAACAGCTGGTTCATCAACCTGTCCCACACCTCATGATGGCTGGAATGTCATGATGAAACACTTACTGGCCAATTGTTCTGGACAAATTCTTATCCTTCACCTAATATCACTAAAACAGATTATCTGGTCATTCATCATATTTCTGTTTGTGGGAGATTGTTATGCGTAAATTGGCTGCTGTGTTTCCTACATTGGCTACACTTCAAATGTTCGTCATTGGCTGTAAAGTGCTTTGGAACGTCCTGAGGCACCGTATAAATGCAAATCTTTCTTTCTTGTGTGTCATGCCCAGTACAGACATGTCCTATTCATAACTTTAAACATGGATGATCTTCAATATAGCATCTTCTGGAAATGAATTTTCCTTTTGTTTTAAATGAGCCACAATGGACATTAAAAGTGGACATGGGATGCAAAGATGGCCACCAAAGATCAGCTGACTTTTGGCTTGTGTATTCAAGAACTGACTCACTGTGTGAAAGGACCAAAGAATACATTCCAGACTAAGAGGTGTCATCAACGCCCATCCTGAAACCATAGGGAGACATTCCTGAATTGAATTACTTTCTCTTGAAAGAAAGAAGGTAATTGTCTTAACCCTCTTCAGGATGAATGTCTTAGAACAATAAACAGGAAAAGGCTAATCAACCTGTTTGGAAAAGGAACTGTGAGAAGTCACATGGTAGCGTAGCCATCTTGGTCTCCTTTTAAAAAATCTTTAAAATACAGACTGCAGAGAAAGCAGAAGCTAGACGAGGCAATACCATCATGCCTTCAAAGAATGGAGACTGTAACATCTTCAGATCTCCGAACCTGTTCCTTTTCAAGTCCACCAGTATAGAAAATTAAGTCTACAAGCATCTAATTTTGTGACCTGCTGTAAATTCATCTCTTTGAGAGAATCCTGCCACATCTTCAGCTGTCACATCCACCTAATTACATTTCAGGAGTGAAAACACCTTCCTCACTGGGCCTGCAGCACATGCCTTTTCCCCAAGACGAGCAAAGTCACGTGACTTATGAACTATTCCTTTGCAATTTGTAAAAGTGCACTATCCTGTTAACGGCTTTCTTTCTCGGGTGTATGTGTGTGAGTGTGAGTGAGTGAGTGGTGAGTGAATGACACAGCGTTAGACTTTCAAGGTGAACGAGTGAATAAAAATAATCCTCTTTATTTAAACCCATATAAAGCATGCTTCTGGTTAATCAAATTGGCCATACACTCAGGGGTTAAGAAACACACACATCTTCCTTTTCAAAACACACTGATTATGAACAGAAAAGGGAAAAAAGCTGGGGTTTCAGTTCTCTCTCAATTCTGCCTGTAAAATGACCATCAGTAATCCTAGCACTCCTTATCCGGTTATGCCATCCTATCCAGTAGGGCAGAGATGCACAAGGTTTGATGTTGATTGGCACATATAGTTCAAGTACTCAATAATTTACTTATATCTCAAGCTGACAATACTGACAGGTTTTGATGTTCTCATTGACAGTTTATCCACAAATGAAGCCAAACCATCTTTCTGAACCTCCATATCGGCAACATTCAAAAAGGACAAGCTAGCAGATAAGAAATACAACAGTGACTACCCTACAAAAATACTTCATTGTTGGTATAGGCTTTGGGACATCTTGAGGTCATGAAAACTGCTATATAAATGCAAGTCTCTCTTTCTTTTTTCTTTCTGCTCATCTAATTTAATTTCCTATCAATGTATCTATTTGCCAATCAGATCTAACATCAATGTATTAATTTAATCAATTTAACATCAAGGAATTAATTCCAAATATTCATGCAGACTTTGTAATGTAACACTTTGAATACAAATGGACTGTAGATGATCATTGCTCTGTAATACTAAAAGGTTCCATGGATGATTCTAGAAGTGACGAGTACTGTGTAATAAGCAGAAAGCTAGTTTGTACAGATGCTCATTCTATATTGCCACTGAGCTGAATTTTTCCCTAGTATTATCTTTGCAGGCCTGTAAAATCGAAAGCCAAAGTGTAATGATGTAATGCTGATGGAGTGCTGTACTGTTAGAGGTGCTGTCTTTCGAATGAGATATTAAACCAAGGTGACCTTTACCCCCTCAAGCAAAGTTAAAAGATCCCATAGCACTATTTCGAAGAAGAGCAGGGGAGTTGTATCTGCTGTCCTGGCCAATATTTACATCTTAACCAGCATCATTAAAAAACAAGATTATTTGGTCATTATCATATTCCTGTTTGTGGGTTCTTGCTGTGCACAAATTGGCTACCATGTTTTCCTACATTACAGCAGTGACCACACTTCAAAATGATTAGAAAATAAGAAATAAAACACTATGAAAATACTTCATTGGCTGTAAAGCACTTTGGGAATTCCTGAGGTTCTGAAAAGTGCTATATAAATGCAAGTTATTTCTTTAAGCATTCATGGACATACACTTACGTCAGTAAGTAGAAGCCTGGAAATCACTGTTAGGGGTACGAATGTTTAAATTACCTCTATTCTGCTATTTTAAGGGAGGTATTAACCAGTTTATCTGAAGTGGGCTAACACCTCTGTAAAAATAGCAATGAGAGAAATTTAATACAAATGCATTCTGTTTGTCTGATAACATTGGCCACAGTGATTTCCAGGCTAGGTTTGTATAACAACATGAGTATGAACATTTATTGAATGTCTCTCTAATAATCAGCAGCCAAAAATGTATTTCTTATGGAGGACCAGTGGAATTGTGAGGTGATACATTTTAGTCAGAAGAAAGAGGAGAGGAACATAAACTGAAGAGTACAACTACAAAAGGGATGAAGGAACAGAGAGATCTAGGGGTGTATGCACAATAATCTTTGAAGGCGGCAGGACAAGTTGAGAAGGCTATAAAAAAAAATTACCTCGGATCTTTGGCTTTAGTCAGAGGAATAGAGAACAAAACAAGGAAGTTATGCTAATTTTTTAGAGAGTGCTGGTTAGGCTGGAGTATTTCATGCAATTCTTGGTACCACATTTTAGGAAGGATGTAAAAGTCTTGGAGAGGACTCAGTAGAGATTTACTAGAATGATACCAGGGCTGAGGGATTTCAGTTATGTGGAGAGACCAGAGAAGCTGGGATTGTTCTCCTCAGAGCAGAGAAAGGTAAAAGGAGATAGAATAACAGCAATGGTTCAAAATCAAGAATGGTTTTGATACAGTGAATAAAGGGAAACTGTTTCTACTGGTAGAAGAATCAGTAACCGAAGGACACAGATTTAAGATGATTCGCAAAAGAACCAGAGGTGACATAAGGAAACATTTTTTTACACAAGGAGTTGTTAAGATCTGGAATTAGCTGCTTGAAAGGGTAGGCGAATCACTATCAATAATTTTTAAAAGAGAATTGGACAAAAGTCACAGGAATATGGAGGAAGAGAAGGGGAGTGGGATTAATTGGATAGCTCTACCAAAGAGCCAGCATAGGCATGATGGGCTGACTGGCCTCCTTCTTTGAGGTGATACATTTTAGTCAGAAGAACGAGGCGAGGAATATAAACTGTGCGTAAATTCAGTTCCTTCTGCAATCGGGCAAAGTTACAATGTATGAGCTGGAGTAGCTCTGAGGAAATTCCCATTTGAAGGCCCATTTGATGATTCTCACTTGTGCAAGTTTTAAAAGAGAATAAAAGCAGATAGCTGGTTTACTAAAAGATGGAAATCAAAAGCTGGGAATTTTCTCAGCCACTCCAGCTCAGACATCGTGACTTTGCCCGATTGCGGTAGGAACTGAGTTTACACACGTTATGTTTACTGGTCTGATTCCTAAACATCATAGGGTAGAATTTCCTAATTCATAACCCTGGCACAGAGACAGCTTCATGGGCCGGGGGCTAGGGTTGTCAATCCTCCAGGATTGTCCGATAGTCCCCAGGAATAGAAAATCAATCTCCAGGACACTACTGCAAGCAAACCCAGGAGAAAGATCAGAGGCGCATGAAAGAAAATTATTTCTATGTCACTTTCAATCAACATTTTCATTTATTAGTTATAAAAATATTGTAAATGCTGAATAAAAGTCTCTTTCAGTCTCAGTCAAGGTGAATCTAATCAGGTAACAAAGAGTCTGTTCCCTACACAGTTAGCCATGGGAAAGTGGATGGACCAATGGGGGAATTTGTCAGAGGGATGGCTTGAGGTGGGAGGTCATTTGATGAAATCTCCAGGAATGCACCCAACCAGAGTTGGCATCTGTACCAGGATCCCATATTGGGAATCTGGGCTTAGAGGTCATTGGCCATCGCAAGATTTTGTATCGGTAATTGAGGAAACTCCTCCAGAATCCACTGCCCCTCCATTCCCCGCCCACCACAAGACCTCAATTCCACTGTGCCATCCAAACACGCAAAATTCCACATTGGAAGCACAAATCCTTAAAAGATAGCTGTCAATCTAAGTTGTTCTACTTTTAACCATTCTGTTCGCAGATAATTCGCTGGTTTAATTGTGGGGTCGGATAATCACAACTGGAGAATTACGACAGCACTTCCAATGGATGAAAGTGGTTCCCAACAGAATTCCTGGGGGCTATAGGACAATCCTGGAGGGTTGACAACCCTAGACCCCAGCCCATGAAGCTGTCTCTGTGCCAGGGTTATGAATTGGGAAATTCTACCCTATGATGTTTAGGAATCAGATCAGCAAACATAACATGCGTAAAATCAGTTCCTTCTGCAATTGGGCAAAGTCACGATGTCTGAGCTGGAGTCGCTCTGAGCAAATTCCCAGCTTTTGATTTCCATCCTTTAGTAAACTAGCTATCTCCTTTTATTCTCTTTTAAGACTTGCCCCAGTGAGATTAATCAAATGATACAGCACAGAAGGAGGCCAGTCAGCCCATCATATGTGGAAAGTGAGAGGAGACACGATCCAAGTTTTCAAGTTGCAGTGAGGCATGGACGATATAAATCACTTAACTTGAACAAGAAGCTGGAGAAGGCAAACAGAACAGCAACAAGCCTGAGGCAATGTAAGATTACAAGGATTTTCTTCCCAGAGCCCCATGCAGTTGCTGATTAGTGGAACAGTCTCCCAAGTTAAAGCAGCTAATAAAAAAGGTAAAGTACTGCAGATGCCGGAAATCTGAAAAATAAACAGAAAATGTTGTAAATATTCAGCAGATCAGGCAGCATCTGTGGCGAGGAAAACAGAATAATGCTTCAGCCTGATGACCTTTCATCAGAACATTTCAGATTTCCAGCATCCACAGTTCTTTTCTCTTGTATTTATGCTGATCGGGTTAGATGAAGTAGGGTGGGAGAGACTTGTGTGGAGCATAAACACCAGCAGAGACTAGTTGGGCCAAATGGCCTGTTTCTGTTCTGTAAATCGAGGGGAGATGGTGGCGTTGTGGTAATGTTGTCACTAGACAAGTAATCCAGAGGCCCAGGCTAATGAGCTGGGGACACAGGTTCAAATCCCATCAAGGCAGCTGATGGCATTTAAATTCAACTAATTCATGAAAATCTGGAATTGAAAACTAGTCTCAGTAATGGTGCCATGAAACTATCATCGATTGTTGTAAAAACCCATCTGGTTCACTCATGTCCTTTAGGGAAGGAAATCTGTCGTCCTTACCTGGTCTGGCCTACATGTGACTCCAGACCCACAGCAATGTGGTTGACTCTTAACTACGTTTTGAAATGGCCTAGCAAGCCTCTCAGCTCAAAGGGTAAGTCGGGATGGGCAACAAACGTTGGCTTTGCCAGTAACATCCACATCCCATGAAAATTTTTTTTTTAAATCAATGTAATCCTATTTGGTGGAATGTGATGGCTCCAGAGCTATTGTGACCAGGAATTGCCATGGAAGCATGTGCTAATAATTCTGGGGGTTTGTATGATCCACCTTTGGGAACAGGCAATGAAAAACCTTAGGAGATAAAATGGGTTAGCTGCAATCCATTATAGACCTAATTATATATAATATAGGAATAATGGACCGAGACTTATGCTCTTGTCAAATTTTATTGTAGTACATAACTTAGCACATTCTTGAGTCATCCTATGTAACCCACTCAGTTACAAGGGCACATTTAATTCTTGGCTTCTCTAGGGATATCAAACACTATACACGATGCGGTTTGATGTATCACCAAGGCTCACTTTATTGCTCTACATCTATGTAGTCAAGAAAGAGGGTTATTAAACCAATCATCAAAATTAGAATATCGTGATTTAGCAATGACAAAAACACCCCAGGCTGTGTTGAAGTTAACACGGCAAAACTCAGCTCAGAATCACACCACACAGCCTTTGTTGGATTTATCTTCATTTAGCAGATCAACAATGTGCAGCTTTGAGGAGAATGTGCTTGGCAATATGAGCACATTTTAGTTTATGCAGCAAAATAATTAGCAGCAATCAGGGTCTTCCCATTGAAGTCCATGTCCTGAAAGATGTGAATGTAAAAGCACATATATAATCTCTGTGATTTGTTCACAGTTCAAGGGCCGCTTGGAAACAGTTCAATTTTTCTACCAGCCGGACCTCTGGGACCTCCAGTCACTTGTCTGTGATCTTCTTTCTTCTTGGTTTGTCAGCAGGCTTTTGTTCAAGATTCAGCGAAGCCGTTTCACATACACATAACCGTAAATTCACTGATCACATACTCTACGAAGGAGATACATGTTGGACAGATAATGCGACAGTTGCAGCACTATCTTCAATTTGCACTTCCTTACAGCATTACTCCTCCATTTCAATTCGTTACAGTTCTTATCCTTTCCTCGCAACTTTATTTCCATTTATTCACAGGATATGGGCATCTCTGACAAGGTTAGATTTGTTGTCCATCCCTAATTGCCCTTGAACTAAATGTTTTGCTAGGTTATTTCAGAGGGCAGCTAAGAGTCAACCGCATTGCTGTGGGGCTGGAATCACATAAGGACAGTAAATTTTCTTCCCGAAGCAAACTAGATCGGTTTTACAACAATTTGTAAATAGTTCTCACCTTGACTGATATTATGTTTTTATTCTAGATTTCGTTAATTAACTGAATTGAAATTCCCCAGCTCCTGTGGTGGAATTTGAGATCATATCTCTGGGTCATTATTCCAGGCCTCTGGATTACTAGTTCAGTAACATAACCACTTTGCTACTGCATGCCTACTCGGAGCTGAGTTATGGACATGATTAACACTATGGGTTGGATTTTATGGGCCCCCCTGGGCAAGGTCGCAGGAAGGGAGAGGGCCCATAGAAACGTGACAGGTGGCGGGGAGATGGAAGACCAATTGCCAAGCAATCTTGCTGGGGGCAGGTAGGCCTATGACGGCCTTCCTGCCCAGAGGCCAATTGAGGCCCTTTTTTTTATTAATGGCCATTTAAAGGCCTCTAACCGCTGTCACTGGGATCTAACCAGCGGCAGGGACTGTCTCTTCCATGCAGCAAGGGTGCTTTGTAAAATGAGGTGCCCTCTCTGCAGGCCTAGGGGAGGACGTCCCTTCTCCATGGGTAATCTATGGCCCATGGAGGGCCTTGGCCAGGAAACAATGCACCTCCCAGGACCCCACTCCCCCTGGGCTTTATGACCACCCCCACAACCCACCTTGCCCGGGCCCATTTGAACTGGCCTCAGCAACCTCGCCTCACTTACCTGAGGTCCCGAGTTCCAGCACTGGGCCTGTGTTCAAGATCACTGCAATACTGGCAGTCGCCACCACTGCTGGTGGCGCTGCCGATACTGCTGAGTTGCTGGCCATGTGATTGGCCAGCAGCTCTTGGAGGCGGGATCCCCGTCTTTAAAGGGACGGGGTTCCCGTGCCAGAAACTTTACCTCCGGAACAACAGAGGATCATGCCCAGAGGGCACAAAGAGGTTGAGGCAGGGATCCCTCCCACCTTCTCAGCCCAGCGCCGGGTGCCTGGCCCCCTTCACAAGATCCAGTCCTATGTCTTTCCACTCACATGTGACTTTTACATTTGAAACTTAGTGGAAACTAAAACTAAACCCCAAAAATCTAGACAAGAACCATGCCTTTTTAGCTTATCAATATTAAAAATATTGCATCTGACATGTTTTCCCTAAAATTATATAGCAAGCATTAGCATTGTAAATAAACATTTGTCAATGTCTAAATTCCAACTTTTGCTTATTTATCTGGGTCTTTTTAAGGTCAACAAAGACTACTCAATGGTTGGGATTCTTTATAGAAAGAAAGAAGATGCAATTAGTAACCCATTCATATCCTCAGGATAGCCCACCACCTCTACCAATGCCCCAATTTTAAAATTCTCATCCTTATGTTCAAATCCCTCCATGCTCTCGCTTCTCCCTACTTCTGTAACCTCCTCCAGCCCAGCAACCCACTAAGAACCCTATTGTTCATCAAAATCTGAACTCTAACATATAAGGACGTAAGAAACAGGAGCAGGAATAGGCCAAAGAGCCCCTTGAACCTGCTCCATCAGTCAATAAGAGCCATTTATGTCACAATTTAATCAGTTCTCACTTTCTCCCTCCCCACTTGCAATATAAAACATGCCAAAAGACCCATTATCACCACAGTAGGAGAATAAGCTAACAGGGCTAAAGAAGGAGACATACAATGAGATCATGGCTGATCTTCTCTATCAACTCCATTTTCCTGTCCTATCCTTATATCCCTTGATTCGCTTAGTGTCCAAAAATTCCCTTAATGCCCAAAAGAATTCTCGAGCATTCCCAACTTGTTTCGTCCCACCATTGTTGGCTGTACCTCCTTCCGTCTATGTCCTAAGCTCTGGAATTCTCTCCCTAAGCCTCCCTGTCTCTTCACCTCTCTCTCCTCCTTGAGATTTATCCCCTTGACCAAGCACTTAGTCACCTGTCCTAATGACTCTTTCTTTAGCTCGGTGCCAATTTTTGTCTGATTACACCCTTGTGAAGCACCTTGGAACATTTTCCTCGGTTACAGGCACTATATAAATGCAAGTTATTGCTGTCAAATTTAAACTGAGGTGTAGACAGACCTGTTACACTTGGTTTACAGATTAATTCTCTAACTTATTTTCCTGCTCCAAAATCCCCAAATCAGGCAGGTGGCTCAGGCTGACTGCCTGGATCTGTCACAATCTCAGTATGATAATGGATCTTTTGGCATGTTTTATATTGCAAGGTGGAGAGTGGAAGTGAGAACTGATTAAACCATGAGGTGAGCTGAAATGACATAAATGGATCATTCATTATTAACACCAGAAAGTAACAAACACTTCAGGTCTGCAATCTTTTTTCTGAAGATTCAATACCTTCTGCCTTGTCTAATTAGACCAATCAATTTATTGCATTTATTTATTGTATTTATTGATTAATATGAGACAGACACTAAAGAGTCAGTTTTCATCTTAATATCTAAGTATGAGCCTTTGAAGCATTATCATTTTAATGAAAAGATTCCATCATTTACTTCTCAAAGAAGGGCCCATATCCTCGCCAGTGTATAATTAAGTAAGTCTCCATGACAGGGGATTTACCTCAAATCAGACACAATGAGCAACATAATTGAGTGGAATCCCCTCAGGAGATATACTTTCAGATCCTTTCTCAGACAAGCAAGTGTAGGATTATCTAAAGATTCGATGACCGTGTCTCAGGATGTTTTGACCTGATTTGAGAACGTGCTGTTGGTTCTCACTGTCCATTCTCTTGCTGAGACTCTCAAATTATGGGGCATAATTGAGGTCATTTTTACCCTAATGAAAGATCTTGAGCTAAATTAAGTTGGAATGCTCATGTGAGGGGATTTCCGTATTAATTGTTTTATTCAGTTTCTCGGGTTTGTAAAATTGCCACCTCTGGCAGTCGCTGATTTGTTCCCGGACACATCTCCTACAACCGGATCCATTTTAATATTTGTGGATGACATAAGATTGATTTCTAGCACGAAAATGGAACAGCAATAAAATAATGAGCAGAAGAATAAAAAGAGGCCAAGCTCCTGGGAAATGACAGGTTTGTGCAAATGTACTGAAATAAACTGTGGAGGGTTTAATGTGATTTGCATTGATATTTACACACTGATCTATCCTGTCTAAACAATGAGTCATATTGCAATTATGCAATTCATAACCCAGGTATCTAACAAAAGCTCTACTTACATAGGAAGAGTTCAGGGCAGATGGCTGTTACAGTCGGGTGAGGAGGGCTCAAAGGGCTTCTCTCTTTTCCCTCTCCCTATTTGACTACAACAGGTTTAATTCTTTTTTAAAGTGGATGTATTGGTCAATTCAGTAGGTGTTTGATTACTTACTTGCTATGATCATAACAAGAACCAATTGGACAGGTTTTCTTGAGTTTAACAAAGAAAAAAGTTAACTTTATTGTACTTAAACCAAACGAATTTAAAAAATAAACTATGCACCAACTTTCACACACAGACACACTAGAGGTTCATTCACACACAAATAGATTACAGAGTGGGGAAGGGTAGATTGGTCGAGTTAGAGTCCATAGAAAAAAAGGTATACAGTCTATGGAGTTTGGTGATTCGGCTGGCTTCTAGCTGAACTCGGTGGTCCTGAGGCTTTTCGTTTGAAGCAATAGATGACGGATTTGGTGGGTCTCTTAGAGACAGCAATGCGGATGATTTTCTCCAATGGGGTTTCTGGTTGTAGCCGGAGTATACAAACGTGGTCAGTCAACATGCAGGATTTAAAGCTTGCAAGCTGGAATAGAGAGAGAGAAGAGGGGCCCCCACTTGGATCTGCATGTGCCAGAGTCCAGATGCTTCTCCTTGCTGCTGCAGAGAAACACAAGCTTAAAACCACAGATGGGGATGGGCTTGTCACATGCCAGTCACTCAGTGGTTCAGGCATAGTAGTTAGCAGTATTTCTTCTTGCTGAAAGAAAAAAAAATAACAAGCAGTTCCCTTAAACCTCCTGGGTATCGGTTCTTGCTGAGATGAGCAGATATTTTGTCTCCCTCCTCATAGGCCTCGCAATGTAGGATACAGTGCTTCAAACTAGGTGGCCATCTTAAGCTGCTAGCAAAATCATCTTTTATCTGTTCCTTTTTACATTTCTTTAAAAAAATATAAATTCAGATCTCCAGTCAGTGGATTAAAAAAAAATCATTCAACAAAGCACATTGGCATAACACGGCCATTTTAACATCTTGCCCAATTTTACTCTTCATTTAAATTTAATGGGGCCTAAATTTGGGTGGGGTGTAAAATGTGCGTTAGACCCAAACTTGCCCCCATGTGGGCTAGGTTAAAATTGGGGGTTGGGTCTAGCGTGAGTTAGTAACGTATACTGTATTCAGGCCTCTAATGACAAGCTTATTTGCATTCAGTGGGTGGAATATTCCCAGCCCCATGGAGGCGGCTTTGGAAGAGGGGCTGGGAGCAAATTTTGAAAGTTGTGTATTTGGTCATTTCCCCAATGCATTCCGCCCTCCTTGCACTTTTGTTGGAGGCGGGCTCTAAGCGCACTGGCAGGTAGCCATTAGGGTTAATTAAGGTCCCAATTAGGGCCAAGGTTTAGACACTGCTGGTATTTTGCTGGCCTCAGACCAGTTCACCTGTCCAGAACTGGGAGGCAGCGTCTTGCCAGTCCCTCACCTTACTGTCCCAATTATTAAGCTGCATGAATCCAAAGGCCACAGCCTGGACCATGACTGTTCCTGTGGACGGGTTTCCCTCCACACTGATGGCCCTAAGTGTGGGCCTTCCTTATGTTTAAATCTTCAGCAGACTTCTGAGGCTGTCTCCACCTTGAGGTGTCCTCGTGCTCCCCTACCTGCCTCAGCAGTGCCCACCTCTCCTGATGGGGTTGCCATTTGTCCAATACTATGGGCCCTCTGATTGGGCCTCCAAACTCAGGAACCTGTCAATGACGGTGAACGTGGAGGTGGCCTGTTAGTTGGCTGTCTGCTGGAAGATTCCACCTTTGGCACAGCTTTGCACTTGCTACCTGCACTGGGGAATCTTGAAAGCCTTGTTTGTTTGCTAGGCCTCATTGCTCGATTTTCTTGGGAGGAAGGGCACAATGGGCCGAAGCATATTGGACACCTACCATTGCATTATTCAGCCCACTGTGTTGATGTATATATGATAGGGATAGTCACACATGTGCACGGACACATACCTATATTCACAAATGTGCACGCATGCCCATATACACATGCACAGTCTGTAAGTGACAGGTTTAGTGATCATGTCACAGAGAAATGCAAAACAGGGGCTAAACTAGCCTTGTGGTACTCTTTTACTTCCTCTGTAATGTGCCAAGAAATATTAAGGTGGTCGCCAGGTGCCAAATAGCCCTGCCTGTTGTAAATATTCTTTGTTCTTTATCCTCATTTGTCTTGAGGTGCCTATGCAGTCTGAGGACCACATTTCTGATGTGTAAGTGACACCAAGTCTGTGTTAGACATATTAAATTTGCTTTGATGCAAGTACTGTCTGAGAGATTGAACAGGACAAAATCTGAGAGACACATTTTCATATCTAAAAAGAAGGAAGTTGCACTTCTGTGGTATCTTTCACAATCTCAGGGCCTGTGTGTCCTCTAAGGGAGATGTAACAGATTCCATGACAATATTTCAAAGAAGAGCAAGGGTTCTCTCCAGTTTCCTGGCTAATATTTATCCCTTGGCCAGCATCAGAAAATGTTAGTGCTCAGTAAATGAGGTTATTTGATTGTTATCTCATTGGTCTTTGTGGGAGCTTGCTGTTCACAAATTGGCTGCCACATTTCCTACATTACAATGGTGACAACACTTCAATAGGAACACAAGAAGTAGGATCAGGAGTAGACCATGTTTAACTGTTTAAACTGCAGGCATAGCTTTATCTGAAGTTGGCAATTTCTTGCGTTTGGCTCTTGCCAATCTACAGCTGAGTTCTCTGGAGTTAACTAAGTAAGACATTTGCCCAGTGAATAGTGACACTCCACATCAAGCAAAGGGTATCTCTGCTTGTGTGGGATGTCTTGTGTTTTGGTTGGACACTCTTGAACATGATGACATATTTCCACATGTGTTAGACACTCAGCCGACCTAAAAAAAAGGCAGCGCTGTTTACCGGCTAACATATCAGATCATGGGAATAATGCATGCTGTTAGCTATCATCTACCACCCAGCTAATATATTCACAGGGCCAACTATAGAACTACTCACAGGCTAATATATCATGGGGCTTTGAGCATAAACTCAACTGGACCAGCCACATCAATGCCTTGGTCACTAGAGCAGGTCAAAAGCTGAGCATTCTGTGGTGAGCGGCTCATCCCCTGACTTGCCAAAGCTTCTCCACCACCGACAGGGCACATCAGGAGTCTCCTGGAGTTTTTTTTCCCACTTGCCTGAATTGGGTGCAGCTGGAACAACACTCAAGAAGCTCAATTCCAATCCATAACAAAGCAGTACGCTTGTTCGACAGCCCATCCACAAGCTGAAACACCCACTCCCTCTGGCATATCATAGATGCAGTGTTCACAGATGTACTGCAACAACACACCAAGGCTTCTTTGGCAGCACCTCCCGAACCCACAACCTCCATCTCTCTAGAAGAACAAGGGCAGAAGGTGCATGGTAACACCACCACCACTTTTTGGTTCCCCTCCAAGTTACACACACCATCCTGACTTGTTCATTCACTGTCGCTGGGTCAAAATCCTGGAATTTCCTCTTTAACAGCACTGTGGGTTTACCGTCACCACACGGACTGCAGTGGTTCAAGATGACGGCTCACCACCACCTGTTCAAAGGCAACTGAGGTTGGGCAATAAATGTTGATCTTGGCAGTGATACTCATAACCCAAGAATTATTTTAAATGGCAGAATTGCTCGATATGATTTATTCATGGAACTAATTACACAGCTTGACACATATGCATAATTTACTCTGGGAGCTGATGTCAGATCAATTAAACAGTTAATCTAATTGTCATAGAGTTATACAGCACAGAAACAGGCTCTTCAGCCCATCGTGTCTGTGCTGGCCATCTAGCACCCAACTATTCTAATCCCCTATTACTGCACTTGGCCCGTTGCCCTGTATGCTATGGCGTTTCAAGTGCTCATCTAAATACTTCTTAAATGTTGTGAGAGTTCCTGCCTCCACCACCTCTTCAGGCAGTGCATTCCAGATTCCAACCACCCTCTGGGTGAAAATTTTTTTCCTCAAATCCCCCCTACACCTCCTGCCCCTTACCCTAAATCAATGCCTCCTGGTTCTTGACCCATCCGCTAAGGTAAAAAAAAGTTTCTTCCTCTCTAACCTATGAAAGCCCCTCATAATCTTGCACACCTCAATCATGTCGCCCCTCAGCCTTCTCTGCTCCAAGGAAAACAATCCTAGCCTTTTCAGTCTCCCTTCATAGCTGAAATGCTCCAGCCCAGGCAGCATCCTGGTGAATCTCCTCTGCACCCTCTCCAGTGCAATCACATCCTTCCTATAGTGTGGTGCCCAGAACTGTACACAGTACTCCAGCTGTGGCCTAACTAGCATTTTATACAGCTCCATCGTAACATGGGCGGCACAATGGCGCAGTGGTTAGCACCGCAGCCTCACAGCTCCAGTGACCTGGGTTCGATTCTGGGTACTGCCTGTGCCGAGTTTGCAAGTTCTCCCTGTGACTGCGTGGGTTTCCGCCAGGTGCTCCAGTTTCCTCCCACAGCCAAATACCTGCAGGTTGATAGGTAAATTGGCCATTATAAATTGCCCCTAGTATTCTTTCTTTTCGGCCTCCTTATCTCGAGAGACAGTGGATACGCGCCTGGAGGTGGTCAGTGGTTTGTGAAGCAGCGCCTGGAGTGGCTATAAAGGCCAATTCTGGAGTGACAGGCTCTTCCACAGGTGCTGCAGAGAAATTTGTTTGTTGGGGCTGTTGCACAGTAGGCTCTCCCCTTGCGCCTCTGTCTTTTTTCCTGCCAACTACTAAGTCTCTTCGACTCGCCACAATTTAGCCCTGTCTTTATGGCTGCCCGCCAGCTCTGGCGAATGCTGGCAACTGACTCCCACGACTTGTGATCAATGTCACACGATTTCATGTCGCGTTTGCAGACGTCTTTATAACGGAGACATGGACGGCCGGTGGGTCTGATACCAGTGGCGAGCTCGCTGTACAATGTGTCTTTGGGGATCCTGCCATCTTCCATGCGGCTCACATGGCCAAGCCATCTCAAGCGCCGCTGACTCAGTAGTGTGTATAAGCTGGGGGTGTTGGCCGCTTCAAGGACTTCTGTGTTGGAGATAGTATAGGTAGTATAGGTAGGGGAATTGAGGGAAGGTGGGGATGTGGAAGGAATATGGGATGAATGTAGGATTAGTATAAATGGGTGGTTGATGGTCAGCACAGACTTGGTGGGCCGAAGGGCCTGTTTCAGTGCTGTATCTATGAATAAAATAAATAACTTCCCTGCTCTTATATTCTATGCCTCGGCTAATAAAGGCATATGCCTTCCTAACTACCTGTGCTGCTGCCTTCAGTGATCTATGGACAAGTACACCAAGGTCCTTCTGTACTTCCTAGGGTTCTACCATCCATTGTATATTCCCTTGTCTTGTTAGTCCTCCCAAAATGCATTACCTCACGCTTTTGAAGATTAAATTCCATTTGCCACTGCTCCGCCCATCTATACCCTCCTCACTATTTACAACACCACCTATTAATTGAGATAATGAGGGGAATATCATAGGTCTGTATATTTGTGGAGTTAAAGACAGTTCTTCACAGAATGAGGTATGCATGGAACTAATAACAGGTGTTATGTTCAGTGTTCAAATTTATAGATATTAAAATAGATGGCAACTTATCGGCTGAGTTCCTGCTACTTCCCTAAAGTTCACTTTCTGTTCAAAGCACCTGATAACATTAATTGTAAGCTGTGGCTCAGTGGGTAGCACTTTTGCCTCTGTTGGAAGGTTTTAGGTTCATGGTTCACTCCAGAGACTTGAGCACTAAATGCAGGCTGACACTTCCAGTGCAGTACTGCAGGAGTGCTGCACTATCTGACATGGGAAGGATGAGTTGTCAAATGGAGGACCCCATGTGCCCTCTCAGATGGATGTAAAATATTCCATGGAACTATTCAAAGACGAGCAACAGAGTTCTTCCCAGTATCTTCGCCAACATTTATTCTTTGGCCAATATTACCAACAAAATCTGGTTATTTATCTCATTGCTCTGCGTGGGACCATGCTATGCTCTCCTGGTTAATGTTGATCGTCTCCATATCACTCACTCTCAGTTAATGCTGACAGTTTGCTTCTTCCCCATCCAAGAAACCAATCCTGGTTTCTCCCAATTTCTGTTCATAGCCATCACTCCCTCAATTTTAACCCCTGCAGAACATACATCTAACAGCCAACACACCCCACACACATTCACCATACAGCCGCACATCCCACACACCCCACACACCTCCCCTCAATCATAAGGTCAAAAGTGGGGATGTTCACTGATGACTGCACAATGTTCAGCACTATTTGTGACTCTTCAGATACTGAAGCAGCCCGTGTCCAGTTGCAGCAAGATCTGGACAACTTCCAGACTTGGGCTGATAAGTGGCAAGTAACATTCACGCCACACAAGTGCCAGGCAATGACCATCTCCAACAAGAGTGAATCTAATCATCGCCCCTTGATTTTCAATGGCATTACCATCGCTGAATTCCCCACTATCAACATCCTGAGGGTTACCATTGACCAGAAACTGAACTGGACCAGTCACATAAATACTGTGTGTACAAGAGCAGGCCAGAGGCTGGGAATTCTGCAACGAGTAACTCACGCCCTGTCTCCCCAAAGCCTGTCCACCATCAAGTCAGGAGTGTGATGGAATCCTCTCCACGCCTGGATGGGTGCAGCTCCAACAACACTCAAGAAGCTCGATACCATCTCGGACAAAGCAGCCCACTTGATTGGCACCCCATTTACCACATTCAACGTTCACTCCCTTCACCATCGATGCTCAGTGACAGCAGTGTGGACCAGCTACAAGATGCACTGCAGCAACTCACCAAGGCTACGTCGACAGTACGTTCCAAACTAGCGACCTCTACCACCTAGAAGGACAAGATGCATAGGAACTCTACCACCTGCAAGTTACCCTCCGAGTCACATACATAGGAAGATAGGAAGATAGGAAGATAGGAACAGGAGTAGGCTATTCAGCCCCTCGGGCCTGTCCCGCCATTCAATGAGATCATGGTTGATCCGCGGCCTTACTCCATATACCTGCCTTTGGCCCATATCCATTAATATCTTTGCTTAACAAAAATCTGTCTATCTCAAATTTAAAATTAACAACTGTTTTAGCTTCAACTGCTGTTTGTGGGAGAGAGTTCCAAACCTCTACCACCCTTTGCATGAAGAAGTGCTTCCTAACATCTCTCCTGAATGGTCTGGTCCTAATTTTTAGACTATGCCCCCTAGTTTTAGAATCTCCAACCAGTGGAAATTGTTTATCTTTATCTAGCCTGTCTTTTCCTGTAAATATCTTGAAGACTTCGATCAGATCACCCCTTAACCTTCTAAATTCTAGCGAAACAAGCCTAATTTGTGTAATACCATCCTGACTTGGAACTACATTGCCGTTCCTTCACTGTTGCTGGGTAAAAATCTTGGAACACCCTTACTAACAGCACTGTGGGTGTACCTACATCCCATGGACTGCAGCAGCTCAAGAAGGCAGCTCACCACCACCTTCTCAAGGACAATTAGGGATGGACAATAGTGCTGACCTAGCCAATAATACCCACATCCCATGAACGAATAAATAAAACAAATTCAGCCACACATCCAACACACCCACACACATTCACCATACACCCACACATCCCATACACCCAACATACGTCCAACATATACCCCCACACACATCCATCATACACGCACACACACGTCAACATACATATCCATTCACCCAACATACATTCACACACGTATCCAACACACACGCACACACAGCTAGATCAAACACAGGTTATTTTTCAATAGACAAGATAGCCCAGTTTCAAAATAAGCTGGTACATCAGCAATTTGATGCTCCAGTAAATATCTCTGAGATCAGACACAGCACACCACAGTGAACGAGAGAGGTTTCACAAATGCCTCATGCCAGGGGGCAGCAACCTTTATTGCCTAAAGAGGCTTTTTAAAAAAATGTGTAAAATAAAAACAATTGGAAGACACAAGGTGAAAATTCGGCTATTCTAAATTCTGAACCAAATACTTGGCAAATTGCATAATTTTCAAACGTAATAAATAAAATAAGTATTGAATTTATGTATCAATAGAAAAATAGAACTAACTCTAAATTATCACGTTTTTTGACTTTTTAACTATAATTTTTTTCAGCGAAGTCATAAACAAACTTTAACTTAAGATGTGCAGAATTAAGACAATTTTTTCAGCTATTGTTTCCCATGATAATAAAAGGGTTTAATATCACATTCAGAATAATTTATCATCTCAGCTATAATGGAAACAATAATGATCAAAACCTGTTCCTCTAAACAAAGGCATTATCTATAACCATAGTGTAGCTATACCACTCCTATAGGTTTATTTAGAGAACAATGATGTTTAATGTTAAAATAATCATTTGAAAATGTAAAGTGCAGCATAATGATTGACCTTTAATCCCCATAATAATAACACTGCTCTTATTTAGGCTTTATCATGTTAATGTGATCCAACTGGAAAAGGTTGGGAGCCGCAAATAATATGTTAAAGAGCCATGGGTTACAGTCCCCTGCCTCAGACCATCAGTATTGTGAAGGAGCAAATCACGGAGACAATTGGCTGCACCCAGCCTAACCCTACTAACTTTACACGACATTGTCAATTTGATTCAGAAAGGCTCAAGGATGGCTGATTTTGAAATGGAAAAGATCTGGTGGAGTGGGATGGTGTGTGGCGGTTGTGTAGAGGGGCATGGTAGGTGTGAGGTTGAGTGGAGAGAGCTTTATCTGACCTGGGAGTCCTTGTAGGTGATGCCAAGGGGCAGAAATTGGTATGCCTTGTTCCCTACTTCTGGTTGCAAAATCAGAGTTATGAGGACCAATTTCAGGTGGCATTATGGGTACGGAATGGGTGGAACATTCTGACATAACCTGTCCTTCATACTTCACACGGGGATCTCTCATGTACTTGAGGCCAAAGTAATCCACTCTGCTCATTAACTGTTGGGCAGGGGGACGCAAGGAGGCGAATGTATCTTTCCAAGACTGAGCAGCAACAAGTCAAGAGTCGCATTAGCCAACTAACAAACACCTTCATTCTCTTGTCAAGCCAAGAAGAGAAAAAGAAAACCAACAGGAATAAAATGTGTTTAAGAAAGAAGTTTGAGATAATATTAGCAATGATTTATGGTGTGCCACAAAATCACAAAGCTATTTGCAGTCCAAGAAGACTTGATAGGTTAAACAAGGCAAACCACGTGGCCCAAAAGACAGATGTAGCGGAGAGTCCAAGCAGATAATCAATGTACTTGTGGCACTGCTCCAGTACCACATTGTCTGACAGAGATGACAGGATCAAGATTAATCGATCTCCCTTCTGAAGTTTACTCCAGTTGCAAAGCTCTTCTGTGAGAGGCACTCGTAAGTAATCTGTTGAGATGCTCTGAGATTCTATTTGTTGTAAAACTCTTGCTATTGCAACAAAAGTCTGATACCTTTGTGCTATTAGTGAGGTAGTGAACAACCTGCATCTGGGAGAATGAATTGTCCTCAAGGGAGTTGGATGAAATCAGGAAAACCGAGAGTTATTGACAGAGTCACTGGATAAAGTTGACTGAAGAAGACAAATGCTGCTTTCTATTGCACAAGTCAAAATACTGCAGATACTGGAAACTGGAAATAGAAACAGGTAATGGTGGAAGACACTCAGCAGGTCAGGCAGAATTTGTGAATAGATAAGCAGAGTTAAAGGGCAGACTTTTCCCAACGCCGGGGAGACAACGTTAAAGGCAGGGTTGGGGATGGGGCCGGGTGGGGAAAATTCGGACCAAGGTGCCTTAGTTCCTTTCCCTGACATGTTCCTGCTTCCAGGAGATCATCCCTATTTTTGGACGCTGCTGGAAACTTGCAAGTGCAGCACGGGCCCCCTGCATTGAATGAAGAAATCATGGAGATGGATGTCTCCAATGGCCATATGCAGTGAACCTTGCATCTGCTCCACAGACGCTAATTCTGCCCAATGTTTCAGGCCAGCAACCTGTGATTGGAACTGGAAGATGTTGGAGACAAACAGCTTTTAAGCCTTACATCGTCATCATCCCTTCTATCATTAAATCACTCCTGCTCTCCACATTATCACAGACCTCCCTTTTTGCCTTTTTTTTCTCTTCCCACCTCTTCCCTGACTTCGGACTTGCTCATACATTGTAAATCTCAAACATCTGCTGCCTCTGATGAAAGGTCACTGACCTGAAACATTGGACTGAATTTTACCAGCCCTCCAACGTTGTGGCGGGGGGGCCCGGAAAATTCTGCCGGGATCGGGCCGCCATGATACGGATGCTGGGAAGTCTCCGCCATATATTGCCGGCAGCAGCCAGGCATCAGACAAGGCCCCCCTGCTGCTTGGCGGCCAAGCCTTCATTTGCATATTAAAATAAATATAAATAAATGCAAAAGAACTTACCTTGTCCCGACTGCCATCCCACGCTGATATTCCAGCCAGTGGCTGGAACTCCAGCACCTTCGGATCTCCGTTCGGAGATCTGAGGCATGACACCGGTGGGGAGGGGGAGAGGAGTGAAATTTTCAGGGTGGCGGAGGCGCAGAGAAAACTGTTTCCATTGGCTGAGGAGATGGTGAGAAGGGGTTGAAAGGCGACTAAGGTCAGTGGGGAAAGTGCGGCTTAGGAATAAAGATTTCTTTGGTGGGAAAGGCTCAAAAATAAACTGTGTGTTCATTGGTGGGGAGGGGGGGGGAAGTGGTAGAGGGGATTTCAGCTTGTATTGAATTTTTTACAATCAATATGAAAGCAATGTTTCTTTAAAGATGTAAATTTGGCTGAAGGGTTCGAAGCCTTTTTAAAATGGTGCTGATGCCTGCACGATGGCGTCGGACACCGTTGTTGGGGTCAGAGCGGCCACTCCCTCTATGCCATCGTCGGTGGCCATCCCACCCCTCCATTTAAACGATATCCCCCTGCGAAATATCACGGAGGCTCGGCGGTGCACAAGTCACACCTTCTTTGCAGCTCACTGCCGAGAACGGTGTTGAGCTTATAAAATTCAGCCCATTAAATCTGTTTATCTCGCCACAGATGCTGCCTGACCTGCTGAGTATTGCCAGCACTTTCTGCTTTCCTTCCTATTTTAATTACATAGGATTCCAAAATTTTTATCAGTGCTTTGGCATCATATACTGCAATTAGTAATGGGTTGAAGGGTTATGGGGAACGGGCAGGAAAGTGGAGTTGAGGTCGAGATGAGATCAGCCATGATCATATTGAATGGCGGAGCAGGCTCGAGGGGCTGAATTGCTTACTCCTGCCCCTAGTTTAATGACCTTATGACCTTAGTGTTGACACCATCCTGACTTGGACAATTATCATCGGTCCTTCATTGTGGATGGGTCAAAAACCTGGAACTCCCGACCTAATCGCACTGTGGGAACACTTTCACCACATGGACTGCAGTGGTTCAAGAACAACCACCTTCTCAAGGGCAAATAGGGATGGACAATGAATTCTGCCTTGCCAGCAACATCAACATCCGGAAAATGAATTATAAAACAGAGTGTCTACGATAACCAAGAGTCAGTGGAAAATAAAAGCAGACAGTGCATAAAATGTGCTGACAATTTGATATATGCTTGTTTTGCACTACTGGTGCAGACCAATATTACCCTGCCGCCGCCCCCTCATGGTCTACATACCTCATGCCCACTTCCTGATGGAGCTTTCTACTCTTTTCAATCTTGTCATTGTTCTTTAACAAGACCGGCCTGGCTCCATTAAAATCCAGAAATGAAATGGAAGGATTTCTGTCCTTGCCATTCAGACCTCACCATGATCACGGCCTATTTTCTTTGGGTCAGGCCTCATTATAGATGTAGCGTGGGTTCTTGCTCGCAGAGCGGAGCCATCAGTGTCAGTCAGGGAACTGCAGCTGTGCTGTCAAAGGAAATTCACCATAAAGGGTGCAAACGTTCACTGAAAGGAGCCAGAACTGGGGAAGCATGAGCAACAGGGAGACATGCCCAGGAGGAAGTCCTTTCCCCCCATCAGCATTGTCACTGCATTGCGCAGGTTTTATCCATGGTTGGCAGTACCACAGGGAGAGGGCAGGCAAATCACTATTTCCCTAGCGTTACCCATTCAGCACTTTCACATGACAGGGTGGGCATCGGGTGAGTGGCATAGAGGTTGGTACATTGGTGACATTGTCTTCACATTGGGAGAGACAACACTTTATAGGATATTGACCTGACCCTGCTCCAGGTCTCCATGTCACCATGCCTGCTGATTCATGAGCAATTGGCCAACCTGATTGGTTAATCTGTCCAAGTAGGAAGTGAAAATCCCATACAGCATCATATCAGGAGAGATGGAAAGACTGGCATTACAGCCTTATGTTGTGAAGGGCTACAGAGCAGATGTATCTGGGAGAAACAAAGAACTTGCATTTATATAGTGCCATTCACAACCTCAGTGCTTTATAACTAATGAAGTACTTTTGAAGTTTGGTCACTGTTGTAATGTAGGAAATGTCGATTTTCACACAGCAAGCTCCCACAGGCAGCAATGTGATGGCGTGAAGATGATCTATTGTTAGTGATGTTTTTTTGAGGGGTAAATATTGGCCAGGACACCAGGAGAACTTCCATGCTCTTCTTCGAATTGTATCACCTGAGAGGACGGACGAACTGTCGGTTTAACAGTTCATCCAAAAGACGGCACCTCCGCCCTTGTAGCTGTCCATTCAGCACTGACCGAGAATGTTAGCCTGAATTACGTGCTGAAATCTCTGGAGTGTGAATTTGAATCCACCCATTTCTGATTCAGAGGTGAATGTCCTTCCCACTGGACCATGACTTACACCCCAGATCATTCACATGGTTCAAAGCTGACTATAATTCTGATGATATGCATGAGTACCCCACATGCATGCTGTAGGACTCTCCGCATCAGCATGCCTGTGTTGAACGCCCCTAAGCATGTTCGCCAATGACTCCAACCTTTTTCACTCTGAAAGCATCTTTCCTTTAAAACCTCGGCCTCAGAGACCAGAATCCCTGCCCTCTCAAGGTTTGGTTTTATGAATAGAGCACAGAACACAAGAATAGATAAGTAATGACGAATTTGCACAAGACACTGTTGGGATATTGAGCTAATTTTAATGTCCCCCCGCCCTCCCGGAGACGGGCTGGGAGGCGGCCCCATAGAATTGCGGCGGGAGGTGGGGGGGGGGTGGGTGGGTGGGACGGAGGGTGGAAGGCCTACCACCTTCCTGTCACACTGCAATTAAGTCAGGAGTGGGATAGGCCGACGATGGCCTTCCTACCCGGAAGCCAATTGAGGCCCTTAGGAGGCCTATCATCAACCACTTAAGGGCCTTTTCCCACTGCTGCTGTAATTACACCAACAACAGGGGCCGGTGGTGTGGGGGGGAGGGCGGGGGTTGGGGACCCAGCCCCATGGGAACACTGCCCAGTAAAATGAGGTGACCACCCTGGGGGGGGGGCGCCTCCTTCATGGGAAATCTGTGACCCATGGAGGGCCCTCGCTGGCAAATACCCCACCTTCCTGAAACCCCCTCCCCCTCAACGCCTATCCTCCCCTCAAAATTGCTGGGTCCTGTTGGACTGGCCCTGGCAACACCACCTCACTTACCTGAGGTCTGGGTGTCCAGCGCTGGGCCTGGTTTCAAGGCCTGGTGCATTACTGGCAGTGGCCACCACCCCCAGTGGTGCTGCTGATAATACTGAACTGCCGGCCCTCTGATTGGCGACAGCTCTTGGAGGTGGGCACCCTGTCTTTAAAGTTAACTGCCTGGGTGCTGAGAGTCGTGGTAGGGTGGAGGGTCACCAAATGGCCAAGGCAGGTTTCCCAGTGCCTTTTTGGTTCAGCGCCAGAAACGCCACTGGCTCCACTACACTAATTCCAGCTCATTATGTGCAGTTTTGAGTGCCCCATTTTAGAAAGGATGTCAAAGCCTTAGAAGATATACATTTCAGAAGAATGACAGATAGGGACAGCGGCATTCCTATGTTGAGAATTGTCATCTATTCTAGGGATAAGGGAAATATGTTGGGAATGGAAAGAATGTACATAGGAATAAGTATTGGGGCAGAATTTCATAACCCCTGCCAGGCAGGAATGAGTGCTACCACAATGAAAAATGGCAGCATTGCATTTATGGACTCGTTCCCACTAATGTCCAGGTTGCTGCCATTTTGATGGTGACCCTAAAATGGCTGCCCAAGAGTACAGCCATAAACAGGTGAGAGTCTCATTAGCCTATGAAACTTGAGGTCTTTCACCATCAGTAGTACCCCAATACAATCTTCATGGGCCAATGCGCAATTTAGTCCTACATAGTGGCAAGCATTGAGTAATTTATAGCGATGCCAGGTTAGTCTGAAACCCATCTGCTAGGGCTATTCTTAGCTATTAATTAACACAAATTTGTAGCACACTTTACATGGAAGAGGTTGGCTGGAGCTTATCTTCTAAAGGCCTCAACTGATGGAAAAGATGCTTGTATGAGAGAAATGCTGGATGGTGTAGTATAGAGAGCGTGATGGGTACCAATGAGAAACTAGAGACATTGTGAATATGTGCATGTGCAGGCATAAACAGTTCATCTCAGCAAAAGTGCATATGACAAGAGTGATGACCCTTACCTCACAAGTCCTGGTGAGGTCATTGAACTCGTTTCTCACCTAGGTCCTCTTAAACTAGTCCAATGCTCAATGGTCTATTATTCTCCAGACCCAGTGGCCAAAGCCCAGGTTAGCACTTCCTCCCTTGTTGCAACTCCTGCACCATTAATCTCAACAGTCTTGCCTTCAAATCTTGTGGCCTTGCTACTTTCCAGACCACTGCCCACCATTTTCTTCCAATTATAAGTCAGTCAATACAGCCACCATTCCAAAACATCTGCAGTTCCTGAGACAGTCAGCAGTGCTCCAATTCATGCCTCCTATTGGGCGAGTCCCAAAGCCTTCGCCGTGCATGATGGCACAGAGCTGAACCTGTAGGACACGGCAAGGTTCAGTGATTTTCAGGTGGGCACAGCCCAATGCATGCTAGGACCATTGGAGAAAGGGCTGAAAACTGAGACACATGAATTTGTCAACTTACTGAGATGACGCCTTCATATGCATGAACCTCTAAAAAGTTTCTAGCGTTATCTTCTGAAAGAATTTATTTCTGAAATACAGGCCAGAAGTTTATCAGCTCCTTGGCAACTGGCTAGGAGGTGGGAAGGCTGGCAAAATGATGCAGCAAGGCATTGTGTGTTTGGGGGGGGGGGGTGGAATTGGGGGCATGCCTGATGGTCTTGCCACTGCCCTGCAATTTTGCCAGTGGTGGGAAAGCTGGCAGATGTGTCACCGATCGGGAGCCCCCAATAGAGCCACTTAAGTGGCCAATTAAGGGTCCTGTTCCATTTCTGCAGGCATTTCGCCAGCTGCGGTGTTGGGGGTTGGGGGGGGGGGGGGGGGGTGGGTAACAGGGCGGGGGAAGACTGTTCCGCAAAACCTGGCTGTAGTATTTGATTAATCTGAGTTTGATTGTATTAGTCTGTCCACTGATCGGTGTTCATTGTGTGTGATTGCTTAATCCTATAGGTGGAACTTAAGAGTTGAAATTGAAACTAAAAAAAACACAGCTAGACTGTTCTGAGAAGACATTGTACTGAGATTGTGTAAGTGGTTGGATATTTTAAAATGCTGTAAAGAAACCAGTTGGTGATTTAAGACAAGTGTGATAGCTGCATTGCTCTGAGATAAATCAGATATATCTGAAATATCCAGCAACCTGGCATAAACATAACAGTGGCGGCCTCCCAGCAGACTCTGGAGTGAGGGGCCACTTTCTTGGGCTCTCCGTGGCCCCTGGATGGGGCCCCCCAGTGGCAATGGCTACTCCTGTGGCAACAGCACCACTGGTGCTCCGCGACACCCATCCTCCCATCACCAAGACCTGCTTACCTGGACCCAATGTCTTCAGATGTCACTTACCATTCTTTGAGGGTGCCGGCTGTTGATGGGTCCTTATCCTGCAGCTGAAGCCTCAGGACTGGCCACTGTGAGTGGCGGCACTGTTGAGGCTGCTCAGCTGCTGGTCCCCTGATTGAGCTGGCAGCTCTTGGGGACAAACTACCGTCCTCAATAGGGACAGCAGCCCCGGTGACAGCCACTTAATTGGCCACTGCTGGGAATATGCCTCCCCGGGTCCCACCGCCAGTCGAAGTGGGGTCACTTCTCGGTTTCGGCTCCGGCGGTGGAATTTCAGCCTCCACGATAAAATTCATCCCACAATTTCAGTGAAGTTGGCTAAACTACTTACAGGGTGTGTGGACGAATCTAATCAGTTATGCGTGTTTGTCTTTCATCTGTCACAATAATGAAGACCCAAATTTTCCTAGAGCTGAGCCAGTTCAGCTGCCACAGGTATGCTGAAAGTTCGATGGAAATGTCACTCACCCTTCGGAACAAGCTTTGTGCCACATGACGGTGGAGTTGTAGCACCTCCAAGCAAATTCTCCACCAATGATATCAGTTTTACATCATGTTTCATCATCTATATAAAATCATATGCCATGACATTCCACAAAACTCCAATCAAGTTTTTCTTTATTTATTCACGGGATGTGGGCATCATTGGCAAGGCCAGCATTTCTTGTCCATCCCTAATTGCTCGTTGAGAAGGTGATGGTGGGCCACTTTCTTGACGACTGAGTAGCTTGCTTGGCCGTTTCTGAGGGCAGTTAAGGTTCAACCACATGGCTGTGCGTCTGGAGTCACATTTAACTAAGACTGAGTAAGGACGGCAGGTTACTTTCCCTGAAGGATATTAGTGAACCAGATGGGTTTTTACGTATAGAGCAATCTTGGTTCCGCACTTGACTTGTAATACACTTGGAATACACTGCCTGAAGTGGTGGTAGAGGCAGGAACCCTCACAACATTTAAGAAGTATTTAGATGAGCACATGAAACACCATAGCATACAAAGCTACAGGCCAAGTGCTGGAAAATGGGACTAGAATAGTTAGGTGCTTGATGGCCAGCACAGACACGATGGGCCGAAGGGCCTGTTTCTGTGCTGTATAACTCTATGACTTGGTCTGGGAGTGCTTGATATTGGACGCTGTGGTGTTGGAAGTTGAAAAATGTTCCATTTCCCCCATTACGGACATCCCTCATCTTAATGAACCTAATATTCACCAAAGATATAAATTGTAAAACAGTATACAATGAGGATAAAAAAATGCTTTCACTATAATGCCTTGTGTTTCTGATCCTTTGAATAAACATGGTTTCCTGCTGTGATCTCCACTTTCCCTTGCTTGACAAAAAGAGTCAAATGTAGTCATGCTTGGAGTGGTGAATTTTTAATGAATGTTTTTAAAAGCACTGACACTTAAAAGTAAATAAAGGCATCAGAGTATTTTCGACCATGTCTGCTGATAAAACAAGTATCTTTATCTCAGCACTGTCTGCTCCTCACTCCATCATTTTTTCCTGGTTTCCTGGTTCCATGTCATCTCTGCCATGTTCTGGTCCCAGTTCCATGTCATATTTTCCAGGTCCGGAGAAGTAGAGAGGGTTTTAAATTGAATAGTGGGGGTAAGGGATCAAATTCGGGAAGATGGGCTAAATCAAAGAGTAGAGACAAGGCAAGAGAGAAAGGTATTAATATGGGAAATGATAAAGAGACCGTCACAGGAAGGGACAGAGAGTACAAATTTAAGAGTAAATCAGCAGATAAGACTAGAGGTTACAAAAATAATAAAAGGACAAAACTAAAGGCTCTGTATCTGAATGCACGTAGCATTCGAAACAAAACAGATGAACTGATACTGCAAATAGAAATAAATAAGTCGGATGTGACAGCCTTTACAGAGACATGGCTGCAGGATGATATAGATTGGGACCTGAATATTGAAGGGTACATGACATTTAGAAAGGACAGGAAGCTAGAATAAGGTGGAGGGGTGGCTCTGTTAATTAATTATGGTATTAGCACAATAGAGAGGGATGACCCATGTTCAGGAAACCAGGATGTAGAGGCAGCTTGGGTAGAGATGAGAAATGACAATGGCAAGAAGTCACTTGTGGGAGTGGCGTACAGGCCCCCAAACAGTAACCACACAGTAAGACAGGGTATAAAGGAAGAAATAGTGGCAGCTTGTCAGAAAGGTATGGTGATAATCATGGGGGATTTCAATCTATATATAGACTGGAAAAACAGATGGGCAAAGTTAGTCGAGATGAAGAGTTCATACAATGTTTTTGGATAGTTTCTTAGAACAGCATGTTCTGGCGTCAACCAGAGAGCAGGCTATACTAGACCTGGTGCAATGAAATAGGATTAATTAATGACCTCATAGTGAAGGCCCTCCTAGGCTGCAGCAATCATAATATGATTGAATTTTACATTCAGTTTGAGGGAGAGAAGAGTGTTTCTAAGACTAGTATTTTAAACTTAAATAAGGGCAATTATGAGGACATGAAAGCAGAGTTAACTAAAGTGAACTGGCAAATTAAGTTAAGGGATAGGTCAATAGAAATGTAGTGGCAGACATTTAAGGGGATATTTCAGAATGTACAGAGTAGATACATTCCAATGAGAAAGGAAAATTCCAAGAGGAGGAACATCCATCCCTGGTTAACTAAAACAGTTAAAGATAGTATCAAACTTAAATAATAAGCATATAATTGCGCAGATGGGTGGCAGGCCAGAAGATTGGTCCGAATATAAAAAACAGCAAAGAATGACTAGAAGATTAATAAGGAGGGAAAAATTAGAGTACAAGAGAAAGCTAGCTAGAAATAGAAAAACAGACAGTAAGAGTTTCTATAGATATTTAAAAAGGAAAAAAGCTAACAAAGTGAGCGTTGGTCCTATAGAAAGTGAGTCTGGGAATTAATGGAAAATGAGGAGATGGCAGATGAATTGAACAGGTATTTTGCATTGGTCTTCACTATAGAGGATACAAGTAACATCACAGAAATAGCTGTAAATCAGGAAATGGAAGGGAAGGAGGAACTCAAGAAAATTACAATCACCAGGGAAGTGGTACTGAACAAATTGTTGGAGCTGTGGGCTGGCAAGTCCCTGGTCCTGATAGATTTCATTCTAGGGTCTTCAAAGAGGTAACTAGTGAGATAGTTGATGCATTGGTTTTAATTTTCCAAAATTCCTTAGTGTCGGGGAAGGTTCCATTACATTGGAAAATAGTAAATGTAATTCCTTTATTCAAAAAGGGAGGGAGACAGAAAGCAGGAAACTATAGGCCAGTTAGCTTAACATCTGTCATAGGGAAAATGCTAGAAGCTATTACTAAAGACATTAGAGCAGCCCACTTAGAAAAATTCAAGATAATCAGGCAGAGTCAACACATGTTTAACCAATTTATTGGAGTTTTTTGATGAAGTAACATGTACTGTGGATAAAGGGAAACTGGCGGATGTACTGTATTTAGATTTCCAGAAGGCATTTGATAAGGTGCCACATCAACGGTTATTACAGAAAATAAATCTCATGGTGCAGGGATTGCCCATTTTGCCATGGATAGAAGACTGGCTAGCTAACAGGAAATAGAGATTAGGCATATATGGGTCATTTTCTGGATGGTAAGTTGTAATGAGTGGTGTGCCACGGGATCTGTGCAATTTATATTTTATTTTATAATTTATATAAATGACGGATGTAGGGACTGAAAGTATGATTGCTAAATTTGCTGATGACACAAAGATAGGTAGGAAAGTAACTTGTGAAGAGGACACAAAGGGATATAGATAGGTTAAGTGAGTGGGCAAAGATCTGGCAAATGGAGTATAATGTGGGAAAATGTGAAATTGTCCATTTTGGCAGGGAGAATGAAAAAGAAGCATATTATCTAAATGGTGAGAGATTGCAGAGTTCTGAGATGCAGAGGGATCTGGGTTTCCTAGTGCATGAATCACAAAAGGTTAGTGTGCAGGTTCAGCAAGTAATTAGGAAATCTAATAGAATGTTACTGTTTATTGCAATATGAAAGGCACAATTCAACATGGCGGCACCTCCTTAGATCCCTTTCCTATCCTGAGTGGCGTGAAACAGGGCTGTGTTCTCGCACCCACACTCTTTGGGATTTTCTTCTCCCTGCTGCTTTCACATGCATTCAAGTCTTCTGAAGAAGGAATTTTCCTCCACACAAGATCAGGGGGCAGGTTGTTCAACCTTTCCCGTCTAAGAGCGAAGTCCAAAGTACGGAAAGTCCTCATCAGGGAACTCCTCTTTGCTGACGATGCTGCTTTAACATCTCACACTGAAGAGTGCCTGCAGAGTCTCATCGACAGGTTTGCGGCTGCCTGCAATGAATTTGGCCTAACCATCAGCCTCAAGAAAACGAACATCATGGGGCAGGACGTCAGAAATGCTCCATCCATCAATATTGGCGACCACGCTCTGGAAGTGGTTCAAGGGTTCACCTACCTAGGCTCAACTATCACCAGTAACCTGTCTCGAGATGCAGAAATCAACAAGCGCATGGGAAAGGCTTCCACTGCTATGTCCAGACTGGCCAAGAGAGTGTGGGAAAATGGCGCACTTACACGGAACACAAAAGTCCGAGTGTATCAAGCCTGTGTCCTCAGTATCTTGCTCTATGGCAGCGAGGCCTGGACAACGTATGTCAGCCAAGAGTGACGTCTCAATTCATTCCATCTTCGCTGCCTCCGGAGAATACTTGGCATCAGATGGCAGGACCGTATCTCCAACACAGAAGTCCTCGAGGCGGCCAACATCCCAAGCCTATACACACTACTGAGTCAGCGGCGCTTGAGATGGCTTGGCCATGTGAGCCGCATGGAAGATGGCAGGATCCCCAAAGACACATCGTACAGCGAGCTCGCCACTGGTATCAGGCCCACCGGCCGTCCATGTCTCCGCTTCAAAGACATCTGCAAACGCGACATGAAGTCCTGTGACATTGATCACAAGTCGTGGGAGTCAGTTGCCAGCGTTCGCCAGAGCTGGTGGGCAGTAATAAAGGCGGGGCTAAAGTGTGGCGAGTCGAAGAGACTTAGCAGTTGGCAGGAAAAAAGACAAAAGCGCAAGGGGAGAGCCAACTGTGTAACAGCCCCGACAAACAAATTTTTCTGCAGCACCTGTGGAAGAGCCTGTCACTCTAGAATTGGCCTTTATAGCCACTCCAGGCGCTGCTCCACACACCACTGACTACCCCCAGGCGCTTACCCATTGTCTCTCGAGATAAGGAGGCCAAAGAAAGGAAGATTGCGAGGGGAATTGAATACAAAAATAGGGAGGTTATACTTCAGTTATACAGGGCCTTGGTGAGACCACATCTGGAGTACTGTGTACAGTATTAGCCTCATAGAAACATAGAAAACATAGAAAATAGGAGCAGGAGTAGGCCATTCGGCCCTTCCAGCCTGCTCTGCCATTCATTATGATCATGGCTGATCATCCAACTCAGTAGCCTGTTCCCGCTTTCGCCCCATACCCTTTGATCCCTTTAGACCCAATAGCTATATGTAACTCCTTCTTGAAAACATATAATGTTTTGGCCTCAACTGCTTTCTGTGATAGCGAATTCCACAGGCTCACCACTCTCTGCGTGAAGAAATTTCTCCTCATCTCAGTCCTGAAAGGTTTACCCCTTAGACCATGACCCCTGGTTCGTCCCCTGGTGCCTCCTTACATAAGGAAGGATGTAAATGCGTTGAAAGCAGTTCAGAGAAGGTTTACTAGACTAATACTTGGAACGGGCTGTCTTATGAGGAAAGGTTGGACAGGCTAGGCTTGCATCCGCTGGAGTTTTGAAGAGTAAAAGGCGACTTGATTGAAACATTTAAGATCCTGAGGAATCATGACAGGGTGGATGTGGAATAGATGTTTCCCCTTGTGGGAGAATCTAGAACTAGGGGTCACTGTTTCAAAATAAGGGGTCTCCCATTTAAGACAGATGAGGAGAATTTTTTTCTCTCAGAGAGTCATGAGTCTTTGGAACACTCCTCCTCAAAGGCAGTGGAAACAGAGTCTTTGAATATTTTTAAGGCAAAGGTAGAAAGATTCTTGATAAGAAAAGGGGTGAAAGGTTATCGGGGTAGGCGGGGATGTGGAGCTGAGGTTACAATCAGATCAGCCATGATCTTGTTGAATGGTGGAGCAGGCTCGAGGGGCTGAGTGGCCTACTCCTGCTCCTAATTTGTATGTTTGTCTGTCCGTATGCCTGGTTCAATCATTTCTGCCAGCTCCTGGTCCCATGTTATTTCTGCCAGTAATACAAAAGCTAAATCCTGCGGATGTTGGAAATCTGGAATAAAAACAGAAAACGCTGGTCAGGCAGCATCTATGGAGAGAGGAACAGAGTTAACGTTTCAGGTTGATGACCTTTGGGAAATAAATGGGAATAGCAGAATCATTAACAACAGCTGCCGTTCGAAAAAATGGAGCAGCGGTTATGATCTAGTAAATCACTGTTTCACCTGGAAGAAGTGTTTCGGGTCTTGAACAATCGGAAGGGAGGAGTTCTTTCAACTTTTTGTACTTCTTTCAATTTAGTAATCCGTATTCGCTGCTCACAATGCAGCCTACTGTACACTGGGGGAACCAAATGCAGATTGGGGGATCTCTTTGCTGAACATCTTTGTCAGTTCGCAAGCATGATTCCACGCTTCCGGTCTTTTTCAATTTAAATTCTCCATTCCATTTCCTTTCTGACCTTAGCCTCCTACACCGTTCTAATGAAACTCAATGCAAGCTTGAGAAACAGGACCTCATCTTTCAATTAAGCATTTTACAGCCTTCTGGACTCAATGTTGAATTTAACAATTTTAGATCATAACCTGTGCCCCCATTCTGCTATTCCTATTTACACCTCCTCTAGACCCATTTTTTCCAGATTGGGTCAAAAGTCATCGACCCGAAACATTAACCCTGTTTCTGTGTCTACAGATTCTGCCGGACCTGCTGAGTATTTCCAGCATTTTCTGTTTTTATTTCATTCCCGTCAGGTCCTGATATCATCTCACATCTGACCACCCTTTGTTCTATGTTTCTGTTTTGTCCTGATCCTATCTGCCTGTGCCCACCTGCCATTTATGTGTTCTCCTGGTTCTATTTCACTTCTGCCATGTTCTGGTCTAGTCTAACTTTGCCCTAATCTCCTTGCTGTGTTTTCTCTAAGCTTTGCACTGCCCTGTGTGCTCCCTCCCTTTCAGCTCTCAGCCTGCTCTAATACTCCTTTCTGTGTCTCCTCTAAGCCCTGAACTGCTCAGTTCTCTGCTTGCTCTAGCCCCAGAATTGTTCTGGCTGCTTTAGCTGATGTAGTGTGACATGGAGAAAAGTCCAACATTGAATCCCTGATCTTTGCTGAGTTGGCCGATCTCAATCAGAGCAACATTACAGTCAGGATAATTGGGGAGCTGAGGAGCAGTAAAATCACAAGTACTGCTCTGGTGTGTGACCTACTTCATCAGGATCTGGCTCGCTGCGATAGTCCCCATGGTCAAATGGCCTGTTTATGCTCACTGCTTCAACATTGGCAGCCGTGCCTTCAGTTATATAGGCCCTATGTTCTGGAATCCCCACCCCCTTTGCCTCTTTACCTCTCTCTCCTCCTTTAAGACACTCCTTCAAACATTGACAAAGCTTTTGCTTACCTGTTGGTTAAGTTTGCTTGAGAATGCTCCTGTGAAGCACCTTGGGGCGTTTTCTTCCATTAAAGGCACAATGTAAATGCATACTGTTCTTGTTGTTGCCTTGGTGCACACATGATGAATGCTGCTTGACTTAAAGCCCTGAAAGGCTGCCATCAGCCTTTGGCATCACGCCAAAGCATCAAACAGAGAGAAAGGAAACAAAGATCAGCAATCTGCAGGGAAAAACACAAATATCAAGTTAAACAGCGATTTATTACTGCACTGACGTTTTTCAAAAAATAATTTTTCCCCTTGGATATGTCTCTTTTCAGAATCATGAAATTTAACTTTTAAAAAAACCCTCTCCTGTCATTTCTTTCCATATATTCCACACACTCGACATTGCACGTTGTAAATATTTATCGGCCTATTCAGGTAGATGTGAGAGATCCCATCGCATTGTTCAAATTAAAGCAAGGGATTCTCCCAATGTCCCAACAGTCTTCCCTCAACCGGAATTACCAAAAATAAAATTATCCGCTCAATGTTCTCATCGCTGTATCCAGGATTTTGCTATCTTTCCAGGATCTTTCGGATGAGCCATTGAACCGAGGCCTGGTCTGCCCTCCCAGATGGATGCAGACTGGCTCATGGAACTATTTTGAATAAGAGCTTGGGAAAACTCCCAGATGTCCTTTCCAACATTACAAAAGAACAGATTAGCTGGTCAATTATCTCGCTGCGGATTGTGGAAGCTTGCTGTGCACAAATTGGCTGCCGCGTTTTCTACATTAGAACCAGGTCTACACTTCAAAAGGTGCATCGTTGGCTTTAACTGGTGCTTTGGGATGTCCTGAGATTGTAAAATGTAAATGCAAGTTTTTCTTTTCTGTGTTTGGACACATGACAGTGGTCACTCTGCTTCAGGAGAATTGACTGTATGTGAAGCATTTTGTGATAAGGGACAGAAATTTCCCAGCCCCGGGGCTGAACTTTCTTCTCCTGGCGGCAGGTGAAAAAAACGGCGGCCTGCACGTGTGGCGGCCCAACATAATACGCCGGTCGGGCCACCCCTCCTCCCCAATTACATGGAGGGAGCGGGCTCAGTGACACCAGCAACGGTGCTAGCTGCCTATGCGCCGGGCTGGCGCCCTTTTTAAAGGGCAGCCAGTGCCGCCAGTAGATTAAAATTTGTAAAGCCCTACCCTCCTCAATGCACCGCAAAATAAACTATCGCCCCTTCCTCCCCCAATAACAACTTAACAATTTAATAGCTGCTCTCTTCCCCCCACAAAACAATTACCTGCAAGACTTGACCTTTCCCTCCCCCAAACTGAGCAAATTGCAGAGGTCACCCCTTCCCCCCTCCACTTACACTTGTAATGCACATTTGACCCTGTAGCTCCCCCGACTACACTGAAAATCATAAGTACGCCACTTCCTCACCTTGGTGGCTCCAGCTTTCCCTGGATGGGAAAATGAAGGCGTGTGAATGCTGGCCACTGCTCGGAAGATCCCGGACAGCCGGAAAGATCGCTGACAATTATATTTAAATGTCTTCGTTTTCATAATTTACATATCCAAAGTCAGGTCCCATCGCCCAACTGGCCGGAGGGGGGGGGGGGGGTGTGGGGGGTTGGTGCGGGGGGCCACCAGGGAGCCTTGCCGCTGCCGGAACGATCGGGCCTGGTACTCCTGGCGTCGGACTCCGTGGTGGGCCGCTGCTGCTAGAATCTTCCGCCCCCAGCCCCCAGCCCCCAGCCCCCCGGCATAGATCCCAACATCGGTTCCTCAACCAAATCCAGCCCCTGGGGTGGCGGGCTTGGAGGCAGGGGGGCAGGAAAATAGCAGGGAACTGCGTTGGTGCAGCTCCTGACACATTCCCAGCGGCAAGCATGGGGATGGATCAGTTGCCCCCTGAATGGAGGTGGGCGACCAATTAGCATATTTAAGGCCTCAAGTAGGGGCAACTTAGAGAGCCCTCTGGCATTTTGCTGGTGGCAGACTAGCCCCTTGCCATATGCGGAGACCACCAGCACCATGGAGGCGGCCTCCCTGTGGGAGTCTGGGGCTGGCTAGCAGAGCCAGGGGCTCCATGCCCCAAAGAAAGGGCCATGGGCAGGGAATGCAGGTCCTGCGGCCCCAACGAGCCATCCAGAGGGGTTTCTCTTCTGATCCGAGAGACTTGCCTTCTTGGCCCCTCTGAATTTTTATCTTAAGCTTACTCCATGTTAAGATGGCCTCTCGGTCCCCATCTTGCCTCAGCAGCACTCACCTCTCCCGATAGAGATGCCCAAGTTTCAAAGCTGCCGTCCATAGAACCATAGAAAAGTTACAGCACAGAAAGAGGCCATTCAGCCCCTCATGCCCGTGCCAGCTGAAAAAAACTAGCCACCCATTCTAATCCCACCTTCTAGCCCTCTGATTGGACTGGTGCATCGAGAGCCCACCCACTGTCCTTAATTGGACGGCAAGCTCGGAGGTAGCCAATTAGGAGGCTGCCTCCAGGAATATTCCTGAGCCAGTCTTGCTGCCGGCATGTGTGGGTTCGGAACCTTCATTTGGTCTTGTGTTGGGGCCCCACGCCTTGGGAAAATTTCAGCCCAAGGTGTTACATTCTGCTACTTTCAACAATGTCATGATACCAGTAAGGAATTGGGCTAGCATTACAACACCGAGGCACCAATTCTCTAACCCATGCTGCTTTTGAGTGCGATCCACATGATAAAATCTGTGCTTTTAGCTAATTTCTCGCCACCAGATTAAGCTAACATGCCTTGGGATTGTTCTCTCCTTTCTGCCGGACCCCACAGCTGGCTGCCTGAAGGCCCCTTTGTCCTCTCAGATCTGCTGCTCAGAAATAACCCACAAAGTTATGTTGCATATAATGCTTGTGATTGTAAGTTTAGTAACGTATTGAACCAGATGTCCTTTCATCTCTTTAAGCTGAACTTCCTATTTGAACAGTAAGGTAATGGTTTCTCAGAAGCGGGAAGGGAATTACAAATGAAATACAAATGAAGTAGGGAGCCATATCGATGTAGGACCACAAATGACTCCTGATGCTGCCCCTTTAATGATTGTTCTTCTTGTCAGCCAACTCCGGGTCATGCTGGGAGCTCCGTCTCACTGCCATGCATCTATGTTCAGATATTTGCACCAGGGATCATTAGATATTGACATTCTCTAATTAGGTTTCTGTGAAGAGTCGTGAGACATTGAAGATATTGGCGATGGTTGTTTTTGTTGATGATGCTGACAAAGAGGAGGTTAGTTATCAGAAGGAGGAACTCCTGCTGTTTTGTTTTCCTCTCCTGTCCTCTCCTCTTCTTCTCCCCTCTGCTCTCCTCTCTTCTCTTCCCCTCCCCTATTCCCTCCTTCTCTCCACCCCCCCCGACATGTCAAATCTCTTCCTGCACCTTTTCCTCGCCTCCTTCCATCCCTTCTCCACCTCCCCTCCCCTACCTTCTGCTTTCCTCTCCTCCCCTCCTGACCCCTCTCCTTTTCTCCCCTCTCCATTTATTTGCCTCCCCTTTCCTCTCCAACCCTCCCCTGACCTCCTCGTTCCTGCCCCTTCTCTCTTCTCAGCTCCTCTCCTCAACTTCCCTCGCTCCCTACACTCCTCTCTGCTCCCCTCCTCCTCCTGTTTCCTCCCTTTCTCCTCCCCTCCCTTCCCCTTTCCTCCTCCCCTCCCCTCTCCTTCCTCATCTCCACTCTTCTTCACTTCCCCTCCTCCTCCCTCCCCTCTTCTCCTCTCTCCTCCCCTACTAACCCTTCCCCTCTCCTCTGTCTCCTTTCTTTCCTCCCCTGCCCACCCTCCTCTCTCCTCCCCTCCCATCTCCTCCCCCTCTCCCTTTTCTTCCGTCCCAACCCTTGTCCCTCCTCTCTTTTTCTCTCCGCCTTGTCTTCACTTCCCTCCTCGAGTCTGTTTTCCTCCCCTTTCCTCTCTCCTCCTCTCCAGTCAAGGGACTTGGTTGACATCCTTCCATCTATGAAAGATGATGGACACGCAGCAAACAATCCATTCAGATGGGGTGTCCTCTCTTGGTGCACCTTTGCTGATGGCTGTGAAGGCCAATCCTTGAGAGGCCGGTTCTGCTACAAGTGCCGCACGTGAAGCTGCCAAGTGACATTGAGTTGTTGTTTCTGACGTTGGCATACAGAAGGTCCTTGGCTATGCGACCATCTTCTATCCTGTGGATGTGTCCGATCCACCGAAGCCGCCTCTGTTTGATTAGTGCCAATACGCTTGGGAGTTCTGCATTTGAGAGGACTGTTGCTTTTGTGGTTTTGTCCTGACAGAATATACCCATAATGCACCGCAGACTGGAAGATTATTGAGCTTCTTTTCCTGGTAACTGTAAGTTGCCCATGTTTCACAGCCATACAGCAAGGTGATGAGAATGCAGGCATTATAAACTTTATAAACCATCAGTTTGGTCCTACGGGTCAACTTGGTGTTATCCCATGCGTGTTTCGCAAGTCAGCCAAAGGTGGTAGCAGCTTTCCCTAAGCATGTATCGAGCTCTGCATCAAGGGACAGATTGTCTGTCACCGTGAACCCAAGGTAGCAGAATTTGCTAACCACTTCCAGTGGGGTGTTATTTAGTGTAATCGGGGCGGAGATGCAACACCTTGTCCCATGACCACAGTTTTCTTTATGCTTATAGTCAAGGAGAACAAGTTACAGGCACTGGAGAGACAGCCCATGAGTCTTTGTAGCTGAGTTTCTGTGTGAGCGACTAGCACAGCATCATCAATGTAGAGGAGTTCTCTAATCAGGTGCAACACTGTTTTTGTCTTTGCTTTCAGCCTTGATAGATTGTAGAGATGGTGGTGTAGTGGTAATATCACTGGATTATTAAACCAGAGGCCCAGGCTAATGTCCTGGGCACATGGCTTCAATCCCAACATGGCAGCTGATGGAATTTAAATTCAATTAACTAGTTTAAAAAATCTGGAATTGAAATGTAGTCTCAGTAAAGGTGCCATGAAACTATCATCAATTGTCGTAAAAACCCATCTGGTTCACTAATGCCCTTTAGGGAAGGAAACCTGCTGTCGTTACCTGGTCTGGCCTACATGTGACTCCAGACCCACAGCAATGTGGTTAACTCTTAAATGCCCTCAGAAATGGCCAAGCAAGCCATTCAGTTGTCTAGTGCAATTAGGGATTGCCCTAATGCTAGCCTTGCCAGTGTTGCCGACATCCCATGAAAGAATTTTTAAAAATGCCCTAATGTGCAAGTAGATTCCTTCCTTATCCACAGGGAAGGCAAAGGTCAGCAGCATGGAGAAGAAGATGCCAAACACTTGGCTAGGACACAACCCTGTTTCACACCATTCTTCACTCTGAAACTGTCAGGAGTGGAGCCATAGTGCAGCGCATGTTGCTATGGAAGTGGATGAGACTGAGGAGCTTTGGTGGACAGCAAATGTTTCCCCAAATTTTTCAGCCAAGGGACGCAGAGCCATATTTTAGCACCCCCATCAACGTTCCGACTGATCTTTCTGAGAGAAGCAGTAAAGTGCAATATGAATACAAGTCATGTTTCCCGTTTTGGCTCCTCAAACTTAATGCCCTTTTAATCATTACTCTCTGTCTTGCCTCTTCTGTTTTTACTCCTCAAACATTGCTGAGTCTCTGCAGTATAGGCCTTGGCCTTTCTCCAGGAGTTCCTCAATAATAGAATCGGGGTGGGGGGAGGATTTCAAAATGGTGGATGCGCCAAGTGGGACGGCGCAGACTCAGACAGAGGAGAAACCCAACACCTAAAGCTTACAGAATTTAAAAGAACAAAAGAACTTGATGTGGGCTGGGAGAGAGGGGGCGGGGGGTGTGCGCGGTGTGGGGGTTGCAGGGGATGGTTGATAAAAGGCTACAGGAGCTGAATCAATCAGCCTGAGGAAGAAAAGAAAAAACATAAAAGGACTAATAAACACATTGCAATGCTGTGCAGGACAGCAACACTCCAGGTGGGCATCATGTCAGTGATGCTGAGCTGGGTAATAAACAGTATGGGGCACAATTAGAGCAGTAATAAGTAGATTCTAATGAGACAGAACTGAAAAATGAAAGTTTGTGTTAATGGGAAAGCTTTGTGACAAGAGCAGTTATCATCATTCATGCTAATTGTATTCCTAGTATTTTGCCACTTCAACATGTTGAGAGTGGAAGCACTTGGAGATGTCTGCAATAGAGTTGCTTTCCAATAGCAATATTCCACCCTGTGTTGTGTTGACAATTCTGCCTGTCACTGTCAGCAATGACATTCAGCACCCATCACCCTCCCACTGCCTCTGATTTGTCACGCTGCAGGTTCTCCAATTAAATATTGGGACGAACCAAGCCATTGCCTTCAGTCCCTGACACAAATTCTGTTTCCTAGTCACCCATTTCATCCCACTCTCCGGCCACTGCCATAAGCTGAACCAGGCTGTCACAATCTTAACTTACTCTGAGCGGAGCTTCTGACCCCATGACCTCTCCATCACCAAGACTGCCTACCTACACCTCCGTAACATGACTCGTCACCGCCCCTGCCTCAGATCATCTGTTGCTGAAACCTTCATCCCTGCCTTTCTCCTGGATAGCCTCCCACCCTATAAACTCTATTAACTGGAGCTTATTATAAAAATCTGCTGCCCATATCCAAACTCGCACCAAATTCCATTCACCTATCTTGCTGACCTAAATTGCCTTGTGGTCCGGCAATATCTCTCTTGTAAAATTTTCATCCTCCTGTTCAAACCCCTCCATGGCCTCGACCCTCCCTATCTCTGTAATCTCCTCCAGCCCCACAACCCTCCCAGATATCTGTACTCCTCTAATTCTAACCTCTTGAGCATCCCCGATTTTTAATGGCTCCGCTATCGATGGCCATGCTTTCAGCTGCCTCGGTCCTAAGCTTTAGAATTTCCTCCATAAGTCTCTCCACCTCTCTTCCTTTCTCTCCTCTTTTAAGATGCTCCATAAAACCTGCTCTTCGTATAAGCTTTTGGTCAGCTGTCCTAATATCATTTTATGTGGTTTCGTGTCAATATTTGTCTGATAATGCTTGTAGCCTTGAAAGATTTTACTACATTTAAAGTGCTATTTAAATGCATTGTTGCTCTTATTGTTTCCCTCTAATTTCTTCCCGCTTCCTTTTCCTCATTCATTATTGTGATGTGGGCAGCACTGGCAAAGCAGTATTTATCACCCATCCCTAGCTGCCTTGAGGACTTGAAGAGTCATCCATACAGTGTGGACTGGCGTCACACGTAGGGTAGATCGGACAGGAGTAGGTGGTCACTCCTTGAAGGATATTAATGTTGCACTGGGTTTATACAACAATTCAATGGCTTTAATCGCCATTTTTTGGTGCGAGCATATAAATTATTATTAAATTAAAGCCACTTGTCTGCAGTAACTTTGTTTCTGCAGGATCTTCCACAGTTCCTCACACAGTGGCCCCTGGGCCTCCCCACTCGTACATGCACCGCATTGCAGTTACAGTGGATCCTCACTCCAATTGCCACCACACCAACAACAACCAAACTTGCATTATATAGCGCCTTTAATGTAGCAAACAAACCCAAGGTGAAAGGTCACAGAACTGAAACGTTAACTCTGCTTCTCTCTGCACAGATGCTGCCAGACCTGCTGAGTATTTCCAGCATTTTCTGTTCTTAACCCAAGGTGCTTCACAGGAGCGTTATCAAACAAAGTTTGACCACCAAACCACATAAAAGACTGGTCATTGAAAATGTCGCATGGCCCATTTTCAGAGCGACTGTTTGATCAAGATGACCAGCACATATTGCTCAGCTGTGCTGTTGCAATAAGAGACCTAAGCAAGGGGACGTGGGGAGAGAACACTTCCAAAGAAATTTGATGCACTACCCGGGTTGGAAAGTTGAATAAATTGGCCAAAGGTTCTTGGTCCTGTGTACCAGCTAGTGACCACTCCCCATCTCCCCACCTCCACAAGTAGATACCAGGCAAAGACAGATTCTGATGGACCAATCTGCCACTGCTCACTGCTTCAGATCCCACCTGCAGATGGGCTCCCAGCATCAGACATTAGACTTCTGTCAAAGCATCCAGAGCCCTAACTCAATCATAGGTCGTGGCTTTATAAAAGCACTGGAGAAGGATGCAACTTGAAATAAGTGTTGAATTTCTTTTTAAATGCCTTTTGCTTTAAGAGATTAATAGCTGATTTACAGGGATGATATCAGAACTGAGAGGTTATACTATCAGGAAAGATTGTACAGGCGAGGAACCTTTTTTCTAGAAAAGAGAGAGCTCAGGCATATCCTAATAGAGGTCTTTAAAATTCTGAAGATGTTTGATAGTGTAGACACGGAGAAGATATCCGGCTGAATTTTCATGGCCCATGTGGTGGCAGGCTTGGAGGAGGTGGCAAGGGCCGGGAAAATTGTTGGGAGCTGCATCAGGGTGGCTCCCCAACACGTTCCCACTGCCGGGGAACTTTCCCAGGGGTGGGCTGGGAACAGGATCGTGGCCCACTCCATGGAGGCTGGCAGCCAATTAAGATGATTAAAGCTTCAATTAATGTGATTTTGCAGCTTTTCTGGCATTTTGTCACTAGCGGAGCGCCCCCCCCCCCCCCCCACCCCCATTACGTGCAGAGGTCGCTGGCTCCATACTCCAATGACAAGGCCACAGGCAGGAAGAGCCGCACCAGATACCCAAGAAATTACTCTGGAGGGGTTTTGCCTCCGATCTGAGGGCCTAGCGGCTTCAGGATCCTTTAATCATTATCTTCTCTGGAGGCAAGCAAGGGCATCTCCATGTTGAGGCGACCTTGCTGTTCCCGACCTGCCTCAATGGAGCCCATCTCTTCTGGTGGGGCTGCCAATGCTCCAGAGCTGCTGGGCCTCTGATTGGGCCTGCAGCATTGGGAGCCTGCCCAATGTTCATAATAGGATGGAGAGCTTGAAGGCGACCAATTAGGCTGACACCTCCCAGAGGATTGCTGATCTGGCCTCGTTGCCAGCAAGCGTTGCCTCAGGACCCCATTTGGACACAACATCAGGGTTTCAAAGCCTGTGGTAAATTTCTACCTGGTGTTTTCACTTGTGGTAGAGGCCAAAACTAGATGTCATAAATATTAGTCACTAACAATAAATTCAACAGGGAATTCAGGAGAAACATTTTTTTTATTCACTTGTGATATGTAGGCATCGCTGGCTAGGCCAGAATTTATTGTCCATCCCTAATTACCCTTGAGAAGGTGGTGGTAAGCTGCCTTCTTGAACTGCTGCAGTCCTTGTGGTGTAGGTACACCCACAGTGCTGTTAGGGAGGGAGTTCCAGGATTTTGACCTTGCGACAGTAAAGGAACGGCGATATAGTTCCAAGTCAGGATGGTGTGTGACTTGGGGGGGGATCTTGCACCTGCTGCCCTTGTCCTTCTAGTTGGCAGAGGTCACGGATTTGGAAGGCGCTGTCTAAAGAACCTTGGCAAGTTGTTGCAGTGCATCTTGTAGATGGTACACACTGCTGCCATTGTGCACTGGTGGTGAAGGGACTGAATGTTGAGAGTTGTGGATGGGGTGCCAATTAAACCTAAAGAGTCGTGAGAATGAGAATTCACTACCACATGGAATGGTTGAGGTGAATAGAGCAAATGCCTTTAAGAGGAAGCCAGATAAACACATGATGGAGAAAGGAACAGAAAGAGAAGCTGATAGGGTTAGATAAAGCAATGTCGGAGCAGGCTTGTAAAGAATACAAAACACCAGCATTGACCAGCTGGAGTGAATGTTTCTGTGCTCTACATTCTCTGTAATTGTTGCAATAACCTGTTGGAAGGTAAGCAGAAATAATCGGTAACAGGAAACACACAGTGCTGATCTTTATGTAGAAACGTCATTGCTTCAAGAAAACACATCGATGCCCTGCAAAAACTGGGGTGGTGGAGATTGGGGGAAGTCAAATGACAGTTCCAAGAAAAAGAGGGAGAATGCGGCTATGAAAATAACTCATCTTCTCGCCGTGGAAAGTTGCAAAAGTTGATCTGTCCTCACAGCAGTTTAGAAACCTGCAATCTTGTGCCTGCATCAATAAATTTAAAAGCCGACTGCACTGCTGGAGGAAGCATGTTAGAGGAGCTCATCGAAAGTGTGTGCATGTGTGATAAGTGCGGGCTGGAATACATTAGACACCTAGCGTGAATGTAAACGGATATATATATGGAGTGATTTGAGAACCAATTTAAAAGCGGTTACGGACCAGCTTGTTAACAGATTGTAGGGCCCTCGTTATTGGATGTTTAGCGTGTCACTGCGATTGCAAGTCTTATTCGACCATGTCAGATGTTGCAGGCATAATGCCTGGCTAATCACCGATTCAACCAAATCAGTCTAATTCATCAGAGTTTTGATTGCAAGGCTTCACGTCTCAGCACCCACACTCTCTTGAGCTGCTACTTTACTTCAGTGAGTTATGTACTGGTAACAATTGATTAGTACAGTCGATGCTTCGCTTTGTCTGTCCGTACTATCTCTCTGTGGCATTAAGGCTGAGCAATACTCCATTGGTATAGAGTTGGCTGCTTCATCTCTGGGTACTGCTGGGGTGTACAATACAATGCACTCCTTCTTCGGGACAAAAGCTACCCACTGTTCCCTTGGTAACAGGATCCAAGAGCGCTGTGCCACCTACACCGCCAGGTTGCATGTTTTTTTTAATGTCACGCCTACCTGGGGGTGCTTTAAATATCAAGTCTTCCGAGAACACACATATTGCGGAGCAGCAGCAGGGAAGCAAAAATTACAGAGCAGCACCCTGAAGCAATGTTCCAGGAGTTTGTTGTGATTTTATTAACTTGCTTTTGCTTTAGATTTGTTACTTTAGTGGCAATATTATGGTTTAAAGTAGTTCTTCCCTCTCCACTTTTAAAGTGATCAAAGGAATGTCTGGAGAATTTTTCCACTCAAAAGCCACTTTGCACGTACCAGTGTCAGGCCTCAGGGGCAGTACAGCGAAGAACCACAAGGATTGAATTACGAACGCACAGGACAGGACGGACAGGAAAAAATCAGCTGGTCTATCAACTCTACGCACATGATGGACAGGGCATCATAACTAAACACTCTCTGCCTCCTTCCTCCTAACAGCCAATAGAAGGGAAGTAAAGAATTATAAGGGAACATTGATGGCCGTGCCTTCAGCTGCAGGCCTTAAGCTCTGAAACACCCTCCCTAAACCGCTCAGGAAGTTGCAGGAAGTGTGAGTCTCTCTCGGTCAATGACCTTGAATTGGGCAAATGCCATCCTTATCCATATTTATCTTGAGATATTTGTAAATTATTCATTTTGCCAACTAACAAGAGTACCAGGGTGGGGATTTGTTATATACACAATACCATATCTTTCCATATTATTTGTCCCAAAAGTTCCCACCTAATATACAGTGATTATCCCTGTTTGGCAAAACAAATACCCTCCAGTACCACATCCAAGTGCCACATTGCTCATTTGTGAGCTTTGACAGTAAATATTGACAGGTCATTCAATGCAGGGAGTATCACCGCTGACTCTCATCCTGTCCTCACACAACATTTTCAGCTGGGGTCTCCGGACCATGTTGAGAACCATTGCTAATTTTCCACCCCCTAGCTCATTTAGGAACATAGGAACAGGAGTAGGCCATTCAGCCCATCGAGCCTGCTCGGCCATTCGATACAATCATGGCTGATCATCCACTTCAATGCCTTTTTCCCACATTGTCCCTATATCTCTTTATGCCATTGGTATTTATAATATCTGGTCTGCAATCAAAAGTTGAGAAACTTGACACAGACTGGGGGGTGGTGGGTGGGGGATATTTGAGCCTTCACTCTTAGACTTTTCTTACTTGCGAAGCTCAGTTACTCAATAAATGAACTCACAGCTGAAGAATATCTATTCCCATGTGTGCTCACTGTACAGCTCTGCCCAGCTTTGCAGCATTTACTTTGTGGGTCAAAAAGAAGAGAACTTTCATTTCTATAGTGCCTTACATGACCTCAGGATGTCCAAAAGCACTTCACAGCCAAAGAAGTGCTTTTGAAATGTTGTTGCAACAAATGACATGCAGCAGCAAACATGTGCACAGCAAGATCCCACAAGCAGCTGTGAGTTAGATCACCAGATAATCTGTTTTTTAGCGATGTTAGTTGAGGGATCAATATTAGTCAGGCCAGAACTCCCCTGTTCTTCTTAAAATTTGTGTCATGGGATCCTTTCTGTTAACCTGGGAAGGAAGACAGGACCACAGTTTAGCATCTCATCTGAAAGGTGGCACCTCCAACAGTGCAGCACTTCCTCAGCGCTGCACTGGAGCATCAGCCTGGATTATGTGCTCAGGCTTCTGAAGTGGAACCAGAATCCACAACCTTCAGACTCAGAGGCAATGAATTATGCTTAAGTGTTGTGCTTTAAAATCTCCATGAATGTAAGTACTGGGCTATTTTAACTTTCAGGCATTATTTACATCCAGCTGCCTGCTGAAATAGGTTTAGTTGGGCACCTTATCCACAGTCACAAAACAGCGTTATTAAAATTGCCAAAATGACCCATTCCTTTGCAACTACCCCCCACCCCCCCCCCCCCCCCCCCCCCCCCACCCTCCACCGCCTGGTCTTTGGCAGGCAAACAGGAGGGAAGTGCAATTCCCCCTTCAGAGTTAATTGACCTATCTCAGCCTGATCAGTAGGGATGATTCAATTCTTTTTGAGATTCGCAGGACAAAATACTTAGAGACCCACATACCAAAGGGAGAGTGGAGGTAACCAGTTTTATTGACAGACCTATGGGTGAATCCTTGGCTGGGGAAGGAATCGGGGGAGAGGAACAGCCCTCCCTGAACACAGGGAGAAAAAAAAACGACAGTTCAGTTAACTCTAGGAGGTAGCCAGGTCTACCAAACTAAAAGTCACTCATCTTAAGCTAAGAGTCTCACTACAGAGTTTTTAGTTTGCCTACCAAAAGATTGTGAAAGGTACAGGGGTTTAAATTGGGCTGAATAGCACCCAATTTTGTGACTTCTACGTGACCTCTTAAGATAACAAAATACCCGAGTGGGAACCGTGCCTATGCTTCCAACCAGATGTGCATTGCCCATTATATTGGGCAGGAACACACAAGGCATCCTTTACCCACTTCTGAAGCAGGAGGTAGGCCAATAACACATGCTTTGCTGTGATTTTGGTCTTCCCCAGTGCTAATCCTGTGTAACATCTAAGTCAGATTCAAAATTTGTAACAGATGCATAGATTGCCATGCTCTTATAGATTGCCTGGAGCTGGTCAATGGATGAACTGAATACCCACAAAATCGAGGCAATACTTGGTATCAAGAGATTGGAAGAAGGTGGATGATGGACAGGATCTATGTGGATTCCTATCTCTTGGTGGAGAAGGAGGAGAAGGTTTGTGGAGAGACTCTCCTGATCTCAATTAAAGGAAGATATATCCATTTCAAAAGGGGAAGAATATTGAAGAAGACAATAATGAAGAAGGTCAGCCTATGTATGAATCCAATATCTTCATGAATACATTGTTGAATTTAATGGCTATTACCTTTAAGCTAAGCTGACAGCACAAATCATTGTTAAAGATTAGGGACTTTACAGCTTCAAATGATCCCAATGAATAATTATAGGAAGACATTGATAAAGGAGTGTTGTGGCAATAATGAAGCAGAATGTACCATAAAAGGCCAGTACACTCCAGTGACCTCTGTAAACAGGAATAAGATAGCAGCTTAATGAACTGGAATAGTTATACACAGCTGATCAATATTTTCATCTTTAAAATAAATGCTACCAATATCTAACTCTAATGTACTAAGATTCTCCAATTGAACAGTTTATGCTGTAAAGATCTAGCTCTACTTCAACTTCAACTTACACTTAGTCTTAGAATTCGAAAGTCTTAGACTTTCTCTGATACACTGGCATCCATAGAGATTTGATTTAGATGTTCAAAATCATGAGGGATCTGAACAGAGTAGATAGAGAGAAACTGTTCCCATTGGCGGAAGGGTGGAGAACCAGAGTACACTGATTTAAGGTGAATGGCAAAAGAAACAATGGTGACATGAGGAAAAGCTTTTTTTATTCAATGAGTGCTTAGGATCTGGAATGCACTGCCTGAGAGTGTGGTGGAAGCAGATTCCCTTGTGGCTTTCAAAAGAGAATTGGAAGAGAAAAAAATTGCAGGGCTATGGGGAAAGGGTAGGGGAGTGAGACAGGCTAAATTGCACTTGCAGAGAGCGAGCACTGGCATGGCAGGCTGAACAGAGAACAAAGAACAATAAAGAACAGTACAGCACAGGAACAGGCCATTCGGCCCTCCAAGCCTGCGCCGATCTTGATGCCTGCCTAAACTAACACCTTCTGTATTTCCGGGGCCCATATCCCTCTATTCCCTTCCTATTCATATATTTGTCAAGATGTCTCTTAAACGTCACTATCGTATCTGCTTCCACCACCTCCCCTGGCAGCAAGTTCCAGGCACTCACCACCCTCTGTGTAAAAACTTGCCTCGCACATCCCCTCTAAACTTTGCCCCTCGCAGCTTAAACCTTTGTCCCCTAGTAACTGACTCTTACACCCTGGGAAAAAGCTTGTGACTATCCACTCTGTCCATGCCGCTCATAACTCCTTCTGTGGTCTAACCATTCGATGATTCTATGTTGGGAGTCTTTTATAATACTTTGTATCTGATGTCACAGTCTTATTTCTTGCTGGCTTAGAAGCACTGAATTTTTCAGTTGGTATGTTTAACATGCAGTCTGTTAGTCTTATGCAGAGCAGGAAGCTCGATGGATTGAAGACTTGTCAGTGGTGAATTAGGCTGCCTTGTTAAAAACATATGAAAACAAAACTAGGAAAAGACCAGATGGTCTACTGAGCATTTGCTAGATTGTTGTGGTATAACTTTTTCTAAACACTGTCACCCCATCCATTACTCTCCTAATCACTGGTCACTCTGTCCTGGGAAAGGCAAAAAAACAGAGGAAAAACCTGAGGCCACTACATAGGTACAGGAATAGGCCATTCTGCCCCCTGAACCTGTTACAGCTTTCATTGAGATCATAGCTGAATTATATCCTAAATCTATCTATCCACCAGTGGACCTCAGTACCCCTTGAGAGGCGGGGAGATGAGGAGAGGAGAGGAGCCAAGAAGAGGGGAGTGGAGACGAGAGGACAGTTAAGGAGGACAGAGTAGAGGAAAGGAAACAAGAAGAGGGGAGAGGAGGGGAGAGGAGAGAGTGAAGGCAAGAGGAGGGGAGAGGAGAGGAGAGGAGAAGAGGAAAGAAGAGAGGAGACGAGAAGAGGGGAAGAGGAGGAGAGAGAAGGGGAAAGGGGAGAGGAGGACTGAGGAGAGAGTGAAGGGGAGAGAAGAGGAGAGGAGAGAGGAGCAGAGGGAAGAGAAAAGGAGGAGAGAGAAGGGAAGGGGAGAGGAAAGGAGGAGAGAGGAGGGGTGGAGAGGAGAGAGAAGGGAAGAGGAGAGGAGGGGAGAGGAGATGTGAAGAAAGGAGAAATGAGGAGTTGAGGGGAGGAGGGGAGTGGAGTGAGGAGAGGAGTGAGGAGAGGAGAGGAGAGAAGAGAGGAGATGTGAGGAGAGGAGCAGTGAGGAGTGGAGGGGAGAGGAGTGAGGACAGTAGAGAAGAGAGGAGAGGAGAGATGATGCGAGACGAGAGGTGAGGGGTGGAGGGGAAGAGGGAAGAGGAGAGCAGAGGAGGGGAGGAGGGGAGAAGAGAGGAAGAGAGAGGAGAGGAAAGGAGGAGAGAGGAGAGGAGAGGAGAGAACAGCAAAGAGGGGAGGAGAGATGAGATGAAGGGAGCAGAAATAATTTTTACAATGAATGGAGGGACGTTTTAGATGTCAGCAACTCAAAGATCTGATTTTTATTGTAGTCTATCCTTTGGTGATTCTCTTCCAAATACTGAGGTAATTTAGGAAGGCCAGGAGCACTGAAAATATTGCATAGTTCTGAAAAACTGAAATCCCACTTCCCTTCTGGTTTTGGTAAGTGGGGCCTGAAAAAATTCTAAGCATCCCAGTGACATCCACATCCTGCAGCTGTGGTTGTACATCAGAATGGGACAGGGAGGGTCAGAGAGTTTAACAAAAATTGTACATCAGCAAATAAGGTAAATAAATAAGGCAGGGAACAGAGGTAAAAAAATGAAATTAAAATTCCTTTATCTGAATGCATGAAGCATATATAAGATAGATGAACGAGTGGCACGAATAGAGGTAAATGATCTAGATCTATTTGCCATTACCAAGACATGGTTACTACGAGATCAAGGTTGGGAAATGAATATTCTAGGGTACACAATATTTCAGACAGATAGACAGAATGGCAAAGGGGGAGGGGTAACCATGATAGTAAAGGATGGCATAAGAAGATTAATAAGAAGGGACCTGGCCTCAGATGATCATGAAGTAGAATCAGTTCTGGTGGAAATTAGGAATACCAGGAGTCAGAAAATACTGGGTGGGAGTAATTTACAGGCCCCTTAACAGTAGTTATATTATTGGAGAGAACATTAAATGGGAAATTATTGGTAATGAATTAATTGTGGGGGACTTTAGTCTGCATATAAACTGGGATAATCAAATTTGCAACAGTGGTCGAGAAGATGACTTTGTAGAATGCTTTTGTGACAGTTTCTTGGAGCAATACGTTGTAGAACCGACTAGGGATAAAGCTATCTTAGATCTTGTATTGTGTAATGAAGCAGGGTTAATAAGCAATGTCATAGTAAAAGATCCACTGGGAAATAGTGATCATAATACCATTGATAATACATGTTAAGTTTGAAAGTTATACAGTTCAATCACAAACAAGAATCTTAAACATAAACACAGCCAATTACGAAGGTATGGGGGAGAACTGGCTAAGGTTAATTGGATAAATAAACTGGAAGGTATGGCAGTAAATGAACAGTGGGAAACATTTAAAGAAGCAATTCAAGGGTTCAACAAAAGTACATTCTTGAGAATTGCTGCACTCATCAGGCCAATACACAAGAATAACCAATGTAAGGGAAAAGAACAACTTATATCGCATGAGGAGAGTGCTGATTGGTTGGCAAGTGAATTGTAGAGGCATTGCCATGGAGAATGCACCAATTTACGGTGACTGACAGTTAACTGCCAAGCTTTGTTTGAAATTTAAACCAGGCAGCTTGACTCTGATTGGTCAAGGCATTGCCCTGAGGAATGAACCAGCGAATGGCTGTCACTTATTTCGTTCAGCTGAGACAGGCATAATGTGTGTACATGTTCTTTCTGTCTACAAAGAACAGGGTCCTGTGTATTAATATATGTAGCTTCCAGTACACGCAAATGTGCCACACTGCGAACCCTACTGATAATCTTAAATTGGTTGTCAGTGTAATTCTTAGCACACTGCGGATTATTTAGCAAAAGTTGTCCAATTGCAGCATCACACCTGATGTTGGACATTGTGTTTTGGGTTTTGCAAGCACGGGCTGGTTGGGTACGGCCTGTACCTTGCCCATTGCGAACAGCAGAAGAGACATGTTGTTTGATACGATCCGTCAGTCTTTGGGACGTACGGCCTATATACCGAGCATCACACTGGCATTGAAATTCATATATCACATTACTCATTTGTGTGATAGGCATCCCGTTAGTGGTGAACACCACACATGTTGTTACTGCATTACTATGCTAGCTTAAATAGCTAGCTTCATCTGCTGCTCAAATTTTTGGGATACTTTACCCTTTCAGGGTAATTTGAGGTAGACTGGGCACTTTTCAGGGCTGAAAATGACGGCCTTAGGCGAGAAATGATCTGATCAAGGTAGCCATTGTCCTGCAGGATGTCTTTGATTCGCCCAATTTCAGCATCAAGCTTGCATGGTGAGCAAATGACACGGGCCCTATTTACAAGGTTGCCAATAAGATCAATCTTACAGCGTGTGGAACTGAAGAATCTAATTGCATGTATTGACCAGTGAAGGTAGGTTTGTGGTAGACCATGGTAGAGAACCCCTTAATCCGTTATCAGCCACATCAGTGCAAAAGACAAGGCTGAAGCATATGCATCCATCTTCAGCCTTGTCTTTTGCACTCTTCTTCAAGTCTCCAGCGTCACAGATGCCAGTCTTCAGCCAATCTGATTCACTCCAGGTGATAGCAAGAAACGGCTGAATGCACTGGATACTGCAAAGGCTATGGGCCCTGACAACATTCCGGCAATCGTACTGAAGACTTGTGCTGCAGAACTAGTCACACCCCTAGCCAAGCTGTTCCAGTACAGCTGCAACACTGGCATCTACTCGGAAATGTGGAAAATTGCCCAAGTATGTCCTCTACGCAAAAAAAAGGACTATTCCTACTTGGCCAATTACCGCCCTATCAGTCTACTCTCGATCATTAGCAAAGTGATGAAAAGAGTTGTTGACAGAGCTATCAAGCGGCACTTTCTCAGTTATAACCTTCTCACTGATGCTCAGTTTGGGTTCTGCCAGTGTCACTCAGCTCCTGACCTCATTACAACCTTTGTCCAAACATGGACAAAAGAGCTGAACTCCAGAAGTGAGGTGACAGTGACTGCCCTTGACATCAAGGCAGAGTATGGCATCAAGGAGCCTGAGCAAAACTGAAGTCAATGGGAATCAGGAGAAAACTCTCCGCTGGTTGGAGTCATACCGAGCACAAAGAAAGATGGTTGTGGTTGTTTGAGGTCAATCATCTCAGTCCAACTTATCACTGTCGGAGTTCCTCAGGGTAATGTCCTAGGCCCAACCATCTTCATCTGTTTCATCAATGACTTTTCCTCTATCATAAGGTCAGAAGTGTGGATGCTTACTGATGATCCGTTCAATTCATGACTCCTCAGATACTGAAGCAGCCTGTGTCCAGATGCAGCAAGACCTGGATAACATTCGGACTTGGGCTGATAAGTGGCAAGCAACATACAAGTGCCTGGCAATGACCATCTCAAACAAGAGAGAAGATAACCTCTTGACATTCAATGGCATTACCATTGCTAAATCCCCCACTATCAACATCCTGGGGGTTACCATTGACCAGAAACTGAACTAGGACCAGCCACATAAATACTGTGGCTACAAGAGCAGGTCAGAGGCTAGAAATTCTGCAGTGAGTAACTCACCTTCTGAGTCCCCAATGCTTGTCCACCATCTACAACGAACAAGTCAGGAGTATGATGGAATATTCTCCACTTGCCTGGATGGGTGCAGCTCGAACAACACTCAATTAGTTTGACATCATCCAGGATAAATCCCGTTTGATTGGAACTCCATCCACCACCTTCAACATTCACTCCCTCTCTCACCCACGCACAGTGGCAGCAGTGTGTACCATCATCCCACATCCCATGAATGAATAAATAAAAAAATAAATCTACAAGATGCATTGCAGAAACTTGCCAAGGCCCTATCCAAACCTTTGATCTCTACGACCTAGAAGGCCAAGGGCAGTGGATGCATGGAAGCACCACCACCTGCAAGTTCCCCTCCAAACTTCACATCATCCTGACTTGGAATTATATCACCGTTCCTTCACTGTCACTGGCTCAGAATCCTGGACCTCCCTACCTAGCACTGTGAATGTACCTATACCCCACAGACTGCTGCAGTTCAAGAAGACAGCTTACCACCACCTTCTCAAGGGCAATTAGTGATGGGTAATAAATGCAGGCCTAGCCAGCGACCCCACATCCTATGAATGAATGAAACAAAAAGTCTTGAACTTGCTGAGGTATTGTAGAGTTCTAGTGGTTAAAACCCAGCCCAAAGTTGGTGGTGTGAATTTGGTTTACCTTCACAGATTAGAGTTGGATTTTATGGGCCCTTGTGAGGTGAGGTCAGAGGCGAGGGGGGCCATAGAATCACGAAGGGTTGGCCGAGGGGCGGTGGGGGGCAGAGAGTCTGTCGCTATATGATCTTGCCAGGGGCTATGACAGCCTTCGCACCCAGAGACAAATTGAGGCCCTTAAGTGACTTATTAATCGCCACTTAAAAGCCTCTTACTACTGCCGCTGGGATCTGACTAGCGGCGGGGGGTGCCTCCATCTAAACAAGGCACACTCCCTGCGGGATTGTGGCAGGGTCCATCCTCTGTGGGCAATCTGTGACCCACGGAGGCCCCGGCTGTGAAACAATACACCTCACAGGACCTCCTCTCCCCTGGGCTTTACGACTTCAGCCTAACCCCCCTCGCCTCGGCCTTCCGGACTGCCCCTTGTGACCCTGCCTCATTCACCTTGGGTCCGGGCTCCAGCATTGGGCCTGAGTCCAAGTCCTCTGCAATACCAGCAGTGACCACCGCTCCTGGTGGTGCTGCAAATACTATTGAGCTCTTGGAGGTGGGATCCATAACTTTAAAGGGACGGGGACCCTGCGCGGAACACTTAGACAAAAAAACAATGGAGGATTGCTCCGGGGGGGCACAAAAAGACCGAGGCAGGGTTCCTCTGGAAGTCCCACCTCTTACAAAAAGTCCAGCCCAGAGAGTTTCAAAGTCACTTTGTAATTTCTCTCCGCGTGGTTGTTAAGTTCTTGTTCAGCAGGGTTCTCCTGTTCAGCTGATCTCTCTCACAGCCTCTGGCTGGAAACTGACCTTCAGTGATCATGACTTAATCTCCCCTCTCTCTCTAGAGGGCTACATTTTAAGGTAAAAATCCATCACATTTGAGTCTCTGTCAGGTGTCTGTCCCCTAGTGTGGCCACACAATGGTCCAGAATATGGAAACCATGGCTATCTATTGATGTCTGAATGGTGACCATTCTGTCATAATGGTGCTACTTCACTCTTATTCATTTTGGTTTGGGCTGTGAGTCAGTCTTTCTCCCAAATCCTTTGCTCGTCCATTCCTGCAGATAGGAGTCATCAACATGCAATGGTACTCCTTTCAATTTCAAAAGTGTTCTCCCCAGAGTTATTTCAGATGAGGTTAATGAGTTTCATCCTCAACAGATGGAGGTGTGTATTGTGAATACAGTAGTGGTCACCTGACAGCTACTTCATTTTGTCTGTGGTGCAAGTGTCCATGTTCTTGTGGTTCAGGTTAACAGTTGACTTTTTATTTTCATACTTCCTCCAATTCATTGTTTATTTCCTCACAGCTCCTTCCAAGCATGACATGGTGATTTATCTGCAGGAGACCAGGAAGCCCTCCAGACAGACACTGCAAAGACAGTGGGAGAAAATAACCGTGGAAATCATTGCCAGGAGTCTGACCCTGAGGACATGGATGCAGTGAGGGAAGAAGTTCAACAATGTCACAAGAGCAGTCAAGCTGAGTGAATGCATCTTCAAATTCCATATCCCAGTAACTGCACCACCAACCTCACACACTGCTCAATGCAGTGCGCCCCCATCACTGACCCATCAACAATCTCTAGAAACCAGGACTCATGCCGAACATTCGTACGCTCCACCTCACCGTCAAACACTTATTGTTGCTGTAACTCTCACACTCACTGCACAGCTTCCACATGCTACTAGCTATTCAGCAATGCAAGCACATCACCCAAACATATGGCAACACAAACACTGAGACCAGGTGGCCCATAACAGAAGGGATCAGCAATGAACAGGTACGACTACCTCTCTTCACCCTCTGGGAGGAGATGGTGCTTGGCAAATGGCATCTCTGAAGCCCTCCAGGATGATGGTAAGTTCCTGCCTTTGGCAACTTTTGCAATCCCACTTCACCCTCATCCTATAATCTGCTATGATGGAAAAGTTGTAGATGGAGTAACCATGCAAGTCTTGCTTTCCTTCCACCTCCCATTCCCTCACTCCCACCCTCCCCTTGTTCATTTAAGCTTTCAGATACCCAAGAACTGCTGCCTGGCCAGCCAGTAGTGCCTGAGGATGAAGACCCAGAGGAAGAGCATCATCACTTCATCTGACACTCGCAGTCATCAGCTCAGATACTGGCACTGCGCATACCTTAGAGGATAGTATAGAGATGGGATCTACACATGGTGAGTCACCGGGCATGAGTAGGCTGCAGCCATGCCAGGGGAAAAGAATAGCACAGATGCCAGATCCCCAGAGAGAATGGCTGTAAACGAGGTCTGCTGCACAGGACTCAGATGAGGACGTCAAGGGGGCGGCCTACATGAGAACACTGATGGTCATACACATCGAAATGTTTGGTTCATTGGCGGGCCTGTCAGAAAGCTTGCAGCTACTGTTAAGAAGCATGGAGGAGTCTGTCATCAACATGGCACAGGGCAGCACTCAGAACTTGGAGCCCATCCTTTCCACTCCATGATAGCACTTCCGGATCCAGCTGTGGTGCAGCATCTGATGGCCAATATCTCATCTTTCAATGTAGCTCAGGCAGAAAACATCCTATGTCTGACTGTTGCAATAGAAGCTCAGACTGAGGACATGAAATCTCTGCTTGTTGCCTTCAAGTCCAGTTTGTTGCCATGCAGGCTCACTCTGCTCCCATCATGACTGAGGATGCCAGTGTTTCAAAGGGCTTGCAGGGCCTCATAGCAGTTCACCAATCTATCCCCCAGCAGATCACTAAAATGGCTAAGGTGTCACCCTGGGGGAGTGGTATAAGCTCTGTGGTGCTCAAGCCTCTTATCCTCCTGTCAGCGGCCAGCCCAGACTGCTGCCACCCATGTCGAGGTGGTGAAGTCCAAAGCCGGGTCCACAAGGCCAAGCACTGTTCAAGGTCATCCTGCAAAGCTACCTGCAGTCTCCTTAACCTGCAGCCTTCCACCAGCTATGCTGCAACCACTAGGGTAGTGCTGCAAAGGAGAACTAGGATTGGCAAAGGCACTAAGGGAAAGCGATCCACAAAGGTGAATAGTTGAGTATTATATGTATTATTGGAAGTTTTGTCAGATAAGGAGGTATGGAATTGTTGTTTACTGGTGGCTTTTATTTCAGGATTGTGGCTGAGAAGACCCTGTGGTGGTCCATAGCAGATGGATGGTAAGGTGGGGAAGTATTGAGCAACTATGATCTGGGGATTTTTTTCATGGGAACCGGAGTCTGGCGTGACACTCACAGCCATCCCGGCCAGAGCAATGATGTGCCAGATGCCTCCTCCTTTCTCCCCCTCCCTGTCTTATTCCTCTTCCTCCTACTCCTGAAGTGCTCACCGAAGCTCTGATAGGAAGGGCTGCACCCTTCGGTTGTGGAAGATGCAGCAGACCACAAATTGGTAGACATGCTTTGGTGAGTACTGGATGGCTCCCACCGAGTAGTCCAGGCAGTGGAACCGTTGCTACAGAACACCAATGGTGTGCTCTACGAGGTTCCTCATTGCAGCATGGATCTCTTTGTAGGGGCATTGTCCATGAGTGGTCGTGTGGCTGACGGGAACCACCAGCCACGTGTACTGAAGGTAGCCTGTGTCGCTGAGCAGCCACCTTATGATTCGACATGGTGGCTGCAAGATGGCTGAAAACAGCAGATTGCTGTAGGATGAAAGTAACACAACTGCTGCCAGGATAGCAGGGGTTCACCAACAAAGAAATAAAAGGCTATAGAATTTCACAGCACAGAAGGAGGCCATTCAGCCCATCCCCATAGCCCTGTCAGTTTTTTCCCTTCAAGTATTTATCCAATTCCCATTTGAAAGTTACTATTGAATCTGCTTCCACCACCCTTTCAAGCAGCACATTCTAGATCAGAATAACTCATTGAGCAGAATATCCAGGATGAGATTCCAGTGCAATACTGAGGGTGTGCTGCACTGTTGGAGATGTGACCATGAGCCCATGACTCAGATTCAAGAGTGCAGGCATGGAACCTTGCCTGACAATGGACAAATTGATGGTAAGTCAAAAGGGAGCAATCTTGGATAACAAGGAGAAAAAAAAGCGAACTGGAAATACAGTAGTACTGGTTATGAGAAGCAATAATGTGTGTCAAAGGAGTAGAATAGCTTGTGAAAGTTATACATCTCTGAATGTAATGGAAATTTCTGTGATCTATGCATTATAATATAAAATCAATACAAAAAATAATGCAATCATAAAACAACAGGGTAATAGCTTTCAGTAAGTATGGCCCATTCCTTATGGAAGAATAGACTTTTACGACAATAAAGTAAAACCATTTCCTTTTATCAGATTGCCAGTCATGGTGTGAACAAGGTCTGTTTATTTAATGCAGGGACATGCTTCTTGAAAAGAAAAAAATAACTTTAGGTGTGAATGCTAACTAAAATGTTCAGTTTGTTTTGCAATCCGGGCAATCCCAGCAAGAGTCAGCATTCTCTGAGTACAATAGTCAGTTAATGGCCAGGGTTTTGCTAAATAGTCCTAATTATTATATAATAGTCCTAGTTCAGGTAAGACACGTACAGAGACCATTCATTCCATCAGTCTGGGATGCTGTTTGTACCCAAGTCTCAGAAGTGAAAGGTCACTGTCCAAGTCACTAAAATATCTGATCTCCTACTCTTTTGGATATTCAATTGGTTTTATTTTGCATTACATAGAATGTTACAGCACAGAGGCAGACCATTCAGCCCAACAAATCTCTGCTGGTGTTTATGCTCCACACAAGTCTCTGCTCACATTACTTCACCTCACCCTATTAATTCCTATATGTTTTTTTCTCATGTAATTATCTAGCTTCCCCTTATAAGCTATTCACCTCAACCACTACATCTGGTAACGAGTTTCACAGTCACCTCACTCTCTGAGTAAAGATGTTTCTCCTGAACTCCTAATTGGATTATTAATGACGATCGTATTTATGGCCCAATTTTGGTCTCCCCATAAGTGGAAACATATCTACAGCTACGCGATCAAACCCTTTCATAATTTTAAAACTCTGTCCCAGGTCACCTCTCATTCTTTTGTTTTCCAGAGGAAAGAATCTCAGACTGTTCAGTCTTTCCTGTTAGTTGTACCCTCTCAGTTCTAGTTTCATTCCAGTATACCTTTCTTATACCTTTTCCAGTATATCTGTATTCTTTTGTAATATTAAAGTGAAGAGGTCCTCGAGGTAGCTTCAGTGAGTGATGTGATAGTGTTGTGTTACCAATTAAAGAAAGACTTGCATTTATATAATGCCTTTCATAACCCCAGGACAGCCAAAAGCACTTTGTAGCCCTCAAATACTTTTGAAGTGCAGTCACTGATATAATGTTGAAAACATGGCAACCACTTTACCCATAGCAAGCTCCCACAAACAACAGTGTGCTAATGACCAGATAGTCTTAGTGATGTTGGTTGAGGGATAAATATTGACTGGAGAGAACTGCCCTGCTTTTCTTCAAAAGAGTACCATAGTATCTTACACATCCTGCTGAGAGAGCAGAAGGGAACTCGGTTTTAACAGCTTATTAAAAATAAACACCTCCCTTGGAACTGCACTGAAGGATCAGCCTGCATTGGATGCTCAAATGTTTGGAGTGGGACTTGAACAAAAAAATCTTCTGACTCAGTAGCAAGAGTGCTAGGCTCTTAGCTAAGACATTGTACTCTTCACCATGCAGACCATCAGTAGCTGTTTGGCTTCCTAAGTGTTAATGAGTAGGGGCACAAATTCAGCACAGGCTGATTGGGTTGAAAGTCCCCACTTTTTCTGGGTGTGAGGGTCTAATGTGATGTTAGGTAGCTAGTTAGAATTGGTTCTCTAGCCAGCAGGGCCTGACTCAGGTGTCTGGAATTCCAGCTAGTATAAATACAGGAGGTTTTGCCAATGCACAAAGTAAGTAGCACAAAGTTCAGCATGACATGAGTCCTGCGAGACAGAGTAATTAACTCGAGAATTTGGTAAGTGTGGGAATTTTGGTGCAGTGAGGGAGGAGGTGCTGTTCTGCTCTTTTACAGAACAAGGTGTGATCCAAGAGAGGGAGTTGGAGACAGTGAGACCTGAGAGCTGAAGCCTAGCGGCATCAATTCAGTGAGCAGGGAGGTGATTTGTTGGTTTAAACTGAGGCAGTAGTTTAAACTGGTACTGGGGAGATATTAGTATTGCATTAAATTTGGTGCTTAAATAGTTAATCTACTTAATATAACCACAAGCTATCATTCAGTGATAAGAATAAGCTTGAAACCTAATTAGTTAAATAAAACACATAAAGATGGCAGGGCAGTGATGTGGTGTAGCTGTAGCATGTGGGAGCTGGTGGACGCCAGTGTGATCCACTGTAACCACATCTGCAGTAAGCATCTGCAGCTCGAGGAACTTCGACTCTGAGATGATGAACTGAAGTCAGAGATGGGGACACTGTGATGCATTAGGGAGGGTGAAAGTTACCTGGATGTTTTGTTCTAGGAGGCAGTCACACTGCTTCGGTGAGGTACTTCAGATTTGATCCACTCTCAGTGTCAGGTGTGACTAAGAGTGAGGCAGGTATGGGGACCGAGAAGGCAGCAATAGAGGAGCCTCAGCCCTTCCATACCAACAGGTTGAGGTTCTTGCAACTTGTATGGATGAACAGCAAGGACTGCAGGGAGGATGAGCAAATGTAGTTGTAGGAGGGGACAGTATAGTTAGGAGGATAGATACTGTTCTCTCCAGCCGAAAGCATAAGTCCCAAAGGATGTGTTGCCTGACCGCTGCCAGGGTTAAGGACATCTCCTCGGGCTGAAGAGGAACTTGGAGTGGAAGGGGAAGGATCCAGTTGTCGTGCTCCATGTGGGTACCAATGACATAAGTAAGACTAAGAAAGAGGTTCCGTTGAGGGTGTAAGAGCAGCTAGGGGCTAAATAAAAAAGCAGAGCTACAAAGGCAATAATCTCTGAATTACTACCTGAGCAACAAATTAATTGGCACAGGGTAAATAAGATCAAAGGGTTGAATGCATGGCTCAAACGCTAGTGTGGGAGAAGTGGGTTTTGAATCATGGGGCTCTGACATTAGTACTGGGAAAGAGGGAGCTATACCATTGGGATGGCCTTCACCTGAACCACGCTGGGACCAGTGTCCTAGCAAATTGTATAACTAGGTCTGTAGCGAGGGCTTTAAACTAAATGGAGATGGGAAGGGTTCAGGTGAGGGAAAATTTAGAAAATTAATGAGAAAGGGCAAGGCAATAATGCAGGGTAGCTATATGGCAAGGATAACCAGAGTGTGACAGGAAAGGACAGAATGCACAAACATAAGAGTGCATGAACAAATAAGGTCAGAGTTGGGAAAATAGTAAAAAGACAGAATTAAAGGCTCATTATCTGAATGCATGTAGCAAATATAAATAAATGGGTATGATAGGATAGCCATTACAGAGATGTGGTTGCAAGGTGACCAAAGCTGGGAACTGAATATTCAAGGGTATTTGACATTTCAGAAGGATAGGAAGAAAGGAAAAGGAGGTGGGGTAGCTCTGTTAAAAAAGGATGAGATCAGTACAGTAGTGAGAAAGGATCTTGGCTCAGAAGATCAAGATGTAGAATCAGTTTGGGTGGAGATAAGAAATAGCAAAGGAAAGAAGTCGCTGGTGGGAGTAGTTTATTGGTCCCAAACAATAGCCACACTGTAGGACAGAGTATAAATCAAGAAATAATGGGTGCTTGTAGGAAAGTTACTGCAATAAGCATGAGCGATTTTAATCTTCATATAGATTGGACTAATCAAATTGGCAAAGGTAGCTTGGAGGATGAGTTCATAAAGTGTATTCAGGACAGTTTCTTAGAACATTCTGTAATCAACCAGGGAGCAGGATATTTTAGACCTGGTAATATGTAATGAGACAGGATTAATAAATGACCTCATAGTAAAGGATCCCCTCGGCAAGAGTGATCATAACATGATAGAATTTCACATTCAGTTTGAGTGTGAGAAGTTTGGGTCTGAAACTGATGGCTTAGACTTAAATAAAGGGCATGAAGACAGAGTTGGTTAAAACAAACTGGGAAAATATGTTAAAAAGTAAGATGGTAGAGAAGCAGTGGCAGACATTTAAGGAGATATTTCATAACTCTCAACAAAGATATATTCCATTGAGAAAGAAAGATTCTATGAGAAGCATGCACCATCTGTGGCTAACTAAGGAAGTTAAGGCTGGGTATCAAATTGAAAGGAAAGGCATACAATGCTGCAAAGATTAGTGGTAGGCCAGAAGATTGGGAAAATTTTAGAAACCAGCAGAGGATGACTAAAAAAATAGAGGGAGAAATTAGTGTATGAGAGTAAACAAGCAAGAAATATAAAAACAGACAGTAAAAGATTCTACAAATATATAAAAAGGAAGACAGTAGCTAAAGTAAGTGTTGGCCTCTTAGGCGATGAGACTGGAGAATTAATAATGGGAAACAAGAAATTGGCAGACTTTGAACAAGTATTTTGTATTTGTCTTCATAGAAAGTAAAACAGAGAGGGGAATTTAAAAAAAATCCTATTATTGTGGAAAAAGTACTAGGAAAACGAATAGAACTAAAGGTTTACAAGTCCCCTGGACCCGATGGCCTGTATCCTAGGGTTTTAAAAGAAGTGGCTGCAGAAATGGTGGATGCATTGGTTGTAATCTTCCAAAATTCCCCAGATTCTGGATAGGTCCCAACAGATTGGAAAACTAAAAATGTAACATCTCTATTCGAGACAGAGGGAGACAGAAAGCAGGAAACTATAGGCCAGTTAGCCTAACATCTGTCATTGAGAAAATGCTAGAATCCAATATTAAAGAAGTAGTAGCAGGACATTCAGAAAATCCTAATGCAATCAGGCAGAGTCAGCATGGTTTTATAAAAGGGAAAATGTGATGACAAATTTATATGAGTTCTTTGAGGATGGATAAAGGGGAGCCAGTAGATGTAGTGTATTTGGATTTCCAAAAGGCATTTGATAAGGTGCCACATAAAAGGTTACTACACAAGATAAGAGCTCATGGTGTTCTGCGTAATGTATTAACATGGATAGAGGTTTGGCTAACTAGCAGGAAACAGAGTTGGGATAAATGGGGCATTTTTAGGTTGGCAAACTGTAACTAATGGAGTGTGTCATGTTCCTGTAGTTTTTTTTTGTGGAATATGCGGTTTGCCTTTAAGGCTTGCAAGGGATCAGTATTGTTTTCAGAACCAGCAAGCCTTAGGAGTTATAGAAAAGTGCATTTTCAGTTGCCATTAGAAACAACCATTTGGAGACTGCGATTCAAAGGGTGCATTCTCGTTACCATAAATATAGCCACTGGGAGTGAGTCGGATGCGATACATTTGTTACAATTGAGTTTTGAACTGGCTTTTAGTGGAGACAGTTTGTCCTAACAAACTGACAGAGACACAGACAGCTGTGATGAGCATACCTGAAAAGAGCTCTCAACCATTTAAACTGAAGGAATAGGATTTTAGTCTGTTTAATTATTATCTCACAAAATTCTAAGAAAAAGTTAAGCCAAAATGGAGATCTCTGGTAATTTAAATTGAAGAAAGGGAAGTTACACTGTGACAATCTTTTATCCCTCAAAAACTCTAAAGTCAGATCGATTTTGTTGAAAGTGTTTGCAAGTCGTTAATTGTTGAAATTTGCTGGAGTAGGAATGCAATATCCTGTGAGGACTTCGAGCAACATCCTGTGAGGACTTCAAGCAACATTGGACAGTAAATTTGCAAGGACTCTATTTTTTTTCTATTTTAAATGTTGTTTATATCTTCATAGTGTTTAAGAATTTAGTTCTTCTAATTAAAGAGTTAATTTGTTGATTTAAAGTCATCTGGTTTGGTTAGCCTCGTTCGGGGGGTAATAGATGGTACAAGTTGGCTGGGTCTTTCTTCAATTTGAAAAGTTTTAAATGATATGTTAGCCGATCTGTGGAACGATGGAATTGAATTAACAGTGCGTTGGTCCCACCACAATCAGAATTGTCTATTTTGATTGAGGGCTTTGACGGGAGCGGTCGGTCGCAACAAGTGCCACAGGGATGAGTGCTGGGACCTCAACTACTTAGACCTATATTAGTAAGTTGGATGAAGGAACCAAGTGTATTGTAGCCAAATTGGCAGATGATACAAAGATAGGTAGGAAAACAAGTTTTGAGGAGGACACCAAGTGTCTGCAAAAGAATGTAGATAGGTTAAGTGAGTGGGCATAAATTTGGCAGATGGAGTATAATGTAGGAAAATGTGAGTTTGTCCATTTTGGCAGGAAGAATAGAAAAGTAGAATATTACATGGAGAGAGACTGCAGAATGCTGCAGCACAGAGGGATCTGGGTGTCCTTATATGTGAATCACAAAAAGTTAGCATGCGGGCACAGCAAATAATTAGGAAGGCAAATGCAATATTGGCATTTATTGCAAGGGGGGATGGAATATAAAAATAGGGAAGTCTTGCTACAACTGTACAGGGCATTGGTGAGTCCGCACCTCGGGCTCGATGTTGTGCAGGAGGCGGGGTTGCGGCGCTGGGCTAAAAAGGGGGGGAGGTGCAGGGGGGAGTCCCACTTCTGCATTTTTTTAGCCTACCGGAGCAATCCTCCAGTCTTTTGCAGTCAGAGTTTTCGGAGGCGGGATCCCCATCCCTTTAAAGACTTTATCGGGACAGGGATCCCGCCTCCAAGAGCTGCTGGCCAATCACAGGGCCAGCAGCTCAGCAGTATCAGCAGTGCCACCAGAAGCTGTGGCCACTGCCAGTACTGCAGAGGGCTTGTAATCCAGGCCCAGCGCTGGAACCCTGGAACACAGGTAGGTGAAGCAGGGTCGCCGGGACAGTCCAGAAGACCCCGGCGAAGGGGACTAGGGGCTGATCTTCTGGTCCGGGGGACGGGGAGACCCGGGGGGTATAGTTGTTCCTGGCAGGAGAGTGTCCTCTGTGGGCCACAAATTGTCCACGTAGGAGATACCATACTCCCCCAACCCCCTAAAAGGCCACAGGGTGGGTCACTCATTTTAATAGGCCACTTAAGGGCCTCAATTGGCCTCAATTGTCGTTGGCCTATCCTACTCCTGGGTAGATCAGAACCCAGAAATCCAGCATCGCAGTCCATGGCAGACGATTCTGCTCCAATTCTCCGGCCTCCCCATCACAAAACCTGCCATCTGGATGAACGTAAGATCTGGCGCCTAGAGTACTGCGTACAGTTTTGATCTCCTTACTTAAGGAGGGATATATTTGCATAGGAAGCAGCTCAGAGAAGGTTCACTAGGCTGATTCCTGGGATGTAGGTGTTGTCTTATGAGGAAAGATTGAGAAGGTTGGGCCTATGCTTATTGGAGTTTAGAAGAATGAGAGGTGATCTTACTGAAACATGTAAGATTCTGGGGGGGCTTGACAAGGTAGATGCTGAGAGGATGTTTCTCCTCCTGGGGGAATTTAGAACTAGGAGGCACAGTTTCAAAATCAGGGGTCTCTCTTTTAAGGCAGAGTTGAGGAGGAATTTCTTCTCTCAGATGGTCATTAATCTTTGGAATTCTCGATCCCAGAGAGCAGTGGAGGCTGGGTCATTGAATATATACAAGGCTGAGTTAGACAGATTTTTAATCTACAAGAGAGTCGAGGGTTATGGGGGACAGGCAGAAGAGTCGAGTTAGGGCCACAATCAGATCAGCAATCATCTTATTAAATGACGGAGCACGTTTGAGGGGCCGAATGGCCTACTCCTGCTCCTATTTCGTTTGATCCTATAATTTAAGTGGTCTCAACCCAGTTCATAGAGAACATGGGATAGATTTAGTCATGCTGGTGGGGCTCCCGGCACTGGGCTGAAAAGGCCTCGGCAAATGCCAATAAAAAAGACGCCACATTATAATTCTGCATCTTGAGTGGAATAATGAATAGGCTGGAGTCACACCTAGTACAAAAAAGATGGTTGTGGTTGTTGGAGGCCAATTCCCAGGATATCGCTTCAGGAATTCATCAGGCTAGTGTACTAGGCCCAACCATCTTCTGTTGCTTCATCAATGACCTTCTCTCCATCAGAAAGTCAGAAGTGGGGATGTTCGCTGATGATTGCACAATGTTCAGCACCATTTGTGACTCCTCGCAGTCTGTGTTGTCACAGAAACAGTTTTTTCTCCTCTGTTTAGAAACAGTGTGCCTTTAAGACTCTGTTTAAAAACTAAGGGGGACAGTGTACCTTTAAGGCAGAGACAGAAGCTTTTAGATTGTTTGAGAATAGTGTGCTAGCAGCAAACCTGTTTCCTAGGCAACAGCAGGAGTGAGAGAAGGTCACATGGTGTATTGTAACTTTTGACTATGTGCAATAACTGGTTTGAACCGGAGATCAGCGAAGCATGCTCTGCACTGAAGGAAGAATTTTGTCTGTCTTAGCAGGAAAACTACATTGAACTACAGCCTATATTATTGAGTAAACAGGATAAAACCCAGAAAAAGAACATTTGCATTGTTGGAGGTAATAAATTACTTTTTACTTCCAAACTCTAAGAAGTCTCTGTCAAGGGCAGACTCATGGGAGCACCACCATCTGCAAGTTCCCCTCCAAAGCCACACATCATCCTGACTTAGAACTCTATCATTGTTGCTTCACTGTTGCTGGGTCAAAAACCTGGAATTCCCTTCCTAACAGGACTGTGGGTGTACCTACACCAGATGGACTGCAATGGTTCAAGAAGACAGCTCACCACCACCTTCTCAAGGGCAATTAGGGATGGGAACGAAATGCTGGCCTAGCCAGCGATGCTCACATCCTATGAAAGTATAAAAAAAATTGTGCTATGCTTAGCGAACAAACATAGGCTATCATCAAATAGAAGATTTTTTTTCCTTAGCCAGTGCTTGAAGCACTAGTTCTGTTCGACTGGGATGACAGAAGATTCCAGTTATAGCAAGGCTTCCTGAAGCTGGGTTAAAATTCGAGGTGGTCGACTGAAGTCATTGACTATAAGAGTAAACCAAATGGAAAGAAAACTGATGAAAATTGATGGAACGTTTTGCTTATGTATGCAAAATAAATCATTTTTCTTACAAACGTTGACATATATTGGGCAAATAAAATAAACCTTTCTTTTTGATTCAGAACAGATAATGAATTATAATCTAATTACTGAGGCACTTTTAATTCTTGGAAGGAGTCCAAATCCATCAGTAGGATTTTCACACTCTTCCACAAAGGAATTAGAAGGCTCAAAATTATTTTTGGGATAATAGCAAACATATACCCAGTGCATTGATGAGACATTCCAAACGTGCCTTCTCAGAACTATAGGGCTGGATTTTGCGCGGGTGGACGGGACCTGGCCATCGACGTAAAAGTCAGTGGTGAACCCACTTCCGGCCAGCCCTGGGCTCCGTCCTGTATTTTACGGGTCCCTGGGCTTGAATTGGTCTGAGGCGGGACTTCCACCTGCTTGAGGGAGGAAGTCCCACCTCATTGAGCTGCTAGCCAATCATCAGGCCGGCAGCTCTTAGTCCCAGCAGCACCACTGGGAGTGGTGGCCACTGCTGGGACTGCAGCCCAGCCAAGGACATGGAGTCATAGAGAGATACAACACTGAAACAGGCCCTTCAGCCCACCGAGTCTGTACTGACCAACAACCACCCATTTACACTAATCCTACAATAATCCCATATTCCCTACCACATCCCCACCATTCTCCTACCACCTACCTACACTAGGAGCAACTTACAATGGCCAATTTACCTATCAACCTGCAAATCTTTGGCTGTGGGAGGAACCAGAGCACCCGGCAGAAACCCACGCAGTCACAGGGAGAACTTGCAAACTCCACACAGGCAGTACCCAGAACCAAACCCGGGTCGTTGGAGCTATGAGGCTGTGGTGCTAACCACTGCGCCACTCTAATGAGCTAGGAGTGCAGGTAGGTTTAGTTTGCCCTGCCAGGAAGATCGGATGTGTCCTGGCGAGGCAAGGATAGTCGTTTGGGGGGAAGGGGGGTCGTCTCGGGTCCTGGGGGTGTTTGGGGATGCGGGGGGGCCCTCAATTGGGCACCCTGTGCCCATTTGTCAGGGCCCACCCCCGAGGTGCTGAGAGGCTGCCAGCTTTCACTGGGCGGCCTTTCACGTCTCCCGGACGCTCATTTGCCACTTAAGAGCCATGATTCGCCTGGGGCGGCTGGGCCATTTCTTGCCCCCCCCCACCCCCACATCCGACATAAAATAGGGTGGAGGCGGGACCGGGTCGAGAAGGTGTCCCAGAGCTTTCTGCTCAATGTTACGCCACCACCAACCACCCCCCCAGCCCCCAACCCCCCCTCCACCCCCACCACCCCCCAACCCCCGGCCACCTTCCAGCTCACTGGGGTGGCATAAAATTCTGGCCATAGTGTTAACTCATGAAAGATTCTGGGACTGTTAACTTGACATATCTTGAAAGAACTGGAGTGGGTCAGCAGAACTATGCAATGCACTCAGGATTTGATTACAAGCTGTAGTTAACTACCATCTGTTCAAACTGTGAGTATGCAGGCCAGTGGTGTGCCAAGATTAGCACAGATTTAGCTGACAGCAGAACTGGATAACAATAACTGGAAAAAGCTTGACCACAAGCAAAGGTATCCTTTCAGGAGAGGTGAACCACCAGACAACGAACCAATTGTGGTTGAAGTTGGCACCCATGCCAGTCATAAGGAATTGTCCATTCCACTAAGGAAGGATAAAAGAAAGTAATATCTGACTCTAGATTCTAGAACGGACCCAGAGATTGGAAGTTAACAAATGCAGCACAGAGAAAACAGGGAACGACAGGTCAGTTAGCCTGACATCAGTCATCGGGAAAATGCTGTAGTCTATTAAGGAAATTTTAACAATGCACTTAGAGAATCATAATATCATCAGATTCACCATGGTTTTACAAAGGGAAATCTTGTTTGATAAATTTTTGAGGCTGTAACCAGTAGGATAGATAAAGGGGAACCAGTAGATGTGGTATACTTGGATTTTCAAAAGACATTTGATAAGGTGCCCACACAAAAGGTTAGTAAAGGGCTCATGGAGTCGGGGGTAATATATTAGCAGGATGAGGGATTGGTTAATGGACAGGAAGCAGAGAGTAGGGATGAATGGGGAATTTTCAAGTTGGCAGACTGTCCTACTATCTCCTTGTGGGGCTCAAAGGTTTGCCTGACAGTGCCATTATGCAGTGCCTCAGGATATTTTTACAACATTAAAAGCACTATAGAAATGCAAGTTGTTTATGTTGTTAACCTATCTTTTATGTTTTCAGATGTTGATAGGTTTGCTGCTTATTTCAGGAATTTTCTGCTTTTATTTTCCAGGGAATGAGACCAAACCTCATTTCAGTTGGTGGCAGAGTGCCAGACACTCCATCAAACCTGTAGCACAGAGACGTTGGAGTGTTTAATTTATTGTCTAGATGCAAATGTTAATTAGCCACCTCCGGCTTTATCACCTTCATCCTGGATGGTGTACAGCACACAGAGAATGAAGCAAAGAAAAGACTCATAAACTTTCACTGTGTTTAATTCAATGATCCATTGATCCATTTGTAAACCTTTCAAACGCCGATGTTACAGAAGGGAAATTCATGCCATGGTTACTCTGGATGATGTCTTTTCATTTGACAATGCTTCCATTGCTTATACTGTCATTCCTCTCACTGCAATATTGAGTATTATGAGTTCTTTTGACCTTTATGAGTCTGACTCATTTAGTTTAAAAAGCTTCAGTTCCCACCAAAATTTCGGTAGGACATTCCACAATATTAACAACAACTTGCATTTATATTGCTTCTTTAACATATTTTTTGATTCTTTTCACGGGATGTGGGCATCGCTGGCTAGGCCAGCATTTATTGCCCATCCATAATTGCTCTTGAGAAGGTGGTGATGAGTAGATACTCCCACAGTGCTTTTAGAAAGGGATTTCCAGGATTTTGACCCAGTGACAATGAAGGAACGGTGATATAATCAGGCTTGGAGGGGAACTTGCAGGTGGTGGTGTTCCCATGCATCTGCTGCCCTTGTCCTCCTAGGTGGTAGAGATCGCATGTTTGGAGTGTCCTGTCGAAGGAGCCTTGGTGAGTTGCTGCAGTGCATCTTGAAGATAGTACACACAACTGCCACTGTGATTTGGTGGTGAAAGGAGTGAATGTTGAAGGTGGTGGATAGGATGCCAATCAAGCAGGCTGCTTTGCCCAGGATGGTGTTGAGCTTCTTGAGTGTTGTTGGAGTTGCACCCATCCAGGCAAGTGGAAAGTATTCAATCACACCTTGGGGTGTCAGGAGGTGAGTGACCCACCGCTTAATTCAAAGCCTTTGACCTGCTCCTGTAGCCACAGTACTTATATTGCTGGTCCAGTTCAGTTTCTGGTCAACTATAACCCCCAAGGATGTTGATAGTGTATTAAAACGTCCCAGGGGGCATCACAGAAGTGCTGCCTAACTCCAAGTCACATAAGGAAATATTCGGACTGGTGACCAAAAACTTGGTGGAAGAGGTAGGTTTTAGGATGCGTCTTAAAGGAGGAGAGAAAGAGGTAGAGAGGTAGAGAGGCAGAGAGAATTAAGGAGAGAATTCCAGAGATTAGGGCTTAAGCAGTTATAGGCACAGCCACCAATGGTGCAGTAATTAAAATCTGGTGTGTGCAAGAGGCCAGAATTGGAGGAGTGCTGATATTTCGGAGGGTTGTGGGATTGGAGACAGTTACAGAGATAGTGGAAACATGGGTTTAAACTTTCTATAATTCAGCACAATTTCACACCGAAGTTGGAGTCTCATTTAGCTCTTGACATAGCCGTGTGCGAATATTAACGTCTGAATGCTGTACATGTTTATCTGAGATTGCATCATCTGCTATTTTACGAGAAGTCTTTAATCACTTTCTTTTACACCCCTGCCAAATTAGCAGGCAAAGGAACTTCATATAAATGTTCTTAGTGATTGCACATTCTTATTGTACACATTTCTAGGACTAGAGGAGATTAAAAGGTTGGATGGTGTGAAAAATGGAAATGTTGTATTAGTACAGGAGCAGAAGGGTCTTCTGAAGCTAGAACCATAGCACATTGTTGACACGGTGCAGAGAAAGTGTCTGGTCTCTACCCTGATATGCAGCACTGCTTGATCATAGCAAAACTATTAACTTTATAGGGGCTCATGTCCCTCACTTTGATGAGCACAAATAGGTCAGGAATGAGGAACAGCGATATATTCCAAGTCAGGATGGTGTGCGGCTTGAAGGAGAACTTGCAAGTGGTCTAACTTTAAAGAACGGCACAGGGGAAAACAATCTCAGAAAGCTCATTACTAAAAGCTCATTTTGATATGCCATCACACTGAGTAAAAAATAAAAGGCAACTGCTGTTTTAAGTACAAAATGTATCTTTCTGCTACGCGTAAGTGATCACTCAATCATTTTTCAGTGCTGGAAGTGGCTATTGTATCAGTAATTCATCTTCAATTGTACTGAATACTTCAATGGATTCCTCAGTAGCTTGACTTGGAGACTCTCAAGCACAAGTTTCAATATGTTTTTGATGACAGGCTGTTCAAAAAGGACAAACAAGAACATCTCTCACTTTCTATAAAGTTTAGGATTATTAGATTGCTAGTTCACTGAGAGTAAATGAAATTCTTTTCTCATCATATGCGATTGCAAAGATTTATTTTGGGTGTATTCGGGATCATGATGTGATTCCATGAAAACAAAATTACAGCATCCTTGAACGCGGAACCAATCAGTGGACCATATATTACATTTAAAGTACGCTACTGCACTGAATGACAAAAATCAATCAATGCTTCACTCCACAAGCCACCCCCAACATCTGCCCCTCCACCCCGACACCAACCCCACTGCTCACTGACCCAAAAGACAAAAACTAGATTTCCTCAAGCATGTCATGGCCAGTTAAATCAGTCGATCAGAGAGAAGATATAAACTTTTATTAGTGGCAATGATTTATTCACACACTAACTCACACATAGAGAGCAACCATCAGCTGAAGTCCTGAGCATAGGTAGAAATAGCTATACTTATAGCAGGCACATATGAGATCCAGCTAATTAGATGGTAGCTGTGGCTCAGTGGGTAGCACTCTTGCATTTGAGTCAGAAGGTCAAATCCCATTCCTGAGACTTGAGTACGTAATCTAGGCTGAGACTCCAATGCATTATTGAGGGAGTGCTGCATTGTTGGAGGTGCAGTCCTTTGGATGAGATACTAAACCTTGACTCCATCTGCTCTCTCAGCTAGATGAATGTAGCTCCAACAACACTCAGGAAGCTTAACAGCATCCAAGGCAAAGCAGCTCACTTGATTGGCACCACCTTAAATGTTCACTCCCTCCACCACTGATGCGCAATTTGTAGCATACAGGAGTAGGCCATTCAGCCCACTGAGCCTGCTCTGCCATTCAATACGATCATGCCTAATCATCCACTTCAATGCCTTATTCCCACACTATCCCCATATGCCAGCCAAGAGCGACGTCTCAATTCATTCCATCTTCGCTGCCTTCGGAGAATACTTGGCATCAGGTGGCAGGACTATATCTCCAACACAGAAGTCCTTGAAGCGGCCAACACCCCCAGCTTATACACACTACTGAGTCAGCGGCGCTTGAGATGGCTTGGCCATGTGAGCCGCATGGAAGATGGCAGGATCCCCAAAGACACATTGTACAGCGAGCTCGCCACTGGTATCAGACCCACCGGCCGTCCATGTCTCCGTTATAAAGACGTCTGCAAACGCGACATGAAATCGTGTGACATTGATCACAAGTCGTGGGAGTCAGTTGCCAGCATTCGCCAGAGCTGGCGGGCAGCCATAAAGACAGGGCTAAATTGTGGCGAGTCGAAGAGATTTAGTAGTTGGCAGGAAAAAAGACAGAGGCGCAAGGGGAGAGCCAACTGTGCCCCAACAAACAAATTTCTCTGCAGCACCTGTGGAAGAGCCTGTCACTCCAGAATTTGCCTTTATAGCCACTCCAGGCGCTGCTTCACAAACCACTGACCACCTCCAGGCGCGTATCCATTGTCTCTCGAGATAAGGAGGCCCAAAAGAAAGAAAAAAAGAATCCCCATATCCCTTTATGTCATTTGTATTTAGAAATCTGTCAATCTCTGTTTTAAACATACTCAATGACTGAGCTTCCACAGCCCTCTGGGGTGGCGAATGTCAAAAATTCACAACCCTCCGAGGAAAGGAATTTCTCCTCATCTCTATGCTGAGTGGCTTCCCCCTTATTTTGAAATTGTGTTTCCTGGTTCTAGACTCCCCAACCAGGGGAAACATCATACCTGCATCTACCCTGTCTATCCCTTTAAGTATTTTGTAAGTTTCAATGAGATACAAGATGTGCTGCAGAAACTCGCCAAGGTTTCTTCAACAGCACCTTCCAAACCCATGACCTCTAGCACCTAGAAGGACAAGGGCAGCAGACGCATGAGAACACCACCACCTGCAAGTTCCCCTCCAAGCCACACACCATCCTGACTTGGAACTATGTCGCTCGGTCGAAATCCTGGCACTCCCTCCCTATCAGCACTCTGGGTGTCCCTGCACCCCCAAGGACTGCAACAGTTCAAGAAGGCAGCTCACCATCTCCTTCTCAAGAATAATTATGGATGGGCAACAAAAGCTGGCCTAGCCAGCGATGCTCACATCCTATGAACAAATTTTAATAAGATGCAAAAGATCCCATGGCACTATTCTGAAGAAGTGCTGTGGAGTTCTCCCTTGTTTCCTGGACAGTATTTATCCCTTAACCAATATCAATAAAAAAAGAGGATCTGTGCTGTTTGTGGAACCTGACTGTACACAAATTGGCTGTTGCATTTCCTATGTTACAACAGTGACTATGTTTCAAACATATTTCATTGGCTATAAAGCAATATTGAATGTACTGACATCATGAAAGATGTTTTATAAATGTGTCCTTTCTGTGGAACAGCATAATTTACAAATAAAGATGCATATACTATTGATCTGAAAAGCATAAGATTGCAATGTAACTGAAACCCATGAGCTCCATTCTTGATCATGTTTTTTTTTGATAAGCACAGAAGAATGGTATGTAAATTCCTTCATCCAAGGTGTTCTATTAACATGTACATCAGGGAGGGATATCTTCATTCGAAGAGCTTTGGTCAGAGGCATAATCTGATGTGCAAGAATCCTTGGATACAGCTACTGTATGTTAACCTATTGTGGGCAGGGATTACCTTTGTAGGAGCTCCTGAGGTGGAGGTATTTTTATAGGAGATTCCCAGGTATGGGTACCTTTCAACGAGCAATTTGAATAGCCAGAAATGAACACCTTTGGTAGGTACTTTTAGATGAACTAAGAGTGGTGTTTAGATTAGATTTACCTTATAAATGATGTCTAGGGTGGATATGAACTTCAATTCAAGGGCCTAGAAATTTGTCCGCAAAGAGCTTGTCTTCTGGATTCCAACAGGTTCCAATATGGCTGGCAGGAAGTGTGCTTACATTGCTAGTCAGAAATGCACCAACAACCATATTGCATAAGGCAGAGGTAGCAGGAATGCAAGTCAGGAACATTGAAAGGCCAGAATAATTTATCCAAATTGGTGTCCTGTGCCTCTTCCTGGACCCATTTTCAATCACCCCATCACTTCACTTTCTACCTGCAGAACTTGCTCAGCACAACATGGCGCGAAGCTGCAGGATGGCCCCATACACTCGAATGTGAGCTCTTCCTGAAGGTACATTAAAATACCAACCCATTTCTCCTGCCCACCAATCGCTTCCAAACAGCCTCATTGCACCCCCACCGGCCACTGATCACCGATCACCAGAGGTACAGAAAGAGAAGTAAAGATTGGATTGAGAGAAAGGAGTCAGAAAGGAAAAGATAATCAAATTAAAATTTAAAAATTGATATTTTAAAAATCTGCAAAAATAATTCACTTCATGAAGGAATGAAACTCCAGACTATTAATTGTTCACTTTTGGGGCCAAAGAGATTTATTAACAGTCATTAAGAATTACCATGTCATTAAAAGGGTAATTACGCTATTAATTACAAGACTTAACTTTCTGTGGTGAGTTTAATGGGCAAATAATTTGCAATGTGGGAATTTCAAGAAAATCATGAGGAGGTTAAGATACCATTTTGTGAAGCTAATGGTGACACAAATGGTCCAGCATTTGACAATTTGCAAATCATGGGCTATCTCTCCCTTGCCACAAGATGTTGGCCTATTTTCACATTAATAACGATGGATGTGGTTCACGTTGTTGTTTTTCCAATACATTCTAGCCCACGGTTTCCACAAATTAGCCTTGAATTTAATCCCTTTAAACTCAGGTCAAATCCTCTGGTTGTACTGCCTGGATTAAGGTGAGACAACTTTCCATTGTCTAGACTATCCAGTCCATTTAGAAATTATATCACCTCTCAAACTTTTCTTTTCCTGTGAGAACATGCCCAATTTATAATAATCTGTCCTTCTAATCCAGTCCCTCCATCCCCTCAATCATTCTGTTTGTCCTCTTCCATATCCTTTCAATTGCTGCAATATTCTTGATGTACTGCAGAGATATGAACATATCGGAGGATGTTCTGCATATCCTACACAGACAGAAGGACTAATCAGGGAGTGCTGGAAATGACTGGAGAAAAGAAGAAATTAGTGCATAACATCAAAGAGAGATTTTGTCATATCATTGGAGCAGAAGGTAGACAGAGACAATTATTGGAAGAAAAGATTGATGGAAAACATAGGAGAGGGAAGCAGAAAAGAAATCGGATGACAGATATAATGGACTGGATGCAGTTGATCTATGCAGAATGTATAAGGACAGCACAGGACAGACAGAGGTGGAGATCCATGACAGTCAACCTTCTGGGAATATGATACCAATGAATGAATGAACTGCAGTGACCAGAACGGGGGTCGCGATTTGTGACTTGGCCCATGCTTGATCAGAGTGAGGAGGGTAACACTTGAATTTGTTGTCCCCACCTCAGGTTCGAGTGGCTCCTGTACTGCTCTCCTCTCTTAAATGCTCTGCTCAGCTGTGGCGGGTGGGGTGGGGAAAAGGTAGTATTGTCTGGAAACCATGTGGTGAAGCCACCCTTCCCTTATTGATGGAAGGCTGTCCCTCTTAAAGGGAAGCAGCACTGAAGAAAATTGTTGCCATTTAAAATATAGAAAATTGAATATGAGGGCAAAGAGAGGACTCCAGATTGACAGATGTGGTGTTGGGGGTATTAGAGGTGCAGGTGGACAGGAGGAGAGATGCAATAGTTCCACAGGGGCCCAGGAGGCCCTCTAGGACCATCCTCAGAAGGGAATGGGAGTAGGTGGCCAGAGAGGTCAACGCCCGGAGTCTGGACTTGGGGGCCCGGCAGCAGTGCCACAAGAAGTCTAATAACCTTACATGGGTTGTCAGGGTCAGTGAATGCGTCTTCAAATGGCATCTCCTACCCATCACAGCACCAAGTTCTCACGTTGCTCATTGCACCACATCCCCACCCAGCAGCATTGTCTGGCACTCATGGCTAACATGCAGATACTCCACCTCAACCTCAAACACCTATCAATGCTGCCAGCCTCACACCCACATCTCACTGCCTCCACATAACTCCAGCTATTCAGCTATGGTAGGCACATGACCCAAACACAGTCCTTGACAATCACTGACATTCTGCCCTCTCTCTTGCAGGACAAGGAGGCACACAATAGAAGAGAGCAAAGCAGAGCTGGAGGGGAACAAGGATGCCTGCATTATCTGAGCCCTACCCCTATTGTTTTTCTGAATGGAGGTGACTAGTGGTGTTCCACAGGGATCAGTGCTGGGACCTTTGCTGTTTGTAGTATATATAAATGATTTGGAGGAAAATGTAGCTGGTCTGATTAGTAAGTTTGCGGATGACACAAAGGTTGGTGGAGTTGCGGATAATGATGAGGATTGTCAGAGGATACAGCAGGATATAGATCGGTTGGAGACTTGGGCGGAGAAATGGCAGATGGAGTTTAATCCGGACAATATGAGGTAATGCATTTTGGAAGGTATAATGCAGGTGGGAGGTATACAGTAAATGGCAGAACCCTTAGGGAGTATTGACAGGCAGAGAGATCTGGGCGTACAGGTCCACAGGTCACTGAAAGTGTCAACGCAGGTGGATAAGGTAGTCAAGAAGGCAGACAGCATGCTTGCCTTCATCGGTTGGGGGGCATAGAGTATAAAAATTGGCAAGTCATGTTGCAGCTGTACAGAACCTTAGTTAGGCCACACTTAGAATATTGCGTGCAATTCTGGTCGCCACACTACCAGAAGGACGTGGTGGCTTTGGAGAGGGTACAGAGGAGGTTTACCAGGATGTTGCCTGGTCTGGAGGGCATTAGCTATGAGGAGAGGTTGGAAAAACTCGGATTGTTTTCACTGGAACGACGGAGGTGGAGGGGTGACATGATAGAGGTTTACAAAGTTATGAGCGGCATGGACAGAGTGGATAGTCAGAAGCTTTTTCCCAGGGTGGAAGAGTCAGTTACTAGGGGACATAGATTTAAGGTGCGAGGGGCAAAGTTTAGAGGGGATGTGCGAGGCAGGTTTTTCACACAGAGGGTGGTGAGTGCCTTGAACTTGCTGCCAGGGGAGGTGGTGGAAGCAGATACGATAGCGACGTTTAAGAGACATCTTGACAAATATATGAATAGGAAGGGAATAGAGGGATATGGGCCCCGGAAGTGCAGAAGGTGTTAGTTTCGGCAGGCATCAAGATCGGCGCAGGCTTGGAGGGCCGAATGGCCTATTCCTGTGCTGTACTGTTCTTTGTTCTTTGTTCTTTGTACAGAGGAGATGGTTCTCAGCCTCATGGGGTCTGCTGGGATGGGGTCTGTTGCATCCAGCAATGCTAAGAAAATTAAGGATTTTGTTATTTCTCCAACACCGCATCTTGTCACGCTGCCCTGCTGTTCAATTTTGTGATGATCTAAATGGCAGCAATTTTCTTCAGTGCAGCTTCCTTGTAAGAGGAACAGCCTGCCTTTAAGAATGGAAGACTGGTTGAATCACATGGTTTCCAAACAATACTGCTTGGTCCCCTTACTGAGCGCAGAGGCTGAAGGCAGTGTTTAGGAGATTAGAAGAGCGTGGGAGTTGTTCAGGCCATTATTTTCCTGCCTTGTACCCCTTCTAAACTCCCAGCTCACCCTCATCCTGTTATCTGGCATGATGAGAAAGCTGCTGATGGTTCTCTTGCTTTCCAATCCAACATTTTCCCTCGCACCAACTTTCCTATTCTGATTTCCTGCTTTCAGACACCCAAGAACTACAGCCTATCCAGTCAGAGCAGCCCAAGATGGAAGAGAGAGAGAGCAACAGCGGAACACTGATGAAGAGACTCTCATGAGTTTCTTTGTGTTAAGCAATACCATGAGGTACATCATAAGATCATAAGATCATAAGAACTAGGAGCAGGAGTAGGCCGTCCGGCCCCTCGAGCCTGCTCCGCCATTCAATAAGATCATGGCTGATCTTTTCGTGGACTCAGATCCACTTACCCGCACTCCCACCGTATCCCTTAATTCCTTTATTGTTCAAAAAGATATCTACCTTAGCTTTAAAGACGTTTACTGAAGAAGCGTCAACTACTTCACTGGGCAAGGAATTCCATAGATTAACAACCCTCTGGGTGAAGAAGTTCCTTCTTAATTCAGTCCTAAATCTGCTCCCTCTAATCTTGAGGCTATGCCCTCTTGTCCTAGCTTCACCTGCCAGTGGAAACATCGTCTCTACTTGTATCTTATCTATTCCCTTCATGATTTTATATGTTTCTATAAGATCCCCCCTCATTCTTCTGAACTCCAATGAATATAATCCCAATCTACTCAGTCTCTCCTCATAAGCCAACCCCCTCAATTCCAGAATCAATTTAGTGAACCTCCTCTGCACCCTCTCCAGTGCCAGTATATCCTTTCTCAAGTAAGGAGACCAAAACTGCACACAGTACTCCAGGTGCAGCCTCACCAGTACCTTATACAGCTGCAACATAACCTCTCTGCTTTTAAACTCAATCCCTTTAGCAATGAAGGACAAAATTCCATTTGCCTTCCTAATTACTTGCTGTACCTGCAGACCAACCTTCTGCGATTCATGCACAAGGACACCTAGGTCCCTCTGCATAGCAGCATGCTGCAACTTTTTACCATTCAAGTAATAATCCTTTTTACTGTTACTCCTACCGAAATGAATGACTTCACATTTATTAACATTGTATCTGCCAGACCTTTGCCCACTCACTCAATGTATCTATGTTCCTCTGCAAAGTTTCACAGTCATCTGCACATTTTGCTCTGCCACTCATCTTAGTGTCATCTGCAAACTTTGACACCTTACACGTGGTCCCGAACTCCAAATCATCTATATAAATTGTAAATAATTGCGGTCCCAACACCGATCCCTGAGGCACACCACTAGTGAATGATTGCCACCCAGAATAGCATTCATTTATCCCAACTCTCTGCTTCCTGTTAGTCAACCAATCCTCTATCCATGCTAATACTTTACCCCTAACGCCATGCCTCCTTATCTTATGCAGCAGCCTCTTGTGCGGCACCTTGTCGAAGGCCTTTTGGAAATCTAGGTACACTACATCCACCGGGTCCCCATTGTCCACCTTGCTCGTAATGTCATCATAGAATTCCAAAAGATTTGTCAAGCATGACCTGCCCTTCATGAACCCATGCTGCGTCTGCCCAACGGGACAATTTCTATCGAGATGCCCTGCTATTTCTTCCTTGATAATAGACTTAAGCATCTTCCCCACTACAGAGGTTAAGCTAATCGGTCTATAATTCCCCATCATTTGTCTACCTCCCTTTTTAAACATGGATTCCAGTTCCTTGAAGATCTCTTGAAGGTTTATCAACAGCTAAACTAATAAACACAATACAGAGCAAACTATATACAGAACCTTTGTCCAGGGTGTTACAGTGCAGAGTGACTTTGGCTTCTCGACACATGACTACATCCTGGTGCTTAGTCCGTTAGCAAACTGAGTTCTTAAAGAGACATCACTCTTAAAGTGATCATGCAACATCCCCTTTCCAAAGATAAGTCTCGTACGCTACAAGTAAAAAGACATAAAATTGGATAATATCAAAATTAGTTATACAGGGATAGAGATTATAAAATTTGCAAGTATAAAAATAGGGATTGTGAACTTTATGAGTGCAGAAGCTAAAGAGTCCATATGTCATTTTGGTGGTTTGACAACTCTTCCAGATCTTGTTACGGTATAACCTTCTGGGGATATGGATTTCACCCTTGGCTCTTCTTGGTTTGCAGACATGTTGTCAATGTGTTGGTTGTTGTCCTGTTGTTCCATCACACCCTCATCGTTGGAGTGTGTTCTTTCGAATCTGCTGTGCCTCTGTCCACTCTGTCTTTTTATAAACTAAAACTGACTTTGATATTTTGCCAATGACTACTTGTGAGCATTTTTGAATGCTATCATTTATTTTTGGTGAAGATGAAATTTCTGAATAGAATTGTCCTATGTGTAGCTGAGCTAGTTTCGTCCCTGCATGTCGGTCATGCAGCATCTTCATTCTCCCTTGTTTTTCGAGCAGTGTCTCCTACATCTCGGAGAATTTGGACAGATGATGGCTTGGCAGAATCATTCTCACTTGTCTGTCAAACATGATCTCTGCTGGTGATGATAAGCCCATATCCATAGGTGGAGCTTTGAGGTGTAGAAGTAACATGAAAATCTTGTTTCATTGCCCTACACTTTGGGATAAGTGATTTAACTCTGTGAACCATTCTCTCAGCAAGACCATTAGATCTAGGGTACTGTGGTGAGGATGTCACATGGTTTATGCCCCATTTGGCACAGAGATCCCTGATGGTCTGCCCATATTCTGTGACCCATTGTCAGAAATAATTTCTTCAGGTGCACCGAACGGACTGAATATGGCACTCAATGTGCACTTGAAGTGTCTTTTACCTGTCTGACAATTGGAAATTTGGAGAAATAATCTGTGGCTAAGATAAAGTCATTTCCATTAATGGAAAACAGGTCAGTGGTGATTTAGGTCCAAGGGACTGATGGAATCTCATGAGGGTGCAGAGGTTCTTTTTGTTGTTTTGGCTGGTGGTTCTGGCATGCCTCACACATCCTCACTAACCTTTCAATGTCACTGTTGATCTTTGGTCAATAAACGATGTCTGGTGCCAGTGGTCTCATTCACTCTATATCCATATGGCCTTGGTGAAATTGTGACAAGATGTCCTGTCGGAGAGCTTTGGGCACAATCACTTGTTTTCCCTTGAAGGTTATGCCACTTGAGACACCAAATTCATTTCTATAAAGCCAAAGGCATCTGAGGGTTTCTGGCACCTCTTTTATCATATCAGGCCAACCTTCTATGATGCCTCTCCACAGTGCCTTCAGTTGTGGGTCATTGACAGTGGTCACTGTCTGATTGCAGTTTGTCATATTTGTGCTGACTAAAATACAATAAATCGATTTTCAGTACATTTTCTACTTCACTTTCCATACTGTCCACTTGCAGATACAATGGGACTTCTTCATTCTTCTTCGGATTTGGCAATCTGCTCAGCATACCTGAGGTGACCATTTTGGTACCCGTTTTGTAGCAGACCTCGAAGTCGTACTCCTGTACTTTAACTAAGAGTCACTGTAGCCGAGGTGGTGTGCTTGTCAATGGTTTGCGCCAGATCATCTTCAGGGGTTTGTGGTTGGTTTCTACAGTGAACAGCTTACCGAACAGGTGGAACCTTGAAATCCCAAACACCAGAGCAAATGTTTTATGTTTCAGTAATTGGATTGTGCTGAGGATACACTTTTGGATCCGAATGCAATTGGTTTGCCATACTGCAGGATGCACGCTCCTAGACCTTACTGTGAGGCGTCAACTTCCAGGATTGTTTTCTTTTTATTCATTCATGGGATGTTTGTGTCACTGGCTAGGCCAGCATTTATTGCCCATCCCTAATTGCCCTTGAGAAGGTGGTGGTGAGCTGCCTTCTTGAACCGTTGCAGTCCATGTGGGGTAGGGACACCCACAGTGCTGTTAGGAAGGGAGTTCCAGGATTTTGACCCAGCGACAGTGAAGGAACGGCGATATAGTTCCAAGTCAGGATGGTGTGTGACTTGGAGGGGAACTTGCAGGTGGTGGTGTTCCCATGCATTTGCTGCCCTTGCCCCTCTAGTTGGTAGAGGTCGCGAGTTTGGAAGGTGCTGTCTCAGGAGCCATGACGTGTTGCTGCAGTGCATCTTGTAGGTAGTGCACACTGTTGCCACTGTCCATCGGTGGTGAAGGGAGTGAATGTTTGTGGATGGGTTGCAAATCAAGCATGCTGCTTTGTCCTGGATGGTGTCGAGCTTCTAGAGCGTTGTTGGAGCTGCACCCATGCAGGCAAGTGGAGAGTATTCCATCACACTCCTGACTTGTGCCTTGTAGATGGTGGACAGACTTTGGGAGTCAGGAGGTAAGTTACCCGCCGCAGGATTCCTAGCCTCTGACCTGCTCTTGTAGCCACAGTACTTACATGGCTATTCCAGTTCAGTTTCTGGTCAATGGTAGCCCCTAGGATGTTGATAGTGGGGGATTCAGCGATGGTAATGCCATTGAATGTCAAGGGGAGATGGTTAGATTCTCTCTTGTTGGAGATGGTCATTGCCTGGCACTTGTGTGGCACAAATGATACTTGCCACTTATCAGCCCAAGCCTGGATATTGTCCAGGTCTTGCTGCATTTCTACAAGGACTGCTTCAGTATCTGAGGAGTTGTGAATAGTGCTGAACATTGTGCAATCATCAGCGAACATCCCCACTTCTGACCTTTTAACTGAAGTAAGGACATTGATGAAGCAGCTGAAGATGATTGGGCCTCGGACACTACCCTGAGAAACTCCTACAGTGATCTCCTGGAGCTCAGATGATTGACCTCCAACAACCACAACCATCTTCCTTTGGTTAGGTATGACTCGAACCAGTGGAGAGTTTTCCCCTGATTCCCACTGACTTCAGTTTTGCTAGGGCTCCTTGATGCCATACTCGATCAAATGCTGCCTTGATGTCAAGGGCAGTCACTCTCACCTCGCCTCTTGAGTTCATCTCTTTTGCCAATGTTTGGACCAATGCTGTAATGAGGTCAGGAGCTGAGTGGCCCTGGTGGAACCCAAACTGAGCATCACTGAGCAGGTTATTACTAAGCAAGTGCTGCTTGATGGCACTGTTGATGACACCGTCCATCATTTTACTGCTGATTGAGAGTAGACTGACGGGGCGGTAATTGGCCGGGTTGGACCTGTCCTGCGTTTTATGTACAGGACATACCTGGGCAATTTTCCACATTGCCGGTTAGATGCCAGTGTTGTAGCTGTACTGGAATAGCTTGGCTAGGGGCGTGGCAAGTTCTGGAGCACAGGTCTTCAGTACTATTGCCGGAATATTGTCAGGGCCCATAGCCTTTCCAGTATCCCATGCCTTCAGTCGTTTCTTGATGTCACGCGGAGTGAATCGAATTGACAAAGGTCTGGCATCCATGATGCTGGGGACTTCAGGACGAGGCCAAGATGGATCATCAACTCGGCACTTCTGGCTGAAAATTGTTGCAAATGCTTCTGCCTTATCTTTTGCATTGAGGATGGGGATATTTGTGGAGCCACCTCCTCCAGTTAGTTGTTTAATTGTCCACCACCATTCATGGCTGGATGTGGCAGGACTACAGAGCTTAGTTCTGATTCATTGGCTGTGGAATCACTTAGCTCTGTCTATTGCTTGCTGTTTGCGCAGTTTAGCATGCAAGTAGTCCTCTGTCGTAGCTTCACCAGGTTGACACCTCATTTTGAGGTATGCCTAGTGCTGCTCCTGGTATGCTCTCCTGCACTCTTCATTAAACCAGGGTTGGTCTCCTGGCTTGATGGTAATGGTAGAGTGGGGGATATGCTGGGCCATGAGGTTACAGATTGTGATTGAGTACAATTCTGCTGCTGCTGATGGCCCACAGTGCCTCATGGAGGCCCAGTTTTGCACTGATAGATCTGTTCGAAATCTATCCCATTTAGCATGGTGATAGTGCCACACAACACGATGGATGGTATCCTCAATGTGAAGGCAGGACATCATCTCCACAAGGACTGCACGGTGGTCACTCTACCAATACTGTCATGGACAGATGCATCTGCGGCAGGCAGATTGGTGAGGACGAGGTCAAATATGTTTATCCCTCTTGTTGGTTCCCTCACCACCTGCCGCAGACCCAGTCCAGCAGCTATGTACTTTAGGACTTGGCCAGCTCGGTCAGTCATGGTGCTACCGAGCCACTCTTGGTGATAAAGTTCCCTACCCAGAGTACATTCTGCACCCTTGCCACCCTCAGTGCTTCCTCCAGGTGGTGTTCAACATGGAGGAGTACTGACTCATCAGCTGAGGGAGGGAGGTAGATGGTAATCAGCAGGAGGTTTCCTTGCCCATGTTTGAGCTGATGCCGTGAGACTTCATGGGGTCCGGAGTCGATGTTCAGGATTTCCAGGGCAACTGCCTTCCTACTGTATAGCACTGTGCCGCCACATCTGCTGGGTCTGTCCTGCCGGTGGGACAGTGGGATAGGTTAGATAGGAAGAAACCTTTTCCCTTAGCGGAGGGTCAATAACCAGGGGGCATAAATTTAAAGAAAGGGGCAGGAGGTTTAGAGGGGATTTGAGGAAAAATTCTGTCACCCAGAGGGTGGTTGGAATCTGGAACGCACTGCTTGAAAAGGTGGTAGAGGCAGAAACCCTCACAACATTTAAGTATTTAGATGAGCACTTGAAATGCCATAGCATAAAAGGCTACAGGCCAAGTGCTGGAAAATGGGATTAGAACAGCTATGTGCTTGATGACCAGCACAGACATGATGGGCCTGTTTCTGTGCTGCATAACTCTATGACATACCTGGGGATAGTGATGGCAGTGTCTGGGACATTGTCAGGTATGATTCAGTGAGTATGAGTATGTGAGGCTGTTGCTTGACTAGTCTGTGGGATAGCTCTCCCAATTTTGGCACAGATGCCAGATGTTAGTCAGCAGGACTTTGCAGGGTCAGGTTTGCCATTTCCAGTGCTTGGGTTGATGCCGGGTGGTCCATCTGGTTTCATTCCTTTTTATTGACTTCACAGCAGTTGGATATAACTGAGTGGCTTGCTAGGCCATTTCAGAGGGCATGTAAGAGTCAAACACATTGCTGTGGGTCTGGAGTCACATGTCGACCACACCAGGTAAGGACAGCAGATTTCCTTCCCTAAAGGGCATTAGTGAACCAGATGGGTGACCCATTTTATGCAGTTAACTTTGCAGTTGTCAGTTGCATCATTCATTTCCAACAAACCTGGTACATATTCTTTAGGATTTGGACTGGTAGAATATTTGCACTAGCTCCAGTGTCAATCTTAGTCCTGAGTGTGCATTTGCCAACTTTTGGCACATGATATTAATAGTAGCAAAGGTTTTCTGTTGTTTGAATTCATCAACGCAATGTGTCAGGTTCACAATGTGAAAAGCCTGCTCGTCTTCTGGCTGAGAATTGCTCCACTCTGAGTCTTGTCTCAGGTCTATTTCACTGTGAACTTCGTGTATCCGCTTGCGTTTATGCAAGTCTCTGGCACTCTCCTTGCTGCTGTTGCCATGTTGCTGAACCTGTTTTCTGTTTGTCTGTGTCTTAGAGCCGGATTTCTTGCAGAGGCGAGTCCAGTGTCCTTTTGCATTGCACACCTTGCACAGATCTTGAAATGCAGGACAACTTTGCAGTGAGTGGGACAAACCACTCTTACCACACAGCTTGCTTGTTTTTTGTGACCTGGATACCTTGCCGATACTGTTGGCTATAACTAGTGCTTGCAGATGCTTTTGTCCAGCTACAATGGCTTCATATTTCCTGTCATCTTCTAGCAGTGCATCAATGCTGTGACCTTTCTTTTTTTCCCAACAGGTTTTTTTGAAAAACTTCAATAGATGTTGAAACAATCACCAGCTCCATTATTCATTCTGACAGTTCAGTTTCTGAAAAATCGCATTTGTTGCCCTTATTACAGCATCTACTGATGAATTGATCTATTGAATCCTGTGGCTGTTGCCTGTAGGACATCAATTCCAAGTGATGAGCTCTAAAATTCACTCTTACCCGAAGCACTTTCCATATCTTTGCGGGATCTTTCCAGTCCTCTTCAGGTAAGCCAGAGGTATTGATTCTGTTTAACCCCTCATTTCCAACTGCTATCAGTATTTTCACAGCCTGCTTCTCTGGTTCTGCAATTGTTTGGTCGATGAAGCATAACTGCATTCTTTGTTTAAAAAATTTGAACTCAGTTAGGATATTATGGCCTTCCAGTTCATGCTGGGAAATTTGATATCCATCCTTCTACTGTTCTTTTTCTTTCTGCTCTATATTTAACTTTGTTCTGCTCTGTGTGTGCCTTCAACACTGTTTTTTACTTGTGGCTTAAAATCTGTTTTCAAACTTGTTCTGTTAACTCTGCGCTGTTCCCCCTTTAATAAATTATTTTTTTCAGGCTAGCTGCTTCGACGGAGTGTAATAGTTGCTTGACAGTGTTCTCTGTGTTTTTCTCTTTCAGCACTTTGCTTATATGTGTACACAGCTGTTTGATAAGCAGTTCAAAGGTTTTCCCTTTTGCTTTGTTTCATTTAATCTGACACTTGCAGCCACCAGCTCAGAGACTGGTACTGCACTTACCTTGGAGGTTAGTATGGAGTTGGGATCAGCACATGGTGAGTCATCCAGGTGCAAGTTGTGTCAAATCTTCCCTGAAAAACATTTCTATTGTGCACAACATGGAGGTGGAGAGAAAGTGACTGATGTTTTTCCCTTATGCACTTAAATACACATGAATGGTCACAAGATGGCACTATTACACTCCTCCCTCCTCAATGAAAAAGTTACAAAACAACTGGTCAAGATGTGAAATATGACAATAATTGTCTTAGGTCAATAATTTCAGAGTATGACTCTTTCATTCGTCTCTTTTTTTTTCAATACAAATACCACATCAACAATATGGTCTATTTCCACAATCTTAATACATTTCTTGTTTTCCTTTATTCAAACTTAAATCAAGCTTAACCACTGGTTTCCTATCCCTGTGAAGGTACCTCATTTCCTGAGCAAACATTCAGAACTTGTGGAATATCCTTGGCCTATCTTGGACTGAGTCTGGGGAGAAGTTTTCTCCAACAAAGACTGATTTTGACCTTGAGCTACAATTGAAATTTTCACTTCATCAGACATATCTGTCTGACTCTGATTTGGACCTGGCACTAGTCTCTGGCATGACTTGTGCTGGAGTAACTATTGGTACCCAACTCATATCCAAACTATCTGATTCATCAGACTCATTTGATGCTTTCCAACTTCCTTCTTTGTCGTGAACCTCTGAAGGTAAAACAGTGTTTAAAATTTTTTTAAATTCTTTCATGGGATGTGGGCGTCACTGATAAGGTCAGCATTTGTTTCCCAACCCTAATTCCCCTTGAACTGACTGGTTTGCTAGGCTATTTCAAAAGGCAGTTAAGAGTCAATCACATTGCTGTGGGTCCAGAGTCACATGTAGGCCAGACCAGTTAAGGACAGCAGATGTCCTTCCCCAAAAGGGGATTAATGAACCAGATGGATTTTTACAACAATAGCTTCATAGCACCATTACTAAGACTAGTTTTCAATTCTAGGTTTTTACTAATTAATTGAATTTAAGTTCCACCCGGCTGACATGATGGGATTTGAATCTGTGTCCCCCAGGACTTTAGCCTGCATTGTGAGATTACTTATACAGTGATATTACCACTACATCATCGTCTCCCCCTGACCAAATATATGCAAGAACCACATATCTTCATGACTCTGTCTGGTAGCCACTCCAACCACTTGTGATGATGATTCTTCACTCTAATCTTCTGATTCAACTTTGCATTTCTTTCTCTCACCCTCTGCCTATCATAATTATCTTTCTGTCTTAATTGTTTCTCTTCTACTGACTATGGTAAATGTGGCTTCAGCAATGAAAATCTTGTTCTGGGCTGTCTGCTAAGAAACAATTCAACTGGTGTTCTGCTGCTAGTCATGTGGGGGTGTTACGAAGGTAAACAGAAAGTTCACCAGTCTGTTTTTTTTTTATTCATTCATGGGAGGTGAGTGTTGTTGGCTCGGCCAGCATTTATTACCCATCCCTAATTGCCCTTGAGAAGGTGGTGGTGAGCTGCCTTCTTGAACTGCTGCAGTCCATGTGAGTTAGGGACACCGACAGTGCTGTTAGAAATGGAGTTCCAGGATTTTGAAACAGCAACAATGAAGGAACGGTGATATAGTTCCAAGTCAGGATGGTGTGTGGCTTGGAGGGGAACTTGCAGCTGGTGGTGTTTCCATGCATTTGCTGCCCTTGTCCTTCTAGTTGGTAGAGGTCGCGGGTTTGGAAGGTGCTGTCTAAGGAGCCTTGGTGCGTTGCTGCAGTGCATCTTGCAGATGGTACACATTGCTGCCACTGTGCATCGGTGGTGGAGGGTGTGAATGTTTGTGGATGGGCTGCCAATCAAGTGGGCTGCTTTGTCCTGGATAGTGTCAAGCTTCTTGAGTGTTGTTGGAGCTGTGATCCAATGAAAACTGAAGTTTCTTCAGATTTGTATCCAGCATTTTCTTGACAAGAGCACATTTAACAATTTGCACTGTGCACTCTGCTGCTCCATTAGAAGCAGGATGATACAGTTGTCATGCTGGGTCCCCACCTCCCAAGAATATGGCATATTAATTTTGCCACATGGACATTAAATTTCAAATTGTTGCTGGGAAGAAGAGAAGGCCTGGTACAAGGGCTGCCAGACACTTGGCTAGAAGACATTTACATACCAATAGGGACAAGAGAGTTTACTCCCCTTATCCATTTAACCCACAATGGACTTTGAGCACCAGACATTGAAGGCAGGGAAGCATATTCCAGGGCCTGCTAAGATGACACAATCCACAGAGCCAAGACGTGGTCACACCAGCTAGTCACATGACTAACCTGCTTTGCAACCTGGGGTTTTCTGAATGATACAAATAGTTTGAACTCAGAGTGTCTGTTGCTCCCAGACTAAAAAGACCTCTCCTGGCTAACTTGCCAGAGCCTCTCCTGTCTGCTCCTATCTCTTTCTCACAGAACTCCAAATCCACTGAAGACACGTGAACCCCAAGAGAGAAAAGTCTCCTATAGCGAACAAGGTTTAAGAAGAATACTGGGCCCCAACAAAAAGCAAGATCTACCTACAATAATGGACCCTACAGTGAGTTTGAAGAACCATAACAGAAACCCTCTTCAGAGATTGCCTCAAACCTTTCCACTTTATTTTTCTTCTGCTCTTTTATGTCTCTATCTGCATGTGTGTATCGCGTATGCATGCTAGCATGTGCGCATTGTGTATCCGCAGGCGGTAACCGAATTAGAGTTTAAGTTTAAGTTTAATAAATTTCAACCTTTCTTCTTTAAACCTAAGAAAAACCTGCGTGTGCTGGTTTCTTTGCCTTATACTTGGAAAGCGGTGAACAGGACATTCTGAAGGGGGAGGGTGAACAGCCAGCAGTCATGGTCCATGTCAGTACCAACGACATAGGTAGGAAAAGAGATGAGGTCCTGCAAGATGAATTTAAGGAGTTAGGAGCTAAATTAAAAAGCAGGACCTCAAAGGTAGTAATCTCAGGATTATTTCCTGTGCCATGTGTTAATGAGTATAGGAATAGGAGAATAGACCAGATGAATGCGTGCCAGGAGAAATGGTGCAGGAGGGAAGGATCTAGATTCCTGGGACATTGGGACCGGTTCTGGGGAAGGTGGGACCTGTACAAGAGGGACGGGTTACACCTAGCCAGGACTGGAACTGATGTCCTCGCAGGGGCATTTGCAAGTGCAGTTGGGGAGGATTTAAACTAGAATGGCAGGGGGATGGGAAACTGAGCGGGGAGACTGAGGAGGAGGAAACAAGGATAGAAACGAAAGACAGGAAACAAAAAGGCAAATATGGAAGGCATAGAAATCAAGGGCGAGAAACAAATAGGGCCATAGTGCAAAATAATGCTAAGATGACTAAGAATGTTAAAAAGACAAGCCTAAAGACATTGTGTCTCAATGCACGGTGTATTCACAATAACCGCACAAATAGATGTAAATGGATACGCTATTGTTACGATTATGGAGACATGACTGCAGGGTGACCAAGGATGGGAACTGAACATCCAGGGGTATTCAATATTTAGGAAGGACAGGCAAAAAAGGAAAGGAGGTGGAGTAGCATTGTTAGTAAAAGAGGAAATCAATACAATAGTGAGGAAGGATATTAGCTCAGAGAATCCTGATGTGGAATCTGTATGGGTGGAGCTAAGACACACCAAGCGGCAGAAAACGTTGGTGGGGGTTGTATATAGACCCCCAAACAGCAGAGGTGATGTAGAGGATGGCAGTAAACAAGAAATTAGAGACACATGCAATAAGGGTGCAACTGTAATTATGGGTGAGTTTCATCTACATATAGATTGGGCAAACCAAATTAGCAATAATACTGTAGAGGAGGAATTCCTGGAGTACGTACGTGATGGTTTTTTGGACCAATACATTGAGAAACCAACTAGAGAACAGGCCATCCTAGACTGGGAATTGTGTAATGAGAAAGGATTAGTTAACAATCTTGTTATGTGGGGTCCCTTGGGGAAGAGCGACGATAACCTGATAGAATTCTTCATTAAAATTGAGAGTGACAGAGTTGATTCCGAGACTAGGGTCATGAATTTAAATAAAGGAAACTATGAATGTATGAGGCTCGAGTTGGCTATGATAGATTGGGGAACATTACTTAAAGGGTTGACAGTGGCTAGGCAATGGCTAGCATTTAAAGAGCGCATGGATGAATTACAAAAATTGTTCATTCCTGTCAGGCGCAAAAATAAAACAGGAAGGGTGGCCCAACCGTGGCTTACAAAAGAAATGAGGGATAGTATTAGATCCAAGGAGGAGAAATATAAAATGGCCAGAACAAGCAGCAAACCTGAGGATTAGGAGCAGTTTAGAATTCAGCAAAGGAGGACAAAGGCATTGATTAAGAAGGGGAAAATGGATTATGAGAGTAAGCTTGCAGAGAACATAAAACTGACTGGAAAAGCTTCCATAGATATGTGAAGAGAAAAATATTAGTGAAGATAAATGTGGGTCCCTTATAGTCAGAAACTGGGGAATTTATAATGGGGAACAAAGAAATGGCAGAACAATTAAATACATACTTTGGTTCTGTCTTCACAAAGGAGGACATAAATTACTTCCCAGAAATGTTGGGGAGCATAGGGTCTAGTGAGAAGGAGGAACTGTATAAAATCAGTATTAGTAGGGAAATGGTGTTAGGGAAATTGACGAGATTGAAGGTTGATAAATCCCCAGGGCCTGATAATCTACATCCCAGAGTACATAAGGAAGTGGCCCTTGAAATAGTAGATGCATTGCTGGTCATTTTTCAAAATTCTATAGACTCTGGAACAGTTCCAACAGATTGGAGGGGAGCTAATGTAACCCCACTGTTTAAAAAAGGAGGCAGAGAGAAAACAAGGAATTATAGACCGTTTAGCCTGACATCAGTAGTGGGGAAAATGCTAGAGTCTATGAAGAAGATGTAATAGCAGAGCACTTGGAAAACAATGACATGATCGGACAAAGTCAACATGGATTTACGAAAGGGAAGTCATGCTTGACAAATCTACTGGAATTTTTTGAGGATGTAACTACTAGAATAGATAAGGGAGAACCAGTGGATGTGGTGTATTTGGACTTTCAGAAGGCTTTCGATAAGGTCCCACATAAGAGATTGGCATGCAAAATTAAAGCACATGGGATTGGGGGATAAGGTACTGGCATGGATAGAGAACTGGTTGGCAGACAGGAAACAAAGAATCGGAATAAACGGGTCTTTTTCCGAGTGGCAGGCAGTGACTCGTGGGGTACCACAGGGATCGGTGCTAGGACCCCAGCTATTCACAATATATATTAATGATATACATGAGGGAATTAAATGTAATATATCCAAGTTTGCAGATGACATAAAGCTGGGTGGGAGTGTGAGCTGTGAGGAGGATGCAGAGAAGCTCCAGTGTGATTTGGGCAGGTTGAATGAGCGGACATGGCAGATGCAGTATAATGTGGATAAATGTGAGGTTATCCACTTTGGTGGCAAAAACAGCAAGGCAGATTATTATCTGAACAGCGATAGATTGGGAAAAATGGTGGTGCAGCGAGACCTGGGTGTCCTTGTGCACCAGTCACTGAAAGTAAGCATGCAGGTGCAGCAGGCAGTTAAGAAGGCAAATGCTATATTGACCTTCATAGTGAGAGGATTCGAGTACAGGAGCAAGGATGTCTTCCTGCAATTATACAAGGCCTTGGTGAGACCACATCTGGAGCATTATGTGCAGTTTTGGTCTCCTTATCTGAGGAAGGATGTTTTTGCTATGGAAGGAGTGCAGCGAAGGTTCACCAGACTGATTCCTGAGATGGCAGGACTGACGTATGAAGTGAGATTGGGTCGATTAGGCTTGTATTCACTAGAGTTTAGAGGAATGGGAGGGGATCTCATAGAAACCTTCAAAATTCTAACAGGACTGGATAGACTGGATGCAGGAAGGATGTTTCCGATGGCAGGAGAGTCCAGGGCGAGGCAAAATCTAAGGATAAGGGTAAGCCATTGAGGACTGAGATGAGGAGGGATTTCTTCACCCAGATAGTGGTGAACCTGTGGAATTCTCAGAATCCACAGAAAGCAGTTGAGGTCAAATCATTAAATATATTCAAGAATGAGTTAGATATAGTTCTTAGGGCTAAAGGGATCAAGGGATACGGGGAGAAAGCGGGAACAGGGTACTGAGTTTGGACGATCAGCCATGATCGTATTGAATGGCGATGCAGGCTCGAAGGGGCCAAATGGCCGCCTCCTGCTCCTATTTTCTGACAAGGATTCACCAAGGGGAGCTAAAAACACGCTGTTTTAAAAATTAAACCCTGTTACGTTAAGACTCGGTGAAGGCTGAGAGGGAACCCTCGACCCCTTTCTCACCTGGTCGTAACACAGTGGAACTCAAGTGTGTTTTACACCATTCGTTCTTGTGAATTGTACAAACTCTTCTGGACAAAACTGAGGTCCGTTGTCGGACACAATTTCCTCTGGGAACCCATAAACGGTAAACAAACTACTCAAACTATCTAGAGTTTTGCTCGTAGTTCGATTTATCGGAAACCCCTCAAACCACTTTGAATGGCTATCCATCACAATGAATAGCTGTTGCCCTTCTAATTCTGTGAAATTTATGTGCAGCCTCTGCCACACTCTGACTGGCCACTTCCAAGGCTGCAAATGTACTGATTGGTGCTTTTTTTCTACTGCTTGACATGCACTGCACTGTTTCACTGTGTTTTCGATGTCCTTATCTAATCCTGGCCACCAAAAATAGCTCCTCACTGGACTCTTTGTCAAACACATTCCTAAGTGTTGATCATGAAGATCACATAGCAACTGTGATCTGTACTTTCCAGGGATTACAATTCTCGCTCCCCACATGATACAACTTTTAACAACTTACAACTTTCTTATGCATAAAAAATGGCCTGGTTTGTAAATCCAGTATCTGTGTTTGGCCACCCATTTGCAATATAGTTGCACACCCTGACCACTATGGGGTCCCCACGAGTTGCTCCACCAATGTTATCTGCTGTGACTGGCAACTAACTACGCACAAAATGAAAAATACATCTTCCTTGTTGGGCTCTACCTCTGATGGGGACATCATCATAACATAATCTCTAAAATGTTTAAGCTCTTTGGGCATTGTAATGTACAAGCATCATATCCTCTACAAGTTGACTTTTACAAAATGGGACCAGAATTTTACACCCCCCCCCCGCCCTTAAATGAGTGGGGATTTACGTGGGGCAGCGGCAGCAAGAAATGGCCCACCCGCCCATGCCAATCAAGGCCTTTAAGTGGCCAATTAACTGGCACTTAAGGGCCTCTGCCCACCACCACGGGTATTTTAACCTTGGCTGGCGGGCGGCTGAGGCCTCAAGAAGCCCACCTGTTGAAGCCAGACGGCCTTCTTGCGGGCTGGGCGGTGGGGGGGTGGGGGGGCCCTCCAGATCGGTCACCTCATGGAGGGCTGCCCCCAAAGTCCCAACAGCCCCCAACACACAACAGTCCCCCCCCTCCGCTAAACAACACTCCCTTACCTCGCCGGGGCCCGACCGATTGTCCCCGGCCAGGCTCCAAAATCTTACCTTTTATTCTGGGGCAGAAAAAGAAAACTTATGACAGTCACAAATATCTTAACACTTTAGAAAGCCTACAGGAGTATAGAAAGTACAGGGGTGGTGAAAAAAGAAATTAGGAAAGCAAAGAGAGGATATGAAAAATTATTGGCAGGTAAAATCAAGGAAAACCCAAAGATGTTTTATCAGTACATTAAGAGCAAGAGGATAACTAGGGAAAGGGTAGGGCCTATCAGAGATGTACAAGGGAACTTATTGGTGGATGCAGAATATGTGGGCAGGGTTATTAATGAGATTTTTGTCTCTGTCTTCACAAAGGAGAGGGATGATGCAGACATTGTAGTAAAAGAGGAGGAGTGTGAACAATTAGATAGATAAGCATAATGAGAGATGAAGTACTAGAGGGTCTGACATCCTTGAAAGTGGATAAATCACCAGGACCAGATGGACCGTATCCCAGGTTATTAAAGAAGCCAGGGAGGGAATAGTGGATGCCCTGAGGATCATCTTCAAATCCTCACTCGATACAGGCGAGGTACCAGAAGATTGAAGTCTGTGAATGTTGTACCATTGTTTAAAAAGTGTGCGAGGGATAGTCCAAATAATTAAGGTAGTGCAGTGGATGTAGTCTACATGGATTTTAGTAAGGCAATTGACAAGGTCCCACATGGCAGACTGGTCAGAAAAATAAAAGCCCATGAGATACAGGGGAATGTGGCAGGTTGGATCAAAAGTTGGTTCAGTGACAGGAAACAGGATAATGGTCAACAGGTGTTTTTGCGAATGTAAAGTGATTTCCAGTGGCGCTCCATGGGGCTCAGTGTGGGGTCCATTGCTATTTGTGGTATATATTAATGATTTGGACTTAAATGTGGGAGGCATGATTGGGAAATTTGCTGATGGCACAAAAATTGGCCGTGCAGTTGATAGTGAAGAGGATAGCTGGAGATTCCAGAATGATATCAATGGTTTGGTTAAGTGGGTGGAAAAGTGGCAAATGGAATTCAATCTGGAGAAATGTGATGTAATGCATTTGGGGAGGGCAAACAAAGCAAGGGAATACACAATAAATGGGAGGATATTGAGAGGGGTAGAAAAAGTGAGAGAGTGAGAGACCTTGGAGTCTATGTCCACAGGTCCCTGGAGGTTGCAGGACATGTAGAGTGGGGAAGAAGGGAAAAGGAATGCTTTCCTTTATTGGCCAAGGCATAGAATACGAAAGCAGGGATGTAATGCTGGAACTGTATAAAATGCTGGTTAGGCCACAGCTGGAGTATTGCATACAGTTCTGGTCACCACATTACAGGAAGGACGTAATTGCTCTGGAAAGAGTACAGAGGAGATTTACAAGAATGCTGCCAGGGCTTGAAAGTTACATCTATGAGGAAAGATTGGATAGGCTAGGGTTGTTTTCCTTAGAACAGAGGAGACTGAGGGGTGACTTAATTGTGGTGTACAAAATGATGAGGGACCGAGATAGAGTAGAGAGGAAGGACCTGTTTCCCCTAGCAGAGAGGTCAATTACCAGGTGCACAGATTTAAGGTGACTGGTAGAAGGATTAGAGGCGATATGAGGAAAAATGTTTTCACCAAGAGGGTGACGGGTGTCTGAATTCACTGCCTGGATTGGTGGCGCAGGCAGAAACCCTCAACTCATTTAAAAGGTACCTGGACATGCAACTGAAGTACTGTAACCTGCAAGGCTGCGGACCAGGTGCTGAAAGGTGGAATTAGGCGTCTAGCTTATTTTTAGATATGATGGGCTGAATGGCCTCCTTTGGTGCCATAACTCTTCTATGGTTCAATGGGACCGTTCTTCATCTTCTGGCGATAGCTGGATGTGGTCCCAGCAATATCCCCCACCTCCAGTGGCACTGCTAAGTCTAAGAGCTGCCGGCCCGCTGATTGGTCAGCAGCTCCATTAGGCAGGACTTCCTGCCTCACGGAGGTGGAAGTCCTGCCCGAGGCCAATTAAAGGCCTGGGGAGCGGAAAATCCTGATCTGGCTCCCCAGGCTTGGTGGAGGAGGGCTCGCCACTGACATTTTAGCCAGTGGAAGGGGCCTCCCGCCCAATGAAAAATTCAGGCCTTTGAATGCTTTGACCCACTCATTCATCCAATTCCACGGAACACCCTTCCTCTTCGTTCAATCGATGCAATAATGTTGCCAAATTTAGTGATTCACGAGACCCAAAAAAGCTCTGAGCTTGGAGATGTTCTGAAGGTGTGACGCATTTCTAATTGCTTGAACCTTACTCTTGGTAGGATGTAACCCATCCTTGTCTACCGTGTGACCCTACAGAGCTTTGAAACATTTCACATTTGTGTGTCTTCCCTGGAATTCCATGCTTTTCCAAACGTTGGAGAACCTCTTTTCAGTCTGTTATCATGGGTCTGCTTGCTTGGAGCTGAAATAAGTATGTCATCCAAATAGCACACTACACCCTCCTGTATCTATTTTATGGTTACTTATAATCACCATATACTCTTACACTACCATCTGACTTTGGTACTACCACTATGGGAGTAGCCCAATTACTTTCGCCTACCTTACAGATAATGTTCTAATTCTCTTTTCGGTTCTTGCTCTACCTTCTCTCTTCGAGACTTGGGTACTGGACACAACCTGCAATGAATTGGCCTTGCATTCCTCTGAACTCGTACATTAGACTTGTATCCTTGAAATGGTTTCCGGTTTCATTGAACACCGTAGGGCATTTGTCGACCATGTCATCTTGCGAAGTGAATTTCGTTTCAATGTGAAAAAGCTCGCTCCAATTTAACTTAAATGCTGCTCACCAGTTTCTTCCTAACAAGAACAGAAAGTGCTGGAAATACTCAACAGGTCTGGCAAACAAGAGAGAAACAGAGTTAACATTTCAGGTCTGTGACCTTTCATCAGACCTGACATGTAACTCTGTTTCTCTCTCCACAGATGCTGCCGGACTAATGAATATTTCCAGTGCTTGTTTTCCTGTACAGTTTTCAGCATCCACAATATTTTGCTTTTAATCTTCCTAACAAGGTTGTTTTTTCAGCTTTCACAACAATGGTGAGTAATGATGCACAATGCTCATTGTATGCGACCGGAACTTACACGCTTCCAATTATGGGAATTTTCTCTCTTCCATAACTGCGTAACTACGATTTTTACAGCTGATGCTGACTCAACTTTTCAAGATATAGTGACTCAGAAATCACGCTAACTGATGCACCCGTGTCGACCTCCATGTTTACGGGAGCTCCATCCAATTCTACTTGGATCATGATGGCCTGCAAATTTCCACTGGACATCCCTGTGCTTCTGATCACATGGATCTCAAATGACCTCTCATCAACCTGTTGCTGCTTGACTACCGCCCGCAACAACTAACGTTTCATCCTGTCATTATTTTCTCCATTGACCTTCTTGCGACCTGCTTTGGCAAGAAGTCCCTTCTTCTTGCAGCTGCAGCACTCTGCCTTCATAAATGGACAACTCTGTGCCTAATGTTGGTCTAAGACTGGTAACAGGACTTTGTTGTACTCGTTCTCTTATTCGTCATACCTGCAGGATCACCACCAGCTGCAGTCCTTCTGCTTACTCATCTGCAGCTTATTTACTTTAGCAGATGACTGATGTTTGTTAGCTCTCACTTCTCTCGAGCCACATTCAGCCATGTCCATGGACATTGCTGTTTGACAAGCTATGTTAAAAGTCAACTTTGGCATTGTCATCAACTTACTGTAAAGGCTCTCACTTTTTAAGCTGCAAACAAATCTGTCACGCAACGCTCCCCCTTGAAATTTTCCAAAGCTACAATGAATTGACAGCTTTTTCAAGGTCATCATAAACTCCCCAGTGTCCTCATTGGGCAGCTGATTCGTTGTTCCAAAACAATAGCTTGCTGTAATCTGCGAAGACTTGGGATTGTAGTGCTGCTTAAGCTTAATCAAATTGGCCTTCAGTGGTGTGTCCTTTGGCCGTGCTGGATGTGCAAATTCTAGTGGGTCTCATATACTTCTGGGCCTGCTTCAGTCAAAAATCTCGCCCTTTTCCTTTCCCACACTGCCTGGTTGACAGCTGGATTATCAGGAACTTCAAGGATATTGTTAGCGGTGAAAAACATCTCTAGCTGCTCCTTGAATGCACAAAATAACTCTCTGTTGCGGCGGTACACCCAGTCACCCGATAATTCCCACAGGTACAGCCATCTTGGAAGATCAGTCCACCCATGTGTACAACCTAATTTCAGACCAGATTTGAAACCTTTTTCTCAAACAAAGAACTCTCACAAGTCCCTCAGTTGGTTAGCTGGGAACTCCTTCAACCCAATATTCTTCAGCTAGGGAATGTGCAATCCCATCCTCATCGCCAAACTGTCCTATCTTCCCTGACAAACATCACTCATGTACAACATGGATGGGGTAAAAGAGACTGGTTTAACCTGGTTTTTCTTACACACATAAATACTCGTGAATGGTCACAAAATGGCATTATTACTAGTAGCCTGCAGCCAGGCCTGGGGTAAAGTGTGGTTTGTATTTCAGCTCATGGGAGGGTGAGGTTTCAGGTGAGTCCTGCTGCAGAGGAAATTGATGAGGACCTCAACGGGTGGCATGCAGAAGAACGGGGATGGGCGTGCACACTGGTGCATTGGCTGGCCTGCTAGGCAGCCTTCTGTCACTGTCAAGGAGAATTGAGGAGTCCAGATCCAACTTGGCAGAGGACATGGTGCAGAGATTGCCCTCTGAAGCCTCTGCTCCATCTCCCTGTCATGCTGCAGACCCAGAGGCACTGTCACTGCTGCCCCCTGACCTGTTGCTGCCTTTGTGTGAACAGATCACCCACTCCTCTGGTCTTCCTGTAAGGATGCAGCAACATTCTTCAGCAAGTCCAGCAGCTCAACACAAATGACCTTCAGGAACACTCCAGAGAACGTCCAGACACTTCGCAATCAAAAATGTTGTCACAAATGACCTTACCTGTGTCTGTGTGCCCAACTTTGAAACCCTGGCCTCGAGGCAGTGCTGTACGACCAAGTTACTAGCCCACAGTTTTCTTGCACCAATTATTTAAATGACAGGATTACCTCACTATTTCAGATCAATATTGTCCTTTTAATACATTCCAACATTTGATTTACTTTACTCACTGACACCGAGGATTGCTGCGATGGTTTCAAATTATTGTCAGTCAGGATCAGATCTCTCAGTTTCCATGCGTATTATTTTCTTTCTATTTAAGTAACAATCTCTTCAAAGTGAATCACTCTGCAATGAATTTCATCTACCACTGTCTGCCCAATTCTGAAATAGTCAAATTTGCCAGTAGCTTATCCTATTCAGCTTTGGAGTCCATCTGCAAATTTAGCTATTGTGCTTGTGACTTCTAGCTCCAGGTTACGTATAAAGATACGAAGAAAAAAGAGCTCCTGAAATAGACTTCTGTGGGACCACACTGGGAACATTCTCCCAGACTGAGAACAATCCCTGAACCACCACTCTCTGGGTTCTGTTGGTCCACCAATTATCTATCCATTGCAAAGTATTTTCACTCATTCACTCTTTCCTCAAATTCATTACCAAACTTTCTGAATAAAAAGCTAGTCCCAGTTATGGTAACCAAGAAATTACTGGATTGTCATAAAAACTCACTAATGTCCTTTAGGGAAGGAAAACTGCCGTCCTTACTTGGTCTGGCCTATTTGTGACTCCAGACCCTCAACAATGTGTTTGACTCTTACTTGCCCTCTACAATGGCCTAGCAAGCTACTCAGTTGTATTTAAGAAGGCTCGCCACCACCTTTTCAAGGGCCATTAGGGATGGACAACAAACGTTGACCTTGCCAACATCGATCACCTCCTGAGTATTAATTTTAAAAAAGCTTTATCAGAGGCCTTACTGAAATCTATGTCTACCACATCCACTGTCTTACTGATATCAAGCTCCTTTGTGACTCCCTCCAAGGAAGCTGTAAATTGGATTCCCCATCATGAACCCATATTGGCTACCTTTCATGATTTTATTTCTATCCACAGGTTCGATTATGTTATGTTATGCCAAAATGGATGGCTCATTCAATGGTTTCCTGGGTCACTTTTGCTACTTTTTGTGAAAAGGTAGGAGTAACATCTGCCTCTCTCCAGTCCCTGGGTGCCTCTCCAGTATTCAGCATTTGCTGGAGGATTTGTGCCAGAGGTCCTGCAATTTCCTCAAGGATCCTCAGATGCATCTTATCCAACCCTTAAGATCAATTCACCTCAAGCTTGCACAGCTGTTTGATAACCATACTGCTGGTAATGTGAACAGTGTCACAGCTTAGCTCTACAACAACCTCCAGTTCCCTGTCCAGATCAAATCAGTTACCTGTCTAATCCTTAGTTAAAACGTGAGGGAAAGCAATTGGAGAATTAGGGGAGGGAACCAGTAAAAGGGCAAATTAGAGAATGGCACCAGTAAATGGAAGAATTAGGGGAAGGTACCGATAAATAGATGAATTAGGGCACCAGTAAATGGATGATTTCGGGGATGGCACCGGTAAATGGGGAGATTGGGGGAGGACATAAGCAAATGGAGCAATTAGGGGAGGGCACCGCTAATGGAGGAATTAGGAGAGGGAACCAGTAAATAGAGAAATTAGGAGAGGTGACCTATTTGTAGGTACTTTGCTTCAGCATGTGAGCGTTGTACTTAATTTTCACTCTCATCAGTGCATGGACCAGTGTTTGATAGAGGGGTGAGTGTGTGTATGTATTTAATTACCATTGTTATAAGACAGACCCAGAGGGCAGTCTCGGGCTCCATTCACTTTCTTTCAGTGTTAAACAAAATGGCACAGGCGGCTACCATAACATTAAAGTATCAGGACTGTTATCGCCCAAGCAGACATTCACTTGCATATTCCTGTACAGATAGTTACAAACAAGCACCCTAATGAGGTGACAATGACTACCCTTGACACCAGTGCAGCATTTAACCGAGTATGGCAGCAAGGAGCCCTAGCAAAATTAAAGTCAATGGAGATCGGGGGCAAACTCTCTGCTGGCTGGTCTCATACCTAGCACAAAGGAAGATGGTTGTAGTTGCTGGAAGCTAATCATCTCAGTCCCAGGATATCACTGCAGGACTTCCTCAGGGTAGTGTCCTAGGCTGAACCATCTTCAGCTGCTTCCTCAATGACCTGCCCTCCAACATAAGGTCTGACGTGGAAATGTTCACTGATGATTGCACAGCATTCAGTTCCATTCACAAACCCTCTCGTAACTGAGGCAGTCCATGCCTGTATACAGCAAGACCTGGATTGCATTCAGAATTGGGCTGATAAGTGGTAAGTATCATTCACACCACACAAGTGCAAGGCAATGACTATCTCCAACACGAGAGAATCTAACCATCTCCCTTGATGTTCATAGCATCACCATCGCTGAATCCCCCATTATCAACATCCTGGGTGCTACCATTGACCAGAAACTTAAGTGGACTCGCCATATAAATACTGTGGCTACAAGAGCTGGTCAGAAGCTGGGAATTCTGTGGTGAGTAACTCACCTCCTGACTCCCCAAAGCCTGTCCACCATCTACAAGGCCCAGGTCAGAAATGTGATGGAAGATTCTCCACTTGCCTGGATGAGTGCAGTTCCAACAGCACTCAAGAAGCTTGACACCAAGGCAAAACAGACTGCTTGATTGGCACCCCATCCAAAAGCTTAAACATTCACTTGCTCCTTCATCGGCTCACAGTGGCAGCGGTGTGTACCATCTACAAAATCCACTGCAGCAACTCACCAACACTCCTTCAACAGCACCTTCCAAACCTGCAACCTTCACCAACTAGAAGGACAAGGGCAGCAGATGTATGTGAGAACTCCATGCAAGTTTCTCTCCAAGCTACACACCATCCTGACTTGGGATTATATCATCGTTCCTTCACTGTCGCTGGCTCAAAAACCTGAAACTCTGTCCCCAACAGCGCGTGGGTGTATCTATGCAACAGTTCAAGAAGGCAGCTCACCACCACCTTCTCAAGGGCAATTAGGGATGGACATTAAATGCTGGGCTTGTCAGTGACACTCATATCCCATGAATGAATTAAACCCAAATATGCTGATTTAATTGCCCACGGTCCACCAATGCCCCAAATTTAAAATTTTCATTCTTGTCCTTCAATCCAGTTGTGATCTCACCTCTCCCTCTCTCCCTATCACCAGCTCTACAATTTGCATCCCAACCCACCTCTGAACTCCTCTGTCTCCAGCACCTTGTGCATTGCATCATTGTCATCAGTGGCTTGTTTTGTTTTCACTCTCTGGAATCTTCTTCCTCAGATCCTTCACCTCACATCTCCTCCCTTAAAAGCCTCCTTGAACCTCACCTCCACATTAGCTTTTGGCCACCCCTTCTAGTTCCTTAATATAAAACAAAATACTGCAGATGCTGGAAATCTGAAATTTCAACAAAAAATGCTGGAAAATACTCAGCAGATCTGGCAGCATCGGTAGTGAGAGAAGCAGAGTTAATGTTTCAGGTCAGTGACCTTTCTTCAGTTCCTTCTTTGGTTTGATATCCGTTTTCCTCACACTTCTATGAAGCATGCATGGACCCTTTTCCATGTTAAAGGTACATATAAATGAAAGTTGTTGTTGCAGTATGGTGATACTGTTAGTAGCTGTAGTTAAGTTGTAATTGTACAGTTTTTGTAGTATAGAAGTAGCAGTGTACTGAACAGATGAGAGCCCTTGCAGTTAATAAAAGCTTCAGCATTATCAACAGGAGTTTAAGACACCGGGACCTTTTTGGAAAATCCTGTAATTTGGGGAAAAAAAACATAGGTCCTGCTCCTGTTCTTCCCGCTTGTCCATTGGGAAAGCCATGAGGTTGCTTGCTCCAACGAACATTGTGTCAGCTTCCAATGATATTCCGCACTGCGGATTGATAGATGTTGCTGAGGTCCCCACTGGCAGCCTGGAATGAGCCTGAGGCAAAACAAAAAGCTCAGTGATCTTCACAGCAACAGACTGTACCATGCCCTGAAGGGAGGTCACCTTGCAGAGTGCGTCACTGCTTCCCTAGGGAGAATTCTAGCCTCTGTATGCATTTTTCCTCTGGCCACTCTAGGAACATAGGAACATAGGAGCAGGAGTAGGCTATTCAGCCCATTGAGACTGCCCTGCTATTCAATATGATCATGGTTGATCACCCACTTCAGCTCTAGGGACAGTTGAATATATGTGGGCGAGAAGGTAATTATGTATTGCAGCTTCCTTTATACCTGCAATCTTCTCTTCTTCATCCATTTAAGACACCTAAAGAGGGATTCCCATAAACTGCCCATTATCCAGATGGGTTGGTATCTTTCCAGGCTCAGTGCCCCCAACAGCCCTCCTACAAATCCTCTTCGCATGCAGCGGGATCGATTTTGACCTTTGGGTTGCCCATTAGGCGGCTGTGACCCCACTGTGACTTTGAGGCCTTGACCTCATTAATTTTCGGCAGGTGCCAAACAGTTGGACAGACTGGGCTTGTTTTCAATGGAGTTTAGAAGAGTGAGGGGAGACTTGATTGAAGTTTATAAGATTCTGAACGGCCTTGACAAGGTGGATGTGGAAATGATGTTTCCTCTTGTGGGTGAGTGCAGAACTAGGGGGTACCGTTTTAAAATTAGGGGTAGCCCTTTTAGGATAGAGATGAGGAGAATTTTTTTTCTCTCAGAGGGCAGTGCGACTTTGGAACTCTCTGCCTCAGAAGGTGGTGGAGGCGGGATCATTGAAAAATCTGGCAGATGGAGTATAACGTGGGAAAATGTGAAGTTGTTCACTTTGGCAGGAAGAATAAAAAAGCAGAGTATTAAACGGAGAACAACTGCAGAATTCTGAAGTGCAGAGGGATCTAGTGCATGAGTCACAAAAAGTTAGTCTACAGGTACAGCAAGTAATAAAGAAGGCTAATGGAAAGATATCCTTTATTACGAGAGGAATTGAAAATAAAAGTTGGAATGTTATGCTTCAGTTATACAGGGCATTGGTGAGACCACATCTTGAATACTATGTTCAGTTTTGGTCTCCTTATTTAAGGAAAGATGTGAATGCGTTGGAGGCGGTTCAGAGGAGGGTTACTAGATTGATACCTGGAATGAGTAGGTTGTCTTATGAGGAAAGGTTGGACCGACTGGGCCTGTTTTCACTGGAGTTTAGAAGAGTTTAGGAACTCTTTGCCTCAAAAGGTGGTGGAGGCGGAGTCATTGAATATTTTTAAGGCGGAGGTAGATAGAATCTTGTTGGGCAAGGAAATCAAGGGTTATCAGGGGTAAATAGGAGTGTGGAATTTGAAACAGAAATAGATCAGCCATGATCTTATTGAATGGTAGAGCAGGCTCGAAAAGCCGAATGGCCTACTTCTGCCCCTAATTCGTATGTTCGTAGTTGTCTTGACACAGCTCTCTGAATTGGGAAAATGAAAACGGCAGACTGGGGCTTTCACTAGGAAGGCAAGTCACTGGGTTGGGAAGGAAGGGGACATAATTGATGAGGCACTGATCAGTTCCTACCTAAAATGGTCACCAGGGGCTTAGTTACATCACTTACGTCTGTATTAAAAGAAGTCTATCACCTGAAACGGGCAGGAGCTTCGGACACCTGGTGGTAGCCCCTCCCTTTCAAAATGGCAATGGCTGATTCGCTGGTGATAACAGGGCGGTAAGGCAACCGGCCCTGATTTTGAGGCCACACAAGACCAGCCCTGGAGCCTCTTAATCCTGGGTACCCCAGCCTTCATTCTGGCTGGAGAAATAACCATAAAATCTGGGAGGGCAGCACAGGAGTTTGGGGTGGAATCCAATATAGCCAGATCCTCTTTTCCCAAATTCTGCTCGATATGGGGGATGAATAGAGGTCAATAAAACACACAACCACTGGTGTGAAGATATCATCCATCGGAAGCAATTGCACTTGGCTGCAGAGATCTGATCCTGGTGTATATGACGTGATCGATTGCTGTTGGGAAAGTGGCAAATTCAAAATTAGATCTTTTCAAAATTTTGCTTGAGGTCTTTGTGGGAGGGGGACAGGTCACAGGTGCTTCAGTGATATTCTTCCCCGCTCCCTCGCTAAGATGTGAGCCTCAGTTGAAAGGAAACCGGAGCATGAGTTTGTCCACAGAATATGAGTGACCCTGACTCCAGGATTTGAGATTTGTCTGTTGGAAGCTCTACCCCATGACTGTACCATGATCACAACAGGTGTCGGTAAAGTTTTACAACTGTGTCAATTCTTCTACTCTGCTGTCCTTCACATGCAGTCATTCAAGACTTGGATTTATATAGCACCTTTCATGAACACCGGACATCTCCAAAGCACTTTACAGCCAAATAAGTATTTTTGAAGTGTAGTCACTGTTGCAGTGTAGGAAATGTGGAAGCCAAGATTGTGCACAGCAAGATCCCACAAAGAGCAATGTGATAATGACCAGATAATCTGTTTTTTGATGTTGATTGAGGGATTGATTTTGGTCAGGACGCCAGAGATAACTCTCCTGCTCTTCTTCAAAATAGTGACCAGGGATCTTTTATATCTACCAGAGTGATCAGACAGGGCCTTGGTTTAACATCTATCTGAAAGACACTACCTCCAACAGTGCAGCACTCCATCAGTACTGCAGTGGAGTGTCAGCCTTCATTTTTGTGCTCAAACCCTGGAGTGCAATTTGAACTCAGAGCTTTCCCTGTCAGAAGTGAGAGTGCTACCAACTGAGCCACGGCTAATGTGAATTGCAACTAAAATTGACCCCCTACTGGGGGTCAGACTGGTCAGTCTGTGTTTCAGACCCTCAATTCCCTGATTTCCTGTCCATCAAAGGGAAGTGCTAAGCAATCAGGTGTTTATATACAGATTTTCTTTTATTTAATATTCTTTTTTGTGATATGGGCATTGAAGAACAGCATTATTGCCCTACACCAGTTGCCCTTGAGAAGGCGGTATTGAGCGTTGTTCTTGAACTGCTGCAGTCTCTGCAATGAAGGTACTCCCACAGTGCTGTTGGGTAGGAAATTTCAGGCTTTTGACCCAGAAATAACGAAGGAATGGTAATATATGTCCAAGTCGCGATGGTGTGTGACTTGGAGATGGTCAGCAGACTCTTTTCAGCCAAGGACAAATTGCCTCAGTTGGTCTTCTCTGAACATTGTGGTTCAAGACCCTCCACAAGGCTTAGTATGTAATCATTGCTGACAGTACAGGCAGTACATCATTATCAGAGGTGCTGTCTTTCAGATGAGATATTAAAGTGAGAACTTGTCTGCCAGCTGAGCCCTGTAATGTGGCTATAATGCGCAAATAATAATTCCGTTGCACAGCATCCATTGGAATCGATGCTAGAGAAAACCCCACTTATAATCTTTTTAAAAAGGCGACTCTTCCCTTTGCCTCCATTCACACTAGATGCCTGGCATTACTGCCTCTTCATTGAACATTTCCCCATGCTCCCCTGCCCTTTGCCCACCCTTATCCTATACTCATGACCTTTATCCCATACCAGAAAAATGTCTGGGGTGCATTGCATCTAGTTGTAGTATAACCAGTTGTAAAATGCAGTTTCAGAAGGTAAATTGGAGATAAGCTGCCTCAGCCTATAAACTCTGGCTAAGGGGTCATGGCAGATGGGTTCAGAGTGCCTCTGGTGCAGCCAGACCTGCTTGGGCTCCTTTCATTGCTTCACACTTCTCCATCTAAGCACATCCCCCTGTCCCCCACAACCCAACAGAGATACAGGAGAATTCCCAGGAGGAAACCTAAGCATCTGGGAGAGCAACTGACACAATAAGGTCCTGAAAACTGAAAGCCAGAGAGAAAAATAGTTGCTTGAAAAATTGTCTACTGAATCTTCTGACATGAAATGAATGGTACAAATACAACTTAATCCCCAGTTGCCATGATTTATAGAGTCATAGAGTTATACAGCATGGAAACAGGCCCTTCGGCCCATCGTGACTACGCCGGCCATCAAGCACCTATCTATTCTAATCCCATTTTCCAGCACTTGGCCCATAGCCTTGTATGCATTTCAAGTGCTCATCTAAATGCTTCTTAAATGTTGTGAGGGTTCCTGCCTCTACCACCCCTTCAGGTAGTGTGTTGCAGATTCCAACCAGCCTCTGGGTGAAATTTTTTTTCTTCAAATCCCCTCTAAACCTCCTGCTCCTTACCTTAAATCTATGCCCCTGGTTATTGATCCCTCCACTAAAGGAAAAAGTTTCTTCCTATCTATCCTATCAATTCCCCTCATAGTTTTGTATACCTCAATCAGGTCACCCTCAGCCTTCTCTGCTCAAAGGATAACAACCCTAGCCTATCCAGTCTTCGTCAAAGCTGAAATGCTCCAGCCCAGGCAACATCCTGGTGAATCTCCACTGCACCCTTTCCAGAGCAATCACATCCTTCCTATAGCGCGGTGACCATAACTGTACACAGTACTCCAACTGTGGCCTAACTAGCATTTTATACAGCTCCATCATAATCTCCCTGCTCTTATATTCTATGCCTTGACTAATAAAGGCAAGTATACTATATGCCTCCCTAACCACCTTATCGACCTGTGCTGCTGCTTTCAGTGATCTATGGACAAGTACACCAAGGTCCCTCTGACCCTCTGTACTTCCTAGGGTCCTACCATCCATTGTATATTCCCTTGCCTTGTTAGTCCTCACAAAATGCATCACCTCACACTTCTCAGGATTAAATTCCATTTGCTACTGCTCCACCAATCTTACCAGCCTATCTATATCGTCCTGTAATCTAAGGCTTACTTCCTCACTATTTACAACACCACCAATTTTTGTGTCATCTGCAAACTTACTGATCATTCCTCCTATATTCACGTCTAAATCATTAATGTACACTACAAACAGCAAGGGTCCCAGCACCGATCCCTGCGCTACACCACTGTTCACAGTCTTCCACTCGCAAAAACAACCCTCGACCATCACCCTCTACCTCTTGCCACCAAGGCAATTTTGGATCCAATTTGCCAAATTGCCATGGATCCATGGGCTCTTATCTTCTTAACCAATCTCCCATACGGGATCTTATGAAAAGCCTTACTGAAGTCCATGTAGACTACATCAACTTACCCTCATCTACACATCTAGTCAGCTCCTCGAAAAATTCTATCAAGTTTGTTAGACACAATCTCCCCTTGACAAAGCCATGCTGACTATCCCTGATTCATCCCTGCCAAGTGGAGATTTATCCTGTCCCTCAGAATTTTTTCCAATAGTTTCCCAACCACTGATGTTAGACTCACTGGCCTGTAATTTCCCGGTTTATCCCTGCTACCCTTCTTGAGTAATGGTACCACATTCACTGTCCTCCAGTCCTCTGGTATATCTCCTCTGGCCAGAGAGGATTTGAAAATTTGTGTTAGAGCCCCTGCTATCTCCTCCCTTGCCTCACATAACAGCCTGGGATACATCTGATCTGGGCCTGGGATTTATCCACTTTTAATCCTGCTAAAACAGCTAATACATGGAAACATAGAAAAATAGGAGCAGGAGTAGGCCATGCGGCCCTTCGAACCTGCTCCGCCATTCAATACGATCATGGCTGATCATCCAAACTCAATAGCCTGTTCCCGCTTTCTTCCTGTCTCGCTTGATCCCATTAGCCCTAAGAACTATATCTAACTCTTTCTTGAATATATTTAATGATTTGGCCTCAACTGCTTTCCATGGCAGTGAATTCCACAGGTTCACCACTCTCTGGGTGAAGAAATCCCTCCTCATCTCAGTCCTAAATGGTTTACCCCTTATCCTTAGACTGTGACCCCCTGGTCCTGGACTCTCCCATCATCGGGAACATCCTTCCTGCATTTAGTCTGTCCAGGCCTGTTAGAATTTTAGAATTTTACTTCCTCCATTTCAATGCTTATTTGTTCAAGTATATCACAATCCCCCTCCCTGATCTCTACACCTACATCATCCTTTTCCAAAGTGAACACAAAGGAAAAGTAATCATTTAAAACCTCACCTATGTCCTCTGGCTCCACACACAGATTGCTACTTTGGTCCTTAATGGGCCCTACTCTTTCCCTGGTTATCCTCCTGCCCTTAATATACTTACAAAACGCCTTGGGATTTTCCTTTATCTTGCCCACCAGTGTTTTTCCATGCCCCCTCTTCGCTCTCCTAATTACTTTTTTAAATACCCCCCCTACACTTTCTATACTCCTCTGGGGCCTCCACTGTTTTCAGCGCTTTGAATCTGCCATAAGCCTCATTTTTTTATCCGATCCTCTATATCCCTTGACATCCAGAGTTCCCTGGACTTGATGGTCCTACCCTTCACCTTTACAGGAACATGTTGACCCTGAACTCTCACTATTTCCTTTTTGAATGACTCCCACTGGTCTGATGTAGACTTTCCTACAAGTAGCTGCTCCCAGTCCACTTTGGCCAGATCCTGTTTTATCATATTGAAATCGGCCTTCCCCCAATTCAGTACCTTTATTTCCGTCCCTCTTTGTCCTTTTCCATAACTGCCTTAAATCTTACAGACTTATGGTCACTATCCCGAAATGCTCCCCCACTGACACTTGTCCAGCTTCATTCCCTAGGATTAGGTCAAGTACTGCCCCTTCTCTTGTCGGACTTTCTACGCACTGGCTCAAAAAGCTCTCCTGTATGCATTTTAAGAATTCCACCCCCTATAAGCTGTTTGCACTAAGACTATCCCAGTTAATATTGGGGAAGTTGAAATCCCCTACTATTATTCCCCTATTACTTTTACACCTCTCTGCAATTTGCCTACATGTCTGCTCCTCTATCTTTCCCCGACTATTTGGAGGCCTGTAGTACACTCCTAGCCAAGTGATTGCCCCTTTTAGTTTTTAAGTTCTACCCATATGGCCTAATTGAGGACCCTTATAAGATATCATCCCTCCTTACTGCAGTAATTGACTCCTTGATCAATAGTGCAATGCCACCTCCTCTTTTACACCCTTCCCTGTCACGCCTGAAGATTCTATATCCTGGAATATTGAGCTGCCAGTCCTGCCCTTCCTCAACCATGTCTCTGTGATAGCAATAATATCATTTTCCCACGTGTTAATCAATGCCTTCAATTCATCTACCTTACTTGTAAGACTCCTTGCGCTAAAATAGATGCAATCCAGCCTTGCATTGTTCACTTGTGCCTTAACAGGTCTATATTTGCTCTGCCTTCCAGACTGACTCAGTTTCTCTTCTATGTTTGACTGTGCATCACCCCTTACTGTACCTCCACTCTGTATCCCATCCCCCTGCCAAATTAGTATCACGATGGGAATGTCCATGCATGCTGGCATGGCATCATCATGAACTCATTTAAAAATTGTAATGAAGTTCCTGCCTGTTTCAGAAGGACACTCTTGCCCCAATTAACTTGGCACCAGACGCATGCACTGTGCACTAAAACAGGATGGAACTCTGCTGAACCTTCGAACTAGGAATGCCTATTTTATGTCCTATAGTTGTGTAGCTGATTGACCACAATTATCAGCTAAGTATTTTATTCACCTATGTTTTTTTATAATCTATTGCCTCCACTGTTTATTATTACTCAATTTTATTTCAATAAAGATCAAATCAAATAATAGCTGTAACCTACCAGCTGTTCCCCGTGTCCATATACTTGGTAAAAACAGGTCTCACATTTTGATTAAATGCTTTAGTCTGTAGTCTCAGTACTTAATCAGCATGGGAACGATTTATTACTGTAATGCACTTGGGAACAGCACAGGTTATTGCTTAACTATAATTCAGGTATAATTAACAGATGTTTAACTCACTTCTTGACTGCATGGAAAAGTGCATGCAGTGGCAATGCATTTTATATTGTCACGCATCCCAGTGCTTTGGCACTGAGAGGTCAACAGCACAATGTACTCTAAGTATTTCAAGGCAAACCGTGCTTCTGGCTTTCACAGACTCAGGTTTGATGTCAGAAAACACTTCTTCACACAAATGGTCTTTTGATTAGGTACTGGAGTCAGTTCAGGAGCAGCTAGAGTCTGTGATGAGGAAGCACAGGACTTCCATAGAAAGACAGACTAACGGGCGGCACACTGGCGCAGTGGTTAGCACCGCAGCCTCACAGCTCCAGCGACCCGGGTTCAATTCTGGGTACTGCCTGTGTGGAGTTTGCAAGTTCTCCCTGTGTCTGCGTGGGTTTTCTCCGGGTGATCCGGTTTCCTCCCACAAGCCAAAAGACTTGCAGGTTGGTAGGTAAATTGGCCATTATAAATTGCCCCTAAAATAGACAGGTGGTAGGGAAATATAGGGACAGGTGGGGATGTGGTAGGAATATGGGATTAGTGTAGGATTAGTATAAATGGGTGGTTGATGGTCGGCACAGACTCGGTGGGCCGAAGGGCCTGTTTCAGTGCTGTATCTCTAAACTAAACTAAACTAAATGGCCTTCCTTGTCTTTACTTATCATTGCCCATCTCCCCTGCTGCCTCAACTTATCTGCTGCCATAATCCTCATCTACATCTTTGTTATCTTTAGACTAGACTATTCCAATGCTCTCCTGGCAGGTCTCCCACCTTGTACTCTCCATAAACTTGAGCTCATCCAAAATTCTCCTAACTTACTATAAATCCCGTTCACCTATCCTGGCTGTGCTCGTAAACCTACATTGGCTCCCTGCCCGGCAGCACCTCTATTTTAAAATTATCATCCTTGTTTTCAAATCCCTCCATGTATCACTGCTCCCTATCTCTGCAACTTCTTCCAGCCCTACAACCCTCAGAGATATCTGCGCTCCTTCAATTGTGGTCTCCTGCGCATTCCTGATATTAATTGCCCCACCTTTGCTGGCCGTGCCTTCAGTTGTCTGGGCCCAAAGCTTTAGACCTATATCTACCTCTGTATCTACCTACAAGACACTCCTTAAAATCTACTTCTTTGTTCACTTGTCCTAACATCTTATATGGTTCAGTGTCAAATATTTGGTAACTGCTCCTGTCAAAGAAAAAGACTTGCATTTTACCCTTCAAGATCTCAGGACCTCCCACACTGCTTTTCAGCTAATGAAGTACTTTTGAGGTGTAGCCATCATTGTAATCCAGGAATCCTGGCAACCAATTTGCACACAGCATGTTTCCCATAAACAGCAATCTGATAACGACCAGATAATCTGTTTTAGTGAGGTTGATTGCGGGATAAATATTGGCCAGGACACTGAGAAAAATTCCCCTGGTCTTCTTCAAGGTAGTTCCATAGATCTTTTCCATCCACCTGTGAGGGCAGATGGGGTCTTATTTTAATTTCTCATCTGAAAGCTTAACACCTCCAACAATGCAGCACTCCATCAGTACTGCACTGGAGTGTCAGCCTTGATTTTTGTGCTCGAGTCTCTGGAATCACCTTTTACTATCCTAAAGAAGCTATATAAATGCAAGTTATTGTTTATAGAGCAACATGAAGGGAGAAATAAGAAGCACCGATTCTGTTTATCCTGTTCATCCTTCCATTGAGTGTGAACCTAATTCTGACGGATAGAACTTTTCATTCCATTTGCTGGATGCAAGGTTCCTACATCAAGCCAACTTGGGCATTCTTAATCAGCTCTCTGTGGAAATGCTCCCTCTTCTCCAGCTTGGCAATAGGTAATATTTGACATTCCCATTCACAGAGATCACAGGATGATAAATATGGGAAACAGAAATGCATCACACTTGTGCAGTATCAGGCATCCTGCTGAGGTCAGGTGTGAAACACATTGTTAAGAGAGTAGAGGAAGATTTACTCTGCATTAATCATGCTATACCTGACTTAGGAGTGCTTGATGCTGGGTACATAACAAGAGTAAAAGAATTCGAATGCGGGACTATCTAGCCAAGACTGTCGAGTACAAATCAAGTTATGTTTAAACTATATAATGCTGCAGTCATACCCTCAGTATTGTTGGCAGCTTGACCAATCATAATCTGGAATCTTGATTCAATGTCAGGATACTGAGTTACTGTTACCACTCAAAGGTGTCATCTTATCAACATTCGAGTGTGACTGCATGAAATAATCATTTGTCTGGGGGTATAAAAGTAACCCTTACTGTACCAGAATTTATTTTATTTTTTGTTTATGTGATGCAAGTGTCATTCCAAGGTCAGCATTCATTGCCTATCCTTAACTGCCCTTGAATAGGTGGTGGTGAGCTGCCTTCTTGAACTGCTGCAGTCCATATGGTGTAAGTAGACAAATAGTGCTGTTCGGGAGTTCCAGGATTTTGACCCAGTGACAGTGAAGCGACGGCGATATAGTTCCAATTCAGGATGGTGTGTGGCTTGGAGGGGAACTTGTTGGTGTTCCCATTCATCTGCTGCCTTTATCCTTCTAGGTGGTAGAGGCCGCGGGTTTGGAAGTTACTGTTGAAGGAGCCTTGGTGCGTTACTGCAGTGCATCTTGTAAATGGTGGAGGGAGTGAATGTTTAAGGTTCTGTATGGGGCGCTGGTTAAGTGGGCTGCTTTGTGCTGGATGGTGACGAGCTGCATGAGTGTTGTTGGAGCTGCACCCATCCAGGCAAGTGGAGAGTATTCCATCACACTCCTGACTTGTGCCTTGTAGATGGTGGGCAGAATTTGGGGAGTCAGGAGGTGGGTTACTTGCTGCAGAATTCCAAGCCTCTGATCAGCTTTTGTAGCCACAGTATTTTTATGGCTGGTCCAGTTAAGTTTCTGGTCAATGGAAGCACTCAGGATGATGATGGTGCTGGATTCAGCAATGATAAGGCCTTTGTACAGTGAGGGGAGATGGTTAGATTCTCTCTTGTTTGAGATGGTCATTGCCTGGCACTTGTGTAGCATGAATGTTACTTGCCACTTATCAGCCCAAGTCAATGTTGTCCAGGTCTTGCTGCATCTGGACATGGGCTGCTACAGTTTCTGAGGAGTTGCGAATGGTGCTGAACATTGTGCAGTCATCAGCGAAAATCCCCACTTCTGACCTTAGGATGGAGGGAAAGTCATTGATGATTAGCCAGTAGGTTTGGAGTCCCTTGAAATGCCAGTAATTAGCAAGCTAAGGATTTATTTAAGCATTTTACCTTTTGAAATCCTTCCAGTCATTCAACTCGCATGAAATTGGAGACACCAAAGATAACTTCACGGGCTATACATGTGAGCCTGCCTGGGAATGATTCCTCCACCTGAATGATAGGCCTGAAGTGATGTAATATGGGCCTTGGGCCTCGTTGCCATCAAGCCAGTGAGCTGTGGACATTGGACCTCCTCAGGTAGCTCTTGGAAAGGCGACTCATGGATTGGGCTGTTACTGCATCAGCATAGGCCCTCAGGTAAGTAAGGACAGTGGCCTGGAAGGGAGCCAATAGGGAGAAGGGGCGATCAGGAGAAGGGGGTGACTGAGAGAATGGGTGACGGGGTGGGTGCCAATCAGAATAGGGTGCAAGTGGGAGAGAGGGCAAATTGGGAGAGCATGGAGATTGGGAGATGGGTGATTGGGAGAAGAGGTGTATTGGGAGAAGGATAATTGAGAGAGGAGGGAGTTTGGGAGAGTTGGTGTCTGGGACAGAGGGTGATCAAGAGAAGGGGGAACTAGGAGACGGGGTTACTGAGAAAGGATAGAGGTTGGGTGATTGGGGTGGGGAGGTGGGTGTTGAGTGTTGGGGGAGGAGGCAATCAGGAGAGGCTGTGACCAGGTGAGGGTGAGATCAGGAGAGGATGGAAATTGGGAAAGGAAGTAAACGGGAGAGAATAGAGATTAGGAGAAGGATGATTTGGAGAGGAGGGAGATTGGGACGACTGGGATAGGAGATCAGGAGAGGGGGCAACTAGGAGAGGGGTCAATTGGAAGAGGTGCAATTGCGAGGGTGCACGACCAATTGGGGTGGCAACTGAAAAGGAGGCAATCGGAAGGGGTAGCAATGGTGTGACGGAGGGCTGCAGTGATCTCAGGAGATGTCAAGATCTCGACTGGAGGTAGAGACCAGTGACTGGCTGCGGCTTGCATCGCTTGAATATGGAGCCAGAAGGAGCACTCCCTTTAAGCATCAATCCCTTTAAAGACCACCTGTTACGCTGCATGTAGACCTGGTTTCCAGTATTTCTTCACAATATCCCAGAGTGAGCCTCAATCAGGCATTGGGTGAATATACAAAGGACTTCTAATACCTGATTCATCAGCCCTGGACACCTACATTTTTACCATTCACCAAAATGGCAGACAGTGTATGCGCAATTTGTAATGAGGCTTACGTCTGTTTAATATCTGAAAAATGGGTGCACCACCATCCAATTTCTAATGCATAATCTCATTTGGCAACAGATAAGCTGACAGCCAGCACCCACATCTGTAACATCACAATGGAGGAATAGGAGCAGAAGAGAATGCAATGCAGCTCCAAGGATAGCCTTGCACATTTTTCATCCTTTCCAGTTAGCTGTCTCGAGTGCAATCAGATGAGTTGTAAAGCAATTTTTTCACACTTTAAATTCATAAAGTAAAGTCAAAGAAGAGCTACGTTATGCAGAGATAATTTTCTCACTGTGGTGCCTACAGCATAATGCAATGGATTACAAACGCACCGGATTTGAGCAATCAATCCTTTCGTGAACTCTGATGGAAATGAATGGTTATTACCTACAGATAAGCAAGTGTTAGACCCACTTCGTAGAATATCATAAAAATAACTGAAGTATCATTAAAGGTTCTTACACTTGCTTCCTTCCTGGGAGAACAAGCAACTGCAGAGGCTGTGCCTACCTCAAAGACTCCAGTGTTTCTTAATACCAAAAGAATTATTCTACACCAAAGAACATACTGCAAGTGGCTAACTGCAGCTTGTAATAGGACACATGACTGGATCACAAGATTAAATACAGACTAGCAGAGCTGTTTAAGTCCATCTTAGCACATCCAGCTACTGTATCGTGCTCATTGCAACATCCAGCTGCCTTTTTCTTCCTCAGGGACATGTAAGAAAGAAAAACAGACTTGCATTTATATATTGCACCTCCTGTGGCCTCAGGACATCCCAAAGCACTTTACAGCCAATTAAGCACTTTTAAAGTGTAGTCATTATTGCAACATAGGGAATTTGGCAGCCAGTTTGCACACAGCAAGTTCCCCAAACAGTAATGTGATAATGATATAGGTAACAATGGTTGAGGGATAAATATTAGTCAGGACAATGGGAAAAACCTCCAAGCTCTTCTTCAAAATAGTAATGGTAGGTGGGGCCATAACGTTTCATCTGAAAGATGGCACCTCCAACAGTGCAGCACTCTCTCAGTACTGCACTGTAGATTTTGTGTTCAAATCACTGGAGTGGTTCTTGAGCCAATAACAGTTCTGACTCAGAAGCGAGAAGGCTATCATTGAAGCATGGTTAACACTTGAGGTTTTTGAAATCTATTCCATGTACTCATCACACGTTGCCTTGTAGACCTTCCTGAACTCATTCTTAAATTCAACCTTCACCAATTTGAAGCTCTAATCTTTTTTCTTACCATCAAGGTTTACCTTGAAGTACTGCTCCAGGCTAATCTTTACTCGCTACTGTTTAATGTACCTGTCAATGTCCAAGATTTTGATCATTTGGTTCCTTCAAGAAAAGCTCTTGGGATTTACATTTAAGCACCACAAGGAATTTCCTTAGGACTTCTCCTGTTCCGCTGGAGTAACATTGACCAAAGTTCAGTGGAAAACCTATCTACGTGCATAAATGGGGCTTCAGCTGAACAGAGTCAGAGGTAAAGAGATACTGGGCACAGCTCTCCATGCGGTACTAGCAGTACCAACTGGGGGAAGAAAACTATTAATTTTGCTGCTGTCAATAGGTCGCTTCATGTTGTATTGTGTGTGTCTGTCTCTGAGTGTGTGAGTGAATGTGTGCTTGGCTGGAATTGTATGCCACCCCAGCGAGCCAGATGGTGGCAGGGGGATGGTGTAAACTTGAGCGGGAGGCTCTGGGAGGCCTTTCTGGCCTGCTCCCGCCTCCGCCCCACTTTACGTGGGCTGGGGTGGGGACAAGAAATGGGCCGGCTGCCCCCAGGCCAATCAAGGCCCTTAAGTCGCCACTTATTGGGCACTTAAGGGCCTTCGTCCACCCTCACGGGTATTATACCCATGGCAAGCGGCTGTCCGGGAGATGTGAAAGGCCGCCCAGTGATACTTGGCAGCCTCTCAGAGCACTGGGGGTCGGGGGAGACGGACTCTGACAATCGGGCACTGCCTGATTGAGGGCCATCCTCGCTTCCCCAACCACCCCCAAGACCCGAGACACACACCTTGCCCCCAAACGACCACTTGCCTCACTGGAACGCGACCGATATCCCCGGCGAGGCAACCCTTACTTACCTTCAGTCCTGGTTCCATGTCCTCAGCTGGGCTGCAGTCCCAGCAGTGGCCACCACTCCCGGTGGCACTGCTGGGAATAAGAGCTGCCAGCCCGATGATTGGCCGGCAACTCAATGAGGCATGACGTCCTCCCTCAAGCGGGTGGAAGTCCTGTCTTGGATCAATTAAATCCCGGGGACTCTTAGAATGCAGGTCAGATCCCTGGGCTGGGCGGAAGCGGGTTTGCCACTGACTTTTACATCATTGGCCGGCTACCATCCGCCCGGCGTAAAGTGAGTGGGTGGGCAAAAGCCCTTCAGTGCCCGTTAAGAGGCCACTTAAGGGCCTTGATTGACCTGGTGCGGGAAGCCTGTTTCTCGCCAAATTCCGCACCCCCCTCCCCCCCACCAGCTCATGTAAAGTGGAGTGGAGGCTGGAGCGGGTTGGGAAGGCCTCCTAGAGCCTCCCACTTAATTTTACGCCACCCCACCCCCCCCCCCCCCAGCATCCGGCTCACTTGGGTGGCATAAAATTCCTGCCAGTGTGTGTATGAGCGTGAGGTTGAATGTGTGGCTGTGTTTATGAGTGGTTGAGTTTGTGGGTGCATGTGTGACTGCGCGCATGCGAATGAGTGTCTGTATGTGTGGTTGAATGTATGGGTGAGTGTATGTGAGCAGTTGCACGTGTGTGTGAGTGTGTGAGTAAGTGGGTGAATAACTTAACTGGTTCAAATATGGACAAAATAACTGAACTCAAGAGGTGAGGTGAGAGTCACTGCCCTTGACATCAAGGCAGCATTTGACCGAGTATGGCATCAAGGAGCCCTAGCAAAACTGAAGTCAATGGGAATCAGGGGAAAACTCTCCGCTGGTTGGAGTCATACCTAACGCAAAGGAAGATGGTTGTGGTTGTTGGAGGTCAATCATCTGAGCTCCAGGACATCACTGCAGGAGTTCCTCAGGGTAGTGTCCTAGGCCCAACCATCTTCAGCTGCTTCATCAATGACCTTCCTTCAATCATAAGGTCAGAAGTGGAGATGATCGCTGGTGATTGCACAATGTTCAGCACCATTCGCGATTCTTCAGATACTGAAGCAGTCCATGTAGAAATGCAGCAAGACCTGGACAATATCCAGGCTTGGGCTGATAAGTGGCAAGTAACATTCACGCCACACAGGTGCCAGGTAATGACCATCTCCAACAAGACAGAATCTAACCATCTCCCCTTCTCATCCAATAGCATTAACATCGCTGAATCCCCCACTATCAACACCCTAGGGGCTACCATTGACCAGAAACTGAACTGGAGTAGCCATATAAATACCATGGCGACAAGAGAAGGTCAGAGGCTAGGAATCCTGCGGCGAGTAACTCACCTCCTGACTCCCCAAAGCCTATCCAACATCTACAAGGCACAAGTCAGCAGTGTGATGGAATACTCTCCACTTGCCTGGATGGGTGCAGCTCCAACAACACTGAAGAAGCTCGACACCATCCAGGACAAAGCAGCCCACTTGATTGCCACCCTATACACAAGCCACCACTCCCTCCACCACCGATGCACAGTGGGAGCAGTGTGTACCATCTACATGATGCACTGCAGCAATGCACCAAGGCTCCTTCGACAGCACCTTCCAAACCCACGACCTCTACCAACTAGAAGGACAAGGACAGCAAATGCATGGGAACACACCAACTGCAAGTTCCCCTCCAAGTCACACACCATCCTGACTTGGAACTATATCACCGTTGCTTCACTGTCACTGGGTCAAAATCCTGGAACTCCCTTTCTAACTGCACTGTGAGTGTACCTACCTCACATGGACTGCAGCGGTTCAAGAAGGCAGCTCACCACCACCTTCTCAAAGGCAATTAGGGATGGGCAATAAATGCTGGCCCAGCCAGCGATGCCCACATCCCATGAATGAATGAAAAAAAAGTGTCTGAGCGTGAGCTTGTGAGAATGGATGTTTTCTGTGTCGGAGGGAATTTTTAGCAAGATGAAGAAATTTCTCAAGTAAAAGGATTTAATACAGGAAGAACAGTGTATATAAAGCTAGACAGGGGAGTCAAGCTATTGGTACAAAGCACAAAATCAGAAAACGAGCTTCACTTAAATGAGACTGACAAAGAGCAGTCAACAGATTGGTAAACATAAAATGAGCCAATGTTACTACTGATCAAGACTTACATCTGGTGAAGAAAGGAGAAAATAGTGAGGTTGAAATAGGGATAAGAGAACATTGTAAAAGAAGCTTAAATGCTCTCACTCTAATGCTTGGAGGATTAGAGATAGACTATTGGAATTAGAAATGTTGGCAGCCAGTGAATGTATTGACATTATTGACTCAGAGACAGATGGTTATAAGTAGAAGAGGGACAAGAAAGGGAGATAAGAGGAGGTTTGCAAATATGAACTTAAGAAGAATAACATACCAATAGAAAGAGTAGATCTAATAGCAAAACCAGGAGATTCAGAAACAGTAAGTGTAGAAATGTGTAATGTAGCATAATTGGGAACTGGTATTGATAAGCATCTCAAAGTGAGCGAATAGCTGTTCAGACATATAAGAGATGTTGCAAAGTAGTATAACCATATAGTCATGGGAGATGACAGTGTACCAAAGAAAATGTAGACTGAACAGAGTGAACCAAAATGGTGAAAGTACAAGCAAATTCATGGAAGCAACTATTACAGCAGACAGTTGTAAGAATCCAATTGGTTCATTTATGTCCTTTGCAACAACAACTTATATTTATATGGTGCCATTCATGTAATAAAATGTCCCAAGGCGCTTTACAGAAGCATTATAAAACGCAATATAACATCGAACCAGGGATATACTAGGTTAGATGACCAAAAGCTTGGTCAAAGAGTTGGTTTTAAGGAGTGTCTTAAAGGAGGAAAGAGGGGTAGAGAGGCAAAGAGGTTTAGGGAGGGAATTCCAGAGCTTGGGTCCGAGGCAACTGAAAGCCTAGACACCATTGGTGGAGCGATTAAAATCAGAGATGCACAAGAGGCCAGAATTACATACGAACATACGAATTAGGAGCAGGAGTAGGCCACTCAGCCCCTCGAGCCTGATCCCACATTCAATAAGATCATGGTTAATCTGATTGTAACCTCAACTCCACATTCCTGCCTATCCCCGATAACCTTTCACCCCTTTGCTTATCAAGAATCTATCTCCCTCTGCCTTAAAAATACTCAAAGACTCTGCTTCCACGGCCTTTTGAGGAAGAGAGTTCCAAAGACTTACGACCCTCTGAGAGAAATCAATTCTGCTCATCTCTGTCTTAAATTGGTGACCCCTTATTTTTAAAAAGTGACCCCTAGTTCTAGATTCTCCCACAACAGGAAACATCCTTTCCACATCCACCCTGTCAAGACCCTTCAGAATCTTATAAGTTTCAAACAAGTCGCCTCTTACTCTTCCCAACTCCAGTGGATACAAGCTAAGCTTGTCCACCCTTTCCTCATAAGACAACCCGCCCATTCCAGGTATTAGTCTAGTAAACCTTCTCTGAAATGCTTCCGACGCATTTACATCCTTCCTTAAATAAGGAAACCAATACTGTACACAGTACTCCAGATGTGGTCTCATCAATGCCCTGTATAACTGAAGTATAACCTCCCTACTTGTGTATTAAATTCCCCTCACAATAAACAATAACATTATATTATCTTTCCAAATTACTTTCTGTACCTGCATACTAAACTTTGCGATTCATGCACGAGGACACCCAGATCCCTCTGCATCTCAGAGCTCTGCAATCTCACCATTTAGATAATATGCTTCTTTTTTATTTTTCCTGCCAAAATGGACAATTTCACATTTTCCCACATTATACTCCATTTGTCTGATCTTTGCCCACTCACTTAACCTATCTATATCCCTTTGTCCTCTTCACAACTTACTTTCCTACCTATCATTGTGTCATCAGCAAACTTAGCAACCATACCTTCGTCCCTTCATCCAAGTCATTTATATAAATTGTAAAAAGTTGAGGCCCCAGCACTGATCCTGTGGCACTCGTTACATCTTGCCAACCAGAAAATGACCCATTTATGCTTCCTGTCTGTTTCCTGTTAGCTAGCCATGCCAAAATGGTACCCCGTACACCATGAGCTCTTATTTTCTGCAATAACCTTTGACGTGTCACCTTATCAAAATCTAGAAATCTAAGTTCTGTACATCCACCGGTTCCCCTTTATCCACAGCACATTTACTTCTTCAAAAAACTCCAATAAATTGGTTAGACATGATTTCCCTTTCACAAATCCATGTTGACTCTGCCTAATTACCTTGAATTTTTCTAAGTGCCCTGCTATAACTTCTTTAACAATAGATTCTAACATTTTCCCGATGACAGATGTTAAGCTAACTGGCCTGTAGTTTCCTGCTTTCTGTCTCCCTCCCTTTTTGAATAAAGGAGTTATATTCGCTATTTTCCAATCTAATGGAACCATCCCTGAACCTAGGGAATTTTGGAAAATTAAAACTAATGCATCAACTATCTCACTAGCCACTTCTTTTAACACCCTAGGATGAAATCTATCCGGACCCTGGGACTTGTCAGCCCGCAGCTCCAACAATTTGATCAGTACTACTTCCCTGGTGATTGTAATGTTCTTGATTTCCTCGCTCCCTTCCATTTCTTGATTTACAACTATTTCTGGGATGTTAATTGTATCCTCTATAGTGAAGATTGATGCAAAATACCTGTTCAATTCATCTGCCAACTCCTTATTATCTATTATTAATTCCCCAGACTCACTTTCTATCGGACCAATGCTCACTTTGTTAACTTTTTTCTTTTTTAAATATCTATAGAACCTCTTACTATCTTTCTTGATATATCCAGCTAGCTTTCCCTCCTTATTAATCTTTTAGTCATTCTTTGCCGTTTTTTGATATTCTGTCCAATCTTCTGGCCTGTCACCCAAATTTGCACAATTGTATGTTTTTTCTTAAGTTTGATAATATCTTTAACTGTTTTAGTTAACCACGGATAGCGGGTCCACCCCTTGGAATTTTTCTTTCTCGTTGGAATGTATTAGAGGAACGCAGGTAACTCGGAGAGCTGGAGGAGATTAGAGAGATGGGGAGGAGGTAAGGCTACGATTTGAAAACAAGGATGAAAATTTTGAAATTAAGTTTTTGCTATACCAGGAGCCAATGTAAATGAGAAAGCAGAGCGATGATAGGGGAACAGAACTTGCTGTGATTTAAGTCACGGGCAGCAGAGTTTTGGATGACCTCAAGCTTACTTAGCGTAGAATGTGGGAGACCATCCAGGAGTGTGTTGGAATAGTCAAGTCTAGAGGTAACAAGGGCATGAATGAGGGTTTCAGCAACAGATGAGCTGAGAAAGGGACAAAGTCGAGCGATGTTACTGAGGTGGAAATAGGTGGTCTTAGTAATAGCACAAACATGAGGTCGGAAGCTCATTTCAGGGTCAAATGTGACACCAAGGTTTTGAACAAAGTGGCTTCATCTCACACTGTTGTCAGGGAGAGTAATTGAGTTGGCAGCTAGGGAATGGAGTTTGGAGCAGTGACCAAAAACAATGGTTTCAGTTTTCCCAATATTTAATTGAAAGAAATTTCTGTACATCCAATCAGATAATTTAGCAACAGTGGAGGAGTCAAGAGAAGTGGTGGTGAGGTAAAGCTGTGTGTTGTCAGTATTCAAGTGAAAACAAACACTGTTCTTTCTGATGATGTCACTGAGGGGCAGCATGTAGACGAGAATTAGGAGGGGACCAAGGATTGAATCGTGAGGGACACCAGAGTTAACAGTGCGGGAGCAGGAAGAGAAGCCATTGCAAGTGATTCTCTGGCTATGATTTGATAGATAAGAATGGAACCAGGTGAGAGCAGCCCCACCCAGCTGGACGACAGTGGAGAGGCATTGGAGGAGGATGGTGTGGCCAACCGTGTCAAAAGCTGCAGACAGGTCGAGAAAGACGAGGAGGGAACATTTACTTTTGTTTTTTAGGAAGGAAACCTGCAATTCTTACCTGGTCTGGCCTGTATGTGACTCCAGTCCCACACCAAAAAGGCTGACTAATAACTGCACTCTGAAGTGGTAACAAACCACTCAGTTCAGGGCAACCAGGAATGGCCAACAGATGCTGGCCTTCCCAGTAATACCCACATCCCAGCAGTACCGGGGTCATGCAATGTCAGATTTAGAGAGTGGAGGGAAAGGTTGGGTGTGTAGATCTGTTGCAGTGATAATTCTCCACCATTAGACAATGGAAATACAATGTTGATCAACAATCACCATTGATGACAACCAGAAAGCAGAAGTGACACATATTGTTTCTGCAAATAAAGACAGGATATGTTGTTGAGAAATGTCCAAAAAGAAGGAGCTGTAACTGAGGAGCTCATGTCTAGAAAGACTACACTGCTTGGGTAGGCTTGAATCCCAAGTATAGAAATGGAAGCAATCACAAAGAATAGGTATGAAATCAGCTGAACAAAATTGCCTATCAACTCTGGCATTTATCGTTAATACAGTTAGAAAAGAAAGGCCTGCATTTATTCAGCACTCATCGTTCCTTTCAGAAGTGTCTGAAAGCAGTTCACATCTATTAAATTACTTTGAAGTGTAGCAACCATTGTTAATGCAGGTGTATGAACAGCAGTGAGGTGAATGACCATTTATTCTTGAGAAAAGAATATCAGCTTGGACACTGGGAGAGCTCCCTGTTGTTGCTCACATACAATCATGGGCAGCAGTCATTTCCAGAGAGTGGGGAGCTGTTTTTTTTATATCTAGCACTGTAGCTTTGGTAGAGGTCTTTAACTTTATGATGTGGTTTGATAAGGTAGATGTAGAGAAAATATTTCCACTTGTCAGTCAGCGTAAAATAGGAGCCATAAATATAGGTTAGTCACTAATAAATCCAATAAAGAATTTAGGTAAAATTCCTTTACCCAGACAGTAATTGGAATGTGGAACTCCCTGCCACAAGGAATAGTGGAGACAATTATCAGAGATACATTTACGAGGATGCTAAATAAGTTCTTGAGGGAGAAAGGAACAGAAGGATATGCTGATTGATTAGATGAAGTAGAGTTGGAGGCGGCCCATTTGCAGTGTTAACACTAGCATCGACCAGTTGAGCTGAATGCTCTGTTTCTGTGCTGCAAACTCTCAGTAAATTTATGTGAAAATATCAGCAGAATTCCCTGAGAATTGGGGTAAATGGCTAAAATTGGCTGCTTATGCTATTTTTCTGTCAAAGTAGGGGAATTCTCCTAACAGTGTATTAATATCTCCACTGGTAATATCAAACAGCATAATTTCAAACTAATTAGTTAAGCAAAATAAAAATACATGACTCAATCGAACTGAAAGAACTAAAATGAAAAGCATATCAAAGTTGATCTATTTTTTAAAAGAATCAAAATCCCTCACCCATTCAATTATGAGGTTTTGAAAAGATATATGGCAGAATGACTACATCTCAAATTTCTGCAAATTTCGATTCAAACCTAGCAGATAGTGTATGTGGAATGATTTTCAATGCGTCCTCTTAATGGAGTCAGTACTTATACAGAATGCAGGGAATGGAAAGGTATAATGTTAATTAAACCATGATATGAAAGTTGTTGTTGTTGCTGAGTGGTGGGAGTCTCTGTCTCTGCCTGTCCAGTTGGCCTCAAACATATTTCTTCATAATTGAGACTGGAGGTTTAACTTTACTTCAAGAATTCACCAGAATGGTACCTGGACTAAAAGGGCTAAATTATGAGGACAGGTTGAAAAGACTTGGGTTGTATTCCCTTGTGTGTAGAAGATGAAGAGGTGATCTAATTAGGGTGTTTAAGATGATCAGAGAAGGTGATGGGGTAGAGAGAAATTATTTCTGGCAGTGAGGGAGTCTAGGACAAATGCTTTAAAATTAGAGCTGGCTCAGTCAGGGGTGGTGTCAGGAAGCACTTCTTCCCACAAAGGATAGTGAAACTCTATAATTCTTCAAAAAAAAATGTTGCAGGCTGGAATTAATTGAAAATTTCAAACTGGGAATGATAGATTTGTGTTCGGCAAAAATACTAAGTCTTACAGAACCAAGGCAGATAGATGGAGTTAAGATATAGATTAGCAATAATCTAATTGAATGGCAGAACAGGCTGAAGGGCTGAATGGCCTCCTCCTAGTTCTATGTTCTTATGAATTACCAAACGGTACTGGCTCTGAAAGTTCCCTCTCAATCCAGCTTCCCTAATATATGCATCATACACTGATGCCTGCTTATACTTTACTTATAGAGCAGCACTGCTCCCTGTGTCCATATCTCCAGATGTAAGGTGCTAAGGCTCAGGGATAGGCACCAACATGTTGCGCTGCAGACATCTGAAAAAATCATTGACTCAACCACGGACAAGGGGGCAATTAATCTGTATGTAAAGTGTATGGCCAACCTGATGCCATCAAAACACACTTCTCCCTATGTAATGAGATATCTGGCATTGTTTTTGTTTGCACAATCAATATCTGCCTGCACACTTGATTTAGTGATGTGGAGAATCTGGATAGATGTCCATCTAACAGGAGTGATCTTGATCTCTTTCTCTCCACTCTCACTCTCTCTCTCCCTCTCTGTGTCAATCCTTTTCCCGGCTTTGTGTCCATCTCTCTCTCCCCTCTCTCTCCCCTTCTGTGTCCATCCCTCTCCCCCCTCTCTCTCTTTCTCTTTCCCTCTCTGTCTCCCTCTCTCTGTCCCTCTCTCTCTGTCCCCCCCCCCCCCCTCTCTCTCCCTCCTGTTCCTCTCTCCCTCTGTTCCTTCCTCTCTCTCTCCTCCTTTGTGTCCCCACCTTTCTCTCTCTCCCTCCCCCTCTCTCTCTCTCTCTCTCCCCTCTCTCTCTCTGACAGGTGCTGAGAGCGGGGAACAGCAGTTTTTGAACTTCAGAAAGATTCGTAGTTTTCCGGCAGGCTTTTAAAAAGTAATTGGAACCCGCTGGAAAACCCCAAATCTGTCTGAAGTTCAGAAACTGCTGTTCCTGCTCTCAGCACCTACCAGCTGTCAACTCTGAAACTGACGCTTGTGATTTTTTTCAAAGTCGATCTGGTAGTAAAGTAGAAGCCAATGGGAAATTTCTCGTCCCTGAATTTACAAATCACGGACCTCAAAATCTTTTAAATGGACATTGGTGTTTGTGTATGGACACGTTACCGTTGCCTGCTAAGGCTGTGGGTATGAATGCTTCCTTTGAAGTCATTTTGTTCTGTTGTAGTTGCATTGTGAACATGCTCCAGGCTTCTTTGTAATCCAAAACTTGAATGTGAAAGGAATGACTTCATTAAGATTCCAAACATTACAACAAACAGATCAGCCTTGAATAACAAAAGTCCCTCTTCGGTCCACTAGCTGGAATAGGCTGCCCCTCAAATTGGTTGCCCAGTTGAACTTTTCCCCTGTTAAGGGAATGTCTCAAAATTGCAAACTTCAACTAATATAACACATTGATGCTTACTGAAATAAATATTTAATAATACTCAATAAAATGGGGTTGTGGTAGCATTATGTTATGTTACTGGACTTGTAATCCAGAGGCCTGGACTCATAATCCAGAGACATGGGGCCAGGTTTTGAAAGGGCCGTGGGGTCAGGAACCGGCACAGTGGCAATTAAAAAATTGCAGTCCCGAGGGCCATCTCCGGAACCCGACGCCACTGGGACAGTCCGCGATGGGCTGGGGGAGGGAATGCTTGCCTCCAATTAAGGGGTCATTAAGCTGCTTTCGGAGCTCGTTAAGGGGGTGGGGGGATCTGCACCATGATTTTCAAAGAGGAATCCGGTGGGCCCGACCAGTCTGCTGAAGATAGCACACAGCTGTCAGCCTCACAGCGGCCAGGGGGCTAACGTTATTGTTTCGGCCCACGGAGATCTGGAGCCGGGCCCAGTGCAGGACATGTTTTTTATTCTGGAACCGCTGCCTCACCAGTTCATTCTGCTGTCCCTCTGAGGAGCTGCCTGCTCTCTTCAGCAAGGCTGCGACAGGCCATATCATAGCAGTGGCTCCTTTGCCTCTGGTGCCAGGCAGGCAGCTCTCACCTCCTTGCAGGCGCTTGGTGCCAATAATTGGGCGCCAAGCTCACCTCCTGCCCAATTAGGGCATTAACATCTATAGATCACGTCGTGTTGGCAACATAGTTGAGGCGCGGGTTCGGCACCAGAAATCATCGGGGCGTAGGTTTCATGGCCCTGTTTTGAAAATCCCGCCCATCATGTTCAAATCCCACCATGGCAGCTGGGGAAAGTAAATTCAGTTTATTAAACAAATTTGGAATGAAAATGTTAGTCTCAGTAATGGTGATCATGTAATTACCAAATTGTCCTAAAAACCCATTTGGTTCACTGATGTCCTTCAGGGAAGGAAAGCTGCCATCCTCACCCTGTCAGTCTGTATGTGGCTCCAGACCCACAGGAATGTGATTGACTCTTAACTGCCCTGTGAAATGGCTGAACAAGCCACTCAGTTGTATTCAAGAAGGCAGCTCACCACCACCTTCTCAACGGCAATTAGAGATGGGCAATAAATGCTGGCCTAGCCAGCGATGCCCACATCCTGTGAATATTTTTTTTTTAAATGCTCACCCTCCATCATGAAACAATTAAACTTCCAGCCCACCTGGTTAGAATGGAAAAAGCAGAAAGACTTGCATTTATATAGTGCCTTTCATCACCACAGGATGTCACAAAGCATTTTACAGCTAATTAAGTGTGTTTGAACCTTGTAACTACCCAGTTTATGCACAGCAAGTTGATATTGGTGAGGGATAAATATTGGCAACGACATCAAAAACTGCCCTGGTCTCTCTGAAATAATGACTTAGAATCTTTTATATTCCCCCGAAAAGATACAAGGCATTTCGGTTAAACATATCATGTGAAAGATGGCACCTCCAACTGTATAGCAGCCCCACACTGTGAGTGTCAGTCTGGATTATATACTCAAGTCTCTAGAAATGGAACAAACCCATGAGCTTCTACCAAGGTAGAAAGCCCGAGGGGCTGAATGGCGAACTACTGTTTCTATCTTTCCAAATCAAAAGGGAGAGTGCTACCACTCAGTCACAGCTGACCCCTGCGAAGTGACTTAATTTATGTTGTTGGATCGTGCAGGCCTCTCTGTAACATTGACAAAGGATCCGTAGCCAGAACATTAAAGTCATGGGCTCCTTGTTTGAGCCAGTGGAAATAATACTACAATGTTCCCTGAAGGTGGCAACGCAGGTAAATAGAGTGGTCAAGAAGGCATACGGCATGCTTTCCTTCATCGGACGGGGCATTGAGTACAAGAGTTGGCAGGTCATGTTACAGTTGTATAGGACTTTGGTTCGGCCACATTTGGAATACTGCGTACAGTTCTGGTCGCCACATTATCAAAAGGATGTGGATGCTTTGGAGAGGGTGCAGAGGAGGTTCACCAGGATGTTGCCTGGTATGGAGGGCGCTAGCTATGAAGAGAGGTTGAGCAGATTAGGATTATTTTCATTAGAAAGACGGAGGTTGAGGGGGGACCTGATTGAGGTGTACAAAATCATGAGAGGTATAGACAGGGTGGATAGCAAGAGGCTTTTTCCCAGAGTGGGGGTTTCAATTACTAGAGGACACGAGTTCAAAGTGAAAGGGGAAAAGTTTAGGGGGGATATGCGTGGAAAGTTCTTTACGCAGAGGGTGGTGGGCACCTGGAACGCATTGCCAGCGGAGGTGGTAGATGCGGGCACGATGGAGTCTTTTAAGATGTATCTAGACAGATACATGAATGGGCAGGAAGAAAAGAGATACAGAACCTTAGAAAATAGGCGACATGTTTAGATAGAGGATCTGGATCGGCGCAGGCTTGGAGGGCCGAAGGGCCTGTTCCTGTGCTGTAATTATCTTTATAAATCAGGTATTACATGCAGACCTTATTGCTGATGACAATTGTTGTGAAAGGATAGTGGAAAGGATACTATGTTGCTATTTCTCAATAGCTGCTAAAGTTAATACATTGAGATCAGACTGCACAATACTACAGAATCATTGTTGCTGCTATTAAGAGTGAAGGGCATAACCTACAGCAGATGGGTAGAATCAGACAATATGTTGCACTGTGATTACTATGATTAATCAGTTGGTACAAAATAAACAGAAACTCAACTGAATCTGATTAAAGTCTAGTTGTCCATATGAGCCCACTGGCTGGTTTATTGGCTGACCAAGAAGGCAGACCTGGCCTCAGCCAAGACAGTTGTGATTCACTCCTAATGGAGGTATGAATCCACATACCAACAGTTGACAAGGATCACACAACACACCCACTTTAAACATTCGCTCCCTCCACCACCAATGCACAGTGGCGGCAGTGTGCACCATCTACAAAATACACTGCAGCAACTCACCATACTTCCTTCAAGCACCTTTCAAACCCACGACATCTTCCACCTAGTAGGAAAAGGGCAGTAGACGCATGGGAATACCACCACCTGCAAGTTCCCCTCTAAGTCATAAACCAGCCTGACATGGGACTATATCACTGTTGCTTCCCTGTAACTGGACCAAAATCCTGGAACTACCTCTCTAACAGTACTGTGGATGTACCCACACCAGAGGGACTGCAGCAGATGAAGGAGGCGGCTCACCGCCACCTTCCCAAGGACAATTAGATATAGGCAATAAATACTGGCATTGCCGGTGATGTCCACATTCCACGAAAGATAAAAAAAAGTAGCTGTTAGAGCCAGTGATACAGCTCCAGAAGTCGTGGAAGCCCTCTATTATTCAATTTGTGAGCCTCAATGGTGAATGCCATTGGCCTGATCAACCATGGGAGGCATTGGATCCAAGCCCAATCTCTCTCTCTCTCTCACACACACACACACACACACACACACGCACACACACACACACACACACACACACATTTATAAAGCATCATTCATAACCTTTTGAAGTATTGTCACTTTTGTAATGTAGGATATGGGGCAGCTAATTTGCACATGGCAAGCTCCCACAAACAATCACGTGATAATGACTAGATAACCTGTTTTAGTGATGTTGATTAAGGGATAAATATTAGCCAGGACACTGGGGAGAACTCCCTTGCTCTTTCTCAAATTAGTGCCATGGGATCTTTCATCGACATCTGAGAGATTAATGGGACCTTGGTTTGACATCTCAACCTAAAGGTGGCAACTCTGACAGTGCAGCATTCCCTCAGCATGGCACTGGAGTGTCAGCTAAATATTGTGCTCAAGTCTCTGGAATGGGATTTAAACCTATAAACCTATAAACTTAGTGACAAAATTACTACCAACTGAGCCACAGCATACATGCACACATGTCTGCGTGTGTGTATATATATTTACATACACACAGTACATTATATACACACACATGCACACATATATACCTGCTCACGCAACCACACACACTCCATCTGGTTGAAAGTGTTAAGGAGCGGGAACCCTGCCTGATTTATTAGCCTGGAGACAATTTCAGAAATCAATGTTACTCGTGCAGCAGTTTGCAACAAGCGTGTTCTTTTTAATGTGTTTTTGTTTTTCACTTTGCTTTCAAAATGATTCTTTATTATCTATTGAATCATTTGAAAGATTGCACAGGAGATTGTTGGTGTTTTTCTCCAGCTGCCTGCTGCTGCAGCTGTCATTTGGAATATTTTCTGCTCATTCAGCTGGTTGAATGGAAATTTCTCCAACATTATTTTAAACTTAATTGTCATAACAACCATGCACGTTTATAGAATTAGAGGATATTTCAGCACAGGAGGAATCCACTTGGCCCCTCACATTTGTACTAATGCTACCCATCTCCAACTAGACCCATCAACCCTCGTGACACATTGCTGCAACATTTAATATTTTCCTTCTTCAAGTGTAAATTGACTTCGCTCTTAGCCGTGGCTCAGTGGGTAGCACTCTCACCTGAGTCAGGAGGTTGTGAGTTCAAGTTCCACTCCACAGGCTGCAGCAAAAAATCTGGGCTGACACTCCAGTACAAAACAGGGGTGGGGGGGGGGGGTGCTGCACTGTTGGAGGTGCTGTCGTTTGAATGAGACATTAGACTGAGTCTTCATTTGCCCTCTTAAGGGGATGCAAGATATCTCATTGCACTATTTCAAAGAAGAGCAGGAGAGTTAGCCCTGGTGTGTAGCCAATATTTATCGCTCAACCAACACTTAAAAAACAGATGATCTGGTTATATTTTATATTGGTCATTGCTGTTTGACGGATATTGCTGTGCGAAGATTGGCTGCTGTATTTCCCTACAGTTCCATATAGTTGACTCTTAACTGCCCCCTGAAATGGCCTAGCAAGCCACTCAGTTCAAGGGCAATTAGGGATGGGGAACAAATGCTGGCCTTGCCAGCGATGCCCACATCCCATGAAAGAATGAAAAAAACAACAATGACTTTGGTTTATCAGGCAAACCCCCCACCTGCCAAGACTGAGGCACACATTATTTCACCACATGAACATTAAAACTAAAAATTGTAAGCCCCTGACTGGAAAGACATCTGACAGTGTTGGAACCCAGTCGTTGCTTCCCAAATACACAGAAGAAATGGTCAGACCAGTTTTAGTCACATGACTGACTGTTGCAGTTTGTTTTGAATTTGAACTTCCAACAGGGAAAGAAATAAGAAAGCACTTTTCTCCTGGGCTGAGAACATCTCTCTCCTGTCTGCTCTCATCTCGCACTCACCAGCTTCGGAAACCATTGAAGACATATGAACCCCAAGAGAGAAAAGTCTCCTGCAGTGAACAAGGTTTAAGAAGAATACTCGGCCCCAACGACAAGTAAGAGCTCTCTACAATCAAGAACTCTACAGCGAGCTGGAAACGCAGAAACAGTAACAAGAAACCCCCTTTTGGAGACTGCCTCAAACCTCTCCATTTTATTTATATATTTTTTTCTGTCCCTATTTGCATGTGTGTATCACGTGTGCATGCTAGCCATATATCTGTAGGCATTAACCATTTAAGAGTTTAAATTTAAGGTTTAATAAATTTCACTTTAATGCTTTAAACCGAAGAAAGTCTGTTTATGCTCATTTCTTTGCCTTATAATTGGAAAGCTGTGAACAAGGATTCACAAAGGGGGAGCTCAAAACACATTGTGTTTAAAATTAAACGCTGTTACAATAAGACCAGGTGAAGACAGCAAAAGACCCCTAGACACCTTTCTCAGCTGGTTGTAACAGATTGAAAAGTACTCAGTTGCAAAGCTCTTTGAGACAGTCATGAGGTTGGGAAAGGTGCTATATAAGATGCAAGTCTTTCTTTTCTTTGGGTCAGTTTCCATTGTTTGATTATGCCTCTGTGAAGCATTTTGGTGTGTTTTCCTATATTAAAGGGGCTATATAAATGCAAATTGTTAGGTGAAATGCTGCAGTAATGAAGCCAAATCTGATATTTGACAACAGTTATTCCAGTAATATAAGTGTCACAGTCTACAAGTTGAAAACAAGCAATACCAGGATAATGTTTCGCGACATGAACTTCCTGGAGGTTTCTCCCCATCTCCAGGTGTAACTTCAGTGGGAGATCAGCGAAAACCCACTGGAGAAACAATCTAAGTGATTAAATGAAAGCCATTGTTCCTCTAGGGTTTGCACTGATGAGGAGAACCCTCGCTGGTATTCAGGATCCTCATGCACATTGTATATTAAATGTGTAAACATGTTCTTTATAAACCGGTTCATGATTTGTTCCCCCATCACTTCTAAAGCCATCCCTCAACCATTCACCACTGATCAGTTTGGGTCCTTCAACTTTGATGACAATAGTTAAAGGCACCTCAGAGGTATCCGCATTACACTGAATTTCTCCCTCTGGTGATGTAACTAGGACCTGCTGCAGTCAGAACATGACTGTGGCTGCCTACAAGTGTGTTGTATGTCTTTATAATACTTAGGATTAAGTGACTGTCAGATAAATACCACTCCTCTTTTATTTCTGCACAGGATGAATGATCGAAAGGAATTTGCATAAACATTGTACCCCATCCATCAGAGTGTCAGCATCTTTGATCCTGAAGAGAACACTGAGTTAATTTATTTTTCATGATGGAACAGTGGATCACGTAGAGAATTAAGAGATCGATGCTGAAGGTACCTGTTTAATATACAGTCAGGATGTTGTGGGTTTAAGACCTAGCCCTACCAGGACTTGAGTTCATAACTCAAACTGACTCTCCAGTGCTGCACTGATGAAGTATTTCATCACATGTTTTGATGAGATTTTAAACCATATTCCCATCTTTGTATTGAGGTCAAGTTTGAGATCTTCTAGAGTTACTGAAGTTGTACTTGACCCCAGGGTGAGCTTCCAACTCCATATCTTCTCCATTACCAAGACTTTGGTAATAGTGTCCACTTTGCCCTACCTCAGCACATCGACTGCTGAAACCCTCACCCATGTTTTTGTTACCTCTAAACTCGATAATTCAGATGTTCTCCTGGTCAGCATCCCACACTGCATCCCCTGCAAACTTCAACTCATCAAAATCTCTGTTGCCCGTATCCAAACTCGCACCAACTCCCATTCACCCATCACCCCTGTGCTCGCTGACCTACATTGTCTCATGGTCCAGCAAAGCTTTGATTTTAAAATTCTCATCTTTATTTCCAAATGCCCCCAGTCTCTGTAATCTGCAACCCTACAGTCCTCCAAGAAATCAGCTCTCCTCCAATTCTCAGCTCTTGTTTATCCCCAATTTTCAGTGCTCCACCATTGCCTTCAGCTGTCTTGGCCATTAGTTCTAGAATTCCCTTTCCCTCCGCTTCTCTCTCCTCATGCAAGACAGTCCTTAAAACCATACCAAGCCTTTGGCCATCTATCCTAATATCTCCTTATGTAGCTTGGTGTCAATCTATGTTTGATACGCTCCTGTGAAGTGCCTTGAGATGTCTTACTATGTTAACAGCGTGATATGAATGCAAGTCATTGTTGTTGGAACAGGAAATTGTCTTGGCCAATATTCCTCCCTCAATCGCCTTTTCCCTCCTCATAAAATGCCAGATGAATTGATTACTCATCTCAGTATTGATTGCTGACTGTTGGTGATAAAGAATGGCTGCAATGTTTGCTTACTCAGTCCAAACGTAATTCATTGGGCCAAATTTTAACTCCCCCTGCCTGGTTGAAACTGGGCAAAGGACAATTAAAATGGCCACAATAACTTACCGCCCTCTAATCCCACCAGCTTTCCCCAATGTCCCGATCGTGACCTACTCTTGCGAGTAGGAGAGAAGGATTCTCACAGGAAAGAAATAGGGTCCTTCTTAAAATATACCAATTAGGTCGCGATGATGTAATTGGGATCTGATCTGTAATTTTAGTCGGAGGCCTGAACAGGGAATCAATGATGGCTTCCCGTCAGGCCAGACCTGCCAGGTGCTGGACTGTGGGCCAGGAGAGATCTGGGCAAGCAAGAATTATAAGTATTTTAGCTTTCCTTGTGGACTGTAAAGAACAGGGGTGCTCCTTTAGGCCCCATGAGGAAGCCTTAGACCTCCCTTGCCCCCAGCTATTCCCAATAGCAGCCAGAATATTCACCATGCCTTATTTTCCCTCCCATTTTTAGTTAAAAAAAAGGTCTTTGATGCCGTTACCATGATGACACTCTCAGCTTGTAAGTGCAAGTTGGGTTGTAATATTAGTAAGCAACTGCTTGGTGGGTTCTGAAGAAGGGTCACTGACCCGAAACGTTAACTCTGCTTCTCTTTCCACAGATGCTGCCAGACCTGCTGAGTGAATCCAGCATTTCTTGTTTTTGCTTGGTGGGTTGGTTAGCTCAGTTGGCTAGACAACAAGTATGAAATACAGAAAAATGCTAACAGTGTGGGTTCAATCCTTATACCAGCTGTGGTAGTTCATGGAGGCCTGTCTCCTCACCTTGCCTCATGCTTGAGGAGTGATGGCCCTCAAGCTATGCATCACCAACTGTGTCTCTCGAATGGGGAGCAATGACTATAGCTGGAGCAAAAAGCAAAGCAGATACCAGTGAAGGGGAAGAAGTGGACAGCCTGGCAACATCCTAAAGCATGTTTCTTTCTGGTGTGCAGTGGCCAGCTGAAGGGATGAGAGACTTCAAACCGATTATACACCAAGTCAAAGTCAAAGCGACTTCACATCAAATCAGAACATGTAATGAAACTGGGGAACCAATAAACCCAATATACAATAAAAAGCAAAATACTGCTGATGCTTGAAATCAGAAATAAAATCAAGAAACGCTGGAAATACTCAGCAGGTCTGGCAGTATCAGTGGAGAGAGAAGCAGAGTTAACGTTTCGGGTCAGTGACCCTTCTTCGGAGCTGGCAAATATTACAAATGTCAAAGTTTATAAGCAAGTAAAGTGGGGGTGGGGCAAGAAATAACAAAGGAGAAGGTGTAGGTTGGACAAGGCCACAGAATAGTTGAGCAGAAGGTCATGGAGCAAAGGCAAATGGTATGTTAATGGTGTGCTGAAAGGCAAAGCATTAGTACAGATGGACTGAAAACTGAACAGCCGCAAGCACAAACATGATAAAAAAAAGTGGGTAGGCACAGTACAAACAAACTAAAATAAAATAAACACAAAAAAGAAAATAATAACTAAATATGAAAGTAAAATGGGGGCCCATCATGCTCTGACATTATTGAACTCAATGTTCAGTCCGGCAGGCTCTAGTGTGCATAATCGGTAAATGAGATGCTGCTCCTCGAGCTTGCGTTGATGTTCACTGGAACACTGCAACAATCCCAGGACAGAGATGTGAGCATGAGAGCGGTGGGGGGGCGGGGGGTGTTGAAACGGCCAGCAACCAGAAGCTCGGGGTCATGCTTTTGAACTGACCGGAGGTGTTCCGCAAAGCGGTCACCCAGTCTGCGTTTGGTCTCCCCAATGTAGAGGAGACCACATTGTGAGCAGTGAATACAGTATACTACATTGAAAGAAGTACAAGTAAGTTGTTGCTTCACCTGAAAGGAGTGTTTGGGGCCTTGGATAGTGAGGAGAGAGGAGGTAAACGGGCAGGTATTACACCTCCTGCGATTGTAGGGGAAGGTGCCATGGGAAGGGGATGAGGTGGTGGGAGTAATGGAGGAGTGGACCAGAGTGTCGCAGAGGGAATGATCCCTTTGGAATGCTGAAAGGGAAAGGGAGGGGAAGATGCCTTTGATAGTGGCATCACGCTGGAAGTGGCGGAAATGGCAGAGGATGATCCTTTGGATATGGAGGCTGATGGGGTGGAAAGTGAGGACAATGGGAACCCTGTCCCAGTTCTGGGAAGGAGGGGAAGGGGTGAGGGTAGAGGTGTGGGAAATGGCCCGGACACGGTTGAGGGCCCTGTCAACCACAGTGGGTGGGAATCCTCAGTTGAGGAAAAAGGGAGATAGATCAGAAGCACTGTCATGGAAGGTAGCATCATCAGAGCAGATGCGTCGGAAACGGAGAAACTGGGAGAATGGATTGGAGTCCTTACAGGAGGCAGGGTGTGAAGAAGTGTAGTCGAGGTAGCTGTGGGAGTTGGTGAGCTTATAATGAATATTAGTAGACAGCCTATCCCCAGAGATGGAGTCAGAGAAGTCGAGGAAGGGGAGGGAAGTGTCGGAGTTGGACCAGGTAAAGGTGAGAGAAGGGCGGACACCTTAGAAGCAAAGTTGATAAAGTTTTCCAGTTTGGGGCGGGAACAGGAAACGGCATCAATACAGTCATCAATGTACCGGAAACAGAGATGCGGGAGGGGTCCTGAGTAGGACCGGAACAAGGAATGTTCAACATATCCTACAAAACGACAGGCATAACTAGGGCCCATGCGGGTACCCATAGCTACACCTTTTACTTGAAGGAAGTGAGTGGAGTTGAAGGAGAAGTTGTTCAATGTGAGAACAAGTTCAGCCAGGCGGAGGAGGGTGGCAGTAGATGGGGACTGGTTGGGTCTCTGCTCAAGGAAGAAGCGGAGAGCCCTCAAACCGTCTTTGTGGGGGATGGAGGTGTAGAGAGATTGGATGTCCATAGGGAAGAGGAGGCGGTTGGGGCCAGGAAACTGGAAAATTGTCAAAATGACATAGGGCGTCAGAAGAATCATGGATGTAGGTGGGAAGAGACTGGACCAGCGGAGAAAAGATAGAGTCAAGATAGGAAGAAATAAGTTCAGTGGGGCAGGAATGGGCTGAAACAATGGGTCTGCCGGGACAGTCCTGTTTGTGGATTTTGGGAAGGAGGTAGAAGCGGGCTGTCCAGGGTTGCGGGACTATGAAGTTGGAAGCTGTCGAGGGAAGATCTCCAGAGGAGATGAGATCAGTGACAGTCCTGTGGACAGTCGCTTGATGTTTGGTGGTGGGGTCATGGTCCAGGGGGAAGTAGGAAGAAGTGTCTGAGAACTGGCACTGAGCCTCTACAAGGCAGTGGTCGGTACGCCAGACAACAACAGCACCACCCTTGTCTGCAGGTTTGATGACAATGTCGGGGTTAGACCTGAGAGTACGGAGTGTGGCAAATTCAGAGGGCGACAGGTTAGAGTGAGTGAGGGGGGCAGAGAAATTGAGATGACCAATGTCTCGCCGACAGTTTTCAATGAAAAGATCAAGAGCGGGTAAGAGGCCAGAGGGAGGGGTCCAGGTAGGGGGAGAATGCCGGAGGTGGGTGAATGGGTCTGCTGATCGGGGGGAGGACTCCTGGTCAAAGAAGTGAGCCCGGAGGCGGAGGCGACGGAATAGCTCAACATCATGCCGAGCACGAAATTCATTGAGGTGGGAGCATAAGGGGATAAAACTGAGACCTTTGCTGAGTACAGAACATTCAACGTCAGAGAGTGGGAGGTCAGAGGGTATAGTGAATACACGGCAAGGGGTCAGATCAGAAGGGAAGGGGTCAGAGGGAAGTTAAGGGGAAGAAGGATCTGGAGGGGCATTAGTCCCCATCAGCTGCTGGAGCTTGTGGTCCTTGACACCTGAAAGTAAGAAAAAAAGTTTTTTGTTAATGCGTCGGATAAGACGAAGGATGAAATGAAACTGCGGAGTAGAACAGCTTTGAGATAAGGTGAGGTGGTACTTCTGGAGAGAGAGGTCCAGTGTGTACATGTGGCAGCACATAGCACTGAGTGTGGATCTCAGGATGCGGTGTGAACAGCAATCTGAGGAACGTTGTATTTCTCGGAGTTACCTGTAATCCGGGGTGGATTCAAAACATGATGGGTGAAACTGCAGTTGGAATCCACGTGGAAAAAATCGGAGCCAGAGACAGTCACTGAGGATGGAGATGCAGCTGTGAAAATGAGTTTTGGTAGACACTTTATCAAATACCAGGAGGGAAATAGAAAGCAATGAAGGTGAACAAGGTAAAAGAGACAAATGAAAATCCCATCGGAGAGAAGAGCAGAACTTCTTCAAGGTAGGCATTCCTGGAAGAGAAGTGAATTAAACAATAAAATAAAAGCAAAATACTGCGGTTGCTGGAAATCTGAAATAAAAACAAGAAACGCTGGAAATACTCAGCAGGTCTGGTAGCATCTGTGAAGAGAGAAGCAGAGTTAACGTTTCAGGTCAGTGACCCTTCTTCAGAACTGGCAGATATAAGAAATATAAAAGATTTTAAGCAAGTAAAGTGGTGGTAGGGCAAGAGATAACAAAATAGAAGGTGTTGATAGGACAAGGTCACAGAATAGCTGACCAGAAGGTCATGGAGCAAAGGCAAACAGTATGTTTATGGCGTGCTGAAAGGCAAAGCATTAGTACAGATAGGGTGTTAATGGACTTAAAACTGAACAGCCACAAGCACAAACATGAAAAAAAAACAGTGGGTAGGCACAGTACAAACAAATTGAACAAACTAAAATAAAATAAACACAAAAAAGAAAAAAGAAAAAATAACTAAAAATAAAAGTAAAATGGGTGGCCTGTCATGCTCTGAAATTATTGAACTCAATGTTCGGTCCGGCAGGCTGTAGTGTGCCTAATCGGTAAATGAGATGCTGTTCCTTGAGCTTGCGTTGATGTTCACTGGAACACTGCAGCAATCCCAGAACAGAGATGTGAACATGAGAGCAGTGGGGTGTGTTGAAATGGCAAGCGAACGGAAGCTCGGGGTCATGCTTTCGGACTGAGCGGAGGTGTTCCACAAAGCGATCACCCAGTCTGCGTTTGGTCTCCCCTATATAGAGACCACATTGTGAACAGCGAATACAGTATACTACATTGAAAGAAGTACAAGTAAGTCGTTGCTTCACCCGAAAAGAGTGTTTGGGGCCTTGGATAGTGAGGAGAGAGGAGGTAAATGGGCAGGTATTACACCTCCTGCGATTGCAGGGGAAGGTGCCATGGGAAGGGGACGAGGTGGTGGGAGTAATGGAGGAGTGGACCAGGGTGTCGCGGAGGGAACAATCACTTCGGAATGCTGACAGGGGAAGGGAGTGGAAGATGACTTTCTTAGTGGCATCACGCTGGAGGTAGCGGAAATGGTGGAGGATGATCCTTTGGATATGGAGGCTGATGGGGTGGAAAGTGAGGACCCTGTCCCGGGTCTGGGAAGGAGGGGAAGGGGTGAGGGTAGAGGTGCGGGAAATGGGCTGGGCACGATTGAGGGCCCTGTCAACCACGGTTGAGGAAAAAGGAAGACATATCAGAAACACTGTTGTGGAAGGTAGCATCATCAGAGCAGATGCATCAGAGACGGAGAAACTAGAAGAATGGAATGGAGTCCTTACAGGAGGCAGGGTGCGAAGAAGTGTCGTCGAGGTAGATGTGGGAGTCGGTGGGCTTAATGAATATTAGTGGACAGCCTATCCCCAGAAATGGAGGCAGAGAAGTCGAGGAAGGGGAGGGAAGTGTCGGAGATGGACCAGGTAAAGGTGAGAGAAGGGTGTTAATTAGAAGCAACGTTGACAAAGTTTTCCACTTCGGGAAACTCAGTCACCACGTCTGGTCATAATCTGTTCCTGTAACCAGAGCTGTACATTTTATCCCGAGCTCGTTAAAGCAATTCAACAAACAACTCACGTGGTGCAATTAAGCCAAATTATCAGTGCATTTTTTTCTCTGAAGCTCCACATGCCAGCGAACACTCAAAGGCTTTCATTCGAGAGAGAGGCAGGTTTAGATATGCATGTTATGTAATGACAGCACCAAAGGCCATGGAAGCAAAATGCCTGTCGTGCAACCGCAGGCAGCCAGTGAATGAGATCGGCTTGTTGAAAGTATTAATATCGACTCGCAATTTTGGTTGCTTATTGCTGTCTTCCCCAGCCCCGGATGCCTCATTATATTAGCGTTAATCTGTCAGTCTAACGCACTGCCATAAATGTATTCAACACCAAACTCGCTCCTGTTCAATTTACAGCCAAGAAGCACCCACCTTAAGTAAATTGCAGCTCATTGCTTTTCTGCAGATGGAATATTTATCAGGTTATGGATGTCTTCACCAGCGTAGCAATGATATACTTACATACAATTACATCTATTAGGCTCAGCTCTGATAAAAGTGTAGTCTCATCCGTATTGACTTTCACAAGGCTCCATCCATACGTAATAACTGCCTAGCAACAACCAGAAAAAAAACAGTTCGGATTATCTCGGTCTTTATATAAAACGCAGAATCGAACAGGCCAACTGGCCTCTTATGCTGAAATTCCTATTATTTTGAGAGGGGCATTAGTGAAAGGTTATATCCCCTGGTCCGTGAATCAGTAACAAGGGGGCAGAAAAATAATGTTAATCCCGGACTGGTTAACAGGGATGTCAGTGGTATTTTTCTTTGCAGGTGAAAGGTTATTAGAATATGGAATTCATTACTATCAGTGGCTATGGCAGCTGAAACAATCACAATAAACTCTGGAAAAATGTAATTCTGTTTATTCAAGGGTGCGGGGAAACAGCAGGGAGAAGGGGATTAGAGAAAATTGCAAAGTATGTGGAGCGAAAAACAGTAGAGCCGATGAGCCTAAAAATCCTCCTTTGGTGCTGTGAGTTCTCTGAATCTGGAAACACATATTTTTCTCGCTAACAGTTCTGCCTTTAGCACTGATGCTGAGTTCACACCAATGGTTCTAGGGATTCGCGTATTTAGCAGATGAATTGCAACTTTTCCGCAGTTCTGATATTTTTTTTTTGCACTGAATGACATTGCTGCAAGTTGTGTGAATAAACAGCTCAGAAAATTCTGCTGAACAACTGGGCTGAGTTTGAAACAGTACCACGGCTGTTTGGGATCTTAGCCCAGTCTGGGACAAGAAGTCCTTTTGCTATTTATTTGTTCCAGTTCAATAATGTGATGATTCGCGTCTTCGGACTCCACGCGGTTGGCTTGGAGGAGGAGCCAAGCCACTCAATTCAAATACAAACATGCTATGTGATTTAATCTTGATGGAAAGATTTTTGAATTTAAGCGCCAGGTACTTACTTGCTTCCGGTTTCTGTTTACCAGGGTATTTGCCTGATTTTCCCCCCCCTCAAATTAATGAGTTTGAATCTGGAGTTTTCAAAGAGAGATTGTGTGACTAGAACTGCTAAAGAGAATAATAAGTCATACACTTTCCATGGGTGATATGAAAAGGACTAACCAAGTAGCTGTACAAAAAAAGTAATTGTTGTCATATATCTGACACAATAATTGTTAACTATTTTTTTCCATTGTATGAGGAAGTGGTAAAATTTATATGTTAGGCTTCTGTTGTTATTTGCTAGTGTATTTATTGTCTAATAAAATTTTGTTATTAGGACCCAGAATAAGATCTAGTGTGAATCTTGCTCTGCCGACATTTGAAAACAGGAAGAATCATTTGGAACTCTATGCTCCTCTAATTCTGGCCTCTTGCACATCCCTGACTTTTATCACTCCACCATTGGTGGCCATGCCTTCAGCCACCTAGGCCCGAAGCACTAGAATTCCCTTCATAAACCCCTCTTTCCCTCTACCTCTCTCTCCTTATTCAAGATTCTGCTTAAGACTGAATTATTTCACAAAGTTTTAGATCACTTGTTTTAATATCCCCCTATATAACTTTGTGTCAAATTTTGTCTGATAACACTCCCTGTGAAGCATATTAGGATATTTTAGATGGTAAAAGGCATGATATAAATACAAATTGTTGCTGTTATGGCCCGAGACAGGACCAAGTCAGGATGGTGTGTGACTTGGAGGGAAACTTGCAGATGGTAGTGTTCCCATGCATTTGCTGCCCTTGTCCTTGTAGGTGGAAGAGATCGTGGGTTTGCAAGGTGCTGTCAAAGGAGGCTTGGTGAGTTGTTGCAATGCCACTGTGCATCAGTGGTGGAGGGAGTGTATGTTTAAGCTGCTGAATGGGGTGCCAATCAAGTGGGCTGCTTTTTCTTGGATGGTGTTGAGTTTCTTGAGTGTTGTTGGAGCTGCACCCATCCAGGCAAGTGGAGAGTATTCCATCACACTTCTGATTTGTGCTTTGCAGATTGTGGACCGGCATTGGGAAGTCAGGAGGTGAGTTACTTGCCACAGAATTCCCAGCCTCTGACCTGCTCTCGTAGTCACAGTATTTAAATACTGGCACCCTATCCACCACCTTCAGCATTCATGCCTTCACTACCGATGCACCGTGGTGGCAGTGTGTACCATTTACAAGATGCACTGAAGCAACTCACCAAGGCTCCTGAGACTTCCAAACCTCTACCACCTAGAAGGACAAGGGTAGCAGATGCATGGGAACATTGCCACCTGCAAATTCCCCTCCAAGTCACACGCCATCTTGACTTGGAACTATATCGCCGTTTCTTCACTGTCGCTGGGTCAAAATCCTGGAACTCCCTTCACAACAGCACTGTAGGTATATCTACCCCACATGGACTGCAGCGGGTAAAGAAGGCACCTCACCACCACTTGCTCAAGGGCAATTATGGTACAATTTAAGCTTGTTATGGAGAAAGAAATAGACAAGTTGCAAAAAAATGTTTTGGATTGGGGGAGAGCGAATTTTAGTAAAATAACGCAGGATCTGGCCAAGGTAGACTGGAAAGAGTTACCTGTCGGGAAATCTACAGAAGAGCAGTGGGGGGCATTTAAAAAAGAAATGGGGAGGGTACAGGCCCAACATGTTCCATCTGGGGTAATAGGTAGGAGCAACAAGCCCAGAGAACCATGGATGACCAGAAACATTCAGGGTATGATGAGAAGTAAAAGAGAGGCTTTTAGCAAATACAAGGAGAGCAAATCAATGGAAGCATTAGTGGAGTACAGAAAGTGTAGGATGGAGCTTGAGAAAGCAATTAGGAGAGCAAAGAGGGGATATGAGAAAGCTCTGGCTGGTAAAAGTAGGGAAAATCCCAAGATATTCTATAAGTACATCAATGGGAAGAAGATAACCAAGGAAAGAGTAGGACCCATGAGGGACCAAGGGGGAAATTTGTGGGTGGAGCCAGAGGACATTGGTAGGGTGTTGAACGAATACTTCACATCTGTCTTCACCCTAGAGAAAGAGGATGTAGATATGGAAATTAGAGAGAGAGAGACTATGAGGTTCTTGAGCAAATTGTCATAGAGAGTGACAAGGTATTGGAGGTTTTGGAAGGCTTAAAAGTGGACAAATTTCCAGGTCCGGACGATTTGTGTCCCAGGATACTGTGGGAGGCAAGGGTGGAGATTGCAGGGGCACTGAAACTAATTTTTAATTCCTCTCTGGCCATGGGGGAGGTGCCAGAGGACTGGAGAACAGCTAATGTGGTCCCACTATTTAAGAAAGGTTGTGGAGATAAGCCAGGGAACTCCAGACCAGTTGGTCTCACATCAGTGGTAGGGAAACTATTGGAGAAAATTCTGAAGGAGAGACTCTATCACCATTTGGAGAGGCAAAATTTGATTAGGAATAGTCAGCATGGCTTTGTCAGAGGGAGGTCATGCCTAACAAATTTGATTGAATTTTTTGAGCATGTGACCAGATTGGGAAGATGAGGGTAGTGCAGTTGATGTAGTTGACATGGATTTCAGCAAAGCCTTTGACAAGGTCCCACATGGGAGACTTATCAAGAAAGCAAATGCACATGGGATACAAGGTAACTTGATAAGGTGGATTCAAAATTGGCTTAGCTGTAGGAGACAGAGAATGATGACAGACGGCTGTTTTAGTGACTGGAAGCCAGTGTCCTGTGGCGTACCACAGGGATCTGTGTTGGGTCCCCTATTGTTTGTCATTTATATAAACAAAATAGATGACTATGTGGGGGGTAGGATCAGTAAGTTCGCAGATGACACAAAGATTGGCCGAGTGGTTAACAGTGAGGTGGAGAGTCTTAGGTTACAGGAAGATATAGACGGGATGGTCAAATGGGCAGAAAAGTGGCAGATGGAATTTAACGCTGAAAAGTGTGAGGTGATACACTTTGGAAGGAGTAATGTGACACGGAAGTATTCAATGAATGGGCTGACACTGGGAAGTTCCAAGGAACAAAGGGGCCTTGGTGTGTTTGTCCATAGCTCTCTGAAGGCAGAAGGGCAGGTTAATGGGGTGATGAAAAAAGCATATGGGACACTTGCCCTTATCAATTGAGGCATAGATTACAAAAGCAGGGAGGTCATGTTGGTGTTGTATAGAACTTTGGTAAGGCCACAGCTGGAGTACTGTGTGCAATTCTGGTCACCACATTATAGGAAGGATGTGATTGCATTGGAGGGGGTGCAGAGGCGATTCACCAGGATGTTGCCTGGGATGGAACATTTAAGCTATGAAGAGAGATTGGATAGGCTTGGGTTGTTTTCACTGGAGCAGAGAAGAATGAGGGATGACCTGATCGAGGTGTACAAGATTATGAGGGGCATGGACAGGGTGGATAGGGAGCAGCTGTTCCCCTTAGTTGAAGGGTCAGTTACGAGGAGTCACAAGTTTAAGGTGAAGGGCGAGAGGTTTAAGGGGGATTTGAGGAAGACATTTTTTACCCAGAGGGTGGTGACGGTCTGGAATGCCCTGCCTGGGAGGGTGGTAGAGGCAGGTTGCCTCACATCCTTTAAAAAGTACCTGGAAGAGCACTTGGCACGTCATAACATTCAAGGCTATGGGCCAAGTGCTGGCAAATGGGATTAGGTAGACAGGTTTTAATACATCGGTGCAGACTTGATGGGCCGAAGGGCCTCTTCTGCACTGCATTATTCTGTGATTCTGTGATTCTGTAATTAGGAATGGGCAATAAATGCTGGCCTAGCCAGCAATGCTCACATCCCACAAACAAATAAAAAAAATATGGCCGGTCTAGTTAAGTTTCTGGTCAATGGTAACTCCCAGGATGTTGAAGGTAGAGTATTCGGTGATTGTAATGCCATTGAATGGCAAGGAGAGATGGTTAGGTTCCCTCTCGTTGGAGATGGTCATTGCCTGGAAGTTGTGTGGCAGCAATGTCACTTGCTACATATCTACCCAATCCTGAATGTTGACCAGTTCTTGTTGCATGTGGGCATGGACTGCTTCAGTATCTGAGGAGTTGTGAATGGTCCTGAACACAGTGAAATCATCAGCAAACATCCTCACTTCTGACCTTGTATTGGAGGAAGGTCATTGATGAAGCAGCTGAAGATGGTTAAAGCTAGAACACTACCCTGAGGAACTCCTGCAGCAATATCCTCAGGCTGAGATGATTGGCCTCCAACAAGCACAACCATTTTCCTTTGTGCTAGGTATGACTCCAAGCAGCTGAGTGTTTTCCCCCCTGATTCCCATTGACTTAAATTTTTCTAGGGCTTCGTGATGCCACACTCCATCAAGCAATACATCAGTCTGAAATATAGAAGCCAAAGGAAAACTAATGACAAAAGGGTAAAAAACACAAAGGAATGAATTTTGTGGTAAAAACACGGCTACCAGCACTAATAGTGTCCATTGTTATTAACATGGAAATTAGACAGTATCTTCCAGTCATGGCGAATGTACAATTAAATATTAAAATCTGAAAGTTGCTGTCGCAGATGCCCTGCTCCTCCAAAAGCTTATCAACAACAGCATCTCACCATCTGACATTCAAATACATTAAATGGTGTGAAGTTGCTCTACTTACCTCGTAGATATGAACTAAACTTGCCAGAAAAAGTTAGGGCTTTTCCATTCCAGTGTAAGGACTCATTGCAGTAAAAGAGAAGGAGTGTGAAATATTAGGTACAATAAGCATAATGAGAGAGGAAGTACTAGAGGTTATGACATCTTTGAAAGTGGATACATCACAAGGGCCAAGTGGATTGTATCCCAGGTTGCTAAAGGAAGCCAGGGAGGAAATAACAGATGCTCTAAGGATCATCTTCAAATCCTCACTAGATACAGGCGAGGTACCAGATGATTGGTGGTCTGTGAACGTTGTACCATTGTTTAAAAAGGGTGCGAGGGATAGGCCAAATAATTATAGGCAAGTCAGTCTGACCTCGGTGGTGGGTAAATTATTAGAATCAATTCTGAGAGACAGGAAAAAACGTCACTTAGAAAGGCACGGATTAATCAGGGATAGTCAGCATTGATTTGTTCAGGGAAGGTCGTGTATTACTAACTTGATTGAATTCTTTGAGGAGGTAACAAGGAAGATTGATGAGGGTAGTGCAATGGATGTTGTCTACATGGATTTTAGTAAGGCATTTGACAAGGTCCCACATGGCAGACTGGTCAGAAAAATAAAAGCCCTTGGGATACAGGGGAATGTGGCAGGTTGGATCTGAAATTGGCTCAGTGACAGGAAACAAAGGGTAGCGGTCGATGTATGTTTTTGCGAATGGAAAGCGGTTTCCAGGGATGTTCCACAGGGCTCAGTGTTGGGTCCCTCGCTGTTTGTGGTATATATGAAAGATTTGGAATTAAATGTGGGAGGCATGAATGGGAAATTTGCAGATGACACAAAAATTGGCTGTGTAGTTGACAGTGAAGAGGATTGCTGTAGACTTCAGAAACTCTCTACACCTCCATCCCCCCACCAGGACGGTTTGAGGGCTCTCCGCTTCTTCCATGAACAGCGGCCCAACCAGTCCCCATCCACCACCACCCTCCTCTGCCTCACTGAACTTGTTCTCATATTGAACAAATTCTCCTTCAACTTCACTCACTTCCTTCAAGTAAAAGGTGTTGCTATGAGTACCCGCATGGGTCCTAGTTATGCCTGTCTTTTTGTGGGATATGTTGAACATTCCTCGTTCCAGTCCTATTCAGGCCCCCTCCCCCAATTCTTTTTCTGGTGCATTGATGACTGTATCAGTGCCGTTTCCTGCTCCCACCCGGAACGAGAAAACATCAGCAACTTCTAATTTCCACCCTTCTCTCACCTTTACATGGTCCATCTCTGACACATCCCTCCCTTCCTCGACTTCTCTGTCTCGATCTCTGGGGATAGGCAGTTTACTAATATCCATTATAAACCCACCGACTCCGACAGCTACCTCAACTACACTTCTTCAGACCCTGCCTCCTGTTGACCCTGCAAAGTCCTCCTTACCAATAATTGGTGGCTTGTGCCAAACTTGGGAGAGCTGTCCCACAGGCTAGTCAAGCAACAGCCTGACATAGTTATACTCACCGAATCATACCTGACAGACAATGTCCCAGACTGCCATCACTATCCCCGGGTATGTCATGTCTCACCGGCAGAACAGACCTAGCAGAGGTGGTGGCACCAAGGTATACAGTCGGGAGGGAGTTGCCCTGGGAGTCCTCAACATCAACTCTGGACCCCATGAAGTCTCATGGCATTAGGTCAAACATGGGCAAGGTAACCATCTGCTGATTACCACCTACTGCCCTCCCTCAGCTGATGAGTCAGTACTCCTCCATGTTGAACACCATTTGGAGGAAGCACTGAGGGTGGCAAGGGCACAGAATGTACTCTGGGTGGGGGACATCAATGTCCATCACCAAGAGTGGCTCGGTAGCTCCATTACTGACCGAGCTGGCCGATTCCTAAAAGACATAGCTGCCAGACAGGACCTGCGGCTGGTGGTGAGGGAACCACCAAGAGGGAAAAACATACTTGACCTTGTTCTCACCAATCTGCCTGCCGCAGATGCATCTGTCCATGACAGTATTGGTAGGAGTGACCACCGCACAATCCTTGTGGAGACGAAGTCCCACCTTCCATTTAGGATACCCACCATCGTGTTATGTGGCACTACCACTGTGCTAAATGGGATAGATTTCAAACAGATCTAGCAATGCAAAACTGGGCATCCATAAGGTACTGTGGGTCATCAGCAGCAGCAGAATTGTACTCAACCACAATCTATGACCTCATGGCCTTGCATATCCCCCACTCTACAATTACCATGAAGCCAGGAGATCAAACCCCACCCCCCCAAGGCTCAATGAAGAGTGCAGGAGGGCATGCCAGGAGCAGCACCAGGCATACCCCAAAATGAGGTGTCAACCTGGTGAAGCTACAACAGAGGACTACTTGCGTGCCAAACTGCATAGGCAGCATGAGATAGACAGAGCTAAGCGATCCCATAACCAACGGATCAGATCTAAGCTCTGCAGTCCTGCCACTTACAGCCGTGAATGGTGGTGAACAACTAAGCAACTAACTGGAGGAGGTGGCTCCACAAATATCCCCATCCTCAATGATGGGGGAGCCCAGCATATCAATACAAAAGATAAGGCTGAAGCATTTGCAACAATCTCCAGCCAGAAGTGCCAAGTGGATAATCCATCTCGGCCTCCTCCTGAAGTCCCCAGCATCACAGATGCCAGACTTCAGCCAATTCGATTCACTCCGTGTGATATCAAGAAACGAATGAAGGCACTGGATACTGCAAAAGCTATGGGCCCTGACAATATTCCGGCAATAGTACTGAAGACCTGTGCTCCAGAACTTGCCGCGTCCCTAGCCAAGCTGTTCCAGTACAGCTACAACCCTGGCATCTACCCGGCAGTGTGGAAATTTGCCCAGGTATGTCCTATACACAAAAAGCAGGACAAGGTCAACCCAGCCAATTACGGCCCCATCAGCCTACTCTCAATCATCAGCAAAGTGATGGAAGGTGTCATCAACAGTGCCGTCAAGCAGCACCTGCTTAGCAATAACCTGCTCAGTGATGCTCAGTATGAGTTCCGCCAGGGCCACTCAGCTCCTGATCTCATTACAGCCTTGGTTCAAACATGGACAAAAGAGCTGAGCTCAAGAGGTGAGGTGAGTCACTGCCCTTGACATCAAGGCAGTATTTGACCGAGTATGGCATCAAGGAGCCCCAGCAAAACTGGAGTCAATGGGAATCAGGGCAAAAACTCTCCACTGGTTGGATTCATACCTAACGCAAAGGAAGATAGTTGTGGTTGTTGGAGGTTAATCATCTGAGCTCCAGGACATCACTGCAGGAGTCGCTTAGGGCAGTATCCTAGGCCCAACCATCTTCAGCTGCTTCATCAATGACCTTCCTTCAATCAAAAGGTCAGAAGTGGGGATGTTCGCTGATGATTGCACAATGTTCAGCACAATTCGTGACTCCTCAGATATTGAAGCAATCTGTGTAGAAATGCAGCAAGACCTGGACAATATCCAGGTTTGGGCTGAGAGGTGGCAAGTAACATTCGCGCCACACAAGTACCAGGCAATGACCATCTCCAACAAGAGAGAATCTAACGACCTCCCCTTGACATTCAATGGCATTACCATCACTGAATCCCCCACTATAAACATCCTCGGGGCTACCATTGACCAGAAACTGAACTGGAGTAGCCGTATAAATACCACAGCTACAAGAGCAGGTCAGAGGTTAGGAATCCGGCGGCGAGTAACTCATCTCCTGACTCTCCAATGTCCGTCCCCATTTACAAGGCATAAGTCAGGAGCGTTATGGAATGCGCTCCACTTGCCTGGATGGGTGCAGCTCCAACAACATTCAAGAAGCTCGACACTATCCAGGACAAAGCAGCCCGCTTGATTGGCACCCCATCCACAAACATTTACTCCACCACCGACGCACAGTGGCAGCAGTGTGTACCATTTACAAGATGCACTGCAGCATCGCACCAAGGCTCCTTAGACAGCACCTTCCAAACCCGCGACCTCTACCAACTAGAAGGCCAAGGGCAGAAAATGCATGGGAACACCACCAAGATCCCCTCCAAGTCACACACCATCCTGACTTGGAACAATATCACCGTTCCTTCACTGTCGCTGGGTCAAAATCCTGGAATTCGCTTCCGAACAGCACTTTGGATGTACCTACCTCACATGGGCTGCACTGGTTTCAGAAGGCGGCTCACCACCACCTTCTCAAGGGCAATTAAGGATGGGCAATAAATGCTGGCCTAGCCAGCGACGCCCACATCCTATGAATGAATAAAAAAAAGGACTCCATTCCATTCTCACAGTTTCTCCGTCTCCAACGCATTTGCTCTGAGGATACAACCTTCCACAACAGGGCTTCTGATATGTCTTCCTTTTTCCTCAACCGTGGATTCTTCCTCACTGTGGTTGACAGGGCCCTCACCTGTGTCCGACCCATTTCCCAACTCTACCCTCACCCTTCCCCTCACTCCCAGAACCGCGACAGGGATCCCCTTGACCTCACTTTCCACCCTACCAGCCTCCATATCCAAAGGATCATCCTCTGCCATTTCCGTCAGCATGATGCCCCTACCAAATGCATCTTCCCCTCCCTTCCTCTGTCAGCATTCTGAAGTGATTGTTCTCTCCGCGACACCCTGGTCCACTCCTCCATTACTCCCACCACCTCGTCCCCTTCGCATGGCACCTTCCCCTGCAATCGCAGGAGGTGTAATACCTGCCCATTTACCTCCTCTCTCCTCACTATCCAAGGCCCCAAACACTGCTTTCAGGTGAAGCAGCGATTTACTTGTACTTCTTTCAATTTACTATACTGTATTCGCAGCTCACAGTGTGGTCTCCTCTACATTGGGGAGACCAAATGCAGATTGACTGCCCACTTTGCAGAACACCTCTGCTCAGTCCAAAAGCATCACCGCAAGCTTCTGGTTGCTGGCCATTTCAACACCCCCCTCCCCCCACCGCTCTCATGCTCACATCTCTGTCCTGGGATTGCTGCAGTGTTCCAGCGAACATCAACACAAGCTCAAGGAACAGCACCTCATTTACCGATTAGGTACACTACAGCCTGCCGGACTGAACATTGAGTTCGATAATTTCAGAGCATGACAGGCCCCCCTTTTTATTTTAATTTTATTTTTAGTTATTTTTTCTTTTTTATTTGTTTATTTTATTTTAGTTTGTTTAGTTTGTTTCTACTGTGCCTACCCACTGTTTTTTTTTCATCTTTGTGCTTTGGGCCAGGGTTGTTCAATTTTCTGTCAGTTAATACCCTCTCTGCACTAACGCCTTGTCTTTCAACACACCAACATACCATTTGCCTTTGCTTCATGAGCTTCTGGTCAGTTATTCTCTGTGACCCTGTCCGATCAACACCTTCTCTTTCGTTATCTCTTGCCCCACCCCCGCTTTACTTGCTTAAAAACTTTTACATTTCTAATATTTGCCAGTTCTGATGAAGGGTCACTGACCTGAAACGTTAACTCTGCTTCTCTCTCCACAGATGCTGCCAGATCTGCTGAGTATTTCCAGCATTTCTTGGTTTTGTTCCAGAACGATATCAATGGTTTGGTTGAGCGGGTGGAAAAGTGGCAAATGGAATTCAATCCAGAGAAGTGTGAGGTAATGCATTTGGGGAGGGCAAACAAAGCAAGTGAATACAAAATAAACAGAAGGATATTAAGAGGGGTAGAAGAAATAGGAAACCTGCATGTTCACAGTTCCCCGAAGGTGGCAGGACAGGTAGTGGTGAAGAAGGCATATGTAATGCTTTCCTTTATTGGACGAGGTATAGAATTTTTTTTTCATTCATTCATGGGCTGTGGGTGTCGCTGGATAGGCCGACATTTATTGCCCATCCCTACTTGTCCTTGAGAAGGTAGTGGTGAGCTGCCTTCTTGAACTGATGCAGTTCATGTGAGGTAGGTACACCCACAGTGCTGTTAGGAAGGAAGTTCTAGGATTTTGACCCAGCAACAGTGAAGGAACGGCGATATAGTTCCAAGTCAGGATGGTGTGTGACTTGTAGGGGAACTTGCAGGTGGTGGTGTTCCCATGCATCTGCTGCCCTTGTCCTTCTAGTTGGTAGAGGCCGTGGATTTGGAAGGTGCTGTCGAAGGAGCCTTGGTGTGTTGCTGCAGTGCATCTTGGAGATGGTAGACACTGCTGCCACTGTGCGTCGGTGATGAAGGGAGTGAATGTCTGTGGATGGGGAGCCAATCAAGTGGGCTGCTTTGTCCTGGATGGTGTCGAGCTTCTTGAGTGTTGTTGGAGCTGCACCCATCCAGGCAAATGGAGAATATTCCATCACACTCCTGACTTGTGCTTTGTAGATGGTGGACAGGCTTTGGGGAGTCAGGAGGTGAGTTACTCGCTGTAGGAATTCTAGCCTCTGACTTTCTCTTGTAGCCACGGTATTTATATGGCTACTCCAGTTCAGTTTCTAGTCAATGGTTACCCCTAGGATGTTGATAGTGGGGGATTCAGCGATGGTAATGCCATTGAATGTCAAGGGGATTTGGTTAGATTTTCTCTTGTTGTAGATGGGCATTGTCTGGCACTTGTGCGGCATGAATGTTACTTGCCACTTCTCAGCCCAAGCCTGGATATTGTCCAGGTCTTGTTGTATTTCTACACAGACTGCTTCAGTATCTGAGGAGTCGCGACTGGTACTGAACATTGTGCAATCATCAGCGAACATTTCAACTTCTGACCTTTTGATTGAAGGAAGGTCCTTAATGAAGCAGCTGAAGATGGTTGGGCCTAGGACACTACCCCGAGGAACTCCTGCAGTGATGTTCTGGAGCTGAGATGATTGACCTCCAACAACCACAACCATCTTCCTTTGCGTTAGGTATGACTCCAACCAGTGGAAGGTTTTCCCTCGATTCCCATTGATTTCAGTTTTGCTGGGGCTCATTGATGCTATATTTGGTCAAATGTTGCCTGATGTTAAGTGCAGTCACTCTCACCTCACCTCTTGAGCTCAGCTCTTTTGTCCATGTTTGAATCAAGGCTTAATGAGGTCAGGAGCTGAGTGGTCCTGGCAGAACCCCATCTGATTGTCACTGAGCAGGTTATTGCTAAGCAAGTGCCACTTGATGGCACTATCAATGACACCTTCCATTACTTTACTGATAATCAAGAGTGGACTGATGGGGCAGTAATTGGCTGGGTCGGACCTGTCCTGCTTTTTGTGTACAGGACATACCTGGGCAATTTTCCAAAGATGCCAGTGTTGTAGCTGCACTGGAACATCTTGGCTAGGGGCGCGGCAAGTTCTGGAGCACGGGTCTTCAGTATTATTGCCGGAATATTGTCAGGGCCCATAGCCTTTGCAGTATCCAGTGCCTTCAGTCGTTTCTTGATATCACGCGGAGTGAATCGAATTGGCTGAAGTCTGGCATCTGTGATGCTGGGGACTTCAGGAGGAGGCCAAGAAGGATCATCAACTTGGCACTTCTGGCTGGAGATTGTTGCAGATGCTTCAGCCTTAACTTTTGCACTAATGTGCTGGGCTCCCTCATCATTGAGGATGGGGATATTTGTGGAGCCACCTCCTCCAGTTAGTTGTTTAATTGTCCACCACCATTCATGGTTGGATGTGGCAGAACTGCAGAGCTTAGTTCTGATCCGTTGGTTATGGAATCGCTTAGCTCTGTCTATCTCATGCTGCTTACGCAGTTCAGCATGCAAATAGTCCTGTGTTGTAGCTTCAGCAGGTTGACACCTCATTTTGAGGTATGCCTGGTGCTGCTCCTGGCATGCCTTCCTGCACTCTTCATTGAACCAGCTTTGGTCTCCTGGCTTGATGGTAATTGTAGAGTGCGGGACATGCCGAGCCATGAGGTTATAGATTGTGGTTGAGTACAATTCTGCTGCTGCTGATGGCCCACAGCGCCTCATGGATGTCCAGTTTTACATTGCTAGATCTGTTCGAAATCTATCCCATTTAGCACGGTGGGAGTGCTACACGATGGACGGTATCCTCAATGTCAAGGCGGGACTTAGTCTCCACATGGACTGTGCAGTGGTCACTCCTACCAATACAGTCATGGACAGATGCATCTGCGGCAGGCAGATTGGTGTGGACGATTTCAAGTATGTTTTTCCTTCTTGCTGATTCCCTCACCACCTGCTGCAGACCCAGTCTAGCTGCTATGTCCTTTAGGTCTCGGCCAGCCCAGTCAGTAGTGGTGCTACCGAGCCATTCTGGACGATGGACATTGAAGTTCCCCAACCAGAGTACATTTAGCAGCCTTGCCACCCTCTGTGCTTCCTCCAAGTGGTGTTCAACATGGAGGAGTACTGATTCATCAGCTGTGGAGGGCGGTAGGTGGTAATCAGCAGGAGGTTTTCTAGCCCGTGTTTGACCTGATGCCATCAGACTTTATGGGGTCCAGAGTCAATGTTGAGGACTCCCAGGGCCACTCCCTCCCGACTGTATACCATGGTGCCACCACCTCTGCTGGGTCTGTCCTGCCAGTGGGACAGGACATACCCGGGGATAGTGATTGCAGTGTCTGGGACATTGTCTGTAAGGTATGATTCCGTGAGTATGACTATGTCAGGCTGTTGCTTGACTAGTCTGTGGGACAGCTCTCCCAGCTTTGGCACAAGCCCCCAGATGTTAGTAAGGAGCACTTTGCAGGATCGACAGGGCTGGGTTTGCTGTTGTCGTTTCCGGTGCCTAGGTCGATGCCGGGCGGTCCGTCCAGTTTCATTCCTTTTTATTGACTTCCTAGCGGTTACAAACAACTGGGTGGTTTGCTAGGCCACTTCAGAGGGCATGCGAAAACAGGGATGTAATGCTGGAACAAAAACAAGAAATGCTGGAATCACTCAGCAGGTCTGGCAGCATCGGTGGAAAGAGAAGCAGAGTTAACGTTTCGGGTCAGTGACCCTTCTTCGGAACTGACAAATATTAGAAAAGTCACAGATTATAAACAAATGAGGTGGGGGTGGGGCAAGAGATAACAAAGGAGAAGGTGCAGATTGGACCAGGCCACATAGCTGACCAAATGCTGGAACTGTATAAAATTCTGGATAGGCCACAGCTGGAGTATTACATACTGTTCTGGTCACCACAGTACAGGAAGGACATAATTGCTCTGGAGCGAGTACAGAGGAGATTTACAAGAATATTACCAGGGCCTGAATGTTGCAGCTATAAGGAAAGATTTAATCAGCTAGGGTTGTTTTCCTTAGAACAGAGGAGGCTGAGGGCTAACTTAATTGATGTGTACAAAATTATGAGGGGCCTAGAAGAGTAGACAGGAAGGACCTGTTTCCCCTAGCGGAGGGGTCACTAACCAGGGGGCACAGATTTAAGGTGATTGATCAAATGATTAGAGGGGACATGAGGAAAATTCTTTTCACTCAGAGGGTGGTGAGTGTCTGGAGTTCACTGCCTGGATTGGTGGTGGAGGCAGAAACCCTCAACTCATTTAAAAGTTACCTGGACATGTACCTGAAGTGCTGTAACCTGTAAGGCTATGGATCAGGTCCTAGAAGGTGGGATTAGATTGAACGGATAGTTTTTTTCAGCCGGCGCAGACACGATGGGCTGAATGGCCTCCTTCTGTGCCGTAACTTTTCTATGGTTCTATGGTTCTACCCAATTAAAAATGTGGCAAGTCTTAATTACTGCCAAAAAAAACCGCTGGCACTGAAAATTAACTTTTACAATTGCGGTGTCTTGTTCATTCAGATTTCAGTTATTGTTGGAGATTTTAACAAAAGTTAAAATATTTCAATAACTTTTTTAAACTTTCTATCTCCTCTCTCTCTCTGTCCAATCTTTCTTTCCCTCTTTATTTCACTTTCTATACCTGATTATACATTGAATTCACTATTCTTCCTGGTTCAAACACTGTGCTTTTCATTTCACAAGCCAACAATCTGATTGGATAAGGAGACACAGAGTTTCTTGTCCTCTTCATAGAGGGCATGGGACTGCTTGAATCTCTCACAGACAGCAACTTACCAAGCAAAACCCCATGGAAAGTTTATGGGCGAGTGCAAGTCGATCGAATGTGCTGTTCATTTCACAACCTTCTATCTGATTTGTTAAGGAGACACAGAGTTGCTTGGCCTGTTCACACAGGCCCCAGGTGCCCTATAGAGGATGCAGCATCATTTCCACCTTCCACATGTAACAACTTGCCATGCAAAATGCTATAAAATTGTATAAACTTCTTAAAGGGCTTGACAGAGTAAATGCTGAGAGACTGCTTCCCCTGGCTGGAGGGTCTGGAACAAGATGTCATGGTGTCAGGATAAGGGTCAACTATTTAGCTGTGAAGTGAGGAGAAATTTCCTCACTCAGAAGGTTGTAAATCTTTGGAAATCTCTACCCCAGTGAGCTGTCGATGCTCAGTTGTTGAATATATCCAAGGCTGTGATCGATATGTTTTTGGCCACTAAAGGAGTCAAGAGATATGGGAAGCAGGCAGGAAAGTGGAATTGAGTTAAAAGATGAGCCATGATCTTATTGAATGGCGGAGTAGGCTTGAGGGATATTTGGCCTACTCCTGCTGCTATTTCCCATGTTGTTATGTTGTTAAAACCTTGAGAATATTAAACAGGCAAGGGCAAGTGGAGGATGCCATTTGACCATTGGCTGCAGTGAATTCTGGCCCATTAATCTTCAGAATGAGCTCTGCTAGTTGGAGCATCATGTACATTGGCAGCTAAGGATGATACCGAAATCCCAGTCATTAGTCATTCAGAAATTAGTGTCCAAACGGTGTGAGTGTTGTTTCTGCTGTATTTATGCTTGGAGAACAGGCATAGCTTTGAGCACGTATGTTTTTTTCCTACTGGATATGATGAATTGGATCGGTGCTTGCTAATGAGCCATGATCAGAAGCGCACATCGATAAGCCTGATTGTACAGATATTTCCCTGTTTCTGTTCATGTTGGTTAGATTTGGAGCTACAGGTTTGTAAATGAGGAGATCATTCCTGGTGATGATCACAAAGCTTATAACATGGAGGGTTTGTGTTATCATCTGCCTGGTTAACAGGCTGTAAACTGTGAAATTGGACGTCCATCTCCCAGTGCCATACATCGTTAAGGGGAAGGCATGTTTAGAAATCCAGCAGAGAACCGTTTCAGTAGTGCATAGAATTATACAATGGCCCATCATGTCTTTATCTGACCCCTGAAAGAGCTTTCCAATTAGTCCCACTCACCTGCTGTTTCCTCATAGCTCGAGAGATGCTTCCAGACCTGCTGAGTATTACCAGCATGTTCTGTTTTAATTTCAGATTTCAAGCATCCACAGTATTTTGCTTTTATTTTAGTCCTTAATTCACTGGCACTTCTCTTCCAAATATGCCAACCTTGAAGAGGTTTTGCTCTTCTCCCCGATGGGATTTCCGTTTGTCTCTTTAACCTTCTTCACCTTCCTTGCTTTCTATTTCCCTCCTGGTGTTCGGCCTATCTCTCACCTTTCCTTTTGTTCTCTTCTCCCCCCACCCCCACCCCCACCCCTGCTTTTCTTGCTTAAAACCTATTACATTTCTAACCTTTGCCAGTTCTGATGAAAGGTCATATACTTGAAACATTAACTCTAATTCTCTCTCCACAGATGCTGCCAGAGCTGCAGAATATTTCCAGCATTTTCTGTTTTTATCCTGCAAATGTTTCCTTTTTATGTTTCCATTTTTTTTGCACTGGAGTGCTGACTAGGGTTGCATTAGAGTGTTAAAGTGGAAGTTTGGTGACTGAGGAAGTTCGGTGAGGAGAGAGCGAGGAGCTCCTTTCATTTCCGACCTGTCCTCAGAGTGAGGGGAGCCGAGCATTTCCAAAGAGCACAGCTGACTGGTGAGTAAGTCCTGGTGGGTATTTTTCAAAGTGAATTGAATTGTAACTCATTGTTTTAGCAAGACTCAGTTGTTTTTTTAATTATAATCTTCTAAAGTTTTAAATTTAAAGGGTTTAGTCATGGCAGGAGAGCTTGAAGCCATGGTTTGCTCCTCTTGCTGCACGTGGGAATCCGGGAACATTTCCAGTCCCCGGGATCAGCTTGTATGCAGGAAGTGTGTCCAGCTGCAGCTCCTGGAAGCTCGGGTTTCAGAGCTGGAACGGCGGCTGGAAACACTGTGAAGCATCCGCGAGTCTGAGAGCATTGTGGATAGCACATTTAGAGAGGTGGTCACAACGCAGCTGAACGGACTTGAGGAAGGAAGGGAATGGGAGACCACCAGGCAGTCCAACAGAATCAAGCAGGTAGTTCAGGAGTCCTCTGGGGTCCCGCTTGCAAATCGGTATTCCATTTTGGAGGCTGATGAGGCTGGTTCCCCCAGGGAGTGCGGACAGAGCCAAACTTCTGGCACCGCAATCAGCCTGTCTGCATAGGAAGGGGGAAAGAGAGGAAGAACAATAGTAATAGGGGATTCTATAGTCAGGGGAACAGATAGGCGCTACTGTGGCCGTCAACGTGACTCCAGGATGGTGTGTTGCCTCCCTGGTGCCAGTGTCCGGGATGTCATTGAACGGCTGCAGGGCATCCTGAAGGGGGCGGGTGATAAGGCAAAGGTCATGGTACATGTTGGTACCAATGACATAGGTAGAAAGAGGGATGAGGTCTTGCATCAAGAATTCAGGGAGTTAGGCAGCAGACTAAAAAGCAGGACCTCTCGGGTTGTAATCTCTGGATTACTCCCAGTGCCACGTACTAGCAAGTATAGAAATAGGAGAATAGCACAGATGAATGCGTGGCTTAAGGTTTGGTGCAGGAGGGAGGGTTTTAGATTCCTGGACCATTGGGACCGTTTCTGGGGAAGGTGGGACCTGTACAAGCAGGACGGTCTACATCTGAACCAGAGGGGGACTAACATCCTTGCTGGCGGGTTTGCTAGTGCTGTTGGGAGGAGTTTAAACTAATTTGGCAGGGGGAGGGGATGCAAACTCCGAGCAGAATAGGGACACAGCTAAACACAGAAAAGCGAACAAGTCAGAGGGAATACAGCGGAAGTAAGTTTCAAGGGAGTAAGACCAGGATGGAAGGCCTCTACTTTAATGCCAGGAGTATTGCAGGTAAAATGGATGAGTTAAGGGCAATGATTGACACGTGGAATTGTGATATAGTAGCCATCACGAAGACGTAGTTGAGGGAGGGGCAGAATTTGCAGCTCAAGATCCCGGGATATAGAATCTTCAGGCGAGACAGAGGAGGGGGTAAAAGAGGAGGGGACATTGCAATATTAGTTAAGGAATCAGTTACTGAAGTAAGGAGAGATGATTTCTTGGAGGGGGCATCAAATGAAGCTTTATGGGTAAAGTTTAGGAATAAAAAAGGGACAGCCACATTGCTAGGTGTTTATTATAGACCCCCAGATAGTCAGCGGGAAATTGAGGAGCAAATTTGTGCGCAATTTGCAGAGATGTGTAAAAATAATTGGGTATTATATTAGGTGATTTCAACTTTCCCAACATTAATTGGGATAGTCATCGTGTTAAAGGCTTAGATGGAGTGGAGTTCTTAAAATGTATACAGGAGAACTTTTTAACTCAATATGTAGAGGATCCAACAAGGGAGGGTGCAGTGCTGGACCTAATTCTGGGGAATGAAACCGGACAGGCGGTTGATGTGTTGGTGGGGGAGCATTTTGGTGATAGCAACCACAACATGGTACAATTTAAGCTTGTTATGGAGAAAGAAATAGACAAGTTGCAAAAAAAGGTTTTGGATTGGGGGAGAGCGAATTTTAGTAAAATAAGGCAGGATCTGGCCAAGGGAGACTGGAAAGAAATAAAAACAAGAAATGTTGGAACCACTCAGCAGGTCTGGCAGCATCTGTGGAAGGAGAAGCAGAGTTAACGTTTCGGGTCAGTGACCCTTCTTTGGAGCTGACAAATATTAGAAATATCACAGCTTAAAAGCAAGTGAGGTGGGGGTGGGGAAAGAGATAACAAAGGAGAAGGTATAGATTGGACAAGGCCACATAGCTGACCAAAAGGTCATGGAGCAAAGGCAAACAATATGTTGATGGTGTGTTGAAAGACAAAGCATTAGCACAGATAAGGTGTTAACGGACTGAATATTGAATAGCAGCAAGTGCAAACATGAAAAAAAACCAGTGGGTAAGCAAACTGAACAAACTAAGTGAAATGAAATAAATGCAAAAAAAAGGTTGTAAAAAATGTAAAAAAGAAAAAAGAAAAAGAAAAAATAACTAAAAATGAAAGTAAAATGGGGGGCTGTCATGCTCTGAAATTATTGAACTCAATGTTCAGTCCGGCAGGCTGTAGCATACATAATCGGTAAATGAGATGCTGTTCCTCGAGCTTGCGTTGATGTTCACTGGAACACTGCTGCAATCCCAGGACAGAGATGTGAGCATGAGAGCAGGGGGGGGGGAGTGTTGAAATGGCAAGCAACCGGAAGCTCAGGGTCCTGCTTGCGGACTGAGCGGAGGTGTTCCGCAAAGCGATCACCCAGTCTGAGCTTGGTCTCCCCAATGTAGAGGAGACCACATTGTGAGCAGCGAATACAGTATACTACATTGAAAGAAGTACAAGTAAATTGCTGCTTCACCTGAAAGGAGTGTTTGGGGCCTGGGATAGTGAGGAGAGAGGAGGTAAATGGGCAGGTATTTCACCTCCTGCGATTGCAGGGGAAGGTGCCATGGGACGGGGACGAGGTGGTGGGGGTAATGGAGGAGTGGACCTGGGTGTCGCGGAGGGAATGATCCCTTCGGAATGCTGACAGGGGAAGGGAGGGGAAGATGCGTTTGGTCGTGGCATCATGCTGGAGGTGGCGGAAATGGCAGAGGATGATTCTTTGGATATGGAGGCTGATAGGGTGGAAAGTGAGGACAGGGGAACCCTGTCACAGCTCTGGGAGGGAGGGGAAGGGTTGAGGGCAGAGTTGTGGGAAATGGGCCGGAAACGGTTGAGGGCCCTGTCACCAACAGTGGGGGGGAATCCTCGGTTGAGGAAAAAGGAGGTCATATCAGAAGCACCGCATTGGAAGGTAGCATCATCAGAACAGATGCGTCGGAGACGGAGAAATTGGGAGAATGGAATGGAGTCCTTACAGGAGGTAGGGTGTGAAGAAGTGTAGTCGAGGGAGCTGTGGGAGTCGGAGGGCTGAGAATGAATATTAGTAGAAAACCTTTCCCCAGAGATGGAGACAGAGAATTCGAGGAAGGGAAGGGAAGTGTCAGAGATGGACCATGTATAGGTGAGAGAAGGGTGGAAATTGGAAGAAAAGTTGATAAAGTAGACTGGAAAGAGTTACTTGTTTAGAAATCTACAGAAGAGCAGTGGGGGGCATTCAAAAAGGAAATGGGGAGGGTACAGGCCCAACATGTTCCCTCGAGAGTAATAGTTAGGAGCAACAAGCCCAGAGAACCATGGATGACCAGAAACATTCAGGGTATGATGAGAAGGGAAAAAGAGGCTTTTAGCAAATACAAGGAGAGCAAATCAACGGAAGCATTAGTGGAGCACAGAAAGTGTAGGATGGAGCTTGTGAAAGCAATTAGGAAAGCAAAGAAAGGATATGAGAAAGCTCTGGCTGGAAAAAGTCGGGAAAATCCCAAGATATTCTATAAGTATATCAATGGGAAGAGGATAACCAGGGAAAGAGTAGGACCCATTAGGGACCAAGGGGGAAATCTGTGGGTGGAGCCAGAGGACATTGATAGGGTGTTGAATGAATACGTCACATCAGTCTTCACCCAAGAGAAAGAGGATGTAGATATGGAACTTAGAGAGAGAGACTGTGAGGTTCTTGAGCAAATTGTCTTAGGGAGTGACAAGGTATTGGAGGTTTTGGAAGGCTTAAAAGTGGACAAATTTCCAGGTCCGGCCGATTTGTGTCCCAGGATACTGTGGGAGGCGAGGGTGGAGATTTCAGGGGCTCTGACCCAAATTTTTAATTCCTCTCTGGCCAAGGGGGAGGTGCCAGAGGACTGGAGAATAGCTAATGTGGTCCCACTATTTAAGAAAGGTAGTAGAGATAAGCCAGGGAACTACAGACCAGTGAGTCTCACGTCAGTGGTAGGGAAACTATTGGAGAAAATTCTGAAGGAGAGAATCTATCAGCACTTGGACAGGCAAAATTTGATTAGGATTAGTCAGCATGGCTTTGTCAGAGGGAGGTCATGCCTAACAAATTTGATTGAATTTTTTCAGCATGTGACCAGATTGGGAAGATGAGGGTAGTGCAGTTGATGTAGTTGACATGGATTTCAGCAAAGCCTTTGACAAGGTCCCACATGGGAGACTTATCAAGAAATCAAATGCACATGGGATACAAGGTAACTTGATAAGGTGGATTCAAAATTGGCTTAGCTGTAGGAGACAGAGAATGATGACAGACGGCTGTTTTAATGACTGGAAGCCAGTGTCCAGTGGCGTACCACAGGGATCTGTGTTGGGTCCCCTATTGTTTGTCATTTATATAAATGACATTGATAACTCTGTGGGGGGTAGGATCAGTAAGTTCGTGGATGACACAAAGATTGGCCGAGTGGTTAACAGTGAGGTTGAGTGTCTTAGGTTACAGGAAGATATAGACGGAATGGTCAAGTGGGCAGAAAAGTGGCAGATGGAATTTAACGCTAAAAAGTGTGAGGTGATACACTTTGGAAGGAGTAAGGTGACACGGAAGTATTCAATGAATGGCCTGACACTGGGAAGTTCCGAGGAACAAAGGGACCTTGGCGTGTTTGTCCATAGATCTCTGAAGGCAGAAGGGCAGGTTAATAGGGTGGTGAAAAAGGCATATGGGACACTTACCTTTATCATTCGATGCATAGATTACAAAAGCAGGGAGGTCATGTTGGAGTTGTACAGAACTTTGGTAAGGCCTCAGCTGGAGTACTGTGTGCAATTCTAGTCGCCACATTATAGAAAGGATGTGATTGCATTGGAGGGGGTGCAGAGCCGATTCACCAGGATGTTGCCTGGGATGGAACATTCAAGCTATGAAGAGAGGTTGGATCGGCTTGGGTTGTTTTCACTGGAACAGAGAAGCCTGAGGGGTGACCTGATCGAGGTGTACAAGATTATGAGGGGCATGGACAGGGTGGATAGGGAGCAGCTGTTCCCTTTAGTTGAAGGGTCAGTTACGAGGGGTCACAAGTTTAAGGTGAAGGGCGGGAGGTTTAAGAGGGATTTGAGGAAGAACTTTTTTACCCAGAGGGTGGTGACGGTCTGGAATGCACTGCCTGGGTGGGTGGTAGAGGCATGTTGCCTCACATCCTTTAAAAAGTACCTGGATGAGCACTTGGCACGTCATGACATTCAAGGCTATGGGCCAAGTGCTGGCAAATGGGATTAGGTAGACAGGTCAGGTGTTTTAATGCATCAGTGCAGACTGAATGGGCCGAAGGGTCTCTTCTGCACTGTATGACTCTGTGAGACTCTGTGAGACTCTGTGTCTTTTTTGAACGTCGCTATTGAATCTGCATCCACCGCCTTTTCAGAAAGTGCATTCCAGATCACAGCAACTCACTGAGTAAAAAGACTTCTCCTCATTTCCTCCATTGGCATTTTTTGACTCAGAAAATCACAGGAAACTGAGCTGGGTACTTCTTCTGTTTCCATAACAATTGCTTGAATGTTTCTGGTATTTCCCCTGTACAGAAAATATGTTTACATGGAGGAATGTAACAGTAGAAACAAAGCTGCAAGGATAAGGAGAAAATAGAGCTCGTGTGGGAGTGGATGGATGAGGGAGGAATGATGAAGGCCTGGTTGAAGGTTTGAGTTTTGAGGAGGCAGGTAGCAAGGCGGAGAGAACTGGGTAGTGGGTGCAAGAGACCTGGGATGCAGCGGCTGAATGAATAAGTGCATCTGGAGATGCAGACGGAGCTGATACCAAGATGGAGTAATTGTACAGCCAAACAAATGTTTTGAACTTTTGCAAAGAAAAACAGTTAAATAATGCAAAAAATATTGACTTCAACTCATTAGTTGACCCAATACCATTCCAGCACCAATGAGATACTTCCAAGAGCCAGTGGTATACCTCCCCCGATGCCACAGTGCACTGTATCATAAGGTAATCTAAACCAAGTGTCCTGAATGGAAAATTCCCTGTTCCTAGGCAACTAACCTCCCTCACCTCAATCAGCATAGAAAGAGGGTAAAGTTTTTTTTTAGTAGTTTTGTTCAGTTGTTAACATTCTCGACTCTGAGTCAAAATGTCGTGGGTTGAAGTCCCACTGCAGAACTTGAGGGCACCATCTAGCACTTCATTGCAGTACTGAGGAAGTGCTGCACTGTCAAACGTGCCATCAAACAAGACACTAAACCAAGATGCCATTCGCCTGTTCAGATAGATGATAAAGATCTTATGGAATTATCTGAAAAAAAGCCATGGGGCACTCCAAATATCCTGGCTAAAGTTCCTCCCGCAACCGCAAATTAACTGAGATTATATTGAAAGGAGGAACAGTTAAACAATTCAAGGACTTGGAGCAAGAGGGAAAGTGGGAGATATAACCTAGCCTTGAACAAAATTCAGGGGGGCATGAACCCCTAAATCTCCTAGTTGCTCTGCCTGTTCTAACCAGCTATTCATTTCAATATGTTTGTCGGATGTTAGTGGCATAGAATGACTACTGTGCATAATTACATGACAGTCACTGCACTACAAAGTAATTCATTGTTAAGTGCTTTGAGAAGTTTTAATGTAATAAAAATGTATTAAATGTATGCAAGTATTACTTATATTCAAAGATTTCACAAATGTTATGAAAGATAGACTTACATTAAAATAGCACCTTTCACAGTGTCAGGATATCCCAAAGTGCTTTACAGTCAATTGATTACTTTTGAAATGTAGTGTAGGAAACACAGCAGCTAATTTGCACACAGCAAGCGCCCACAAACAGCAACGAGATAAAGAACAGATAATCAGTTTTACGAATGTTGATTGACAGATAAATATTGGGCAGGTCACGAGGGAGAACCACCCTGGTCTGCTACAATATAATGCCATGGGATCTGTTAATTCGACCTGAGAGGGCAACAGGGCGCCATTTTAACATCTCATCTTAAAGGTGGCACCTTTGACAACGGAACACTCCCTCAATACTGCACTGGGAGTTCTTTTTTATTCATTCATGGATGTGGGCATCTCTGGCTCGGCCAGCATTTATTGCCCATCCCTAATTGCCCTTGAGAAGGTAGTGATGAGCCGCCTTCTTGAACCGCTGCAGTCCATGTGGGGTAGGTACACCCACAGTGCTGTAGGGAAGGGAGTTCCAGGATTTTGACCCAGCGACAGTGAAGGAACGGCGATATAGTTTCAAGTCAGGATGGTGTGTGGTTTGGCGGGGAACTTGCAGGAGATGGTGTTCCCATGCATCTGCTGCCCTTGTCCTTCTAGGTGGTAGAGGTCGCGGGTTTGGAAAGTGTTGTCTCAGGAGCCTTGGTGCGTTGCTGCAGTGCATCTTGTAAATGCTGCCACTATGCGTCGGTGAGGGAGGAATGTGGATGTTTGTGAATGGGATGCCAATCAAGCGAGCTGCTTTGTCCTGGATGGTGTCGAGCTTCTTGAGTGTTGTTGGAGATGCACCCATCCAGGCAAGTGGGGAGTATTCCATCACACTCCTGACTTGTGCCTTGCAAATGGTGGGCAGGCTTTGGGATGTCAGGAAGTGAGTTACTCGCTGCAGGATTCCCAGCCTCTGACCTGCTCTTGTAGCTACGGTATTTATATGCCTGCTCTAATTCAGTTTCTGGTCAATGGTAACCCCCAGGATAGTGGGGGATTCAGCGATTGTAATGAGATTGGGAGTGTCAGCCTAGACTTTATGTTCAAGTCTCCGGAGTAGGATTTAGAACCCATAATCTTCTGACACAGTGTAGGTGAGCTACCAACATAGTCACAGCTGTCACTTGTCATAGTTTAGGAGAACAGAAAGCCAATGAAGCAACACAGGCCTAATGTCTCATAAGAACATAAGAAATAGGAGCAGGAGTAGACCATATGGCCCCTGATGCTTGCTCCACCATTCAATATAATCATGGATGATCCTTGGCTTCAATTCCACTTTCCCACCTGCTCCCCATATCCCTTAATTCCTTGAAAGACCAAAGATCTGTCTATCCCAGCCTTAAATATATTCAACGTTGGAGCATCCACAACCTCAGGGGTCGAGAATTCCAAAGATTCTGAGATGCACTAATGTTGTCTTAACAAATGTGTGTCTGTTTTGCTACAGCTATATAACAATAACAAGCACATTATTTTTTCATCTTTAGTGTGTGGTACTTTGTATAAATTTACATGCTGAAGTGAGGAAGAATCAACAGAGAATAACTCAGTGTCTGTCTTATGCTCTTTATGGAGCAAGGCCACTGATTTAAATTTGAATATGATTAGCATTTAAGCTGTGAGTTGGGATCTTACTGGATTTTTCATATTCACTGAATCAAAATTTATAGCCAATGTCTCAGACTCCTCCATCGCCAACCCTGGGTATGTCCTGTCCCACTGACAGGACAGACTCACTAGAGGTAGCAGCAATGTGGTATACAGTTGGGAGGGAGCTTCCCTGGAAGTCCTCAAATTGACTCTGGACCCCATGAAGCCACATGGCATCAGATCAAACTTGGTAAGGGAGACCTCCTCTTGATTACCACCTACTGCCCTCCCTCAGCTGCTGAATCAGTGCTTCTCCATGGTGAACACAAATTGGAAGAAGCACTGAGGGTGGCAAGACTGTATTCTGGTGGGGGACCTCAATTCCATCACCAAGAGTGGCTTTGTAGCACCACTACTGACCAAGCTGGCCGAGTCCTGAAGGACATAACTGTCAGACTGGGTCTGCAGCAGATTGTGAGAGAATCAGCACGAGGGAAAATTTTGCTTGAACTGGCCCTCAGCAATCTACCTGTCGCAGGTGCGTCTATCCATGACAGTATTGGTAAATACTGTGGCCACAGGAACAGGTCCGAGGCTCAAAATTCTGCAGCGAGTAACTCACCTCCTTGCTACAACACAGAACTACATATATGCTCACAGCAAAAGCAGCATGCAAAAGAGCAAAGTGATCCCACATCCAATGGATCAGACTGAAGATCTGCAGTCTTGCCACATCCAGCACATCCAGTCATTAATGGTGGTGGACAATTAAACAAGAAATGGGTGGAGGAGGCTCCACAAACAACACCATCCTTAAGGATAAGAAAGCCCAAAGGACAAAGATGATGCATTTGTGGCCATGTTCAGCCAGAAGTGTCATGTGGATGATCCATCTCAGCCTCCTCCTCAGGTTCACAGCATTACAGATGCCAGTTTTTGGCCAGATCAATTCACTCCCTGTGATATAAAGAAATGGCTTAAGGCACTGGATACAGCAAAGGTTATGGGCCCTAACAATTTCCTGGTTGTAATACTGAAGACCTGTGCTCCAGAACTAGCCATTTCTCTGGCCAAGCTGTTCCAGTACAGCTACAACATTGGCACCCACCCAACAATGTGAAAATTTGCCCAGGTATGTCCTGTCCAAAAAAAGCAGGACAAGTCCTTTCTGGCCAATTACCATCCCAGCAGTCGACTCTCAACCATCAGCAAAGTGGTGGAATGGGTCGTCGACAGTGCTATCAAGCAGCACTTACTCAGCAATAACCTACTCACTGATGCTCAGTTTGGGTTTTGCCAGGGGCATTCAGCTCCAGACCTCATTACAGCCTTGGTCCAAACATGGGTAAAAGAGCTCAGTTCCAGAGGTGAGCAGAGAATGACTGCCCTTGACATCAAAGCAGTATTTGACCAAGTGTGGCATCAAGGAGCCCTAGCAAAATTAACGTCAATGGGAATCGGTGGGGTGGGGTGTGGGGGGGGGGGGGGGGTGGGGTATCTCTCCACTAGTTGGAGTCATACCTATCACAAAGGAAGATGATTGTGGTTGTTGGAGACCAATCATCTCAGCCCCAGGATATCACTCAGGAGTTCCTCAGTACAGTGTCCTAGGACCAACCATCTTCAGCTGCTTCATCAATGACCTTCCTTCCATCAAAAGGTCAGAAGTGGGGATGTTCGCTGATGATTGCTCAATGTTCAGCACCATTTATGACTTAAGACCTGGACAGCATTCAGGCTTGGATTGATAATTGGCAAGTAACATTTGCGACACATAAGTGCCAAGCAATGACCATCTCAAACAAGAGAGAATGGCATTACCATTGCTGAATCTTCCACCATCAACATTGTGGGGGTTACAATGAACCAGGAGCTTAACAAGCCTCATAAATACTGTGGCTACAAAAGCAGGTCAGAGGCTGGGAATTCTGCGGCAAGTAACTCACCTCTTGTCTCCCCAAAGCCTGTCCACCATCTACAAGTTACAAGTCAGGAGTGTGATGGAATAGTCTCCTCTTACCTGCATGAGTGCAGCTCCAACAACATTTAAGAAGCTCAACATCATCTAGGACAAAGCTGTTGCCTTGATTGACACCCCATCCAACACCTTGTATATTCACTCCCTCCACCACTGATGCACAGTGGCAGCAGTATATACCATCTACAAGATGCACTACAGCCACTCACCAAGGCTCCTTAGACAGCACCTTCTAAACCTGAAACCTCTACCACCTAGATGGACAAGGGCAGCAGACACCACCACCTACAAGTTCCCCTCCAAGTCACACACTATCCTGATCTGGAACTATATCACTGTTCCTTCACTGTCGCTGGGTCAAAATCCTGGAACTCCCTCCCTAAAAGCACTGTGGGTGTATCTACAGCACAGAGACTACAGCGGTTCAAGAACATGGCTCACCACCATCTTTTCAAGGGTAATTAGAGATGAGTAACAAATGCTAACCTTGCCAGAGACACTTGCATCCCATGAAAGAATAAAAAAGACAGGCTGTTGGGGTAAAGTTGGTTGGCACATGATCTTATCACTTGGGAGATTTGAATACAGACCAGTTTCTAAGGGAGGCTATAGAACGCCCTTCAGCCTAGTTGCTCTCATCCAATTTCAATTCTATTAAATTTCCCATTACAGCGTCTCACTGGCCTAGAAATTAGATTGTATCACTCCTGATTTTCACGTGTAAGACGGGTGCCTAATGGTCCAATATGGTGGGCACTGTGCACGTACTTACACTCTGCTCTGGATGTGTGATGATCACCATCTTGTCAAAGGCTCTAGATGTGGGTGTCCATGAAATGCGCCTGAAACAGGCATTAGGCCATTTGCATTTTTAAAAATTCGTTCATGGGATGTGGGTGTCACTGGCTAGGCCAGCATTTATTACCCATCCATAATTGCCCTTGAGAAGCTGCCTTTTTGAACTGCTGAAGTCCTTGGGGTGCAGGTACACCAACACTGCTGTTAGGAAGGGAGTTCCAGGATTTTAACCAGTGACAGTGAAGGAACGGCGATGTGGTTCCAAGTTAGGATGGTGTGTGACGTGAAGGGGAAATTGCAGGTGGTGGTGTTCCCATGCATCTGCTGCCCTTGTCCTTCCAGGTGGTAGGGGTCGCAGGTTTGGAAGGTGCTGTCGAAGAAGTCCTAGTGAGTTGCTGCTGTGCATCTTGCAAATGGTACGCACTGTTGCCACGGTGCATCAGTTGTGAAGGGACTGAATGTTGAAGGTTATGGATGGGGTGCCAAACAAGCTGGCTATTTTGTCCTGGATGTTGTTGAGCTACTTGAGTGTTGTTGGAGCTGCAACTATCCAGGCAAATGGAGTGTATTCCATCACAGTCCTGACTTGTGCCTTGTAGATGGTGGACAGGCTTTGGGGGGTCAGGAGGTGCGTTACTCACCACAGAATTCCCAGCCTCTGACCTGCTCTTTTAGCCACAGTATTTAACTAGCTGGTCCAATTCAGTTTCTGGTCAATGGTAAATCCCAGGATGTTGATATTGGAGGTTCAGCGATGGTACATTGAACATCAAGGGGAGATGGTTAAATTTTCTCTTGTTTGAGATGGTCATTGCCTGGGACTTGAGTGGCGTGAATGTTATTTGCCACTTATCAGCCCAAGCCTGGATGCCAAGACAGGTCTTGCTACATTATCTGAGGTGTCGCGAATGGTGCTGAACATTGTGCTATCATCAGGGAACAACCCCAGTTTTGACCTTATGATGAAGGGAAGGTCATTGATGAAGCAGCTAAAGAAGGATGGGCCTGGGATACTAGTCTGAGGAACTCCAGCAGTGATGCCCTGAGACTGAGATGACTGACCTCCAACAACTACAACCATCTTCCTTTGTGCTAGGTATGACTCCAACCAGCAGAGAGTTTTCCCCCGATTCCCACTGACTCCAGTTTTGCTAGGGCTCCTTGGTACCTCATTCAGTCAAATGCTGCCTTCATGTCAAGGACAGTCACTCTTACTTCATATGCAAACGAGGACCTCACACACATTTGTGGCCTCCTTATCATCTGACAGCAGCATATGCCCTGCATTCTCAAACAACTGGCCGTCAAACCATGATCCTTAAGGCCGTTATGGGAAGGATAAATTTTAATGATTTTTCTTACCTCATGTGGAACTAGGAGGAGCAAGAGTACCTCCCCACCATTCCACCCCCGACTTTGGTTATGACCTCCATCCGGTGTCTGAATTGGTGATCTCGGTGCTCCCTGGGATAGATGAGCTGCCTCTGGAGCCATGGTTGGAGCCCTCAGTAACTGAGGCTAGTGGGCCAATTTCCTATGCTCCTGCTGCTGTCCTTTCAGGCAAGTGCATCCTGCGTAGCACCGGTGTAACAACCAAATAGGATGCGATCCTATTTCTAGGCCACTGTTGGATTCAGTGTCCTTGCCACAAACAGAATTCCTGGTCATCTGTTCCACATGTTGATTGCCTCTCTCTGTATAGAAACACTTCATGGATTCTGTCCTAAGCTTGTCCTTTGAAGCCCTCTACCTCTTCTTCTTTTGCCCTGTGATATCTTCGTGTATTGTCCCCGGTTTACATTCTCAATGTATTCCCTTGAGGATAGATCTAGGGGTAATTGAATTGAAGTGTTCAAGATAAGTAAAGGAGTTGATAGGGTAGATAGAGAGAAACAGTTTCCTCTGGTGGAGGAGTCCTGGTCAAGGGGGCATAACCTTAACATTATAGCTAGGCCATTTAGTGGTGAAATCAGGAAAAATAACAAAATGAACTCTCTCTCGCAAGAAGCTTGAGGCTAGAGCAATTGAAAATTGCAAAACTGTGATAGATTTTTGCTAGGTAAGGGTAATGAAGGTTATATAACCCTAAGGCGGGTAATTGAAGTTAAGATATAGAGCAGCCATGATCTAATTGAATGGCAGAACTGGCTCAAGAGGCTGAATGGACTCCTCCGGTTCCCGTTTCCATGATCCTGATTGGCATCTTCTCCCTAGCAGTCTGGCTTTATCCATTCTATGGACAATGATCAATTTTACTAAGGTTAGAGACGTCCTTCTAAGTTTACTCACAGGCATCGTTCCTACAACAGTCCTTGAACCATTTGGACTATTTCTAATTGAGAGTTTTGAAAGATTTGTCAACTTTCCCTTTAATTTCTTGCTTCATCAGATGTGCTGCGCAGGCGCTATTTAGAAGTTTATGTTAATAATGTATTTCAACGGCACAGGGGCTTAGGATTCTCAGCGGATTGTAAAGTCATGTTACTTCTTGAGAAGCCTGGTTGGAGGAGTATAGGGCACCATCAAGGTCGAAAAGTTTAGAAGAGAAGGTAAAACAAGTCAATAAGTAGTTAAGTGTTACTAATCTTTGGGTTTGAAAACTTACCAGATTGGTTTATTTAAGTTGGCTTGAGTTAACTAGGGGGTGACAGAGTTACCCCAGTGAAAGCACAGTCAGTATGGAGGAGCATAATTCAGGGCTGGGTACAAAATTGCTAAAACTCACTCAACTAATTCCAGAATTCAATGATGAAGATGTGGAGGAATTTTTGTGTTTTTTGAGAAATTGGCAAGGCAGCTAAAATGGTCAGCTGAGACCTGGTCTCTTTTACTACAAAGCAAGCTAACTGGAAAAGCCCATGAGGGCTATTTCCTGTTGCCAGATGAGAGTTCATCAAATTATGAAATGACCAAAAATGCTATCCTCGGGGCATATGAATTAGTCCCTGAAGCCTATTGCCAGAAGTTTAGAACCCTCAAAAAGCAAGCTAATCAAACTTATCTGGAGTTTGAAAGAAGTAAGCAGTTGGCTTTTGACCAGTGGCCGAGGGCTCTTAAAGTACAACTCAGCTATGAGAATCTCAGGGAACTAGTTCTGTTAGAGGAATTTAAAAATTCCCTCCCACTCTCAATAAAGACCTACGTAGAGAAGCAACAGGTTCAGAGAGTCCAGCAAGCGGCCAATCTGGCTGATGAGTTTGCTTCAATTTATAAGTCCATTTCCCAGGGAAGAACCTTTCCTAATCACCCCCACAAATCCGAAAAGGACAAAGGGTGGGAAGATGATATCCACCCAGGCAGTCCTGGGAGAGAAAGGAAAGCAGGAGACACAGGGGGCCCTCCTCCAGCCAAAAAGGAAGGTGCTGTGAGCAAGAGTGAGACCCGGAGACCTGTGTGCTACTATTGTAATAAAGCAGGGCATTTAAAAGCTGACTGCTGGAAACTAAAGGGAAAACTGATACGGTTAATCAGGGCACACCTGCTCAGTGAAGACGGAATCCTGATGGAAAGCACAACAGAACAAGCTGTGGCTTTAACTGCAGTAAGAATAAGACCCAGGAAGCTCACGCTGCATGTGTAGGAAAATTTAATAGGATTCCTGAGGGTTATCAAGATTATGCGTCTGAAGGAAAAGTAACCCGATACCCCTCCAGTGGGGCAAAAAAGCCCATAGTAATTCTCAGGGACACAGGGGACACTAGATTCCTTTTACTGGGAAAAAGGCCGGACCTTTCCCCCAAAGAGTGCAGTGAACATCAAAATGGTGGTGAATGGTATTGGAGGACAATGTATGACTGTACCTGTACACCAGGTGCACCTGGAGTGCGACCTAGTTTCAGGACCGATGACCGTAGGGATGGTCCCTTGTTTGCCTGCGGACGGGGTTGACCTGCTCCTAGATAATGATCTGGAGGGGGTGAAAGTGGTCAACCTCAAGGCAAGAAAGACCGCAGGAGGTCAGAGAGACAGGGCAGTGGCAGGAGATGGTCCCCTGCAGTTTCCCTGAATGTGTCGTAGATCAGGCCATTATCAAATCAGTCCCCCCACCAGAAACTGCATTGGCACTGCAGGCAGATGACCATGAGGTCTGTTGGAAAGTTAGGAGACTCAGGGAATGAATTAAATGGATTTTCCCTAGGTGAGGCTCAACGAACCGACCCAGTATTGTGAGAGTTAGAAGAGGCTGCCGAGTCTGAAAGTGAAGCAGAGGGAGTCACTGACTGCTACTATTTAAAAATATGAGGTACTAATGAGGAAATTGAGTTCTCCTCACAGACCTGAGAGCAAGGAGTGGACAGTAGTTCACCAGTTAGTGGTGCAGGAGAGAAATATTAAGAAGTGCCCACGGGACTACAGTGGCTATACATGCCAGTATACGTAAGACCAAAACCCGCATAAGACAGCAGTTTGACTGGCCAAAACTCCACAAAGATGTGGTGGAGTACTGCAGGAGTTGCCACATGTGCCAGCTTGATGGGAAACCCCACCTACAATGAAACGTACACCCCTAAGTCCTGTACCGGTGTTAGGAGGACCCACCAGCAGAGGGCTGGTGAACTGTAAGGGACCCCTGCCGAGAACAAAAGGGGACAGGCAGGCAAAAGGCTAGAAAAAGGTTAAACAGAGAAAGGGGCATCAACCGAATTAGAGTCTAAGTTTAAGTTTTAATAAAACTTAAGAAAGCCTGTTTGTGCTTGTTTCTTTACCGTATATAATTGGAAAGCGGTGAACAAAGATTCACTAAGGGGGAGCTAAAAACACTGTGTGCTTAAAAAATAAAACCCTGTTACAGTAAGACCAGGTGAAGGCTGAAAGGGAAGCCCCTAGACCTCTTTCTCACCTGGTCATAACAGCACCTTCTTTGTTTCAGAAGAACCCATTCAGTTCAAAAATGTCTCCTGATGGTTTCAGGATGGGTGCAATTGACACCTCTTAGCTTGGAATGTATCCTTTTATTCTTAACAGACAGTAGGGACAGGTTGTTTGACCTTCGGCGGCCATTTTCCAGCACATTGTGAACGTTTTTAAAGGAAAAGTCAATCTTTATAACTCGTCAATTTGGGTTCTGTATTTTCAATTGCTGCACTTCATGTGAGCGTGACACAGATCTGAGTCAGACGGTTAGAGATTCAAGTCCCCTCTGGAACCTGAGAAGGTGATCTAAGCTGACACTCTTAGGTAGGACTGAAAATTTAAAAAGATTTTCTTTTATATCACATCTTTCACAACATCAAGATGCCCCAAAGCATGCAGCCTAGCTACTGTTGTAATGTAGGAAATGTGGCAGCCAATTTTCAGGCAGCAAGATGCCACAAACAACAATGTGATTATGACCAGATAACAAGTTTTAGTACTGTTGATTGAGGGATGAATATTGGACAGAAGGTCAGAAAGAACTCCCCTGCTCTTCTTCACATTATTGCTATGGAATCTTTCACGCTTACCTAAAGAGCGGACAGAGCCTTGGTTTAACATCTCACAAAAGACATCACCTCCAACTGCAGCACTCCCTCATACTGCACTGGAGTTTCAGTCTAGATTTCCTGTGTTCAAATTTCTGGAGTGGGGGGTGGGGGGGGGGGTGGGTGTGGTTTGAACCCACAACCTTCTGCCACAGAGGTGAGAGGCTACTTATGGCATTATTTGAAAAGGAGCTGAAATTTTCCTGGTGTCCTGGCCAACATTTCTGCCTCAGCTAGCTCTATAACACCACCGATTATTCATTTTATTTCACTGGTGCTCATGCAAATCATGTTATGGGCAAAATGGCTTCTGTGTTTTCCAACATAACAACAGTAACTTTCTATCAAAGAGCGTTGAGATGTGATGAGCTGCCAAGTACCTCTCTTTTAAAGCAGTGAATGGTAAAATATAAGCTTGGCTGCCAGAAAAGGCAAAGTCAGCCAAAGTATCTTTGAGTTCCAGAATGTGGAACTCACTACTACATGGAGTAGACATATGTAAGGGGAAGCTAGATAAATGCATGAGGAAGAATACTGATAGGATTAGATGAGAAGAGGTGGGAGCATAAATATAGGCAAGGTCTTTGTGCTGTGCATTCTATGTAATCTTTGCTTTGACCTTCTCTAAGCTCATCTTCAGTAACTGCAGGAAGCTACTGCGTACAAAAATCAAGACTTGATTTGATCTCCATACTGATATTTTCTTCCCTGACCCCTCATTTAATTTTCTGAAAGCTTGGTTGCTATGGCTTTGGATATTTTCATTTCAGCAGCTGTTACTCTTCTCGATTGATGGTGTTTCTTCAATATTTACAGCTTTGGACAGGGTCCAACAATAAATCGCCACATTGTGGACAAGATCCCAATGTATAACTGTTTATGAGGTAAGCGTCACTCTTCTTGTCAATCAATGACCATTCTTTATGGTTGAGTAAATTCAGTTTCCTTTAATAAAAGCAAAATACTGCTGATGCTGGAAATCTGAACTAAAAACAGAAAGTGCTGGAAATACCCAGCAGGTATGGCAGCATCTGTGGAGAGAGAAAGAGAGTTAACGTTTCAGGTTTGTGTCCTTTCATCAGACACATCATCAGTTCTGATGAAAGATCACAGACCTGAAACATTGAACTGGATTTTGTTCACAGCCCGATGTTGGGTTCTGTGGTGGTGGTGGGGGGGCTGGGGGGGGGGGTGGTTAGAATTGGAGAGGCAGTGACTGCCACAGAACTCGATGCCGGGATTGGCAGGCCCGATCTTCCCGGTGGCAGGGAAGCTCCGTGGTGGCCCCTCCTCCACTCTGCGATGGGACCCTGCTTTCCATATGCTAATTAGATCTTTGCGTTAATTTAAATGTAACCCGCAACGATCTTACCTTCAGTTCCCAATCTTCCCATGCAGGGAAAGCTGGCGCCACCGAGGTGGGGAAGGGGTCAACTCTGCACTATTTATACAGGGAGGTGGGGGGAAGGGGTCAACTCTGCATTTTGTTCAACTGTCTGAAGGGCTGGCAGCCTTTTAAAAATAGTGCCTGCACCTGCTTCCACATCAGGTGACGGTGTGAACGGTGTCACCAATGCCACCCCTGCCACACGATTGGGATGCAGCCACCCGTGAATATGCTAAGTGGCCGCCCACCACAGAATCGCGGTGGCGCGGGTCCCACACAGGGCAGCCACCATTTTCTGCACCCGCTGTCGAAATCCAGCCTGTTAACTCTGTTTCTGTCTCCACAGATGCTGCCAGACCTGCTGTGTATTTCCAGTTTATTTCAGTTTCCTTTTGCATCCTTTCATTTTTTTGTCTCCACTCTCCTGAAGGATCTACTTCATGCTTCGCTATGGCTTCATGGATACCAAGGGACCATTCTACATCTTTCGCCAGTCTTCAAACCTGAGCTTCCGGAGGATGGATAACTTATGGGCAGGTATAGCAGCCAAACTCATTCTAGCCCTCCCCTAAGATTCACGCACATGTACATTACAGTAAGGATGACAAAATAACAATCTGGAAGGGGAATGAGTTTTTATTTCGCTTCCCAGAGTCTCTGAGGCCAATTTTAAATGATATCAACTAACTGAAAGATATTAACCTTGGCCGCTAAGTTAGAAGTTTGGAGGTTTAAGTCCTTTAGACTAACACTGAGAGTGCTGCACTGTCGGTGATGCGGTTTTCCGGATGAGATGTTAAACCAAGGTTTTCTCTGCTCGCTCAGGTGGACACAAAAGATTCCGTGGCACTATTTTGACAGAGAGCAGGGGAGGATTCCCTGATATACCTCTGACACTGTGGCATTCCCTCAGCATTGTAACATCCAATTGTTTCATAAATGATTCCATTTTACTGATATGTGCTTCAAAGAAGTTGTCCACCAAGGATTCTACTGTATTGACTTTTAAATATTGACTTTTCCTTAGCTTATGTAACAACTATCCACATTGCAGAGCTGATGGATTCAGTGATAATAAAAAGATGCATTTTGCCTTGAAAGCAAATTTTAAGCCTCTTCGTGACTGACTGACCCAGCAGTCCAGTGGCTGCAGATTGCCTTGACTTTCAAAACCACTGGTGAATCCTGTCCTCTTCTGTTTATTCCTCTCCTATCCTGAACCCAAAAGTCATCAAGGTTTCTCATCATGACTTCTAGAGAACATCATCTTACCCTTATCCTCCCTGAGAAGTGGTAGAGACTCTGTTGCGCCTGCTTTCCACTACTTCCAGGAGTTTTCTCTTTGACTCGTATGTGAAGGGTCTTCCATCTACTCCTGATAAGGAAAATGGCAGATTGAAGGAAGGATGGAGGGGTAAATCTTGGAGCAGGGACCCCCTAAGATGGGAGTTTGCCATTATCAGCTATGGCTCAGTTACTAGTACACTTGTAAGTACTAAGTTGTGGGTTCAAGTCCCACTCTAGAAACTTCAGTACAAAGATCTAGGCTGACACTCCAGTGCCATTCTGATGGTGTGCTGCACTATTGGAGGTGCTGTCTTTTCAGTGTGACATTAAACCGATGTTCTGTCTGCCCTCTAAGTTGGATGTAAAATACCATGTGACACTACTTTGAAAAACAGCGGGATAGTTCTCCTGCCAATATTTATCCCTTAATCAACATCACTAGACAGATTTCCTGGTCATGATCACATTTCTGTTTGTGGGAGCTTGCTGCGTGAAAATTGGCTGCCGCATATCCAACATAACAACAGCAAATATGCTATCTGGGACATCCCCTGTGTACTACTAGCTATGGAGATAGATGTTGCTAGGGAGATGCCTTTGGGCCAGATGTTTTCTTTTGGGTGCTTTATGAAACAGACAGCAGTTGGCTTTTGGAAAGCTGTTGACTTTGAAAGTAGCTGGGCTCAGAAGCAAAGAGGTCATCAGGAACCCAGGGGTGTTTCTGTTTTGAGACAGGCCTGTGCTCGAGTTGGGAAGTCTAGATTTGGCAGGTAATCTCATACCTTTAAATATAGCTGAGAAGCTAAATGAATTCTTATGAACTGTGGTACACTTTGGATTGGTCCCAGAAGTGAAAAAAAGTCAAAATCCTATAATGTATAGGGGACTCCTGGGGTGGAAGTAACAGTCATGAAGGAGTGTTCTGTTGAGATTTAGAGATAAAAGCATACAACATCATGTTCTGATAAGATTTTCAGTTTAAAATATAAATGTTTCCAAATTGTAGTGTTATATTAGTAGTGCTTTTCTTTTTTTAATCTCTTGTATTGGAAAGTTTTTTGATTAAAATGTGAGATCTTGTGGCATAATTCTTTCAGTCGTCAGTGGGAATTAGACTTTCTCTTTTTAAAAGTTAACAGTCCCTGTCATGAAAACCCTATCTACCAAGAATGAGGCATATTAATTTCATCATATGAACATTAATTTTAAACTGTTGCTGGAATGAAGAATTGACTTGTTTAAAGAAATCAACAGCTGCTGGAAAACCTTTGCCTACTAAGAGACAGTGCCTGGAGACAATAGAACGACTCCCTAATCCAATTAACCCAAATGGATTTTGATCACCAGACATTGAATGTGTAAGAAAGCCAGCATTCCAGGGTGTCTGCTAAAATGGAGCATCCACAAACACAGGAGTTTGTTAAAACAGCTAGTCACATGAATAACCTGCTGGCCCAGGTTTTGTTTGAACTGCTCACAGCATAATTTGGGTCAGATTGCAACTGAACTGGGAAGAAGAGAGCCTCTCTCTTGGCTAGCACTCTCTCTCTCACACAAATCACCGGATCCACTGAAGTCACTTAAACCTCACGAGAGAAAAAAAACCCTACATCGAAACAAGTTTTAAAACGTGCACTGGGCCCCAATGAAATGGCAAGACATACCGGCAATCAAAGACTCTAACATCAAACTTAAAGGCCCATAAATATATCCCATCAATTGACTCGAATTTTTCCCCTTTATTCTTTCTACTTTTCTGTCTCTATCTGTGGGTGTGTTTATCGCATATGCATGCGAGCATAGTCGAGTTGCATATTCGTAGTCGTTAACTGTACTAGAGTTTAAGTTTAATAAACTTCCACCTTTCTTGTTTAAATCTAAGAAAACCTGTCTGGTTGATTTCTTTCCCTTACAATTACAGAGTCACTGAGGGGAAGCTGAAAAACACATTGTTTTTAAAATTAAACCCTGTTACGGCCAAATCAGGCAAAGACTGAGAGGGAATTCCTCGACACTTTTCTCATCTGGTCATAACAGAAATTTGGGGGTTAGCATCTCGGATTTGACACACAGACAAATAAGAAAATTGGAAGTGGGAAGCTAAATTGATCCCAATCATGCATGAGCTGTTCCAGTACAGCTACAATACTGGCATCTACCCTGCAATGTGGAAAATTGCCCAGGTATGTCCTGTTCACAAAAAGCAGGACAAGTCCAACCCGGCCAATTACCGCCCCATCAGCCTACTCTCAATCATCAGTAAAGTGATGGAAAGTGTCATCAACAGTGCCATCAAACGGCACTTGCTTAGCAATAACCTGCTCAGTGACGCTCAGTTTGGGTTCTGCCAGGGCCACTCAGCTCCTGACCTCATTACAGCCTTGGTTCAAACATGGACAAAAGAGCTGAACTCCAGAGGTGAGGTGAGAGTGACTGCCCTTGACATCAAGGCAGCATTTGACCGAGTATGGCATTAAGGAGCCCCAGCAAAACTGGAGTCAATGGGAATCCGCTGGCTGGAGTCATACCTAGCGCAAAGGAAGGTGGTTGTGGTTGTTCGAGGTCAATCATCTGAGCTCCAGGACATCACTGCAGGAGTTCCTCAGGGTAGTGTCCTAGGCTCAACCATCTTCAGCTGCTTCATCAATGACCTTCCTTCAATCATAAGGTCAGAAGTGGGGATGTTCGCTGATGATTGCACAATGTTCAGCACCATTCGTGACTCCTCATTTACTGAAGCAATCCGTGTAGAAATGCAGCAAGACCAAGACAATATCCAGGCGTGGGCTGATAAGTGGCAAGTAACATTTGCACCACACAAGTGCCAGGCAATGACCATCTCCAACAAGAGAGAATCTAACCATCTCCCCTTGACATTCAACAGCATTACCATCGCTGAATCCCCCACTATCAACATCCTAGGAGCTACCATTGACCAGAAACTGAACTGAGTAGCCATACAAATACCGTGGCTACAAGAGCAGGTCAGAGGCTAGGAATTCTGTGGCGAGTAACTCACCTCCTGACTCCCCAAAGCCTGTCCACCATCTACAAGGCACAATTCAGGAGTGTGATGGAATACTCTCCACTTGCCTGGATGGGTGCAGCTCCAACAACACTCAAGAAGCTCGACACCATCCAGGACAAAGCAGCCCACTTGATTGGCACCCCATCTACAAGCATTCACTCCCTCCACCACCGACGCATAGTGACAGCAGTATGTACCATCTACAAGATGCACTGCAGCAACGCACCAAGGCTCCTTAGACAACACCTTCCAAATCCGCGACCTCTACCAACTAGAAGGATAAGGGCAGCAAATGCATGGGAACACCACCACCTGCAAGTTCCCCTTCAAGTCACACACCATCCTGACTTGGAACTGCATCGCCATTCCTTCACTGTCGCTGGGTCAAAATCCTGGAAGTCCCTTCCTAACAGCACTGTGGGTATACCTACCCCAAATGGACTGCAGCGGTTCAAGAAGGCAGCTCACCACCACCTTCTCAAGGGCAATTAGGGATGAGCAATAAATGCTGGCCTGTTCAGCGATGCCCACATCCCATGAATGAATAAAAAAAAAAATCAGAAGAGATTCTACACCCTCACTGCGACCACCGGAAGGTTATCATCCATGCCTATGCATGATATCCTGGGAGCTGCCATAATTTCTTCATTCTGCAAATTCACATCTCCCTGAGGTTTTCACACTTCCACACACAGTGAGTGAGTGGCTCCTTGGAGACAAGGGCTACCCTCTAAGGACCTGGATGCTGACACCCATGAGAAGCCCTGCCACTGATGCAGAGGAAAGGTACAACCAGGTCCATGTAAGCACAAGGCAGTCAGTGAGCAAGTCATTGTGTTGCTGAAGATGCGATTCAGGGGCCTGGATCTGGGGGCGCCCTTCAGTATGCACCAGCCAGTGTTTCCAGAGTAGCCCACTTCTTCCTCCTTCACAAAATCCGCAAACAGGACTGTCCTGGCAGACCCATTGTCTCAGCCTGTTCCTGCCCCACTGAACTTATTTCTTCCTATCTTGACTATCTTTTGTCCCCTGTCTAGTCTCTTCCCACCGTGACTCTTCTGACGCCCTACGTCATTTTGACAATTTCCAGTTTCCTGGCCCCAACCGCCTCCTCTTCACTATGGACATCCAATCTCTCTACACCTCCATCCCCCACTAGGATGGTTTGAGGGCTCTCTGTTTCTTCCTTGAACAGAAGCCCAACCAGTCCCCATCCACCACCACCCTCCTCTGCCTGGCTGAACTTGTTCTCACATTGAACAACTACCCCGTCAACTCCATTCACTTCCTTCAAGTAGAAGGTGTCGCTATGGCTACCCGCATGGGTCCTGTCTTTTTGTGGGATATGTCGGACATTCCTTGTTCCAGTCCTATTCATAACCCCTCCCCCATTTCTTTTTCCGGTACATTGATGATTGCATCGGTGCCATTTCCTGCTCCCTCCCCGAACTGGAAAATTTTATCAACTTTGCCTGCAATTTCCACCCTTCTCTCACCTTTACATGGTCCATCTCTGACACTTCCCTTCCCTTCCTCGACTTCTCTGTCTCCATCTCTGGGAATAGTCCATCTACTAATATTCATTATAAGCCCGACTTCCACAGCTACCTCAACAACACTTCTTCACACCCTGCCTACTGTAAGGACTCCATTCCATTCTCCCAATTTCTCCGTCTCTGACGCATCTGCTCTGATAATGTAAAAAGCAGGTCTGATGAAAGGTCACTGACCTGAAACATTAACTCTGCTTCTCTTTCCACAGATGCTGCCAGACCTGCTGAGTATTTCCAGCATTTATTGTTTTTATTCCAGATTTCCAGCATCTGCAGTATTTTGCTTTTATTTCTAGAATGCTTGCAGTCTGCTGTGCCTTGCACAACATGGTGCAGCAGAGTGGACTGGAGCTGCAGGAGGAGGAAAATGATGGACCACTCTACATTCTCAAAGGAGAAGGAAGAGAGGAGGAGGAGGAGCCAGATGTGGTCAGAGTGCCTGCAGCTGCTCATCTGGCTGCCAAAGAAGCCTGTGACGGTCTCATCAAGCACTAATCTGAGAGTGTGAGGCCGTATGGCAGTGCAATGATCAACCCATTGTCATCCTCCCAACACAATCAAAAAGACAACCATGACATTCACACCGTTTGCTCGTCTTCCAACCTGGTCATACTATTCTCACTTATCTAGGGAGAGTCAGGACCAGCAGCGGCAGCGGGGGACCTGATTGGAACCTAACACTGGGAGAGGATAAAACAGAGTTTCAGGCTCGGGGCCTTCCACCTACCTGGAGAGAGGCGGCAGTGGCAGACCTACACGGAACCTAGTACTGGGAAAGGCTAAAAGAGAGACCCAGGCTCGGGGCCTTCCACCTACCTTGAGAGAGGCGGCACTGGTAGACCTGTGTGGAACCTAATACCTCCACACGCTGGAGTCTGAAGAAGGGGAAAAAAAACGTGAATCACAGGAAAGCGCTGAGTTGATTGGCTCATGAGTATTTGCTGCTTCGGAACTCAGTCTAAACAACTGGGAGTTTAAAAATGTCAAAAATATTAAGTATTACTAACAAGTAACAATTGGGTAGCTGGTGAGCCATCTTTTATTTTTAAATCAGGTTTATTACTATTGGTGAGGTTATTACTACTATTGTTAGTATTGGTAGGGTACATTAATAGTGGCAAGGTAGATTAATATTGGTAAAGTTTAGTATTAGTAATAGTAAGATTATTATTCGTATGGGTAAGGTTTATTAGTATTAGTCGGGTTAAAATTATTAGCAGCAGCTAATGGAGGGTTTAGAGTCATAGAGAGATACAGCACTGAAACAGGCCCTTCAGCCCACCGAGTCTGTGCCGACCATCAACTACCCATTTATACTAATCTACATTAATCCCATATTCCGTACCACATCCCCACCTTCCCCCAATTCTCCTACCACCTACCTACACTAGGGGCAATTTACAATGGCCAATTTACCTATCAATCTGCAAGTCTTTGGCTGTGGGAGGAACCCGGCGGGAACCCACGTGGTCACAGAGAGAACTTGCAAACTCTGCCCTAACTTGTCAGGGGTGTAGGAACCAGGATGAAATATCAGGGTGGAATACCAAGGTGCACAGAATACTGGGAGAGATAGATAGCACTAGAGTAGAGAATAGTAAATTATAGGTGGAGTCAGAGTAAGGGAGAAAGTAATAAAGTCTAAATAAGGCTTAATGTGCATTTATGTGAATGCAAGAAGTGTTGTTAATAAGATTGGTGAGTTACAGGCACAGATTGACATGTGGAGATATGATGTTGTGGCTATAACAGAGAGCTGGCCCAAAGAAGGGCAAGACTGGGTATTGAATAATCCTGAATACAAGGTGTTTAGGAAAGATCGGAAAGGGAAAAAAGGGGAAGGGGTGGCAGTATTGATTAAGGAGAGTATTGCAGTGCTGGAAAAAAAGGATGCCCCAGAGGGGTCGAGGACAGGATCAATTTGGCTGGAGCTAAGGAAAAAAAAGGTGCAGTTACATTGCTCGATGTTGTCTACAGGCCACCAACTAGTGGGAAGAACGTGAAAGAACAAACTTGCAAGGAAATCACAGAGAGGTGCAAAAATTATAGTGTAATTATAATGGGGTACTTTAATTATCCAAACATAGACTGGGATAGTAGTAGTATAAAGGGCAGTGAGGGGCAAGAGTTCCTGGAGTGTGGTTCAGAAAAATTTGCGAGAGCAGTATGTTTCCCGTCCAATGAGAAAGGAGGTACTGTTAGACCTGGTTCTTGGGAATGAAGTGGGCCAAGTGGATCAAGTATCAATCGGTGATCATTTAGGGGACAGTGATCATTGTATCAGAAGGTTTAGGCTGACTATAGAAAAGGACAAAGAACAATCCAGAGCAAGAATAATTAACTGGGGAAAGCCAACTTCAATGGGGAAGAACAAACTGCGGCAAATAAATTGGAGTTAAAGGTTGGCAGGAAAACTAGTAGCTAAACAACAGGCTACCTTCAAAGAAGAGAACAGTCAAGGCATGCTCCCTCGAAGGGGAAAGGTAGGGTTAACAAATTCAGAGCTCCTTAGATGATAAAAGAGGTAGAGATTAAGATAAAGAAGAAAAAGTGTGCTTATGACAGACGCCAGGTGGAAAATACTATTGAGAACCAGGCTGAATATAGAAGGTCCAGAGGGAAAGTGAGAAAGCAAATAAGAGAAGCAAAGAAAGAGCATGAAAAGAGGCTGGCAGCTAACATAAGGGAATCTGAAAGTTTTCTATACACATTTAAATAGTAAAAGCGTGGTAAAAGGAAGAATTTGGCTGATTTAGGGACCATAAAGGGGATCTACACTGGAGGCAGAGGGCATAGCTGAGGTATTAAATGAATACTTTGCATCTGTCTTTACCATGAAAGAAGATGCAACCCAAGCAACTGTGAAAGAGGAGGTAATTCAGACACAAGAAGGGTTTAAAGTTGATATGGAGGACATGTAAGATAGGCTGTCTGTACTGAAAGTGGATAAAGCACCAGGAGCAGATGAGATGCATCCAAGGATATTGAGGGAAGTGAGGATGGAAATCGCAGAGGCACTGGCCATAATTTTTCAGTCTTTCTTAGACTTGGGGATGGTGCCAGAGGACTGGAGAATTGTAAACGTTACACTCTTGTTCAAAAAAGGGTGTAAAGCCAAGCCAGCAACTACAGGTCAGTCAGTTTAACTTCGGTGGTGGGAAAACTTTTAGAAAGAATAATTCGGTACAAAATTAATAGTCACATGGACAAATGTGAGTTAATTAAGGAAAGCCAGCATGGATTTCTTAAGGGAAAATCATGCTCGAGTTTTTTGAGAAGTAACAGAGAGGGTTGATGAAGGTAATACAGTTGATGTGGTGTACATGGATTTTCAAAAGGCATTTGATACAATGCCACACAACAGACTTGTGAGAAAAGTTATAGGACATGGAATAAAAGGGAGGGTAGCAACATGGATACAGAATTGGCTGAGGGACAGGAAACAGAGAGTAGTTGATAATGGATGTTTTTCGGGTTGGAGGAAGGTTTGTAGTGGAGTTCCCCAGTGGTTGGTGTTGGGTCTCTTGCTTTTCCTGATGTATATTAATGACCTATACCTTGGTGTACAGGGCACAATTTCAAAGTTTGCGAATGATACAACACTTGGAAGCATTGTGAACTGTGAGGATAGTGTAGAACTGCAAAAGGACATAGACAAGTTGGTAGAATGGGCAGATAGGTGGCAGATGAAGTTCAATGCAGAGATATGTGAAGTGATTCATTTTGGTCGGAAGAACATAGAGAGAAAATATAAAATAAAGGGTACAATTTTAAAGGGAGTGCAGAAGCAGAGCGACCGGGGTGTATATATGCATAAGTCATTGAAGGTGGCAGGATAAGTTGAGACAGCAGTTGTTAAAGCATACAGTATCCTGGGCTTTATTAATGGAGGCGTAGAGTACAAGAGCAAGGAAGTTATGTTGAACTTATATAAGACACTAGCTCGGCCTCAGCTGGAGTATTGCATCCAGTTCTGGGCACCACACTTTAGGAAAGATGTAAGGGCATTGGAGAGAGTACAGAAAAGATTCACGAGAATGGTTCCAGGGCTGAGGAATTTCAGTTACGAAGATAGATTGGAGTATTTGGGACTGTTTCCCTGACAAAAGAGAAGGCTGAGAGGTGATTTGATAGATTTATTCAAAATCATGAAGGGTCTGGGCAGAGGAGATAGACAGAAACTGTTCCCACTCATGAAAGGATCAAGGAGGAGAGGGCACAGATGTAAAGTAATGGGTAAAGAGAAGCAAAAGTGACATGAGGAAAAACCTTTTCATGCAGCGAGTGGTTAAGGTCTGGAATGCACTGCCTGTTCATGTGGATCAATTTAAGCATTCAAAAGGGAATTAGACCATTATAAGAAAGGGAAGAATGTGCAGAGTTACGGGGAGAAGGTGGGGGAATGGCACTAGGTGAATTGCTCGCTTGGAGAGCCTGTGCAGACACAATGGGCCGAATAACCTCCTTCTGCACTGTAATGATTCTGTGAAGGCTACTGTCTATTTGGAATTCATGATGCAACAAAGTAGATGGCAGGAGAAAGAAGAGTTTCAATTAAGTGTTTGATTTATTTCAATAAATATATAGATAATGCCATTTATATTGTTATGTTATGCACACCCAAGTGAATCCCCTTGTGCAACTAAAAAGTCTGTCTCATCCGCTTTCTTTTATTGCGATGTGGTATAACTCCTGTGGCTTTAGCTGAGCTGGAGGCAGGCTGCCTATTCCTTTGATCTAACAGAAGAAATGCCCGTGGCAGGCATCCTCTGGGTTTTGGTGTCCATGAGGGCCCCGCCAAACACTGCCACATCTGCAGGGGCAGACTCGGTCAGCGGAGCAGGAGGTAGCACGTGAGGCTCTGAGGGTGGGTGTAAGGAACAAGAAGTGGGAGTGCCTTTAGAGGAATTGTCATTTCCATGCTCCCTTTCCCAATCTTTCCTCTCGTGGCCCACCTGCACTTTCCTGCTAGCAAGGAACTGGAGAGCAGTTGGCTTCATTTCAATGAGACGTTGAGTCACCGAGGTGAGGTTTTGCCTCCATCCTGTGTAAAGTGGCAAAAATTTCAGACTATTTGCATGCTTGCTGCATCTGATTCTCAATGTGATTCCACTCTTTTCTTGGAGGTGGACATCAGCACAAATGCTTGAGACATCATCGCACTTACCCTGGAATTGGACTCCTTCAATCTCTCTCCAAGGGTGCACACTGTCTCTGGAAATGCTGACAGAAGCATACACATTTCCTGTTCCTGCTCCACAAATTTTCTTTTAGTGGATGACCCCAAGGCTTAGCATCAACATCCAACATTAGATCCAAGGAGCAGGCATATCAATTTGCCAGAAAAAACAAGAGACCTGAGGATTGGGAGCAGTTTAGAATTCAGCAAAGGAGGACCAAGGGGGGAAACTAGAGTACGAGAGCAAGCTTGCGGGGAACGTAAAAACTGACTGTAGAAGTTTCTATAGGTATGTGAAGAGAAAAAGATTGGTGAAGACAAATGTAGGTCCGTTACAGTCAGAAACAGGGGAATTTATTATGGGGAACAAAGAAATGACTGACCAACTAAATACATACTTTGGATCTGTCTTCATAAAGGAGGACACAAATATCATACCAGAAATGTTGGGGAACACAGGGCTCAGTGAGAGAGAGGAACTGAAAGAAAAAAGTATTAGTAGAGAAATCGTGTTGGGGAAATTGATGGGATTGAAGGCCGATAAATCCCCAGGGCCTGGTGGTATGCAACCCAGAGTACTTCAGGAAGTGGCCCTAGAAATAGTGGATGCATTGATGGTCATCTTCCAAGATTCTATAGACTCTGGAACAGTTCCTACAGATTGGAGGGTAGCTAATGTAACCCCACTATTTAAAAAGGGAGGTAGAGAGAAAGCAGGGAATTATTGACCAGTCAGCCTGACATCGGTAGTGTGGAAAATTCTAGAGTCCATTATTAAAGATTTTATAGCAGAGTACTTAGAGAACAGTGGTAGAATCGGGCAGAGTCAGCATGGATTTACAAAAGGGAAATCATGCTTGACAAATTTATTAGAATTCTTCGAGGATGTAACTAGTAGATTTGATGAGGGGGAGCCAGTGGATGTGGTTTATTTGGACTTTCAGAAGGCTTTTGACAAAGTCCCACATAAGAGATTAGCGTGTAAAATTAAAATGCATAGGATTGGGGGCAGTGCATTGCGATGGATAGAAAATTGGTTGGCAGACAGGAAACAAAGAGTAGGGATAAATGGGTCTTTTTCCGAATGGCAGGCAGTGACTAGTGGGGTACTGCAGGGATTGGTGCTAGGACCCCAGCTATTCACAATATATATTAATGATTTAGATGAGGGAACTAGATGTAATATCTCCAAATTTGCAGATGACACAAAACTGGGTGGGAGGGTAAGTTGTGAGGAGGATGCAGAGAGGCATCAGGGTGATTTGGACAAATTGAGTGAGTGGGCAAATGCATGGCAGATGCAGTATAATGTGGATAAATGTGAGGTTATCCACTTTGGTAGCAAAAACAGGAAGGCAGGTTATTATCTGAACAGCTATAAACTGAGAGAGGGGAATATGCAGCGAGACCTGGGTGTTCTCATACACCAGTCGCTGAAGGTAAGCATGCAGGTCCAACAGGCAGTAGAAAAGGCAAATGGTACGTTGGCCTTCATAGCGAGAGGATTCGAGTCCAGGAGCAGGGATGTCTTGCTACAATTATACAGGGCCTTGGTGAGGCCACACTTGGAATATTGTGTGCAGTTTTGGTCTCCTTATCTGAGAAAGGATGTTCTTGCTATAGAGGGAATGCAGTGAAGGTTTACCAGAGTGATTCCTGGGATGGCAGGACTGATGTATGAGGAGAGATTGAGCTGGTTAGGATTATATTCGCTGGAGTTCAGAAGAGTGAGGGGGGAATCTCATAGAAACCTATAAAATTCTAACAGGACATGACAGGGTAGATGCAGGAAGGATGTTCCCGATGGTGGGGGAGTCCAGAATCAGGGGTCATAGTCTAAGGATACGGGGTAAACCTTTCAGGACTGAGATGAGAAATTTCTTCACCCAGAGAGTGGTGAGCCTGTAGAATTCGCTACCACAGAAAGCAATGGAGGCCAAAACATTGTATGTTTTCAAGAAGGAGTTAGGTATAGCTCTTGGGTCTAAAGGGATCAAAGGGTATCGGGCAAAAGCGGGAACATGTTACTGAGTTTGATGATCAGCCACGATCATAATGAATGGTGGAACAGGCTCGAAGGGTCGAATGGCCTACTCCTGCTCCTATTTTCTATGTTTCTATGTTTCTATCCAACTGAGCAGAGCTTGGTGTCTGTCCTGTGCTCTCTGACAGGAACTCTCCACTGCTATCCCTGCCTCCAGCACCTGTTCCTGCTCACGTGTGATGTGTGCCTCACCATATGACTACTTGTGGAGGATGCACTTGAGTAATGTGTGTCGGAATTGGTTAGATTTTCTGTGCCTAGGGAGTGTTTAAATCTTCTGTGTTTGGGCAACTCATAATTTTGTGTTTGGAATAACTCAAGTTCTGTGTAATCACATGAATTACCACTCACTGACTATGACATGTGTACCCAATGCCCAGCTTCAAATGAGTGGACTTCCTTGTGTTAATTAAGCATGGTACAGAGATAGAAATTGTCTCTCTGTAATTATGCTATATAAATGACTGCTCTATAAGTTACACACCTCCCTTAATATCTCAGAGCTGAATCAACATAGGTGTCAATGTAAATGCCAAACTGTAACACAAAAACCCAGAAACTTAAGCCATCTTTTCTAAAATTCAGAAACAGAAGCCAAGACTTTGGCTTGGGTTCCTGCTGCTGTAACAACTTTAAAGGTAGATTTAACGCTACTCAAAAGAAGAAAAAACACATGGTTCACACCAGCCCATCCCTCTGCCTCCTTCCCCAGCCTCTACTGTTCCTTCCCGTACTTCATGTACATCTATAGCAGTTGTAGGCACCTCAAAAGAAAGAATAAGACCGGGAAATTCATCGGAGGCAAAGCAAGAGCAACTCCCAGGAAGTTTCCAGACATACATTTGTCAAGAACACCATCACATTCATTCAAAATGTCATGTAGAATTAATCCAGTGATTGGGGTCATCAGTTAGGTGGAGAGACTAGATAAGCTGTGATCCTTCTTCTTTGCGCAGAGATAGTTAAGGGAAGATTTAATAGAGGTGTTCTAAATCATGAGGGATCTTGATAGACTAAATAAGGAGAAACTTTTTTCGACTGGCTAGAGTGTCAGTAATCAAAGGGAACAGACTTAAGAATTGGCAAAAGAACAAAGAGAGATGAGGAGAATTTCTTTTACACAGTGAGTTGTGATCTGAAATGCACTACCTGAAAGGGTTGTGGAAATGAATTCAATAGTAGTTTTCAAAGAAAATAGCTGAAAAGGATACATTTGCAGCACGATGGAGAAAAAGCAGGGGACTAGGACTAATTGGACAGCACTTTCAAAGATCCGGCATACTCACGATGGGTCGAATGGCCTCTTCCTTTGCTGTAAGATTCTGTGATTTCATTTCCAGCAGTTACCTCTGACGGAATGACAGTATGAAATGCTTCCAATGTCTTGAGTTCTTGTTTAAGCATGTTTCAGATCCACACAAAACTTTTAGAAGAAGCAAGATCTGATAGATTTGTGTACTTTCAGCAATGAAGGACGTGCACACTGTCTGGTCAAATGATGGCAAAGATCTATTTTAAGGCCTGGATCTATTAGACCATCACTGTCACAGCACAGCCTGTTAAAGAAGCACAGTGTCTGTAAAAACCACCCAAGCTTGTATCCTTAAACTGGAAACAGTCCAGAAATAACTGAAGGTTCTATCTTTCTACCTCTACTCATCCCTTTACAAGACCTGAAAAGAGCTTTAGTCGCTTAATTATGAGCACTCATTCTGCCTCAATTACATTTTCACATTTTCTTTTTATTCTGATTCAAAGTGTCAATCTTATGTATGCAACTTGCAAATACTGTGAATATAATTTTTCACTACTTCTTGGAATCATAATTAACAGTAATTAAGGAAGTTGATGTGTGATTGTCTTTAAAAGTGATGTCCCTTTAAGATCTTAGTATGCTAATGAGCTAAGTACCAGGATGCAGTCATGTGACTCGGAGCCAGAGTCACTCTGCAACTATAACATCTAGAGGCAGGCCCTGTAAATAGTTAGCTCAGTATTTTATAATAGTGTCATGCAGACCCCCACCTGCCAAGAATGAGGCATATTAATTTTGTCATATTAACATTGATTTTAAACTGTTGCTGGAGTGAAGATATGACTTGTTTGAACATCACCAGACACTGGGCTGGAAGGACATTTGTATACTAAGAGACGCTGCTTGTGGAGACAAAGGGCTAATCCCTGCTCCAATTAACCCAAATGGATTTTGATCACCAGACATTGAAGGTGTAATGAAACGCATTTCAGGCCCTGCTAAGATGATAGAATCCACAGAGCCAGGACTAGATAAACCAGCTGGTTACATGACTAACTGGCTGATCCACGTTTTCTGAACTCGCCACAGGACAGTTTGAATTCAGAAGGCTGTATGCATTTGAGGCTGGAACAAGGAAGCCTCTCTCTCTTGCTTTCATTCGAGCCACCAGAACCCCGAAAGACAGGTAAACCTCAAGAGAGAGAAGACTCCTACATCGGAACAAGTTGAAGCGTGAACTGGCCCCAACGAATTGCAAGACTTACTGGTAACTAAAGACTTCACATTCAACTTAAAGGACTGTAGCTACCAGATATTGCCTCAAATTTTTTCCCTTTATTCCTTCTACTTTTTCTGTCTCTATCTGCGAGTGTGTTTATCACGTATGCATGCTAGCGTGGGCACGTCACATATTCATAGTCGTTAACTGGATAAGAGTTTAAGATTAATAAACTTCTACCTTTCTTGATTAAATATAAGGAAACCTGTTTGATTTCTTTGCCCTACAATTGGAGCAATGAACAAGGATTCACTAAGGGGGAGCTAAAAACACGGTGTTTTAAAATGAGACCCGGTTAAACCAGGCAAAGGCTGTGAGGGAACCCCTGGATCCCTTTTACCTGGTCATGATAATAGTTTAGCTGTAATAAACCTGTTTGAGATCTTCGATAACTTGGACTCCATGCATCTTATTTATGTTGCATCAGACAACTTAAAAAGAACTCATTATGTGGTGGCAGCTCCTCAATACATGGTGGCAGCTGTGGTGAGAAGACAGAACCTAAGATGGAAGACTTCAAGAAAAATAGTTTTAAAAACTACCTCCCTACAGCTTGAAGAGAAAGCTCAAAAAAATACTGGCTCAAACAGTGAAGAAAACATTTACCTCAAGCTACAGAAAGCAGAGCACTGAACGACAGGCGGCAAATCAATCATTGTGATTGGGTGAGTCATTGTGCTGATGATCCAGGAATTCTCATTCAAATAAAAAGCTTTGAGGTGCTTGCAAAGTTGATTTTGTTAAAGGCTCAATAAATGAAAAAAAAAACAGGGGAAACCCAATCCCTATCTCAGGCTGATCGATTGTTTTCAAAGGCTCTCCCAGGCTGATCAAGGATTGCACCATTACAGGATGGGCCCAACAGCAAAAAGCGAGGGAATTCTCCATTCCTGTAGCCCGCAGCTAAAGCTTAAAAAAAATATCAAACTACTCCATCATGAAAAGCTTTCATTCACTCAGCCAGAGTTTTAAAAAACTCATCAAATCACTCAAGCGTTAAGAATTGCCTGTTGAATGGCTATATGAAAAAATCTCTAACAGAGAAAAAACACTTGAAATACCTATTGCACAGCTATATAAACAAACAGACTAGAGTGCTGGAAGTTAGATAAACAGAAAAACATTGCTAAACACCTGCTCCTGTCAATCAAAGCAGCCAAGAGAGTTTTTTTTTAAGGGAAAACAGTACAGAGTCTTAAAGCAAGTTTTAAAGCAAAGGAACAGCAGGAAGATGGATACCACAGTCTCCAGCATAAACTGGAAGGCCATTGATATTCCACCTGAGTTCCAATTATTCAAACAATGAATGCAGCTATGCTTCACAGACCCAAGTAATTACAGAGCTAGAAAAGCAAGCTGTAAAATCACTGATAGCAGTTGGAAATAAGGGATTACACAGAATCAATACCTCGGGCTTATCTGACGAGGACCAGAAAGATCCCACAAAGATATGAAAAATGCTAAATCATCAGCTCCGATTACCAGTGAATTTTCGAATTCACCATCTGGAATTTATGTCCTACAGGCAACAGCCATAGGAATCAATAGATTAGTTTTTCAGTAGATGTCGTAGTAAGGGAAACAATTCAATTTCTCAGAAACTGAGATGTCAGAGCAACTAATGGAACTGGTGATCGTATCGACACCCATTGAAGTATTTCGGAAAGAACACTTGGGGGAAAAAGAAAGGTCACAGCATTGATGCGCTGCTGGAAGATGGCAGGAAATACAAAGCCATTGTAGCTGTACAACAGCATCTGCAAGCACTAGGTGCAGCCAACAGTATCAGTACCATAACCAGGTCAAAAAGAACAAGCAAGCTGTGTGGTAAGTGTGGCTGGTCCCATGCATGGCGAAATTGCCCTGCATTTCGTGGCCTGTGCAAGGCGTGCGGTGCAAAAGGACACTCAGCCCGCCAATGCAAGAAATCTGGCTCCAAAGACGCAGCCAGAAGCTGCAGCAGGACACAAACAGAGAGAAGACAGGCACAGCAACAGGGCAACAGCAGCAAGGAGAGCATCAGGAACAAGCCAATACAAGAAGTGAAACAGACCTGAGACAAGACTCAGAGAGAAGTAATTCTCAGTCAGAAGATGAACAGGCGTTTCACATTGTGAACCTGACACATCATGTTGATGAAGTCAAGCAACTGGAAGCTTTCGCCACTATTAACATCACGTGCCCAAAGAAAGCTGGCAAACAAATCCGTAGGGTCAAGATTGACACCGGCGCTAGTGTAAGTAGCCTACCAGTCCAAATCCTGAAGGATATGTAGCGGAGTCGTTGGAAATCAATGATACAACCAACAACTGCCAAGCTATGTGCATACAATGGGACACCCATCCCTTGCAGTGGCACGCTCACAATGCAATGCAGCTATGGTAAGTTGGCATGGAAATCACAAACATTCTACCTAGCAGACATGAGCGGACCACCAGTGGCAGGACTACCAGAATGTAAGGAGCTCAACATCATACTCATCCACAACAGCGTTGCCAAGGGGAAATCGCAGAGGACCGGAACCCACTCGTAGACTCTGGCCAGCATCAAATGGTGCAGTCTGGAAACCAAGCAATAGCACAACTATGCCGTGTCTTCACTTCTGCTTTCGAGAGAACAGTCAGCACCACAATGAGCCAGAACGGACAGGTATCACCATGAAACAAAGTACTCTTCCCCCAACAAGTCCTCGACCGTGAGCTCCAAGCCTGCAGAAATGGAGGATGAGGAGAGGCAAAGGGCATGCAATGCTTTGAGGAGGCAGAAGAGAATGAGTTGAAGCACTGTCTATTGGTTCTTCGAGATGAGGTGCTGGAGCTTTCCAAGAATGAGAGGGCCGCAAAGGTGGTCATCTTGAGAACACCAACAGAATATGTTAGCAGACTGACAGAAACTGGCAGAGCAACAGAAACTGAATGCAAAGATGGAGAAACCTCAGAAAGAATGGCAACAGCTGAGACACAAACTCTCCGAGCAAGAGTTGTCAAACCACCGAGACAATATATGAATTCGGAGCCTGAGTCATTCTGCTACTGTAACACCTAGAGGCAAGTTCTGTAAATAGTTTGTACTGTACAATAGTTTAGTTGAAATAAACCTGTTTGACACCTTCAAAAACCTGGACTCCACACATCTAATTTATGTTGCAACAGACAACATAAAAAGAACTCATTACAGTCGACAGGGTAACATATATCATTTTAGATATGAGCAAAGATTGGATAGGCTGGTGTTGTTTGCTTTGGAACTGAGGAGGCTGAGGGGAGATTTAATTGAGGTGTGTAAAATTATAAGGGGATGAGATAGGAAAAGAAAGAAAAAGTGATAGAGTGGATAGGAAGGGCCTATATCCATTAGCAGAGAGATCAATAATTAGGATTTAAAGTAATTATTAGGAGGATTAGAGGAGAGTTGAGGAGTAATTTCTTCACCCATAGGGTGCTGAGGGTTTGGAACTCACTGCCTGAAAGAGTGGTAGAGGCACTCATCATATTTATCATTTGAGCATGCATCTGAAGTGTCATCAGCTACAGGGTAACAGACAGTAAGATATAGCATATATGCATTGGGTAGGATTTTTCCATCCCCGGATTGGCAAGCTTGCAGGTGGAGATGGGCTGGGAAAATAGCGGGGAGCTTTGTCAGGAAGAATCCCTGATGCATGCCGCCATCGGGAATATTTCCCAGGGGCATGCAGGAATAGGGATCTGCTGGCCGTACCACGGAGGGAGACAGATAATTTACATAATTAAGGCCCAAATTAGAGGTACATACGGACATAGGAATTAGGAGCAGGAGTAGGCCACTCGGCCCCTCGAACCTGCTCTGCCATTCAATAAGTTCATGGCTGAACTGATTACTCTACATTTCCACCCACTCCCGATAACCTTTCACCCTCTTGCTTATCAAGAATACTTATCAAGCTGATTTTTCTGGCCTCGCCAGCATTTTTCTGGTGACGGAGCAGCCTTCCACCACACGCAGAGGCTGCCAGCTCATTGCAGATGGCCTTCCTGTGGCAGGCCACCGTGCCATCAGTGCTGGAAGCTCCATTCCCCAAAGGAATGGGGGCATTCAATGCTACCCTTGTGGCCCCAATAATCCAAGCAGAGGTGTTTCTCCTACACTCTGAGGGGCCTACTGCTTACTCCCCCATGAAATAATAATTTCTTTTACATTCTCTAGAGCGCCTCCATTTTGAGGCACCATCATGGTCTCCTACTTGCCTCATCAGCACCCGCCTCTCCCGGTGGAGATGCCAAGACTCCAATGCTGCCGGCCCTCTGATTGGGCTGGCAGCATGGGGAGCCCAGGACAGCGAGCGTTGTGACTGCCAATTAGGAGGCCATCTCTGGGAAAATCGCTGAGGCTGGTCTTGTTCACAGAACATGCAGGCTCGGGAACCCCACTTGTTCCCAATGTTTGGGGTCCTGCAGCCCACAGGATAATTCTGCCCAATGGGCTGAATGGCCACCTACTGTGCCATAAATTTTCGGTGTTTCTATTTTCTCTGGAGACATTTAATGCATTGTCTGAAATTAGACATCTTGCTTCCAGTGAGCACTGTGTGGTGGTGAGGGAGGAGAATTGTATGGGACAGGGTATGTATTAGGATGCTGATTAGTCAAAGTTGGATTTGGACCTTTTTGGGGTTGAAAACAGTCTTGCAGTAATTTTGGCGTTGAGCAATAGTGTAAAGCAGGAGGTAATGGATCAGCCGCCCTTTATACAAAGAATCATAGAATGGTTAAAGCACAGAAGGAGGCCATTCAGCCTGCCATGTCCGTGCTGGCTCTCTGCAAGAGCAACTCACCTAGTCCCACTCTCCTGCTTTTGCCCCATAGCCTTGCAAATTTTTTCTCTTCAGATAACTATCCAGTTCTCTTTTGAAGGCCTTGATTGAATCTTCGTCCAACGCACTCTCAGGCAGTGAATTTCAGATCCTAACCACTCATGTCACTGTTGCTTCTTTTGCAAATCACCTTAAATCAGTGTCTTCTGGTATTCGATCCTTCAGCCAAATGGAACAGATTCTTCCCATCTGTCCAGACCCCTCATGATTTTGAACACCTCTATCAAATCTCATGTTAATCTCTTCTCCAAGGAGAACAGATCAGTTTTTCCAATCTATCGACATAACTGAAGCTCTTTATCCATGGAACCATTCTCATGAATCTTTTCTGCACCCTCTCTGAAGGTCTCCCCCAACTACTTCAAGAAAAGAAGGAAGAAATAAATACATGCATTTATAAAGCAAATTTCACAATCCCAGGATGTCCCAAAATGTTTTATAAGCAAGGAAATACTTTTGAATTGAGCCACTGTTGAAATGCAGCAGCCAATTTGCATACAGGAAACTCCCACAGATATAGCGATGTGATCATGACTAGATATTCTGTGTTAGTGATGTTGATTGAGGGATTAACATTGGCCAGCTCTCTGGGAATGACTTCCCGACACTTCCCTGAAATAGTGCCATGGAATCTTTTACATCCACCTGAGAAGGTGGACAGGGCTTCTTTTTAAACATTTCATCTGAAAGGCAGGACCTCTGGCAGTGTAGCACTCCTTCAGCACTGCACTGGTAGTGCCAGTCTACAATTCTGTGCTTAAATCTCTTCAGCGGGACTTGAACCCACAACCTTCTGATTCTGCTTGAGGTGTGCGACTCACTGAGCCTTAGCTGATGCTTTCAATGGAAATTAAAATTGGGAGATAAGTATAACAGGCAGTTTAAGCAATAACACCCATTTTACACCATCATGCAAAGTCAAAATTACAGCTGAGGTGTTTCACTTGAACAGTATTAGTGAGGAGCAAAGAAATGGCATACAAACACATTAACATGTATTAACAAGCTAGGGTATGACTGGAAGTCTGCTGGGATCTGTCGGCCATCCCAACTGGGAAATGGTGTGTCTGTGCCACCTGTCAGTAATACAGGCAAACATGTCTCTGATGAATCCTTTAGAAATCCTCCCTTTCTCTCCAGCTCCCAGAAGGCAAGAGGAATCCCCAAGGGGCACCCGCCAACCCAACCAGTGGGAGCTTTTTCACATGCCGGTGAAACATTCTGCGATTGGTAGGTGATAAAAGAGGGAAGATGGAAATTAAAAATACAATATATTAAACAGAGGTCGACCAAAAAATTCACCAAGATCAGTGACAGAAGGAAACCAAAATGTTAAAAATACTAAATTTAATATGTGCAAAAAAAAAGACACATTAATTGGTCCTGTCACTGCCAATCAGAGCAGTCTTTCTGGTGCATAGTGATGATCTCACAGTCCTAGCACAAGCCATCAGGAAAGAGCAGGGGGAGTGGAATTCATTGCCTTAATTGCACTGTAATGTGGTGACCAGAACTATATGCAGTACTCAGGCTGTGGTCTAACTAGCGTTATAAAGCGTTGTAGCACAACCTCCATGCTCTTATATTCTATGGCTTGACTAATAAAGGAAAGATGCCATATGCCTTCTTAACTACCTTATCAACCTGTCTGCTACCTTTATGGATCTGTGGACATGCATTCCAAGGTCCCTCTGCTCCTCCACATTACTCAATATCCTTCCATTTATTGTGTTTTCCTTTGCCTTGTTGCACCTCCCAAAATGCATTACCTCACACTTCTCTGGATTAAATTCCATTTTCTACTTTTCTGCCCAACTGACCAGACCATCTATATCTTCCTGCAGTCTAAAGCTTTCCTACTCACTATCAACCACACAGCCAATTTTTTTATCATCTGAAAACTTTTATTACGCTCCTGTTATGACCAGGTAAGAATGGTGTCTAGGGATCCCTCTCAGCCTTCACTTGGTCTTACCGTAACAGGGTTTAACTTTAAACTCACCGTGTTTTTAGCTCCCACTTGGTGAATCCTTGTTCACTGCTTTCCAATTATAAGGCAAAGAAACCAGCACAAACAGGTTTTCTTAGGTTTAAAGAAGAAAGCTTGAAATTTGTTAAACTTAAACTCGGATACACGATATGCCCATGCTAGCATGCATATGCGATACACACATGCAAATAAAGACAGAAAACAGCAGAAGAAAAACAAAGTGGAAAAGTTTGAGGCAATATCTGAAGAGTTTTTGTCACAGTTCTTCGAGCTCACAGTAGAGTCCTTGATTGTAGGTAGTTCTTGCTTTTCATTGGGGCCCAGTATTCTTCTTAAAATCTTGTTCACTGTAGGAGACTTTTCTCTCTTGGGGTTCATGTGTCTTCAGTGGATTCAGAGGCTGGTGGGAAAGAGATGGGAGCAGACAGGAGAGATGTTCTCAGTCCAAGAGCAAACAGTTTTTCCCAGTTCAAACTTTCTGTGGCCAGTTCAAAAGACCCTGGAACAGCCAGTTAGTCAAGTGATCAGCTGGTCTAAGCAGTCCTGGATTGTATCACCTTAGCAGTCTCTGAAATATTCCTCTTACACACAATATCTGGTGATCAAGGTCCATTGTGGGTATCCGGGATGGTCCTTTGTCCTTCCAATCACCGTCTGTTAATATGCAAATATATTTCCCAGCCATGGTTTATCTGTTTAATAAGTCATTTCCTCGCTCCAGCAACAGTTTAAAATCAATGTTCATGACAAAATTAATGTGTCCCATTCTTGGCAGGTTGGGGGCCGACATGAGACTCTCTACATTTGAGTCTAAATCATTAATATAAACTAATGACCGAGTACTGAGCCCTGTGAAACCCCACTGGAAACAACCCTCCCGTCACTAAACACCCATCAACAATTACCCTTTGCTTTCTGCCGCTGTGCCAATTTTGCATCCAACGTGCCACTCTCCCTTCGATCCCCAGGGTTTTTACCTTTTTGACCAGTCTGCCATGTGGGACCTTGTAAAAAGCCTTGCTAAAATCCATGTAGACACATTCACTGCACTGCCCTCATCCACCCTACTTTTCACCTTCTCAAAAAAGTCTAACACCTTAATATCTATCACAATTTATTAACCATCTTCTGCCTTTAGACCAAATTTTAGTCCTTGCCACTATTCTTTTATCAAAAATGTTTGAAAATGAGTCTGTTTCCCATTGTAGGGGTGACTAAAACTAGAGGGCATAGATTTAAGGTGAGAGGGAGGATGTTTAAAGGGGATCAAAAGGGGTAAATTTTTCACAATAAGAATAGTGGGTATCTGGAATGAGCTGCCAGAGGAGGTGGTGGAGGCAGGAACAGTAGCGACATTGAAGAGACATCTGGACAGGTACTTGAATGAGCAAGGCATAGAGGGATATGGAATTAATGCAGGCAGGTGGGATTAGTATAGATAGGCCTTATGGTCGGTATGGACGTGGTGGGCCGAAGGGCCTGTTTCTATGCTATACGACTCTATGACTCTATGATTTTGGACAAGAGCCACATTACAATATCTATTTTATCAATGCTAGCAAGATTATGACTTTAAATTTCCAAATACACCATTCTACACATGTCCTCACGGGAGGGCAGTGTATTGAAGTCAAGACTTAATTGAACAATTTCCTGCTGTCAGTCCTATCCATGACACTAACTTTGTGGTACTCCTTACTTCCCTCAGTCTTGCCTTCCTCTACAATGTTCAGTCTTTTAAAACCTGAGTTTGGAATAACCTAATCACCTTTCCTACTTTATTCGTCCTTGGTGACGACCTGCACCATGAGCCTTACCCCTACACCTGGGCTTTTCGATAATAACTAAAAAAAAAAATCACCTCTCAAATCTGTTATTTCCTCAGAGAATCTTAATATATTAGTTAGGTGTGACTCACCTTTCTCAAGCCCATGTCAGCTCATAATTAATAGCTCTCCGCTTCATTAAACATGCTTGAATTAATCCCTTCAAAACAGATTAAAATATTTTTCTCACCATGGATAGCAAGTTAACAGGGTTATAATTTTCAGTATGATGATTCTGAAATTCATACCCGTACACTTTTCAAACTTAATCCTTTCCAGGCCTCAGGGTGGTCCATAGACCACTGCTGAAGTGATGTTATCCGTTACTACCTGTGGTCTTCTTGGCACTTCAACTGCACGAGGTTATAATTCTTTATATCTCTTCAGATTGATCTGTGCCACATATATCTCAATGTGCCAGGCTGCCATTTTCCACCTGGCTGCTTGTTTTGCATTAATGCCCAGTGTCCATTCTCAGTACTTGACTGTAGAACTGCTGTCCATGGATCTCATCTTCCCTTTCATGGAGGATTATAGAAACACAGAATTGTTACAGTGCAGAAGGAGGCCATTTGACCTATCATGTCCACACTGGCTCTCCGAAAGAGAAATTCACTCAGTTCCATTCCCCTGCCTTCTCCCTGTAACCCTGCACATTCTTCCTTTTCATAGAACAGTCTAATTTCCTTTTGAATGCTTCAATTGATCCTGCCCCCACCACATTCTCAGGTAGTGCATTCCAGACTTTAACCATTCTCTGCACTTATGCAATTATGGAATTGTAGAATTTTATGGCCCAGAGGCCAGTAGGCCCAATGGGCCTGTATTGATTGAGCTATCTACTTCGTCTCAATCCCCTGCCCTTATAGACTTTTCGCTTTTTCCTTTGAAATGTTTATCCACTTCTGCTTCAAAAGATATTCTGTATTCTGGCACTGTATTTGATAGGACGTTCTTTGTCCTAACCAGATTTGAATAAAAACTGTTCCTCTAACCTCTCCTTTAAATTGTTTGATGATGATCGAAAATTATATCCCCTAGTGATTAACTAACAGACCAGCAGAAATAATTTACCTGTTTACCTTATCAAAACCATTCTTAATTTTGACCATCTCAATTAGATCCCCTCTTAACTTTTCCTGTTCTAATGAAAGCTGTCTCAGTTTCTCTCGTCTCGCCTCACAACTTGAAGCCTCTCATTCCTGATGCTATCTTAGCGAATCTCGTCTGCATCCTCTCCATGGCCTTGACATCTTTCCTTAAGTAGGACATCCAGACTGGCCACATTATTATTTCTTCTTGATAGCTCCTGAACCAATTAATATTGGGTTGCATCTTGCTGGGAAAATAATGATGTGTTAATGACGCACACTATTATTGATCAGCAAATCAGCCAGCAGGTTTAGGGAACTAAGAGATATGCCATGAGTTGTGAATCTCCAGAACTCGCTGGTCAATTTAGCTGCTCTGCTGTTTGCTTTGAACAAACAGCACCTTGTCCTTGGCCTCCCAATTATTTTTAGGAACTTGCTGGATTTACACATTAATTTCCCCTTAAACCTGCCTCAGAAAGTTCAGTCTGATAAATAAGAGCGTAAGTACCTGTTTAATGGCGTGATACTTTTGAATGCAATGCCAATCAACCTCTCTGGCTCAGAAGGGAAACAGTTTAAAATGTTCAATCTCATTCCTGCAGGTAGTCAATAGTTGTTAAAGATTTTTTAAAAATCACATTTTTAATTTTTTTCTAACTTTGCCTTTCTGTCTCTCTTTTTCTATCTGATAATCTAATCTTCCTTTCTTCATTTCTCTTTCCGTACCTGCTATGAATCTAATTTACCCTCCTTTTCTGTCTTTCTTCTGTTTCTTTCTCAGTCCTTAAAACCCAGTGGTCAAGGAGATACCCTGTTGGCCCCACCATTAACTAAGGTCCCACATTCTCTGTTGCTTTCTCTGTGCCATTATCAGGTTGCACTTCCAGCAATTTACACTGCAAATGTATTCAAGCTGAAGAGTGCAATAAAAAAAATCTAACAGCGTACACTGTGAGGTGCCCCTCTCCAGCGAGGTCTGGCCCATTCTGCTTTCTTCTGAGGAACTGAGGTGAAGGACTACAGAGTGCTATGCAAGACACGACCTGGGTTGAAGGGAAAATCCTGAATCCATAAACTGAAGTTAAGGATTTTTTTAAGTAAGATGATTGTGCTGGAAAAACTGGAAGAGGTAAGTGCCATTAATTTCTATTCTGTGGTGTGTCGGCAGCTTTTCCTCCAATTTTGGCAGCCGATTGGGTGAATCCTCACTGAAATTGTGTCTCATGGAAATTAAAGTCTTGTGAAAGAATGGGTTGGAGTAAAACGTTCCCATAATGACTTTCTTCCAACCACTTGTCAACTAATTAGAAAACTGTTTACAATCTCAGTTTCTAAAGAAAGCCATTTTTAACACATTCTAGAAACTTCCAGCAACTTTACCCAAAACTATTGTCCACTTTGCATTATGGAGACAACTATTGCCTTTGACTATGAATGAGTGACATCACATCCTTTAGCAACACATCAATGCACAGCATAATGTGACACGTAGTCAACCTATCTGTGCAAACAAGAAGAAATGTTAAAATTCTTGAAAACCAAAATTAAATCAGGACATGCTGGAAATACAGAACAAGTTAATCAGCATCTGAAGGAGAAAGGCAGGTTCATATAAAGCCCTCCTGCTGAAATGCTCTTCCAGAACCTGCCATGCATGATCAGAATTTTCAGGGGTAATAAGTTATTTTTCCGCTTCTTTTTTCCACTTGAGCACTGTAAGTCTTGGTTGTATCCAATTAAAGCAATCTTGTCAAATGCAAGGTTGCTTACTGTCCTGTTTTACTGTTGGTTTTAGAAGTTGTCATTGACAATATATTTGTAGGTGGCCAAAGGTACCTCCTTATACAGATATTGGCAGGCTTTTTCTCCCTTCTTTGCTGAGTTAACTAGACTTATTGTTCTAGGTCTAATGGGTCAAATCAGGCAAGGTTCATTGATCCTTTCTGCAGTCCAGTTACTGCTACTCTATCAGATAAGACCAGGTTCTGTGGCGATTCCACCCAGAGCTGAAAAGCTTGTGAACATGCACTATGCAGCCTCACACCTGAAGAATGGTCCCCCGAGTGGTCTTCCAGGGGGCTGTTAGTGCTTGTGGATGAGACACTAAGAAAAGGTCCCATCTGCTCTCTCCAGTGGGCGTAAAAGATCCCATTGCCTGATTGGAGGAAGAGGAGGGGAGTTAGCCGTGGTGTCTTGTCCAATATTTATCCCTCAAGCAACACCACAAAACTAGGTTATCTGGTCATTATCACATTGTTGTTCCTGGGAGTTTGCAATTGCTGCCATGTTTCTTACATTATAATAGTGATTGTAGTTTAAAAAAGGCAAGACTTTCACGTGAGATGGAGGGAGGGGGAAGATATTTGGGGAAAAAATACACGTAGATCAGCGTTTGGACTGTTTAACACAATTTGGAATGACAGGTTCTCAAAGCACGCACAGAATAGCAACAAATCCTAAATTTGGACTTATAAGCAATCCTACAATTTGGCTTTCTTTGATTTGAATTTTTGGTAGACTGGTGAGTTTAAAAGAGCATTAAAACATCATTAAAAATCAGATTAGCTGATCATTTATCTCATTGCTGTTTGGGGAACTTGGATGTACACAAAATGGCTGCTGTATTTCCATGCATTGTAACAGTGTTTACACGTCAATACAATAACAACAACTTGTTTTTGCATGGCACCTTCAATGTAGTAAAATGTCCCAAGGCACTTTCTAGGATCTTTAACAAGCAAAATTTTGACTCCGAGCCACATAAGGAGATATTAGGTCGCATGACAAAAAGTTTGGTCAAAGAGATCGATTTTAAAGAACATCTTAAAGGAGCAGACAGAAACAGAGAGGTTTAGGGAGAAAATTACAGAGCTTAGTCCCCGGGCAGCTGAAGATCCAGTTGGCAGCAGAGGAGCCATGAAAATCGGGGATGCACAAGTTGCCAGAATTGGAGGAGCGTAGAAATCTCAGAGGATTGTAGGGCTGGTCAAGGCGACATAGATAGGGAGGAGGCGAGGCCATGGAGGGACTTGAAAGCAAGGATGAGGTAGTAAACTTTTTTAAAACATTTCAAAAGGCTGTGAAGTACTTTGGATTGTCCTGAAGATGTGAGAGGAAGTATTTTTAAATTACAGATTATTGGGGAAGTTGCAGTGTTTTGCTCTCCTGGGTCGTAGAAGGGGCAGGATTTATGTTCATCAGTGAGTGCCCAGTATTTGCTTTTTGGCTTGGGTTAGAGTTAGCTTAAAAACTCTATCTAACCTTTTCCATGTTATTCTCCGTTAAGTGGTATCATTGCCTCCCTGTTGCTTTTGGCCTCCTTGATGAGAGCAGTTCATTCAATAATGACACCTTTTTAGTTTCAGTGAGGAAGAAAGCGAAAGTTGCAAGTAAACGTTGTAACGTTCACCTTCTTTCTTCCCAACAAGCTACCCAGGAGATTTCTGCTCACTTTCACCCTGCCCCTGCTCTCTGCACATGCAACTTTAAAATAAGACAAAGTTGTAACATCTCTAAATCATGGTTTTTTGTCCCAGGGGTTGCCAACGTGTACGTGCATGGACACCAGTGCCCGTGGTGAGGGTTTGAGGATGCGTGACTGGTAATTTCAGGGATGTGAAATTTCCCATTGGCTTCTTCTTTCAACCAGTCCTTTTTTAAATCAATCACAGCCATCAGTTTCACAGCTGTCAGGTGCTGGGAGCAGAAGCAGTGGCTTCCAATTTGAACTAGTTCAGGTTTTCCGGCAGTTTTTGATTTTTTTTTTTAGAAGTCCGTCAGAAAACTCTGAACTTTTCTGAATTGGAAACCGCTGTTCCTGCTCTGAGCACCTGGCTGTGAAACTGAAACTGACTGCTGCGATTTTTTTAAAAAGCCCAATCACAAAGCTGAGATTTCTCGCTCTCTGCAACTCAGAGAGAGAGCGGGAGGGAGAAGGAGAGGAAGGGGGAAAGAGAGGGGACAGGAGAGAGGGGAGAGGGAGGGTGGAGGGAAGGAGGAAAAGAGAGGGAGTGGGGAGGGAGGAAGAGAGAGAGGTCGGAAGAGAGGGAGGGAGGGGGAGAGAGGGAGGGAGGGAGAGAAGGCGGGAGAGGGAGAGAAGGAGAAGGAAGGATGGAGAGAGAGAGTGAGGGAGGGGGAGACAGAAAGGGAGGGAGGAGGGGAGAGACAGAGGGAGGCAGAGGGACAGATAAAGGAAGGGAGAAGGAGAGAGAGTGCGAGGGAGAGAGAGAGGGAGGGAAGGAGAGGGAGGGAAGGAGGGGGAGAGAGAGCAGAGGGAGGGAGGGGAGGGAGAAGGAGGGAGGGAGAGGGAGGGAAGGAGAGAAAGACGGAGAGGGAGGGAGGGAGGGAGAGAGAGGGAGGGGAGAAGAGAGGGAGGGAGAGAGCGGGAGGGAGAGAGAGGGAGGAAGGGGGAGAGAGGGAGGGAGGAAGAGAGAGGGAGGGGGAGAGAGTGGAAGCGAGGGGTGAAAGAGAGGGAGGGAGGGAAAGAGAGAGAGGGAAGGAGGGAGAGAGGGAGGGTGGAGGAGAGAGGGAGGGAGGGAGCAAGGGAGGGCAAGAGGGCGAGAGAGAAGGAGGGAGGGAGAGATGGAAGGAGAGAGGGTGGGGGGATAGAGGGAGGTGGAGAGGGTGGGCAGGGAGAAAGAACTGAGGGGGCAGAGAGGGAAGAGGGAGAGTGGGGGGAGAGAGAGAGAGATAGGAGAGTGGGGAGAAAGGGAGAGTGGGGGGTGAGTGGGGGGGGAGAGAGAGAGAAAGGAGCAGAGAGTGAGGGGGGAAATGACACAGAGAGGGAGGGACAACACAGAGGGGGACACAGAGAGAGGGGAGACAATGACACAAAGAGACAGAGAAAGAGAGAGACAGAGAGAGAGTAGGAGAGAGAGCAATCAAGATCACTCCTGACAATGGACATCTACCTGGAATATACACACCACTACAACAACTGTGCAGGCAAACATTGACTACTTGTCCAAGCAAAAATATGCCAGGTATCTCACTAAATCAGTGTCAAACATAGTAACCAGAAAGTAAGTCAATACATTAGACTTCTCATTTAAAGCTTTTTCACAAAAATGTACATTTTGTTGTTTTAATAGTAAGATAACTTTTTAATGCCTTTATCTTTCCGAAATTGTCTCACTGGCCCTCTATGTAAGACAGAAATTGCAATGTGCCCCTTCATACGAAAATGTTAGGCACCCCTGCTTCAAGCCTTTAAACTTGTGTATTAAAATAAGCTAGAAACAAAACCATAGAATTATAGAACCAGAGAAAAGTTACGGCACAGAAAGAGGCTATTCAGCCCATCGTGTCTGCACCAGCTGACAAAACTAGCCACCCAATCTAGTCCTACCTTCCAACACCTGGTCCATAGCCGTGCAGGTTACAGCACTTCAGGTGCAGGTCCAGGTACCTTTTAAATGAGTTAAAGGTTTCTGCCTCCACCACCAATCCTAGCAGTGAATTCCAGACACCCACCACTCTCTGGGTGAAAACGTTTTTCCTCATGTCTCCTCTAATCCTTCTACCAATCACCTTAAATCTGTGCCCCCTGCTAATTGACCTCTCCGCTAAGGGAAACAGATCATTCCTGTCTACTCTATCTAGGTCCCTCATAATTTTGTACACCTCAATTAAGTCACCCCTCAGCTTCCTCTGTTCTGAGGAAAACAACTCGAGCCTATCCAATCTTTCCTCATAGCTGCAATTTTCAATCCCTGGCAACATTCTTGTAAATCTCTTCTGTACTCTCTCCAGAGCAATAATGTCCTTCCTGTAATGTGGTGACCAGAACTGTACGCAATACTCCAGCTGTGGCCGAACTAGGCTTTTACAGAGTTCCAGCATTAAATCCCTGCTTTTGTATTTTATACCTCAGCAAATAAAGGAAAGTATTCCATATGCCTTCTTCACCACTTTATCTACCTGTTGTGCCACCTTCAGGGACCTGTGGACATGCACTCATATGTCTCTCACTTCCTCTACCACTCTCAATATTTTCCCATTTATTGTGTAGTCAAAGGTAATGAAAAAGTAATTTGCATTGGCATTGCATACTATTTTGGTTGCTAGCTAGCTAATACAGTTGTGCTGCTCTCCATTGATATTTGTACACTTAGCTACTTTATTTATAGGGATAAATGTGTTTTAAATTGGACTGTGTTTCAGTTGCATTTGATTGGATATATACTTTATATACAGATCAATTGTCCGAGATCCACCATTGACATGCTGTTCTCCCTTTGCCAGCTACAGGAAAAATGCCACAAACAACAGATGCCCCTCTATGTTGCTTTCATTGATCTCACCAAAGCCTTTGACCTTGTCAGCAGATGTGGCCTTTTCAGACTACTAGAAAAGATCGGATGTTCACCAAAGCTACTAAGTATCATCACTTCATTCCATGACAATATGAAAGGCACAATTCAGCATATCGGCACCTCATCAGACCCCTTTCCTATCCTGAGTGGCGTGAAACAGGGCTGTGTTCTCGCACTTACACTGTTTGGGATCTTCTTCTCCCTGCTGCTCTCACATGCATTCAAGTCTTCAGAAGAAGGAATTTTCCTCCACACAAGATCAGGTGGCAGGTTGTTCAACCTTGCCCGTCTAAGAGCGAAGACCAAAGTACGGAAAATCCTCATCAGGGAACTCCTCTTTGCTGACGATGCTGCATTAACATCTCACGCTGAAGAGTGTCTGCATCGACAGGATTGCGGCTGCCTGCAACGAATTTGGCCTAACGATCAGCCTCAAGAAAATGAACATCATGGGACAGGACGTCAGAAATGCTCCATCCATCAATATCGGCGACCACGCTCTGGAAGTGGTTCAAAAGAGTTCACCTACCTAGGCTCAACCATCACCAGTAACCTGTCTCTCAATGCAGAAATCAACAAGCGCATGGGAAAGGCTTCCACTGCTATGTCTAGACTGGCCAAGAGAGTGTGGGAAAATGGCGCACCGACACGGAACACAAAAGTCCGAGTGTATCAAGCCTGTGTCCTCAGTACCTTGCTCTATGGCAGCAAGGCCTGGACAAAGTATGTCAACCAAGAGCGACATCTCAATTCATTCCATCTTTGCTGCCTCCGGAAAATCCTTGGCATCAGGTGGCAGGACCGTATCTCCAACACAGAAGTCCTCGAGCTGGCCAACAATGTACATTGCATATACAGCCTACTGAGTCAGTGGCGCTTGAGATGGCTTGGCCATGTGAGCCGCATGGAAGATGGCAGGATCCCCAAGGACACATTGTACAGCGAGCTCATTACTGGTATCAGACCCACCGGCCATCCATGTCTCCACTTTAAAGATGTCTGCAAACGCGACATGAAGTCCTGTGACATTGATCACAAGTTGTGGGAGGCAGTTGCCAGTGATTGCCAGAGCTGGCGGGCAGCAATAAAAGTGGGGCTAAAGTGTGGCGATTCGAAGAGACTTAGCAGTTGGCAGGAAAAAAGACAGAAGTGCAAGGGGAGAGCCAACTGTGTAACAGCCCCGACAAACAATTTTGTCTGCAGCACCTGTGCAAGAGTCTGTCACTCTAGAATTGGTCTTTATAGCCACTCCAGGTGCTGCTCCACAAACCACTGACCACCTCCAGGCGCTTACCCATTGTCTCTCAAGACAAGGAGTCCAAAGAAAATGAATCGTCCGAGGTTGAGTCAATATTTTCACATGCCCATGGTGCAACATGTTGGTGCCTATCCCTGGTTTCTCGGTTATTTTAATATGAATTCCGCCTGAGTATTTTACATGCACCAAAAATTCCCGTAAAACAGTGGGCAACCAAACGTGACATAAAGCGGACAACCATCATCAATTAACAGTTGCCATCTCTGGTTGGATGTATCCCTAGAGGTTTCAGTACATGGTCAATTCCCTCCAATTGCCCTGCCCAAACCCCACCCCCATTGATCATCCAACAAGTCCATCCTCACAACATCATGCCTTGCCGCATCAATTGGGAAATGAACAAACTTTATGGCTGGGATTTTGTGGAGCCGGCAGGCTCCTGCATCTGAGCCGAAGGGGAGTGGGGTGAGACAACCCCGCTTCAGTGGGCAGGGGGACCCGGGACCCAATTTTATGAGTGGTAATTAATGAAGTGGTTGCCGCCAGGCCTGCCATCTTATTAAGGATCAGAAAGCTTGCAGCTCCATAGCCTCAGCAGTGGCCAATGGGACTTGTGGCCACTGCTGGGCCTGCACCTGGAGGATGAGGGCTCATTTTTGGGCCTACGTCCTCAGAAGCAGTAAGCGGGGTCTTGCGTCACTGGGGCCACCCTGGTGGGCCCTGCTAAGGTGAGGTAGTTTCGGTGAGGGGCAGGAGGTGCTGTTGCCATGGGCATGCCCATTGCCATCCGGGGCTCTGTCATAGGCCAAAGAGTGTCCAGAATGAGGTCCCCTCCATTACCGGAGCCTGCTGGGAGATGCCAAGATTTATCAGAAAGATACTCTAAAAGCCAACACTGGAAGCATGAAATGCAACCAGGTACATCAAACTGACAAGAACTAAATGAAGCAGAGAGTGATCGTAGCAGAATATTCCAGGTGATAACCAGGGAGACAGCATTAGGTTCTAATCTGCTTCCCCTAGGAGACAATCAGAATGAAGAAGTTAGCCTATCCATGGAATTATGGTCCCTTTAACCATCAGGGAGAAATCCAACCACAGTGAAAATGAAGGCAGAATTTGTACATATTATAGATCGTTGCCTGTCAGAACATGGCAGGAGTTTTCTTTTCAACAGTCTTTTTTGAAGGATGTCAGAGCAGAGATAATCACACCTCTATATGTATGTCTCTATTTTTAAGATCATAAATCCCATGAAGGATCTAATCTGTAATGATTGACAGGGTCTTTCTTTCCAATTATAGGCCTTTTTATTGGTTTATTACTAAAGCCCCTTAGTAGGGTTACCTGCCTTCCAGGATTGTCCTGTACTCTCTAGGAATTGAAGATTAATCTCCGGACTAAGTCAGAAGAAAAATCATAGGTGCATTAAAAAATTTCTATCAACACTTTTTTTTATTAGTTATAAAACAGTCAAGGACCATTCTATCAGGCAGCAAAGGCCAGTCACATGATCAATTCCCACCAATTACCCTGCCCCTCACTCACTCTCATTGGTCATCCAATATGTCCATCTTCACAGCATCATTTCTTGCCCCACCAATTGGAAAAATAAGCAAAATTTTTGGCTGAGATTTTTTTGGAGCCAGCAGGGGTCTCACCGCTGGAGCTGAAAGCGGGAAACGACCCGCTTGGGTGAGCGGCGGGACCGGGGGCTGCATTTTACCGGCAGCAGCCAATTATGTGGCTGCCGCCGGGCCTGCTGTCCTATTAAGGATGGCGGCCCACCCCCCAAAAAGCTGCAGGCCCAATCAGAGGGCCATCAATTCAACAGCCTCAGCAATGCCACTGGAAGCAGGCCTTTGGGAATAGGCTCAGAGGCAGGAAGTATGGTAAAATGGCAGGGAAGGCATTGGGTAGCATGCCCAAAGCCTTCCTGCCACCGTGTCATTTTGCCAGTAGTGGGAAAGGTAGCATATGGACCAGCCGCCAGGAGCCCATTTGAGCCACTTAAGTGGCCAATTAAGGGCCTCTTCTAGCCTCAGCTGGGGACTGGACCCTCCACCACATTGGGAAACAGTCAGGTAAACCTATGGTCAGAAAGAAAGACCCTGTCAATCATTACAGATTAGACCCTTCATGGGATTTATGATCTTAAAAAGACAGACACACCTATAGAGCTGTGATTATTTCTTTCAAAATAGATTTCAATGATAAAAATTTGGAATTGAAAGCTAGTCTCAGTAATGGTGCTATGAAACTATCATAGATTGTTGTAAAAAAAAAAATCTGTTTCACTAATGTCCTTTAGGGAAGGAAATCCGCCATCCTTACCTGGTGACTCCAGACCCACAGCAATGTGGTTAGCTCTTAACTGACCTCTGAATTGGCCTAGTAAGTCAGTCGGTTCAAGGGCAATTAGGGATGGGAAACAAATGCTGGCCTGGCCTGCCATCGATGCCCACATCACATGAAAGAATCACCAAAGAGATTGCCTTTAAAAAAAAACTCCAGTCATGTTCTGACAGGTACTGTGTACAAATAATATATACAAACACAGCCTTCATTTTCACTGTGGTTGGATCTCTCACTTATGGAACCAGGCCTGGGACAAGTTGGCCAAGATTTCCTTAAAGGGACCATAATCCCATGGATAGGCTAATTTCTTTGGGTTGACTGCTAGGGAAAGTGGATTAGAACCTCATGCTGTCTCCCTGGTTATCACCTGGAACATTCTGGTATGATCACTCTCTGCTTCATTTAGATCTTGTCAGTTTGATGCAGCTGGTTGTATTTCTCGCTTCCAATGTTGGCTTTCAGAGTGTCTTTCAGATACTTTGAAGCAGCCCAATCAATGCCAGTTTTTTATGCTGAGTGTGCCCAATGTTGTCAAAGAAGCTCACAGATTGTGTGGTTCTTTGCCATTTTATGACAGATAAACACTCTTGGCCCAGGGTCAGATCCAGCCCCAGTGGTGTGTCATCGCATGTGAGGGAGCTAATGCTTACGTGAATGAAGAGATAGCAATCTGTTTGGGCCAGAGAGAGAGTTAGCCCTCTTTATAATTGCTGCAGACGAACAGAGCAGTCATTTGACAGTGATTGCTGGGAAATTCAGAACTTAGTATATATTTTAACTCTATCATTGGATGTGCTATTTTCTGCAAATCAAGTTGAGATCATCACTCATTAAGTGTGCTTTGATTGTTTCACAATTGTTCATTCTTCAGTGAAGATCTCAGGAGATCATGTATGTTCTGCATGATGTTAACTGCCAGGCCATTGTCGTGTTTATATTTCATTGCTGTCCTCACAATAAATATGTCAATCTGCCATTGAAGTGTCAAACAAAGGAACTTCATACAAATGCAGTAACATGTTTACCTAATGAGATCACATAATTCAATCCCACCATAATTTATTGCATGTAATGCAGAGAATTACATAGAATGAACAGCACAGAAACAGGCCATTTGGCCCAACTGGTTTATGCCAGTGTTTATGCTCCATATGAGCCTCCTCCCACCGCTCTTCATCTCACCCTATCAGCATATCCTTCTATTCCCTTCTCTGTCATGTGCTTATCGAGCTTCCCCTTAAATACATCGATGCTGTTCGCCTTAATTTTCTCACCACTCTCTGGGTAAAGAGGTTGCTCCTGAATTCTCTGTTGGATTTATTGGTGACTATCTTATATCTATGGACTCTGGTTTTTTGTCTCCCCCACAAGTGGAAAGATTGTCTCTATGTCTACCCTACCCTTTTAAAGACTTCTATTGGGTAACTTGCCAGTCTTAGCTTTTTTGAATACTTTGAAAATATAGGCCCATTATAATCACTGTGGGTAGAATCAAGATGAAATAAAGCTAACTTTCATCAACTTAATGTGATGCACAGGGGATGTTATAGCTAACAATGGCATCTTGTTATGCCACTGATTCATAAATCACTCAAACTTCACTCTCATGCTTTGAGCAGGGAGGTTATGATGCAGCTGTATAAAACACTTGTTAGGCCACAGCTGGATACTGTGTACAGTTCTGGGCACCACACTATAGGAAGGATGTGATTGCACTGGAGAGGGTGCAGGGGAGATTCACCAGGATGTTGCCTTGGCTGGAGCATTTCAGCTATGAAGAGAGACTGGATAGGCTAGGGTTGTTTTCCTTAGAGCAGAGAAGGCTGAGGGGGGGACATGATTGAGGTATACAAAATTATGAGTGGCATAGATAGGAAGAAACGTTTTCCCTTAGCGGAAGGATCAATAACCAAGGGGCATAGATTTAAGGTAAGGGGCAGGAGGTTTAGAGGGGATTTGAAGAAAAATGTTTTCACCAAGAGGGTGGTTGGCATCTGGAACACACTGTCTGAAGGCATGGTAGAGGCAGGAACCCTCACAACATTTAAGAAGTATTTAGATGAGCACTTGAAACACCATGGAATACAAGGCTACAGGCCAAGTGCTGGAAAATGGGATTAGAATAGATAGGTGCTTGATGGCCGGCACAGACACGATGGGCCGAAGGGACTGTTTCTGTGTTGTATAATTCTATGACTCTGATTTATTTGAGCCCCTGCAAGACACAGCAAATGTCATTCCCTTGATTAGATTGCAAGCTTGCCTGGGTATCCATTGTTTTACCTATGAACCCTCGCAACCTCTCAATTAAGTTGCAGCTCAGAAACTCACCCTGAGTCTCAAACATTCCAAGTATCAACCCTCTGAAGCCCTCTGCAGCCTGCTGTTTGTTAATCTGCATATTACGCACAAAGTATCGTGCACAATGTGTCAACAACGCTAAAATCCAAAATGGATGAGGGGAGAAAGAAACAAGAAAGGCTTTGGAGAGTAATTGCTTGCTTTATCTGCCAATAAAATAAATGAAATGTCCAGCTGAAAGGATGAAGAAGTGATGCTCTTGATCAATGTTCACAATTAACCTGGCTGTTGTGGTGCTATTGATTTAATACTTTGTCTGAGCAATGCATCATAGGAAACAGAATGTGTCGGACATCTATCGCTGGATTCTCGATATACTGCTCTCCAGAAGTAAGTGTCGTACCAAAGCTCGTTTTTAATTTCAACTCTTGTGTGATAACTTTCCCTTTGCCCAAAACTGTATCCTATCCAGTACTAAGTGCCACTCACCCATTATTCCAGTCCTCACTGCCTTAAACAGGCTTCCTATTCCCCAACACGTTCAATTGTAAACTCTTGTCCTTGTCCACAAATCCCTTCATGACTTTACTTCACCCTATCTACTTGGCCAGTATTTATCCCTCAAGCAACATCACTGAAATGGATTTTCTGATCAATATCACATTGCTGTTTGTGGGACCTTGCTGTTGTTTCCTACAACAGTAATTACACTTTACGACGTAAAAACATATGAACAATGACGGACAAGTAAAGACCCTCTGGTCCATCCAGCCTGTCTCACACAATTGTGATACCTTGTGCATCACAAGATATACACTCTCCACCCCACCCTGAAACCATGTGATCTCATGGGAGAGGTGAAAAGCCAGAGAAAAACGCAGGCCAATTTAGAAGGAAAAAAAAATGGGAAATTCCTTTCCAACCCATCTAGGTGATTGAAACTTGATCAGGAGATCACACTGGCCTTAACATCCGTGCTTGTACCTACCCTTTTAGAAGCATTGATACCCATCCCAGCCAAAGCAGGTCCAGCTCTCGCTTGAAGAAATTCAGTGAATTGGCATACACTGCACGAGATGGAAGCCTGTTCCAGAGGTTCACTATTCTCTGGGAAAAGAACCATCTCCTGACATCTAACCTTGATCTGGCCTTTAACAATTTAAAATAAATTCCCTTGGTCCTCCCTAATCTATTTAACTGAAATAAACTGTCAACTGGAACATATTTTATTCCCATCACCATCTTATAAACCTTAATCAGATCACCCTTAAGCCTACGCTTCTCTAAAGTGTAGAGTCTCAACTCTTTTAGCCTATCTTAAGTACTAAGATGCTCTATATTGTGAATACGTCTAGTGGCCCTCCTCTGCACCCTTTCCAAATCCTCGTATCACCCCACCTTGTGAGGAGACCAAAACTGGACACAGTATTCCAACTGAGCCTGACCAAGATCTTGAACAGGACAAAATATTCTGCCTCATCTTATAATCAATTGTCCTGTGAATGCAGCCCAATACCCCATTTGTCTAGTTATCACTTCTGGGCATTGAACATAAGAACATAAGAAACATAAGAAACAGGAGCAGGAGTAGGCCATTTGGCCCATCGAGCCTGCTCTGCCATGTCATAAGATCATAGATGATCTGACTGTGGCCTTAAATCCACTTCCCTGCCGTGCACTCCCTCCTATCTCCCTCCATTGCCCATGTACCTTTAGAGATGAATGCACTGTCCAGATCTCTTTCTTTCTCTACCTTCTTTAATGCTTTTCCCTAAAAGGTACAGTATGTTAACCATTTGCTCTGCCCACATGCATAACACTGTGCTTTCCCAAACCAAACATCATGGGTCCAACCTCCCAACACATCGACAGCCAAGAACTTAAAAGTACTTCATTGCCTGTAAAGCACTAAGGTCGTAGAAGGTGCTATATTATTAGTTTATTTATTTCCTTCCTCCCTCCCTTCCTTGCCTCCATCCTAGATCTGCTCTTTGGTTCTCCGTTCCAACCCTCTCTACCTCCGTACATCTCTGTCTTCCTTTCAAAACTTCCTCAGAATCCAACCTCTTTGACCCAACCTTCAGTCACCCCTCCTCATCCCACCCTTCATGGCTCAGTGTCGATTTTTACTGCAATGATTTGTGAAGTGGCCTGGAACCATTATAAATGCTCAGGCTGAGAATTTGAACGGGTGGCAGATATCCCAGTCTAAAAGGATGCATCTACCTGGGACCTCTGCTCCAACCCCATCAGACGATGTGGAGGCAGAGAAGATCCCTTGACTTGCATGTAAATGGTGGGTACATGCACCACCAACAATGCATAGTGGGCACTTTGCCCACTTTTCTATTTCAGGTATCTATATGAGCGTCAAGCACTCCTGATCAGCTATCACATAATTGCACATACTGCAAAGCTCCCTCCAGTCAATTATTTTTCAAGATGACTGGGAATAAAAGTACTCAGCTGTTAAAGATGTTTCAGTAATGGCTTGACCTGAACAATATAAAAAGCAGTGCTTTCTGAGTGCTTCACCTGCAAAGTAGGAGTTAATTGTATACCAATTGTGTGTTAATTATGTGTTATTCAGGTGGTAAGTACTAATTTGGGACTCACTTATGCTCAATATATATAGGAGCAGAGTGAAAGAGGAGTGTTGATTGGAAGTTCAGAATATGCAATGTGTCTTTGTAAATAAAAGCTTATAAATGCATAAAGAATAGGCTCCAGTGTTCTATCCTTCTCTGTCTGGCTATCTGAGCTCCAACAGTAGGGTACAGGGAGTTGTTTGTAGTTTGCTTCAGTTCTTAGCTATGGCATTACTCCACTGTCTTTATCACTTGTTGAATAGCTGTGTGTCACCTTGTATGACTGATCGGTTACTAGATTTCTCCAGCCACCAACAGGCCAGGCCTTACTTTAAGTTGCCACTTTAATGATTCTCTTGCCTTCCTGAGCTATATTTGTCATACTTCAGTAGTCATTTTCGTAATCAATCCTCGCTTCTTCTGGCAATGTGTCCTGTCCAGCTCAGTTGTGTCCTGATCAGCATCACAGAGGCAATACTGAGTCTCTGCAGAGAGAAGTTTTGTCCTAGTATTTTATAAACATATTTTCAGTGGAACCTATCCAGTTAATTTGTGTGACATTGATAACAGGCCTGGCTTTCACAAAACAGGGTAGAGATTATACCCTCTCCTCTGCCCCATAATATGTCTTCATGCCAGCCACAGCAGAGCAAATCGCTGCTGCATCTGTATTTTTCCAATCCTGTTGCCTCTCTACCACTGATAGTTTAGTGATAATTTGTAAGCAGTTTTGTACAATGGAATTGTGCCCACTCGGTTATCCATGTGTGAGCCAGTCAGAGTGAAATTCTATCATCTATCCTGTTGGTTTGATGTTCAGGCATTTATGTGCAGTTCACTGAAGTTGTCTCAGTTCACTGCTCAACTTGCCTTCCTCAAGGCAATACATTTAAAAAAAAAAAAAAAAATTCTTTCATGGTTTGTTGGTGTCGCTGGCTAGGCCAGCATTTGCTGCCCATTCCTAATTGTTCTTGAGAAGATGGTGGTGAGCCACCTTCTTGAACTGCTGCAGTCCATGTGGGGTAGTTACACCCACAGTGCTGTTAGGGAGGGAATTCCAGGATTTTGACCCAACAATAATGAAGGAACAGTGATGTAGTTTCAAGTCAGGATGCTGTATGACTTGGAGGGAAACTGGCAAGTGATGGTGTTCCCATGCATCTGCTGCCCTTGTCTTTCGAGATGTCCCAGGTTCTAGGACATCAGCCCCGAGATGTCCTTCTGGGTCACGGGTTTGGAAGGTGCTGTCGGAGGAGCCCTGGCAAATTGCTGCAGGGCATCTTGTAGATGGTGCACACTGCTATCACTGTGCATCAGTAGTAGAGGGAGTGATTGGAGTGCCTATCAAGTCGGCTGCTTTGTCCTGGAGCTTTTTGAGTGTTGTTGAAGCTGGACGCATCTAGGCAGGTGTAGAGTATTCCATGACACTCCTGACTTGTGCCTTGTAGATGGTGGACAGACTTTGGCAAGTCAGAAAGTGAGTTACTCACTGCAGAATTCCCAGCCTCTGACCTGCTCTTGTAGCCATAGTATTTATATGACAGGTCCAGTTATTTTTCTGGTCAATGGTAACCCCCAGGATGTCAGTTGTGGGGCATTCAGTGTTCATAATGGTGTTGAATATCAAAGAACAAAGAAAATTACAGCACAGGAACAGGCCCTTCGGCCCTCCAAGCCTGCGCCGATCCAGATCCTCTATCTAAACCTGTCGCCTATTTTCTAAGGGTCTGTATCTCTTTGCTTCCTGCCCATTCATGTATCTGTCTAGATACATCTTAAAAGACGCTATCGTGCCCGCGTCTACCACCTCCGCTGGCAACGCGTTCCAGGCACCCACCACCCTCTGCGTAAAGAACTTTCCACGCATATCCCCCCTAAACTTTTCCCCTCTCACTTTGAACTCGTGACCCCGAGTAATTGAATCCCCAACTCTGGGGGAAAAAGCTTCTTGCTATCCACCCTGTCTATACCTCTCATGATTTTGTACACCTCAATCAGGTCCCCCCTCAACCTCCGTCTTTCTAATGAAAATAATCCTAATCTACTCAACCTCTCTTCATAGCTAGCGCCCTCCATACCAGGCAACATCCTGGTGAACCTCGTCTGCACCCTCTCCAAAGCATCTACATCCTTTTGATAATGTGGCGACCAGAACTGCACGCAGTATTCCAAATGTGGCCGAACCAAAGTCCTATATAACTGTAACATGACCTGCCAACTCTTATACTCAATACCCCGTCCGATGAAGGAAAGCATGCCGTATGCATTCTTGACCACTCTATTGACCTGCGTTGCCACCTTCAGGGAACAATGGACCTGAACACCCACATCTCTCTGTACATCAATTTTCCCAAGGACTTTTCCATTTATTGTATAGTTCACTCTTGAATTGGATCTTCCAAAATGCATCACCTCACATTTGCCCGGATTGAACTCCATCTGCCATTTCTCTGCCCAACTCTCAAATCTATCTATATTCTGCTGTATTCTCTGACAGTCCCCTTCACTATCTGCTACTTCACCAATCTTAGTGTCGTCTGCAAACTTGCTAATCAGACCACCTATACTTTCCTCCAAATCATTTATGTATATCACAAACAACAGTGGTCCCAGCACGGATCCCTGTGGAACACCACTGGTCACACGTCTCCATTTTGAGAACCTCCCTTCCACTGCTACTCTCTGTCTCCTGTTGCCCAGCCAGTTCTTTATCCATCCAGCTAGTACACCTTGGACCCCATGCAACTTCACTTTCTCCATCAACCTACCATGGGGAACCTTATCAAACGCCTTACTGAAGTCCATGTATATGACATCAACAGCCCTTCCCTCATCAATCAATTTGTCACTTCCTCAAAGAATTCTATTAAGCTGGTAAGACATGACCTTCCCTGTACAAAACCATGTTGCCTATCAGCCCATTTTCTTCCAAATGGGAATAGATCCTATCCCTCAGTATCTTCTCCAGCAGCTTCCCTACCACTGACGTCAGGCTCACTGGTCTATAATTACCTGGATTATCCCTGCTACCCTTCTTAAACAAGGGGATAACATTAGCAATTCTCCAGTCCTCCAGGACCTCACCCGTGTTTAAGAATGCTGCAAAGATATCTGTTAAGGCCCCAGCTATTTCCTCTCTCGCTTCCCTCAGTAACCTGGGATAGATCCCATCCGGACCTGGGGACTTGTCCACCTTAATGCCTTTGAGAATACCCAACACTTCCTCCCTCCTTATGCCGACTTGACGTAGAGTAATCAAACATCTATCCCGAACCTCAACATCCGTCATGTCCCTCTCCTCGGTGAATACCGATGCAAAGTACTCGTTCACAATCTCACCCATTTTCTCTCACTCCACGCATAATTTTCCTCCTTTGTCCTTGAGTGGACCAATTCTTTCTCTAGTTACCTTCTTGCTCCTTATATATGAATAAAAGGCTTTGGGATTTTCCTTAACCCTGTTTGCTAAAGATATTTCATGACCCCTTTTAGCCCTCTTAATTCCTCGTTTCAGATTGGTCCTACATTCCCGATATTCTTCCAAAGCTTCGTCTTTCTTCAGCCGCCTAGACCTTATGTATGCTTCCTTTTTCCTCTTAGCTAGTTTCACAATTTCACCTGTCATCCATGGTTCCCTAATTTTGCCATTTCTATCCCTCATTTTCACAGGAACATGTCTCTCCTGCACGCTAATCAACCTCTCTTTAAAAGCCTCCCACATATCAAATGTGGATTTATCTTCAAACAGCTGCTCACAATCTACATTCCCCAGCTCCTGCCGAATTTTGGTATAGTTGGCCTTCCCCCAATTTAGCACTCTTCCTTTAGGACCACTCTCGTCTTTGTCCATGAGTATTCTAAAACTTACAGAATTGTGATCACTATTCCCAAAGTAGTCCCCTACTGAAACTTCAACCACCTGGCTGGGCTCATTCCCAACACCAGGTCCAGTATGGCCCCTTCCCGAGTTGGACTATTTACATACTGCTCGAGAAAACCCTCCTGGATGCTCCTTACAAATTCTGCTCCATCTAGACCTCTAACACTAAGTTAATCCCAGTCAATGTTGGGAAAATTAAAATCTCCTATCACCTGCTCCTGCATCTTTCCATAATCTGTTTACATATTTGTACCTCTAACTCACAATCGCTGTTGGGAGGCCTGTAGTACAGCCCCAACATTGTTACCGCACCCTTCCTATTTCTGAGTTCTGCCCATATTGCCTCCATAGTGCCCTCCTTCAGCACAGCTGTGATATCCTCTTTGACCAGTAATGCAACTCCTCCACCCCTTTTACCTCCCTCTCTATCCCGCCTGAAGCATCGATATCCTGGGATATTTAGTTGCCAATCGTGCCCTTCCCTCAACCAAGGCTCAGTAATAGCAAGAACATCATACTCCCAGGTACTAATCCAAGCCCTAAGTTCATCTGCCTTACCTACTACACTTCTTGCATTAAAACAAATGCACCTCAGACCACCAGTCCCTTTGCTTTCATCATCTGCTCCCTGCCTCCTCTTTCCCTTAGTCACGCTGACTTCATTATCTTGTTCCTTACAGGCTTTAGTTACTACCTCCTTACTGTCCACTGACCTCCTCATTTGGTTCCCATCCCCCTGCCACATTAGTTTAAACCCTCCCCAACAGCGTTAGCAAAAGCACCCCCAAGGACATTGGTTCCAGTCCGGCCCAGGTGTAGACCGTCCAATTTGTAATAGTCCCACCTCCCCCAGAACCGGTCCCAATGTCCCAAAAATCTGAACCCCTCCCTCCTGCACCATCTCTCAAGCCACGCATTCATCCTGACTATTCTTTCATTTCTACTCTGACTAGCACGTGGCACTGGTAGCAATCCTGAGATTACTACCTCTGAGGTCCTACTTTTTAACTTGGCTCCTAACTCCCTAAATTCTGCTTGTAGGACCTCATCCCATTTTTTACCTATATCATTGGTGCCTATGTGCACAACGACAACTGGCTGTTCACCCTCCCCTTTCAGAATGTTCTGCAGCCGATCTGAGACATCCCTGACCCATGCACCCGGGAGGCAACATACCATTCGGGAGTCTCGTTTTCGACCACAGAACCGCCTATCTACTCCCCTTACAATCGAATCCCCTATAACTATAGCCCTTCCACTCTTTTTCCCGCCCTTCTGAACAGCAGAGCCAGCCACGGTGCCATGAACCTGGCTACTGCTGCCTTCCCCTGGTGAGCCATCTCCCTCAACAGTATCCAAAACGGTATACCTGTTTTGGAGGGAGATGACCGCAGGGGACACCTGCACTGCCTTCCTGCTCTTTCTCTGCCTTTTGGTCACCCATTTCCTTTCTCCCTCAGCAATCCTAATCTGCGGTGTGACCAATTCGCTAAACGTGCTATCCACGACCTCCTCAGCATCGCGGATGCTCCAAAGTGAGTCCATCCGCAGCTCCAGAGCCATCATGCGGTCTAACAAGAGCTGCAGCTGGACACACTTCCAGCACGTGAAGGAGTCAGGGACATCAGCCGTGTCCCTGAGCTCCCACATTGAGCAAGAGGAGCATAACACGGGTCTGAGATCTCCTGCCATTTTTATTCTTAAGCTTAACTTAGTCTTAACTTAGATAAATGAAAAAGGAATGAAAAGTTTTCACCAATCACATGAGAAAAAAAGAAATAGAAAAAGCCTTACCTTATCTGCACACCACCGAGTCCTTTTTTTTTGGTTAGAGGAGGAGGGCGGGTGGGAGACACTACAGGTGTAGTGTCTCGGGTTCAGCCGCTGCCCAAATATATAGGACTTACTTACCCAGCTGCCACCTCTCTCTCCCTGTCGCCGCTGCAAAAAGAAACTGCCGAAACAAAAAGGTAAGTTTATATAAGTTGTAAACTCACTTACCCAGCTGCCACCTCGCTCTCCCTGTCGCCGCTGCAAAAAGGGAGATTCTCTCTTCTTGGAAATGATCATTGCCTGCTGTTACAACCAGGTGAGGAAGAGGTCTCAGGCTCCCCTTTCACCCCTTCTCTGGTTTGACCACAACAGGGTTTATTCTTTTAACACAGTGATTTAGCTCAGTGAGTACTTGCTCCTGTTTCTCTAATATAATTGCAAATGAACCAATCAGACAGGTTTTCTTGAGCTTAAACAAGAAAGAAGTAAGTTTATAAACCTTAACACTCTAAATCGATTAAAATTACTTAAATACGCAACACATCCATGCTCACATTCACACGAGAGGCACACACACACACAAATAGATTACAGAGAAGAAAAACAGAGTAGGGAGTTTGGAGTAGAGTCCTTAATAAAAATGTAATTTAAATACTGAAGTTTAGTCCCAGAGTCCTTAGTTGAAGTTATAGTCCGAAGTCCTCGCTGGGCTACGTGCATAATTCAGGCTTGCTTCTCAGATTCCAGAAGGCAGAAGAGAGGCTTTATCCATGTCGCCTGATTACTGGTTGTACTGGGCTGTAGGCTTGGAGCTGAGGCTTTGCTGGAAAGAGGGAGGGAGAGAGAGAGAGATTGCAGCTCTCTTGCTGGCTTACAGTTACAGTCTCCTTCTGAGGCACAGTTCACAAACTCTCAGTTACACAAGCAGTCATGTGATGTGACCACCTCTTTGTTTTTGAATCAGCATCTTCTGGAATGATCTTTGAAATTTAATACTTTTTTAATTTATTTTTTGTTTTAGAGATACAGCACTGAAACAGGCCCTTCGGCCCATTGAGTCTGTGCCGACCAACAACCACCCATTTATACTAACCCGACAGTAATCCCATATTCCCTACTACCTACCTACACTCGGGGCAATTTACAACAGCCAATTTACCTATCACCTGCAAGTCTTTGGCTGTGGGAGGAAACCGGAGCACCCGGCAAAAACCCACGCGGTCACAGGGAGAACTTGCAAACACCGCACAGGCAGTACCCAGAATCGAACCCAGGTCCCTGGAGCTGTGATGCTAACCACTGCGCAACTGTGCAGCCCACATACTGTTCAGACATACTTGGGGTGGAGGTTTGGCTCTTTCAAAGTCAGTGGGTGTTGATGGCTTTTGGCAATTTAATCAGAGAACACCCCCATTGTTCTGGCTGGACAGGGTAATCACCTCTGTCTCCAGCCAGCCTTTGGCTTCTCATATGCAAATTGTGCATGGCCAGCTTAGCTGCTCTGTTCTGCTTTTTAAAAGTTATTTGTAACAATTTTAGTAAATGTCTCAGGCAAAGTTCCAGATGATGAAATTAATATTTTCTATTTGGCATGTGGGGTTTCCGTCACACCTGCACTTACATGGTGTGAATGTTACTTGCCACTTATGCCAAGCTTGAATGGAGTCCAAGTCTTGCTGCATGTGGGTATGGACTGCTTCAGTATCTGAGGAGGTACAAATGGTATATAGCAGTGTGCAATCATTGGCAAACATCCCCATTTCTGATCATCTGATGGAGGGAATGTCATTGATGGAGCCCCTGTCCAAAATAGTTCTCCTCCCCCACCCCATACAAGTTCATTTTTAACACTCTATGTAGTATAATTTAATATAGGATTGTTACTGGGAGGAATATGTAAATTGTGAGTTTCATCACAGGAAGTGATGTAACAAAACTTGTATAGAGCCTTGTGTAGAGTGAAAGTGGAAGCCATAGGTGTGAGATGCATGCAAATAAACTTTGGTTCCTGTAACTGTCTATCTCTCAGATATTTTGTTATAAGACTAACTAGCATCAGAATATTATATGGTGGCGACAGTAAACTGAAGAAGAAATGGTAAAATCACTGCCCTTACCGGAGAACTTCAAGAAAGGACCCGGACAGAATCAAGCAGAGCCAAGTCTGAAATGGGTCCGAACATCTACTTGATACCATACTGCATTGGGTCTCACCCAGAAGCCATATAAGGAGCAGTCAGTACGTTATTATCTGCTTGGGGAGTGCGTGGATGATATCCTCAATACAGGGCATTGATCAAGATAAAGCTATGTCCGGGGAGGCTATTAAGGCTCTTGAGTCTTACTGTAATGTAAGAAAAGTCTTGATTGTTGAGCACACCAAGTTCAATAAATGGTTTCAGCAGAGAGGAGAAAGTATTGATTCTTTTATCAATGACTTACATAGTATTGCTGAAGATGTGAATATGGCAGTTTGTGCCTAATGACGAAAAGCGGTTTCATGAAAATATGCTGTGCTGAATGATGATTTTAATTCATCGGTTGGAAACCTACATTAAACTTTTAAATAGAATGCTGGAATCCTACATTCAACTTTTAAAAGGCTGGCAGCTAAGATGGCCACCACAATTTGCATTGAAATACCTCACATTCCAAGGTTTCGAAGTGGAGATGCATGTCTAAATAGCTCGCATCCAGAACAATGGTTTGAAGAGTTGAGTAAATTATCTGGTATCGCCCTCATTAGCAAAACATTCAAAGCCATCTTGGAGCATTCATATTAGTGGTAAACATTGAAACAATAAGACCTGAGAGAAATTTGGGATTCTTAGACATTGGATCTCATTAAAGCGAACAAAAGATTACACTGAAAGAATCATGTGACAGTCTCCCTAGTCTGTGCGAAAGCTTGGAGTTTCTGTTGCACACAGCAGACAAACTTTGAGAGTTAATCAGTGCAGGACCCCAGTGGGGCTGTCTTTCTCTCTCCTCTGTGTCTCTCTCTCTCTCTGTTTCTTTCTCTGTCCCTCTCCAGATAACACTGCAAACTTCGAACTCTGTCCAAGTCCATCATTGTTACAGACAGAGATCTCGGGGTGTAAACCATTTACATCACTGTCTTCAAAACAAACCCTGAACAAGATGGACCAGCTGCAAGTCTACTAGCCAGGAACTTCAGGATCACAACTTCAGCCGGAAGACAACTGAATTACCAGATGCCACAGACTGTAAATTATTTTTATTTGTTCTGGACTCCAATCCAATCAAACTATTCTTCATCACACTTGTGTGTGTGAGTGTGTGTGTGTGTAAGTTGGAGCGTAATGATTTTAAGTACAATAAACAAACCTCTTTCTTGTTTAAACTTAAGAAAATCTGTCCAATTGGTTCTTTGATGATCATAGCACATAAACTGTTAAACAACCACTGAATTAGTAAGCACATCCACTGTTTTAAAAAAGGAATAAACCCTGCTGTGGTCAAACAAGGAGAGGGACAAGAGGGGAACCTTTTCACTCCTCCTCACTTGATCATAACAATGGAGTAATCTCACCAGTTCCTAAGCCTACTAGACAGTGCTCAGGTACAGTTTCAGTGAAGAAATCAAATAGGTCCATTAGAATTTGTGTAGAACTTTCACAATTAAACAAGGCTGTAGGAGCAATAAATACATCCAACTGCATCATTGGATGAGAGTGTGGCAAAGCTAGGGAAAAGCATGTTTTTCACTAAATTAGATGCTAACAGTGGATTTTGGCAAGTACCTTTGGATGAAGAATCTATACTATTGATGACTTTTATAACAACATTTGGAAGATTCTGTTTTAACAGATTACCTTATGGAAATATGTCAGCCCTGGAAATTTTCCAAAGAACAATGTCCAGAATCCTGGAGGGATTATATGGGATCATCTGTCACATGGACGACGTGTTGATCCACCGTGCAAGTCAGCAGGAACACAATGCGAGAGTGTGAGCAGTGTTTCAGAGATTGCAGGAAGCTTGACTAACACTGAATGAGAAGTGTGTCTTTTCACAACAATCAGTGAGATTTCTAGGTCATATTATTGATGGATCTGGCATTAGAGCAGACCCTGAAAAGACAAAAGTCATCAAAGACTTTCCTGAGCCTAAAAACATCACAGAGTTGGAAAGGTTTATGGGCATGGTCAATCAGGTGGGAACGTTTCTGCTGAATCTGGTGATGCTAAATGAACTACGATGACAGTTATTAAAGAGTGACAAGGCCTGGTGTTGAAGTGAGGTGCAATGAGAATCTTTTGAAAAAAATCAAGCAGAAACTATTTTCTTCAGAAGTATCAGCACATTATGACCCAGAAGTTGCCAACCATTATAACAGCGGATGCATCAGCAACAGGTACAAAGTGATGGGAGTCACAGGCCTGTATATTTCACATCTCGTTCTTTGACAGAAACATAGCAAAGAGAAGGAAGTGCTGGCAGCAACTTGGGCATGAGAGAAATTTTCTGACTGTGTGCTCAGTCTTCAATTTATAATTGAAACAGATCACTAACCATTATTTACTCGACTAAATACATAACAACTAGTAAAGTTACCTTCAAGAGTGCAGAGGTTTCAATTAAGGTCAAGGAAATTTGACACTAAAACCGAATATGTTCCTGGGAAATAGCAAATAACAGCGGATGCGTTATCACGCATTATATCAGCAGGACCTGAGGAAGTAGGTGTTTGCTCGAACAGCTACAAAGTATTTACCTGCTACAACCCAGAAATTGAACAAAATCAGGAAGATGAAGTATGTACAGCAATTAGAGAATATTGTTTGCAGGGACGGCCATCATACATGTCGCACAACCCAGTGTTAAGGCAGTATTATGAGCAGAGGTCATTTGAGTATTGTCCATGATTTGTTGATATTTGACGAGAGATACTAAGATTAGAGATGTTGGAAAGATTACATCAAAGACATTTAGGAATAACAAAATTCAGAGCCAGGGTAAGACAGTCAGTTTGGTGGCCTGGTACATCGAAAGAGATCAAAGAAATGATATCAAGGTGCATCACATGTGCCAACAATTGTCATGAGGTGAAGGAGCCACTAATTTCATCTTTTCCGTCTCGACCACGGGAACGTCTACATATGAATCTTTTTGAGTTAAGAATAAGATATTCTTAATTGTTGTTGATTACTATTCAAGGCGGGTTGAAGTGAAGCAGCTACAAAGTCAGAGCTCAGAAGCTGTAATCACATCCTTGAGAGCAATTTTTGCTATGCATGGGATCCCAGATATGGTAATACCCGACAATGGAACACATTTCGCGAACGAATATTTCAAACAGTTCACAGAAGCATATGGCTTTACTCACGTAACTAGATCACCGAGATATCCTCACGCAAATGGCAAAGCCCGAGAGAGGTGTACGGACTGTGGAATCTTTACTGAAAAAGAATGAAGATTTTCAATTAGCACTTCTAAGTTATCGCGCAACACCACTTCAGAATGAGACGAAGGCTAAAAACACAACTTCCTATAATTCCAAGAAAGCTTAAACTACAAGTGAGTGCAGAAGACTTGGGGAAAAGTGAGGGAGAGAGAGGATAGATGAAGATCTATTCAATCAGAGAATTATGACAGATGTCACAGAACCAAAAACTTGACAAGACGTACAACCTGGAGAATCAGTATGGGTTAGAGATCAGAGAAGGTATGGAGAAGTGATAGAACAATCACCATATCCACAATCGTACATTGTCCAAACTGACCAAGGGATGATCAGAAGAAACAGAAGGTCCAAGAGGGACATTCATCTCAAGAAGTTGATGAAGCTACAGAGCTGCAATCTGCCATCATCCCAGAGGATAACCAGAGTGAATGACTTGAGTCATCAAATAGTTCTACTGAAGTACAAAAGAATGAGAAGGAAGAACTAGAAGACTCAAAACCCCAGACATCTTCGAAAGGGAGAACGTGTTATGGTAGACTTGTAAAAATGTCACAGTGGTTGACATTCTGAGAAGTGAAGTCAGAGAGTTGTAGTATAATGTAACAGAGAGTAGTTACTAGGCAAAATATGTAAATAGTCTGTGAATGTCATCACTGGAAGTGATGTGACAGAACTTGTATAGAACCTCATGTAGAGTGAAAGTAGAAGCCATAGGTGTCAGATGCATGTAAATAAACTCCTGTTCCTGTAACCGTCTCTCATATTCTATTACAAGCCGAACTAGCATCACAATATTCCATCTAGAGGCAGGAGATTTGGAAGGTAATCAGTTTGCCACTAAAGAGGATGGATCAGGTTATGTACAACAGAAACAATAACTTGCCTTTATTTATTCAGCACCTTTAACATAGAGAGCATTTCCTAGGAGCATTATCAGTCAAAATCTGACATTAAGCTACATAACCTGGTCAAAGATGTAGATTTTTCAGGAGCATCTTAAAGGAGGAGGGAAAGGTAGAAAGGTGGAGAGATGGACAGGTTTACTGAGGGAATTTCAGAGCTTCGGGCCTAGGCATCTGAAGGCACAGCTGCATAAATGGTAGAGTGTTGAAAATTGGGGATGTGTAAGAGTCCAGAATCGGAGGAGAGCAGAGAGCTCGGAGGGTTGTAGGGCTCAGGGCAGTTACAGAGGTAAGAAGGGGGAGAGGCCACGGAGGGATTTGAACACAAGGATAATAATTTTTAAATCAAAGCATTGCCAGACATGGAGTCGATGTAGATCAGCAGCCACAGGGATGATGGGTAAACATGACTTGGTGCAAATATAGGAAGGTCCCCTTACTATAGGTCCATTCTGACAGTGCATCAGTCTGGGGAACTCTTTCAATGGGAGGGATTTCTAGAGGAGAAAAAAAAAACAAATCTTGTCTATGAATAAAATAAATTATTCTCTAAATGGAATTTTTTTTTCCCGAGAGCAGGCTCCACTAATTACTAAATGTAAAGCATTGACACAAGAAACCATCTCTTTTCTGTGGGAAAGGGCCAAGGTCAGTGACTTGGAATCTCAATGAACATCCTTCTGTTTCACCTGCATCAATGACTAACATTGATTTTAATCGTTTTCCCTTAAAAATGACTGCACTCTTTAAAAGCTATTAGTATTAAATTTGACAGGAATGTTTCCCCAATGGGTCTTTTTCTACCCTCAGCTGATAAAACCTCATCAAGTTCTCAGCAACTCAGATCAATGCTGCACTCTAGACTCTATATAATAAGGTTATTCATTAGTACTTCATGTCTACGAATATGCAGAGGGTTCAAAGTTGTGCATATTTTGAGCTAGCCCCTGAATGCCTTGTTCTTACAGTTACATAAAATGATTGTGACCACCTTACACCTCTTGAATCTTTGATCTCATATACAGCCCATACCAAGGAGGCAAAGCCTCTCTGTGTGCTACTGCTGCAGATCCCATATAAATTATATTTTAGGGTAGGCGGTGGCATAGTGGAATTATCACTGGACTAGTAACCCAGAGACCCAGGGTATTTCTCTGGCGACATGGGTTCGAATCCCACCACAGCAGAAGGTGGAATTTGAATTCAATTAATAAATCTGGAATTTAAAAAAAAAGCTAATCTAATGATGGCCATGAAACCATTGTCGATTGTTGTAAAAACCCATCTGGTTCACTAATGTCCTTTAGGGAAGGAAATCTGCTGTCCTTACCTGGTCTGGCCTACATGTGACTCCAGATCCACAGCAATGTGGTTAACTCTTACATGCCCTCTGAAATGGCCTAGCAAGCCACTCAGTTGTACCTAACCTCTACGAAGCCAATAAAAAGGAATGAAACCGGACAGACTACCCGGCATCGACCTAGGCACTGGAAACGACAACGGCAAACCCAGCCCTGTCGACCCTGCAAAGTCCTCCTTACTAACATCTGGGGGCTTGTGCCAAAGTTGGGAGAGTTGTCCCACAGACTAGTCAAGCAATAGCCTTACATAGTCACACTCACGGAATCATACCTTACAGACAATGTCCCAGACACTGCCATTACCATCCCCGGGTATGTCCTGTCACACTGGCAGGACAGACCCACCAGAGGTGGTGGCACAGTGGTATACAGTAGGGAGGGAGTTGCCCTGGGAGTCCTCAACATTGACTCCGGACCCCATGAAGTCTCATGGCATCAGGTCAAACATGGGAAAGGTAACCTCCTACTGATTACCACCTACCGCCCTCCCTCAACTGATGACTCAGTACTCCACCATGTTGAACACCACTTGGAGGAAGCACTGAGGGTGGCAAGGGCACAAAATGTACTCTTGGTGGGGGACTTCAATGTTCATCACCAAGAGTGGCTCGGTAGCACCACTACTGACCGAGCTGGCCGAGTCCGAAAGGACATAGCTGTTAGACTGGGTCTGCGGCAGGTGGTGGGAGAACCAACACGAGGGAAAAACATACTTGACCTCGTCCTCACCAAACTGCCTGCTGCAGATGCTTCTGTCCATGACAGTATTGGTAGGAGTGACCACCGCACAGTCCTTGTGGAGACGAAGTCCGGCCTTCACATTGAGGATACCTTCCATCGTGTTGTGTGGCACTATCATCGTGCTAAATGGGATAGATTTCAAACAGATCTAGCAATGCAAAACTGGGCATCCATGAGGCGCTGTGGGCCATCAGCAGCAGCAGCAGAATTGTACTCAACCACAATCTGTAACCTCATGGCCTGGCATATCCCCCACTCTACAATTACCATCAAGACAGGAGACCAACCCTGGTTCAATGAAGAGTGCAGGAGGGCATGCCAGGAACAGCACCAGGCATACCTCAAAATGAGGTGTCAACCTGGTGAAGCTACAACACAGGACAATCTACGTGTCAAACTGCGTAAGCAGCATGCTATAGACAGAGCTAAGCGATCCCATAACCAACGAATCAGATCAAAGCTCTGCAGACCTGCCACATCCAGCCGTGAATGGTGGTGGACAATTGAACAACTAACTGGAGGAGGTGGCTCCACAAATATCCCCATCCTCAATGATGGGGGAGCCCAGCACATCAGTGCAAAAGATAAGGCTGAAGCATTTGCAACAATCTTCAGCCAGAAGTGCCGAGTTGATGATCCATCTCGGCCTCCTCCTGAAGTCCCCAGTATCACAGATGCCAGATTTCAGCCAATTCGATTCACTCCACGTGACATCAAGAAAAGATTTAAGGCATGGGATACTGCAAAGGCTATGGGCCCTGACAATATTCCGGCAATAGTACTGAAGACCTGTGCTCCAGAACTTGCCGTGCCCCCAGCCAAGCTGTTCTAGTACAGCTACAACTGGCATCTACCCTGCAATGTGGAAAATTGCCCAGGTATGTCCTGTACACAAAAAGCAGGACAAGTCCAACCCGGCCAATTACTGCCCCATCAGCCTCCTCTCAATCATCAGCAAAGTGATGGAAGGTGTCATCAACAGTGCCATCAATGGCACTTGCTTAGCAATAACCTGCTCAGTGACGCTCAAGTTTGGGTTCTGCCAGGGCCACTCAGCTCCTGACCTCATTACAGCCTTGGTTCAAACATGCACAAAAGAGCTGAACTCAAGAGGTGAGGTGAGAGTGACTGCTCTTGACATCAAGGCAGCATTCGACCGAGTATGGCATCAAGGAGCCCTTGCAAAACTGAGGTCAATGGGAATCCGCTGGCTGGAGTCGTACCTAGCGCAAAGGAAGATGGTTGTGGTTGTTGGAGGTCAAGCATCTGAGCTCCAGGACATCACTACAGGAGTTTCTCAGGGTAGTGTCCTGGGCCCAACCATCTTCAGCTGCTTCATCAATGACCTTCCTTCAATCATAAGGTCAGAAGTGGTGATGTTCGCTGATGATTGCACAATGTTCATGACCATTTGCGACTCCTCAGATACTGAAGCAGTTCATGTAGAAATGCAACAACACCTGGACAATATCCAGGCTTGGGCTGATAAGTGGCAAGTAACATTCGCGCCACACAAGTGCCAGGCAATCACCATCTCCAACAAGAGAGAATCTAACCATCTCCCCTTGACATTCAACGGTATTACCATCGCTGAATCCCCCACTATCAACATCTTAGGGGCTACCATTGACCAGAAACTAAATTGGAGTAGCCATATAAATACCCTGGCTACAAGAGCAGGTCAGAGGCTAGGAATCCTGAGGTGAGTAACTCACCTCCTGACTCACCAAAGCCTGTCCACCATCTACAAGGCACAAGTCAGGAGTGTGATGGAATACTCTCCACTTGCCTGGATGGGTGCAGCTCCAACAACACTCAAGAAGCTCGACACCATCCAGGACAAAGCAGCCCACTTGATTGGCACTCCATCTACAAACATTCACTCCCTCCACCACCGACGCACAGTGGCAGCAGTGTGTACCATCTACAAGATGCACTGCAGCAATGCGCCAAGGCTCCTTAGACAGCACCTTCCAAACCCGTGACCTCTACCAACTAGAAGGACAAGTGCAGCAAATACATGGGAACACCATCATCTGCAAGTTCCCCTCCAAGTCACACACCATCATGACTTGCAACTATATCGCTGTTCCTTCACTGTCGCTGGGTCAAAATCCTGGAACTCCCTTCCTAACAGCACTGTGGGTGTACCTACTTCACATGGACTGCAGCGGTTCAAGAAGGCAGCTCACCACCACCTTCTCAAGGGCAATTAGGGATGGGCAATAAATGCTGGCCTGGCCAGCGTCGCCCACATCCCATGAATGAATAAAAAAAAAATTGAGCCTGGGCAATCTCTATTCATTTTTGTGTAGGTATGGCTTTGCACTACAAAGCTGGCACTAGGCAGCACTGATTTGGAAATCTTATTCAGAGGTCATGGGAAGGCATGGGAGATGTAGACTGACGTTTGTAACTGTGCTGACCCTAACCTAGGATGCTTGATGGTGAGGTGTTGGAAATCCAGAAAGCTTGATGAAAACTAAATCCACAAAATTGAGTGAAATTGTTGTTCCTATGGATAGTTTCTCAATGTTTACTTAGCTTTCCTGGAACAGTGTTTAATCAGTGAACATCTCTCAGAACATCCCACGTCTAGTAGGAACATGAACAGGAATAAGACATTCAGCCTCTCAAGCCTGCTCCACCATTAAATTAGATCATGGCTGATCTGCACCTCAGCTCCATTTACCCACCTTGTTCTGTAACTCTTATTACCTTTGCCTAACTGTATAAAAACCCCACCTGCCAAGAATGAGGCATATTAATTTTGTCATATGAAACATTAATTTTAAATTGTTGCTGGACTGAAAAGATGACTTAGTTAAAGAGATCACAGCAGTGGCTGAAAACATTTGCATTCTAAGAGACAGTTGCCTGTAGAAGACAATGGAACTGCTCCCTGATTCAATTAACCCAAATGGATTTTGATCACCAGACACTGAATGTGTAAAAAGCCAACATTCCATTTCCACCACGCTCCCCCCCCCCCCCCCCCCACCTCACTGAGGGTGTCTGCTAAGATGGGAATCCACAAAAATGCAGGAGAGTTTGTTGAAAAAAAAGCTGTTCACATGACTAACCTGCTGGCCCAGGTTTGTTTTTGAATTATGCTCACAGAACAGTTTGAGTCAGACTGCAATTTGAAGACCAAAGAGAAGAAAGGTCTCTCCCTGGCTCTCTCTCTGTCTCATGAATTTCCAGATTCACTGAAGCCACTTAAACCTCAAGAGAGAAGACTCCTACATCGAAGCAAGTTTGAAAGCATCCACTGGGCCCCAGTGAAACGCCCCAATTTAACTTCAATCATTGAATTCAAAAGACAGTAAAATAACTCCAGCTATTGCTTCAAACATTTCCCCTTTATTCTTTCTCCTCTTCCATCTCTTTCTGTGTGTATGTTTATCGTGTATGCATGCTAGCATGGTCGTGTTGCATATTTTTAGTAATATTATCCGAATTAGAATTTTAATGTTAATAAACTTACACCTTTCTTGTTTAAATCTAAGAAAACTTGTCTTTTTGATTTCTTTGCCACTACAATTGGAGAACAGTGAACAAGGATTCACTCAGGGGAAGCTAAAACACAGTGTCTTAAAAATTAAACCATGTTATGGTGAAACCAGGAAAAGGTTGAGAGAGAACCCCGAGACCCCTTTCTCGTAACACTAACAACAACCTATTGTTCGATTACCAAATGGATCGATCTACCAATTGTACCTGAAGGGTAAATATTTAGAACAAATAGCTTTCTCAGCCGAATGAAGTGATAAGAATACTAAGTTTATATAAGAAAGCTAATGTTCCTTTGTTCTCGATTCATTGACTGGAGGAAACAGTTTCTCTGCATCTACTCTGACAAATCCTTTTGACATCTTGAACATCTTGATCAGATCATCCTTAATCTTCTATACTCAATTGAATACCAATCAAGTTTATGCAACTTGCCCTCATTATTCAACCCTCTAACCCCTCTAATGAATATATTTGAAATGTAGTTCCTGTTTCTATATTTGCAAACATGCTATCTATTTTGTGCACAGAAAGATTCCAGGGATAACATTGAAAAGAATGACCTGTTTATATATTTTTTATTTTCAGTTACTTTTGGCTGAGGAAGGGACCAGATAATCTTTCCACAATTAGGGGTGGATTTTGTCTCCCAGCATCGGGGGCCCTGGCCTGATATTATCGGCGTTGGCGAGACTTTGTGGCGGCGAGTGTAGAGGAGATGGTGGGAACGGTTGGAGTTTAATGTTTGTGCAGTTTGGGGGGGAAGGTCAGATGGATAAGGTAAGTGTTCTGGGGGCAGGAAGGGCAAATAATTAATGTATTTGTTATGGGGTGGTGGGTGGGAGAGAGGCAGAAAAAATGTCTGTATTTCTTTTCTTTAACTTTACCTTTAAATATTTAAAATTCCCGGTAGGGCTAACACCCCTTCAAAAATGGCGTTAGTGCCTGCGCACAGGTAGCTGACACCATTGTCGGGGCCGGACAGCCCCCGACCTCCATGTGATTGGGGGTGAACTGCTCCGACTATTTAAATGAACCACCGAAGGGAAGAATGAAGCAGCTTCGCAACTTGCGGCCCGCAGAGGTGGGCTGCCGTTTTTTTCGCCCACCGCCAATGTCGGCGGTAGGCACAAAAGATTCAGCCCATAGTTACAATGGGATTTTTCCCACTCACTTGAACAGGTTAGAAAGTGATTCGCTTTAATATCTTATCTGTGCCATTCAGACAATGCAGTATTCCCTCAGCACTGTCAACCAAAATGATATGTTTAGGACACTGAAAGGAAATTGAACCCTTCTGACTCAGAGGTGAGATTACTACCAACAGAGTCAAACTGTCACCTGACATTGAGGGCTGCTCTGTTTACTACATCAAATCATTACTCTGTTCTTTTTGAAAGCATTTAATGTCAGACGAAGCAGAGTTCAAGTGCTCACAGACAGTTGTCATTCTAACTATGCACTCTTGAAAAGAACAAAGGAAAGAAAAAAGAAAGACATTTGTGTTTTTGCCACCAAGCACTTTACAGACAATAAGTGCTTTTCTTGAAGTGTAGTCACTGTTAAAATGCAGGAAACGCAGCAGCCAATTTGCACATAGCAAGCTCCCACATACAGCAATGTGACAATGACCAGATAATCTGTTTTAATGATGTTGTATGAGGTATAAATATCGACCAAGATATCGGGGAGAACTCCCCTGCTGTTCTTAGAATTAGTGCCATGGGATCTTTTACATCTATCTGAGGGTGTAGGCAGAGTCATGGTTTAAATATCTCATCTGAAAAATAGAACCTCTGATAGTGCAGCACCCCTTTAGTATTGCCCTGGAACATCAGGGTAGATTATATGTTTAAATCTTTGAGGTGGAGCTTGAGCCCACAAACTTTGGATTGAGAGGCCAGAGCCCCCCTACTGGTTGGGGAGAGTGGAAAGTAGGTGCATTAATCCTGAATGGGGTTAGGGTGGGGGTGGAGGAGAGGAATGAGGGGCTTGGGGAGGGGGCTATAATTGGAATGGAGACTCAAAACACTCAGTTTCTGCCACATTCCAAAATCTGGTACGGCGGGGGTGTGGGATGGTGGAACGTGGAAATATTGAGGTGGTGGTGGGGGTTTCAGACATCCCAGGCTACCATGGGGTTCATCCACTTACACCCCCAATAACTTGAGAGCTGGTGAGAGTGCTGTTTAGGTCCCAGGGGAAGGGAGAGGTAATTAATCCCAGAGAGGTTGGATTACTTCTCCAGAAGTGTCCACATGATTCTTCTTAAACCCTTCCCGATCTTCAAGTTCGTCCTCAGTGTGGAATGGCACGATTCTGATTTTCCTCCTGGTGGGAGCAGGGTGTGGGATCTCTGAAGCACCCTTAATAGCACAGGTCATCCATCTCACCTGATCCTGTCCTGGCGATTTGGGATGAGGCCGATGACAGATGGGATTTTAGTTGTTTAAATTAAACAAACAGGAACAAGGGTCCACCACTGGATGCCTGAATTAGTGATCATCGTGTTTATTGGAGAGCATTCCTGATTTCTGATTTGAGTCTTCGAACCAAGTGGACAAGTGCAATCAAATTAATTCCCATCTTCAGCATCCTGGGATCAAAGATCTCTTTCCAACCTACCATAACCATGGGCTGAATTTTCACTAGGGAGGTAGGATACAGGAAGCAGGTTTGTTTTCAGGTCAGAGCTCACCTGCGGTGGGAAACTGATTAAAGTTAAGATGTTTGTGTGGGTACATCCTTAATTGATATGGAGACGGGTTTGCTGTCCACTTAGAGGCCCTGTAGGTGGGAACAGATGTGGGTCAGATGAAGTGTGGAACTCATTTAGACTCCCCACAGCAATCATCACTGAGGCTGCTGGTTGTCTTGAGGGAGAGATCTGTAGCCTGTGCCAAAACTTTCCACTATGCCAGAGGGAAGTGAGATGTCACGGGAACCGAAGGCCTGGCACCCAGAACAGGGCAGACCCTCGCTTCATCGATGCCCACCTGGATCTAATGCCGGAGGCCGTGATGGAGAGAGGGGTAGTCCTCTTCCTGGAGGTTGACAGGAGAAGGCCATCTCCTCATGCAGCAGGGGTACCTCTCTGTTCAGCATCATCTCCCTCCACCTCTTCTCCACCTCCTCTCTCACCTCCTGCTCCTCCCCAAATGAGCTGTCTCCTTCCAGGGCCTCACTGTCCTCATTGTCCACACCTGTCTGCAGGGCCATGTTATGGAGAGTGCAGTAGAGCACCACAATGACTGAGATTCTTGCGGGAAGGTATTGGAGGGCACCACCTGACTGGTTCAGGCACTGGAAACGTGTCTTCAGAAGCCCGATGGCCTGCTCAGTGGTTGTTGTACTGAGCAGGTGCAATGCTTGTATTGTCTCTGTGCCTCTGTCTGCGACTTCCATAGAGGAGTCAGTAACAATATCTTCAAGGGTTTTTCCTTGTCCCCAACGATCCATCCACACACTTTGTGGATTGGAGTGATGATCTGAGGCAGCCTAGACTGGTAGAGGATGAAGGACTCATGGTAACTGCTAGGAAAGTGAGCGCACACATGGAGGAAGCTCATGTGGTCACAGACCAGTTGGACGTTAAGGGAGTGGAAGCTCTTCCTGTTGGATCTGGATGACCGGTCACTGAGTGCCTTGATGACCATACAGGTGAAATTGATGATGCCCTGCACCTGGGAAATCCAGCGATGGAGGCAAAACCCAATGCCCTCTGGCCCTACTCGGCCGTGTCTGTCATGAAATGAATGTGCTCTGGCAAAGAGGGCAACTGTGACCAGCGAGATGCAGTGTTGTGCAGTTGGCAAGGCCCCATTAACTTTGACAGCTACTAGCAGGGCATGACAAGCTTTACTGTGAGGTACGAAGTCTTCGGCGATGAGGGCACAGATCTCTGTGACCATCTGCCTGGAGAGTTGCAGTCTACTGCGGCACTGGTTCTCAGTCATCTCCAGATAGTTCTGTCTTCGGCAGAAGATCCTCTGGTGAGGGTTTGGCCTCCATTGCCTTCCTGCCCCTCTTTCCCCTTCTGTGCCCTCCTGATGCCTGGGGTTCGCCCTTCCTGCAGAGTGTGTTACCCCTCATTTTCTCTCAGTCCAAAATCTGACATTTGTGCCCGCATTGCCAGCTGCAGCCTTTCTCTTGGACAGGTGAGCACCCAAGTGTTCTTCACCCTTGATCTTCTGCCCCCACGATGCCAGAGGGGTGACGACCCTGTTCAATCCACAAGTGCTAAGTGCCCACTCTCCCCGCCACCTGTGCAGCACTAAGGGCACCTCCTTACCAAATTCGGAGCTCCCCTTTGCCCCGCTGACCCGCTTATAAGGCCGGGGTGATGCTCTGGGACAGCATTGACTACCTGCCCACACTGTACCAGCCTCCCTTTAGCTGATCAGAAGCTGACACCTCCTGAACTCTGTGCGCCCCTTTAAATATTCCACCCTCCCCCTCCAACAAGTGCTTCATGAGCTTTTTAACCAATTTAATTGGCCTCAATAGGGAGGTGAGTGGGACTCCTATCCCATCCTCACCCCCCACCCCCCCGCCCTGGTTATCATTGCTGGCCGATACCGCTATTTTCGGGCCCCACCCCACCCCGCCCCCCACCTCCGTTCCTGATTTCAGAGAGCCCCGAAAATTCAGCCCATTGTGCCCAACACCTGATCAATCTGGGAAGCTGCTGGATTATCTTTGCAGGCTGCACTGCCTACTGATGTCCAACGTTGTCGTCAAACCTCTTGACAGTTCATTGCCTAGTTACTGACAGTACATTTGGAAAATTTTCATCCAAAATTGGGAATCAGGAGTTGGCATGGTCCCAGGAGACCTATACAATGCACAGCACTGTTCCCTGGCCAATTCTTATAGCATGGCCCGAAGGGCCTACACAATACCGTAATTAGCCACTAGTAGGTGTGCAAGAGCTGCTTGATGTCGATCACCTGTTCATATTTTTCCAATGCCTTGTCAAGATTAAAAATGCCTGAATGAGAATTATGGGCGGGAATCAGTTGTCAAGCATGGCTCAAGGCACTGACACATCAACCTGCTGTGTCATTGGATCAGGTAAGGTAATACTTCAAGGTAAAGTGATTGCATGGTTATTCTGAAAATATGAAAGTGAGTCACCAATGGAAAGAATCCTTGTTTTTGCTGTTGTACATTGGCTGCTGGTCCACCAATACCTCAATTTTAAAATTCTCCTGCTTGTGTTCAAATCCCTTCATGGCCCAACCCCTTTCTATTTCTGTCACCTCTTCCAGCCCTGCAGCCCACCCTCAAGAACTCTGTGTTCCTCCAACTCTGGCCTCTCGTCCGTCTGTCAGTTCCTTCGCCCCACTACAGGTGGCCGTGCTTTCAGCCATCTCGACCCTATGCTCTGAAATTCCCTCCTCAAACCTCTCGACCTCTCCACCTCTTTCCCCTCTTTTAAGAAGCTGCTGAAAACCTACCTCTTTGACCAAGCATTTGGTCACCCATCTTTGGCTTGGTGCCAGTTTGCTTACTTGATGCCATATCTGTGAAGCGACTTGGGGAGCTATGCAAATGCAAGTTGTTATTCATACACAGGAATTGCAGTAGCAAACAGGAATGACCTCCATCCTCATCTTGCGACTGACACCTTGAAAGCAACATTGAACTTACAACGAAAGCAAAATACTGCAGACGCTGGAAATCTGAGCTAAACACAGAAAATGCTGGAAATACTCAGCAGGTCAGGCTGCATCTGTGGAGAGAGAAACAGAAGTAACGTTTCAGGTTAATGAGGTTTTGCCAAAGCAAATTGAATTCACAGTGCTACAGTATCATAGGAAACAATTTTATCTTGTCAAGAGAATTGAGGAACTATGCCCTTTTAAAGGAGAGAAGTGCCGTCTGTTTAGAAGGGTAATGCCCTTTGCGTGGCAATGTAACACCCTTGGTACGGCAGATACATATTCTTTTAGTGAATTGTTATTGATTTTGTGTGTGCTTGATGCTGCGCTGATACATCTACAGGAGCTGACACATCAACACAGATAAGTTTGATAGTTCTAGAGAGAAAAACAGAAGTGTTACTTTGCGTGAGAAATCATTAAAAGATGAATGTTTAGGTTTCAGCATCCTGCTAAACAGGCTGCATTGCAGTCAGTAGAACAACAACAACAACTTGCATTGATATAGCACCTTTAATGTAATTAATCAAGTCACGGCCCTTGGAAGGAATGTTGTTAAAAAAAATTGACATCAAGCCACATAATTATATAATTACCTATAAGGATTAGGACAGGTAGACTTGGTCAAAGAGGTAGATTTTAAAGAGTGTTTTGAAGGAGGAGAGAGAGGCAGAGAGCAAAGAGAGAAAGGCTGGGTTTTTACCCAGGAGCATTTTACAGGAGCCGGGTACCAACTGAAAAGTCGGTGGTGAACCCGCTTCCACCTCACCTGGGGATCCAACCCGTATTTTGTGGGTCACCGGGCTTTAATTGGTGTGAGGTGGGACTTCCACCCGCTTGATGTAGGAAGTCCCGCAAAATAGAGCTGCCAGCCAATCAGCGGGCCGGCAGCTAACGTCCCAGCAGTGCCACCAGGAGCAGTGGCCACTGCTGAGACCACAGCCCAGCTTGGAGAAGACGATGTCGGGGAGCCTGGAAGAAAGGTAAGTTTTGGTTGCCTCGCCGGAGGTAATCGGTTGGGCCCCACCGAGGTAAGAGCGGTCAATTGGGGGGACAGGAGGTGTGTTGGGTGTGCGGGTGGTTGGGGCAGCGGGGGTGGCCCTCCATCGGGCACAGGGTAACCGATCATGAGGGAACCCCCCCCCCCCCCCCCCCACAGGACATCAGAGAGCCGCCAACTTTTGTCACACGGCTTCTCTCTGGCCTTGGCCGCCTGACTCGCCGCAGGTAAAATCCCTGTGGAGGCAGGCAAAGGCCCTTAAGTGGTCGTTAAGTGACCACTTAAGGTCCTTGATGGGCCTGGGGCAAGCGGGCCGTTTATTGCCACCGCCGCCCTGCGTAAAGTGGCTGGAGTGGGTCAGGAAGGGCCCCCGGAGCCTCCTGCTCCATTTTACGCCACCACCCCCCACCCCTGCCACCATCCTGCTGTTTGGAGGGGCGAAAAATTCAGCCCAGAGACAGGTTAAGTGAGTGGGCAACAAGATGGCAGATGGAATCTAATGTACGGATGTGTGAAGTTATTCATTTTGGTCATAAGAATAGAAAAGCAGAATATTTTTTAAAAGGTGCGAAACTTGTAAGAGACTTGGGTGTGCTTGCACAAGGAATGCAGAAAGTTAGCATTCAGATACAGCAAGCAATTAGGAAGGCAAATGGCATGTTGGTCTTTACTGCAAGCGGATTGGAATACAGGAATAAGGAAGTCTTCATGCAATTGTACAAGGTTTTGGTGAGACCACATCTGGAATACTGTGTGCAGTTTTGGGCTCCACATTTAAGACACACATTGTGTGTCTCAGGGTTTGGATCTTGGTAAGTCAGGCACATAACAGACAGCAGCCGTAATACAGTATCATGCATTGTGGAAATAGAATGAGCGGTAAGACTGCCATGTGTGGAGCTGTTTAATTCTAATATACTGCATGTGATATAGCTTTAATTGTAATATATAGAACTATCTCTCTGCACCTGTAAATATACACAGAGAGCAGAACATATATTCTACACTGACTCTCTCGTGCAATACTGAGCTTCATTGAAAAGTCCGAGCTGACACCTTCTGCTGCTCTGACTATAGATTCTGCACTGTGTCCAACTCCATTCACTTTGCCATTGGGAGCAGACCTCGCCAAGATTACACCCCTGGACCTCCAACACTCTTTTACAAAACTATTCCAACTTGTCACTTCATTCACTGCATTCAAAACCCTCCTAAAGTTAATCTCTTCAGCATTGCAGTTGGCTTCCCTTAACTCTTTTTGTTGCTCACTGTCAGCCTGCTCACCATGTAAAATGTTCTGTTTTTCTTGAGAAGTATTTATTTAGAGATACAGCACTGAAACAGGCCCTTCGGCCCACTGAGTCTATGCTGACCAACAACCACCTATTTATACTAATCCTACATTAGCCACATATTCTCTACCACATCCGCACCATTCTCGTACCACCTACCTACACTAGGGGCAATTTACCTATCAACCTGCAAGTCTTTGGCTGTGGGAGAAAACCGGAGCACCCGGCGGAAACCCACGCAGTCACAGGGAGAACTTACAAACACCACACAGGCAGTACCCAGAACTGAACCTGGGTTGCTGGAGCTGTGAAGCTGCGGTGCTAACCACTGCACCACTGTGCTACCCAATCCATAACTGCTAGTCATAGTTATTTTCTCACCATTATGCAATTCCAGCCTTGGTATACAACGGGTTAAATGCAAAGCAAACTCTCTCAATCCTCCCTTTACAGGCAATACCAGGTTAGACATAGCTTGGGTTAGAACTAAAAGGAAAAGAAAAGGATGAGCTTGCATTTATGTAGACTGTTTCACAGCATACGGCCATCCCAAAACATCTTACTGTCAATGAGTACATTTACAGTGAAGTCACTGTTGTACGGTAGAAAAACATGGCAACAAAATTGCACACAGCAAGCTCCCACAAACAGTAATGATATAAATAACCAGGTATTCTGTTTTCTGTCGGTTGAGGTATAAATATTGGCCAGGACACTGGAGAGAACTCCCCAGCTCTTCTTCAAAATGATGGCACAGGATCTTTTACATCCACCTGAGAGAGCAGATGGGGCCCCAGTTTAGCATCTCATCCAAAAGATGGCACCTCTGACAGTGCAGAACTCAATACTGCACTCAGGGTGTCAGCAAAGATATTGTGTTAAGGCTCCTAAAGTGGTGCTTGAACTTATAACTCTCTAATTTAGAGGTGAGAGTTCACAGCTTGAGTTGGCACCTACCAGTCCCTTGGTATCTTATTAGGTCTTGTTACATCTGTATAAAGTTCTACTTCTTTATATTTTAAATAAATAGTCTCAAGAAGCTCTTTTATTGAAACATATTAAAATTTACAAATTGTTGTTGATCTGGTTGGAGGGATTTAGAGTCAGTTTTTTCTCTTCCAATTATGAGTCCAGATTATGATCCTGAATGGTTTGGCTCTAATTTTAATATATATATGACCTCGTTCTTGATAAGTGAACCTTGACAATAGGTGCTAGCAGGCTATGCAACCATTAGGGCATTGTTGGTGAGCTCAGCCCCACCCTCAACTGATAGCCACCCACACGTAATTTCCAATAACAATGACTTGCATTTCTATAGTACTTTTAAAATAGTAAACCATCCCAAGGTGATTCACAGGTTGTGTTATCAAACAGTATTTGCTATCAAGCCACAGAAGTGCAGATGACCAAAAGCTTGGTCAAAGTAAAAAGTTTTAAGGGACATCTTAAAGGAGGAGAATTTAGGAATTTGGCAGCTGAAGAAACAGGTGGTGATAGTGGAACGATGAAAATCAGGAATACACAAGAGGCCAGAATTGAACAGTGCAGAAATCTTGGAAAGATGTAGGGCTGGAGAAGGTTACAGTGATCAGGAGGGGATCAGGTCATGGAGAGATTTAAACAATGACTCATAACTGGGGGAAGAGCTCTGAACCCAGGAGTACCCACCCAGCACACAGAACGCTCTCTTATTTGGTTGGATCGCAGTTCCAGTCAGGCACTGTCCTGCCAGTACGGTGGCTGTGGTATAAATGTCAGACACAGATAGATTTAGAGCTAGAATTACAGATATAGAAAGACTAATAGCTAAAGATAGCGATGCAGACAGTTATAGATATACAGATAGAATTAGTTACAGATATGGTGGGTGATAAGATAAATCCACAGTTGCAGTTAGAGAGACAGAGGTAGATTGATTTAGAGCTAAGAACAGACTAACACATAATGGATAGAGTAATAGATACAGTTGGAGATAGATTGTTACAGATACAGTTACACAGAGCATGGAACTTTTCCTTCTTTCACTCCTGCCAGGGAGTGCCAAAGTTCAAATAGGATCACTCCACCAGTAGAAATGGGATGGTGCAGGACCCAACTGTGTTGAAGGAGAATGAACCACACCGTATCCCAAATTGCAGGGGTCAGGGGTCATCTGTATATTTTGGTTGAGCGATGCTTACCTCAATGGAGGCCTGGATAATCCACAGTTTCACCATGCCATTCTGATGGTGGAGCAATGACTGGGAACAGACCAAAGCTGTGGACAGCAAAGCTTTGAAGGCAGCTTCTAAGAGAAAGCTGAGCAATGAAAGTTATAACAGTCAGTTTATCTGGGACCTTCTGTGCTTTGCCTGGGACCGATTAATTTCGGCGGCAAGATTTCTGGGGGACTCAGTGGGACTCACGCCAACGCTCATCTGGCGATGGCTCGACTGAGGCTTACCAATGGAAGTGCTGTGGGTCTGAGGAACTCCTCCCAACTGAGCTCCACTCCCTCAATGTAGGAGATGTGGATGGAAGATGCACTCTGCAACTGGATGATTGCTCAACTGTCTAAATGAGCCCTCAGGCACAAGTTCCTTCTCCTCCCATTTACAGGGGTCTGGTAGCATAGTGGCTATGCTACTGGACTAGTAATCCAGAAGTCTGGACTAATAATCTAGTGAACTCAATTCAAATTCCACTGAGGAAGCTGGGGAATTTAATTTGAGTTAACTCAGTAAATAAATCTCGAACAAAATATTGGTATCAGTAATGGTGACCTCAAAACTACCAGAGTATCATAAAAACCCATCTATTTCATTGATGTTCTTTAGGAAAGGAAATCTGCCATCCTTACCTGGTTTGGCCTACACGTGACTCCAGACCTATAGCAATGGCCATCTGAAATGGCCTAGCAAGTTACTCAATTTAAGGGTAGGCAATAAATGCTGGCCTTGCCAGCAATGCCTACATCCAGTGAATGAATCCAAAAATTACAGTTCCCATCCTGCTGTTCCACTCGAATAATGTGTCAGAGTCTGATTGAAATTTGGGTCCTATGATTTTAAATTGAATTTATTCACTTTATGTCAAGTTTTGCTAAGACCACAAAGTAGATAAGAGAGGCCATTCAGCCCATCTTTGTTCATCCATCAAGAAAAATCTTCCCTCAATCTCTCCATAACACGATTCAACATCTTCAAGAAGGAAGGAGGCAAAACTAATAAGGACCATTGATTTGTAGCTTGGATTGATTCATAAAAATGGCTTACACTGATACAGAGGACATTAAACTAATCGTGGATTGTGTTATGCTAATGAAGGCAACAGTGATAAAATATGAAATGAACTAGAGCAACTATGCAATAAAGGTCAACTGTTGAACTTAACTACAAAAAATGGACACATTTGTGGCACAAATGATGGAGTACAGGTCAGGTGACTCCTCTTGTCCTGCCAACAAACATGTTGAAGACAAAATCCATCATCCATGTCTGAATTAGCGTTGGGGGAAAACACTTTGAATTGGAAAACAGCCCATTCCATGTTAACAACTCCTAACTGCAGGAATGAAGCTAACAAAGACTTTTACAGACAGACTGACTCTGCAGCCAAGACTAAGATAATGGGCAGAATTTTACAAGCACGCTGCCGATTGCAGTAGCACATTTTGAAGATGGCGGTCCACCTGTGCAGATCGCCCGTCGCTGAGTCCCCGCTATATTCAGCACAGCGGCTCATTAGCACGGAGGGCGCGGAGCACCAACCCCTGATGATGTAAAGGGGGCGGGCACTCCTTCTCCGGCAATGGTGTCCAGCGACACCGCGCAGTTGCCGGCGCCATTTTTAAAGGGCTTCAGTCCCTTCAATCTCATTTAAATTTTTAAAGGTCCTATTTCAATAAAAACTGCAGAATAACTTTAATTTAACTTTGATTCCCCTCTCCCCCCTCCCACTGACTCTTCATTTAATAAATAGACATATCCCCCCAAAAAACACATTTTGATATTCTGAACTTCCTCCCACTTCCAACTTCAGCACCTTTGACCCTCAACCCCTTCCCATCATCCTCACAACTAATAACAGTAGTTCTCCCTGCTCCCTCACCCCTTCCCTGACAATTTCACTCCTCCCCCCTCCCCAATAGTGTCACACTTCAGATATCCAAACGGAGATCCTAAGGTGCGGGATTTCTGGCCAGCAGCCAGAATATTTACGTGGGGCGGCTGTCAGGACAAGGTAAGTTTATCTACATGCATTAACCTTTATTTACATATTGAAATGAAGGCTCCGCCGCCGAGTGCCAGGAGGACCACACAGAGGCCTTGCCACCACCAGTAAAATGCAGCAGGGCCCTCCCAGCATCAGGGGTTGTGGCAGGCCTCTCCCAGAAGAATTTTCCAAATTGCCACAGCAAGACCCCTGATGGTGGAGGGCTGGTAAAATTCAGCCCAATAGGTGTGAAATAGCACCACTTTCGCAGAATGGCCCACATTCAGACACTGTCGTGTAACAATGATTCCTATACCCTGGAACGTTGTATGAATCACCCCAGTCACCCTTAGTCACCCAACCTGACAAAAATTTAGGAGGAATTTCTTCACTCAGAGGATGATGAATCTTTGGAATTCTCTGGCCCAGAGGGCCGTGGAGGCTCAGTCTTTGAGTATGTTCAAGACTGAGATCGATAGATTTCTACATATCAAGGGATACGGAGATAGTGCAGGAAAATGGCGTTGAAGCAGAAGATCAGCCATAATCTCATTGAATGGCGGAATGGGTTCAAAGGGATGAATGGCCTACTCCTATTCCTGTTTCTAATGTTATGTTCTTATATGGGGACAGTGTGGGAAGTGGCATTGAGGTGGATGATCAGCCATGATCTACTTGAATGGCAGAGCAGGCTCGATGGGCTGAATGGCCTACTCATGTTCCTGGGTTCCTAACATTCAGGCGCTAAAAGACTATTTTAAAACACTTTTTACAGTCAATTGAGAGGTGAAAAGTGGAAGTCACCCCCACCATTTCCTACCTCTCCATGACGGATTGGGGCTCTGAGCTGGGATTCTGAAACATCAGATTATATGAAAGATTTAGAAATAGGAGGAAAATTGATTCCTAAAATTGTAAAAATTAAACAAGCAGGTTTTCTCATATTTTTTCTCTACGGTGCCAAAAACAAAATATGTGGCCACATTCATTACTGAAGGGATTGTAGAGCAGGGAGAAGTATCCTACAATACATTGAATCAATTAAGAATTGAAGATTTAGAAGCTGTAGCTACCCAGGTAGAATCAATTCTAAGCAAAAAACAAAGAAACCTGAAATACTTCAGAATCTAGCTAGCCATTTTAATCTTACCCCTGAACCCGATTAAACAGGCGTAGAAACTGAGTCTGAAAAAATAGCCCTAGATAGAATTCAATTGGAAATGTGAAACTTGGAGTTTCTAAAGGAAAGAGAGGCAGTGGCGAGACAGTTTGAGTTGGACAGGTGTTACGGCCAAATGAGGAGGGGGGTCACAGTCGCCCCTCTTGCCCTTCCTCTCAATTGACTGCAACAGGGTTTATTCCTTTTAAACAGTCGTTGTGCATACCACCTCAGTGAGTGCTTTATCTTTTACCTTTACTGTGACCATGAAATAACCAATCGAACAGGTTTGCTTGAGTTTAAACAGAAAGAGATTAAGTTTATTATACATAACAATGTAACTCCGATTTAAAAATAATTTAAAAATATGCTACACATTCACACACACATTCACACGAGAATCACACACGTACAAATAGATTACAGAGGGAAAAACAGATTTGGTGGTTGGATTAGAGTCCAGAATAAACGGAACGTAAATACAAAGTCTGTGAAGTGGATGATCCAGTAGTCTTCCGGCTGAAGCTGTATTTTTGAAGTCCTCGGCTGGTTAAAATTTTAATTTGTGGTTGGCCTGCTTTGCTCAGGGTTTTCTTGAAGGCAGACTGGTAGGAGGCTCTCTTCCCCTGGTCTCTGCCTGTAGCAGTCTGTAGGCTTGGGGGGTCCATAATTGCAGACAGTTTTCAAACTTGATGTGTTCTGGGGAGAGAGAAAGGGAAACGCTGCTGCTGAACACTCAGTTACTGCTTGTCTCTTGGGAGTAACAAGACTCCCAGTTTTTCAGAGAGGGACAGGCGGTCACATGGTTCTCTCTATCCGCTTTTTTTTAATGAGGTCCAAAGTCTAAAACCCAAAAAACCTCAGGTGGTGTTGTCAGTGTTTAACCCCTGGAGGGACGACGTCTCCACTTATGAATGCCTCGAGATGGCTTTGAATGTCCCACTACCGAGGGTGATCTGGATAATCTACTCAGTTAGCCAAAGCATTGTTCTGACTGGGCTTCTTGTTGGACTTCTGGCTCCGGTTGGGGTCTTATTTTTTTTTTAATTCATTCATGGGATTTGGGAGTATCTGGCTAGGCCAGCATTTATTGCCCATCCCTAATTGCCCTTGAGAAGGTGGTGGTGAGCTGCCTTCTTGAACCGCTGCAGTCCATTTGGGGTAGGTACACGCACAGTGCTGTTACTGTAATAAAAGCAAAATACTGCAGATGCTGGAAATCTGAAATAAAAACAAGAAATGCTGGAACCACTCAGCAGGTCTGGCAGCATCTGTGGAGAGAGAAGCAGAGTTAACGTTTCGGGTCAGTGACCCTTCTTCGGAACTCATGGCTTTCGATTGCTGGATGCAATCTCTCAAGTTCGATTTCTCATACAGATATTTGAGAGAGGGAATTCTATTAGAAGAATTTAAATCAGTTTTCCCATCAACATAAAAACCAATATTGAGGAACAAAGGTCACAATGGTGAGAAGAGTCGCTGCAATGGCGGACGATTTGAACTCACCCATGATTCCTTTTATCAAGGAAATCCTTCCACAGTAATCCCCAGACGTCTGGGAAGGACAGAAAGTGGGATGGTGAGAAAAGGTGGGGTGCTAGTGAAAAGGAAACTAAGAGTGAGAATGCAGGGAGCCCTCCACCAGTCAGGAAAGGAAGTGTTGAGGATAGGAATGTTTTCCACAGACCCGTGTGTTTCCATTGTAGCAAAGCAGGGCATGTGAAAGCCAACTGCCGGAAATTGAAGGAGAGGCCAGTGAGTTTTGTGGGAGTTCACAAGGCTAGCCTAGAAAGGGTACTCCAGCAGGTTGGCCTAAATAGGAGGGCCCCCTACCTGAGCCAGCTGGAAGGCCAGCAGGGTTTACCTGGCGGTTTCCCCACGTGGCATAGGGTCTCCCCACCTGCCGCAAGTAAAATGCCAGTGGCAGCGGAAAGAGACCCTTAATTGGCCATTTAAGTGACTCAATTGGCCTTTGGATGAGAGTGCTGTTCGCCAGCTTCCCCACAGTTGGCAAGATGGCATGGTGGCGGGAAGATGACAGACACTCCAGCCCTTGCCTTCCCTTGCTATTTTAGGGGACCTGCCCCACCTCCCAGCCTATCCCCAGAGGGCTGGTAATATTCAATCCTATGTAAAACCCCTTCATGGTTTATTCATATAACCCTTGTGGTTTTTGTGGCAAAGGAGCTAAATACTAGCTCATTGGATAGACAGGTAACAACAATTTACACTTGTCTCCATGCACAGATGTAATGAAAGTGCTTTACAAGATGGAGTGAAAGCAGAAATCTCCGAGCAAGGAGAGCTGATACAATTAGGAAGTGGTGGTGGATACAGAGAAGGCTTTTGCAAAAGCTTTTCAATGTATGTGGCAAAATGGAGGGATTTAGAAAGCAAACACCAGAGGGTAAGAGTATAGTGACTGATGCAGTCGCCATGGTGGAGTGCAGTGAGCAGGAAATAGGCAGTAAACCAACATCTGGAAGAGTGGAAAATGCTTTCAGTGATGTACAGTTTGAGGAGATCAGTGCCGATCGGATGGGATTTGAATGTGAGGATATGGATCTTGAAAACCTTACAATGCAAGGAATCGAGCCAAGGATTCTGTGTAGTTGTAATAGAAGCAGCACATCTATTGGACAGAACCTCTGCTCACCACTCGACAACTGGTCATCAATGGGGGAATGGAACTTCTGCCCAACCAACAGGGATTCCTAAAATTATGACTTTAAAGTGGAAACCCAACATTTCCTAGTCCCATCGGATCTCCTGCATCTCTGTCCTCTCCCTCCTCCTTTACCCCCAATCTCTTCCCAAGAAGAAATTCCTGACCATATCAAATCTCATTGCATTGGAGAAATCTGTCAAAAGATTTCAATTAATTATGTTTGGAGTGTTTTGGGCTCATGCACCAGTCATTTTGCACGAGCAGTGTCTCATAAATAGCAAGGAGCTGAATCTCTTTCTGGCAGTATTATTGGTTGAGGGACGGATGTTGCCCAGGACAATAGGAGAATCCCCTGCTTTTCTTTAAGAAAACGCAATAGGATTTTCCAACCTTTTGGTCTGAAAGCAAAGGAGTCCTGACCGTCATTTAGTATCAGTTCTAAAGGCTATCATCTGCAACAAGGCAACAGTTGCTCAGAATATCATTGAGTGCCAACATAAATTATGCTCTTAAGTAATTTTTACAGATGTATTTGTATGTTGATATTTTGCCTGATACATGACTCCTCACTACTCAACCAAACTTGGTCAGCATTATCTTGGTCACAGCTTTTCATGAATGGTGTGCAAAGTTTTTGGTGGGTCACCAATAACCCAGAAAGGAAAATCAATACTTTGGCTTGACATTGTCTACCCAGACTAGAAAATAATTTGCAACATATGGAGCAAAAGAAACAGACCTTAAGCACAAACTTGGCTTAATTCCCTCCTGAGTCTGAAGATTACAGGTCCATCTCCCATTTCAGACCAGTGCACACAATCCATGCCTATGCTGCAGTGTAACTATGACTCAGTGGTAGCACTCCTCCTTCTGAGTCATAGACTCATAGAGTTATACAGCACAGAAACAGGCCCTTCGGCCCATCGTGTCTGTGCTGGCCATCAAGCGCCTAACTATTCGAGTACCATTTTCCAGCACTTGGCCCGTAGCCTTGTATGCTATGGCATTTCAAGCGCTCATCTCAATGCTTCTTAAATGTTGTGAGGGTTCCTGCCTCTATCGCCACTCAGGCACTGTATTCCAGATTCCAACCACCCTCTGGGTGAAAACATTTTTCCTCAAATCCCCTCTAAACCTCCTGCCCCTTACATTAAATCTATGCCCCCTGGTTATTGATCCCTCCACTGAGGGAAAAAGTTTCTTCCTATCTAACCAATCAATGCCCATCATAATTTTGTACACCTCAATCATGTCCCCCCTCATCCTTCTCTGTTATAAGGAAAACAACCCGAGCCTTTTCAATCTCTCTTCATAGCTGAAATGCTCCAGCCCAGGCAACATCCTGGTGAATCTCTTCTGCACCCTCGCCAGTGCAATCACATCCTTCCTATAGTGTGGTGCCCAGAACTGTACACAGTACTCCAGCTGTGGCCTAACTAGTGTTTTATACAGCTCTATCATAACCTCCCTGCTCTATATTCTATGCCTCGGCTAATAAAGGCAAGTATCCTATATGCCTTCCTAACCACCTTATCTACCTGTGCCGCTGCCTTCAGTGATCTGTGGACAAGTACACCAAGGTCCCTCTGACCTTCTATACTTCCTAGGGTCCTACCATCCATTGTATATTCCCTTGCCCTTTTAGTCCTCCCAAAATGCATCACCTCACAATTCTCAGGATTAAATTCCATTTGCCACTGCTCCGCCCATCTTACCAGCCCATCTATATCGTCCTGTAATCTAAGGCTTTCCTCCTCACTATTTACGACACCACCAATTTTCGCGTCATCCGCAAACTTACTTATCATACCTCCTATATTCACGTCTAAATTATTAATGTATACTACAAACAGCAAGGGACCCAGCACCGATCCCTGTGGTACACCACTGGTCACAGGCTTCCACCCGCAAAAACAACCCTCGACCATTGCCCTCTGTTTCCTGCCACTAAGCCAATTTTGGATCCAATTTGCCAAATTGCCCTGGATCCCATGGGCTCTTACCTTCTGAACCAATCTCCCACTCGGGACCTTATCAAAAGCCTTACTGAAGTCCATGTAGACTACATCAACTGCTTTACCCTCATCTACGCATCTAGTCACCTCCTTGAAAAATTCAATCAAGTTACTTCGACACGATCTCCCCCTGACAAAGCCATGCTGACTATCCTGATTATTCCCTGCCTCTCCAAGTAGAGATTAATCCTGTCCCGCAGAATTTTTTCCAATAGTTTCCCAACCACTGATGTTAGACCCACCGGCCTGAAATTACCTGGTTTATCCCTGCTACCCTTATTAAATAATGGTACCACATTCGCAGTCCTCCAGTCCTCTGGCACCTCTCCCGTGGCCAGAGAGGATTTGAAAATTTGTGTCAGAGCCCCTACTATCACCTCCCTTGCCTCACACAACAGCCTGGGATACATCTGATCTGGGCCTGGGGATTTATCCACTTTTAAGCCCACTAAAACATCTAATACTTCCTCACTTTCAATGCTGAAATGTTCAAGTATATCACAATCCCCCTCCCTGATCTCTACACCTACATCATTGTTCTCCACAGTGAAAATAGATGAAAAGTAATCATTTAAAACCTCACCTATGTCCTCCGACACCACTCACAGATTGCCACTTTGGTACCTAATGGGCCCTACTCTTTTCCTGGTTATCCTCTTGCCCTTAATATACTTATAAAACGCCTTAGGATTTTCCTTTTTATTGACCGCCAATACTTTTCATGTCCCCTCTTTGCTCTCCTAATTACTTTTTTAAGTACCCCCCCCTACACTTTCTATACTTCTCTAATGCCCCTGCTGTTTTCAGTGCTCCGAATCTTCCATAAGCCGCCTTTTTTTTCCTGATCCAATCCTCTATATCCCTTGACATCCAGGGTTCCCTGGACCTGATGGTCCTACCCTTCACCTTAATGTGTACATGTTGGCTCTGAACCCTCACTATTTCCATTTGGAATGACTCCCATTGGCCTGATGTAGACTTTCCTACAAGTAGCTGCTTCCAGTCCACTTTGGCCAGATCCTGTTTTATCAAATTGAAATCGGCCTTCCCCCAATTCAGTATCTTTATTTCTGGCCCGTCTTTGTACTTTTCCAAAACTACCTTAAATCTTACAGAGTTATGGTCACAATCCCCGAAATGCAGCCCCACTGATACTTCTACCATTTGTCCATCTTCATTCACTAGGATTAGGTCCAGTACTGCCCCTTCTCTTGTCGAACTTTCTACGTACTGGCTCAAAAAGCTCTCCTGTATGCATTTTAAGAATTCGTCCCCCTTTAAGCCTTTTGCACTAAGACTATTCCAGTTGATATTGGGGAAGTTGAAATCCCTTATTATTATTATTATCCTATTATTGTTACACCTCTCTGAGATTTGCCTACATATCTGTTCCTCTATCTCTCCCTGACTGTTTGGAGGCCTATAGTACACACCCAGCCAAGTGATTGCCCCCCTTTTGTTTTTAAGTTCTACCCATATGGCCTCATTTGAGGAACCTTCTAAGATATCATCCCTCCTCACTGCAGTAATTGACTCCTTGATCAACAGTGCAATACCACCTCCTCTTTTGTCCCCTCCCCCATCATGCCTGAAGATTCTATATCCTGGAATATTGAGTTGCCAGTCCTGCCCCTCCCTCAGCCATGTCTCTGTGATGGCAATAATATCATAATCCCATGTGCTAATCAATGCCCTCAATTCATCTGCCTTATTAGTAAGACTCCTTGCATTAAGGTATATGCAATCCAGCCTTGCATTTTTCACTTGTGCCTTAACAGGTCTATATTTGCTCTGCCTTCCAGACTGACTCAGTTTCTCTTCTATATTTGGCTGTGCCCCACCCCTACTGTACCTCCACTCTGTATCCCACCCCCCTGCCAAATTAGTTTAAACACCCCGCAACAGCACTAGCAAACCTCCCAGCAAGGATATTAGTCCCGTTCCAGTTCAGGTGTAACCCGTCCAACTTGTACAGGTCCCACCTTTGCCAGAAACAGGAACCTAAAGCCCTCCCTCCTGCACCATCTCCTCAGCCACGCATTCATCTGCTCTATCCTCCTATTCCTATACTCGCTAGCACATGGCACAGGGAGTAATTCAGAGATTACAACATTTGAGGTCCTGCTTTTTAATCTGCTACCTAGCTCCCTAAATTCTTGTTGCAGGACCTCATCCCTCTTTCCACCTGTGTCGTTGGTACCAACGTGTATCACAACTTCTGACTGTTCACCCTCCCCCTTCAGAATGTCCTGCAGCCGCTCCATGACATCCTTGACCCTAGCATCAGGGAGGCAACATACCATCCTGGAGTCTCATTTGCGGCCACAGAAACGCCTATGTGCACCCCTTATGATCTAATCCCCTCTCACTATAGCTCTTCCACCCCTTTTCCTCCCCTGCTGTGCAGCAGAGCCTTCCATGGTGCCATGAACTTGGCTGTTGCTGCTTTCCCCTGGAAGGTCATCCCCCCCCAACAGTATCTAAAGTGGTATATCTGTTTGAGAGGGGCATGGCCACAGGGGACTCCTGCACTACCTGCTTGCGCCTACTACTCCGCCTGGTGGTCACCCATCCCTTTTCTGCCTGTGCAGCCATTACCTGCAGTGTGACCACCTCACTAAACGTGCTATCCACGATGTTATCAGCATCGAGGATGCTCCACAGTGAATCCACCTGCAGCTCCAGCTCCGTAATGCGGGTAGCCAGTAGCTGCAGATGGATACACTTCCTGCACACATGGTCGTCAGGGACACTGGATGCGTCCCTGATTTCCCACATAGTGCAGGAGGAGCATATCACGGGGCTGAGCTCTCCTGCCATGACTTACCCTTAGATTAATTCGTTACTTCCTTAATTAAAAAATGCTAATTACACTAGGTGCCTTGTTCTACCCACTTGAATCTAAAGTCCTTAATAAGTTACACTGAATTTTAAAAAAACACTTTAGTAGTACTCACCTTATCACTAGAGGTTTTTTCCAACAAAAAAACTTTCCCTTTATTTTTTAAGCTATTTAAATGCACTAACAGCTGCTACTCACCCAACCAATCACCTTGCAGATTTCCCATGATGTCACTGTAAGTTTTTTTTCGAGTCTCAGTGTGCACCGAGAGAGAGAGCAGGTCCACCAGCCGCCGCTGCTCCTGTCTTCAGGTAAGTGAGGGCCTTGAACCCCACGCTCTCTTTTACAGCTCCCGCTCCGGATCAGCTTCTGCCCAGGTCCGCCAACCGCCGCCGCTCCTGTCTTCAGGATTATGTGTTCAAGTTCCACTCCAGAGACTTGGGAACAACTTCTGAGCTGACAGTCCAGTTCAGTACTAAAGGCATGCTACATTGTCAGAGGTGCCGATTTTTAGATGAGGTGTTAAACCAAAGCCTTGTCTACACACTTACGTGGACATAAAAGATCCCACACATTATTTTGAAGAAGAGCAGAGGAGTTATCCCCAGTGTCTTGGCCAAAATTTATCTCAAAACCAACTCCGAAAAACAGATAAATAAAAGCAAAATACTGCAAATGCTGGAAATCTGCAATAAAGACAGAAAGTGCTGGGAATACTCAGCAGGTCTGGCAGCATCTGTGGACTGAGAAGCAGAGTTAATGTTTCAGACCTGAAAACAGATTATCTGCCCAATATCACACCGTTTTTGTGGGATCTTGCTGTGCACAAAATTGGTTGTCGCATTTCTCAAATAACAACAGTGACTCAATGTCAAAAAGGTACTTTACTGGCTGTAAATCATTTTGCGATATCCTGAAGTCATGAAAGGCTCTAAATAAATGCAAGTCTTTCTTTCTTTCCAATACTACTGGCTCAGGTAGAAAAGCTATTTGAAGAACAGTTCACCTCGTGTGCTAGCCCCTATTTCTCCCTCAAGCAGCATTACCACCAAGACACATTAGGTGGTTACTCATCTCATTCTTGCTTTTGGGACCTCGCTGTAAATCAAATATTTGCCAATTTTGACTGTGTGACAAAAATCAGTACATTATATTGCTTTGAGAAATTCCTGAGGCACAAAATAATTCAAGTCTCTTCCTTTTAAAAAGTAATGGAGAAATATAATGAGGCAATTGGAAGAGTTTTCAATGAAAGTAACCAATTAACTTATAGAGCTACATGGTGCTGATTAGTTCTATCCAAGAGTGATGTCTTCATATCATTTGCTCATAATCAGCAATTGAGAATTGCAGCTATCAATTGTTGTATGCCACAGCGTACTAAGTGAGATAAATAAATTAACTTGCAGTTAGAAGAAGGTCTAAGAGGAGAATAGAAGTTGCTTTGGAAAACATGCAAATGCTGAAGCTCCAGTCTATACGTTCTGATGCTGTGAAATATTTTTTCTTTTTGATTTGATGAGCCCAGTCGTCCAATCAATCCATAACCGAGGCACCAACAAAACTCAGGAACGGAAAGAAAACAGGTTCCCATTGTCCATGAATTTCTAGGCCACCATTAGTAGCCAATCACCACAATCTGCTGAGGCACTTGCAAACAGTCACCATAACCGCAGCAAGCAACTGACCAATTAAAGGTAGCTGACCATTCTTAGAAGCCAACTATCTACAGCTAACCTATGTCTGTCTATCAGTGGCTAACTCCTAGAATCCAGTCAGTGACCACCAACACCCAGTGATCCCATAGATCACAGGAGCATACTTACACCAACAGCAGCTGACAATCAGTATGAAGAAGAAAGAACTTGCATTACTATACCACCTTTCACAACCTCAGGACGTCTCAAAGCACCTTACAGCAATTAAGTACTTTTGAAGTGTAGTCACTGTTGTAATGTCCGAAATCCGGCAGCTAATTTGCACACAGCAAGCTCCCACAAACAGCAGTGTGATAATGAGCAGATAATGATTTAGCCAAGTTGGTTAAGAAATTAATATTGGCCAGAACACTAGGGAAAACCCCCCTCCTCTTGTTTGAAAAGTGTCACAGAAACCTTTACATCCAGCTGGGGGGTGGGCGGGCGGGGGGTTGCAGACGGCACCTTGATTTTGATAGCTCACCTGAAAAGACAGCACCTCTGACAGTGCAAAACTTCCTCAGTACTGCACTTAAGTGACAGCTAAAATTTTGCACTCACCTCTCTGTAGTGGGGCTTGAACCCAGAACCTTCTGTTTGAGCAATGAGAGCATTGTCACTGAGCCACAGCTGATACCTAGCAGGAGTTAGGAGATGTAGACTAACACATTCTGAAATTGCTGCTCTTTGGTCCCTTTTTGTTCTCTTTGGTGAGGAAGGGTCCAGCTTTTTTCTTCCCACAGCTGTGTGGTCAAGATTGAGAACTCAGCAAAGTGAAGCACAGCAGTCAACAACTCAATGCCCAGCAGGCCATGGTGTCAATCATTGATGTTTCAAAAGGTTGGGCTCCCTGCCAAGTTAAATCTCCAACTTGGAGATATGTGAACATAAGAACATAAGAAATAGGAGCGGGAGTAGATCATACTGCTTGTCGAGCCTGCTCCACAATTCAATGTGATCATAGCTGATCTTCGGCTTCAACTGCACTTTCCCGCCCATTCCCGATAGCCCTTATTCCCTGAGAGACCAAAAATCTGTCTATCTCAGCATTAAATATATTCAATGATAGCTCATCCACAATCATCTGGGGTAGAGAATTCCAAAGATTCACAACCCTCAGTGAAGAAATTTGTCCTCATCTCAGTCCTAAATGATCAGCCCCTTATCCTGAGACTGTGCCCCCGTGTTCTAGGTTCCCCAGCTGAGGGAAACAATCTTTCAGTGTCTACACTGCCCCTTCATAATCTTGAATGTTTCAATGCGATCACCTCTTATTCTTCTAAACTCCAGACAATATAGGCCCAATTTACTTAGCCTCTCATTCCAGGGATCAATCTAGGGAACCTTCAGTATACTGCCTCCAATGCAAGTATATCCTTCCTTAAATATGGAGACCAAAATTGCTCACAGTATTCCAGGTATGGCCTCACTAAAGCCCCGTAGAATTGTGGCAAGTCTTCTTTATTTTTGTACTCCAATCCCCTTGCAATAAAGGCCAACATGCCATTTGATTTCCTAATTGCTTGATGTACCTGAATGCAAAATTTTTGTGTTCCTTGTGCAAGTGCACTCAAGTCTCTCTTCACATCAACATTTACAGATTTCACGCTTTTTAAAAAAGATTCTGTTTTTCTATTCTTATGACCAAAGTGAATAATCTCACACTTTCCTACATTCTACTCCATCTGCCACCTTGTTGCCCACTCATTCACCTGTCTATATGTCTTTGCAGCCGCTTTGTGTCCTCCTCACAGCTTGCATTCCCACGTAGCTTTGTATTGTCAGCAAATTTAAATACATCACTCTCTGCCTCTTCATCTAAGTCAATAATATAGATTAATATAGAAGCAATTTTCTCCAACTTTCCCACTCTCTTTTAATATACTTATAAACAACATTTACTGTTAGCTTTGATATCCCTTGCAAATTCTTTTTCATATTCTCCTTTAGCACCTCGTAATACCTCTTTTGCATTGCTCAGTCTGTGGGTTTCAATGTTTTCTTGCTTTTGTGTCAGTCTTTTAGCTTGATTAATCTTATCTCATTTATTGACCATGGTTGCCTAACTATGCAGGAAAAGGTTTTGTCTCTAAAGCGTAGAAAGATTGGAGAAATATATGGGGAAGATATAAGATCCAGTTTGGACCACAAGGGATTCTTTTATTATATTTCTGGGTTACGCTGTCATATAATTGGATATTGGGCACATTCCTGAACAGAAGACACTTAAACCACTTATGGGAGTGACCAGCATCACTAAATCTAAGAGAAAATAGACTGATGTTACTATCCCTTTAGGGACCATTGACTTTTAGATGCAGAAAGTCAAATTCCTAGTTATTACTGAAAGAATTATGCCACAAGATTTCACATATTAAACAAAAAACTTTACTGTACAAGAGTTAAACAAAGCAAAATATGACTAACTTAACACAACAGTTTGGGGAAACACATACTTTAAACTTTAAATCTTAACAGAACTTGAAGATATATTCTAACTCTAAGGCTGGGATTTTATCCTGGCGAGTACTGTGTGCAGTTCTGGTCACCTCATTACAGAAAGGATGTAATTGCACTAGAGAGGGTACAGAGGAGATTTACAAGGATGTTGCCAGGACTGGAAAAATACAGCTTTGAGGAAAGATTGCATAAACTGGGGTTGTTCTCCTTGGAATAGAGCAGGCTGAGGGGAGATCTGATTAAAATGTACAAGATTTTGAGGGGCCAGGATAGAGTGGAGGTGAAGGACCTATTTATCTTAGCAGTAAAGTCAGTGACTAGGAGGCATAGATTTAAAATGATTGGTAGAAAGATTAGAGGCGAGATGAGGAAAAAGTTTTTCATTCAGAGGGTGGTGGGGTTCTGGAACTCACTGCCTGAAAGAGTAGTTAAGGCAGAAACCCTCAATTCATTTAAAAAGAGTTTGGATATGCACCTCAAGTGCCGTAATCTGCAGGGCTACGGACCAAATGCCGGAAGGTGAGATTAGAATGGGTGGATCATTTTTCGGCTGGCACAGACAAGATGAGCCAAGTGGCTTCTGTCGATGCTGTAAATCTTCTATGACTCTATGATTCTATGACGGGGATGTCGACGTCAGTAAAAAGCGATGCCGAGAACCCTGCGTCACCTCTTCTGTGGGAGGCCCACTGAATCTAGTGCCAATTAGACACTTAAGTGGACAGCGGCATGCCTTCAATGGGATCAAGGACCCCAGAGACGGAAGTCCCGCCCTCTGAGAGCTGCCGGCCAATCAAAGGTCAGCAGCTCTTTAACTGAGCAGCGCCACCATGAAGGTGGTGGCTACTGCGGGGGAGCACCTACCCGAGGCCCAGGAGAGGCACTGGACCCAGGCCACAGGTAGGTCAGTGTGGGAGGAGTGTCACGGGGTGGGGGTCGGAGGGGAGGGAGCTCTAGGGATTCGGTAGCAAGGACCGTGTGGGGGTGGGATGGCTCTCAGCAAGCCCACCCTTCTCGATGCTGGATCCCTCATTCAGGCACTAAGTGCCTTTTAATGAGGGACCCCCCACCCCAAATAGGAGCCAGCAAGCAGCCCGCACAGTTTTTCGTGCTGATCTTCCTGTGCGGCGACAGGTCCGCCCGCCGCACGGCTAATTGCAGCAGCAGCGGGATGAGGCCTTCCTGCCCTAAATTTAACTTTGGCAGAGGCGGGAAGGTGACGGTTCCCTCTCACCACCATCCCATCGATTATATGCTCTTCCCGCCTCCAATCCTGCCACGAAGGAGAGCATAAAAAGGACTCACGGAGAGATCTTTGAATTTTAAATCTAGGATGGTCTGCAATCTTTGAAATTCTTACAGCTACACATTTAATTTCCCCAAACTAAAAGTGACCTCTAAAATATTATTACAAACTATGAATTAGATTATCATAACACTGACCTGACATTTGTAGCCGATACATTAATTGTATTTCAATAGCATTTCAGATTAAATCTATTTATGTCACAATTGTCCATAAAATCAGTTTCTCCCAATGTCCTGCTACAATTCCGGAAAGAAACTGGCCTAACCTTCAAGAAAATGGTTGAGACTCATGAACTCTATTTCGTCTTTAGCTCTATTTGAATGTTCAGAAGATTACAAGACACTTACGGATAAGGAAGGGTATTCAACTGGTCTTAATGCATGAATTCAAACAATCCTTCACTCAGCTCCCCATTGGTGCACCTGATTGCTTTGCATTATTCCACAGTTTCGTCTCCACCACTTTTCTTGGAAGTCCATTCCAAACATGATCATTACCTGTGTGAAGAAAAACTTCCCAATTATCAGTCCTAAAGTTTCCTTTTGCTAAATGGTACGGAGAAGATTCATCCAAAATACAACTTTAAAGTAAATGCAAATAAATGGTCCCTTTCTGATTCATTCTCATTCATTTCTTTATAATTTATTTTCTCTCCTGTAAGAACTGACTCTACTGGGGTACTGTTCCGCTATGGCTATCAACTCTTCAGGATCTCACTCAAGGGACTATACTTTATGGGTCAACATATTCAGTGTTGGTAGCATATTCACCTATGTCATAGCCAATCCTGATCTTGGCTTCACTCAACATCCCAACAGGTGCATCAATTTTAGTAGTAGTAACTGGATAGAAAACAGAATAACAACAACTTGCATTTATATAGCATTTTAACTGTCGTAAAACATCCCAAGGTGCTTCACAGGAGTGGTATCAAATAAAACTTGAAACTAAGCCACATAAGGAGATATTAGGACAGATGACAAAAGCTTGGCTAATGAGGTAAGCTTTAAAGAGCATCCTAAAGGAGGAGAGAGAAGTGGAGAGGTTTAGGAAGGGAATTCCAGAATTTAGGGCCTGGATAGCTGAAGGCATGGCCACCAATGGTGGAATGATTAAAATCAGGAATGCACAAGAGGTCAAAATTAGAGGAGCGCAGATATCTCGGACGGTTGTAGGCTGGAGGAGATTACAGAGGGAATTGGGGGGCGGGGAATGGGGCAAGGTCATGGAGGGGTTTGAAAAGCAGCTTAAGAATCAGCATCCTGGCTCATTTCCCCTCCCTAGTCCTGGAAACACAAACTGAGAACAATTGTAGCATCTACACTGCCACCATAGCTGAGGTCAGCTCACTCAACACAGTTTGAGAATCTAGGCCTGGGAGTTTACTGGTCTGTGTGCATACATCAGTCTCATCCTGGATCCGTTTTGTAAATGGAACTATGGAGGGAGCCTTGAATTAGTCATCCTTTGTTTGTGATGGCCAGTTATTGCGATTCTTAATGACAAGAGCAGAGTTAATGATTGTAATTATCGGACTCTATTAGCATTCTGCTTCTGCTGGTGGAAGTGAAGCTATTTAAATGTCTAATGTCTAATGCTCTCACCTCCCTGATAGTGCACAAATTAATTTATCCTAAGGTTCTGATGTTAATAATCTTATTTAAATATTCCTAGCCTCTAACTTCTTGTGTGCAATATAGGATTTCCATGAGATGTTTATTTACTCTGCATGTTGTTGTAAAATTGACACTGAACATTTGAGAGGAGATTATTAAAATCCATTATTCAAGGCTGAGATTGACAGATTCTTGGATACAAAGGGAATCAAATGAAATGATGACCGTACCTGAAAGGCATTGGTTACATTTTGAATTGCTTCACAATGAGAGAAAGAAAGAAAAAAATTGCATTTAAGTAGCACCTTTCATGAAATCAGGACATCCCAAAGTGCTTTACAGCCAATGAAGTGCAGTCACGGATGCAATGTAAGAAATTCTCTGGAGTTTAGAGGAATGAGAGGTGTTCTCACTGAAACATATAAAATTCTTAAGGGGCTTGACAGTGTAGATGCTGAGCAGTTGTTTCCACTGGCAGGAGAGTCTAGGGGTCATAGTCTCAGGATAAAGGGTCATCCATTTAGGATTGAAATGAGGAAATTTCTTTAGTCAGAGGGCTGTAAATCCTTGGAATTCTGTGCCCCAGAGGGCGGTAGATGCTCAGTTGTTGAGTATATTCAAGGCTGAGATTGAAAGATTTTTGGATACAAAGGGAATCAAATGAAATGGGGTAGGGCGGGAAAGTGGAGTTGAGGTCAAGGATCAGCCATGATTGTATTGAATGGTGGAGGAGGCTCAAGGGGATGAATGGTCTACTCCTGCTCCATTTCTCATGTTCTTAAGTTCTGATGGAAGAGAGGGGGCTCCGTTTCCTATATGCTGCATGTAGCGGGATCATAAATGTATTCCCTACAAGTGGGTTTACTATTTCCTTACAAAGAATGGTCAAATCAAATCTCTCGCTCGTGTTATAAAAATATTTCTCCCCTCTTGTGCCAAGGAGACAGCAGTTCCGCTGAGGCTTCTAGCAATGGTCTTTTGTTTGTTTATGTCTGTCATTAGTTCCTGTCATTTACCAAATAAATCTGATGTTGGCTACGTGAGCGTTCTCTGTAGTATATAAAAACAAGTACAAAATATTCATTGCCTAGTTATATATCAGCAGCTCGATATTTTCAACTTCAGGTCTTCAGCAACAAAGTAATAAACTATATCCTCAGACAACATAGAATCCAGAGAGGGAAAGTGAATGACGCAAAAATAAAATAAAAAGTGGGAAGAGATAGAAGGAAGGAAAGAATTCAACAAAGGAAGACAGAGACAGTCGGAGGCCAATGGTGATTGTAACCTCTGGGTCCCATTTAAATGCCACTGGTCCAATTCTTGTCTGGAAATGGAAAAAGATGGCATAGTGTGGCTGGCAGGGGAAGATTGGATGGCCAAGGGCAGCCTGCTGGATTTCAGGACAGTGGTGGGATGGACATTTTTGGGAGTGTCTCGCTGGTGCGAATGGAATGGAATGGGGGAAGGGGGTGCTGTGAAGAAGACAATTCAGGGGAGACCACGACTTTCCTTCTGGGGTACAGAGAAACACTCCTGCTGGCTGCACAATGGAATGATTTTGACATTTTGACTTATATGGATGGCTTGTTTGTCCATCCCACCACTGTGGCTCAGTAGGTAGCACCCTCACCTCTGAGTCAGAAGGTTGTGGATTCAAGTTCCACTTCAGAGATTTGATAACAAAATCTAGGCTGATGTTCCAGTGCAGTACTGAGGGAGCACTGCACTGTTGGAGGTGCCATCTTTCAGATGAGGTGTTATACTGAGGTTCCATCATTCCTCTAAGGTGGACATAAAAGATCCCATGGCATGATTTCACAGAAGAGCAGGGGTGTTCTCCCTGGAATCCTGGCCAATATTTATTCCTCAATCTACATTACTAAGACACAGATTATCTGGTCATTATCACATTGTTGTTTATGGGACCTTGCTGTGCACAAATTGGCTGCCAGGTTCCTACATTATAACAGTGACTACATTTCAAAAGTAGTTCATCGCTGAAAGTTCTTTGGGACATCCTGAAGTTGTGATAGGCGCTATAGAAATGTGCGTCTTTGTTTCTTTACTTTGAAGTACATTTAGCCTGTTAGGTAGGTGAACACAGTCGCCATTGGGGAAGCTTTCACGTTCAGTGTGGTCGTGAATTGTGCGGTTATACACCCAGCCCAATTTTCCTTTCCCATTACTCCCATTGCGCCATATCTCCACAGGTTATTCTTCCCATTCCATTCTCCAATTAAGTCTTTTGCTAAAGACCCAATTCTCTTCTTGAAGTGGCAGGAGGAAGTTAATGATGATAGTGATGCAAAGGAAATCCTTAAAAGCTACCTCTTCACCTGTGCCTTTGCTGTTCTGCCCTAAATCTTCTGCTGCTACTGTCCTGTGTCCATTTTTATCTCTGGGACACTTTGGGGTGTTTTATTGCATTTAATTAGTTATTTTTTATTCACCTTCGGGGTGTTGGAGTCATTTCAAGGCTGATATTTATTACCTGTCTGGTTGACCTGATTGAATGTCTTGCTCGGCCACTTTGAGGGCAGTTAAGAGTCAATTACTTTTGGTGTGGGACTGGAGCCGCAATAAGGTCAGGCCAGGTAAGGCCAGCAGGTTTCCTTCACTAAAGGGACATTAGCCAACAAGTTGGGCTTTCACAACAGCCCAACAGCTTCATGACACCAGCGTTTTATTTCCAGATTTCACAGTCTTGTTTTAGTTATGCCCTTAGGTACTGCCATTCATGACCGCAGAATGTCCCAAAGTGCTTTAAAGCCGATGGAGTAATTCTGAAAGTTGGTCTGTTGTAATGTAGGAAACACAGCAGCCAACTTGCACACAGCCAGGTACTGCAAATAACAATGAGATAATGACCAGATAATCTGGGTTAATTTGTGCTATTCCATGAGTGATAAATATTGACCGAGACATCCGGGAGAATTCCCCTGCTGTTCTTCCAATAGTGCAATGCGAATCTGAGAGGACAGATGGGGCTTCGGTTTAATACCTTATCCGGAGTACGGCACCTCCAGCACTGCAACGCTCCCTCGGTGCCACATTGCAGTATCAGCATAGATTGTGTGCTTAAGTCTCTGGAGTGAGACGTCAACCCACAAGCTTCTGACTCAGAGGCAAGAGTGGGTTCACCAGAATCACGGTAGTGGGAAGGACAAAGAAGGTGGCCAGACAAGTGAAAAACATTTCCATTGTGGAGTCAGCAGGTGCAGCACAGTCTCTCTGGACCCCATCAGAAAAGTTGAGGCTGTCAGACTACTGCCCTGTGAGCACTCGCTTCCCCCCCCACCCCACCCCCCACTGCCCTGCTGCTAGCAGCGAAACCCTCCTGAAACCCTCTGCACCACCACTTCCCTGAAAGCCGGTATGCCATCCTTGGCGACCCAATATTCCCCTGTCAACAGCTCTCCATATTTTCACCCGTTGCGGGCAGCAAATACACCATCAGTATTTAAAGGAGACCATTTCCATACATGGTCGGATTATCTTCAATTTAAAGAATTTAACGGGAACATAAATCGGCATAGATGTAAAATGGATGTAACTGGGGCTACCGGCTCACAATCACCCATTCTACACTACTGCAAAAAGTCAAAATCTACCCCAAATTACTGAGAGAATACTGGTTGATTTTACATTTGAATGAAGTGGACTTTCTTATCTTGTGGACCCACTGCACTGCAACATATTAGAAAATAAAATGTCGATAGCATTAAAATAAAAATCAAAAGGAAATATAACCACTTTGAAATAGTTGCAACCAAGTGTTTAATTACTGCATTAAGATTTCACAACAGAAACTAAACCAACAGGCACTTTGGTTTCACTGTTGCCTGGAAATACGATAAAAATTCACAAGAGCTCTTCAGAGTCTCCTTAATGATCGTCAGGCTGCATTATTGCAACTTCCAATTCCACATTGAGAATGTATCTTTTCATATTAAATTTACCATTTCAATGATAATGGTTGAAGATCTTAAACAGCAAATTAAATACTAAGCTGTACAAGTTGGCCATTGGCTTTTGTACACAATTATCCTTAAGGAAGAACCTTCTCTTTTGACTGTATGCATTTTCAATCTCAGTTCAGTGAAGTGAATTCATAAATGATTCGTGCTTTCTTCATACTTAATTTCCTTGCTTTACCTTTTGGCAAATTCTTTCTCTCAACTATAAAGGCCTTCTGTATAGAGTGTTTCCGTCACACAACAGGCAGGATATGCTCTCTGCCTGCCCAATGAAGGCAGCATGGCACCCGTGTTATTTTCACAGTTGTGCCTTGTTTAAATGTGAAAAAGTGCTTCCTATAATCAATTACGCTATTTGGCGATAGGAAATTGGCAAAGGCAGACACATTGGAGAGGCCTGCAGGAGCACGTTAAAGGTGAGAGGGAGGAGTATCTCGAGTTAAAGGAGGCAACAGTTTAGCCCAGCAAGGATATTAAATCTACAGCTCAAAATCCACAGGGGACTGCAAAAAATGTGGGCCAAAGCTGCATCCAGTTTTCCTTGACTGCAGCTGATGATGCCTTCAATGAAAGCTTAAAATAGCCACCTTTCATCTTCTACAACTATGTTTAGTGGGCCTAATAACAACTTGCATGTATATGATGCCTTCAGCATAATAAACCGTCCCAAAGCACTTCACAGGAGTGTTTATCAAACAGAATTTGACATCTAGCCACACTAGGAGTTACTAGGACAGGTGATCAAAAGCTTGGTCAAAGTCTTGGGTTTTAAGGAGTGCTTTAAAGGAGGAGAGAAAGTTGGAGAGGTTTAGGGAGGGAATTCCAGAGCTTTGGGCCTAGTCAGTGGAAGCACAGTGACCAATGGTGGAGCGATGAAAATCAGGGATGTGCAAGAGGCCAGAATTAGAGGAGCTCAGAGATCTCAGAGAGTTGTGGGGCTGAAGGAGGTTACAGAGATACAGAGGGGCGAGGCCATGGAGCAATTTGAAAACAAGGATCAGAATTTTAAAATTGAGACGTTGCCAGACCAAGAGTAGAAACTTGTGGTAACCCAATTGGTGCCGATGAAAATGGCATTAGTGGGTTGTAACTAGTTCATTTGACTATGACTCCCATATATTCACCTGATTTCAGTCTGAAACAGGAGGGAATGAAGTGGTGAGTCTCCACTTTTGTTCAACATGCTATTTTGATTCCGGTGCTGCCCATTCTTAAGTTCAAATGGTGGAGGGTAGGGCTATAATCAGGGATAATCAGCATTGCTTTGTTAAGGGAAGGCCGTGTCTGACTAGATTGAATTTTTTGAGGAAGTGAAAAGGAGGCTAGATGAGGATAGTGCAGTTGATGTGATCTACATGAATTTTAGCAAGGCTTTTGACAAGGTTCCACATGGCAGACTGGTTAAAAAAATAAAATCCCATGGGATCTAGGGTAGCAAGCTGGATATAAAATTGGCTCAGTGGCAGGGTAATTATTGACAGGTGATTTTGAAACTGGAAGGCTGTTTCCAGTGGGGTTCCGCAGGGCTCAGTACTAGGTCCCTAGCTTTTGGCGGTATATACAAATGACTTGTACACAAATGTAGGAGGAATGATCAAGAAGTTTGCAGACGACACAAAAATTGGCCACATGGTTAATAGTGAGGAGGATAGCTGTAGGCTGCAAGAAGATATTGGGCAGAAAAGTGGCAAATGGAATTTATACCAGAGGAGTGTGAGGTGATGCATTTGGGGAGGTCCAGCAAGGCAAAGGAATACATGATAAATGGGAGGATACCGAGAAGTGCAGAGGGAGTGAGGGACCTTGGAGTGTATGTCCACAGGTCCCTGAAGGTAGCAGGACAAGTCAAGTTGGTTAAGCAGTCAAATGGAATCCTTTCCTTTATTAGCCGAGGTATAGCATATAAGAGTAGGGAGGTCATGCTGGAACTGTATAAAACATTAGTTAGGCCACAACTTGAGTACTGTGTGCAGTTCTGGTCACCTCATTACAGAAAGGATGTAATTCCACTAGTGAGGTTACAGAGGAGATTTACAAGGATGTTGCCAGGATTGTATCTATGAGGAAAGATTGAATAGGCTGGGGTTGTTCTCTATGGAACAGAGAAGGCTGAGGGGAGATTTGATTGAGATGTACAAAATTGTGAGGGGCTGAGATAGAGTGGAGGTGAAGGTTTATTTACCTTAGCAGAGAAGTCAGTGACTAGGGGACATAATTTTAAAGTGATTGATGGAAGGATTAGAGGGGAGATGAAGAAATTGTTTTTCACCCAGAGGGTGGTGGCAGTCTGGAACTCACTGCCTGAAAGGGGAGTAGAAGAAGAACCCTCAACTCATTTACAAGGTGTCTGGATGTGTACCTGAAGTGCCCTAACCTGCAGGGCTATGGACCAAATGATGGAAAATGTATTTAGGTGGGGTGGCTCTTTTTTTTGGCCAGCATAGACACAATGGACCAAGTGGCTCCTTCTGTGCCATAAACTTTCGATGATTCTATAAAAATCGCCCTGTACATGTGAAACTGTTCTTCTTCTTCTTTGGCCTCCTTGTCTCGAGAGACAATGGGAAAGCGCCTAGAGGTGGTCAGTGGTTTGTGGAGCAGCTCCTGGAGTGGCTATAAAGGCCAATATTAGAGTGACAGACTCTTCCACAGGTGCTGCAGAAGAAATTGTTTGTCGGGGCTGTTACACAGTTGGCTCTCTCCTTGCGCTTCTGTCTTTTTTCCTGCCAACTGCTAAGTCTCTTCGACTCGCCACACTTTAGCCCCGCCTTTATGGCTGCCCGCCAGCTCTGGCGATCGCTGGCAACTGACTCCCACGACTTGTGATCAATGTCACAGGACTTCATGTCGTGTTTGCAGACGTCTTTAAAGCGGAGACATGGACGGCCAGTGGGTCTGATAGCAGTGGCGAGCTCGCTGTACGATGTGTCTTTGGGGATCCTGCCATCTTCCATGCGGCTCACATGGCCAAGCCATCTCAAGCGCCACTGACTCAGTAGTGTGTATAAGCTGGGGATGTTGGCCGACTCGAGGACTTCTGTGTTAGAGATACGGTCCTGCCACCTGATGCCAAGGATTCTCCGGAGGCAGCGAAGATGGAATGAATTGAGACATTGCTCTTAGTTGACATACGTTGTCCAGGCCTCGCTGCTGTAGAGCAAGGTACTGAGGACACAGGCTTGATACACTCGGACTTTTGTGTTCCGTGTCAGTGCGCCATTTTCCCACACTCTCGTGGCCAGTCTGGACATAGCAGTGGAAGCCTTTCCCATGCGTTTGCGCTTCCACTGCTTCCACTGCTATGTGAAACTGTACTAGTATGAAAAGAAGGGGAAAGAAAACAGTTATTTCCTGTTGGACCATCTCACCAGTTAAATGGTATTTCCCCCATGGTCAGCAGCCAAGGACTTATAAACAACTGCCAATCTACAAAATCATCCCTCAACCATTGTCCTCAAATTAAACTGAGTTAGTGCATATTTAGATACTTCTCCATAGCCAGTGTACCGAAAGGGAAAGACCAACTTCAATACTGCTATCTTATAGCAGCCAAAAAATCAGAACTTTTGTCTAGGAACAGACCACCTGTGAGCAAAACCATCGGGGATCAACTAAAATGTCAAAATCTCTCAAAGGAATAACCCCCTTAGATTATTTCTCTGTAAAAATGGTAACTCTTTATAATGTGGCCTGAGACCTATCTGTGACCTATCACACTGACCTTTTCTCTCATTCTCAATTCAAAGCCTCCTTGCTCTGGCATTTTCCAGGATCACGATCGAGGAGGTTCTTCAAAAAATGTAAGCACCACAAATTACTTTCTGGTATCTGTGTGAAAGTGCCCCTCAACAAAAGAATAATGAGTAAATACTCACTATGTGAATGATCAACTTTGCTCATTTGGTGACATGTTACTTCTGTCTGAGAAAGATCATTGATATCGCAACCTTCATGACCTCAGGATTTCCCAAAGTGCTTCACAGCCAATTAATGACTTTCTGAAGCATAGTGACTATAGCAATATAAGGAAACATGACTCTCAATTTGTACACCAGCTACAGTAGGGCAATGGTTAAGTTACTAGTGAGGCTTGAGGAATAAAGCTATTTACATTTATATAGTGCCTTATGTGCTTCAGGAAATCCCAAAGCACTTTACAGCCAATGAAGCACTTTTAAAGGGTATTCACTGTTGAAATGTAGGAAACGCAGCAGTCAATTTGTGCACAGCAAGCTCCCACGAACAGCAACGTTATAATGACCAAATGATCGGTTTCAGTGAGGTTGGTTGAGGGCTGAATATTGGCCAGGATACCAGGGATAACTCCCCTGCTTTTCTTTGAAATAGTCCCTTGGGATCTGTTATGGCCACCTGAGAAATTAGATAGGGCCTTTGTTTAACAACTCATCTGAAAAACGGCACTTCAGACAGTGCAGCATCTCCTCAGTACTACACTGGACTGTCAGCCTAGATTTTTATGCTCAAGTTTCTGGAGTGGGGCTTGATATTAATGAACAGAAAATTAGTTCAAACCCATCATGGTTATTTGAGAATTTGGATTTAGTTCTCAAAAAATAACCTGGAAATAAAAATTGGTATCAGTAAAAAAAAAATGACCACACCACTATTGGATATTTATTCATTAACAGCTGTAAGATTATTAGGTTACTAAAAGTTACTAACCAGCATACTAATTGTTAAAATCCAGCTATTATAAGCTAACAACTAACTTGTTATCGTAAACTAACATTTAGCTTTATTAGAACATTTCTTTGTAGTAAGGTAAAGTGGAAACACTTAGGAAATAAGGCACAGTATGGACAAGATCTCAAGGCAGAGGGATTCTGGGAGATTATGTCAAGTTTTAAAAGGTTTACTTGTCGCAAAAGTGTGAGACCTTGAGAGCAGACAGTGAAAACAGCTTCTGCGTAGATTTGCATTGTAATGAGATAAGGAACCTCGAAATGTAAAAACATTGCAATAAATAACCAACCCAAAGAGGTGCTACTTGCACAAATACGAAAGGTTAGCAACCATCAAAAAATGATCCTTGGTTGGTCTTGTATCCTTTAATACAAGACCAATCGCTGATTGGAAGAGGGGAGGGTTAACTGGAAAGCTGCCAGGATAAAAGGAGTCCTGTCCTTGCTACTGGACAGCAGAAAATTTTGAACAACAAGATGAGAGAGAGTGAGACCAACAAGGGAAACTTGAAGACCAAAAGCTGCAAAAGAAAGAGTCATGCCTTCTGTCATCCAGTCTCTAATACAGGTAGTATCTGTATTAGACTGTTAATTACTGCCTGAGTTTGTGACTATGGTTTAAATGAAAACTTAACAAACTTGTCCTTACCTTTATCTCAATAAAGTTGATTCAGAACAAGTTTTGTACAATCTGTCCAAGATGGCTCCTGGGCTGTAAGCTCCCTAGGAAGCTCCTTTGCTGTGCAACTCTATCCATGGCCGTCTGCTCCCATTCTTACTGCTTTCTCCCCCAATCTACCCTCTTAAACTGTTTAAATTCCCCTGGCTCTTTAATCAGTACATTTTAGCCCTAACTACAAGTTAACAGCTAGTTTAATGTTACCTGTGCCCACTGCCCTCTCCCAGCCATAACTGCTCTTTGCTTTCTTCATTCAGCACTGAATTTTGCTCAAACTGACATCTAAATTTCTGGACACCTAGGCTGCACTTCTCTACTGGACAAAATTGCAAAGTACAGCTGGTGATACTCTGATCTTCTGTCCTGTTGTCTACATCGTCCAGTGTGTCCGCGGCCATGGCGTGCGGTAAGTCCAGTGCAGAGAGGAAGGAGCAGCGGAACCCGAGGGTAATAAGACCTAGTACAGAGGGGAAGCATTGAGAAAAAGGTGCCCCCGAACTCCTAAAAAGCCACGGCCCGGCGCCAGTTGACTCCATCGCGGAACGGCTCCTCGGCCACAACTTCAAAGCGCCTGCAGGAGATGTGAGGCTCGTAGCGCTTCTGCAGCGCAATGTCGGCGAATTTCTGCTGGTACTGGCTCCCGAGGCTGACGCCCACCTCCCGGAGGACGTGGATGAGCTTTCCCGGCATCGATGGTGGGAACTGATGAAATGCTTTATTACCTGCACCCCCTTTCCAACCCCTCCCCCACTTCCCCTTCCCAGCTCCCCCATCCCAGCTCACCCCCCGCACCCTCTTCCCCCACCCCCTCCCCCCCTCGCAACCCCTTTCCAGCTCCCCCCTCGCACCATCTTCCCCTGCACCCCCTTCCCCTGCACACCTCCCCACCCCCTGCAGCCCCCTTCCCAGCTCCCCCTCACACCCCCTTCCCTCCTCCCCTCCCCCTCGCACCCCCTCCTCCCAACTGCATCCACCTATCCCTAAGCAGGGCCCCTAACAACCCCACTGCTTTGTGGGCATCTCGGGAGAGTCCAAAGCTAAGGGAGTAAACTCTTAAAAGTTAAGGGTTAAAAAGTAAGTTAAAAAGTAAGACCTCAGAGGTAGTAATCTCAGGATTGCTACCAGTGCCACGTGATAGTCACAGTAGAAATGAAAGAATAGTCAGGATGAATGCGTGGCTTGAGAGATGGTGCAGGAGGGAGGGGTTCAGATCTTTGGGACATTGGGACCGGGTCTGGGGGAGGTGGGACTATTACAAATTGGACAGTCTACACCTGGGCCAGACTGGAACCAATGTCCTTGGGGGTGCTTTTGCTAACGCTGTTGGGGAGGGTTTAAACTAATGTGGCAGGGGGATGGGAACCAAATGAGGTCAGTGGACAGTAAGGAGGTAGTAACTAAAGCCTGTAAGGAACTAGATAATGTAGTCAGCGTGACTAAGGGAAAGAGTAGGCAGGGAGCAGATGATGAACGCAAAGGGACTGGTGGTCTGAGGTGCATTTGTTTTAATGCAAGAGGTCTAGTAGGTAAGGCAGATGAACTTAGGGCTTGGATCAGTACCTGGGAGTATGATGTTATTGCTATTACTGAGACTTGGTTAAGGGAAGGGCATGATTGGCAACTAAATATCCCAGGATACCGATGCTTCAGGCGGGATAGAGAGGGAGGTAAAAGGGGTGGAGGAGTTGCATTACTGGTCAAAGAGGATATCACAGCTGTGCTGAAGGAAGGCACTATGGAGGACTCGAGCTGTGCGGCAATATGCGCAGAACTCAGAAATAGGAAGGGTGCGGTAACAATGTTGGGGCTGTACTACAGGCCTCCCAACAGCGAGCGTGAGATAGAGGTACAAATATGTAAACAGATTATGGAAAGATGTAGGAGCAACAGGTTGGTAGTGATAGGAGATTTTAATTTTCCCAACATTGACTGGGATTCACTTCGTGTTAAAGGTCTAGATGGAGCAGAATTTGTAAGGAGCATCCAGGAGGGTTTTCGAGAGCAGTATGTAAATAGTCCAACTCGGGAAGGGGCCATACTGGACCTGGTGTTGGGGAATGAGCCCGGCCAGGTGGTTGAAGTTTCAGTAGGGGACTACTTTGGGAATAGTGATCACAATTCCGTAAGTTTTAGAATACTCATGGATAAAGACGAGAGTGGTCCTAAAGGAAGAGTGCTAAATTGAGGGAAGGCCAACTATACCAAAATTCGGCAGGAGCTGGGGAATGTAGATTGGGAGCAGCTGTTTGAAGGTAAATCCACATTTGATATGTGGGAGGCTTTTAAAGAGAGGTTGATTAGCGTGCAGGAGAGACATGTTCCTGTGAAAATGAGGGGTAGAAATGGAAAGATTAGGGAACCATGGATGACAGGTGAAATTGTGAGACCAGCTAAGAGGAAAAAGGAAGCATACATAAGGTCGAGGTAGCTGAAGAAAGACGAAGCTTTGAAAGAATATTGGGATTGTAGGCGCAATCTGAAACGAGGAATTAAGAGGGCTAAAAGGGGTCATGAAATATCTTTAGCAAACAGGGTTAAGGGAAATCCCAAAGCCTTTTATTCATATATAAGGAGCAAGAGGGTAACGAGAGAAAGGATTGGCCCACTCAAGGACAAAGGAGGAAAGTTATGCGTGAAGTCAGAGAAAATGCGTGAGATTCTAAACGAGTACTTTGCATCGGTATTCACCGAGGAGAGGGACATGACGGATGTTGAGGTTAGGGACAGATGTTTGATTACTCTCGGTCAAGTCGGCATAAGGAGGGAGGAAGTGTTGGGTATTCTAAAAGGCATTAAGGTGGACAAGTCCCCAGGTCCGGATGGGATCTATCCCAGGTTTCTGAGGGAAGCGAGAGAGGAAATAGCTGGGGCCTTAACAGATATCTTTGCAACATCCTTAAACACGGGTGAGGTCCCGGAGGACTGGAGAATTGCTAATGTTATCCCCTTGTTTAAGAAGGATAGCAGGGATAATCCAGGTAATTATATACCGGTGAGCCTGACGTCAGTGGTAGGGAAGCTGCTGGAGAAGATACTGAGGGATAGGATCTATTCCCATTTGGAAGAAAATGGGCTTATCAGTGATAGGCAACATGGTTTTGTGCAGGGAAGGTCATGTCTTACCAACTTACTAGAATTCTATGAGGAAGTGACAAAGCTGATTGATGAGGGAAGGGCTGTAGATGTCATATACATGGACGTCAGTAAGGCGTTTGATAAGGTTCCCCATGGTAGGCTGATGGAGAAAGTGAAGGCGCATGAGGTCCAAGGTGCACTAGCTAGATGGATAAAGAACTGGCTGGGCAACAGGAGACAGAGAGTAGCAGTGGAAGGGAGTTTCTCAAAATGGAGACGTGTGACCAGTGGTGTTCCACAGGGATCCGTGCTGGGACCACTGTTGTTTGTGATATACATAAATGATTTGGAGGAAAGTATAGGTGGTCTGATTAGCAAGTTTGCAGACGATACTAAGATTGGTGGAGTAGCAGAGTGAAGGGGACTGTCAGAGAATACAGCAGAATATAGATAGACTGGAGAGTTGGGCAGAGAAATGGCAGATGGAGTTCAATCAGGGCAAATGCGAGGTGATGCATTTTGGAAGATCCAATTCAAGAGTGAACTATACAGTAAATGGAAAAGTCCTGGGGAAAATTGATGTTCAGAGAGATTTGGGTGTTCAGGTCCATTGTTCCCTGAAGGTGGCAATGCAGGTCAATAGAGTGGTCAAGAAGGCATACGGCATGCTTTCCTTCATGGGACTGGGTATTGAGTACAAGAGTTGGCAGGTCATGTTACAGTTGTATAGGACTTTGGTTCGGCCACATTTGGAATACTGCGTGCAGTTCTGGTCGCCACATTACCAAAAGGATGTGGATGCTTTGGAGAGGGTGCAGAGGAGGTTCACCAGGATGTTGCCTGGTATGGAGGGCGCTAGCTATGAAGAGAGGTTGAGTAGATTAGGATTATTTTCATTAGAAAGACGGAGGTTGAGGGGGGACCTGATTGAGGTGTACAAAATCATGAGAGGTATAGACAGGTTGGATAGCAAGAAGCTTTTTCCCAGAGTGGGGGATTCAATTACTAGGGGACACGAGTTCAAAGTGAAAGGGGAAAAGTTTAGGGGGGATATGCGTGGAAACTTCTTTACGCAGAGGATGGTGGGTGCCTGGAACACGTTGCCAGCGGAGGTGGTAGACGCGGGCACGATAGCGTCTTTTAAGATGTATCTCGACAGTTACATGAATGGGCAGGAAGTAAAGAGATACAGACCCTTAGAAAATAAGCGACAGGTTTAGAGAGAGGATCTGGATCGGCGCAGGCTTGGAGGGCCGAAGGGCCTGTTCCTGTGCTGTAATTTTCTTTGTTCTTTGTTCTCTTTGTTCTAACAGAAAATCCGGAGCGGAACCCCGTAGGCGGTCATGTGTCACCTTTGGCATGTTTCCGGCAGTTCCTGCAGCCATACCGGTGCCAAACGTCGTGCTCTGCACTCCTTTGGACCCCACCAGAAAGGCCGAGAGGGGGGTTTTGATGCTTGGGCAACTCACAACCTCCATACATTCGCCCAGGCATGCGCCATGGAGATGTCACTCCATAGTCGCCTCACAGCGACCGAAACAACACGGAAGGCAGCAGTTACGGCTTATAAGTCCAGCTCAATTGGCGTAGAGATTGGACGTCACGGGTTGCCTTTGTCGGTGGGAGAGGTCATCGCACCTCACTGGACAGCTACCGCCCGCCTCAAACCGGGCAGCCCCCGGTCAATAAGGTTCTGTCCCGCCACAGTCCACCTGCTTCAATGGGTGCTTGGAGCTCAGGGTCATTGCCCGAAAAGCAGACTGCAACACCGCACCAAACAGCACGAAAAAAGGAAAGAAGGTACCAGCCCTTCGATTTCCAAGCTGGAACGTCAGAATTATGTGTCCTGGCCTGTCGGAAGACCTTACACAAATCAACGATTCTCGGAAGACCACCATCATTAACAACGAGCTCAGTAGACTCAATGTGGACATTGCAGCATTTCAGGAGACACGCCTCCCTGCGAGCGGATCTCTAATGGAGCAAGACTACACCTTCTTCTGACAGAGTAGGGATCCTGAAGAACCAAGACAGCATGGAGTGGGCTTTTCCATCAGAAACTCTTTGCTCAGCATGATAGAGCCACCTTCAAATGGCTCAGAACGCATACTGTCCATCCGACTGCTCACCGCCTCTGGTCCAGTACACCTACTCAGCATCTATGCTCCAACACTCTGCTCCCCACATGAAGATAAAGACCAGTTCTACGAGGAACTCCATAATATCATTAGTAGCATCCCCAATACCAATCATCTGTTCCTGCTGGGGGACTTTAATGCCAGGGTTGGGGCCGACCATGACTCATGGCCCTCCTGCCTTGGGCGCTATGGCGTTGGAAGGATGAATGAGAATGGACAGAGACTGGTTGAGTTGTGTACCTATCATAACCTCTGCATCACCAAATCGTTTTTTCACACTAAACCCTGTCACCAGGTTTCTTGAAGGCACCCAAGATCACGTCGTTGGCACCAGCTGGACCTCATCGTCACAAGGCGAGCCTCCTTAAACAGTGTTCAAATCACACACAGCTTCCACAGTGCAGACTGCGACACCGACCACTCGCTGGTGTGCAGCAAGGTTAGACTCAAACCAAAGAAGCTGCATCACTCCAAGCAGAAGGGCCACCCTCGCATCAACACGAGCAGAATTTCTTATCCACAGCTGTTACAAAAATTTCTAAATTCACTTGAAAAAGCCCTTCAAAAACCTCCGACGCGGGATGCAGAGACCAAGTAGGCCCACATCAGAGACGCCATCTATGAGTCAGCTATGACCACCAATGGCAAACATGTGAAGCGGAATGCAGACTAGTTTCAATCTCACTTTGAAGAGCTAGAACCTGTCATAGCCGCTAAGCGCATTGCACTGCTGAACTACAAGAAAGCCCCCAGCGAGTTAACATCCGTAGTACTTAAAACAGCCAGAAGCGCTGCACAAAGAACAGCCAGGCGCTGCGCAAATAACTACTGGCAACACCTATGCAGTCATATTCAGCTGGCCTCTGACACCGGAAACATCAGAGGAATGTATGATGGCATTAAGAGAGCTTTTGGGCCAACCATCAAGAAGATCGCCCCCCTCAAATCTAAAGCAGGGGACATAATCACTGACCAACACAAGCAAATGGACCGCTGGGTGGAGCACTACCTAGAACTGTACTCCAGGGATAATGTTGTCACTGAGACCGCCCTCAATGCAGCCCAGTCTCTGCCAGTCATGGATGAGCTGGACGTACAGCCAACAAAATCGGAACTCAGTGATGCCATTGATTCTCCAGCCAGCGGAAAAGGCCCTGGGAAGGACGGCATTACCCCTGAAATCATCAAGAGTGCTAAGCCTGCTATACTCTCAGCACTCTACGAACTGCTTTACCTGTGCTGGGACCAGGGAGCAGTACCACAGGACATGCGTGATGCCAATATCATCACCCTCTATAAGAACAAGGGTGACCGCGGTGACTGCAACAACTACCATGGAATCTCCCTGCTCAGCATAGTGGGGAAAGTCTTCGCTCAAGTCGCTTTAAACAGGCTCCAGAAGCTGGCCGAGCGTGTCTACCCTGAGGTACAGTGTGGCTTTCGAGCAGAGAGATCGACCATTGACATGTTGTTCTCCCTTCGTCAGCTACAGGAGAAATGCCGTGAACAACAGATGCCCCTCTACATTGCTTTCATTGATCTCACCAAAGCCTTTGACCTCGTTAGCAGACGTGGTCTCTTCAGACTACTGGAAAAGATCGGATGTCCACCAAAGCTACTAAGTATCATCACCTCATTCCATGACAATATGAAAGGCACAATTCAGCATAGCAGTGCCTCATCAGACCCCTTTCCTATCCTGAGTAGCGTGAAACAGGGCTGTGTTCTCGCACCCACACTGTTAGGGATTTTCTTCTCCCAGCAGCTCTCACATGCGTTCAAGTCTTCAGAAGAAGGAATTTTCCTCCACGCAAGATCAGGTGGCAGGTTGTTCAACCTTGCCCATCTAAGAGTGAAGACCAAAGTATGGAAAGTCCTCATCAGGGAACTTCTCTTTGCTGACGATGCTGCATTAACATCTCACACTGAAGAGTGTTTACGGAAACTCATCGACAGGTTTGCGGCTGCCTGCAACGAATTTGGCTGAACCATCAGCCTCAAGAAAACGAACATCATGGGACAGGACGTCAGAAATGCTCCATCCATCAATATTGGCGACCACGCTCTGGAAGTGGTTCAAGAGTTCACCTACCTAGGCTCAACTATCACCAGTAACCTGTCTCTCGATGCAGAAATCAACAAGCGCATGGGAAAGGCTTCCACTGCTATGTCCAGTCTGGCCAAGAGAGTGTGTGAAAATGGCGCACTGACACGGAACACAAAAGTCCGAGTGTATCAAACCTGTGTCCTCAGTACCTTGCTCTACGGCAGCGTGACCTGGACAACGTATGTCAGCCAAGAGCGACGTCTCAATTCATTCCATCTTCGCTGCCTCCTTGGCATCAGGTGGCAGGACCATATCTCCAACACAGAAGTCCTCGAGACAGCCAACATCCCCAGCTTATACACCCTACTGAGTCAGCGGCGCTTGAGATGGCTTGGCCATGTGAGCCGCATGGAAGATGGCAGGATCCCCAAGGACACATTGTACAGCGAGCTCGCCACTGCTATCAGACCCACCGGCCGTCCATGTCTCCGCTTTAAAGACGTCTGCAAATGCGACATGATGTCCTGTGATCACAAGTCGTGGGAGTCAGTTGCCAGCGATTGCTAGAGCTGGCGGGCAGCCATAAAGGCGGGGCTAAAGTGTGGCGAGTCGAAGAGACTTAGCAGTTGGCAGGAAAAAAGACAGAAGCGCAAGGGGAGAGCCAACTGTGTAACAGCCCTGACAACCAATTTTATCTGCAGCACCTGTGGAAGAGTCTGTCACTCTAGTATTGGCCTTTTTTGCCACTCCAGGCGCTGCTTCACAAACTACTGACCACCTCCAGGCGCTTACCCATTGTCTTCCGAGACAAGGAGGCCAAAGAAGAAAAAGAAGATAACAGGTTTTGTGCTGCCAAGTTTGTTCTCACTTTGGAAGGGTATATAAAACACCCCTATCTTATCAAATCTTACACAGACTTTAGGGGAGGTACCTGCCATCCTTATCCAGTCTGGCCTGCATGTGACTCCAGTCCTATACCAATGCAGTAGACTCTTAACTGCCTTTTGAATCAAACCACCAGAAGTTAACCCACCACAACCTCTTCAGGATAACTGGGGATGGGTAATAAACACTGGCTTTTCCAGCAATGCCCACATCCTGAGAAAAAAACACACAAGGTCCTGCAAATCAAAATTAAATACATGAATGAATGAACTGTTATCATGATGATAGTGGAACAAATGTTAGCCAGGACACTGTGAGAACTCTGCTGCCCTCTTCTAATAAGCTGTTGGATCATGGACAGGTCCTTAATTTAATGTCTCACTTGACAGAAGACAACACTGTAATGCCAAAGCATCATTCTAGAATATGTTGTTAAGCATCAGAATGGAACCCATATAATAAAAGCAAAATACTGCAGCTGCTGGAAATCTGAAATAAAAACAGAAACTGCCGGAAATACTCAGCAGGTCAGGCAGCATCTCTGGAGAGAGAAGCAGAGTTAACATTTCAGGTTTGTGACCTTTCATCAGAACCCAAGACCTTTTAACTCAAAAGGGAATACTTTTGTTAAGCCAATGCTGACAACTTAGGATGTATGTTCAAGGACAAAAAAGCTCTTGAGTTTGGGAACAATGCTGATAAGCTAGTGCAATACTAATAGAATTCAACATTGTCATAGCTACCATCTTTTGAATGACAGGCTCAATCCTTCGTACCATCATTGGTAGCAGAGTCTTCCGCTGGCTGAGTCCTAGTCTTCAGAATTCATCTTCTCCTCCCTCTTTCCTCCTCCTAAAACCTTCTCAATGCCCATGTCTGTGACATAACCTTCAGTCACGCCTCCTAATCTCTCCTTAGTCTCCATCTTCCATGTGGAGCCCCTTGGGCCTTTTTGTTTGACATCCAAGGCACTGTCTAAATGCAAGTTGCTGTAATACAATAATGACAAGTTTGGTATTCTGGAGGGATAAATCAAGATAGTCTAAAGGGCCCTTTTCATCCAAACCTATGATCTACTGTAAACATAATGCGCCAATGTTCTAGGCAGTGTGCACCTTTTCTGAATGGCCTTACTGATAACCTTTAGCTTGATCCCTTATGAGAAAACATTTTGAGTTTAATGATAAAAAAAAGGTTATGAAAGGCATTGTAAGTTATTGTTTGTTCAACGTGATGGTTTCTGCCGAGATAAGGAGGTTTTGTTAAGTGCACTGCAATGTAAGATAACAGAAACACAGTAAGCTAATTTGCATGAGCTGCTTTTTCAATTCAAAAAATAGGATACGATAACATAGTGGTTATGTTACTAGACTAGTAATCCAGAGGCCTGGATTAATGACCCAGAGACATGAGCTCACATTCCATCTGCTGGGGAATTTAAGTTCAGTTAATTAAATAAATCTGGAATAAAAAGCTAGTATCAGTAATGGTGACCATGAAATTACTGGATTATCATAAAAATCCATCTGATCACTCATATCCTATAGGGAAGGAAATCTGCCGTCCTTACTGGGTCTGGCCTATTCATGACTCCAGACCCACAGCAATGTTGTGGACTCTTAACTGCCCTCAGTGTGACTTAGATGATTTTGATGTGGCGACCAAATGTAATATTTCCAAATTTGCTGATGACACAAAACTAGGTCGGAAGTAAGTTGTGAGGACGATGCAAGGAGGCTTCAAGGGGACTTGAACAGGCAAGTGAGTGGGCAAGAACATGGCAGATGGAATATAATGTGAAGAGGTGTGAGTTATCCACTTTGGTAGAAAAAACAGAAAGACAGAGTATTGCTTAAATGATGAGAGTTTGGGAAGTGTTGGTGTCCAAAGGGACCTGGGTGTCCTTATTCATGAGTCACTAAAAGCTAGCATGCAGATGCAGCAAGCAATTAGAAAGGCAAATGGTATGTTGGCCTTCATCACAAGGGGATTTGAGTACAGGAGTAAAGATGTATTGCTGCAATTGTATAGAGCCATGGTGAGACCACATCTGGAGTATTGTGTGCAGTTTTGGTCTGCTTATCCGAAGAAGGATATACTTGCCATAGAGGGAGTGCAACAGAGGTTCACCAGACTAATCCCTGGGATGGTGGGATTGTCTTATGAGGAGAGATTAAGAGATTGAGGGTGGCACAGTGGTTAGCACTGCAGCCTCACAGCTCCAGCGACCTGGGTTCGGTTCTGGATACCACCTGTGTAGAGTTTACAAGTTCTCCCTGTGATCGCGTGGGTTTTCTCCGGGTGCTCCAGTTTCCTCCCACATGCCAAAGACTTGCAGGTTAATAGGTAAATTGGCCATTGTAAAAATTGCCCCTAGTGTAGGTAGGTGGAAGGAGAATTGAGGGAAGGTGGGGATGTGAGAGGGAAAATTGGATTAATGTAGGATTAGTATAAATGGGTGGTTGATGTTTGGTGTGGCTGAAGGGCCTGTTTTGGTGCTTTATCACTCTATGACTCTAAAATGGCCCCGTATTCTCTAGAACTTCAAAGAATGAGAGGTGATCTCAGTGAAACTTACAAAATTCTTACAGGGCATCACAGGGTGGATGTAGATAGGATTTTTCCCTGGCTAGTGAGTCTAGAGCCAGGGGACGTAGTCTCAGAATAAGGTGTAGGCCAGTTAAGATTGAGATGAGGAGGAATCTCCTCACTCAGAGGCTGATGAACCTTTGGCATTCTCTATCCCAGAAGGCTGTGGAAGCAATCATAGTGCACGTTCAAGACAGATGTCAATAGATTTCTGGACACTAATAACATCAAGGGATATAGGGATAGTGCAGGAAAGTGGCGTTGAGGTAGATGATCAACCATGATCTAATTCAATAATGGAGCAGGCTCAATGGGCTGAATGGCCTACTTCTGCTCCAATGTTCCTATGTTCCTAAATGTCCTAGCAAATCACTCAGTTATATCAAAACCATGACAAAAATCTATAATAAGAGTCAAACTAGATGGATCATCCAGCATTGACTTGGCATAGGATTCAGAGATGACAAAGGCACACGTCGCCCAGTCAACCCTACAAAGCCCTTCTCACTTACACCTGGGGTATTGTGCAAAATTGGATCGGTGTCCCACAGACAAGTTAAGCAACAGCCTAACATAGTCACAGTCATCGAATCATAAATTTCAGCCAACATCCAAAATTCCTCCATTACCATCCATGGCTATGTCTTTTCCCAACAGAGGTGGTGGTACAGTGGTATATAATCAGAAGGGAGTGGCCCTGAGAGTCCTCAACATTGACTCTGGACCCCATGAAGTCTCATGAAATCAGGTCAAACATGGGCAAGGAAACCACCTACCACCCTCCCTCAGCTGATGAATTAGTGCTTCACCATGTTGAACACCACCTGGAAGAAGGCACAGAATGCACTCTGGGTAGGGGACTTCAATATCCATCACCAAGAGTGGCTCGGTAGCACCACTACTGGCTGAGGGTCTGAGTCCTGAAGGCCGCATCTGCCAGACTGGGCTTGTGGCTGGTGGTGAGGGAAACAACAGGACAGGAAAATCCTACTTGACCTCATTCTCACTAATCTACCTGTCGCAGATGTATCTGTTCATGTCAGTATTGGTAGGAGTGACCACCGCACAGTCATTGTGAAGAAGCAGCCTCCATCATGTTGTGTGGCACTACCATCATGTTAAATGCAATAGATTCAGATCAAAACTAGCACCTCAAAACTGGGCATCCATTAGGAGCTGTGAGCCATCAGCAGTACTTCACCAAAATCTTTAACCTCATGGCCCAGCATATCCCTCAGTCTACCATTATCCTCCGGCTCCACAAATATTTTCATGCTCAATGATGGCAGAGACAAGCATATCAGTGCAAAATAAAAGGTTGAAGCATTTGCAACCATGTTCAGCCAGAAGTGCCAAGTGGGTGATCCACCTTGGCTTTTTCCTGAGGTCCCCAGCATTACAGGTACCAGTCTTCAGCCAATTCGATTCTCTCCAGGTGATATTAAGAAAGGACTGAACATAGAACATAGAACATAGAACATAGAACATACAGCACAGAACAGGCCCTTCGGCCCACAATGTTGTGCCGATCCTTTGTCCTCTGTCAAGGACAATTTAATCTATACCCCATCATTCTCCTTTATCCATATACCTATCCAAAAGCCTTTTGAAAGTCCCTAAAGTTTCTGACTCAACAACTTCCCCGGGCAAGGCATTCCATGCCTCGACCACTCTCTGGGTAAAGAACCTTCCCCTGACATCCCCCTTATATCTCCCACCCTTCACCTTAAATTTATGACCCCTTGTAACGCTTTGCTCCACCCGGGGAAAAAGTTTCTGACTGTCTACCCTATCTATTCCCCTGATCATCTTATAAACCTCTATCATGTCACCCCTCATCCTTCTCCTTTCTAATGAGAAGAGGCCTAGAATGTTCAGCCTTTCCTCGTAAGACTTATTCTCCATTCCAGGCAACATCCTGGTAAATCTCCTCTGCACCCTCTCCAAGGCTTCCACATCCTTCCTAAAATGAGGCGACCAGAACTGCACACAGTACTCCAAATGAGGCCTTACCAAGGTCCTGTACAGCTGCATCATCACCTCACGACTGAAGCTGCAAAGGCTGTGGGCGCTGACAATATCCCAGCTGTCGTTCTGAAGACTTGTGCTCCAGAACTTGCTGCAGCCTTAGCCAAGCTGTTCCAGTACAGCTACAACACTGGCATCAACCCGACAAAATGGAAAATTTCCCAGGTATCTCCCGTCCACAAAGAGCAGGACAAATCCAATCAGGCCAATTACCACCTCAAGAGTCTTGTGATGGAGTCCTTGTGTGCAGATTGCATTCTATACTGCTGACCTGCTGAATGAACCGTTATGTGCGATGACTTTGGGATTCAAAGCTTGTGTTTTTTCTGCGACAATCATTTGCTGGAAAAGGAAACTGAAAGCTAAAACATACAATCTTCTGATCAGAGGTGTGACAAGAGACATGTGACTGAAACTCAGGTTTCAGGTTAGAAGAATACTCTGCAGTGGGTGGAAGGCAAAAAAAAGCCAGCTGTTGCTTTTAAGAGACAATCTGGAAGCTGTTGGCAGATGCAGGCTGAGGAGATCGGACTCTGAGAGCTGGCCATTGATGGATACAAATTATGGCAGCTATTTCTGGTGACTTAAAGAGTTATCAATGGAACCATGCATTAAACCTGTTGTGGGTGAGGTTGAGGCTGTTCGACAGGTGATAAGACAGAACCGTTAAAGAGAAGATTACATCTCTCGCTATCAACGGGACATCATAACTTCCTTATCTGCATCCTGAACGACAGGACTTGGAAAGCTTGGAGGTTCCTGATCTTGATGCACTTTGGGACTGTTTGGCACCCTCTTGCTGATAGGACTGCTCAGAAGATTCCTTAGGACTATCTTCGTTGCATCTGATAATTAATGCGTAACCTTTAAGATATTCATCACAAACATGATTTAACTGTTAGTTTATGCTTAATTTATGCTGGTTTTGGTTTGAGTGTTAAAGTAAAATTTATAAAAGTGAGATCTTGTCTGTTCAGTTTTTGTTTCCTAAATTAAGGCCAGTCGGTGGATTTGATTCTTTTTTTTGTTGGTGATCTCCACGGGGATCATAACAGTCTGCTCTCAATCATCAGCAAAGTGGTGGAAGGTGTCATCGACAAGGCTATCAAGTGGCAGTTACGTATCAATAACCTGCACACTGATGCTCAGTTTGGGTTTCGTCAGGACCACTCAACTCCAGAACTAAATATAGACTTGGTCCAAACATGAACAAAAGAACTGAATTCCAGATGTGAGGTGAGAGTGACTGCCCTTAATATTAAGGCAGCATTTGACAGAGTGTGGTATCAAGTCAATAGGAATTAGGGGGGAAACTCTTTACTGGCTGGAGTCATACCTAGCACAAAGGAAGATGGTTGTGGTTGTTGAAGGTCAATCATCTCAGCATTAGGACATCACTGCAGGAGTTCCTTAGGGTAGTCTCCTAGGTCCAACCATTGTCCATTGCTTCATCAATGAACTTCTGTCCATCACAAGGTCAGAAGCAGGGATGCCCACTGATAATTGCACGGTGTTCAGTACTATTTGGAACTCCTCAGATAATGAAGCAGTCTGTGCCTGGACAACATTCAGGCTTGGGCTAATGAGTGGCAAGTAACATTTGGGTCACACAACTGACAGGAAAAGATAGAATCTAACCATCTCCCCTTGTCATTCAACATTTCCATCAATGCATCCCTCATCATCAACATCCTGCGGATTACCACTGACCCGAAACTTACCTGGTGCAGCCAAAGGCTGGGAATCCTGTGGTGAATAATTCACCTCCTGACTCTCCACCACCTTAAATATTCACTCCCTGGTAAGATGTAACCACCTACCTCTTGACATGTTACTCTACTATTAGCATATAAGAATTACCATAAATAATGAGACAACACTCAAAGCCCATTTTAAACACTAATGTATTTACTAGCTTTGGTAGGAATACCAGTTAACAATATAAAACACCCATCAGTCACAAATACATTACAAGGAGTTATACATACGATCACCCAGTGAACGGTCACCTCCCATTGATGTTCTCTTCAGCAGCTGACCAAGTTGCTTGGCATAGGCATCAAATCACTCTTTGTATACTTTTCTTTCCAATGTAGGCAGTATGTTTCACTGACAAGATCATACTGCTCTATCAAATTCCAATGAGGCAACTCATTTTTTGTTCAAACTACACTATTAGAGACGGCCTTGACAGTAAGCATATGCTTACATTTTCTTCACATTAGGGTTAGGGTTAGGGTTATGGATACCTTCAAGATCATTAGCAGTAAACACAATAGCAGCTTCCTTTCATGGTCAGACACACATTTTAAAACCACAGGACAATTAAACAATCAGAGTCACTTAAATTATTGACTTCTTACAAGCTATTTCTTGGAGTATTTCTAGTCTGTCTGCATTTCAAAAGAAGGCAAACTCTGATGTCATCAATCAGCATCAGTTTGTCACTGTCTCACAGCTTTTCAAAACACTTTGGACCACTTAGGCAACTAAATTATCATTTCTTTAAACATGATCAGTCTCTTTGTGTTTTCAGGCACCAAGGCTCCATGTTTTTGTGTACGTGAAGCTTCTTCAAAGTTCTAACTTGGCACCAAAACGAAACATAGCATTGAAGTATGTCTATTTATTGGTTTCAACTCGATTTTTATGACTTCTCTGCTTTTTGCTAAACATTCTATAGTTTTAAAGTGTTTTTTTTTCACCAGTGATTCTGTGTATCTTTAATAGAAACAGCTTGCAGCTATTAACAGGTAATTTTAGCTTGGAAAGCCATTTGGCCTTCGCAATGCATGCTGGTCAGATTCAGCCAGTTTTCTGAACACCTGTATACAGCAGAGCTTCTTGTATTTCATTTAAACTTAGCAATGCTCCAGGGTTGAATAGCCACACAAGTTTCAACCACAAATTTCAATTGAAGTAATATTACCATCTCTTGCATCCTCCACAACTGGTGCACAGTGGCAGCAGTCTTTACCAACTACAAGTTGCACAGGAGCAACTCACCAAGCCTCCTTCAACAACACCTTCCAGACCTGTGACCCCTACCACCTCGGACAAAGGCAGCAGGCAGATGAGAAAACCACTACCTGCAAATCCCCTCCAAGTCACTCACCATCCTGACTGGGAAATATATTGCTATTCCTAACGGTCTCTTGTCAAAATCCTGGAAACCTCTCCCTAACAGCACTGTGGGTGTACCTACACCACATAGACTTTAGCAATTCGCAAAGGGGGCTCACCAGTACGTAGAAATAGGTAATAAATGCAGGTCTTGCCAGTGACACCCACGAACAAAGAAAAAAACATTGTTCTTTATATCTAAAGGTGAAGTTAGTGCATAGGAGGAACAGCTCCAAGGAAATTTCTAACCAAGTACTTCAAAATTAACAAACAGACATTCTAAGAGGCTTACAGAGGTCAAAACGAATAAAACTTCAGGAAATAATGCATCTATCCTCAAGTACAAGAGAAATTAGCATGTGTGAACTATCATTATGTGGTTGAATGAGCACTGGGGACAGCCTACCTGATCTCTCATTATCTTTAAGAGCAGGGGAGTTCTCTCGGGTGCTCTGGCCAATATATATACCTTGACCAACATTACTCAATGTAAGATTGTCTGGTTATGGTTACATTATTGTTTGTGAGGCCTTGCTGTGCACAACTTGACTGCAGCTTTTCCTACTTTATAGCAGTGATCACACTGCAAAATGCTTTGGGACATCCTGACGTCATGTAACGTGCTGCAGAAATACAAGTTTTTTCTTTCATCCACTAGATCGGAAATAAGCTAATGTAGCAACCACATTCAAGAAGACACATGCATATGTTTGAGAAACTCTAGGTCCATTGGTCTCATCTCAAATAATAAAATCAATCATCAAGAGAAAACATGAGGACCATCTGTACTTAATGGAAAGGGAAATTTGGGTTGGGCTCATAATTTGCGACTGATCTACTTCCAGTTTTCCATTTCAACGAAAGTTGAAAATGACCCCTTGCATGATTTGTTCACTATATTCAGTGGTGTAGGGGCAGTTTTAGAAGTGTGTATATACTCTGCATCATGCACAAGTTTTATTTTCTAGGGAGGAGGGGACTGATTTTATTTTACATACGTATACTATATTGTTTAAAAGGTTTCCTGATGTGCAAAAACATGTCCCACAATTAAAACATAGAAATAGGGTTCTTGACTGGTTAGTGAGCTTGTCCAGTTAATTGCTGGGCCTGAGAGACAAGCCAGTGATGTAGCTAACTGACCACCATTAATAACCAATCACCACAGTCCACTGGTGAACAGCCAACACAACTGCAACCAGCAAATGACCAGTTGCCAGCCACTCTTAGAAGCTAAACATCCATGGCTTGCCTTCTAGCCATCAAACACTAGATGTTAACCAGTGATCACAAACACCCAGTCACCCCATCAGCTAGAGAAGCTAACTTCCACCAACCGCAACTATCAGTGAAAAGGAGACTTGGATTTCTACAGCGCATTTCATGATCTTAGACCATCCCAAAGTGCTTTACAACCAATGAAGTATTTTTTAAAGTGCAGTCACTGTTGAAATGCAGAAAACATGGCAGTCATTTTTGCGCATAGCAAGCTCCCACATACAGCAATGTGACAATGACCAGATAATATGTTTTGGTGTTGGTTGAGGGAGATATAATTAGCCAGGACACCACGGAAAACTCCCCTGCTCTGCTTCACAGTAGTGTCATGGGATCTTTTGCAGCCAGTTGAGAGAGCAGACAGAACCTTGCTTTAACCTCTTATTTGAAGATCCAATTACCTCGGTGTCAGAAGCTGAATATGTTATAAAGTGCTGGTAGTAAACTATACTTATCTCATATAAGAACACAAAAGCAAAACATCTTGCCCTGCCTTCACCAATCAACTCCTGTGTTGTGCTGGGACTACATTCCACTCCTGATAATGGCACATGATCAATGTTTGTTATTATACATTCGACCCCTGCTACATTTTGCCCCAATGACCAAGCAATCACCAAATGCTTATAGATAGCATATTCAGTACTAATTCACTCACTCCCAAGCACTTGCATCGATTGACTGTGCCTTTGCCTTGGCAAAAAGAGGCAAAAATGAAAAGCATGTCACAACAAGGTACTGAGCTGACAGTGCCCAAGAGATTCACAGACAATGAGCTCTGTTCCTCACTACCAACAGTACATTGTCATCCAGAAAATTATTTTCAGAAAAAGCCCATAAGGTGCCATAACAACAAACAGATTTGCAACAGGGAAAAGTAAGAAGTAAAGAATTTTTTATGGAACCAATTACAGTCACTGTGCTCCACACTGACCCTGCCTGTGACAATATTTGTGCTTGTAAACTGCTTGTTACACATTCCCTATTCTGACAGCAAACTTACATAGGACCAATTGGAATTTCCCACTATGAAAAAGCAGACTTGCCTTATCACATCTCTCAGAAACACCTCAAAGCAGCTCATATGCTGGAAACATTCAGCAGACAAGCAGCTTCAATAGAGAGGGAGACCGAGTTAAAAGCAGAGAAGTTATGTTAAACTTATATAGAAACATAGTTAAACCATAATTGGAGTACTATGCAAATTTCTAGTCTCCATATTATGAAAAGGACATCGAGGCACAGGAGCAGGTGCAAATAAGATTTACAAGGATACCAAATCTGTGAGTTTATTCCTATCAGCAACAGTAGAACAGGTTGGGGCTCTTTTCTTTAGAAAAGAAAGGTCTGAGGAGGAACAATGAGGTCTACAACATCATGAAAAGATTTGATATGGTAGATATTAAGATCTTTCCACTTCTGGGGGAAGATCGAATCTGGGAGCCATCAATATTTGGTAGAAACATAGAAAATTTATGACAAGAAGGAGACCATTCAGCACACCATGTCTGTCCCTGCTAAAAATGAGCCATCCAGCCTTATCCCATTTTCCAGCTCTTGATCTGTAGCCATGTAGGTTACAGCACTTTAAGTGCATATCCAAGTATTTTTTAAATGCGATAAGGGTTTCTGCCTCTACCACCCTTTCAGACAGTGAGGTCCAGATCCCACCACCCTCTGAGTGAAAAAATCTCCACTACTCTCCTCTAATCCTTCTGCCAATTACTTTAACTCAATGACCCCTGGTTATTGACCTCTCTTCTAAGGGAAATAGGTCCTTCCTATTCACTCTATCTTGGCCCTCATAATTTAATACACCTCAATTGAATCTCTTCTCAGACTCCTCTGTTCCTAAAAAAACAAACCCAGCCTATCCAATCTTACTTCATAGCTAAAATTCTCCATTCCTGACACATCCTCATAAATCTTCTCTCTACCCTCTCTAGTGTGATCCCATCTTCCTGTAATGCAGTGACTGGAACTGTATGCAGTACTCTAGCTGTGGCCTAACTCATGTTTCATACAGTTAGAGCATAACCTAATAGGCCCCACTCCATCTTACTGCTCGCTTTCTATCTGCATGCCATTAGAAGATCTTTGGGTTCCCTTTTATGTTGAATGCCATTCTATTCTTATGTTCTCTCTCTGCCAGTCTTATTTTCCTCTTCACCTCCCCTCTCAACTTATTGTATATGGCCTGATTCTCACTTGATGAGTTCACCTGTCATGTATCATACACCCTCTTTTTTTGTCTCATCATAATCTCAATCTCCGTCGTCATTCAAGGTGCATATTCTTGGTCCCCCTACCTTTCGCCCTTGTTGGAACGTACCTAGCCTGTGCTTGAAGCATCTCTTCCTTAAAGATATCCCATTGTTCTGAGGCAGCTCTTCCTGTCAGTCATTGGTTCCATTCTACCCTGGCTAGATCCGCTCTCATTGCGTTGAAATTAGCCGTCTTCCAATCTAGACATTCTACCTTATTTTGTTCCTTGCTTTTCTGCATTACGAGTAAACCTTATAATATAATGATCACTCTTACCCAAGTGCTCCCTGACAGACAGTAGGTCCACTTGGCCCACCTCATTTCCCAGCACCAGATCCAGCAATGCCTCCTTTCTAGTTAGGCTGAGAATTGACTGATCAATGAAGTTCTCCTGAACATAATCCAGAAATTCCTTCCCCTCCTTATCTTTTATACTAAAATTATCCCAATTGATATTTGGGTAATTAAAGTCCCCCAGTAACACCAGCCTATAGTTCTTGTACATCTCTGTGATTTCCCTGCAGAATTGCTCCTCTCTCTCTCTCTGTCACTAGTTGGAGGTCTATAGAATGCAGAACTTGCTACCACAAAAAGTAGTCGAGATGAATAGCATAGATACATTTAGGGGGAAGCTCGATAAATACATGAGAAGGAATGGAAGAGAAGGATCTGCTGATAGGATGAGGAGAAGGGGGATGGGATGAGGTATGTGTGGAGAATAAACACCAGCATAAACTAGTGAGGCTGAATGACCTATTTGTGTGCTGGTAATTCTATGTAATTCTATGAAACAGCATTGTGGATGCACCAAAATCACGTGGACTTTCACCAGGACTCAATGAGTTACTACAAAGAGTTATTTTGTGGTGGGAATGATTAACCCTGGCTTTGTTTACCTGAAATGGGAAAGTGTTCCATTCCTCAGCATTAGCATCCTTCACATTGATGAGCACAAACTGTTCAACAATAAATTATTTCAGATAAAGTCAAGACAGGCAGGTGCATGGGAACACCAGCACCTACAAGCTCCCCTTCAAGTCACACACCATCCTGACTTGAACTGTTTCTTCATCATTGCTGGGTCAAAATCCTGGAACTCTCTCCCTAACAGCACTTTGGGTGCACTGATACCACATGGGCTGTCGTGGTTCAGGAAGGCAGCTCACCATTACCTTCTCAAAGGAAATTAGGGATGGGCAATAAATGCTGAGCCTGCCAACAATGCCATGAACAAATAAAAAATAAAATAATAATGCTGAGTGAAAATTGTATATAATTATTTGGGAACAGTATCCAGGCTGAGAAGAGGCCACATCAAATCAAAATATCTTTTGAATAAAAATTGTGGTAAACATGATGGGAGAAGAATGGGTACTTAAGAAACCTATATTTCTGGAGCGATGTTTTCAGAGCCAGTTTAGAATTTCTTGAGTCAATTGTGCACAAAAGCACAACCAAACCCAATCAAGAGCAATATAAGTGTAAAGGCCTACTAATACTTACTTGAGAAGGAGTAAAAAGAGTCCCTTTTTAAAAAGCATCTTATCATGTTTTGTCAGGAACATCTCAAGCATTTTTCATATACAGTGAACTACTTTTTGAAATGTGGGCAAATATGGCAGCCATTTCTCACACAGCAAGATCTCACAAACATCAGTGAGTAGTTAATTTGATTTTGGTGGTTTTAATAGGCTATGGTTTGGCCAGAAACCAGAGGACACAGTGCTTATCATTCTAGGATTCTAATGTTGGACAGGCCCATCTTTGCACTTCTTCAAGTGTCTTGAAAGCCAATTTGAAGCAGTGGAGAGACGGACATTTAAACTACAATGGATCTTATAAACTCACTCATAGCAAAGATTTAGGTGCAAGTGGATGAAATCTGATGGCCTTAGAAATGTAGATGGCATTAAATAATTGTTTTCAGTGTGATTCGAAGAGATGTATGTCATTGTCAGTTTAATAATGGGTAACAAATCATTGACTTGGTGGATTGGGATAACTTGTGTGAGAATGGAAATTGAAATATTAAAATTACTATCTCTTCTGCCAACCTTCTCCCCTCTCCCCATTGTCAAGTGTGTAAAAGCACTGCTTGGTCTAATGTGAGGCCAAAAGAGACTGATAACTCCTAGGTCCAATTCTCAATTTGTGCTGAGCTTGCTGATCTCAGCTTGGAAAAGAAAGACAGACATTTATATAGTACCTTTCATCCCAAAGCACTTTACAGCCAATGAAGTACTTTTGAAGTGTAGTCACTGTTGTAATGTAGGAAATGTGGCTGCCAATTTGTGCATAGCAAGTTCCCACAAAAAAAACAATGTGATAATGGCCATATAATCTGTTTTTCGTGATGTTGATTGAGGGATAAATATTGGCCAGGATACCAGGGAGAACTCCCCTGCTCTTCTTTAAAATAGTGCAGTGAAGCTTTTACATCTGCCCAAGAGGGCAGATGGGAGTTCAGTTTAATGTCTCATCCAAAAGACAGCGTATCTATAAGATTATCATGCATTAATTTTCTAATAATTGTTTTACTGATTCATTTATCGATATACTGTTATGAGGATAAGACTCTGTCTTTGACAATGTTGTAATCTGAGTAATTCTAAAATGCAAACCATATGTTTGAACAAACGTTTCTGTTCCGTTGGGTCATCTTAGGGAAGTACTTGGCATTAATGAGTAACTGAAACTTGTGAATCACATCAGCAATTACTATTGTCTGCAAAAGGTTAATGTATTAAGTTAATAAATGTAACAATGGGTGTGGACAAAAATGATTAGGCTAATTGAGTCAGATGACCAACACTTTGGGGGCATAAAAGAAGGGGGATTTAACAGTCAGAAACAGAGTTCGAAAAGAAGGAGAAGACATTTAGCTTGTGTGGGTGGACATAATGTTAGCAGGAGCCTAACAGTCACCTATCTAAAGAACAATACAACCTGTGGTACTCTGTCCAATTTTCAACAGGTGATACATAATATGTTTGGAACTGTAAATTACTGCTAAACACTGTAATGTGTTAATCTCTGCTGTGGGATAATAAAAGAGATTTACCACAACCAACTGGCGTCAGGTCCAGAATTCCCGCAAGTGCAACACCTCAGACAGCGCAAGAGTCCCAGCAGAGGACACTGGAGTGTCAGCTTTAACTCTTGAACTCCATTTTCAGGAGGAGACACACTCACAATCTTCTACCTCAGAGAGAAGAGTGCCAGCAAATGAGCCACAGCGGACACTTAACTACAATAACAGTTAGGCTGAGTGCCATTGAGTTAGGGAGAGGAAATTATCTAAGGCTCCTACTCTCGATCAATGTCCAGTGCCCCCGTCAAAAGATACATGTGTACAGGTCAGGTGAGGATCGCATTTGGTTTGGTTGTGACACCCTCAATGTTAATTTTTTTAAATTCATTCATGGAATGTGGGTGTTGCTGGCCAGGGCAGCATTTATTGCCCATCCCTAATTGCCCTTGAGAAGGTGGTGGTGAGCTGCCTTCTTGAACTGATGCTATCCATGTGGGGTAGGTACACCCACAGTGCTGTTAGGAAGGGGGTTCCAGGATTTTGACCCAGCGACAGTGAAGGAACGGTGATATAGTTCCAAGTCAGGATGGTGTGTGACTTGGAGGGGAACTTGCAGGTGGTGGAGTTCCCATGCATTTGCTGCCCTTGTCTTTCCAGTTGGTAGAAGTTGCAGGTTTGTAAGGGTGCTATCTAAGGAGCCTTGTTGCATTGCTGCAGTGCATCTTGTAGATGGTACACACTGCTGCCGCTGTGCGCGGTGGTGGAGGGAGTGAATGTTTGTAGATGGGGTGCCAATCAAGGGGACTGCTTTGTCCTGGATGGTGTCGAGCTTCTTGAGTGTTGTTGGAGCTGCACCCATCCAGACAAGTGGAGAATATTCCATCACACTCCTGACTTGTGCCTTGTAGATGGTGGACAGGCTTTGGGGAGTCAGATGAGTTACTCGCTGCAGGATTCCTAGCTTCTGACCTGGTCTTGTAGTCACGGCATTTATATGGCCACTCCAGTTACATTTCTGGTCAATGGTAGCCCCTAGGATGTTGATAGTGGCGGATTCAGCAATGGTAATGTCATTTAATGTCAAGGGGAGATGGTTAGATTCTTTCTTGTTGGAGATGGTCTTTGCCTGGCACTTGTGTGGCACAAATGTTACTTGCCACTTCTCAGCCCAAGCTTGGATATTGTCCAAGTCTTGGTGCATTTCTACACGGACTGCTTCAGTATCTGAGGAGTCACGAATGGTGCTGAACATTGTGCAATCATCAGCGAACATCCCCACTCTGACCTTATGATTGAAGGAAGGTCATTGATGAAGCAGCTGAAGATGGTTGGGCCTAGTACACTACCCTGAGGAACTCCTGCAGTGATGTCCTGGAGCTCAGATGATCGATCTCCAAAAAGCACAACCATCTTCCTTTGCGCTAGGTATGACTCCAACCAGCAGAGGGTTTTCCCCCTGATTCGCACTGACTTCAGTTTTGCTAGGGTGCCTTGATGCCATACTCGGTCAAATGCTGCCTTGATGTCAAGGTCAGTCACTCTCACCTCACCTCTTGAGTTCAGTTCTTTTGTCCATATTTGAACCAAGGCTGTAATGAGGACAGGAGCTGAGTGGCCCTGGCGGAACCCAAACGGAGCGTCACTGAGCAGGTTATTGCTAAGCAAGTGCCGCTTGATGGCACTGTTGATGACACCTTCCATCACTTTACTGATGATTGAGAGTAGGCTGATGGGGCGGTAATTGGCCAGGTTGAACTTGTCCTGCTTTTTGCGTACAGGACATACCTGGGCAATTTTCCACATTGCAGGGTAGATGCCAGTGTTGTAGCTGTACTGGAATAGCTTGGTTAGGGGCGCAGCAAGTTCTGAAGCAGAGGTCTTCAGTACTATTGCCGGAATATTGTCAGGGCCCATAGTCTTTGCAGAATCCAGTGCCTTCATTCGTTTCTTGAAATCACGCGGAGTGAATCAAATTGGCTGAAGTCCGGCATCTGTGATGCTGGGGACTTCAGGAGGAGGACGAGATGGATCATCAACTTGGCACTTCTGGCTGAAGATTGTTGCAAATGCTTCAGCCTTATCTTTCGCATTGATGTGCTGGGCTCCCCCATCATTGAGGATGGGGATATGTGTGGAGCCACCTCCTCCAGTTAGTTGTTTAATTGTCCACCACCAATTATGGCCAGATGTGGCAGGAGTGTAGAGCTTAGATCTGATCCATTGATTATGGCATCGCTTAGCTCTGTCTATTGCATGCTGCTTACGCAGTTTGGCACTCAGATAGTCCTGTATTGTCGTTTCACCAGGTTGACACCTCATTTTGAGGTATGCCCGGTGCTGCTCCTGGCATGCTCTCCTGCACTCTTCATTGAACCAGGGTCTACCAGCACTCATTGTACAGGTCCATGCATAACACTCATGAATTTTCTTATTAGCAAAGCAAATGGCCAAATCTAAGCCATGGGCACACAATAATGAGAAAAGATAGCAAACAGACGTTGTTTTAACACTTCAGGATTGTTACAATCTTCTAGCTAATCAGATATTGTTGTATGATTTATTTGGAGGCTGCTTGACTGAATTGCCAAGGAAACAGGTTAATAGAAGTTAATTGCTCCCAACCAAGCTGGATTCATTTTTCTGGAAAGTCATAACCAGAGACTATGGGCTGGATTTTACATCGGGTGGAAGGGAGCTGGCCACCGACGTAAAAGTCAGTGGCGAACCCACTGCCGTCTAGCCTGGGGATCCGTCCCGCATTTTAATTGTCCCGAGGCAGGACTTCCACCCGCTTAAGGGAGGAAGTCCCACCTCATTGAGCTGCCGGTCAATCAATGGGCTGGCAGCTCTTAGTCCCAGCAGCACCACTGGGAGTGGTGGTCACTGCTGGGACTGCAGCCCAGCCGAGGACACGGAGCCAGGACTGCAGGTAAGTTTGGGTTGCCTTGCCGGAGTAATCATTCGGGCCCCAGCAAGGCAAAGGTGGTCGTTTGGGGGGCATCTTGGGCCCTGGGGGTTGTTGGGGAAGAGGGGACGGCCCTCAATTGGGCACCCTGTGCCCGATTGTCAGGGCCCCTCTGGAACACGGAGAGGCCGACAACATTCACCGGGCAGCTTTTCCCAGCTCCAGCATGCCCACTTGCCATGGGGAAAATCCCCGTGGAGGCGGGCAAAGGCCCTTAAGTGGCAGTTAAGTGGCCACTCAAGGGCTGGGGCGGGCAGCCTGTTTTTCCGCACCCCCGCCACCCTACGTAAAGTGGGGCAGAGGCGGGAGTGGGTCAGGAAGGCTCCCGCAGCCTCCCGCTCAATTTTACACCACCAACCCCCGCCACCATCCAGCTTGCTGGGGTGGCGTAAAATTCCGGCATGTATCATGAGCCCAGAAATTGAGTCGAGGAAGCTTCACAGCAGGAATTTTGAGCTGTGAATGATGTGAGGCCTTTTATTCAGTTTCCGACATTAAATCACAGTGCTCAGGTCTCCCCGAGCAGACGCACCTGCCACTGGCCCCTCCTCAGCACCCACAGTATGAAGTACGAGAATGTCTGGCAGCCCTACCCAGGGGCCACACTGAACGGACCTGCCAATGTTGGAACCCGGCTGCCATTCCTAATTGGACAGGCCTCCCAGAGGTGTTTTCTTAGTTGGCTGCCTCCGGGAAGATTGTGTCCGACATCCTGCCATGGCCACTTCTGGATTCCTGACCTGGAATTGAGCTTGCCATCAGGATCGCGACACACCTACCCAGGAAAATTCAGCCCCTGATCTCTATCTTGTCAGTACTCACACATTTATTTTTTACCTCAACTGTGTCTTTTTTTTGTGCCAAGAATTCGCATTAGTCTGCTGATGCCCATGTTTGCCCAGAATCTGCTTGCATCTAATGCAATTACAGAATTTTCAATTGGAGATTACTCTGTTATGCAATACAGCAGCAAGAACTCTGCCAGCTCTCAAATGAGCCCATCTCTACGTGATCTCATCCAAGCCCTCATAAAAGGGTTCTGAAGCAAAATGCAGGCCATCTGAACAACGATCGAAGGCCTTTGTGTCAGGTTGCATTGGTAGCCCTCTCGTCTCTGAAGCAGAAGGTTTTGATATAAAAACACTTCTTGGTATTGAACAGACAAATTAGGCTGAGGCATCAATGTTATACCCAGAGAGCTGCATCGATAGAAGCATGATAACGAAGGGCCTGTTTCAGTGCTGTATCTCTAAATTGAATAAATAAAATAAAAAATACAAGAAGCACTGCAGCAACTCGCCAAGTCTCCTTTCGCAGCATCTTCCAAACCGCATCCTCTACCACCTAGAAGGGCAAGGGCAGCAGACACATGGGATCATCACCACCTGCAAATTGCTGTCCAAGTCACACACCATCCTGACCTGTAAATATGTCACTGTTCCTTCACTGTCACTTGGTCAAGATCCTGGAACTCCCCTCCTAACAGCACTGTGGGTGTGCAGCTCACCACCACCTTCTCAAAGGTAATTCGGGATGGGAAATAAATGCTGTCATTGCCAGTGATGGTCACATCCCACGAATGAATAAAAAAAAACTTAAAACATATTATCTGGTCATGTATCTCATTGCTGTTTGTGGGACTTTGCTGTTGTGTTTTCTACAACAGTAACTAACTTTTGATGTTCTTCATTGTCTGTGAAGTGCTTTTGGAGGTCCTGAGGTCATGAAAAGTGCTATAGCAATGCAAGTTCTTTCTTTCCTAAATAACTGCAGACATTACAAAGTATGATATAATATTCAGTTATACATCCTATATAGTTTGGTCAAATGGGCCTTTCTAGTGCTTAAAATTTCTTATGTATTAGTTGGATATGGGCCGAATGGACTCCTTCTATGCTGTAAATGGCTCTATGATTCAGGTAACAACCTTACGTTCATTATTTTTTTTTTATTTAGAGATACAGCACTGAAACAGGCCCTTCGGCCCACCGAGTCCGTGCTGACCAACAACCACCCATTTATACTAATCCTACATTAATCCCATATTCCCTACCATATCCCCACCATTCTCCTACCACCTACCTACACTAGGGGCAATTTACAATGGCCAATTTACCTATCAACCTGCAAGTCTTTGGCTGTGGGAGGAAACCGGAGCACCCGGTGGAAACCCACGCGGTCACAGGGAGAATTTGCAAACTCCGCACAGGCAGTACCCAGAACTGAACCTGGGTCGCTGGAGCTGTGAGGCTGCGGTGCTAACCACGGTATATGGTACACACTGCTGCCACTGTGTGCCGGTGGTGAAGGGAGTGAATGTTGAAGTTGTGGATGGGGTGCCAATGAAGCGGGCTGCTTTGTCCCGGATAGTGTTGAACTTCTTGAGTGTTGTTGGAGCAGCACCCATCCAGGCAAATGGAGAGTATTCCATCACACTCCTGTCTTTTGCCTTGCAGATTGTGGACAGGTTTTTGGGAGTCAGGAGGTAGGTTACTCACCACAGAATTCCCTGTATCTGACCTGCTCTTGGAGCTATTGTGATTATGTGGCTGGTCCAGTTCAGTTTCTGATCAATGATAACCTCCAGGATGTTGATGGTGGGGCATTCAGCGATAATGATCCTGTTGAATGTCAAGGGACATGGTTAGATTCTCTCTTGGTGGAGATAGTCATTGCTTTCCACTTATGTGAATTAGATGTTTCTTACCACTTATTAGCTCAAGCCTGAATGTTGTCCAGGTCTTGTCGCATTTCTACACAGACTGCTTCAATATTTGAGGAGTCGCGAATGGTGCTGAACATTGTGCAATCATCAGCGAACATCCCCACTTCTGACCTTATGATTGAAGGGAGGTCATTGATGAAACAGCTGAAGATGGTTGGGCCTAGTACACTACCCTGAGGAACTCCTGCAGTGATGTCCTGGAGCTCAGATGTTTGACCTCCAACAATCACAACCATCTTCCTTTGTGTAAGGTATGACTCCAACCAGTGGTGAGTTTTTCCCCTGATTCCAGTTTTGCTAGGGCTCCTTGATGCCATACTGTCAAATGCTGCCTTGATGTCAAGGGCAGTCACTCTCACTTCACCTCTGGAATTCAGCTCTTTTGTCCATGTTTGGACCAACGCTGTAGTGAGGTCAGGAGCCAAGTGGCCCTGGCTGAACCTAAACTGAGCATCAGTTATTAGCAAGTACAGCTTGATAACACTGTCCACGATACCTTCCATCACTTTGCTGATGATTGAGATTAGACTGATAGTTTGGTAATTGGCTGGGCTAGAATTCTGCTGCTTTTTAATGGATAGGACATACCTGGGCAATTTTCCACATTGCCGGGTAGATGCCAGAGCTGTAGCTGTATTGGAAAATCTTGGCGAGGGGCGCAGCTAGTTTTGGAGTACAAGTCTTCAGCACTACAGTCAGAATGCTGTCAGGGCCCACAGCCTTTGCTGTATCCAGTGCAGTCTAGTTGGAACCCTTGGAGGAAGCTGAGATGGATCTTTATTTGACACCTATTGCTGAAGATGGTTGCAAATGCTTCAGCCTTGTCTTCTGTACTGATGTGATGGGATCCCACATCACTGCGGATGGGGATATTTCTGGAGCCTCCTCCTCCAGTTAGTTGTTTAATGGTCCGCTACCATTCACGACTGGATGTGGTAAGACTGCAAAGCTTTGATCTGATCCTTTGATTGGGGGAATCGCTTAGTCCTGTCTATAGCAGGCTGCTGCTGCTGTTTAATATGCGTGTAGTCCTGTATTGTTGCTGCAGCAATTGGCGCCTCATTTTTAGCTATGACTGGTTCTGCTCCTGGCATATTCTTCTGCACTTCTCATTGAACCAGGGTTGATCCCCCGGCTTGATGGTGATGGTAGAGTGAGAGATATGCTGGACCATAAATTTACAGATTGTGGTGGAATACAATTGTGCTGCTGCTGATGGCCCACAGCAACTCATGGATTCCCAGTTTTGCATTGCTGGATCTGTTCTGAATCTATCCTCTTTAGCAAAGTGGCAGTGCCACACAACATGATGGAGGGTATCCTCAGTAGAAAGACTGGACTTCATCTCCACAAGGACTGTGCAGTAGTCACTCCTACCAATACTGTCATGGATAAACATATCTCCGATTGATAGATTGGTGAGGACGAGGTCAAGTAGGTTTTCCCTTGTGTTGGTTCCCTTACCACCTGCCGCAGGCCCAGTCTGGCAGATATGTCCTTTAGGACTCGGCCAGCTCGGTCAGTAGTGGTGCTACTGAGCCACTCTTTGGTGACGGACATTGAAGTTCTCCAGCCAGAGTACATTCTTTGCCCTTGCCACTCTCAACGCTTCCCTCCAAGTGGTGTTCAGCATGAAGGATTACTAATTTATCAGCTGACAGGGTGGGGTAGGTGATAATCAGCAGGAGGTTTCTTTGCCTCTATTGACCTAATGCCATGACATATAGTAGTGGGACAGGACATACCCAGGGATGGTGATTGTGGTGTCTGGGACATTGGCTGTAAGGTATGATTCGGTGAGTATGACTGTGTCAGGCTGTTGCTTGACTAGTCTATGGGAAAGCTCTCCCAATTTTGCCACAAATTCCCAGATGTTATTGAGGAGCACTTTGTAGGGTTGACCGGGCAGGGAGTGTCTTAGTTGTATCTAGGGCCTAGGTCAATGCTAGGTGGTCCATCTTTTGCATACTTATTTGACTTTTTTGTAGTCATTTTATCTGACAGAGTGATTTACTAGGCCATTTCAGAGTCAACCACATTGCTGTGGGTCTGGAGTCAGATGTCAGCCAGACCGAGTAAGGGTAGCAGATTTCCTTTTCTGGAGGACATTAGTGAAGCTGATGTGTTTTTTCTTTACAACAATCTGATTGTCCCATGGTTACCATTACTAAGACTAGCTTTTTATTCCAGATTTATTTAATTCATTGAATTTAAATTCCCCTGCTGCCATGGTGGAATTTGAACTCATGTCTCCACTGTATTAGTCCAGACCTCTGGATTAATAGTTTAGTAGCATATCCCCTGTGCTACCGTGCCCTCAACCATGTTGGTTTAGGGATAGCTATTGGCCAGGTAACTCCCCCGCTCTTCTTCAAAATAGTGCCATGGGATCTTTGATGTCCATCTGAGTAGGTAAATAGGGCCTCAGTTTAACACCTGATCCAGAAAGCTGGCACCTCTGACAGTGCAGCAATCTCTCAGTACTGCACTGCAGTGTCTGCCTAGGTTATGTGCTGAAGTCTCTGGAGTGGCACTTATGGCCTTCTGACAGAAAGGCAATAGTGCCTAACTAGCTGTATTTTGTATTTGCTTAATATAATTGTCCTTAAGGCTGTCACAAACTGGAGGAGAAAATTCTTGGACTCTGTGTTTGATCATTTGTAATGGAATGACTTTTACGTATTCTGAAAAAGACATCAATTGTATCTTTGTACAAAAATTGGTGGCATTGAGAGATAGAGATTTTAGAAATGAACCTTGGAGAAAAAAAAAAGCTGTAAATTGAATGAAAAAAACCTGGAGAAATAGTATTTTTTTGTCAGGCAGGGATATTAAAGGTTACGGAACCAAGGTCAGTGAATGGAGTTAAGATACAGATCAGCCACAATCTAATTGGAAGTGGAACAGGCTCCAGGGGCTGAATGGCCTTCTCCTGCTCCTACATTGAACAAGAAAATGAGACAATTCAATTGGAGTGACTGGGTTAAACAGTGTCCCATTGTGGAACTGGGTAAGTCATCGTGTAAACATCTGCACTAAGGGAGAATAAAACAATGACAGTCAACTTTGATAATACTTTATTATAAACAAATTAGACAGATAAGCAGATCCGCCAAGAATAAGAAAAGGTTATGGATGCATAAATCTGCAAGTGTCCTTTTCAACTCATTGAGATAAGCAGAGGGGTGAACTATAAAAAAAGATGGGAGGGGGAGGACAGAAAGAGGAGGGAAGGATGGGAAGAGACAGTGGAGGCGTTCAGGAAGGGGAAGAGAGCAGAGAGGGGAGGAGAAAGTGAGATGAGGAGAAGGCCGGGAGGGGAGAGAGAGGTGAAGGGAAGAGGGAATGGGGAGAGGGTAAGCGGGGAGAGGGAATGGGAAGGGAGAGAGAGAGAGAGAGAAAGTGGGGAGGGGCAGGGGAAGAGAGGCAAGGAGGGAGGGGAGAAGGGGGAAGGAGTAGGGGGAGGGAGAAGGAAGGCTGAGGAAGGGGCAGTAAAGCATGGAAAATTTCACAAAGAGATGGTTCTAGTGGCCCAGGAATGCGGCAGAGAAAGGTGGGTAGACCCCAGCGAAGCAGATCATTCACCCAGCCTCCAACTGTGAGGCGATAGGGGATTCCCCACCCCAAGCAGCAGCTCACACCTCCTCCACTCTCTGGTGCAGCCATTCTCCATTACCAGTATTGCTGTCGGAGTGGAAATGGGAGCAGTGATTAAAGTCATGTTGGAAAGGCCTATGGGTCAAAGGTAATGCTACAACACTGTCATATTGATTGGCCTTGACCTCTCTTATCTCTCACTCCCTTCTCTCTCCAGAAATGAATCTAATTTGTACTTTTATCATTAGTTGAAATCTGTTCTTCAAGACGGGGCTATTCAGCAATGCTGACCCTTATTACTTCGGAGCATGATTTTGTCAGCTTTATTCCTCATACAGAATAAATCCTCCTTCCCTGCCGGGGCAAGAAGTGGCAGACCTGGAAATGGGACTTGGGAGCAAGCAGGCATTGTTGGGGATTTTTCAGAAAACATAGCTTCTTGCTTTACAAATTGGTACTTTCTAATTTAAAGACAATTAACGGCATAGGTCAGACAATAAAGATGAAGAAGTAATAGAAATAACATGGATGTGACCAATAATCCGAGCCAACTGTCAATTAGGGCACAAAAATGCAGATCTGACCTGAAGCTGTCAAGTGTAGGAGTCCACTGTTAAGTGAAACAAATGGGAGTCAGACATACCACATAAGAGATTGTCCTTACTCAACAAACTAATTACAAGAACATCATTAGATATTAATCAATAATCAATTAAGAACACTTCAAACCAGCGTGCTGCAGCTGTGTCTGTCTACTAATGTGGTTCATTGACTCCCAAGTACATGTTTGGGAGCTGTAATTGGTATGTGCTCGACATCTGTTTGCCTGATTGACAACCAGTGCAGTGACCAATTAAAGAGACACTGTCTTCATGCAAAGAAGTGCCTGGCGACCTAGAAGTTCTTCAGATGACAGACGTCAGGGCTGGAAAATAAAACACCTTCCATTTCAGAGCTAACCCATGTTAGGGTCAAGCCTTCTCAGATCAGGCGTACGTAGGGTAAGACTTAGGCCAGCCTTCCTGTTGCTTTTCAGATGGAGATTGCTGAGATCGGTGTTAAATAAGGGCCAGTTTTATGCAATGGGTCTTGCAATGAATTGACTGATCGTCCAGGCTAAAATTGCTAAAATTCTCCTGTATTAACCCAAATTATACAGGCTTGTAATGTAAAGAGAAATGTTAAACCTTCCTTGTCATTGCTCATTGTGAAAGGTGAAGATAAATTCTCTCTTGCTCCCACTCCCACTCTTTTTGTTTGGAGATGGAGGCAGTAATAGAGGGATGGGTGTTCATCTACTACAGAAAGGCATGTGTTACATGGGAATTATGGCTCGGAATGTTGACATTGTGGGTCTTGAAATATAATACACTACAGTTTCTTAGGATTTAGGTGGTAATCATAGGAACTAATGCTGAAGGCAGAAGGGAGAGATGGTTGAGAGATCTTATTGTTCTGGTGATATTGAGGGACAAAATGTAATGTATTCCTATGTTATGAGCATGCCCCATGTCTGATTACATCATAAAACATGTGATCTGGCCAACTTGGTGTTTGTCTTTCTCACAAGTTCCTCCCATAACAGATTTTGACAACGAAATGGAATGAAAGTGCAAAATGATTTGTAGCAAATGGCAGTAAAAAAGCGAACTCCCAGTGACCTACCCACTAGGACGAAGATTTTCAACTAGATTGTGTTGAGCCTCATTGTTTCTGAAAATGTGTGGCAACACTCAGTTGAATTGAATCTGCAGTGTTCTAGTTAAAAGCCTGCTACCCGATCCGAACCCAACAGGACCCGACGACATGTGTTGGGTTCGAATCGGGTTGGGTCCCTCTTCCGGGTCCGGCTTTCGGGCTCGGGTCGGGCCGGGTCCGGGTCGGACACAAACAGTAAGTATTGCAATTTGCTCTGCTGGTAAGTGTCAGAAGTTGAAATGCCTACCTGAGCTGGGAGTCTGGGACGTCAAGGAGGGAAACTCTGAGTCTGCGCAGTGAGCGAGTGAGCATCCCTGTGATGTCATCGCATTCATGCTGCAGCTTCCTGCAGATTGGGAGTCGGAAGGTAGAGTCGGAAGGTAAAATGAACATTCTGGTGGTCGGGTCGGGCACGGGTCGGGTCGGCCTCGGGTCGGGTCGGGTGCAGGAAAAAATAGAGGGACTCGGGCCGGGCTTGATTCAGGTCCATTGTGGGTCTGTCGGGTTTGGGTCGGGTTTTTTTCCCTGACCTGCACAGGCCTTTAGTTCTAATGTTTATCTGATTCAACGACTGACTACACTGGCTTTATCCCAGTCATGTGGATATTCATGACAGTATGTTCTAATCATCGCTTTGAGAGTCTGGTGAAATCTCTCTCAAGCTCCCTGTGATTGTGGGCGATATGCTGAAGATTTCAACTGTCTAATCCCCAAATTGCCCATGACTTCTTGAAATGTCCTAGATATGAAATTAGAGCCTTAATCTGATTGAACGTCTAGTGGCAACCCATAGCTCGTAAAGAATTGGATTAACGTTTTGACTACTACTCTAGCAGTAATTGTCCTCAAAGGAATGGCCTCTGGAAATGGAGTAGCCATATCCATGATAGTAAGTATGTATTGTTGCCCTGCTTTTGTTTTGAGCATGGATCCTACACAATCTACGAATACCCTGCTAAATGGTTCCTTAATCACTGGTATGGGAACTTGTGGTGCTGGCTTTATGGTAGGTTGTGGTTTTCCCACCACTTGACAGGTATGGCTTGTCCTATAAAATTGTCTCACATCCTTTGTAAGACCTGGCCAGTAATAATGTTGGCTTTTGCATGATTTGGTCTTCCAAATCCCCCTATGTCCTGCAAAAGGAATTTTGTGTGCTAACCTTAATAATCCTTGGCGATATTTAGCTGGTACCACTATCTGTTCAACAACTGTTCAGTCTTCATGGGCAGGCCTATGAGGCGGTCTCCATTTCCTCCTCAAAACCCTGATGGCCATATAATAGCCTTCCAGAACTCCTTTCACCTCAGCTCCTGACAGAGCCATCTGTGCTATTTGGTATATCTCTGGATCAGCTTGCTTAGCTGCAATGATGGATGATCTGTTAAACGTCTCATTTGGATTATCTAAATCCCCAAATATGGTTTCAGATACTTGACTATCTATTTGTTGTACCCCCTTTACCTCTGACAATGGATCCTGTTCAGCCATTGCTTGGGCAACAACACACCACAGGAAATATTCCTGGAACTTGTTCCTGTAATTGCTCAGTTTCCTTAATTTCACTTGGTTCCTCTGTAATTATAGGAGAAACTGATACTTTTGATCCAGCCAAATCATTTCCTGAGAGTAGATCAATTCCCTTTACTGACAAACTGTGGACAACTCCTACAGTTACTATCCCAGATATTAAGTCACTCATTAGGCATGCTTTATACAAAGGTACGGGTATATACTCCCCGCCAATTCCATTAACTAAAACTTTAGCATTCAAGGCACTCTCTAGTGGAAACCTCATATCTTTACCCAGCAAGAATGTTTGGGTTGCTGCTGTGTCCCTGAGTATAATGATAGGTTTTCCTGCCTCACTTACAGGATATGGAGTTACTCTCCCCTTTGACATCATTATAACTCTCAGGTATTTTGTTCTTAACCCCTACACTCACTCTAGTTTTAGTATCTGGTTTTACAGCTGTTGTTAAAGCTATAGCCTCGTCTGCTATACACTCAATGAGAGTCCTTTCTTCTGCACTAGCCTTGTGTACCCCAACAAGTCCTATGCCTTTTTGACCTGAGGAGGTAATCCTGGGTCATTCTCGGTTGTTTCTTCCTGTCCCCGGCTACTTGCCTTCCTTTCAATCTCCAACTTTCCTTCTCGGCTTTATGGGGGTGACGGACAAAAGAGGTTAGCTTATTCACAAGCTCAAAATCACAGCAATTTCTGCTGCTTACCGAGCTTTCAGAGCTTTCAGGTTATCTATATGAGTTCTCACTACCGAAGGAATGGCGTTTTTAAACTCTTCTAAGATAATCAATTCTCATATCTCTATCTCTATCTCTAACGCCCATATCCAACGGTCAAAAGTAATTTGCTTTGCCCTCTCAAATTCTAAATATGTCCACCCAGCCAATTTTCATAAGTTCCTAAACTTCAGGGACTAACTCATACGCAGCGAGAATAGCCTTTTTTGCCATTTCATAATCTACACAAGCTTCTTCGGGAAGTATGGCATAAACTTCATGAGCTCTGCCTACCAACCTGCCCTGCATAAGCAGTGTCCAGCTTTCTTTCAGCCATTTCATCTATTTGCCTATTTTATCAATAGATATGAAAAATACCTATATGTCCCTTTCCTCGAACCTAGGAAGAGCCTGTATAAATTTAAACAACTTTTTGCTGGGTCCTGAGCTAAATTCAGATTCTTCCTGACCTGAATTTTCCCTGGATTCAAGACTATCCTTTAGTTTTAGTTCCATCTCTTTTAACTTAAATTCCCTCTCTTTCTCCCTTTCCTCTTTCTGGAATTCAAGCTTAAGTCTTTTCAATGCTATTGCTGTTTCTTTATCTTGTTCAAGTTTTCTTATTGTTTCTTCTTTTTCTTTTTCCCTTTCCTCTTTTTCCAATTCAAGTTTTCTTAATTCCTTTTCAGCCTCAAGTTTTTTCATTTCGAACTAAATCCTAGCCAATACCACTGCATCACTCTCTGGCCTACTACTTTCTTGTTCCTCATATTCTCCTTCATCAAATTCTTCTTCTTCTAATTCCAGACGTTGGGCTATTATGTCAATTATCTCTGCTTTTTTGGCACCTAATTTCAATTCCAACCCCAATTTCACTGCCAATTCTTTTAACTTGTTCTTAGTTAAAGTTATCAAGTCACTTAGGGAAATATTCTGCTTTCCCCAAAACTCTGCTGCAATCACTAATGCCATTACAATGGTATAGACTGTACCTTATTTTACAAGAGACCTGGTTCTTTTTATTTCTTTGTAATTGGCATTAGATTTAGATCCCAACAATAGAGTTTCCAATTTCCCCCAATTTAAATGTGTTATCCCAGAAACGAGTAATTAATATGATTCTAAATGCCGACCTTTCAAATTAGTCTGATTCTGATCCCAGACGCGAGCTGCTTAATTAAAATATGATTCAATTGCGCGCGAGCCTCCAATTAATATGTTACAACACGACTGCTCAAGACAACGCCCCCAATCATAATATATGATTCTGATTGTGGTAGGAGCAATGCACTGTCAATTCAGTCCCGTCACTCCATAGATCGCCAAACATGTCACTTCAAACTTTCCAAATTAAAGAAAGTCACAGCTGAATTAAACCATCTATTAACCCCCGAATGAGGTGAACCAAACCATGTATCTTTAGATCAACAAATTAACTGTTTATTAGAAAAAACTAAATTCGTAAACACTACTAAGACAAATAGGAAAATACACAGTCCTTGCAGATTTACACTTCCCAAAGAACTCTGATTCAAAGTCCACTCGCAATCTTCCAGGGTCCGATGAGGGAAGGAAAACAGTTCTAGTCCACTCGTAATCTTCCAGGGTCTGATGAGGAAATGAAAACAGTCCAACATCCGAAGCTTCAAACTCCTCTTTCTTCCAGTGATGACCACAGCAGATCAACAACTCACAACCGCTTTCAAAAGAATCAATCTGGTCTCAGAATTTTGAGGGATAAACAATAATCACAGTTTAAATTCATCCTTCACGTTTAAATTAACAGAGGTCTCTGTTCAGTTCATGCTAGCCCAGCTGTCTGTCTGTTAGAACAGTCTATCTCAAATAATGAGCCAGTTTAAAAGTCAATTGCAACATTGTATATCGATCCTCAATCTCTGAGTGGCTGTATCCAAGGCATCCAGGATGTAACTTCTACAGATGGCTTGTTCTTAAAGTAGTACTGATCCTTTGCTGTCTTAAAGACACATCACAGTTTCCAAAAAAAATGCATCATGACACGATACTGAGAGTACAGTTCAGTTGAAAAACTACTCTGGTGAGGTGTTAGAAATGTGTGGACAAATGGAGTGCAATGTCCAATGTAAGGGCAAATCTCTCAAGTTACCCACTGTTGTAGCGAGCTATGTCAACAAACCAACATAAATGGGCAAAGACTGGCTTTGTTCGCTGAGCTTAGACTGGAAGTAGGTTTTCCAAGTTGAGACAAACAAGAAGCTTGATCAGCTTTGGAATAATTACAGAACATTTTTGAAGATAGTTATCAGGGTCTAATCGGTGTGAAGGTGTACATCCGAATTAGGCCTGATGCAAAACCAGTATATTGCAAAGCTACACCAGTTCCTTATACTTTCAGAACCTACGTTGAAGAGGAGCTAAAGAGGCTAGAGAGAAATGCTGTACCAGTGAAAACTGATCACAGTGATTGGGCAACCCCAATTGTATAGTGCCCAAATTAGAATAAATAGTAAGACTATGCAGGGACTACAAAGTCCCAACCAACCAGGCAATGGATGATGAGAAGTATCCACTATTGACCTCTCAACATTTGTATGCTGTGTTAGTGGGATCCAAGCAACTCACAAAGTTGGATTTGTCCCACCTTATGCACTGCTCAATGTGGATTGAGAGAGTCAGCAGCATCTCATGATCAACACACATAGGATTATATTCTTACATGGTGTGAAGTCTTCTCCAAAAATTATCCAAACTACCATGGATAAGATTTTGCAAGGAATGCTACATTGCTTGTGCAATCAGGATGATGTGTTGATCATGACCTCAACAATCTTCATGTGTGAGGGATGCAGTGTTAAAAAGGCACAATGATCATAATGTGAAGTTGAAAAAGAGCAAGTGTGCTTTCATGCAATCTGAGGTAGTAAACAGGAGGGTATTGAGAGGGGTAGAAGAAGTGAGAGACCTTGGAGTGCATGTCCACAGGTCCCTGAAGGTGACAGGACAGGTAGATAGAGTGGTGAAGAAGGCATATGGAATGCTTTCCTTTATTGGCCGAGATATAGAATACAAAAGCAGGGATGTAATGCTGGAACTGTATAAAATGCAGGTTAGGCCACAGCTGGAGTATTGTATACAGTTCTGGTCACCACATTACAGGAAGGACATAATTGCTCTTGAGAGAGTACAGAGGAAATTTACAAGAATGTTTCCAGCGCTTGAAGGTTGCAGCTATGAAGAAAGATTGGATCCAGAATAGGCTAGGGTTGTTTTCCTTAGAACAGAGGAGGCTGAGGGGTGACATAATTGAGGTGCACAAAATTATGAGGGGCCGAGATAGAGTAGACGGGAAGGACCTGTTTCCCCTAACGGAGAGGTCAATTACCAGAAGGGACAGATTTAAGGTGATTGGTAGAAGGATTAGAGGGAACATGAGGAAAAACCTTTTCACCCAGAGGGTGGTGGGTGTCTGGAATTCACTGCCAGGAATGGTGGTGGAGGCAGAAATCCTTAATTCATTTAAAAGGTACCTGGACATGCACCTGAAGTTCTGCAAGCTGCAAGGCTATGGACTAGGTGCTGGAAGGTGGGATTAGATTGGATGGCTAGTTTCTATTTTATTTCTTCTCGGCCGGCATGGACATGACAGGCTGAATGGCCTCCTCCTTAATGGCCATAATGTTTCTATGGTTCTATGGCTTCAAATCAATGAGAAAGGATTACAGCCAATGAAAGAAAAGATAAAGGCTATAATCAATGCCCTAAAGCCAAAAGATGTATCTGAGGTTAGATCTTTTCTGGGCATCGTCCAACACTACTCAATTTCTGCCTGAGCTTGCAATGGTTTTAACTCCACTACAGGAGTTGTTGAAGAAAGAAGTGAAATGGAAATGATTTAAAGCATAACAAGATGCTTATGATGCATGTAAGAGAAGCTTGACCAGTGATGCACTACTTGTTCATTACGACAAAAAATGTGACCTGAAGCCAGCACGTGATGCTTCAAACTATGGAGTTGGAGCAGTGATCAGTCACGTCATGGATAATGGTCAAGAGAAGCCCATAGCATTCACATCATGTATCCTGACCAAGAGTGAACGTAACTACACATAGATAGAAAAGGAAGTGCTTGGAATCATCTTTGGAGTCAAAAGGTTTCACCAATTTTTGTTGGATTGGACCTTTATGCAAGTTACAGATCATAAACTCCTAGTAGCTATTCTGGGTCCAAAGTCTGTAATACAAACAATGGCAGCGTCAAGGATACAGCGGTGAGCTGTACTTCTCACATGTATGACTACAACATTGAACATCATAGTTCAAAGGAGAAAGCTTTCGCTGATGCATTGTCGCATTTCCTGCATGAAGATTCAAAAGTAGACTGTGAAGATGCAATCTTCGCAACAGGAGTTGTGGATAAGGACTTTCAAATCACCTCAACTGAAATTGCAGATCAAACTCAGAAAGACCTAGTTTTAATCTGAGTTCTACGAACAGACTTTGAGTGGTTGGACAGAGTTTGACCAGCATGCAGATGATGAACAGAAACCATTCCACTATTAATGTAACGAGTTGTCATGTGAACAGGGATGCATTAAGTGGGGTCACAGAGTGGTATTACCTAGTTCTTTAAGAGACAAGATTCTTGCAGAACCTCATACTGAACACACAGGGTATAGCTAACGTGAAATCTGTATCCCGCACTTTTGTTTGTTGGCCTGGTTTAGACGGTGATCTAGAATCATTGGTTAGCAAATGTATCATTTGTCAAAAATGCAGGAATAAGCCGCCAAAAACACCTTTACAACCCTGACTATCGGTGACTCATCCATTTCAAAGAGTCCATGTAGATCATATGACCCCAGCAAAACTTAAGGATGAACTCTGATAAAGGTCACAGACTTAAAACGTTAACTCTGGGCTGAATCTTACATTGGGCGGGAGACTCCGCCCACCGGCCGAAAAGCCAGGGTTTAGCCTGCCTCCACCAGCCTTGGGGAGCCACGCCAGGATTGTTCCCTCCCCTGGCCCTTAATTGGCCTTGTGGGGAGGGGATTCCCACCTTCTTGAGGCAGGAAGTCCTGCCGAATAAAGCTGCTGGCCAATCAATGGGCAGACAGCTCTTAGTCCCAGCATCGCAACCGGGAGCAGTGACCAGTGCTGGGACTGCACCCAGCCCACAGAAGCAAGAAGCACGACAGCCCCGGAACTAAGGTAAGTTTCTGGGGCCTCACCAGGGACAATTGGCCGGGCCCCAGCAAAGCAAGGCAGGGTCAGTCAGAGTGGGTGTGTTGTGCAGTGGGGACAGTTGGGCCATGGAGGAGGGGGTGGCCCTCCATGGGGCATAGGGAACCTGATCATGAGGTCCCCCCCCCACTAGCCCGCAAGAAGGCTGCCAAAGTGGACCATGTCCAGAGGGACACGATGTTCAAACTTCTGGATAAAGGGGGAAAAAACGTACCCAACATTGCCCTCATCCTGATGGTCACCTTTGTGTGCGGCTGCATCAAGCTGTGCGTACAGCCCCAGTACGCAAACACCAAGTGTCACTATGTGCTGAGGTTCTATCTGTCCCCGGTGTTGCGAAGGATGGGTTTGGCCACATTGCCGTGGAACGCTCCATCAAGTTGGACTGTGCCGTACCACCTATCCTTCCTGGAAAAGTTTCTGCAGAAAAACACCTTTGACCACCAATCTATCAGGCAGTGGTCTGCACGGAATGTCCTCAAGGCCCTACAGGAAAAAGAGATGGTGGATCCTGTCAGATGGTTCCCTGAGCAGACTTCCAAAGTGATTTGGCAGAATGCCTCATCACCAGAACTTTCAAACAAGCACCAAGGTGTAGCTTGGCTGGTGGTGAGAAGGGCCCTCTCTGTCAGATGCTTCCTGCACGCTGGGAATCTCACCGTCTCTGCACGCTGCCCTCGAGGTGGCTGTGGTGGGGGAGAGACCATTGCCCACCTCCTTCTGGATGTGCCTTTGCAAAGCTAGTCTGGAAAGAGATGCAGTGGTTTTTGTCGAGGTTCATCCCAAGTAGCTCTGTAACTCAGGAGTCTGTGCTCCACAGTCTGTTCCCAGGGACGTATATCTAAATAAATATCAACTGCTGCTGGAGGACCATCAACTCAATGAAAGATGCTCCTTGACCTGCCCAAAACTTGCTGGTCTTCTAATGCAAAGAATTGTCCACGACCAAGTGTTGCAGACTGGCACATTCCAAGGTCCAGGATCATGTGCTGAGGGACGCACTAATGCTTGGGGCAGACGCCGCAAAGGCTCAATGGGGAAAGGCCACTGTGTCAGGTCCTCCCGCTATAGTGAACCGAGGGGCTGGAACCTGTGTAAAATCCCTCAGGCTGTATGCACCAAAATATGGTTTTGCTGTAATGCAAATCTACATTGCAGGTAAAATGGAATGGAAGGGTTGTGAGGCAACTCACGTTCTGTATTGAAGAAAACTAATTTCTTTTGCAATCTCTGGAATGTCAACTTGGAACTGTTTTGTAATGTATTTTTTTTTTACAGATTTTTATGAATAAAGTATGTTTTTGGGAAAAAAAAGCAAAAAGGCTGCCAGGTGGTTAATTGACCACTTAAGGACCTTGATTAGCCTGGGACAGATGGGCCATTTCTCTCCACTGCCATCCCATATAAAATTGCAGCAGGGGTGGGAAGGTGTCAGGAATGGTAGCCCCTCCCACCCCCAACTGCCTCCCACTCAATTTTATGGCTCCCCACCATCTCCAGCCCGCTCATGTGGGGAGCCATAAAATTCCAGCCTCTGTCTGTCTGTCTGTCTCTCTCTTCACAGATGCTGACGGATTTGCTGAGGATTTCCAGCATTTTCTGTTTCTTAATTTATTATTTATTGTCATCAACTTATTCTTTTCTGAAAAAATTATTTTGCCAGACTTTTTAAGGTATTCTCTATTCTGAAATGCATGTTGACAAAAACTAAGTTGCTCTCAGAGTCCCACAGCTACTCTGATAAAGGTCTTGTTAAATGGCATCGTATACATGAAGAAAATTCAAATGGAAAAATACAAGCAGAAATTGAGATAGAGACAAATTATTCTATGTTGTAGTTAGTGTTTTGAAAATTAGATCAGAAACGGAGCTACATTAATACTTCACAGTTTGATTACCAGGACCCTGACAGGTGTGATCCGCACCTGACAATCATTTTAGCTGAATGATTCTCCGATCAGAAAACCTTCTAAATCTCTGTAAGGATGAGCAAGGACAATAGAAGAAGACATAAACCCAGACAATTGCTTTACAAAGAGCTCTCGGCTCCCGTCAAATCATTTAACATTCCTCAGTAATGACACATTGTTTGGTACATGCCAAGTGGGAATTGCCTGTGAAAAGATATATCAGCAGACAGACGACACCACTAAAAACTGGTTATCTGGTCATTCATTCGGTTGCTATTTGTGAAACCCAGCTGTGCATTAATGGCCTGCTTATTTTTGTGGTCTTCATTCTCAGGTTGCCTACTCTGGTTGGGCATACTCCTGGAGATTTCATCACATGACCTGCCGCCTTGAACCACCTCATTCCCCACTCTTCCGCCATTTGTCCATCCTCCAGGGGCACTGCCTACCCACAGCCAATTGGGAAGGGAACAGACACTTTGTTACCCAATTGGATTCATCTTGACTGTGAGCTCTTTTCCCACTATTTCCCATATTGTTGCAATTGATGAATGAAAATGTTCAAAGAAAATGAAAATAAATCATAATTTTGTCTCATGCCCCCATGTCTTTTCTTCTGAGTTGCTTATTGCAGTGCCCTGGATATTAATCTTCAATTCCTGGAGACTCCAGGACCATCCTGGAGGGTTGACAACCCTATTCCCTGGATGTGGGCATCGAGAGCAAGGCTGGCATTTATTTTCCATCCCTAGTTGCCTTTGAGGAAGTCATGATGGTCACCTTCTTGAACCCCTAAATCACAGTGGTTTGATACAACTGGGTGGCTTGCTAGGCTGCTCCACAGGTCAGTTAGGAGTCGACCGTGTTGGTGTGGGACTCGAGTCACATGTAGCTCAGGTCAGGCAAACTTCCTTACCTAAAGCATATTTGCTTACATAGAAGGAGGCATTTAGCCCATGCCCAAGAAATCTCTCCTGTCTCTCAGCACGACATTGAACTATCAACCTAAATTATGTACCTAAATCCTGAAGTGAATCCAGAACCTTCTGACTTGCTGGGCGAGGGTGCTATCAACTGACATTGACATAACAACAGTGATTGCATTACAAGAGTAAGATAATTGATCCACAGCCTGCTCTGGCTTAGCTGATATTTTGCTCGACAAGGATATAAAAGGATATGAAGCAAAAGTAGATGGATGGAGTTAAGATACACATCAGTCATAATCTCATTGAATGGTGGAACTGGTTTGAGAGGCTGAATGGTCTCCTCCTGTTCATGTCTCAGATGGGGCATTCAGAGGGTGCTGCAGTTGGCTTTAGTGCCTCTGGGCCAGGAAGGGAAAATGGGTGGGTGCTGGAACATCAGGTGAGGACAAGATCTGGGTAGGTTGTGCCACTTTGGGTGGTTGAGTAGCTTACCAAGGCTCTCAGGTAAGGAACAGCAATTTAGGGAAGTTCAGGAGAATGAAAATAAGAGCAGTCACTACCTTCAGCAGAAGAGGAAGACCAGAAAATTGATGAAAGATAAAAGAAATAAGGATAGGCATTGTATACATTCCCAAGTGTCCGTTTTGTAATGCTGATAAATTTTTAAATCTCTGCAGTGTGCCTTTGAACATCAATACTGCACCTAATAAGGACATCTCAAATAACATCTGACTGACATGTTGGATAGTATAAGTACGGAGATGTTCAAAAAATCCAGGAATCACTGATGTGTTGTGTCCATCATAGAATTTTTGTAGATCACAGAGCATTTAGAACTACTTTTTTTTGTTGCAGAATACATCAAGACAAATACCCAGGGATAATTTTAATCAACTTTAGTTTGTGAAGTACAGCATGTCCAGATCAGAGGAACATCACTTGGCTCTCTCACAGCTCTGCTGCTTTCTGTTCACTACTAAAGCATTTCCCTTGATGCCAACTAGACAACAATACAAATTTACCAACACAAAAGGGCTCTAACCCCAGGAACAAAATAGAATGTTGGACAGTTTATTGATCAAGTTTTAAGAACATATGACAAGGCAAGGGCGAGTAAAGGCAATTTAGCCCAGGAAGCTCGTCCCTCTTGCATGCAACAACAATATTCAGGATATACTTCTAAAGGCTGCATACTGTGCCCAGCAAATTATTTGAGATTTTTATCATAATTGTACGAAGACCTTGCTTCTGGTATCTGATGTAAGTTTTTTTCTTCATTTACTCACATTTATGACCTTGGGCCTATTACCCTTCTTTATCTTAAAGTAATAATCAATATTTACTTTATCTAAGCTGCTTGATATCGTATATACTTCAATGACATGCTCCATGAACTATATTCTTTGTGCGCATCAGAGATTGAACTTTGTTAGTCTGTCCTCATAGCTCATTCCTGAGCACCAGCCATTACATGGAAATGATCTTCTTACTGAAATAAAAACAGAAAATGCTGGAAATACTCAGCAGGTATGGCAGCATCTGTGGAGAGAGAAGCAGAGTTGACGTTCCAGGTCAGCTACCCTTCATCAGAACTGTGAAAAGTTAGAAATGTAATAGATTTTGAGTGAGTGAAAGGGGAGAGTGTTGGAAGAAGAACAAAAGGGGATGTCTGTGAAAAGGTGGAGGGCATGAGAGATTAAATGACAAGGTTCTGATGAAGGGTCACTGACCTGAAACGTTTACTCTGCTTCTCTCTCCACAGATGCTGCCTGACCTGCTGAGTATTTCCAGCATTTCTTGTTTTTATTTCAGATTTCCAGCATCTGCAGTATTTTGCTTTTGTTTAAATGACAAGAGGTTTCGTGGTGCAAGGTCAAAGGGAGTGGTAATGGGAAAAAGAAAAATAACAGAAGATGTATCTAGAGGAGGTGTGAATGGCAGGATAACAGCTGTCTAAATGCAAAGTAAAGGAATTAAGAAAGAAACAGGAGAAAAAATGAACTAGCAAAAAGAAAACACAAAACAAAATGGGTGTAAAGATTATGATCGAAAATTGTTGAACTCAATGTTCTGTCCAGAAGGCTGTAAAGTGCTCAGTCAAAAGAGGAGGTGCTGTTCCTTCAGCTTGCATTGAGTTTCATTGGAAAATTGCAGGAGGCCAAGGACAGAGAGGTCAGAGTGGGAGCAAGGTGGAGAATTAAAATGACAGGCAACAGGAAGCTGGCAGACTCATCTTTTGACTGGGCACTTTACAGCCTTATGGACTCAACACTGACTACAATAACTTCTGATCGTAATCTCTGCCCCATTTTGTTTCATGTTTCTTTTTTTTCTGATTTGTCTTTCTGTCTTGTTTCTTTCTTAATTCCTTTACTTTGTCCTTAGATAGCTATCCTGCCACTTACACCTCCTCTAGACACATTTGTTTTTTTTATTATTTTATTACCATTCGCTTTGGCTTTGTACCACAAAACCTTTTGTCATTTAATCTCTCCTGTCCTCCACCCGAGCACAGACCTTCCCTTTTGTTATTCTTTCCACATTCCCCCCTTTCACTTGCTCAAAACCTGCTACATTTCTAACTTTTCTCAGTTCTGATGAAAGATCACAGAACTGAAACGTTAACTCTGTTTCTCTCTCCCCAGATACTTCCAGACTTGCTGAGAGTTTCCAGCATTTTTTTTTATTTCAGATTTCCAGCATCCTCAGTACTTTGCAATCTTCTTATTGTTTTATTTCATAAACCAAGCACATATTCTAAACAGTATAAAAGATTGAGGGGTGATTAGATCCAGGTGTTCAAAATATAAAAAGGATTCAATAAGATAGATATGTATTTATTTATTTTTATTATTTAGAGATACAGCACTGCAACAGGCCCTTCGGCCCACCGAGTCTGTGCCGACCAAGAACTACCCACTTATACTAACCCTACAGTAATCCCATATTCCCTACTACCTACCTACACTAGGGGCAATTTACAATGGCCAATTTAACTATCAATGTGCAAGTCTTTGGCGGTGGGAGGAAACCGGAGCACCCGGTGAAAACCCACACGGTCACAGGGAGAACTTGCGAACTCCGCACAGGCAGTACCCAGAATCGAACCCGGGTCGCTGGAGCTGTGAGGCTGCGGTGCTAACCACTACGCCACTGTGCCACCCCGAAACTATAGAAACTATATTTTCTGGTGAGGGAATCAAGAACCAGGGGAGAAAATTAGAGTTAAGCCATTTTAAACAAGAGGTCATGGAAATTTGGAGTTCTCTTTCTCTAAGAGGCTGTGAAAGCTGGATCATCCAAAAGATATCAGGGGATATGGAACTAAGATGGGTAAATCGAGTTGAGGTACAGATCAGGCTCAAGGGGCTGATGAGCCTCTCCTGTTCCTTTTTGTAGTGCAGTATCTGGAGCCATATACAGGACTCCAAGTACGATCTTACCAGTTCAATACTTAGCCCAGCAGGACCTCATCACACTGTTCTGGTTTTTATATTCCTTGATTTATTCATTTTTAAATTGTTTTTTCCATTGTCTAGACATTGAGAGCCTGATTTTACTCTCAAATGCCTTTCCAGGTCTCCCTGTGTTAACTCTATTCTATTCATTTGGCAATTGTGTTGCACATTTTTCATCCAATCTGAAACCATTTGCATTTATCAGTATTGAATTTCATCCGTTGGCTCTCCATCTGTCCAAGTGATCCAAATCCCATTGCAAATCTTAGCTGGACCTATGGAATTTGCGGCTGTCCCCATTTTAGTATCATCCCCAAATCTGCCAATTATCTACTTAGTTTTAATAATATATGCAAATAAGAAAGAACAAACAGCCCATGCAGCTTTACTCAACACCTGTCGTGTGTCCAAGATAACATCTCTTGCCATTACTCTCGATTTGTTATCCTTTAACCAACTTCATATCCAATGCTATACTTCAATCTCAATTCCCATGGCTTTAATTAAAGAGTTTTCATGCAGAAATGTATCAAAAGCCTTCTGAAAATCCAAGTAAACAATATCACAGTGAATTCCATTATTTTATATGTAAGGTCCTCAATGAAGACAAACACATTTGAAACAATGGTTTTAAGATGGAGAGAAGCAATTCTTGTATTGAAAAAACTTAATGTACCCATCTTGGCACCCTCACCTCTTCATAAGAAGGTTCTGGATTCCAGCTCCACTCCAGAGTCTTGATCACATAATCTAGGCTGACACTCCAGTGCAGTACTGAGGGGAGGACTGCACTGTTGGAGGCGCTGTTCTTTGGATGAGACATTCACCCAAGATTTTCCCAGATGGCTATAGAATATCCAACCATTTAAATGAGCAGAGAAGTTCTCTTAGCATCCTGGTCAACATTTATCACTCAACCGGCATCATTCAAACAGATTAAATGATCCTTTGTCCAATTGTTGTTTGTGGGAGCATGCTGTGTGCAAATGGCTACAGTGTTTTTCTACTTGATGACAGTGGCTATATTTCATTATCTATGAAGAACTTTGGGATGCACTGAGGACTGAAAGTCACAATATAAGTATGAGATTGTTCTTTCTAAATGTCATGATTTTGTCTGAACCGTATCTATAAATGAAACTAATGACATTTTTCTAAAGTCAAAAGAAATTGGTACATCTATAGTAAATGGGACAAAGAAGAAGAGGACTTGGTTTTTAACAATTCAGAAATACATTTGAAGATAGAGTATAATCACAGTACGTCTCCATGGAAAAGAATGGAAACTTCAGCCAGACCATCTTCCCTTGTAGCATGTAAAGATGTTTAGCCAATGTTAAAAATAATGGCAAGACTCATGATAACAATGTATGCCCCAGTAAATGTAAAAGATGTACAGGAACTGTGGGGCTGCAATTCAGACAATGATTTCAATTTTTAAAAACTGCCTGCTTTCCATTGACTTCTACGAAAATCAAATACGGTCTACAATGGACCATCCACAATCATCAGTTTTCTGCCCGCATCAAAGGTGCTAACGTTGTACCTCTGTTTAAAAAGGGAGCGAAGGATAGACCGAATAATTACAGGCCAGTCAGTCTAACCTCAGTCGTGGGCAAATTATTGGAATCTATTCTGGGAGACAGGATAAACTGTCACTTAGAAAGGCACAGGTTAATCAAGGACAGTCAGCATGGATTTGTTAAAGGAAGATCTTGTTTGACCAACTTGATTGAATTTTTTGAAGAAGTAATAAGGAAGATAGATGAGGGTAGTGCAGTTGATGTGGTCTACATGGATTTTAGTAAGGCTTTTGACAAGGTCCCACATGGCAGACTAGTTAAAAAAATAAAATCCCATGGGATCTAGGGAAATGCAGCAAGGTGGACACAAAATTGACTCAGTGGCAGGAAACAAAGGGTAATTGTTGACGGCTGTTTTAGCGACTGGAGAGCTGTTTCCAGTGGCATTCCACAGGGGTCAGTACTGGGTCCCTGTTTTTTGTGGTGTATGTTAACGATTTGGATGTAAATATAAGGGGCATGATCAAGAAGTTTGCGGATGACACAACGATTGGCCATGTGGTAGATAGCGAGGAGGATAGCTGTAGGCTGCAGGAAGATATTGATCGTCTGGTCAGATGGGCAGAAAAGTGGCAAATGGAATTCAACTTGGAGAAGTGTGAGGTGATGCATTTGGAGAGGTCAAACAAGGCCAAGGATTACATGATTAATGGGAAAATACTGAGAGGTGTAGAGGAAGTGAGGGACCTTGATTTAAAGTGATTGGTAGAAAAATTAGAGTGATGAGGAAAACCTTTTTCACCCAGAGGGTGGTGATGGTCAGGAATTCACTGCCTGAAAGGGTAGTTGAGGCAGAGACCCTCAACTCATTCAAAAGGAGTCTGGATATGCACCTCAAGTGCCTTAAGCTGCAGAGCTACGGACCAAATGCTGGAAGGTGGGCTTAGAATAGGTCGATTGTTTTTTGGCTGGCAGAGACACGATGGGCCAAGTGGCCTTTTTCTGTGCCTTAAACGTTGCTTGATTCTATGAAAGTTCCCTTCACCCACCCTTGTCTGTGTTCTGCAAGGTGAAAGGTATATGTGCTTCAAATATAATCCTATTTCCCAGCCTCAGAAGGACAGTTCTAAGGTAAGTTAACATGGATGTCGCCAGCAAAGCCAACATTTGTGGCCCATCTATTATTGTCCTTGAGAAGGTGGTGGTGAGCCACATTCTTAAATACAACTGAGTGGCTTACTAGACCATTTCAGAGAGCAGTTAGGAGTCAACCACATTGCCATAGGTCTGGAGTCACATGTAGGCCAGACTGAGTAAGGATGGCAGATTTCCTTCCCTAAGGAATATTAGTGAACAAGATTTTTTTAAACAACATTTCAGTACTTTCATGATCACTATTATTGGTAATAGCACATTAGGGCTACAGTTGCATATTAGTCATATTACTGGACTAGTAATCTAGAGGCCACTACTAATGATCTGGTGACATGAATTGAAATACCACCATGGGGAAATTCAGTTAATAAATAAATCTGGAATAAAGCGCTACTACCAGTAATGGTGATAATGAAAATACTGAAATGTTGTGAAAATCCATCTCATTCACTGTTTTAAATGTTCCCACAAACAGCATTGATAATGACCATATAATCTGTTCGTGTTTCCTAAACTTTGCTATTAATGCCAAGAATGTTTAAAAGTTTTTGCAGCTGCATTTTAATATTCAAGCTAAGATTAGCCAGAGTCTGTTTCCCATGGTAGGGGTGACTAAAACTAGAGGGCATAGATTTAAGGTGAGAGGAAGGAGGTTTAAAGGGGATCAAAGGGGTAAATCTTTCATACAAAGAATAGTGGGTATCTGGAATGAGCTGCCTGAGCAGCTGGTGGAGGCAGGAACAGGGGCGACATTTAAGAGGCATCTGGACAGGTACCTGAATGAGCAAGGCATAGAGGGATATGGAATTAATGCAGGCAGGTGGGATTAGTATAGATGGGCATTATGGTTAGCATGGACGTGGTAGGCCGAAGGGCCTGTTTATATGCTGTACGACTATATGACTCTATGTCTATGACTTGAAGGAAAATCCAGAATAAGTTCAAAAAGAGCATTTTCCCTCATTATGTGTTTCTTCTCTCTTCAATTAAAACATTGCATTTATATATCACCTATCCTGACCTCTGGACATTCCAAAGTGCTTTACAGCCAATTAAGTATTTATATTTTTAAGTCTAGTCAATGTTGTAATATAGGAAATGTGACAATCTGTACACAATGTCGCTCAAACAGCAACATGACCTGCTAATCTGTGTTTGATTAATGGATGAATATTAGCCCAGGACAACTCCCCTGCCCTTTTTCAGAATAGTGCTATGGGAACTTCTGCATTCACCTGAGAAGATCCAAAGGGCAGTATCTCTGACAATGCTGCACTCTTCAGTACTGCACTGGGAGTGTCCCTCTAAATTATTTGCTCAAGTCTCTGGAGTGTGACTTCAACCTACAACTTTCTGACTCAGAAGTATAAGTGAAAACTGAGTCACAGCTAACACTTATTCTCTGGTTACCTCCTGAGTTACAAGTTTATCATGACTGATTAGGATTGCTTTGAAAGTGCTTCCATTTTTTAATATGTTCGAGGACTCAAGTTTAAAATTTGTATACATTGATTCATTTGAAAGACTGAAGACTTTGTTTTTTTTTAAAAAGGTCACTGGAAGGACTTGGGGCTTTGTTTGAAACAAACCCTTACTGGAAGTCACATGTCTTAAGCTAATTAAACAGCAGGAGCATTGATTACTATGGGAGTTGTTTACATAGAAGTGACATGTCAAGATTTATGGTGGTCAGGAGTTGGTTTCATTTTTGAATATTGTTTTCAGTCAGTTAGGGTAAGTCTGCTAAGAGAGAAGCCACCAGCCCATCCTTTTCCACCTCTTTGAGAAACCCTGAGAATCCAGTATAAGAAATTAATAAACTGATTCTGCATTTCTCCTGAAAAGCCTGCCAGGCTAATCCTCGATATCGCCTAAAGAGAACTGCTTCAAAAAGATCCCAGTGACAGCTGTCTATGTGTATCTGGGCGCCAGACTAAAGGGACAGCTGAGATCATTCCATATCTTATCCTTTTATCTTCAAGAATTAACAATTATTTGGCCAAAGTATTTTTTTTGCCTTTTTTATAATGTCTTTTCTGAATAGAAAACTTCTTTATTTTTTCTTTAACTGGTATGTGTGCATGTGTATTGGGTGAATTTAGAAGAGAACTTTCATAATTCAACCTGATAAGCTTTGCATCTTCATTGAATAAATCTTGTTTTATAATAATTTTGTTGTTTATTAACCAGCGCATAACAAGCTCAATGAGAGGGGGCGCAATTCTAGATTTAGCCTTCGGTAATGAAGCTGGGCAAGTGGATGAAGTAGCAGTCGGTGGTCATTTTGGAGATCGACCATAATACCGTTAGTTTTAGCATAAACATGGAAAAGGACAAAGATAAAACAGGAGTAAAAGTTTGAAATTGGGGGAAGGCAAATTTTACAAAACTGAGAGGTGAACTGGTGATAGTGGACTGGATACATATACTTGAAGGAAAATCAGTGGCAAACCAGTGGGAGGCATCCAAAAGCAAGATACTACAGGCACAGTGTAGGCATGTCCCCACAGAGATAAAGGGTAGTAAGGTCAAATCTAGAGCCTCATGGTTATCCAGAAGCATACAGTGTAAGTTAAAGCAGAAAAAGAAAGCTTATGATGCTCACAAAAAACGTAATACTTTAGAAAGCCCAGAGGAGTATAGAAAGTGCAGGGGTGAAGTAAAAAAAAATTAGAGAGGCAAAGAGAAGACATGAAAAATTATTGGCTGGTGTCATGCAGGCCCCCAGCTGCCAAGAATGAGGCACATTAATCTCGCTCCAAGGACAGTAAATTTCAAATTGTTGCTGGGAAAAAGAAAAGGCCTGTTACAAGGGGTTGCCAAGCCCCTGGCTGGAAGGACATTTTCATATTACTAGCAGACAGTGTTGGAACAAAGGAGCTACCCCCAGCTGCCAATACACAGGACAGACGTGGTCAGACCAGTTTAGTCACATGACTAACTCACTGTTGCAGAGTTTGAACTGGGAGTTTTTAATAGGAGAAACAGTGTTTGAAGACAGAAAGCTGATTGATCCTGGACTGAAAAGACCTCTCCTGGCTGACTCGCCACAGCCTCTCCTGTCTGCTCCCACCTCTTTCTCACAGAATTCAAAAAACTGACCGAAGACACATGAACCCCAAGAGAGAAAAGTCTCCTACAGTGAACAAGGTTTAAGAAGAATACTGGGCCCCAACAAAAAGCAAGATGTACCTACAAAAGGACTATACTGTGAGCTCCAAGACCCATAACAAAAAAACTTCAGATATTGCCTCAAACCTTTCCACTTTATTTTTCTTCTGCTCTTTTCTGTCTCTAATTGCATGTGTCTATCATGTATGCATTCTAGAGTGGGGCGCGGTGTGTATCCATAGGTGTTAACTGAATTAGAGTTTTTATTTTAAGTTTTAATAAATTTCACCTTTCTTCTTTTAACCTAAGAAAGCCTGTTTGTTTTCATTTCTTTGCCTTATCATTGGAAAGCGGGGAACAAGGATTCACCAAGGGAGAGCTCAAAGGATGGTGTGTTTGAAATTAAACCCTATTACAGTCAGACCAGGTGAAGGCTGAGAAGGACCCTGGACAACTTTCTCACCTGGTCATAACAGAAATTTGGGTGCTAACATCCAGAATTGATGCACAGACAAATAAGAGAAATTGGAAATGGGGAGCCAAATTGTTCCCAATCAAAAAAGATCTCAATACAGGTTTTCTTGTGGTTGTGTGTGAATGAATACTAATATGTCTGCAACTGAAGCTAGTAGCTCTCCAAGCCAGGAAGAAGTAACTTGGGATAAGTTAAAAGCAATGTCTATAGAGGAGTTGAGGAAAATGGCTGAGCAGTGTGGGATCACTGTACGTGGCAAGGCTAGGAACTCGGACCTCCTAAGGCTAGATTCCCTTGAATCTGAAGAAGCAGAAACAGGGTTAGAAGCAGACCCAGAGAAGGTACTGCTAGAAAACATATAATTGGAACAAAGGAAACTTGAATTTGAGAAAAGAGAGAGGGAGAAAGAGAGAGCCTTCTAGAAGGATCATGAAGAAAATGAAAGGTAGGGAAGAGAAAAAGAAAGACAGGAGAAGGAACGAGAGAAAGAGAAGAGAGAGAGAGGTAGAATATTCCAGAAAGAATGCGAAGAAAGAGAGTTGCAGGGGCTTGAGTTAACTTGAGGGAGACAGAGTAACCCCAGTGAAAGCATGGCCAATATGGAGGCGCATAATTCAGGGCTGGGTACAAAATTGCCTAGACATGCTCAACTAATTCCAAAATTCAATGGGGAAGATGTGGGGGTATTTTTTGTGTCTTTTGATAAACTGGCAAGGCAGCTAAAATGATCTCTTTTACTACAAAGCAAGCTAACTGGAAAAGCCCATGAGGTTTATTCGCTGGTGCCAGATGAGAGTTCATCAAATTAGGAACTGACCAAAAATGTTATCCTCAGGGCATATAAATTAGTACCTGAAGCATATTGCCAAAAGTTTAGAACCCTTAAGAAGCAAGTTAATGGAACGTATCTGGCAGTTGAAAGAAGTAAACTATCTGGCTTTTGACCAGTGGCTGAGGGCTCCTAAAGTACAGCTCATCTATGAGAATCTCGGGGAAGTAGTTCTGTTTGAGGAATTTAAAAACTCTCTCCCACTCTCAATAAAGACCCATGTAGAGGAGCAGTGGGTTCAGAGAGCCCGGCAAACAGCCGTTCTAGCTGATGAGTTCACTTTAATTTAAGTCGGTTTCCCAGGGGAGAACCTTTTCTCATTACCCCCACAAATCCGAAGAGGACAAAGGGTGGGAAGATGATACCCGCCCAGGCAGTCCTGGGAGAGAAAGGAAAGCGGGAGACACAGGGGGCCCTCCTCCAACCAAAAAGGAAGGTGCTGTGAGCAAGAGTGAGACCCGGAGATCTGGAGACCCTGCTTCCATTGTAATAAGGTGGGGCATTTAAAAGCTGACTTGAAAACGAAAGGGAAAACCAGTAAGCTTAATCAGGTCACACCCGCTCAATGAAGATGAGGACCTGATGGAAAGCACAACAGAACAAACTGTGGATTTAATTGCAGTAAGAGTGTAACCCAGGAAGCTTACTATGGCCAGTGCAGGAAAAGCTAATAGGATTCCTGAAGGCTATCAGGGTTTTGTGTTTGAAGGGAAAGTAATCCCATATCCCTCGAGTGGGGCAAGCAAGCCCATAGTAATTCTCAGGGACACAGGGACCACTGGATCCCTTTTACTGGGAAAAGGCCTGATCTTTCCCCCAGAGAGTGCAGTGAACACCAAAATGGTGGTGAATGGTATTGGAGAGCAGTGTATGCCTGTACCTGTACACTGGGTGCAGCTGGAATGCGACCAGAGACCTAGGAATTGTCCCTCGTTTGCCTGTGGATGAGGTTGACCTGTTCCTAGGTAATGATCTGGCGGGGGTGAAGGTGGTAGCCTCTCCAGTCATGAAAGAAAGCCCGCAGGAGATAAGAGAGACGGGGCAGTGGCAAGAGACGGACCCCTGCAGTTTCCCTGAATGTGTAGTGGATCAGGCCATGATCAAACCAGCTCTCCCAGAGGAAACTGCATTGGTATTGCAGGCAGATGACCATGAGGTCTGCCTGTCCGAGACTTTCTTTGGAAAGTTAGGAGAACCAGGTAATAAATTAAATGGATTTTCCCTAGCTGAGGCTTAGCGAGCCATCCAGTATTGCGAGAGTTAGCACTGGCTGCCCAGTCTGAGGGTGCAGCAGAGGAAGTCCCTATTTAAAGAATGAGGTAATGATGAGGAAATGGAGTTCTCCTCACAGACCTGAGAGCAAGGAGTGGACGGTAGAGTGGTGCCACAGAGGTACCGGGGAGAAATATTAAGATGGGCCCACAAGACTACAGTGGCCCTGTATGTCAGTATATGTACGACCAAAGCCCGCATAAACAGCGGTTTGACTGGCCAAAACTCCACAAAGATGTGGTGGAGTACTGCAGGAGCTGCCATATGTGCCAGGTTGAGGGGAAACCCCAACCTACAGTGGAACCTACAACCCTAAGTCCTGTACCGGTATTAGGATGACCCTGGTCAGCAGGTGAACTGTAAGGGACACCCATCGAGAACAAAAGGGGACAAGCAGGCACCAGTCTGGCAAAAGGTTAGACAGGGAAGGGGCTAAAGTGACCAAGAGGCCAGATTAAAGGAAGTCTGGGAGGAACTGGTACTGAACTCAAAAAAACTGACTGAAAGCCCCTACTCTCTAGCCAACCCCGAAAAATTTGAAAAGTTAGACCCCACATCCTCCTACGTAAATGCAGACTCTAGAAGCACTCCACCAGAGTTGGTAACAGCATTTACAGGAAACTGCAGAGACAAAGAAAGACCTCTAGGGGGCACAAAACGGTGAGGGTCATGCCTCACATAGTCGAAGTGCCACATGGGAGTGCAGTAAAGTCTGCACAAATACCTGCAGGCAGGAATGTCCCAGAGAACAAAGGGGAGATTAACAAAGAATCCTCCCCCACAGACAGAGAAAAAGAGAACCACCCATACCCTGAAGTCAAAAGTCTTTTCATGACTCAGCAAGGTATTGAGAGTTCAGGATAGACCCGCCGACTACTAACACTCCTGGAAAAAAAAGTTACCTCAGGAGGAACAAAGATACTAAGCAGCCATGGAAAGGAGCAAACTGAAGAAAAACTTCCCCAAAGAACCACATGTTTGCTGGGATGTCAAAAAAGGGGAAATTAAAGCAGCACTGGCACCAAGAAAAGACAGTTTAATAGGTTTTAGGATTCATAAATGAATGGAAATGAATGAGAGAAATGCATGGTTTTCTGTATCATATGTTTCTCTCAACCCTTTTAATGAAATGCGCCTTTTTTTCTAATCGAATTTCATTCGCCTGGGTGTGGAGGTATCATACAGGCCCCCAACTGCCAAGAATGAGGCACATTAATTTCACCACGTGGGCATTAAATTTCAAATTGTTGCTGGGAGAAAGAAAAGGCCTATTACAAGGGGTTGCCAAGCCCCTGCTGAAAGGACATTTTTGCATATTACTAGCAGACAGTGTTGGAAAAAAGGAGCTACCCCCGGCTGCCAAAACACAGGACAGACGTGGTCAGACCAGTTTAGTCACATGACTAACTCACTGTTGCAGACTTTGAACTGGGAGTTTTAAATTGGAGAAACAGTGTTTGAAGACAGAAAGCTGATTGATCCTGGACTGAAAAGACCTCTCGTGACTGACTCACCACAGCCTCTCCTGTCTGCTCCCACCTCTTTCTCACAGAATTCAAAAAACTGACGGAAGACACATGAACCCCAAGAGAGAAAAGTCTCCTACAGTGAACAAGGTTTAAGAAGAATACTGGGCCCCAACAAAAAGCAAGACGTACCTACGAGAGGACTATACTGTGAGCTCGAAGACCCATAACAAAAAACTTCAGATATTGCCTCAAACCTTTCCACTTTATTTTTCCTCTGCTCTCTTCTGCTCTTTTCTGTCTCTAATTGCATGTGCGTATCGCATATGCATTCTAGCATGGGGCACGGTGTGTATCCATAGGTGTTAACCGAATGAAAGTTTTTAGGTTAAGTTCACTTTTCTTCTTTACACCTAAGAAAGCTTGCTTGTTTTCATTTCTTTGTGTTACAATTGGAAAGTGGTGAACAAGGATTCACCAAGGGAAGATCAAAAGATGGTGTGTTTAAAATTAAACCCTGTTACAGTAAGACCAGGTGAAGGCTGAGAGGAACCCTGAGACATCTTTCTCAACTGGTCGTAACAGCAGGTAAAATCAAGGAAAACCCAAAGATGTTTTATCAATACATTAAGAGCAAGAGGATAAGCAAGGAAAGGGTAGGGCCTATCAAAGATGTACAAGAGAACTTATGCGTGAATGCAGATGATGTGGGCAGGGTTCTTCATAAGTTTTTTGTCTCTGTCTTCACAAAGGAGAGGTATAATGCAGACATTGTAGGAAAAGAAGAGGCGTGTGAAATATTAGATACTATAAGCCTAATGAGAGAGGAAGTACTAGAGGGTCTGAAATCCTTGCAAGTGAATAAATCGCCAGGGCCGGATGGATTGCATCCCAGGTGGTTAAAGGAAGCCAGGGAGGAAATAGAGGAGGGGCTGAGGATCATCTTCAAATCCTCACTGGATACGGGCGAGGTGCCAGAGGATTGTTTTAAAAAGGGTGTAAGGCCAAATAATTATAGGATGGTCAGTCTGATCTCACTGGTGGTTAAATTATCAGAATCAATTCTGAGAGAGAGGATAAACTGCCACTTAGAAAGGCACGGATTAATCAGGGATAGTCAGCATGGATTTGTTAAGGGAAGGTCATGTCTTACACTAACTTGATTGAATTTTTTGAGGAAGTAACAAGGAGGATTCATGAGGACAGTGCAGTAGATGTGGTCTATATGGATTTTAGTAAGGCATTTGACAAGGTCCCACATGACAGACTGGTCGGTAAAATGAAAGGCCATGGGATACAGGGGAATGTGCCAGGTTGGATCCAAAATTGGTTCAGTGTCAGGAAACAAAGGTTAGTAGTCAACAGATGTTTTTGCCAATAGAAAGCAATTTCCAGTGGCATTCCACAGGGCTCAGTGTTGGGTCCCTTGCTGTTTGTGGCATATATTAATGATTTGGACTTAAATATGGGAGGCATGCTTGGGAAATTTGCTGATGACACAAAAATTAGCCGTGTAGTTGATAGTGAAGAGGATAGCCGTAGACTCCAGAATGATATCAATGGTTTGGTTGAGTGGGCGGAAAAGTGGCAAATGGAATTCAACCCGGAGAAATGTGAAGTAATTTGGGGAGGGCAAACATAGTGAGGGAATACACAATAAACGGGAGGATATTAAGAGGGGTAGAAGAAGTGAGAGACCTTGGAGTGCATGTCCACAGGTCCCTGAAGGTGGCAGGACAGATGGATGGAGTTGTGAAGAAGGCATAAGGAATGCTTTCCTTTATTGGCAGAGGTATAGAATACAAAAGCAGGGATGTAATGCTGGAACTGTATGAAACACTAGTTAGGCCATAGCTGGAGTATTGCGTACAGTTCTGCTCACTACATTACAGGAATTGCTCTGAGAGAGTACAGAGGAAATTTACAAGAATGTTGCCAGGGCTCGAAAGGTGCAGCTATGAAGAAAGATTGGATCAGTTTAGATTAGATTAGAACAGAGGAAGCTGAGGGGTGACTTAATTGAGGCATATAAAATTATGAGGGACCTTGACAGAGTAGACAGGAAGGACCTGTTTCCCCTAGCAGAGAGGTCAATTACCAGGGTGCACATAGTTAAGGTGATTGGCAGAAGGATTGGAGGGGACATGAGGAAAACCTTTTTCACGCAGAAGGTGGTGAGTGTCTGGAATTCACTGCCAGGAATGGTGGTGGAGGCAAAAACCCTCAACTCTTTTCAAAGGTACCTGGACATGCACCTGAAGTGCTGTAACCTGCAAGGCCACGGACCAGGTGCTGGAAGGTGGGATTAGATTGGGCAGCTAGTTTTTCTTGGCCGGCACAGACACAATGGGCTGAATGGCCTCCTTCTATGTCATACATTTTCTATGGCTGTATGGAAACCTGGATGGTGGATTTTATTCTGAAACTAAAATAAAGTATATAATTGGCCATATCGGTAACTGGGTAAAACATTTAAATATATGTTGTGACCTGTGGAAAAGTCGAACTAGAGAAAATCAATGCACTTCTCCAGCGTTGGTCGTAACAGGATAAATTATGTTTTTAATTCCTTTGATTTGGGGGCAGGACAATTTTCCACAATACTATCCATTTCTAATCAAGCCTTCTAGTTTATTTTGACTGTTTTTTCAAAGGTATTGTATTTGCATGCAAAGCAAAATTATAAACCTGCTGCACACAGTTTTCCCCTATTGCTCATCAACATATAATGTAAAGTACCTCCCATGACTGGTTTCCATCATTTGCATCTAATCATAATACCTTACCCATATTTGGACAGACATATTACACTCCTTCAGTACTGCAATTGAGTGTTAGCCTGAATTATATTTTCAAATCTCTGGATTGGGATTTGAGCCCACAACCTTCTGACTCAGAGCCAAGGCTGACTCCTTTCCAAGTACCTTGGCACCAATAATGGTAAAAGTGATGATTGTACTCAGCCTTATTTGGCCACAGGCTCCTTCCAGATAACAGCAGGTAACAACACATTTCAGTCAGCTTGGAATTTGTTCTTTGCATGACCCGGGTAGCAGGAGCCCTGTATCAAAACGCTAATGAATGTCTTACAAACAGCAGCAGGAGGGCTTTTCAAAAGATATTGCATTCCAGGGTAGAGGCTGTCATTGACAGCAGCCTTCTGGTCTTTCAAATACCTACCAAACATGGTGTAGTGTTTAATTGAGAAGATTATCACTGGATCAAAATCTAAATAGTCAATGACCACTGACAAAGAATTATGCATATCATTGCATTGTTTACAAGGAGTGTCCATGACATCCATAACTCAATAGAACCATGCTTGTAACAGAGCACAATTATCATTATACTGTGTGACTACCAGGATGGAAGAAAACAAACCTGATGGACCTAGGTCTTTTTTTCATCGAGCGATTCCTATGTTCTTACCTATGAAGTATTTTTGCCTTGTTTTCGTTCAGAGTTGCTCCTTTAAATCCAGTCACTGTACACAGATTTGGAAATAAAAAACATGATTGCTTTTGCTTCCAATGCCTGGACTACCCATTGTGGTCCCTGAACTGATACTCCATAGTATTTCTATTTTGCTCCTCCTACGTGATATTCTACTAGAAGGAGTAGTTGTGGAAACTTGCTGCACATCCATTTCTGATTCAGCTGGCTACCTAGCTCATGTAGCTGACCCAGATGGTTCCTCTTGTGTTCCAGCAATAACTTGTCCTCCTCCAGCTGCCTGCCAATGCATTGGAATTGTCAGCTGGTATCTGTGAATAATTTTTGACAACCTTCAATTTTCTGGGTTGTCCTTTTTGTAGCCTGCTCCACTCGCTGTTCATTGTGTTGCAATTGCAGCAGGTTTCTGGAGTAATTAAGTATGCTAAGCTACCCAAGCAAATATATCTGGCACTTGCATGTGAAATACATGTTTGGTTCCATATTTGGCAGCCTCCGTATTTGGAAGCCTTCCGATTTGGCATCCTAGCCTTATTCACCTTTAATCTTATTGCACATCTGGACATTTTTTTCTTGAGACCGAATAAATGTTGCCATCTATCCCATCAGCTGCATTTGGTATACGATGCTACCTTGATGGCTATGGTGATACACTTCCATGCCTAGTTCACTATCTGGTTACTGGTGGTTTGCAGCATATCAATGTCCTTATGCCAACAACTATTAACTATACATCCTCATGTGAAAATCGCCTTCTAAGCTATCCCTTCATTTCACCCTGAATTTGCACATTGCACATTCATGAGCTGAATTTTCTCAGCTGCGTGATGGCCGACCTGGAGGTGGGGGGCTCTGGGAAAATATGATGGAGCCGCGTCTGGATGGCTTCCCGATGGATTCCCGCCACTGGGGAAGTTTCCCATGGGCGAGCGGGCACCCAGATTGGCTGACCATACGACAAAGTCCAGCAGTCAGGTCAGCTGATTATGGACCCAATTAGGTCCAACTTTGAGGGCATTTGCTCAATGCAGGCAGCCTCCCTGCAGCACGCTGCAGGAGGACCATCGGAATCAGAGACTCCATTGCCCAAAGAGGGGACCATCAGCAGGAAGGGCCGCATCTGTGGCCAAATGATGCACCTGAAGGAATTTCCTCTCCACTTTGAGGGGCCTAATGGCTTCATCTCTAATTTTAACTTTAAATACACGCCTCCAAGGACGTCTCCTGTTGAGGTGACCTCACAGTCCCCAACCTGCTTCAGCAGCATCCACCTCTCCCTTTGGGACTGGCAAGGCTACAGAGCTGCTGGACCTCTAATTGAGCTGGCAGCATCTGGAGCCCCCCAATGAACGCAGAGGAGGCCAATTAGGAGGCCACCTTCCATAAGATCGAGCTGTCTGAATCACTGCCGGTCGGTGCGAGCTTGGGACTCCCATTTGATCCTGACATCCATGGGAAAACCATCCTATTGTTTATTCCAACTCTGATTATGGAATATGGGCCTTTATCTCAAGGGAGATGGAACATAAAGCAGTAGAAGTTATGTTACCCCATTTAGCGTATCATGTTCAATTGTGGGCACCGCACCTCAGGAAAGATATATTGTAGAGTGTGGCTTCACCAAAATGAGACGGAAAGGGTTAAATTACGAGGACTGGTTTTATAGACTAGATTTTAAAAATTCTTTCATGGGATGTGGGTGTCACTGGCAAGGCCAGCATTTGTTACCCATCCCTAATTGCCCTGGACAACTGAGTGGCTTGCTCGGCCATTTCAGAAGGCAGTTAAGAGTCAACCACATTGCTATGGGTCTGGAGTAACATGTAGGCCAGACCAGATAAGGATGGCAGATTTCCTTTAATAAAGGACATAAGTGAACCAGATGGTTTTTTTTTAACAACAATGATAGCTTCACAGCACTGTTAGTGTGACTAGCTTTCAATTTCAGATTTTCATTTTGTATTAATTAATTGAATTTAAAGTCCACCAGCTACTCTGTGTCCCCAGGGCATTAGCCTGAGCCTCTGAATTATTAGTTCAATGGCATTATCACTACACCACCATCTCCTGTTAATGTAGAGAAGGTTAAAGGGTAATTCAATTGTGATGTTTAAAATGATTAAAGGAGTTTCCAATGGCAGAAGGGAAGGTAACCTAAGGACATTGATTTAAGGTAATTGGCAAAAGACCAACTGAATAGTGTTTGAAAAGGAAACATTTACAGTGCTATCGAGAAAGAGCAGGAGGAGTGAGACTAATGTTATGATCACCTGGTTCATGGTTTGCATTAATTTTCTAGAGGTAACTGTAATCTGGGAATTGAATTATTTTAATGCAAGACAAATGACATCTGGTTTGAGAAGCTTGCAAATGAACTGAGGGTGGATACAAATCAAAGGGTACCCCATTTATTTAGTCAGGTCATAATGGGAATGTGAGTACCTAAACAATGGGACTTCCCTGAACTCCTTGATGGAGATGATGGGCAGTATTTTCTGCAGACGATGGGGTTCTCGGTCACTGGGTGAAAAGCCGGTGGAAAATTTCGCACCACCTCTTTTTTGGGAAGGTCCAGAACATTAGAAATAGGAGCAGGAGTAGACCATATGGCCCATTGAGACTGCTCCACCATTCAGTACAATCATGGCTGATATCCGGTTTCAACTCCACTTTCCTGCCCACTTGCCATATCCCTTGATTCCGAGATACTAAAAATCTCTATCCCAGTCTTAAATGTATTCAACGATGGAGTATCCACAACCCTCTGGAGTAGAGAATTCCAAAGATTCACAACCCTTGGAGTGAAGTAATTTCTCCTCATCACAGTCCTAAATGATTGCCCCTTATCCTGAGACTGTGCCCTTGTGTTTTAGATTCCCCGAACAGGGGAAACTATCTCTCAGTGTCTACTCTATCCAACTCCTTCAGAATCTTGTATGCTTCAATGAAATCGCCTCTAATTCTTCTAAACTCCAGAGAGTATAGGTCCAATTTACTCAGTCTCTCATCATAGGACAACCCCTCATCCCAGGAACCAATTTAGTGGACCTTCGCTGTACCGCCTCCAATGCAAGTATATCCTTTCATAAATGTGGAGACCAAAACTGCACACAGTACTCCAGATGTGGTCTCACCAAAATCCTGTACAATTGCAGCAAGATTTCTTTATTGCTGTACTCCAATCCCCTTGCAATAAAGGACAACATGCCATTTGCCTTCCTAATTGCTTGCTGTACCAGCATGCTAACTTTTGCATTCCTGTACAAGCACATCCAAATCTCTTTGAACATCAACACTTACAAGTCTCACATCTTTAAAAAAATATTCTGCTTTCTATTTGCAACCAAAGTGAACAACTTCACACTTCCCTACATTATACTCCATCTGCCATCTCGTTGCCCACTCACATACCCTGTCTATATCTCTTTGCAGCCTCTCTGTGTCCTCCCCACAACTTACATTTCCACCTACCTTTGTATCAACAGCAATCTTAGATACATTCCTCTCTGTCTCTTCATCGAAGTCATTAATACAGCTGAGGCCCCAGCACCGATCCTTGCGACACTCCACTATTCACTGCCTGCCAAGTTGAAAATGCACCATTTATGCCCACTCTTTGCTTCCTGTCCATTAACCAATCCTCTATCCATGCTAATATAATACCCCCAACTCCATGTGCCCTTATCTTGCCTATTAACCTTTGTGTGGCACCTTATCAAATGCCTTTTGGAAATCCAGGTTTCCTACATCTACTGGTTCCCCTTTACCTACCCTACTAGTTACATCCTCAAAAACTCTAATAAATTTGTGAAACCAGATTTTCCTTTTGTGCAATCATGTTGACTTGTTTTAATCATACTGTGCGTTTCTCAGTGCATTGTTGAGACTTCCTTAATAATAGATTCCAGCATTTTCCCAACGACTGATGTTAGGCTAACTGGCCTGTAGTTCATTGTTTTCTCTCTCGCTTCTTTCTTGAAAAGTGGTGTAACATTTGCCAATTACCAATCTGATGGGACCATTCCCAAATCTCAGGAATTTTGGAAAATCATAGCTAGTGCATTCATTATCTCTACAGCTATCTCTTTTAGAACCCTAGGATGTAGGTCACTGGGTTTTGTGGTGCCCGTCACATTACATGCCAATCAGTCACTTAATTGGGCAGCAGCAGGCCTTCCCTGGCATTAACGATCCTGGCGACAGAAGTCCCGCCCCCTGAGAGCTGCTGGCCAATCAGAGACTGGCAGCTCTTTTACTCAGCAGTGCCACCACAGAGGCTGCCAGTAATGCACCAACCTGAGGCCCAGGATCATCGAGGGATCCAAGCCACAGGTGAGTGATGGCAGGAGGAATTTAACGGGACAGGGATCATGGAGGAGTGGGTTGTAGGGGGGTAGGCAGCAGGCGCAGGGTGTGGTCTCAGTGGGCCCCCCTTCCCAATGCCAGGTTCCTCGATCATGCACAAAGTGCCTTTGAACAAAGGACCTCCCGAGGAGCTGATAAGCAAGCTGCAGGGGTTTGCTTGTCTTGCTTTCCATCTTGAGAGAACCATCCACCACTGAGTGAATACCGATGGCGGTGGGATGAGGCCCTTGATTCTGCTATGGACCTAATTGAGGTAGAGGTGGGATGGGGGCGGGGTCCCCATCCAGCACTATCCCACCCAATTAAATGCTCTCCCCACCTTCAAACTCGCCGTGGACGAGAGCATACAATCCAGCCTGGTGTGTCTGCAGCTGCCTCAATCAGGGGTTTAAATTATTCATATGATTTCCCAGAACAAAGACAAGATTTGGAGTTGGAAATAATTAGTTTATATTGCTACCTGGAACATTCCATATGTAGGGGTGCCTGTTAGTGTTTTGATCAGTGTGCGTTCTGACAGACAAGCAGTTGGCTTTTGGAAAGCTGTTAGCTTTGAAAGCCGCTGGGCTCAAGAGCAAAGAGGCCATCATGAACCAGGGCTGTTTCTATTTTGAGGCAGGCCCGTGCTCAAGCTGCAAAGTCCAGATCCAGGAGATTTTATACCTTAGAAAATAGCTGAGAAATTAAGGAAATCTAAGTGAATTCCTAAAAGCTGTGGTACACTTTGGATTGGTCTCAGCAGAAGTGAATAAACTGCCAAGATCCTGTAACGTACAGGGGAACTCTTGGGGTAGAAGTAACAGGAAACAGGAGTGTTCTGTTGAGTTTTAGGCTGGAATTTTATGCCCCCCACAGTAGCTGGCTGGAGGTGGGGGGAGGGGTGTAAAATTGAGTGGGAGGTGGGGGGATGTCGTTCATGTTGCCTTCCCATCCCTGCTGCAAATTTACGAGCGGTGGCGATGACGAGAAACAGCCCGCCCACTCCAGGCCAATTAAGGCCCTTAGGTGGCCAATTAACGGACCTCCTCCCATCGCCGCTGGTATATTACCAGCAGCGGGTGGGCAACTCAAAGCCTCAGGAGGCTGCCCTGTAAAACCTAGCGGCTGACTTGCAGGCTGTGGGGAGGGGGGAGGGCCCTCCAGATTGGGAACCCTGTGTCCCACGGAAATCACCATCCCCCCCCGCCACGTCACAAGCCAGCTCCACTATACCACATACCTAGCCCTCCCTCCTTATCTCGTCGGGGCCCGGCCTATTGTCCCCGACAAGGCCACAAGCACTCATTTCATTCCGGGACCATCGTCCCTCTTGTTCCTCTCCATGGCTGAAGTCGCAGCAGTGGCTACCACTTCCAGTGGTGCTGCTGGGACTGAGAGCTGCCAGCCCACTGATTGGCCGGCAGCTCTTGAAGACGGGACTTCTTGCCTCAAAGGGGCGGAAGACCCGCCCAAAAGGCCAATTAAGGGCGTGGGTGTGACTTCCAGGCCCTGCGGAGGTGGGCTCGCCCCAATATTTTTGGCCAGTGGGTGGGTCCTCCAGCCCAACATAAAATTCCAGCTATAGTGTTAAAAGTGTACTTCTCCATGTACTGTTAAGTTTTTAAATTTAAAGAATAAGTGTTTCCAAATTGTAGTGTTAAGTTAGTTGTGCTTTGCTTTGTTTAACTCTTGTGCAGTAAAGATATTTGGTTAAAACGTGAAATCTTGTGGCATAATTCTTTCAGTCATAACTGGAAATTCGACTTTCTCTTTTTAAAAGTTAACAGTCCCTAATGGGATCCCAACACTAATTGGTCAGCATTTGTAAAGAGGCAGCATAGGCACAAGAGCTGAATAACACCCTTCTTTGCTGTATCATTCTATGATTCTGTGATGAAGTAACCATGCACAGTTCTAATTATCTCATGGATATATCTATGTAATCGTTTGGTAGTACAGAACTTGAGAATTGCTGAAAATAGAGACCTGTTGCCGAAGCTTTTCGTCTTGCACTCATCAGGACGATACACAAGAATAACTAATGTCAGGGAAAACAGCAACATATACTGCATGAGAAAAGAGTGCTGACTGGTTGGCAAGTGAACTCTGATTGGTAGAGGCGTTGCCATGGAGAATGCGCCAGTTTACGGTGACTGACAGTCAACTGCCAAGCTTTGTTTGAAATTTAAACCAGGCAGCTTGACTCTGATTGGTCACGGCATTGCCCTGAGGAATGAACCAGCGAATGGCTGTCACTTATTTTGTTCAGCTGAAACAGGAGCAATGTGTGCACCTGTTCTTTCTGCCTGCAAAGATCCGGGCCTTGTGTATTAATATATGTAGCTTCCTGGGACGTACGGCCTATATACCTAGCATCACACTGGCATTGAAATTCATATATCACATTACTCAGTTGTGTGATAGGCAGGAATACTTTTTGGATGACGGCAGCATCCTGTTAGTGGCGAATACCACATGTGGTGCTACTGCATAGTAGCAGCGTGAAACAGCTAACTTCACCTGTTGCTCAAATGTCAATGCCAGTGTGATGCTAGGTATATAGGCCGTACGTCTCAAAGACTGGTAGATCATATCAAGCAACATGTCCCTTCCGCTGTTCGCAACGGGCAAGGTACAGGCCATACTCAACCAGCCCGCACTTGCAAAACTCAGAACACAGTTTGCAACATTAGATGTGATTCTGCGATTGGACAACATTTGCTAAGTAATCCTCAGTGTGCTAAGAATTACACCGACAACCAATTTAAGATTGTCAGCAGGGCTCACAGTGTGGCGCATTTACGTGCACTGGAAGCTACATATATTAATACACAAGGCCCTGTTCTTTGCAGACATTGCTCCTGTTTCAGTTGAACAAAATAAGTGACAGCCTTTCACTGGTTCATTCCTCAGGACAATGCCTTGACCAATCAGAATAAAGCTGCCTTGTTTAAATTTCAAACAAAGCTTGGCAGTTGACTGTCAGTCACTGTAAACTGGTGCATTCCCCATGGCAACGCCTTTACCAATCAGAGTTCACTTGCCAACCAATCAGCACTCTCTTCTCATGCAGTGTAAGTTGTTGATTTCCCTTACATTGGTTATTCTGATAAGTGCAAGACTTTTGGGAGGACTAACAAGGCAAGGGAATATACAATGGATGGTAGGACCCTAGGATGTACAGAGGGTCAGAGGGACTTTGGTGTACTTGTCCATAGATCACTGACGGCAGCAGCACAGGTAGATAAGGCGGTTAGGAAGGCATATGGGATACTTGCCTTTATTGGCCGAGGCATAGAATATAAGAGCAAGGAGGTTATGATGGAGCTGTATAAAACGCTAGTTAGGTCACAGCTGGAGTACTGTGTACAGTTCTGGGCACCACACTACAGGAAGGATGTGATTGCACTGGAGAGTATGCAGAGGAGATTCACCAGGATGTTACCTGGGCTGGAACATTTCAGCTATGAAGACAGAGTTGTTTTCCTTAGAGCAGAGAAGGCTGAGGGGGGACATGACTGAGGTGTACAAAATTATGAGGGGCATAGATATGGTAGATAGGAAGAAACGTTTTCCCTTAGCGGAGGGATCAATAACCAGGGTCATAGATTTAAGGTAAGGGGCAGGAGGTTTAGAGGGGATTTGAGGAAATTTTTTTTCATCCAGAAGGTGGTTGGAATCTGGAACACATTTCCTGAAAGGGTGGCAGAGGCAGGAACCCTCACAACATTTAAGAAGTATTTAGATGAGCACTTGAAACACCATAGCATACAAGGCTGTGGGCCAAGTTCTGGAAAATGGGATTAGAATAGATAGGTGCTTGATAGCTGGCATGGATGGGCCAAAAGGCCTTTTTCTGTGCTGTATAACTCTATAACTCGAAGACAAAAAGCTTCGACAACATGTCTCTATTTTCAGCAATATATGTTGATTCTTTTTGTGTACGTAAGTAAATAAAGTGGTTTATATAATGTCCTGAGACTGCCGGAGAATGTTTTAGTCCTAGCTGGTGTTGAAGTAGTAATAGTTGGGGATGTGGCAGGATTATGGGATTAATGTAGGATTAGTATAAATGGGTGGTTGATGGTCGGCACAGACTCGGTGGGCCGAAGGGCCTGTTTCAGTGCTGTATCTCTAAATAAAAAATAAAATAAAATAAAATACCTAAAGTACAGCTCAGGGTGAAGATGATGGAGCAGGTGAGCTTAAAAGCAAGACCATTGTAATGTAAGGCTTGGAGATGAAAAGGGAGACTTCTGGATGGTTAAGCTTGGCTAGCTGTAACGTGTGTATCTCATGCGGCAAAGGATCCTTTGTATTCTTGGTGTTGGTCACAAGTAAATGTAACATTTAGCTTTCAATGAAGGGCTAGCGTTTGACTCCATGTCCATAATTTCAGTCTTGGAATACAGGCAATACCAAAACTAAGGATATACCTATCTAGAAATGAATAGGCTGGGTGGTCTTTTCTCTTGAAAATAGAAGGCTTAGAGGGTGATAAAGGTCTTTCAAATTGTGAAAGTTTTTGACAGCGTAGACACAGAAAAAGTGTTTCCCCTTGCGAGAAAGAGCAAAACTGAAGGCAATCAATATAAGATAGTCACCGAGGAATCAAATAGGCAATTCAGAAGAAACCTCTTTACTCCGAGACTGGTGAGAATGTAGAATTTACCAGGACAGAGAGTATTTAAAGCGAATAATATAGTTGCATTTAACGGGAGGCTAAATAAGCATACATGGGAGAAGGGAACAGAGGGTTACGCTGATCGAGTTCGATGAGGAAAAATGGGAGGAGGCTTGAGTGGAACGTTATGCCAGTTTGGAATGCTTGGGCCAAATAGCCTGTTTCTGTGCTGTATATCTGAAGTAATTACAAAATTTACATTCCTAACGATGTGATATGTCAATTTACATAGATATCACATTGTTGCTTTACAAACAGTTCAGTCATTACACTTGCTGAAACACAGTGGCACAGAGAACATACTCAATTATAGTTACTTAAATCTGGAGCCTAGTCTTTTCCTACAGCTTCCTAACCAATGACCTGCATAATAATGTCTCAAAGGAGGTGAGGGATGTGGCCTGCTCAGCTCTTGCATCTCATGATTCCATCTGTTGAAGCAGCCTCTTATTATAAGGAGAATATTAGTATGCATTGAATCAGGAAATATTTGATACTGCATATCTTCAATAGCAGCACCGTTTTATACATGTACCTGAATGTAAAGAGCCTTACTGGCAGAAAATTCTTGAGAATGCTGTTCCTATAAATGATTCATGCCAATCTTTCCTCAGTTGTATCCTCCTAGGTTCTTCATTATCCATTCCTGTTCTACTAGTTCTCTGCCAAAAGCTTTATTTTCCTTTGAGCTGCATTTGCAGCTGGTTACTGGATCAATTCAGCTTCTAAACTATTGGAACAAATTAGTCTGACACTCGTAACTTAGATTGGCTCCCTGTATAGTTTGGCAACCTTCACCTTCACTTATTTACACTTGTTCTCATTGCTCACCCTGTTACATCAAGTCTGGCAACTTCTTCCAAGATATCTGTCAGGCCTCTCCTGGTACATGACCCCAAGTTGACCTCTCATGCAAAGACCTCCCTTGCTCCTTTAGTCCTATGGGCATGGTGTCCTTTTGATCAAACCAAGGTCACTGCGCCCTGCCCTCACACTGTTTACTACAACCTGCACATTATGATCTGCAAATCTTGGATTACATCTTCTGAAACCTCACCCCATTTCCTACAGCAATCGTAGCCTCCACAACTGGACTGTCACACCGTGGGCTGCTTTCATAGTTATTATGTGGCTCTTTAGTCAGTTCAGCATTGCACTCGCTTCTGAATAAGTCACTCGATTGTACATTAGTTTTCAGCACAGAACAGACTCCAGCTAGCAGAAAATGCACAGAATAAAATACACATTCATGTGAGTGCAGCAACTATTAAGTCCCATTTAATGTGCCATGCATTCACAATGTTATAAATAGTGCACAGCTGTAACGTCTTCCCTAGTGTGATAAGAGGAATTTCACCTCCATAACAAGGTCTTTTTTCAGAAACCTCTGTAGTTAAGCAACCCAGTTTGAATTGGTTAAATCTTCCACTCCCACATGCAGTGGAAGACATGCTACTAACAGGCAAAGCAGTTTTTAAAAAATTGTTCTTCTGATCTGACAAGACAACTGCTCTGATTTTGCAGTTGTAAAGAGAGAGAAAAACTGTCAGCGTTCACCATCATTACAACTCTGAAACCAACAGCAACTTCTGGAATCTGCACATGCGCAGTTCAACGTGGAAATTCACAAGTATCTGTCAGTAATTTCCTAATCCTCCACAGGGTGCACTGTTGAAGGCCTCATAGATGGAAATCTTCTGAAATCACTTGATTTTAGGTGAACTTTTACACAATTAGTCACACTAGAAAAACCCTCAACAAAGTTGTACCTTGTTGAATGATGTGTAAGTGGGTTTTTAACAGCATATCATGTTCATAATTACTGGTGTACAACCTCTCTAGCCCTGCAAAATTAACATTAATTTCTGGAATGTCAAATTCTACAGATATTTAAAATAATAAAATTTCCCTTTTTAAACATTTGTTTGTGATATTTTAGCTTCTACCTTAATCTCATGTCACAATCTTTATTTTACAGCCTGTAAAATGTTTAAAAAGTGAAGGATAACCAGCTTTTCCTTCCTGGCTTGCTGTCTGTGAGAATTCTTCAATGTAATTGGCTGCTTCGTCTGCTAGATAGCATCACTGTTGCTGGATGCTGGAAATTCCCTTGAGCTGATGCCAGAGTCAAAGTGTCAGGAGAGGGGAAATCCACACCACAGAAATCACTACATCTTTGTGGGCAACTTGCTTTGAGATCACCAGCGAGCGTTGTGGCTTTGCCGCTGACTGCAAAATCTAGGCAAGCATTCACCGCTCATTTCTAGTTGCCCGACGAGTGAACCAAAATATGGGGGCAGGAGTCACATAGAGGCCAAACAGGTCATGCTGTCAGGTTACCTTTCCTGAAAGACATCATTGAACAGTTGGGCTTTTACAACAATCTGGCAGCTTTCACCGTCACTTTATCTGATGTCAGCCCACAAATCACCAGATGTAGAACTATAGAAGCATAGAACCATCGAACCATAGAATATTTATGGCACAGAAAGAGGCCATTCAGCCCATCATGTCCGTGCCAGCTGAAAAATCTAGCCGCCCATTCTAATCCCACCTTCCAGCACCTGGTCTGTAGCCTTGCAGGCTACAGCACTTGAGATGCATATCCAGACACCTTTTTAATGAGTTGAGGGTTTCTGCCTCCACCACCGATCCGGGCAGTGAATTCCAAATACCCACCACCCTCTAGGTGAAAAAGTTTTTCCTCATATCGCCTCTAATCCTTCTACCAATCACCTTAAATCTGTGCCTCCTGGTAATTGACCTCTCCACTAGGGGAAACAGGTCCTTCCTGTCTTACTCTATCTAGGCCCCTTATAATTTTGTACTTCTCAAGTCACCCCTCAGCCTCCTCTGTTCTAAGGAAAACAACCCCAGCCTATCCAATCTTTCCTCATAGCTGCAATTTTCAAGCCCTGGTAACATTCTTGTAAATCTCCTCTATATTCTCTCCACAGCAATTATGTCCTTCCTGTAATGTGGTGACCAGAACTGTATGCTATACTCCGGCTGTGGCCTTCCCAGCATTTGTATTCTATACCTCGGCCGATAATGGAATGCATTCCATATGCCTTCTTCACCACTTTATCTACCTGTCCTGCCACCTTCAGGGACCTGTGGACATGCACTCCAAGGTCTCTCACTTCCTCTACCCCTCTCAATATCCTCCCGTTTATTGTGTATTCCCTTGCTTTGTTTGCCCTCCCCAAATGCATTACCATGTAAGGAGTACAGTAGTGTAGCTATGTTACTGGACTGGTAATCCAGAGGCCTGGACTAATAACCCAGAGAATGCGAGTTCAAATCCCACCTTGGCAGCTTGAGAATTGGAGTTCACATTAGAAAATCTGGAAATAAAAATACAGTATCGGTAAAATTAACCGTGAAGCTGGAGAATTGTTGTACAAACCCATTTGCTTCACTAAAGTCCTTACCCATCTGACCTAGATGCGATTTCAGTTCCACATTAACGTAGTTGACTCTTAACTGCTATCAAACTGCTTTGGGTACCGACAGATGGGCAATAAATGCCAGACTTGCTGTTGATGCCCACATCCCAAGAATGAACAAAAAGAAAGATTTATTCAATTCAATTTCACAGTTTGTTCTGGTGGTATTTACATTCACAATCTCTGCAACCTGTACCATATACAATAGTCTACCGTACCATACAGTTATCAAGGGAGATCCACATTGCGATACAAAAGCAAAATACTGTGATGCTGGAAATCTGAAATAAAAACAGAAAATGTTGAAAATGCTCAGCAGGTCTGGCAGCCTCTGTGGAGAGAGGAACCGAGTTAATGTTTCAGGTCTGTGACATTTCATCAGAAAAGTTACAAATGTAATAGGTTTTGGGGGAAGAAGAACAAAAAAGCAGTTCTGTGATAGGGTGGAGGACAGCAGAGATTAAATGACAAGAAGTTTTATGGTACAAAGCCACCCTGAAATGGTGACGGCTGGTAATTTAGGAAGACAGATCAGAAAAGCAAAGAAATAATTTGCATTTGGACAGCACCTTTCACAACCTTGGAATGTCCCAAAGTATTTACCTCCAGTGAATTACTTTTGAAGTCATGGAATCATAGAAAGCTAACGGCACAGAAAAGGGCCACTTAGCCCATCGTGTCTGCGCTGGTTGAAAAACAAGCCACCCTGTCTAATCCCACCTTTCCAGCATTTGGTCCATAGCCCTGCGGGTTGAGATGCATATCCAGACACCTTTTAAATGAGTTGGGGGCTTCTGTCTCTACTATCCTTTCAGGCAGTGAGTTCCAGACCCCCACTACCCTCTGGGTGAAAATATATATCCTCATCTCCCCTCCACTCTTTCTACCAATCACTTTAAATCTATGCCCCCTAGTCACTGACCTCTCTGCAAAGGTAAATAGGCCTTTCACCTCCACTCTATCCAGACCTCTCACAATTTTGTACATTTCAATCAGATCCACCCTCAGCTTCTCTGTTCCAAGGAGAACAACACGAGCCTATCCAATCTTTCCTCATAGTTGCATTTTTCTAGCCCTGGCAACATCCTCATAAATCTCCTTTGTACCTTCTCGAGTGCAATTACATCCTTTCTGTAATGAGGTGACCAGAACTGCACACAGTACTCAAGTTGTGGCCTAACTAATGATTTATACAGTTCCAGCATAACCTCCCTGCTCTTTTATTTTATACCTCGGTTAATAAGGTAAAGGATTCCATATGCCTTCTTAACCACCTATCGACCTGTCCTGCTACCTTCAGGAACCTGTGGACATTTACTCACTTCCTCTACACCTCTCAGTATTCTCCCATTAATCGTGTATTACATTGCATTGTTTGACCTCCCCAAATGCATTACCTCATACTTCTCATGTGTTACAACTAGGTGAGGAAGGGGTCTCAGGCTCACCTCTTGCCCCTTCTCTGGTTTTGCTGTAACAGGGTTTATCTTTTAAAACACTGTGATTTTAGCTTACCACCTCAGTGAGCCTTTGCTCACTGCACTCACATTACAATTCCAAATGAACAATCAGAAAGATTTTCTTAGGTTTAAACAAGAAAGATGTAAGTTTATTAGCCTTATCACTTTAACGAGGTTACAATTACTAAAATATGAAATGCATCCACGCATACAAGAGGCACACACACGCAAATAGATACAGAGCGGAAGAAAGAATTGGCGGGGGGTTGTGTTGAAGTAGAGTTTGTAATAAATGGAATTCAGGTATGGTTCTTGTGTCCTTGTGGTAGTATCCTTGATTGAAGTGAAGGTCTTGGAGACCTCGCTGGTGCCAGGTGCATAATCCCAGGCTTGCTTCTCTGGTACCAGAAGGCCAAAGAGGGGCTTTGTCTGTAGTCTTGAAGTGTAAGTTGCCACTGTGGGTTCCCTGGGACTTGGCTGGAGGAGGAGAGAGAGACTTTTCCTCTGCCAGTCCAGTTGCAGACTGTTTCCTTACTGTGAGGCACAATTCAAAAAGCCCCAGTATGACCAGGAGGTAGGCCATGTGACCATCTCTTTGTTTAGAACAGCAGCTTCTTGGAGGGCTGTTGGATTTCAATGCTTTCCAGACACACGCGGTGGGGGTGTGGAGTTCTGGCTCTTATGCAGTCAAAGGATGTTGATCACCACTATTACCCAGACCAAATTTGTTAATTGAATCAAGGAGCACCACCATTGTCTCACCATTCATGTCTCTTAGCCAGCCCCTGTCCTCTCAGAATGCAAATATACAACCATGTTTTCAGCCACTCAGCTCTGCTTTTTTAAACACATTATTTGCAATGTCCAATAAAAAGTTTCAAGCAATGTCCCATATGACAAAATTAATGTGTTTCCATTTAGCAAGTGTGATTTCCATCACATCCAGGTTGAATTCCATTTGCCACTTATCTGCCCACCTGATCTTTCCATCAATATCCTCTTGCAGCCTACAGCTATCCTCCTTGCTATCAACTGCATAGCCAATCTTTGTGTCGTCTGCAAACTTCTTGATCATGCTTCCTACATTTATGTACAAATCGTTAATATATACTACAAAAAAGCAGGGTACTCAGTACTGAGCCCTACTGAACGTCACTGGAAACAGCCCTACAGTCACAGAAAAACCCGTCAACAATTACCCTTTGTTTCCTGCCACTGAACCAATTTTCTTTCAACATTACTACATTTCCTTGGATCCCATGGGCTTTTTTTTAACCAATCTACCATGTGGGACCTTGTCAAAAGCCTTGCTAAAATCCATGCAGGCCACATCAACTGCACTATCCTTATCAATCTTCTTTGTTACTTCTTCAAAAAATTCAATCAAATTGGTCAGACATGATCTTTCCTTAACAAATCCATGCTAACTATCCTTGATTGATCTTTGCCCTTCTAAGTAACATTTTATCCTGTCTTTCAGAATTTATTCCAATTGATGCTCACTACTGAGTCAGACTAACTGGCTTGTAATTATTTGGTCTATCCCTCGCTCCCTTTTTAAATGAAGGTACAATGTTAGCACTCCTCCAATCCTTCAGTTCCACGCCTGTATCCAGTGAGGACTGGAAAATGATGGTCAGGCCTTCCACTATTTCTTCCTTCTTTTAACAGCCTAGGGTATATTTCATTTGGCCCTACTCATTTATCAACTTTCAAGGATGCTAACCCCATTAATACTTCCTCTGTCCCTATGTTTATCACATCCAATACTTGACACTCCTCCTCCTTAACTACAATATCTGCACGTGCCCCTCTTTTGTGAAGACAGACGCGAAGTAGTCATTAAGAAAAATACCAACATCTTCCGCCCTTACACATAGGTTACCTTTTTGGTCTTTAATGGGCCCTACTCTTTCCTTAGTTATCCTCCTATTCTTAATGTATTGATAAAATATGTTTAGGTTCACCTCAATTTTTGTCAATATTCTTTCATGCACTCTCTTAGCTTTCCTAATTTCCTTTTTGATTTCACCCCTCCACTTTCTATACTCCTCTCGGCTTTCTGTAGTATTGAGTTTTTGGTGTCGGATATAAGCTTTCCTTTTCTGCCTTATCTTACCCTGTAAACTCCTTGACATCCATGGGGGTCTAGATTTGGCCATCCCACCCTTTTTCTTTGTGGGACCATGTTTACTCTGAACCCCTTGAATCTCTTCTTTGAATGCCTTTCACTGCTCTGACACTGATTTACCTTCAAGTAGCTGTTTCCTGTGTACTTTCGCTAAATCACTCCTCAGCTTCGAAAATTGGCCTTGCCCCAACTGAGAACTCTAACTCCTGTTCTATCCTTGTCCTTTTCCAAAATTATGTTCAAGTTGACTGAATTATGATCACTACCACCAAAGTACTCTTCCATTGCCACTCTTTCCACTTGCCCAGCTTCATTTCCTAAACCTAATGTTATGACCGAGGCACTGTAAATTCAGTCCCACTGCTCCACAGATCACAACATATCGATAGATTTTCCCACTTCCCGAAACAGCCAATTAGATACACGATTTGTCCCCAGAATAAAGCATGAAAACCAGGTCTCTTTAATAAGCAAAAAAAATTATCCATTTATTATAAACTAAGTCTTAACCAAGAATGAATATATATGCAAATTGAAATATTAAATCTCCTTATTTTTAACCTAGCTCTCATGCATACTCACATACATCCAAAAACTGGTTAACTGGGAAAGAAGGGATTTTTTTTGTTACAGCAGTTACAAAGGAATAGAAGGAATTAAAAAAGTAACTTTTATTGAAGAGAAGAGATGGGAGTCCTTTGATCTGGCGAGGTGTCCCAAAGCCAAATAGGTGGCTGCCATTAGGTTGATGAACAGTCTGCTTGGGTAGGTGTCACAAAAGTTTTTATGATTTAACCCTTGGACTTTTCTGTGTTTTGAAAAAAAACTGGAAAAAAGGATTTTGCTCCTGTCAAAATAATTGGGATTCCTGCAATGTTTTGAAAGGAAGTTCAGAACAAAAGTTAAACTTGTTCTTTGTTTATGGGTGTTTTTAAAGGATGTTAAACTTGTAAAAGGACATGAAGGACAGCAGTTTCAAGGAAATCCCAGAGGTTTGACCTTTCTTCAGAGATGTTTGTGAACTGGGGGAGACACTGTGTCTGGACATGTGACCATGTTCATGAAGGTTCTTTTTCACTTTGGACCCTTTAAAAAACCTGTGAATTGGACAAAGGGCAGGCATTTGAAATATTTACTTGACCTACCTGTAGCAAGAGAGAAAAGACCCAGAAAAGTGCTACCTCTCTCTCTCTAAAGGAGACTCGCATCTCTTGAAAAGGAATCCTGCATTTGAAAGGTGGCAGATTCCTGTTGCCTCTGGCCTGTGAAGAATTCCTGCATCCAGTGAGATTTCTGCTGCCTCCTGTGTGCTAAGAAATCCTGAAATCTGAAGAATTTTTCTACTGCTAGACTGCTGCTTCAAAAAACCCAAGCAGACCTGTTGCTACACCCCTGATGACACCACCTATGTGACACCTGCTATAGTTAAATTGTCATGAACACCTACTCATCACAGACTGTTCATCAACTTCACCTGGAGAGACTTGGAGTGGCATCCAACTATTCAACCCTGGGACACCTCACCGTACTAAAAATATCCTCCCAGAATTTGAACCTCAACTTTTAAAAAAATTATTCCTTCTATTCCTAAGAAACAGCATTAATCCAGAAGACTCTTTTGAAACCAGTTAACCATTTCTATTTGAATGTATATGTGTGTGCATGAGGGTTAAGGGAACAGGGTTTTTTCATGTATGGATTTCTCTTGTTAGTAGTTAAGGCCTATTCTTTCTTTTCCAATAAATAGTTAATGTTGTTGAAAGAAACCTAGTTTGGTGTGCTTTATTCTGGGGAAAAATACAGTGTTTAATTTGGCTATTCTTCGGTAGGTGGGAAACTTTATTTGATATGCTAATGACCTATGGAATAGTGGGGCTGAATTAACAGTGCATTACTCCCGCCTTGGTCATAACAAAAGAAATTCAACCACAGAAGGCTTCACATTGGTCTTACAGCAGGTGTGCAGCAACAGAGTTTTCAGTCCTCACACATTCAATGCAAAGTCCTTTTTTTAAAGATGCAAGCTTTCTACAAGCATTCAGGATGTCTTCAAAATTACAGGAGGCAACAGGACAACTTCATAGAAGCTTTTGCTTTTCAAGAGCTGGGATTCTTTAAAGAGAGGTGATCATTGTCTGTTTTTTCCTCTGAGCTCCTGGCAGGTCCATGTGCAGATTCCAACTGCCTGCTTTTAGTCCAAAATCTAGCATCTTTTAACAGTTCAAAGTGAAACTAAACTTTTCCAAGCAGGTATCATGCCAGTCATAAATTGTCTCTTGTCACAACAAAGAATAACTCTTAATTCAAACCCCCATGGTGTTTACTTGAAATCAGCTGGTTTCCAGTATTTGTTTACTGGTCGAAACCAGGAACTACTTGTTGTCCTTCCTTTTTTTAAAAAAAGCATCCATAAAGTTCTGCTATCTCCAAATGTTTAATGTCTGTGAAATCCTTTTATAGTTTTTTTAAAAAATTTAGATTCTCCAGTTTTATCACAAAAAATGGGAATTCTGTAACTCTAAGTCCAAAACTGCACCCTCTCTTGTTGGACTTGCTACATGCTGGTCAAGAAAGTTCTCCTGAATACACCTGAAGAATTCTGCTCCCTCAATTCCTTTCACACTAAAACTGTCCCAGTTAATATTGGGGTCGTTAAAATTACCGACTGTTAATGCCTTATTGTTTTTGCATTTCTCAGAGATTTGCCTACATATCTTCTCTTTTATCTCCCTCTGACTGTTTGGGGGTCTATAGTGCACTCCCAGCAGTTGATTGCCCCTTTTTTGTTCTTTAACTCATTGTAATGTCGGAAATGTGGCTCTCCGAAGCAGCAATAAGATCATGTCCAGATAAGGCTTATAAATTTGGCTACGCAGTGTCCATTCTTTAGACGCTAACGGGCCTTCTAAGCCCCCATATGATGAGCAGCATGTGCGCTGCCTGCCATATTGGAAAAGAACAAATAATAGGTGACCAGAACCTAGGTTTGAAACAGGCATTAGACTCTCTGCATATGCAAACAAGGGGTCTAAGGCCTTTTTGAGGACCTCACATCAAGATTGGTTTGTTCTGATACAGGTCTTGTCACTGCCACACTTTAGCTCCTAGAACCATAGAACCATAGAAAAAGTACAGCACAGAAGGAGACCATTCCACCCATTGGGTCTGCGCCAGCCGAATAAACTATCCGCCCAAACTACTCCCACCTTCCAACGCTTGGTCCATAGCCCCGCAGGTTACAGCACCTCAGGTACATGTCCAAGTACTTTTTAAAAGAATTGAGGGTCTCTGTCTCCATCACCATTCCTGGCAGTGAATTCCAGACACCCACCATCCTCTGGGTGAAGAAGTTTCCCCTCATGTCCCCTCTAATGCTTCTTCCAATCACCTTAAATCTGTGCCCCCTGGTCACTGACGTCCCCACCAGGGGAAACCGGTCCTTCCTGTCCACTTGATTTAGGCCCCTCATAATTTTGTACACCTCAATCAAGTCACCCCTCAGCCTCTTCAGTTCCAGGGAAAACAACCCTAGCCTATCCAATCTTTCCTCATAACTGCAACCTTTAAGCCCTGGCAGCATACTTGTAAATCTCCTCTGTAGTCTCTCCAGAGCAATTATGTCCTTTCTATAATGTGGTGACCAGAATTGCACGCAATACTCCAGCTGTGACCTAACCAATGCTCTTTACAGTTCCAGCATCACATCCCTGCTTTTGTACTCTATATCTCGGCCAATAAAGGAAAGCAATCCATTTGCTTTCTTCACCACTCTACGCACTTGTCCTGCCACCTTCAGGGACCTGTGGATATGCACTCCAAGGTATCTCACTTCTTCTAACCCTCTCAATATCCTCTCGTTTATTCTACCACTACTGACCGAGCTGGCCGAGTCCTAAAGGACATAGCTGCTAGCCTGGGTCTGTGGCTGGTGGTGGGGGAACCAACACGAGGGAAAAACATACTTGACCTCGACCTCACTAATCTGCCTGCCGCAGATGCTTCTGTCCATGACAGTATTGGTAAGAGTGACCACCACACAGTACTTGTGGAGACGAAGTCCCGCCTTCACATTGAGGATACCGTCCATCGTGTTGTGTGGCACTACCACCGTGCTGAATGAGATAGATTTCGAACAAATCTAGCAAAGCAAAACTGGACATCCATGAGGTGCTGTGGGCCATCAGCAGCAGCAGAATTGTACTCATCCACAATCTGTAACCTCATGGCCCGGCATATCCCCCACTCTACCATTACCATCAAGCCAGGAGACCAACCCTGGTTCAATGAAGAGTGCAGGAGGGCATGCCAGGAGCAGCACCAGGCATACCTCAAAATGAGGTGTCAACCTGGTGAAGCTACAACCCAGGACTACTTGCATGCCAAACTGCGTAAGCAGCATGCGATAGACAGAGCTAAGTGATCCCATAACCAACGGATCAGATCTAAGCTTTGCAGTCCTGCCACATCCAGCCGTGAATGGTGGTGGACAATTAAACAACTAACTGGAGGAGGTGGCTCCACAAATATCCCCATCCTCAATGATGGGGGAGCCCAGCACATCAGTGCGAAAGATAAGGCTGAAGCATTTGTAACAATCTTCAGCCAGAAGTGCCGAGTTGCTGATCCATCTCAGCCTCCTCCTGAAGTCCCCAGCATCACAGATGCCAGACTTCAGCCAATTCGATTCACTCCACGTGATACCAAGAAACGACTGAATGCACTGGATACTGCAAAAACTATGGGCCCTGACAATATTCCGGCAATAGTACTGACGACCTGTGCTCCAGAACATGCCGTGTTCCTAGCCAAGCTGTTCCAGTACAGCTACAACACTGGCATCTACCCTGCATTGTGGAAAATTGCCCAGGTATGTCCTGTACACAAAAAGCAGGACAAGTCCAACCTGGCCAATTACGGCCCCATCAGCCTACTCTCAAACATCAGTAAAGTGATGGAAGGTGTCATCAACAGTGTCATCAAGCGGCACTTGCTTCGCAATAACCTGCTCAGTGACGCTCAGTTTGGGTTCCGCCAGGGCCACTCAGCTCCTGACCTCATCACAGCCTTGGTTCAAACATGGACAAAAGAGTTGAACTCAAGAGGTGAGGTGAGAGTGACTGGCCTTGACATCAAGGCAACATTTGACCGAGTATGGCATCAAAAAGCCCTAGCAAAACTGAGGTCAATGGGAATCGGGGGAAACCCTTCGCTGGCTGGATTCATACCTAACGCAAAGGAAGATGGTTGTGGTTGTTGGAGGTCAATCATCTGAGCTCCAGGACATCACTGCAGGAGTTCCTCAGGGTAGTGTCCTAGGCCCAACCATCTTCAGCTGCTTCATCAATGACCTTCCTTCAATCATAAGGTCAGAAGTGGGGATTTTCGCTGATGATTGCACAATGTTCAGCACCATTCGTGACTCCTCAGATACTGAAGCATCCGTGTAGCAATGCAGCAAGACCTGGACAATATCCAGGCTTGGGCTGATAAGTGGCAAGTAACATTCGCACCACACAAGTTCCAGGCAATGACCATCTCCAACAAGAGAGAATCTAACCATCTCCCCTTGGCATTCAACGGCATTACCATCACTGAATCCCCCACTATCAACATCCTAGGGGCTACCATTGACCAGAAACTGAACTGGAGTAGCCATATAAATGCTGTGGCTACAAGACCAGGTCAGAGGCGAGGAATCCTGAGGCGAGTAACTCACCTCCTGACTCCCTGAAGCCTGTCCACCATCTACAAGGCACAAGTCAGGAGTGTGATGGAATACTCTCCACTTGCCTGGATGGGTGCAGCTCCAACAACACTCAAGAAGCTCAACATCATCCAGGACAAAGCAGCCCGCTGGACTGGCACCCCATCTACAAACATTCACTCCCTCCACCACCGACGCACAGTAGCAGCAGTGTGTATCATCTACAAGTTGCACTGCAGCAATGCACCAAGGCTCCTTAGACAGCACCTTCCAAACCCGCGACCTTTACCAACTAGAAGGACAAGGGCAGCAAATAAATGGGAACACCACCACCTGCAAGTTCCCCTCCAAGTCACACACCATCCTGACTTGGAACTATATCGCCGTTCCTTCACTGTTGCTGTGTCAAAATCCTGGACCTCCCTTCCTAACAGCACTGTGGGTCTTCCTACCCCAAATGGACTGCAGCGTTTCAAGAAGGCAGGTCACCACCACCTTCTCAAAGGCAATTAGGGAGGGGCAATAAATGCTGGCATAGCCAGTGATGCCCATATCCCATGAATGAATAAAAAAAAACCTTTGCCTTCCCCAATGCAATACCTCACACATCTCTGGATGAATTCCATTTGCCACTATTCCCGCCCACTCAACCAAAACATTGATATAATTCTGGGGTCCATGGCTTTCCTCCTCACTATTAACTACATGGCCAATTTTTGTGTCATCAGCAACTTTCCAATCATGCCACCCAAATTTAGGGCCAAATCGTTAATATATATCACAAACATCAAGGGACCCAACCCTGAGCCCTGTGGAACACCACTGGAAACAGCTTTCCATTCACAAAAATATCCGTCTACTACTACCCTTTGTTTCCTTTCACTGAGCCAATTCTGGATCCAACCAGCCACCTTCCCATGGGCTTTCATTTCACTGATCAGTGGGGCCATGTGGGACCTTGTCAAATGCCTTACTAAAATCCATGTAAACCACATCCACTGCACTACTCTCATCAATCCTTCTTGTCACTTCCTCAAAAAACTCAATCAAGTTAGTAAGACTTGAGCTTTGCCTAAATAATCCATGCTAACTATCCCTGATTAATCCATGCCTTTCTAAATGCCAGTTTATCCTGTCCCTCAGAATAGATTCTAACAATTTACTCACTACCAAGGTCAGACTGACCGGCCTATAATTATCTGTCTCATCCCTCACATCCTTTTTAAACAATAGTACCACGTTCGCAGACGTCCAATCATCTGGTATCTCGTCTGTATCTAGTAAGGATTTGAAGATGATCCTCAGCACATCTGTTATTTCCTCCCTGGCTTCCTTTAACAACCTGGGATGCAATCCATCTGGTCCTGGCGATTTATCCACTTTCATGCTGGCTAAAAAAGTTCTCTTGAACACAGTTCAAGAATGCTGTCCCCTCTGTGCCCTTCACACTGTTTATATCCCAATTGATATTGGGGTAGTTGAAATCTCCATCTATTATTGCCCTAAAGTTTTTGCACTCAGAAATCTGCCTACATATTTGTTCTTCAATCTCCCTCTCACTATTTGGGGGTTTATAATACACACCCAGTAATGTAGCTGCCCAGTTTTTATTTCTGAACTTCACCCATGTGGCCTCGTTTGATTTAGCATATCAGCCCTCCTCAAAACTGTTATTGATTCCTTAACTAATAATGCTACACTCCCTCCTTTTTTATCTCATTCTCTATCGTGCCTGAAAACTCTATATCCAGGGATGTTGAGCTGCCATTCTTACCCTTCTTTAAGCCAAGTTTCCGTTATAGCAACGATATCGTGCTGCCATGTGTCGTTCTATGCCCTCAATGCATCAGCTTTATTTACTATACTCCTTTTTTAAAATAAATACCCTTTAACACTGCCAAATTCCTGTGCTGCACACTTCTTAACCATTGCTTCTTCTGCCTTTCAGAGTCACTCGCTAATTTTCTGCCTCCTGTTCCCTGCCCTGAAATTGTCCTATCTAAGACTGTGCTCAGGTTACCATCCTCCTGCCAATCCAGTTTAAACCATCCCCAGCAGCACTAGCAAACCTTCCTGCAAGGATATTTGTCCCAGTTCTGTTCAGATACAGACCGTCTGGCTTGTACAGGTCCCACCTTCCACAGAACCGGTCCCAACGCCCCGGAAATCTGAAGCCCTCCTTCCTGCACCATCTCTCCAGCCACACATTCATCTGCGTATTCTCCTATTTCTATACACACTAGCACATGGCCTTGGGAATAATCCAGAGATTACTACCCTTGTGGTCCTGCTTGCTAATCTTTTTCCTAACTCCCAAAACTCAGTCTGCAGAACCCTATCCCTCTTACTTGCTATATCATTGGTGCCAATGTGGACCATGACCTCTGGCTGTTCACCCTCACCCTCCAGAATGTTCTGTGGCCACTCGGTGATATCCATGATCCTTGCTCCAGGGAGGCAACACACCATCCTGGAATCACATCTGCAACCACAAAAACACCTATCTCTTCCTCTAACCATAGAATCCCCTACCACAATTGCTGTCTTGTCCTTTTTCCTCCCTCCCTGCTTAGCTGAGTCACCCAGGGTGTTCCGGTCATGACTCTCACTGCACTCTACAGAGGAGCCCTCCTTCCCATCGGTACTCAGAACTGAATACTGGTTAGAAAGTGGGATGCCCTCCGGGGACTCCTGTGCTGACCTTCTTGTCTGTCTGGCAGCTGTCCAGTCCCTCTCTGCCTGTTCTCTCTTAAGCACTGGGTTGACTACCTCCTGAAACGTGATATCCATGAAGTCCTCCGCCTCGCGGATGCACCACAGTGGCTCCAGACACTGCTCGAGCTCCGAAACCCGAAGCGCAAGCTCCTGTAGCCGGCGACACTTCCTGCAGATGTGTTTGTGAAGTACACATGGTGCGTCCACGACTTCCCACATACCACAGGAGGCACATTCCACTTGGCCGAGCTGCACTGCCATTACTTAGCTTTACAATCAGTAAGTGTAAAAACTTACCAGTTATTTGCAATCAGCTTTATCCCCTGCACTGTAGACCTACAAGGTAAGTTTATTACATTTACTTACCTGAATGTGAAGCCTTATATTAACACTCCCATAGAGATGGCACTCTCATAAAGAATGATACTCCCATTGAGGATGATATTCCCATAAAAGATAACACTCCCCTACTTCCTCTTCAGCAAATGATAACAAAAAAAAGTAGTGCTTGACAAGGTTAAGCTTGATTTAGTGATGAATGACGAGACTAGTTACTGTACTATCTTGTCAGTGTGCTATTAGTATTGAATGAGGAAAGTAGACTCGGGGTCAGAGCAACAGGAGTTTATTTACAGGCGTCTTCTTATTCGGGTATCTACATGAATACTGAGCAGCATGAGGTACAGACTCCTGACATCACATCCTGTGTTGCTGCTTAAGGTCTATATACATGATCTGCCCAGCAACAGTTCATGTATATTATACCAAAGTTACAACCAAGTGACTTTATTTATGGTTGATGTACCTAAAGCAGCAAAGATGAAAATAGATTAGAGAGGACCAGGTCTAAATTTAAATTGTGTCAGGCCAGTTCTAGGTTAGATGTCAGGAGGTGGTTCTTTTCCCAGAAAATAGCGAACCTCTGGAACAGGCTGCCATCGCTTGCAGGGTATGCCAATTCATTAAATTTCATCAAGCGAGAGCTGGACCTGTTTCTGGCTGGGCGGGCATCATGTCTTTTTAAAGAAGGGGTACAGCAGGGAATTCAGGGTTAGAGTGATCTCCTGAACTAGTTTCGATCACTAAAAATGGGTCAGAGTTTTTTCCAGATTTTTGACCTGGGTTTTTATCTTTTTTTGCCCCTCCCAGGAGATCACATGGTTTCAGGGTGGGGTAGGGAGTGTATATATTGTGATGCACAAGGTATCACAATTGTGTGGGACAGACTGGATGGATCAGAGGGTCTTTCCCTGTCCGTTATTGTTCTTTTGTTCACATGTAATGGGAAAAGACAGGAATGAGAAAAATAAGAACAATAACAGCAGGAGAAGGACATTTATCCCCTTGAGCCTGCTCCGCCATTCAATTAGATCACAACTGATCTGCACCTCCATATATTTACCTGCCTTATATCCATATCTAATCTATCAATCTCAGTCTTGAAAACACTAATCAATTTGGTGAGAATGGGGAATGACATTCTGTAAAAAAATGAAACTCCTGCTAACAAACCCCATAATCACTCCATCAGCAAGACTGCCGATTTCCATCTCAGTAACGTTGACTGTAACTGCCCCAGCCTCAACTCATTTACTGCTGACACCCTCGTCCATGCCTTTGTTACCTCCAAACTCAATTATTCCAGTAAGCTCCTGGCTGGCCTTCCACCTTTGTAAACTTGAGCTCATCCAATACTCTGCTGCCTATAGCCTAAATCACACCAAGTCCCCTTCAGCTACCACCCACTGCGCTTGCTGACCTATATTGGTTCCATGTCCAGCAATATCTTAGCTTTAAAATTCACAACATTGTGTTCAAATCTCTCCATGACTTGATTTCTGATTTTCTCCTTCTCTTTCAGTGTGGTATTCACATGCCCCTAAATGTAACGCTACCCCTTGACGACTCGACAAGAATGGGAATCATTGTTCAGCCGAATGCTGGGTTTATCTAGTGACATAGCCAATTGCCACATCAACCTATGGACCAGTCAATACTCACAACACAAATATTGTTTGAATCATGCTTTGCTCTGAAGTTTCTTCAATCCTCCAGCTTTCCTTAATCTTTAACCTTTCTTCATAAGCACTGAATAATATATACCTATCTTAAATAATCCTTAACAATGTGCCCACTCTCTTTATACATATTCATAAATTCTCGTAAAAAGGCAGCATTTAAATCATTTAATAGATGCTTATTGAAATCCAAAGGCTCCCCATGTCTGAAATGCTTTGATATTGGATTGATTAAGCCTTCCACCTTCCAACTGAAGTAGCATTCTTCACACGCAGTGCCCTTGCCCTTTCTGATTCCTGCACTCACAGGGTTCATATGCAAGAGAAATAAATTAATAATTTTGCTGCATAGCCTTCACTTTGCATTATTACATCAAGGAAAAGATAGGTTACAAATGCTCATGGAAGTGGAGAAGAACAAACAAGGAATTTCAAATGTAAGACTTGTTGGCGGGACTCCGTGTGATTTGACAATGACCTAATCAACAGATTTAAGCAAATGAGACTGTCTGTAGCTAAGCTCAGCTTTCAAGTTTATTTTCTTTGCACTTCAGGAGGACGCAACTTTGGGAAGCTCAGATGGATAGAGGTTAACATGCAACCTGAGTGGTTATTCCGAAGGCAGTGGCAATAATGCAACAAGATTCAGTTCACGTCAACAACAAGAACCTGCCTCCTTCAACATAGTTAATGGAGGAAAATATGCTTCACAGACGCATCATCAGACAATGGACAGCGAGCCAATGACAGAAAGAAGGGGAGGAGAAAGGGCAGGTGGAGAAGCAGAGAGCTCAGGGAGGCAATTACATAGCGTGGGTCTTAGGTGGCTGAGGCATGGCCATTAATCATGCAATAAAGCGGGGTGGGGAGGGGTAGTGACTAGTGGTGGGTACAAAGATCAGGGCAACAGAGCATTGAAGCCAGGTTGTAGCACTGGAGGAGTTTACAGAGCTAGCAAGTGTTGAGGCTATGCAGGGATTTCAACACCAGGATGAAAATGTTATATTTGAGGCTTTGGGGCATTCAAGAGGCACATAGATCAGCAGGGGCAATGAATGATTGGTGAGTGGGACTAGGTCTGGAATAGGATACGGACATCAGTGTTTTGACAAGCTGAAGTTTACAGTGGGTGGAATGGGAGAAAGAGAAAAGATAGCGTACAATGAAATGTAAAGGCAGGTCCTCAAGGAAAGAGCTTCTCGAGGAAACTGATGTAAATCAGAACTGCTTCATGCAGTGGCTGCTTTGGACCATCAGCTCTTGCACTTCTTACTCTTGTTCCTCAGCACAGGCCAGGGATTGATTTGGGACTTTGATGGGGAAGTCACTCACTAGGTTAAGGTATACCCATTACTCTATCATAGAAGCTCAATGTTTTTCATAGAAACATAGAAAATAGGAGCTGGAGTAGGCCATTCGGCCCTTCGGGCCTGCTCCGCCATTCAAAAAAGATCATGGCTGATCGTCTAATTCAGTACTCTGTTCCCGCTTTCTCCCCATATCCCTTGATCCCTTTGGCATTAAGAGATATATCTATCTCCTTCTTGAATATATTTAATGACTTGGCCTCCACTGCCTTCAGTGGTAGAGAATTCCACAGGTTCACCACCCTCTGAGTGAAGAAATTTCTCCTCATCTCCGTTTTAAATGGTATACCTTGTATCCTGAGACTGTGACCACTAGTTCCCCAGCCATCGGGAACATCCTCCCTGCATCTAACCTGTCTAGTCCTGTTAGAATTTTATAGGTTTCTATGAGATCCCCTCTCATTCTTCTTAACTCGAGTGAATATAGGCCTACTGGACCAAATCTCTCTTCTCCTCATACATCAATCCTGCCATCCCAGGAATCAGTCTAGTAAATCTTCTTTGCACTCCCTCCATGGCAAGAACATCCTTCCTCGGATAAGGAGACCAAAACTGCACACAATACTCCAGATGTGGTCTCACCAATGCCCTGTATAACTGCAGTAAGACATCCTTCCTCCTGTACTCAAATTCTCTTGCAATGAAGGCCAACATACCATTTGCCTTCCTAACTTCTTGCTGCACTGAATGCTTGCTTTCAGCGACTGGTATACAAGGACACCCATTTCTCATTGCACCTCCCCCTTTCCCAATCTATCACCATTCAAATAATAATCTGCCTTTCTGTTTTTACAACCAAAGTGGATAACCTCACATTTATCCACATTATACTGCATCTGCCATGCATTTGCCCACTCACCCAACTTGTCCAAATCACATTGGAGCCTCTTTGCATCCTCCTCACAGTTCACATTCCACCCCCCCCAGCTTTGTGTCATCTGCAAACTTGGAAATATTATATTTAGTTCCCTCACCTAAGTCATTAATATATATTGTGAATAGCTGGGGTCCTAGCACTGATACCTGAGGTACCCCACTAGTTACTGCCTGCCACCTGGAAAAAGACCCGTTTATTCCTACTCTGTTTCCTGCCTGTCAACCAATTCTCAATCTATGCCAGTATATTACCCCAATCCCATGTGCTTTAATTTTGCATACTAACATCTTATGTGGGACCTTATCAAAAGCCTTCTGAAAATCCAAATACACCACATCCACTGGTTCTTCCTTATCTATTCTACTAGTTACATCTTCAAAAAAGTCCAGTAGATTTGTTAAACATGATTTCCCTTTCATAAACCCATGCTGACTTTGTACAATCCCGTTTAGGTTTTCTGCTATCACATCCTTTATAATAGACTCTAGCATTTTCCCCACTACTGATGTAAGACTAACTGGTCTGTAATTTCCTGTTTTTTCTCTCCCTCATTAAATTGTGGGGTTACATTTGCCACCCTCCAATCTGTAGGAACTGGTCCAGAGTCTATAGAATTTTGGAAGAAGACCACCAATGCATTCACTATTTCCAGGGTCACTTCCTTTAGTACTCTGGGATGTAGATTATCAGGTCCTGGGGATTTGTCAGCCTTTAACCCCATTAATTTCCCTAGCACTATTTTTTTACTAATACTGATTTCCTTCAGTTCCTCCCTCTCATTAGACCCTTGGTTCCCTAACATTTCTGGGAGATTATTTGTGTCCTCCTTTGTGAAGACAGAACCAAAGTATGTGTTTAATTGTTCTGCCATTTCTTTGTTCCGCCTTATAATTTCCCCTGTTTCTGACTGTAAGAGACCTACATTTGTCTTCACTAATCTTTTTCTTTTCACATATTTATAGCTTTTACAGTCAGTTTTTAAGTTCCCTGCAAGTTTACTCTCATACTCTATTTCCCCCCACTTAATCAACCTCTTTGTTTTCCTTTGCTGAATTCTAAACTGCTCCCAATCCTCAGACTAGCTACTTTTCCTGGCAATTTTATATGCCTCCTCTTTGGATCTAATACCAACCCTAAGTTCATTATTGCTGTAAGTGAGTCTGACTTAAACAGAGTGCTAGGAGTTTGGTGAGTTGAGAGAGCTGGGTGAGGAGGGGAAGGAGGAGCTCCTTTGCTTTGTCTAACTTTTTCACCCTGTAGGATTTGGTTCTTACTCTACTACAGGGAAAGATTTGGTGAGCATCTGGTAAGTGGTAATGGTCTATTATATTCCTGAGGTTTAAAATAGCACAGGAACCGGTGGTAAGGTTAATAAAATATGTAAAAAAGGAAAATAAATAATTAAATAAAATAATTAAGTAGTTCACTAAAACACATTAAGGATGGCAGGACAGGTGATATGTCATGGCTGCAGCATGTGGGAGTTCCTGGAGGCCAGTGTGATCCAGGGCAAACACATCTGCAGTAAGTGTTTGTGACTCGAGGAGCTTCGGCTCAGAGTCATTGAGCTGGAGGCCGAACTGCAGACACTGCGATGCATCAGGGAGGGGGAAAGATATCTGGACACTTTGTACCAGGAGGTGGTCAGACCCCTTAGGAAAGGGTCTTCTGATTTGGTCAGTTATCGGGGACAGGAGAGTATGGCTGCAGCTGATGCAGGTAAGGGGACCCAGAGGGCAGAGTGCAGGAGCCTCAGCCTTTGTGATTGTCCAACAGGTTTGAGATTCTTTCAGCTTGTTTGGGTGAGAATGGGAGCTGCAGGGTGGATGAGCTAACTGACCATGGCACCATGGTACAGGAAGCCATTCAAGTGGGGGTAGCGAAAAAGAATGTAGTGATAGTAGGGGACAATACAGTGAGGAGGATTGTCACTGTTTTCTGCAGAAAAGGGCGTGTGTCCAGAAGGTTGTGTTGCCTGCCCAGTGCCAGGGTTTGGGACATCTGCTTAGGGCTGCAGAGGAACGTACAGTTGGAGAGAGAGGATCCAGACATCATGGTCCATGTCGGTACCAATGGCATAGGCAGGACAAGGAGGATCTGCATAGTCAGTATGAGGAGATAGGTACAAATTAAGAGACTGAACCTCAAAGGTAATAATCTCTGGCTCAAAGACTGGTGTGGTAGAAGTGGGTCCGGTTTGTGGGACACTAGTACCAGTATTGGGGAAAGTAGGGGCTGTACTGTTGGGACGGTCTACACCTGAATTGTGCTGGGGCTGGTGTTCTCGTGAGCTGCATAACTAGGAAGGTAGAAAGGGTTTTAAACTAAATAGTTGGGGCAAGGGATCAAATTTGGAAAGATGTGGTAAATGAAAGAGTAGAGACAAGGCAAGAGAGAAAGGTATTAAAATGGGAAATGAAAAACAGACAGTGACAGGAAGGGATAGAGAGTACAAATCTAAGAGTTATCAGCAGTCAAGGCTAAATGTTACAAAAATAATAACAGGACAAAATTAAAGGCTCTGTATCTGAATGCACATACCATTTGATACAAAATAGATGAACGGATAGCACAAATAGAAATAAATAAGTACGATCTGATAGCCATTACAGAGACACAGTTTGGGACCTTAATATTGAATGGTACATGACATTTAGGAAGGACAAGAAGCTAGGAAAAGGTAGAGGGGTGGCTCTGTTAATTAGTGATGGTATGAGCTCATTAGAGAGGGATGACCTAATTTCAGGAAACCAGGATTTAGATGCACTTAGGGTAGAGATAAGAAATGATAAAGGCAAGAAGTCACTTGTGGGAGTGATGTACAGGCCCCCTAACAGTAACCACACAGTAGGACAGAGTATAAAGGAAGAAATAGTGGGAGCTTGTCAGAAAAGTACAGTGATAATCATGGGGGATTTCAAATTCTATAGATTCTGGAAGGGTTCCTGCAGACTGGAAAGTAACAAATGTAACCCCATTATTTAAGAAAGGAGCAAGATGGAATATGGAGAACGACAGACCTGTTAGTTTGATGTCAGCAGTAGGAAAAATGTTAGAATCTATTATAAAGGATGAGATAACTGGACACTTGGAAAATATTGATACGATTGGGCAGAGTCAACATGGATTGTGAAAGGAAATCATGTCTGACAAACCTGTTGGAGATTTTTGAAGATGTTACTTGTAGCATAGATAAAGGAGAACCAGTGGATGTGGTGCATTTGGATTTTCAGAAGGCTTTTGATAAGGTCCCACACAGGAGGTTCGTAAACAAAATTAGAGCACATGGGATTGGAGGCAATATACTGCTATTGATTGCGAATTGATTAACAGACAGAAGGCAGAGAGTAGGAATAAATGAGTCATTCTCTGGCTGGTAGTCTGTAACTAGTGGGGTACCACAGGGATCAGTGCTCGGACCACAACTGTTCACAATCTATATAAATGATTTGGGTATGACCAATTGTAATATTGCTAAATTTGCTGCTGACACAAAGCTAGGTGGGAATGTAAGTTGTGAAGAGGATGCAAGGAGGCTTCAAGGGTATTTGGACAGGCTAAGTGAATGGGCAAGAACAAGGCAGATGGAATATAACATGGATAAGTGTGAAGTGATGCACTTCGGAAGAAAAAAAGAGAAAGGCAGAGTATTTCTTAAATGGTGAGAGGTTGGAAAGTGTTGATGTCCAGAGACCTGTGTCTCCTTGTTCATGAGTCACTAAAAGCTAGTATGCAGGTGCAGAAAGAAATTAAGAAGGCAACATGTTATATTGGCCTTCATTGCAAGGGGATTTGAGTACAGGAGTAAAGATGTACTGCTACAATTGTATAAAATCTTGGTGAGACCACACCTGGAATATTGTGTACAGTTTTGGTCTCCTTATCTAAGGAAGAATAAACTTGCCTATAGAGGGAGTGCAACGGAGGTTCACCAGACTAATCCATGTGATGGCGGCATTGTCTTACAAGGAGAGGTTGCAGAAACTGGGCCTGTATTCTCTAGAGTTTTGAAGAATGAGAAGTGATGTCATTGACACTTACAAAATTCTTACAGGGCGGGACACGGTAGATGTGGATAGGATGTTTCCTGTGGCTGGTGAGTCTAGAACCAGGGGACACAGTCTCAGAGTAAGGGGCAGGTCATTTAAGACTGAGATGAGGAGGAAGTTCTCTACTTAGAAGATGGTGAATCTGTGGAATTCTCTACCCCAGAGGGCTGTGGAAGCTCAATCATTGAACATGCTCAAGACAGAAATCGATAGATATCTGGATACTAACAACATCAAGGGATATGAGGATAGTGGGGGAAAATGGTGTAGAGGTAGATGATCAGCCATGATCTGTTTAAATGGCAGAGCAGGCTCGACGGGATGAATGGCCTACTCCTGCTCCTATTTCCTATGCTCGTATGATCTAACATATAGACTGGAAAAATCAGATGGGCAAAGGCAGCCTCGATGAGGAGTTCATAGAATGTTTTCGGGATAGTTTCTTAGAACTGCACATTCTGCAGCCAACCAGAGAGCAGGCAACACTAGACCTGGTGCAACGAGATAGGATTAATTGATGACCTCATAGTGAAGGTGCCCCTAGGCAGCAGTGATCATAAAATGATTGAATTTTACATTCAGTTTGAGGAAGAGAAGAATGGTTCAAGGCTGGCTCTTTGAACTTAAATAAGGGCAATTATGAGGGCATGAAAGCAGAGCTCATAAAAGTGAACTGGCAAATAAGTTAAGGAATAGGTCAGGAGGACACAAATATTATACCAGAAATGTTGGGAACACAGGGCTTAGTGAGAGAGAGGAACTGAAAGAAATCAGTATCAGTAGAGAAATGGTGTTGGGGAAATTGATGGAATTGAAGACCGATAAATCTCCAGGGCCTGATGATATGCATCCCAGAGTACTTAAGGAAGTGGCCCTAGAAATACTGGATGCATTGGTGGTCATCTTCCAAGATTCTATAGACTCTGGAACAGTTCCTACAGATTGGAGGGTAGCTAATGTAACCCCACTATTTAAAAAGGGAGGTAGAGAGAAAGCAGGGAATTATAGACCGGTCAGTCTAACGTCGGTAGTGGGGAAAATTCTAGAGTCCATTATCAAAGATTTTATAGCAGAGCACTTGGAGAACAGTGGTAGAATCGGGCAGAGTCAGCATGGATTTACGAAAGGGAAATCATGCTTGACAAATCTACTAGAATTCTTCAAGGATGTAACTAGTAGAGTTGATGAGTGGAAGCCAGTGGATGTGGTTTATTTGGACTTTCAGAAGGCTTTCGACAAAGTCCCACATAAGAGAGTAGCATGTAAAATTAAAGTGCATGGGATTGGGGATAGTGTATTGCGATGGATGGAAAATTGGTTGGCGGACAGGAAACAAAGAGTAGGGATAAATGGGTCTTTTTCCGAATGGCAGGCAGTGACTAGTGGGGTACCACAGGAATCGGTGCTAGGACCCCAGCTATTCACAATCTTTTTAATGATTTAGATGAGGGAACTAAATGTAATATCTCCAAATTTGCGGATGACACAAAACTGGGTGGGAGGTTGAATTGTGAGGAGGATGCAGAGAGGCTTCAGGGTGATTTGGACAAGTTGAGTGAGTGGGCTAATGCACGGAAGACGCAGTATAATGTGGATAAATGTGAGGTTATCCACTTTGGTAGCAAAAACAGGGAGGCAGATTATTATCTGAATGGCTATAAACTGAGAGAGGGGAAGACCTGGGTGTTCTCATACATCAGTCGCTGATTGTAAGCATGCAGGTGCAACAGGCGGTAAACAAGGCAAATGGTATGTCGGCCTTCATAGCCAGAGTTTAGAAGAGTAAGCGGCGACTTGATTGAAACATAGAAGATCCTGAGAGGTCTTGACAGGGTGGATATGGAAAGGATGTTTTCCCTTGTGGGAGAATCTAGAACTAGGGGTCATTGTTTTAAAATAGGCCCATTTAAGAAGGAGATGAGCAGAAATGTTTTCTCTCAGAGGGTAGTGAGTCTTTGGAATTCTCTTCCTCAAAAGGCAGTGGATGCAAAATCTTTGAATATTTTTAAGGTAGAGGTAGAAAGATTCTTGATAAGCAAGGGGGTGAAAGGTTCTCGGGAATACGCTGGAATGTGGAGTCGAGGTTACAATCATATCAGCCATGATCTTATTGAATGGCAGAGTAGGCTTGAGGGGCTGAGTGGCCTACTCCTGCTCCTAATTCGCAGGTTCATATGTTTGTAAGTAACTATATTCTGCCAGCAGATTTCCCATGACAAAGCTCATACTATGCTTGAGCATATTTATATAATTAAGATTTTATCAAGTGTGTGAGGCGTAAGTGTGGTAAGGAATGTGTTGCAGGAAGTTACTGTGACATTTACAGGAAAATAAGTCAAATACAAAGGGTTCAATATATTATTGCTTTTGGTCCACCAATGTCTCCAATGTAAAATTCTTATCCTTCGGTTCAAATTCCTGCAAGACCTCCCACCAACTCCCCCCCCCCCCCCCCACCCTCCCCACCCCTCACCCCCTCCACCCCACATACACATTTCTGTAACCTCCTTTAGCTCTTCAATCCTCTGAACTGTGTTCCTTCCAACTCTCTCCTCTTGTGCATTCCCAGTTTTCATTGACCCTCTGTTGGAGACAATGACTTCAGCTGTCTCAGCCCTAAGCTCTGAATTACCTCCCTAAAACTCTCCACTTCTTCACCTCTCTGTTTGCCTTTAAAACGCTCCTTAAAACCAACATCTTTGGTGAACATTTTGGTCATCCAAAGTCTCTTCCTGTGACTTGGTGTTAATTCATTTGTCCGATTACACTCCTGTGAAGTGCCTTGGGAAGCTTGCTATGTAAATCGATGTTGTTGTGGCTTGAAAATGAGCCACTAGTTTTCCAGAGCTTGGCACTGAACATTGCCAATTCGTCATTTGTCAATTGTTCCAATTGCTCTGCTGATTATATTGAACTTTAGCCCTTCAAACATACTGTCGGATGGTCTACATTCTGATTGAGAAACAGAGAAAATTTATGGTACAAAAGCAAACCATTCAGCCCATTGTGTCTGTGCTGGCACACAGAGAGTTATCCAGCCTAATCCCATTTTCCAACTCTTGGTCTATAGTCTTGTAGGTTATGGCACTTCAAGTGCATATCAAATTGTTTTTAAAAATGATGAAGGTTTCTGTCTGTACCATACTTTCAGGTAGTGAATTCCAGACCCCTACCACCCTCTGGGTGAAAGGAATTCTCCTCAACTCCACTCTAATCCTTCTACCAACACTTTAAATCTATGCCCTCTGATTATTGACCTCTCTGCTAAGAGAAATGTGTCCTATCCACTCTATCTAGGCCCCTCATAATTTTATACAATGCAATTAAATCTCCCCTCAGTCTCCTTCGTTCCAGGGAAAACAACCTCACCCTATCCAATCTTTCCTCACAGCTAAAATTGTCCATTCCAGGCAAATACTCATAAATCTCCTCTCTACCTTCTCTCATGCGATCACATCCTTCTTGTAAAAGAAAAAGAAAGACTTGCATTTATATAACACTTTCCCCTACCACTGGACATCTCAAAGCACTTTAACAGCCAATGAAGTACTTTTGAAGTGTAGTCAATGTTGTAATGTAGTAAACATGGCAGTAAATGCTGCAAGCAGCAAACTCCCACAAACAGCAATGTGATTACAACTAGATAATCTGTTTTTGTGATGTTGATTGAGGAATAAATATTGGCCAGGATACTGGGGATTACTCTCCTGCTCTTCTTCAAAATAGTGTCATGGGATCTTTTACATCCACCCAAGCAGGTAGATGGGGCCTCAGTTTACCATCTTATCCGAAAGACAGTACTTCCAACAGTGCAGCACTCCTTTAGTAGTGCGCTGGAGTGTCAGCCTTGATTTTTGTATTTATGTCCAGGAGTGGGAGTGGAACCCAGAGACTTAGAGGCAAGAGTGCTACTTACTAAGCCATGGGTGACACTAATGCAGTGACCAGAACTGTATGTAGTACTCCAGCTAAGGTCTAACTTTTTCTTTATACAGTTCTAACATAACCTCCCTGCTCTTATATTCTAGGTCTCAGCTAACAAAGAAAAGTGTCCAGAATGTCTTCTTGACCACCCTATCTATCTGTCCTGCTACCTTCAAGGATCTAAAGACATGAACTCCAAGGTCCCTCTCTTCTTCTACACATCAGTATCCTACCATTTATTGTGTGCTCCCTTGCCTTGTTGGCCTTTCTCAAATGCATTACCTCACACTTCTCTGGATTGAATTCCACTTGCCACTTTTCTGCCCACTTCACCAGTCCATTGATATCTTCCTGCAACCTACAGCTTTCTTCCTCGCTATCAACCACATCAGCATTTTTTGTATTATCTGCAAACTTCTTAATCATGCTCCCAGCACTTAAGTCTAAATCGTTGATAGATACCACAAAAAGCGAAGGACCTAGTGCAGAACCCCACTGGAAACAGCCTCCTGTCACATAAAACATCCATCAATCATAACCCTTTGTTTCCTGTCACTGAGTTAATTTTGGATCCAACGTGCCACTTTCCATGAATTCCATGGGCATTTACTTTTCTGACCAGTCTGCATGTGGGTCCGTCTCAAAAGCCTTGCTGAAATTCATATAGAATATATCCATCCTCCTTGTTACCACCTCAATGACTGTCCTAAATTAATCCATGCCTTTCTAAATGGTGATTGATACTGGTCCTCAGAATTTTTTCCAATAATTTGCCCACATCAAAGTTAGGTTGACTGGCCTGTAATTACTCAGTCTGTCCCTTTGTCCTTTTTAAAAGAACTATACAACATTGACAGTCCTCCAGTCTATTGGCATCACGCCTGTAGCCAGATAGGATTGTGAAATGATGTTCAGAGCATCCTCCATTTCCTCCCTTGCTTCTCTTAGTAGCCAAGGATGCATTTCATCTGGGCCTGGTGTTATGAATTATTATTCTTTTTTGAGGACTTTTGTTTAAAAGACTGTGGCAAATACCTGAGGAGATGCTGGACTTGTTTTTTTTCAAAGGGTCACTGGAAGGACACTTGGGACTTTGTTTAAAAACAAACACTTACTGGAAGTCACATGTCTTAAGCTAAGTAAACAGCAGGAGCCTTATGGACTATGGAACTATTTGGATAGGTTTAGAGATAAGTCACATGTCTAGATTTATGGTGGTCAGGAGTATGGCTTTTTTGGATTGTTCGGAGTACAGTTTATGTGTATCCTGCGAAGAGAGAAGCCACCCAACTCATTATTTTCCAGCTGGGTTGAAAAATGTTCTGAGAATCCAGTGTAATAGCTAAACCCACTGATGCAGTAATTCTCCCAAAAAGCCTGCAAGACTTCCTCTTGACACCTCCTGAATGAATTGCTTCTGAAAAGACCCCAGTTACAACTGCACGTGTCTTAGTGACACCTGTCTATGTGTACCAGGACACCAGACCGGAAGTCATCCAGAATGTTTCATATCTTATCCTTTTTTTCTTCAGGAATTAACAAGTATTTGTCCAGAATATTTTTGTTTTTGTGAAGTTGATCTCTGCAGAGAACACGCCTTTATTTTTTCTTTAATCGGTGTATGAGCATGTGTGTTAGGTTATTTAGAAGGGAATACATTTATACTTTCATATTTCAACCTGTGTTAATAAGCTTTGTATCTTTATTGAATAAGTCTTGTTTTATAATAAATTAGTAATTTTGTTGTTTATTAAAGAAACCTGGTTGGTGGATTTGTATTCCGAAACAGGTAGATAAAAATATATAATTGAGCATATCCATAACTGGTTAAACTATGTTTTAAATATATATTGTGACTCGTGGAGCAGTGGGACAAGAGGGAGACAGTGCATTCCTCCAACCTCGGTCATAACACTGGTGATTTATCTACTCTCAAAGATGCTAAACCCCTTAATATTTCATCTCTCACTATCTATCCCAACTAATATTTCACACTCCTCTGCCTTAACTACAATGTCAGCTTTGTTCTGCACTTTTGTAAAGACAAAAGAAAAATATTCATAAAGAACCATCTTCTACCTCCACGCACAGGTTACCTATTTGGTCTCTCATTGGCCCATCTCTTTCCTTAGTTATCCTCTTGCTTTTAGTAAATCAATCATCTTTCGGTTTTCTTTGATTTTACTTTCCAATATTTTTCATGCCCTCTCTTTGCTTTCCATATTTCCTTTTTAATTTTCTCTGCACATTTTATACTCCTCGCGGCTTTTGCAGTATCAAGCTCTTAATATCTGACCTAAGCTTTCCTTTCTTGCCTTATCCTATCATGCATGCTCTTTGACATCCAGTGTGCTCTATATTTGTGAGCCCCAACCTTTTTCTTTGTGCAATATATTTTTTTCTAAACCTTGCCTATCTCCTTGAATGCCTCCCACTGCTCTGACACTTCAAGTAGCTGTTTCCTGTTCACTTTTGCCAAATCACATCTCAACTTAGTAAAATTGGCCTTTCCCCAATTTAGAACTTTTACTCTTTGGTCTGTCTTTTTCCTTTTCCATAATTATGCTAAATCTAATTGAATTATGATCATTACCATTGGTACTGATATGAACCACCGTCTAAGGCTACTCGCCCTTCCCCTTAAAATTTTCTGCAGGCCCTCAGTGACATCCTCGACTTTGGCACCAGGGAGTAAACATACCATCCTGGAATCACATCTGTGGCTGCAGAGATGCATGTCTGTTCCCACAACTTTGAATCCCTTATCTCTATTACTTTTCTGTCCTTGAGTATTGCTGAAAAAAGAGACATGCTGTTGAAGCTTTTCATCTTGCCCTCATCAGGACAGAAGCAAGAATGCCAAATTTCAAAGAGAGCAACAATTTATCTTCTTTGGCCTCCTTGTCTCGAGAGATAATGGGTAAGCGCCTAGAGGTGATCAGTAGTTTGTGGAGCAGCGCCTGGAGTGGCTTTAAAGGCCAATTCTAGAGTGACAGACTCTTCCACAGACACAGCAGATAAAATTGGTTGTCGGGGCTGTTACACAGTTGGCTCTCTCCTTACACTTCTGTCTTTTTTCCTGCCAACTGCTAAGTCTCTTTGACTCGCCACTCTTTAGCCCCGCCTTTATGGCTGTCTGCCAGCTCTGGCAATCACTGGCAACTGACTCCCACGATTTGTGATCAATGTCACAGGACTTCATGTTGCATTTGCCGACGTCTTTAAAGCGGAGACATGGACGGCCAGTGGGTCTGATACCAGTGACGAGCTCGCTGTACAGTGCATCCTTGGAGATCCTGCCATCTTCCATGCGGCTTACATGGCCAAGCCATCTCAAGCGCTGCTGGATCAGTAGGGGGTATATGCTGGGGATGTTGGCCGCCTCGAGGACTTCTCAATGGGAGATACAGTCCTGCCACCTGATGCCAAGGATTCTCCAGAGGCAGCGAAGATGGAATGAGTTGAGACGTAGCTCTTGGCTGACATACATTGTCCAGGCCTCCCTGCCGTAGAGCCAGGTACTGAGGACACAGGCTTGAAACACTCAGACTTTTGTGTTCCGTGTCAGTGTGTCATTTTCCCACACTCTCTTGGCCAGTCTGGACATAGCAGCAGACGCCTTTCCCATGCACTTGTTGATTTCTGCATCGAGAGACAGGTTACTGGTGATAGTTGAGCCTAGGTAGGTGAACTCTCGAACCACTTCCAGAGCGTGGTCGCCGATATTGATGGATGGAGCAACTTTGACGTCCTGTCCCATGATGTTTGTTTTCTTGAGGCTGATGGTTAGGCCAAATTCGTTGCAGGCAGCCGCAATCCTGTCGATGAGTCTCTGCAGACACTATTCTGTGTGGGATGTTAATGCAGCATCTTCAGCAAAGAGGAGTTCCCTGATGAGGACTTTCCGTACTTTGGTCTTCGCTCTAAGACAGGCAAGGTTGAACAGCCTGCCATCTGATGTTTTGTGGAGGAAAATCCCTTCTTCTGAAGACTTGAACGCATGTGAGAGCAGCAGTGAGAAAAGGGTGATGATTGGTTGGCAAGTCAACTCTAATTGGTCGAGGCGCTGCCATGGAGATTGCACCAGAGACTTCTTGTCCCCCACGCTTTTGTTTAATTCAAAAAAGGTGCAATGTCTAGACATTTTTCTTTTGCCTGCAGAGGATAGGTCCCTGCATATGCATATATGTAGCTTCCAGCAAGTGTAAGTGAGCTACATCGTGAGCCTGACTGATAATCTTAAATTGGTTGTTAGTGTAATTATTAGCACACTTGGGATTGTTCAGTAAATCTAATCACAGAATCACATTGAATGTTGGACATTGTGTTGCAAGTATGGGCTGGTTGAATATGATCAGTACTCTGCCTATTGCAAATAGCCAAAGGGACGTGCTGTTTGATACAATCTGCCACTCATTGGGGCATACAGCCTGCATACCTGGCATCACACTGGCGCTAAAATTCATATACCACATTACTCATTTGTGTGGTAGGCAGAATGTCTTTATGGCTTGTCAGCAGTATCCTGTTAGTGGAAAATATCACTTGTGTTGCTACTGCATTGTAGCAAAGTGAAACAGCTAGCTTCACCTGTTGCTCACATTTTTAAGATACCTTACTCTTCCACAGCAGAGCGCCCCCCTCCCCACACCCTCTCCCCCATCCCCACCCCCCCACAAGCCGTATGGAGGTTTGCTTGTTTTACTTAATTCCAGGGGCGGTGGGAAGAGGCCCTTACGTGGCAGATAATAGGCCTTTCAAGGGCCTCAATTGGCTCTGACCAGGAACGCTGGCTTCACAGAATCACAGAATTGTTACAGTGCAGGAGGAAGCCATTCGGCCCATCATGTCTGCACTGGCTCTCTGAAATAGCAACTCTCTCAGTTCCATTCTCCTGCCTTCTCTCCATAACCCTGCACATTCTTCCTTTTCATATAACTTTCTAATTCCCTTTTGAATGTTTCAATTGAAACTGCCTCCACCACGTTTTCAGGCGTGCATTCCAGACCTTAACACTCACTGCGTGAAAAAGTTTTTCCTCATGTCACTTTTGCTTCTCTTAGCAAATACTTTAAATCTGTATCCTCTTGTTCTCAATCCTTTCATGAGTAGGAACAGTTTCTCTCTATTTACTCTGTCCAGACCCCTCATGATTTTGAATACCTCTATCAAATCACCTCTCAGCCTTCTCTTCTCCAAGGAAAACAGTCCTAACTTCTCCAATCTAGCTTCATAACTAAAATTCCTCATCCTTGGAACCATTCTCATCAATCTTTTCTGTACTCTCTCCAAAGCCCTCACGTCTTTCCTCAAGTGTGGCGCCCAGAATTGGACGCAATACTCCAGCTGAGGCCGAACTAGTGTCTTATACAAGTTCAACATAACTTCCTTGCTCTTGTACTTAATGCCCCTATTAATAAAGACCAGGACACTATATACTTTATTAACTGCTCTCTCAACATGTCCTGCCACCTTCAATGACTTATGTACATATACATCTAAGTCCCTCTGCTCCTGCACCCCCTTTAGAATTGTACCCTTTATTCTATATTGCCTCTCCATGTTCTTCCTACCAAAATGAAACACTTCACATTTCTCTGTATTGAAATTCATCTGCCACCTGTCTGCCCATTCCACCAACTTGTCTATGTCCTTTTGAAAATCTACACTATCCTCCTCACAGTGCACAATGCTTCCATGTTTCTTATCATCTGCAAACTTTGAAATTGTGCCCTGTACACCAAGGTCTAGGTCATTAATATATATCAAGAAAAGCAAGGGTCCCAACACTGATCCCTGGGGAACTCCACTTCAAACCTTCCTCCAGCCCGAAAAACATCCATTAACCACTACTCTTTGCTTCCTGTCCCTCAGCCAATTTTATATCCATGCTGCTACAATGAGCTACAAGTTTGCTCACAAGTCTGTTGTGCGGCATTGTATCAAATGCCTTTCAAAAGTCCACATACACCACATCAACAGCATTGCCCTTATCAACCCTCTCTGTTACCTCCTCAACAAACTCCAGCAAGTTAGTTACACATGATTTTCCCTTAAGAAATCCATGCTGGCTTTCCTTAATTAACTCACATTTGTCCATGTGACCATTGATTTTGTCCCAAATAATTTCTTCCAGAAGTTTTCCCACCACCGAAGTTAAACTGACTCGCCTGTAGTTGCTGGGTTTATCCTTACACCCTTTTTTGAATAACGTTTGCTATTCTCCAGTCCTCTGACACCACCCCGAGTCTAAGGAAGACTGAAAAATTATGGCCAGTGTCTCTGCGATTTCCACCCTCACTTCCCTCAGTATCCTTGCATCTCATCTGGTCATGGTGTTTTATTCACTTTAAGTACAGACAGCCAATCTAATACTTCCTCTTTATCAATTTTAAACCCCTCTAGTGCCTGACGTAGCTCCTCTTTCAATATTGCCTGGGTTGCATCTTCTTCCATTGGTAAAGACAGGTGCGAAGTATTCATTTAATACCTCAGCTATGCCCTCTGCCTCCATGTGCAAATCCCCTTTCTGGTCCCTAAATCTGCCCAACTCCTCCTTTTACCACCCTTTTACTATTTATATGCCTATAGAAAACTTTGGGATTTCCTTTCATGCTAGCTGCCAGTCTCTTTTCATGCTCTCTCTTTGCATATCTTATTTGCTTTTTCACTTCCCCTCTGGACCTTCTATATTCAGCCTGGTTCTCAATAGTATTTTCCACCTGGCATCTGTCATAGGCGCATTTTTTCTTCTTTGTCTTAATCTCTACCTCTTTTGTCATCCAGGGAGCTCTGGATTTGTTTGCTCTTGTTTGTCTTTGGTGTATCCTGCACCCGACTAAATTGCGGTGCAACGGGAAGGCAATGGGCCGTTCACCCCCTGCCTCCCTTTGAAATTCTATGGGCCCCCCGTCTCCTAGCCCATTTTCAGTGGCTCCATTAAATTCAGCCCAGTGTCTCCAAAGAAGCAATAAGTATTAAATAAGCTACAAAAAGCATTGTACTTTCCTGAAAAGGAACTTTGTGGGTCATGTCTGACTGAAGTCTTATTTGACAATTTATTTTCTTCAATAATGTTTTCAGCTTTTTTTAAGAATCGGTAGATATCTACTTGGAAATAAAATGGGGTGCAGGGTTGGAGTACGGATACATTTTATCTGATTGAAAACAAACATACAGGCAGATACAGATGATGGGCCGAATAGCCTCCTTCTAACTCGATGGCCAGAATTTAATGGCCTCTTCTCAGGAATGGGATAGGAGGTGGGGCAGAGGGGGACATAAATTCATGTGGGAGGCTGGGGGTGTCCTGCCCATCACCTACCCACCCTCGCTACTAATTTACTAGCGACTGGGAAGGTGGCAAATGACCCACCCGCTTGCCAATTGAGGCCCTTGGAACCTGTACCCATGGCAGACGGGCACTACAGCACTTGCAGAGGCCACCTAGTAATACCTAGCTACCTCCTGGGTGCTTGGGGGACTGGGGGGTCGGTGGCTGTGCCTCACAGATAGTCCCCGCAGCAACACAGGCCACCCTCCCTAAAACAACTCCCTGCGCTACTCTCCGACCTCCCCCTCACCTCGCTACTGCCTCGCCAATTGTCCATGGTGAGACCCGACCCACCGATTGGCTGGCAGCTCTCAGAGGCTTGACATACTGCCTCAGAGGGGTGGAAGTCCCAACTGAATCCATTTAAGGGCCTGGGCCACACAAAATAGCAGTGTGGCTTCCAGGCCTGGCAGAGGGGGCTCTGCCCTGAATTTTCAGCCTGTACGGGGTGGCCACTGCTTCACCCTTAAATTCCGGCCTCTGACTCTATGACATTCACATTCATAATTTCCATAGGCTCCAAATGCCAATAAATGAACCAAATGCAGCTCCAACAGTACTCAAGAAGCTCAACATTATCAAGGGCAAAGCAACCCTGGTGATCAGCACCCCATCCACCATGTTCAACATTCACTCCTCCACCTCCAGTACAACATGACTGCCATCTACAATTCACACTGCAGCAACTCACCAAGGCTTCTTTGAGAGCATCTCTCAAACTTGCGGCCTGTACCATCTAGAAGGACAAGGGCAGCAGACGCATGGGAAGACCACCAGGTTCCCCTGCAAGTCACACAACATTCTGACTTGGAAATATAATCACTGTTCCTTCATTGTTACTGGGTCAAAATCCTGGAACTCTCTACCTCGCAGCACTGTGGTAGCACCTTCATCATATGGAGTGCAGCGATTCACCAATACTACCTCAAGGCAATTAGCAATAGACAATAAATGTTGGCTTTGCCAGTGACAGACACATCTGGTGAATAAATCTTTAAAGTATCAAAAATGAAAGTGTTCTGAGCAAAGGAGGGCCCTATAGAAAATAAATAAAATGCTAGCACTTACATTCCCCTTCAATAATTTCTGCACCACTACTGGTACTAATTGTGCAATAAAAATGATGTAATATTGGGTATAAATGCAGCATAGGTTATGCCAAGTCGACATCCTACTGCGCTTTCAGTTTAACTCCATGTTTTCATGTGTCGCAGGTCAAATACTCAGTTGTTATTGAACTTTCATCTTTCTCGAAGCTGCTGGTCAGCTGTTGCTGCTTCTCTAGGTATCTGTGCATCACAAAACTGGAGACACAATGAAGAACAGAAAATTAGTTGTATCCAGTGACCTTCTCTGCTCTTCAGGCCATTATCAAAGCTGGAAAGCACCTGCTCCCGGGTTAGTCAGCATTCTCCAAAGCTCACATCCAAGACAGTTGGCTTGAATCAAGTTCACATAGCCAGTTTATTTGTAGATCTTAGAAAATCATAAAAAGATAAAGTAAATAATAAGTCTTCAAGAAGTAAATTGGTTAAAGTAATTTGCTAATGATTTCCCCAAAGTATCGTAAACCTCTAGGACCATTTGTAATGATAAGTTTAATTGAAACTAAATTGGCAATCCAACTCAGAGGCCGCATAATGGCTGATGCGGGAAAGGAAATCCTGGCACAGATACAATAAGAGGCACTCTTCTGAATTTGAGCTGAGACACATTGCTAAGGAATTCTGCTCTCTGACTAACTTATAGCTGACCTGGAAATTCTACCTCGCAGCGTTGGAGCCTGAAAAGGGAAGTTCTCAACTCCTCACAACTGAGGAGTTGAAGAAAAATGGGGAAAGAGAAAAGAAATAGGTTTGCATTGAATTATCACTGAGATATAAAACTAGATTAATTCTTTTGGTTTTTCATGACATTTTATTGAAGAGGAGCCAGGGTGTTCTCCTTGGCGTCTTGGCCAATATTTATCCCTCAACCAACATCATTAAAGAACATAAAGGGAAATTTTATGCTGTCCCACGAGGTGGGTTTGAAGGCGGGGAGAGCATGTAATCGGGTGGGATGGTGGTGGGGGGCCGGGGGGAGTCTCTGTCACCTTGTTGCCTCCACCAAAATTCTCAAGGGCAATCAAGAATGGGCAATAAACGTTGGCCTAGCTAGTGAAACCCACATCCCGGGCCCCCATCATCACAGATGACAGTTTTCAACCAATTCAATTCACTTCACGTGAAGCCAGTTGGTTATTTAACACAAGTGGGATATCCACATTGCTCAGAGTTAAATCGGATATTACAAACTAAACCCAGTAACCCAGTGTGAACATAACATCCACTATCTACAAGTCAGAGTGTAATGGAATACTCTCCACTCGCAATTTCAACAACACTCAAGAATTTGACACGGTCCAGGACAAAGCAGTCCGGTGATCGGCACTCCTATCTACCACCCTAAACATTTACTCCCTCCATCAGCGGCACATCATGTGGTTAGTGTGTACTATCTACAAGATGCACTTCAGTAAGTCATCAAGACTTCTTTGACAGCAAGTTCCAAACCCACAACCTCTACCGCCTAGAAGGACAAGGGCAGTAGACACATTGGAATACCACCAGCTGCAATTCCCCTCCAAGCCACACACCCTTCTGACTTGAAACTATATTGCTGCTCCTTCACTGTCACTGGGTCAAGAACCTGAAACTGCCCCCGTAACAGCACTGTGGGAATACCAACACCAGATGAAACTATAGCAGTTCAAGAAGGTGGAACACCACCATCTTCTCAAGGGCAGCTAGGGATGGGCAATAAATGCTGGCCTTACCAGCAGTGCTCATATGCCATGAATGTATAAATGCATAATTTACAATAGTGACTACACACACTTCAAATGTACTTCATTGGCTGTAAAGTGCTTTGGGATGCCCTGTGGTCGTGAAAAGTACTACCCATATTCAAGTTCTTTCTTTCTTCTCTCATCATGAATGAGTAGGAACTAAGTTCATCCTCATATCTGCTGATGTGACAATCAGAATTCAGGGCACGTGTTTTAAAAGCTGTGCGATTCCTCCTGTCATTATCATATAGCATTTAACAGGGAAATTCTGCATAGCAATTACTGTCAGCACAAAAATATAGCTAAAATGTTCTTTATGTTTCCAAAACCATTGATGCAGGCAGAAAATACAAAAGAATGGATGTTTTATTGCTTGACAGTAATAGCAGTGTGTTGCCTTTCGGGATTTTGGTGTAAACAAGAATTCAGCACCTTGATTAATGAATTGGATGAAATATGAGCGAGTGCCACCAGTATCCTCGTGACTCAGAATTTTACTTTTTTATTAAAGTGTCAAATGAAGTGTTGTTTTCAGATCCAGTCTGCTATTGCAGTGGAAGACAGATTATAGGCTAATTGCACACCAGTTTGTATTGTCACAACCTGCGCAGTGTCAGCTGTGGCTCAGTGGGTTGCACTCTGACCTCTGAGTCAGACGATTGTGTGTTTAATTCCCATTCCAGAGACTTGAGCACAAAATCTAGGCTGACATTTCTGCAGAGTGCTGCATTGTCAAGATGCTGCCTTTTTCAGATGAGATGTTAAACTGAGGGACAATCTACCCTCTCAGGCGGATATAAAAGATCCCATGGCATTATTTTGAAGAATAGCAGTGGAGTTCTCCCTGGTGTCCTGGACAATATTTACCCCCTATTCAACATCGTGAGAGAAAGATTATCCAGTCAATAACATGTTGCTGTGAGCCAATTGGCTGCTGTCTTTCCTACATTACAGCCACTTTTTAAGAGTGATCACTGTTTTACAGTGTCTTGTGACATATTAAGGTTGTGAATGATGCTATGTAAATGCAAGTCTTTATTCTTTAATTTGAGTGTGAAGTCCACAAAGGTGCAGGGGTGCAAGGCTGATGGCTGCAGTGTGGGTGCTGGCTGTTCCAAACCTTGTTGACACTGCTTCAGCACAACTGAGACTTTAACCACCCTGTTTAGTCGAGAGCTTGGCATCAATCTGGTTACATGTACAGAGCTGTCTGACAAAAGCTAGAAAGTTAATTAAATTTAAACCAGGAGGGTTTGCAAAGTATCCAGGCATCCAATTGACCAACCGAGCACTTTGCAAAACATGCCTGACACCACATTGGATTCGTATTTCATCTGGTGTCAAATTGACGCAGGTGAAACTATCTCCCTTCAGGTCAAACCCCAGTTCTGGATTTAAACTACCTAGGTTAGTGCTGGTGTGAGAATAAACTGGTTGTGTGGATACACCTTGAGACTTATTCCAGGAGGTACTGGACTGTAACTGCAAAGTGAAGATTATAAGCATTAACTTCCTACCAACTTAATTTTTAATGTGAGCAGAAAGTCAATTAGGCTGTTGGCTCCCTCCTAACACTAAAATTTAATTGGTATTTGGATGCCAGTGATTGACAAAAATACAAACAGTTACTTAATTTCTCATGACAGCAACATGGGAAAAAGCCAACAGTGTAACATGAATCTGCCAACCCTATCTCATTCGATGGGTCTAAGTCTGGTGACTGCAGGATAACAGATCCTTTTTATCTGTGATATCAGGAACCTTGGACCCAAGCTCAGCCTCCTTCCCACAATCGTTCTGTTACAAAAACCATTCCCTTTCACCTCCACCACCTATGCCTGCCACTATCTCTTTCCCCACCACTAAAACTGCAGTCCGGGCCATTATCAGCTCAATTTCTCGATTTCTCGATGTCTCTACTGGGTTGTCAGTGATCCTCCCTGTTTCAATCCTCCACCAATATCAACTCATCCAACTGCAGCTTGTAACTCACCTGCAGAAAATCCTTCACGCCCAATCCACACCCGTACCCTCCCTTAGCTCCATTGCCTCTCGGAGATTTAGCAAGTTGGCTTCAAAATTCTCACGCCAGATTTTAAATCTCTCCATGACCTCACCTGACCTGGAGATCTCCTGCCCGACAGATCTGCAGACGCACTCATATCCTCCTTGTGCCCCACTCCCTCTGCTGCACCAGTGGTGACCATTTGTTCCTGTTCTCGCAAACTTCCTGCCTAGTTACCTTCACCTTGTCTCCTGAAAATCTCCTGAAAACCCTACTCCTCACCTTCCTCCTAACCTTCTCCAGGTTTCCCTTCTCCTCCTTTCTTGCTTGTCCTCACACTCTTTCTTTCTGCCAGTAAGCAGATCTCTATAAATGCAAATTGCTGTTGTGATTTGTGACTCAAAGCCTTATGTAAGATCATAGTTCTAAAATTTGACTGCCAACCCTAGGTTACGTAAGACCATTTTTTGGCTCATTGGTTGTTTTAACACCACAGAGTGGAAGCACCAGCGTTATGTGCATGTGTTATCTGACACATAGGGCTGGATTCTATAGCGTTTTGGACATCGGGATCCATGGCAGGGGGAATGAAGGTGGCCTCGGATGAGGCCCGCCATAGACCTCGATGCCGGCAGGGCCCGGCCTGATATTACTGGCAGTGCTGAGGCCTCATGGCAGCCCCCCACCGCTGCTCGGCAATGGGTCCACCATTTAAATATTGAAATAAATTAAATTACCTGAATTGATGAGTCTCCTGTCACCTCCTGAAGTCCCGCTGTAATCTTCAGCGGCATTTCCACGCCTTCGGGTCCCCGTCCAGGGAAACGAGGCGCAACACTGGTGGGGAGGCGGGAGGATGTAAGTTTCTCAGTGGGGTAGGGGGTGTGGGGGGGGTGGGGTGGTGACAGGGTCAAATGAACGTCGTGGGTGTAGGGGATGGTGGGAAGGGTTAGAGTTTAAAGTTTGTGCAGTTTAGGTTGTGGGGGGTGGGAAGGTCAGGTTGTGAAGATAATTATTTTTTTGGGGGGGGGAAGAGCAAACAATTAATTTCAATTAATTTAATTGATATTGTGGGGTTGGGAGAGGGGCAAAAGAAATGTACTTATTTATTTTATTTCAATTTCACTTTATATATTTAAATGTCCCAGTAGGGCTGACGGACTTGTAAAATTGGCGTCAGTGCCTAGGTACGGGCAGCTGATGCAATTGCCGGGGACGGACAGCCCGCCCCCTCCACATGACCGGCGGTGGGCAGGGGGGTGTGGGCGGCCCACCCCTGCTATTTAAATGAGCCGCTGCGCTGGGAACTGTGGCGGTTTCGGCGTCAGGCTTATGAAATTCAGCCCTTAGTTTACTCATCTCCAATATGGGGGATGCAGTTACAAAGTTCTGCCATCATGGAGCAGCCTTCTTTTTACAATCAGTAGTCCTTGATCAATCCAATTTCCAAGCAGCTTCTTTCAAAGCACAAGATAACACAAAGTAATCTCACACAACCTATCTTTTACCTATTCAACTCCCAGCCCCTCCCTCCCTCCCTCCCCCTCTCTCTCTCTCTCTCTCTCTCTCTCTCTCTTTTGCTGCATACCCAGACTTCTGCTGACCCTCCCACTTCAGGTGCTCCCATTCCAGGTGCAATTATCTTTAAAGGGAAGCTTCTTAAAGGAGCCATACCCTTACTTGGAGACCAGAGCCCCTATCAGCCTGAAGCTGGCGTACCTGCTCCCAATCAGCTTGCTATAGGGGAAAAGAAAGCGCATCAGGGACGCAGCCAGAGAAATAGGGTAAACAGAAGCTAGCGTGACTCTTATATACTTTCCATTGTAGAAAAGCATCAACAGTGGCCTGAAAACAGTCTCAGTTGCCCAACCTCCCAGTTTAGAAATAGCAAGTAATACTGGAAGGTCTAAAGAGAAGAAACATATTTCCTGTTTTAAAAAAGAGAAAGGAAACTAATACGTGCACATGTTCTTCCTGTGGCAGCCATTTTGAAATTTGCTGAGGATGTAAATGGGAAATCAGGTCCAGTTCAACAATTTTTATTGCTGAATGTCCTTCATTTAATTTTCTATTTGCTCTTGGGATGTGGGCGGATTTCCACCTGTTCCATACAGATTATCATCCATGAAGTGAAGGTGAAAATTGACCCCCTTGTCTTGCTAAATCTTGTAGGTAGGTGAACCTGCATCTCCCCTCTTATACACTAAACTAAAGTCTGGCCTGTACCCATCGGGGTGGGGACAATGGTCAAGGCTCACTTCTCAGTACACACGATGTTTTTAACAGTTTATTGTACCACCAATAACTTACAAACATCAATACCCTGCTCCCTTCAAGTTAAATCAGTACTCACAAACACTGTCCCTTAATTTTCGAACTGCACTCACCCTGTCAGTCACTCAGAGGAGTACTCTCCCATCTGTGTGGATGATATAGGCTGTGTTAATCTATTAATTGTGTATCAATTGTTTAATTATATGCAGGTGGAGGGTGTTAATTGGGGTCTTACTTGAGCACTTATAAGCAGACACTTACTGAGACTGCAGGAAGTTTTTGAGTGAGGAGTTACATGTTTGTAATCCTTTTACTTTGCACAATAAATGTGGAACTGAGTAAAGATAGGCTCCAGCATTATCCTTCCACAGCAAGCTTTCTGGTAATAGTCTGCCTGTGGGTCCCTTGCAAGTTGCTGCTGTTGACCCGAAAGACACGTTTCTTATAGTACAAAAATCACAATGATTGATGCAAACCCCTCCTGCTTTTGATTGTAACTTCTTAGACCTTGCAACAATTCCACAATCTGGGTTTGTGAATAGCCTATTAACATATGAAGGTGCTGTATAAAATGCTGGTTAGGCCACAGCTGGAGTATTGTGTACAGTTCTGGTCACCACATTACAGAGAGGACATAATTGCTCTGGAGAAAGTACAGAGGAGATTTACAAGAATGTTATCAGGGCTTGAAAGTTGCAGCTATGAGGAAAGATTGGATAGGCTGGGGTTATTTTCCTTAGGACAGAGGATGCTGAGGGGTGACTTAATTGAGGTGTGCAAAATTATGACAAGCCTAGACAGAGTAGACAGGAAAGGCCTGCTTCCCCTAGTGGAGAGGTCAATCACCAGGGGACACATATTTAAGGTGATTGGTAGAAGGATTAGAGGGGACATGAGGAAATACTTTTTCACCCAGAGGGTGGTGAGTGCCTGGAATTCACTGCCCGGTCTGGTGGTGGAGGCAGAAACCCTCAATTCATTTAAAAGGTACCTGGACATGCACCTGAAGTGCTGTAACCTGCAGGGCATGGACCAGGTGCTGGAAGGTGGGATTAGATTGGGCGGTTAGTTTTTTCAGTTGGCACAGATATGATGGTCTGTAATTTTTCCATGGTTCTATAGTAAGATCTGGCTTATCACCATCATCAGATTGGTGAATGAGTCTCACTCTAATGAAACACTTTTAGGGATTTGCATTTCCAAGGGATTTAGGTGTCCATCCAGACATACTGGAGCTGGGTAAGAAAACATTGGTGTCATAATTATTTTTGCTGATTAGGTAAGAAAATGGATATAGATGAGGAAGTCCCCCATTTTATATATTCATGACAGATATATTTAAGGCTGGGATAGTTTTTTGTTCTTTCAGGGAATCACGGGATATGGGGAGTGTGCAGGAAAGCAGAGTTAAGGCAGAAGATCAGCCATGATATTAAATGGCGGAGCAGACTCAAGGGGCTATATGGTCTATTCTTGCTCCTATTTCTTATGTTCTTTACCAGAAGGGATACATCTTCCATACCCATTATAGTTGAAAGGGTGAAAGTAGCAGGTGAGGCCTGATGTTCTTATAGGCCCCTGGCTACTCCAGGCCCAGCAGATGATTGGAATGGGCCTTGTATAGTGGCCTAATTTGTGGAATAAGCCAGAGTTTTCCTAAAGGGATCCAGGCCAGGACTCAGTTATTTTTTTTTGCCCCAAAAGACTGGTGCAGAGGACATGACCCAGTGTATCTGAATCCTGGCCGACTGCACTGTCCTCCTCCTACACTCCTGCCAGAATGCACCAGAAAGGCACCAGATTTTCAGGATCATTGACTGGTCATTCATTCACTTGCTGTTAGCTGTGCATAAATTGCCTGTCACTTTTGCTTACATAACTACAGAGATTACAGTTCAAAAATAATTGATTGGTTATAAAGCCCTCTGAGACATCCTGAGGGCTTTGAATATTGCTCCCAGGACCTCCCTCTGCTGTAATGATTGGGAAAGTGTACCATGAGCAAAACCTCCAAGTGTGCAGGCGATGTTAGGATAGAATGTGAAAAAATAACAAGGAACAATGTAGAGATAAAAGGAAAAAAGCTATGAAAATGCAGGAAAATAAACAGCAGGTTGTCAAGATCTGAAAAGAGAATAGATGGTGCTATGAGGTTCAGAATCCTCTCTACATATCTTTTATTCATGGCCATGTGCTTCTGAAACTGAAATGTGACCATCTCTACCATATACCAGGGATAGTGTATAGCAAAAGCTGAACCCTTTTACCAATAGTTCATGCACTAAAGATAATGCAGGATATTATCAATTACTCCTGGTCCCTCTGAGCATCCAAAAATATAAACCTGACAGACTGTTAGCTCAAGCTAACACCTTCTGTGTTTGTGAAGCAGCCTGATTAAGCAGGAAAGGAGAAAGTGAGGAAACAGTGGAAAAAATAATCTTCCTTTTGTTAGATAAGAAAAGGTGAGGAGGAAATAAATAGGCATGATGGAAATTATGAAGTGTTTTAATAAGGTAGATAGGGAAATAGTAACTAAAGGCATACATTTAAGATCATAGAATCATATAATAATACAGCACTGAAAGAGGCCATTTTTCCCCTATGCCTGTGCTGGCTCTTTGAAAAAACTATACAATTAGCCCCACGCTCCTGTTCTTTCCCCATAGCCCTGCAAATTCTGCCTTTTTCAGTATTTATCCAATTCCTTTTTGAGTTACTGCTGAATCTACTTCGACCACCCTTTCAGGCAGTGTACTCCAGATTGTAACAACTTAATGCTTAATTTTTTATCCCTCCTCATCAAGTTCATCATCAGAAGAATTAAAGAAAAGGTCAGCAGAACATTTCTACCCAGACATGGATAGTGGAAATCTTCGTGTAGAATGTCAGAAAATTTGGATCAACATTCCCACCATTGACCAACCAGGATTTATTTACCCCAACCCTTCCAAGATTGGTGCTGTCCACTTGTTTCCCATGTGCCTCATTCAAATGGTGGAGGGATAGGTCCCTGGCCTCTTGGTGAATTCCTTGCTTTCCACTATTCTTATTCCACTGTCAAGGCTGCCCTGTGGGAGCTGTTGGTAAGTCCTGGGAAGGAGCAGTAAATGGGGGGACAGGGGCTTGTAATACCCTCCTCTCCCTCCAGACAGCACCAGAGGCTTAGCTGCTGAAGGTCTCCGACTCGGAAGAGTCCTTTAGTGAGAAACTTGGCTCTAATGTTCTAAATCTTTTAAGGTTCTTCACTGGAACTATGATGTTAATAGGACCCTGATTGCTATTTTAGGTAGGAACTGGTCAAAGTCCCCACAATGCAAGCTCTGATCAATCCCAAGAGAAGAGGACCACAAAAGGCCCTCTGATGCCCACAAAAATAAACTGGGCTGCTGCCACCCTGGGACTCTCCCACTCCATGTTTTACCTTGTTAACTGCAGTTCCAGCCCGTCATCTTGTGCCGAAATTGGCGAGCTGTGTTGGATCACCTGTTTGGTTCCCTGTTTCTCACTTGGTTACTGTACCTCAAAATAATGGGGGTTGGGAGGGCTCTTCACCACTGGAATAGATTCAACCAAAAGTCAAAATCGACCCAAAGATTGAGTTAATTCTTCCACTTCCCCGTAAAGGCTTGCTAACTCCCTTAAATAACCAACCACAGAAATCACTGTTCACATTTTTACTGCTTGGATCTGGCTGAAATGTTATTTCAACAAAACAAGAAATGTTTTTATGACAAGGACAAATGAAGCTTGTTGCATTCCATCGATTAACATTTCTGGTATAGACTCTTCATTAAGATTGGACATCGCGCTGAAGCATTTTGACTGCTACCCAAATTGTTGATGCACCCTTTCCTTCTCCAGCACTGACAGATATGAAGAGCAATTTAATCAGATTCAAAAAGATCAAGGTAAGTTTTAAAGGCAAAAATTCTTCTCTTCTAGTGTTCTGGCCTGAAAAGCGGATTACCAGTGTGTTTAATCAGATTTGTTCAAGGAGTATCAATTCAGAGACAATTTTATCTTTCTTTCACATTTGGGAATCGCAGCTTCCAGTTTTGGTTAATTTTGATCATAACAGGGTCCTCACAAGGAGAAGGATTCGTCCGCACACAGTGTGGGGTCAAATCGAAAACGAGGTAGCCCGCAAGGAAAGCTTTTTTATACCGAATTAGGACAGCTGCTTCCTTGCCTAGGTGAAAGGCTTTTGCTCAAAGGACTTGTTCTGAGAGTGTATTTTCACTGCTTTGGAGGTAATTTCCAACACTTTGGAGATCATTTCTGCTACCTTGGACTTTATTGACTTTGATCTACACTTCCCTGCTGTCAGTCTTCTTTGCAGCATGGGACCAGCTTATGCATCTCTACCTTGGACCTCTGGTGAGGAACAAGAGGAGCAACAACACCAGCACCAACAGCAGCAGCAGGAGCAACACTAGCAGGAGCAGCAGCTGTCTTCTCTTCAGTCACATGCTGCTCCACAAGACAGAGGGGATGGACAAGAGCTCCAGCTTAAAGGAGGCGAGAATCTCCCAACACAGGGTATATCAATAGAGGAATAGCTTTCTGGACATGGCTGAGCAACAGTGCCTCAGGAGACTCAGACTTTCTCGGCAGTTTATTGCTGACATCTGCAACAAGACCTCTTTCCAAGAGGGCAAAGTGGGCATGCATAGCCAGTGGCCATCAAGGTCACCACGGCCTTGAATTTCTTCGCCTCCCGTGACTTCCAGGGATCTGCTGATGACATCCACAGGATTTCACAATTTGATGCGCACAAGTGCATATGTCAGGTGACTGATGCTATGTTTTCCAGAGCTGCCACTTAATGTCCACGTTGTTACTAATGAGGCCAATCAGCCCTTGGATTTGCTGCAGTGGCTGGGTTTGCACTAGTCCAGCAAGTCATAGACTGCACACATGTGACAATCAAGATGCTCTCAGATCAACCAGCAGTATTCATCAATTGGAAAGGATTCCACTCCATCAGGATGGTACCTATCCATCAGAAGGTATTCTGTGCAAGATAGCAAGGAAGCTGCCATGATGCCTTCATTCTGCACGACTCCTCCAGATATTTGCACCTCTAAGCACAGTCAGCAGATAAGAACATAAGAAATAGGAGCTCCTTGGAGACAAGGACTAAACTCTAATGATGTGGCTGATGATACTGGCGAGGAGCCCTACATCTGATGAACAGGAAAGGTACAACTGGAGCCACATGAGCAAAAGAACAGTTACTGAGCAAGTGATTGTGTTGCTGAAGATGTGATTCAGGTTCATGAACCAGCCAGGGTATCCAGAATGGTAGTGGTTTGCTGTACTTTGAATAAAATTGCACTTCAGGGAAGATTTTGTTTTTATTCGTTCATGGATGTGGGCGTCACTGGCCAGGTCAGCATTTATTGCCCATTCCTAATTGACCTTGAGAAGGTGGTGGTGAGCTGCCTTCTTGAACTGCTGCAGTTCATGTGGGGTAGATACACCCACAATCCTGTTAGGAAGGGAGTTCCAGGATTTTGACCCAGCGACAGTGAAGGAACGGCGATATAGTTCCAAGTCAGGATGGTGTGTGGTTTGGAGGGGAATTTGTAGGTGATGGTGTTCCCATGCATTTGCCACCATTGTCCTTCTAGGTGATAGAGGTTGTGGATTTGGAAGGTACTGTTTGAGTAGCCTTGGTGAGTTACTGCAGAGCATCTTGTAGATGGTACATACTGCTACCACTGGGCATTGGTGGTGGAGGGAGTGAATGTTTGTGGTTGGGGTGCCAATCAGGCGGGTTGCTTTGTCCTGGATGGTGTCGCGCTTCTTGAGTGTTGTTGGAGCTGCACCCATCCAGACAAGTGGAGAGTATTCCATCACACTCCTGACTTGTGCCTTGTAGATGATGGACAGGCTTTGAGGAGTCAGGAGGTGAGTTACTCGCTGTAGGACTCCCAGCCTCTGACCTGCTCTTCCAGCTACAGTATTTATATGGCTACTCCAGTTCAATTTCTGGTCAATTGTAACCCCCAAGATATTGATAGTGGGGGGTTCAACAATCATAATGCCATTGCATGTCAAGGGGAGATGATTAGATATTCTCTTATTGGAGATGGTTATTGCCTGGCACTTGTGTGGCGCAAATGTTACTTGCCACTTATCAGCCCAAGCCTGGATATTGTCCAGGTCTTGCTGCATTTCCACTCGGACTGCTTCAGTATCTGAGGAGTCGTGAATGGTGCTGAACATTGTGCAATCATCAGTGAACATCCCCAGTTCTGACCTTAAGATTGAAGGAAGGTAATTGATGAAGCAGCTGAAGATGGTTGGGCCCAGGACACTTCCCTGAGGAACTCCTGCAATGATGAGCTAGAGCTGAGGTGATTGACCTCCAACAACCACAAAACTCTTCCTTTGCGCTAGGTAGGACTCCAACCAGTGGAGAGTTTTTCCCCTGATTCCCATTGACTCCAGTTTTGCTAGGGCTCCTTGGTGCCATATTCAGTCAAATGCTGCCTTCATGTCACGGGCATCACTCTCACCTCATCTCTGCAGTTTAGCTCTTTTGTCCATGTTTGAACCAAGGCAGTAATGAGGTCAGGAGCTGAATGGCCCTGGCGGAACCCAAACTGAGCATCACTGAGCAGGTTATTGCTGAGCAAATGTCGCTTGATGGCACTGTTGATGACACCTTCCATCACTTTACTGATGATTGAGAGTAGATTGATAATGCGGTAATTGGCCAGGTTGGCTTTGTCCTGCTTTTTGTGTACAGGACATACCTGGGCAATTTTCCACATTGCCGGGTAGATGCCAGTGTTGTAGCTGTACTGGAACAGCTTGGCTAGTGTCAAGTTCTGGAGCACAGGTCTTCAGTACTATTGCCAGAATATTGTCAGGGCCCATAGCCTTTGCAGTATCAAGTGCCTTCAGCCATTTCTTGATATCACATGTGGTGAATTGAATTGGCTGAAGACTGGCATCTGTGATGCTGGGGACTTCAGGAGGAGGCCGAGGTGGATCATCCACTCAGCACTTCTGGCTGAAGATTGTTGCAAATGCTTCAGCCTTATCTTTTGTACTGATGTGCTAGGCTTCCCCATCATTGAGAATGGGGATATTTGTGGAGCCACCTCCTCCTGTTAGTTGTTTAATTGTCCACCATCATTCACGACTGGAAGTGGCAGGACTGCAGAGTTTAGATCTGATCTGATCTGGTTATGGGATCGCTTAGCTCTGTCTATCACATGCTGCTTACACTGTTTGGCACGCAAGTAGTCCTGGGTTGTAGCTTCACCAGGTTGACACCTCATTTTGAAGTATGCCTGGTGCTGTTCCTGGCATGGCCTCCTGCACTCTTCGTTGATCCCCCGGCTTGATGGTAATGGTAGAGTGGGGGATATGCCAGGCCATGAGGTTACTGATTGTAGCTGAGTATGATTCTGCTGCTGCTGATCATGTACAGTGCCTCATGGATGCCCAGTTTTGCGTTGCTGGATCTGTTCGAAATCTATCCCATTTAGCACAGTGGTCGTGCCACACAATACGATAGAGAGTATCCTCAATGTAAAGATGTGACTTCGTCTCCACAAGGACTGTGCGGTGGAATGGAGTTGCAGGAAGAGAAAGGTGATGACTACTCTGCTTCTTTGGAGGAGCAAGAGGAGGAGGAGGCGGAGGAGGAAGAGGAAGAGCCTCATGTGGCCAGGGCCCTTGTAGCCGCTTACCAGAGATACCCAGGATAGTTCTCATACAGGCATGATTCTTCTAACCTGAGGCTGCGAAGCCATATGGCACACCAATGCCCAACCCACTGCATCCCTGTCCCCTAGCTCCCAGCACAAAACATTCCCACAGTCAGTAATCTTTCCATCTCATTGACACCCATTGCTCATCACACCATTCTCCTCAAGGCTGATGCCACTTGGCACATGAGAGGCAATGATGGAAATGACTGGACAAGGGAGACTTGAAATAAAGGTTATGGCTCATAAACATCGACAATAGAATTGCCACAGTGACAGACCTGTTAACACCCAAGTGAATCCCCTTGTGAAACTACAAAGACTTTCTCTTTCTTTTCCTATTATTTCTTCGTGGTGCTGTCCCTGTGGCTTCAGCAGTGCTAGAGGCAGGTTGCTCGTTCACCTGCTCTGACTGCTCAGATGCTCTTGGCAAACATTCTCTGGGTTTTGGAGCCCATGAGGGCCCTGCCAAAGACTGCCCCACCTGTACTTGTTGTTATGACCAGGGGTGAAAAGTGTCTAGGGGTCTTTTACTGTCTTCACCTGGTCTTATTGTAACAGGGTTTAATTTTTAAACACACTGTGTTTTGAGCTCCCCCTTGGCGAATCCTTGTTCACCACTTTCCAATTATAAGGCAAAGAAATGAGCATAAACAGGGTTCTGATGAAGGGTCACTGACCTGAAACGTTAACTCTGCTTCTCTCTCCACAGATGCTGCCTGACTTGCTGAGTATTTCCAGCAGTTCTTGTTTTTATAAAGAGGCTTTTTTAGGTTTAACGAAGAAAAGTGAAATTTATTGAACCTTAAACTTAAACTTTAATACAGTTAACGCCAAGGATATACGATGCGCCCACGCTAACATGCATACGTGATACACACCTGCAAATAGGGGACAGAAAAGAGCAGAAGAAAAATAAAATGGAGAGGTTTGAGGCAATCTCTGAAGAGGGGTTTTTACTGTGCTTTGAGCTGACTGTAGTCCTTTTGTAAGTAGTCTTGCTTTTCAGTGGGGCCCAGTATTCTTCCAAAACTTTGTTCACTGTAAGAGACTTTTCTCTCTTGGGGTTCATGTGTCTTCAATGGTTTCTAAAGCTGGTGAGAGTGAGATGAGAGCAGACAAGAGAGAGGTCTTCTCAGTCCAGGAGAAAACAGCTTTCTGAATTCAAATTCCTTGTTGAAAGTTCAAATTCAAAAAACTCCAACCGCCAGTTAGTTATGTGACTAAATTGGTCTGACCATGTCCGTTAGTGTATTCAGCCATCTTAGTGGTTAACCTGGAATGCTTCAACATCTGGTAATCAAAAGTCCATTGTGGATTAAATTGGAGCAGGAAATAACTCATTTGTCCTTTGAAGTACTGTCTTTTGATATGCTAATGTATCTCTCCAGCCAAAGTCTCCAATTGTTTTTTTAAAGCAGGTTCTTTCTTCACCATCAACTGTTTAAAATCAATGTTCAAGTGACGAAATTCATTTTCCTCATTCTTGGCAGGTGGGGAGCTTGCCTGACACTGTGCACGGGCAGACTTGGCCACTGGGACAGGAGGCAGCATGTTGGATTCTGACTGGGCGCTGGGAAGTCAAGGGGGGAGGAGTCAGAATGCTTTAAACATAATCCCCACTTCCATATGTCCTTTCTCCATCTTCCCTCTCATGGCTAACTGTACTTCCCTGCTACCCAAGAGCTGGAGAGCACTTTGTTCTACTTTAGTGAGGCACTGAATGGCCAAGGCAAGGCTTTCCTCCATCCTATTTAAAGTGGCAGACGGAAGGTGCAGGCCATTGGCCAGGGCAAGCATGCACTCGGTTGCCTGCCGTGTCTGATGTCCCATGCAGGTGGCCACTCTTTCCCTGGAAGGAGACATCAGCGTAAAGTCTACAAACATATGAATTAGGAGCAGGAGTAGGCCACTCGGCCCTTCGAGCCTGCTCCACCATTCAATAAGATCATGGCTGAACTGATTACTCCACATTCCCATCTACCCCCGATAACCTTCCACCCACTTCTTATCAAGAATCTATCTCCCACTGCCTTAAAAGTATTCCAAGACTCTGCTTCCATCGGCTTTTGAGGAAGAGAGTTCCAAAGACTCACGACCCTCTGAGAGAAAAAATTTCTCCTTATCTCTGTCTTAAATGGGCGATCCCTTATTTTTAAACAGTGACCCCTAGTTCTAGATTCTCCCACAAGGGGAAACACCCTTTCCACATCCACCCGGCCAAGACCCCTCAGGATCTTATATGTTTCAATCAAGTCACTTCTTACACTTCTAAATTCCAGCGGATACAAGCCTAGTCTGTCCAATCTTTCCTCACAAGACAGCCAGCTCATTCCAGGTATTAGTCTAGTAAACCTTCTCTGTACTGCCTCCAACACATTTACATCCTTCCTTGAATAAGGAGACCATTACTGTACACAGTACTCAGATGTGGTCTTACCAATGCCCTGTATAGCTGAAGCATAACCTCCCTACTTTTGTATTCAACTTCCTCACGATAAACAATAACATTCTATTAGCTTTCCTAATTATGTGCTGTTCCTGCATAATAACCTTTTGCGATTCATGCACTGGGACACCCAGATCCTTCTGCATCTCAGAGTTCTGCAATCTCCCACCATTTAAATAATATGCTTCTTTTTTATTCTTCCTGCCAAAATGGATAATTTTACAATTTCCCACATTATACCCCATTTGCCAGGTCTTTGCCTAGAGACATCATGGCACTAATGCAAGAGACAAACTCCTCCAACCTCCCACCAATGGTGCACAGTCCCTCAGGAAATGCTGACAGAACCTCATACATTTTCTGCTGCTGCTTCAGAATAGTCCTCTTCGGGATGGCCCTTGAGGCTCAGAATCTGTGTCCAGCTGAGCAGAGATTGGAGAATTTTATGCCCTCCGAGTACACAACGTCCTTTGAGTACTCCTCGGCTTACTCCAGTATCAGCTCTTGTGTCACGGGTGAAGGATCTGTGGAAGTTGAAAGACATGAATTCGAACTGACAAGGGGAAACGGTTCAAAGTCATCATTGTGCAGATGATTGTATTTCAGTTACCGGTGGCATCAATTCAACACGAGTGAGTGTTGTGTGCCATGTACCTGTGGGATATCTAATTCTGTGACCAGATATCCCTATCTCTTCATCTCCAATGGCCATGTACTCCACTTCTTTGCTGCTCTCCATTGCCTTCTCCTCCTCTGCTGCATCAGGGGGGCTATTACTGAAGGGCCATTCCCAGTTCTCTGCTTCTCCCAGGCATTCGGCATTCTCCTCTCCTGCAAGAAAAGAAAGCAGAGCGTTATGATTGTGAGAAAATTAATTTCTTGAGGGGATGAAAAGACAACATTTGTGGACAGTGACTGTCAGAGCTGGGTGTGAGATGGCAATAGGATGAGGGTGAATGTTAGTGGTGGCTGTTCAGAGGGGGATGTGAAGAGGTGCATTGAGAGAGAGGGATGGGTGGAAATGGTTGGTCTGAGGAATGATGTGCAGGAGAATGCTGCAAAGTCAGAGTGAGGGGTTTGGCATATGAATGTGGGATTCCACTCACCTTTTCTGCCCTGATAAGGTTATTGATCCTCTTGCAACCCTGCATTCGTGTACAAGGTATCGCGCTCCTGCTACTGACCTCCTGAGTCACTTCCAGCTATGCCTGTTTGGTTTCAAAGGCTGGCCTCTTCATCCCATCCACTGGGAACAGTGCTTCACTGTGGGCCCTTGCAGCTTGCAGCATGACCTTCAGGAACGCCTCTGCGAATCAAGGGGCAGCCTTCACACATTGAGACTACCTAATTTCACTTGCTCCCTCTGCCCTGACTATTCTATAATGGATCTATCCTGACCCCTGTTGGGGCCCCTTTAAATAGCGAGACCTCAACAGTTAGGTGCAGGTCGTCATTTTGCCCACCAGTTTCAATTGGTTGGGAAACCTGGAAGCAGGATGCTAGTGGAATGGCTAATTTAAAAAGCCACGGCAAAGCCACTCCACTAACAATTGGATTCCTGACCCACTGTAGGCCTCTGTGGTGGCAAAGGGGTGTAACTGTTAAAATTCTGTCCCACGCGAGGACAAGAAAGACTGGATTAAGAGAGAGAAAAGAGACAGAAAGGAAAAGTGAGAAAATTGTAGTATATTGTAATAGCTGAGCATTTTGTTATACCGTCTTCTCCGTTGGGGAGATGTAAATAAAGTTAGTTCAATAATGGTTGCACGCTGTGAGTCCACATGTTCGTCTTGCTCAATGCAATACACAACAGAACGATGATGAGACGGAAGGGAAAAGTGAGAAAATCCTTTTAAAATTATACGTTTACATTTTAAAATCTCTTAACAACTATTTAGTATAGTCCTCAATCAGATGCAACAGCTTAAATTGTTCCCTCTCTGGGCCGGAGAGATTGGCATTGCATTAACAATTAGCATGTCGTTTAAAGTGTATTTACACTCTTAATTACTAGACTTAACTTTCTGCCGTGCGTTTAATGGGCAATTAATGTACAAATCCAGCAAGTTCTTCAAAGAAACAGAGAAGCTCAGGGTGAAATGGCCTTTGTGTGAAAGAAATGGTGGAGCAACATTAATCAACAAGAAAGCTCTGCAGATTCGCAATTCACGGCATATCTCTCAATCCCCTGAATTTACCGTCCGATTTGTTTGCTAATAATGGTGCGTGTTGATAACATGCCATCATTTTCACAGCGAGATCCATCTCATTCTGTAATATTCTGGTTCTAATGAACTCATGAGATGTCAGCTCAACATATTACATTATTAATCAAATATCCATGCCAAGTTAATTAGATACTACATTAATAGACAGCTAACAGGAGTCTATCAGATGTATTCCAGTACAAGCTCTAAATAAGCAGTTGATGGCATACTCACACTCAGGACACTCGACTGGGCTCGGATGCTGTCTCCTTTTCTCCCAAAGTCACAAATTTTAGGAGCTTTTCCCTTTTCTTAATATCCATTTCATTGGTCATATATGGTCATGTTTGTGATTTCGACATTTCACTTAAGTCCACAAGTTCCAGCTGGTGCCTCTCAGGTCACCAAGTTTAACTTTTATCAGATATTTATGACCCTCAGGTTGTCATATTGCTGAATATTTGCAGTTAGCACCGCAGCCTCACAGTCCCAGCAACCCGGGTTCGGTTCTGGGTACTGCCTGTGCGGAGTTTGCAAGTTCTCCCTGTGACCGCGTGGGTTTCCGTCGGGTGCTCCGGTTTCCTCCCACAGCCAAAGTCTTGCAGGTTGATAGGTAAATTGGTCATTGTAAATTGCCCCTGGTGTAGGTAGGTGGTAGGAGAATGGTGGGGATGTGGTAGGGAATATGGGATTAATGTAGGATTAGTATAAAATGGGTGGCTGTTGGTCGGCACAGACCCGGTGGGCTGAAGGGCCTGTTTCAGTACTGTATCTCTAAATTAAAAAAAACAAAATAAAAAAAATAAAAATAAATAAATAAATAAAAATAAACAGAAATGATTAAAGAGGCTTTGATCCCCATCAATAACCTGCACTATTGTGCCTGAACTTGTTTCTACATGGAATAGTTGAGGTGAATAGCATAGATGTTTTTAAGGTGAAGCTAGATAAACACATGGGAGAGAAAGGAATAGAAGGATGTGCTGTTAGTGTTAGATGAAGTAGAGTGGGTGGAGGTTTGTGCAAAGTATAAACACCAGCATGAACCCATTGGGCTGAATGGCCTCTTTTTGTGCTGCAGGCTCACAGTTATTCTATGTCAAGTTAGCGACACTAGTCATCTATCTTTCATTAGACATGATCTTGCTAGAATGCCTTCCTGGCAGATAGTAAAGTAAGAAACTTCTGCATCCTGTTCATTGGCTTTAAACTGTTTATATTGTTATGATCCTGTAGTTTTTTTGGGGGGAAGAATGCAGTGTGTCTTTAAGGCTGGAAAGGGAGCAGTACTGTTTTAAGGCAGCAAGCTCTAAAACCCAATCAAAGAATGTATTCTCATTGCCCCGGAATACAGCCATTCGGAGACTGTGATTCAAAGGGTGCACTCTCGTCGCCTGGGATACAGCCATTCAGGACCAGAGATCGAGAGATACATTGTTACAATTTACTTTTGAACTGGCTTATAGTGGAAACAGACTATTCTAACTCAGGAAAACAGGAAGAGAATTTCGTCAGTTTATTTATTATTCTCTCTCAAAATTCTAAAAAGACAAATCAAAACAGTGATCTCTGATAATTTAAACAGAAGGAAGGGAAGTTAGACTGTGACAATCTTTTATTACTCAAAAATTCTAAAGCCAAATTGATTCATTAAAAAGTGTTTGCAAGTTGTTAATTGTTGAAATTCATTGCTGGAGAAGGAAAGCATCAATCTCAACTTCTGAATTAGACTACGGACTGTTCTACTGTTGAAGAACCTTCTTTTCCCCCATCGGATGGCTGTGAGGACTTCAAGCAACCTTGGACTGTTCCACATCCAGCAGGAGCGTAAATCGGCAAGGACTCTAATTTTGTCTGTTTTAAATGTTGTTTATATCTTCGCGGTATTTGAGAATTTAGTTAATTTAAAGACACCTGGTTTGGTTAGCCTCATTCGGGGGTTAATAGATGGTACAATTTGGCTGGGTCTTTCTTTTAATTTGGAAAATTTAAAATGATATGTTAGGCAATCTGTGGAGGGACGGGATTGAATTAACAGTACAATTCTCCCACCACATTCAGAATCGTATATTTTGATTGGGGGCTTTGACTGGAGCAGTTGGTCATAACAATATCTTGAAACACAGATTTCAAAAAGGCCAATTTTATTGATCCATATTTAATAATTTAACCTATCTGTAATTCTTGCATTAGCCATCTACCTTAGTTTAGGTTAAAAAAAAACTGCAAAGGCTATATTCTCCAATACGTATTCCAGAGGAAATCTTTCCCTCTTTCCCTTCAAGCTTGCTTCCTTCACTAATGGAAGAAAAGCTGAGGTGTCAGCACGGATAATGACTTGGAAATTGCTTTTAAAATTTAATGTTGTAAAATTGTAGAAGAATTAAAAGGTTAAAATTCATGACCTCGGCACTGAGTACATGTCTGGGAAACGTGAGTTAATAGTTGTACCTTACCCTTGAGTTTCATCTTGATGAATTGGATTGTGCTCATTAGCGTAGATGGCAGTTACTTCAAAGACAAAGGGCAGATGTTTCCCCCACTGCATATTAATGGAGGACATTTCAGCCAAAGTCAAATTAATAGGAGAGCCAATTAGGAACAAATCGGGCTTCATGACTGGTGGCAGTGCCAATGCATGCTGGGGTATCTACCTTATGAAATGTAATGGTTAAGGAGAAAATTGTTAATGGTGTTCTGGATTAGCTGTGGCTCTGTGGATAATACTGTTGCTGTTGAACCAAAAGGTTGTAGGTTTAAAAACCACTTCAGGGACTTTAGCGCATAATTTAGCCTGACATGTTATGTAGTACTGAGGAAGTGCTGTAGTGTTAAAGATTCTCTCTCTCTCTCTGAGTTGTTAAACTGAGGTCCTGTCTTTCCTCTCAGGTAACTGTAAATGATCATATGGTACTGCTTTGAAGAAAAGCAAGGGAGGTTGACAACAAATGGAGGTTTACAATACATATCTTTGTGCTAAAAAAAACTTCAACTTTGTGAAAGGATACCTGCAGAAAGGAAATTAGTAAATCCGCATCAGGTGGTTTAGATAAAGAAAACAGTTAGAGATATAATGTGAATTACTTAATAATGGTTGAAAGCTAAAAACTGATGTTTGGCCCGTTGCCATGGTGATGGCTGTTAGTAGATGAGGATTCACAGCCCCTAACATTCTATGAAATCTCTATGCTGCTCATTTGTTCTCGCTTTCTTCCCAGTATTCTCCTTCTTTCTCTCTGGTTTTGCAAAACTGCTCGAGACAGGATTGCTTAGGTTGCCTTGCTAAGCGTTGCTCTGAGTGGAGCCCAGTGAAACAGGTCAAATATCTGCATACGGCCTTGAGTCCAACATGACTGGCAGTGTGATTGTAATTATTAATAACCTGACTTCTGTGGCACAATTAAATGCTTTCGTGGATCCAACTGTGCCTACCACTATCCTTCCTATTGCCGAAAAGCAGGTCAGGATCTGGCTCGAGAGAGAGTTGGGCTAAGATTCTCTGAGACATTCTAAAGAAAAAATTTGAAATCTCTTTCACCGACACAGTTCAGTACTTTACTAACAGCCTTTCTTTCTGCATCTCTGCTTCCTGGCCATTGTCTTACTTGTTCTCTTTGGCATGCTGCTTGTATCCTAACATACACCAAATCCCATTCAGCCACTACCCCTGTAGTCATTGACCTACATTAACTCCCTGTCCCCTGATGTCTTGATTTTAAAATTCCCATCCTGCTGTTCAAATCCCTCCATGGCCACACCCCTCCTTGTCTCAGTAACCTCCTCCAGCCTTACAGCTCTCCGAGATCTCAGTGCTCCTCCAATTCTGGCCTCTTGCTCACACCAGGTATTCATCGCTCCACCATTGGTGCTTTTAGCTCTCTGGGGCCTACATTCTGGAACCCTCTCCCAAAACCTTTCCATCTCTCTAACTCTCTCTCGCTCCTCCTTTAAGATACTCCTTAAAACTTACCTCTTTGACCAAGCTTTTGGTTACCTCTCCTAATATCTCTTTATGTGGCTCAGTGTCAAATTTTGGTAACATTTCTGTGAAACATCCTGCAACATTTTACTGCATTAAAGGTGCTATAAAAATGCAAGTGGCTGATATACCACACACAAGGCAGACCTGCGGTATATCATTGACTGTGGGTTGCACTGAAGCCAGCCATAAAGGTGTGCTGCACAAAGGTGGCCATTTTTTGTTAATATTTAGAAAATGCCAGTGGGGCCATCAACTTTCTTATAATGTTGAAAATTAGATATTTGGCTGAGATAATGGGTGGATAAATTATTCTATTGAAAATGAACTGCATGCTGCTACTGCAGATGTATCCTCTTTTGAATCTGAAAAGGCAGTCATGAGTTATAAAGAACGAGAAAATAAACTGAGGCCTGTGGTAGGCCTGTGCGCAGAAAACAGAAAAGTCCCCTTCCTGACTCCAGTGGTGGGTTAAGGGACTCAACCATAGAGATCAGAAACTCCCAGGTTAGATTCCTGGCCTGTGTTGAGTGGCCTGAATACAGCCCCGGATCAAAGTATTACGTAGAACTGCATAGAATTTATAGCACAGAAGCAGGCCATTTGGCCCATTTGGTTTGTGTCAGCATTTACGTTCCAGATAGATTCTTCCCACCCCTCTTCATCTCACCCTATCAGCAGCAGGGGCACTACAATTGACCACTGCTCCCTGGTAAAGTAACCTAGGGCACCCCTTCCCTGACTACCATCCAACGACCTCCCTCCCAATGGACAGTGCAAAGCTGTACATTGGCTGAAGACAGGATTGAGCACGGTTGAAAGGCCGTCCAGTCGTGAATAGCCAAGTTCTATATGTAAAAATGGCTCCATACTCGAGAACAGCTGGTGCCCATGGAATATACAGAGCAGAAGGAGGCCATTTGGCCATCACGTGTGTGCCAGTCACTTGAAAGCGCCATCCAATTAATCCTATTCCCTAACTCTTTCCCCGTTAGCCTTGCAAATTTTTATTTTTTATTATCTTATATCTGTGTCCTCTGGTTATCAAACATTTTGCCAGTGAAAACAGTTACGTTATTAAAATTGTTCAGAATTTTAAACCTCTCTATTAAATCTCCCCTCAACCTTCTCTGCTCTAAGGAGAACAACCCTAGCTTTTCTAGTCTCTCTATCCAACTGAACTCCCTTATCCCCATTACCATCACTGGTAAATCTCTTCTGTGGTCTCCACAGGGCATTCTTCTACTTCCCTTCGAAAGTGTGGTGCCCCGAATTGGACCCAAGAGCCCAGCTGGGGACTAACAGGTGACTTATAAAAGTTTAGCATAACTTCCTTGCTCATATACTCCAGTATGCATCCGGTTCAGGAATGGAAGGGGACAACAATGTAAGAAGTAATTCTGATCCATTTTCTGTTAGAAGTTCCTACCTCAAAACAGTATTACATCAGTGCTGCCACTTACGAGAACAACAACTTTACATTTATATAGCGTCTTTAACATCATAAAATGTCCCAAGGCACTTCAGAGGAGTGTTATAAAACAAATTATCACACTAAGCCGCATAAGGAGATTATTTGGTCAGATGATCAAAAACTTGGTCAAAGAGATAGTGTTATGACCAGGTGAGAAAGAGGTCTTGGGGTTCCTTTCTGCCTTCAGCTGGTCTTACTGTAACAGGGTTTTATTTTTAAACACACTGTGTTTTCAGCTCCCACTTGGTAAGTCCTTATTCACCACTTTCCAATTATAAGACAAAGAAAGGAGCACAAACAGGCTTTCTTAGGTTTAAAGAAGAAAAGTGAAATTTATTAAACCTAAACTCTAATTCGGTTAACGCCTACGGATACACAATGCGCTCATGCTAATATGCATACACGATACCTACATGAAGATAGAGACAGAAAAGAGCAGAAGAAATAAAGTTGAAACGTTTGAGGCAATATCTGAAGAGGTTTTTTTGTTATGGATCTTCGAGCTTACTGTATAGTCCTTACTTGTAAGTAGATCCTGATTTTTGTTGGGGCCCAGTATTCTTCTTAAACCTTGTTCACTGTAGGAGACTTGTCTCTCTTGGGGTTCATGTGTCTTCAATAGATTTCGAAGCTGGTGAGAAAGACATGGGAGCAGACAGGAGAGGCGCTTTTCAATCCAGGATCCAAGAGCTTTCTGCCAGTTCAAACACTGTCTCTACAATTTAAAGCTCCCCAAGTTGGCCAGCAGGGTGGCCACGTTACTGAACTGGTTTGACTGGGTCTTTTCTGTGTATTGTATGGGAGCAGGGGATAGCTCCTTTGTTCCAACACTGTCTGCTAATATGTAAAAATGACTTTTCAGGCAGGGGCTTGGCAATTCCTTGTAACAGGCCTTCTTTTCTTCCCAGCAACTATTTCAAATTTAATGTCCACATGGCAAAATTAATATGCCTCATTCTTGGGGGCTTGCATGATACCTCCAAATCCAGGGCAATGAAATGCAATTTGAGGAAAGGTGCATTTCATTAAAAGGGTTGACAGAAAAGTAAGATACAGAAAACCATGCATTTCACTCATTCATTTCCATTCATTCAGGAATCCTAAAATGTACTAAAACTATCTTTTCTTGGTGCCAGTGCTGATTTAATTGTCCCATTTTTGGCATCCCAGTAGACATGTGGTTCTTTGAGGAAGTTTTTCTTCAGTTTGCCAATTGCCATGACTGCCTCGGGTCTTTGTGCGTGCTGAGGTCATTCTTTTTTTCAGGAGAGTTAATACTGGACAGGTCTATCCTGAACTCTCTTTCGGTGCTTTGCTGAGTCATGCAAAGGCTTTTGAATTCAGGAGATGGTTGGTTCCCTTTTTCTCTGACTGTGGGAGAGGATTCTTTGTTAATCTCCCCTTTGTTCTCTGGGACACTCCTATCAGCAGGTATTTGTTGCAGATTCCACTGCACTTCCCTGTGTCACTTCGACTAGGTGAGGCATCACCCTCACGGTTTCTGTGCCCCCTAGAGTTCTTTCTTTGTCTCTGCAGGTTCCTGTAAATGCTGTTTACAACTCTGGTAGCGTGCCTCTAGAGTCTGCATTTACGTAGGAGGATGTGGGGTCTAACTTTTCAAGGTTTTTGGCGCTGGCTGACCGGACAGTAGGGGTTTTCATCCGGGATTCCTCCCAGGCTTCTTTTAACCTGCCCTCTTGGTCACTTTTTCCCCTTCACTTTCTAAACTTTTGCCAGCCTTGTGCCTGCCTGTCCCCTTTTGTTCTCGGTGGGGGTCCCTTTCGAGTTCACCGGCCCTCTGCTGGAGGGTCCTCCTAACACCGGTACAGAACTCAGGGGTGCAGGTTTCACTGTAGGTTGAGTTTTCCCCTCAACCTGGCACATGTGGCAACTCCTGCAGTACTCCACCACATCTTTGTGGAGTTTTGGCCAGTCAAACTGCTGTCTTATGCAGGCTTTGGTCTTTCATATACTGGCATGTACAGTCACTATAGGCTCATAGGCCCTTCTTAACATTTCTTCCTGGTACGTCTGTGACACCACTAACTGGTGTCCACTCCTTGCTCTCAGGTCTGTGAGGAGAACTCAATTTCCTCATCAGTACCTCATTCTTTAAATAGTAGCAATCAGGGACTCCCTCTGCTTCACTTTCAGACTGGGCAGCCTGTGCTAACTCTCTCAATACTGGGTCGGCTCGCTGAGCCTCAGCTGGGGAAAATCCATTTTATTTATTCCCTGGGTCTCCTAACATTCCAAAGAAAGTCTCGGACAGACAGACCTCATGGTCATCTGTCTGCAGTGCCAATGCAGTCTCCTCTAGGGGAGCTGGTTTGATCATGGCCTGATCCAATACACATTCAGGGAAACTGCAGGGGACTGTCTCTTGCCACTGCCCTGTCTCTCTGACCTCCTGCGGTCTTTCTTTCACTACTGGGGGGACTACCACCTTCACCCTCATCAGATCATTACCTGGGATCAGGTCAACCCCATCCACAAGCAAACGAGGGACAATCCCTACAGTCACTGGTGCCAAAACTAGGTTGCACTCCCAGTGCACCCAGTGTACAGGTACAGGCATACACTGCCCTCCAATACCATTCAGCACTATTTCGGTGTTCACTGCACTCTCTGGGGGAAAGATCAGGCCTTTTCCCAGTAAAAGGGATCTAGTGGCTGCTGCGTCCCTGAGAATTACTATGGGCTTGCTTGCCCCACTCGAGGGGTATGGTGTTGCTTTCCCTTCAAACACAAAACCCTGATAACCTTCAGGAATCCTATTAAATGTTTCTGCACTTGCAATAGTAAGCTTCCTGGGTTGCACTCTTACTGCAGTTAAAGCCACAGCTTGCTCTGACGTGCTTTCCATAATGTTCCCGACTTCACTGAGCGGGTGTGCCCTGATAAGCCCTACCAGTTTTCCCTTTAGTTCCCAGCTTTGAAATCCCCGCTTTATTAAAATGGAAGCACACAGGTCTCCGGGTCTCACTCTTGCTCACAGCACGTTCCTTTTTGGCTGGAGGAGGGCCCCCTGCATCTCCTGATTTCCTTTCTCTCCCAGGACTGCCTGGGTAGATATCACCTTCCCACCCTTTGTCCTTTTTGGATGTATGGGGGTGATTAGGAAAGGTTTTCCCCTGGGAAACTGACTTTTAAATTAAAGCAAACTCATCAGCCAGAACGGCCGCTTGTTGGGCTCTCCGAACCCACTGCTCCTCTACATGGGTCTTTATGGAGAGTGGGAGAGAATGTTTCAATTCCTCTAACAGAACTACTTCCCTGAGATTCTCATAGCTGACCTGCACTTTAAGACCCCTCAGCCACTGGTCAAAAGCCAGCTGCTTACTTCTTTCAAACTCCAGATAGGTTTGATTAGCTTGCTTCTTGAGGGTTCCAAACTTTTGATGATAGGCTTCGGGTACTAATTCATATGACCCGAAGATAGCATTTTTGGTCAGTTCATAATTTGATGAACTCTCATCTGGCAACAAGGAATAAACCTCATGGGCTTTTCCAGTTAGTTTGCTTTGCAGTAAAAGAGACCAGGTCTCAGCTGGCCATTTTAGCTGCCTTGCCAGTTTCCAAAACAAACACACAAATAAATGCCTCCACATCTTCCTTATTGAATTTTGGAATTAGTGGAGTGAGTTTTAGCAATTTTGTACCCAGCCCTGAATTATGCTCCTTCATATTGGCCATGGTTTCACTGGGGTTACTCTGTCGCTCCCTCGTTAACTCAAGCCGCTTCAACTCTCTTTCTTCGCGTTCCTTCTAGAATATTCTTTCTCTCTCTCTCTCTCTTCTCTCTCCCGTTCCTTCTCCTGTCTTTCCTTCTCTCTCTCCTCTCTCTTTTTCTTCACATTCTTTCTAGAAGGTATTCTCTTTTTCCCTCTCCTGTCTCTCTCTCTTTTTCTCTTTCCTCTATTTCAAGTTTCCTCTGTTCCAATGTATCTTTGCTAACAGTACTCTGTTGGAGTCTGCTTCTAACCATGTTTCTGCTTCTTCAGATTCAAGGGAAAAATGGTTGGCCACTAGCCTTAGGAGTTCAGACGTCCTTGTACAGTGATCCCACACTGCTCAACCTTTTTTCTCAACTCCTCCATAGCCAGTGATTTTAACTTATCCCAAGTGTTTTCACCCTGGCTTGGAGAGCTACTAGCCTCAGTTGCAGACATATTAGTATTCAAGCACACACAACCACAAGAAAACCTAAATTGAAAACATGCTCTTTTTTGATTGGGAACAATTTGGCTTCCCACTTCCAATTTCCCTCGTTTGTCTGTGGGTAAAATTCCAGGCGCTAGCACCCAAATTTCTGTTATGACCAGGTGAGAAACAGGTCTAGGGTTCCCTTTCAGCTTTCACCTGGTCTTACTGTAAAGAGTTTGATTTTTAAACATACTGTGGCCAGAATGGGCGGGGAGGGTGAAAAATGGCCTGCCTGCCCCAAAGCAATCAAGGCCCATAAGTGGCCACCTAATGGCCACTTAAGGGCCTTCGTCCGCCTCCACGTGGAGTTTGCTTGTGGCAAGCGTGCGTCTTGGAGCCAAGAAAAGCCACCTGTGAAAATGAGGCGGCTGCTAACATCACAGGGGGTGGGGGGTGGGGTGGCCCTGCTCATCGTACACAGGGTGCCCGATGGAGGGCCACCCCTGCTACCCCAACCATCCCCAGCACCCAACACGCACCCCCCCTTCCCCCCAACCGGCCACCCTTGCCTCGCCGGGGCCCAACTGATTGCCCCTGACGAGGCAACCAAGCCTACCTTTCTTTTCAGCTCCCAGGCATCTTCTCTTCATGCTGGGCTGCAGTCTCAGCAATGGCCACCGCTCCTGGTGGCACTGCTGGGACTAAGAGCTGCCAGCCTGCTGGTTGACCGACAGCTCAATGAGGTGGGACTTCCTCCCTCAAGTGGGTGGAAGCCCCGAATTGGACATTTAAAGCCTGGGGACCTGTAAAATACGGAACGGATCCCCAGGCGAGGTGCAAGCGGGTTCGCAACCGACTTTTACGTCAGAGGCCGGTTCCCATCCCGCCCACCGTAAAATTCCGGCCTGTGTTTTGATCTAACCCTTAGTGAATCCTTATTCACCGCTTTCCAATTATAAGACAATGAAACGAGCACAAACAGGCTTTCTTATGTTTAAAGAAGAAAAGTAAATTTATTAAACTTTAATTCGGTTAATGCCTACTGATACACGACGCGCCCACGCTAGCATGCATATGTGATGCACAAGTGTAGATAGGGACAGAAAATAGCAGAAGAAATAAAGTGGAAAAGTTTGAGGCATTATCTGAAGAGTTTTTTTGTTACGGGTCTTCAAGCTCACTGTATAGTCCTATCTTGTAGGTAGATCTTGCTTTTCGTTGGGGCCCAGTATTCTTCTTAAATTTTGTTCACTGTAAGAGACTTTTCTCTCTTGGGGTTCATGTGTCTTCGATTGATTTTGAAGCTGGTGAGAAATAGATGGGAACAGACAGGGGAGAGATGTTGTCAATCCAGGAGCCAGGTGCTTTCTGCCAGTTCAAACATTGTCTCCACAATTTAAAACTCCCTAAGTTGGCAAGCAGCGTGGTCACATGACAGAACTGATTTGACCAGGTCTTTTCTGTGCATTGTAAGGGAGCAGGGGATAGCTCATTTGTTCCAACACTGGCTGTTAATATGCAAAAATGTCTTTTTGGCCAGGGGCCGGGCAATTCCTGTAACAGGCCTTCTCTTCTTCTGAGCAACTATTTGAAATTCAATGTCCATGTGATGAAATTAATGTGCCTCATTCTTGGCAGCTGGGGGCCTGCATGACAGGTAGGTTACAAGGAGCTTCTTAAAAGAGAACAGCAGGGTAGAGAGGCAGAGAGGTGTAGGAAGGGAGTTCCAGAGCTTAGGGCCTAGGCAACTGAAGGAATGAATGAATGAACCAATGATGGAGCAATTAAAATCAGGGATGCTCTAGAGCCCAGAATTAGATGAGTGCAGATATCTCGGAGGAATGTGGGGCTGGAGGAGATTACTGAGATAAGTAAGGGCAAGGCCATGGATGAATTTGAATACAAGGATGAGAATTTTAAAATAATGACGTTGCTTGACCGAGCACCAATATAGGTCAGCGAGCATGATGGGCTCCCTGTTTTACTTTTATTTTTAGTTATTTTATCTTTTTTCTTTTTACTTTTTTGTGGTTATTTTATTTTAGTTTGTTCAGTTTGTTTCTACTTTGCTTACCCACTATGTTTTTTTCATGTTTGTGCTTGTGGCTGTTCTGTTTTCAGTCCGTTAACACCCTATCTGTACTAATGCTTTGTCTTTCAGCACACCATTAACATATTGTTTGCCTTTGCTCCATGACCTTCTGGTCAGCTATTCTGTGACCTTGTCCTATCAACACCTTCTATTTTGTTATCTCTTGCCCGACCACCACTTTACTTGCTTAAAATCTTTTACATTTCTTATATCTGCCAGTTCTGAAGAAGGGTCACTGACCTGAAACGTTAACTCTGCTTCTCTCTCCACAGATGCTGCCAGACCTGCTGAGTATTTCCAGCGTTTCTTGTTTTTATTTCAGATTTCCAGCAACCGCAGTATTTTGCTTTTATTTTAGGTCAGCAAGTGCAAGGGTGATAGGTGAATGGGAGTTGGTGTGAGTTAAGACACGAACAGCAGAGTTTTAGATGACACCAAGTTTACGGAGAGTAGAATGTGGGAGACCAGCCAGGAATAGTCAAGTCTAGAGGTAACAAAGACATTAATGAGAGTTTCAACAGCCGATGAGTGTAAGACTCTTAACGGAGGGTCTCACTTCGCTCTAAGTTTCTGACCCCATACTGAGTATAAATGGCACGGAACAAACTTTGGATACAATTTCCACTTTATGTGGAACACTTTCATTAACTCACGAAGTAATAGTGTGTACTTATAACATCAGTTGCTTCGTAGACATGTGTACAGAAACTCATTCCTGGGTGGTCAGATCCGCTGAATGAACTCTTCCGCATGACTTCTTGTGACTGAACAAGTCACACTTCCTGGCTGCAGCAGCAATGTCCTTGTGAGCTGTGGCTTTATACTCTTTTCTGACCCTGGCCCCTTGACATATAAGGTAATGTTTTGAATTGGGTTATCCGATTGAGTTTCAGTGCCTTATCAATTCCACCCTGGCTATGCAAGACCACCCGCATGTGATCATATCCTGCAATCAGCGGGGGAGGGGGTGGTCTTAGGTGCTGCTATGACGATGCTTCTATATTTTTTGTTAAGTTTTTTTGAGGACTCATATTTAAATTGTGGAGATGGATTCATTGGCAAGCTGAAGATTTCATAAAAGCTGGACTTTGTTTGTTGTTGACAGTTCACTGAAAGGACACTGAGATGTTGTTTAAAAACATCTTTTGCTGGAAATCATGTGTTTTAAACTCAATAATCAACAGAAAGCTTGGTGATCTGGGGTAGATGTTTACAGAGTAGCCATTTGTCAAGGTTTATGGAGATCAGGAGGTTGACTTTCTGTTTCTGGTTTCATTTCTGAGATACTGTTTTGAGTTCATTTGGGGTTTGAACTGTTTTGAAGACAATTGGAGATCAACTTGCCAAGGAAAAAACACCCAGCTCATCTCTTTCTCTACCTCTTTGAAGAAACCCTGCAAAGATCCAGTGTGGGAGAGTTAAAATCCCTGGTGCTGCATCTCTCCTGAGAAGCTGGAAAAAAACCTGCCAGATTAATTCTCAATGCAGTCTGAAAAGAACTGCTTTAGAAAAGGTCCCAGTGGCCCATCTCAGCATACATGGATGCCAGACCAAAAGGGACAACTGACTTCCTTCTATATCCTCTTTTTTTCTTCAAGAAGTCTGCAGTATTCGGCCAAAATATTCTTTTTTTTGTCTTTTTTTTGCAATAGACCTCTGCAGAGAGAAATTCTGTATTTTTTCAGTGTGTGTGTGGGTATGTCGTGGGGGGGGGGGGGGAGATTTAAAAAGGGTACTTTCATATTTTAATCTGTGTGTTAATGCTTTGCTTCATTACTGCCTAAGTCTTGTTTGATAATAAACTGAAATGTTGTTGTTTATTAAAGAAACCTCGTTGGTGTATTTTATTCTTAGATAAAGAGTAGAGTATTTGATTGACTGAATCGGTAACGAAAAACATTTTTAAAATATATGTTGGTGATCTGTGGAGAAGTGGGACTAGAAAAGACAGTGCACTCCTCCCACTTCGGTCGTAACAGTACATACCACCCATGGATGTGATATCTGCGTCTTTATAAGGTAAGAAGGAAACCATTCACACATATTTCAAAGGGCCATTGTCCATGAGAGTGGTTGCAGACAGTCTGTTTGATGTTGTAACAGCCCAGGCTACGACATCAATGGCATGTCCTCAGTTGTCTGTCTGTATGTGATATGTGAGAGTCTTTGTTCAGTTACATTGTCTTTTATTATTAAAAAGTCCAATATGAACCCCAGCAATGATGTCTTCGGTCAGATTTCTTATCCCTTCGTCCAGATGTCTTCTGCCTCCATATTCTTACCATCCGCTGAGTCCCCCACACGTTGGTCCACACCACAACTGGTTACATTCTACTTATGAACAGCAGTGCAAGAGATATTAACAAATGCCTCACAGCATAACAGAAAATACAAGAGTTATCCAAATACCTTACATGAGCTGAGATAGGGACGAGATCAGGTGATGTTATGAAGGTAGAAATAAGGCGGTCTTAGAGATGGCTCGAATATGTCATCAGAAGCTCATCTCAGGGTCAAATATAACACCAAGATTGAGAAACGACTGGTTTAGTCTCAGATTGTTGCCAGGGAGAGGGATGGAGTCAGTAGCGAGGGAATAGAGCAGGGACCGAAAACAATGTTTAATTGGGGGAAATTTCTTTCTGCTCATCCGCTACTGGATGTTGTATACGCAGTCTGATAATTTAGCAACAGTGGAGGAGTCCAGAGAGGTGGTGGTGAGGTAGAGCTGGGTGTCATCAGCGTACATATGAAAACTAACATTGTGCTTTCGGATATTGTTGCCAAGGGGTAGCATGTAGATAAGAAATAGGAGGGGGACAAAGATAGATCCTTAGGGGACACCAGAGGTAGCGGGAGGGCTACTGATTAGATAAGAACCAGGTGAGAGCAGTCCCACCCATCTGGATGTCAATGGAGAGGAGTTGGAGGAGGATGATGTGTACAACCATGTTGAAGGCTGCAGACAGGTCAAGAAGGTCAAGAAGGATGAAGAGGAATCGTTTACTTTTCTCACTGTCACATAGGATGGCATTTGTGATTTTGATAAGAGCTGTTTCGGTACTGTGACAGGGGTGGAAACCTGATTGGAAGGATTCAAATATGGAGTTCCGGGAAAGATGGGCACAGATTTGGAAGGTGACAACACATTAAAAGACTTTGGAAAGGAAAAGGAGGTTGGAGATTGGATGGTACTTTGCAAGGATGGTGGGGTCAAGGGTTGTTTTTTTGAGGAGACGGGTGATGACAGCAGATTTAAAGGAGAGACGAACAACACATAAAGAGAATGAACTATTAAGAATATCAGCTAACATGGGGTCCAGGAGGGGAACATAGGAGCAGGAGTAGGCCATTCAGCTCATTGAGCCTGCTCCACCATTCAAAACGATCATGGCTGATCATCCACTTCAATGCCTTTTTCTCACACTATCCTCATATCCCCTTATGTCATTTGTATTTAGAAATATGTCAATCTCTGCTTTAAACATACTCAATGACTGAGCTTCCACAGCCCTCTGGGGTAGAGAATTCCAAAGATTCACAACCCTCTGAGTAAAGAAATTTCTCCTCATCTCTGTCCTAAGTGGCTTCCCCCTTATTTTGAAATTGCGTCCCCTGGTTCTAGACTCCCCAACCAGGGGAATTAGCTTACCTGCATCTACTCTGTCTATCCCTTAAGTATTTTGTAGGTTCAATGAGATCACCTCTCATTCTTCAAAACTCTAGCCCAGTTTACCCAATCTCTCTTCATGGGACAGTCCCGCCATCCTGGGAACAAGTCTGGTGAACCTTCGTTGCACTCTCTCTATGGCAATAATATCCTTCCTCAGGTAAGGGGACCAAATCTGCACACAGTACTCCAGGTACGGTTTAACTAAGGTTCTATACGATAGAAGCAAGACTTCGCTACTCCAGTACTCAAATCCTCTTGCAATAAAGGCTAACATACCATTAGCCTTCTTAATTGCTTGTTGCACCTGCATGTTAGCTTTCCGTGACTTATTGACAAGGACACCCGGGTCCCTTTGTACATCTTGCTATTTAAGAAATACTCTGCACATTTATTCCTCCTACCAAAGTAGATAACCTCACATTTTTCCACATTATATTCCATCTGCCACATTCTTGCCCACTCACTAAGTCTTTCCAAATCCCCTTGAAGCCACTTTGCATCTTCCCCTCAACACACATTTTCATCTAGTTTTGTGTCATCTGCAAACTTGGAAATGTTACATTTGGTCCTCACATCCAAATCATTGATATATATTGTGAACAGCTGGGGCCTATGGTACCCATTAGTCATAGCCTGCCGATGCGAGAATGACCAGTTTATTCCTACTCTCTGTTTTCTGCCTGTTAACCAATCCTTAATCCATGCCAGTATATTACCTCCTATGCCATGTGTTTTAATTTTGCTAACCAACCTCCTGTGGGGGACTTTATCAAAGGCTTTTTGACAATCCAAGTATACTAAATCCACTGACTCCCCTTTATCAATTCTGTGAGTAACATCCTCAAAAAAACTCCAACAGGTTTGTCTAACATGATTTTCCATTCATAAATCCATGTTGACTATGCCCAATCAAATCATTATTATCCAAGTGTCCATTTATCACATTCCTTGGAATAGATTCTAGCATTTCCCCAACTGATGTAAGGCTAACAGGTCTGTAATCCCCTGTTTTCTATCTCCCTCCCTTCTTAAATAATGGAGTGACATTTGTGACCTTCCAATCTGCAGGAACCGCTCCAGAATCTATAGAATTTTGGAAGATGATCACCAATGCATCCACAATCCCCATAGCTACCACTTTCAACACTCTGGGATGTAGAATATCAGGTCCTGGGAACTTATCAATATAAGCTTCTTACTAATACTAATTTCCTCAATTCCTCATTCCCCCTAACCCCTTGGATCTCTAATTCTGGGAGATTTTTGGTACCTTCCTCAGTGAAGACAGACACAAAGTAATCATTTAGCTTCTCTGCCATTTTTCAGTTTCCCGTTATAAATTCTCTTGACTCTGCCTGTAATGGACCCACATTTGTCTTAGCCAAACATTTCCTTTTAACATACCTATAGAAGCTTATACAGTCTGTTTTTAGATTTTTTGTTAGCTTACATTCATATTCTGTTCTCCCTTTCTTTATCAGTATCTTCTAACTCCTTTGCTGTATTCTAAAATCCTCCTAATCCTCATGATACAAAATGAGGTAGGTTGGAAAGTGGAAGGGGGATGTGGGTGGAGAGTGATTCAAGGAAGTGATCAGAGATGGCCTTCTGTGATTGATACCATGGGACTCATAACTCCAAGTGAGATGGCAAGGTCAAGGGAAATGACATGAATATGGGTTGGGGAGTTTACAAGGAGAAGAGATTTAGGGAGGATAATAGGGCTGTGAATTCAGAGAGAGAGAACATGATGAGTTGAGATGGAGGTTGAAATCACCGAGGATGAGAAACCGTTTGGTGCAGAAGCTGAGGGAGAAAAGCAGTGAAGATATCGCAGTAAGAAAATTACAGCTTCTGAGGACAAGGCAAAAGGAGGGACAGCTAATAAATCGCACCCTCTCTAGTTAGTCTAGAGCCTGGGCAAACCTAATAGTTGTGTGGAGCTTTAGGCTGAAAAGATTTGCTCACATTATCCAGAAATAAATGTGTTTATGATCCCTGTTTGCCAGTAGAACACAAAACTGTTAAAGCTTGGAGAATATTAATCTTAGCTTGGCACAGCTTCATTCATTGTTTGCTATATGAAACTGTTATCCAGTCTGACTATATCACTATCTGGTAATCACGGCTGCTAGTTGTCTAACACTGATCTATCAAAAGGCCTCTGAGCGTAAGGCATCAACAATAAATATAGACACAGAAAGAAAAATATAACACAATTCACGGCATCCCAAAGTGCTTTAAAGCCAATGAAGTGCTTCCGAAGAGTAGACACTGCTATAACATAGGAAACACAGCATCCAATTTGTGTACAGCAATTACAAAGGCGATAAATACCAGATAATTTGTTTCAGTGTTTTTGGTTGAGGCACAGGAAGCCAAGAAGAACTCGAATGCTCTTCTTTGTGGCATCTTTTACATTACTCTGAGAGGGCAAATGGAGCCTTCGTTTAATGTCTTCTTCAAAAAATAGCACCTCTGATAGTGCTGCTCTCCATCAAACCTGCATAAGAGTGTTGGCCTAGATTATATGCTTAAATCTTCGGAGTGGGACTTGAACCCATAATCTACTGACTCAAAGACAAGAGTGCAACAAACTAAGTCATGGCTGACACTACTGCTGTGACCAGGTGAGAAAGGGGTCTAGGGGTTCCCTCACAGCCTTTTCCTGATTTGACCGTAACAGGGTTTAATTTTTAAAACACCATATATTTAGCTTCCCCTCAGTGAATCCTTGTTCACTGCTCTCCAATTGCAGTGGCAAATAAATCAACCATACAGGTTTTCCCCGATTTAAACAAGAAAAGTGTAAGTTTATTAAACTTAAAACTCTAATTCAATTAAAACTACTACGAATGCATGGCACGACCACGCTGGCATGCATATGTGATAAACACACACGCAGATAGAGACAGTAAAGGAGAAAGAATCAAGGGGAAAGGTTTGAAGCAAAAGCTGGAGTTCATTTACTGTCTTTTGAATTTGATGTAAAGTCTTTGATTGCAGTTCAATCTTGCTGTCTCGTTGGGGCCCAATGCACTTTCAAACTTGTTTCGATGGTTTTCTGTCTTGAGGCTTAGTTTCCTTCTGCAGGTCCTTGTCTTTGCATGAGGGAGAGAGAGAGAGAGAGAGAGACCTTTGTTCTCTGCTGTCTTCAAATTGCAGTCTGACTCAAACTGTTCTGTGAGCACAATTCAAAACCAAACATGGGCTAGCAGGTTAGTCATGTGAACATTTTTTTTTGACAAACTTTCCTGTGTTTTTGTGGATTCTCCATCTTAGCAGACGCCCTTAGTCAGTGGGAGTGGGTGGCGGGGGGTAGGGGGCGGGAAATGGAATGCTGGCTTTTTACACTTTCAATGTCTGGTGATCAAAATCCATTTGGGTTAATTGGATCAGGGAGCAGTTCCATTGCCTGCTACAGGCAACTGTCTCTCAAAATGCAAATGTTTCCAGCCACTGCTGTGATCTCTTTGAACCAGTCATCTTTTCAGTCCAGCAACAGTTTAAAATTAATGTTTCATATGACGAAATTAATATCCCTCATTCTTGGCAGGTGAGGTCTTTATGACACTACAGTCAATGTTGCATTTTTAATAACATTCTACTTTTCCTTAATAATTGTTTATTAACTTCAAGTGCCCCAGTGCAGAGGAGATTAGCTAGAATGCTACCTGGAAGCATAGCTTCCTTGATGTGCAGAGACTAGAGAAGCTGGAATTATTCTCAATAGATCAGAGAAGGTTAAAGGGAGATTGAATCAAGGTGCTCAATTTTATAAAGGGCTTTGATAGATTGCAAAGGGAGAAACCTTTTTCCATTGGCATCTGGGTTAGAAACCAAAAGACATAGATTTAAGATAATTGCCGATGACACAAAGATAGGCAGCAGTGTAAGCAGCATAGATGGAAACATAAAATTGCAAAGTGATATTGATTGATTAAGTAAATGGGTAAAACTGTGGCAAATGAATTTCAATGTAGACAAATGTAAGGTCATCCACTTTGGACCTAAAAAGGATAGAACAGGGTACGCTCTAAATGGTGAAAAACTAGAAACAGTGGCAGTCCAAAGAGACTTGGGGTCCAGGTACACAAATCATTAAAACGTAATGAACAGGTACAGAAAATAATTAAAAAGGCTAATGGAATGCTGGCCTTTATACCTCGAGGAATAGAATACAAGGGGGTAGAGGTCATGCTTCAGCTATACAAAACCCTACTTAGACTATGCCTGGAGAACTATGAGCAGTTCTGAGCACCACACCTTAGGAAGGATAGATTGGCCTTGTAGAGAATGCAGTGTAGGTTAACCAGGATGATACTTGGACTCCAAGGGTCAAGTCACATGGAGAGAGTATGCAAACTAGGATTGTATTCCCTTTAATTTACAAGGTTAAGGTGCCGTGTGGTGGAAGCTTTCAAGCCATTAAGGAAAACAGACAAGGTACATTGGGAGAAACTATTTCCACTAGTTGGGGATTCTAGGACCAGGGGGCATAGTCTAAAAATTAGAGAAAGACCTTTCAAGAGTGAAATTAGGAAATACTTCTACACACAAAGGGTTGTAGAAGTTTGGAACTATCTTCCACAAATGGCAATTGATGCTAGATTAATTGTTAATTTTAAATCTGAGACTGATAGAAATTTGTTATGAAGAGATATGAGGGTAATGTGGGTATATAAAAGTAGGCGGCTGATCGGTCATGATCTCATTGAATGGTGGAACAGGCCCCAGGGGATTGATGGCCTACTCCTGTTTCTATGCTCCTATGTTCTTGTGACTAAAGAACCAGAGGGGAGATGATGGTGGTGCGGGAATAGGTGGTATCCTTCCTAAGGTGTGGTGCCCAGAACTGCTCAAGGTTCTCCGGGCGTAGTCTAACTCGGGCTTTGTATAGCTGAAGCATGACTTCTACACCCTTGTATTCTCTTCCTGTATTGGCTGAGGCATAAAGTGTAAGATCAGGGAGGTTGTGCCAGAAATGTATAAAACACTAGTTAGACCGCAGATGGAGTACTGTGCATAGTTCTGGTCACTGCATTACTGGAAGGATGTAATCACACTAGAGGGGATAAAGAGGAAATTTATTAGGATGCTGCCAGGAATGGAACATTTTAGCTGTGAGGATTGATTGGATTGGCTGGGGTTGTTCTCGTTAGAACAGAGGAGGCTGAGGGGAGATTTAATTGAGGTGCATAAAATTATGAGGAGCCCAGATACTTTGGATCTGAAGGACCTCTATCCCTTAGCAAAGAAGTCAATAACCAGGGGGCATATATTTTAAGTAATTAAGTAGAAGATTAGAGGGGAGTTGAGTAGAATTTCTGTCATTCGGAGGGTTGTGGGGGTCTGGAACTCACTGCTTGAAAGGGCAGTGGAACCAGATTCAATAGTAACTTTCAAAGGGGAATTGGATAAATAATTGAAGTGGATAAATCTTACAGGGCTACGGGGAAAGGGCAGGGGAGTGGAACTAATTGGATAGCTGTTTCTAAGATGCAATGATCCAGCACAGATGCAATGGGGCTGAATGGCCTCTTCCTGTGCTACATGATTCTATGGTTACCTGAGCCAAGAGCAATGGCCCCACTTAGAGCATTGCTAAAATAAATGAAAAATAGATGACTATTATGGATGGCAATTATTTTTGTTTGTTGTTTGGACAGGACTTGATATTGTAAACTAAGGTAACTATTGTATCGATTAAATGAGAAGTAATAAAAGGAAAATTCCACAGCGCACAGAACACTGACAAGATTACAGGTAGCAGTTGGCAAAGACATGTTTGAATGGAATTAAAAAATTGTAAAAAGATAACCAAAGTTAAATTGGCTGCTGCTAATGTCTCAACTTCTGCCGTACATCTTAAGACTGGATTGTAGAGTCTTTGTGAACAATATTTCTTGAAATATTGCATTAGTAGCTGAATACCCACATTCTTAGATTGCTTTGAAGGTTGCTGAGGTTAATCATTGTTGCATAATACAGCCCATCACTTCTATGTGAAACATTTCCAGATTCTATTGAATGCTTTGCATGCACTTGTTATTAAACAGGACTATGGATGTTTTTTTTGTGCAATGTGCTTATCCAGGGTTGGAAAAGTGTCCTTCAGTCCATCTTCACCCTACAGAGTGCCTTAAGAAACTACTTCATTTCTAATTAAATAATTTATTTAGCTGACAGCCCAGTTGCCAACAGACTATAAAAGCCACACATATTTGTTCAGAAAGAATCCAAACACATCTCCTGTTCCTTACGTCACAGTAGCTTAGGAAGGAAACTCTTTGGGTGTAAATCTGGGTCATGTATGGAGACCTTACTGAGCGTGCACAGCCCATCTAGTGGCTCTGAAGGTAACTATCATCCTCATGTTTTACGCTGCTGGATCCTTACAGGTGACAATGAGAGACATCACAAATATCTCGCACCTTGGAGTTCATCACAGCATACAGGGGGTGGCAGAGGCCATATAAGCAAGGCAAGTTGACGTTATCCTCTTCTCCCTCAGGAGGCAAAAGCCAGATGAAAGGGCACCTGACTTTGCCAGGATAGCAGGATTCCTGTTGGTGTCGCGTGCCTTCAACTGCACGTACGTGGTTTTGCAGGCCCCTCATGTCACGGGGAGAGTAACAGAAACCGCAAGGGCTACCACTCCAGAAAAGTGCAGTTGGAGTGCGACAACACCAAGAGGTTCATCGCAATGAAGCCACCATCATGGCAGCAGCCTCGATGCCTTCACGCTGCATCAGTTTTTGGGCCTCAGAGAAGACCTGGAGACTGGCTGCTCAGGGACAAGGACTACCCCCCACTAAAGAACAAAGAACAAAGAACAAAGAACAAAGAAAATTACAGCACAGGAACAGGCCCTTCAGCCCTCCAAGCCTGCGCCGATCCAGATCCTCTACCTAAACATGTCGCCTATTTTCTAAGGGTCTGTATCTCTTTGCTTCCTGCCCATTCATGTATCTGTCTAGATACATCTTAAAAGACGCTATCGTGTTCGCGTCTACCACCTCCGCTGGCAACGCGTTCCAGGCACCCACCACCCTCTGCGTAAAGAACTTTCCACGCATATCCCCCCTAAACTTTTCCCCTCTCACTTTGAACTCGTGACCCCTAGTATTTGAATCCCCCACTCTGGGAAAAAGCTTCTTGCTATCCACCCTGTCTATACCTCTCATGATTTTGTACACCTCAATCAGGTCCCCCCTCAACCTCCGTCTTTCTAATGAAAATAATCCTAATCTACTCAACCTCTCTTCATAGCTAGCGCCCTCCATACCAGGCAACATCCTCGTGAACCTCCTCTGCACCCTCTCCAAAGCATCTACATCCTTTTGGTAATGTGGCGACCAGAACTGCACGCAGTATTCCAAATGTGGCCGAACCAAAGTCCTATACAACTGTAACATGACCTGCCAACTCTTATACTCAATACCCCGTCCGATGAAGGAAAGCATGCCGTATGCCTTCTTGACCACTCTATTGACCTGCGTTGCCACCTTCAGGGAACAATGGACCTGAACACCCAAATCTCTCTGAACATCAATTTTCCCCAGGCCTTTTCCATTTACTGTATAGTTCACTCTTGAATTGGATCTTCCAAAATGCATCACCTCGCATTTACCCTGATTGAACTCCATCTGCCATTTCTCTGCCCAACTCTCCAATCTATCTATATTCTGCTGTATTCTCTGACAGTCCCCTTCACTATCTGCTACTCCACCAATCTTAGTGTCGTCTGCAAACTTGTTAATCAGACCACCTATACTTTCCTCCAAATCATTTATGTATATCACAAACAACAGTGGTCCCAGCACGGATCCCTGTGGAACACCACTGGTCACACGTCTCCATTTTGAGAAACTCCCTTCCACTGCTACTCTCTGTCTCCTGTTGCCCAGCCAGTTCTTTATCCATCTAGCTAGTACACCCTGGACCCCATGCGACTTCACTTTCTCCATCAGCCTACCATGGGGAACCTTATCAAACGCCTTACTGAAGTCCATGTATATGACATCTACAGCCCTTCCCTCATCAATCAACTTTGTCACTTCCTCAAAGAATTCTATTAAGTTGGTAAGACATGACCTTCCCTGCACAAAACCATGTTGCCTATCACTGATAAGCCCATTTTCTTCCAAATGGGAATAGATCCTATCCCTCAGTATCTTCTCCAGCAGCTTCCCTACCACTGACGTCAGGCTCACCGGTCTATAATTACCTGGATTATCCCTGCTACCTTTCTTAAACAAGGGGACAACATGAGCAATTCTCCAGTCCTCCGGGACCTCACCCGTGTTTAAGGATGCTGCAAAGATATCTGTTAAGGCCCCAGCTATTTCCTCTCTCGCTTCCCTCAGAAACCTGGGATAGATCCCATCCGGACCTGGGGACTTGTCCACCTTAATGCCTTTTAGAATACCCAACACTTCCTTCCACTACATGTGGCTGGTGACACCCCCCACCACCCCCCCGCCCACCCAAAGGCCAGCTCGGGTCTGCAAACAAAACCCGACCCAAGCCTGACAGAACAACATCCTACCCCAAGCCCGACCCGGCCCGAGTACTTTCACTTTTTCCCATGCCTGACCCAACCCGACCCGACCATCAATTATCCTAGCTTCCATTTTTCACTTTGTTGCTTATCTGCACAAGTTTAAAATAACTGCAACAAAACCACCTTTCCAAGTCCAAAAAGTACAGTAACATTGCAGCCATGTACCGGAGGTGGTGATAGAGTGTGTCTGACCTGGCCCGACCCGACCCGAGTCCGAATGCCGGACTCGGAAGTGCGAGCCAACCCGACCCGAACCCGACACATGTCGTCGGGTCCCGTTGGGTTCGGTCCGGGTAGCCGGCCTTTAGCACCCCCCACTCACCTCCACTATCCCACCACGCAAACAGAGCGGGCGTTTCATGGACATCAGTGAGCTATGCATAACATCATGGGGCAGGCAATCGGACTTCTGAAACAATGCTTACGCTGCCTATACCTTCCACTGCCTAAATCTTCCACTGCTTACACCTTGGAGTGTAGTGCAGAGTCGTTGTCAGAACATGGTGTGTCACTGGGCACAAGTAGGCTGCAGTCAGACCAGGGGGAAAGGTAGCTTATGTGCCAGCTCCCCAGAGGTCGAGGTTACAGACGGACTCTGCTGCTGGGGATTCAGATGAGGACCTTAAGAGGGCAGCAGCATGAGAGGGTCTCTCAGTTTATGATGGTGTGCTGTGTCCTTCACAAGCTGGATGTTATGAGGGCGAAGCCATTACCTCCTGCCATCTGGAGGCCTCCTCAGGAAGAGAAGGAAGAAGAGAAGGAGGCAGGGAGGAGACAATATGAATACCCATGCAACTGGATGCTGCGAGAGAGAGCAGATTGTGAGGCTGTGCTTTACTTGAAACAAACTTCCCCAATTCAACAGAAACTCCTCATTCCCCACCATCACATCCATTTTAGACTCCCCGCCACAAAAACCCCTTGGCCAGCAACAAAAACCTCCATAAGCATCTTCATCCCACAACACATCCAATTATATGAAAAAACAATGAACCATTCCCCTTGAGCACCCTGGTGCATTTCCTTAGCACCTGTCTTGTGGATGCTCTTTCACGTCTTAATCCTCCTACACAGTGCTACCCCAGTGGATGCAGCATGGCTCGTGGAAGGCTGCTGACTCTCATGAGGGAAGATTGCAGATGCTCTTCCAGGAGACTCTCGAGCAGCTCTGGGCCTGTGGACTGCACCATCTCAGTATGGGTGACAGCTGTCTAGACTGGCTGGCCGAAAAGCAACAGTAACGACATTGGTGGAGTGACTGTAGTGGGAGTACAAATACTGTCATCCTGAGATGTTGGGAGGCCTCTGCCTGGGCTACAGTGGAAGCTGAGACAGCACCCACCAGATGTGGCGTCGTGGGTCAATCCTCAAGTGCTCTCATGCAGTTGGTCACCTTTTCCATGGTGGAAATGATGGCCTCCAAGCTCTGCACATTGGAGATGGATGCCTCCATGCTCCTAGACAGTCCCAAGAGGTTGTCTGGTATAGGCCTGCCAATGTCCCAAGCATTGTGATGTGCATCATCAGCAGCATTCTCCTGTATGCTGCCCCCTCCAAGTCCTTATCTGAATCCCCTGAAGCAGAACACGGCTGCAATCTTGCCTTCTGGGAGCTGGAGCATGAGCTGCCCGTTCTCCCGGTTTGAATGCAGCTCAATCATGCCCAGTGACATGCCATGTACTGACCATGACTCTATACTACACTCAAAGGTGCTCACTCTGCCAGTATCTGAGCTGGTGGCTGCTAGTGCAAGATCACTTAATGGTGCAACCTCATCACTTTCATGGGGTGGGTCTTCCTCTTCCTCCTGCCTCTGCTGAGGCTGTCCAAGCAGCAGCTCTTCTGTGTCTGAAAGTATCCAAGCAGAGGCAGAGGGTTGGGGTGAGGGAAGGGGGTTGGAGCGGGAAGCAGGAGTTGCATGGTGACACCATCTTCAGCTTCCAACTTATGCCAAATCTCAGAATGAGGGTAAGGAGGGAGTTGAAAGCAGGCATAAGGCTGTCACTTACCTTCATCCTAGACAGTCTCTGCTGCACCAGTACCACAGGCTGCGTTGCATCTGGTCCCATGATGTGTAGCACTAACCTCCCATGGGGTTGGGGGATGGATTGCGGAGCCCTCCACCTCTCAGAAGAGGTACTCCATCTCTCCTTTTTGTTATGGGCAAGCTTCTGATGCAAGAGAGAGGGCAGAGTGTCAGTGATTGCATGGCACTGTGCTTGGAGGATGTGTCTGTCATAGCTGAAGGTGTGTGGAGACAGGGAGAGGTGATGCTGGCAGCATTGATAAGTGCATGTGGGTTATCTGAGTTATCTGTGTTCATCTGATTCTTGCCTCTTGAGCATCCCCAATTTTATTGCTCCACCATTGGTGGCCTAGGCCCTAAGCTCTGGAATACCCTCCCTACACATCAGCCTCTCTATCTCATTTTCCTCTTTTAAGACACTCCATAAAACCTACCTCTAACCAAGCTTTTGGTCACCTGACCTAATATCTCCTTATGTGAATCAATGCCATACTTTGCTTTATAATGCTCCTGTGAAATGCTTCAGGGTGTATTATTATGCCAAAGGCATGATATAAATGTTATTGTGTATTAAAATGGCTGTCTATCCTCCCCATCCTCCCTCCAAACGGCCTACTGGATAAAGGGACAGCATTTCAAAAATTAATGTTTTGGGCTGTGTGTCGTTGGTAAAACCAGGATCTATTGCGCATCCACAGTTGCCATGAACTCCTGGAGTCCGCGTGGTGAAGGCACTCCCACAATACTGTTAAGGAGGTGTAGTGTTTTGAAATTGAAATTGCAATGTACATTATGACCTCTAGAGGTTGCTGTAGAACACATATGCGAGCAAAGAGAAAGTGAAACTAAAACTAACAGAATAAAAGGAGAAGCCTTTGTGTTCAGCACTATGCTGTGTCTGGCTCTGATTCATCCTATACTAAACTCGGTTAAACCTCACTCAAGTCCCGAGGACATCACAGTAGGGAGTTTTAGGATTTTGACCTGATGACAATGAAGGAATAGACAATATCCTAGTCAGGTTTAGGTGTGTGACTTGGAGGGGAACTTGCAGGTGGTGGAGATCGCAGGCTTGGGAGGTGCCTTGCATAGTACCAAGACGTACAGACCAGTCGGCCCCAGATTCAGTTTCCAGGTTTCCACGCTCAGCACCGCTGGAACACAAAAGAGCAAATATCAGGCAGGGTTTCTGGTGCTGATCAACATGCAGTAACTTGTGCTGGGAAAATGATTGTGCAAACATTGGAAGAAGAGCCCACTGTGATACCCCTGCCCAAAAGTTGATCAGTCTGCTGATAGTCACTGTCTGCTAGCAGATTGCATACTGTTCTGCTCAGAAAGCACCAAAGACTGAAACAGTGCTGAACTAACCTTCTGACTTTACTCACTGCCAGGAAGTCAAACTCCCCACCCAGTAGCACGCATACTGTAGCAGTTCAAGAAGATACACCACCACCTTAAGGGCAACTAAGGACAGGCAATAGAATGTCAGCCTTGCTAGTGATGGCCACATTCAAAGAATGAATTAAAAGAAAGTCGTCAAGGCCGCTTTGAGTTAGGTTTTAGGGGCCTGGTTTACATAAAGACTCAACTTTGTACAAGTCCCCAACCCATTAAAACCAAAATAATGGCAGTAAACTGCGGCAGATTGGGCTGCCCCAGGCTTCACCATTGCTTCCAGTTGCAGCAGATTTAAAGACAGCTTTGTGAAATGGAGAAACGTCCAGTGGCAGATGAGTTGAGGGACTGCTTACAGCTGCAGAAGTACTGCCTTAGGATGTGTCCTCAAGATCGAGTCAGTATTTAAACTGAATGCTAGGAAATCAAAAGAGACTTAAACTATTTCAAATTTTTAACAAAACATTCCTTACCACGAGAGAAGACCAGAATCATGGACACAGGCCTGGAATAGCTCATTACTGAGGTACAAGTATGTAATGTCTTATCTGGATCTGTACACTTGCATGGCTGTTTAAAATGATTGACAGTAGAAGAGTTGAACTCTTTTGACACGTGTCACTCAGATTAGTCAACTGAATAGAAAGAGTTTTTTCTCTTTGAAATTCAAGGCATATAAGCAGCTGATTGGAACATCTCTTCATCCTACTTCAGTTTGTTCTTTTTCACCTACTTCCTATTCTATTTATTTTTTCTTTGCCTTGTGTATTTAGAAGGGTGTCTCTAAAGACACAAAAGACAGTGAGAGAAAAATTATTGAAGGCAGATTCTATTAACTACTTATTGGCAGAGATAATGATGTCACTCAGATGAACGAATTTTCTTGAGATCAAGAAAAGTAAGCTTTTAGCCAGCTCATCCAGATAAATCATCAGTACGTAAGATGGATTTAATCAAGGACTGCATAACCGCTCTACAGAAGAAATCTTATCACCCCAATATCCCAGATCCCATCGTCCCGGGGAAGGCGAGCAATAAGCTCAACTGCACAGCTCATAAGTGTTGTATGATCGCTTTAAGAGTGATGTCCCTTTAAGAACTCAGTATGCTAATGAGTTAAGTACCAGGATGTAGTCATGTGATGAGAAGCCATGGTCACTTTGCACTGTAAAACCCTGGACAAAGTTTCTATAGAAAGTTTTCGCTGTATTGTCATAATGATACAGCACCGAAACAGGCCCTTCGGCCCACCAAGACCACGCCGACCATCAACCACCCATTTATACCAATCCTACATTAATCCCATTTTTCTCTCTCGCATCCCCACCTTCCCTCAATTCTCCTACCTACACTAGGGGCAATTTTTTACAATGGAAAATTTACCTATCAACCTGCAAGACTTTAGCATATGGGAGGAAACCAGAGCACCCGGAGGAATTGCAGGGAGAATCACAGGGAGAAACTGCAAACTCCGCACAGGCAGTACCCAGAACCGAACCCGGGTCGCTGGAGCTGTGAGGCTGTGGTACTAACCACTGTGCCATTGTGTATATTAGTTTAGCTGTAATAAACCTTCTACAGATCTTCAAGTAACTGTAATCCATGTACCTCATTGTGTTGCTTAAGATAACACAAAAAAACTCATGATATGGTGGCAGCGGTGGTGAAAAGACAAGATATAAGCTTCAAGACCACAGATAAAAGAGCAAACAAAATTTAAAAGCAATATAGAAAACAAAAGAGTGAAAAAAGCTACATACCTTAGCAGGCTGAGAATAGCTCCACAGAATGGAAGCATGGATGAAAAGCAAGCAATTGGGTGAGTCATTGTGCCGATGATCGAGAAATTGAGGTTGAAAAAAACAAACTTTTGAAGAGTTAAAAAAAAATCATTTTCTAAAGGCTCCATGTCAGCGAGAGGAAAAGGGAAAACCCTGCAAAGTGCACAAACTGAAAAAAACAAAGTCCAATAGTGGAAAAAAGCAGGGGAAACACCCAAGTTACCATTAAAACAGTCAAGCGTGAAGAAGAGAAATAGACTGTAGCAAAAAAAAAGCAAAGGGGAAACCCTTGAACTGCCTTTCAAACAGTTGTGTCAACGTAAAAGCAAAATGTTGAAAGAGAAAAAACAGAACAGTGTCACCTGTTAAACTCAGTCAAAACAGCTAGCCTGTAAATTCGAATTTAGAATTAGAATTAGAATTAGAACATTACAGCGCAGTACAGGCCCTTCGGCCCTCGATGTTGCGCCGACCTGTGAAACCATCTGACCTACACTATTCCATTTTCATCCATATGTCTATCCAATGTCCACTTAAATGCCCTTAAAGTTGGCGAATCTACTACTGCTGCAGGCAGGGCGTTCCACGCCCTTACTACTCTCTGAGTAAAGAAACTACCTCTCACATCTGTCCTATATCTATCACCCCTCAACTTGAAGCTATGTCCCCTCGTGTTTGCCATCACCATCCGAGGAAAAAGACGCTCACTATCCACCCTATCTAACCCTCTGATTATCTTATATGTCTCTATTAAGTCACCTCTCCTCCTCCTTCTCTCCAATGAAAACAACCTCAAGTCCCTCAGCCTTTCCTCGTAAGACCTTCCCTCCATACCAGGCAACATCCTAGTAAATCTCCTCTGCACCCTTTCCATAGCTTCCACATCCTTCCTATAATGCGGTGACCAGAACTGCACGCAATACTCCAGGTGCGGTCTCACCAGAGTTTTGTACAGCTGCAGCATGACCTCGTGGCTCTGAAACTCGACCCCCCTACTAATAAAAGCTAACACACCATATGCCTCCTTAACAGCCCTATTAACCTGGTTAGCAACCTTCAGGGATTTATGCACCTGGACACCAAGATCTCTCTGTTCATCTACACTACCAAGAATCTTCCCATTAGCCCAGTACTCTGCATTCCTGTTACTCCTTCCAAAGTGAATCACCTCACACTTTTCCGCATTAAACTCCATTTGCCATCTCTCAGCCCAGCTCTGCAGCCTATCTATGTCCCTCTGTACCCTACAACATCCTTCGGCACTATCCACAACTCCACCGACCTTAGTGTCATCTGCAAATTTACTAACCCACCCTTCTACACCCTCTTCCAGGTCATTTATAAAAATGACAAACAGCAGTGGCCCCAAAACAGATCCTTGCGGTACACCACTAGTAACTAAACTCCAGGATGAACATTTGCCATCAACCACCACCCTTTGTCTTCTTTCAGCTAGCCAATTTCTGATCCAAAGCTCTAAATCACCTTCAACCCCATACTTCCGTATTTTCTGCAATAGCCTACCGTGGGGAACCTTATCAAACGCCTTACTGAAATCCATATACACCACATCCACTGCTTTACCCTCATCCACCTGTTTGGTCACCTTCTCGAAAAACTCAATAAGGTTTGTGAGGCACGACCTACCCGTCACAAAACCGTGCTGACTATCTCTAATGAACTTATTCTTTTCAAGATGATTATAAATCCTGTCTCTTATAACCTTTTCCAACATTTTACCCACAACCGAAGTAAGGCTCACAGGTCTATAATTACCAGGGCTGTCTCTACTCCCCTTCTTGAACATGGGGACAACATTTGCTATCCTCCAGTCTTCCGGCACTATTCCTGTCGACAATGACGACATAAAGATCAAGGACAAAGGCTCTGCAATCTCCTCCCTAGCTTCCCAGAGAATCCTAGGATAAATCCCATCTGGCCCAGGGGACTTATCTATTTTCACACTTTCCAAAATTGCTAACACCTCCTCCTTGTGAACCTCAATCCCATCTAGCCTCGTAGCCTGAATCTCAGTATTCTCAACAACATTTTCTTTACTGTAAATACTGACGCAAAATATTCATTTAACACTTCCCCTATCTCCTCTGATTCCACACACAACTTCCCACTACTATCCTTGATTGGCCCTAATCTAACTCTAGTCATTCTTTTATTCCTGATATACCTATAGAAAGCCTTAGGGTTTTCCCTGATCCGATCCACCAATGACTTCTCGTGTCCTCTCCTTGCTCTTCTTAGCTCTCCCTTTAGATCCTTCCTGGCTAGCTTGTAGCTCTCAAGCGCCCTAACTGAGCCTTCACGTCTCATCCTAACATAAGCCTTCTTCTTCCTCTTGACAAGCGCTTCAACTTCTTGAGTAAACCACGGCTCCCTCGCACGACAACTTCCTCCCTGCCTCACAGGTACATACTTATCAAGGACACGCAGTAGCTGCTCCTTGAATAAGCTCCACATTTCGATTGTTCCCATCCCCTGCAGTTTCCTTCCCCATCCTACGCATCCTAAATCTTGCCGAATCGCATCATAATTTCCTTTCCCCCAGTTATAATTCTTGCCCTGCGGTATATACCTGTCCCTGCCCATCGCTAAGGTAAACCTAACCGAATTGTGATCACTATCACCAAAGTGCTCACCTACATCTAAATCTAACACCTGGCCGGGTTCATTGCCCAGTACCAAATCCAATGTGGCATCGCCCCTGGTTGGCCTGTCTACATACTGTGTCAGAAAACCCTCCTGCACACACTGGACAAAAACTGACCCATCTAAAGTACGCGAACTATAGTATTTCCAGTCGATATTTGGAAAGTTAAAGTCCCCCATAACAACTACCCTGTTACTCTCGCCCCTGTCGAGAATCATCTTCGCTATCCTTTCCTCTACATCTCTGGAACTATTCGGAGGCCTATAAAAGACTCCCAACAGGGTAACCTCACCTCTCCTGTTTCTAACCTCGGCCCATACTACCTCAGTAGACGAGACCTCAAACGTCCTTTCTGTCGCTGTAATACTCTCCTTGATTAACAATGCCACACCCCCCCCTCTTTTACCATCTTCTCTGTTCTTACTGAAACATCTAAATCCCGGAATCTGCAACATCCATTCCTGCCCCTGCTCTACCCATGTCTCCGAAATGGCCACTACATCGAGATCCCAGGTACCAACCTATGCTGCAAGCTCACCCACCTTATTCCGGATGCTCCTGGCGTTGAAATAGACACACTTTAAACCAGGTTCTTGCTTGCCAGTGCCCTCTTGCGTCCTTGTAACCATATCCCTGACCTCACTACTCTCAACATCCTGTACACTGGCACTACAATTTAGGTTCCCATTCCCCTGCTGAATTAGTTTAAACCCCCCCGAAGAGCACTAGCAAACCTCCCCCCCAGGATATTGGTACCCCTCTGGTTCAGGTGAAGACCATCCTGTTTGTAGAGGTCCCACCTACCCCAGAAAGAGCCCCAATTATCCAGGAAACCAAAACCCTCCCTCCTGCACCATCCCTGCAGCCACGTGTTCAACTCCTCTCTCTCCCTATTCCTCGCTTCGCTATCACGTGGCACGGGCAACAACCCAGAGATAACAACTCTGTTTGTTCTCGCTCTAAGCTTCCACCCTAGCTCCCTGAATTTCTATCTTAAATCCCCATCTCTCTTCCTACCTATGTCGTTGGTGCCTATGTGGACCACGACTTGGGGCTGCTCCCTCTCCCCATTAAGGATCCCAAAAACACGATCCGAGACATCACGAACCCTGGCACCTGGGAGGCAACATACCAACCGTGAGTCTCTCTCGTTCCCACAGAACCTCCTATCTGTTCCCCTAACTATGGAGTCCCCAATGACTAATGTTCTGCTCCTCTTCCCCCTTCCCTTCTGAGCAACAGGGACAGACTCTGTGCCAGATACCTGTACCCCATTGCTTACCCCTGGTAAGTCGTCCCCCGCAACAGTATCCAAAACGGTCTACCTGTTGTTGAGGGAAACGGCCACAGGGGATCCCTGCACTGCCTGCTGGTTCCCTCTCCTTCCCCTGACGGTAACCCATCTACCTACTTCTTTTACCTGAGGTGTGACTACCTCCCCATAACTCCTCTCAATAACCTCCTCCGCCTCCCGAATGATCCGAAGTTCATCCAGCTCCAGCTCCAGTTCCCTAACGAAGTTCTCGAGGAGCTGGAGTTGGGTGCACTTCCCACAGATGCAGTCAGCAGGGACACTCTTGGCGACCCTTACCTCCCACATTCTGCAGGAGGAACATACAACTGCCTTAACCTCCATTCCCACTATTCCAAATTCCCAACAAATCTACTGAAAAACCAAAAAAAAACAAAAAGTCAAAACTTGTTAGGTTAGCAATCCAACTGACAGAACTTCCTAAATAAAAAGCTTACCTTATCAACACACCAGAGTCCTTTTTTTTGGTTAGAGGAGGGAACTGTGCAGAGTCAATAAAACAAGTTTTAAGCCACAAATAGAAAAGTCATAATAAGTACAGTGCTGAAGGCACACAGAGCGCTGAACAGAGTTATATATAGAGCGGAAAGCAAAAGAACAGCAGAAGAGTGGATGTCAAATTTCCCAGGATGAATTTAAAGGCCATTGATATCCTATCCTGGTTCAAATTTTTTAAACAATGAAGCATAACTGCATTCTTAGACCAAGTGGTTGCAGAACCAGAGAAGTAGGCTGTGAAAATACTGATAGCAGTTGGAAATGAGGGGTTATACAGAATCAATATCTCTGGCTTATCTGAAGAGGACCAAAAAGATCCTGCAAGATATGGAAAGTGCTAGAAGATCAGCATCAGGTAACTGAATTTTAGAATGCATTGCCTGGAATTGATGTCCTACAGGCAACAACCATAGGAATCAATAGATCAACTCATCATTATAAACTGTAGTAAGAGCAACAAAAGTTATATTTTAGAGCAAATAATGGAGCTGCTGATTGTCTCAACACCTATTGAAGCATTTCAAAAAGACCTTTTGGGGGAAAAAGAAAGGTAACAGCATTGATGCGCTGCTAGAAGATGGTAGGAAATACGAAGCCATTGTAGCTGGACAACAGCATCTGCACGCATTAGGTATAGCTGACAGTATAGGCATGGTAACCAGGTCTCAAAAAGCAAGCAAGCTGTGTGGTTAGTGTGGTTTGTCCCACTCACTGCAAAGTTTTCCTGCATTTCAAGATCTGTGTAAGGCGTGTGCTGCAAAAGGACACTGGGCCCACCTATGCAAAAAATCTATCTCTAAAGACGCAGCCAGAAGTCCCAATCGGACACAAACAAACAGAAGACAGGCGCTGCAACATGGCAACAGCAGCAAGGAGACCACCAGAGACCTGTGTTAAAGCAAACCAATACACGAAGTCCACAGTGAAATAGACCTGAGGTATGACTCAGAGTGGAGCGATTCTCAACCAGAACATGAGCAGGAGATCATATTGTGAACCTGACACATTGTGTTGATGAAGACAAATAACTGGAAACTTTTTCTACTATGGTCAAAGAAAGTTGGCAAACACAGACTCAGGACTAAGACTGACACAGGAGCAAGTGCAAATATCTTATCAGTCAGTATCCTGAAGGATATATACTGGGGTCATTGAAAATTAATGATGCAACCAACAACTGCAAAGTTAACTGCATACAATGCAGTTCCACACTAACAATGCAATGCAGCTATGACAAGTTGGCATGGAAACCACAAATATTTTAATTGGTAGACACATGCGGACCAGCAGTGGCAGGACTACCAGTGTGTAAGGACCTCAACATCGTGATTATCCACAATATCACCAAAGTACCCATTACAGTATAAGAGACCAAGGGTACCCCCATTGAGTCAGTCCAGGACTTACAACAAATATACCTGGACAGGTTTGACGCCATAGGAAATTTCAAAAGCGATGCTGTACTGCACCTCAGAGGGGATGAACAGCCTCCTGATGTCTGAGATTGAGTCACAGTTCTTCCAGGATCTCAGTGGTTCTGGTTTGGAGAGTAGCAGCCACTTCTCAGAGATGTCACACAAAGAGAATGAGGATCCAAATTCAGATGATGAACGTTCTTTGTAAACAGGCAGTGCTACTTCGCGTTCCAGTAACTCAGAGGCACAGATTGACATTGTAAGCATTGAGAAGCAAGAACTGGCAGTGGGGAGCATTGCCGAGGGGAAATCGCCAAGGTCCAGAACCTGCTTGCAGACTCTGGCCAGCATCAATCGGTGCTGTCTGGAAATCCAGCAACAGCACAACTATGCCGTGCACTCACCTCTGTTCTCTAGAGAACTGCCAGCACCAAAACGAGCTGGAATGGACAGGTACCTCCATGAGGCCAAGTACTCCTCCCCAACAATTCCTTGACCTTGAGTCTGAGGTCTTCCGATGCAGAGGAAGAGGAGAGGCAAAGGACACACAATGTCCTGGAGGGGCAGAGGAGGAATGAGTTGAAGTATTGTCTGTTGGCTCTTCGAGATGAGATGCCGGAAATTTCCAAGAATGACATGGCCTCAAAAGTGGTCATCCTGAGAAAGCAACAAAGTATCTTAGCAGGCTGAAGGTAGAGCAATAGAAACTGAATGCAGAGAGGGAGAAATTTCAGAAAAAAACAGCAACAGCTGAGACGAAAATTCTCCAAGATTCAGGAGACACTGCTCAAAACACAAGGGAGAATGAAGATGGTGCATGATCAACATGCAGTGACGAAGCAACAGGACATCAACCAACACATTGACAACATGTCTGCAAACCAAAAACAGCCAAGGATGAAATCCACATCCCCAGACTGAGAGTTGTTTTTTTTCTCCCTGGGGAGCAGTATGTGTGTGAGTTGCAGCTGTTTCCCAGGCAATAGCAGGAGAAGTAAGGTCACATGCTATATTGTATCAGTTGACTGTGGGTAAAGACTGGCTAGAATGAGTTTGATGTGGAGACCAGCAAAGCGTGTTCTCATGAAGGAAGGATTTGTCTCTCTCGCAGCAGAAAATCTACATTAGTCTACAGGCTACGCCTGAAGAGGAAAAAAATCCTGAAGGAATCTTTGCATTGTTGGAGGTAGCAAATTCCTTTTTACTTCCAATCTCTAAGAAGTCTGTGCCTCAGGAGTGACTTTCTGTTGCCAATCTGTGTTTCTGAGAGTTCTGGAATTCTCAGTAAAATTTCTACTGATAGACTGCCAATTTAAAAATCCAAATAGACCTGTTGCTATACTCCTTGTTGAAAGATCTGTGTGATGCCTGCTGCTGCCGAAGTATTTTGAACGCCTATTTATTACAGACTGCTCATCAAACTCGCCTGAGACTTTGAATGACATCTGCCTATTTGATTCTGGGACACCTTACTGCTCCAGGAAAAAAACACCAAGACTTACAACCCAGTTATTTTATTATTGCTAAGAAACCGCTCTAATTTAAAACATCATTTTTAAAACCGGTTAAGTGTTGTTTTTTTGAATGTGTGCATGAAGGTTAGGAGGAATAAGAAGTTATAAAGTCTTTTTAGGCATAGAGTTATCTCAATAGTGTTTAAGATTTAGTTTATTCATAAATAGCTAATTTGTTGTCATTTAAAGATACCTGGTTTGGTGTATTTTATTCTGGGGGTTAATAAAGTGATTAATTTGGCTAATTTCCAGTAGATGGGAAACTTTACTGATATACTGTGACCTGTGGAGTAATGGGACTGAATTGACTGTGCATTGCTCCCGCCTTGGTTGTAACAACTGTATGTTGATATTTAGAAATCCAGTTAACATTGAATTGCTGTGAGACCAGTCAAGTTAATAGACTATTACATAGAACATACAACACAGAAACAGGCCATTGAGCCAGCTGATCCATGCTGGTGTTCATGCTCCACACGAGCCTCCACCCACCACATTTGATCCAAACCTAAGAGTGTATCCTTCTATTCCTTTCTCCCTCATGTGTTTATCTAGCTTCCCTTTAAATGCATCTATGGTATTTGCCTCAATTACTCCATTGTTAGTGCATGGCTTTTTGTCTGACTTCTTTGATAATTTGGCAGGAACAGCAAAAACATATATTCACATAGTGCCTTTAATACAGTAAAAATGTTCCAGGGTGCTGCCAGAAAGGGACAATTAATTCACTCAGAAGCATGTAGGCATCCTAATTGGAGGTTGGTAAGATAAATGTGAATCCAGTCTGAAATGGATGATTAAGGGCACTTCAGCAAGACAAAGAGGAGCATTACTCACTCCTAGCTACTGCCTGGGCAATAAACCTGAGACAGCTCCTTGGCAATGAGTTAAGGTGAGGTGGTTGAGGATTTGTCTGGTTCTTTGATAAATATTTGTTGGTATACTGTTTTCTAGTGTTCGTACGCTGTCATCGTCTTTGAATCTAAGGGGTTATAAATATCAGAAAACATTACGCAGTGGGATGACCTTAGAGTGTTTATTCAAATTATTAAAGCACTTGCTAGGGCAGATGTACAGAAGATGCTTCAACTTGTCTGACACAGGCACAATGGGCCAAATGGCCTCTTTCACTGCTATAACATTCTATGACTGTGTTTGTGAGGTGAGTCCAAAACTAGGGGCCGTAAGTAAGTCACTAATAAAGGAGACAAGAGAAATTTGTTTAACCAGAGAGTGGATAGAATGTGGAGCATACCACCACATTGATTAGTTAAGATGAATAGCATTTAAGGAACATCTAGATAAGTACATGAGGGATAAAGAAATTCTAGGAAATGAAGATAGGTGAGATGAGGTAAGATGGAAGGTGCATCACATAGAGCATAAACAGTGGCATGGACCAACGGAGCCTGTTTCTACGCTGTACATCCGATGTAATTCTGTAATATTGCAATCAGAACAGTCTCAGAGGTGAAAGGTTCCGCCAGGACCACTCAGCTCCTGACCTCATTGCAGTGTTGGTCCAAACATGACAAAGGAGCTGAACTCCAGAGGTGAGATGGCTGCACTTGTCATCAAAGCAGCATTTGACCGAGTGTGGCATCAAGGAATCCTAGTAAATTGATGTCAATGGGAAACAGGGGGAAAATTCTGCATTGGTTGGAGTCATACCTTGCACAAACGAAGGTGGTTGTGATTGTTGGAGGACAATCATCTCAGCCCCAGAACATTGCTGCAGGAGTTCCTCAGGCTAGTATCCTGGGCCCAACCCTCTTCAGCTGCTTCATCAATGGCCTTCCCTCCATCATAAGGTCAGAGGTGGGGCTGTTTTGCTAATGATTGCAACTGCTCAGGTATTGAAGCAGCCCATTCCCGCATGCAGCAAGACCTGGATATTATTCAGGCTTGGACTGATAAATGGAAGGTAACATTTGTACCACACAAATGCCAGGAAATGACTACGTCCAGAAACAGAAAATCTAACCATCTCCCTTTGACATTTAATGACATTACCATCACTGACCCCCATCAACATCCTGAATGTCACTGTTAACCAGAAACTTAACTGGACTAACCACATAAATACTGTAGCTCCAAGAGCAGGTCAGAGGCTGGGAATTCTGCAGCGAGTAAGTCACCACACGATTCACCAAAGCCTTTCCAACATCTACAAGGCATAAATCAGGAGTGCTATGGAATACTTTCCATTTGCCTGGGTGAGTGCAGCTCCAACAACACTCAAGAACCATAACACCGTCCAGGACAAAGCAGCCCACTTGATCGTCATCCCATCCACCAACTTAAACATTCACTCGGTCCACCACTGGTGCATTGTGTCTGCATTGTATACCATCTGCAAGTTGCACTGCAGCCACTTGCCAAGGTTCCTTTGATCGCATCTTCTAAACCCACAACCTCTGCCATTAGCAAGGGGACCTGCACCACCTGCAAGTTCCGCTCCATCAGCCTCCAGCACACCATCCTGACTTGGAACTATATCGCCATTCCTGTATAGTCACTGGGTCAAAATCCTGGAACTCCCTTCCTAACAGTACTGTGGGTCTACTGCACCTCACTGACTGTAGCAATTGAGGAACACAGCTCACCACCATCTTCTGAAGGACAATTAGCGATGGGCAATAAATGTTGGTCTTGCCAGTGAGGTCGACATCCCATGAATGAAAAGAAATGAAGGAAGAAAGACACTTGCAGCCTCTCTGGTTGGGTTAGTCACAGTCCCGAGGATTGAAAGGAAAAGTACAGTGTACGAGTAATAACACATTCCAAGTCCAGCATGTGATGGATTTAAAGCCGTACTAAATAAAAGGCCATTTTCTTAAACATCAGCACGGACAAAATCCGCTGCGCATTATGTTTTAAAAAAAAACTTGCAAACCCTCGTTTTCATGGTGTCATTTCACTGTATATTATGCACATACATCCTCCTCCCATGTACCTTTAAAAAAATGCTTTATCCGTCATGGCCCTGTGGCATAAACATGACCATAACGATATTACTTATTGGGATAGTAAAATTGTACTGCTCACCAGAGTCCTGTTAGCCACACAAAGTGAGTTAGGTGAACTCTTTCCTCACTAAACCACTCCAAATCATTCAAAGCCATGCAGGCAGCTTTGGTCCCTTGATAAGATTGAGGAAGCATTTGACAACACTTTGCTGATATTGTCACAGCAAGGTTATTAATGATATTTTGATCTGTTTGACAGCTGAATATAAAATACTGTCTGCCATAAGCGACTGGAGTCCCTTTGCTCTGTCAGGGGAGTAAGAGATTATGTGGAAATGGTTGGAGAGATAGCACAAAATCACTTTTGCCAATACTTGATGTACAATTTCCACCCACTGGCCACCCCTCTTTCCATCAAGACTCTTACTTTCTACAAGGTAGAAAAGTTACCTCTGGCTAAACCTTCCTTCATGTAAATTAGCAGCGGTGGCCATAGACCCCACCTTTACGTGTTCTCCAGTGCATTTTTAATGCAACCTTTTCAAAAGCAAATGCCACTTGAAACAAAGAGATGAAAGAGCTTCAAAGGGAGGTTAATTGTCAGAGGTGCTGTTTTTCAGATGTGATGTTAAACCGAGACCCCGTCTGCCCTCTCAATTGAACATAAATGATCCCATGACATTATTTGAAGAGCGATGGCGTTCTTCCTGGTGTCCTGGCCAACATTTATACCTCGAGCAACACCGCTAACACAGATTATCTGGTATTAATCATCGTTGATTGTGAAGGCTTCCTGTACACAAATTGGCTGCTGCGTTTCCTACATTGCAACAGTGTCTACACTTCAAAAGTACTTTATTGGTTGTAAAATGCTTTGGGATGTCCTGAGGTTGTGAAAGGCACTATATAAATGCAAATCTTTCTTTCTGTAATAGAATCTGTGGCTCTCTTGCGCAGAGACAAGCTAATGGTGCAGATGGGTCCTTGTTGTGGTGGTAAAGTTACCTCCTATTTCCTTTTCGGATGAGTTCTGTATAAGCTGAGTGTGCATTGCATGTTCCAGCTTTTTGTATGCTGGCACATTTAGATTAATTTTAATTGGATTCCACTGCAATTAATTAAAAATATGTTTGTGTCAGAATGTAAAGAGCATCTTCTGTTGCTGATCTGGACTCTCAAGTTGTAATTACATTATGCACTTTAATCACAAAAGTACCATGTAAATAGAGACTTACTGCTTCTCTCTCCAAAGCTTTATAATGACTGTTCTTGTGTCAGCAAACATGGCAGTCATTTTCTTCTGCATCAAGTTCTCGTGAAAGTTTCTTGATTGAAATTTCAGATGCTGCAAACTGAACCAAACTAATAAACAACTGTATTCAGGTCATGAGACACAAGTTGACCATTTTTTAAAAATTAGTCTGAATTTTAGCCTAATCTGAGATGGACCAACCTCAATAGGAGTGGAATAAGTTGAGTACAATTTAGGCTGAGTCTGATCAGATTGAGTCTGGTCAGGTTGATTGATACTAGTCAGGTGAGTCCATTCTTGGATCAGTTTGGTTATTAGAATTAGAATTAGAATTAGAATATTACAGCGCAGTACAGGCCCTTCGGCCCTCGATGTTGCGCCGATCATCTGACCTACACTATTCCATTTACATCCATATGTCTATCCAATGACCACTTAAATGCCCTTAAAGTTGGCGAGTCTACTACTGTTGCAGGCAGGGCGTTCCACGCCCCTACTACTCTCTGCGTAAAGAAACTACCTCTGACATCTGTCCTATATCTTTCACCCCTCAACTTAAAGCTATGTCCCCTCGTGTTTGCCATCCTCATCCGAGGAAAAAGACTCTCACTATCCACCCTATCTAACCCTCTGATTATCTTGTATGTCTCTATTAAGTCACCTCTCCTCCTCCTTCTCTCTAACGAAAACAACCCCAAGTCCCTCAGCCTTTCCTCGTAAGACCTTCCTTCCATACCAGGCAACATCCTAGTAAATCTCCTCTGCACCCTTTCCAAAGCTTCGACATCCTTCCTATAATGCGGTGACCAGAACTGCACGCAATACTCCAGGTGCGGCCTCACCAGAGTTTTGTACAGCTGCATCATGACCCCGTGGCTCTGAAACTCGATCCCCCTACTAATAAAGGCTAACACACCATATGCCTTCTTAACAGCCCTATTAACCTGGGTAGCAACTTTCAGGGATTTATGTACCTGGATACCAAGATCTCTCTGCTCATCTACACTACCAAGAATCTTCCCATTAGCCCAGTACTCTGCATTGCTGTTACTCCTTCCAAAGTGAATCACCTCACACTTCTCCGCATTAAACTCCATTTGCCATCTCTCAGCCCAGCTCTGCAGCCTATCTATGTCCCTCTGTACCCTACAACACCCTTCGACACTATCCACAACTCCACCGACCTTCGTGTCATCCGCAAATTTACTAACCCACCCTTCTACACCCTCATCCAGGTCGTTTATAAAAATGACAAACAGCAGTGGCCCCAAAACAGAACCTTGCGGTACACCACTAGTAACTAAACTCCAGGATGAACATTTGCCATCAACCACCACCCTCTGTCTTCTTTCAGCTAGCCAATTTCTGATCCAAAGCTCTAAATCACCTTCAACCCCATACTTGCGTATTTTCTGCAATAGCCTACCGTGGGGAACCTTATCAAACGCCTTACTGAAATCCATATACACCACATCCACGGCTTTACCCTCATCCACCTGTTTGGTCACCTTCTCGAAAAACTCAATAAGGTTTGTGAGGCACGACCTACCTTTCACAAAACCGTGCTGACTATCGCAAATGAACTTATTCTTTTCAAGATGATTATAAATCCTGTCTCTTATAACCTTTTCCAACATTTTACCCACAACCGAAGTAAGGCTCACAGGTCTATAATTACCAGGGCTGTCTCTACTCCCCTTCTTGAACAAGGGGACAACATTTGCTATCCTCCAGTCCTCCGGCACTACTCCTGTCGACAATGACGACTTAAAGATCAACAACAACGGCTCTGCAATCTCCTCCCTGGCTTCCCAGAGAATCCTAGGATAAATCCCATCTGGCCCAGGGGACTTATCTATTTTCACTCTTTCCAAAATTGCTAACACCTCCTCCTTGTGAATCTTGAGCCCAGTCTGAATTGTGCTCAAATTGACTTAAGCACAATTCGGTCAGGATTAGTGTAGATTGGCTTCGATTAGGTTGGATCCAACTGCTTATGCTGATGATATCCAATTAACCTGATTCCAATCAGGATCAGATGAAAGTCCACTCAATCCTATTGTGAAGTGCCTGGCTTCAGAGTGCAATGAATTCCAGACTCCTTTTGTTAGGAAAAATACATCCTCTGATGATCAACTACTCATGGTCTGATTTGGAATTAGTGTCCACTGATCTCCAGGGGACTGAGATGCAAACCTAAAAACTAGGCTCTTTCTCTTCAGCTAGTTGATTTCCTTTTAAATGTAGTAAGTATGGCAAGATTCAGAGGACCTATGGGCCTGGATGCTGGATCTAACTGTATGTGACAAGAGATGAAGATGTTTATCTTATGATACTGTCTCTATTCTCTTCACATAAGAAAATAAGAACAAGAAATAGGAGCAGGAGTAGACCATACGACTCCTTGAGCCTGCTTGGCCATTCAATACAATCATGGATGATCTTCTGCCTCAACTCCACTTTCCCATTCGCTCCCTATATACCTTGATTCCGTGAGAGATCAAAAATCTGTCTATAGCCTTAAACATATGCAACAATGGAGCATCTACAACCCTCTACGGTAAGGAATTCCTACATGATCAGTCCCTTAGGCTGAGACTGTGCCCCCATGTTCTAGATTCTCCAGCCAGGAGAAACAACCTTTCAGTGTCTACACTGTCGAGCCCCTTCAGAATCTTGTAAGTTTCAATGATATCACCTCTCATTCTCCTAAACCAAGGTGTCCAACACACGGCTCATGGGCTAAGATCTGGCCCGCTGAAGGTTTCCAACTGACCCGCAGATGTATTTTAGACATGAGCAATTTTCCATTGTCTTCTTCTTTCAGACCAGCTTTTTAAAACATTGCACTGTCAGTTTGACAGTTAACAGGTGCTGGGACGGGAACAGCAGTTTCTGACCTTTGGAGAGATTCGGGATGGTCCAATGGGTTCCGACTTTTTAAAACCAGCCGGAAAATCCTGAATCTATCTGAAGTTCAGAAACCGTTGTTCCCGATATCAGTACCTGTCAGCTGTGGAACTGACAGTGTTATGCTTTTTTAAAAAAAACTGACCAACCATAAAGCTGCTGTGCTGAGCGCTCCTGATCCCTGCAACTGTTAGAAAGGGGAACAGAGACAGAGAGGGGACATAGAGAGAGGGGGGACAGAGAGTTAGAGGAGGGGCAGAAAGAGAGGGGAGACAGAGAGAGGGGGAGAGGAGCTAGAGAGGGGGAGGGACAGAGAGGGGGGGGGGCAGATCGAGAAAGAAGGGGACAGAGAGAGAGGGCAGAGAGAAAGAGGGAAAACAGAGAGAGAGGCAGGACAGATAGAGAAAGTGGGGGCAGAGAGAGAATGGGGGGGCAGAGAAAAGGGGGACATAAAGAGAGAGGATGACATGGGGTGTGGGAGAACAACATAGAGAGGGGGGACAGAGGGGGAGAGAGAGAGAGACACACAGAGAAAAAGAGGGAGAGAGAGTGATTAAGATCACTCCTGACAGATGGACATTTATACAGAATACTCCTCATCGCTACAAAAGGTGTCCGAGCAAACATTGACTACTTGGGCAAGCAGAAAAATTCCAGGTATCTGACTAAATCAGCATCCGACATAGTGATGAGAAAGTAAGTCAATAAATCTTCTCATTTAAAGCTTCTTCACAAAAATTCACATTTTTTGTTGTTTTATTAATAGTAAGATAAATTTTAATGACTTTATCTTTCTGAAATTATCTCACCGGCCCCCTGCATGTAAGACAAAAATTGTAATGTAGACCCCCACGCCAAAAGGTTGGACAACCCTGTTCTAAGGTCCAGAGAATATGGGTCCAATTTATTTAGCCTTTCATCATAGGACAATCTAGGAACCAATCTAGTGAACCTTCGCTGTACTGCCTCCAACACAAGTGTATCCTTCCTGAAATATGGAGACCAAAACTGTTCACAGTACTCCAGCTGTGGTCTCACAAAAGTCCTATATAACTGTAGCAAGACTTGCTTATTTTGTACTCCAATCCCCTTGCAATAAAGGCCAACATGCAAATTGACTTCATAATTTCTTGCTGTACCTGCATGCTAATTTTGTTTTCTTTGTATGAGTACATCCAAGTCCCTCTGAGCATCAACATTTAGAAGTTCCACGCCTTTTAAAAAATATTCTGCTTTTCTATTCTCATTATCCACATTATACTCCATCTGCCACTTTGTTGTCCACTCATTTAACCTGCTTATATCTCTTTGCAGCCTCTTTGTGTCCTCCTCACAGCTTACATTCCCGCCGAACTTTGTATCATCAGCAAACTTGGATGCGTTACTCTTGGTTTCTTCACCTAAGTCATGAATATAGATTGTAAGTAACTGAAGCCCAGCACTGATCCTTGCGGCACTCCACTAACTACAGCCTGTCAACTTAAAAATGCTTCATTTATCCCTACTCTCTGTTTCCTGTTCATTAACCAATTCTCTATCCATGCTAATATATTATCCCCAACTACATGAGCCTTTATTTTACATATTATTTTGTGTGTCACCTTATCAAGTGCTTTTTGGAAATCTAAATGTACGTACTGTTATGACCGACCGCTCATGTCAAAGCCCCCAATCAAAATATATAATTTTGATTGCGATGGGGGCAACGCACTGTCAATTCAGTCCTGCCACTCCACAGATTGCCTAACACATCATTTTAGAATTTCCAAATTAAAGAAATCTACAGCTGAATTGAACCATCTATTAACCCCCGAATGAAGCGAACCAAACTAGGTGTCTTTAGATCAACAAATTAACTGTTTAATTAGAAAAACTAAATTCTTAAACACTACTAAGATATAAACAACATTTAAAAAAAAAAGTAAATGCAATAAAGTTCATGCAGATTTACGCTCCTGCCGAAGTGGAATCTTCCAATATGGAACTGTCCAAGGTTGCTTGAAGTCCTCGCAGCCGTCCGATGGAAATACAAAAATGTCCAACATCCAAAGCTTCAACTCCTCGTCCATCCAGTGATGACCACCGTAGATCAACCACTCGCAAACACTTTTCAATGAATCAATTTGACTTTAGAATTATTGAGGGATAAAAGATTGTCACAGTCTAACTTGCCTTCCTTCAGTTTAAATTATCAGAGATGTCAGTTCCGTTCATGTTGGTCCAGCTGTCTGTCTGTGAAAACAGTCTGTCTCCACAAAAATGCCAGTTCAAAAGATAATCGCAACATTGTATCTCGATCCTTAGTCTCTGAGTGGCTATGTCCAAGACAACCATGATGCACATTTGAAGATGGCTGGTTCTTTCACTCTGAAGGGTTATATCCAAAGGCAACAAGTATGCACCTGCTCTAACTCCTGCTAACTTCTGAGGCTGGCTTGTTCTTAAAGCAGGACTGATCCTTTGCTGTCTTAAAGACACACCACATACTTTGCAAAAAAAAACACCAGGATCATAACACCTCCGCCCCTGGTGGAATGAAATGCCATTCCCAAAATGCATTTCATTACAATGTGTAAAAAACACAAATTGAAAAAAAGCTAACAGATTTTTTCCCTGTATTTACAGATATACTCTACTAATAATTTACAGCATTCTTCTACACCATTGCCATTTATATACATTAACATGGTTATATCTGTGACAAATTGTCGGCGATATCATTATTACCCGAAATACAGATATACAACTTTCTAAAATGTTAGGACTACTGCAACGAGTTCCACCAGAGCATTTTCGGCTTTGAACTTTTCAAAGGCTATCCCAATTAACCCATTTCAAATTACCAAGTATAGTTTTCCAGTTGTTTTGTGTTTTCCTTCCAAGTGTCCATCACCTCAGCCAGGTGAACTGCACACCTAGGAGCACTGACCACGACTGGGTTCATTGTTGTCTGAGAAGTTTCTCGAGTACCCCTTAACCTATGTGGCATCACTTGATACTGGAAAACCCTGTACGGTGTAACAGAAGCTGACTTTTTCTTACTTTGGGACGTAAAGGAATTTTACAGTATTCCTCCAACACATCTGTCTCTTTAAGACACATGGTGTTGTCCACTCTTTCCATACAGTTCTTTCAAAAAGAATTTGGGTAGGAATCTACCTTCCTTACCACAGTTACTCTTCTAGAGTCTGTGCAAGTTTGAGCTGGCCCACCAAGTTTAGGCATCAAGACCACCTGCAAATTCCAGCTGTCCTGACTAGGTTCAACTAAGCTGCCCTTCAGCATGCATTGTACCTCTGCTTCCACTTGGGTCTGTCTGTCTGCACCTAAGCGATAAGGATGTTGTTTTAAACAAATAGTTCCCTCTATACCCACGTCATGAGTGGCTAAGGTTGTACAGCCTGGCTTATACCTACAAAAGTTTTGAAACGTTGTGAAAACCCTGGTTAGGTCTTCACGCTGTTTTGCTGCGAAGTGCAAAAGCATATTGTCTAAGTTTCCTAACCATTCTGTATTTCCTAATCGGATAGTTGGAGGTTCAATCTAAGAATTTCCTAAGCTTGCTTCTGCCTCATCATCACTATCCTTTTCTTCCAAAACAGTCTCGATTAGCTGACATACTTGTACTGGCTTATCCTGCTCCCTGTGGTAATATTGTTTTGAACATATTAATGTGACACAACCGGTTCTTCTTCCGGCAATCGGGGTGTCAATCAAGTAATCTACTTTACCCACTCTTTTGATCATGCTATACGGGCCACTGAACCATGCTTTTACTGGTTCTCCCTGTGATGGTAACAACACTAATACCTCATCCCCTGGTTTTATGATATGTTGTGGTTTTCCTGCCGTTTGACAGGTGTGGCATGCCTTACAAAATTGTCTTGCGTCCTTTGTAAGACGTGGCCATTAATAATGTTTGTTTCTGTGTGATTTGGTCTTCCGAACTCCCCTATGTCCTGAAAAAGGAATGTTGTGTGTTAACCTTAATAATCCTTGTCGATATTTAGGTGGTACCACTATCTGTTCGACAACTGTTCAGCCTTCATCGGCAGGTCTATGAGGCGATCTCCATTTACTTCTCAAAACCCCGTTTGCCAAAAAATAGCCTTCCAGATCTTGTTTTGCCTCAGCTTCTGACAGAGCTGCCTGTGCTATTCGGTATATCTCTGGATCAGCTTGCTGTGCTACAATGCTAGACGATCTGTTAAACATCTCATTTGGATTATCTAAATCCCCAAATAAAGTTTCAGATACTTGGCTATCTATTTGTGGTGCCCCTTTCACTTCCAACAATAGACCTTGTTTAGCCATTGCTTGGGTGACAACACACGCAGGAAATATTCCCAGAACTTGTTCCTGTAATTGCTCCATTTCCTTAACGTCACTCGGTTCTTCTGTAATTATAGGAGAAACTGATACTTTTAATCCAGCCAAATCGTTTCCCAGGAGTAGATCAATTCCCTTTACTGGCAAATGGTTGACAACACCTACAGTTACTATCCCAGATATTAAGTCACTCTCTAGTCATACTTTATGCAAAGGTACGGCTATATACTCCCCGCCAATTCCATTAACTAAAACTTTAGCATTCAAGGTGCTCTCTGGTGGAAACCTCATAACTTTTTCCAGCAAGAGTGTTTGCATTGCTCTTGTGTCCCTGAGTATGATGAGAGGTTTTCCTGCCTCACTTACAGGATACGGAGTTACTCTTGCCTTTGACAAAAATTAATTATAACTCTGAAGTATTTTCTTCTTAACCTCTACACTCCTTTTAGTTTTAGTATCTGGTTTTACAGCTGTCGTTAAAGCTATAGCCTGGTCTGCTATACTGTCAGTCAAAGTCTTTTCCTCTGCACTAGCTTTGCATACCCCAACAAGTTCTATGGGTTTACCTCACAATTTCCAGCACTCTGAACAAAGATGACCTGTTTTGTTGCAATGATAACACTTTGGCTTGCAAACCTCCCTGGCTACTTGCCTTCCTTTCACTCTCCCACTTTCTATCCTTCTCGGGTTTATGGGGGTGACAGACAATATAAGTTGGCTTATTTACAAGCTCAAAACCATCAGCAATCTCTGCTGCTTGACTAGTTTTCAAAACTTTCAGGTTATGTATATGAGTTCTCACGACTGAAGGAATGGAGTTTTAAACTCTTCTAAGAGAATCAATTCTTGAAGGTTCTCATATGTGGTTTCTATCTTTAATACCCGCATCCAACGGTCAAAAGTAATTTGCTTCACCCTCTCAAATTCTAAATATGTTTGCCCAGCCAATCTCCATAAGTTCCTAAACTTCTGATGGTAAGCTTCAGGGTCTAACTCATACGCAGCAAGAATAGCCTTTTTTGCCATCTCATAATCTGCAGAAGCCTCTTCGGGAAGTATGGCATAGCTTCATGAGCTCTGCCTACCAGCCTGCTGCCCTGCATAAGCAGTGTACAGCTTTCTTTCGGCAATTTCATCTGTTTGGATATTTTTTCAAAAGGTATGAAAAATGTCTGCGTCCCTTTCCTCAAAGTTAGGAAGAGCCTGTATAAATTTAAACAACTTTTTGCTGGGTCCTAAGCTAAATTCAGATTCTTCCTGACTCAAATTTTCCCTGGATTTAACTCTACCCCTTTGTCTTAGTTCCATCTCTTTTAAGTTCTTTTTCTTTATCCCTTTCCTCTTTTTTCAATCCAAGTTTTCTTAATTCTTTTTCAACCTCAAGTTTTTAAAATTTCTATCTGAATCCTAGCCAAGACCACTGTATCACTCTTGGACCTACTACTTTCTTGTTCTTCTTCTACTAATTCCGGATGTTTGGCTATTATGTCAATTATCTCTTTTTTTTTTTTGGCACCTAATTTCAATTCCAACCCCAATTTCACTGCCAATTCTTTTAGTTTCTTCTTAGATAAAGTTATCAAGTCACTCAGGGAAACATTCTGCTTTCCAAAAAACTCTGCTGCAACCACTAATGCCATTATAATGGTATAGACTGTACCTTTATTATACAAGAGACCTGGTTCTTTTATTTCTTTGTAATTGGCGTTAGATTTAGATCCCAACAATCGAGTTTCCAATTGCTATGATCCCAGACACGAGAGCAATTAAAAATGATGACAAACGCAAGACCCCAATTTAAATATGTTATCACAGAGACAAGTAGTTAATATGATTCTAAATGCGAGCTCTCCAAATTAGTCTGATTCTGATCCCAGACGTGAGCTATCGAATTAAATAGGATTCCATCTCGAACAAGCCCCCAATTAATATGTTACGACCGACCACTCAAGTGAAAGCCCCCAATCAAAATATATAATTCTGATTGTGTTGGGAGCAATGCACTGTCAATTCAGTCCTGCCACTCCACAGATCGCCTAACATATCAATTTAAGCTTTCCAAATTAAAGAAATCCACAGCTGAATTGAACTACCTATTAACCCCCGAATGAGGTGAACCAAACTAGGTGTCTTTAGATCAACAAATTAACTGTTTAATTAGAGAAACTAAATTCTTAAACACTACTAAGATATAAACAACATTTTAAAAAAATGTAAATACAATTAAGTCCGTGCAGATTTACACTCCTGCCGAAGTGGAATCTTCCAATGTGGTACTGTCCAAGGTTGCTTGAAGTCCTTGTAGCCATCCGATGGAAATAAAAAAATGTCCAACATCCAAAGCTTCAACTCCTTGTCCATCCAGTGATGACCACCATTGATCAACCACTCGCAAACACTTTTCAATTAATCAATTTGGCTTTAGAATTTTTGAGGGATAAAAGATTGTCTCAGTCTAACTTGCCTTCCTTCAGTTTAAATTATCAGGGATCTCTATTCCGTTCATGCTGGTCCAGCTGTCTGTTAGAACAGTCTGTCTCCACTAAAAAAAAGTTCAAAAGATAATCGCAACATTGTATCTCGATCCTTAGCCTCTGAGTGGTTGCATCCAAGGCAACCATGATGCACATTTGAAGATGGCTGGTTCTTCCACTCTGTAGAGTTATATCCAACGTCAACCAGAATGCCCTTCTCTAACTCCTGCTAACATCTGAGGCTGGCTTGTTATTAAAGCAGTACTGATCCTTTGCTTAAAGACACACCGCATAGAAACATAGAAACATAGAAAATAGGAGCAGGAGTAGGCCATTCAGCCCTTCGAGCCTGCTCCGCCATTCATTATGATCATCCAACTCAGTAATCTATTCCGGCTTTCCATACCCTTTGATCCCTTTAGATCCAAGAGCTATATCTAACTCCTTTTTGAAAACATACAATGTTTTGGCCTCAACTGCTTTCTGTGGTAGCGAATTCCACAGGCTCACCACTCTTTGGGTGAAGAAATTTCTCCCCATCTCAGTCCTGAAAGGTGTACCCCATCTCCTTAGCCTATGACCCCTGGTTCTGGAGTCCCCCACCATCGGGAACATCATTCCTAAATCTACCCTGTCAAATCCTGTTAGAATTTTATAGGTTGCTATGAGATCCCCTCATACTTCGAAAAAAAAACACCAGGATTATGACAAAATGAACATACGAATTAGGAGCAGGAGTAGGTCACTCAGCCCCTTGAGCCTGTTCCGCCATTCAATAAGATCATGGCTGATCTGATTGTAACCTCAACTCCACATTCCCGCCTACCCCCTGTAACCTTCCATCCTTTTGCTTATCAAGAACTATATACCTCTGCCTTAAAAATATTCAAAGACTCTGGTTCCGATGCCTTTTGAGGAAGAGATTTCAAAAGACTCATGACTCTCTGAGAGAAAAAATTTCTCCTCATCTGTGTCTTGAATGGGCGAACCCTTATTTTTAAATAGCGACCCCTAGTTCTAGGTTCTCCCAAAAGGGGAAACATCCTTTCCACATCCACCTTGTCAAGACCCCTCAGGATCTTATATGTTTCAATTAATTCTCCTCTTACTCTTCTAAACTCCATCAGGATACAAGCCAACTTTCCCTCATAAGACAACCCACCCATTCCAGATATTAATCTGGTAAACCTTCTCTGAACTGCTTCGAATGCATTTACATCCTTCCTTACGTAAGGAGACCACAATAGTACACAGGACTCCAAATGTGGTCTCACCAATACCCTGTAATCAATACCCAATAACTGAAGCATAATCTCTCTACTTTTGTAGTCAATTCCCCTTGCAATAAATGATAGCATTCTATTAGTTTTTCTAATTACGTGCTGTACCTGCCGACTAACGTTTTGCAATTCATGCACTCGGACACCCAGTTCCCTTTGTATTTTAGAGCTCTGCAATCTCTCACCATTTTGATTATATGCTTCTTTTTTATTCTTCTTGCCAAAATGGACAATTTCACATTTTCCTACATTATACTCCATTTGCCATATCTTTGCCCAATTACTTAACCTATCTCTAACCCTTTATAGCCTGCTTATGTCCTCTTCACAACTTACTTCCTATCTATCTTTGAGTCATCAGCAAATTTAGCAACCATACCTTTGGTCCCTTCATCCAAGTCATTTTTATAAATTGTAAAAAGTTGAGGCCCCAGAACAGATCCTTATGGCACACCACTCGTTACATCTTGCTAACCAGCAAATGACCCATTTATGCCTACTCTGTGTTTCCTGGTAGCTAACCAATCTTCTATCCATGCCAATATGTTACCCCCGACAGCATGCACATTTACTTTCCGCAATAACCTTTGATGTGGCACCTTATCAAATGCCTTCAGGGAATCCAAGAGTAGTACATCCACAGCTTCCCCTTTATTCTTCAAAGATCACAGAATCACAGAATAATACAGTGCAGAAGAGGCCCTTCGGCCCATCGAGTCTGCACCGATGCATTAAAGACAACTGACCTGTCTACCTAATCCCATTTGCCAGCACTTGGCCCATAGCCTTGAATGTTATGACGTACCAAGTGCTCATCCAGGTACTTTTTAAAGGATGTGAGGCAACCCGCCTCTACCACCCTCCCAGGCAGTGCATTCCAGACCGTCACCACCCTCTGGGTAAAAAAGTTCTTCCTCAAATCCCCCTTAAACCTCCTGCCCCTCACCTTAAACTTGTGTCCCCTCGTAACTGACCCTTCAACTAAGGGGAACACTTGCTCCCTATCCACCCTGTCCATGCCCCTCATAATCTTGTACACCTCGATCAAGTCACACCTCAGTCTTCTCTGCTCCAACGAAAACAACCCAAGCCTATCCAACCTCTCTTCATAGCTTAAATGTTCCTTCCCAGGCACCATCCTGGTGAATCGCCTCTGCACCCCTCCAGTGCAATCACATCCTTCCTATAATGTGGCAACCAGAATTGCACACAGTACTCCAGCTGTGGCCTTACCAAAGTTCTATACAACTCCAACATGACCTCCCTGCTTTTGTAATCTATGCCTCGATTGATGAAGACAAGTATCCCATATGCCTTTTTCACCACCCTATTAACCTGCCTTCAGAGACCTATGGACAAACACGCCAAGGTCCCTTTGTTCCTCGGAACTTCCTAGTGTCAGGCCATTCATTGAATACTTCTGTGTCATATTACTCCTTCCAAAGATCTCCAATAAATTGGTTATACATCATTTCCCTTTCACAAAACCATGTTGACTCTGCCTGATTACCTTGAATTTTTCTAAGTGCCCTGCTGTAACATCTTTAATAACAGCATCTAATAGTTTCCCTATGACAGATATTAAGCTAACTGGCTTATAGTTTCGTGCTTTCTGTCTCCCTTTTTGAATAAAGGAGTTACATTTGCTATTTTCTAATCTAATGGAACCATACTGAATCTAGGGAACTTTGGAAAATCAAAACCAATACATAATCTATCTCATTAACCACGTCCTTTAAGACCCCAGGATGAAGTCCATCAGGACCCCAGGACTTGTCAGTCCACAGCTCCAACAATTTACTCAGTACCACTTCCGTGGTGATTGTAATTTTCTTAAGTTCCTTCCTTCCTTCCATTTCCTGATTTATAGCTATTTCTGGGATATTACTTTTATCCTCTATAGTGATGCAAAATACCTGTTCAATTCATCTGCCATCTCCTTATTTTTCTTTATTAATTTCCAGACTCACTTTCTATAAGACCAATGCTCACTTTGTTAACTCTTTTCTTTTTTAATATCGATAGAAACTCTTACTATCTGTTTTTATATTTCAAGCCAGCTTTCTCTCGTACTCTAATTTTTCCCTCCTTATTAATCTTTTAGTTGTTCTTTCTTTGCTGTTTTTGGTATTCTGTCCAATCTTCTGACCTGCCACCCATCTTTGCACAATTAAATGCTTTTTCTTTAAATTTGATACTACCTTTAAATTTTTAGTTAACCACGGATGGTGGGTCCTCCCTTTGGAATTTCTCTTTCATGTTAGAATTATCTATTCTGTGTATTCTGAAATATCCCCTTAAGTGCCTGCCACTGCATCTCTATTGACCTATCCCTTAACCTACTTTGCCAGTTCACTTTTGTTAGCTCTGCTTTCATGCCCTTATAATTGCCTTATTTAAGTTTAAAATACTAGTCTTAGACCACTCTTCTCTTCCTCCATCTGAATGTAAAATTCAAATATATTATGATCACTGTTGCCCAGGGGCACCTTCACCATCAGGTCATGAATTAATCCTCTAAAATAAATGCAAAATACTGCAGATGCTGGAAATCTGAAATAAAAACAAGAAATGCTGGAATCACTCAGCAGGTCTGGGAGCATCTGTGGAAAGAGAAGCAGAGTTAACGTTTCGGGTCAGTGACCCTTCATCGGAATTAATCCTCTCTCATTGCAGAATACCAGGTCTAGTATAGCCTGCTCTCTGGTTGGCTCCAGATGCACTGTTATAAGAAACTATCCCAAAAACATTGTATGAACTTCTCATCTAGGCTAACTCTGCCCATCTTATTTTTCCAATCTGTGTAGATTGAAATCCTCCATGATTATCACTGTACCTTTCTGACAAACACCCATTATTTCTTCCTTTATACCCCATCCTACCTTGTAGTTACAGTAAGGGGGACTGTACACCACTCCCACAAGGGCTTTTTGCCTTTATCATTTCTCATCTCGACCTAAAACGCTTCTACATCCTGGTTTCCTGAACTTAGATCATCCCTCTCTAATGTGCTCATACCATCATTAATTAACAGAGCAACCTCTCCACCTTTTTCTAGCTTCCTGTTCTTCCTAAATGTCATGTACCTTTCAGTATTCATGTCCAATCTATGTCATCCTGCAGCTTTATCTCTGTAATGACTATCAGATCATACTTATTTATTTCTATTTGCGCTATCAGTTCATCTGTTTTGTTTCGAATGCTATGTGCATTCACATACAGAGCCTTTAGTTTTGTCCTTTTATTATTTTTGTAATCTCTAGACTTGACTGCTGATTTACTCTTAGATTTGTAATCACTGTCCCTTCTTGACACTGTCTGTTTATCTTTTCCCATATTAATACCTTTCTCTCTTGCCTTGTCTCTACTCTTTGATTTACCACATCTTCCCAAATTTGATCCCTTTCCCCCACGACTTAGTTTAAAACCCTCTCTACTTCCCGAGTTATGCGGCTCACTCGAACATCAGTCCCAGCATAGTTCAGGTGTAGACCATCCCAATGGTACAGCCCCCAATTTCCCCAGTACTGGTGCCAACGCCCCACAAACTGGAACCAATTTCTACCACACCAGTCTTTGAGCTATGCATTAATTTCTGTAATATTATTTGCCCTACTCCAATCTGCATGTGGCTCAGGTAATAATCCAGAGCTTATTACCTTTAAGGTTCTGCTTCTAATTTGGTGCCTAGCTCCTCTTACTGACTATGCAGAACCTCTTTCCTTGTCCTGCCTTTGTCGTTGGTACTTACATGGACCATGACTAGTAGATCCTCTCCCTCTCACTGTAAGTTCCTCTCCAGTCCTGAGCAGATGTCCCGAACCCTGGCACCGGGCAGGCAACACAGCCTTCTGGGCTCTTGCTCTTTGCTGCAGGGAACAGTGTCAATCCCCCTCACTTACTGTGCCCTACTACCACTACTTTCCTTTTTGCTCCCCCCGCTTGAACACCCTCCTGTACCATGGTACCATGGTCAGTCTGCTCATCCACACTACAGCACTCGGTTTTTTTCATACAACTCCTCCACTCCCACCTTCTTGATTCCCTTACCTGCCTGACTCGCAGTCCTCCTGTCCCTGACCATGCAAATCAGATGGCCCTATCCTAAAGCGTGTGACTGCTTTCAGGAGCAAAGTGTCCAGGTAACTTTCCTCCTCCCTGATGCATCACAGTGGCTGCAGCTCGGCATCCAGTTCAATGACTATGAGCTGAAGCTCCTTAAGCCGAAGACACTTACTGCAGACGTGGTTGCAATGGATTGCTGTGGCATCGAGGAGCTCCCACATACTTCAGCTGTGACACATCACCTGTCCTGCCATCTTTATTGTGTTAATTTAATTAAATTTATTTTTTCTTAATTAATTTATAACTCCCCTCCTTAGCGAACTCCCTCACTTACCAAACTTCCTTCTTCACACTCTGTGCCCTTCAGCACCACTCAGTGCTATACCTACTGGTTCCCCTTTATCTACCCAATTAGTGACATCCTCAAAAAACTCTAACACGATTTCCCCTTTCATAAAACCATGTTGATTTTGTCTGATCATACTATGATTTTCGAGATGCATTGTGAAGACTTCCTTCATAATAGATTTCAGCATTCTCCCAATAACTGATGTTCGGCTAACTGGCCTGTCATTCCCTGTTTTCTCTCTCCCTCTTTTCTTGAATAACGGTGTTCGAACTGCCAATCTGCTGGGACCGTCCTAGAATCTAGGGAATTTTGGAAAATCATAACCAGTGCATTCACTATCTCTGCAGCTACCTCCCACTCTATTTCTCACATGAGGAAACAGATTGGGATGGGGTAAATGGCAACACATATGCCTGGAGAAACATTTTACTCTGTGGATATCACATTTCCATTAAAGTTGATCAAAAGCATCAGACAAATGACCTGGACCTGAGTTATTCCTGAGTTAACCTGCAAGAGTTCAATGCACAGGATCCAGTTCTATGCAGATCACACTTGCCCTCATCATATTTATGGATTTCCAGTCATTGTTTAAAATTTAGCTACACACTACAGGTCTTTGAAACACAAGAAGAAATAGGATTTGCACAAGAACACAAGAAATAGGAGCAGGACCATATGGCCCAACGAGCCTGCTCCACCATTCAATACGATTGTTGCTGATCTTAGACTTCAACTCCACATTCCCACCCACTTGCCATATCCCTTGAATACCTGAGAGGCTAAAAGTCTGTCTATCCCAGCCTTAAATGTATTCAACGATGGAGCATCCACAACCCTCTGGGGTAGAGAATTCCAAAGATTCAAAACCCTTTGAGTGAAGCAATTTCTCCTCATCTCAGTCCTAAATGAATGGCCCCTTATCCCGAGACAGTGACCCTGTGTTTTAGATTCCCTGACCAGCAGAAACTATCTCTCAGTGTCTATCCTATCCAGCCCCTTCAGAATCTTGTATGTTTCAATGAGATCAAAAGAACAAAGAACAAAGATAATTACAGCACAGGAACAGGCCCTTCGGCCCTCCAAGCCTGCGCCGATCCAGATCCTCTCTCTAAACATGTCGCCTATTTTCTAAGGTTCTGTATCTCTTTTCTTCCTGCCCATTCATGTATCTGTCTAGATACATCTTAAAAGACTCCATCGTGCCCGCATCTACCACCTCCGCTGGCAATGCGTTCCAGGTGCCCACCACCCTCTGCGTAAAGAACTTTCCACGCATATCCCCCCTAAACTTTTCCCCTTTCACTTTGAACTCGTGTCCTCTAGTAATTGAAACACCCACTCTGGGAAAAAGCCTCTTGCTATCCACCCTGTCTATACCTCTCATGATTTTGTACACCTCAATCAGGTCCCCCCTCAACCTCCGTCTTTCTAATGAAAATAATCCTAATCTGCTCAACCTCTCTTCATAGCTAGCGCCCTCCATACCAGGCAACATCCTGGTGAACCTCCTCTGCACCCTCTCCAAAGCATCCACATCCTTTTGATAATGTGGCGACCAGAACTGTACGCAGTATTCCAAATGTGGCCGAACCAAAGTCCTATACAACTGTAACATGACCTGCCAACTCTTGTACTCAATGCCCCGTCCGATGAAGGAAAGCATGCCGTATGCCTTCTTGACCACTCTATTTACCTGCGTTGCCACCTTCAGGGAACAGTGGACCTGAACACCCAAATCTCTCTGGACATCAATTTTCCCCAGGACTTTTCCATTTACTGTATAGTTCACTCTTGAATTGGATCTTCCAAAATGCATCACCTCGCATTTGCCCTGATTGAACTCCATCTGCCATTTCTCTGCCCAACTCTCCAATCTATCTATATTCTGCTGTATTCTCTGACAGTCCCCTTCACTATCTGCTACTCCACCAATCTTAGTGTCGTCTGCAAACTTGCTAATCAGTCCACCTATACTTTCCTCCAAATCATTAATGTATATCACAAACAACAGTGGTCCCAGCACGGATCCCTGTGGAACACCACTGGTCACACGTCTCCATTTTGAGAAACTCCCTTCTACTGCTACTCTCTGTCTCCTGTTGCCCAGCCAGTTCTTTATCCATCTAGCTAGTACACCTTGGACCCCAAGCGCCTTCACTTTCTCCATCAGCCTGCCATGGGGAACCTTATCAAACGCCTTACTGAAGTCCATGTATATGACATCGACAGCCCTTCCCTCATCAATCAACTTTGTCACTTCCTCAAAGAATTCTATTAAGTTGGTAAGACATGACCTTCCCTGCACAAAACCATGTTGCCTATCACTGATGAGCCCATTTTCTTCCAAATGGGAATAGATCCTATCCCTCAGTATCTTCTCCAGCAGCTTCCCTACCACTGACGTCAGGCTCACCAGTCTATAATTACCTGGATTATCCCTGCTACCCTTCTTAAACAAGGGGACAACATTAGCAATTCTCCAGTCCTCCGGGACCTCACCCGTGTTTAAGGATGCTGCAAAGATATCTGTTAAGGCCCCAGCTATTTGCTCTCTCGCTTCCCTCAGTAACCTGGGATAGATCCCATCCGGACCTGGGGACTTGTCCACCTTAATGCCCTTTAGAATACCCAACACTTCCTCCCTCCTTATGCCGACTTGACCTAGAGTAATCAAACATCTGTTCCTAACCTCAACATCCGTCATGTCCCTCTCCTCGGTGAATACCGATGCAAAGTACTCGTTTAAAATCTCACCCATTTTCTCTGAGTCCAAGCATAACATTCCTCCTTTGTCCTTTAGTGGGCCAATCCTTTCTCTAGTTACCCTCTTTCTCCTTATATATGAATAAAAGGCTTTGGGATTTTCCTTAACCCTGTTTGCTAAAGATATTTCATGACCCCTTTTAGCCCTCTTAATTCCTCGTTTCAGATTGGTCCTACATTCCCGATATTCTTTCAAAGCTTCGTCTTTCATCAGCCGCCTAGACCTTATGTATGCTTCCTTTTTCCTCTTAGCTAGTCTCACAATTTCACCTGTCATCCATGGTTCCCTAATCTTGCCATTTCTATCCCTCATTTTCACAGGAACATGTCTCTCCTGCACGCTAATCAACCTCTCTTTAAAAGCCTCCCACATATCACATGTGGATTTACCTTCAAACAGCTGCTCCCAATCTACATTTCCCAGCTCCTGCCGAATTTTGGTGTAGTTGGCCTTCCCCCAGATCGTCTCTTATTCTTTTAAACTATGAGAATATAGGTACAATTTACTCAGCCTCTCATCATAGGACAACTCCCTCATCCCAGGGACTAATTTAGTGAACTTTCACTGTACCACCTCCAATGCACGTATATATTTTCTTAAATGTGGAGACCAAAACTGCACACAGTACTCCAGATGTGGTCTCACCAAAATCTTGTACAATTGTAGCAAGAATTGTTTATTCCTGTACTCCAATCCCCTTGTAATAAAGGCCAACATGCCATTTACTTGCTTGCTGTACCTGCATGCTAATTTTTGACATTCCTTGTACAAGCACCCCCAAGTCTTTTTGTCCAGCAACACTTACAATTTTCACAACTTTGAAAAAATATTCTGCTTTTCTATTCTTACGAGCAAAGTGAATAATATGTCTTTGCATCCCTTCTGTGTCTTCTCCACAACTTACCTTTCCACCTACTTTTGTATCATCAGCAACATTACTCTCTGTCTCTTCATCTAAATCATTGAAATAGATTGTAAGTCGCTGTGGCCCCAGCACTGATCCTTGTGACACTCCACTATTCACTGCCTGCCAACTTGAAATGCCCTGTTTATGCCCACTCTATGCTAATATATTAACCCAACTCCATGACCCTTACCTTGCCTATTAACCTTTTGTGTGGCACCTTACCGAATGTCTTTTGGAAACCCAGATATACTACATCTCCTTTATCTACCCTATTAGTTACATCCTCAAAAAACCCTCATAAATTTGTCAAACAGGATTTCTCTTTCGTCAAACCATGTTGACTTGCAGCAAGTGGTTCAGGTCTGGAATACGCTACCTGAGAGTGTGGCAGAGGTACATTCAATTGAAGCATTCAAAAGGGAATTGACTGTTATATGAAAAGGAAGAATGTGCAGGGTTACGGGGAGAAGGCAAGTGAATTGCTCTTTCGGAGAGCTGGTGCAGGCATGGTGGGCCGAATGGCCTCTTTCTGTGCTGTAAAAATTGTGTGATTCTATGGTTCTTTAATCATACTATGCTTTTCTAAGTGCGTTGTTAAGACTTGCTTAATAATAGTTTCCAGCATATTCCCAACAACTGATGTTAGGCTTACTGGCCTGTCATTCCCTAGTTTATCTCTCCCTCCTTTCTTGAAAAGTGGTGTTACATTTGCTAACTTCCAACCTGATGGGACCGTTCCCGAATCTAAGGAATTTTGGAAAATCATAGCTTGCACTATCTCTGCAGCTATCTCTTTTAGAAACCCTCTGGTGTAGATCATCAGGTCCCAGGGATTTGTCGGATTTTAGTCCCTTATGTTTCTCTAATACTTTTTCTCTGCTGATATTAATTTCTGTAATTTCCTCACTTTTTAGCTCCGAGGTTGCAGTCTATCTCTGATTAAACTTATTTCTACAATGAAGACAGATACAAAATATTTGTTCAATGCCTCTGCCATTTCCTCATTTCCCTTGATAATTTCTCCTGTCTCAGCTTCTAAGGGACCAACATTTACTTTAGCTACTCTCTTACTTTTTATATACATATAAAAGCTCTTACAATCGTTTTACATTTCTGGCTAGTTGACTCATTCTATTTTTTTCCCTTTTTATCAACTATTTAATGGTCTTTTGCTGGTTTCCAAAACACTCCCAATCCTCAGACTTGTTGCTGTTTATTGCAACATTGTAAGCCTCTTCTTCGAATCTAATACTATCCTTAACTTCCTGGGTGAGTCACGGATGGGTCTTTCTTGCTGAATTTTTGTTTCTCAATGGAATGTATTTTTGTTGAACATTTTAAATAGTTTCTTTAAATGTTTCCCACTGTTCATTTACTGCCATAATTTTTAGTCTGTTTACCCTTTTAACCTTAGCCAGTTCTCCCCTCATACCAATGTAAATGGCAAGGTACTAAAGGATCACCAGGACTGGTGAAACAGCTCCCCACCAAATTCAGAATCTTCAATTTGCTTTTTTGAAAGAACTTATGTATCACAAGAGCTTCTTTCCACTCTACCTCTAACCCTATCAACATATCCTAATCCTTTCTCCCTCCTATTTCTCATCAACATGCTTCCCCTCGGCAACTTCACCAGAAAATACAGGGCTGGATTTTCTTCTCTTGCTGCTGGGAGCAGTGGCGGGCAAAAAAAGTGGCGGCCCGCAAGCCACCATGCCGCTGTGGTCTTCCTGACGGCAACCCAGGATAATCAGCCGGTCGGGCTGAACCACCCACTCCCCCCACAATTGCGTCAGCTGCCTATTATTTTTAAAGGGTAGCCAGCCCTGCCGGGTCCTTTAAATCTTTAAAGGGCTACCCCCCCCCCCCCACCCCCCGCCAATGTACTGCCGATAAATCCAGCACCCATCCCCCTCCAATAACAATTAAATTTAACATTTGCCCTCTCCTCCACAATAAACTTACCTTCAACACTTGACCTTCTCCCCCACCAAACCGATCAAAGTGCAGAGGTCTCCCCTTCCTACCCTCCCCTACATGAGCAATTTGCATTTGAGCCCATTTCCCCCCACCCCTACTGTACTAAAACTCATAAGTTCCCCCCTTCCCCACCATGGTGGTGCCTGCTTACCCTGGACGGGAAAGTGAAGGCGCGTGAGTGTCGGCCACCACTCGTAAGATCATGGTCCCAAGGTAAGATCATTGTTGATTTTATTTAAATGTATGTATTTCATTAATTTAAATATTTTAATGTGGGTCCTGTCGTCTAGTGGCGGTGGGGCCGCTACAGAGACTTGCCGCTGCAGGGAGGATGGGGCCCGGGACTCATGGCATCGGGCTCTGTGACAGGCCGCTGCCAGAAGGATCTTTCGGCTGCCCCCTGCATGGAGCCCATCGTTGGGAGCTCAGTAAAATCCCAGTCACAGTATCAGTTTCCACATATACGCTGCCAACACCCAACCCTACCTCAGCACAACTTCTGTTGACTCCTCCACTATGTCTAAATTGTCAGACAGCATCTCGTACTGGATAAGCAGAAACTTCCTCCAAATAAACATTGGGAAGACCGAAGCCATTGTCTTTGGTTCCTGTCACAAACACCATTCCCTAGCCACTCACTCCATCTCTCTTTTTGGCAACTGTCTGAGGCTGATCCAGATTGTGCACAACCTTGGTGTCATATTTGACCCCAAGATGAGCTTCCGACCGCATATCTGTGTCATCACTAGGACGACCTATTTCCACTTCTGTAACATCACCAACTCTGCCCCTGCCTCAGCTTGTCTGCTACTGAAACCCTCATCCATCCCTTTGTTACCTCATGACTTGACTATTTCAATGCACTAAAATAAAAGCAAAATACTGCGGATGCTGGAAATCTGAAATGAAAACAAGAAATGCTGGAAATGCAGGTCTGGCAGCATTTGTGGATAGAGAAGCAGACTTAACGTTTCGTGTCAGTGACCCTTCTTCGGAACTGGTTCCGAAGCCAGTTCCGAAGAAGGGTCACTGACCCGAAACGTTAACTCTGCTTCTCTTTCCACAGCTGCTGCCAGACCTGCTGAGTGGTTCCAGCATTTCTTGTTTTTATTTCAATGCACTCCCTGGATGGCCTCCCATATTCTAATTTCCATAAACTTGAGATCATCCAAACCTCTGCAGCCCACGTCTTTACTCGCACTAAGTTCCGTTCACCCATCCCCGCTGTGCACGCTGACCTACATTGGCTCCTTGTTAAGCAATGCCACAATTTAAAAATTCTCATCCTTGTTTTCAAGTCCCTCTATGGCGCTGTCCCTCCCTATCACTGCAACCTCCTTCAACTCTACAATCCACCGAGATCTCTGCACTCCTCCAGTTCTGGTCTTCTGAAAATTCCTGATTTTAATCGTTCCACCATTAGCAGTCGTGCCTTCAGTTGCTGAAGCCTTAAGCCCAGAAATCTACTCCCTAAACTTCTGTGAAGCATCTTGGGATGTTTTATTACATTAAAGGCTCTAATCTGCAAGTATTTTGTTGCTGAGCATGCCCTTTAAAACTTTTTGAGGCTACTTGCCTCAACTACTTCAATGTGGGAGAAAGTTCCATATTCTAAATAAAGAACCTATCGCATAGGCCTTGGACAAGTATGTACATGTGAGAAAAACACAAAACCAAGAACTGTGAACTAAATTGCAGCCAATGCTTTTTGCTGAGTTAGGAGAATCAGATCTGAAATTGCAAAGCATACAGAGATTTTGTGCTTCAGCCTCAGATGGTTTTTAACCTGACAGCCGACTAATTCTGGGTTTATAGAGATTTCAACCAGGTCTCCAGTATCTTTGAAGGGTTCCGATGAAGGGTCACTGACCCGAAACGTTAACTCTGCTTCTCTTTTCACAGATGCTGCCAGACCTGCTGAGTGGTTCCAGCATTTCTTGTTTTTATCTCCAGTATCTTTGATTGCTCTGTGTACTTTTCCTTTCAACTCCAAGTCCAAAATCAGCTGCATGTGGCACTGAAATCACCTTGAGGATCTATTCCCAGCACAGCAAGATCTCACTGCAACAAGCTTGGTTTATTATTGATTCCCCATAACAAAGAATCTTTTTAAGTTATTGACCACACAATCTTTAACCACGTCATACTAATCCTCCTGTACCAACCTATCACTCTCCATATTCTAACTTTACCAATCATGGGCCATAGCAACAAGAGTTGCCTTTTGTCTCTTCCAGCCCACTCCTCCATTTTGTTAAGCATGGCAGACCTTTACCTTATTCATACCAGTTTCCTGATTATAGTTCTTGAAAAAATTCATTTTTGGGGCATGGGCATCCCTGGCAAGGCTGGTATTTTTTGCCCATCCCTAGTTTTCTTGAGAAGGTGATGGGCTCTTCCATTGACCCGGTGGTGTAGATACTTGCATGGTGCTGTCAGAGAGGGAGGATTTTGAACCAGTGACAATGAAAGAACAGCAGCAATATGGGCCCAAGTCAGGATGGTGTGTGACTTGGAGGGGAACTTGCACGTGGTGGTGTTTCACTGCGTCTGCTGCCCTCATTTTCCTTGTAGATGGTACACAGTGCTGCCACCATGCACCGGTGATGGAGGGAGTGAATATTGACGATGGAGTGCCAATCAAGCGGCTGCTTTGCCCTGGATGGTGTTGAGTTTATTTAACATTGTTGCAGTTCATTTCCTATATTAATCCAAATTCCTTAATAGTATTACATTCCAACTAAGGATTTATGTCCTCTTTAAACATCTTAAATTGGTTCTATATGGACTGTAGGTTGTCTACTCACAGCCCTTTGGGTGAAAAAATTTTTTCCTACTTAACAATGGTCTCAGTTTAAGCCCTGAAGCCAGAAAAAGGTGTGTGCAGAGTCTCTGACCACTTCTGGTACAGCCCTGTGTGGCACCTCATGTTGGAAAGGGTGTGAGCATCAGTGTGCCACATGTGTGATAGAAGCTTTCAACATAGGTAGAATATGATAACATCATTCCAGCGGATTTAATGCAGGTTTTTGAAACTTCAATGCCCCAGCCTGTGTCATAGCCATGGAGTCATAGAGTTATAAAGCCCTTCGGCCCATCGTGTCCACGCCGGACATCAAGCATCTTTCTATTCTAATCCCATTTTCCAGTGCTTGGCCCGCAGCCTTGTATGCGATGGCGTTTCAAGTGCTCATCTAAATACTTCCGAAATGTTGTGAGGGTTCCTGTAAAAAATTGGGTTAGAGAAGAGGGTGAAGGTCGAGAGTCTTTTTTGCGATTGGAAGCCTGTGACCAGTGATGTACTGCAGGGATTGGTGCTGGGACCCTTGCTGTTTGTAGTGTACATTAATAATTTAGACGTGAATATAGGAGGTATGATCGGTAAGTTCTCAGATGATACGGCAATTGGCAATTTTGGATCCAATTTGCCAAATTGCCTTGGATCCCATGGGCTCTTACCTTCTTAACCAATCTCCCATGCGGGACCTTATCAAAAGCCTTACTGAAGTCTATGTAGACTACATCAACTGCTTTACCCTCATCTACACATCTAGTCACCTCCTCGAAAAATTCAATCAAGTTTGTTAGACATGATTTCCCCCTGACAAAGTAATGCTGACTATCCTTGATTAATCCCTGCCTTGCCAAGTGGAGATTAATCCTGTCCCTCAGAACTTTTTCCAATAGTTTCCCTACCAGTGATGTTAGACTCACCGGCCTGTTTATCACCTGGTTTATCCCTGATACCCTTCTTGAATAATGGTACCATCTTCACTGTTCTCCAGTCCTCTGGCACCTCTCCTGTGACCAGAGAAGATTTGAAAATTTGAGTCAGAGCCCCTGCTATCTCCTCCCTTGTCTCACATAACAACCTGGGATACATCTCATCTGGCCCTGGGGATTTATCCACTTTTAAGCCTGCTAAAACCGCTAATACCTCCTCCCTTTCAATGCTAATTTGTTCGAGTATATCACAATCCCCCTCCCTGATCTCTATACCTACATCGTCCTTTTCCACAGTGAACACAGATGAAAAGCAATTGTTTAAAATCTCACCTATGTCCTCCGGCTCCACACATAGGTTGCCACTTTGGTGCCTATGGGCCCTACTCTTTCCCTGGTTTTCCTCTTGCCCTGAATATACTTATAAAATGCCCTGAGATTTTCCTTTAATCTTGCCCGCCAGTGTTTTTTCATACCCCCTCTTCGCTCTCCTAATTACTTTTTTAAGTACCCCCCTACACTTTCTATACTTCTGCAGGGCCTCTGCTGATTTCAGCCCTCTGAATCTGCCATAAGCATCCTTTTTTACCTTATTCAATCCTCTATATCCCTTGATATCCAGGGTTCCCTGGACTCGTTGGTCCTACCCTTCACCTTCACGGGTACATGTTGGCTCTGAACTCTCACTATTTCCTTTTGGAATGACTCCCACTGGTCTGATGCAGACTTTCCTACAAGTAGCTGCTCCCAGTCCACTCTGGCCAGATCCTGTTTTATCAAATTGAAATCGGCCTTCCCCCAATTCAGTACCTTTATTTCCGGTCCATCAATGGCCTTTTCCATTACTAAATCTTACAGAGTTATGGTCACTATCTGCAAAATGCACCCCCACTGACACTTCTATCACTTGTCCAGCTTCATTCCCTAGGATTAGGTCCAGTACTGCCCCTTCTCTTGTTGGACTTTCTATGTGCTGGCTCAAAAAGCTCTCCTGTATGCACTTTAAGAGTTCCGCCCCCTTTAAGCCTTTTGCAGTAAGACTATCCCAGTTAATATTGGGGAAGTTGAAATCCCTTACTATTATTACCCTATTATTTTTACACCTCTCTGAGATTTGCCTACATATCTGCTCCTCTATCTTTCCCTGACTGTTTGGAGGCCTGTAGTACACTCCCAGCCAAGTGATCGCCCCCTTTTTGTTTTTAAGTTCTACCCATATGGCCTCATTTGAGGAACCTTCTAAGATATCATCCCTCCTTATTGCAGTAATTGACTCCTTGATCAACAGTGCAATACCACCTCCTCTTTTATAACCCCCCAGCCCGTCATGCCTGCAGATTCTATACCCTGGAATATTGAGCTGCCAGTCCTGCCCTTCCCGCAACTATGTCTCTGTGATAGCAATAATATCATATTCCCATGTGTTAATCAATGCCCTCAATTCATCTGCCTTACTTGGAAGACTCCTGGCATCAAAATAGATGCAATCATTCACAGCTGAACATGAGTTCAGCTACATAAGGGGACCCCGACCTTGAGCGCTATTTAAACTTGCAAGTACTTTTGATTTACTTCTGCTATTACAAAGTGCAGTGAAGTGCTTTTGGAGGTGTTGTGCTGAGTTGTTGGTTTGGCAGTGAGTGTTATTGCATTGTTGCAGGGAGGTCAGAGGATTTGGCGACTTGTCCACACAAAAACTGCAATAGGTATGGGGGCTGCAGTTGCAGTGCCTCTGTGTCTGCAACATGATAGACAAATGGACTTGAGGTTTCAGAGAGGGAACGATCTGCAGAGAAGGAGGAGGAGGGCTCTCCACATAAGGCCCTACCCACCATTGATTTACAGGGAGCACTTCTCCTATCTCCGACTCAGCCAGGAGCAATGCCTGAGGTGCCTGAAATTCACCAAGTAGATGGTCACAGAACTCTGTTACCTCCTTCAACAGGACTTGCAACCATGGTAAAGATGGCACTACTAGTGGCCATCAAGGTCCCATTGCTCTAAACTTCAAAGGGACCAAATCCTTCCAGGCGGTGCAGGCAACATGCAAATATATTCCAGTATGCCATCCATCACTGCATCCGAGAGGTAATAGAGGTCCTGTATGCGAGTAGAGGACAGTTCATTGTTTCTTTTTAATCAGAGAGAAGCAGGATGAGTGAGCATGTGGCTTTGCCAGGGTAGTGAGATTCCCAATGGTGAGGAAGACATCGACTGCAGCTTGTGTCTCTGCAGGCTCCAAATGTCAAAGGGAAGAGGTACAGGAACCGCAAATGGTCCAACCCCATTAGCATGCAGTTGTTGTGCTACCGTGGTCAGACCATCATGTTGGTGAGTGCCCACTGTCCTGGTAGCAACCAAGTTGCCTTCTTCCTGAGGCAGTTTGCCATTCTCACTGTTTTCAGGCTACCACACAGAACCAAAGGCTGGCTGGTTGGAGTCAAGGGATACCCCCTGTACACATAGATTATGACTCCCTCCCCCACCCGACTGCATGAGGACAGCAGGCATGCAAAGAGAGCCTGCTGCCACTGACAACATTGTAAAGCCGACCACAGCTGTTCTTAAGCAACATTTCTGCTGTTGAGACTGCTCAGGGGACCCCTACAATACTCTCCGGAGTGCGTCTCAATGTTCTTTATGGTCTGCTGTATCCTCCACTACCTTGCGATTATGAGGGCGCAGCCATTGTCAATAGGCATCCGCAGGATACCTCAGGAGTATATGGGGGAGGAGGAGGCGGCGTTAGCAACAGGAAGGAGGCAGCGAGGAGGCATCTGGATCTCCTTTGCTTCTGCTCTCCATAAGCCTACTCAGACTCCGCATCCTAGAATGTTGTCAGGGCCCATAGACTTTGCAGTATCCAGTGCCTTCAGCCGTTTCTTGATATCACATGGAGTGAATTGGATTGGCTGAAGACAGGCATCTGTGATGCTGGGGACGTCAGGAGGAGGTTGAGATGGATCATCCACTTGGCACCTTTGGCTGAAGATGGATGCAAATGCTTTAGCCTTTTCTTTTGCACTGATGTACTGGGCACCCCCAGCTTTTAGGATGGGGATATTTGTGGAGCCTCTTCTTCCTGTCAGTTGTTTAATTGTCCACCACCATTCATGACTGGATGAGGCAGGACTGCAGAGCTTAGATCTGATCCGTTAGTTGTGGGATCGCTTAGCTCTATTGTGCTGCTTCCGCTGTTTGGCATGCAAGTAGTCTTGTGTTGTAGCTTCACCAGGCTGACACTTCATTTTCAGGCATTCCTTGATCTGCTCCTGGCATGCCTTCCTGCACTCTTCATTGAGCCAGAGTTGGTCCCCTGACTTGATGGTCATGGTAGAGTGGGGGATATGCCGGTCCATGTGGTTACAAATTGTGGTTGAATACAATTCTGCTGTTGCTGATGATCCACAGCGGCTCATGGACACCCGGTTTTGTGTTGCTAGATTCATTCATAATCTATCCCATTTGGCATGGTGGTAGTGCCACACAACACAATGGTGGGTATTCTCAATGTGAAGATGGGACTTCCTCTCAAAAAGGTCTGTGCGGTGGTCAGTCCTACCAATACTCTCTTGGCAGATGCATCTTTAACAGGTAGATTGGTGAGGACGAGATCAAATAGGTTTTTCCCTCTTGTTTGTTCCCACACCACCTGTCGCCATTCCAGTCTCGCAGCTATGTCTTTTAGGGCTCAGCCAGCTTGATCAGTAATGGTGCTACCGAGCCACTCTTGGTGATGGACATTGAAGTCCCCCACCCAGAATACATTTTGTGCCCTTGCCACCCTCAGTGCTCCTTCCAGTTGGTGTTCAACATGGAGAAGCACTGATTCATCAGCTGAGGGTGGCGGGGTGGGGGGGGGGGGGGTGGGGGGTTGGTGGTGACAGGGGGGCGTTAGGTGGTAAACAGCAGAAGGATTCCTTGCCCATGTTTGACCTGATGCTATGAGACTTAATGGGGAGGGAGTCAATGTTGACGACTCCCGGGGCAACTCCATCCTGACTGTCTATCACTGTGCTGCCACCTCTGATGGGACTGGCCTGCCAGTGGAACAGCACATACCCAGGGATGGTGATGGTGTTTTCTGGGACATTGTCTGCAAGGAATGACTCCGTGAGTATGGCTAATGGGAACATCTTTTCTTTGTCCATCTTATCTAAGCCTCTTATACTATTGTAAACTTCTATCAAATCTCCCCTCATTCTTTCTCCCAAGAAGAACAACCCCAACTTCTCCAACCTAACCATTTAGCTAAAATCCCTTACCTCTGGAACTATTCTGCTAAATATCCCTTGCACCCTCTCATCCTTCCGAAAGTGTGGTGACCAGAACTGGTCATAATACTCTAGTTGTGGCCTAAACAGAGTTTTATAAAGGTTCAGTATAACTTCCCTGCTTTTGTACTCAATGCCTCTATTTCCGAAGCCCAACATCCCTCATGCTTTGCTAACTACTCTCTCAATATGTCTTGCCACCTTGACAAATCTATGCACATGAAGGCACAAGTCCCTCTGTTCCTGCATACTCTTTAGAACTTTGTTATTGAGCCTATATTGCCTCTCCCTTTCTCTGCCAAAATGCATCACCTCACACATCTCTGTATTAAATTCTATCTGCCAACATATGAACATACAGGAGGCCACTCAGCCCCTTGAACCTGCTCAGCCATTCAATAAGATCAATTACTCCCTGTGCCATGTGCTAGTGAGGGTAGGAATAGGAGGATAAGGCAAATGAATGCGTGGCTGAAGAGCTGGTGTAGGCGGGAGGGCTTCAGCTACTTGGATCATTGGGATCTCTTCTGGTGCAGAGGTGACCTGTACAAGAAGGACGGGTTGCATCTGAACTGGAAAGGGACCAATATCCTTGCAGGGAGGTTTGCTAGAACTACTCGGGAGGGTTTAAGCTAGTCTTGCAGGGGGTGGGACCCAAAGTAGTAGTCTCTCCGATGAGATAGTTGAGACAAATGTAGAGGTTAAAGCAAGCAAGTCCAGTAGGCAGGCTGGGCAGGACAGGGAGCGTGGAATGTCTGGTAGGCTAAACTGCATTTACTTTAATGCAAGCAGCCTTAAAGGTAAGGCAGATGAACTCAGAGCATGGATCAGTACATGGGATTGTGATATTATAGCTATTACGGAAACATGGTTGAGGGATGGGCAGGACTGGCAGCTCAATGTTCCGGGGTACCGATGCTTCCAGCGTGACAGAGGTGGAGGTAAGAGAGGAGGGGGAATTGCATTATTGATTAGGGAGGACATCATGGCAGTACTTACAGAGGATATCCTGGGGGGAATGTCCAGCGAGGCCATATGGGTAGAACTTAGAAATAAGAAAGGGGTGATCACTTTGATGGGATTATACTATAGGACCCCCAATAGTCAGAGGGAATTGGAGGAGCATATATGTAGGGAAATCACAGATAGGTGTAGGAATTATAGGGTTGTAATAGTAGGTGATTTTAACTTCCCTAATATTGACTGGGACTGCCTTAGTGCTAAGGGATCAGATGGGGAAGAATTTGTTAAGTGTGTCCAGGGTAGTTTTCTGATGCAGTATGTGGATGGCCCTACTGGAGAAGGGGCTATCTTCGACCTCCTCTTAGGAAATGAGGATGGGCAGGTGGTTGATGTGTCAGTGGGGGAGCACTTTGGGACCAGTGACCATAACTCTATTAGCATCAAGATAGTTATGGAAAAGGATAGGACTGATCCTCAGGTTGAAGCCCTAAATTGGGGGAAGGCTAAGTTCGATGGCATCAGACAGGAACTCTCAAAAGTTGAATGGGAGAGGCTGTTTACAGGTAAAGGGACGTCTGGCAAGTGGGAGGCTTTTAAAATTGAGATAGGAAGAGTTCAGGGCCGGCATCTTCCTGTTAGATGGAAGGGCAAGACTGGCAAGTTTAGGGAACCTTGGTTGACGATGGATATTGAGGGTCTGGTCAGGACAAAGAAGGAGGCATATGTCAGGTATAGGCAGCTGGGATCAAGAGAGTCCCTCGAGGAGTATAGAGGATGTAGGACTACACTTAAGAAGGAAATTAGGAGGGTGAAAAGGGGCCATGAGATTTCCCTGGCAGATAAGATAAAGGAGAATCCTAAAAAATTCTGCAAGTATATTAAGAGTAAAAGGATAGCTAGGCAGAGAGTAGGTCCCTTTAAGGATCAGTGTGGTAATCTATGTGTGCAGCCACGTGAAATGGTCGAGGTCTTAAATGAATACCTCTCGTCTGTATTTACCGTGGAGAAGGTCATAGAAGCTAGTGAGTTCAAGGGAGGGAACACCGATATCCTGGAGCATATCAACATTACAAAGGAGCAGGTGTTGGATGTTTTGAAGCGCATTAAGGTGGATAAACCCCCAGGGCCTGACCAGGTGTATCCTAGGATGCTATGGGAAGCAAGGGAGGAGATTGCTGGGGCCCTGGCAGAGATTTTTGTATCATCATTAGCCACGGGTGAGGTACCGGAAGACTGGAGGATAGCTAATGTTGTGCCTTTATTTAAGAAGGGCAGCAGGGATAAGACAGGGAATTATAGGCCAGTGAGCCTTACATCAGTGGTGGGAAAGTTATTGGAAGGGATTCTGAGAGACAGGATTTATATGCATTTGGAAAGGCATGGTCTGATTAGGGATAGTCAGCATGGCTTTGTGCGTGGGAAATCATGTCTCACGAACTTGATTGAGTTTTCGAGGAGGTGACCGAGGATTGACGAGGGCAGGGCGATGGACGTTGTCTACATGGACTTTAGCAAGGCCTTTGACAAGGTCCCGCATGGAAGGCTGGTCCAGAAGGTTCGAAGACATTTGATCCAATGTGAGCCAACAAATTGGATATAAAATTAGCTTGGTGATAGGAACCAGAGGGTGGTAATGGAGGGTTGTTTTTCAGATTGGAGGCCAGTGACCAGAGGTGTGCCGCAGGGATCGGTGCTGGGCCCTCTGTTGTTTGTCATATATATTAATGACTTGGATGTGAATGTAGGGGTCATGATTAGTAAGTTTGCAGATGACACCAAAATTGGTGGTATAGTGGACAGTGAAGAAGGTTGTCGAAGGTTACAAACTGGGAAAGTGGGCAAGGGATTGGCAAATGGAATTTAACACAGACAAGTGCAAAGTGATGCATTTTGGGAAGTTAAACCAAGGCAGGACATATACATTGAATGGCAGGGCCCTGGGGAGTGTTGTTGAGCAGAGAGACTTTGAGGTGCAAGTATGCAGTCCCTGAAAGTGGCAACACAGGTAGACAGGGTGGTGAAGAAGGCATATGGCATGCTTGCCTTCAAGGAAAGTCAGCATGGATTTGTTAAGGGAAGGTCATGTCGGATTCTTGACTGAATTTTTTGTGGAAGTAACAAATAGGATTGATGAGGGCAGAGCAGTGGATGTGGTCCACATGGATTTTAGCAAGGCTTTTGACAGGGTCCCACATGGCAGGCTGACCAAAAAAGTAAATGTCCATGGGATCCAAAGATGAGTGGCAAATTGAATCCAAAATTGGCTAAGTGGCAGGAAGCAAAGCTAATGACTAACCTGTGTTTTTGCAACTAGAAGACTGTTACTAGTGGTGTTCCTCAGAGCTCAGGTCTCGATCCCTTGCTTTTTGTGATTTATATATATGATTCAGACTCAAATGTGGGGGCATGATAAAGAAGTTTGCAGGTGATACAAATATTGGCTGTGTGGTAGACTGTGTGGATGAAAGTTTTAGGTTGCAGGAAGATACAGATATAGTTAGTTGGGCAGAAAAGTGGAAAATTGAATTCAATCTGGAGAAGTGTGAGGTAATGCATTTTGGGAGGAAAAACAAGGTAAAGAATACACAATAAGTGGGATAATACTGAGTAATGTTGAAGAACAGTGTATGTCCACAGATCCTTAAAGGTAGCAGGTAGGTCAATAAGATGGTTAAGAAGGTGTATGGCATTTTCCTTTATTAGCTGAGGCATAGAGTATAAGAGCAGGGAGGTTGTGCTGGAACTCTTTACAACACTAGTTGAGCTTGAGTACTGCATATAGTTCTGGTCATCACATTACAGAAAATATTTGATTGCACTGGAGAGGGTACAAAGGAGATTTACGAGGATGTTGCCAGGACTGGAAAATTTTAGCTATGAGGAAAGATTGGAAAGGCTGGGGTTGTTTTCCTTGGAACAGAAATGTGACTTAATTGAGATGTATGAAATCATGAGGGGCATAGACAGAGTAAATAGGATGACCTATTTACCTTAGCTGAGGGGTCAAAAACCAGCCAGCATAGATTTAAAGTAATTTGTAGAATGATTAGAGGGGAGATAAGGAAACATTTTTTCACCCAGATGGTGGTATGGACCTGGAACTCATTGCCTGAAAGTATGGTAGAAACTCTCACCACATTTAAAACGTTCTTGGATGTCTACTTGAAGAGCTGTGATCTGCAGGGCTACGAACCTAGAGCAGGAAGGTGGGATTAGGCTGGGTAGCTTTTCATTGACCAGCATGGACACAATGGGCTGAATGGCCTCCTTCTGCATTGTAAACCTTCTGTGATTCTATGATTCCTCCAGTTTGAAAAAAAACAACCATTTACTAGGACTCACTGTTTTCTGTCCTAAAGACATTTTTTAATCCATGTTGATACTAACTCTCATGAGCCTTAATTTTGGTACATTGTCAAATGTTTTCTTAAAATCTATACAGACAACACCCATTGCATTCCCTTCATGAACCTTCACTGTTCCTTCATCAAAAATATCCATTAGATTAGTCAAGGATGATCGGCCTTTTATAAATCAATGTTGACTCTTCTTAATTAACTCAAACCTCTCCAAGTGCCTGTTAATTTTTTTTCCTGATTATTGTTTCTAAAAACTTACCCACCACTGATGTTAAACTGACCGGCCTGTAGTTACTGGACGAGTAATCCAGAAGCCCAGGATAATGTCCTGGGGACACAGGTTCAAATCCCACCTCGGCAGCTGGTGGAATTTAAATTTAATTAATCAATAAAAAATATGGAATTGAAAGTTAGTCTCCGTAATGGTGCCATTAAACTATCATCAATTGTCATAAAAACCCGTCTGGTTCACTAATGTCCTTTAGGAAAGGAAATATGCTGTCCTCACCTGGACTGGCCTACATGTGACTCCAGACCCACAGCAATGTGGTTGACTCTTAATTGTCCTCTAAAATGGCCTGGTAAACCACTCATTTTAGAGGGCAATTAGGGTGGGTAACAAATGCCGGCCTGCCAGTGATGCCCACATCCCATAAAAGAATAAACAAAAACTCTGCTTCTGTTGATATGTTGTCACATCCTCTTTCTTAGTAAACTCCTATACAAAGTACTCATCAAGTATTCTAGCCTTGCCTGTCACCTCTAATATCCCTAATAGGACCAACCCCATCTCTGACTACCTGCTTACTATTTACATGCTGGTAGAAGATTTTTGGGTTCTCTTTTATGTTAACTGCTATACTATTCGCATATTTTCTTTTTGCCATTCTTATTTTCCTCTTCATTTCTCCTCTGAACCTATTGCATTTGGCCTGCTTCTTGCTTGAAGAATTCACCTGACATGCATCATACACCCTCTTTTTATGTTTCATCATATTCACTATCTCCCTTGTCATCCAAAAAGTCCTGGCTTTGGTTTCCCTGCATTTCCTTCTTGTTGGAACGTACCTAGCCTGTACCTGAAACATCACCTCCTTAAAGATCGGTCATTGTTCAGTCACCGTTTTTCCTGTCAATCTTTGGTTCCATTTTACTCTGGCTAATCTCCTTTCACCCAATTGAAGTTAGCTCTTTCCCAATTTGGAAGATCTACTTTAAATTGTTCCTTGCTCTTCTCTATTACTAATCTAAACCTAATGATTTGCTAAACCTTATGATACGATGATCATTCTTACCCAAGTGCTCTATCACAGACACTTGGTCCACTTGGCTCATCTCATTCCCAGCACCAGATCCAGCAATGCCTCCTTCCTAGTTGGACCAAAAATATTTACGACTGAGGCAGGAGGAGTGCACTGTCTTTTCTAGTTTTACTTCTTCAGAGGTCACAACATGTATTTAAATGTGTACCCAGTTACCGATGTGGTCAATCATAGACTCTACTCATTATCCCAGAACAAAATACACCAACCAGGTTCCTCTAATAAACAACAAAATTATCAGTTTATTATAAAACAAGACATAACCAGTAACAAAGCAAAGCATTAAGCCACAGATTGAAATCTAAAGTTCCCTTTTACCTCACACACACACACACACACACACACACACACACACACACACACACACACACACACACACACACACACACACACACACACACACACACACACACACAAACACATTAACCGTAAAAAAAAATAAAGATTTTCTTTTGAGACTTCTGTTACAAAAAAAGACAAAAAAGAATATTTTGGCCAAATACATGCTAATTCTTGAAGAAAAAGAGATGATATGGAAAGATGACAGTTGTCCTTTTTTTTGGTTTGGCGTCCCAAATATGCGTAGACAGCTGTCACAGGGATCTTTCTCTGGAGCAATTTGTTCATGTGGCATCAAGGACTACAGGCAGGTTTTTGCAGCGTCTCAGGAGAAATGCAGCAATGGAGGTTTCAAGCAGGTCTTTCAGGATGAATGTAGCATCAATTTCTCTAATTCTTACACTCACTTCTGAAAGCTTCTCAAAGAGATGGAAAAAATGGCAGGTTTTTCGAAGAGTTGGAAAAGATTGAGCTGGGGTTTGGTCCTTCAGGTTGATTTTTAAACCTCCAACTGACTGTCCAAAGCACAACCAAAACAATATTTCAAGAGACAAGCCTCCTGACCCCTATAAGTCTTGACCTGTTACTTCTCTGTAAACATCTTCTCCAAGTCAAAAAAGCCCCCTGCTGGGTATTTATCTGAAGACAGGTGAATTCCAGTAAATGTTGTTTGCAAACAAGACCTCTCAGTCCTTTCAATGACCCCAGTGAAAAAAGGTCCATGGAATCGTTTTCAGTTTTCCCAAATAAAACACAAGCCCTCAAAATGTAACAAAATATGGAAGTACTTTTGTAACAACATACTGGTCAAGGAAGTTCTCATGATCACATTTCAGAAATTCTCCCCCCTTCTTTCCCTTTATTCTAACATTAATCCAGTCAATAAAGTCCTTCAATATCACTATGCTATTGTTCTTGCATAACTTTGTGATTTTCCTGTGGATTTGCTCCTGTATCTCTCTCTCAATATTTGGAGGCCTATAGAATACCCTCAGTAGCATGATCATACCACTTTTGCGACTCAACTGTAACCAAATGGACTTTGTCCTTGCCCCCTCAAGGACATCCTCTCTTTCCAACCCTAAAATGTCTTCCCCAATCTGTACTGCCACTCCACCTCCCTTTTTCCCGGCTCTATCTTTCTGAACACTTTGTAGTCTTGTATATTAAGCACCCAGGCCTCACCATTTTTAATAAAAGCAAAATACTGCGGATGCTGGAAATCTGAAATAAAAACAAGAAATGCTGGAACCACTCAGCAGGTCTGGCAGCATCTGTGAAAAGAGAAGCAGAGTTAACGTTTCGGGTCAGTGACCCGAAGAAGTTCCGAAGAAGGAGTTCCGAAGAAGGGTCACTGACCCGAAACGTTAACTCTGCTTCTCTTTTCACAGATGCTGCCCGGTCTCACCATTTTTAAGCCACTTTTCTGTTATTGCCACTGCATCATATTCCCACATGGCTATTTGTACTTTTGGCTCACCAATCTTGTTCACCACTCTTGACAGTGACAAGAGACTGTCTGGTAGTCCTGCCAATGCACCAAGCATCTAGGTGTGCATGCCCATCAGCATTCTCCTGTACAGTGGCCTATCGAAGCCCTTATCTGAGTCCTCTGTAGCAGCACTCATCTGCAGCCTGGCCCTCCAGTGAGCTGGCACACAAAGTATCCTTTCCCCCTGGCCTGTCTGCAGTCCACTTATGCCCAGTGTCTTATCATGTGCAGATCCCGACTCTATGCTACCCTCTAATGTTTGTGCAGTGCCAGTATCTGAGCCACTGACTGTGTCAGATCAAGTGATGGTGTTTCCTTTCCTCCTGAGGCTTCTGTGGCTAGGTAGGCAGCAGTTCTTGGGTGTCTGAAAGCAGAAAATCAGAAGGGGTGGGTTAGGATTAAGGAAGGGGGCGTGGTGAAAAGCAAGAAGTCCATGGTCACACCATCTGCAGAATTGCATTTCATGCCAGATATCAAAATGAGATGATGGTTGAGAAGGGACATAAGACAGGAACATACCATCACCTTCAACGTTCTCAGTGACACCGGATGCAATGGGCTCTGTTGCTGCTGGTCCCATGATACGGAGCACCATCTGTTGTGAAAACCCATTTGATTTACTAATGTTCTTTAGGGAAGGAAATCTGCTGTCCTTACCTGGTCTGGCCTACATGTGACTCCAGACCCACAGCAATGTGGTTGACTCTTAAATGCCCTCTGACATGGCCTAGCAAGCCACTCAGTTCAAGTGGATGGGCAATAAATGCTGGTTTAGCCAGCAATGCCCATATTCCACAAAAAAAGGAATAAAATGTTTTCTCCTTTATGGGGCTCCAGAGATGTAGGTGTACCTGGCCCCTGTCAATTCTAGTCTGCTTCCTACGATTGTGTGTAAGAGAGAGGGCAGAATGTCAGTGAGTGTGTTGCACTGTGTGTGGATGGTGTGCTTGCCATAGCTGAATAGCTGGAGTTATGTCCAGGCTGTGAGATGTGGGATTAAGGCTTGCATCATTGGAAGTTGTGTGAGGATGAGGTGGAGCATGTAAATTTCAGGCTTGAGTACGGACTGCTAGGGACTGCTGATAGGTGAGTGATGGATTTGTTGGTGATATTGTGGGTATGAAATGTCATGTGAAGATGAATTTACTGACCTTGCGAACTTCATGCAGCACCACTGCTACGTCCTTTGGACCAAACTCCAAGAGTTGACCTCCCTGCACCTGCTCTCATTCCCTTCAGAGGGTGTTCCTTGAGAGTGTTCCTGGCTCCTGCGGAAACATGGCCTCTCTCCTCGTGACGGCCTCCATCACTAAGATCTCCAGCACCGCATCTGTGAAGCTGGGAACCCCCTCTCTTCCTTGGTGCTCCATTTGGTTAACTTCTCAACCAATCACATTACAGGCAGTCAGCAGCAACTTCCTTCAATGTGTGCAGTTCCCCTTTAAGAACTTTAGCCAGTCATGCTGCTGGGCTCCAGTTTGAGCATCCAGCCAGCCGATAATGTGAGTCGCTCTTAGCTAAATGCCACAATCATTTTGATGGTGACACACTATGAATTTGGCACGCTTCCTGCCTCAATGGGACCATTTGTGGGCAGATCGCGAATCGTGACCCCCGTGCCTGAAAAGAGGAGGAAACCAATTTTTATCCCAGCATCTCTGCCAAAGCAGCACTCCCTGCAATAGCATACTGTTTTAATTAGCCTAGAGTATGTGCTTCAGGCCAGAATACATCAGGGATCCAGACCTCCATGTCTTCACCATATGAAGTATTTGGGTCATCACAGTATTATGTAGAATCTGTACTGCAGGAAAAGCAGAGATAACTGGGCGTGTCAAATTCTATTGAGGCAGTTAAGAAAAGTAAAAATTCTTCACAAATTACCTGTAGAATCAAAGTTTCTCCTTGCTATTAACTTGGCTTTTGTTTAGCGGAAGGTGTGGTCATGGATATTAATCACAGCCGATGTATTTTCTTCTGTTATAACCTACATAATAAATGTAAACCAGATATAGTTAATGGTCTAATCCCATCAATCACTCTTGCACTTTGGTAATTGAGTTTTAAAGAAAAAATCTTTCTCAGTCACACACTCACATAAAACAATCCATTGACTAGATTGTAATTAGCTCCTCTGGGATGATCCACAGATTTAGAAATGAATGTGAAAGGCCTCATACACTTTGGCTTTCTTTAATAGTAACATCACATTACTCAGCCGTGAATGGCCTTCTCTAACTGAAAGATGCTGCATCACAGAACACGGATCAGCTACATTTCAGCTGTAGCATTGGTGTTAAATGGCTATAGAACATATTCCCAAAATGCTAGCTTAACTCCATGGGTAGTACTCTTAGGTTGAAGTTAGGAAAGTTGTGGATTCAAGTCCTGCTCCTGTTACTTACCTATGCATGTAATAAAGATAGAAAATGTTGGAAATACACAGCAAGTCAAGCAACATTTGTTGCAGCACCTTCCTGATGAAAGGGCATTAGACTGAGTTTTATGGCCCCCTCAGAACGGTGATGGGGGTGCCTATAAAATAGCATCAGAAGGCGGGGGCGAAGTGCCCAACGCTGGCTCATAGCGGGGTCGGGGGCTTCCTCCTTTGGCAGCAATTAAGGGCCCCCGGAGGGCCCCCCAGCGGCAATCGCTGCTCCCTCCAAGAATGACCGCCCCACCCTCACTAATACCCCCATCCCGTCACCAGGGCCTGCTTGAATGGCCCCAGTGACCCCAATCGCAGGGTCTCCAGGCTCTTTGGTACTATGGGGCTTCCTGCAGTACTGGCAGTGGCCACTGCTCCCAGTGACACTGCAGGTATTTCAGAGCTGCCAGCCCTCCGATTGGCTGGCAGCTTTTGACGATGGGAGCTCATCCCTTAAAAGGGCCTGTCATGTAATTGCAATGGGGGTCTGAAGGAGGGCAGAGTCGGGGTCTCCGCCCACCTGCTGGCCCCCTACTGAGTCCCCCATCATCAGAACAGAATTCAGCCCATTAACTCTGTTTCTCTCCCCACAGATGCTGCCCAACCTACTGAGTATTTCCAGCATTTTCTGTTTTCATTTCAGATTTCCAGCATCTGCAGTATTTTGCTTTTGTGCATAAAAATGTAATCTAGGCTGACACTTCAATGCAGCAGTACAGGCAGGGCCAGATTATTGAAGGTGGCATTTGAATGTGATGGTATTTCCAATGTGCCGGTTTAAGTGAAAATAGAATGGTACAATGTAAAAGGAGATCACTTGGTCCATTGTGTTTGTGCCAGCTCTTTGAAAGAGCTATTCAATTAGTCACAGTCCCCTGCTCTTTCCCTATAGTCCTGCAAAATGATTCCCCTTCAGGTCTCTATCCAATTCCCTTTCGAAAGTCACTATTGAAACTGCCTGCAGCACCCTTTCAGATAATGCATTCCAGATCACAACAACTTGTTTTGTGAAAATTTTCATCTTCATCTCCCCCGCTGGTTCTTTTGCCAGTTGTGCTTAATAGTTTAGTTTAGTTCAGTTTAGTTTAGAGATACAGCACTGAAACAGGCCCTTCGGCCTACCAAGTCTGTGCCGACCATCAACCACCCATTTATACTAATCCTACACTAATCCCATGTCCCTACCACATCCCCACCTGTCCCTATATTCCCCTACCACCTACCTATACTAGGGGCAATTTATAATGGCCAATTTACCTATCAACCTGCAAGTCTTTGGCATGTGGGGGAAAACCGGAGCACCCGGAGGAAACCCACGCAGACACAGGGAGAACTTGCAAACTCCACACAGGCAGTACCCGGAATTGAACCCGGGTTGCTGGAGCTGTGAGACTGCGGTGCTAACCACTGTGCCACCCTGTGCCCTATGGTTCTACCGTGGCTTCAGTTTCTCCTCATTTACTCAATCAAAACCTCTCATAAAAGGTTGTATGGTAGAGTTCTTTAGATGGGTTATGAACAAAGGCTCCAGAGGCTCAGGTGTAAATTAAGGATCCCAAGGTCCTATTTGAAGAAGAGGAAGGCATTCAACTCATGCCATGGGTCTCCACCAACATCGCCAGAAACAGCTGGCCATTACTCTCAGTCGCTGTTTGTGGGGACTGGCCACTGCATTTGCATAGGTGATTGCAGTTTGAAAGCAATTAATTAGCTACAAAGCACTTTAAGATATTCTGAAGATGTGACAAAGTGCTATATAAATGTTGTCTCTTCCTTTGTTAAGAGTTTGGGGAAAAGCTCAATTTTATATCCATGAAATTTAAAGGGAAGGAGATTTTAGAATCCGTGCGTCTGAATTCCCCATCGATTGTTAGTCACGTTGGTTGAAGGATAAATATTGGCCAAGATGCTGGGAGATCTTAAATTTATATGGAGCCCTTTCACAGCTGCGGGTCAGCCAAATTAATATTTTTCTTGAAATGCAGTCACTGATTTAATATAGGGAACATCGCGGGCAATTTACCTGCAGCAAGGTCCCACAAAGGGCAATGAGGAAGAACGATCAATTAAACTGTTTTAGTAATGCTGGTTGAAGGATAAATTTTGGCTCGGATTGCTGCCATTCTGATGGACTGGGCTGCAATGTAAACAACTGCACAACACTTCTGAATCACCCTTGGCTGAGAGGTGGAATGACTCCATTTCACCAATGAAAGCACCTGGAGATCTTAAAATTATTTACTCTTCCATCATATTCTCCACATTAGTTAACTTGCCATCATATCGAAAGCGTCACACTTATTTTCAACTCCACATGTTACAAGCTAACATTGACATTTTAAAGCTTGGTGATTGTGCTGCACTGCCTTCAGCAGCTAGGTCCTGTCATTAGCTGTTTAGATTGATCACAGCTGGATGCTGTACCACTGTCATTCTGAAAGCTGGGGTTATTGTATAAGGCTGGTGATTACTTGGATAATTTTATTGTCACTGAATGCCACAAACATTATCAGTGGTTAAGGGAGTCAAGTCTTTCATATTTTGGCTTACGTAGCCATGGTCACTGCACCTCAAATGGAAGTGACCTTTTCAGGTCATCTTTGAAAAGAATATTGCCCCTGGAAATACAGTCCCAGCAGAATGTTAGGAGAGCTTCGTTGCAGGAAACACTAAACCAGACTTACCCCAATGGTTCACTCAGTACTTTACAGCCAATGAAATACTTTTGTAATCACTGTTGGAATGTCGGAATTGCAGCAGCTAATTTGTGCACAGCAAGGCCCCACAAACAGCAATGTGATAATGATACTTATATTTATTTTTTGAAGCAGTTGCAGCTGGCTGTGACCTGCTCTTGGGCACCTATTATATCTCCCTTTGTGAAGAGAATACCCCTCCACTGCCTGAACCAGTTAACTATTCTTTAGCAGTGCCTCACATCTGAGCCTGATCCTCTTTCGATTTACACCCCCATTATAAATACATGCAGAATTAACATATATGCATTCTGGTCCAGGTCTCTCACTGATAAGTAGCTGCCATCTGTGGTTCAGTGGATAATCTCAATGGCAACTGCACTGAGTCAGAAAGTTGTGGGTTTAAGGCCCCACTCCAAAGACATGAGCACATAATCCAGGTTGACACTCTAGTGCGGTGCTGAGGAAGAATAGTACTGTCGGAGGTACCATCTTTCAGACAAGACATTAAAACTGAGGCCCAGTCTACCCTGCCACGCTCACGCAAGGAGCAATTATGAACTATAAAAATGAGCTGATGAATTAACCACCACGAAATGGACATACGTTTGCTACAAAACGAAATGGAGTAAGAGGTCAGGTGACCTCTTCTGCACTGTGAATATACATAGTGACTGCAGGAGACTGAAGTGATCATCATATCTGAACCAGCCTGGAAAAAGCATTATAAAGGTTAGTGGCCCCATTTCATGTTAATGGCTACCTTTTTCAACCAGTTGGACTATAACAATGACCTTTGCAGTCATAGATTTTCCAAACCCAAACTCCAGATAATAGGTGTGACCAAACACCACTTTATCAAGATGAGCAACATTCGAACACCATTGTCTAACAATGGCCACACGTTCAGAGACATTGCATGAAAACACCAGGAGAAAGCAACTTTGGTCACCTGACAGGAACCAAGTCTGATAAGGTTTGTTTTTGAAAAAGAGACTTTTCTGTGCAGGCAGCCAGAGCAGAGACAGGAAAGCCAGCAGCCAGGAGGCTGAGAGAAATCTATTCCAGCCAAGAAAAAAACCTTGCCGAATACCTCAAATGGACATAAAGGATTTTGTGCTATTATTTTGAAGAACAGCAGGGGAATTCTCCCCAGTGTCCTGGCCGATATTTGTCACCAACCAACATCACAAAAACCAGGTTATCTGGTCATTAGCACATTGGTGTTTGTGGGATCTTGCTGTGTGCAAATATTCTGCTGCATTTTCTATATTGCAACAGTGATTACACTTCAAAAGTACTTCATTGGCTGTATAGCACTTTGGGCCATTGTAAAAGATGCTATATAAATGCAAGTTCCTTCTTTATTGGAAGCAAGTATCCTGGCTGAGTTTTGTGGCCAAGTGTAGGACCTCTACTGCCCCATCCCCAAGGCTGAGGGCCACTAACGCAGCAGCGTTAAAATAAAATCTGATTGCAGTAGGCAGTTCATGTACTGAGTGTACTGAGGGAAGTAGAGTTTCCTTTACATCGCTGCAGTGCAGAGTTGAAGCTTTGTGCTCTCCAGACACTCTGCTGGGACTGTATTTCCAGAGGCAACAGCCTTTTAAGTCATGAGTGTAATAACAGAGCCACAATAACACTTTCTGAAGTGCCACAGTCCCTGGGCACAGACAATAAAACATACATTGTGCAGGTCTGGTGTGTCTGCGAGGCCACTCAGAGCAGCATTAGGGCTTTCTTGGCAGCTATGCCATGAATTCAAGTGAAACCTCTGTTATGTCATATTAATTCAGACACCCTTCCTTCCCCCTGCCATCTCTCCACCCACTCCCCTGCACCAACCAGTCCCTGTCCCTGGTGACCAAAAGCTTTCCAGTCCTAATTCTCAGTAAGCCCACAATGCAGTTAAATATTTGGACGTGGTCAGCAAAGTTATGATATAGGCAAGAATTGCCTTATCCAAACATTGCTCAGCTTAGGGATTCTGCATGTATGTAAACCCATATTCAGCCCTGGATAATAGAATCACAGAATTGTAACAGTGCAGAAGGAGGCCATTCGGCCCATCGTGTCTGCACCGGCTCTCTGGGATGCCATTTCCCTGCCTTCTCACCGTAACCCTGCACACTCATCCTTTTCAGATAGCAGTCTAATTCCCTATTTAATGCTTCAATTGAATCTGCCTCCACCACACTCTCAGGGACTTCAACTCATCCCAGCAGATAATAGGGGCTTCATCATCCCAGACACGATAATAGAAACTTCAAGTTCTCTCACTGGGTAATCGGGATTTTAACATCTTCCATTTGATAATAGAGATATTAGCATTTTTCACTGCATAACAGCAACTTCAATATCTTCCACTGAAGAAGAGGGACTTTCAACAGTACAGGACTCCCTCAGTACAGCGTGGGGCTGTCCACCTGGATGTTTATGCTCAAACCTCTCAAGTGGGATTTGAATCCACAACCAGCTAACGCAAAGGTGAGAGTGCTACCGGCTGCACCAAGTTGATACAGACCTTCCAGGCCACTCCTGCTTTACCCAACAATTAAAGAAAAACTTAGCAGCGGCCTCAGAAAATGCAGGCTTTACATATCCTGCAATCTGAAGGCGCAATCTAACAGTGCCTCATGCTTTACCTTCATTGGCATCTACCAGTATTAGGCCTGGAAAATGACACAAGACGCGTGATGTTGCGTCACTCCACCATATAAACTTTACGCAAATGCTCCCTCTCTGTTTCAATCAGGTGCTCTCTGTCCAGTGATGCCTCTGGAATTCTATTTCAAGGAGATCTGAAATTATGAGTCTCCTCCTCTTTTTTTGTTCCCGCAGTTCCCCAGAATATGGAGCATGGATCTGGGGTGTTAAGCAGTGGAAAATATCCTAAAATTGCTATTTCTACAACCACCCTATGGCCTATCCGAAATTCTTTCTTTTGGGCCTCCTTATCTCGAGAGACAATGGATACGCGCCTGGAGGTGGTCAGTGGTTTGTGAAGCAGCGCCTGGAGTGGCTATAAAGGCCAATTCTGGAGTGACAGGCTCTTCCACAGGTGCTGCAGAGAAATTTGTTTGTTGGGGCTGTTGCACAGTTGGCTCTCCCCTTGCGCCTCTGTCTTTTTTCCTGCCAACTACTAAGTCTCTTCGACTCGCCACAATTTAGCCCTGTCTTTATGGCTGCCCGCCAGCTCTGGCGAATGCTGGCAACTGACTCCCACGACTTGTGATCAATGTCACACGATTTCATGTCGCGTTTGCAGACGTCTTTATAACGGAGACATGGACGGCCGGTGGGTCTGATACCAGTGGCGAGCTCGCTGTACAATGTGTCTTTGGGGATCCTGCCATCTTCCATGCGGCTCACATGGCCAAGCCATCTCAAGCGCCGCTGACTCAGTAGTGTGTATAAGCTGGGGATGTTGGCCGCTTCAAGGACTTCTGTGTTGGAGATATAGTCCTGCCACCTGATGCCAAGTATTCTCCGAAGGCAGCGAAGATGGAATGAATTGAGACGTCGCTCTTGGCTGGCATACGTTGTCCAGGCCTCGCTGCCGTAGAGCAAGGTACTGAGGACACAGGCCTGATACACTCGGACTTTTGTGTTCCGTGTCAGTGCGCCATTTTCCCACACTCTCTTGGCCAGTCTGAACATAGCAGTGGAAGCCTTACCCATGCGCTTGTTGATTTCTGCATCTAGAGACAGGTTACTGGTGATAGTTGAGCCTAGGTAGGTGAACTCTTGAACCACTTCCAGAGCGTGGTCGCCAATATTGATGGATGGAGCATTTCTGACATCCTGCCCCATGATGTTCGTTTTCTTGAGGCTGATGGTTAGGCCAAATTCATTGCAGGCAGACGCAAACCTGTCGATGAGACTCTGCAGGCATTCTTCAGTGTGAGATGTTAAAGCAGCATCGTCAGCAAAGAGGAGTTCTCTGATGAGGACTTTCCGTACTTTGGACTTCGCTCTTAGACGGGCAAGGTTGAACAACCTGCCCCCTGATCTTGTGTGGAGGAAAATTCCTTCTTCAGAGGATTTGAACGCATGTGAAAGCAGCAGGGAGAAGAAAATCCCAAAAAGTGTGGGTGCGAGAACACAGCCCTGTTTCACACCACTCAGGATAGGAAAGGGCTCTGATGAGGAGCCACCATGTTGAATTGTGCCTTTCATATTGTCATGGAATGAGGTGATGATACTTAGTAGCTTTGGTGGACATCCGATCTTTTCTAGTAGTCTGAAGAGACCACGTCTGCTGACGAGGTCAAAGGCTTTGGTGAGATCAATGAAAGCAATGTAGAGGGGCATCTGTTGTTCACGGCATTTCTCCTGTATCTGACGAAGGGAGAACAGCATGTCAATAGTCGATCTCTCTGCACGAAAGCCACACTGTGCCTCAGGGTAGACGCGCTCGGCCAGCTTCTGGAGCCTGTTCAGAGCGACTCGAGCAAAGACTTTCCCCACTATGCTGAGCAGGGAGATTCCACGGTAGTTGTTGCAGTCACCGCGGTCACCTTTGTTCCGAAATACTCCCATCAGTATTGGCAAGTGGAAGAGAATTTACTGACTTTTTGCTGTACTGTTTTTTATAGGAACATAGGAACAGGAGGAGGCCATTCAGCCCCTCAAGCCTGTTCCGCCATTCATGAGACCATGGCTGATCTGTGACCGAGCTCCATACACCCCTGATTGCTCCATTTCCCTTAATAACTTTGGTTAACAAAAATCTATCAATCTCAGTTTTAGGATTAGCAATTGATCTAACTTCAATTGCTTTTTGCAAAAGAGAGTTCCAAACTTCTACCATTCTTTGTGTGTAGAAGTATTCCTTAACTTCACTCCTGAAAGATCAGGCTCTAATTTTTCGATCATATCCCCTAACCTTAGACTCCCTAACTAGCAGAAATAGTCGCTCTCTGTCTTCCTTATCTGTTCCACCTAATATCTTGAAAAGAAGATAGTTTTGCACATTCAAGGTGACTGAAATTGTTGCTATTTATATTGCTTAACTGACAATTTTCAGCTGCTTAAGAAGTGTGAAAGGAACATTATTACAGGTGCATAGGTCTGGATGGTTTCCTTTCAATCAAGTTGTCAAATCTGCTCAAAGTCATTCACGGTGAAATCATGTGCCACCTCCATTTTATTTTGAGTATGTTGGGTTCTACTAACACAGGGCAATTAACCCTTCATTCACAACAAAAGAGGAAAATAGGATCCTCAAGCATCATCAGTAATGCTCAGAATGTTTTTTTTCAAATTGCAGAGAATTCAAATTATGCTGTGCACTGAAGTGTTTGGATAAAGCTTTTTGCCTACTATCTCAATGCAGGTGTTAGGCCATTTATTTTAGAACAGTCATAAAAATTAACATGTGTTAAACAAAATGTATTAAATTAGTATTCTCTCAGCATGATGTCGAAACCAATATGTATTTGCACAAATGATGCTTTGGATTGTGTTGAAAGGTGCAACATGCTCCAGGTTTGAAGAGCTACCACATTATTAAATCCCCCAGAGTGTTTACAGCCACACAACATTCTCCGAGTTGATATTTATTCTCCTTTGTATTCTTATTTCCTGATTCTCTTTTCCTCTCAGAGGTTCATCTGCGAAGGCTTCTGGTACCCAAGAGTACTGAAGCCAATTGGGTTCCTCCAACTGGCACTCAGACTTAGATCAGCAAACTTAACTCAGATTAGGGACCCTCACAGCCTCCATGCCTCAGGCACCAACTGGTCACCACATTTATCTACCAAGCTATCTGACCATATTCTTTCCCAGACCTTGAAAACTCTTCTTCCTGCAGCCTTCAGGCAACACCAAACTTGTACTTGCTTAACATCATAAATATACTGGAACGTTCCAAGCTGCTTCACTAAAGGGGGTCAGCTACTGCTCAGGAATTGAGACAACAGTTGGAAAGAAGTGACCGAAGAAATCAAAGAAGAAATCAGTCCTGAGGAGGCTTTTGAAGGTTGGGGGAGCGATAACAAGGCAGAAAGGTTTAGGAAGAGCATTCCAGAGTGCAGGGGTGTGATAAGTACAGGATATCATGACTACCATATGAGAGGGTCATGTCTGGTTTAGCTCGTGCTAACCACATTCATAATGTTGGCAGAATACAAATGTTAGTCTGTGATGTCGACACAACAAAAGCAGAAGCAGAAGCAGAAGCAGGTTGTGCTTTGCTATCACTATTAATGGACAATGAGCGGAAGACTGGAGTATAACAAATGAAATAAAGGGCTGAGAGAAGTTCCAGTGCTAGGGTGGATCGAGGCGATGGAAAAATTTGTAAAGACTGAGAATTTTTCGAGGTGATGAGCCAGTGGAAGTCAGTGAGGTCAAGGGTAGGAGTTGACAACCCTTCAGGATTATCCTGTAGTCTTCAGGAACTTTTAAATGAATCTCCGGGACACTGCTGTGAGCAAACTGCAGAGAAAAAACATTTGGGGCTTTGTATGACTTTGTGTTTCTTTAATCTTCTTTGTACACTTTCATTGCTTACTTACAAAAATCTCAGAGATGGGGCGTAAAAGGCTGTTTGACTGACAGTCAAGATTAACCCAAGTCGGTGACAAAGAATCAGTGCCCCTCCCAGTTGGCTATGGGTAGGTGGAGGCACCTGGAGGATGGACCAATGGCAGGACTGTAGGGGGCTGGGGAGGTTCAAGATGGGAGGTCATGTGATGAAACCTCCAGGAATACACCCAACCAGAGTTGGCAACTTTAGTGAGAAGTGAGAAGAGCTTAATATAGAATAGGATGTGGATAATGCAGCTCTGATTGAGTGGTGGCCTGCAGACAGACCTGCAAAAGACAATATGGAGATTATTGGACATAGCAAGCCTGGAGATGGTGTCAGTGACTGAGGTAGACAATATTAGAGAGATGGTGTTGAATCAGATGTGGGATTTAAGAACGCTGTCTGTAATAAGTGAACCCACCCACTTCTTGATTTACCTGGTCTCTTTTGAAGCCAAGTATTGCCTTGCAATGTGATCTTTGGCTCGGTACCTGGCTCTCCTATTAACAAGAAAACCTTGGCCTCATCTCTTTTTATGCACTGACACTGCACCTGATTCTAACTTTAAACACAAAAACAAGATCGTTTATGCAAAGGTATTCATGCTTGAAAGGTGACTGACATGTTGGAAGGTTAATGCTCAGGCTTCTGAGCAATGAAATCATTAGCAATTGGGACCGTATGTTATGCTTGGCTCAGGGTTGCATGTTAAAATGTTACACGGTAATTGGGAGTTCTAGGTTGTTGATAGTGGAGGGCAGCAGCAGTTTTAAAGGAAAAGGAGTATCTGGAGAAAAGGGTACCTGCTCATAGTACACTCCCCAACTCCCACACCCACTAGCTTGTATAGTAAAAGGCTGCACAGAACAGAGAATTCCCAGGTTAGATCCCTAGGGCGAATCTTACAGCCCCTACGACATCGGGGGTCATGGCGTGGGGGTGGGGGGGGGGCGGGTGTGGAAAATGCCTCTGGGAGAGGCCCGCCATGGGCATCGATGCCAGGAAGGCCCGGCTGATATTGTCGGTGACGGTGAGGCCTCGTGGTGGCTCCCCACCGCTCGGCGACAGGACCAAAATTTACATATGGTAATTTATTAAAATAAAGGAATTAATTACTTACCCACTCCCGCCATCTGTTCTGGTGCCATATTGGGCTGGTGGATGGCACTTCCGCAACCTTTGGATCTCCGCCTGGAGATCCGAGGCAGAACACTGGTGGGGAGGGGGGAGCAGGTAAGTTTATCAGTATGTGGTGGGGGGGAGCGGCATCAGAGTGATTTGATTGGTGTAGGGATGTTGGGAAGGAGTAAAGATTAAAGATTAAAGTTTGTCGGGGAGGGGAGGTCAGATGCACAGGGTAAGTATTTTGGGGGGGAGAGGGCAAGTAATTAAATGTGTGGTTGTTGGGAGTAGGTGGGAGAGGGGCTAGATCAATAAATTCAATTTTTTCAAACACATTTCCATTTAAGGATTTAAATGTACCAATAGGGCTCGAAGCCCTTTATAAATGGTGTTGGCACCTGCGCAATGGAATCTGATGCCATTGGCGGGGAATGATCCGCTGCGCTGAATATCGCGCTGCTCCAGTCTGAAAAACCACCATTTACCATGACTCGCTGTTTTCTCTCCTTAAGCCAATTTTTTATCCAATGGGGCACCGACCCTCATACTCCATGAGCCTCCATTTTGTTAGCAAGCCTTTTATGTCATAGCGTCATAGTCATAGAGTCATACAGTCGTACAGCATAGAAACAGGCCCTTCGGCCCACCGCGTCCATGCCGACCATAATGCCTATCTATACTAATCCCACCAGACTGCATTAATTCCATATCCCTCTATGCCTTGCTCATTCAAGTACCTGTCCAGATGCCTCTTTAATGTCGCTACTGTTCCGGCTTCCACTACCTCCTCTGGTAGTTCATTCCAGATTCCCACTATTCTTTGTGTGAAAAATTTACCCCTTTGATCCCCTTTAAACCTCCTCCCTCTCACCTTAAATCTATGCCCTCCAGTCTTAGCCACCCCTACCATCAGAAACAGACTCTGGCTATCTACCTATCTCTGCCTCTCATAATTTTATATACCTCTATCATGTCCCCGCTCAGCCTCCTTCGCTCCAGGGAAAACAGACTCAGCCTTTCCAATCTCTCTTTATAACTCAAGCCCTCCAAACCAGGCAATATCCTTGTGAATCTTTTCTGCACCCTCTCTAGCTTAATCACATCTTTCCTGTAGTGCGGCAACCAGAACTGCACACAGTACTCCAAGTGTAGCCCAACCAACAATATGTACAACTGTAACATGAAGTCCGAACTCTTGTACTCAATGCCTCGGCCGATGAAGGCAAGCATGCCATATGCCTTCTTCACCACCCTGTCTACTTGTGTTGCCACTTTCAGGGAAATATGTACTTGCACCCCAAGGTCTCTCTGCTGAACAACACTCCCCAGGGCCCTGCCATTCACTGTATATGTCCTGCCCTGGTTTAACTTCCCAAAATACTTCACTTCGCACTTGTCTGTGTAGAAGGAAAAATTGTGGGCGATGCAGCTAAATAAATACACACACATATATATATATATATATATATATATATATAAGATGAAAGTATAGCCACATATTGTTACAAAATGGAGTATTTACCCAAGGCATTATGGGACAAGTTAGTTAGCTTGCAGCCTTGTGCATGGTACTGCTTAGCACAGACAATTAGCCTGACCAAGGAGGGCCCCTCATATCAGTGTATAAGACAGCTGCTTTGTGTAACTGCAGACTGCATGAAGCAATCAGGAATGCAAGCTTGATAAAGGTAGAAGGATTCATTGTGAAGACTCAAGGATAGTTGATAAGGGGGTCTGGGAAACATCACAAGATGATCAGGGGGCTTGCATGAGCTGATCACGTAGCCACATGATGCCTAATGAGTAATCTAATTGGTAATATGTGTAATGTATGTAATCAATAACCGTTATGATTGGATCATGTCCAGCCAGGATGGGCTGAGTAACTGTTTGAAAAATGTATAAGTATGCATGATTTTCCTTTGTTCCGTGGAGAGGCATCTGGACAGACCAGTGACCTGCTCCCCGCTGGCGTAACTCAATAAACTGTTTGACATTGGAGCAGACCTGAGTGTCGAGTGATTCTTCTAGATTCATTCCCGCTAACAATTGGCGTAGTCGGCAGGATCAGGGGTAAGTCAACTCTTCTGCGACCCTGATATCCCAATCACCCAGCCTGAGCCGGGAATTAAGAGGACTGAGTCCCACGTGAAGGCCAGGAATTAAATGGGTGAAGGGAACAAAGGGGGCAAGGGAGAGTTGGCTGGAGCCTGATCCCGAACTTGAGAACAGGATTCGGCGGTCGCTTGATGCCATCAGGAATACCGGGTGAGTATCTTTAAAGCTTATCCCGGGGCCGGGTGGTGTTTCGCGACCGACGAATGCTAAGTTTGTGAACAGGATCTGAACAATGGTCAAACGGTGGTAGGTAGTTCGTTAAGAGACGTAGGCACTGTCAGGGAGGGTTTGGAATATATGTATGCGTATATATATCATAAGCTTGTTGTATGAAATACGGACAGACTTGTGACCCGACAGTTAGCCAGGAGACGGTCTACTACAAGTTGCGCTAAGTTAAAAGCGGACCTCTGAGAGTAGATTCTAACGGTTCTAATCCTACCCAAGCCTGGCCAGTGAAAATTGGGGACCGGAGGGGTCCATTACCTGCCAACTGGCAGAAAAACAAAAAGAAAAAAATGCATTCACTAAGTTTATGGCACAGTGACACAAAGGACTATGTTTTAGAGTAAAAACAAGTTACTGTGTCTTTGATTCGAATGTGTGATTATTGGAAGCGTCCACGAATGAATTGAATGTCTGGGATGTACAGCTTGTGTTCTGTACAGCTTGTGTTCTGTAGAACTGACTGTCATTAACTCTTTGTTGTCTGGCTTTAATGTTGAAAGCATGAGTCTATTAAGTTGTTTGGAATTGAATGAGTGTGAAAAGTGATTGTTGAGTGTGTTCATTTCGATTTAAGATTGTGCACCCAGGAATGGGATATAAAATTGAATTATATTTTAAGTTAAAATTTTATTTTTATTTTAAAAGTTGGTTTTGCAACTGTGAAAAGGCAATGAACAATTTTCTAAGAGATAAGCTTCAGCCTTGAAGGTCTGAAGATGTTTGGCAGAAATCCAATTTGAAGTTTACAACTCCTGCTTTAATTGGGGTTCCAGTTTAAAATCTGTTCTAGTTTTTTGGAGTTTAAATTAAAGACATGTTTTACTGACTGTTTTAAGTAGCAAATGTCAGGAATTGGATATTGGTTTTAAGGGAGAGAAGGATAAGCAAAGGAGATAATGGGAAAGATTAAAGTTTGTGTAAGGAGCTGGTGTTAAGTCTTTTGTTGTAAGAATGTTAAATAACTTTTTCTTTAGTTTTTGGTTTTATTATAGTCATTTGAAAAGGCGCCTGAAGAACAAGAAAAATGACGTAATTTACCTATCTTTTTTTTAAAAAGCACGTGCTATTCTGTTCTGTGTGTCGTTAATAAGTATTATAAGTTAATAAGTCTGAATTAAATTAATACTGTTAAGGTTAATTGACCTGTTAAATTAAAAAAAAACCTGGAAATGTCATTTGCAACCACAATGAACTTTCAAGTTTAGCATGTCGAGTTTTGGGGGAGTCTTAAGTTCCAGACATAGGACTCACTCATATAACATCGGCAGTTTTGATTTTTAAATATTTATTGCAGTAAATTGGAATTTGGAATCATCTTTGTTTTATAAAAAATCCTTGGATTAGAAACCTCTTACAAAAGATGCTAAAAGTTTGGAAACAATTGGAGTTTAATCTAAAATGATGTCTTTCCTGATGGAGATGGTTTCCTTTGAAGTTGATAATGTTACTAAAGATTTTGTTGTTTGAAAATCCTAAGGATACCAAAAAAACATTTAAAATGGAGTTTAGTTCTTTTCCATTAAAAAAAAGGGTTACGTAAAGCTACGCAGCGGACAATGCTTTGCTCCGCCCATTTGGAGACAAGCAAGAAATTAACCTTGCTGTAAATATCTTTATCAATGAGACAAAGTGCTTGAGAAGGAGAAATAGTTGCAAGCACTTCTGTCTTTACTAAAAAAAATGCAATATCACCAAGTCTGGGCATAAGAAATTGGAATCGATAAACAAAATTAAATTGATATGAGTGGTTAATTAAAGCATTCAAAGGGAAATTTACTGTTATTTGAATTTGGAATAATCTGAGATGTCGAAAATCCAGTTTAATTTGGCAAGTTATTTAAGGAATTAAAATGTCATCTAAGGTAAAAAAAAAACAATATATAGTAATGCCTGGAATCAAATGGAAATGTTTGATTTCTGTTTTAAGGAATTATGAATATTGATTGTAAAGGTTCTCCAGGGCTCAAAATGAAATAGAATTATTATTAATAGGAATTGGCAATTAGATCTGGCTGATGCAAGAGCTAATAAAGAACTTCTGGGGATAAACAAATGGTGAAATTAGAATTCAACCAGCTAAATTAATATAGTGTGAAATTTCCAAGAAGTCTCGAATTTTCCAGTGAAAGTCAGGAAAGTGTAGATAAGACCGGCAATTGTTAGTTTTCTCTTGGAGATATGAGTTTTTAGGAGAACTACATTTGAAAGTCTGGCCATTTTTGATCTTTTGATAAGATCACCCGGCGAACGGGTCTCAAACATGTTTACTGACTTGAGAAACAGCATGGCATGAAATGTTTAATGCAGCCAGTGCAGTGAGACAACTCACATCGAGAAAATGACTTTATAATAATCAGGATAAATTAAACACCTTAATAATGACAGGAAGGGCAATGAAGTTGCCAGGGGATGTCATAGCAGGTAGTGAGGAAATAGGACCCGCAAGAGAAAGGGTTAAAAGATTTTTGAAGGAGTTGTGCAGACAACTGCACAAGGTGAGGCAGGAGGTTCTATAGAAACATGATAGAGGAACAAACAAAGGTGCCTGTTGTGGGAGACAAAGTAATGGTAAAGGGAAGGGCCGATGGAAACATAGGTCCCAACTGAAGGTATATAAAGACAACAGCAAATGATAGACTCCGAAATAAACACCATCTGGTACGCAAAGAGATACCGGGAATGGAAGAATACACTTGAGAATGGACTACTCGGGGGGCTGGGAATAATGGTAGCGTTGATAGGCATTTGGATTATTATTAGATGGGCTACGAACTGGGCAAGGATTGTGTGGAACGAAGCCCGAGCGTGATGGAACCATAGAGATAATTTCGAAAGAGTAGAGATGATAAGAATATAAATTAACTCCTGGATTTCACAGGACATGTTCGGTCCCCACAGGTAGACATGTATCCCTCATCGGGGGATACTCACAACATGGACAAGTACTAACACCTGGTGACCACCAGGGCAGTGTGTTTAAAATACAGATATAACCACTAGTGGCGAATGGGAAAGAACTGGACTGCAGTGGCTGTGGGGCCTGATGCTAATATCCGGAGAGGAAAAACAAAGACCCGGTAATGGATGCACAACGGATTAATGAAAGGAGTATTAATATGGACTATATGAACTATGGGGCATTGCACAACACGTTGGATGGGAAGTGTATAACGGCGAGTAAACCTACTTGACTGCATGGCTTACGGTGAATCCGGGCAAAGATGCAGTATGTGTACGGTGCTCCACAGATGACCCGCGCTAACTGCGTGACCAGACAGAAAGGGGAAGGGGTAACTGAGAGCTGTGTCTTTGGAATTGTTTGTGCCCCTCCCATTGGGCAACAGATAAGGAAAGTTGAAAGGAACATGGATGTGTGTGGGTACATCAAGCCCAGGGGAAGCGTTGTATGATAATGTAAAACATGAAATTGTGTCTGTGTTGATCAATGTCTCAGGTATCCGGATGCCAGAGTATTGTTCAGAACAGGCTAAGAATATGTATAGTATGTTAGCCACTGTAATAGTGCGACAAGCTGCTGATGCCACAGGGGCCACAAGGATAAGGGGGCGTAACCCATTTCATAGATACAAGAGAAAAAAATATGAAATGATGAGTTAACAGGGATCAATACTGGGACTTCTTTAATCAATTCTTTACATACACAAGCGGTAAACGAGAATGTGGAGCGACTCTGGAGGGTTATAAGGGAGATCATAATTCAAGCTGAGGGGGCCCAATCAAACAGGTCTGGGGCAGAGAACAAATGGAAATACAATTAGATGGAATAGCGGTGCTGGAGGCCCATGCCAAGACTTTTAATCACTTTGGATGCCGTACCCGGCAGGGACAATTGTGCCACACTTATGGGCTGTGGATGGTGGAACAAATGAGACACATGTTGCTTATCAGTGATAGGCAACATGGTTTTGTGCAGGGAAGGTCATGTCTTACCAACTTAATAGAATTCTTTGAGGAAGTGACAAAGTTGATTGATGAGGGAAGGGCTGTAGATGTCATATACATGGACTTCAGTAAGGCGTTTGATAAGGTTCCCCATGGTAGGCTGATGGAGAAAGTGAAGTCGCATGGGGTCCAGGGTGTACTAGCTAGATGGATAAAGAACTGGCTGGGCAACAGGAGACAGAGAGTAGCAGTGGAAGGGAGTTTCTCAAAATGGAGACGTGTGACCAGTGGTGTTCCACAGGGATCCGTGCTGGGACCACTGTTGTTTGTGATATACATAAATGATTTGGAGGAAAGTATAGGTGGTCTGATTAGCAAGTTTGCAGATTGGTGGAGTAGCAGATAGTGAAGGGGACTGTCAGAATACAGCAGAATATAGATAGATTGGAGAGTTGGGCAGAGAAATGGCAGATGGAGTTCAATCAGGGCAAATGCGAGGTGATGCATTTTGGAAGATCCAATTCAAGAGTGAACTATACAGTAAATGGAAAAGTCCTGGGGAAAATTGATGTACAGAGAGATTTGGGTGTTCAGGTCCATTGTTCCCTGAAGGTGGCAACGCAGGTCAATAGAGTGGTCAAGAAGGCATACGTCATGCTTTCCTTCATCGGAAGGGGTATTGAGTACAAGGGTTGGCAGGTCATGTTACAGTTGTATAAGACTTTGGTTCGGCCACATTTGGAATACTGCGTGCAGTTCTGGTCGCCACATTATCAAAAGGATGTAGATGCTTTGGAGAGGGTGCAGACGAGGTTCACCAGGATGTTGCCTGGTATGGAGGGCGCTAGCTATGAAGAGAGGTTGAGTAGATTAGGATTATTTTCATTAGAAAGACGGAGGTTGAGGGGGGACCTGATTGAGGTGTACAAAATCATGAGAGGTATAGACAGGGTGGATAGCAAGAAGCTTTTTCCCAGAGTGGGGGATTCAATTACTAGGGATAATGAGTTCAAAGTGAGAGGAGAAAAGTTTAGGGGGGATATGTATGGAAAGTTCTTTACACAGAGGGTGGTGGGTGCCAGCGGAGGTGGTCGACGCGGGCACGATAGCATCTTTTAAGATGTATCTAGACAGATACATGAATGGGCAGGAAGCAAAGAGATACAGACCCTTAGATAATAGGCGACATGTTTAGATAGAGGATCTGGATCGGCGCAGGCTTGGAGGGCCGAAGGGCCTGTTTCTGTGCTGTAATTTTCTTTGTTCTTTGTTCTTTGTTCAACCTCGATCAGCTCCAAAGGGGGGAGGTACCAGATTGGATCGACAGGGCAATACCTCCCTCCGATATTATCTGACAGAGATTTTGCATCGTCGGGGTACCAGGGAAATGGAAAGTACTGCGTTTCCACCATCGAAACATCATACTGCTATGGAAGTTGACGCTGTCCCATACCATACCCAGACTTCTGTTTTACCCCTCAACAACCAGTCACTATAGGACTAGCCTGGATAGTTTATATCCAACAGCGGGGGCTGGAAACCATTAATGCAACTGATCAGCTCCACGATCACCTCCAGCATTATAAAGGGTCAGAGCAAGCCCCAATCCCACACATAGATGAGAGATTGAGCGGATTACGGGACAAAGTAGGTCACTCAGTGAAGCTTTACCATCAGTTAAAAAGAAAGTTAAAGGTTCTCAAGGAAAATAATGAACAGGAACTTCAAAGTACAAGCTGGCGGGGAAGAGTTTGGTATTGGGGGACGAACGTCAATATTCACCCTTGAATCAGGGTAATATCACACGTGTTGGTGGGAGTGCAATTGGTACTGGCTCCCACCGGGGTAATATTGGCTTGTAGATCATGCGGACAATATACTAAGCGAAAGAAAGCAAAGGCTTTGGTAAAGGAACAACACAGGAGGTTAACCTCAAAGGGACACGATAATTTGGGTCATATTGATTTGATTTAAGTGACCGGGATTCCTGAAATCATGTGACTGGCCAGCACGTAGAGGCAGGGAATACTGGACAGGGTTAAAACGGGGATAATAAAGTAGGTATGTCGGTTAACAGGATTAGGGGTAGTCCTTTACCAAAAGGGAGGATTGTAGAAGGAATAATTGTGGCTGATGCAGCTAAATAAATACACACACATATATATATATATATATATATATAAGATGAAAGTATAGCCACATATTGTTACAAAATGGAGTATTTACCCAAGGCATTGTGGGACAAGTTAGTTAGCTTGCAGCCTTGAGCATGGTACTGCTTAGCACAGACAATTAGCCTGACCAAGGAGGGCCCCTCATATCAGTATATAAGACAGCTGCTTTATGTAACTGCAGACTGCACGAAGCAATCAGGAATGCAAGCTTGATAAAGGTAGAAGGACTCATTGTGAAGACTCAAGGATAGTTGATAAGGGGGTCTGGGAAACATCACAAGATGATCAGGGGGCTTGCATGAGCTGATCACGTAGCCACATGATGCCTAATGAGTAATCTAATTGGTAATATGTGTAATGTATGTAATCAATAACCGTTATGATTGGATCATGTCCAGCCAGGATGGGCTGAGTAACTGTTTGAAAAATGAATAAGTATGCATGATTTTCCTTTGTTCAGTGGAGAGGCATCTTGGACAGACCAGTGACCTGCTCCCCGCTGGCGTAACTCAATAAACTGTTTGACATTGGAGCAGACTTGAGTGTCGAGTGATTCTTCTAGATTCATTCCCGCTAACATCTGCGTTAAATTCCATTTGCCAATCCCTTGCCCACTTTCCCAGTTGATCTATATCCTGTTGTAACCTTAGACAACCTTCTTCACTGTCCACTATACCACCAATTTTGGTGTCAACTGCAAACCTACTAATCATGCCCCTTACATTCACATCCAAGTCATTAATATATATGACAAACAACAGAGGGCCCAGCACCGATCCCTTCGGCACACCACTGGTCACCGGCCTCCAATCTGAAAAACAACCCTCCACTACCACCCTCTGCCTCCTCTGACCAAGCCAATTTTGTATCCAATTGGCTAGCTCATCCTGGATCCCATGTATTCGAACCTTCCGGACCAGACTACCATGTGGGACCTCCAAAGGCCTTGCTAGAGTCCATGTAGACAACGTCCATCGCCCTGCCCTCGTCAATCCTCTTGGTCACCTCCTCAAAAAAGGCAATCAAATTCGTGAGACATGATTTCCCACGCACAAAGCCATGCTGACTATCCCCAATCAGACCATGCCTTTCCAAATGCAAATAAATCCTGTCTCTCAGAATCCCTTCCAATAACTTTCCCACCACTGATGTAAGGCTCACCGGCCTGTAGTTCCCTGTCTTATCCCTGCTGCCCTTCTTAAATAAAGGCACAACATTAGCTATCCTCCAGTCTTCCGACACCTCACCCGTGGCTAACGATGATACAAAAATCACTGCCAGGGCCCCAGCAATCTCCTCCCATGCTTCCCATAGCATCCTAGGATACACCTGGTCAGGCCCTCGGGGTTTATCCACCTTAATGCGCTTCCAAACCTCCAACACCTCCTCCTTTGTAATGTTGATATGCTCCAGGATATCGGTGTTCCCTCCCTTGAACTCACTAGCTTCTATGACCTTTTCCACGGTAAATACAGACGAGAGGTATTCATTTAAGACCTCGACCATTTCCCGTAACTCCACACATAGATTACCACACTGATCCTTAAGGGGACCTACTCTCTGCCTAGCTATCCTTTTACTCTTAATATACTTGCAGAATCTTTTAGGATTCTCCTTTATCTTATCTGCCAGGGAAATCTCATGGCCCCTTTTCACCCTCCTAATTTCCTTCTTAAGTGTAGTCCTACATCCCCAATACTCCTCGAGGGACTCGCTCGATCGCAGCTGCCTACACCTGACATATGCCTCCTTCTTTGTCCTGAACAGACCCTCAATATCCCTCGTCAACCAAGGTTCCCAAAACTTGCCAGCCTTACCCTTCCATCTAACAGGAACATGCCGACCCTGAACTCTTACTATCTCACTTTTAAAAGCCTCCCACTTGCCAGACATCCCTTTACCTGTAAACAGCCTCTCCCATTCAACTTTTGAGAGTTCCTGTCTGATGCCGTCGAAATTAGCCTTCCCCCAATTTAGGACTTCAACCTGAGGACCAGTCCTATCCTTTTCCATAACTATCTTGAAGCTAATAGAGTTATGGTCACTGGTCCCAAAGAGCTCCCCCATTGACACATCAACCACCTGCCCAGCCTCATTTCCCAAGAGGAGGTTGAGTGTAGCCCCTTCTCTAGTAGGGCCATCCACATACTGCTTCAGAAAACTATCCTGGACACACTTAACAAATACTTCCCCATCTGATCCCTTAGCACTAAGGCAGTCCCAGTCAATATTAGGGAAGTTAAAATCACCTCCTATTACAACCCTATAATTCCTACATCTATCTGTGATTTCCCTACATATATGCTCCTCCAATTCCCTCTGACTATTGAGGGGTCTATAGTATAATCCCATCAAAGTGATCATCCCTTTCTTATTTCTAACTTATTTCTAAGTTCTCCCCATATAGCCTCGCTGGACATTCCCCCCGGGATATCCTCTCTCAGTACTGCCATGATGTCCTCCCTTATCAATAGTGCAACTCCCCCTCCTCTCTTACCTCCACCACTGTCACACCAGAAGCATCGGTACCCTGGAACATTGAGCTGCCAGTCCTGCCCATCCCTCAACCACATTTCCTTAATAGCTATAATATCACAATCCCATGTACCAATCCATGCTCTGAGTTCATCTGCCTTACCTGTAAGGCTTCTTGCATTAAAGTAAATGCAGTTTAGCCTACCAGACATTCCACGCTCCCTGTCCTGCCCCTGCCCAGCCTGCCTACTGGACTTGCTTGCTTTAACCTCTACATTTGTCTCAACTATCTCATTGGAGAGATTACTACTTTGGGTCCCACCGCCCTGCCAGACTAGCTTAAACCCTCCCGAGTAGTACTAGCAAGGCTCCCCGCAAGGATATTGGTCCCCCTCCAGTTTAGATGCAACCCGTCCCTCTTGTACAGGTCACCTCTGCACCAGAAGAGATCCCAATGATTCAAGTAGCTGAAGCCCTCCCGCCTACACCAACTCTTCAGCCACGCATTCATTTGCCTTATCCTCCTATTCCTACCCTCACTAGCACATGGCACAGGGAGTAATCCTGAGAATACAACCCTAGAGGTCCTGCTTTTTAACCTTCTGCCTACCTCCCGAGATTCACTTTGCAGGACCTCATCTCTCTTCCTGCCTATGTCATTAGTACCAATATGGACCATGACCTCTGGCTGCTCACCCTCCCCTTTCAGAATGTCCTGCAGCCGCTCCGAGACATCCTTGACCCTCGCACCAGGTAGGCAACATACCATCCTGGAGTCTTGTTTGCAGCCACAGAAACGCCTATCTGCACTCCTTATGATAGAATCCCCTATCACTATCGCTCTTCCACCCCTTTTCCTCCCCTGATCTGCAGCAGAGCCCTCCGTGGTGCCATGGACCTGGCTGTTGCTGCTTTGCCCTGGGAGGTCATTCCCCCAACCGTATCCAAAGTGGTATATCTGTTTGAGAGGGGATGGCCACAGGAGACTCCTGCACTACCTGCCTACGCCTACTACTCCATCTGGTGGTCACTCATCCCTTTTCTGCCTGTGCAGCCATTACCTGCGGTGTGACCACCTCACTAAATGTGCTATCTACAATGTCCTCAGCATCGCGGATGCTCCACAATGAATCCACCAGCAGCTCCAGCTCCGTAATGCGGGTAGCCAGTAGCTGCAGATGGATACGCTTCCTGCACACATGGTCATCAGGGTCGCTGGAAGTGTCCCTGATTTCCCACATAGCGCAGGAGGAGCATATCACAGGGCTGAGCTCTCCTGCCATGATTTACCTTTAAACTAATTTAGATACTCCCTTTAAAAAATACTAATTACACTCGGGGCCTTGTTCTCCCCATTACAATCTAAAGTCCTTAATGATCTGCACTGAATTTTTTTAAAAATACTTTAGTTGTACTCACCTTATCACCAGAGGTTTTTTTTTCAACAACAAAAAACTTTCCCCTTTATTTACCCGAGATATTTACTCAGCTATTTCGAGCTATTCCCGAACAGCAGTGACTCACCAACCAATCACCTTGCACCTCTCCTGTGATGTCACTGTTGGCTTTTTTTTTCAAAAACTCAGGCTCGCTATCGCTGCACTTTTTAAACACCGCTGGTCTCACTCAGTCTCCCTGTCTGTGGTATTTTATCAAATTCTTTCTTAAAATCCAAGTAGACAACATCCACCGCATTCCCTTCATTAACCTTCTCTGTTACTTCATCAAAATATTCAATTATTTTAGGCAAACATGATCTGCTTTTTACAATTAACTTTACAATTTATAATTAACTCGAACCTCTCCAAGTGCCTGTTGAATTTTTCCCTGATTATTGTTTCTAAAACCTTACCCACCACTGATGTTAAACTAACTGGCCTGTCGTTGCTAGGACTGGCCTTACACCCTTTCTTGAAGAAGAGTGTCACATTTGCCACTCTCCAATCCTCTGGAACCTCCCCTATATTGAGGGAAGATTGGAAGATTATGATAAGACCTTTCACTATCTCCAACCCCACTTCCTTTAGCAACCTGGGTTGCAAGTCAGGTGACTTAACTACACTAAGCATACACTTTCCAGTACCTCCTCCCTCTCAATTTTTACCCTATTCATTACCTCTTCTCTCTCCGCTACCGTGACTAGATCCCTTCTCATTGCATTGAAATTATCCTTCTTCCAATCTAGTCATTCTACCTAATATCGTTCCTTGTTTTTCTGCATTGTGGATCTAAACCTTATATACACTCAACCTTATGGTCACTCTTCCCCAAGTGCTCCCCCACAGACACTTGGTCATTTGACCCACCTTACTTCCCAGCACCAGATCCAGCAATGCCTCCTTTCTAGTTGGGCTGAGAACATACTGATCAAGGACGTTCTCCTGAACACATTTCAGAATTTCCTCCCCCTCCCCCTTTCCCCTTACTCTAATATTATCCTAATCAATTTTGGGGGTATTAAAGTCCCCCAATATCACCACTCTATTGTTCTTGCACATCTCTGTGATTTTCCTTTAGATTTGCTCCTCTATCTCTCACTCTCAATATTTGGAGGCCTATATAATACCCCCCTTAGCGTGATCATACCCTTTTGTTTCTCACTCTAACCAAATGGATTCTGTCCTTGTCCCCTCATTCTCTCTTTCCAACACTTCAATGTTTTCCCTTATCAGTACTGCCACTCCACCTCCCTTTTGTCATTCTCTATCTTTTCTGAACACTTTATATCCTTGTATATCAAGCACCCAGTACTCACTATTTTTAAAGCCACGTTTCCGTAATTGCCACTGCATCATATTCCCATTCTGCTATTTGAGCTTGTAGCTCACCAACTTTATTCACCACCCTTTGCGTATTTGCATACATGCTTTATAATCCTGTCTTTGCATTCCTCGTAGCGCTTCTCAGTCCGCTCCTATCTAATATGGAACTACTCCCTTCTCTACTACCGCCCATCACTCTCAAATTATGCTTCTTATATCTCTTTTTTACTTCTATATGCTTGTGCCCATCCCCCTGCCAATTTAGTTTAAATTCTTCCCAACCATATTTGTGAACCTCCCCGCAAAAATTGGTCCCAGTCCTGTTGAGGTGAAACCCGTCCTTCTGAATAGGTTCCTTCTGCCCCAGAACTGGTCTAAATGCCCCAAGAATCTGAAGCCCTCCCTCCTGCACCAAGCTTCAAGCCACAAATTTATCCTTCCTATTTCTACTCTGACTGTAGGACCTCAATACCTGCCCATCCTATGTCATTGGTACCAACATGTACCACAACTCTGGCTCATTCCCTTCCCCACTGCTGAATATCCTGCACCCTCTCCGTGATGTCTTTTACCCTGGCACCAGAGAGCTAACACATCGTGCGGGACTCATGATCACGGTTATAGAAATGCCTGTCTGTCCCCCTGACTATGGAATCTCCTATAACAACTGCATTTCTGCTCTTTGCTGCTCTCTCCTGTACAGTCTCTTGCCCCTTGGTTCCATGGTGTGGACTACACACCTCAGGGTATCATCACTCCCAGCAATCTTCAATGCTGAGTACCTTTTTGAAAGTGGCATGCACCCCGAAGACTCCTGCACCTCCTGCATCTTCCTACTCTTCTGGATGGCCACCCATCCACTATCCTCAACACTTAAAATGGCTTTTGCAAAATATACAAAGGTATTTTCTAGTTAGATTGGGATACAGCAATCAGTTCCTTCATAAATTGAAAACAAAATCATTCAAATCATTTCAAAATGTGCCTAATGGTCTCCTTGCACCCAAAAGATGCAACTTAATTTTTAAAACCTCCCAGAAATGCCGCAAATAAGCGCAATTAATAGAAACCCCAAATAGTGGTTAATTCATCCTGGGGACTAGCCAATTTTGTGAGCAGGGTTCTAGCCCCGATTTTTAAAAAACTAGTGCAAGAGATCACAGAAATTTGAGTTGCGCTGAATGCACTTTGCATTTAAAATTCTTCCATTCTTTGTGTAATTTATCCCAATATCGGGAGAATTGCACCCATAAGATTCAGCTTAATTTTTAAAGCCTCCCTTAAGGCCTACAAACAAGCACAATCGAGTGGAAACCCAGGTCAAGAAATAGTACCTTTTACCTTTTTTAATATAACACTTGTACTGCCATTTTGGGCTTGTTCTACCTCCGGCTGAGTGTGCAAATGCTAGTGTCTTTACCCAGGGTATTGTGGTTTTAGATCATCATCCAGACTGGTCATTGTGTCAGCCCCCATTAAAATAAATAAACCACTCTGGAACGTATGACATCTCAGCAATGGAGCCTGCTGGGAGTCAAGATACCCTGAAGGTGTTCAGTCCAGACCATGGCATCAATGGGCAAGGGACTGTACAGGAGGGAGCAGCAAAGTGTAGAAATGCATTTGTTATAGGAGATTTCATAATCAGGGGAGCAGACAGGCATTTCTGTCACCATTATCATGAGTCCCGCATCATGTGTTGCCTCCCTGGTGCCAGAGTTAAGGACAGCAGGGAGAGGGTGCAGGATATTTTGCAGGGGGAACGGAATGAGCCAGAAGTTGTGGCCCACATTGGTACCAACGACACAGCGGCGCAGTGGTTAGCACCACAGCTCCAGCGACCCGGGTTCGGTTCTGTGCGGAGTTTGTAAGTTCTCCCTGTGACCGCGTAGGTTTCCTCCGGGTGCTCCGGTTTCCTCCCACATGCCAAAGACTTGTGGGTTGATAGGTAAATTAGCCATTGTAAAAAAAAAATTGCCCCTACTGTAGGTAGGTGGTAGGAGAATTGAGGGAAGGTGGGGATGTGAGAGGGAAAATGGGATTAATGTAGGATTAGTATAAATGGGAGGTTGATGGTCGGCATGGACTTGATGGGCCAAAGGGCCTGTTTCGGTGCTGTATCTCTCTATGACAAAGCAAGGGCAGGTATTGAGGTCTTCCGGTCAGATTTTCAGGAGCTAGGGAGGAAGTTAAAGAATAGGACCTGGAAGGTAGTAATCTCTGGATTGCTCCCAGTGCCATGCAACATCATGGATTGGCTGGACATGAAAGTAGTCATGGAAGGGCAGGTCTGTATCAGCATGAAAAGGATGGGCCCAATGGTTAAAGTCGAATGACATCTTTCTATACAGTAATATTTTTATATATTTACCCTGCAGGGCCAATTCTTTACAAATACATATAACCAAAAGGAAAGCTCTTTTTCCAGTCATGCACATCAGCTGCGTACTTCAAAAATAAATTACTCCCTCTTAAATTATGTGTGGAAAGCTGAGGATAAGGAGTTGGGGTGAATGGATTTTGAACTGCAGATCAAACAGTCTACTTGTGTCACCTGTAGCTGACCTGTCTTTGAGTTGCAGAGCAAACATTCAGGATGTACAGATGAACAAAAGAAAAAAACTTGACACTTATATAGCACATGACATAACCTTAGGGTGTTTATGACATAACCTTAAAGTGCTTTACTGCTGTAACATTGGAATATGGCAGTAAATTTGCACACAGCAAGCTCTCACAAGTGATAGATAAATGACCATATAATCTGGTTTTGGTGATGTCGGTTGAGGGATAAATGTTGACCCAGGTACTGGGGAGCAATCAAATGGGTACTTCTGCATCCACCTGCGAGGAAAGCGGGGGGCTTCGGTTTAGTATCTCTTCCTCTGATGCAGCTCTCCCTCAGTACTACCCTGGAGTATAAACCTGGATTATGTGTCCAAGTTCCTGGAGTGGGGCTTGAACCCATAATCTACTGACTCAGAGGCTGAGCTGTGCCTTAAGGAAGGGCATGTTTCCAACATTCAAGAGGAATGATGTGCCTCTGACACCTTCCTAGTGCCTTGAGTGGGAGCATAAGCATCCAGTTAAGAATGGCATTTGCACTGTCTGAACCAGTGTGCAATCTATAAATACAGGTAACAGAACAGATGGGGTTTATAGCTTTGAATCGCTTTGAAGAGTGCTGGCACAGAGCAGAAAAATCTTAACTTTTCAATCAGAATGAGTCCAGTCAGAGGCGAAAACTAAAGCACGTTCACCATTGCATTTTCAACCTGCAGTCATTTTACCACTTGAGCATAGAAATAGAACTGCTCAGAAACAGTAGAAACAAGTCCCTGGGACTCAGTGCCCAGTGAATTGGGAAGGTCAAAAATTATCCAGGTACTTCTGCACTTCGTTTGTTTACTTAGCATCAGTAGCTTTAACGACACCCCATCCACTACCTTAAACATCCACTCCCTCTGCCATCGGCCTACCATGGCTGCAGTGTGCTATCTATCAGAGTGCAACTCGCAAGGGCTTTTTTGACGGAACCTTTCAAACTTTCCAAACATGTCAACACCACCACCTGGAAGGACAAGGGCAGCAAGTGCAGGGGAACACCATCATCTCCAATTTGCCCTCCAAGTCACACACCACCCCGACTTGGACATATATCAGTCATTTATTCATCACCATTGGGTAAAAATCCTGTAATCCCTACCTAACAGCACCGAGGCAGCACCTTCACTGCACAGACTGCAGCAGTACAAGAAGGCAGCTCACTACCACCTACCTTCTCAAGGTCTACTGGAGATAGCCAATTGTTTCACTTTGCCAGCGACGTCCACATCCCAAGAATGATTTTTTTTAAACTACATTCCATGAGTCACTAAAAGCTAGCATGCAGGTGCAGCAAGCAGTCAGAAAGGTAAATTATATTGTTATGACCAGGTGAGCAATGTGTCTAGGGGTCTTTGGCTGTCTTTACCTAGTTTTATTATCACAGGGTTTAATTTTAAAGACACTGTGTTTTGAGCTCCCCTTTTTGTGAATCCGTGTTCACAGTTTCCAATTATAAGGCAAAGAACTGAGCACACACAGGCTTTCTTTGATTTAAAGCAGAAAGATGAAATTTATTAAACCTAAACTTAAACTCTAATACGGTTCACGGCTATGGATATGCGAAGCGCTCACGCTAGCATGCACATGCTATATAAAGATGCAAGATAGGGACAGAAAACAGCAGAAGAAAAGATAAGTAGAACAATTTGAGGAAATATCTTGTTACAGTTTCTCAAGCTTGCTGTAGTCCTTGGCTGAAGTTATGATCTTGCGTTTCGTTGGGGCCCAGTATTAGTCTTCTTAAAACCTTGTTCACGTAGGAAACCTTTTCTCTCTCTGAGTTTATGTGTCTTCAATGGTTTCAGTTCCCTGAGAGATGAGCAGGCAGGCAGACAGGCAGGCAGGAGAGGAGATGTTCTTGCTTCAGTTCCAGGAACACACGGCATTCTGAGTTCAAATCCAAAAACTCCAGCCAGTTAGTCATGTGATCAAAACTGGCCCGACCACTTCTGTGTATTGGAGAAGCAGCTAATGGATCCCCATTGTTTCAACATTGTCTGTTACTATGGAAATGTTTTTTCGGTCAGGGCTTGCACTTTGAAGTTTTAATGTTCATGTGGCAAAATAAAGTGTGCCTCAGTCTTGGCAGATGGGGTTTGGTTGACAGTATGTTCGCCTTCATTGCAAGGTGATTTGAATGCAGGAGCAAAGAGGTCTTGCTGCAAATGTATAAAGCCTTGGTGAAACCACACCTGGAGTATTGTGGACAGTTTTGGTCTCCATATCTAAAGAAGGAGATACTTCCATGCAGAGAGTGCAATGGAGGTTCACCAGACTAACCTCTGGGATAGTGGGATTGTCTTAAGAGGCGAGATTGCAGAAACTGGGCCTTTATTTTCTAAAAGTTTCAAAGAATGAGAGGTGATCTTAGTGAAACTTACCAAATACTTACAGGGCGTGACAGGGTCGATGTGAATAGGCTGTTTCCTCTGGCTGGTGAGTCTAGAACAAGGGGACTCAGTCTCAGAAAAAGGGGCAGGCCATTTAAGACTGAGATGAGGAGGAATTTCTTTCCTCAGAGGGTGGTGAATCTTGAGTGAGTTGAGTTGAATGAGTGGGCTAATGCACGGCAGATGCAGTATAATGTGGATAAATGTGAGGTTATCCACTTTGGTAGCAAAAACAGGAAGGCAGATTATTATCTCAAGGGCTATAAACTGAGAGAGGGGAATATGCAGCGAGACCTGGGTGTTCTCGTACACCAGTCACTGAAGGTAAGCATAAAGATACAACAGGCGGTAAAAAAGGCAAATGGTATGTTGGCCTTCATATTGAGAGGATTCGAGTACAGGAGCAGGGATGTCTTGCCGCAATTATACAGGGTCCTGGTGAGGCCACACCTGGAATATTGTGTGCAGTTTTGGTCTCCTTATCTGAGGAAGGATGTTCTTGCTATAGAGGGAGTGCAGTGAAGGTTTACCAGACTGATTTCTGGGATGGCAGGACTGACGTATGAGGAGAGATTGAGTTGGTTAGGATTATATTCGCTGGAGTTTGGAAGAGTGAGGGGGGATCTCATAGAAATCTATAAACTTTTAACAGGACTTGACAGGGTAGATGCAGGAAGGATGTTCCCGATGGTGGGGGAGTCCAGAACCAGGGGTCATAGACTCAGGATATGGGGTAAACCTTTCAGGACTGATATGAGGAGAAATGTCTTCACCCAGAGAGTGGCGAGCCTGTGGAATTCGCTGCCACAGAAAGCAGTTGAGGCCAAAATATTGTATGTTTTCAGGAAGGAGTTAGATGTAGCTCTTGGGTCTAAAGGGATCAAAGGGTATGGGGCGAAAGTGGGAACAAGCTACTGAGTTGGATGATCAGCCATGATCATAATGAATGGCGGAGCAGGCTCGAAGGGCCGAATGGCCTACACCTGCTCCTATTTTCTATGTTTCTATGTTTGGAATTCTCTACCCTAGAGGGCTGTGGAAGCTCGATCATTGAGCATGTTTAAGACAGAAATTGATAGATTTTCAGATACTAATGACATCAAGGGATATGGGAATAGTGGGGAAAAATGGGGTAGAGGAAGATAATCAGCCATGAAACAAAAACAAGAAATGCTGGATTCACTCAGCAGGTCTGGCAGCATCTGTAGAAAGAGAAGCAGAGTTAACGTTTCGGGTCAGTGACCCTTCTTCGGAACTGACAAATATTAGAAAAGTCACAGATTATAAACAAGTGAGGTGGGGGTTGGGCAAGAGATAACAAAGGAGAAGGTGCAGATTGGACCAGGCCACATAGCTGACCAAAAGGTCACAGAGCAAAGGCAAACAATATGTTAATGGTGTTTTGAAAGACAAAGCATTAGTACAGATTAGGTGTGAATATACTGAATATAGAACATCAGCAAGTGCAAACCTGAAGAAAAACAACCTGAAAAAAACAGTGGGTAAGCAAACTGAACAAACTAAGATGAAATGAAATAAATGCAAAAAATGTAAAAAGGAATGCAAAAAAAAGGAAGAAAAAATAACTAAAAATGACTAAAAATGAAAGTAAAGTGGGGGGCTGTCATGCTCTGAAATTATTGAACTCAATGTTCAGTCCGGCAGGCTGTAGTGTGCCTAATCGGTAGATGAGATGCTGTTCCTCGAGCTTGCGTTGATGTTCACTGGAACACTGCAGCAATCCCAGGACAGAGATGTGAGCATGAGAGCAGGGGGGAGTGTTGAAATGGCAAGCAACCGGAAGCTCAGGGTCCTGCTTGCGGACTGAGCGGAGATGTTCCGCAAAGCGGTCACCCAGTCTGCGCTTGGTCTCCCCAATGTAGAGGAGACCACACTGTGAGCAGCGAATACAGTATACTACATTGAAAGAAGTACAAGTAAATCGCTGCTTCACCTGAAAGGAGTGTTTGGGGCCTGGGATAGTGAGGAGAGAGGAGGTAAATGGGCAGGTATTACACCTCCTGCGATTGCAAGGGAAGGTGCCCTGGGACGGGGACGAGGTGGTGGGGGTAATGGAGGAGTGGACCAGGGTGTCGCGGAGGGAACGATCCCTTCGGAATGCTGACAGGGGAAGGGAGGGGAAGATGCGACTGGTAGTGGCATCACGCTGGAGGTGGCGAAAATGGCGGAGGATGATCCTTTGGATATGGAGGCTGGTGGGATGAAAAGTGAGGACAAGGGGTCCTCACTTTTCATCCCACCAGCCTCCATATCCAAAGGATCATCCTCCGCCATTTTCGCCACCTCCAGCGTGATGCCACTACCAGTCGCATCTTCCCCTCCCTTCCCCTGTCAGCATTCCGAAGGGATCGTTCCCTCCGCGACACCCTGGTCCACTCCTCCATTACCCCCACCACCTCGTCCCCGTCCCAGGGCACCTTCCCTTGCAATCGCAGGAGGTGTAATACCTGCCCATTTACCTCCTCTCTCCTCACTATCCCAGGCCCCAAACACTCCTTTCAGGTGAAGCAGCGATTTACTTGTACTTCTTTCAATGTAGTATACTGTATTCGCTGCTCACAGTGTGGTCTCCTCTACATTGGGGAGACCAAGCGCAGACTGGGTGACCGCTTTGCGGAACATCTCCGCTCAGTCCGCAAGCAGGACCCTGAGCTTCCGGTTGCTTGCCATTTCAACACTCCCCCCTGCTCTCATGCTCACATCTCTGTCCTGGGATTGCTGCAGTGTTCCAGTGAACATCAACGCAAGCTCGAGGAACAGCATCTCATCTACCGATTAGGCACACTACAGCCTGCCGGACTGAACATTGAGTTCAATAATTTCAGAGCATGACAGCCCCCCACTTTACTTTCATTTTTAGTCATTTTTAGTTATTTTTTCTTCCTTTTTTTTGCATTCCTTTTTACATTTTTTGCATTTATTTCATTTCATCTTAGTTTGTTCAGTTTGCTTACCCACTGTTTTTTTCAGGTTGTTTTTCTTCAGGTTTGCACTTGCTGATGTTCTATATTCAGTATATTCACACCTAATCTGTACTAATGCTTTGTCTTTCAAAACACCATTAACATATTGTTTGCCTTTGCTCTGTGACCTTTTGGTCAGCTATGTGGCCTGGTCCAATCTGCACCTTCTCCTTTGTTATCTCTTGCCCAACCCCCACCTCACTTGTTTATAATCTGTGACTTTTCTAATATTTGTCAGTTCCGAAGAAGGGTCACTGACCCGAAACGTTAACTCTGCTTCTCTTTCTACAGATGCTGCCAGACCTGCTGAGTGAATCCAGCATTTCTTGTTTTTGTTTCAGATTTCCAGCATCCGCAGTATTTTGCTTTTATAATCAGCCATGAGTTGTTTGAATTGCAGAGCAGGCTCGATGGGTTGAATGGCCTACTCCTGCTCCTATTTCCTGTAATCCTATGTTCCTATTATTTGGCTGTAACGTCCTTTGCAATATTCTGAGGATGTGTTCGATTGAGGTATAGATATACTGTTGGAAATCAGGAGGAGTCACTGCCTTCCGGAAGAGAAAGGAAAAGTATAGGGGAGGAATATGATGCTCAGAAAGATTCACTTCCTCAGCTAGTGTGAATTAAATGAATCCATCAATCCCTTTATCTCTCTCTCTACTTATCTGTCGAAATATCTTTCTATGTAAAAGTCTTTGATCTAGTATATGCCTGCCACACTTCAAAGTGTCACACTTGAAAGAGCATGTTACACTTGCACCTGACTGACATAAGCATCATTTTCATAAAAGGCTGCAAAATCAGGACAGAACATACAAGCAACAACCTGTAAATAAAGCTGCCAATCAAGAATGAAGTGTCAGCAAACAATTATTATTAAGTAAAGGAGATGGAAAAATCACAATGCAATCACTCAAAATAGTTTCTGAAAATATTTTTGGTGGAATCTTATTTTTTCACTAAGTTGAGAGCTCAGCTTTAGATTGCTAAATTAATAAATACATAACAAATAATGACATCATTCACAAGAAAATGATAATATTTATGTTCATAGAAACTTACAGCACAGGAAGAGGCCATTCAGCCCATCGTGCTTATGCCAGCTCCTTAAAAGACCTGTCCAATTAATACCACGCCCCTGTTCTTGTCCCATAGCCCTGTAATTTTTTTTTCTTTTAAAGTATTTATCCAATTCCCCTCTTGAAAGTTACTATTTTGAACATAAGAAATAGGAGCAGGAGTAGACCATGTGGCTCCTTGAGCCTGCCTCGCCAATCATGGCTGATCTTCTGCCTCAACTCCACTTTTTCACTTACTCCCCATATCCCTTGATTCCCTGAGAGATCAAAAATCTGTCTATCTCAGCCTTAAATATACTCAATGATGGTGAATCCACAACTATCTGGGGTAGAGAATTCCAAAGATTCACAACTCTTGGAGTGAAGAAATTTCTCCTCATGTCAGTCCTAAATGACTGGCCCCTTCTCCTGACACAGTGCTCCTGTGTTTTCGATTCCCCAGACAGGGGAAACAACCTCTGTGCCTACCCTTTTGAGCCCCTTCAGAATCTTGTATGTTTCAATGAGATCACCTCTCATTCTTCTAAACTCCAGAGAATATGAGCCCAATTTACTCATCATAGAACAACCCCCTCATCCCAGGAACCAATCTAGTGAACCTTCGCTGTACTGTCTCCAAGGCAAGTCTATCCTTCCTTAGATATGGAAACTAAAATTGCACACAGTACTCCACATGTGGTGTCTAAAATTGTAACAAGACTTCCTTATTCTTGTACTCCAATCCCCTTGCAATAAAGGCCAACATGCCATTTGCCTTCCTAATCGCTTGCTGTACCTGCATGCTATCATTGTGTGTCATAGTACGAGTGCACTCTATTTCTTCTGAACAATGCTTATTTTTCTTAAAAATTGAAAAAATACATTACGTAAAACTCTGGTTAAGCCACAACTAGGGCGGCACAGTGGCGCAGTGGTTAGCACTGCAGCCTCACAGCTCCAGCGACCCGGGTTCAATTCTGGGTACTGCCTGTGTGGAGTTTGCAAGTTCTCCTTGTGTCTGCGTGGGTTTCCTCCGGGTGCTCCGGTTTCCTCCCATATGCCAAAAACTTGCGGGTTGATAGGTACATTGGCCATTATAAATTGTCCCTAGTATAGGTAGGTGGTAGGGAAATATAGGAACAGGTGGGGATGTGGTAGAAATATGGGATTAGTGTAGGATTAGTATAAATGGGTGGTTGATGGTCGGCACAGACTCGGTGGGCCGAAGGGCCTGTTTCAGTGCTGTATCACTAAAACTAAAAACTAAAAACTAGAGTATTGAGTTCAGTTCTGGCCACCACACTTGAGAGGGTGCAGAGGAGATTTACCAGAATAGTTCCAGGGATGGGGGATTTTAGTTACAAGGTTTGGTTGGAAAAACTGGTGTTGATTTTCCTGGAGCAAAGGAGATTGAGGGAAGATTTGATAGAGGTGTACAAGATTATGACAGGCTTACATAAGTTCTTCTTCTTTGGCCTCCTTGTCTCGAGAGACAATGGGTAAGCGCCTGGAGGTGGTCAGTGGTTTGTTAAGCAGCACCTGGAGTGGCTATAAAGGCCAATTCTAGAGTGACAGACTCTTCCATAGGTGCTGCAGATAAAATTGGTTGTCGGGGCTGTTACGCAGTTGGCTCTTCCCTTGCGCTTCTGTCTTTTCTCCTGCCAACTGCGAAGTCTCTTCAACTCGCCACACTTTAGCCCCGCCTTTATGGCTGCCCGCCAGCTCTGGCGATCACTGGCAACCGACTCCCACGACTTGTGATCAATGTCACAGGACTTCATGTCGCATTTGCAGACGTCTTTAAAGCGGAGACATGGACGGTCGGTGGGTCTGATACCACTGGCGAGCTCGCTGTACAATGTGTCTTTGGGGATCCTGCCATCTTCCATGCGGCTCACATGGCCAAGCCATCTCAAGCGCCACTGACTCAGTAGTGTGTATAAGCTGGGGATGTTGGCCGCCTCGAGGACTTCTGTGTTGGAGATACGGTCCTGCCACCTGATGCCAAGTATTCTCCGGAGGCAGTGAAGATGGAATGAATTGAGACGTCGCTCTTGGCTGACATACGTTAGACAAGGGAAAACGGTTCCCATTAACTGATGGCAGAAGGACTAGGGGACACAGATTGAAAGTATTGGGCAAGAGATGCAGGGGGAATGAAAGGAAGAACTTTTTTATGCAGCGAGCGGTAATGACCTGGAACTCGCTGCCCACGAGGGTGGTGGAAGCGAAGACGATCAATGATTTCAAAAGGAAATTGGATAGCATTTGAAGGAAATAAACTTACAGGGTGACAGGGATCAAGCGGGGGAGTGGGACTGACTGGATTGCTCCACGAGAGCTGGCATGAACTCCATAGACCAAGCGGCCTCCTTCTGAGATATAATAGTTTAACTTTGACATTGCATAAAGTGCAATACAAATCAGTTTCTTTCAATACAATACATGAGGTGCCTCAGTACGCTTGTCATTACAGGCTATACCTACAATGTACATTTACACTACATGTGAAACATTCTCTGGTGCATACAAACTGAGGGGTTTTACACAGTTGTGATAACACTTTAATGGTTTAACTGTTCCATACGTCATCAGAGGAAGTCATGTCAAACAACATGTGATACAGCAATTGGAGTCATGTTAGCCACTTCATCACACATGTATGATAGAGCCCTCTTGTTACTTTGTTACTTCACAATAAAGAACCCACTATTTAACAACCATTCAATTCAAGATGTTTGGTACTTTATTGCTGAAGAAATCAGTAATATAATATGGGGGCAGCAATGTGTATTTTAATAACACAATATGGTGGCAGCATGTGGTTTCTGAAGATGTTAAACTTCCAAGCGCACCATCCTCAACAAGATGGCAGTGACGTGCAGTTGAAGACCATAGCGTTGAAGCAGCATCACTGCAGAAAGGCTCAGCAGTGGTACTCATGGACCCTAGCAATCTCGAGCAAAATTTCAAGACCAGCGATCTCTCCTGTCGAAGTCCATTGTGGAAAAGACAACGCAACTTATTGTCGGAGGTAACGGTGGCAGTTCGACACTGTTGGGTTTGACAACCATCCATTAAAATCGGTGCTCAGGAAAGTGTGACTACACAAAGGGGTTGTTCAGTTCGACTCTGGCCATCAAGAAAAGGCAGGAACCGGGCTCGGGAAAAGCTAGCAGAGTTGATTCTCGTTGGGGCTGCGGAACTTGCTGGGTGTTTTCCCATCACAGTTCCTTTGTGGTCGTAGTCTCCCCGATCGCAGGCTGAAAGCAGGCACAGAGTTCTGGGTGTGGCTGAAGCCTGACACTGCAGACATAGTAGACCTGCAATTTTTTTTTTCCTTTAGTGAAAGGCCCAGAAAAGAAAAGAGGCAGCTTTTAAAAGGAGAAAGCTCCAGCTGGAATTTTTGCAAACAGGGAATTTGGCACCATGAGTTCCAAATATCCCTCAATGAATTGGAAAGCCCAAGACCTCGTCCACAAGTTCCAACTCTTCAAGCAACACATGTAGTTGTGCTTATTGGATCTTGCTGTCGCAGAGATTGATAAGCAAACGGTTAAAATAAAAATCACAATTGGCAACGATGGGCTACATCTTATCAACACCTCAGGACTTTCTGAAGCGGAACAGAAGGATCCAGCGAGACTCTGGACTACATTAGCGGATCAGCTAAAGGTTAGGATTAATTTCGCAATTAAAAGCAAAATACTGCAGATGCCGGAAATCCGAAACAAAAACAGAAAGTGCTGGAACTACTCAGCAGGTCTGGCAGCATCTGTGGAGGAAGAAGCAGAGTTAACGTCTCAGGTCTGTGATCTTTCATCAGAGCAGGGTGACCTGAAACGTTAACTCTGGTTCTCTCTCCACAGATGCTGCCTCACCTGCTGAGTATTTCCAGGACTTCCTGTTTTTATTTAATTTCAGAATTCATCACCTGGAGCTGATGACATACCAACAACAGTCAAAGGAGACCTCGATCAATTTATTTGTAGATGCCGTGAGAAAGGAAAACTCAAGTGATTTCTTGGAGGTGGAATTATCTGAAGGGATAATGGAATAGTTGATTGTGTCTACCCTGATAGAAGCCTTTCAGAAAGAGCTACTAGGCAAGGAAAAAGAGTATGACATTGAAAGTCTCCTGAGAGAAGACAGGAAGTTTGAGGCCATAGCAGCAAACAGGCAGTGCATATGAGCATTTGGAACAACGACCATGGGTGAGGTAACCAGGACACCTCAGCAAGACAAGATATCTGGCAAATGAAGTCTGATGCAACAGCCAAGAAATTGTCCAGCTTACATGGATAACTGCAAGGTATGTGGTAAAAACAGGCACTGGGCAGGAGCTCTGGAAATGGAAAACTGGCCAGAAGTCACAGCAGGCCACAACCCTGACAAGAAGCAGACACCACCTTGTGGAAGAAACAGGGATACATTTGTAAGAGGCCTATCTAAATGCAGGCCTGTTCACAAGATAGACAGTGACGTGAGTAACAAAGAGGGCACTGAGGGTGGGCAAGCTTTTCACACGGCAACAGTTGCACGCCAGATGGATGCAGTTACACACTGGGAAGATCCACCACCATTGACATCATATGCCCAGTGAGAGAGAAAGAGAGAGGTTAAGGTGCGAGTGGGATGGAGAATTAAAGTGGCAAACAGCAGGTGGTTCAGGGTCAAGCTTGCTGACTGAACGAAAGGATTTCTTAGGGATGCTACAGAGGAGTTTTAATAGAATGATACCAGGGATGAGGGGACTTCAGTTATGTGGAGAGTCTAGAGAAACTTGGACTGTTGTCTGTGGAGCAGAAATGGTTAAGGGGAGATTTAGTAGAGGTGTTCAAAATTACAAGGGATTTTGAGAAGAGTAAGTAAGGAACTACTGTTTCCACTGCCATAAAGGTGGGTAACCAGAGGACACAACTTTATGATAATTGGCAAAACATCCAGAGGGATGAGGAGAACTTTTTTATGTAACGAGTTATTGTGATTTGGAATGCATTGCATGAAATGTTGGTGGAAGCAGATTAATCAGGAGGACATAGGCAGACTGGTAAAGTGCGCAGACATATAACAGATAAAATTTATTGCAGGGACGTGTAAAGTAATGGATTTTGGTAGGAAGAATGAAGAGAGATGATATAAACAAAATGGTTCAATTTTAAAGGATTTTGCAGGAGCAGAGAGACCTGGGGTGCATGCACACAAATCTTTGAAGGTAGCAGGTCAAGTTGAGAAGGAATAAGGGATCCTTGTCTTTACAAATAGATGCCATAAGGATTGCACGAGGGTGTGGGTCTGATTGAATAGTTCTGTGGAGAGCTGGCATGGACTTGATGAGCCGAATGGCCTCTTTCTGTGCTGTAAATAACTCTATGACTCTCTGCATATAGTACAAAAGTAAGGAAGTTATACTAAACATTTATAAAACCTCAGCTGGAATATTACGGCCAATTTTGGGCACCAGAGTTTAGGAGATATGTCAAGGCCTTAGAGAAGGTATGGAGGAGATTTACGACAATGGTACCAGGGATGCAGAACATGCAGTGACTGAGGTTGTTTTCCTTAGAACAGAGAATGTTATAGGGAGATTTGATAGAGGTGAAAGGTTTTGATGGAGTAAATAAAGAGAAATGGAGCAGGATCCAGAACCAGACGCAAATTTAGCCTAATTTACAAAAGGACCAGAGGTGACCTGAGGGGAAACAGAAATTGCTCAGTGAGTTGTTATGATCTCGAATACACTGCCTGAAAGAGTGGTGGAAGCAAATTGAATAGTAATGTTGAAAAATAAATGAGAGAAATACTTAAAGGGGAAAGATTTACAAGGCTATAGGGAAAGAGCAGTGGAGTGGGACCAATTGGATAAATCTTTCAAAGAGCTGGCACAGATACGATGGGCCAAATGGCACTGTTCTGTGCTGTATCATTCTATGATTCTATGATTTAATCACCTGCCTGCTGCTCTCTAACAGACTTTCTCTTTTGCTCTTTCCTCTGTCCCAACTCTTTTACCCCGCATTGCACTTACGTATAAACTTAAATATCTAACTTTTTCCACTTTTGATGAAAGGCCATCAACCTGAAACGTTAACTCTGTTTCTATCTCCACAGATGCTGCCAGACCTACTGAGCATTTCCAGCATTTTCTGTTTTTATTATAAATTAACTGGGCATTCATCAACAACTCCATAACAGCTGTACAATGGAAGCATTCAGCATCTGAGAGAGACACAAAGGACATTAATTTTCGGAAGGTGCTTGTGAATTAGAAGGTGTGACTGAACAATAGCAGGAACCATGGGTATCACTGTGCACTGCCAAAACTCACACAAATGCAAAATACTACTGTTTCAAAGCCAAAACTCAATGTGTAAGTGCTCTATCACATCACCAACCTGAAGTTGACACTTCCTCCAGTCCCTCCGTCTCCCGCAGGGTCCCTGATATATCTGCCAAGCTGTTGCAGAGCTTCCTCCTCATGCCTACCAAAGGGGAACAGAATGTGAGCCATACCTTCACACAAGGAGGTTTCTTTGCCCCTAGTTGTGTGCATGCTTCAACTCTGCCAAAAGTTTGGACACCATACAGATTCATTCAAATTATATTTTCCAGGCAAGGCAGTAGTTTCTTCCTTTCTCATTCAAATATTGCAGGACAGCAGAATGGTTAGAGAGGAGGTGTACCCATCATTGAGATGATGCCATCTGTTGTGCCTCCTAAGTCTCTTGTGCCTTCACTACAGGGGGTGAAATTCAACTTAGGCAGTTTATGTAAAACAGGTGGTATAACACCTGGAATCTGCTACATAACCTGTCCAATATTCCAATCCATTGACTTCAATGAAACTCAATAGTAGGTGGGTGCATAATGTGCCAGATGTCATACCACTTGTTACGCAATCCTACTGAAGTCAAATTTCACACCCTATGTTACCTTGGATGGTGTGAGATGAAACAGGCTTCCCAGAAGTAACTTAGCATCTGCACAGGCCCTCAGGCTTTCATTTACCTTGGTCAGCCTGGTGAGATCATTAAAATGTATCCGTCACTGAACAACTGGTTGTGGGGTGCCAGTGATCACCCCTGCTACCACCCTCCACAGTGACGAGGTATCTGTTTTTTCTGGGATATAACTCCTTTGTCTTTTGTCCTTTATCTCTGCCAGCAATATCTCCACTGCAACTTCAGAAATTGTTGGAGGCCCTGGTCACCTCCTCCCAAATGGTGTTTCACTTTCTGCCACCATTCATTGCAATTCTCAAGTGTAGCTCAGCTCTGTCTGTATCTCTCTTACTCCTTTTGGGGTGGCCTGTTGTGTTTTTCACCAATTCAGTCTTTTAATTGGTGCAGCCTGCCCCACTGCCGTCACTCACAGCAGTCGAGATCTAGTCAGCAATGGAATTCTTGCTGGGACCTCATCCGCCATAATTAATATGGCCCTTCCTGCCCACCACCATGCTCTCCAAAGGAAAATGCATTCAGCTGCTCATGGGATTACGTGGGTGGGCAAAGGTCCTGCCTTGCTACTTTACCAAAATGTCAGGAAAATCCCCCCCCCCACCACCTCTTAATTTTTCTCCGATTTCTCGGGCAGTCAGACACTCTATTGCATTCTGAGTGAAATTAAAAGCAATGCAAATTTGAGCAGCCAATTAGAACAGAGCTTCACTAATTCTGCTGAATCATTCGTCACCAATGATACTCTGTAATACAGGAATGAAACATAGGAATAGGAGGAGGCTATTCAGCCCCTCTAGCTTGTTCTGCCAGTCAGTCAGGTGATAGTTGATCTGTATCTTAACTCCATCTAACTCCATCCTTGGCTCTGTAACCCTTAATACCTTTGCCTAACAAAAATCTATCAATCTCAGTTTTGATATTTTTGACCCTCCGACCTCAACAACCTATTGAGGCAGAGAGTTCCTGATTTCCACTACCCTTTGTGTGAAGAAATGCTTCCTGATATCACCCCTGAACAGCCTAGCTCTAATGTTAAGATTATGGCCGCTTGTTTTGGAATCCCCAACAGATGGAATAATTTCTCTTTATCTGCCCTATCAAATCCTTTAAACCTCGATTAGATCGCACTTTAATCTTCTATATTCAATGAAATACGAGCCTACATTACAACAGCAACTACGTTTCAAAATTACTTCATCGGCTGTATAGCACTTTGGGACATCCTGTGGTCATGAAAGGTAACCATATAAATGCAAGTATTTCATTTTTTCTCCTGGTCTATAAAACCTGTTCTCATAATTTAACTCTGTTAGCCCCAGGATTATTCTAGTGAATCTGCACTGCATCCCCTCCAAGGCCAATATATCCTTCCTGAGGTGCAGGGCCCAGAACTGAATGCAGTGCTCTAAATGGGGTGTAGCCAGAGCTTTATATAACTGTAATATAGCTTCTACCTCATTTGTATTTGAGCTCCCTTGAGATAAAGGCCAACATTCCATTAGACTTTTTAATTATCCTTTTGTGCCTGTGCACATCTTTTAGTGAATTAACTTCATATTAGCTGAATATTGCCAATTGGCTGCTGTACTTGGAAGGGCCCAGTGGCAGGGAGATTAGAGCAGTGGCCACTTTAACTTCCACTGATAGTGCTTTCTATATGTGTGGATCCGCAAGTTTACACAGGTCAGATTTTGCATTCAAAGGAAGATAAGAAATAGGGGCAGGAGCAGGCCATTCGGCCCCTCGAGCCTACTCTACCATTTAATAAGATCATGGCTGATCTTTAGCCTCATTTTTTCCTGCCCGCTCCTCTTATCCCTTAATCCTCTTAGTGTCCAAAAATCTATCAATCTCAGTTTTGAATTAATCATTGACTGAATATTCCACAGCTCTCTGGGGTAGAGAATTCCGAAGATTCGCAACCTTTCGAGTGAAGAATTTTCTCTTCATCTAAGTCCTAAATGGCTGACCCTTTATCCTGAGACTATTACTCCTAGTTCTAGATTTCCTAGCCAGAGGAAACAGCTGCACAGAACTTACCCTGTCAAGACCTCTAAGAATTTTATATATTTCAATGAGATCACCTCTAGTTTCTCTAAACTCCAGCCTCTCTTCATAGGACACCCCTCTCACCCCAGGAATCAATCTAGTGAATCTTTGTTGCATTCCCTCTAAGGCTTCCTTCCTTAGGTGAGGAGACCAAAACTGGACACAGTATTCCAGCTGTGGTATCACCAAAGCCTTATATAATTTCAGCAAAACTTCCTTATTCTTATACTCCAAACTCTTCGCAATCAATGCTAACATACCATGTGTCTTCTTAATTGCTTGTTATACCTGCATGCTAATTTTCTTTGATTCGTGTGTACAAGGACCCTCAAATCCCTCTGAGAATCAACATTTACCAGGCACAGAATTTTGTTCTGCCCTTGGAGACAGGCACAGAGGTGGGGGTGCAAATAAAATGGCAGGGGGCGCCATTCATAACGTTGCATGGGCTCCCTGCCATTTTATCCAAGGTGGGGATGGCTAAGGATGGCCCAATTAATGGACACATACGGGCCTCCACCGACCTCCATCTCAATTGAAGGCAGAGGTGGCTACCGCTGCGGCGAAACACGGCCCGATAAAACATGGTGGCCTCCTAGCAGGGTTGGGAGTCTCGCCTTTGGGGGCAATACAGGGTTACTGGAGGGTCCCTCAGCGGCGATACCCCACCGTCACCACCTCCCCCGCCCCACCCTGCTGCCAGGGCCTGCCGAATTGCCCCGGCGACCCTGACCCCACTCATCTCTCTCAGGGTCTCTCCCAGTGACGCTGCTGATACTGCAGAGCTGCTAGCCTTCCGATTGTCCAGCAGCTTTAGAGGTGGGAGCTCATCCCATACTTGGGCGGCATCCACGACGGCGTGTAGTTAATTAGCTGCCCGCTGAGAAATTGCAACGGGGTTCTGACAGAGGGGCGAGGCAGGATCTCACCCAACTCCGGCCTGTTGCCAGGATCCACATTGCCAAAAAATTCTGGCCCTAAAGTCTCTCAACTTTTAAAAGATATTCCGATTTTCCACGCTCCCTACCAAAATGGATAATTTCACACTTCCCCATATGGTACTCCATCTGCCACCTTCTTTCCTAGTCACTTAACCGGTCTATGTCTCTTTGCAGTCTCTTTGCATTCTCCTGTCAGCTTAATTTCATAACTAGCTTTGTGCTCCTACTCTTACAATGTGTGCTAAATTGGCAACTCTTGATGAGTAGGAATAGATGGGATGCTTGGAAGTCCTTCTTTTCCCAGAGAGTGGTGAACCTCTGGAGTGTGTTGGCAGATGGTGCGGTGGGTGCAGACTCTCTTGTCTGCCTTCAAGAGGGAGCTGAACGGTTCTTGACTGGTGCAGCAATTGCATCATGCAGAAGGTATATGTCTTTATAGATCACACTTGGCCCATGTGATCGCCTGGACTGGTTTTGATGGTTTGACGAGGCCGAAGAGAAATTTTCCAGAGTATTTTTTTTCTCTTACTGGCCTTGAGTTCCAAGTAGATGCCACGAGCTTGGTCTTTCTGAGGGTCTATGTCTTATGCGTTCCATAGTCTCCTGATGTTTCTTTTCCAATGTTTCCAGTATCCATGTTGCTGTATTCACAGAAAGACTCACCCTTGAATATTTCCTGTGAGCTATCTGCTGTCTCTAGTATCTTTACAGATTTAATTGTGTCACATTTATATGATCTGTGAAGGAAATGAATCCTGAGTAAATTTTCATACTTCCTGTTAATTGCACTTAAAAAGCAAAAAAAAAAAGCCAAATTAACTTGGCTTGATCATTAGCTGAGGTGTATTTGAAAGACTGCAATAAGAAAGGCGTACAGAAGGGGAGTATGTATAACCTGTCTAAATGATAATGGAAGTATTTTCTCATTCACAGGCCTGCTTTCTTTCAGTTTTTTTGTGCAACTTATAACTAAAGTGCCATCATGGACAAGAATGAAATATTTAAAGAGCTTTATCCCTTCATCCATTTTCACTGCTTGCTGACTCCCGCACCTCAGAAAAATGCAGGATGCGTACACAATATCTCTGAGCATAGTTGCAGCTTTCACAAAAGACATGTAAGTTCCAGGCTGGTAGCTGGGGACAAACACTTCAAGTCTGAATACAAAGATAATAGCGTGCTGAATGGCTACTGTCGGGCCCTCTCTTTCCTTTGTTAATGTAGATCTGTGAGAATGAATAAGGAACAGAGATGAGATGAGCTCCTCTTCATCATGGCAATCATCTGGGTGGGAATCTAGAAAAATCAGCAGCCATCTTTAATTGTGCCCCCTTGGAAAAATAAATCCGAGGCAATTCATTTTAAATTATAAAATAAACAGATAATATAAAAGCCAATGCAAATTTTGAAAAAAAGATAATAAAGGAGAAAATGAAAAATACAAAAAAAAAATGCAAAAAATGGTAAGGATATTTTGGAATAAAAACAGAAGGGAGAATGATGAAAGCACAGCATTATGAAATTCACAACTTAAAGCAAGCTCAATTTCGCTCAATGGAAAGTGTTAATGCAATAAAAAAACATATAATTTGACCTATCAATGCCTGCATGCTCAAGGAGATCATTTACATCTTGAATTATCGCAGACTCTAATTACTTTCATTCAATCTTTGAATTCAGTGAAACCCTGCAAGACAGATTCATATGAGGAAGACTCTTTGTTTCATTTGATTTCATCCTTCCAAAATCTCAACTCTAAATCTTAGCAAATTGTTTTTCAATCAATTCCAGGATCTTGGGCCAGAATTTGACCGACCCCTTGGAGATGGTCTGGGAGGCGGGAAGGCTGGCAAAATTGCATGGGAAGGCATTGGGGTGTGCCCAACGTCTTCCTGCCACCATGCCATTTTGCCAGCGGCAGGAGAGTTGGCATTTGTAAGTAGCCACTAAGGACCTCTTCCTGCCTCTGTGGCCTCCCAGCGGGCTCTGTGGGGGTCCTCGTTTTTGGGTACTCCATGGACCAAGGCGGCAATGGGCGTCCTGCAGCAACGACCCCACCTGCCTTCAGTGAGTTCGCCCTCCCCAATCGCCTGGGTCTGCCTGCCTGGCCCCGGCATTCCAAGACCCCACTTACCTGTCCTTGGCAACACATGGCTATCGCTGCACCCATATCCTGCAAGTGTAGCCCCAGCAATGGCCAGCACTAGTGGTGGCGCTGCTGAGTTGCCAGCCCTCTGGTTGGGTCAGCAGCTCTTGCAGTCAGACCGCTGTCCTTAATAAGGATGTCAGACCTGGTGATGGACAGTTAATTGATCACTGCTGGGAAGATTCCTTGCTGGGGCTCGCCAGCGGCCTAAGCAGGGCTGCCTACCACTTTCAGCTCTGGCAGCGGGACTTCAGCAGGAAGAGCTTAATTTTACTATCATCAAGTGGATGACCTGACGTTGGGGGATACCCGAGTCGGCAGCATGCATGGGCAGGTGATGGGTCTTCACACAAACATAAGAACATAAGAAAAGGAGTAAACCATATGGCCCCTCGAGCCTGCTCTGCCATTCAATAAGATCATGGCTGATCTTCTGCCTCAACTGCACTTTCCTGCCAACTCCCCATATCCCTTGATTCCCTGAGAGACCAAACATCTGTCTATCCCAGCCTTAAATATATTGAACAATGGAGCATCCACAACCCTCCGGGAGAGAGAATTCCAAGGATTTACTACCCTCTGAGTGAAGAGATTGCTCCTCATCCAAATCCTAAGTGACCGGCCTCTTATCCTGATACTTTGGTCTTGTGTTCTAGATTCCCTAACCAAGGGAAACAATCTCTCAGTGTCTACATTACCCAGTCCCTTGGGAATCCTGTATGTTTCAATGAGATCACCTCTCATTCCTCTAACCTTAGAAGGTATAGGTACAATTTACTCAGCCTTTCATCATAGGACTACCCTCTCAACCCAGGAACCAATCTAGTAAACCTTCGCTATACTGCCTCCAAGGCAAATATATCCTTCCTTAAATATGGAGAACAAAACTGCGCATAGTACTCCAGGTGTCGTCTAACCAATTTCCTCTACAATTGTAGCAAGACTTCTTTATTGTTGTACTCCAATCCCCTTGCAATAAAGGTCAGCATGCCATTTGCCTTTGCTTGCTGTACCTGCATGCTAACTTTCTGTGTTCCTTGTACAAATATACCCAAATCTTTCTGAACATTAACATTTGGAGGTTCCATGCCTTTTAAGAATATTCTACTTTTCTATTCTTACTACCAAAGTGAATAAACTCACACTTCCCCACATTATACTCGATCTGCAACCTTGCTACCCATTCACTTAACCTGTCTATTTTCCTTTGCAGCCTCTTTGTGTCCTCCTCACAGCTTACATTCCCATCTAGCTTTGTATCATCAGCAAACTTGGATCTCTTACTGTCAGTCTTTTCGTCTGAGCCATGAATATAGATTGTAAATAGCTGAGGCCCCAGCAATGACCCTTACAGCACCCCACAAATTACAGCCTGCCAACTTGAAAAAGCTCCATTTATCCCTACTCTTTGCTTCCAGTCCACTAACTAATCCTCTATCTCTGCTAATATATTACCCCAACTCCATGAGCCCTTATCTTGTGTATTAACCTTTTGTGAGGCTTGTTATTGCATGCCTTTTTGGAAATCCAAGTATACTAGGGTCATAGAGTTATACAGCACAGAAACAGGCCCTTTGGTCCATTGTGTCTGCGCCGGCCATCAAGCACCTATCTATTTTAATCCCATTTTCTAGCACTTGGCCCGTAGCCTTGTATGCTACGGCGTTTCATGTGCTCATCTAAATACTTCCGAAATGTTGTGAGGGTTCCTGCCTCTACCACCCCTTCAGGCAGTATGTTCCACATTCCAACCACCCTCTGGGTGAAAACATTTTCCCTAAAATCCCCTCTAAACCTCCTGCCCCTTACCTTAAATCTATGCTTCCTGGTTATTGACACCTCTGCTAAGGAAAAAAGTTTCTTCCTATCTATCCTATCAATGCCCCTCATAATTTTGTATACCTCAATCAGGTACCCCCTCAGCCTTCTCTGCTCTAAGGAAAACAACCCTAGCCTATCCAGTCTCTCTTCATAGCTGAAATGCTCCAGCCCAGGCAATATCTTGGTGAATCTCCTCTGCACCCTCTCCAGTGCAATCACATTCTTCCTATAGTGCGGTGACCAGAACTGTACACAGTACTCCAGCTGTGGCCTAACTAGTGTTTTATACAGCTCCATCATAACCTCCCTGCTCTCATATTCTGTACCTCGGCTAATAAAGGCAAGTATCCCAAATGCCTTCCTAACCACCTTATCTACCTGTGCTGCTGCCTTCAGTGATCTATGGATAAGTATACCAAGGTCCCTCTGACCCTCTGTATTTCCTAGGGTCCTTCCATCCATTGTATATTCCCTTGCCTTGTTAGTCCTCCCAAAATGCATCACCTCACACTTCTCAGGATTAAATTCCATTTGCCACTGCTCTGCCCATCTTACCAGCCCATCTATATCGTCCTGTAATCTAAGGCTTTCCTCCTCACTATTTACAACACCACCTATGGTACACACCCAGCCAAGTGATTGCCCCCTTTTTGTTTTTAAGTTCGACCCATATGGCCTCATTTGAGGAACCTCTAAGATATCATCCCTCCTCACTGCAGTAATTGATCAGTAGTGCAATGCTACCCCCTCTTTTACACCCCACCTGTCACGCCTGAAGATTCTATACCCTGGAATATTGAGTTGCTAGTCCTGCCCTTCCCTCAACCATGTCTCTGTGATGGCAATAATATCATATGCCCATGTGTTAATCAATGCCCTCAATTCATCTGTCTTACCAGTAAGACTTCTTGCGTTAAAATAGATGCAATCCAGCCTTGCATTGTTCGCTTGTGCCTTAACAGGTCTATATTTGCTCTGCCTTCCAGACTGACTCAGTTTCTCTTCTATATTTGACTGTACATCACCCCCTACTGTAACTCTACTCTGTATCCCATCCCCCTGCCAAACTAGTTTAAACACCCCCAACATTCACTATATATATACTACATCCACTTGTTCCCATTCATCTACCCTACTAGTTACATCCTGAAAAATTCTAATAAATTTGTGAAACACAATTTTCTTTTTATAAAAACCATGTTAATTTTGTCTGGCCAGAATCTGATTTTTCCAAGGGCATTGTTAAGACTTCCTTAATAACAGGTTCCAGCATTTCCCTGATGACTGACATCAGGCTAACTGGTCTGTAGTTTCCTGTTTTCTCTCTACCTCCCTTTTTGAATAGCATTGTTACATTTGCTAACTTCCTATCTGCTGGGACCATTCTAGAATCTAGGGGATTTTGGAAAATCATAGCCAGTGCATCCACTAACTCTGCAGCTACCTCTTCTCGAACCCTAGCATGTAGGTCATCAGATCCTGGGATTTGTCAGCCTTTTGTCCCTTAAGTTTCTGCAATATATTTTCTCTGTGATATTAATTATCTTAAGTTCCTCACTCTTCTTAGCTGCTTGATTACCCTTTTTTTCCAGTTTTTAATTTGTGCTTTCTACACTGAAGACAGACACAAATATTTGTTCAACGTCTCTGACATTTCTTTATTCCCCATGATAATTTCTCCTGTCTCTGCCTCTAAGGGACCAACATTTCCGTTAGCTAGTCTCCTTTTTTAGAAACTTGTAAAATCTCTTACAATCTGCTTTTATATTCCTTGCTAGATGACTGTCATATTCTCTTATTTTCCCATTTTTATCAACAGTTGCTGGTTTCTGAAATAATCCCAATCATCAGGCTTTACTGCTCATTCTTCTCGACATTAGAAGCCTCTTCTTTTAATCTACATACGAGTATACGAACGAGGATCGGGAGTAGCCACTCGGCCCCTCGAGCCTGCTCCGCCAGTCAACAAAATCATGGCTGATCTGATTGCATCCTCAACTCCACATTCTCCACGATCTAATACTATCCTTAACTTCCCTCGTAAGCTACAGATTAATCATTTTCACTAGTTTTTTTTTAATAGAATGCATTTTTGTTGAACGTTTTGAATTGTTTCTTTAAATATTTCCCACTGTTTGCTTATAGCCATACCTTTTAGGCTATTTACCCAATGTTATGACGGCAGGAGTAATGCACTGTTAATTCAGTCCCAATACTCCAGAGGTCACAGCACATTAGTAAAGTTCCCCACCGACTGGAAAAATAGCCAAATTAGTCACTTTATTTATCCCCAGAATAAAGTACGCCAAACGGGGTTTCTTTAAACAATAAAATGAACTATTTATTAATAAACCAGGTTTTAAACGATAATGAGATGAATCTATGCATGAAAAGACTTTATAACTCCTTAATCTTCCGAACCCTCATGCACACATATACATTCAATTACCGACAGTTAACCGGGGAAAACAAAAATATGGTCTTTACAGCAGTTTTTTAGGAATAATAAATAACTGGGTTGCAACTTTTTGGTAGTATTTTCCTGGATCAGTGAGGTGTCCCAGATTCGAATAGTCAAATGCCACTCGATGTCTCTTCAGATGAAATTAATGAACAGTCTATGGTGGGTAGGCATTCACAGTAGTTCATCTGCAGCAGGCGTCATACATCTCTTTCAGCAACAGGTTGTAGCAACAGGGCTATTTAAATTCTAAAGTGGCACTCTAACAGTAGAAACGTCCTTGAGAGTTCTGGAGCTTCCAAAAATACAAAAGTCAACAGGATTTACTCTCAGCAAAGGAGCCTTCTCCACAAAGCACAGCAATTACAGAACTCACTGTTCAGTAAATTCACTAAATTGTTGAATGGAGGCAACAGCAACTCTAATGTTCTTGAGGGAAGGAAATCTGCCGTCCTTACCTGGTCTGGTCTACATGTGACTCCAGACCCACAGCCAAGTGGCTGACTCTTAACTGCCCTCTGAAATGGCCTGGCATGCCACTCAGTTCAAGGGCAATTAGGGATGGGCAATAAATGCTAGCCTAGCCAGTGACGCCCATATCCCATGAACAAATAAAAAAAACTTGCCCCACCTGAAACACAGGCTTTCTTTCTCCAATACAGTGTTTCTCCACAGAGTGTAGCAATCCCTCCTTTCTCTGGGTCTCTTCCTCTTTGATACAGGAATTAGTTTTCAAGAGAGAGTTTTCTGGACTGTATTCCTGACCAGTTTCCAGCAGTAACTTTTTCAGCTGCTCACAGCCCCCCGGTTTCTTCTTTCACTGCCAAAAATGGAACTGGATGCCTTTCTCAATAGGAGTGATAAGACCATCATAAGACCATCAGATTGCTTGGATACAAATTTCCCTGCAGCCTGGACTCTTTAAACACTAAACCTCTGCAGTTATTAGAACATTACAGCGCAGTACAGGCCCTTCGGCCCTCGATGTTGCGCCGAGTTTTTTTTCAGTCTTAAAGGAACACACCTCCTAGTTTAAAAAAACATAATCAATCTTATGCAGGTCTCCCCTCATACCTAGGTAATAGGCTTGTTTAAGTTTACGATTATTGCTTAGAACTAGAGTATGTTGCTCTGAAACCTATGATGGAATTCAATTGTATTATGATCACTTTTTCCCAGAGGATCTTTTACTATGAGATTACTAATCAAACCTGCCTCATACACAACATTTGGTCTAACATAGCTTTATCCCTAGTTGGTTCCACAATGAATTGTTCCAGGAAACTGTCACAAAAGCATTCTACAAACTCATCTTCCAGACTACCTGTGCCAATTTGATTTGTCCAACCTATATAATGATTAAGTCCCCCACAATGATTACATTACTTTTGTTATAAGCTCCAATTATTTCTTGCTTAATGTTCTGCCCAACGCTAAAAACTTCTGTGATGGTGCTTATCAACTACTCCCAACAGTGATTTCTGACCCTTGTTACTCCTCCACCCATACTGATTCTACTTCCTGATCTTCTGAGCAAAGATATGTTCTAACTACTACTCTTATGTCATCTTTAACTATGAGCATTACTCCTCCTCCTTTTCTAACCTGTCTGTCTTTTTGAAATGTTGTGTCCCTTGGAATATTTATTTCCCAGCTTTGGTCACCTTGCACTGATGGCCAGAATTGTATGGGGCCTTTTGGGGATGGGCTCAGAAGCAGGAAGGCTGGAAAAATGGCATGGGAAGGCATCAGATGGTGAGCCTGAAGCCTTCCCACTGCCATGCAATTTTGCCAGCGGTGGGAAAGGTGGCAGATGGCTTGCCTTTCTGGAGCCCAATTGGCTCAATTGGCATTTATCAGCAGTGGGAGTGGTGGGGGTTGGGGGGGGGGGGTGCTCCGCTGTGTGAGCACAATGCCAGGTACACCCTGGTGGTCTCCCAGCAGGTTTCAGGGGGCCCTCCTTTTTGGGCACTCTTTGACGCATGAAGGGGCCCCCAGTGGCAGTGGCTGCTACCATAGCATGTGCTGCCTGCCCTCAGTAGACTACCACCCCGCACTGAATCCTGTCTGACTGACCCTGGCGCACCCCAGACCTCATTTAACTTACTTTGAGGGTGCACATCCATCTAAACACCCTCATCCTCCAGGTGCATCCCTAGCAGTGGCCACAGACCCTGGTGGCACTCCTGTGGCTGCTGAGCTGCTGACCCTCTGATTGGACTGAGAGCTGTTGCAGGCAGGCTACCCTCCTTAATTGGATGGCAGCCACAGCAGCAGCCTGTCCAATCTTTTTTCATAGCTGCATTTTTCCAGTCCTGGCACATCCTCATAAATCTCCTCTGTACCCTCTCGAGTGCAATTACATCCTTTCTGTAATGAGGTGACCAGAACTGTGCACACTACTCAAGTTGTGACCTAGCCAATGGGTTATACAGTTCCAGCATAACCTCCCTGCTCTTGTATTCTATACTTCAGCTAATAAAGGAAAGGATTCCATATGCCTTCTTAACCACCTTATCGACCTTATCACTCCAAGGTCCCTCACTTCCTCTACCCTTCTCAGTATTTTCCCATTTATCGTGTATTCTTTTGATTTGTTTGACCTCCCAAATGCATCACCTCACACTTCTCCAAGTTGAATTCCATTTGTCACTTTTCTACCCGTATGACCAGACCATCAATATCTTCCTGTAGCTGACAGCTATCCTTTTTTCTATCTACTACACAACCAATCTTTGTGTCATCCAAAAACTTTTTGATCATGCCCCCTACATTTACATTCAAATCGTTAATATATACCACAAAAAGCAGGGGACCCAGTACTGAGCCTTGCGGAACACCACTGGAAACAGCCCTCCAGTTGCTAAAACAGTTGTCAACAATTACCCTTTGTTTCCTGCCACTGAGCCAATTTTGTATCCACCTTGCTGCAATTCCCTGGATCCCATGGGATTTTATTTTTTTAACCAGTCTGTCATGTGGGACCTTGTTAAAAGCCTTGCTAAAAACAATGTAGGCTACATCAACTGCACTACCTTCATCTATCTTCCTTGTTACTTCTTCAAAAAATTTGATCAAGTTGGTCAAACAAGATCTTCCCTTAACCAATCCATGCTGACTATCCTTGATTAACCTATGCCTTTCTAATTGACAGTTTATCCTGTCTCTCAGAATAGATTCCAATAATTTGCCCACTACTGGCCTGTAATTATTCTGTCTATCTTTCACTCCCTTTTTAAACAGAGGTACAACGTTAGCAATTCTCCAATCCTCCGGCACCACACCTGTATCCAGTGAGGACAGGAAAATGATGGTCAGACCCTCTGCTATTTCCTCTCTTGCTTCTTTCAACAGCCTAGGATACATTTCATCTGGCCCTGGTGATTTATCAACTTTCAAGGATGCTTATCCCATTAATATTTCCTCTCTCCCTATGTTTATCACATCCAATACTTCACACTCTTCCTCCTTAACTATAATATCTGCATTGTCCCCCTCTTTTGTGAAGACAGATGCAAAGTATTCATTAAGAACCATACCAATACCTTCCGCTCCTACACATAGGTTACCTTTTTGGTCTTTTATGGGCCCTACTCTCTCCTTAGTTATCCTCTTACATGTGATGTATTGATAAAACATCTTTGGGTTCACCTTGATTTTCTTTCATGCCCTCTCTTTGCTTTTCTAATTTCCTTTTTGATTTCACCCCTCCACTTTCTCTACTCCTCTCAGCTTTCTGTAGTATTGAGTTCTTGGTGTCGGTCATAAGCTTTCCTTTTCTGCCTTATCTTACCCTGTAGGCTCCCTGACATCCATGGGGTTCTAGATTTTGCCGCCTCGCCCTTTTTCTTTGTGGGAACATGTTTACCCTAAACCCCTTGAATCTCCCCTTTGAATGCCTCCCACTGTTCTGACACTGGTTTACCTTCAAGTAGCTGTTTCCAGTCCACTTTCGCGAAATCACTCCTCAGTTTAATAAAATTGGCCTTGCCCCAATTGAGAACTCTAACTCCTGTTCCATCCCTGTCCTTTTCCATAATTATGTTAAAACTGATTGAATTATGATCACTACCACCAAAATGCTCTCCCACTGCCACTCCCTCCACCTGCACAGCTTCATTTCCTAAAACTAAGTCTAAAACTGCACCCTTTCTTGTTGGACTTGCTACAAACTGGCCAAAAGGTTCTCCTGAATGTCTTTCAAGAATTCTGCTCCCTCAATTCCTATCACACTAAAACTATTCCAGTTAATATTGAGGTTATTAAAATCCCCTACTATTACTGCCCTATTGTTCTTGCACTTCTCAGAGATTTGCCTACATTTCTGCTCTTCTATCTTCCTCTGACTGTTTGGGGGTCTACTGTACACTCCCAGCAATGTGTGATTGCCCCTTTTTTGTTCCTTAGCTGAATCCATATGGCCTTATTTGATGAACCTTCCAACATACCATCCCTCCTCGCAGCTGTAATAGTTTCCTTGACCAAAATTGCCACTCCCCCTCCTTTCTTATCCCCCTCCCTTTCACATCTGAAAACCCTGTAACCAGGAACATTGAGCTACCATCCCTGTCCCTCCTTTAGCCATGTTTCTGTAATAGTTATGATCTCATACTGCCACGTGTCTATCTGTGCCCTCAGCTCATCTGCTTTATTTGCTATACTCCTTGCATTGAAATAGATACACTTGAGCACTGCCAAACTCTTTTTGTTTTGTTTTCTAACCCTCGTTTCCTCTGTCTTCGAAACTCGTCCATTAATTTTCCGCCTTCCATTTTAATTTCTGGTTTTGTCAGAGCTGAGTCTACCCGCAGGTCCCCATCCCCCTGCCAAATTCGTTTAAACCCTGCCCAACAGCACTAGCAAAACGTCCCGCAAGGAACTCATTCCTGGCTCTGTCAGGTGCAACCCGTCCAGTCTGTACAGTTCCCATCTCCCCCAGAGCCAGTCCCAATGTCTCAGCAATCTGAAGCCCTCACTCCTGCACCATCTTTCAAGTCATGCATTCATCTGTCTTAGAGTTATACAGCACAGAAACAGGCCCTTCAGCCCATCGTGTCCGTGCCAGCTATCAAGCACCTATCTATTCTAATCCCATTTTCCAGCACTTGGCCCGTGGCATTGTATGCTATGCTGTTTCAAGTGCTCATCTAAATACTTCTTAAATGTTGTTTTATCCTTCTATTTCTAAACTCACTTGCATGTGGCACTGGGAGTAATCCAGAGATTACTACTTTTGAGGTCCTGCTTGCTAACTTCTCACCTAGCTCCCTAAATTCTGACTGCAAGACCACATCCCTCTTTCTACCTATGTCGTTGGTTCCGATGTGGACCATAACTGCTGGCTGTTCACCCTCCCCCTTCAGGATGCTCTACAACCGCTCAGTGACATCCTTGACCCTGGCACCAGGGAGGCAACACACCATCCTAGATTCAGGTTTGCGGCCACAGAAACGTCTGTCTGTTCCCCTGACTATAGAATTGCCTATCACTATGGCTCTTCCAGTCTTCCCTGTAACCCCTGTGCAGCTGGGCCACCCGTGATGCCATGGACTTGGCTCTGGCTGCACTCCCCCACGTGAAGCCTCACTTTCCTCAGTATTCAGAACTGAATACCTGTTGCAAAGTGAGATGCACTCAGGGGTCTCCTGCACTACCTGCCTGATTCTTTTTAACTGTCTGGTGGTCACTCATTTCCTCTCTCCCTACATACTCTTAAGCTGTGGGGTGATGTAGCACTAGCTTTCTGGCCATTTTTATGAATCATATTTTAAATCCAAAACCCCAATAAAGAACTGTACTGTTTGACAAGCTTGTGGGAGTGGCTTAGGGAATATGATTGACTGGCAGGAGTTTCAAGCCAGGCTAATATGACTAAGGTGCATTCATATGCAAACAGACATTTCACACTGACAGGCTGGGTGGAATGGAACCCAGGCCAACTGACATCATCATCATCTAACATGATTACTGGGAACAATGGCTCGAGAGGTAACTCAATAAAACACAGTCACGACTCAGTCCCAACCGAAACTGGTGGAAGGCAGGAGATGGCTGGGCCATTGTCTTCCAGGAGATAAGCCGTTAAGCAAGATCAGTTTGAGATTGAAACCCATTACCTGCTAATGGGGGGGGCGTCAACTCAGGAAACGACAGACATTCAGTAATCAGCACTCATTGTCTCTCCAGGTGCCAGGCCTGGGAGTGTGAAAATGAAATATAATTTTTCACAAAGATTTCAAAGTTTATGAGCCACTCCAGGCCATGGAGGGGGGCGGAGTTGGGGGAGTCCAGACAGATCACCTGAGTCAATACATCGATCAGTAATAGCGGGAGAAAAGGTGGTGGGTTTTGGATATATATGGAGCCGTTTGGAAAAGGTGCACTTGGCTCTTCTCTCTTCTCCTCGACATCAATCTAAAGCGAGTCTCCCGAGTGGGGCTCGACTCGATTCAAGGGAACATTGCCAGAAGCTGAGCGCTGCTCTTCATCCCTCATCAACAGACCTCGACTCAAACTGGAACTTGGATACGGCGTCGGCGGAACAGAACCAGGAGTGAGACGTACAGGAGGAAGGTGCAAGCAAGACAATGGGCAATCGGGGTGAGCATACTGCCTGCGCCGACACATCCACAAGACCACTTAGCTGTGTGACGGGGTGATTGCAAGTCCCAACCAAACCTTAGAGGGGTTTAGTGCTGGGGATCCTGTGTTAGTTTATTTCACGGGAGGTTTCTTTTATTAGGCTGTGGTAATTTAGCACAGTAGGGCTTGTTGGACAAGCCAGGGTTGTACTGTTTTGTCCTGTTTACGAGTGTTATTGTTAATCTTATTAAACACAATATGGTTGAGCCTGAAAAACGTGGGTCCGAGTCTGATCTTCCATATAATTCCGATCAACCAGAACTTATAGTAAGAGGTGTGTTTTTGGTACGTCAGTGAAAACCACATAGAGTGACCACATCTATAAATGTGCGATCCACGTGTATCCTGTAGAGTTTAGAAGAATGAGAGGTGATCTCGTTGAAGCATACAAAATTCTTACAGGGCTCGACAGGGTAGATGCAGGAAGGATGTTTCCCTGGATGGGGAGTCTAGAACCAGGGGACACAGTCTCAGAATAAGAGGTAGGCCATTTAGGACTGAGATGAGGAGGAATAATTTTGCTCACAGGGTGGTGTATGTTTGGAATTCTCTACCCCAGAGGACTGTGGAAGCTCATTCATTGAGTGTTCAAGATAGAGATCGATAGATTTCTAGACATTAAAGGCATCAAGGGATATGGGGATAATGCGGGAAAATGATGTTGAGGTTGAAGATCACCCATGATCTAGTTGAATCACGGTCCAGGCTTGAGGGGCCAAATGGCCCACTCCTGCTCCTATTTTCTATGTTCCTATGTTCCTACATAGAGTCATAACGATACAGAAGGCCAATTGGCCCATCTAATCCATGCTGGCTCTTTGCAGAGTCAAATCCAATTAGTTCCATTCCCTTGCTCCACCTCCGTAGCCCTGCCAGGTTACTTCGCTCACTGCCCATCGAATTTCCTTTTGAAATCATTATTTGTCCCTGTTTCCTCCACCTTCATAGGCAATGAGTTCCAGGTCATTACCACTTGCTGTGTAAATAAGATCTTCCTCACATCTCTCTGCATCTCTTACCCAAAACTTTAAATCTGTGTTCGCCAGATCTTGTACCATCAGCTAATGAGAACAGCTTTTCATTTTCGACCTTGTCCAAACTTGTCATAATCTTGTAAACCTGCTACTAAGGTTCCTCATGTACTGAGCAGGATTACTGCTACAACAAATCATTAGTACAGTAATACTAACCTGTATCACAATGATCTAAACCCAGCTAAAGTTCCCTATTAAGAAAACAAGAGGGTGGATTTTATGGTGCCAATAATGGTGATAGTTTCAGAATTTGCCAATATCGAACGTTGGAGGAGTCAAGGAACCAAGGCTGCACAACTTTGATCATCGAGCTGTAGATTTGAACTAGAGGTAGGGAACAAGAATGAATTTGGGCTATTTGCCCCCTCATAGCGAAGTATTCACATTGAAAACAAATCTTAGACCTGGTATTTCCAGGTATTAAGGGGCCTCCTCTCATTTCGCGAATGTTTAATAAGGAGGCCCACACCAGAAGGAGTCTTTTAAATGCTAAAATGGATTCAAGTAAATTACTTTTTCAGAACATTAACCTGACTTTTTAAATGTTTTAAGAAGCTTTATCAGACTTTTTCATTGTTTCAATGTAAATAACCTTTTAAACAAATCAGATAAATCTTGTTAACAGGTCAACATGGAAACTTTTAAAAGGGTTAATAAATGTGGTTAAAAAGTCACTTACATTAAAGTCTGATAAGCCATGTTAAAAACCAAAATCTATGACTTTGTAGCATGATTTTTCAGAATTTTTAAATGTTTCACTTTTTAAAATGATATATTTGACTTCCTCAAAATATATATAAAAATGATTCTGATCAAAACTATTGCACTTTTTAAAAATATGCTTGAATTTTTACTTTTGTAAAATGATTTATGGCAAATAAATCTGATTTCATCACACAATACAACAACAAAATACTGTAGATGCTGGAAAGCTGAAGCAAAAACAGAAAATGCCTGAAATACTCAGCCTGTCGGGCAAACTCTGTGGAGAGAAAAACAAAGTTAATGTTTCAGGTCTGTGACCTTTCATCGGAAATCTGTTCCAATTCCAATTGTTCCAATGCCTTTTCAGTAAAGCAGCCTAGTTTCTACAGTTTTTGTAGTGGAGTGACTGGAAGCCATGCCAACAGCTGCCTGCCATTTTTGCCCATGCTACACAATACTGCTGAGCCTCATGAAAGCCAACATTGGGAGGGAATCCTCCCTCGATCATTCTTAAATTCTCGCCATGGGGACTGCAGTACGAAGGTTGGTAGTTTGATTTGAAGTCAGCAATGGAATCTAGCCCAATACCTTTTCAGAATATGAAAATGTCCTTAGACCTGTAAACCCAGCCATTTTTAAAACATTAACTCTATTTGCTTATCCTATCTCTCTCACCTTCTCACTGCAGACCTGCACCTACTTGTCTCTTAAATCTATTGAATACTGACTTGCATTGTGATTTATTTCATGGCTCTATAACTCTCTAGGTGACAAGATGCTACCTGATTCCTTTCCCGTCAGTGCCAGTCACGGCTCAGTTGATAGCATCTTGCATCTGAGCCAGAAGGTTTGAAGGTTCAAATTCTCCTGCAGAGACTACAGCATAAAATCAAGGCTGACACTTCAGTGCAGTACTGGGGCAGTGTGGCTTTGTTGGAGGTGCAGGCTAAACCAAAGCCTTGTCTGTCTTTTCAGGCGGCTGTGAAAGAGCTCATGGTGCTATTTTGAAGAAAAGCAGGGGAGTAATTCCTGGTATCCTGGACAACATTTATATCCCAATCCAACACCACTAAAACAGATTATCTGGTCATTAGGTCATTATTACATTGCTGTTTGTGTGATCTTGCTGTGCACAAACTGGCTGCCATTTTGCCTACATTTCAAAAGTATCTCATTGGCTGTAAAGCATCTTGGGACATCTTGAGCTCATGAAAGGAGCTATATGAATGCAAGTCTTTCTTTCTTTCGAATCCATGCTAGCTATTATCAGCCATTCACTAATTTATCAGAACCAATCTGTCAGGATCACTTTAAATTAATGTTCATGTCAGCCATGACTCAGTGGAAGCACTTTCACTTGAGTCAGGATTCTAAGGACTGCTGTGGAGACTTGAGCACATAATCTAAGTTGACACTCCCAATACTGAGGGAGTGCTACACTGTTGAAATTGCCATCTTTCAGATGAGACATTAAACTAAGGCCCCATCTGTCCTCTCAGGTGGATATAAAAAAATCTCATGGAACTATTTTGAAGACGAGCAAGGGAGTTCTTCCTGGTGTACTTGCAAATATTTACCCCTCAACTAACATCACTAAAAACAGGTTATCTGGACATTATCACATTGCTGTTTGTGGGAGTTTGCTGTATGTAATTGGCTGTCACGTTTCTTACATTACAACCTTGACTGCACTTCATATGTAATTATTGGGCTGTAAAAATGATCTAGTACTGAGATCCTTAAATGTGCTACGTAAATGCAAGGCTTTCTCTTGAATAAAACCAACATGCACTGAATTACATCAAAAGGGCAACTGTAGCCAAATCAAAATCTCAATATTAATATCAATTCATCAAAAATATTTTACACCAACATAGGTTTTAAAAATAGCACCCATTAACTCACCAATGGCTTCTGTGGAACTAAGATAAACATCCCTTCGGATGTTCGAGGCTGACAACCTGGTCTATGCTGGGTTGACTGATCTAAGACAGGATGATAGCCTGGGACAATCAGCCTCAATGCTCATGGGATAGGAAGAGAAACATCAACCAGGATTACCTGTCTTTTCAGGTGGCTGTGAAAGAGCTCATGGTGCTATTTTGAAGAAAAGCAAATCAGCTGTTGAGTGACCCAGGCTGGGAGCGTATGTATGTGGCTGGTAGGCGAGAATAAGATTTGACTTAGTTGTGATCCCGATGCCTTCACAATGCAGAACAAACAGTTCACCCTCACATGTGGTAAATAAATGGTCACTTGGGTGAGCTGCAGCATACAAAATCAGTACCTTCACGAAAGGTGATAAAATGAATGACCTTAAGGAGCAAGCAGTGTCTCTCAGTGCTGCTACATTCCCTTTTTGCCTTATAATTGTTCATAGAAAGGATATGAAAAATGGTTGTGAAAGGAGAACACACCAAGGACAGCAGCAATGATTTGTGACATTTGGCGTGAGGAGACACATGGACAATGTTGGAAAGGCTACTGTCGTGTTAACAAAATGAATTAAACCTAAGGCAGTATTCCTGAAACCCAGAGGCAAAAAATATCGTCCTTTAGTGGATTTGGCACTTACTTGTAAAACAGCTCCTGTTTGGGCTTATGCTTCCAAACCAGGGTCAAAGGTCAGTAGGCCTAGTGGGATCAGGTTCCTAATGGGATCCCATGGGGTCATGAGATCAGAATTTGATGATTATTTCCATGTCATTTCTACAGAAGGACACACATCGAAAATACTTTTAGTAATATTTACGAACATATGTACGAACATATGTATGAACATAAGAATTAGGAGCAGGAGTAGGCCACTCGGCCCTTCGAGCCTGCTCCGCCATTCAATAAGTTCATGGCTGAACTGATAACTCCACATTTCCACCTACCCCCGATAACCTTCTACCCCCTTGCTTATCAAGAATCTTTCTACCTCTGCCTTAAAAATATTCAAAGACTCTGTTTCCATCGCCTTTTGAGGAAGACAATTCCAAAGACTCACAACCCTCAGAGAAAAAATTTCTCCTCATCTTTGTCTTAAATGGGCAACCCCTTATTTTTAAACAGTGACCCTGAGTTCTAGATTCTACCACAAGGGGAAACATCCTTTCCACATCCACCCTGTCAAGACCCCTCAGGATCTTATATGTTTCAATCAAGTCGCCGATTACTCTTCTAAATTCCAGCGGATACGAGCCTAGCCTGTCCAATCTTTCCTCATAAGACAGCCCACCCATTCCAGGTATTAGTCTAGTAAACCTTCTCTGTACTGCCTCCAATGAATTTACATCCTTCCTTAAATAAGAAGACCAGTACTGTACACAGTACTCCAGATATAGTCTCACCAATGCACTGTATAGCTGAAGTATAACCTCACTACTTTTGTATTCAATTCCCCTCACGATAAATGATTACATTCTATTAGCTTTCCTACTTACGTGCTGTACCTGTATACTAACCTTTTGTGATTCATGCACTAGGACACCCAGATGCCTCTGCATCTCACAGCTCTGCAATCTCTCACCATTTAGATAATATGCTTCTTTTTTATTCTTCCTGCCAAAGTGGACAATTTCCCACTTTCCCACATTATACTCCATTTGCCAGGTCTTTGCCCACTCACTTAACCTTTATCCCTTTGTACCCCCGTTATGTCCTCCTCACAAGTTACTTTCCTACCTATCTTTGTGTCATCAGCAAATTTAGCAACCATACCTTCAGTCCCTTCATCTAAGTCATTTATATAAATTGTAAAAGGTTTGGGGCCCCAGCATAGGTCCCTGTGGCACACCACTCGTTACATCTTGCCAACCAGAAAATGACCCATTTATGCCGACTTTCTCTTTCCTGTTAGTTAGCCAATCTTCTATCCATGCCAATATGTTATCCCCTACACCATGAGCTTTTATTTTCTGCAATAACCTTTGATGTGGCACCTTATCAAATGCCTTCTGGAAATCTAAGTACAATACATCCACTGGTTCCCCTTTACCCACAGCACATGTAACTCCTCAAAGAACTCCATAAATTGGTTACGTATGATTTCCCTTTCACAAACCCATCTTGACTCTGCCTGATTACCTTAAATTTTTCTAAATGCCCTACTATAACATCTTTAATAATAGCTTCCAACATTTTCCCTAAGACAGAAGTTTCCTGCTTTCTGTCTCCCTCCCTTTTTGAATAAAGGAGTTACATTCACTATTTTCCAATCTAATGCAACCTTCTACAAATCTAGGAGATTTTGGAAAATTAAAACTAATGCATCAACTATCTCACTAGTCACTTCTTTTAAGACCCAAGGATGAAGTCCATCAGGACCTGGGGACTTGTCAGCCCACAGCTCCAACAATTTGCTCTGTACTACTTCCCTGGTGATTGCAATTTTCTTGAGTTCCTCCCTCCCTTCCATTTCCTGACTTACAGCTAATTCTGGGATGTTACTTGTATCCTCAATAGTGAAGACCGAAGCAAAATATCTGTTCAATTCATCTGCCATCTCCTTATTATCCATTATTAATTCTCCAGAATCACTTTCTATAGGACCAATGCTCACTTTGTTAACTCTTTTCTTTTTAAAATATCTATAGAAACTTTTATTATATGTCTTTTTATTTCTAGATAGCTTTCTCTTAAACTCTAATTTTACCCTCCTTATCCTTGAATGATTTCCCTCTTTTATTTTAAAGTATTTAACATTTTCCTATTGAGAATGCTGCAGCCATGGTCTCTTGCAAGTTCGAAAAGTTCCTTTGGAGTGTGTCAGCATTTACAGGGAATCCCCAGGACCTGGCGTTAGTATATGCAGACAGTCCCTAAGAGCGTGTCAGTATTTTCAGAGAATCCCTGGGAGTGTGTTGGTTTTGGCAGGGAGTCTACATTGAATATTCACTCCCTCCACCACTAGCTCACAATAACAGCAATGTGTACCATCTACATGATGCATTGCAGCAACTCACCACGGCTCCTTCAACAGCACCTTCGAAACCCACGACCTCTACCAACTAGAAGGACAAGGGCAGCAGATACATGGGAACACCACAACCTGCAAGCTCCGCCCCAAGCCATACACCATCCTGACTTGGAACTATATCACCATTCCTTCACTGTCGCTGGGTCAAAATCCTGGAACTCCCTTACTAACAGCACCGTGGTTGTACCTACCCCACATGGACTGCAGCAGTTGAGAAGGCAGCTCACCACCATCTTCTCAAGAGAAATTCAAGATGTGCAATAAATGCTGGCCTTACCAGCGATGCTCAAATCCCATGAACGAATTAACAAAAATACTCATTCCATCAATTTGAGCTGTAAAACACTTTGGGCCTTCCTGAGGTCTTGAATGGTGCTAAATGAATGCAAGTTCTTCCTTTCTGTTAAAATTCAGATAACAGAAGTGAAGGTGTAGCAATGCTACTCACACACTCCAAGCAGCCATAATAGGAAAGGTAGTGTGTAATTAAAAGAGGCCAAAACAAACTTTTGACTTTTTAGACAACACTGGGGAAGAAAGAACATTTATTTGTAGACTTTCAATAAGCAGGGGCTAGTTCTCTGCAAGCAATTTGGAAGAATGTCATTTGCTGACAATAGGTTTGAATTCCTCCCTCACACACAAACACACTAATTCCCCTATATAACTTCACTCTTGCCAGTATGTATGTGACCTCAATTTGTGACCCAAGTCCAGTAAGCAGAGATAAACCGAGTCCAAAAATTGACTACCATTCCTGATGCTCATGAATTGAGAAACACCTCTGTCAGGAGATTACAGCGACAGGCAGACAGCCCCAACCAAAACAAAATGAATGCAAACCCATTATCCTCAAAGATTGATATTTGAAGCAAGTTACTAGCATTTTGTTAAAGCAGACCATCCTGTTTCAGGTTATATCAGGGTCTGAGAAGTGAGATGTTGCTTTTAGTTTTTGGTAGAAGATTCATGTGGAGATAAGAACTGAGGTAAATGGGAATCTAATTTGCCGAATCAATGTTTTTGTGAGGAGTACAGTGACTTTTCTTCAATGAACAAAAAGATTACTTAAGATGTGATGAAACAGGACAAGTAAGGTTGTTACATTCTAAATGCAGATCAATGTGCTGGGCAGTAAGCATACATTATTCATCTTCATTTCAAACTATCATGATGATTTGTACCCTGTCTTATTTTTTAACCCATGCTTTTGAACCCCAGCGGCGGGACCCCTGCCATTTCCATAAAGTCCAGCCCATTGTGTAATGCAGCAGCCAATTTTCACACAGCAAGCTTCCAATAACAGCATTGAAATAAATGACCCAATTAACTGTTTTAGTCATATTAGTTGAGGGATAAATACAACAACAATAAACTGCATTTGTACAATGCTTTTAAACTAGTAAAACATCCCAAGGTGCTTCACAGGAGTGCTATCAAACAAAATTTGACTCCAGGCCACATAAGGACGTATTAGGAGAACTGACCAAAAATTTAGTCAAAGGAGTTCGTTTTACAGAACGTCGTAAAGGAAGAAAGAGAGACAGGTAGAAAGGCAGAGATGTTTAATGAGAGAATATGAAAGCTTAGTGCTGAAGAAATAGCTGCCACTGGTGGAGCGATTAAAATCAGGAACGAGCAAGAGGCCAGAACTGGAGGAGCACAAAGATCTCAAAAGGTTGTAGGGCTGGAGGAGGTTACAGAGATAGGAAGGGGAGAGGATTGGGAGGGATTTACACACAAGTGATGTCAAAAACGACAACCCGCAGCATCACTTGGCAGCTTCACATGCTCCACTTGTGGCAGAACCTGTCTCTCAAGGATTGGCTTTCACAGCCTTCAGCAAAGGTGCACCGAGAAGATTCCCCAGCTAAGTGGATTGTTTACTGCATGTCCATCATCTTTCATAGATGGAAGGATGCCAACGAAACACAAGGATGAGACTTTTGAAATTGAGGTGTAGCCGAACCGGGAGCTGATGTAAGTCAACGAGCACAGGGTGATTGGAATAGTTGCATTGAAATAGTCAAATCTAGATGTAACAAAGGCATGGATGAGCGTTTGAGGAGCAGATAAGCTGAGACAGGGACAGAGTTGGGCAATATCACGGAGGTGGAAGTAGGTAATCTAGGTGGCAGAGAGGGACACCAGGAGAACTGCCCTGCTCTTGGTGAGGTCATCCTCCTGAGAGGGCACATAGAATCCCAATTTTATTGCACTCTCAACTGTTCAACACTACACTGAAATGTTAGCCAATATTATGGGTTTTTGCACACAAGTGTCTGGAATAGGGTTTGAACTCACAACCCTCTGACTCAGAAGGAATGTCACCTCTGGGCCAAGGATAGGAAACAATTACCACCAATACCCCCTCTCAAATACCCTTCAGCCCAAGAAAGGCAAAGAAATTGTAAACCAGATGACAATTAATAACTTTTACATGTACCTCATTGAGCATCTATAAGTGAAAGCAATTAAGTTTTGATGGGCAGATAGTCTGAGAAGGAATCTAATGTAGTGTTTCGGCTTTTAAAAGGACAAGGTTTTTAATTTCTCCGTGCTGACCTGTATAGCTTGGAAAAAAGCAGCGAGGAATGGAAAGTTTCGGATGGGAAACCAAAGGCAGTCAAAGAGAGGAATCTGAGGAGATTTTGCAAGCCATAGGAGAAGATGTCAAGATGGAGAACTCCAAGGGGCAGGAGTGCCGTGGCTGGGTAAGGTGACATCCTGCATTAGGTTGGTTGTTGATCCTTCTGTACACTGTATCTGATACATCAAAGCATAAGGCCAAAGTTCATCTCGACAGGAAGCACCAATAGGAGCTTACTTTTGCAAAGAGCAGAATATTGTGAAGGAACTCAAATCAATTAGTACCAGATACCGATTTGGGCGGATCTTTTCCAGGCCTATGGAGGTGGGTTTGGAGGTAGGAAAATAGTGAAAAACTCCGTCATGACAGTTCCACCTACCAGCAAGTTTCCCAGTTGCAGGTTGTCACTAGAATTGGCAACCAGCTCGATGGAGGTGGGCAGGCAATCAAAGTAATTAAGGTCTCAATTAAGTGCTACTTTCTGAGAGTGATGCAAGTTTATTGGCATCACATTGACCCCCTGCAGTGTCAGGAGGCCAGCAACTCTTCGGAGGCAGCCCCTCAGAGGGAGGTTGAAGGGCTGTCAGAGGCTGCTGCGAATGCAGGTATCAGGGAGATACAATGATCAAAGGGGTGCAATCATGGTCAAACACATTCCTGTGGAGAGGTTCCCCCTCAGTTCTCTGCTTGTTTTTTTATTACTGCCTCTGGATCCTATTATGACTGCCTCCATTTTGAGGTCCCCTCTAGCTCAACAAGGCTCACCTCTCCCAGTGGGGCTGCTGGCCAGCCATTCCTTCACGCACTCCCATTGGTCCTGCTGCATCCCTGTTCCTTCCACCATCCTTAATTGAATCACAAACGAGGAGGTGATAATTTTTTGGCTGCCTTGCATAAACTTGCCTCGGTGGGTGTGCTGCCAAAAAGCACGGGTTGAGAACCCAGAAATGGCCCCAACATTGGGTTCCTGATGCCTGCAGGAAAATTCAACCCTGTGATACACAGGCTTTTGAAAGTATGCTTTGCACTTGCTTCTACAGAATATGTATTTTTTTTAAAACAGCTCAATTAACTTGAGAGTGCATCTGACGTCTGATAACCATCCTTTCTTCCTCTGAACCTCTGTTTGTATGCTTGCATTTGACATCAACAAATTACATTACTTTGTGAATTTCTAATTATCTGGGCTCCAGGAAGTCTGGAGAGAGACATATTCTCCACATAATTAAATGAGATTATTCATTTAAAGACATTGTACACAATAAACTTAAACTTAAAATGTTAGATTAAGAACTGCAGTAATTGCAAAACCCATTGAAGAGATTGTGCTATCTATCAAGGCTATTTTCTGCAGAGTGCCAGCATTTGCATGTGTTGTGAAGGTGTTTTTCAAAAATGATAACAAACAAGAAATTGAATCCCTTGGGTATATCTGATGCAATCTTTCCTGATGAAGCTAAGAGGCCACAGATACAAAATCAATTGAGTGTTTGAAAAGGCAATACTTAGCCAGGAATTAAGGGTACTCAGGGATACAGAAAGAGGGTTTGGCATTGAGATGGCTAACAAAATAGCACAGCAGGCTCAATGGGCCAAATGACTGTAGCTGCAACCAATCGTAGCAGCCCAACTCTTATCTGTACTAGGGCTGTCAAGAGATTAAAAAATTAATTATGATTAATCTTGCAATATTAAGTATTTTAATCTCAGGTAATCATGGTTTTAATTGCCCATTCAATTGATAAAATAATTGCATTCATCTCATTCAAGTTTGTTTTATCGCAGTTCATTTATTTTATTACGGTAATATTATTCCTATCCAAAGAAAAGTCCGACATAAAAGTGTTGTTTTCCTATGTCTCAGAATCACAGAATCGTTACAGCACAGAAGGAGACTATTTGGCCTATCATGTCTGCGCTGGCTGTCCAAAAGATCAATTTATCTAGTGCCATTACCCGGCCTTCTTGCCATAGCCCTGCATTCTTCCTTTTCAGATAACAATCCAATTCCCCCTTGAATGCCTTGATTGAACCTGCCTCCACCAGATTCTCAGGCAGTGCATTCCAGATACTAACCACTCGCTGTGTGAAAAAGATTTTCCTCATGTTACCATTGCTTCTTTTGCCAATCACCTTAAATCTATGTCCTCTTGTTCTTGATCCCTCCACCAGTGGGAACAGTTTCTCCCTCTCCATTCTGTTCAGACCCCTCATGATTTTGAACACCTCTAACAAATCTCCTCTCAACCTTCTCTTCAAGAAAAACAGCCCCAACTTCTCCAATCTATCCACGTAACTGAAGTTCCTCGTCCCTCGAACCATTCTTGTGAATCTTTTCTGCAATCTCTCTAATGCCTTCACATTTTTCCTAAAATGTGGTGCCCAAAACTGGGCACAATACTCTAATTGAGGCTGAACCAGTGTTGTATACATATCAGTGTATTCACACCTAATCTGTACTAATGCTTTGTCTTTCAACACACCATTAACATATTGTTTGCCTTTGCTCCGTGACCTTTTGGTCAGCTATGTGGCCTGGTCCAATCTGCACCTTCTCCTTTGTTACCTCTTGCCCCACCCCCACCTCACTTGTTTATAATCTGTGACTTTTCTAATATTTGTCAGTTCCGAAGAAGGGTCACTGACCCGAAACGTTAACTCTGCTTCTCTTTCCACAGATGCTGCCAGACCTGCTGAGTGATTCCAGCATTTCTTGTTTTTGTTTCAGATTTCCAGCATCCGCAGTATTTTGCTTTTATTTTATTGTATACATATCTTCCTTGCTTTTGTACTCTATGCCCCTATTAATGAAACCTAGGATGCTGTATGCTCTATTAACCACTCTCTCAAGCTGTTCTGCCACCTTCAATAACTTATGCTCATATTCATCCCTCTGCTCCAACACCCCCTTTAGAATTGTCCCCTTTATTTTATATTGTCTCTCCGCGTTCTTCCTACCAAAATGAAACACTTCACACTTGTATGCATTAAATTTCATCTGCCACTTGTCCGCCCATTCCACCAACTTGTGGATTTTTGACGTTCTACTCTACCCTTCTCACAGTTCACAATCTGAATTTATATTATCAGTTTCTCTTTTCTGATAACTTGTTGCGTTTTATGTTTTACTTTTTATGTATATTCAGTATAACTTTGAGCAGAAAGAAAATCTTACCTGATCATAAATTTGTGGATAACCTGTTCAGTACGTGTTGTTGCAATTTTAAATTATTATTATTATATTTATTATTAGAAGTGATTCATTTCTATTTAAATTCCTGAGTGAAATATCTGAATGGGTAGACCATATCTTCTTTTAAAGCAAGGGCTTTAAAGTTGAGGCTGTTTGTTTGTGGTAAGATTCCACAGAATATGGACCACAGATCAAAAGTGCACACAATTTTCCACCAATTAGCTGTAAACTCTAATTTGATCTGAAGTGGCCCTAAATATCACGCGAATAGGGACAAGAAAAATATCTTTGTGCAGTGATGTATATTACTAATATTCCTCTTGTGCTCGCTGACCTACATTGGCTTCCCATCCTCATTTTCAAATCCCTCCACGGCCTTATCCCTCCCTATTTCCAAACACTTCTCCAACCCAACAGTCTTCCGAGATATCTGAACTCTTCCAATTCTGACACCTTGCACATCCCCAATTTTAATCGCTCCACCAATGGTGGCCATGCTTTCAGCTGCCTAAGCCCTAAACTCTGGAATTCCCTCCCTAAAACCCTCCACCTCTCTATCTCTCTGCCCTCCTTTAAGACACTTCTTAAAACCTGCCTCCTTGACCAAACTTTTGGTCATCTGTCCAAATATCTCCTTATGTGGCTTGTTGTCAAATTTTGTTTGGTAATGCATCTCTGAAATGCTTTGGAATGTTTTATTGTGTTAAAGGCAATCTAAGTTCAAGTTGTTGTTCTTGAGGAATGATTTAATCGAGTTTAAAATTATAAAGAAATTCACTGGGATAAAATAGGAACTATTTCCGCTGTTGGGAGAATCCAGAACAAGAGGACACAGTCTTCAGATCAGAGCTCGGTCATTCAGGAGTGTAATCAGGATGAACTTTTTTGCACAAAAACAGTGGTGGAAACCTGGAGGTTACCTCATCAAAAGATTGTGGGGGTCAATTGGAGCTTTCAAAAGTGAGGTTGTCAGGATTTCTTTTGGTTCCGGGTAATGGGATATGGATCAAAGGAGGGTCAATGGGTTGAGATGCAGATCAACAATGATCTCTGGTGACCTCCCATTAGCAAATGCTGAAGCCCTCGGTCAGATTGGATATGCGATTGCACTGGGATGGGTTCTGGTTCCCTTGTTCTATGCTTTCACTTGCCCTTAGGTCCATCTCTTCCCACGTGGCTTGGTCACACTGCTCCAATCTCCAGCACCCCCAGCCCTGACATTCCCTCGCCCTCTACCTGCGGCCATGATCTTGCAGCTGAGTTTACCCTAATCCTGCCCTTTGGGCTTCGGTCAGGCTCTCTTCACTCTCTTCACTCATAAATCTCTTCACTTGTTATGCCGCTCCAGGTATCTGCTCAAGACTGTTCGGGGGCAGAGGGTGTCGCTGTTACAGCAGATAGGTGTGTTACTCTTCACATCAAAAGATTTTGAAAAACATCGAATATCAGATGTCACAGATTTATGAAGCATTGAGTAACTAAACATAAACACAAAATACAATCAACCTTGCAGGTTTCATCAGAGGACTAATAGGAATATAGGAAAGAAGGAGGCTATTCAGCCCCTCAAGTCTGTTCCGCCAGTCAATTAAATCACAACTGACTGAAATGTGTTAGTCTGAGTTCTGAGCTCAGTATCTTAGGCCCTTACAAACTTTCTGTTCCACCCTCATTTTTTATACCTTATTCACACTCTACGTGACAATCCATAATATAACTGCATATAAAAAGAAGCTTGTCCCTTATCAGTACCTTTAGTTTTAACAAATTCTTTTTGTAGACTGATATAACTCCCCAACTTTGTCATCTCATTGATAGTTCCACTGTTGTTTCCATTCTAAAAAGAAAAACGTGATTAGTTTGTCGCATTCCATTCTACTCTCCAACCTTAAAAAAAAGATGGGTTATTGGCAGATGTTTCCTGTCACAGAACTCATTTTGCACTGAACTCATTTTGCACTGCAATATATATATATATATTGACCAGAAACTTAACTGGACAAGCCATACAAATACTATGGCTACAAGAGTAGGTCAGAGGCTAGGATTTCTGTGGTAAGTACAAGATGCACTGCAGCAACTCGCCAAGCCTCCTTTAATAGTACATTCCAAACCTGCGACCTCTACCACCGAGAAGGACAAGGGGAGCAAGCGTATGGGACACCATTGCTTACAAATTCCCCTCCAAGTCGCACACCATCCTGACTTGGAACTATATCGCTGTTCCTTTTTAAAAATTATTTGTTTCATGGGATGTGCGTGTCACTGGCAAGGCCAGCATTTATTGCCCATCCCTAATTGACCTTGACAAGCTAATAGTAAGCTGACTTCTTGAACCACTGCAGTCCATCTGGTGTGGGTAAAGCAACAGTGCTGTTAGGGAGGGAGTTCCAGGATTTTGACCCAGTGACAATGAAGGAATGGCAATATAGTTCCAAGTCAAGATGGCGTATGGCTTCGAAGGGAACTTGCAGATGGTGGTGTTCCTATGTGTCTGCTGCCCTTGCCCTTCCAGATGGAAGAAGTCAGAGGTTTGGAAGGTGCTGTCGAAGGAGGCATGGTGAGCTGCTGCAATGCATCTTGTATATGGTACACACTGCTGCCACTGTGCATCGATGGTGGAGTGAGTGAATGTTTAAGCTTGTTGATGGGATGCAAATCAAGGGTGCTGCTTTGTCATAGATGGCATCAAGATTCCTGAGTGTTGTTTGAGCCGCACTCATCCAAGCAAGTGGACAGTATTCCATCACATTCTGGACTTGTGCTTTGTTGATGGTGGACAGTCTTTGGGGAATCAGGAGGTGGGTTACTCACAGCAGAATTCCCAGCCTCTGACCTGCTCTTGTAGCCACAGTATTTATGTGGCTGCTTCATTTCTATTTTTGGTCAATAGTAACTCCCAGGATGTTGATAGTCGGAGATTCAGCAGTGGTAATGCTGTTGAATGTCAAGGGGAGATGGTTAAATTCTCTCTTGTTGGAGATCGTCATTGCCTGGCACTTGTTTTTTTTTAATTCATTCATGGGATGTGGGCATCACTGGCTAGGGCCAGTATTTATTACCCACCCCTAATCGTCCTTGAGAAGGTGATGGTGAGCTGCCTTCTTGAACCGCTGCAGTCCTCGGGGTGTAAGTACACCAACACTGCTGTTAGGAAGGGAGTTTCATGATCTTGACCCAGCGACAGTGAAGGAACGACGATATAGTTCCAAGTCAGGATGATGTGTGACTTGGAGGGGAGCATGCAGGTGGTGGTGTTCCCATGCATCTGCTGCCTTGTCCTTCTAGGTGGTAGAGGTCACAGGTTTGGACGGTGCTGTCTAAGGAGCCTTGGTGTATTGCTGTAGTACATCTTGAATATGGTACACACTGCTGTCATTGTGCGTCGGTGATGGAGGGGCTGAATGTTTGCTGATGGGATACCAATCATGCGGGCTGCTTTGTACTGGATGCTGTCGAACTCCTTGATTGTTGTTGGAGCTGTACCCATCCAGGCAAGTACAGAGTATTCCATCACACCCCTTACTTGTGCCTTGTAGATGGTGGACAGGCTTTGGGGAGTTAGGAGGTGAGTTACTCACTGTCGGATTCCTAACCTCTGACCTCTCTTATAGCCAAGGTATTCATATGGCTAATAAAGTTCAGTTTCTGGTCAATTGTAATCCCCAGGATATTGATAGTGGCAGATTCAGCAAACATAATGCCATTGAATGTCATGAGGAGATGGTTAGATTCTCTCTTGTTTGAGATAGTCATTGCCTGACCCTGGTGTGGGGCAAATGTTACTTGCCACTTATCCGCCCAAGCCTAAATATTGTCCAGGTCTTTCTGCATTTCTACACGGACTGCTTCAGTATCTGAGGAGTCGCCAATGGTGCTGAACATTGTGCAATCATCAGCAAACATCCCCACTTCTGACCTAATGATGGAGGAAAGGCCATTGGTGAAACAGCTGAAGATGGTTGGGCCTAGGACACTACCCTGGGAACTCCTGCAATGATGTCCTGGAGCTGAGATGATTGACCTCCAACAACCACAACCATCATCCTTTGCACTAGGTATGACTCCAACCAGCAGAGAGTTTCCCTCTGATTCCCATTAACTCCAGTTTTGCTGGGGATCCTTGATGCCATACTTGGTCAAATGCTGCCTTGATGTCAAGGGTAGTCACTCTCACCTCATGTCTGGAGTTCAATTGTTTTGTCCATGTTTGAACCAAGGCTGTAATGAGGTCAGGAGCTGAGTGGCCCTGGAGGAACCCAAACCGAGCATCACTGAGCAGGTTATTGCGAAGCAAGTGCCACTTGATAGCACTGTTGACAACACCTTCCATCAGCTTACTGATGATCAAGCGTAGACTGATGGGCCGGTAATTGGCTGGGTTGGATGTGTCTTGCTTTTTGTGCACAGGACATACCTGGGCAGGCAACTCACGTCTGTATTGAAGAAAACTGATTTTCTTTGCACTTTCTGGAATGTCAACTTGGTACCGTTTTGAACTGTTTGTAATGTATTTTTTACAAATTTTTATGAATGAAGTATATTTTTGGGGAAAAAAATTCACATTGCGGGGTACTGGAGTGCTGACTTGGGTTGCTTTAGAGTATTGAAGTGGAAGTTTGGTGACTGAGGATAATTAAGGGTTAATTTTATCTTAAGTCTAGTCTGTCTTTTATTTAGCAGATTAACTTAACAGTTGCTGTTTGGGTTGGAGAAGGTGAGTTTTAGACCAGCTTTAAACAGAGTTCACTCAGGCTCTGCTTGCAGCTGCACCTTGTTAATTAGAGAATTGGCTTAAACCACTTTTCAGGGGCTAGAGTCAGTCAGTATAAAAGTGGGCCATCTTACAGTGCTGACCTTGTTTGAACTGGAGTACTGACTTGGGTTGCATTAGAGTGTGAAAGTGGAAGTTTGGTGACTGAGGAAGTTCGGCGAGGAGGGAGCGAGGAGCTCCTTTCATTTCCTACCTGTCCTCCGAGTGAGGGGAGCTGAGAGTCTCCAAAGAGCACAGCTGACTGGTGAGTAAGTCCTGGTGGGTATTTTTCAAAGTGGATTGAAATGTAAATCATTGTTTTAGCAAGAACTAGTTGTTTTTTTTTAAATTATAATCTTCTAAAGTTTTAAATTTAAAGGCTTTAGTCATGGCAGGAGAGCTTGAAGCCATGGTTTTCTCCTCTTGCTGCATGTGGGAATCCAGGAACATTTCCAGTCCCCGGGACCAGCATGTGTGCAGGAAGTGTGTCCAGCTGCAGCTCCTGGAAGCTCAGGTTACAGAGCTGGAATGGCAGCTGGAAACACTGTGGAGCATCTGCGAGTCTGAGAGCATTGTGGATAGCACGGAAAGAGAGGTGGTCACACCGCAGCTGAAGGGACTTGAGGAAGGAAGGGAATGGGTGACCACCAGGCAGTCCAAGAGAATCAGGGAGGTAGTTCAGGAGTCCACTGGGGTCCCGCTTGCAAATCGGTATTCCATTTTGGAGGCTGATGAGGCTGGTTCCTCCAGGGAATGCAGACAGAGCCAAGCTTCTGGCACCGCAAGCAGCCTGTCTGCACAGGAAGGGGGAAAGAGAGGAAGAGCAATAGTAATAGGGGATTCTATTGTCAGGGGAACAGGTCGGCGCTACTGTGGCCGTCAACGTGACTCCAGGATGGTGTGTTGCCTCCCTGGTGCCAGGGTCCGGGGTGTCATTTAACGGCTGCAGGGCATCCTGAAAGGGGAGGGTGATAAGGCAGAGGTCATGGTACATGTTGGTACCAATGACATAGGTAGAAAGAGGGATGAGGTCTTGCATCAAGAATTCAGGGAGTTAGGCAGTAGACGAAAAAGCACGACCTCTCGAGTTGTAATCTCTGGATTACTCCCAGTGCCATGTGCTAGCGAGTATAGAAATAGGAGAATCGCACAGATGAATGCGTGGCTTAAGAGTTGGTGCAGGAGGGAAGGTTTTAGATTCCTGGACCACTGGGACCGTTTCTGGGGAAGGTGGGACCTGCACAAGCGGGACGGTCTACATCTGAACCAGAGGGGGACTAACATCCTTGCTGGCAGGTTTGCTAGTGCTGTTGGGAGGAGTTTAAACTAATTTGGCAGGGGGAGGGGATGCAGACTCCTAGCAGAATAGGGACACAGCTAAACACAGGAAAGCGAACAAGTCAGAGGGAATACAGCAGAAGTACGTTTCAAGGGAGTAAGACCAGGATGGATGGCCTCTACTTCAATGCCAGGAGTATTACAGGTAAAATGGATGAGTTAAGGGCAAGGATTGACACGTGGAATTGTGATATAGTAGCCATCACGGAGACATGGTTGAGGGAGGGGCAGGATTGGCAGCTCAATATCCCGGGATATAGAATCTTCAGGTGAGACAGAGGAGGGGGTAAAAGAGGAGGGGGCATTGCGATATTAGTTAAGGAGTCAGTTACTGCAGTAAGAAGAGATGATATCTTGGAGGGGGCATCAAATGAAGCTTTATGAGTGGAGTTTAGGAATAAAAAAGGGACAGCCACATTGCGAGGTGTTTATTATAGACCCCCAGATAGTCAGCGGGAAATTGTGGAGCAAATATGTACGTAATTTGCAGAGGTGTGTAAAAATAATAGGGTAATTATATTAGGTGATTTAAACTTTCCCAACATTAATTGGGATAGTAATCGTGTTTAGGGCTTAGATGGAGTGGAGTTCTTAAAATGTGTACAGGAGACCGTTTTAGCTCAATATGTAGAGGATCCAACAAGGGAGGGTGCAGTGCTGGACCTAATTCTGGGGAATGAAGCCGGACAGGTGGTTGATGTGTTGGTGGGGGTGCATTTTGGTGATAGCGACCACAACACGGTACAATTTAATCTTGTTATGGAGAAAGAAATAAACAAGTTGCAAAAAGAAATTTTGGATTGGGGGAGAGCGAATTTTAGTAAAATAAGGCAGGATCTGCCCAAGGTAGACTGGAAAGAGTTACTTGTCGGGAAATCTACAGAAGAGCAGTGGGGGGGCATTCAAAAAGGAAATGGGGAGGGTACAGGCCCAACATGTTCCATCTGGGGTAATAGGTAGGAGCAACAAGCCCAGAGAACCATGGATGACCAGAAACATTCAGGGTACGATGAGAAGGAAAAGAGAGGCTTTTAGCAAATACAAGGAGAGCAAATCAATGGAAGCATTAATGGAGTACAGAAAGTGTAGGATGGAACTTAAGAAAGCAATTAGGAGAGCAAAGAGGGGATATGAGAAAGCTGTGGCTGGAAAAAGTAGGGAAAATCCCAAGATATTCTATAAGTATATCAACGGGAAGAGGATAACCAGAGAAAGAGTAGGACCCATGACGGACCAAGGGGGAATTTTGTGGGTGGAGCCAGAGGACATTGGTAGGGTGTTGAATGAATACTTCACATCTGCCTTCACCCAAGAGAATGAGGAAGTAGATATGGAACTCAGAGATTGTGAGGTTCTTGAGCAAATTGTCATAGGGAGTGACAAGGTATTGGAGGTTTTGGAAGGCTTAAAAGTGGATAGATTTCCAGGTCTGGACGATTTGTGTCCCAGGATGCTGTGGGAGGCGAGGGTGGAGATTGCAAGGGCTCTGACCCTAATTTTTAATTCCTCTCCGGCCACGGGCGAGGTGACAGAGGACTGGAGAACAGCTAATGTGGTCCCAATATTTAAGAAAGGTTGTAGAGATAAGCCAGGGAACTATAGACCAGTGAGTCTCACGTCAGTGGTAGGGAAACTATTGGAGAAAATTCTGAAGGAGAGAATCTGTCACCACTTGGAGAGGCAACATTTGATTAGGAATAGTCAGCATAGCTTTGTCAGAGGGAGGTCATGCCTAACAAATTTGATTGAATTTTGTGAGCATGTGACCAGGTGTGTAGATGAGGGTAGTGCAGTTGATGTAGTTTACATGGATTTCAGCAAAGCCTTTGACAAGGTCCCACATGGGAGACTTATGAAAGGAAATATGAAAGGCACAATTCAGCATAGCGGCACCTCATCAGACCCTTTTCCTATCCTGAGTGGCGTGAAACAGGGTTGTGTTCTCGCACCTACACTGTTTGGGATCTTCTTCTCCCTGCTGCTCTCACATGCGTTCAAGTCTTCAGAAGAAGGAATTTTCCTCCACACAAGATCAGGTGGCAGGTTGGTCAACCTTGCCCGTCTAAGAGCGAAGACCAAAGTACAGAAAGTCCTCATCAGGGAACTCCTCTTTGCTGACGATGCTGCATTAACATCTCACACTGTAACGTGTCTGCAGAGACTCATCGACAGGATTGCGGCTGCCTGCACCGAATTTGGCCTAACCATCAGCCTCAAAAAAACGAACATCATGGGACAGGACGTCACAAATGCCCCATCCATAAATATCGGCGACCACGCTCTGGAAGTGGTTCAAGAGTTCACCTACCTAGGCTCAACTGTCACCAGTAGCCTGTCTCTCGATGCAGAATTCAACAAGCGCATGGGAAAGGCTTCCTCTGCTATGTCCAGACTGGCCAAGAGAATGTGGGAAAATGGCGCACTGACACAGAACACAAAAGTCCAAGTGTATTAAGCCTGTGTCCTCAGTACCTTGCTGTACGGCAGCGAGGCCTGGACAACATATGTCAGCCAAGAGCGACGTCTCAATTCATTCCATCTTCGCTGCCTCCGGAGAATCCTTGGCATCAGGTGGCAGGACCGTATCTCCAACATAGAAGTCCTCGATGCCGCCAACATCCCCAGCATATATACCCTACTAAGCCAGCGGCGCCTGAGATGGCTTGGCCATGTGAGCTGCATGGAAGATGGCAGGATCCCCAAGGACACATTGTACAGCGAGCTCGTCACTGGTACCAGACCCACCGGCTGCCCATGTCTCCGCTTTAAAGACGTCTGCATACGCAACATGAAGTCCTGTGACATTGATCACAAGTTGTGGGAGTCAGTTGCCAGCGATCACCACGGCTTCTTCTGCACTATTATTCTGTGATTCTGTGGTAGATGCCAGTGTTGTAGCTGTACTGGAACAGCTTGGCTCGGGGCACGGCAAGTTCTGGAACACAGGTCTTCAGTACTATTGCCGGAATTTTGTCTGGACCCATAGCCTTTGCAGTATCCAGTGCCTTCAGTCGTATCTTGATATCACGTGGAGTGAATCGAATTGGCTGAAGACTGGCATCTGTGATGCTGGGGACTTGAGGAGGAGGCTGAGATGAATCATCCACTCGGCACTTCTGACTGAAGATTCTGGCAAATGATTCAGCCTTATGTTTCACACTGATGTGCTGTGATCCCCCATCATTAAGGATGGGGATATTTGTGGAGCCACCTCCTCCAGTTAGTCGTTTAATTGTCCACCATCATTCACGACTGGATGTGGCAGGACTGCAGAGCTTAGATCTGATCCGTTGGTAATGGGATCGCTTAGCTCTGTCTATCGCATGCTGCTTACACAGCTTGGCACACAAGTAGTCCTAGATTGTAGCCTCACCAGGTTGACACCTCATTTTGAGGTATGCCTGGTGCTGCTCCTGGTATGCCCTCCTGCACTCTTCACTGATTAATCCCCCAGCTTGATGGTAATGGTGGAGTGGGGGATATGCTGTGCTGTGAGGTTACAGATTGTGGTTGAGTACAATTCTGCTGCTGCTGATGACCCACAGCGCCTCATGGAAGTCCAGTTTTGATGGCTAGATCTGTTCGAAATCTATCCCATTTAGCACAGCGATAGTGCCACACAACACGATGGTGGGTATCCTCAATGTGAAGACAGGACTTCGTCTCCACAAGGACTGTGCGATGGTCACTCCTACCAATACTGTCATGGACAGATGCATCTGTGACAGGCTAATTGGTGAGGACGAGGTCAAGTATGTTTTTCCCTCTTGTTGGTTCCCTCAGCACCTGCCGCAGACCCAGTCTAGCAGCTATGTCCTTTAGGACTTGGCCAGCTCGGTCAGTAGTGGTGCTACTGAGCCACTCTTGGTGATGGACATTGAAGTCCCCCACCCAGAGTACATTTTGTGCCCTTGCCACCCTCAGTGCTTCCTCCAAATTGTGTTCAATATGGAGAGGCACTGATTCATCAGCTGAAGTGGGGGGGTGGTGGTGGTGGTGTGCAGTTGATGGCAATCAGCTGGAGGTTTCCTTGCCCATATTTGACCTGATGCCTTGAGACTTCATGGTGTCCAGAGTCAATGTTGAGGACTCCCAGGCCAACTCCCTCCCTATTGTAGACCACTGTTCCGCCACCACCTTTGCTGGGTCTATCCTGCCGGTGGGACAGGACACACTCAGGGATGATGGTGACAGTGTCTGGGACATTGTCCAGAAGCTATGATTCCGTGAGTATGACTATGTCAGGCTGTTGCTTGACTGATTTGTGGGACAGCTCTCATAACTTTGGCACAAGCCCCCAGATGTTAGTAAGGAGGATTTTGCAGGGTTGACAGGGCTAGGTTTCCCTTTGTCGTTTCTGGTGTCCAGGTCGATGTCGGGTGGTCCATCCGGTTTCATTCCTTATTAACTGCGATTTGATATAATTGAGTGGCTTGCTGGGCCATTTCAGAGGGCAGTTAAGAGTCAACCACATTGCTGTGGGTCTGGAGTCACATGTAGACCAGGCCAGACCAGGTAAGGACAGCAGATTTCCTTCCCTAAAGGGCATTAGTGAACCAAATGGGTTTTTACGACAATCAACAATGGTTTCTTGGCCATCATTAGACTAGCTTTTCATTTCCTATTTATTGATTGAGTTCAAATTTTACCTTTTGCTGTGGTGGAATTTGAACCCATGTCCCCAAAGCAATAATCTAGTTCTCTGGGTTATTAGCCCAGTGACAATACCCCTATGCCACCACCTCCATGTGTGGCATAAACGTTACTTGTCACTTATCATCCCAAGCCTGGATGTTGTCCAAGTCTCGCTGCACGTGGACACGGACGGCTTCAGTATCGGAGGAGTTGCGAATGGTGCTGAACATCATACAATCATCAGCGAACATTCCCACTTCTGACCTTATGATGGAGGGAAGGTGATGAAGCAACTGAAGATAGTTGGGCCTCGGACACTACCTGGGGAACTCCTGCAGCGATGTCCTGGGGCTGAGATCATTGGCCTCTAACAACCACAGCCATCTTTCTTTGTGCTAGGTATGACTCCAACCAATAGTTTTCCCCCTGATTCCCAATGACTTCAGTCTGTCTAGGGATCCTTGATGCCACACTTGGTCAAATGCTGCCTTTATTTTAAGGGAAGGTGGTGGTGTAGTTGTAATGTCATTAGAATAGTAATCCAGAGTCCATGCTAATGCTGTGGGGACATGGATTTGAATCCCACCACTGCAGATGGTGAAATTTGAATTTAATTCATAAAAAAATCTGCAATTAAAAGCTTGTCTGATGGTGACTATTGAAGCCATTGTCAATCGTTAAAAACCCATCTGGTTCACTAATGTCCTTTAGGGAAGGAAATCTGCTGTCCTTACTTGGTCTGGACTACATGTGACTTCAGACTCGCAGCAATATGGTTGACTTTTAAATGCTCTCTAAAATGGCTTAGGAAGCCAAGGGCAATTCAGGATGGGCAATAAATGCTGCCCACATCCCACGAACAAATTTTTAAAAAATCACTCTTAACCTCACCTCTTGGGTTCTGCTCTTTTGTCCATGTTTGAACCAAGGCTCTAATCAGGTCAGGAGTCGAGTGGCCCCGGCGGAAACCAAACTGAGCGTCAGTGAGCAGGTTATTGCTGTTCAAGTGGTGCTTGTTAGCACTGTCGACGACACCTTCCATCACATTGCTGATGATCAAGAGTAGACTAATGGGGCGGTAATAGGCCAGATTGGATTTGTCCTGCTTTTTGTGGATAGGACATATCTGGGCAATTTTCCACATTGTCAGGTAGATGCCAGTGTTGTAGCTGTACTGGAACAGCTTGACTAGGGACATGGCTAGTTCTGCAGTACAAGTCATCAGAACTACAGCTGGGATGTTGTCAGGACCCTTAGCCTTCATTGTCCCTCGGTGAAACTCTTGGAACTCCCTCCCTAACAGCACTGTGGGTGTACCTACACCAGATGGACTGCAGCTGTTCAAGAACGCGGCTCACCACCACCTTCTCAAGGGCAATTAAGGATGGATAATAAATGTTGGCCTTGCCAGTGATGCCTACATCCCATGAATGAATAAAAAGAATTGCATCAGTATGCTCTGGATGGTCCTTTAATTATGGATTTAACTGGCCATTGCTTTCAGGTCAGTCTTAATTCTACAGTTCCATGACCACTGCATCTAAATTGACTAAAATAAAAGCAAAATACTACGGATGCTGGAAATCTGAAATAGAAACAAGAAATGCTGGAAATATTCCTTCAGAAGAAGGGTCACTGACCTGAAATGTTAACTCTGCTTCTCTCTCCACAGATGCTGCCAGACCTGCTGAGTATTTCCAGCATTTCTTGTTTCTATCTAAATTGACTTCCTTACTGAAAAGGCAAAAGATACCATTCATACATATCCTGAAGAGAAATTGATAGCACCATAACATTAGCAGGCATCAGGATAGGCTGATTAAACCTTTGCTACACTTGTCTGGTTCAATCCTCTCTACATCGACTCTCAAGCTGTCGACTTCCACTCTTAATCAGCGGCCTTTTACAGTATAAAAGCTTTATTGTTTGGTACCATCTGAAATTTGGAACCAACCAAAAGGCTCTTGAGGAATATATTTGTAACCTGAAAAGGTCCTTGCCATGTAACTTCCACGATTAATGCCCGTTAAGAAAAAATCTCCTGGATAATTATAACATGTTGACCGCAGAAGTTAACTGTGAGTAATTGACAGCCTGAATCTATACACTGGCAGGATTCGAGGAGGGGACTCCAAGAACAAGAACAGATGCACCTTTAAATCCTAGATATTGTCAACTGTTATATGACAGGAGTGGATTAAAGTTCATTCATTTTCATGCAGTACTGAGGTTTTCTATGAAGTGATGATGGAGATAAATTCCAGGAATCGCACCCGTTGCTTCTGATGGAGGCAGCACACCAACATTGTGCTGCCTGCTAATTAACAGGATTACAGTGTTTCAGCCAGTGCTAACATGCTGTTGAATGGCTGTAAGCCTCAGCAGGCTGGTCCATAATTGTGAGAGGTTAGTATCACTCAAATCTAGCCTGCACTACTTAAAGTCAGCCTGGACCGCTTAAGTGGAAGTAGCATAGTTTCCAGATCAGGTGTGGGAAGTAGTTGTGGAACTTATTCTGACATTCAAAAAGATGCAATAATGGCTCAACATGGGAGAGCACGAGCTCCTAGGTTTTTTTGATGATGCCGTAGAGGCTTTGGTTGAGGCGGTGTAGAGGAGGAGAGTTGTGCTCTATTCATAGGGGGACAGGAGGCTCTTCAGACAAACTGTCAAAAGGCAGTGGGATCAGATAGCTATGGCAGTCAATGCCTGGAGTCAAGCTGGAGGACCTGGATGCAGTGCCGCAAAAAGTTCAATGACCTCACACAAGTTGTCAAGGTCAGTGAATGCCATATCCCACCAACTGCACCATTAACCTCAGCATTTGCACAATGAATCACACACCCATTAGTCACCTACCGATAATCTCTCTCAATCACCTAACAATCACATCATCCTCACACACTTAGCACTGCTGCAAGTCTCAGACCCATATCTCACAGTTTACACACAGTACCAGCTCACCCAAATCACTCACATTCATTGACGTTCTTCCCTCTCGCACACAACCGGAGGCAGCAGATGTGAACCGATGGGAGAGAGGCATAGCTCACGTCTTTACCACCATGGAGGAGATAGTGCTCAGCATCATTGGAGCAGCCATTGCTGAGGTCGTGGCCAGCAGTGGGATTGAAGCCATCGAAGATGATGGTATTCTCATATCTTATCCTCCTTCACATATCCTACAGCCCTCTCATCCCACAGCCACTTCTGATTCAGAAGCTACTGATGGTCTAAGCATTCACCTCTTACTTCCCTCCTGCCCTCACCAGAACCTTACACTTGTGCCTTTCTCCTTTCGGATACCCGAGAATTTCCACCAGGCCAGGCAACGGTGGAAGAACAACAGCTGGAAGAACATGAAGACAGTGATGATGAAAAACATGGACACTTGATCTCACACTTGCAGCCACCATCTCAGATACTGACACTGCATGTACTTTAGAGAGTAAATTACAGGTATGTCGTGAGTATACCAGGGCATAAGTAGGCTGCAGTCAGAGCAGTGGACAAAGGTAGCACATGTGCCAGCTCCCCAGATGCTGAGGTCACGCATGAGTTCTGCTGCAGAGGACTCAGATGAGGACTTTGATGTGTCAGGCTGTAGAAAAAGATGAGTAGACACACTAAAATGCTTGCTGCATTGGCAGGTTTGCCAGAAAGTCTGCAGTCAATGTCAAGGTGTCAAGGTGCATGTTGGAGATTTGGCACAGGGCTTGGAGTCCATCCTTTCCATCAAAGGAGTGATGGCCAACTCAATTAGCACACTTGAGGACCCCACCATGATGCAGCTTTTGATGGACCATGTCTCAGTTTCTGTTGCAGCACGAGCAGTAATCACCCAATGGCCAAGGGCTGCAATGCAAGCTCAGACTGCTGCCATCATAGCTGCAGATACCAGTGCTCAAAGGGGTTTTCAGGGTCTCACAGCAGTCCAGCAACCTGTCCTCCAACTGATTACCAGGATTGCTGAGGCATTGCCCCGGGTGAGTGGCAGTGGCTCTGTGGAGCACAAACCTACTGTTCTCTCTCAGGACGACAGCTTTTGTGCTCCCACCACTGCTACTCCACTCCATTGTGCCTCTGCTGTTGCCAGTCAGAGAGCCCTCCCAGACTGATGCCGAGATGATGCAGTCCACAGCCCAGCCCTCAATGCCCAGAGCTGCTCCAGGTCATCCTCCAAGGCAGTCTGCATTCTCCCCCACTGAAATTCAGCAGTCTTTCACTAGTCATGCTGCAGCCATTGGGTTCGCAATGTAGAGGAACACTAGACAGGAAAAGGCACACGAAAGACAGGCACGAAGGAAAAGTTAAAGGGTAAATAGAAACAGAATGTGCTGGAAATACTCAGCAGGTCCAGCAGCATTTGTGGGGAAAGAAGCAGAGTTAATGTTTCAGGTCTGTGACTTTTCATAGGAGCATGGGAACATAGAAGCAGGAGTCGGCCATTCAGCCCATCAAGCCTGCCCCGCATCAGAACTTGAAGGCCACGATAAGATCAGCTGGTCCAGCAAGCCTACCCCACACCTCATGATGACTGGAGTGTTTTGACAGGACATTTCCGAACTATACCCCCACTCCCATCCCACAGCCATATAATGCCCTGAAAGAGGCAAAAACCAGGGCTAATAAAGGGAAAGATACCCTGAAAATTCTCCTCTGATCCCCTCAGGTGATCAAAACCAGTACAATCATCATAAAGAGTGCACATGTCTGGTGGAGAACTGCAAATGACAACATTATGGATTGGTAAGAGTCACTGCAGCTGTCAGTGTGACTGAACTCACCCAGCTGACTTCATACCTGCAATTCAAATTACAAGATCACTGAAATACACAGAGTTAATGCTCTTCTATCTCCACTATTGTTAATCCAGTTCCCTCAGGCTGTCTGACTCACAATCTTTTCCAAGACAGTACACTTTCCATCCAATTGAGTCATCAGCAGAGCCACTCATTTATGATGACTGAATAAATGTGTTTTTTTGACATGGAATTCTAAATTTAACAGTCTTTTGGGGATCACATTCCACGATTCCATCTATTTTGCAATGAAAAACTAAAAATAGTGCGCCTGCCTATTTTATACAAACAACATTCAACAACACCTCCCAAACCTGTGACCTCCACCACCTAAAAGGACAAGGACAGCAGATGCATGAGAACACCATCACCTCCAGGTTTGCACACACCATCTCGACTTGGACATATATGGCCGCTCCTTCATCATCATTGGGTCCAAATCGTGGAACACTCTAGCTAACAGCACCTCCACTACAAGGAATGCAATAAAAATAAGAAATGCTGGAAATATTCAGCAGGTCTGGCAGCATCTGTGGAGAGAGAAGCAGAGTTGATGTTTCAAGCCAGTTACCCTTCTTCAGAACCAGCAGATATTGGAAATGTGGATGTTTTTAAGCAAGTAAAGCAGGGGTGGGGCAAGAGATAACAAAGGAGAAGATGCAAATAGGATACGGTCACAGAGAATAACCGACCAGAAGGTCTTGGAGCAAAGGCAAACAAAATGTTAATGGAGTGTTGAAAGACAAAGCATTAGTGCAGATGGGGTGTTAATGGACTGAAAATTGAACAACCACAAGTACGAACATGAAACAAACAGTGGGTAGGCAAACTGAACAAACTAAGATAAAATAAAATAAACACAAAAAAAAAGAAAATAGAAAAAATAACTAAAAATAAAAGTAAAATGGGGGGCCCGTCATGCTCTGAAATTATTGAACTCAATGTTCAGTCTGGCAGGCTGTATTGTGCCTAATCGGTAAATGAGATGCTTTTTTTTATACATTCATGGGATGTGGGTGTCACTGGCCAGGCCAGCATTTATTGCCCATCCCTAATTGCCCTAGAGAAGGTGGTGGTGAGCTGCCTTCTTGAACCGCTGCAGTCCATTTGGGGTAGGTATACCCACAGTGTTGTTAGGAAGGGAGTTCCAGGATTTTGACCCGGCGACAGTGAAGGAACGGCGATATAGTTCCAAGTCAGGATGGTGTGTGACTTGAAGGGGAACTTGCAGGTGGTGGTGTTCCCATGCATTGCTGCTCTTGTCCTAGTTGGTAGAGGTCGCGGGTTTGGAAGGTGCTGTCTAAGGAGCCTTGGTGCATTGCTGCAGTGCATCTTGTAAATGGTACACACTGCTGCCACTGTGTGTCGGTGGTGGAGGGAGTGAATGTTTGTGGCTGGGGTGCCAATCAAGCGGGCTGCTTTGTCCTGGATGGTGTTGAGCTTCTTGAGTGTTGTTGGAGCTGCACCCATCCAGGCAAGTGGAGAGTATTCCATCACACTCCTGACTTGTGTCTTGTAGATGGTGGACAAACTTTGGGGAGTCAGGAGGTGAGTTACTTGCCATAGGATTTGTAGCTACTGACCTGCTCTTGTAGCCACGGTATTTATATAGCTACTCGAGTTCAGTTTCTGGTCAATGGTAGCCCCTAGGATGTTGATAGTGGGGGATTCAGCAATGGTAATGCCGTTGAATGTCAAGGGGAGATGGTTAGATTCTCTCTTGTTGGAGATCGTCATTGCCTGGCACTTGTGTGGTGCGGGTGTTATTTGCCACTTATCAGTCCAAGCCTAGATATTGTCCAGGTCTTGCTGCATTTCTACACGGACTGCTTCAGTATCTGAGGAGTCACGAATGGTGCTGAACATTGTAAAATCAGCGAACATCCCCACTTCTGACTTAATGATTGAAGGAAGGTCATTGATGAAGCAGCTGAAGACGGTTGGGCCTAGGACACTACCCTGAGGAACTCCTGCAGTGATGTCCTGGAGCTCAGATGATTGACCTCCAACAAGCACAACCATCTTCCTTTGCACTGGGTATGACTCCAGCCAGCGGAGGGTTTTCCCCCGATTCCCATTGACCTGAGTTTTGCTTGGGCTCCTTGATGCCATACTCGGTCAAATGCTGCCTTGATGTCAACAGCAATCACTCTCACCTCACCTCTTGAGTTCAGCTCTTTTGTCCATGCTTGAACCAAGGCTGTAATGAGGTCAGGAGCTGAGTGGCCCTGGCGGAACCCAAACTGAGCGTCACTGAGCAGGTTATTGCTAAGCAAGTGCCGCTTGATGGCACTGTTGATGATACCTTCCATCATTGATGATTGAAAGTAGACTGATGGGGTGGTAACTGGCCGGGTTGGACTTGTCCTGCTTTTTGTGCACAGGACATACCTGGGCAATTTTCCACATTGCAGGGTAGATGCCAGTGTTGTAGCTGTACTGGAACAGCTTGGCTAGGGGCGTGGCAAGTTCTGGAGCACAGGTCTTCAGTACTATAGCCGGAATATTGTCAGGGCCCATAACTTTTGCAGTATCCAGTGTCTTCAGTTGTTTCTTGATATCACATGGAGTGAATCGAATTGGCTAAAGTCTGGCATCTGTAATGCTGGGGACTTCAGGAGGAGGCCGAGATGGATCATCAACTCGGCACTTCTGACTGAAGGTTGTTGCAAATGCTTCAGCCTTATCTTTCACACTGATGTGCTGGGCTCCCCCATCATTGAGGATGCAGATATTTGTGGAGCCACCTCCTCCAGTTAGTTGTTTAATTGTCCACCACCATTCATGGCTGGATGTGGCAGGACTGCAGAGCTTAGATCTGATCCATTGGTTTTGGGATGGCTTAGCTCTGTCTATCGCATGCTGCTTACGCAGTTTGGCACGCAGATAGTCCTGTGTTGTAGCTTCACCAGGTTGACACCTCATTTTGAGGTATACCCGGTGCTGCTCGTGGCATGCTGTCCTGCACTCTTCATTGAACCAGGGTTGGTCTCCTGGCTTGATGGTTATGGTAGAGTGGGGGATTTGCTGGGCCATGAGGTTACAGTTTGTGGTTGAGTACAATTCTGCTGCTGCTGATGGCTCACAGCGCCTCATGGATGCCCAGTTTTGCATTGCTAGATCTGTTTGAAATCTATCCCATTTAGCACGGTGGTAGTACCACACAAAACGATGGAGGGTATCCTCAATGCGAAGGAGGGACTTCGTCTCCACGAGGCTGTGCAGTGGTCACTCCTACCAATACTGTCATGGACAGATGCATCTGCAGCAGGCAGATTGGTGAGGACGAGGTCAAGTATGTTTTCCCCTCTTGTTGGTTCCCTCACCACCTGCCACATACCCAGTCTAGCAGATATGTCCTTTAGGACTCGGCCAGCTCGGTCAGTAGTGGTGCTATCGAGCCACTCTTGAAAATGGATATTGAAATCCCCCACCCAGAGTACATTTTGTACACTCGCCGCCCTCAGTGCTTCATCCAAGTTCTGTACAACATGTAGGAGTACTGATTCATCAGCTGAAGGAGGGCAGTAGGTGGTAATCAGCAGGAGGTTTCCTTGTCCATGTTTGATCTGATGCCATGAGCTTGCACTAATGTTCAATGGAACACTGCAGCAATCCCAGGACAGAGATGTGGGCATGAGAGCAGGGTGAAGTGTTGAAATGGCAAGCAACCAGAAGCTCGGGGTCATGCTTGCGGACTGAGCGGAGGTGTTCCACAATGCGGTCAACCAGTCTGCATTTGGTCTCCCCAATGTAGAGGACACCACATTGTGAGCAGCAAATAAAGTATACTACATTGAAAGAAGTACAAATAAATCACTGCTTCACCAAAAAGGAGTGTTTGGGGCCTGGGATAGTGAGGAGAGAGGAGGTAAATGGGCAGGTATTACACCTCCTGCGATTGCAGGGGAAGGTGCTGTGGGAAGGGGACGAGGTGGGGAGGGAAATGGAGGAGTGCACCAGGGTGTTGCGGAGAGAATGATCCCTTCGGAATGCTGACAGGGGAAGGGATGGGAAGATGTGTTCAGCAGTGGCATCACGCTGTAGGTGGTGGAAATGGCGGAAGATGATCCTTTGGATATGGAGGCTGATGGGGTGGAAAGTGAGGAAAAGGGGAACCCTGTCGCGGTTCTGGGAGGGAGGGGAAGGGGTGAGGATAGAGGTGCGGGAAATGGGCCAGACACGGTTGAGGGCCCTGTCAACCACAGTGGGTGGGAATCCTCAGTTGAGGAAAATGGGAGACATATCAGAAGCACTGTCATGGAAGATAGCATCATCAGAGCAGATGCATGGGAGACGGAAAAACTGGGGGAATGGAATGGAGTCCTTGCAGGAGGCAGGGTGTGAAGAACTGTAGTCGAGGTAGCTGTGGGAGTCAGTGGGCTTATCATGGATATTAGTAGACAACCAATCCTCAGAGATGGAGACAGAGAAGTCGGGGAAGGGAAGTGTCGGAGAAGGACCATGTAAAGATGAGAGAAGGGTGGAAATTAGAAGTAAAGTCGGGGGCGGGAGCAGGAAAAGGCAGTCATCAATGTACTGAAAAAAGAATTGGGGGAGGGGGCCTGAGTAGGACTGGAACAAGGAATGTTCAACATATCCCTCAAAAAGACAGGCATAACTAGGACCCATGCGGGTACCCACAGCAACAACTTTTACTTGAAGAAAGTGAGTGGAGTTGAAGGAGAAGTTGTTCAATGTGAGAACAAGTTCAGCCAGGCAGAGGAGGGTGGATGGGGACTGGTTGGGCCTCTGTTCAAGGAAGAAACGGAAAGCCCTCAAACCATCCTGGTGGGGGATGGAGGTGTAGAGAGATTGGACGTCCATGGTGAAGAGGAGGCGGTTGGGGCCAGGGAACTAGAAATTGTCAAAATGACATAGGGCATCAGAAGAGTCACGGATGTAGGTGGGAAGAGAAGGGACCTGCGGAGAAAAGATAGAGTCAAGATAGGAAGAAATAAGTTCAGTGGGGCAGGAGCAGGTTGACACAATGGGTCTACCGGGACAGTCCTGTTTGTGGATTTTGGGAAGGAGGTAGAAGCGGGCTGTCCGGGGTTACGGGACTATGAGGTTGGAAGCTTTAGAGGGAAGATCTCCAGAGGAGATGAGGTCAGTGATAGTCCTGTGGACAGTTGCTTGATGTTTGGTGGTGGGGTCATGGTCCGGGGGAAGTAGGAAGAAGTGTCTGAATGTTGGTGCTGAGCCTCTACAAGGCAGTGGTCAGTACGCCATATAACAACAGCACCACCCTTGTCTGCAGATTTGATGAGCATGTCGGGGTTAGACCTGAGAGAACTGAATGCCTCAAGTTCAGTGGGGGACAGGTTAGAGTGAGTGAGGGGAGCAGAGAAATTGAGGAATGCAGCTGTTTAAGAAAAAGGGCCACCGCCACCTTCTCAAGGAGCAATTAGGGATGTGCAATAAATGCCAGCCTTGTCAGTGATGTCTGTATACCAAGAGTGAATGAAAAAAAAAACTGCATTTTAAAGTTAGTTGTTTGTGAAGCATTTTGGAACATACTGAAGATGTGTTCGATTGAGGTAAAGATGCACTGTTTGCATTCCTGGAGATGTAAACAGGTAGAATCAGTGATTTCAGGAAGAGAAAGGAAAAGAATGGACAGGGACAATTGCTGGCACCACCAACATGTGGCAGATTTAAAGGATATTGTATGGTGCAGTGAGTGCAATCTGCATATTGACTCACATATTCATGAATCAATCCATCCGTTATATGCCACATCAGATTCACTTGCCTTATTAAGGCAATGGAATTGAAAATCAAACTCAGTGTAACACTGCACTAACGCTTTGTCTTTCAACACGCCATTTACATACTGTTTGCCTTTGTTCCATGACCTTTTGGTCAGTTATTCTCTGTGACCCTCTGTCCGATCAACACCTTGCCTTTTGTAATCTCTTGCCCCATTCCCACTTTATTTGCTTAAAATCTATTACAATTCTAACCTTTGCCAGTTTTGATGAAGGGTCACTGACCTGAAATGTTAACTCTGCTTCTCTCTCCACAGCTGCTGCCAGACCTGCTGAGTATTTCCAGCATTTCTTGTTTTTATTTCAGATTTCCAGCATCTGCAGTATTTTGCTTTTATTTCAGTGTAACAGGGGCCGCCTTTTTGCTATGCGAGCATTTTATGCTAACAGCAAAGACTAATTTCATCCCTCAATGAGGGCGTACCGTGTAACTATTCTTTTGAACATAATGTCACAACCGACCACTCCAGTCAAAACTCCCAATCAAACTATACGATTCTGATTGTGGTGGGAGAAACGCACTGTTAATTCAATCCCTTCACTCCACAGATTGTCTAACATATAATTTAAAACTTTCCAAATTGAAGAAAGACCCAGCCAAATTATGCCATCTATTAGCCCCCTGAATGAGGCTCACCAAACCCGGTGTCTTTAAATGAACAAATTAACTCTTTTATTAGAAGAACTAAATTCTTAAACACTATGAAGATATAAACAACATTTAAAATAGCAAAAAATTAGAGTCCTTGCAAATTTACAGTGCAATGTTGCTTGAAGTCCTCACAGAATGCTGCTTGAAGTCCTCACAGCCGTCCGATGGGGAAAAAAGGTTCTTCCACAGTAGAACAGTCCATCGTCTAATTCCAGCAGTACGTGATGCTTTCCTTCTCCAGCGAATTTCAACAATTAACAACTTGCAAGCACATTTGATAGATTCAATCTGACTTTAGAGTTTTTTTGAGGGATAAAAGGTTGTCACAGTCTAACTTCCCTTCCTTCCGTTTAAATTACCAGAGATCTCTGTTTTGGCTTGACTTTTTTTTAGAATTTTGAGAGATAATAATTAAACAGACTAAATTTCGCTTCCTTCAGTTTAACTGGTTGAGAGCTCTTTTTCCAGGTGCTGTCATCACAGCTGTCTGTGTCCTCTGTGTTCTGTTAGAACAAACTGTCTTCAACTAAAAAGCCAGTTCAAAATTGAATTGTAATAAATGTATCGCTTAATACTCACTCACACTGGCTGTATCTATGGTAACGAGAATGCATCCTTTGAATCGCAGTCTCCAAATGGCTGTTTCTAAGGCAACAAAAATGCACCTTCCTATCACTCCTGAGGCATGTTTCTCCCACCGGTTGATATATATATTCTGACAGTATGTACGTGTGAAACAGTTTAACCTAGACCCCCGAAGGAAATAGGAGGGCCGATGAGTTGGCAAAGATGGGAGCCCCGAGTTCCCCATATGGCAGTACGATGATAAAGACTGTAGAAACTGATCAACGTGTGTGAAACCACTCAAAACTGGGGGCTCTTGGCTCTATTGTATTGCAAAAGATGATGTCAATGCCCCTTGGTTGTGTACCGTGGGTGTACAGGGGCAAGAAGCATCAACCACCACGGTTAGCCCCACATCCGAATTACCAACCCAGCAGCCACTAATGACTGATGTCCCTTGCCCTACCTTAACTGCAGGACCAGGAAATGGACTTGCAATAATAAAAACTAATAAAATTGTATATGATAACATACAACATGACTTGGTACTGATAATATGGATTATCTCAGATATCCAGCTACCTGACTAGTGCCCAGAGAAGACCCAAGAGTTGTACAAGGTGTTATTGCAACAATTGCTGGGACAAGAATCTGGGTATGAGAGAGTAATAAAGGGAAAAAGCTGTGAACATAGTCTAGTGAATGATGCAGCCATGATCTTTGACACGGGAACTTCAATTGTTAATACTTTAGATCTGGAAAGCGTGGACCAGAAGGTTAGAACTCTCAGTCAGCTAGTAAAGGATATTTTGAAGAAGGAACAAAAGGGACAGAGTGGTGTAGCTAAAGTAGAAAAGGATCTGACAAATGCATTGACAGGACTGGTGAGAGTACTGGAAGGTCATGCTCATACTATTAATGATATAATAGAAAAAGTGAAGGAGGTCCACGACATTGCAAATAATGAAAGCGTTTGTAGTACATTTAGTTCATGGATGTTAGAACAAACTTGGGAAAATTTGAGGCAAATTGGAGCAGGACAGGTGCCAGTTTGGATAAATGACACCCAGTTAGAGTACTTAGCTAGTCACACAAAGGATAAAATTACCTGGTGCCATGTCAGAAAACTTGTTAAGGTATGGAAAGGACAGGAATGTGTAAATACAGGATCTATAAGTATTGGAGTAGTATTGGGAATACCTGTAATTCCAAGAGATAAGTTAGGGATGCAATTGCACGAAGTAGAAAATATAAGGGTAATAAGGGAAAAAAATTACATAAAATACTATGATATATTACCCTATGCTGTGAAAATTGGAAGAGAGATAATTGGGACAACATTGTCTAAGTGTAGTCTGGAAAACCGGATGGTCATATGTCCTCATCCAATATATAAAACAGCAGAATCAAAATGTGGATTTAATGCCACTGTAAATTGCACCATGGAAGGGAGATATTGCTTAACTACCACGGCAAAGAAATACCAGTATGGGCATAATCGAACTTGCCCAGTGAGCAACTGTACGTTTTGTTTCAACCCACAAATACCAACTAGAGTAGGAAAGATGGAGTTGGTAGACATACATAAATGAAAGACAGACACAATAATTGCGACAGAAAGTTAAGGAACACTTGATACACTGGCCGGAATTTTACACTGGGCGGGTGGGAGCCGGACTCCGACGTAAATGTCGGTGCTGATCCCGCTCCTGCCCAGCCTGGGGATCTGTCCCGTATTTTACAGATCCCCAGGCTTTAATTGGCCCGAGGCGGGACTTCCACCCGCTTGAGGGAGGAGGTCCCGCCTCAGTGAGCTGCCAGCCAATCAGCAGGCCGACAGCTCTTAGTCTCAGCAGCGCCACTGGGAGCGGTGGCCACTGCTCAGACTGCAACCCAGCCGACCGAGGAGGACGCAATTGAACCGGGACAGAAGGTAAGTTTGGGCAGCCTCACCAGGGGAATCGGTCGTGCCCTGGTGAGGCTAGGGTGGTCATTTGGGGGGAGGGGGGCATCTTGGATCCCGGGTTGGGTTGGGAGGCGGGGGCGGCCTTCAATCGGGCACCCTGTGCCTGATTGCCAGGCACCCCCTCCCCCCCCCCACTGGGGTGGGAAAGGCCTAGCAGCTGTAGCTGGGCGGCCTTTCACGTCCCCGGCACACCCCCTTGCCACGGGTGTTAAGTGGCCACTGAAGGGTCTTGATTGGCCTCGGGTGGGCCGCTTCTCACCCCCCCTCCCCCCGCCGGACCTCCATAAACTTGGTCGGAGGCGGAAGCGGGGCGGTTAGGCCTTCCGGAGCCTGCCGCTCAATTTTACGCCGCCCGCACACCACCATCCGACCCACTGGGGCCGCGTAAAATTCCAGCCATTACCTCCGGGAATATGAATATACTATCCAGCCATTGCCCACGTGCTTGGGTAAAGGGAGGCAACAGCTAAAAGCCATTGATGTAGTGTACTACAATCTGGAACAACAGTCGAGGAAGCTACAAGTTGAGATTGACGAGATAAATGATTCTACTTGGTGGGTAAACTTATGGAACTGGGATTCAAATGTGCAGGTACACCCCTGGTTTAGAATTACCTCCCATGTCCTGATAGTGGTTTTAGATATCATGATGTTATATATGACAAACTTAATTTGGAAACTTAAGAAATTGATTAAGGAATGTGAGAGGATGTATGAACGCAGGTTGGACAGCTCCCGTAAAGGCAGTCAGTATTCGAGCTTGTTCTATAAAAAGATAGACAATTGATTATGTAACACAAGCATAATTGTATGACCTATGACTGGATACTTAAAATGAATTAATGAATGATCAATGCACTCTAAACTAAAATAGCGACTGTATTATGTTGGCACAAGTGATTGTTTATGTGATAGTGATGCTGAAATTGTGCTTTCTTTAACATTGCGGTATGTATGCTTTTGCTTTAGAAATGAAATTATGACAGTACAAGGGTGCGATTTAGAAGAATGAGTAATGTGATCCATCATAAATTAGAAAATTTATAAGGATCAAAAGGGGTACTGTAGGCCCTGAAAAGTTGGTCAAGTAACGCTTTATACCCAGCATGCTTTTAACGCAGTAAAGGCAGGAGGAGAAATTGATGAGACAGCTACCAGACATGTTGAGACTTGTGGTTAAGGGGCGGTGGCCGTTAGACTAGACTGTTGAACAACAATAGATAAAACAGGAACAGATATAGGGGAACGAATGGTGGTTATCGTAAACAAATCTGGACTTCTGTCCAGGAGGCTAAACGGTTAATGCTTGCCAAAGATGAGATAATGCTTGAAGATTTGTACAAAACAAGATCATGTGAGTCATGTATTGAGCAAGGAGCCTTCAAAGAACATATAAGGCTTAACACTGGAGGGTATTCTTGGCGAGAACCCGGGAATAACTCTCGAAGGCAGGACCCTGAGTCCGGAGGCTCAGTGACCAACCGTGACGAGAGACCGATCACCTCTGCGTTGACAGGTAGTATTTTGTACAAGAAGTGAGACTTGTACTTTTTGGTGTCTGAATAAAACTGTTGTATTAAACTTCTCTTTGTTATGTGTTTGTATCTCGAGGTCAGGTGCCTGGGAGTTTGACATAATTGGATCTCATTCTGAGATAAATTAGGCACAACAAACTCCTTGCTCCATCTAAGCGAGTCTACGTTTGCTGTGCCCCACTGTACAATGATTCTAATAAGTTATTTCTTTAAATTTAATTCAGTTCAAATTCTATTACATTGCTTCCTCCCTCTCAAAGCAACCCACCTACCCGCTCCCCAAACTGTAAATCAAGCAAAGCTCCAGGATAGAGTATTCCAATGCTCTCCTGGCTGGTCTCCCACCCTGCACCCTCTGTAAACTTGTGCTCATCAATGTTTCTGCTGCCCGCATCCTAACCCGCACCAAGTCCCATTTGTCCATTTCTCTTGTGCTCACTGACCTGCATTGGCTCCGAATCTGTCAATGCCTCAATTTTACAGTTGTCTGGGATGAGGTCATGGTCGGATTTGAAGGTGATGATAACTTACAATTTTTTGAATGAATATTTAGTTCGCAGCAAGATTGAGATTTTAAGTATTTTTCGTACTTTGGGAATTTTGTCTATGTGTAAAGGCGCTATATAAATGCAATTGAGGAACCAAGGTCAGCACTCAAGGTGCATGACATCACCAGAGTTGAAAGGAGTAAAGGCAGATAGAAATGATTGAATGGAAAGGCCATGTCCTAGAGCGCAAACAATTAACAACAGTTTGCATTGCTATAGCCTCACAGCTCCAGCGACCCGGGTTCAATTCTGGGTACTGTCTGTGTGGAGTTTGCAAGTTCTCCCTGTGTCTGCGTGGGTTTTCTCCGGGTGCTCCGGTTTCCTCCCACAAGCCAAAAGACTTGCAGGTTGGTAGGTAAATTGGCCATTATAAATTGCCCCTAGTGGTAGGAATATATAGGGACAGGTGGGGATGTGGTAGGAATATGGAATTCGTGTAGGATTAGTGTAAATGGGTGGTTGATGGTCGGCACAGACTCGGAGGGCCGAAGGGCCTGCTTCAGTGCTGCATCTCTAAATAAATAAATAAATAGAAGGATTTGAAAGCATGAGTGAGAATTTTCAAATCAAGGCATTTCTGGGCCGGGAGCCAGTGTCGATCAGTGAGTACAGGGATGATGGGTGAACAGGACTTGGTGCATTTAGGGTATGGGCAGCAGAGTTTTGGATGCTCAAGTCTATGAAGGGTGGAAGATGGGAAGCCAGCCAGGGAAGCTTTGGAATAGTTGAGCCTGGAGGTAGCAAAAGGCATGGATGAAGGTGTCAGCAGCAGATGAGCTGAGGCAGGAGCAGAGACGAGCAATGTTACGGAGATGAAAGTAGGCAATGAAAGTAGTTTTCAGACAATGTCCTGTATGCTAGAAATGCAAGTTATTCTGTTAAGGTGCAAATCAACACAGATTTATCTGGAAATGTATTCCATGCAGCCATTATTTTAAGGCACTTCACTGGAGCATCTTCAAACAAAATTTGATACTGTGCCAAATAAAGAGATACTATGGCAGGGGGCCAAAAACGTGGATGAAGAGTGCCTTAAGCACAGTCTAAAGCCTGAAGGCATGGCCGCAGTGGTGGAATGATTAAACACTCAAAGCAGTGCTCAACATCTTCAGAAAACTGAAGGCTGAAAGGAGACCTGAAAGAGGTCTTTAAAATTAGGAAGGGGTTTGATAAGGTAGACATAGCGAAGATGTTTCCACTTAAACGAGAGACCATACAAATAAAACAGTCACTATTAAATCCAATAGGGAATTCAAGAGAAACTTCTTTATCCAGAGTGTGCTAACAATGTGGAACTTGCGAATACATGGAGTAGTTGCAATGCATAAATGCAGTTAGGGGAAAGCTGGATAAGAACATAAGGGAGAAAGGATTAGAAGAATATGTTTACAGGGCGAGATGAAATAGGCGAAAGAAGGCTCGTGCACAGCATAAACACTGGAATAAAGCTGTTGGGCCAAATGGCCAGAATTGGAGGAATACAGATACCTCGGAGGTTTGTAGGGCTGAAGGAAGTTACAGAAGGAGGGAGAGATGAGGTTATAGAAGGATTTGAAAGCATGAGTGAGAATTTTAAAATCAAGGCATTTCTGGGCCGGGAGCCAGTGTCGATCAGCGAGTACAGGGATGATGGGTGAACAGGACTTGGTGTATGTTAGGGTCTAGGCAGCAGAGTTTTGGATGCTCAAGTCTATGAAGGGTGGAAGATGGGAAGCCAGCCAGGGAAGCTTTGGAATAGTTGAGTCTGGAGGTAGCAAAAGGCATGGATGAAGGTGTCAGCAGCAGATGAGCTGAGGCAGGAGCAGAGACGAGCAATGTTACGGAGATGAAAGTAGGCAATGAAAGTAGTTTTCAGACAACGTCCTGTATGCTAGAAATGCAAGTTATTCTTTTAAGGTGTAAATCAACACAGATTTATCTGGAAATGTATTCCATGCAGCCATTATTTTATGGAAGGAAAGAGCCCATCTAGTCCCAAGACCTTTCAAGGTTTGCACTCGAGTCCTGCAGCTGTCAAATTAAATTAAATACCAACCTGCATCTCATCACATGCATGATTTTTACTTTGCAGAAAATACATCTCTACACCCTCCATATTGATTTCTTTATAATAGGCTCGAATATTTTTCTTGAATAGACATCAAACTAACATGACTATAATTGCCCTGGGCCCTTCTTTTGACCTTTATTGAAAACTAAAGCAAATTTAGCTATTTTCCACTACTCTCGTTGTATTTGATAAGTTTAGAAAGATTTTTCTCACAGTTCTCTCATTGAGGGCTCTCACTCTGTTAAGTAGTCCCAAGAAGTATAGTTGATGAATGCAATGCGCGAAGTGGAGCTGTCTCACAGACTGGACGGGTTTCACAGTCCACGCTGAGTGAGCTGACCTCATCCTGGAGGTCAATAACTCTCTGTGAAGAGAAAAGTTTCCTGACATCAAACCTAGTCCTATGGTTATGCGACTTATATGCTTGTCCCCTGCTTCTCCTTAACCGATCGAACTCACGAGTAGTGTACTCACATATATCTCTTCATCTTAATCAAATCTCCTTGCAGTCTACATTTTGCTAAATTAAAGAAAGCCAGCTCTCTAAGCTTATCATGGTAGCTGATTGCCTGTAAACTAGGTGACAGTCTAGCAGTCTTTCTGTGGACTCTTTCCAGAGCCTTTATGTGACTCACCATATGTGGGGGGAGGGGTTGGTGGGGGAGAGAGGGGATCAAAACTGGAGACTGGGGTAACGTTCAACGTCTGTGGGAGAGGGGCAGAAAACTAACTATCAGATCAGCAGCCCATTATGTGCCCCGCCCGCATTTCCCTTCCATCACAGTGAAGTTTAAAGTTACTTCCAACGTTCAAGATGAGGCCTAACCAAGTTCTTACACAAGAACAGTATAGTGCTATTTATTTTGTATTGGATTGTTCTAGCAAGACATCCTAACACTCTAATTGCTTTTGTAAAATCTTGTGACACTTACCAGGAACCTTAAGTGATTCATGTATTAAAGCATCTAGGTCTTTATTCCGCTCATTGGTCTTAAGCTCTGAACACTGCGTGGTGTGGTAATGCTCGTCTTTAACCCTACCCAATGACTGTAACACTACATTTATCGATTCTAAATGACATCTGTCAGACCTGGACCAATTCCCATTCCATCTAAATGTTGCTTCTCATCGAAGGTCCTAACATGTTTCCTTGTATCAGCAACAAATTGCAAACAGTTCCCGCAGTGCCTTAGTGCAAGCCGTTAATGCAGCTTTTAAACAGCAATGGTCCTGACACCGATCCCTGCAGGCACCATGATTAATCAATCCCCACATAGAAAAATTATCATTGATAAAAACCATCGGACTAAGGGAATGCAACCAATTTCTTATCCAGTCCAAGATCTGTCTGCCAAACCCATGGGTCTCTAAGTTATTTAGTAGCCTATTGTGTGGTACCTTGTTAAAAGCTTTTTAAAAATCCAGGGGCACCACACTTTAGGAAGGACATGAAGGCTATAGAGTGGGTACAGAAGAGATTTATGAGAATGGTTCCAGGGATGAGGGATTACAATTACATGAATAGACTGGAGAAACTGGGGTTGCTCTCCTTAAGCAGAGGCTTAGGAAGAGATTTGATGGAGGTGTTTAAAATCATGAAGGGTTTAGACAGAGTAATAAAGAGAAACTATTTCCAGTTGCTGAAGGATCGACAATGTGAGGGCACATATTTAAGGTGATTGGTTAAGGAACCACAGGTGACATGAAAAAAAATGTTTTTATCCAACAAGTGGTTAGGATTTGGAATGCACTGCCTGATGGGGTGGCAGCCTTCAAAAAGAATTGGATAAATACTTGAAGGAGAAAAAATTGCAGGGATATGGGGAAAGACCGGGGGAGTGGGACTAACTTGATTGCTCTTCGAAACAGACTCGATGGCCCAAATGGCCTCCTTCTGTGCTGTACTGTTCTATAATTCTATGAAAACGAATCATTTACCGTTGGTTTGACTTTGAGTTAATCCTGGGATCTTTCTGAGCACTGTTAGCCTCATACTGATCCCAGAGCCACATATCAATGAGACATTGTCACATTAAAGATACACAGAAGATTACAAACTGCTGCATGCAGCATTAGAAGTAATTAATTGAATACATTAAATGTATTGAAATCAAAATAATTAATTCTATGATCGTAACAAAATGGTATATTCTTTGATTAAGCATGAGCAATGCCACAAGAACTCGGCAACTGTCTTATAATATTTACAAGATAGCAGATATCCTGTGACATTGTATTGATACAACTGTTGCTTTTCACTTTCTGCATCAGCATGAGTAATATCAACACTATCAGAAAAGACTGAACAGGCTGTGGTTCTTTTCACTGGAAAACAGATGACTGGGTCACCTTATAGAAATCTTTCAAATTATGAAGAGGTTCGATATGATAGGCAGAGTGAAGACGTTTTCACTTGAGTCTAAAACTGGAGACCATGCATAGTGTTATGAACACTGGACTTTGTAGAATAATTAGGTTTATAAAAGCTGTGATTTTTAATATAGTGTGAGAAGGATTCGGAGGAGATATGTGACCTCACACCAACCCTACCTGGCGACAAGACAGGGATCCTGGTTACCATGCGACAAGGAACCCAGATCAAAGACCATTTTGAAAGTAGGGTGCAAGGTTGTGACACCTGAAGAACAATGTGTTTCACTCTCACAGACTCTCAGATAATAAACAGGGAACCAGGGCTCTGAGGTACAAACATGAGTTGAAATTTTTAACACCTGGAAATAAAGGAAGGCCCGGGTGGTTCTGCTGAGGCCAGACTTGTGTACTCTGCATATTAAAAAAGGCAAATGACCATTGACTTTTGATTCTGGATAAGTTCAACAGACTTTAAGAAGTGTGGAGGCTGTAAGGAGGATGGGAAGAAAAAAAGACCAGAAACAAAGGAAGACCAGGTGGTTCTGCTATGACCATCTTCAAGGGGAGGCAGTAGTGTAATGGTACTGTCACTGGACTAGTAATCCAGAGCCCCAGCTAGTGCTCTGGGGATATGGGTGCAAATCCCACCATGGCAGATGGTGAAATTTGAATTCATTTAATAAATCTGGAATTAAAAAGTTAGTCTAATGGTGACCATGCAACCATTGTTGATTGTTGTTAAAAACCCATCTGGTTCACTAATGTCTTTTAAGGGAGGAAATCTGCTGTCCTTACCTGGTCTGGCCTACCTGTGACTCCAGACCCACAGACTCTTAAATGTCATCTGAAATGGCCTAGCAAGTAACTCAGTTTAAGGGCAATTAGAGATGGGCAATAAATGCTGAAGAAGTCTGGAGGCAAAAAGGAAGACTGGAAGAAACAAAATGGCAGCCTTAAAAGAGAGAGAAAAGATCTGCTCTCAGAACACTGATACAATGAAAGACTGCTAAGACTTGAACTCTATTGGAAAGCTGAGGTTTGCAAAGGGAAAAAGACCAACAGAGTCACAAAAGATCACCTTATTCACAGAAGTCCCAGATCAAAAGTGCTTGGAAGAAGTGAGCAAAGAGAATATTGACTTTGAGAAGGAGTGGGAGATTCAACTCAATGCAACAGGGAGGAGTTTGGGAATTTTAACTGCGAAGAAAGCACTTCAATGAGGGCACTGCTTAATGTAAAAATGTGGTGTGAGGTTTTCAAGTATTTTAATAAGTTAAACGGAAATCCCTTTCTCTGGAATTTAGAGTATTAGTTATTTACAAAGTACTGTTTACTTAATGTGGATTTTTAGTTTAGTTGTTATAGTAAAAGTTTTAAAACGTGAAATCTTGTTGTGTACTTTGTTAAATTGGTTCGGGGAGTTCATATCTCATGTTTTAATGTTAATGGTCCCACTGAGGTCATAACACATAGAAAATAGTCACTATGAAATCCAATAGGTAATTCAGGAGAAACGTCTTTATCCAGAGTGTGTTAAGAATGTGGAGGCAAATGGCATAGACGCAGTTAAAGGAAAGCTAGATAAACACATAAGGTGGAAAGGCATGGAAGAATATGTTTATCGGGTGAGACAAAATAGATGGGAGAAGGCATAAATACCAGCATGGATCTGTGGGCCAAATGGCCTGTTTCTTTGCTACAAATGTCTATATAATTTACACTACAATATGTCTTTCAGAAGGCTCCCTCCCGTGGGTCCATTGTTAAACTCACTAGCTAACAATAGAGATGCTAAATGCCGCTCTGTGTTTATTTATAAGGGCACTGCCCCTCTGTGGCACCTCATCCAAGTGACCACTTTTCACGTGATGGCCTGGACATTGAGAGCTTGCAAGTTATTCAAGTGACAGGAGCAGAGAGACCTGTGGATATATGTGCACAAATCGTTGAAGGTGGCAGGGCAGGTTGAAAAAGTGCTTAATAAGGCAAACGGGATCCTGGGCTTTATAAACAGAGGGATAGAGTACAAAAGCAAGGAAGTTACGATGAACCTTTATAAAACATTGGTTTGGCCTAAAGTGCCATATTGTTTCCAAGAGTAGGTACCACACTTTAGAAAGTATGTCAAGGCTTTAGAGAGGGTTCAGAAAAGATTTATAAGAATGGTTTCAGGGATGAGGGACTTCAATTACCAAGATAGATTGGAGAAACTGGAGTTGTTCTCCTTAGGGAAGAGAAGGTTGAAAGGAGATTTGATAGAGGTGTTCAAAATCATGAGGAGTCTGGACAGAGTAAATAGAGAAACTGTTCCCATTGGTGGATGGACTGAGAAACAGGACATCGACCTAAGGCGATTGGCAAAAGAACCAACAGCGACATGAGGAAAAACTATTTTATGCCGCAAGTGGTTACGATTTGGAATGCACTGCCTGAGAGTATGGTGGAGGCAGATTCAATCATGGCTTTCAAAAAGGAATTGGACAAGCACCTGAAGAGAAAAATGGTTGTAGGGTTAAGGGCAGGGGAGTGGGACTAGCAGAGTTTCTTTTGCAGAGATCCTGCATGGATAAGATGAGCTGGGCTGAATGGTCTCCTTCTGAACTGTAACCATTCTATGACTCTGTGAACTGTGAGGTCATCAGATTTAACACTAGCCTTGTCCTTTCCTGACATTCACACAGGTATAATTTCCAGGAAGAATCACCAGATAAACACTGAGATCTATTGTAGTATAGCTTATACTCCATCACTGAGATCAGGTAACTTAACACTGAACCATAGATTAAGCCTAGATCCTTCTTGGTCCTTGTATCACTGTATCCATTCCATTGGGTAAATTTTCCACTGGGTCATTGGGAAGCTACCTGCATTGAGGCATTGGCTCTGAATTTTCTTGGACTTTCTTCTGCTGCAAGGCTATAACTTTATCAGAAGTGTGTTGTAAACCCCGTTTATGTGTGTGGAAATTCAGAGCATTAGTACAAATGTGCAGAGTGATTTTCCTGTCAGCATTAATGCTGATCATGTCAACATGAATCACTGAGTCAGAAAATTGTGAGTTCGCACCCAAATGCAGGACTTGAGCACATCACCTAGGCTGACACCACAACGGAGCAGTGAGGGAGTGCCACGTTGTCAGAGGTGACATCTTTTCAAGTGAGATATTAAACCAGGACTGCCTATTCATTTGGACGTAAAAAGTCCCATGCCGTTTTTTCAAACAAGAGTTTGGGAGTTCTATTGCTGTTCTGGTCAATATTTATCCCTCAACCAACATTACCATACAGATTTTCTGGTCATTAATCTTAGTGCTATTTATGGAACCTTGCTGTCTGCACACATGGCTGCTGTGTTTGTCTGCAAAACAACAGTTGCTATACTTCAAAAGCAATTAATTAGTCATTAAATGCTTTGGGGCATCCTGAGCACATAAAAGACACTCTATAAAGAGAGACTTGCATTTATATAGTGCCTTTCACAAACTCAGAGCATACCAAAGCTCTTTTCAGCCAATGAAGCACTTTTGAAATATAGTCACTGTTGTAATGTAGGAAACGTGGCAGTCACTTTGTGTACAGCAAGCTCCCATAAACAGCAATGTGATAAATCGCCAGATAATCCTGTTTAGTGATGTTGTTTAAAGGATAAATATTGGACCAAGGCACCGGGTGTCACATCTCAGACTGAAAGAATCACACTTGAAGTCACAGATTTAACTTTAACAAAGATTTAACGAGCTTTAATAAAGAGTTCTGCTCAGTGCTGCAGCATTTGGCCTTACAACAACCACCAAGTCAGGTGTTTTCCCCAAAACACAAAGCTACTTTCAGCTTCTCTTCCAAGTACCATATAGTCTCTAACATTCAAGCCTACACACACAATTATGACACTGGGGAGAACTCCCCTGCTCTTCTTTGAAGTAGTGCCATGGGATCTTAATTTCTGCAATTTCTTTCCTCTTTAATCAGTTATCAGGTAGATTGGGATTGTAGAGATAGACTAAGAAAAATGGGGTGAGGGAATCAGCCGTCCTGACCTGTCTATCAAATCTGTCTTCTTAAGTGCCAGCAGGGATGAGGTTAGGCATTGCTTGTCTACTGCAAAATAGAGCATAAAAAGTTAAACGATAACGTTAATTTTGTAAAACTAATGGAACTACAGACTATACATTATGGAGGAAAACAGCTGCCTAGCAGTCTGTTTAAAGCAGTAATTTAATCTCAGTTTCTGCTGATGTTTGCTGTTTGCTTGGCTCTTCCAGTCATGAGCATCATCAGAATCGCTCAAATTAAATCATTGTAACCCTCTGTCAGTCATTTAGTATATTGAGAGCTCACATTCTCTTCCGCCTACACTCTACAGGCTTTTTAAAACCCATACTTGCTAACATGACTGAACATTTCTACAATGGTCCTGACCCACTGAAAGATCTATGATGTAGAACAGAGGTGAGAGGATTTGGTTTGAGACGAGGTTAATGGGCTGGGAGTTGAAGATGGCCAGAGTGGGAGAGGGGTCAGAGGAGGAAACTGGGTGAATCACTTTGAGTTCGATACAAGTAAGTGGATGAGTTCCTCACTTTTAGTATCTGGAATAAGGACGGTAAAAGTGTTAGAAAGAAGAGAGATATTTTTGTATATAGTGCCTTCCACAACCTCAGGGTGTGCCAAAGCCCTTCACAGACACTGAAGTGCAGGCACCAAATTTATACACAGCAATGTCCCACAAACAACAATGGGATAACAATCAGATAATCTGTTTTTAGTGAAGTTGGTTGAGATAAATATTGGCCAGGACACCGGGGAGAACTCCTTTGCTCTTCTTCGAAACATTACTATGGATCCACCTGAGAGAACGGATGAGCCCACAAATTAATATCTCATCCAAAAGACGGTTCCGCTGACAGTGGATAAATAATAAAAATAAAATCTGTTTTCGGTTGGATGAGGGAGGAATGTCAGCGAGGACATCAGGTTGACTCCCTGCTTTCCTTCAGCTACTTGTCAGCCGTGGCCATGGGTAGCACTCTCACCACTGAGAAAAAAGATTGTGGGTTTAAACCCCACTCCAGAAATTTGAGCACAAAACCTAGGCAACACTTCAGTGCAGTCCTGAGGGAGTGCTACACTGTTGGAGGTGCTGCCTTTTGGATGAGACATTAAACCAAGGTCCCATCTGCCCTCTCCAGCAGATGTAAAAGATCCTGTGGGACTATTTTGGAGAAGAGCAGGGGAGTTCTTCCCAATCTGCTGCTCAATATTTATCCCTGAAACAGATTGCCTTATAACTGTTTGTGGGAGCTTGCTGTGTGCAGATTGGCTGTCGCATTTCCTAGATTAGAACAGTGACTACACTTTTTGCGGCACCTGAGGCCTGAGTGCTATATAAATGCATGATTTTTCTTACTGTTTCTCTCGTTATTTCTCTCTTTCTCTCCCTTGCTTTCTCTTTCTTCAAATAACACCATGAAATTTTTGACAGCCTCCTGAACCAATGTTTCATCTGAAGAGTGCCACCTCCACCAATACAACAGGTACTCAGTGTCGGACAAGATTATGTGCTGTTGCCTTGGAGTGTGTCTCAACCCCACAATCTGATGATGCAGAGTTGCTATTCAGCTGGACTGTCCTGAAGATCCGAGGTTTGAACCGTGATCGATACTGATTTCAGTTTACCTGCTAGCGTGAGCTGTCCAGGCTCGAGTGCGAGGAATGGTCACTTGGTTATCACACTGCACGGTCTGTCAGGAAACTGGCTTAAGAATTTGGTGGATAGGAATGAGGGTATCCGGGAAAAGATAAAGAAACAAATGTGTTGTTGAAAAGTTGAATGTGCTGTTGCTCAATGTTGCAGAGGAGATATTCCCCATGGTGGCAGTAATGAGCAGCAGAACTAAACCTGAATGAACTGAAACAAAGCGAGCTCTGGGTAAGAGGGAATGTTTCACTCCCACTGTGTGTTGGCTCCTGTACAGGCACAGTTTACAATAGGTAAAAAGCAATGAGTCATTGTTGGGTACTGAATGGCCTGTGTGTGTTTCAGTATCAGCTCCTGTACATGTACAATATACACTGGACAAATGGACACAATTCACTCCCATCTCATGTACCTCAGTGCCTGTTCCTGAATATGCATAATGTACACTGGGCAAAAGGGAGCTATTCTGCTCCCATCTGGTAGTGTACAGCTCATGTGTGTCTCACTGTCAGCTCCTGTAGATGGACAGTATATACTGGGCAGAGGGGAATTATTCACTCCTGTCTGATGGAGATGAAAATACCAGAAAAGTGAGATAAAAACTGAAAATGTTAGAAATGCAGGCCAGGACAGTCAGCATTTGAATTAATATTTCTTTATAGAATATATAGACCAGAAACGGGCCATTCAGCCCAACCAGTCCAAGCCGTAATCTTTCAACAGAATTCAATAGTAAAATCTTCTGTCACACTTGTATCGCACAAAAACAACAACTTGCATTAATATAGTGCTTTTAACATAGCAAAGCGTCCTGAGGCGCTTTACAGAAGCGTTATCAGACAAAATGACACTGAGCCAAAGAAGGAGACATGTGCACAGGTGAACAAACACGTGGAAAAGGAGGCAGAGATTTTGCGGCCCCTTTGCTGACAGCCTTGGAGGTGGGAGGTAGAGTGGGGTGGGGAGCGGGGGGGAGGGGGTGCCTAAAATCATGTTGGGTGGCGACGGAATGGAGTTCTGATGTCATCACACCAGGTCCAGATCTTATGCGGGGCAGACGGCAAGTCTAGTGGGAAATCGCACAGTTGGGAAAAAAGGTAATTGAGGTAATTAAAGTGGAAATTGACTGGGTTTTACAGGCGGGTTCCAATCTTCCAAAAAGTGCACGGGGGTTACGTGGGGGGCAGGGGGGTTGAGAGCTCTGCAGGTATATCAGGGCGACAGCGAGGCAGGAGCTCAGGTCATTAATGCATTCGACAGCTATTAGGTGAGGCCGTGTGACTTTACAGGAAGGCTGGGGCATCACAGCCATAGCATTGTGCAGTGAGGAGGGGGAGTTCTGATGCCCCGGCTTTGGGATCAGACTTCCATCGTGCCATCTGGCTAGGTTGGGTACATTGAGACGGGGCTGAGAGGGGGTGGTGTGGAGTGGTCAGAGGAAGCATCTGGGAGAGTGACCCTCGAGACCGGCAGTCCCCACCTGCCATGGGCATCGTCCACGCAGGAGGTGGGTCCTCTAGTGAGGAGGAGCACCGAAGAGAGAGAGAACTGCAGCCAAAGGGATTCGGACAGCAGCAACCTCATGGCCACATGCAGGGGCAACTTTGGGGTAGGAAGCAGTAGAAGGCCACAGAGGGAATCACAAATCTAGCACAAAGAAGCAGGTACCCCATAGCAAGGGTGTATAGACAGATGGTGAGATACCTCCAGATGTCGCTGAAGACTGCAGTTCTCCCACGAGGCTGTCCCAGATCTTTGTGCCATGATGATGGAGGAGCTGAGCCCCATAGGTGTTGGCGATCACCCGATGCCAGTGCTGGTGAAGGCCACCGTGGCCCTTAATTTCCACACCTCTTGTTCATTCCTGGGGCTCACTGGAGACAAGTGTCGCATCTCCCAATCAGCAGCACATCATTGCATCAAGCTGCTGACCTATGCCCTCTTCAGGAGGGCCAGCCAATTCATACAGTATCGCACTGATCCAGACAGTTAATCTGAGAGGCCCATTGGCTTTGGGGTCATCGCTGGATTCCCTCAGGTGCAAGGTGTGATAGACTGTACACATGTGGCCATCAAGGCTCCCACATGCCAGCCAGCAGACTTCATTAAGGGGAGGGACTTCCATTCCATCAACGTCTAACTGGTCTGCAACTACCGTCAGCATATCCTGCAGGTGCGTGTACGGTAACCCAGAAGTAGCTATGGCTCCTACATACCCAGGCACTCCCAGATGCTGGGCTTTCCCCCCCGCCACTCCTCCCAGACACACCTTCAAGGTTGGATTCTTGGTGACATGGGCTACCCATTAAAGAGATGGCTACTGACACCAGTGAGGAACCCTAGGATGGAAGCAGAGGAGAAATACATCAGCCACAGGCAGCCTAAACCACCATCAAGCAGATCATAGGCCTCCTGAAGATGAGACTCAGGTCCCTGGATTGTTCTGGTGGGGTCCTTAATGTGCTCCATCAAGGGTCTCCCAAATCGTGGTGGTCTGCTGTCCTTTACACAACCTGGCACTGCAGAGGGAGGAGGCCCTGGCCAATGAGGATATCATGGAGTGTGAGGCATCCTCAGATGAGGAGGGTAACGAGGAAGCTGATGACCAGCCACAGAATCCTGAAAGACATTAGGGGCCAAATGGAAGGCACAATGATATAGGCGCAAGGAAGGCTTGGGAGGTGTTCATGCATACACGATTCAGATGACCTACATCATCCTTCCTGCTAAATAAAGGTCCACCTTCACCCTTCACTGTTGCCGTTTACCTCAGTTGCAGCCCAGGCTCCTGCGCCCAGCTTCACCTTGCACTTCTGCACAGTCAAAAAGATGTGCACAAATGCTGTGGTCCCACTCAGACAGCCCTTGAGGTGAGCCATGGTGCTTCTGTACTTCCAGAGGGCCTCCAAAAATAGATGGAAATGTTAACAAAACTCCTTTATTATAAACAATGGCATAGACAAGCAGTAACACCTTATCTATTTATTCACCCGTGAAGCCCAAGTGTATCTAGTGTGTTTTCTTCATTCTTTTATGAGTGCTGCTACGTGGCACACCCATTTAGCTGCCAGCTGTGGTGGAGGTAGGCTGCTGTCCTTTCTGCCCTGTGGTTTCAGATGACCTTGGCGGCTGTCCTCTTGCTGCCTGAGGCCTGGTGGGCCCTGGCATGCTGAGGGGCTCCTGCACCTTCTCTGTCATCGCCGCTACTTGAGGTACTGGTGTCACTGGCGGAGGGGCTGAGGAATCGCTGAGCATACTTGGAGTGCCCTGAGAGGAGCCCCCCCCCGATGCAGAAGGCAACCTCTTCTCCTCCCTCATAAAGCATACTTGTACCACCCTGCTAATCTGAGATGGTGGAGGAACTGTGGAAGACTCTCGGTGCCTTGTCCACCCTCGCCTCAACACTACTCCATTGAGCTCATGGACAAGGCGATGGTGTTCAGGTCTGCATTCATCTCTGACATCCACTGACTGGCCTGCTGGATGTGGCTCTCCAAGAGATTTGCCAATCTCTCAATGAGGAGGCCAGGCATGCAGACGAGAGGGAAATGGCAGCACTCATGGCCTGCATGTCTGAGTCAGGGTGCGCATACCCTCTTGAATCTCCACCAGATCTTCATGCACCTCATGCTACACTTGCTTACGACTCCAGAAGCACACCATCAGCCTGGGGCTCAGCATTGGCCTGGTCTCATACACTCCTCTGAGTTTCAGTGGCCTTGACTGTCACAGCCTCTGACAGTTGGTCTGGCACGTGTGTGTTGCTCCCACCAGATTGTGACCCTGAATCTAAGTGCGATCGCATACCCATCGGCGTGAGAGTATCGAGTATCTGTGCTCGTGGGGAATGCATGGGAATGATGTGACACGGCACACTCTGAAATCCCCTCCTCCTCCTCAGAGATGGACAGCTGTCCCCCAGAGATGGCAGCTCTCTTTTCTTGTGATTGTTCTGCGTGAGAGAACAGGAAGATTAAAGGGTTTTGCTCTTCCAAACACAAGCCTCCAGAATCGTCTGATGTTGAGATCGATGCATGTACAGTGGAGCACTTAGGGGCACCATACCATGTGCTCGCCTAAGGTTCCCTTGTGCCCGGTTACTCACCCTCTTGAACCCATGCTCCTGCCTCACTGTTGGTGATGGAGCAGTCGCCATACTGCCCTGCCGGTTCAAGTATCACCTCTTCCCATCGGCATTAGGATAGTGAGCAATGGGACCCCACCACCAGTCTGGCTCCTTTCTTTCACATTGTGGATCCTCTTCTCCTGCGGGAACAAGAAGGAGGAATCTCAGTTACCCCACAATTACAGAAAGATGAATGTTAATTGCCCCACAATACCAGGCACAACACCTAAGAGGGTGGCAGCCTTGCTGTTCACTTTGAAGCTACTCGAATACATCTAGCGTTGGGCCACTGTGCAGCAACCTTGCAAGGGTCGCCACTGAGACTTGTGTCCCTTGACCAAGCTGCATCCATCTTATTCATAGGAGGCGCTGCAGCCTTACCCCATTGCAACCGAAAGGGTGGTCTTCCTTCCCCGACAGCCGCACCCTTCACACTTATCCATTAGCTAATCTATAAGGGAACTGAGGTGTGGGGTCCTCACCTTAGCAGAACAGCAAAGATCAATCAAGCACTTGCAGCACTGCAACCAGGTTCTCTGGATGACCCCTCGGCTGCTGACCTCTTCTGCGATCTCCGTTCTGGCTTGCTTGGTTAGGCGGGAGGTATCTTCCTTCCGTACTTGGGGAAAAGGGCCTCCCACCTTCACCGAGTAGCCTGGAGGAGAACATGCAGGGAGTTGTCACTGAACCCTGGGGCCATCTGGGATCTTCCTTCTGCTATGCCAACAACTGCCTCTTCCCACTGGCCTTCACAATGCCTGCTACACTGGCCTGTTAGCCTTCTCCCACTGGCAGGGCTGCACTGTTGACAGGATATTCAGTGAAGGCTGACTTCACTCAAGGAGGACTTCCAGGGAATGCTGGCTTCACTCAAGGATGCCTTCCAGGGAATGCCGGCTTCACTCAAGGAGGACTTCCAGGGAATGCTGGCTTCACTCAAGGATGGCTTCCAGGGACTGCTGGCTTCACTCAAGGAGGACTTCCAGGGAATGCCGGCTTCACTCAAGGAGGGCTTCCAAGGAATTCTGGCTTCACTCAAGGAGGACTTCCGGGGAATGCTGGCTTCACTCAAGGAGAGCTTTGGCGACGTTCCGGTACAGGCAGACTTTTACAGCATCCGTTAGTGCCAGCACACCCGTCAGCATCAGCTGATCCAGTGGCTGCCATCTAAATGGCCACCTCCAATTCCAGAATGATTGTCCACCCTAATTGTCCGCCTTGCACGAGATAGCGGTGCAATCAGGAATCGGGTCGGGAGCGTTAGCACCACTCGCTTTCGGCCTCAGCATCCGCTCCTCGGCCATGCTCATAAAATCCCAGCAGAGAGAAAGAGAGAGAGGAGTGGAGAGGCAGAGATGTTTGGGGATGGAATTTAAAAGCTTAAGGCTTAATAACTTATTTATACCATCGTCAGTTGTTAAACTTGCTTCCTGTAAACCGGTGCAGCTACCTTAGAAGATGAGCGATGTCAGGGAGGGAGAATTTAGCAGCCATATAAAGCACTCCACACACTAACTCTTCAGACAAGTAGCAAATCACTCTTTTATGATATTTGTGCCACCTATGTCTGAATCATTTGGAATTATTGAACTTTAGGGCACAGAAAGAGGCTATTCGAACCATTGCACAGTATTAATCCCACTCCCTTTTCCTGCTCCTACACTCTTCTACATTTTTCTTTTTCAAATATTCATCCACTTCCCTTTTCAAAGCTTTTTTGGAGTCTGTTTCCAACATTGTTTCTGATATCATGTAGCATTTCTGCTGCATAAGAGTATTTCTCCTCATCTTTCTATTCATTTTGTCAGTGATGATCTTACATTTATTGACTCACTGACCAGTGGAAATAGATTTTCCCTATCTATCTTATTAAAATCCTTCCTGGTTTTGAAAACCTCTGTCCGATCTCCTAACTTTCTCTGCTCTGCTGAAAACAGCCCATGTTTCTCTAAGCTTTCCTCATGATTAAGCCTCTGATCTCCAGTCAATTTCTTCCATAACCTTCCTATGACCTGGACATCCTTCCAAAAAAAGTAGGCTGTCCAAAATTATCTCATATATAAATTTCCATCTAAGTTATACTGAGTACACAAAAATAGTCAGTAAATGTTAGACTTGTGCTCTGTCTGCCATGATTCTGAGTGGTGCTTAGTTTATCAATTTCTTCCACATAATTGATGCCTGGGCAGGATCCATTGGATCTAATTCAGCTCCAGCTGGGAGTTGGGGGAGTGGATGGGACGTTTCCCAGGGAACACGGTTCGGAGAATCGTGGCTTCTCTGTTAAAGCCTTACCCCTAACCTATGACCTTCCAGTGACCCAACAGCCTACAAGTGCACATGGCCAAGTAGGCGAGTTCCCAGAAAGCTTCGGACTTCAAGAAAGAAATTACGTTCATATAGCACCTTTTGTATCCTCTGGACGTCCCAAAGCACTTTACAGTCAATTTAGTATGTTTGAAGTGTAGGATTCATGGCAGCCAATTTTCACACTGCAAACTCTCACAAACAGCATTGATATAAAAGGCCACATTATCGGTTTTCGTGATGTTGGTTGAGGGACCAATATTGACCAGGAGTCCCTGATCTTTTGCATCTACCTGAGAGGGAAGACAGGGCCTCGGTTTAATGTTTCATCTGAAAAACAGCACCTCTGACAGTATGGCACTCCCTTAGTACTGCACAGGGAGTGTTATCCTGGATTATGTGCTCAAGTCTCTGGAGTGGGTCTCGACTCCACAACATTCTAAGGTGGAGGCCAGGCTACTACTCACTGAGCTACAGCTAACGCTTAAATCATGGCATTCTTCAGGAGAGAATTGCGGGAAGAAATGAACTTCAAAGCCTTAAAATGATCTTTTTGTATCGGCATGTTTACACCTGAGGGTCCGAGGCTAAATATAGGAAACAGATTAAACAAACGTCAACTGGTATAGATTCGACAGGAAAATGCTTCTCTGCAGAAATAAAGGCAGAATTACAAGGCTATCAGCTTTCGAATATCAAACCGTATGTTCAACATCAAAAACTGTATTGATTGAGCTATTGTTCAGCCCCGTGAGAGTTAATTTCTATTTCTTCTGCTTAATCAATAAATCTGAAAACCTAAACTAATTTTCCCTGAGGAGATAGTGGGCTCACATGTCATGAATGGCTCGATGCCAGCTCATGTGCTTGTATTATGAGTGCTGTATCAATTGTCTGGCACTATGTACATCTCGCTGTCAACTCCTGTACATGTACAGTAGACAGTGTTTAAAAGGGAACAATTCACTGCTGTGTGGCTCATATACACTAGACACCAGGTAAAAAGGAACAATTCACGACTGTCTGATACTGTGTGTCTCATGTGTGTTTCAGTGTCAGCTCCTGTACATGCTGTTAAAAAAGCATATAGGATCCTTTGGCTTTTTTTTTTGATTCATTCATGGCATGTGGGTAGTATTTGTTGCTCATCCTTAATTGCCCTTGAGGAGGTGCCAGTGAGCCATCTTCCTGAACCACTGCTGTCTGTGTGGTATTGGAAGTGCTATTAGGAAGGGAGTTCCAGGATTTTGGCACAGTGGCACTGAAGGAACTGCGATATAGTCCCAAATGAAGATCGTGTGTGATTTTAAGGGGAACTTGCAGGTGGTGATGTTTACATGTGTCTGCTGCCCTCTCCCTTCTAGGTGGTAGAGGTTGCGGGTTTAGAAGGTGCTGTTGAAGATGCCTTGGTGAGTTGCTGCAGTTGCATCTTGTCGATGGTACACACTGCTGCCACTGTGCATCGGTGGTGAAGGGACTGAAGGTTGAAGGTGGTAGATAGGGTGCCGATCAACTGGGCTGCGCGGTCCTGGATGGTGTCGAGCTTCTTGAGTGTTGTTGGAGCTGCATCCATCCAGGCAAGTAGAGAGTAATCCTTCACACTCCTGACTTGTGCCTTGTAGATGGTGGACAGGCTTTGAAGAGACAGGAGGTGAGTCACTCGCTGCAGAATTCCCAGCCTCTAACCTGTGTATTTCATGTGTATTTCAGTTCTGGTTCCTGTCCATGTTGTTAAAATAAGGCATCAGGTATTTTATTCGTATAGGAATAGAGTATAAAAGCTCCTACAAGGGGAGGCGGTGGCATTGTGGTCATGTCACTAGACTAGTAATCCGGAGCCCAGGCGAATGCTCTGGGGACATGGGTTCGAATCCCACCATGGCAGATGGTGGAATTTGAATTCAATTAATAAATCTGGAATTCAAAAGATCGTCTAATGATGACCATGAAAACATTGTCGATTGTTGTAAAAACCCGTCTGGTTAACCATAACCTTCAGGGAAGGAAATGTGCCGTCCTTACCTGGTCTGGCCTACATGTGACTTCAGACCCACAGCAATGTGGTTGATTCTTAAAACGCCCTCAGAAATGGCCTCGCAAGGGCAATTAGTGATTGGTATAAATGCTGACCTAGCCAGCGATGCCCACATCCCACAAATGAATAAATAAAAAAAAAGAACAATTCACTCCTGTCTGGTACTGTATGGAGTGTACAGACCAGAACCTATTTTAACTCTGCCTGTCCATCAGGAAGCAGTTGGGTGAGGAATTAAAACTACCTGTACTTGTCCTTGAGTTGCCGACTGTGATTTTATCACAGCTCTGCACGGGAGACTAAGCTTCCAGCCAAAAGCTCGCAAGGTCCCTCTGTAAATATGCAGATCAGTCCCTGACTGCAATTTTAGCTGAGGCCAGCCTGAGCAAGTCATTAAGCCTTTCCCACCAGACCTGACAGAGTTGGGACAGGCCAGCTGTGAGTGGGAAATGGACAGAAATACAGGAGAAACATTTAAAGACCCCTTCGCGAAACCCGTGCATCCAGGTTTTCTGACCTCCCCACCCCCTCTTCCTCCCTGCCTCCAAGCAAATATCCAGTCCATTAACTCTGCTTCTCTCTCTAGAGATGCTGCCTGACCTGTCACGTATTTCCAGCATTTTCAGTTTATATTTTATATTTCCAGCATCTGCAATATTTTGCCTTTGAGGTAAGTTTATGAAATTCCTTAACAACATCAGCTCCTGTGTGTGTACAATACACAACAGATAAAAGGAAATTGTTCATTCTCCACTATTATTGTACAGTGCATCTTTATCTAAATGTCAGCTCCTGCTCATCAGGCGGAAATGAATCCTCTGCTGCTATCTGCTACATTATAGATGTTGTCTACTCCTATACAGATACAGTGCATACCGAGCAAAAAGGGAACTATTCACCCCTAGGAACGAGTGAACATTAGGAATGGGGGAGGCCATTCAGCTCCTCGCACCTTCTCTGCTGTTCAATTAAAGCATGGTTGAGTATCTCAACTTGCCTTTGCTCCAAATCCCTTGATACCTTAACTTACCAAGAACTATCAATCTCACTTTTGAATTTTTCAATTGACCCCCAGCCTCAACAGCTTTTGGGGGAGAGAGTTTAGATTTCCACTATTCTTTGGGTTGAATTTTATAAGCCTTTAAATCGCAGCCCGCGCAGCCAAAGAGCCGCTGCGATTCCAAGCTCATTTAAATAGCTGGGGTAGACCACCTCCCCTCCACCACCCTCCCCCCCTCCCCTCACTCCGATCGCATGGAGGGGGACGGCTGTCCGTCCCCGGCAATGGCGTCAGCTGTTAATCCTACCAGCAAATTTAAATATTTAAAGAAAGATTAAATTAAATCAAATAAATGCATCTCTTTTGCCCCTCTCCCACACCCCCAATGTGAATTTAATTAATTAGTTTGCCCTTTCCTCCCAAAACACTTAACTTTACCATCTGACCTTCTTCTACCAACTGCACAAACTTTAAACTATAACCCTTGCCACCATCCCCTACACCCATAACATTAATTTAACCCCATCCAACTGCCCCCCACCACCGCACTGATGAACTTACCACCTCCCCCCTCCCCACCAGTGTTGCGCCTTGTTTCCCTGGACAGGGGTCCGAGGGCAAGGGAGTGCCGGCTACCGGGGTGAAGATCATACGGGACATCAGGAGGCGACGGGAGAGTAATTAATTCAGGTATTTTAATTTATTTAAATATATAAATTGCAGTCCCATCGCCGAGCGGCAGGGGGGCTGCCACAAGGCCTCATCACTGCCTGCAATATCGAGCCAGGCCCTGCCAGCGTCGCGGTCCGTGGCGGGCCTCATCCGGGACTATCTTCAGGATATCTCTATCTCTTGCACCCCCCATTTGACCTACCTGCTCTCAGTGCAGCTTGGTTGCAGACTTGTGCTACAGTATTTCCCAAAAGGCAACCAGCCAGCCAATCAGGCTAGCTTTGGGCGGGAGACACACAGAAAAACACTTAAAGACACATTCACAAAGCACATGCATCTGGGTTTCTGACCTCAAAGCAGCCTCATCCCCTCTTCCTCCCAGTATCCTAGCTAATATCCAGCCCATTTCTCACTATTCCTCTCTGTGTAGATACTGCCTGACCGGCTGGGTATTTCTAGCATATTGAGTTCATATTTTCTATTTTAATAATTTGCCTTTCAGGTAAGGTTATTACTTTCCTTAACAACAACGGGTAAAGGAAAATTGTTCATTCTCCACTATTATTGTACAGTGCATATTTATCTAAATGTCAGCTCCTGCTCATCAGGCAGAAATGAATCCTCTGCTGCTATCTGCTACATTATAGATGGTGTCAACTCCTATGCAGATACAGTGCATACCGAGCAAAAAGGGAACTATTCACCCCTAGGAATATGTGACGATTAGGAAAAGGAGGAGGCCATTCAGCTCCTTGAGCTTGTTTCGCGATTCAATGAAATCATAACTGATTATCTTAAACTGCCTTTGCTTCATATCCCTCAATACCCTTAGCTAACAAAAATCTATCAATCTCAATATTGAAATTTTCAATAGCCTCAACAGCATTTTTGGGGAGAGAGTTCCAGATTTCCACTACCTTTTGTTTGTGGAAGTGCTTCACCTCTGAAGGCCTAGCTCTAATTTTAAGGCTTTGTAATCATCCAATGGAGAAAATAATTTCTCTCCATCTACCCTATTGTTACGACAGACCGCTCCTGTCAAAGCGCCCAATCAAAATATACGATTCTGATTGTGGTGGGAGAGACGCACTGATAATTCAATCCTGTCCCTCCACAGATCGCCTAACATATCATTTAAAAACCTTCAAATTAAAGAAAGACCCAACCAAACAGTGCCATCTATTAACCCCGAATGAGGCTAACCAAACCAGATGTCCTTAAATCAACAAATTAACTCTTTAATGAGAAGAACTAAATTTTTTAACACTATGAAGATATAGACAACATTTAAAATAGAAAAAATTAGAGTCCTTGCAAATTTACAGTCCAATGTTGCTTGAAGTCCTCACAGGATGTTGCTCGAAGTCCTCACAGGATGTTACTTTCCTTCTCCAGCGAATTTCAACAATTACCGACTTGCAAACACTTTCAACAAAATTGATCTGACTTTAGAGTTTTTCAGGGATAAAAGATTGTCACAGTCTAACCTCCCTTCAATTTAAATTACCTAAGATTTCTGTTTTAGCTTGACTTTTTTTGAATTTTTGGAGATAATAAATGAACAGACTACAATCCTCTTCCTTCAGTTTAAATGGTTGAGAGCTCTTTTTCAGGTGTGCTTATCGCAGCTGTCTGTGTCCGTGTCTGTGAGAACATACTGTCTTACTAACTGCCAGTTCAAAACTGAAATATAACAAATGTATCGCATCAGGCTCACTCCCAGTGGCTATACCTATGGTAATGAGAATGCACCCTTTGAATCGCAGTCTCCAAATGGCTGTTTCTAAGGAAATGAAAATGCACCTTCCTATAACTCCTGAGGCTTGCTGGTTCTTAAAGCAATACTGATCCTTTGCAAGCCTTAAAGGCAAACTGCGCATTCCAAAAAAAACTACAGGAACATGACACATCCGCCCCTAGCAGAATGAAATGCCATTCCTGAAATAAGTTGCATTATAATGGGTAAGAAAAATGCAAATTGAAAAAATGCTAACACATTTATATTTTACAGACACACTCATTTGTAAAAAAAAAATATTTAGACTACAGCAACAAGTTCCACCAGAACATCTCAGCTTTAAATTTTTTAAATGTGGTTCCAATTAACCCATTTTGAATTTCCAAGCACAGTCTTCCAATTGTTTTGTGTTTTTCTTCCAAGTGTCCCTATTGTCCATCACCTCAGCCAGATGAGCTGCACAGCTAGGAGCACTTACCACTGCTGGGTTCACTATTCTCTGAGAAGTTTCTCGAGTACCCCTTAACCCCTCGAGTATCAAGTGGCATCACTTGACACTGGAAAACCCTGTCCGGTGTAACAGAAGCTGACTTTTTCTTACCCTGGGTTTCAAAGGAATTTGATAGTATCCTTCCAACAAAATGTCTCTTTAAGACACATTGTGTTTCCCACTTTGTCCATACAGTCCTTTAAATGAGAATTTGGGTAGGAGTCTGCCTTCTTTACCACAGTGACTTTTCTAGAGTCTATGCAAGTTTGAGCCGTCCCACCAGATTTAGTCATCAAGACCATCTGCGAATTCCAGCTGTCCTGACTATGTTCATCTAAGCTACCCTTCAGCATGCATTGTACCTCTGCTTCCACTTGGGCCTGTCTGTCTGGACCTAAGGAACAAGGATATCATTTTAAAGGAATGACCCCCTTTATACCAATATCATGTGTGGCTAAGGTTGTACATCCTGGCTTATCCCTACAAATCTTTTGAAACATTGTGAAAACCCTGGTTAAGACTTCACGCTGTTTTGCCTCTGAGTGTAAAAGCCTATTGTTTAATTTTGCTAGCCATTCTGCATTCGCTAATGGGATAGTTGGAGGTTCAATCTGAGAATTTCCTAGGCCTAATTCTGCCTCATCCTCACGATCTTTTTCCTTCTCCACAGTCCCGATTACCTGACATACCTGTACTACTTTATCCTCCTCCCTGCGGTAATATGGTTTGAGCAAATTAATGTGACACAACCGGTTCTTCTTCCAGCAATCGGGGTGTCAATCATGTAATCTACCTTAGCCACTCTTTTGATCACTCTATATGGGCCACTGAACCATGTTTTCACTGGTTCTCCCGGTGACGGTAACAACACTAACACCTCATCCCCCGGTTTTATGGTATGTTGTGGTTTTCCCACTGTTTGACAGGTGTGGCATGCCCTACAAAATTGTCTCGCATCCTTTGTAAGACCTGGCCATTAATAATGTTTGCTTCTGTGTGATTTGGTGTTCCGAGTTCCCCTATGTCCTGAAAAAAGAATGTCGTGTGCTGACCTTAATAATCCTTGTCGATATTTAGGTGGTACCACTATCTGTTCAACAACTGTCCAGTCTTTGTCAGCAGGTCTATGAGACGGTCTCCATTTCCTCCTCAAAACCCTGTTTGCCATAGAAGAGCCTTCCGGAACTCCTTTCACCTCAGCTTCTAACAGCTATTTGGTATATCTCTGGATCAGCTTGCTGTGCTGCAATGATAGACAATCTGTTAAACATCTCATTTGGATTATCTAAATCCCCAAATAAGGTTTCAGATGCCTGACTATCTATTTGTGGTGCCCCTTTTACCTCCAACAATGAATCCTGTTTAGCCATTGCTCGGGTAACTACACACGCAGGAAATATTCCCGGAACTTGCTCCAGTAATTGCTCTGTTTCCTTAATTTCACATGGTTCCTCTGTGACCATAGGAGAAACTGATATTTTTGATCCTGCCAAATCATTTCCTAGGAGTAGATCAATTCCCTTTAATGGTAAACTGTGGATAACACCTACAGTTACTACCCCAGTAATAAAGTCACTCTCTAGGCATACTTTATACAAAGGTACAGGTATATACTTCCTGCCAATTCCATTAACTAAAATTTTAGCGTTCAAGGTGCTCTCTGGTGGAAACCTCATATCTTTCCCCAGCAAGTGTGTTTGGGTTGCTCCTGTATCCCTGAGTATAATGATAGGTTTTGCTGCCTCACTTACAGGATACAGAGTTACTCTCCCCTTTGACAAAAATTCATTATAACACTCAGGTATTTTATTCTTAAACTCTACACTCCTTCCAGCTTTAGTATCTGGTTTCACATTCACAGCTGTCGTTAAAGCTATAGCCTGGTTTGCTATACTCTCAGTCAGAGTCTTTTCCTCTGCACTAACTTTGCATACCCCAACAAGTCCTATGGGTTTACCTTGCAATTTCTAGCACTCTGAACGAAGATGCCCCGTTTTGTTGCAATGATAACACTTTGCCTTATGAACCTCACTTCTACCCTCAGCACCTTCCTTTCTGACCTGAGGAGGTGATCCTGGGGCATTCCCAGCTGTTCCTTCTTGTCCCCGGCTACTTGCCTTCCTTTCACTCTCCCACTTTCTATTCTTCTTGGGTTTATGGGGGTGATGGACAAAATAGGTTGGCTTATTCACAAGCTCAGAATCATCAGCAATCTTTGCTGCTTGCCTCGCTTTCAAAACTTTCAGGTTATCTATATGAGTTCTCACTACTGAAGGAATGGAGTTTTTAAACTCTTCTAAGAGAATTAATTCTCGAAGGTTCTCATATGTGGTTTCTATCTTTATTGCCCGTATCCAAAGGTCAAAATTCATTTGCTTCACCCTCTCAAATTCTAAATATGTTTGCCCAGCCAATCTCTGTAAGTTCCTAAACCTCTGACGGTAAGCTTCTGGGACGAGCTCATACACATTGAGAATCGCCTATTTTGCTATCTCATAATCTGCAGAAGCCTTTTCAGAAAGCATGGCATAAGCTTCATGAACTCTGCCTACCAGCCTGCCCTGCATGAGCAATGTCCAGCTTTCTTTTGGCCATGTCATCTGTTTGGCTATTTTTGCAAAAGATATGAAAAATGTCTCTACGTCCCTTTCCTTGAACCTAGGAAGAGCCTGTATAAATTTAAACAACTTCTCACTGGTTCATGATCTAAATTCAGATTCATCCTGACCCGTATTTTGCCTGGATTTAAGACTACCCCTTTGTCTTAGTTCCATCTCTTTTAGCCTAAATTCCCTCTCATCTCTTTCAAGTTTTCCTATTTCTTTTTCTGCCTCAAGTTTTTTGTTTCTTTTTCCTGCTGAAACTCCAGTTTTTTCATTTCTAACTAAATCCTAGTCAATTCCACTGCATCAGTCTCAGACGTATTACCTTCATGTTTCTCATATTCCCTTTCTTGTTCCTCGTATTGCTCTTCATCTGTATCATCATCATTTTCTACTAATTCCAGATGTTCGGCTATTATTTCAATTATCTCTGCTTTTTTGGCACCTGATTTCAATTCCAATCCCAATTTCGCTGCCAATTCTTGTAATTTGTTCTTAGTTAAAGTTATCAAGTCACTCAGGGAAACATTCTGCTTTTCCAAAAACTCTGCTACAACCACTAATGCCATAACAATGGTATAGACAGTACCTTATCATACAAGAGACCTGGTTATTTTCATTTCTTTGTAATTGGGGCCAGATTTAGATCTCAACAATCAATTTTCTAATTGTTAAGATCCCAGACTCGAGATCAATTAATCTGATGCCAATCACAGGACCCCAATTTAAATATGTTATCCCAGAGATGAGTAATTACTATGATTCCAAATGCGAGCCCTCCAAATTTGTCTGATTCTTATCCCAGACGTGAGCCACCAAATTAAACATGTTACAACTGCGAACGAGCCCACAATTAAGATATGATTCAAATCCACAGATGAGAAACCCAATTAATATGTGATTCAAATCTCGAGTGAACCTCCAATTAATATGTTATTCAAATCCCGGGACGAGCCACCAATAAATATGTTACGACCGAACACCCCTATCAAAGCGCCCAATCAAAATATACGATTCTGATTGTGGTGGGAGAAACGCACTGTTATCGCCTAACATATTATTTAAAAACTTTCCAAATTGAAGACCCAACCAAATTGTACCATCTATTAACCCCTGACTGAGGTTAACCAAACCAAGTGTCTTTAAATCAACAAATTAACTCTTTAATTAGACAAACTAAATTCTTAAACACTATGAAGATGTAAACAGCATTTAAAATAGAAAAAATTAGAGTCCTTACAAATTTACAGTCCAATTTTGCTTGAAGTCCTCACAGGATATTGCTCAAAGTTCTCACAGAATGTTGCTCGAAGTCCTCACAGGATGTTGCTTTCCTTCTCTGGCGAATTTCAACAATTAACGACTTGCAAACACTTACAACAAAATCGATCTGACTTTAGAGTTTTTGAGGGATAAAAGATTGTCACAGTCTAACTTCCCTTTCTTCAATTTAAATTACCAGAGATTTCTGTTTTGGCTTGACTTTTTTCAAATTTTTTGGAGATAATAATTAAACAGACTACAATCCTCTTCCTTCAGTTTAAATGGTTGAGAGCTCTTTTTCAGGTGTGCTCATTACAGCTGTCTGTGTTTGTGTGTGTGAGAACAAACTGTCTTACTCACTGCCAGTTCAAAACTGAATTGTAACAAATGTATCGCATCAGGCTCACTCCCAGTGGCTATATCTATGATAACGAGAATGGACCCTTTGAATCGCAGTCTCCAAATGGCTGTTTCTAAGGAAATGAAAATGCACCTTCCGATAACTCCTAAGGCTTGCTGATTCTTAAAGCAATACTTATCCTTTGCAAGCCTTAAAGGCAAACCGCATAGTCCAAAAAAAAGCTACAGGACCATGACACTATCAACTCCTTTAATTATCTTAAACACCTCAATTAAAATCCCATCTTGCTCTTCGACATTCAAGGGAAAATATAAGCCTGTTGATACCTTTCAGGCTTTATGATTATTCCAGCCCTCATCCGATTGAATAGTGGAGCAGGCTCAAGGGTCTATATGGCCTACTCCTGCTCCTATTTCTCATGTTCTTATGTTCTCCTCCAGTGCTTCTGTGTAGAATGCCTCTATTCCCTGGTTATACCAATCCTGACAAATCACCTCCTCTGATGGCTTTTTCCCTATAAGGGCTCCTCTAGCCCCTTTCTTATTCTGTATCAATATGCTGCCCCTTCGCAACATCAGACCAAAATTGCTTTCCAGATCTCTGTGTTCCTTGGGCTGACATTTATACTCCCAGTGCTGAAATCGGTGGCAGGCGAAAACAATGGCGGGCCACCCGCACGGGCCGCACGTGGTGGAGCTGCTGCGATATTAAGTGCAGCGGCTCATTTAAATAGCCGGGATGGACCCCCCGCCCCCCCCCCCACCCCTGATGACGTAGAGAGGGCAGTCTGTCCGTCCCCGGAAATGGCATCAGTCTCCTGTACGCAGGCGCTGACGCCATATTTAAAGGGATTTGAGTACTACCATTCAATTTAAATATTTAAAGAAACAGTTGACAAAAAAAATTAAGTACATTTATTTTGGCCCTTGCCCACCACCCCCCACCACCCCCCCCCCCCACCAATAACAATTAAATTAATTACTTGCCCTCTCCCACCCAAAACACCTACCTTGTCCACCTGACCTTCCCCCCCCCCCCCCCCCAAAATGCATAAACTTTAAACTATAACCCTTCTGATCATCCCCTATTACTTTGACTCCATTCTCCACCTCCCACACTGAGAAACCTACCTCCTACCCCTTCCCCACCGGTGTTCTGCCTCGGTTGCCCGGACAGGGATCCGAAGGCATGGGAGTGCCGGCCATTACCTCCATGGTAATATTAGGCTGGGCCTTCCCAGTGTCGAGGTCCGTGGCAGGCCTTATCCTGCAAAATCTTCATGCCGTCCCTGCCTCGGATCCCAATGTCGGGACCTCTTGAGCCTACGACTGTGCTGTGAGACCACCCGTCTGACATTGATCCAGCAAACACTGTTGGAAGTTTTTACAGGTGGACGTTGGGTCGAACAGGATCAGTCATGATTGTACCTTCACAGAAAGAATAAATGGCACATAACCAGTCCCATTGAAAGAAAGAAAGAGCCTGAATTTCTGTGTCGCCTTTCACAAACTCAGGATGTCCCAAAGAGATTTATTGCCAATTAAGTATTTTGAAGTGCAGTCACTGTTGTAATATAGGGGGTAACTAGCCGAGGACCACAATCAGTGAGAGCCCTGAGTCTACAGGAAGAGGTGGGATCAGACTTAATGGACAGATGTACAGGAGACCTTCCAGGAGAGGGCCAGGTTGGAGATGAGCTGGGAGAGAGTTGGTTGGCGAAGGCTTATCATAACACCCTTACACTCACCCATCATTTGTTTCAGGGCAATTGCAACTGAGTGCAACAGCCAGACAAGCTCTTCCATCTCTCACATCATCGGGGGTGCCTTGAAGGAAGATGCTAGCCACTCCGATGACCGCCAAGCCACTTCCAGATTCTCAGCTGCTGCCATATCCTTATCAACTCTATCCTGGCACCGTAGCTATGCAAATACCAGCTCAGAGGCACCCACTCATGAAGAATTAATGAACTACCTCAAACTTGCCCCACCAGGCAAGTCACTGAGAATAATGCTGACGACTGGAAAAGAGTGAACTCCATTCCTCCAAGGGAGGATAAGGAGGAGGGAGAAACAATAGCCCTTGGCTGAGGATCCTTGAGACTCAAATCCTGGAGACCCAAAATTCAAAAGAACAATAATTCAGCAACAACAATTTGCATTTATACAACACTTTTATCAAAGTAAAAACATCCTAAGGTGCTTCAAGGTAACAGTGGCGCAGTGGTTAGCACCGCAGCCTCACAGCTCCAGGGACCCGGGTTCGATTCTGGGTACTGCCTGTGTGGAGTTTGCAAGTTCTCCCTGTGTTTGCGTGGGTTTTCTCCGGGTGCTCCGGTTTCCTCCCACATGCCAAAGACTTGCAGGTTGATAGGTTAATTGGCCATTATAAATTGCCCCTAGTATAGGTATGTGGTAGGGAAATATATAGGGACAGGTGGGGATGTGATAGGAATATGGGATTAGTGTAGGATTAGTATAAATGGGTGGTTCATGGTCGGCACAGACTCGGTGGGCCGAAGGGCCTGTTTCAGTGCTGTATCTCTAAAAAAAAAATTCTCAGCCAAAATATGACATTGAGCCTTATGAAGAAATACTAGGGAAGGTAACCAAAAAACATTTGGTCGAGCAGGTATGTTTTACAGGGCAAGCTAAAGAAGGAGAGAGAGGCAGAAAGGTGGAGACGTTTAGGGAGAGAATTCTGGAGCTTATGGCCTAGGCAACTAAAGGCACAGATGCCAATGGTGAAGCAATTAAAATAGGGGATTTGCAAGAGGCCAGAATTGGATTAGTGCAGACATCTTGGACAATTGTAGGACTGGAGGAGGTTGCAGAAACAAGAAGAGGCGAAACCATGGAAGTATTTATATGAACATGCTGGCTATTCCTGATTACCTTGAGTTTTTCTAAGTGCCAAGCTATAACTTACTTAATGATCAATTCTAGCACCTTCCCCACGACAGACGTCAAGCTAACTGGCTTATAGTTATCTGTTTTCTGCCTCCCCCACTTCTTGAATAAAGGGGTTACATTTGCTACTTTCCAGTCTGATGGAACCTTTCCATAATAGAGTGAATTGTGAAAAATTAACACCAATGCATCTACTAACCCATTAGCCACCTCTTTTAGAACCCTAGGATGAAGTCCATCTGGACCCAAGAACTTGTCAGCCCGCAGCTCCATCAGTTTGCTCAATATCGCTTGCCTGGTGATTGTAATTTCACCAAGTTCCTCTCTTTCTTCCACCTCCTGATTTACAGCTAAGACACAAGCAAAATATTTGTTCATTTCATCTGCCATTTCCTTATTATCTACTATTAACTCCCCATTCTCACTCTCTAGAGGACATACACTCTCTTTACTTACTCTTTTCCTTTTTAAATACCTGTAGAAACTCTTGCTATCTGTTTTTATATCTCTAGCTAGCTTCCTCTCATAGTCTAATTTCTTTCCCCTGATTAACCTTTTAGTCAATTTTAGCCAATTTGAACACAAGGATGAAAATTTTAGGATCAGGAGCATAGATCTCTTGTGAAGGCAGTGGGAATGGTTTCCAATTATAGGGTATTTATTTATTTATTATTTCATTTATTTAGAGATACAGCACTGAAGCAGGCCCTTCGGCCCACCGAGTCTGTGCTGACCATCAACCACCCATTTATACTAATCCTACACTAATTCCATATTCCTACCACATCCCCACCTGTCCCTATATTTCCCTACCACCTACCGATACTAGGGGCAATTTACAATGGCCAATTTACCTATCAACCTGCAAGTCTTTGGCATGTGGGAGGAAACTGGAGCACCCAGAGGAAACCCACGCAGACACAGGGAGAACTTGCAAACTCCACACAGGCAATACCCAGAATTGAACCCCGGTCGCTGGAGCTGTGAGGCTGCGGTGCTAACCACTGCACCACTGTGCCACAGGATGAGGAAGGGTGGAGAAGAGGCTCGTGTGGAGCATAAACACTGGCATAGACTGGTTGGTCCAATGGCTTATCTCTGTGCTGTAGATTATATGTCAAAGCTTTTTAAGTGAGAGGAGCCTACTATCCACACTTGCAACACTGCAGGAAGTTTCTCATCACCTACAGAGCACTTGGAGTTGGGCATGCTATAAGCACTTGAGGTTGATGTCTTGGAGGTGACATTAATTGGTCTTGGCAATGAGACATTTGTGAGGTGTGAAACTCAGCCCAAGTTATCATAGAATCTTAGAATGGTTACAGCACAGAGAGAGGCCATTTATCCTGACCTCTCTGCAAAAGCAGGTTAGCTAGTCCCAATCTCCCGCCATTTCCCCATAGCCCTGCATTTTTTTTACTCTTCAGGTGTTTATCCCTTTGAAGGCCTCGATTGAATCTGCCACCACCACACTCTCTGGCCGTGCATTCATGATCCTAACCACTCGCTGCATAAAAAAGATTTTCCTCATGTTGCTGTTGGTTCTTTTGCCAATTACCTTACATCAGTGACCTCTGGTTCTCGATCCTTCACCAATGGGAAGTTTCTCTCTATCTGCTCTGTCTAGACCTCTCATGGATTTGAACACGCCCATCGATCTCCTCTCAATCTTCTCTTCTCTAAGGAGAACAACCCCAGGTTTTCAATCTGTCCACATAACTGAAGTCCCTCATCCGGGGAGCCACTCTTGTAAATCTTTACTGCAGCCTCTCGAAAACCTTTGCATCTTTCCCAAGTGAACTGCCTAGAATTGGACACAAAACTCCAGTTGATGAACCAGTGTTTTAATAAAGGTTCATCATCAATTTCTTGCTTTTGTACTCTACACCTTTATCTATAAATCCCAGTATTTCATATGCCTTTTTAACCATTTTCTCAACCCTGCCCTGCAACCTTCAACAATTTGTGTACGTGTGCCCCCCAGGTCTCTCTGTTCCTGACACTGTTTAGAACTGTACCTTTTACTTTATATCGCCGGCCCTCATTCTTCCTACTAAAATGAATCACTTCACACTTCTCTGCATTAAATTTCATCAGCCATGTGTCTGCCCATTCCACCAGCCTGTTTATCACTATCCTCCTCACAGTTTACAATACTTCCAAATTTTGTGTCATCTGCAAATTTTGAAATCGTGCCCTGTACACCCAAGTCTAGGTACCGACCCTGGGAAACACCACTATATACCTTTCCCCAGTCCGAAAAACAACCATTCACCCCAATCTCTGTTTTCTGTCACTCAGCCAACTTTATATCCATGCTTCAACTTTGCTGGCAAGCCTATTATGTAGCACTTTATCAAACTGAGAATATACAGCTCCAAATTCTCACATCCACCTCATGTGCTCTCACTGTGCTAAACATCAAACAGGGGCTTAGGTGCTGTAGAGTCCATCACTATCCTATAAACTCCACGCTGGGTTTGCTTTTTCTCCTTCTAGCTTGGGTATAGGCTGACATTTGGAAACTTTACAGGTGCTGAAATGAACTGTGCCCCCATATGTAACTACTTACCTTTCAGTGTTCATATTCCTTGAAATTACAGCTTCGAACCAGATACCATGCATCCCTCATTAGGATTGCTGGTAGCCCAAGGCAAAAGGTGTACTGAGAATTGAAGCTAATTATTCAAATCAGCTCACCTTGCCAAATTGGAAGCAATCAATTCATTGTGCGTGGGTTAGTTTGAGCTTGGCTGCCAACAATTCCTGGCACAGAATTTGCTGGTTTTGTGAAATTAGTAATTGTAAAATGTGACTTATGTGATTCATTCAGCTCCATTTTGGCTAACTCACTCCCAGGTATCCTTTATTCAATATATAAACCTTTGGAACTCCTCAGATAGATTCCAGCTGTAACTCACTCCTGGGTATCCATTATTTTATATATAAACCATCTACACCCCTCGATTAGATTCCAGCATGTAAATCACTCCCAAGTATCCATTACTCTATATATAAATCATCCAAATTCATTAATTAGATTCCAGTCTGTAGCTCGTTCTTAGGTATTCGCTACTGGGCCCACATCAAAGACGCCATCTATGATTCAGCAATGACCACCTTTGGAAAACGTGTGAAGCAGAATGCAGACTGGTTTCAATCTCACTTTGAAGAGCTGGAACCTGTCATAGCCGCTAAGCGCACTGCACTGTTGAAATACAAGAAAGCCCCCAGCGAGTTAACATCCGTAGCACTTAAAGCAGCCAGAAGCGCTGCACAAAGAACAGCCAGGCGCTGTGCAAATGACTACTGGCAACACCTATGCAGTCGTATTCAGCTGGCCTCCAACACCGGAGACATCAGAGGAATGTATGATGGCATTAAGAGAGCTTTTGGGACAACCATCAAGAAGATCGCCCCCCCTTAGGTCTAAATCAGGGGAAATGATCACTGACCAACACAAGCAAATGGACCGCTGGGTGGAGCACTACCTAGAACTGTACTCCAGGGAATATGTTGTCACGGATACCGCCCTCAATGCAGCCCAGTCTCTGCCAGTCATGGATGAGCTGGACGAAAAGCCAACAAAATCGGAACTCAGTGATGCCATTGATTCTCTAGCCAATGGAAAAGCTCCTGGAAAGGATGGCATTACTCCTGAAATAATCAAGAGTGCCAAGCCTGCTATACTCTCAGCACTCCATGAACTGCTTTGCCTGTGCTGGAATGAGGGAGCAGTACCACAGGACATGCGCGATGCCAATATCATCACCCTCTATAAGAACAAGGGCAACTGCAATGACTGCAACAACTACCGTGGAATCTCCCTGCTCAGCATAGTGGGGAAAGTCTTCACTCGAGTCATTTAAAACAGACTCCAGAAGCTGACTGAGCGTGTCTACCCTGAGGCACAGTGCGGCTTTTGAGCAGAGAGATCCACCACTGACTTGCTGTTCTCCCTTCGCCAGCTACAGGAGAAATGCCCTGAACAACAGATGCCCCTCTACATTGCTTTCATAGATCTCACCAAAGCCTTTGACCTCGTCAGCAGATGAGATCGGATATCCCCAAAAGATACTAAGTATCATCACCTCATTCCATGACAATATGAAAGGCCCAATTCAGCATAACAGTGCCTCATCAGACCCCTTTCCTATCCTGAGTGGCGTGAAACGGGGCTGTGTTCTTGCACCAACATTGTTTGGGATCTTCTTCTCTCTACCGCTCTCGCATGCGTTCAAGTCTTCAGAAGAAGGAATATTCCTCCACACAAGATCAGATGGCAGGTTGTTCAACCTTGCCCGTCTTAGAGCGAAGACCTAAGTACGGAAAATCCTCATCAGGGAACTCCTCTTTGCTAACGATGCTGCATTAACATCTCACACAGAAGAGTGTCTGCAGAGACTCATCTACAGGATTGCGGCTGCCTGCAACGAATTTGGCCTTGCCATCAGCCTCAAGAAAACGAACATCATGGGACAGGACATCAGAAATGCTCCATCCATCAATATCGGCTCAACTATCACCAGTAACCTGTCTCTCGATGCAGAAATCAACAAGCGCATGGGAAAGGCATCCGCTGCTATGTCCAGACTGGCCAAGAGGGTGTGGAAAAATGGCGCACTGACACGGAACACAAAAGTCCGAGTGTTTCAAGCCTGTGTCCTCAGTACCTTGCTCTACGGTAGTGAGGCCTGGACAACGTATGTCAGCCAAGAGCGACGTCTTAACTCATTCCATCTTCGCTGCCTCCGACGAATCCTTGGCATCAGGTGGCAGGATCGTATCTCCAACGCAGAAGTCCTTGAGGCGACCAACATCCCCAGCATTTCCACCCTACTGAGCCAGCGGTGCTTGAGGTGGCTTGGCCATGTGAGCCGCATGGAAGATGGCAGGATCCCCAAGGACGCATTGTACAGCGAGCTCGTCACTGGTATCAGACCCACTGGCCATCCATGTCTCCGCTTTAAAGACGTCTGCAAATGCGAGATGAAGTCCTGTGACATTGACCACAGTTGTGTGAGCCCTGCCAGAGATCGCCAGAGCTGGCGGACAGCCATAAAGGTGGGGCTAAAGAGTGGTGAGTCGAAGAGACCTAGCAGTTAGCAGGAAAAGAGACAGAAGTGTAAGGAGAGAGCCAACTGTGTAACAGCCCCGACAACCAATTTTATCTGCAGCGCCTGTGGAAGAGTCTGTCACTCTGGAATTGGCCTTTATAGCCACTCCAGGCACTGCTCCACAAACCACTGACCACCTCTAGGCACTTACCCATTGTCTCTCGAGACAAGGAGGCCGAAGAAGAAGATACATAAATCATCGGAACCCCTTGCTTAGATTCCAGCCTCTAACTCATTCTCAGGTTTCCATTAATCTATATATAGATCATCAGATCCCCTCGATTAGACTCCAACCTGTAACTCACTCTCAGGTATTCATTATCCTATACATAAATTATCGGAAACCCTCAATTAGATTTCAGCCTGTAAGTCACTGCCAGATATCCACTATTCAATATTTAAAGCTTCTGAGCCCTTCGATTAGATTCCAACTTGTAACTGCTGTACACAAGTAGATACTTTTCCCACAATGATTTCAAGCAGCCTAATATTCTCCATGTAAATATGCACTAATTGTGGATTAAAGTTGTATCATACTTACTGAACTCTCCAGCTTTATTCTGTCAAGATGACAGAATAGAAGTGCTATAAATTTTGGAAATAACTGACCTTTCTGGTCAGATTTAATGGCTTTAATCAAAGTGATATTGTGGGGAAATGCTTTGGTCTTTGAATGCTTAATTTAACTCTGACTCTGTAACTGTGTAATTATATTTATGACTTACTGTAGCAATGTCCGCTGTAAGCTCACACAGGAAAACTGTAATTATTGGAATGAATCTTCATTTAATTGTAACTGCACACCATAATTAATGCCTCATAGTTGCTATGAATTACAGAGCTAATTTCCACATTGTTAATTGGTGCCTATAGAAAGTTTTTATCAATTGCTCGCGACTGTACAATGCAGTAGGTTTAGGATTTGAAGGCTTATTTTTTTCCTAATTCAATGTTTGGCAACTTTTTCCCCCCTCTGAATCACTCTCCCTTTTTCACGGGGAGATAAAGCATTCAGCAGCCCGTCTCCCAGCCTCTGGAATTCCCTCTCTAAGGCCCATCAACTCTCATCTCCCTTCCCTTTTAAAACTCATATTCGAAGCCGAAAGCTTGGAGTTTCCTCTGCCTTTACACCCGGATAGGCCCCTAAACTAAGGATGCAAGCTAATTGGATAGCTTAAAAGATGGCGGAATTTTATGGAGTGAGCTACTACACCTGCTAAAGTCTGCTTGGTCTTTTATGACTATCCATCAAACACACCATGAGAAAAAATCTCCACAAACCAACAGGCCACACCCTGACTCTGAAACATGAGTATCCTCTAATTGCACTGTTTTGAGGATCTCTGAGTATTGCAAGCAGATATTCAGACATTGTGGCAAATAAAGTTATTTTTATGGTCCTTTAACTGATCTTTTTTTTTGCAATTTTATCCTCACTGAGACCTTCTTTGTATTAACTGCTTCTTTCAATGCATTTTTACGGCATAAGTATAAGTCACATTAAAAACTGAAAAGCTTTCCTGACTGCGGGTTCCTAACTTCTGATGTCCCTGAATGATGTTTTAACAAGTTGATGTTTTTAAGCTTACGACTCGAGGAAGAACTGTATGGATGTGGGTTTGTTGTTCTCTCACGCCTCATTTGTTTACATTGTGCCAGCTGCAGCTCAAGTTGGTAGTACTTACACCTCTGAGACAGAAGACTATGGATTTAGGACCCACTCCAAGACTTGAGCGTAATAATCAAGGTGAACACTCCAGCACAGTACTGAGTGAGTGCTGCACTGTTAGAAGTGCTGTTGAGATGTGAAACCGAGGCCCTGGATGGTGGATGTAAAAGATCCCATGGCACTATTTTGTAGAAAGGCAGGGAAGTTATGCCCGGTATCCCGGTCAATATTTATCCCTCAGTCAACATCACAAATCAGATTATCTGATCATTATTTCTTGCTGTGCATAAATTGGCTGCTGCGTTTCCTACATTGCAAGATTGCGTATGCTGGAAAAGTACTTCATTGACTGTAAAGTGCTTTGAAACATCTGGTGATTATGAAAGACACTATATAAATGAAAGTCTTTCTTTCTTTTATTGTTTACGTCCAGTTTAAGTTTAGATTCTAGTAGGATTAGGGGTTTGGGGTGGCACCTGAATATTAATTGTCAAGGCCAAACTGAATGCAGCTTTGGGAAGAATTTTGAGTACAACTTCTGGCTCACACCCAAGAAGGAAATTTTAGATCTATCTCTTCAACCCAGCTTTTGGCATCCTTCCTACTCTCTTTTCCTAACTGGCATAAATTTTCCATCAGCCTATTGCTCAAGTCCATTGGCTTTCTTACCATGTTAAAGGCTCAAACTTTCGGCGAGTTGTGGATTTTGTTGTTGAAGTTGCTGACTGTTCTGAGCAGGGAAATTATAACTATCAGGAGGGACAGAGCAAGTTGGGGATTTTCTCTCTAGAAAAGAGAAGGCTGAGGAAGAAAAGAGAGAAAGAAGATATAGTTCAGGCACAGTCAAGATATATTCGCTCTAAGGGAAAAGGTAGGGCAAACAAATCCAGAGCTCCCTTGATGACATAAGAGGTAGAGATTAAGATGAAGAAGGAAAAGTTTGCTTATAACAGATGTCAGGTGGATAATACAATGGAGAACCAGGCTGAATATAGAAGGTTCAAAGGGGAAGTGGAAAAGCAAATAAGAGAAGCAAAGAGAGAGTATGAAAAGAGACTGGCAGTTAACATAAAAGGGAATCTCAAAGTCTTCTACAGGCATATAAATAGTAAGTAGGTGGTAAAAGGAGGAGTAGGGCTGATTAGGGACCAAAAAGTGGATATACACATCAAAGCAGGGGGAATAGCTGAGGTGGTAAATGAATACTTTACATCTGTATTTACTAAGGAAGAAGATGCTACCCAAGCCACAGTGAAAAAGGAGGTAATTAATATGCTAGAAGAATTTAAAATTGATAAGGAGAGGTATTAGATAGGCTGTCTATACTTAAAGTTGTTAAGGCACCAGGACCAGACGAGAGGCATCCAAGGATACTGAGGGAAGTGAGAATGTAAATTGTGGAGGCATTGACCATAATTTTCCAGTCTTCCTTAGACTCAGGGGTGGTGCCAAAGGACTGGAGAAGTGCAAATGTTACACCCTTGGTCAAAAAAGCCCAGCAACTACCAGGCCAGTCAGTTTAACTTTGGTGGTGGGAAAACTTCTAGAAAAAATAATTTGGGACAAAATTAATAGTCACATTGACAAATGCGGGTTAATTAAGGAAAGCCAGCATGGATTTGTCAAGGGAAAATTGTGGTTAACTAACTTACTGGAGTTTTTTGAAGAGGTAACAGAGAGGGTTGATGAGGGCCATGCTGTTGATGTGGTATACATGGATTTTCAGAAGGCATTTGATACAGTGCCACACAACAGACTTGCCAGCAAAGTTATAGCTCATAGAATAAAAGGAACAATAGCAACATGGATATGGAATTGGCTGAGTGACAGGAAACATGGTGTAATAATTAATGGATGTTTTTCAGGCTGGAGGAAGGTTTGTAGTGGAGTTCCCCAGGTGTCAGTGTTGGGACCTTGCTCTTCCTGATATGTATTAATGAACTAGACCTTGGTGTACAGGGCACAATTTCAAAATTTGTGGGATGATACAAAACTTGGAAGCATTGTGAACTGTGAGGAGGATAGTGAAGCACTTCTAAAGGACATAGCAACATTGGTGGAATGGGCAGATAAATGGCAGATGAAGTTCAATGCAGAGGAATGTGAAGTGATTCATTTTGGTAGGAAGTACATGGGGAGACAATATAAGATAAAGCGTACAACACTAAAGTGGGTGCAGGAGCAGAGGGACCTAGGTATATATGTGAATAAGTCATTGGATGGCTGGACAGGTTGAGAGAGCAATTAATAAAGCATACAGTATCTTAGGCTTTATTAATAGGAGTATAGAATTGAAGAGCAAGGTGGTTATGTTGAACTTGTATAAGACACTAGTATGGCCTCAGCTGGAGTATTGCAGTCAGGTCTCGACGCCACACTTTAGGAAAGATGTGAAGGCATTGGAGAGAGTACAGAAAAGATTCACAAGAATGATTCCAGGGATGAGGAACTTCAGTTATGAAGATATATTGGACTGTTGGGACTGTTTTCCTTGGAGAAGAGAGGGCTGAGAGGTGATTTGATAGAGGTATTCAAAATCATGAGGGGTTTAGAGAGAGTATGTAGGAAGAAACTGTTCCCACTCATGAAAGGATCGAGAATGAGAAGGTACAGATTTAAAGTAATTGGCAAGAGATGCAAAAACGACATGAGGGAAAATGTTTTCACGCAGCGAGTGGTTAAAGTCTGGAATGCACTGCCTGAGAATGTGGTGCTGACAGGTTCAATCGAGGCATTCAAAAGGGAATTTGAGTGTTATCTGAAAAGGAAGAATGTGCAAGGTTACAGGGAGAAGGCGGGGGAATGGCACTGGGTGAATTGCTCTTTCGAAGAGCCAGTGCAGACATGATGGGCCATTGGCTTCCTTCTGTGCTGCAGTAATTCTGTGAGTCTGTGATTCTGGATGACTTGATAAAGGTCTTTTAGATTATGAAGGAGTAGATGTAAAGAAAACATTTCCACTTGTCAGAAAAACCAAAACTAGGAGCCATATAAATCAAATAGAGAATGCAGGAGAAAGTGCTTCCTTTTTTTCTCTGGAGGGCAGAACAGCAACCACCACAATAATTTCTGTTTATATTGCGCCTTTAATGCACTTCACAGGAACATTATAAAACAAAATATGATATCGAGCCACATAAATAGATATTAGGTCTGGTGACCAAAAGCTTGGTCAAAGTTGTAGTTTTTAAGGAGTGTCTTCAAGGAGGAAAGTGAGGTAGAGAAGCAGAGAGGTCTAGGGAGGGAATTCCTGAGCTTAGGGCCCAGGCAGCTGAAGACACGGCAACCAATGGTGGAGTGATTAAAATCGGGTACGCTCAGGAGACCAGAATTAGATGTGTGCAGATATCTCAAGAGGCTGAAGGAGATTAAACAGATAGGGAGGGGCATGGTCATGAATGGATTTGAAAACAAGAATGAAAATTTTAAAATCAAGATGTTGCTTGTCTGGGGCCTATGTAGGTCAGCAAACACAGGGGTGATAGGGGAATGCGACTTGGTACAAGTTAAGACATGGGCAGCAGAGTTATGGATAATCTTAAGTTTACGGAGGGTAGAATGTGGGAGACCAGCCAGAAGTGCATTGGAATAGTCAAGTCTAGAGGTAAGGAAGGCATGAGTGAGGGTTTCAGCATCAGGTAAACTGAGACAGAAGTGATGTTACAGAGGTGGAAATAGGCGGTCTTAGTAATTGCGCAAATATGTGGTCGGAAGCTCATCTCTGAGTCAAATATGACACCACGGTTGCGAACAAACTGGTTTAGTCTCAGAATGTTGCCAGGGAGAGGAATGGAGTTGGTCGCTAGGGAATGGAGTTTGGAGCGGGAAATGAAAACAATTGCTTCAGTCTTCCCAATATTTAATTGGAGGAAATTTCTATTCATTGATATAGGCCTGCAGGCATCATGAGGACTTGCCCCATATCAGATCTGAGATTTAGAGGTTAAGTATCTTGTCTCTTCAAAAGAAGTGATATCAAGTACTAGTAGAAGCCCTTATAGCAGATAAAATGGGTTGTGAGATTGATTCTGAGTAAAGAAGAAGCTTGAGAGTTTCGAAAAGTGAGTTTCCCTGAAATCCAAATGCTGAGAGAAAAGAATAGAGAGCATGGGGAAAGGTAAGTGAAATTTTGTATATAATGGAAGATGTGTATTGCCTTACCTTGGCAACCCTTGTAAGGTCATTGAAATTCTTTCTGCAACATATGACAATTCTTGGGAGGTTACATTGACTGCTTCTTTCACTCTCACCTCCAGATAGCCTGTACTACTTTGTTGTAGAGCTTCCTGTCCTTGCTATCTGCCAGATAGCTGCACCTCCAAGGCTACATTGGCAAATCTGGAGACCGTTCTAGCTGCTGACTATCCTATAGATTCTTCAAGCCTACTGTTCCTTCTGTCAACTTGCTGAAAATTAAGGTTGTTCTTTAACTTGCTGTTAACTATAAAAGGTGCCTGGGAGGAAATTGCATAGCATTACCAGCAGTTTCACAAGATGACATTATGACCTCTTTGCCAATGGGAGGAAAATTCAAGCCATGCTGAGACTACATTGAGAAAATATTCCTTTAATAATTCAACTAAATGTTTTTTTTGTTGACACTTTTATCTTCTTGAGTTCTAATGTCTTCTCCTTATTTACTGTTGTGCTGCTGGAGGCACCTTTTCAGACTGCGTCAAACCTCTTTATCTATACACCTTGAGGTTGGCAGATTTATTGCTGCCCTGGTTGAACTCGCATCACAATGCAGCATAATATCTCTGCCACCTTCCCTCCTACAACACAATTGTTCTTAAAAGTTCGAATTGCTCTCCAATAGCAAATGGATCCTGTCACAGTTTAAATGCAGTTCAAATGCTTACAGTAGCTGTGCCAACACAGGCCCAATACAATGAAGGTTTTTGATCGAGTAATTAAGGAGAAACCTTTCCTCTGGCTTTTATTGGTAACTAAAGGCCACAGATTTGAAGTAATTGGGGAAAGAAATGGAAGTCAGATGAGGAGAATCTTGTTTGCACATCGAGCTGTTATGATCTGGGATGTGTTGTCTAAAAAGGTGGCAGAAGCACATTCAATGGTAACTTTGGATAAAGAGCATGGGTGTTAGACTAATTGGATACCTCCGTCAAAGAGATGGCAGTGGTATGTTTGGCTTATTTGCCCCCTTCTGTGCTGTATGAATCTATGACTATAATATATTCATAGAATTGCTTGAAATGTATTTTAATAGTGCATATGTCATTACAAAGTTATCCATTTTAGCTTCTGAATGTTTTGCACATTCCATTTTAACTAGTTGTTATACTCTTCTCCATCCATTCTGCTATGTGTAGCTTTATGCTTTGATCACAATCCCTCTCTTGTTCCCCACATTACCTCCATAGTTGCCCACATCAGGCCATGCCCTGTTATTCTTCCTCCTTCATGATAGATAAGAATATTGCATCATATTGGGTCCATCTTGAGAATGTTGACTTGAATGATAACACAGACAACACAGTCCATGCTTGAAATTAGAGCGGGTCAGTTTGATATTGTGCTCAAAAATATTTAATTGATGAGATTATTCTCTGAAATTGATTCACCCACGAGCCACAGAGATTTATAACACAGAGGGAGTCTATTTGACCCTTGGGTTTGTGCAGCTCTTTATTGGAGCAATGCAAAGCCAAGTCCATGGTCCCCACTTGTACACCATAACCTTGTGTCTTTCTCTGCCTCAAATACTTAACTAATTTCTCCTTAAAAGATGCAATTGTCTCAGCCTCAACCATTCCCTGTGGGAAAACATTACATGCTTCAACAGCCCGTTGTAAAGAGATATCTTACAACAGTCCCTCCTCACCTTTTTAATGGCAATTTTAAATTGAGGACCCCTTATCACTTGCACTCCAAGAAGAGAAAATAGTCTTTCCCTTTTCATTAGCAAACTTCAACATTTTAAAAACCTCGATTTAAATCTTATTTTAGCCTTATTTGCTCCAGAGGTAATAACCGCAGTATCACTCCTCACTGCTGTAGTTTTCCATTCTTGGAATCATCCAGTTTCTTTTCAGGGTGTCTTCACATGTGTTAAAGAAAAACCAGTCCTTTGAGCGTTAGTCTTGGTTTTCCAGAAGCATTTGGGTAGAGTTTTGCTTTGGGCACAATTGTCAACTCCAGTGCAAATTGCACCCCAAAATTGCACCCATTGTGCCCGAGTTTCCACTCGGACTTATTTGCATGTCACTGAGCTCAAAATCTGCTATGAATCAGCGCAATCAGGCAGTGTTTCAAAACATTTTTTAAAAATTGCTTTAAAATGTTCCTTGATATATTGAAGAGTGATAACTTAGTGCAGTGTGATTAATACAGCTGAGAATGGGTTTATCACAAAAAATAAGCATTTAAAATCACAGTGTCAACCCACCACCTGTGATTAACATTTTAAATGACTGAAAACTTATATTTTAAAAAGATACAGAACTATTTTCTAGATAGATTGGGGTACAGTAATCAGTTCCTTAGTAAATGTAAAAAAAAAATTCAAAACCTTTTAAAACGTATCTTTCAGTGTCCTTGAGTCCAAATGATCCAGCTTAATTTTTAGGCCCCTCGAAGGCCTGTAAATGAGGGCAATTAGAGGAAACTCCCAATGGTGGTTAGTTTACCTGGGGGCATGGTCAGTTTCATGGGCAGAGCCTGCTTCTAGATCAAAAGATCACAAAAACTCGAGTTGCACTGAACATAATTTGCACTTAAAATTCCACGTTCTTTTGTGCCACTAATGCTGATAGCAAACCCATGACCTCTACCAACTAGAAGGACGAGGGCAGCAAATGCATGGGAACACCACCACCTGCAAGTTCCCCCCCCAAGTCACACACCATCCTGACTTGGAACTATATCGCCGTTCCTTCACTGTCGCTGGGTCAAAATCCTGGAACTCCCTTCCTAACAGCACTGTGTCCCTGCCCCACACGGACTGCAGCGGTTCAAGAAGGCAGCTCACCACCACCTTCTCAAGGGCAATTAGGGATGGGCAATAAATGCTGGCCTGGCCAGCGATGCCCACATCCTATGAATGAATTTTTAAAAAGGTATCGTGGATGTTGTCATGTATTGTGCATTCACTCGTGTTGTTCCGGCGTGCAACCAATTATACGTTGATGAAAGAAGGAAAGAAAGAAAGACAGACTTGGATTTATAAAAGTGCTGTTCATGATCTCAGAACATTGCAAAGTGCTTCACATTCAATTTATTACTCTTGAAGTGTCGTCACTGCTGTAATGTGACATAGGAAATTATCAATATCCTTATCAGTATGCTAATGATATCCTGAGTATGCTATTAGTATGTAACAGGACATAGATAGACTAGCAGAATGGGCAGACAAGTGGCAAATGAAATTTATTATGACAAGTCTGAGGTGATGCATTTTGGCAAAAGGGATAGGTAGAGGTAATGTAGACTTAATGGTGCAGTTCTAAAGAGTGTACTGAGACAGATGGACCTGGGGTGCATGTGCATAGAACTTTGAAGATGGCAGGACATATTAAGACACTGGTTAGCAAAGCATATGGAATTTTGGGCTTTATAAATAGAAGCATAAAGTACAAAATCAGGGAAGTTCTGCTGAACCTTTATATAGGTCTGGTGAGACCCCAACCAGAGTATTACATCCAGTTCTGACCACCACACTTTAGGATGGATATGTGGATCCTTGAGAGGGTGCAGAAGAGATTTACCAGAATGGTTCCAGGGATGGGGGATTTTAGTTACAAGGTTAGGTTGGAAAAGCTGGGGTTGTTCTCCCTGAAGCAAAGGAAATTGAGGGGAGATTTGGTATAGGCGTACAAGATTATGACAGGCTTAGCTAAGTTAGACAAGGAAAACTGTTCCCATTAACTAATGGTACAAGGACTAGGGAACTCAGATTGAAGGTTTTGGGCAAGAGGAATGTGAGGAAGAACATTTTTATACAGCGAGTGATAATGACCTGGAACCCGCTAGCTATGAGAGTGGTGAAAGTGGAGCCAATCAATGATTTCAAAAGGAAATTGGATGAGCACTTGAAGGAAATAAATTTGCAGGGCTAAAGGGATCGAGCAGTGGAGTCGGGCTGACTGGATTGCTTCATGGAGAGCAAGGACCTGATGGGCCAAATGGCCTCTCTCTATGCCAGAAATGACTTTATGTGACTCTTCTCTATTAATATCTTTATTTTGACCAGGGGTGGAGCTTTTGCTTTAGTCCTGCTTGTTAACTCAATGGATAGCTCCATGGATAGCTGGCATAGCCTCGACGGGCTGAATGTCCTCCTCTGTGCCATAAATAACTCTATGATTCAAAGAGAGGAATTTTATGCTGGCGGCAGGGGTATGGACATTGAGGAAAATTGGTGACGAGATCCCCGTGTCACCTCTTTTCCGGAAGGCCTGCTGAATTGAGTGCCAATCAGGCACTTAAGTGGACAGTAGTGGGCCTTCCATAGGATTTAGGACCCTGTCGCCAAAGGTCCCGCCCTTGGAGAGCTGTCAGCCAATCAGAGGCCGGCAGCTGCAACACCATCACGGAAGTGATGGCTGCATTTGTAGCTGCACCCACCGGAGGCTGAGGAGCATTTCTGGAGCCAGGCCCCAGGTAGGTCAGGGTGGAAGGGGTCTCGCCTGGTGGGGGTCGCAGGGGAGATGGGGAGGGGTATTGGCAGCAAGGGCAGTGGGGTGGCCCTCAGCGAGCCCCCCACTTCCTGATGTTGGGTTCCTCATTCAGGCACTAACTGGCTTTGAACGAGGGATCTCCCATCCCCAGAGCCGGGAATCACCCAATACGGTTTTTCCAACCATGCTTCCCGTGCGGTGACAGGGCTGCCCGCCGCACAGGTAATTGCAGCTGAAATGGGAAGAGGCCTTTAACTGGGGGTTAATTACGCAGTTAAGGGCCTTAATTGGCGGCGGGGCATTCACAGGCCTTCCCACGCTGACTAAATTTCAACGGAGGCGGGATGGTGGCGGCAATCCCCCACCTTCGTCCTCCATCCCAGGCGATTTTAAGCTCTCCCTGCCTCCAAACCCGCTACGGGGGAGAGCATAGAATTCCCCCATGACTCTAATCCAAATGGTCTCATTTTCTGTCTTCCTTTTGAATATCATAGACGAAAGGGGAGTACAGGACCGGAATGCACTATCACTCATTGAATACTCCTTCAAATACTGATTCAGAGGTTCTCGTATCCTCCTACCTATGGAGTCCTTTCCAAAGGTTTACAGATAAAGTAATCAAATATAAATTGTATGTGCCATTGGTGGCCATGCCTTCAGCTGCCTAGGCTTTAAGCTCTGAAAGTCTCTCCCTCAACCTCTCATCCTCTCTACCTCTCTCTTCTTTTAAGACACTCCTTAAAACCTACCTCTTTGACCAAGCTTTCTGTCATCTGACCTAATATCACCTTATGCAGTTTGCTGTTTAATTTTGTATTATAATGCTCCTGTGAAGCACCTTGCGACGTTTTATTACATCAAAGGCGCAATATAAATATAAGTTGCTGTTGTTGTGCTTCTCTTTCTTAGCTTGAGTCCTTGGGAATTTCCTTGGAGCCATTCCCAGTCCAACGCTGTAATTCCTTCAGAAATGCAGCAGAAATCCTCTTTACATGAGCAAATAGGAAAGCCTTTCCAATTAATATATGCCACTGGGTTGCTCTGAGAGGCTTTAAGGGTTAGGAGCTTGTAAATGATGCCTATCTGGTGGATCTATTTCACTTCCTTGTGCTGTTACCTCCTTTCATTGGGGGAAATTGACAAAAAAGACTAACCACAGCAAACAAGCTACTGTTACTCGTTCCAAAGACAGACTAGTATGCTGAATGTCACCAGTGGTGACTCAAAAGGGTTTTGCCACACATATTTTAAGAAAGATCAACATTGCTGTGATCTTTACTGTAATGAGCAGGCTGCTCTGGTGCTAGATCTGGTCAGTAGATTCCTTTGCCCACAGCACGAGTGGAAGTTGATGGCGGGTCTCCTCAGTAGGAGTGTTGGGATCTGAAGACGTGGCTACTGGGCTCAGTCCTAGTGGGTGCCAGACATCAGAGATCCAAATAGATCTGCCCTTCTTTTCTCTGTCTGACAGTCCCTTTTATCTGCCAGGTTCATACCAGCTCTTGGAAGACCCAGTGGAACACCCATGCTGAGCACTGTGTTGTTGTTGAGGAGGTAACTGCTGTCAGCTGCAGTGCTTTGGGAAAAGGAATCGTGTATTGCCAAAAGGCAGCAGCAAAAAGCAGCAGGAAGTCATGTAGCTCTGACAATGCACAAACTGCAGGCTAAAAGGACTAAAGATACTCAAACTTACCACAGTGGCCCAATCTGTCAATCACATCATTTAGTTTTCATGCTTTCAAGGGAAGAACCCGAAAGCCCAGGTGTTCATTTAATACCCAGAGGGTGGTTAGAATGTGGAACTCATTATGGCATGGAGTAGTTGAGGCAATTAGCATAGATGCATTTGGAGGGAGGCGAGATAAGTACATGAGGGAGAAAGGAATAGAAGGACATATGATAGGGTTTGATGAAGCAGGGTGGGAGGAGGCTTGTATGCAGAAACCAGCAGAGACCAATTGGGCCAAATCGCATGTTTCTTTGCTGTGCAATCTATGTAATTTTATATAATAGCATAGAATATCTTAGGTGTGATGAGTTCAGCAATTTTATGGATCTATTCAAATAAGAATGGCTGAATTTTGGGCTGATGAGACCAGCACAAGTTCTTTGCATAGTTCCCCTTGCCCGCCCCCCGCCCCTCCAAAAAATTGACATTTTTTGATCATAGAATTTGGAGTCTGTGCTAGAGGCCAGAGACGATCGCTTTAGTCCTCCCACTGTTTAACTGGAGGGCATTGAGGCTCATATAAAATGGAATACTGGACAAGCAGTCTGACAACAAAGAGGCAATGAAGGGGTCAATACAGACAATGGAGAGATATTTCCAGCACACATGTGCAAGCTGACTTTATTTGTCCATCACTGTCAGCAAGAGGCAGCATATTGATGAAGAAGAGGAAGGGCCAAGGATAAACTCCATGGGTGATTCCAGATGTCACTGGGAAGGACAAGAAGCGAGGCCATTGTTAGAGATGCTATAATCCACAGTCAGATATGTAAGTGTGAAACCATGGGCTAAATTTTCACGTCGGGGGCAGGAAATGGAAGACGTGACTGTTTCCAGGTCCCAACTTACGCCTGCAGGGGAAACAGAATTGAATCACATTTATTGCAAGAGGATTTGAGTACAGGAGCAAAGAAGCCTTGCTGCAATTGTATAGAGCCTCAGAGTACTGTGTACAGTTTTGGTCTCCTTACCCAAGGAAGGATATGCTTGCCAAAGAGGGAATGCAATGAAGGTTCACCAGATGGATCCCTAGGATTCCTGGGATGGCAGAATTGTCCTATGAGGAGAGATTGAGGAGATTGGGCCTATATTCTCTATGGTTTAGAAGAACGAGAGGTGATCTAATTGAAACATGCAAAATTCTTATAGAGCTTGACAGAGTAAATGCAGGAAGGATGTTTCCCCTGGCATGAGGGTTTAGAACTAGGGGACACAGTCTCAGAATAAGAGGTAGCCCATTTAGGACTGAGATGAGGAGGAATCTTTATTCCTTTGAATAAAGGAATTCTCTACCACAGAGGGCAGTGGAGGCTCAGTCATTGAGCATGTTCAAGAAGGAGACAGATAGATTTCTATATATTAAAGATATCAAGGGATCCGGGGATATTGCAGGAAAATGGTGTTGAGGTAGAAGATTCAGCCATGATCTCCTTGAATGCTGGTGCAGGCTCGAGGGGCTGAATGGCCTACTCCTGCTCCTATTTCCTATGTTCCTAGATATGCTCAAGTCTGTGTCCCTGCAACAAAAATCTGCAGGAGAACTAGGGGTCATTTTGTAATGTGCTCCCGTGCTAGCAATAAGTGTCCAGGCAACCCAAAAACATCACACATGGACCCTCATAGTTAACAGAGAAAAGAGATGATCAACCTTATGGGCGTGGGCTGGATTCAAACTCAAGTCCTAGACGTGAATGGAATTTGTTTAACTTACTATGGCATCCAGTCCTTATTTATTTTACTAAACAAACTACAGTTTTAAGTTGTAATTTATTTAAATAGATATTGAAATTATACAAGTCCCCACTGCATCGCTCTTTAATATATTGGTGAATGATAGTCTCCATTATGACTTGTCAAAGGTGAAATCAAATTCTAATTTCAGACAATAAAAAAGTCAAAATAGAAAGGCTTCCATAATTTGTTAATTTGCATTAAGGCATAATTGGAAGCACAAGGTGTCATACATTTAAGCAGAGCATATTATGAGATTAATAGTTTAGTAATAGAGAGTGGCAGCATATGATATAATTGATTGAGAAAAGTACAGTGATGCATAGTGTGACCGTATGGTAGAATTCAGTTTCCTCTTAATGCTTTTGCTGTATCAGATGTGGCTCAGTAGGTAACACTCTCAACTCTCAGTCAGAAAGTTGTAAAATCCCACTCTAGCAATTTGAGTGAATCGCCTAGGCTGATGCTTACAGTACAGAGGGAGTGTTGCACTTTTGAAGGTGTTGTCTTTCAAAAGAGACATTGAAACAAGGTCTTGTCTGCCCTCTCAAGTGGATGTAAAAGACCTTATGGTGCTATCTGAAGAAGAGCAGGGGAGTTCTCCCTGGTATCCTGGTCAATATTAGTCCCTCAGTTAACATCACTAAAATGAAGTTAACTGGTCATTATCTCATCGTTGTTTGTGAGACCTTGCTGTGCGCAACTCGGTTGCTGTGTTTCTTACCTTAAATTCAGAAGAACCTTTTTGGCTGTAAGGCATTTTGGGATGTTCTGATTTCATGGAAGGTGCTAATAATGGCAAGTTCTTTTTTGCACAAGTTGAAACCTCCAAATTGGGTGGAATACTTCTCCCTGAAGTGTAAGCCATTGCATCATTTACCTTAATTGTATTAATCACTCTTAATCATGTAAGCCATGCTTTTATTTCTTTCATATTAATGAATGTAAAGTGGCTGTGGTGGAGTGTTGTGGGCAGAGGTTGTGTCATGGTGGTAAGAAGATGCTGCTATGTAGGGAGAATTCTGACTGAAGATATTATTGCTGTGACAGTTTTAGGTAAAACAGACACACACACAGACATGTCAGGGCATGTGTCCCTGAGGTTGTGGAGTGCCACATTCACTTCGGCTGGAATACTACTCTCGGTGGACGGGAGCCGACTGAAAGGTTGGTGGCGATCCTGCCTTCGCCTGGCCGAGGGATCTAGACCTCATTCTGCGGTCCCCAAGACTTTAAATGGTCTGAGGTGGGACTTCCACCTCACTGAGGCAGACGTCCCACCTAATGGAGCTGTTAGCCAATCAGCGGGCCGGCAGCTCTCTGTCCCAGCAGCACCACTGGGAGCAGTGGCCACTGCTGGGACTGCAACACAGCTAAAGATGAAAGATATCAGGGACCCCTGGAGAATGGGTAAGCTTTTGAGGCCTCACCTGGTGCAATTGGTCAGGCCCCGGTGAGGCAAGGGTGGCCGATTGGGGCGGCAGGGCTGGGGGGGCGTGTTAGGCGTTGGGGATGGTAGGGGCATCAGGGACAGCCCTCCATCAGGAACAGGATGCCTGATCAGGAGGGCCCCCCCCCCCCAACCAGGCAGTCAGAAAGCCACCTACTTTTAACAGGTGGCTTTTCTCGCGCCTGGGCCGCCAGCTAGCCAACAGTAAAATCCCCGTGACGGCGGGTGGAGGCCTGTAAGTGGCTGTTAACTGGCCACCTAAGTGTCTTGATTGGCCTGGGGCGGGCCTTTATCGCTGCCGCCACCCTACATAAAGTGGGTCGGGAAGGGCCCCCAAGCCTCCTGCTCCATTTTACGCCCCTCCCACCCCCACCACCATCCCACTCAAAATTCCGGCCTTCATCTACAGAAACTAAACTAGACGACGGCCACTCGGGAATGTGTGAATGGCCTTCTTCCTGTCCCAAGATAAAGTAATCACACCCATTATTGACATGTAACCGGAGACACTCCCCCTCCCCCCCACTGCTGAGGGAAGGACGTGACCATGTGGTGGTGGTCCTGGATGACCAGGGTGGGATTAATAACCCAATTGGATGATTCGATTTAAGGTATTGCCTTATATGCCAAGGGCCAGGGTCAGGAAGGTGTATAAAGCCACAGCCCTCAAGGACATTGTTACTGCAGTCGGTAGAGTGGCCTGGTCAGCCATTCCAAAGTCAGGCCTGGAGATCTGTCCAAGGACTGACCACCTGAGATAGACCCTAGCTCACAGGATTCCCAAGCAACCGGTGTCATTGTGAGTATGTGCAATTGCTTAGAGATTCAATAAAAGTGTATCACATTTAGTGAAACAGTATCCAAGGTGTTGTGTGCCATTGATATCAAGAGTAAAGCCAAGAACCTTTAGACCAGAGAGGGGGTCTTACAGAAGTAAGTTTAGTTTAGTTTAGTTTAGTTTAGAGATACAGCACTGAAACAGGCCCTTCGGCCCACCGAGTCTGTGCCGACCATCAACCACCCATTTATACTAATCCTACACTAATCCCATATTCCTACCACATCCCCACCTGTCCCTAAATTTCCCTACCACCTACCTATACTAGGGGCAATTTATAATGGCCAATTTACCTAGAAAGTTATGAGTATTAGTCAACCAGTGACTCTTGCATGTACCTACTATGGGCCAGTTGAAGAGCAGTTTGGGCAGAAAATGTCACCTTGTCTATTACACAACATATAGCTCCAGATGAGGGGAACACAATGCCAAAAGTAACTCATCAATGGGAAAGCAACCAGTGAATGACCTCTTCTGGTTCCATTTTACTTACCAACTAGACATGCCTAGTTTCAGACTCCCAGCGCCGTTTGCCTTGTCTGCCTGAGGGTTGGCCCAAAACATTAGGTAATTCTGCACAGACTACCATCCAGCTGTCTCTGAGATATTGGAATTGCAATAACCACTTTTTGGAGTTCAGACTGTAAATGGGCTCATAATTTTCCAAGGAAGCCCAGAGGCTTTCTGTTATGAATGTTCCCTGACAAAAATCCTGCAATATTTCGAAAAGAAAAGCAAAAACAGAATAAAGCAAAAGGTTCTTATCTCTGGCTACGTGATTCAATTCTCGAGAGCCTCCAGGTGTGATTTTTCCTTCACTACACCAGTGTGACCTGGTTTCACAGAATCTCATTCTGCTCAATGTTCGATGACTGGACACTTCCTTTATTTTCTTGCAAATGTTTACTTTGCAAGGTACAAAGATTTTTTAAAATTCATTCATGGGATGTGGGCGTCGCTGGCTAGGTCAGAATTTATTGCCCATCCCTAATTGCCCTTGAGAAGGTGGTGGTGAGCTGCCTTCTTGAACCGCTGCAGTCCATGTGGGGTAGGGACACCCACAGTGCTGTTCGGAAGGGAGTTCCAGGATTTTGACCCAGCGACAGTGAAGGAACAGCGATATAGTTCCAAGTCAGGATGGTGTGTGACTTGGAGGGGAACTTGCAGGTGGTGGTCTTCCCATGCATTTGCTGCTCTTGTCCTTCGGGAAGGTAGAGGTCGCAGGTTTGGAAGGTGCTGTTGAAGGAGCCTTGGTGCATTGCTGCAGTGCATCTTGTAGATGGCACACACTGCTGCCACTGTGCGTCGGTGGTGGAGGGAGTGAATGTTTGTCGATGGGGTGCCAATCAAGCGGGTAGCTTTGTTCTGGATGGTGTTGAGCTTCTTGAGTGTTGTTGGAGCTGCACCCATCCAGGCAAGTGGAGAGTATTCCATCACACTCCTGACTTGTGCCTTGTAGATGGTGGACAGGCTTTGGGGAGTCAGGAGGTGAGTTACTCGCCGCAGGATTCCTAGCCTCTGACCTGCTCTTGTAGCCACGGTATTTATATGACTACTCCAGTTCAGTTTCTGGTCAATGGTAGCCCCTAGGATGTTAATAGTGGGGGATTCAGCGATGGTAATGCCATTGAATGTCAAGGGGAGATGGTTAGATTCTCTCTTGTTGGAGATGGTCATTGCCTGGCACTTGTGTGGTGCAAATGTTACTTGCCAATGTTACAAGCCTGCATACTGTCCAGGTCTTGCTGCATTTCTACACAGACTGCTTCAGTATTTGAGGAGTTGCGAATGGTGCGGAACATTGTGCAATCATCAGCGAACATCCCCACTTCTGACCTTATGATTGAAGGAAGGTCATTGATGAAGCAGCTGAAGATGGTTGGGCCTAGGACACTACCCTGAGGAACTCCTGCAGTGATGTCCTGGAGCTCAGATGATTGACCTCCAACAACCACAGTCATCTTCCTTTGTGTTCGGTATGACTCCAACCAGCGGAGGGTTTTGCTCCTGATTCCCATTGACTCCAGTTTTGCTCGGACTCCTTGATGCCATACTCAGTCAAATGCTGCCTTGGTGTCAAGGACAGTCACTCTCACCTCACCTCTTGAGTTCAGCTCTTTTGTCCAAGGCTGTAATGAGGTCAGGAGCTGAGTGGCCCTGGCGGAACCCAAACTGAGCGTCACTGAGCAGGTTATTGCTAAGCAAGTGCTGCCTGATGGCACTGTTGATGATACCTTCCATCACTTTACTGATGATTGAGAGTAGGCTGATGGGGCAGTAATTGGCCGGGTTGGACTTGTCCTGTTTTTGGTGTACAGGGCATACCTGGGCAATTTTCCACATTGCCGGGTAGATGCCAGTGTTGTAGCTGTACTGGAACAGCTTGGCTAGGGGTGCGGCAAGTTCTGGAGCACAGGTCTTCAGTACTATTGCCGGAATATTGTCAGGACCCATAGCCTTTGCAGTATCCAGTGCCTTCAATCATTTCTTGATATCACGTGGAGTGAATCGAATTGGCTGAAGTCTGGCATCTGTAATGCTGGGGACTTCAGGAAGGGGCCGAGATGGATCATCAACTCGGCACTTCTGGCAGAAGATTGTTGCAAATGCTTCAGCCTTATCTTTTAATATTTTAATACAGAAAGTTTTAGGAGCTCTACTAAAGGAGGAGCCAAACAAATTCTGCTGGGCTAAAAATAACAGAAAAAGTTTGCAGTACTGCTTCTAAGGCCTTCGACAATAAGGCTTGTTTAGAAAGAAAGAATTTGCATTTTATAGTCCTGTTCAGGACCAGAACATCCCAAAGTGTTTTACAGACCATGAAGTACTTTTGAAGTGTAGCCACTGAGTAATGTCGGAAATGCGGCAGTTATTGGTGTGTACAGCAAGCTCCCACAAACAGCAATGTGAAAATGACCAGATAACTGGTTCTTTTAAGTGATTTTGGTTGAGGGATAAATAGTGGAGAATTCCATAGCTCTTCATTGAAATAGTGTCATGGGATCTTTTATGTCCACCTAAGAAGGCAAATGGGTCTTCGGTTTAATGTCGCATCCAAAAGTCAGCACCTCTGATGCTGCAGCACTCCCTCAGTATTGCAATGAAGTGCCTGCCTAGATACTGTATTGTGGAGTGGGACTCGAACATTAGGAACAGGAGTAGGCCATTCAGTGCCTTGGGACTGCTTGCATTAGAACCATAGAAAGGTTCTGGATCAGAAGGAGGACATTCAGCCCGTTGCGTCGCCGCCGGCTGAAAAAAGTAGCTGCCCAATTAGCCCCACCTTCCAACACCTGGTCCGTAGCCTTGCAGGTTACAGCAATTCAAGTGCATGTCCAGGTGCCTTATAAATGAGTTGAGGGTTTCTGCCTCCACCATTGCTCCTGGCAGTGAATTCCAGACACCCACCACCCTCTGGGTGAAAAAGATTCCCCTTATGTCTCCTCTAATCCTTCTACCAATCACCTTAAATCCGTGCCCCCTGGTCACTGACCACCCCGCCAGGGGAAACAGGTCCTTGCTGTCTACTCTATCTAGGCCCCTCATAATTTTGTACACCTCAATTAAGTCGCCCCTCAGCCTCCTCTGTTCTAAGGAAAACAACCCTAGCCTATTCAATCTTTCTTCATAGCTGTAACTTTCAAGCACTGGCAACATACTTGTAAATCTCCTCTGTACTCTCTACAGAGCAATTATGCTCTTTCTATAATGTGGTGACCAGAAATGTACGCAATACTCCAGCTGTGGCCTAACCAGCATTTTATACAGTTCCAGCATTACATCCCTGCTTTTGTATTCTATATCTCAGCCAATAAAGGAAAGCATTCCATATGCCTTCTTCAGCACTTTATCTACCTGTCCTGCCACCTTCAGGGACCTGTGGACAAGCACTCCAAGGTCTCTCACTTCTTCTACCCCTCTCAATATCCTGCCGTTTACTGTGTATTCCCTCGCTCTGTTTTCCTTCCATAAATGCATGACCTCACACTTCTCTGGACTGAATTCCATTTGCCACTTTTCCACCCACTCAACTGTACCATTGATATCACTCAGGAGTCTACAGCTGTTTGTGTTGTAAATAGTGAGGAGGAAAGCCTTAGATTACAGGATGATATAGATGGGCTGGTAAAATGGGCGGAGCAGTGGCAAATGGAATTTAATCCTGAAAAGTGTGAGGTGATGCATTTTGGGAGGATTAACAAGGCAAGGGAATATACAATGGATGGTAGGACCCTAGGATGTACAGAGGGTCAGAGGGACCTTGGTGTACTTGTCCATAGATCACTGAAGGCAGCAGCACAGGCAGATAAGGTAGTTAGGACGACATATGGGATACTTGCCATATGCCTTTATTAGCCAAGGAATAGAATATAAGAGCAGGGAAGTTATGATGGAGCTGTATAAAACGCTAGTTAGGCCACAGCTGGAGTACTGTGTACAGTGCTGGTCACCACACTATAGGAAGGATGTGATTGTGCTGGACAGGGTGCAGAGGGGATTCACCAGGATGTGGGCTGGGCTGGAGCATTTCAGCTATGAAGAGAGACTGAATAGGCTAGGGTTGTTTTCCTTAGAGTAGGGAAGGCTAAGGGGGGACATAATTGAGGTAGATAAAATTATGAGGGGCATTGATAGGATGGATAGGAAGAAACCTTTTCCCTTAGCGGAGGGATCAATAAACAGGGGGCATAGATTTAAGATAAGGGGCAGGTGATTTCGAGGGGATTTGAGGAAAAATATTTTCACTCAGAGAGTGGTTGGAATCTGGAACACACTGCCTGAAGGGGTGGTCGAGGCAGGAACCCTCACAACAATTAAGAAGTATTTAGATGTGCACTTGAAATGCCATTGCATTCAAGTGCTGGAAAATGGGATTAGGATAGGTGCTTGATGGCCGGCACAGACCGGATGGGCCAAAGGGCCTGTTTCTGTGCTGTATAACTCTATAACAGTGGCGCAGTGGTTAGCACCGCAGCCTCACAGCTCCAGCGACCCGGGTTCAATTCTGGGTACTGCCTGTGTGGAGTTTGCAAGTTCTCCCTGTGTCTGCGTGGGTTTCCTCCCACATGCCAAAGGACTTGCAGGTTGGTAGGTAAATTGGCCATTATAAATTGCCCCTAGTATAGGTAGGTGGTAGGGAAATATAGGGACAGGTGGGGATGTGGTAGGAATATGGAATTAGTGTAGGATTAGTATAAATGGGTGGTTGATGGTCGGCACAGACTCGGTGGGCCGAAGGGCCTGTTTCAGTGCTGTATCTCTAAAACTAAAAACTAATAACTCTATGACTCTTCACTATCATCTACACGGCCAATTTTTGTGTTATCTGCAAATTTCCCAATCATGCCTCTCACATTTAAGTCCAAATCATTAATATATACCACAAACAGCAAGGGCCCCAACACTGAGACCCGTGGAACACCACTGGCAACCGCTTTCCATTCACAAAAACATCCGTCCACTGCTACTCTTTGTTGCTGAACTAATGTTGGATCCAACTTGTCACATTCCCTGTATTCCATGGCTTTTATTTTTCTGCCCAGCCTGCCATGAGGGACCTTGTCAAGTGCCTTCCTAAAATCTACATAGACCACATCCACTGCACTACCCTCATCAATCCTCCTTGTTACTTCCTCAAAAAATTCAATTAAGTTCGTAAGACACAACCTTCCTTTAATAAATCAATGCTGACTATCCCTGGTTAATCCGTGCCTTTCTAAGTGGCAGTTTATCCTTTCTCTCAGAATCGATTCTAATAATTTGCCCACCACCAAGGTTACACTGACCAGCCTATAATTAATTGGCCTATCCTCGCACCCTTTTAAACAATGGTACAATGTTCGCAGACCTCCAATCCTCTGATACCTTGCCTGTATCTAGTGAGGATATGAAGATGGTCCTCAGAGCATCCACTACTTCTTCCCTGGCTTTCTTTAACAACCTGAGATACAATCCATCCAGCCCTGGTGATTTATCCAGTTTTAAGGATGTCAGATCCTCTAGTACTTCCTCTCTCATTATGCTTATCATATCTAATATTTCACATTCCTCCCCTTTGACACAAAGTCTGCATCATCCCTCTCCTTTGTGAAGACAGAGACAAAAAACTCATTAAAAACCCTGCCACACCTTCTGCATCCAGGCATAAGATAGAAGAAGTAATAAGTAATAATAATAAGGGTAGAAGAAGTGAGAGACCTTGGAGTGCATGTCCACAGGTGCCTGAAGGTGGCAGGACAGAGTGATGAAGAAGGCATATGGAATGCTTTCCTTTATTGGCTGAGGTATAGAATGCAAAAACAGGGATGTCATGCTGGAACTGTATAAAATGCTGATTAGGCGACAGTTGAAGTATAGCGTACAGTTCTGGTCACCACATTACAGGAATGACATAATTGCTCTGGAGAGAATACAGAGGAGATTTACAAGAATGTTGCTATGAGGAAAGATTGGATAGGCTAGGGTTGTTTTCCCTTGGAACAGAGGAGGAATGACTTAATTGAGGTGTACAAAATTATGAGGGGCCTAGATAGAGTAGACAGGAAGGACCTGTTTCCTCTGGCGGAGAGGTCAATTACCAGGGGGCACAGATTTATGGTTATTGGTAGAAGGATTAGAGGGGACATGAGGAAAAACCTTTTCACCCAGAGGGTGGTGGGTGTCTGGAATTCACTGCCAGGAATGGTGGTAGAGGCAGAAACCCTCAACTCATTTAAAAGTTACCACGACCTGCACCTGAAGTACTGTAACCTGCAAGGCTACGGACCAGCTGCTGGAAGGTGGGCTTAGATTGGGCGGCTAGATTTTTCAGCTGGCGCAGATACGACAGGCTGAATGGCCTCCTTCTGTGCCGTAACTTTTCTACGGTTCTATGGTTCTGTAAGTTCCCTTGTTCATCTCTGAAATGCCCTACCCTGCTCTTACTGTACTGATAAAAAATCTTTGGGTTTTCCTTGATTTTACCTGTCAATAATTTTTCATGTCCTCTCTTTGCTTTGCTAATTTCCTTTTATACTTCACCCCTGAACTTTCTATACTCCTCTAGGTTTTCTAAAGTATTAAGATTTTTGTGACCGTCATAAGCTTTCTTTTTCTGCTTTATCTTACCCCTTAAGCTTCCAGATAACCAGGGGACTCTAGATTTGACAGTACCACCCTTTATCTATTTCTGCATTCAATTCAATCATCGCTGATCTCCACCTCAACTGCATTTTCCTGACGTTTTTTTTTTAAAGAAATACAGCACTGAAACAGGCCCTTCGGCCCACCGAGTCTGTGCCGACCAAGAACCACCCATTTATACTAACCCTACAGTAATCCCATATTCCCTACCATTTACCTACACTCAGGGCAATTTACAATGGCCAATTTACCTATCACCAGCAAGTCTTTGGCGGTGGGAGGAAACCGGAGCACCCGGCGAAAACCCACGCGGTCACAGGGAGAACTTGCAAACTCCGCACAGGCAGTACCCAGAATTGAACCCGGGTCCCTGGAGCTGTGAGGCTGCGGTGCTAACCACTGCGCCACTGTGCCGCCCTACGTTGTTCCATATCCCTTAATACCCTGACCGGAACCAAACCTATCTCAATCTTGAAAGCTTCAATTGTTCCCCAACAGTCTTTTGGGGTAATTTTCCAGATTTCTGCTCCCCTTTTTCATGAAACTGTGCTTCCTCATCTCATTCCTGAACAACTGAACACGAATTTTATGATGACGTCCCATTAGTTAGGTGGCAGGAGTTATTTTGTTTGGCAGAGAGTTTTCGACTGCTGGGATAGCTTGGCAGTGCACATGGTAAATTGGAAGAGCCCCAGTGATGCAGTTGGCTGAGGTAAATGGAGGTCTTCAAATGGGAGCTCAATGAGCTCCTGCAAGTAGAAGACATCTCAAGTTATAGAAGGCACTGAGATAACTGGGTCCAATGCAACCAGTTAACACGGTTTTCTCACAGATCAGAATGGAATTTCACAGAGACTTTTTTTCTTCTCGGAGACTGCATGACTTGGGGGTGGGGGCGGAGGCATCATGTTTATTGGTGTGTGTAGGTTGCCCAGCCAGACTTTTTGGCTCCAACTAGAGATGGCGACTGCTCTATTATAAATGAACACTCGGACAGAGACACTGACGGGCAGCTTTCAATGCGGATGTGCAGATGACTAGTGCGTCTCACAGATGCTATGTATTATTTTAAAGGGGTCCGATGAACAAAGCTCATAATAATCCAAATGTCAATGAATTTTGCCAGACTATAAATGAAGGTGTAATGGTTCAAGTGAAGTCACTTTGCCTTTCTAGTTTTGTGGCAAAGTCGCAGCAGAATTTTGTGGGGAGACCAAAAATAGGGGTCGTAAATATAAGATTGTCACCAATAACTGTCAGCAAGGAATTCAGGTGAATCTTTTTCACTGAGAGAATGGTTATTATGTGGAACTCACTACCACATGGAGTGGTTGATGTAAATAGTGTCATGCAGACCCCCACCTGCCAAAAATGAGGCCTATGGAGAGAGACTGGATAGGTTAGGGTTGTTTTCCTTTGAGTAGAGAAGGCTGAGGGGGGACCTGATTGAGGTATATAAAATTATGAAGGGCATTGATAGGATGGATAGGAAGAAATTTTTTCCCTTAGCGGAGGGGTCAATAACCAGGGGGCATAGATTTAAGGTATGGGGCAGGAGGTTTAGAGGGGATTTGGGGAAAGAAATTTTCAGCCAGAGGGTGGTTGGAATCTGCAACACACTACCTGAAGGGGTGGTAGAGGCAGGAACCCTCACAACATTTAAGAAGTATTTAGATGAGCACTTGAAACGCCATAGCATACAAGGCTATGGGCCAAGTGCTTGAAAATGGGATTAGAATAGATAGGTGCTTGATGGTCGGCACAGACACGATGGGCTGAAGGGCCTGTTTCTTTGCTGTATAATTCTATGACATATTAATTTTGTCATATGAACATTAATTTTAAACTGTTGCTGGAGTGAAGAAATGACTTGTTAAAGAAATCACCAGACCTTTGACTGGAGGATATTTGCATACTAAGAGACGATTCTTGTGGAGTGAAAGGACTACTCCCTGTTCCAATTAACCCAAATGGATTTTGATCACCAGACATTGAAGGTAAGCAAGTGCATTCCAGGGACTGCTAAAATGATACAATCCACAAATGCAGGAGTGGTTAAGCCAATTAGTCACATGACTGACCTGCTGGCTAATTTGGAGTTGACTTGTGCCACACTGAAAGGAACAGAAGGCAGTTTGCAATTGAAGCTGGAACAAGGAAGCATCCCTCCTGGCTGTCTCTCTCTCACTTTCTCTCAAGCCACCGGACCCACGGAAGACACGTAAACCTCAAGAGAGAAAAGACTCTGACATCAAAACATGTTGAAGTGTGCACTGGGCTCCAACGAATTGCAGGACTTGCTGGCATCCAAAGACTCCACATTGAACTTAAAGGACTGTAATTATAATCCCGATATTGCCTCAAATTTTTCCCCTTTATTCTTTTCTACTTTTTCTGTCTTTGTCAGCATGTGTGTTTATTGCGTATGCATGGTAACATGGTCATGTCGTATATTTGTAGTCGTTAACCGAATTAGAGTTGAAGATTAATAAACTTCCACCATTCTTCTTTAAATCTAAGGAAACCTGTCTGATTTCTTTGCCTTACAATTGGAGCAGTGAACAAGGATTCACTGAGTGGGAGCTAAATCATGGTGTTCTAAAATTAAATCCTGTTACGGTTAAACCAGGCAAAGGCTGACAGGGAACCCCTAGACCCCTTCTCATCTGGTCATAACAGAAATTTGGGGGCTAGCGTCCTGGATTTGACCCACAGACAAATGAGAAAATTGGAAGTGGGAAGCCGAATTGATCCCAAACAAAAAGAGAAAAGATTTCAATGCAAGTATTGTTGTGGTTGTGTGTACTAGAATACTAACATGTCTGCGACTGAAGTGAGTAGCTCTCCAAGCCAGGGTGAAGTGACTTTGGATAAGTTAAAAGCACTGTCTATGGAGGAGTTGAGGAAAATGGCTGAGCAGTGTGGGATCACTGTACATGTGAAGGCCAGGAAGTCTGAACTCCTAATGCTAGTGGCCAACCATTTTTCCCTTGAAACTGAAGAAGCAGAAACAGGGTTAGAAGTAGACTCCAACAGGGTATTGCTCGCAAAGATACAATTGGAACAAGGGAAACTTGAATTTGAGGAAAGAGAAAAAGAAAGAGAGAGACATGAGAAAGAAAGAAGAGACAGGAGAGAGAGAAAGAAAGAGCCTTCCAGAAGGAACATGAAGAGAGAGAGGAGAGAGAGAAAGAAAGAGCTTTCCAGAAGGAATGCGAAGAAAGAGAGCTCAGGCGACTCAAGTTAACTAGGGGGCGACAGAATAACCCGAGTGAAAGTGTCACCAATCTGGAGGAGTGTAATTCAGGGCTGGGTACAAAATTGTTAAAACTCTCCTAACTGATCCCAAAATTCAATGAGGGAGATGTGGAAGCATTTTTTATGTCTTTTGAAAAGCTGACAAGGCAGTTAAAGTGACCAGCTGAGGCTTGGACTCTGCTGATACAGAGCAAATTAGTAGGAAAAACCGATGAGGTTTATTCCATGTTGCCAGATGAGAGTTCATCAAATTATGAACTGACAAAAAAATGCTATCCTCGGGGCATATGACTTAGTACCGAAAGCCTATCGCCAAAAGTTTAGAACCCTCAAGAAGCAAGCTGATCAAACTTACCTGGAGTTTAAGAGAAGTAAGCAGCTGGCTTTTGACCAGTGGCCGAGGGCTCTGAAAGCACAGCTCAGCTATGAAAATCTCAGGGAAATAATTTTGTTAGAGGAATTTAAAAGCTCTCTCCCACTCTCCATAAAGACACATGTGGAGGAACAGAAGGTTCATAGAGCCCAGCAGGCTGCAGTCCTGGCTAATGGGTTTGCTCTCATTTATAAGTCGGTTCCCCAGGGAAAAACCTTTCTTTTCAACCCCCACAAATCTGAAAACGACAAAGGGTGGGAAGGTGATAGAAGCCCAAGCTGTCTGAGGAGTGACAGAAAAGCAGGAGACACAAGGGGCCCTCCTTCAGCCAAAAGGGAAGGTGCTGGAAGTAGGAGTGAGACCCAGAGACCTGTGTGCTTCCATTGTAATAAAGCAGGGCATTTAAGAGCTGACTGCTGGAAACTAAAGGGAAAACCTGTAGGGTTAATCAGGGCAAACCCACTCAGTGAAGATGGGACCCTGATGGAAAGCACAGCAGACAAGCTGTGGCTTTAACTTCAGTGAGCGTGAGACCCAGGAAGCTTATGGCTGCAAGTGTAGGAAAATTTAATAGGATTCCTGAAGATTATCAGGGTTTTGTATCTGAAGGGAAAGTAACCCCATACCCCTCGAGTGGGGCAATCAAGCCCATAGTAATTGTCAGGGGCACAGGGGCCACGAGATCCCTTTTACTGGGAAAAGGCCTGACCTTTTCCCCAGAGAGTGCAGTGAACACCAGAATGGTATTGGAGGGCAGTGTATGCCTGTACCTTTACATTGGGTGCACTTGGAGTGTAATCTAGTTTCGGGACCGGTGACCGCAGGGATTGTATACAGTTTGCCTGTAGACGAGGTTGACCTGCTCCTAGGTAATGATCTGGTGGGGATGAAGGTGGTAGATTCCTCAGCAGTGAAAGAGAAACCGCAGAAAGTCAGAGAGACAGGGCAGTGGCAGGAGACGGTCCCCTGCAGTTTCCCTGAATGTGTAGCGGATCAGGCCATGATCAAACCAGCTCCCCCAGAGGGACTGAATTGGCACTGCAGGCAGATGACCATGAGGTCTGTCTGCCCAAGACTTTCTTTGGAAAGTTAGAAGACCCAGGGGATGAGCTAAATAAATCTTCCCTAGCTGAGGCTCAGTGAGCTGACCCAGTATTGAGAGAATTAGCACAGGCTTTCCAGTCTGAAATTGAAGCAGAGGGAGTCTCTGATTGCTACTATTTTAAGAATGAGGTACTAATGAGGAAGTGGCGTTCTACTCACAGACCTGAGAACAAGGAGTGGACAGTGGTTCACCAGTTAGTGGTGCAGCAGAGGTTCTGGAGAGAATTAGTAAGAATAGCCCATGAGATTTCAGTGGCTGTACATGTCGGTATCCAAAAAAAACCAAAGCCCGCATAAGACAGCAGTTTGACTGGCTGAAACTCCACAAAGATGTGATGGAGTACTGTAGGAGTTGCCACATGTGCCAGGTTGTGGGGAAACCCCAACCTACAGTGAAATCTGCACCCTGAGTCCGGTATCAGTGTTTGGAGGACCCTCCAGCAGAGGGCTGGTGAACTGTAAAGGACCCCTGCCGAGAACAAAAGGGGACAGGCAGGCACAAGGCTGGCAACAAGTTAGAAAGGAAAGGGGAAAAAGGGACCAAGAGGGCAGGTTAAAGGAAGTCAGGTAAGAATCTCAGATGAAAACTCCTACTGTCCGGTTAGCCAACCCTGAAATATTTGAAAAGTTAGACCCCACATCCTCCTATGTAAATGCAGTCACTAGAAGTACCCCACCAGAGTTGCTAACAACATTTACAGGAACCTGCAGAGAGAAAGAAAGGCCTCGAGGGTAGATAAACCGTGAGGGTGATGCCTCATCTAGTCGAAGTGCCGCAGGAGAGTGCAGTAGAATCTGGGCAAATACCTGCAAGCAGGAGTATCCCAGAGGACATAGGGAAGATTTGCAAAGGATCCACCCCCACAGTCAGGAAAAAAGGGAACCAACCATGCCCTAACGTGAAAAGCCCTTGCAAGACTCATCAAAGCACTGAAAGAGAGTTCAGGGTGGAACTGCCCACTGCTGCTGCCCCTGAGCAGTCCCCAACCTTGGGCCAATTAAATCTAACCCCCCTCCACAGATCTCAACAAGAACAAAGATACCCTAGGCAGTCATGAAAATGTGCAAACTGAAACATTTTCCCCAAAAACCACATGTTTATTGGGATGCCAAAAAAAGCAGCACTGCTACCAAGAAAAGACAGGCTGTAACAATTGTTAGGTTCTGAATGAATGAGAGGGATGAATATGTGTTCTCCTGTCCTTATCTTCTCTTTAGTCCCTTTTAATTAAATGTTCTTTTAAAAAATCGCATTTCATTCCGCTGGTTGTGCAGGGGTCATTAGAGCCCCCCACCTGCCAAGAATGAGGAATATTAATTTTGACATATGAACATTAATTTTAAACTGTTGCCGCAGTAGAGAAAAGACTTGTTAAAGAGATCACCAGATCTTTGACTGGAGGACATTTGGAAACTAAGAGACGATGCTTGTGCAGACAAAGGACTACTCCCTGGCCCAATTAACCCAAATGAATTTTGATCACCAGACACTGAAGGTGTGAGGAAGCGCATTCCAGGGACTGCTAAGATGATACAATCCACAAACGCAGGAGTGGTTAAGCCAGTTAGTCACATGACTGACCTGCTGGCCAACTTGGAGTTGAATTGTGCCACACAGAAAGGAACAGAAGGCAGTTTGCAACTGAAGCTGGAACAAGGAAGCCGCTCTCCTGGCTGCCTCTCTCTCTCTCTCACTTTCTCCAAAGCCACCAGACTCAAGTTGAAGCTTGTACTGGGCCCCAACAAATTACAGGACTTACCGGCCACCAAAGACTCCACACTGAATTTAAAGGACTGTAACTATAATCCCGATATTGCCTCAAATTTTCCCTTTTATTCCTTTCTACTTTTTCTGTCTCTATCTGCATGTGTTTATTTTGTATGCATGCTAGCATGGTCGCGTCGCATATTTGTAGTTGTTAACCAGGTTAGAGTTTAAGATTAATAAACTTCCACCTTTCTTGTTTAAAACTAAGGAAACTTGTCTGATTTCTTTACCTTACAATTGGAGCAGTGAACAAAGATTCACTGAGGGGGAGCTAAAAACACAATGTTTCTAAAATTAAACCCTGTTACGGTTAAACCAGGCAAAGACTGAGAGGGATCCCCTAGACCCATTTTCACCTGGTCATAACAATAGCAGAGATGCATTTAAGGGGAAAATATGTGGGAGAAAGGAAAACAAGGCTACACAGTGGCAGAGCAAAGTGAGCATGAGCATTAGGGAGCAAGATTAAAAAAATAACTACAGATATTGTCAGCATGAGGCGGAGTAAGAATAACAGTAAGTGAAATAATAATAATATGTGTGCACAGCAGAGACATTAATTAAGATTAATAGTTTAAACAAGATACAAACTTGATTCTAAAAGGGGGAATAGGTATTTTTTCAGAACATGGATGGGCAGCTGAGATCTGTTGCTTGCAATTTCTGAGCCATGTGGGCACTTCAGGACACTTCATGTACCTTGGGGACAATGTGTGTAGGAAGTGTCTCCAGCTGCTAGAGCTCGAGCTCAGGACTTCTAAGCATGATGGGCATCCGGAGTTACTGCGGAGCATCAGGGAGGATGAGACATTCCTGGATTGTACTTTCCTGGAGGTGGTCACCCCACAGGCAGAGAGAGATGAGGATAGTAGATGGGCAGCCATCCGGAAGAGTAGGAAGTGCAGGAGTCGTCGGGATGTGTGCCACTCTCAAACCAGTACTCAGCATTAGAGACTGCTGGAGGTGATGACACCTTGAAGGACTGATCCAGACCATGGCACCAATGGTGCACAAGAGGGAACAGCAAAGAATCGAAATACAGTCATTATAGCAGTTTCCATAATTAGGGGTTCAGACAGGCATTTCTGGAACCATCATCATGAGTCCCGCATGGTGCATTGCCTCCCTGGTGCCAGGGTAAAGGACATGATGGAGAGAGTGCAGAATATTCTGCAGGGGGAAGGGCATGAGCCAGAAGTTGTGGTCAACGTCAGTACACCAACATAGAGAGGGCAGGTACTGAAGTCCTACGGTCAGATTCTCAGGAGCTAGGGACGAAGTTAAAAGGGAAGACCTTGAAAGTAGTATCTCTGGATTATTCCCAGTGCCGCGTGCTAACGCAAATAGAAATAGGAAGGTAGGCAGGATCAATGCTTAGCTTGAGGTATAGTGCAGGAGGGAGGGCTTCAGGTTCTTGGGGTATTGGGACCAGTTCTGTGGCAGAAGGCACCTATTCAAAAAGGATGGTTTTCACCTCAGTAGGACTGGGACCCTTGCGGTTAGGTTCACTAATGTGGTTGGAGATGTTTTAAACTAAATTGGCAGGGGGATGGACAGCAGAATAAAGAGGAATAAGGTGCATAAAGTGAGAGTTTTTTTTATTCTTTCATGGGATGTGGGTGTCAATGGCCAGGCCAGCATTTATTGCCCATCCCTAATTGCCCTTGAGAAGGTGGAGGTGAGTTGCCTTCTTGAAACGCTGCAGTTCTTAGGGAGTTCCAGAATTTTGATTCAGTGACAGTGAAGGAACGGCGATATAGTTCCAAGTCAGGGTGGTGTGTGACTTGGAGGGGAACTTGCAGGTGGTGCAGTTCCCATGCATCTGCTGCCCTTGTCCTTCTAGGTGGTAGAGGTCGCGGGTTTGGAAGGTGCTGTCGAAGGAGCCTTGGTGAGTTGCTTCAGTGCATCTTGTAGATGGTACACACTGCTGTCACTGTGCGTTGGTGGTGAAGGGAGTAAATGTTGAAGGTGGTGGATGGGGTGTCAGTCAAGCGGGCTGCTTTGTCCTGGATGGCTTCAAGCTTCTTGAGTGTTGTTGGAGCTGCACCCATTCAGGAAAGTGGACAGTATTCCATCACATTCCTGATTTGTGCCTTGTAGATTGTGGACAGGCATTGGGGAGACAGGAGGTAAGTTACTCATTGCAGAATTCCTAACCTGGAGTTTTGGATAGTACTGCAAAAGGAAGTTGTACCTTATTAGATAGAAGTAGACTAAGAAGGACTATGAGGAATACAAGGACAGGTTTACAAAGTGTGGTGAATAAGGTTGGTGAGCTACAAGCACAAATAGCCATGTGTGAATATGATGTAGTAGCAATAACAGAAATGTGGCTTAAAAGGGTGAGAACTCAGCACATAATATTCAAAGATACAAAGTGGTCAGAAAAGATAGGGAAGGAAAAAAGGGAGATGGGGTGGCAGTACTGATCAGGGAAGATACTGTTGGTGTTGGAAATAGAAGCTGTCCTTGAGGCAGGTTGGGGGGTGGGGTGGTGTGGGTTGGGTGGGGGTAGACAAAAAAAATTGGTTACAGTTGAGAAGCAAAAAGGGGTTGATCACATTTGTGGGGGTATTCTATAGGCCTCCAAATAATGAGAGATGTTAGAGGAGCAAATCTGCAGAGGAATCACAGATGTGCAAGAACTGTAGAATGGTGATATTGAGGGATTTTAATTACCAAAATATCGATTGGGATAATATTAGAGTAAAGGTAAAGGAGGGGGAGGAATTTCTGAAATTGGTTCGGGAGAACTTCCGTGACCAGTATGTCCTCTGTCCAACTAGGAAGGAGGCATTGCAGGATGTGGTGCTGGGGAATAATGTAGGCCAAGTGGACCAAGTGTCTGTGGCTTTATGTGCATTGATATTTGAAGGCTGTAGGGCATATTGCGAGAGTAATTAACAAAGCATCTGGGATCTGGGCTTCATATTGAGTAATAAATCAGGGAAGTTATGCTGAACCTTGATAAAGCTCTGGAGTATTGTGTCCTGTTCTGGTCACTACACTTTAAGAAGGATGTGAGGGTCCTTGAGAGGGTGCAGAGGAGATTTACCAGAATGAATCCAGGGATGAGGGAATTCAGCAAAGTTATGTTGGGAGGAAAGTATAGGTGGTCTGATTAGCAAGTTTGCAGACGACACTAAGATTGGTGGAGTAGCAGATAGTGAAAGGGACTGTCAGAGAATACAGCAGAATATAGATAGATTGGAGAGTTGGGCAGAGAAATGGCAGATGGAGTTCAATCCGGGCAAATGCGAGGTGATGCATTTTGGAAGATCCAATTCAAGAATGAACTATACAGTAAATGGAAGAGTCCTGGGGAAAATTGATGTACAGAGAGATTTGGGTGTTCAGGTCCATTGTTCCCTGAAGGTGGCAACGCAGGTCAATAGAGTGGTCAAGAAGGCATACGGCATGCTTTCCTTCATCGGACGGGGTATTGAGTACAAGAGTTGGCAGGTCATGTTACAGTTGTATAAGACTTTGGTTCGGCCACATTTGGAATACTGCGTGCAGTTCTGGTCGCCACATTATCAAAAGGATGTGGATGCTTTGGAGAGGGTGCAGAGGAGGTTCACCAGGATGTTGCCTGGTATGGAGGGCACTAGCTATGAAGAGAGGTTGAGTAGATTAGGATTATTTTCATTAGAAAGACGGAGGTTGAGGGGGGACCTGATTGAGGTGAACAAAATCATGAGAGGTATAGACAGGGTGGATAGCAAAAAGCTTTTTCCCAGAGTGGGGGATTCAATTACTAGGGGTCACGAGTTCAAAGTGAGAGGGGAAAAGTTTAGGGGGGATATGCGTGGAAAGTGGTGGGTGCCTGGAACGCATTGCCAGCGGAGGTGGTAGACGCGGGCACGATAGCGTCTTTTAAGATGTATCTAGACAGATACATGAATGGGCAGGAAGCAAAGAGATACAGACCCTTAGAAAATAGGCGACAGGTTTAGATAGAGGATCTGGATCGGCGCAGGCTTGGAGGGCCGAAGGGCCTGTTCCTGTGCTGTAATTTTCTTTGTTCTTTGTTCTTTGAAAGCTGGGGTAGTTCTCCTTGGAGCAAAGCAGATTGAGGGGAGATTTGATAGACATGTGCAAGATTAATCCAGGTTTCGACAAGGTCGACGAGAAAAGCTGTTCGCATGAGTTACAAGGACTAGGGGCCAGAGGCTGAAGGTTTTGGGCAAGAGATGCAGGGGAATGTGAGGAAGAACTTTTTTATGCAGCGAGTGGTAATGACCTGGAACTTACTGCCTTCAAGGGTGGTGGAAGCAGAGACAATCAATGATTTCAAAAAGAAATCAGATGAGCATTTGAGGGGAAAAAAACTTGCAGGGCTACGGGATTACAGCAGGAGACTGGAACAGACTGGATTGCTCTAACGAGAGCCGGCATGGACTCGAAGGGCTGAATGGTCTCCTTCTGTGCTGTAATGACTCTGACTCTATGATATGCTGATAGGGTTAGACGAAGTAATGTAGGAGGAAGCTCATGTGGCATAGACCAGTAGGGTTGAATGGCCTGTTTCTGTGCTGTAAATTCTATGTAATTTTATAAAAAATTGTTAACCAATCTTTCTCTTCAGGCATGGACTGACCTTTATAGGTCTAGCTTTTTAAGATTTTCCAATTTCAAGGTATTTTCTTTTTCTTGCTGCACTTTGCCTTTCCCATTATGCTTGGGCTTCACTTCATATCACCAACAAAAAAAACAGCAACTTGTATTTATATTGTGCTTTTAATGTCATAAAACATCCCAAGGTGCTTCACAGGGCATTATCAAACAACATTTTACACTGAGCCAAGTAAGGAGATATTAGGGCAGATGACCAAAAGGTTGGTCAAAGAGGCAGGTTTTATTGAGGAAAGAGAGGAAGAGAGGTGAGAGAAGGAGGGAATTCCAGAGCTTAGGGCCTTGGCAGCTGAAGGCATGGGCAGCAATGGTGAAGTGATTAAAATCAGGAATGCTCAAGAGGCCACAACTGGAAGATCGCAGATATCTCAGAGGGTAGTAGGGCTGGAGGAGATTACAGAGATAGGGAGGGGTAACGCCATGGAAAGATTTGAAAACAAGAATGAGAATTTTAAAAACGAGGCATTGCTTAACCAGGAGCTAATATAGGTCAGCGAGTACATGGTGGGTGATAGGTGAATGGGACTTGGTGTGAGTTAGGACATGGATAGAAGAGATTTGGATAACCTCAAGTTTACAGAGGGTAAAACATGGGAGGCCAACCAGGAATGCCTTGGAATAGTCAAGTCTAAAGGTAACAAAGGCATGGATGGGGATGTCAGCAGCAGATTAGCTGAGGCAGGGGCCAAGTCGGGCAATGTTACAGGGATGGAAATAGACAGTCTTAGTGTTGGCATTGGTACATGGTCAGAAGCTTATCTCAAGCTCAAATAGAACACCAAGGTTGCAAACAGTCTGGCTCAGCCTCAGACAGTTGCCAGGGAGAGGAATGGAGTTGGTGACTCGGGAACAGTTTGTGGTGGGGGCTGAATATTTAGTGAGAGAAAATTTCTGTTCATCCAGTACTAGATTCCAGGCAAGCAGTCTGAAAATTGAAAGACAGTGGTGGTGAAGTAAAGCTGGGTGTTGTCAGCGTACATGTGAAAACTAATGCATTAGTGATTTTGATAAGTGCAGTTTCAGTACTGTGCAGGAGTGGAAATCTGATTGGACGGATTCAAACATGAAATTCCAGGAAAGAGGGTCACAGGTTTGGGAAATAATAATGCGTTCAAGGACTCTGGAGATTAAAGGGAGTTTGAAGGTGGGGGCAGTAATTTACAAGGAGATAGGGGCCAAGGGTAGGTATTTTGAGGAGTGATGACGGCAGATTTAAAGGAAAGAGGAAGAACACATAAAGAGAACGGACCATGAACAATAATATCAGCTAACATGGGGACCAGGAGGGGAAGTTTGATGGTCAGTAATTTAATGGGAATAAGGTTGAGAAAGCAGGATGTGGGTTCATTGGACAAAATGAGCTCGGAGAGGGCATGAGGGGAGATAGGAGAGTAACTAGAGAACGGTGTGAGTTTGGGGCTAGGGATGAGGGAGCCCAGTGGGCTCAGGAAAGGGTTGGAAATTATCGAGACAGCTGATTAGATTGTCTCAAGCTTGGTGACAAAGAAGTCCATGAGCTCTTTGCACTTATTGTTGGAGCTGAAGGTGGAAGAGATGGGAGAAGAGTTTAAGAAGACAGTTTTCACTAGAGAAAGGAAGCCAAGGGTTATCTTTGCATTCCAGGATGATCCTGGAATAGTGAGTAGTTTTGTCAGGCGACAGCAGGATCCAATAGTGCTTCATGTGGTCCAGTCAGATTTTGTGGTGAATGGCTAAACCAATTGTCCAATATATCTTTCTATGTCTATGTCCTTGATGAATAGTGTTGAAGTAGAAGATCAGCTATGATCTCATTGAATGGCAGAGTGGGCTCGAAGGGCTGAATGACCTACTCCTGCTCCTATTTCTTATGTTCTTATGTTCTTTGGACTTAAGAGAGCAGAGACGAGGGCAGTACTGCTAAAAAAAAATCATTTGAATGGAGTGAGACTATGAGCCCTAGTTCTAGAACTTGCCAGTCAATGGAAATAGCCGCTCGGCACCTACCCTGTCAAGCGATCTCAGAATCTTATACATTTCAAGAGATCACCTCCCTTTCTTCTAAAGCCCAGACGATATTGGCTTATTCTACTAGTCTGTCCTCATAGTACAGCCCTCTCATCACAGGAATCGATCTAGTTGGGGTATCATTTGGGCCTAGACCTGAACATCAGTTGTGTTTGACAGTGTGGGAGTCTTCTGCACCGTATCTGTTTAATGTCAGGACGTTCGGCAGTTGATGGGTAAGGTGATGTTCAGCTCTTTCGAGAATTTGCAATGAACTTCATCAAGTGACTTCCACTTGCCAGTTTAGCAGTGATAAATTGCCACCCTTGGGGTATTGAGTGGATGACGGCACTCTGTGACAGGGTGCATCGGACATGGTCAGTGAGCCAAATAACCCTGGCTTGTTCCACGCGTTTAAACTAAAGGGGCAATAGAATTCACACAGCAAAGGCAAAACATATTGTAAATTAGCACACTTACTAGGGAATTAGCTCAAGGATTTAATCTCACTTTAGGATTTACATGAAAATTCATTTTGTGCTCCAGCTTTCTTCCAACATTTTGTTATGCCATTCACCTCCTCCCATCATTAGATTCCAGTCTATAACTTACAGCCAGCTGACTGCTGATGGAGTGGGTTACATGGGGAATACTGAATGTCTGGAAATGACTTACATGGAAACCTTCGGAAAGCAGAAGTATTTTATTGGGAATAATGTAACTGGGAATTAATTAACCAGAAAATAACAGACATCAGGGAGTGAGTTACAGGCTAGTATATAAACAAAAATATTCAGGGTTTTTTTTATGTATGGAGTAATGCATACCTAGGAATGAGCTGAAGCTGGAATCTAATCGAGGATTCAGATGGTTAAGACATGGAGTACTGGATACCTGGGAGTGACTTACAGATAGGAATTTAATTGAAGGAGTCAGCTGGCTGTAAGTTATAGACTGGAATCTAATGATGGGAGGAGGTGAACTGGCATAACAAAATGTTGGAAGAAAGCTGGAGCACAAAATGAATTTTCATGTAAATCCTAAAGTGAGGTTAAATACTTGAGCTAATTCCCTAGTAAGTGTGCTAATTTACAATATGTTTTGCCTTTGCTGTGTGAATTCTATTGCCCCTTTAGTTTAAACGCGTGGAACAAGCCAGGGTTATTTGGCTCACTGACCATGTCCGATGCACCCTGTCACAGAGTGCCGTCATCCACTCAATACCCCAAGGGTGGCAATTTATCACTGCTAAACTGGCAAGTGGAAGTCACTTGATGAAGTTCATTGCAAATTCTCGAAAGAGCTGAACATCACCTTACCCATCAACTGCCGAACGTCCTGGCATTAAACAGATACGGTGCAGAAGACTCCCACACTGTCAAACACAACTGATGTTCAGATCTAGGCCCAAATGATACTGAGTCCCACACTTTCAGCTCATTGCAGAGTAAGAGTTAAAGAGTCTGTGGTAAATGACATTAATCAGAAGACATACATTAAGCCAATGTTAAGAGGCATGTTACTAGTTTAGAACATAACATGCAATAAGATAATTTGGCCCATTGAAGCTCACTTCTGCAATATTGCAATCATCCTGTGACAGCATCCAGCCCTTTTTGAATATCATTCAATTCTGTACTACCCCAACTAAATTGATTCCTGTGATGGGAGGGCTGTACTATGAGACCAGACTCATAGAATAAGCCAATATTCTCTGGAGTTTAGAAGAAAGAGAGGTGATCTCATTGAAATGTATAAAATTCTGAGAGCGCTTGACAAGGTTGATGCTGAGATGCTATTTCCATTGGCTGGAAAGTCTAGAACAAGGGTTCATAGTCTCAGGGTAAGGAGTTGGCCATTTAAGGCTGAGATGAGAAGACATTTCTTCACTCAGAGAGTTTTGAATCATTGGCATTCTCTACCCCAGAGAGCTGTGGATGATCAGTCATTGACTATATTCAAGAATGAGATTGTTAGACTTTTGGACACTCGGGGAATCAAGGGATATGGAGATAAGGTGGAAAGTGGCGTTGAGGTAGAAGATCAAAAATAATAAAATTTTAATAAAAATTCAACTATTTAATAAAAATCTGGATTTGAAAGCTAGTCTTAGTAAAGGTGTCATGAAACTTATTGTCCGAAAATCCCACCTGGTTCGCTAATGTCCTTTAGGGAAGGAAATCTGTCATCTTTACCTGGTCTGGCCTACATGTGATTCCAGACCCACAGGCATGTGGTTGCCTATGAACTGCCCTTTGAAATGGCCTAGCAATCTATTCAGTTCAAAGACAATTAAGGATGGGCAACAAATGCTGGTTTTGCCATAGACACCCACATCCCATAAAAGAATATAGATAAAAAAATTCAAGTAACTGAGCTCCCTCATCCTTGGAACCATTCTTGTAAGTCTTTTCTGTACCCTCTCTAAAATCTTTTCGAAAGTGTGGTTCCCAGAATTAGACACTATGCTTCAGTTGAGGCAGAACCAGTGTTTTATAAAGGTTTACTATAACTTCCATGCTTTTGTACTCTATGCCTCTATTTATAAAGCCCAGGATCCTGTATGCCTTATTAAGTACTTTCTCAACCCGCCCTGTCACCTTCAACGACTTGTGCAGACAAGCCCCCAGTTCCCCCTACTCCTCGATTTTATTTTGCCTCTCCTCGTTTTTCCTACCAAAATACATCATTCCACACTTCTCTGCATTAAATTTCATCTGGCCATTCCACCCCCCTCCAATGTCCTCTTGAAGTCTTTCACTATCCTCCTCACAGCTCAAAATACTTTCAAGTTTTGTGTCATCTGAACATTTGGTATCATTATATAAAAATAAAATTAAAAAGAGAATCAATCAAAACCACAAACTATTTCAGAAAATCATTTTATCCACCATTTTTTCCCCCAGTGTTAATTGGGAGGAAGATGTGATTGTAGGATTTTTTCCCCGACAATGCTCCATCTGTTTTTGGTGGGGCGAGAGAGGGCTTGACAGGGTAGATGTTGAGAGGCTGTTTCCCCAGGCTGGACAGTCTAGAACGAGGGGACATAGTCTCAGGATACAACATCGGCAATTTAGGGCTGAGATGAGGGGAAATTACTTCACTCAGTGGTTTGCGAATCTTTGGGATTCTGTACCTTATAGCACTATGGATGCTCAGTCGTTGAGTTTATTCAATACTGAGATCGATAGATTTTCGGACTCTAAGGGAATCAGAGCATATGGGGATATTGTGGGAAGGTGGCACAGTGCGGCTTTCGAGCAGAGAGATCCACCATTGACATGCTGTTCTCCCTCTGCCAGCTACAGGAGGAATGCTGCGAACAACAGATGCCCCTCTACGTTGCTTTCATAGATATCACCAAAGCCTTTGAGTTCGTCAGCAGACGTGGTCTCTTCAGACTACTAGCAAAGATCGGAAGTCCACCAATGCTACTAAGTATCATCACCTCATTCCAAGACAATATGAAAGGCACAATTCAGTATAACGGTGCCTCATCAGACCCCTTTCCTATCCTGAGTGGTGTGAAACAGGGCTGTGTTCTCGCACCTACACTTTTTGGGATCTTCTTCTCACTGCTGCTCTCACATGCGTTCAAGTCTTCAGAAGAAGGAATTTTCCTCCACACAAGGTCAGATGGCAGGTTGTTCAACCTTGCCTGTCTAAGAGCGAAGACCAAAGTACGGAAGGTGCTCATCAGGGAACTCCTCTTTGCTGATGATGCTGCATTAACATCTCACACAGAACAGTGTCTGCAGAGACTCATCGACAGGATTGCGGCTGCCTGCAACGAATTTGGCCTAGCCATCAGCCTCAAGAAAACGAACATCATGGGACAGGACATCAGAAATGCTCCATCCATCAATATCGGCGACCACGCTCTGGAAGTGGTTCAAGAGTTCACCTACCTAGGCTCAACTATCACCAGTAACCTGTCTCTCAATGCAGAAATCAACAAGCGCATGGGAAAGGCATCCGCTGCTATGTCCAGACTGGCCAAGAGAGTGTGGGAAAATGGCGCACTGACACGGAACACAAAAGTCCGAGTGTATCAAGCCTGTGTCCTCAGTACCTTGCTCGACGGCAGCGAGGCCTGGACAACGTATGTCAGCCAAGAGCGACGTCTCAATTCATTCTATCTTCTCTGCCTCCAGAGAATCCTTGGCATCAGGTGGCAGGACCATATCTCCAACGCAGAAGTCCTCGAGGTGACCAACATCCCCAGCATATACACCCTACTGAGCCAGCGGCACTTGAGATGGCTTGGCCATGTGAGCCGCATGGAAGATGGCAGGATCCCCAAGGACACATTGTACAGTGAGCTCGTCACTGGTATCAGACCTACCGGCCGTCCATGTCCCCGCTTTAAAAACATCTGCAAACGTGACATGAAGACATTGATCACAAGTCGTGGGAGTCAGTTGCCAGCGATCGCCAGAGCTGGCGGGCAGCCATAAAGGCAGGGCTAAAGAATGGCAAGTCGAAGTCCTGTTGGCAGGAAAAAAGACAGAAGCACAAGGAGAGAGCCAACTGTGTGACAGCCCCGACAACCAATTTTATCTGCAGTACCTGTGGAAGAGTCTGTCACTCTAGAATTGGCCTTTATAGCCACTCCAGGCGCTGCTCCACAAACCACTGAGCACCTCCAGGCGCTTATCCATTGTCTCTCATGACAAGGAGGCCAAAGAAAGAAAGAAAGAAAGAAAAGGTGTTGAGGTTGAAGATTGGTCATGATCTTCCTAAATTGCGAAGCAAGCTCGAGGGGCTGTATAGCCTACTCTTGCTTCCATTATATTCTTTGGGTGTAGGTTGAGGAAAATAGACCTTGATTCATGGCCAAGAATTAGTTTCTTATTCTCAGTACAAAAGTGTAGAGGATTTCATTTTATTTTCCCGAGTGTTTTAAATCTAGCTGGAGGGTGAATTTGAATCATTACATTCCTCCTGATTGTTCGCGGTGCTTGTAAATCATAGCTAGATGCTCCCTCTTCATTTTGGTTCACAATTCGATTAAAGATATTTTGCTTTGTTGAAATCATTTTTGGGGACTTAAGGGTAATTTTCTTTTTATATGAAAACTCCATAAACAATAAATGCTCTAGTGTTTTATAAGGTAATCATGTTTGTTTATGGAAATTCTTGTTTATTAAAGACAGTGCCAGTTGGCAAGCTCACATACAGTGCAGTAACTGATTTATGGCAGGAATTTAAAGTCAGGAACGGGTTGGCCGGGGGGGGCAAACGACTGGCGTTGGGGTGGCGATTTGCTGGATGGACAAGGGGGAGAGGATTGGTTGGGCGATTGTTTTTATTCATTCATGGGATGTGGGCATCGCTGGCTAGGACAGCATTTATTGCCCATCCCTAATTGCCCTTGAGAAGGTGGTGGTGAGCTGCTTTCTTGAGCCGCTGCAGTCCATGTGGGGTAGGTACACCCACAGTGCTGTTAGGAAGGGAGTTCCAGGATTTTGACCCAGCGACAGTGAAGGAACAGCGATATAGATCCAAGTCAGGATGGTATGCGGCTTGGAGGGGAACTTGCAGGTGGTGGTGTTCCCATGTATTTGCTGTCCTGGTCCTTCTAGTTGGCAGAGGTCGTGGGTTTGGAAGGTGCTGTCAAAGGAGCCTTGGTGCATTGCTGCAGTGCAACTTGTAGATGGTACACACTGCTGCCACTGTGCTTTGGTGGTGGAGGGAGTGAATGTTTGTGGATGGGGTACCAATCAAGTGGGCTGCTTTGTCCTGGATGGTGTTGAGCTGCTTGAGTGTTGTTGGAGCTGCACCCATCCAGGCAAGTGGAGAGTATTCCATCACACGCCTGACTTGTGCCTTGTAGCTGGTGGACAGGCTTTGGGGAGTCAGGAGGTGAGTTACTCGCCACAGGGGATTCCTAGCCTCTGACCTGTTCTTATAGCCACGGTATGTATATGACTGCTGCAGTTAGGTTTCTGGTCAATGGTAACCCCCCAGGATGTTGATAGTGGGGGATTCAGCAATCATAATGCCATTGAATGGTAAGGGGTGATGGTTAGATCCTCTCTTGTCAGAGATGGTCATTGCCTGACACTTGTGTGGCGTGAATGTTACTTGCCACTTATCAGCACAAGCCTGGATATTGGCTAGGTTTTGCTGCATTTCTACACAGATTGCTTCAATATCTGAGGAGTCACGAATGGTGCTGAACATAGTGCAATCATCAGCGACCATCCTCACTTCTGACCTTATGATTGAAGGAAGGTCATTGATGAAGCAGCTGAAGATGGTTGGGCCTAGGACACTATCCTGAGGAACTCCTGCAGTGATGTCCTGCGACTGAAATGATTGACCTCCAACAACCACAACCATCTTCCTTTGCGCTAGGTATGACTCCAACCAGTGGAGGGTTTCCCCCCCTGATTCCCATTGATCTCATTTTTGCTAGGGCTCCTTGATGCTATACTCGGTCAAGTGCTGCTTTGATGTCAAGGGCAGTCACTTTCACCTCACCTCTTGAGTTCAGTTCTTTTGTCCATGTTTGGATCAAGGCTGTAATGAGGCCAGGAGCTGAGTGGCCCTGGCGGAACCCAAACTGAGCGTCAGTGAGCAGGTTATTGCTAAGCAAGTGGCGCTTGAAAGCACTGTTGACTATATTTTCCATTATTTACTGATGATTGAGAGTAGACTGATGGGGCGGTAATTGGCCAGGGTGAATTTATCCTGCTTTTTGTGTACAGGACATGGATGCTGAGAGGCGGGAACAAGCACAGGTGGTGCCTGGTGGTCTAAAAAACCTAAGGACAATTCAGTCTCAATGGGTCTCAGTCTTCTCCAGCATAAGCCTTCTATGCCCTACCTCTAATAATGCCCAATCCCAATGAACCCCACTCTCTGCCCCCAATATTGCCAGACTTCACTTTCCCAGTCATCTTGTCCTCCAGAACTACCACCTTTGCGATCAATTCCAAGATCCCAGGACCCCCTCTTGCCATGCTCACACATTCCTAGATTGTACTCTTAGTGTTCCCAGACACTGGTACTACCCATGAAATGAGAACAGAAAGTGCCGAAAATACTCAGCAGGTCTGGCTGCACCTGTGCAGAGAGAAACAGAGTTAACGTTTCAGGTCTGTAACCCTTCATCTGAACTGGCAAAAGTTAGAAAATGTAACAGTCTTTGAGCAAGTGAAAGGGGGAGGGGGAAGAAGAACAAGAAGGAAGATCTGTGATATGACGGAGTGGGGGAGATATTAAATAACAGAGATGTCATCGAACAGAATGCAAATGGAGTGCTAAATAGTTGTAGTGAAAGAGAAAGCATGAGTCCAGAGGGAGTGCTGATGGAAGAATAATGAACACTGCCCGAAAACAAAAGCATGAAAAACAAGTTCAAGACTAGCACATGGTTAAAAAATGAATAATAATTTAAAAAATGAAAATATTTCCAGCATTTCTGTTCTCATTTCAGAGTTCCAGCATCCGCAGTATTTTGCTTTTATTATATTGCTACTGCCCCATTTCACCAAAACCGGGAGTACAGTCAGGGATCCGGTAGCAGTGTGATTAAGTTACTGGGATAATTATCCAAAAATATGAGTTCAAATCCCACTGCAGCAGCTAGGGTATTTAAATTTAATTAATTAAATAAATCTGGAATTTAAAAGATGAAAAATTGTCAGTTATGGTGATCTTCTCCTGAGAGAATGGAAGGTGGAGAGGAGATTTGATCGAGATGCTCAAAATCATGATGCGTCTAAGCAGGGGAGATAGAGAGAAATCATTCCCATTGGCCAAAGGATCGAGGGCACCAATTTAAGGTAATCAGCATCAGAACCAATGGCGACATGAGGAAAATCTTTTTAATGTAGTGTGTGGTTACAATCTGGAATGCATTGCCTGAGAGTTAAATCCTAACTTTCAAAAGGGAATTGGATAAGAACCGGAAGAGAAAAAAGGGCTACAGAGAAAGGGTGGGGGAGGGGACTAGCTGAGTAGCTCTTACAGAGAGCTGGCATGGACACAATGGGTTGAATGGTCTCCTTCTGTGCTGTAACTATTCGATGGTTCTATCCAAGAAAGTACCAGATTGTCGTAAAACCCATCTGGCCCACTAATGTCCTTTAGGGAAGGATATCTGCCATTCTTTCCCACTCTGGCCTATATGTGACTCCAGATCCACAGCAAGGCAGTTGACTCAGTTGCATAGGGATGGGCAATAAATGCTGGCCTTTCCAGCAACACCTACATTCTTTGAATGAATTAAAAATAACTTGGGACCATTTCTCCATTGCCCTCAGATCCAACCCCAGCCCCAGTGATCCCAAGACTCTGCAATGCTCCTTGACCACAGGATTCCCCTCCCAGACCCCGAGACACCCTTCAAAATATTCCTGAATTCCAGGGTCTCATCCCAGTACAGCCAGACTCCTGTCTCCTTCCCAGTTTTCCCAGACCCTGTACTACCTATTGCTGAGAAATTAGTGTCCGTGTTGGTACAACGTCACATTTATTCAAGATGCTGTCAGTTAGCATAGAGGCAGACAGATCAGGAGAATTAAAACATAGCTAAAGGGCATTTTGGGCAAGAGGGGTTCCTTAGCATCAAGTACTGGGACAAGAAGGGTTGTGCCAATGGGACAGGCTCCACCTGAACCAAAAGTCTCCTAGTGGAAATGGTACACAGGGAGGAGACAAAGACTTTAAGCTATGAAGGTTGGGGGAGGGATGTCCAGGATATGAAATCAGCCTAAATAGAAATAGAACAAAGAGAACAAAGAAAATTACAGCACAGGAACAGGCCCTTCGGCCCTCCAAGCCTGCGCCGATCCAGATCCTCTATCTAAACATGTCGCCTATTTTCTAAGGGTCTGTATCTCTTTTCTTCCTGCCCATTCATGTATCTGTCTAGATACATCTTAAAAGACGCCATCGTGCCCGCATCTACCACCTCCGCTGGCAACGCGTTCCAGGCACCCACCACCCTCTGCGTAAAGAGCTTTCCACGCATATCCCCCCTAAACTTTTCCCCTTTCACTTTGAAATCGTGTCCTCTAGTAATTGAATCCCCCACTCTGGGAAAAAGCCTCTTGCTATCCACCCTGTCTATGCCTCTCATGATTTTGTACACCTCAATCAGGTCCCCCCTCAACCTCCGTCTTTCTAATGAAAATAATCCTAATCTGCTCAACCTCTCTTCATAGCTAGCGCCCACCATACCAGGCAACATCCTGGTGAACCTCCTCTGCACCCTCTCCAAAGCATCCACATCCTTTTGGTAATGTGGCGACCAGAACTGCACGCAGTATTCCAAATGTGGCCGAACCAAAGTCCTATACAACTGTAACATGACCTGCCAACTCTTGTACTCAATACCCCGTCCGATGAAGGAAAGCATGCCGTATGCCTTCTTGACCACTCTATTTACCTGCGTTGCCACCTTCAGGGAACAGTGGACCTGAACACCCAAATCTCTCTGGACATCAATTTTCCCCAGGACTTTTCCATTTACTGTATAGTTCACTCTTGAATTGGATCTTCCAAAATGCATCACCTCGCATTTGCCCTGATTGAACTCCATCTTCCATTTCTCTGCCCAACTCTCCAATCTATCTATATTCTGCTGTATTCTCTGACAGTCCCCTTCACTATCTGCTACTCCACCAATCTTAGTGTCGTCTGCAAACTTGCTAATCAGTCCACCTATACTTTCCTCCAAATCATTAATGGATATCACAAACAACAGTGGTCCCAGCACGGATCCCTGTGGAACACCACTGGTCACATGTCTCCATTTTGAGAAACTCCCCTCTACTGCTACTCTCTGTCTCCTGTTGCCCAGCCAGTTCTTTATCCATCTAGCTAGTACACCTTGGACCCCATGCGCCTTCACTTTCTCCATCAGCCTGCCATGGGGAACCTTATCAAACACCTTACTGAAGTCCATGTATATGACATCTACAGCCCTTCCATCATCAATCAACTTTGTCACTTCCTCAAAGAATTCTATTAAGTTGGTAAGACATGACCTTCCCTGCACAAAACCATGTTGCCTATCACTGATAAGTCCATTTTCTTCCAAATGGGAATAGATCCTATCCCTCAGTATCTTCTCCAGCAGCTTCCCTACCACTGACGTCAGGCTCACCGGTCTATAATTACCTGGATTATCCCTGCTACCCTTCTTAAACAAGGGGACAACATTAGCAATTCTCCAGTCCTCCGGGACCTCACCCGTGTTTAAGGATGCTGCAAAGATATCTGTTAAGGCCCCAGCTATTTCCTCTCTCGCTTCCCTCAGTAACCTGGGATAGATCCCATCCGGACCTGGGGACTTGTCCACCTTAATGCCCTTTAGAATACCCAACACTTCCTCCCTCCTTATGCCGACTTGACCTCGAGTAATCAAACATCTGTTCCTAACCTCAACATCCGTCATGTCCCTCTCCTCGGTGAATACCGATGCAAAGTACTCGTTTAGAATCTCACCCATTTTCTCTGAGTCCAAGCATAACATTCCTCCTTTGTCCTTTAGTGGGCCAATTCTTTCTCTAGTTACCCTCTTTCTCCTTATATATGAATAAAAGGCTTTGGGATTTTCTTTAACCCTGTTTGCTAAAGATATTTCATGACCCCTTTTAGCCCTCTTAATTCCTCGTTTCAGATTGGTCCGACATTCCCGATATTCTTTCAAAGCTTCGTCTTTCATCAGCCGCCTAGACCTTATGTATGCTTCCTTTTTCCTCTTCGCTAGTCTCACAATTTCACCTGTCATCCATGGTTCCCTAATCTTTCCATTTCTACCCCTCATTTTCACAGGAACATGTCTCTCCTGCACGCTAATCAACCTCTCTTTAAAAGCCTCCCACATATCACATGTGGATTTACCTTCAAACAGCTGCTCCCAATCTACATTCCCCGGCTCCTGCCGAATTTTGGTATAGTTGGCCTTCCCCCAATTTAGCACTCTTCCTTTAGGACCACTCTCGTCTTTGTCCATGAGTATTTTAAAGCTTACGGAATTGTGATCACTATTCCCAAAGAAGTCCCCTACTGAAACTTCAAACACCTGGCCGGGCTCATTCCCCAACACCAGGTCCAGTATGGCCCCTTCCCGAGTTGGACTATTTACATACTGCTCTAGAAAACCCTCCTGGATGCTCCTTACAAATTCTGCTCCATCTAGACCTCTAACACTAAGTGAATCCCAGTCAATGTTGGGAAAATTAAAATCTCCTATCACCACCACCCTGTTGCTCCTACATCTTTCCATAATCTGTTTACATATTTGTACCTCTATCTCACGGTCGCTGTTGGGAGGCCTGTAGTACAGCCCCAACATTGTTACCGCACCCTTCCTATTTCTGAGTTCTGTCCATATTGCCTCACTGCTCGAGTCCTCCATAGTGCCCTCCTTCAGCACAGCTGTGATATCCTCTTTGACCAGTAATGCAACTCCTCCACCCCTTTTACCTCCCTTTCTATCCCGCCTGAAGCATCGATATCCTGGGATATTTAGTTGCCAATCATGCCCTTCCCTCAACCAAGTCTCAGTAATAGCAATAACATCATACTCCCAGGTACTAATCCAAGCCCTAAGTTCATCTGCCTTACCTACTACACTTCTTGCATTAAATCAAATGCACCTCAGACCACCAGTCCCTTTACATTCATCATCTGCTCCCTGCCTGCTCTTCCCCTTAGTCACACTGACTTCATTATCTAATTCCTTACAGGCTTTTGTTACTACCTCCTTACTGTCAACTGACCTCCTCAATTGGTTCCCATCCCCCTGCCACATTAGTTTAAACCCTCCCCAACAGCGTTAGCAAAAATGAAAGAGGAAAGAGGAGCATGGGAATCAACAAACTGTAGGAGGACATAAATGGCCAGGGAATAAATAGTAATGGAGCAGGAGTGTAAAAAGCTGGTTGAAAATAAAGTGAGACGAACTGCTATTAAAAATGAGTTAAACTGTCTGTGCAGCAATGCACCAGTGTCCGTAATAAAACAGGGGAATTAGAGACAATAATACATCATGACGAACCAGATATAGTAGGGATTACTGAGATACGACTAACGAAAAATCAGGAATGGGAATTTTGCAGCGTATTACATACTTATAAAAGATAAAGAGGGTAAAAGGGGAGTGGAGTAACTGTACTTATTAAAGATAACATAATGGCAGTAGAAAAAATTGTCGCAGTTATCAGCAAGACAGAAATAGAATCTGTGTGAAGTGAGATAAAAGACAATAAAGGATCAATCACACTAATAGGGGTAGTTTACAGACCACCTAATACTGGGAGGTAGGTGAAGGAAGAAATGTGTTAACAGATCAGGAAATTAAGTAAAAATATAGAATAATCATGGAAATTTCAATTGCTCTGATATTAATTGGCCAGAAGAGGTAGATAAAGGGGATAAAGGAATGTAGTTCTTACGATGTGTATAGGACTCCTTTCTAATTCAGTGTGTAAGAAGCCCAGCAAGGGAGGATTCACTGCTGTTATTATCAAACACCATGTCCTATGTTGGTCCTTACCGCAAACAAACTAACACGACACCTCCTCATTCATTTTAAAACCACATGCACTCCTTGAAACTTCTGTCCTGTTTTGCTGACATAACTTCAAGGAATATTCAGGGCTTGTGACAACAACTTGTATTTATATAGTGCCTACATAGTAAAATGTCACAAAGCAAGTCACAGAAGTGTTATCAAATAAAATTTGACATCGAGCCACGTAAGGAGATATTAGGACATACGGCCAAAAGCTGTACCAACGAGGTAAGAATCATCTTAAAGAATAGAGGGAGGGGTAGAGAGGTGGAGAGGTTTAGGAAGGGAATTCCAGAGCTTAGGGCCTTGGCAGCTGAAAGTACGGTCACCAACTGTGGAACAATTAAAATCGGGAATGCACAAGAGTCCAGATTTGGGGGACCACAGATATCTCAGAGGTTTGTCGGCTAGAGAAAAATGAGGATAAGCATTTTAAAATCATGGTGTTGCTGGACCAGGAGCCAATTTAGGTCAATGTGCGCAGGGGTGATTAGTGAACAGGGCTTGGTGTGAGTTAAGATGTGGGCAGCATGTATACATATTGGGAAACAAAAATAAAATCTATCTGTGGAAAATGCAAAGTATTCATTATCAAAAATCCCCTCGATGCAGTGATAACTGAAATCGATTTTCTTTTTGTACTGTACATTGATGTGCGACATATGTTTTTATGTAGCTCTCTTTAAGTGGATTATTTTAATTCCCTTTGTGCTGATGGAATTCGCACATTCTATCGATTAATGTAAAACATCAGATCAGCATGACATTTTGGGTTGTCTCTATTCTTCGGCATCTGGTTATACACATGGAGGGCTGAATCTTGTGCAGCTGTTTAAGGTGACATGGGGAGATGGAGAATCTCTGCGGAGCTGATCCCACCGAAACCCGGTGCCGTACCACAGTGTTCTAATTTTGTCAGAGGCGGGAATAACCATGACAGTATTGACGCACTGACGCGATGGCAATCTAATTTAAATTGGTGAAATATTGTTTAGCATTAATTTAAATGTAATTATATACGATTTACTAGCTGGACCATGATTTTGTGGATGGCGTGCGACACTCAGCTTTGCCGTTAATAACTGGCGGCAGCGAGACAAGAGGCCTCAGTGCCACTACGGGGATATATCCTGACCATTGCAGCACAGCAGAAGTTGGGGGGGGGGGGTGCGGGGGGAGTTCTGCAGCCATTGCTGCTCTGCTGATGTAGGGTCTGTAAGGGGGCTGTGTGTATCGGGGGGCTTTGCAAGTGAACTGTGTGTATTTGGATCTCTGCAAGACGACTGTGTGTATTGGGTTCTCTGCAAGGGGACTGTGTGTATCAGGGTCTCTGCAGGGGGACTGTGTATCGGGCTCTCTGCAAGGGGACTATGTGTATCAGGGTCTCTGCAAGGGTACTGTATGTATCAGCGTCTCTGCAAGGGGACTGTGTGTATTGGCAAGGGTCTAGGTTGTGTGTATGGGGGGCAGGGGGCAGTTTGAGAGTATCATATATAATGTTATAATGTGTGTGATGTCTCACTCAGCTGGAAAAGATGGTAGACCAACAGCAACCTCTAGTCTTGAGGCACATTAGGCATCCAGACAAGCAAAAATTAATAAGCATAGTTGCCAAGGTAGGCTCGTCTCTGAGTCTGAAGCAATCCAAAGCTTTTTCTTAATTTGTTCATCGGATATGGGTGTCGCTGGCTAGGCCACCATTTATTGCCCATCCCTAATTGTCCTTGAAAAGATGGTGGTGAGCTGCATTCTTGAACCACTACGGCCCTTGGACTGTAGGTGCACCCACAGTGCTGTTAGGAAGGGAGTTCCAGGATTTTGACCCAGCGACAGTGAAGGAACGGCGATATAGTTCCAAGTCAGGATGGTGTGTGGCTTGGAGAGGAACTTTCAGGTGGTGGTATTCCCACGCATCTGCTGCCCTTGTGTTTCTAGGTGGCAGAGATTGCAGGTTTGGAAGAAGTTGATAAGGGAACTTTGATGATTTGCTGCAGTGCATCTTGTAGATGGCATACACTGCTGCCACTGTGCGTTGGTGGAGGAAGGGAGTGAATGTTGCAGGTTGTGAGTGGGGTTACAATCAAGCGGGCTGCTTTGTCCTGGATGGTATCAAGCTTCTTGAGTGTTGTTGGAGTTGCAACCATCCAGGCAAGTGGACAGTCGTCCATCACACTCCTGACTTGTGCCTTGTAGATGGTGGACAGGCTTTGGGGAGTCAGGAGGTGAGTTACTCGATGCAGAATTCCCAGCCTCTGACCTGCTCTTGTAATCAGAGCATTTATGTGCTGGTCCAGTGCCGTTTCTGGTCAATGGTAACCCCCGGGATGTTGATAGTGGGTGATTTTGCAATGTTAATGCCATTGAACATCAAGGGGCGATGGTTAGATTCTCTCTTGTTTGAGACGGTTATTGCTTGGCACTTCTGTGGCATGAATGTTACTTGCAACTTAACAGCCCATGCCTGGATGTTGTCCAGGTTTTGCAGAATCTGGACATGGACTGCTTCATTATCTGAGGAGTCACGAATGGTGCTGAACATTGTGCCAACATCAGTGAACATCCCCACTTCTGACGTTATGATGGAGTGAAAGCCATTGAGGAAGCAGCTGAAGATGGTTGGACCTAGGACACCACCCTGAGGAACTCCTGCAGTTATGTCCAGGAACTGAGATGATTGACCTCTAACAACCACAACCATCTTCCTTTGTGTTAGGTATGACTTCAACCAGCGAAGAGTTTTCCCTCTGATTCCCATTGACTCCAGTTTTGCTAGGGCTCCTTGATGCCATACTTGGTCAAATGCTGCCTTGATGTCAAGGGTAGTCACTGTCACCTCACCTCTGGAGTTCAGCTCTTTTGTCCAAGTTTGGACAAAGGCAGCAATGAGGTCAGGAGCTGAGTGGCCCTGGTGGAACCCAAACTGATCGTCAGTGAGCAGGCTATTGCTAAGCAAATGCCACTTGATAGCACTGTCGACGGCCTCTTCCATCACCTTGCTGATTATCCAGAGTAGACTGATAAGGCGGTAATTGGACGGTTGGATTTGCCCTGCCTTTTGTGTACAGGACATACTTTTTCTCATTGCCGGGTCGATGCCAATGTTGTAACTGTAATGGCACAGCTTGGCTAGGGGCATGGCTAGTTCTGCGGCACAAGTCTTCAGTACTATTGCCGAAGGTTGTCAGGATCAAGTGCCTTCAGCCATTTCTTGATATCACATGGAGTCAACCGGATTGTTTGAAGACTGACATCTGTGATGCTGGGGTCCTCAGGAGGAGGCCGAGATGGATCATCCACTCGGCACTTCAGCCTTGTCTTTGCACTGATGTGCTGGTCTCCCCCATCATTGAGATTGGGGATATTTGTAAAGCTTCCTCCTCCTGTAAGTTGTTTAATTGTCCACCTGCATTTACGATGGGATATGGCAGGACTGCAGAGCTTAGATCTGATCCATTGGTTGTGGGATAGCTTAACCCTGTTTATCACATGCTGCTTCCCTGTTTGGCAAACAACTAGTCCTGGGTTGTAGCTTCACCAGGCTGACACCTCATTTTAAGGTATGCCTTGTGCTGCTCCTGGCATGCCCTCCTGCACTCTTCATTGAACCAGGGTTGGTCTCCTGGCTTGATGGTAATTGGAGAGTGGGGGATATGCCAGGCCATGAGGTTATAGATTGTAGTTGAATACAATTCTGCTGCTGCTGATGGCCCAGAGTGCCTCATGGATGCCCAGTTTTGCATTGCTAGATCTGTTCGAAATCTATCCCACTTAGCATGGTGGAAGTGCCACACAACACGATGGAGGGTATCCTCAATGTGAATATGGGGCTTTGTCTCTCCAAGGACTGTGAAGTGGTCACTCCTACAAATACTGTCATGGACAGATGCATCTGCGACAGGTAGATTGGTGAGGACGAGGTCAAGCAGCTCCCTCTTCTTGGTTCCCTCACCACCTGCCGCAGATCCAGTCTAACAGCTATGTCCTATAGGACTCAGCCAGCCTGGTCAGTAGTGCTGTGACCAAGCCACTCTTGGTGATGGGCATTGAAGTCACCCACTCAGAGTATATTCTGTACCCTTGTTACCCTTTGCGCTTCTTCCAATTGGTGTTCAACATGGAGAAGCACTGAATCGTCAGCTGAGTGAGGGTGGTAGGTGGTAATCAGCAGCAGGTTTCCTTGCCCATGTTTGGTCTGATGCCATGAGACTTCATGGGGTCTGGAGTCGATGTTGAGGACTCCCAGGACAATTCCCCCTGACTGTATACCACTGTTCCACCACCTCTGCTGGGTCTGTCCTGCCCGTAGGACAGGACATACCCAGGGATGGTGATGGTGGTGTCAGGGACATTGTCTGTAAGGTATAATTCCATGAGCTTGACTATGTCAGGCTGTTGCTTGACTAGTCTGTGGGACAGCTCTCCCAATTTTGGCACAAGCCACCAGATGTTCATAAGGAGGACTTTGTAGGGTTGACAGGGCTGTGTTTGCCAATGTCAATTCCAGTGCCTAGGTCGATGCCGGGTGGTCCGTCCAGTTTCATTCCTTTTCTTAAACTTTGTAGCAGTTTTAATACAACTGAGTGGCTTGCTAGGGCATTTAAAAGTCAACCACATTGCTGTGGGTCTGGAGTCACATGTAGGCCAGACCAGAAGAGGACAACAGATTTCATTCCCTAAAGGACATTTGTGAACCAGATGGGTTTTTACAACAATTGACAGTGGCTTTATGGTCACATTAGACTAGCTTTTTTTAAATTCCTGCTTTATTATTTGAATTCAAATTTCACCATCTGCCGTGTGGGATTCAAACCCTTGTCCCCAAAGCATTAGCCCAGGCATTTAAATTATTAATCCAGTGACATTTCCACTGTGCCACCGCCTCCCCATTCAGCGGCCATCCTTTGGGCGCCTGAGGCCTCGCGGTCTAACTAAGGTTCCATACAATTGAAGCAAGACCTCGCTACTCCTGTACTCAAATCCTCTTGCGATAAAGACTAACATACCATTAGCCATCCTAATTGCTTGCTGCACCTACATGTCAGCTTTCAGTGACTTATTGATGAGGACACCCAGGTCCCTTTGTACATCTACACTTTCTATTAGATTAGAACATTACATTAGAACATTACAGCGCAGTACAGGCCCTTCGGCCCTCGATGTTGCGCCGACCTGTGAAACCATCTGACCTACACTATTCCATTTTCATCCATGTGTCTATCCAATGTCCACTTAAATGCCCTTAAAGTTGTCGAATCTACTACTGCTGCAGGCAGGGCGTTCCACGCCCTTACTACTCTCTGAGTAAAGAAACTACCTCTCACATCTGTCCTATATCTATCACCCCTCAACTTGAAGCTATGTCCCCTCGTGTTTGCCATCACCATCCGAGGAAAAAGACGTTCACTATCCACCCTATCTAACCCTCTGATTATCTTATATGTCTCTATTAAGTCACCTCTCCTCCTCCTTCTCTCCAACGAAAACAACCTCAAGTCCCTCAGCCTTTCCTCGTAAGACCTTCCCTCCATACCAGGCAACATCCTAGTAAATCTCCTCTGCACCCTTTCCATAGCTTCCACATCCTTCCTATAATGCGGTGACCAGAACTGCACACAATACTCCAGGTGCGGTCTCACCAGAGTTTTGTACAGCTGCAGCATGACCTCGTGGCTCCGAAACTCGACCCCCCTACTAATAAAAGCTAACACACCATATGCCTTCTTAACAGCCCTATTAACCTGGTTAGCAACCTTCAGGGATTTATGCACCTGGACACCAAGATCTCTCTGTTCATCTACACTACCAAGAATCTTCCCATTAGCCCAGTACTCTGCATTCCTGTTACTCCTTCCAAAGTGAATCACCTCACACTTTTCCGCATTAAACTCCATTTGCCATCTCTCAGCCCAGCTCTGCAGCCTATCTATGTCTCTCTGTACCCTACAACATCCTTCGGCACTATCCACAACTCCACCGACCTTAGTGTCATCTGCAAATTTACTAACCCACCCTTCTACACCCTCTTCCAGGTCATTTATAAAAATGACAAACAGCAGTGGCCCCAAAACAGATCCTTGCGGTACACCACAAGTAACTAAACTCCAGGATGAACATTTGCCATCAACCACCACCCTCTGTCTTCTTTCAGCTAGCCAATTTCTGATCCAAAGCTCTAAATCGCCTTCAACCCCATACTTCCGTATTTTCTGCAATAGCCTACCGTGGGGAACCTTATCAAACGCCTTACTGAAATCCATATACACCACATCCACTGCTTTACCCTCATCCACCTGTTTGATCACCTTCTCGAAAAACTCAATAAGGTTTGTGAGGCACGACCTACCCGTCACAAAACCGTGCTGACTATCTCTAATGTACTTATTCTTTTCAAGATGATTATAAATCCTGTCTCTTATAACCTTTTCCAATATTTTACCCACAACCGAAGTAAGGCTCACAGGTCTACAATTACCAGGGCTGTCTCTACTCCCCTTCTTGAACAAGGGGACAACATTTGCAATCCTCCAGTCTTCCGGCACTATTCCTGTCGACAATGACGACATAAAGATCAAGGACAAAGGCTCTGCAATCTCCTCCCTAGCTTCCCAGAGAATCCTAGGATAAATCCCATCTGGCCCAGGGGACTTATCTATTTTCACACCTTCCAAAATTGCTAACACCTCCTCCTTGTGAACCTCAATCCCATCTAGCCTCGTAGCCTGAATCTCAGTATTCTCAACAACATTTTCTTTCTCTACTGTAAATACTGACGCAAAATATTCATTTAACACTTCCCCTATCTCCTCTGATTCCACACACAACTTCCCACTACTATCCTTGATTGGCCCTAATCTAACTCTAGTCATTCTTTTATTCCTGATATACCTATAGAAAGCCTTAGGGTTTTCCCTGATCCGATCCACCAATGACTTCTCGTGTCCTCTCCTTGCTCTTCTTAGCTCTCCCTTTAGATCCTTCCTGGCTAGCTTGTAGCTCTCAAGCGCCCTAACTGAGCCTTCACGTCTCATCCTAACATAAGCCTTCTTCTTCCTCTTGACAAGCGCTTCAACTTCTTTAGTAAACCACGGCTCCCTCGCATGACAACTTCCTCCCTGCCTCACAGGTACATACTTATCAAGGACACGCAGTAGCTGCTCCTTGAATAAGCTCCACATTTCGATTGTTCCCATCCCCTGCAGTTTCCTTCCCCATCCTACGCATCCTAAATCTTGCCTAATCGCATCATAATTTCCTTTCCCCCAGTTATAATTCTTGCCCTGCGGTATATACCTGTCCCTGCCCATCGCTAAGGTAAACCTAACCGAATTGTGATCACTGTCACCAAAGTGCTCACCTACATCTAAATCTAACACCTGGCCGGGTTCATTTCCCAGTACCAAATCCAATGTGGCATCGCCCCTGGTTGGCCTGTCTACATACTGTGTCAGAAAACCCTCCTGCACACACTGGACAAAAACTGACCCATCTAAAGTACTCGAACTATAGTATTTCCAGTCGATATTTGGAAAGTTAAAGTCCCCCATAACAACTACCCTGTTACTCTCACCCCTGTCGAGAATCATCTTCGCTATCCTTTCCTCTACATCTCTGGAACTATTCGGAGGTCTATAAAAGACTCCCAACAGGGTAACCTCACCTCTCCTGTTTCTAACCTCAGCCCATACTACCTCAGCAGACGAGTCCTCAAACGTCCTTTCTGTCGCTGTAATACTCTCCTTGATTAACAATGCCACACCCCCCCCTCTTTTACCATCTTCTCTGTTCTTACTGAAACATCTAAATCCCGGAATCTGCAACATCCATTCCTGCCCCTGCTCTACCCATGTCTCCGAAATGGCCACTACATCGAGATCCCAGGTACCAACCCATGCTGCAAGCTCACCCACCTTATTCCGGATGCTCCTGGCGTTGAAATAGACACACTTTAAACCAGGTTATTTTTTGCCAGTGCCCTCTTGCGTCCTTGTAACCATATCCCTGACCTCACTACTCTCAACATCCTGTACACTGGCACTACAATTTAGGTTCCCATTCCCCTGCTGAATTAGTTTAAACCCCCCCGAAGAGCACTAGCAAACCTCCCCCCCAGGATATTGGTACCCCTCTGGTTCAGGTGAAGACCATCCTGTTTGTAGAGGTCCCACCTACCCCAGAAAGAGCCCCAATTATCCAGGAAACCAAAACCCTCCCTCCTGCACCATCCCTGCAGCCACGTGTTCAACTCCTCTCTCTCCCTATTCCTCGCTTCGCTATCACGTGGCACGGGCAACAACCCAGAGATAACAACTCTGTTTGTTCTCGCTCTAAGCTTCCACCCTAGCTCCCTAAATTTCTGTCTTAAATCCCCATCTCTCTTCCTACCTATGTCGTTGGTGCCTATGTGGACCACGACTTGGGGCTGCTCCCCCTCCCCATTAAGGATCCCAAAAACACGATCCGAGACATCACGAACCCTGGCACCTGGGAGGCAACATACCAACCGTGAGTCTCTCTCGTTCCCACAGAACCTCCTATCTGTTCCCCTAACTATGGAGTCCCCAATGACTAATGTTCTGCTCCTCTTCCCCCTTCCCTTCTGAGCAACAGGGACAGACTCTGTGCCAGATATCTGCACCCCATTGCTTACCCCTGGTAAGTCGTCCCCCGCAACAGTATCCAAAACGGTATACCTGTTGTTGAGGGAAACGGCCACAGGGGATCCCTGCACTGCCTGCTGGTTCCCTCTCCTTCCCCTGACGGTAACCCATCTACCTACTTCTTTTACCTGAGGTGTGACTACCTCCCCATAACTCCTCTCAATAACCTCCTCCGCCTCCCGAATGATCCGAAGTTCATCCAGCTCCAGCTCCAGTTCCCTAACGCTGTTCTCGAGGAGCTGGAGTTGGGTGCACTTCCCACAGATGCAGTCAGCAGGGACACTCTTGGCGACCCTTACCTCCCACATTCTGCAGGAGGAACATACAACTGCCTTAACCTCCATTCCCACTATTCCAAATTCCCAACAAATCTACTGAAAAACCAAAAAAAAAAGTCAAAACTTGTTAGGTTAGCAATCCAACGGACAGAACTTCCTAAATAAAAAGCTTACCTTATCAACACACCAGAGTCCTTTTTTTTTTGGTTAGAGGAGGAGGGTGGGTGGGAGACACTACACGTGTAGTGTCTCGGGTACAGCCACCACACAAATATATACCCTTTTCCTTACCCAGCAGTCCCCTGGTCCTCCGAAAACAAAAGGGAATTCACTTTTAAACTTACGCTGAAATTGACTTCACAGCTGTAAGCCCGTTCACGCACCTCCGTTGCTATCCAAGCTGCAGTCACCGAAACTAAAAGAAAGAGATTCTAAACCACACAAATATATACCTTTTTCCTTACCCAGCAGTCCCCTGGTCCTCCGAAAACAAAAGGGAATTCACTTTTAAACTTACGCTGAAATTGACTTCACAGCTGTAAGCCCGTTCACGCACCTCCGTTGCTATCCAAGCTGCAGTCACCGAAACTAAAATCACTTACCATTTAAGAAATGCTTTGCACATCTGTTTCTCTGACCAAAGTGGAGAACCTCACATTTTTCCACATTACATTCCATCTGCCATGTTCTTGCCCACTCACTAACTATGTCCAAATCCCCTTGAAGCCGCTTTGTACCTTTCTCGCGACACACATTGCCACCTAGTTTTGTGTCAACCGTGAACTTGGAAGTATTACATTTGGTCCCCACATCCAAATCATTAATATATATTGTGAAAACAGCAGGGGCCCAAGTTCTGATCCTTGTGGTACCCCACTAGTCACAGCCTGCCAATGCGAGAATGCCTGTTAATCAATCCTTAATCTATGCCAGTATATTACCTCCTATCCCATATGCTTTAATTTTGCTAACCAACCTCCTGTGAGGGACTTTATCAAAAGCCTTTTGAAAATCCAAGTATACTACGTCCACTGACTTCCCTTTATAAACTCTGTTAGTAAGATCCTCAAAAAACTCCAACAGGTTCGTCAAACATGATTTCCCATTCATTAATCCATGTTGACTATGCCAATCAGATCATTATTATCCAAGTGTCCATTTATCACATCCTTTAGAATAGATTCTAATATTTTCCCTATTACTGATGTAAGGCTAACAAGATCTGTAGTTCCCTCTTTTCTCTCTCCATTCTTAAATAGTGGGGTGACATTTGCTACCTTCCAATCTGCAGCAACTGTACCAGAATCTGTAGAATTTTGGAAGATGATCACCAATACATCCACTGTCTCCATAGTTACTTCTTTCAACACTCTATGGTGTAGAATATTAGGTCCCGGGGATGAGTCAACCTTCAGCCCCATTAATTGCTCCAATACAACCTTCTTACTAATACTAATTTCCTTCAATTCCTCATTCTCCCTAGTCCCTTGGATCTCTAATTCTGGGAGATTTCTTGTATTTTCCTCAGTGAAGATAGACACAAAGTAATCATTTAGCTTTTATGCCGTTTCTCTATTCCCCATTATAAATTCTCCTGATTCTGCCTGTAATGGACCCACATTTGTCTTAGCCAATCATTTCCTTTTTACGTATCTGCAGAAGGTTTTACAGTCCGTTTTTATGTTCTTTGCTAGTTTACATTCATATTCTATTCTCCCTTTCTTTATCAGTTTCTTGGTCCTCCTTTGCTGTATTCTAAAATCCTCCTAATCCTCAGGTTTACTACTATTTCTGGCAAGTTTATCAGCCTTTTCTTTTAATCTTATACAATCCTTAAGTTCCTTTGTTAGCCACAGTTGACTGACTTTTCTTTTTGGGTTTTTGTGCCTTGAAGGAATGTATAGCTGCTGTAAACTATGTAATAATTCTTTTAAGACTATCCATTTCCTATGTACAGTCATATCTTTTAATGTATTTTCCCAATCCACCTCAGCCAATTTGCCCCTCACACCTTCATAATTTCCTTTGTTCAAGTTTAACACCTTGGCTTCAGATTGAACTACCTCACTTTCAAACATCATGTAAAAATCTATCATATTATGGTCACTCATCCCTAAAGTTTCTTTTACAACAAGATTATGAATTAGTCCTTTCTCTTTACATAATACTAGATATAAAATAGCCTGTTCTCTAGTCGGTTCCTCAACAGACTGCTCTAGAAAACCATCCCTAACACATTTGAGAAACTTGTCCTCCACAACATTAGTGCTCATTAGGTTCATCCAGTCTATATGCAGATTGAATTCACCATGATTACTGTATTACCCTTGCTACATACATCTCTAATCTCCTGATTAATACCATGCCCCACACTGTCACTACTATTTGGTGGCCTATAAACAACTCCTACCAATTTTTGCTGCCCCTTGCTGTATTTTAGCTCCACCCAAACAGATTCCACATTTTGTTCTTCTAATCTGTTCCCATCTCTTATTATCAGTGCAATACCACCTCCTTTTCCTTGTTTCCTGTCCCGAGGAGCTGATATTCATATTTGAATCATCCCAGATGTGGAGTGCAGCCTCTCCTCTTCCCTCACAAGGCTCACTGGACCCTCCCTGCTCACCAGAGCAGGAGTGGGAGCGAAACAATTCTCCAGGCTCCTCGTCCTTCTCTTGCCTTGCCACTACTGATTTGAGCTCATGGCCACGGCGATGGTATGCAGGTCCGGGCGCTCTGTGGAATCTGGCTCTCAATAAGGGTCCTCAGCCTCTCATTAGAGGAAGCCATGCACTCATATGCCTGGGACATGTGGACTCCTCCATCGCCTGCTCATGGCTGCGTATGGCTGTGGCATCGCCACCAGATGTTGCCTTACCTCTCCCTGCAACTCCAACATGCCCTATGCTGTCGACACCAGTGGCTCATCATCAGCCTGGGGCTCAGAATGGGTCTGGACACCTACAGTCCTCCGACTGCCAGAGGCCTCGGCTGTCTCAGCCTCAGCCAGCTGCTCGAGCGCGATTGTGGTGCTCTCACCAGATAGTGACCCTGATTACCCACCAACATGAAATTATCTGCGCTGGTGGAAGGTTCAGGTGAGTCATGGGACGGTGCATCCTCTGAGTAGTCCTCCTCCTCAGAGGTTAACGAGTATCACTCTGGTGCTGCATTCAGCTGCGAAAGCCGATCCGCATGATAGAATAAAAACATGCATGTGTTAGACTGCACGCATGCTGTTACGGCAAACACGCCTGAGGTGGCTCTCCGACATGAATGAATTTTTTGATGATTGGCAAAAATCACTCTCTTGCACAGTGACCCCGGTCTCCCCATCTGATATAGCACATGCGCCTTGGCTCCCCATTAGTTCAAAGGCCTCATCTTCAGCTTGGCTGGGAGGACGTATGTCTGGGACACTGCCACCTACCCTGGCCGCCTCACTCCTGTTATGGGCCCTCAGCTCCTGCAAGAGCAAGGATGTTGAAATTATAAATTGACTTACATTTCACCAGGATTGTTCTGCTACCAGGGGCCCCTTGTCATCAGCTGGGGGATGTGAAGTATCTCATACAGACTCAACCTGTCATTGGATTTACGGGAGCTGAGATATCAATGAGGGTGGCTTGTTTCACAGATGCAGCCATGCATCTCTCATGATGATATTATAACCCTGATGTCTTTGGGATGACAGTGGCACCCCCAGCATGTTGCAATCCCAATCGTAATATCTAAACCCCAGGAAGAAATTTTGGTACATAGCACTCACCTTGGCCAAACACAGGAGGGCATTGACCCTCTTCCTACACTGGATCCAGTTGTGTCGGGTGACCCCACAGCTGCTGACCTCCTCTGCGATCTCCGTCCAGACTTGCTTAGTCAGGCGGGAGGACCTGTTCTTGGGGGAAGTGAACCTCCTGCCTTTCCCTTGCAGACTGGAGGAGGATCAGCAGGGAGGCATCACTGTAGCATGGTCTGACCTCCAGTATTCCTAGTGGGGGGGTGATTGTTGAAGTTGACAGTGATGTGAATTTCTAAGTGTGACAGCTAAATGACCTTCTGAAGACTGTAAGGAAGGAGCGAATGAACGCAGAGTGGCAGGCTTTTAAAATGGCACTAGCACCAATGTCAGCTGACATCGTGATCAGTGTCCCGTCTCCTGCCTCTGCCAGATGATTGGGGGCGTCTGCCACCTCCGTTATGATTAGATTAGATTTTTTTTTTAGATTAGAGATACAGCACTGAAACAGGCCCTTCGGCCCACCGAGTCTGTGCCGAACATCAATCACCCATTTATACTAATCCTACACTAATCCCATATTTCCCTACCACCTACCTATACTAGTGACAATTTATAATGGCCAATTTACCTATCAACCTGCAAGTCTTTTGGCTTGTGGGAGGAAACCGGAGCACCCGGAGAAAACCCACGCAGACACAGGGAGAACTTGCAAACTCCACAGTTATGATAAACTGTCAACCCCCCCACATAACCGCGGCGGCACGGCCGCACACGTGATGCACGGGACCGAGGCCGGCGGCAGACTCACTAAATTCAGCCTGGAGTCTGTCTGTCTCCTCAACGACTCAGTTAGCATTGCTCTCTGCTCCTCTGAGCCTCAACTGCAGCTCTGCAATTTGTTCCATCTAATCAACTGGAGGTTAATGAATGCCTCTTCCTCTCCCAATGTGTTTACTGAGGCGTAGGAAATGCTTCGTTAGAGAGCTCATTGTCACCACGAACAGAATGAGCAACTTACTGCAGTAACAACACATCTCGTTCACTCAAACAAATAACAGGAACATAAGTGAGTCCATATCAGACCATGAATCTTGCCTTACGATTGCTGGGGGAAAAGTGTTACTGCAATGATAGATGTCCTAGGGTTCCCTCAGGCTGTGACATTGTACAGGCACAGATGGTTCGGAAAGGCTACATTGTCTTTTCCAATATCAGGGTGAATAGAATAATATCAGTGAAAAAAAATTCTACCTTCCAGTATTTCTTCTACCTCTTTAATGCTCCTGGCATCTAACACACAATCCCTTTTTCCTTTCTTGCTTCCAACTCTCTCTCTCCCCATCCTAACCTGTCATGCTTCCCTCGGTTTTATTAATGCTGTGGCTGTTACACCGTTCAACATTTTCACTTCGTTCATTCAGTTCTAAGTAAGTGAAACAACTGAACTAAGTGAGAGTCTGCCTCAAGATTTTTTAATGATTGTAGTGCCCCTTTAAATTCGAGTTTCCTAACTCTGTATCATAGGCTGTGTCAGCTTGGCTCAATTGCTAGCACTCACTTCTGAATCAGAAAACTCCAGGTCTTCATAGAATCATAAAATCATTGAAAGTTTACGGCTCAGAAAGATGCCACTTGGCCCATCATGACTGTGCTGGCCGATAAATTAGACTCCTAGCCTTGAAACTGCAAGGCATTTTTTGAACAGCCATGTGTCTGACACATGCAGGCATCCACCTCCATGTCAAAGAATCTCTAAACCAAGCTAGTGGTAGTGGTAAAAGCAGAAAATGCTGGAAAACCTCAGCAGGTCAGGCTGCAGAGAGAGGAACAGAGTTAGTGGGTGGAATTTTCAAGTCATGGACTCTGACAAAACGATGGGACTTGTAGTGGGTTGGGTACCTGCAGGCTTTGCCCTGGCTCTTTAACTTAGCCACAGCATTAGCATCCCACTCCCAGGTTTCCCTCCAGTCAGCGAGGGCAGGAGGGGTGACCAGCTGAATCTGTCAAAGGAAGGATTTTGAATTCAAGGGGCCTCGGCATGGGTTAGATAGGCTCAACTGGACATGGATTCCTGAGGATGCAGCAACTACAGGAATGGAGAGGATGGCTGCTCCTCTGGTCTCTCACTCTCACCTGGAGGTTCTGCTGTTGGATCTGAGGGGCTGCAATGAGGTGAGCTTTCCCAAGGACAGGAGGAAGAGAACAACCTTTCCTACTAAGCAGGAAGTCAGCAAGGGTGCACTCCTTCCAACCTGGAGATAGTGCACCAAGAGGATTCAGGACCTTAGGAGGCAGGAAAGGTGAGTAACCTAACACTTTCAGGTGCCAAGTCCCACACTCTGATTCGCCCACCATTCTCCTGCTTAGCACTCCTCAGGATAAAACGCCTTGGAGCTCCACTCATTCCTCTCTCTGCAGGCATCTCACATCCCCATCTGAACAGTCAGCACTCACACTCAACCACATCCTATTGCCCTCTCACACCCTTGTCTCATAGTCATCCTTCACAAATGTTGTCCTTCTCTTCTCTACACAAGCTACTTGTGACACAGATGTGAAACGTTAACTCTGTTTTTCTATCCACAGATGCTACCTGAACTGCTGAGTATTTCCAGCATTTTCTGCTTTTATAACACTCTGCTTTCTCTCCTTGCAGGAGAAGGGAATGCTCAACATCAAGGAGAAGCAGAGATCCCGGGTGGTCCTCCAGTGACAGGCATCTTGATGGCCACTGGCAATGTGTGCCCACCTGCTCCACTGGGAAGGAGGTCTTGTTCCAGGAGGATGCAGATGTCAGCAGTGACCGGCTGTGAGAGCCTAAGCCTCCTGAGACACTGGTGCTCAGACATGTTGAAAGATCTGATCTTCTGCCTGTATACCCTGTTTTGGGGGTCTTGCCTCCTTCAAGCTGGATCTCTGTGACAATCCTTTCTGCCCTGTACAGCAGTATGTGGCTGAGTAAAAGACAGATGGTTCTGGTGTTGGCGTTACTTTTCCTCTTATTCCTCATCAGAGGTGCAAGGTAGAGCTACATAAGCTGCTCCCATGCTGCAGTGAAAACGAGCAGCGGGGAAATGCAGCTCAAGGTGAATGAAATGTTAGACAGGTGAAATAACTTCCACTTCTAAGACATTGAGCACTGAAAGCACCCTCTCAGAAGTGCGATGAGCAGCAGCCTCTTACCTGGCCATGGCTGAAGCTCGTCAGTTTCACTTAGCAAAGGCTTCCCAGCCTGTCAGTTTCACCGACGAAGCACCTCCCGCTGTGCACTCACCCAGTTAACCCCGGCGAGCTGCTGACAGCTAGGATAATAGGAACGCTGGCTCTTAAGGCTAGAATGCTTGGTTAAAACAGCAGTTAATGACCTATTTACATATGACAATTACTTACCCAACAGCTCCAAGCTCCACAGCACTATTTCGAAGAAGAGCATGGGAGTTCTCCCAGTGTCCTGGCCAATATTTGTCCCTCAACCAACATTACAAAAACAGATGGTCTGGTCATTATCACGTTGTTGTTTGTGGGAGCTTGCTGAGCACAATTTGAGTGTCATATTTCTGACATTACAGCAGTAATTACACTTCAAAAGTACTTCATTAGCTGTAAATTGCTTTGGAATGCCCTGTGTTCATGAAAGATGCTTTAGAAATGCAAGTCTTTCTTTTATTGAACGTTGAGCTTATGCTCTGTGAAAAATATGGTGCATGTCAAATACATAGTGGCAAATACATAATGTGGAGCATCGAATGCATGAATACACTGTATATGGAATACATGGTGCATAGAGTATACAATACATGAAAGAAAGAAAAGCTTGCATTTATATAGAACCTTTCTCATCCTCACGGCATCCCAAATCACATTACAACTAATGAAGTTCTTTTGAAGTTTGATTGCTGTTGTAATGCAGGAAATGCAACAGCCAATTTGTGCACAGCAAGCTCCCACAAACAGCAATGTAATAATGGCCCGATAATCTGTTTTAGTAATGTTGGTCGCGGGATAAATATTGACCTTGGAGTATATGGAGCATGGAATATGGGATCGTGAAACATGGTTTGTGGAGTATATGAAGGGTGGAGTATATGACACCTAAAGTACTTGATACTTGGATAGATGGCAGGTTGTGGAGTATAAAGCGGATAGAATATGCAATGTGTGGATTATACATGAATGGAGTATATGTTGGAAGGAACATATGAATTATACATTGAATGTATGGTGCACAGGATATACAACATGTCCAGTATATTATTTGTGAAATAAATGATTTGCAATAAGCAATAGTGTATTAAAAATTAAATGAAGGAATGAATTGATTTCAGCAGGCGGAGTATACAGGGAGGAGGACGACTGTGTAGGGTGCTGCATTGAAGCTTGGGAAGATCAAGGGCAAAAAATTCAAAGGAGAAATGATCACAGTAATATGGATAAAATAAAGGTTGTGGTGAAGACCGTGAGTTGTCAGACTGAAGGGGAAAGAAGGATTACGTCCTAGTTGACAAGCTTTTTCTTTATGCTTTGCAGCATTCGCTGTTTAAAGGGGAAGGATTAGTCATAGAGTTATACAGCACAGAAACAGGCCCTTCAGCCCATCAAGCACCTATCTATTCTAATCCCATTTTCCGGCACTTGTCCTGTAGCCTTGTATGCTATGGCGTTTCAAGTGCTCATCTAAATACTTCTTAAATGTTGTGAGGGTTCCTGCCTCTACCACCACTTCAGGCAGTGTGTTCCCAGATTCCAACCACCCTCTGGGTGAAAATTGTTTTCCTCAAATCCCCTCTAAACCTCCTGCCCCTTACCTTAAATCTATGCCCCCTGGTTATTGACCCCTCTGCTAAGGGAAAAAGTTTATTCCTATCTAACCGATCAATGCCCCTCATAATTTTGTACACCTCAATCAGCTCCCCACTCAGCCTTCTCTGCTCTAAAGAAAATAACCCTAGCCTATCCAGTCTCTCTTCATAGCTGAAATGCTCCAGCCCAGGAAACACCCTGGTGAATCACCTCTGCACCCTCTCCAGTGCAATCACATCCTTCCTATAGTGTGGTGCCCAGAACTGTACACAGTACTCCAGCTGTGGCCTAACTAGCATTTTATACAGCTCCATCATAACCTCCCTGCTCTTATACTCTATGCCTCGGCTAATAAAGGCAAGTATCTCGTATGCCTTCATAACCACCTTATCTAACTGTGCTGCTGCCTTCAGTGATCTATGGACAAGTACACCAAGGTCCCTCTGACCCTCTGTACTTCCTAGGGTCCTACCATCCATTGTATATTCCCTTGCCTTGTTCGATTTACCAAAGTGCATCACCTCACACTTCTCAGGATTAAATTCCATTTGCCACTGCTCCGCCCATTTTACCAGCCCATCTACATCGTCCTGTAATCTAAGGCTTTCCTTCTCACTATTTACGACACCACCAATTTTCGTGTCATCTGTGAACTTACTGATCATACCTCCTATATTCACATCTAAATCTTTAATGTACACTACAAACAGCAAGGGTCCCAGCACCGATCCCTGCGGTACACCACCGGTCACAGGCTTCCACTCGCAAAAACAATCCTTGACCATTACCCTCTGCCTCCTGCCACTAAGCCAATTTTGGATTCAATTTGTCCAATTAGACCATTAGTCTCTAGTATTTCCTTTTACATTTTTGTTTTGGTCAGTTTCTTATGCTCAATGAGTATCGGAGTTTCAGTTTTTGGAGAATGGGAACTCCTACACCTTAGGCACTTAAGTCTAATTCTTCTATTTTACCATTTCCCTCCTGTCAGAGTGCATATTGGGAAATCATTAAATGACCAGGTGGAAAATCCTAGGCTGCATGCATACTGTCCCCAACATGCACTTGCAAACTGCGAGGCTGTGCACGATAGAATACATGTTGGATATCCAGCCCTTCAGCATAGACATCGAGCATTCCCAGGATTAAGTGTAGCTCTCTCTCCACCACCCCAGCAACATAGCTGTAATCCCAACTGCAAAGATATGCCCTCTAGTGGATCAGTGTGGCATTTCCAATTTGTCTAAAACAGCCCAATTTGTAGCTATTCTGCATGAACTACCAATTTACTTCCCATTTATCTGTATTTAAGGATTCCATCAGGAGTATCAGCTTCCCCGAGACTTATTTCCCATAGCTATCATAGAGGCAAGTGACTTTGAGCTCTCCAGTCTAGGTTTAAGCCCAAGCATTGGAGGTGAGAGGGCAATGCTGCAATAACTTCTTTGGCCTCCTTGTCTCGAGAGACAATGGGTAAGCGCCTGGAGGTGGTCAGTGGTTTGTGGAGCAGCGCCTGGAGTGGCTATAAAGGCCAATTCTAGAGTGACAGACTCTTCCACAGGTGCTGCAGAAAAATTTGTTTGTAATAACAGTACACCATGAATTCACCTTCCAGCAGCTTGTTTAAATAAATGACTAAATCTGTTGTAGCTCACAAGAAGACTCAACAACTCATAACAGATAGTGCCCTTGATTCAAACTCACTGATGTCAAGCACAGGCTTAGACACCAAGTTCCCACAGAGAGGACAGAGATGAGCAACCCTTTCATTTTTAGAAGTCAATCAAAAGCTGTCAATCATTCCTAACCACATACTGTGTAATGAGCTGGTGCTGAGTTGGGGGAAGATTGCAAGTTCTGGCAGGAGATTTAATAAATTATATTTGCAAGAGATGAAAGCTGTGGTAGTGAAGCATATGGACCACAGGTTCTCTCCTTGGTCTGTGCTGAGTTAGCTGAATTTAGCTAGGGGAGCAGGAGGGGGCGCTACAACTTGCCTCAGTGCCAAAGGTACCATATCAGCACTGATTATACTTACTATAGGAAGAGCCTTCCGCTAGAAAGTACATTTGTGAGTGGTGGGTAAGAACAAAAGGATGAGATTTCTTCGAAGTGTTGCAATTCACAAAATAAATGCAAGCAAAAAGGAAGAATCCAGGATCACACTCAGCTGTGATGCCATGTGTCATACTTCCCAATTTTTTTTAACCATTCTTGAACTGTGAGGATTTTGAAAGGGGTCACTTTTATTGCTTAGTTTTTAAAATGCAAGTTTTTCGAACAGCATCAAAGAAGATGACTAATAAGCCAATGAGGTTATTTCTTCACAAAAGATTATAAACAAAATGCAATTGGTAATCAAGATACATCTCATGCCCATTGTGTTAAAATCTCTTGGATCCCTGTCCACCTGTGGAGATTGAGATAGACACTGTCAGTATGCCCTGTCTCAGCTCATCTGCTGCTAAAATCCTCATTCATGTCTTCGTTAGTTCTGGACATGACTATTCCAACACACTTCTGGCTGGTCTCCCACATTCTACCCTCCATAAACTTGAGGTCATCCAAAACTCTGCTGCCTGTATCTTAACTCACACCAAGTCCCATTCCCCCTTCATCCCTGTGCTCATTAACCCACATTGGCTCCTGGCCAAGCAACTTGATTTTGAAGTTCTCATCCTTGTTTTCAAAACCCTCCATGACCTGCCCCTTCATATATCTGTAATCTCTTCAGCTCCACAAGGCTCAAAGTTATCTGCGTTCCTCTAATTGTGGCCTCTTGTGCATCCCTGATTGTAATCACTCCACTGTTGGCGGTCGTGCCTTCAGTTGCCAGGGCCCTAAGCTTTGAAATAACCTCCCTGCACGTCTCTGCCTCTTCACCTCGGTTTCCTCCTTTAAGACACTCCTTAAACCTACCTCTTTGACCAAGCTTTTGGTCACCTCACCTAATATCTCCTTTTGTGATTCGGTGTCATACTTTGTTTTATAATGCTTCTGTGAACCTCCTCGGGATGTTTTATCATGTTAAAGGTGCTGTATAAATATAAGTTGTTGTTGGAAAGCAGGAGATTTCAAGTAAACCACAGAGGGTTTTGACCTAAGAGCTACCCTTTGTGTGACAAGAGAGAATTTATGACTTAACATGAGACTTGCTTGGAAAAGCTGGTTTCATTTTGAACTGTTAAAAAGTCAGTGGCTTTGGACTGAAGCAGGCAGTTGGAATTTAATATGGACCTGCCAGGAGATCAGAAGAAAAAACAGACAACTATTACCTCTCTTTGAAGAATTCTTGTTCTTGAAAAGCAAAAGCTTGCATGAAGTTGTACTGTTGCCTCTGCCATCTTTAAAAGGACTTTTGCATCGAATGTGTAACAGAGAACCAACACCTGTCACTGCACACCTGATGGAAGACCTATGTGAAGCTTCTGCTGTTGAATTTCTTTAAATGCCTACCCAAAACAGAGTGTTTCCCAACCTCGCCCAGAAAGACCCCTCATGGCCGCCAACTATTCGACTTTGGGACAACCCGCCAAAGCAAAAGACTCCCTTCCAGATCTTTCCAGATTAAGTTATCCCTTTTTGTATTCCTTCTATTTATTTGTAACAGCTGTAAACAAAAGTCCTTTTTTTTCTGGTTAACCTGTTTTTGGATGTCTGTGCGTGTGCGTGAGGGCTAGGATAATAATATGGAGCTTTAATATTTCCATTTGTGAATATATTTACTTAATTATTGGCTAAGACTTGGATTTAAAATAAATTGATAATTTTGTTATTTATTTAAGAAACCTGGTTGGTGTGCTTTATTCTGGGGACAAATAGAGTATCTAATTGGCTGTTTCAGTAAGTGGGAAAACTTGTTGACATGCTGTGATCTGTGGAGATGTGGGGCTGAATTAACAGTGCACTCCTCCCGCCTTGGTCTTAACAGAAGTGACATACCAAGATTTATGGTGGTAAAGATTTGGTTTTGTTTTGGAATATTATTTTGAGTCAGTTACATTTGTAGGCTGCTGAGAGAAACACCCAGCTCATCATTTCTCCACCTCCCTGAGAAACCCTGCAAAATCCAGTGTGTGAGCTGAAACTCCTGCTATCGCATTTCTCTTGGAAAGCCTGCCAGACTAATCCTCAATGTCGCTTGAAGGGAACTGCTCCAAAAAGATCCCAGTGACAGCCGTCTACTTGCATTTGGGATGCCAGAATAAAGGGACAACTGATATCATTCCATATTTTCCTCTTTTCTTTCAAGAACTAACAAGTATTTGACCAAAGTTTTTTTTTGTCTTTTTTGTACAAAGACCTCTGCAGAGAAAACTTTGTTATTTTTTCTTTAACCGGTGTGTGTGCTTGTGTGGCTAATTTTAACAGCGAACTTTCATATTTCAATCTGTGTGTTAATGCTTTGCATATTTAATGGATAAGTTCTTTCTTTCTTTTGGGCCTCCTTATCTCGAGAGACAATGGATACGCGCCTGGAGGTGGTCAGTGGTTTGTGAAGCAGCACCTGGAGTGGCTATAAAGGCCAATTCTAGAGTGACAGACTCTTCCACAGGTGCTGCAGAGAAATTTGTTTGTCGGGGCTGTTGCACAGTTGGCTCTCCCCTTGCGCCTCTGTCTTTTTTCCTGCCAACTACTAAGTCTCTTCGACTCGCCACAATTTAGCCCTGTCTTTATGGCTGCCCGCCAGCTCTGGCGAATGCTGGCAACTGACTCCCACGACTTGTGATCAATGTCACACGATTTCATGTCGCGTTTGCTGACGTCTTTATAGCGGAGACATGGACGGCCGGTGGGTCTGATACCAGTGGCGAGCTCGCTGTACAATGTGTCTTTGGGGATCCTGCCATCTTCCATGCGGCTCACATGGCCAAGCTATCTCAAGCGCCGCTGACTCAGTAGTGTGTATAAGCTGGGGGTGTTGGCCGCTTCAAGGACTTCTGTGTTGGAGATATAGTCCTGCCACCTGATGCCAAGTATTCTCCGAAGGCAGCGAAGATGGAATGAATTGAGACGTCGCTCTTGGCTGGCATACGTTGTCCAGGCCTCGCTGCCGTAGAGCAAGGTACTGAGGACACAGGCCTGATACACTCGGACTTTTGTGTTCCGTGTCAGTGCGCCATTTTCCCACACTCTCTTGGCCAGTCTGGACATAGCAGTGGAAGCCTTACCCATGCGCTTGTTGATTTCTGCATCTAGAGACAGGTTACTGGTGATAGTTGAGCCTAGGTAGGTGAACTCTTGAACCACTTCCAGAGCGTGGTCGCCAATATTGATGGATGGAGCATTTCTGACGTCCTGCCCCATGATGTTCGTTTTCTTGAGGCTGATGGTTAGGCCAAATTCGTTGCAGGCAGCCGCAAATGGATAAGTAAGCTTTTATAATAATTTAATAATTTTATTGATTATTGAAGAAACCTGGTTGGTGGATTTTATTCTGAAATAAAAACAGAGCATATAATTGGCTGTATCAGTAACTGGATAAACATTTAAATATATGTTATGACCTCTGGAGAAGTGGAACTTGAGAAAGATAATGCACTCCTCCTGCTTCGATTGTAACAGTGTGCTGTTTGACATCTAGGGGAGTCTAGATTTGGGAGACCCACCCTTTTTCTTTCTGGAACAAATTTGTTCTAAACCCACCTTATCTCCTCCTTGAATGCCTCCCACTGCTGTGATGCTGATTTACCTTCAAGTAGCTTTTACTCTTTGACTATCTTTATCCTTTCCTGTAACTACTCTATGTCCAGCTGAATTAATAATCAGTACCACTAAAATGTTCTCCCATTGATACCCCTTCCATCTGTCCAGCTTCACTCCCTTCTCTTGCTGGGCTGTACTGGCTAAAAAAAGTTCTCCTGAGTGCATTTTAAGAATTCTCATGTGCCTGATAGCCTTGTCATTCTGGATGGTGGAGTTTGTGTGTTTGGGAGGTGTTGTGGAAGCAGCCTTGGCGAGATGTTGCATCTTGTAGTTGGTATACAGTGGTGCACCAGTGGTGGAGGATGAGGGAGTGAATGTTGAAGGTGGGGTGCCGATCAAGCGAGCTGCTTTGTCCTGGATGGTGTTGAGCCTTTCAAGTGTTGCTGGAGCTGCACTCACATAGGCAAGTGGAGAGTATTCCATCACAATTCTTGATTTGTGTCTTGTAGATGGTGGACAGGCTTTGGGGAGTCAGGAAGTGAATCACTCATCACTGAATACATAGCCTCTTACCTGCTGTTGTAGTCACAGCAATGAAATGGCTGATCCAGTTAAGTTTCTGGTCTATGGTAACCCCTAGGATGTTGATGGTATGGAAATTCAGTGATGGTAATGCTATTGAATATCAAGGGGAGGTGATTAGACTCTCTCTTGTTGGAGATGGTCACTGACTGTCCCACTTGTGTGGCACAAATGTTATTTAGGATGGCGTGAAGTAAAGTGGGAGGCTCGTGTGGAGTATAAATAACAGCAAGGACCAATTGGGCTGAATAGCTATAATTTCTGTGTTATGTATTTATTACTGTGTCTACATATTCAGTTAAAAATTTTAAACCCACCTCTGAGGATCTTTAAATATGAAAGGAAATCGTTGCAACATTCAACATTGGAAAGGGGTTGGGGAAGATCGTTCTTTACTTTCACACTGTAACTACATTGTGTGAGTGGTGATTAACAAAAGCCATAGCTCCACTGAACCTTGATGCTAAGATAGAGCTGTGCGCTATTGCATGGAATATTAATTCACTTCAGAGAGACGCGCCTTTCATCCCAGCAGCAAGAACACAACTTCCTTTTGGACGTCAATGCACAAAGTCATCACTGAACAAGCAGAAGATAAAAGCTGGGGAACAGCCCCACTGCGACTTCCTTACTCATTTCTATGCTGTTAAGCTCACTTGTCGTCCGTTAGCTTTGGCTCAGTAGATAGCACTCTGGTCTCAGGGTGTGAGATTTGTTTGTTCAAGTCCCACTCCAGAGACGTAAGCAGATAAGCTTAGTGCTGTATTGAAGGAGTGCTGCGCTGTCAGAGAGTGCCATTTTTCGGCTAAGATGTTTAAACCGAAGCCCTCTCTGCCCTCTCAGACAGACATGAAATATGATAACAATCAGATAATCTCTTTCATTGATGTTGGCTGAGGGATAGATATTGTCTCAGTACACCACAGAGAGCTTCTTTGAAATAGCGCCATGGAATCTTTTACATCCATCTGAGAAGGGAGACAGGGCCTGGGTTTAATGTCTCATCTGAAAGATGACATCTCCGACAGTTGCAGCACTCCCTCAGCCATGGTTGATCATGGATATTCCAGTGGAGAAGAAAGCTAGCTGAACTCTCATGTCTGTACAGGCATGGGTTCTACATCAGAACTTTTCACCATTCTACCCTTTTCCTGTAACTTTTAATCATTTTTCTCCTCAAATGTTTAATTCCCTCTGAAGTGTTCTAATCGACTTAACTGCAATAACCACTTTTTGTGATGTATTCAATATCCTAATAACCTTTTGTATTAAAAAATAACCTGACCACTGCCTTTCTGTTTCAAGTACAAATGCTTATGGTACTTTGTTGCTGATTCACTGACCGATTAAAACAATTGTCCATTATTTACCCTCTCACATCTGTTCATAATCAAACACTTTCATTATATCTTCCCTCATAACCTTCTCTCTCCCACTAAACACAGCTCTAGTTTTTCACGTCACTCACCATAACAATATTCTCTTGACCCTGGCATTATACTGGCAAATCTATGTGACACCTTTTCCATGATTCCAATATTCTTCCTATAATGGGGTACAAATCACTGCACACTGAACATCAACTGTGACCCCAAACATGCACAATGCTTCCCTGCTAAAGAGAAACAAAATAAAAGCCCTTTGCACTTAATCTTGTTAAAGGCAAATAGTGACTGCCATGATTTGATCTCGGGGTGGGTGTCATGGATTTTCGAGGGGTGGTGAGGCAGGCCATGTATCCCCAGGAGGTCGTTAGCATGAGTCGTCCACCATTTTAACTGACGGGCCATGTTAACATTTGAATACATCAGTGTATTTACACCTAATCTGTACCAATGCTTTGTCTTTCAACACACCATTAACATATTGTTTGCCTTTGCTCCGTGACCTTTTGGTCAGCTATGTGGCCTGGTCCAATCTGCACCTTCTCCTTTGTTATCTCTTGCCCCACCCCCACCTCACTTGTTTATCATCTGTGACTTTTCTAATATTTGTCAGTTCCGAAGAAGGGTCACTGACCCGAAACGTTAACTCTGCTTCTCTTTCCACAGATGCTGCCAGACCTGCTGAGTGATTCCAGCATTTCTTGTTTTTGTTTAACATTTGAAGGTTGTCCTCCCAATCACCTGTAGAATCAAGCACCCTGTTCATATGATCCACATGTTGTCCCGACTTTAATACGCATCCTAAAGCAAGGTTGCTTTTCTCAGTGGACAACTGTGGGAGAATTGTTGGCTGCAGAGCTAAGTCAAAAGGCTGTAATTCACCAACCCCGTCCCCATCCAGCTTCTCTTCATGCTTACTTAATGCCTGCATGGAAGCGCCAATGGAGGAATTGAAGGCCGGCCTAGATAGTGTTAGCGGAAGGAGTGAGTACAAACAACATCAACCCTAGTATCTGGTTGCAATATAGAAAGAGGTTGAATGACCTCACAAGAGCAAGTACAGCACTTTCCCTCTCTTTCATTAAGTGCTAGTATTGACCGTGCCAGGCATCTCCAGTGCTTCCCCATCCAGATGTCTCCCAGTGCCCCTGTATTTATGGAGAGACTGGCTTTTATGCAGTCACTTTATTCATGAAGATAATGAAATCTTTCTAAAGATGTACAGTGACAGAAAAGGGAAAGAAAAAAAGAGAAAGAAACTACCATACAGGAAAGAAAAGTAAGAAAAAGGAAGAATTGCATTTATATAGCACTTTTCATGGACACCAGATGTCTCTAAGCACTTTACAGTCAATTAAGTACTTTTGGCATGTAGTTACTGTTGTAATGTAGAAGGAGAGAGAAGCAGAAAATAAAGAGGAACAGAGGACAAACAGAGGGAGAGGAAAGAAAGGAATGTGAAAGAAAAGAACCAGAAGGAAGAGGAGAGAGAGACGACGAGATTGAAAGAGGGCGGATGAGAGAGTAAGAGAGAGAGAGTGGAGAGGAGTGAGATGAAGGGGAGAGAAAGTGATTGGAGGCTGAACTTGAGAATTCAGTATTCAGAATCTCATTGATGTTTGGCAGATTTTAGTCAATGCTCCATCACTGCTGGCCTGTCTTCACAGATTAACAAGAATTCTTTCAAAGAAATGAACATGGACTTTTCCTACATCTCTTTATTTGCTTGGTTACTTTGGGGAAATAGACTGATTCAAATGTTTTCTGAGATGCACAAATATGCTCAGCATTTATAAAGGAACTGATTAAAAGAAATTGCATTTGCTAAACTGACAGTGTCATTAAGAACCAAATAGATCTAAAATCCATTTCATGTTTATACAGACCAGAAGTTCCTCATCTGCCTTTTGTAGGACAGATCTGTGACAGGGTGGAGCTTCCAAACATTCCCAAGATGTATTACAAAGTGTTAACAGCATTGAAACAAGTCATTCGGTCCTACAGGTCCATGACAGTGATGCACCCCTGACCTAACATCCCATGGGCAGATAATTAGCACAATGTGAAGGGATATCCATGTCAGTCTTTGTTCCACTGGTACGCAATCCAGGCTGCACTGAGGGAGTGCCATCTTTTGAATGAGGCATCAAACCGATGACTCATCTGTCCTCTCTGGTGGACGTGAAAGATTCCAGGGCAATATTCCAAGAAGAAGGGAGTTCTCTATGATGTCCTGGCCAATATTTATCCCTCACTCAACAAGACAATTATCTGGTCATTTATTTCATTGCTGTTTGTGGGACCTTGCTATGTGCAAATTGGCTGCTCTGTTTCCTACATTACATCAGTGACTAAATTGCAAGAAATACTTCATTGGCTCTAAAGCACTTTGGGACATCCTGGGGTCGTGAAAGTTGTTACATAAATGCAAGTCTTTCTTTCTACCTATCTGCAGGAGTGCTTGCGTTAGCATTTACGATGTTGATTATGCTGTGAAACCTTGTCATGATGTAAGTCTGATGATTCTGCAGGTGAAAGATGTTTTAAAGCTAGTTGCAAGGCTGCAATATCAAAACTGACTGCTTTAATAATGGTAATTGAGCATTTTTGTGATCAATTGCTACAGGAAAAGGGATCCCATAAACTATATGGTGCCTACATTCACCAGAACCAAGTCCTTGCATGTGTACTCACTTCCAGCATTGGCAGAGGGTAGAGGCAGCCTGGGTCTGCTATTCCTTGGGAGAAGAAGAACTGCCCTAACATCCAAATAAAAGCAAAATACTACGAAAGCTCAATCTGAAATAAAAACAGAAAATGCTGGAAATACTCAGCAGGCCTGGCAGCATCTGTGGAGAGAGAAACAAAGTTAACGTTTCAGGTCTGTGACGTTTCATCAGAACATCCAACCTAGTTTGACTTTATGTAACTTGTAAGTGTGACCCTGATCCTCCCTAACCTAGTTAACTGAAATAATTGGTCCAGATCCACGCACTCAAGTCCTGTCAATATTTTAATGACCTAGATCAGGTAACTCCTAAGCCTCCAGACCCTGCTCATTGAGCCTATTTGGATCATTAAGCTGTTTTAAATTGGGACTTAAGCTTGTGGCCCTCCTCTGTATCCATTTCCAATTATCTTCTGTAACTTTGGCAGACAACCACAAAAATCCAGATAAACAGGCCTCCAGGGCTTTTCTGCTGAAATTACAGTGGATGATCAGGAGAAGGTGAGAATGGAAATTCAACCTGCATGTCTATTTTACCATGGGGAGATATTCAAGTTTAATAATGTCTTCCCCTGGGATATTCACATCTTCTAAAATGGGTTAATGTTATCGTGAATAGGTAACTTCATAGCTTCATACTTATCTGGCCTAGGACCATTGAGTTCTCCTTCCCTGACTGAGATCAGGATTGGGAACAAACCTGGGGCCTTGTTGACATTCACAGCATCATTCTATCATGGGTAGTGCAGATACCAACCATCAGGGCAACTTGAAATAAAAACAGAAAGTGCCGGATGAAAGGTTACAGACCTGAAATGTTAACTCAGCTTCTCTCTTTGCAGATGTTGCCTCACCTGCTGAGTATTTCCAGCACTTTCTGTTTTTATTGCAGATTTCCAGTATCTGTAGTATTTTGCTTTTATATCAGGGGAGCGTCTTTGCCTCCATAGATAACAGTCAAACTTCAGCTGGTAGCACTGCTGCTTCTGAGTCAAAAAATAGAGCACCAAAGTCCAGGTTACACTCTCAGTGCAGTACTGAGGGAGTGCTGCACTGTCAGCGGTGCAATCTTTCAGCTGAGATGTTCAATTGCCCTTTCAGGTGGACATGAAAGATCCCATGACACTATTTCCCCAGTGTCCTGGTCAATATTTGCCCCTGAACCAACATCATTAAAAAAAGATTATTCGGTCATTACTGTTTGTTGGAGCTTTCTGTGGGCAAATTGGCTGCCACACTTCCTACATTACAATAGTGATGACACTGCAAAAACTATGCAATTGGCTGTAAAGTGCTTTGGGACGTCTCCAGGTTGTGGAAGACGTTATATAAATGCATGTCTTTCTTTCATTGAGCTGCCCCTTGCTTGGAATAGTTCTCTCTCGAAGCTTGGCTTTGTGATCTAATGGCAACATGCTGATTAGAAACACAGTCAGCTATAGGATAAAATATATTTTTTTGCTTCAGCGTTAATCAATCCCGAAGTGGAGATTCTTTGACTGGTGAATGGTGAATGAAATGGCTGGTGCAGACAGAGGGAAATTGACAAGATGCTGCAATACAACATGTATAAAGTAGTTGAGACAGATACCAAGAATCAACATGTGGTGTGTTGTTGCATCTTAAACAAGGACACAGGTTCTGCATGCAGCAGACTGTCTTTGACACGTGATTCATGACAGCCCCCTACTTTACCACCCCAAGGGAAAAAAAAAGATGCCTAGCTATTGAATACACATCACAAATGCCTAAAAATAAAACACATAAAAGTGGAGCTCATTATGTGTGCCATCAAAGCAAGCTGTTCCCCAGAGAGTGAGAAACGGACTTGCAGGTAATCAGGTAATATTTAGCCCTCCCTCTCTCTCCTCCACCTCCCTTTAATAGCCACCTTCTACTATCCTCCCAACCCCAACCATCCTCACTATCTGATTCTGACGCAGGCTGGTGAGATGTGGGACATATTATCAATCTCGATTATACTTACAAACATTTTCAGGCAGCAGATATCCTGCTTGTGAATCCCTTGCAGCTTTCACTAATAAGGAGTCACATCACATCAAATGTGAAACAAAGCTGTCAGTTGCTGATGGTTACTGAAGGAGTCTTGCATGACACAACGGTTTGTGATGTGATTGAAATAATACATTGTGCGATTCAAGTGCACTATTTACAGGGATAATGTGGCTGATGTATGTGCGTGGTAATGACTTTTCCTTGTTTCCTTCCCACTTGGACCAACAGCTGTACTTCCTTTATGTATTATATATCATGATCTTCTGCAAGTATGTAGGGCAAAAATGACAACACTCTCTTGTGGCATGCAGCACATTTTCTGATTATATTTTGACATTGCACCTCATAAACTTCATTGATGCAACATTCTCTGGAGATGAGCAGTCATTCTTTCTTGGTAATCAATTGAAACGTAATTCATAACAGATTTTGAGAATGGACCATTTTCACTTTCTGCCAAACTCTCAGAGTGTTGTCCTTTGTATGAATGAGGCCAGCATCACTGTTGTTCTGGTGAAAGGTCACTGACCTGCTTCTCTCTCCACAGATGCTGCCTGCCCTGCTTAGTATTTCCAGCATTTCACGTTTTTATTTCAGATTTCCAGCATCTGCAGTATTTTGCTTTTATTACATACTGTTGCCTTGTTTGATGCGCCAATAGCTGGGATAGCGCTAAGGATTATGGACTTTGTGTGATATTGACTCTGTGAAAAGCTGTCAATAAGCAACCAAGATGGCTCCAGAAATCAGGAATTTAACGTAAAAGTTAACAAAGCTGGGCTTGTTTTGTTTTGGAAAAGACGAGACCTCAGTGAGATGTTTTAGGATATTAAAGATATTGGCAAATTTACAAAGCATTTACAGCACAGAACAGGCTGCTTGGCCCAACAGGTCTAAATCAATGTTTATTCTCAACCTGAGCCTCCTCCCACCTTGTTTCATCTCACTCAGTTAGCAGATCTTTCTATTCCTTTCTCCCTCATGTGCTTATCTAACTTCCCCTTAATTGCATCTATGCGATTCGCCACAACTGCTCCTCAATGCAACAAGTTCCACATTATAACCACTCTTCAGATAAAGAAGTTTCTCCTGGATTTATTGGTGATTATATTTATGACCTCCAGTCTTGGTTTCCCCCAAAAGTGGAAACATCTGCTTCATGTTTATCTCATCAAGCACCTTCATAATTCGGAAGACCTCTATTAAGTCAGCCTTCTCTTTTCTAGAGAAATGAGCCTTAGCCTTTTCAATATTTCCTGATAATTGCAACCTTTCAGTTCTGGCAGTATTCTCGTAATTTTTTTTTTGCACTTTCTCCAGTGACTCTATAACATTTTTGTAACAGGGAATCCAGACTGCTACAGCATTGTTCTGAACGATTTGTTCACTGCAATGGTGGGTTCAAATACGAGGGGACGACTGCACGTTAAAAAGTTAGATGTGGAAAGGGAAGCTGGGCAGGACCTTTTTACCCAAGGTATGATCAAGGGATGGTGAGATACATTTCTTGGGAAAGATATGCTGAGAAGTCGGGTGATTGGGATTGATTTATCATGAAATGATAAGCTTGTAGGGCCTCATAACGATCCTTACTCCTATTATATTTTTAATTATTAAGAGTACCTTTTGGAAGTTCCTTTGGCCCTATGCAGCACTGTTAGTTGATGCTAAGCATTGAGGTACTTTTTCTTGTTTTATCTCTATGTCCTATTTTTGGGTGTTTGTTCTTTATATCAACTTATTCCATTGCAGCATGCCAAGTTTATGACAATTGAGTTTCTTTCAAAGCAGAAGTAATGACACCAAGTGGAATGTGAGTTGGTATTTTGAGGACCAACTTTAATTGGCCAAAAAACACATATATACATAAAAATAGAGCTTTCTCAGACTTGGCTTGAATATCTCCAATTGTGTGCATTTCAAGTGAACGGGTCAGTTGAATTGAAAATTGCCTAAAAACCCAACCGAATCCTTAGTGTCCCTTACAGAAGGAAACCTGCCATAATTACCTGGCCTGATCTACATGTGACTCCAGTCCCACAACAATGTCTTTGATGTTTAACTGCCCTCGGAAGTGGCCTAGGAAACCCACTCAGTCTGGTGATGGGCAATGACAGTGACACCCACATACTGATGAAAAAAAAGTGAAGCTAAGTTTGACAGCCTACTAACCTGCCACTCAGAGGAATTGCAGGCTAGCTGGTGTGGGAAATGGAGAAAGGCTGGTGCAGTGGCTATCTAAAGGTTATGGCTGAGCTATGTTGTTAGAGTAGAGGAAGTGCAGAGGTTGATTATTCTGTGGTGACTTACTCACCTTCTGACTCCCCGAAGCCTGTCCACCATCTACAAGGCACAAGTCATAAATGACATGGAATACTCTCCACTTGGCTGCATGAGTGCAGCTCCAGCAACGCTCAAGAAGCTCGACAATATCCAGGGAAAAGCAGCCCGCTTGATCGGCACTCTCCTCAGGCATCTGCCATGGATGCCGGAGATGGACTGATTCGAGCATACTTCATTTAAACTGAAGCAGGGCAGCCATCTGGCACACTAATTCTGAACTCACACTGGTACCCCCCAGCCTCCAGCACAAAGCGGCAAGGGGCCAAGACTGGAAGCACTTTGAGCAGTGTCCCACTTCCATGTGCCCTTTCTCCATCGTTCATCTCATAGCCCACCCACACTTTCCTACTATCCAAAAGCTAGAGACCACTTTTCTGATCTTCAGTGAGGCACTGAACAGCCAAGGCGAGGATTTCCTCAATCCTGCTTCAAGTGACAGACTGAGTGTGCAGGTCATTGGTCAGGGCCAACATGCAATGAATTGCCTGCCCTGTCTAATGCTCCATGCGGGTGGCCACTATTTCTATGGAGGTAGACATCAGCGTGAAGACTTGAGTTGTCATAGCACTCATGTTAGATGCAGATTCCTCAAATCTCTCTCCATTCATGTGCAGTGCCTATGGAAAGGCTGACAGAACCTCACACATTTTCTACAGCTGAACTCAAGAACACATGAAAAAGGAGCAGGAGTAGACCATATGATCTATCAAGCTCTACCATTCAATACGATCATGGCTGATCTTAAGCTTCAACTCCACTTTCCCGCCCAAGCACCATATCCCTTGATTCCCTGAGAGATCAAAAATCTCTCTTTCCCAGCCTTAAATGTATTCAATGATGGATAATCCACAACCCTCTGGGGTAGAGAATTCTAAAGATTCACAACCCTTTGAGTGAAGTAATTTCTCCTCATCTCAGTCCTAAATAATCGGCCCCTTATCCTGAAACTGTACCCCTGTGTTTTTGATTCCCCAACCGGGGGAAGCAATCTCTCAGTGTCTGCTGTATCCAGCCTCTTCAGAATCTTGTATGTTTCAATCAGATCACCTCTCATTTTTCTAAACTCCAGAGAATATAGGTGCAATTTACTGAGCCTCTCATCATAGGACAACTCCCTCATCCATGGGACCTATTTAGCGAACTTTCGCTTATCCCCTTCACTGCAAGTATATCCTTTCTTAAATGTGGAGACCAAAAATGCATACAGTATGGCAGCTGTGGTCTCCCCAAAACGCTGTACAATTGTAGCAAGACTTATTTGTTCCTGTAATCCAATCCCCTTGCAATAAAGGCCACAACATGTCATTTGGCTTCCTAATTGCTTGCTGTACCTGCATACTAACTTTCTGTATTCCCTGTACAAGCACACCCAAGTCTCTTTGAACATCAACATTTACCAGTTTCACACCTTTTAAAAAATATTCTGCTTTTCTATTCTTACGACCAAAATGAATAACTTCACACGTCCCTACATTCTACTCCAACTGCCATCTTATTGTCCACTCACTTAACCTGTCTATATCTCTTTGCAGCCTCTCAGTGTCCTCCTTACTGCTTACCTTTCCACCTACCTTTGTATCATCAGCAAACTTAGGTACAGTACTATCTGTCTCTTCATCTAAGTCATTAATATAGATTGTAAGTAGCTGAGGTCCCAGCACTGATCCTTGCCTCACTGCCTGTCAACTTGTAAATGTCTGTTTATGCCCACTCTTTGCTTCTTGTCCATTAACCAATCCTCTACCCATGCTAATATATTCGCCCAACTCCATGAGCCCTTATTTTTGTGTATTAACCTTCTGTGTAGCACCTTAGTGACTGCCTTTTGAAAATCCAGGTACACTACATCTACTGGTCTACTGGTTCTCCTTTATCTACCCTACTTGTTGCATCCTCAAAAAACTATAATAAATTTGTCAAACAGGATTTCCCTTTAGCAAAACCATGTGACTTGTTGTAATTATACTGTGCTTTTCTAAGTGCATTGTTGAGAATTCCTCAATAATAGATTCCAGCATTGTTCCAATGACTTATACTAGGCTCACTGGACTGTAGTTCACTGTTTTCTCACTCCCTCCTTTCTTGAAAAGTGGTGTCACACTTGCCAACTTCCAATCTGATGGGACCATTCCCGAATCTAAAGAATTTTGGAAAATCATAGCTAGTGCATTCACTATCTCTGCAGCTATCTTGTTTTGTTGCATTTTAGTCCCCTAAGTTTCTCCAACACTTTTTCTCTGCTGATATTAATTTCCTTAATTTCCTCACCCTTTTTAGGCCCCAGGTTATCGTCTATTTCTGGTATGAAACTTGTGTCTTCTACTCCGAAGACAGACACAAAATATTTGTTCAATGCCTCTGCCATTTTTTCAATCCCCATGATAATTTTTCCTGTCTCTGCTTCTAAGGGACAAATGTTTACTTTAGCTACTCCCTTCCTTTTTCTATACCTATAAAACTTCTTACAATCTGGTTTTATATTACCAGATAGTTTACTCTCATAGTCTATTTTTTTTATTTTTTTAACAACCTTTTGATGGCCCTTTGCTGGTTTCTCAAACACTCCCAATCCTCAGACTTGTTACACTTCTTAGCAACATTGTAAGCCTCTTCTTTTAATCTAATACTACCCTTAACTTCCTGAGTGAGCTATTTTTGTTTTTCAATGGAATGTATTTTGGTTGAACATTTTGAATTATTTCTTTAAAGGTTTTACATTGTTCATTTACCAACATACCTTTTAGTCTACTTACCCAATTTACCTTAGCCAGTTTGCCCCTCACACCTAAATAATTGGCTTTAAGTTTAAGATTCTTGTTTGTGATTGGAGTATGTCAATTTCAAACTTGACATGGAATTCAATGGTATTATGATCACTATTTTCCCGCGGATCTTTTACTATGATATTACTGACTAACCCTGCTTCATTGCACAATACTAGATCTAAGATAGCTTTATCCCCAGTCAGTTCCATAACGCATTGCTCCAAGAAACTGTCCCAAAAACATTCTACAAACTCATCTTCTAGACTACTCTTGCCAATTTCATTGTTCCAGTCAATATGCAGATTAAAGTCCCCCACAATTATTACATTGACTTTGGCACACGCTCCAATAATTTCTTGTTTAATGCTCTATCCAACTGTATAACTACTGTTAGGGGGCCTATAAGCTATTGCTATTAGTGTTTTCTGATTCTCGCTATTCCTAATTTGTACCCATACTGGTTCTACTTCACGATCTTCTGAGGCCAGATCCTTTCTCACTAATGTCCTCATGTCATCTTCCAGGATTGTCTTCTTTATTGATGACCCCAGAGGCTCAGCATTTGCATTCAATGAAGCAGAGCATGAGGATCGGGCACCACCCACCCCCGTTCACCCAATGGGGACTCTCAACTGCTATCCCTGTCTCCTGCTCACTTGTGACATGTGCTTTACCAGGAGACAATTCAACTGCCTGACTTGGCGGCCCCTTCTAGGCCTGCATATCTAATCTGGTGGAGGGTGCACATGAGTGGTGTGACAATGCATCTTCAGAGTGAGTGACCTCCTTTGAGAAGTCTTCCTTCTCCTTCTGCACAAGTTCCTGAAGGACGCTTGAAAGACCTTTGGGAGATAAAAGACGTGAATTAGAACTGACAAGGTGAGAGGGTTCTAAGTTTTTTAAAAATTCTTTCATGGGTTGAGGGCGTCACAGGCAAGGCCAGAATTTGTTGCCCATCCCTAATTGCCCTTGACAACTGAGTGGCTCACTAGGCTATTTCAGAGAGCAGTTAAGAGTCAACAATATTTTTGTGAATCTGGAGTCACATGTAGGCCAGACCAGGTAAGGATGTCAGATCTCCTTCCAGGAAGGACAATAGTGAACAAGATGGCTTTTTACTACAATCGACGATAGTTTCATGGCACCATTACTAAGGCTGGCTTTCAATTTCAGATTTTTTAAAAATTATTTAATTGAATTTAAATTCTACCAGCTGCTATGATGGGATTTGAACCCCTGTACCCAGGGCATTATCATAGGCCTCTGGATTACTAGTTCAGTGACATTATCAATATGCCACCACCTCTCCATTGTGCAGGTTATCAGTGGATGCTGAAATCAAGTCAACATGAGTGCGTAGTGTATGCCATGAGGCCTTTATATTTAGTTCTGTCACCACATAGTTGGAAGCCCCCCATCTCCTCATCACCAATGACCAGACATTCTGAGACCCGTCTCATCTCCAGTGCATCCTCCTCTGAAGATGTTAATGTGGTGATGACTGGAGGGTCACCTCCTATTGTCTGCCTTTCGCTACTGTTCTGTGCTCTCTTCTCTTGCAAGAGGACAAATAAGAGAGCGATGAGTTTTAAGAGGATGGGAGGACAGTGTTTGTGGAGGGTCTCCGTGAGGGATGGGTGTGGCATTGTACTACGATGAGGATGAATATCACTGATGGCTGGTCAGATGAGGATGCAATGAAGTGCCTGGAGGGAAAGGGGTGGGTGCACCTGCAAGGCATGTTGGTTGAGGAGTGGTGTGCAGGAGAAGGCAGGCGAAGGCAGAGTATTATGATCCCTGTGGAGACCACCAACAAACCAATAAAAAAGCGAATCCACCGACTGAGCCCAATTTAAGAACCAAAAACCAAACAAACAAGATTTCACTTTTATAAATTTTACTTGAACTTTCAAACCAAAATCAACGTAAATTAAACATGAACTAACAGTTTAACTATGATCGATGAATGTATATCTTAAAGGTTACATATTAACAATCAGATGCAACAAAGGTAGTCTTTGCTAGCCCTCTGAACAAGGCTTATCAGGAAGATGGCATCAAACAGTCCCTCAGGAAAACAAGATCAGGTCTTTCTCAGGTAGGTTTTCAAGTTCTGTCCTCGAGGATGCAGATATGGAAGTATTGAGGTCCCATCAATAGCAAGCAATGCAACCTTCCCTTTAATGGTTTGGCTTTGCCACCTCTCAAACAATCTCAGCCTTGTCCACAACTGTCCTGGATGTGCTGATAACTTTGAATCCCACCACAATAGATGGTGACATTTGAATTCTACTAATATAATCTGGAATTAAAATCTAGTCTAATGACGACCATGAAACCATTGTCTATTGTTGTAAAAACACATCTGGTTCACCAATGTCCTTTAGGGAATGAAATCTGCCATCCTTTCCGACATGTGACTTCAGACCCACAGAAATGTTGTTGACACTTAAACACCCTCTGAAATGACCCAGCAAGCTACTCAAACTGCTATGAAGCCTAAGAAAGGAGTGAAACCAGATGGACCACCCGGCATCGACCGAAGCACTGGAAACAACAACGGCAAACTCAGCCCTGTCGACTCTGCAAAGTCCTCTTTACGAGCATCTGCGGGCTTGTGCCAAAATTGGGAGAGCTGTCCCACAGACTAGTCAAGCAACAGCCTGACATAATTATACTCACAGAATCATATCTTTCAGACAATGTCCCAGGCACCACCATCACCATCCCTGGGTATGTCCTGCCCCACCGGCAGGACAGACCCACCAGAGATGGCAGCACAGTGGTATACAGTCAGGAGGGAATTGCCCTGGGAGCCCTCAACATTGTCTCTGGACCGCATGAAGTCTCGTGGCATCAGGTGAAACATAGGCAAGGAAACCTCTTGCTGATTACCACCTACCATGCCCCCTGCCCACCTCGGCTGATGAATCAGCGTTTCTCCATGTTGAATCCTATTTGGAAGAAACACTGAGGGTGGCAAGGGCACAGAATATTGTCCGGGTGGGTGACTTCAATGTCCATCACCAAGAGTGGCTCGGTAGCACCACAGCTGGCCAAGTCTTAAAGGACAAATCTGCTAGACTGGGTCTGCAGTAGGCGGATTAGGACCGAATAAGAGGGAAAAAGCTGCTTGACCTCATCCTCACCAATCTACCTGTCGCAGCTGCATCTGACCTTGATAGTATTGGTCGGAGTGACTACTGCACAGTCCTTGTACAGACGAAGTCCCGTCTTCACATTGAGGATACCCTCCATCATGTTGTGTGACATTACCACAGTGCTAAATGGGATAGATTTCAAACAGATCTAGCTACTCAAAATTGCACATCCATGAGGTGCTGTGGACCATCAGCAGCAGCAGAATTGTACTCAACCACAATCTGTAACCTCATGGCCCAGCATATCCCCCACTACCATTACCATCAGGCCAGGGGACCAACCCTGGTTCAACGAAGAAGGAGGAATGCAGCAGCGCATGCCAGGAGCAGCACCAGGCATACCTAAAAATGAGGTGTCAACCTGGTGAAGCTACAACTCAGCACTGCTTGTATGCTAATCAGTGGAAGCATCATGCAATAGACAGAGCTAAGCGATCCCACAACCAGCGAATCAGATCTAAGCTCTGCAGTCCTCCCACATCCAGCCATGAATGGTGGTGGACAATTAAACAACTGACAGGAGGAAGAGGCTCCACAAATATCCCCATCCTCAGTGATATGGAAGCCCAGCACATCAGTGCAAAAGATAAGGCTAAGGCATTTGCATCCATCTTCAGCCAGAAGTGCCAAGTGGATGATCCATCTCGGCCTCCTCCTGAGGTCCCCAGCATCACAGATGCCAGTCTTCAGCCAATTCAATTCACTCCACATGATATCAAGAAAAGGCTGAAGGCATTGGATACTGCAAAGGCTATGGGCCCAGACAATATTCTGGCAATAATACTGAAGACTTGTGCTCTAGAACTAGCTATGTCCCTAGCCAAGCTGTTCCAGTACAGCTCTTCTTCTTCGGCCTCCTTATCTTGAGAGACAATGGGTAAGCGCCTGGAGGTGGTCAGTGGTGTGTGGAGCAGTGCCTGAAGTGGCTATAAAGGCCAATTCTAGAGTGACAGGCTCTTCCACAGGTGTTGCAGAAAAAATTGTTTGTCGGGACTGTTACACAGTTGGCTCTCCCCTTGCGCTTCTATCTTTTTTCCTGCCAACTGCTAAGTCTCTTTGACTCGCCACACTTTAGGCCCGCCTTTATGGAGTGTGTATAAGCTGGGGGTGTTGGCCGCCTCAAGGACTTCTGTGTTGGAAATACGGTCCTGCCACCTGATGCCAAGTATTCTCCGGAGGCAGCGAAGATGGAATGAATTGAGACGTCGCTCTTGGCTGACATCCAGGCCTCGCTGCCATAGAGCAAGGTACTGAGGACTCAGGCTTGATACACTCGGACTTTTGTGTTCCGTGTCAGTGCGCCATTTTTCCACACTCTCTTGGCCAGTCTGGACATAGCAGTGGAAGCCTTTCCCATGCGCTTGTTGATTTCTGCATCTAGAGACAGGTTACTGGTGATAGTTGAGCCTAGGTAGGTGAACTTTTGAACCACTTCCAGAGCGTGGTCACCAATATTGATGGATGGAGCATTTCTGACGTCCTGTCCCATGATGTTCGTTTTCTTGAGGCTGATGGTTAGGCCAAATTCGTTGCAGGCAGCTGCAAACCTGTCGATGAGACTCTGCAGGCATTCTTCAGTGTGAGATGTTAAAGCAGCATCGTCAGCAAAGAGGAGTTCCCTGATGAGGACGTTCCGTACTTTGGACTTCGCTCTTAGATGGGCAAGGTTGAACAACCTGCCCCCTGATCTTGTGTAGAGGAAAATTCCTTCTTCTGAAGACTTGAATGCATGTGAGAGCAGCAGGGAGAAGAAAATCCCAAAAAGTGTGGGTGCGAGAACACAGCCCTGTTTCACGCCACTCAGGATAGGAAAGGGGTCTGATGAGGTGCCGTTATGTTGAATTGTGCCTTTCATATTGTCATGGAATGAGGTGATGATACTTAGTGGCTTTGGTGGACATCCAATCTTATCTAGTAGTCTGAAGAGACCACGTCTGCTGACGAGGTCAAAGGCTTTGGTGAGATCAATGAAAGCAATGTAGAGGGGCATCTGTTGCTCGCGGCATTTCTCCTGTATCTGACGAAGGGAGAACAGCATGTCAATGGTCGATCTCTCTGCACGAAAGTCACACTGTGCCTCAGGGTAGACACGCTCGGCCAGCTTCTGGAGCCTGTTTAAAGCGACTCGAGCAAAGACTTTCCCCACTATGCTGAGCAGGGAGATTGTTGCAGTCACCGCGGTCACCTTTGTTTTTATAGAGGGTGATGATATTGGCATCGCGCATGTCCTGAGGTACTGCTCCCTCGTCCCAGCACAGGCAAAGCAGTTCATGTAGTGCTGAGAGTATAGCAGGCTTGGCATTCTTGATTATTTCAGTGGTAATGCTATCCTTCCCAGGGGCTTTTCCGCTGGCTAGAGAATCAATGGCATCACTGAGTTCTGATTTTGTTGGCTGTACGTCCAGTTCATCCATGACTGGTAGAGGCTGGGCTGCATTGAGGGCAGTCTCAGTGACTACATTCCCCCTGGAGTACAGTTCTAGGTAGTGCTCAACCCAGCGGTCCATTTGCTTGCATTGGTCAGTGATTATGTCCCCTGATTTAGATTTCAGGGGGGCGATCTTCTTGATGGGGTTTTGACGCTTGGGCAACTCTCAACCTCCATACATTCGCCCAGGCATGCGCTATGGAGAGGTCACTCCATAGTCGCCTCACAGCGACTGAAACAACACAGAAGGCAGCAGTTACGGGTTATAAGTCCAGATCAATTGGCGTAGAGATTGGGCGCCACGGGTTGCCTTTGTCGGTGGGAGAGGTCATCGCACCTCACTGGACAGCTACCGCCCGCCTCAAACCGGGCAGCCCCCGGTCAATAAGGTTCTGTCACGCCACAGTGCACCTGCTTCAATGGGTGCTTGGAGCTCAGGGTCATTGCCCGAAAGGTGGACTGTAACACCGCACCAAACAACATGAAAAAAGGAAAGAAGGTACCAGCCCTTCGCTTTGCAAGCTGGAACATCAGAACTATGTGTCCTGGCCTGTCGGAAGACCTTACACAAATCAACGATTCTCGGAAGACCGCCATCATTAACAATGAGCTCAGTAGACTTAATGTAGACATTGCAGCACTTCAGGAGACACGCCTCCCCACGAGTGGATCTCTAGCAGAGCAAGACTACACCTTCTTCTGGCAGGGCAGGGATCCTGAAGAACCAAGACAGCATGGAGTGGGCTTCGCCATCAGAAACTCCTTGCTCAGCATGATAGAGCCTCCCTCAAATGGCTCGGAACGCATACTGTCCATCCGACTGCTCACCACCTCTGGTCCAGTACACCTACTCAGCAGCTATGCTTCAACACTCTGCTCCCCACCTGAAGCTAGAGACCAGCTCTACGAGGAACTCCATAACATCATTAGTAGCATCCCGAACACCGAACACCTGTTCCTGCTGGGGGACTTTAATGCCAGAGTTGGGGCCGAACATCACTCATGGCCCTCCTGCCTTGGGCGCTATGGCGTTGGAAGGATGAATGAGAATGGACAGAGACTGCTTGAGTTGTGTACCTATCATAACCTCTGCATCACCAACTTGTTCTTTCACACTAAACCCTGTCACCAGGTTTCATGGAGGCACCCAAGATCGCATTGTTGGCACCAGCTAGACCTCATCGTCACAAGGCGAGCCGCCTTAAACAGTGTTCAAATCACACGCAGCTTCCACAGTGCGGACTGTGACACCGACCACTCCCTGTGTGCAGCAAGGTTAGAATCAGACCAAAGAAGTTGCATCATTCCAAGCAGAAGGGCAACCCGCGCATCAACACGAGCAGAATTTCTCATCCACAGCTGTTTCAAAAATTTCTAAATTCACTTGTAACAGCCCTTCAAAACACTCCCACAGGAGATGCTGAGACCAAGTGGGCCCACATCAGAAACGCCATCTATGACTCAGCAATGACCACCTACGGCAAACGTGCGAAGAGGAATGCAGACTGGTTTCAATCTCATATTGAAGAGCTGGAACCTGTCATAGCCGCTAAGCGCATTGCACTGCTGAACTACAAGAAAGCCCCCAGCGAGTTAACATCCGTAGCACTTAAAGCAGCCAGAAGCACTGCACAAAGAATAGCCAGGCGCTGCGCAAATGACTACTGGCAAGACCTATCCAGTACAGCTACAACACTGGCATCTACTATAGCAATGTGGAAAATTGCACGGGTATGTCCTGTGCACAATAGGTAAGACAAATCCAACCTGGCCAATTACCGCCCTATCAGTCGACTCTCGATCATCAGCAAAGAGATGGAAGGGGTTGTCGACAGTGCTATCAAGTGGCACTTGCTCAGCAATAACCTGCTCACTGATGCTAGGTTTGGGATCTGCCAGGGCCACTCGGCTCCTGCCCTCATTACAGCCTTGATCCAAACATGGACAAAAGAGCTGAACTCCAGAGGTGAGGTGAAAGTGACTGCCCTTGACATCAAGGCAGCACTTGACCGAGTATAGCATCAAGGAGCCCTAGCAAAACTGAGATCAATGGGAATCAGGGGGGAAACCCTCCACTGGTTGGAGTCATACCGAGCGCAAAGGAAGATGGTTGTGGTTGTTGGAGGTCAATCATTTCAGTCGCAGGACATCACTGCAGGAGTTCCTCAGGGTAGTGTCCTAGGCCCAACCATCTTCAGCTGCTTCATCAATGACCTTCCCTCCATCATAAGGTCAGAAGTGGGGATGTTCGCTGATGATTGCACAATGCTCAGCACCATTTGTGACTCCTTAGATACTGAAGCAGTCCATGTAGAAATGCAGCAAAAAACAGACAACATCCAGGCCTAGACTGATAAGTAGCAAGTAGCATTTGCACCACACAAGTGCCAGGCAATGACCATCTCAAACAAGGGAGAATCTCACTATCTCCCCTTGATGTTCAATGGCATTACCATCACTGAATCCCCCACTATCAACATCCTGGGGGTTACCATTGACCAGAAACTGAACTAGCCCAGCCACATAAATGCTGTGGCTAGAAGAGCACGTCAGAGGCTAGGAATTCTGTGGCAAGTAACTCACTTCCTGTCTCCTCAATGCCTGGATGTGTGCAGTTCCAATAGCACTCAAGAAGCTTGACACCATCCAGGACAAACAGCCCACTTGATTGGCACCCCATTCACCACCTTCAACATTCACTGCCTTCACTGCCGATGCACAATGGCAACAGTGTGTACCATCTACAAGATGTACTGCAGCAACTCAGCAAGACGAATTCAACAGCACCTTCCAAACCCGCAACCTGTACCAACTAGAAGGACAAGGGCAGCAGATGCATGGGAACACCACCACCTGCAAGTTCTCCTCCAAACCACACACCATCCTGACTTGGAACTATATCGCCGTTCCTTCACTGTCACTGTGTCAAAATCCTGGAAATCCCTAACAGCACTGTGGGTTTTAAAAAATTTTTTTTATGCATTCAGGGATGTGGCATTTATTGCCCATCCCTAATTGCCCTTGAGAAGGTGCTGGTGAGCTGCCTTCTTGAACCGCTGCAGTCCATTTGGGGTAGGTACACCCACAGTGCTGTTAGACTGTGCGTCGGTGGTGGAGGGACTGAATGTTTGTGGATGCTGTGCCAATCAAGCGGGCTGCTTTGTCCTGGATGATGTCGAGCTTCTTGAGTGTTTTTGGAGCTGCACCCATCCAGGCAAAGTGGAGAGTATTCCATCACACTCCTGACTTGTGCCTTGTAGATGGTGGACAGGCTTTGGGGAGTCAGGAGGTGAGTTACTCGCCTCAGGATTCCTCGCCTCTGACCTGCTCTTGTAGCCACGGTATTTATATGGCTACTCCAGTTCAGTTTCTGGTCAATGGTAGCCCCTAGGATGTTGATAGTGGGGGATTCAGCGATGGTAATGCCGTTGAATGACAAGGGGAGATGGTTAGATTCTCTCTTGTTGGAGATGGTCATTGCCTGGCACTTTTCTGGCACGAATGTTACTTGTCACTTATCAGCCCAAGCCTAGATATTGTCCAGGTCTTGCTGCATTTCTACACGGACTGCTTCAGTATCTGAGGAGTCACAAATGGTGCAAGTGCCGTATGATGGCACTGTTGATGACACCTTCCATCTCTTTACTGATGAATTGATGTACTGATGTACCTACACGCCCAGCACTATAGTGGTTGAAGAAGGCACCACCTTACCAAGAGCAATTAGGGATGGGCAATAAATGCTGGCCTTGCCAGTGATGCCCACATCCCACGAATGAATAAAAAAATACAGGAATGAGGCACCTCACTCCTGGTGCTGACCTCCTTGGCAACCTCCAGCCACACCTGCTTGTTTTCTGCGCAGACTTCGTCCTCCTGTCTGCAGGGAAAAGAAACTCCCTGTGGGCCATTAAAGCCTGTTGCATGATGTCCAGAGATGCATCTGAGACCCATGGTGTAGCCTTTCCACATTGACACTTCATCTTACAAGTTGCTGGCTCTGTTTTGACACTTCTATTCTGAGCCTCGCAAAGTCTCTTTCATTCGTGGAGCTGCAACAGGTTACTTGCGGGCCATCATCAGGCCCACCCACTCTAATTCGTCAAGAAACCTGGAAGCCAGATGCAAATGCTGGGTTAAAAAGCCACTGACAAATGCACTGCTGAAACCTCCATGCTCCTGACAGACTGCCGGCCTTGCTTACTGCGAATGGGTCTGACAGTTAAAATTCAGCCCAAAACTGCCATACAAAATTGCCATATCCAACAGACTGGTTCTGAAAACACTACCAGGAAATGGGAAGATAAATTATCTAGAAATAATTGGCAAGTCATCCATGGAGAGAGTAACCGTTAACATTTAAGGTTGATGGCCTTTCATTAGAACTGGAAGAGGTTACAGCTTTAACGGTTTATAACCAAGTCCAGAGTCAGGGAAAAGGACAAAGAACAAAAGGAAAGGTTTCTGATAAAGTGGAGGGCAGGAGAGATGAAATGACAAGAAGATGATGTTCCGAGCAAAGCGGGGTAATGGGACAAGTAAAGGAACAAAAGTTGGGCCACAGGAGGTGTAAATAGTAACAGCAGAAAATGAGACCCATGGGTTTTATTTGAGATCCCAGCACCTGCAGTATTTTGCTTTTGTTTTACGGCAAATTGTCCGTGTGGTGCTGTGGACCTCTGATTGGGCTTTTAAAAATATACGGCAACCTTCAATACATGCTTAGCATACAGACTATATTTAATCATTATGAGGAGTTGAAGAAGAACTGAGAAATACAGACACAGAATTTACAACATAGACTCAGGCCATTCGACCCAATCAGTCCATGTAGGCATTTACCCTTTATTCCAGTAAATAATTCTAATCGCATTCATCCTCATCTCTTCAACCGCTTCTCCAAAATTCATCCATGTATCCAATCTAATCTTGAATATTGACATGGATTCTGCTTCAACTGTTAACCCCAGAAGCAAATTCCACAGACTCATGATTCTCTGTGTGAAGACATTTCACCTGCTATCTGTTCTAAATCTCTTACATTTAATCTTGTATCACTGGCCCTTCGCTTTCCACTGCTCAACTGCTGGAAGCAGTCTGTCTAATCCTTTCATAACTTTTAAACACTTCTGTCATATCGCTTTGTAATCTGCATTGATCTAACAAATAAGACACACAATCTTTCAAGTCTTTCTTCATAATTTTATTTCCACTTACCACGTGGCATCCTAGTGCATTCCTCCAGATCCTCGACATTCTCTGCATAGTAGTGTGAAGAGCAATATTGCACACAGCATTCTAGCATAACAGATTCATAGAATCATTGCAGCACAGAAGCAGGTCATTCAGCCCATCGAGTCCATGCAGGCTCTCTATACAGCAATCCAGTCAGTCCCATTCCCCTGCTCTATCCTCGTAGCCCTGAAAGTTTATTTCCCTCATGTGTACATCTCAATTCCTTTTGAAATCATCTCCACTTCCACCACCTTCGTAGGCAATGAGTTCCAGGTCATTATCACTCGCTGCGGAAAAAAGTTCTTCCTCCCTGCATCTCTTGCCCAAAACATTAAATCTGTGTCTCCTAGTCCTTGCGCCATCAGCTAATGGAAACAGCTTTTTTTTGTCTACCTTGTCTAAATGTATCATAATCATGTACACCCCTATCAAATCTTCTCTCAATCTCCTTTGCTCCAAGGAGAACAACCCCAGCTTCTCCAATCTAACCTTATAGCTAAAATCCCTCATCCCTGGAACCATTACAGAATCACAGAAACACAGAATTGTTACCCCGCAGAAGGAGGCTATTCGGCCCATCGTGTCCGCACTGGCTCTCTGAAAGAGAAATTCCCTCAGTCCCATTCCTCTACCTTTTCCCTATAACCCTGGACATCCTTCCTTTTCATATAACTGTCTAATTCCCTTTTGAATGCTTCAATTGAACCTGCCTCCACCACGTTCTCAGGCAGTGCATTCCAGACCTTAACCACTCGCTGCGTTAAAATGTTTTTCCTCATGTCACTTTTGCTTCTCTTGCCAAATACATTTAATCTGTGCCCTGTCATTCTCAATCCTTTCATGAGTGGGAGCAGTTTCTCTCCATCTACTCTGTCCGGACCCCTCATGATTTTGAATACCTCTATCAAATCACCTCTCAGCTTTCTCTTCTCCAAGGAAAACAGTCCTAACTTCTCCAATCTATCTTCATAATTGAAATTCCTCATCCCTGGAACCATTCTTGTGACTCTCTTCTGTACTCTCTCCAATGCCCTCACATCTTTTCTCAAGTGCGGCGCCCAGAATTGGACACAATACTCCAGCTGAGAACGAACTAGTGTCTTATACAAGTTCAACATAACTTCCTTGCTCTTGTACTCTATGCTTCCATTAATAAAGCCATTAATAAATTAATACTGTATGCTTTATTAACTGCTTTCTCAAGCTGTCTGCCACCTTCAATGACTTATGCACATATACATCTAAGTCCCTCTGCTCCTGCATCCCCTTTAGAATTGTGCCCTTTATTCTATATAGTCTCTCCATGTTCTTCCTACCAAAATGAATCACTTCACATTTCTCTGCATTGAACTTCATCTGCCACTGATCTGCCCATTCCACCAACTTGTCTATGTCCTTTTGAAGTTCTACACTATCCTCCTCACAGTTCACAATGCTTCCAAGTTTCGTGTCACCTGCAAACTTAGAAATTGTGTCCTGCACACCAAGGTCTGGGTTATTAATGTATATCAGGAAAAGCAAGGGTCCCAACACTGATCCCTGGGGAGCTCCACTGCAAACCTTCCTCCTGCCCGAAAAACATTCATCAACCACTACTCTTTGTTTCCTGTCACTCAACCATTTTTGTATCCATATTGCTACCATCCCTTTTATTCCATGAGCTACAAGTTTGCTCACAAGTCTGTTATGTGACATTGTATCAAATGCCTTTTGAAAGTCATGTACACCACATCAACAGCATTGCCCTCATCAACCCTCTCTGTTACCTCTTCAAAAAACTCCAGCAAGTTAGTTAAACATGATTTTCCCTTCAGAAATCCATGCTGGCTTTCCTTAACTAACTCACATTTATCCATGTGACTATTGATTTTGTTCCGAATTATTTTTTCGAGAAGTTTTCCCAGCACCAAAGTTAAACTGACTGGCCTGCAGTTGCTGGGCTTATCTTTACACCCAGTGTAATTCTCCCGTCCTCTGGCACCACCCCTGAGTCTAAGGAAGACTGAAAAATTATGGCCCATGCCTCTGCAATTTCCACCCGGCATCCGGCCCTGGTGCTTTATCCACTTTAAGTACAGATAGCCTTTCTAATACTTCCTCTTTATCAATTTCGAACCCCTCTAGTGTCTGACTTACCTCCTCTTTCAACATTGCCTGGGTTGCATCTTCTTCCTTGGTAAAGACAGATGCAAAGTATTCAATTAATACCTCAGCTGTGCCCTCTGTCTCCATGTGTAAATCCCCTTTCTGGTCCCAAATCAGCTCCACTCCTCCTTTTACCACCAGTTTACTATTTATATGCCGATAGAAAACTTTGGGATTTCCTTTAATATTAGCTTTCAGTCTCTTTTCATGCTCTCTCTTTGCTTCTCTTATTTGCTCTTTCACTTCCCCTCTGGACCTTCTATATTCAGCCTGGTTCTCAATCATATTTTCTACCTGGCATCTGTCATAAGCACACTTTTTCTTCTTTATCTTAATCTCTACCTCTTTTGTCATCCAGGGAGCTCTGGATTTGTTTCTTCTACTTTTCCCCTTTGAGGGAACATATCTTGACTGTGCCTGAACTATCTCTTCTTTGAAGGTAGCTCATTGTTCATCTACCGTTTTTTCTGCCAGCTTTTGACTCCAATTTATTCGCCCCAGCTCCATTCTTACCCCATTGAAGTTTGCCTTTCTCCAGTTAATTATTCTTACCCAGGATTGCTCCTTGTCCTTTTCCATAGTCAGCCTAAACCTTATGAAACAATGATCACCATCCCCTAAATGCTCTCCTATTGATAGTTGATCCACTTGGTCCACCTCATTCCCAAGAACCAGGTCTAGCAGTGCCCCCTTTCTTGTTGGACTAGTAACATACTGTTGTAAAAAAATTTCCTAAACACTCTCTTGGAACTCTTGCCCCTCACTGCCCTTTACACTACTATTATCCCAGTCTATGTTTGGATAATTAAAGTCCCCCATTAAAACTACCATATAATTTTTGCACCTCTCTGTAATTTCCTTGCAAATTTGTTCCTCCACATCCTTCCCACTAGCTGGTGGCCTTTAGACTACAATGAGCAATGTAACTGCACCTTTTTTGCTCCTTAGCTCTAGCCAAATTGATTCTGTCGTCGACCCCTCTGGGACATCCTTTTTCTCCAGCACTGCAATTCTCTCCTTAATTAATACTGCCACCCCTCCCCCTTTTTTCCCTTTCCTATCTTTCCTGAACACCTTGTATCCAGAAATATTTAACGCCCAGTCCTGCCCTTCTTTCAGCCAGGTCTCTGTTAGAGCCACAACATCATATTTCCATATAGCAATCAGCACCTTTACCTCACCAGTCTTATTAACCACACTCCGTGCATTCACATACATGCACATTAACCATGACTCAGACTTTATTACTTTCTCCCTTACTCTGACCCCACTTAATAACGTACTATTCCCTACTCTCGTGCTATCTCCCCCAATATTCTGTGCTCCTTGGTATTCCTCTCTAATATTTGCTTCTGGTTTCCATACCCCTGATTAGTTACCAGATTTGCTTCCCTCCAATCTTAGCTCCCTTGCAGGTTCCCATTCACCTGACAATTTAGCTTAAACCCTCCCCAACAGCACTAGCAAATATTCCTGCGAGCATATTCGTTCCAGTCCTGCTAAGATGCAACCAGTTCATCTTGTACAGGTCCCACCTGCCTCAGAACTGGCCCCAATGCCTCAGAAATCTGATGCCCTCCCTCCGACACCAGTTCTCCAGCTACGTGTTCAATCGCTCAATTTTCCTATTCCTATGCTCACTTGCACACGGGACTGGGAAAAATCCTGAGATTACTGCTTTTGAGGTCCTGCTTTTTAATCTCCTTCCTAGCTCCCTAAAATCTGCTTTCCTCTGCACCCTCCCCCAGAAGAATGTCCTGCAGCCTCTCTATGATATCCTTGGCCCTGGCACCAGGGAGGCAACATACCATCCTGGAGTCACATTTAGAGCCGCAGAAACACCTGTCTGTTCCTCTAACTAATGAATCCTCTATCACTACTGCTCTTCCACTCCAATTCCTCCCCTCCTGTGCAGCTGAGATACCTGTGGTGCCATAAACTTGGCTCTGACTGCAGTCCTCTGAGGAGCCATCACCCTCACCAGTATCCAAAATGGAAAACTGATTAGCGAGTGACCCATTCCCTATCTGTCTGCATGCTCCTAATCTGTGGTGTGACCACTTACTTAAACGTGCTATCCACGTAGTCCTCCACCTTGTGGATGCGAAACAGTGACTCCAGCCGCTGCTCAAGTTCCAAAACCCGGAGTTCATTCTTCTGCAGCCAGTGACACTTCCTGCAGATGTATTTGTCTAGGACACATGATGCGTCCATGACTCCCCACATGCCACAGGCTGTACATTCCACTCGGCAGAGCTGCCCTGCCATGCCTTAACTTTACAAACTATTTATTATAAGTAGAATAGCTTACCAGGGGTACTCACCAAACAGCTCCTTCCACTGCACTGAAGCAAGAACCAAATACTGGAGGGTTAAAAAAGGAGGAAAAAAAAAAGAAAAATGGAGCACCTCTGCCCTCTTCACTGAACTCGCCACTCACCAAACTCGAATCTCCACATTCAGCTTGTAATCTGCACATCGTGAGTCCAATAGACCCTACCAATGATAATAAAGCTTTGCCAATACTAATAAACCTCACTACTATTAGTAAACCTTACAAATACTGATAGACCCTAATAATACACAATACAGCTTATGTATTAAGTTGTCCCAATTTGACCTAATACACTCGCTATTGGTCTCTCTCTCTCACTCTATTATAAATTATAAAATCCGCTTTAGTTTTTAGTTTATATACTAATAAATCGATCAAGTCTTTTTCTATATTTGATTTAAATTAAATTTAAATTAAAAGCTTCCCTGCATACTCACCCCGGCTGCTTTCTGTGTCCCTGCTCGCTCTGTTGATTGTGACATCACTCTGATGTCGCTTTTCGATTTTTCTCCGTTCTCTCTCTCGGTCTGTCTGTCTGTCTCCGGCCTCCGACTCTGTCCCTTTTGGCGTGCATTTTAAACCACCGCTCCCGCTGTGCTCGCTCTCTCTCTCTTTCTCTCTCTCGGTCTGTCTGTCTCCAACCTCCCATTCTGGTAAATTTCCTTTGCACCCTCTCAAGGATTGTCACATCCTTCCTAAAGTGTGGTGATCAGAACTAGATACAATACTCTAGTTGTGGCCTAACCAGAGTATTATAAAGGTTCAACATACCTTCCCTGCTTTTGTACCCAATTATTCTATTCATGTAACCCAAATGCTTTACTAATCATTCTCTCAATATGTCCTGCCACCTTCAAAGATCTATTCACATGAACCCCCAGGTCCCTCTGTTCCTGTACACTCTTTAGAACTGTGTCATTAAGTATATATTGTCTCTTCCTATCCTTCTGCCAAAATGCATCACCTCACACTTCTCTGTATTAAATTCCATCTGCCACTTGTCTGTCCATTCTGCTGGCCTATCTATGTGCTGTTGCATTGGTATCATTTTCACTATTTGTATCTCCAAGTTTGGTATCATCAGCAAATTTGGAAATTTTACTCTGTATTCCAAAAACCAAGTCATCTATATATATGTTAAAAAGCAGTGGTCCTTGGTGTGATATTACTTTAACTGCTTGAGTATAGTATACATCATTACGGAAGTGATGTCAACAAACATGTGGTATAGCAGTTGGAGTCATGTTAGTCACCACTATTATAGAGCTCCCTTGTAAATCTGTTACTTTCAATAAAGAACCCTTCATTCAACTTATCATTCAGCCTAAGATGGTTTGGTACATTATTGCTGAGAAAGCAATAAGATAATATAGTGGCAGTGGTATGTTTTTGAAGACCACAATAGGATGGCAGCGGAACACACTGGAGTAGCGATAGTGCCGAGAGGCTCAGTATGCCAATAACGATGTTCGACGTGAGACAGTGACCTTGAGCAAGACATTGGGAATGGTGCTTTCTCCCATTTCTCACTGGAAATCCAGTAAGGTTAGAACAACACTGCACATCATCAGAGGAAGCGGCAGCAGCACAACACTGTCAGGTTCGATGACCATCCGCATAAATTGGGGCCCAGGGAGAGTGCGAGTTCATGAAGGGGTTTGTTTCAACAGTGGCTGGAAGAAAAGGCAGTAATCGGGCTCATGAAAAGCCAACAGAGTAGGTTGAAATTGGGGCTGTGGTATGGCACCACTATTATGTGTTGTGGTTTTCCCCCCAGAAGTGCTTCGTGGGCAGAGGCTCCCCGATCGTAGGCTAAAAGTCTACGCTGCTAACACAGAACTCAAGGCGTGGCTGAGGTCTGTCACTGCAGGCACAGCAGACCTGTGTTTCTTTCCTTAAGGAAAACTTTAAAGATGAAAGGAAGCCATTAATGGGGAAAGCTCCAGCAAACAATTCTTGCAGACAGGAAATTTGACACTATAATCACCGAATACCCAGCGATTAACTGGAAAGTTTAAGATCTCCTCCACGGGTTTCAACTCTTCAAGCAACGCATGGAGTTCTGCATTTTGGATCTTGCTGTCATAGAGCTTGACAAGCAAATAATCAAGATAAAAAGCATGATTAGTAATGAAGGACTCCGTTGCATCAACACCTCTGGACTGTCAGAAGTGGACCAGAAGGACTCTGCGAAACTCTGGACTACATTAGAAGACCAGCTGAAGGTCAAAGTTAATTTGAGAATCCATTGTTTGGCACTGATGGCATACAAACAACAGCCCAGAGAAACCATCGATTAATTTGTCAGCAGATGCTGTAAGAAAGGGAAAGTATGATTTCTCAGATACAGAATTAAATGAAAGGTTAATGGAGCTAGTAATTAAGACACCTCAACAGGACTAGGTCTGATGCGCCAACCAAGAAATTGTCCTGCTTACAGGCAGACCTGAAAGGCGCGTGATAACAAGGGGCACTGGGCAAGACTGTGCAAAAGGTCTGGCAATGGAGAAGTGGCCAGAAGCCACAACAAGCCACAGCACGAGAAGAAACATAGGTAAACATGGGAATGAATTCACCAAATGCCAGTTCAAATGCAAACATGTCCATGAGGTAGACATGGTCACTGACAACAAAGAAGGCACTGAAGGTGAACAAGCCTTCCTCACAGTAACAGTTGCACATCAAATGGATGTGGTTACACAGAAGGAAGCATTCACCACAGAAAAGAGTGACAAGCAAAAGCTGTGATTAAAGGTCGATACTGGGACAAGTGCAAATATTTTGCCACTGAGAATACTAAAGAATATGTACTTGGCAAAATGGGAAGCCACGATAGAACCTATAAGAGCAAGACTCACTGCATACAATGGTTCATCAATCAACTGTGTGGGAACACTAACATTGGAGTTGCAGTTGTGGAAATTCTGCATGGTCACCACAAGTCTCCCACATTGTTGATATCAATGGTCCAGCAGTAGCAGGACTATCAGTGTGCAGTGAACTCCAGATCGTGACAATCCACAAGATCAGCTGTGTGTCAAGGATACACAATCAAGATAGTTGTGACCTCATTGACCCCAATCAGGATTTGCAACGAAGGCACCCAGATAGATTTGATACTGTGGGCAGTTTCAAAGGAGATACTGTTCTTCATTTGAGAAATTATGCAGTTCTTTCCATAAACCCACCAAGGAAATGCAGTGTCCACATCAAGGAAAAGCTGAAAGCTAAGATGGGTACTATGGAATGGCAAGGAATTAAACTCTACTTAAAGGGAGATTTTCATAAGAACAAAAGAAATAGGAGCAGGAGTAGGTCATACAACCCCTCAAGCCTGCTATGACATTCATGCCTGATCATCTACCTCAAATCTACTTCCTTCCCCCTATCCCCATATCCCAGGATTCCCTTAGTGCCCAAAAATCTATTGATCTCAGGCTTGAATATATTCAATGACTGAGCATCTACAGCTCTCTGGGATAGAGAATTTCAAAGATTCACAACTCTCTGAGTGAAGAAATTTCTCCTCATCTCAGTCCTAATGGCCAACCCTTTATCCTGAGACTATGACCCTTAGTTCGAGACTCTCCAGTCTGGAGGAACAGCCTCTGAGCCCCCATCCTGTCAAGCCGTCAAAGAATGTTCGATCTTTCAATGGGGTCACCTATAATTCCAGAGAATATTTGCCCATTCTACTCAACTTGTTCTCATAGGACTCCCAGGAATCAATTTAGTGAACCGTTGTTACATCTCTAAGTCAAGTATATCCTTCCTTAGGTAAAGAGGCAAAATCTGTGTGGGGACTGTAATGTTGCATATGTACTTTGATGCCAGGTCCTATATTATTTTCTTTAGGGGACCATCTTGGCTGCTGCCCAGGCCTCCTGATTTTTGTCCCACATCTGCAATTTCTGACATTACTGCTGATGTTGACTGTAGGAAAGTTCCCACTGTCCCAGAAATCTCCGCATTGAGCACCTCTTCTCCCTGGTGTCTTTATGATGTATTTGCTCCCCAGCCTTCCGTGTGCTCTCAAATCCCACCCATCAGTCCCTCCCAAAACCTCCATGGGTCGACCACCATTCCTCAGTGCTAACTTCAGGGAAAGGAAGACAAGTTTGACATGATGCCAGTCTGGCTTGAAACACTGGTCGCACTAAGTCTCAAACAGATAAAGCACATCTCATCAGTCAAACAACAATAACAAATGACTTGCATTTATATGGCACCTTCAACATCATAAAATGCCCCAATAAGCTTTACAGGAGCAGTATCAAACAACATTTGGCACTGACCCACAAAAGGAGATATTAGGATATGTGACCAAAAGCTTGATCAAAGAGATAGGTTTAAGAAGCATCATAAAGGAGGAGACAGAGATAGAGAGGTGGAGACGTTTATGAGGAGATTCCAATGCTTAGGGCCCAGGCATCTGAAACCTGGAGTACAAGCCTTCAACAGACTTGTGACTAGAAGGAATCTTTCCTTCCATAAAGAGATGATAGTGTGTAATAGTTACCCAGATAAAAATTGTTAACGCCATGTTGATCTACATCTTAAAAGCCAACTTACACTTCTACGATTCAGGAAGTTGTCTTAAAACACTTCACATGGAAGAGATATAAACCACATACAATGAGCAGGAGGGAAGGTGAAATAGATTGGAGGGAGTGGCAGTGGTTGAAGGCTCCATTGATGTGAAGGGCTTTAAGGAGGTTTTTGAGATTGGATGGGGTGATGGCAGGGCAAAGAGGTGCAGGAAGGGAGCTCCGGAGGTTGGGTGATATATGGCTGAAACACCAATCACCAACAAGGAAGTAGAGGAAGCAGGGAAAAGGGAACAACATGGTGTTAAAATGGGACGTTGGATGAACGTAGGGCTGTATGGTTGTAGGTGATGAATAAAGTTGCACGAAGTGAGGTCACGAGAGGATTTGAAAGTGATGATGAGGAAAATTTTTTAAACTAATTTTTGATTCACAGCGAGTTTGGGTTTTTAAGGGTTTTGTCACCTTGGGATATTTTTCTATATTAAAGGTGCTCTTTAATGCACGTTATTGTTTTTGCTTTTAAGTTGAGAAACCAAAGTCAAGACCCAAGGCGAACACCAGTCGAGTTGAAGGGAATAAGCAGATCGAGATGATTGAGTGTTGTATGGATGTACTGGCTTCTAATCATGGAAGTGTGATACCATAGAAGGCAAACAATCAACACGAGCCACAAGCGGGTGGGGTAGCATAGTTGTTATGTTACTGGACCAATAATCCAGAGATATGAGTTCAAGTATGTCAGCCAAGAGCGACGTCTCAACTCATTCCATCTTCGCTGCCTCCGAAGAATCCTTGGCATCAGGTAGCAGGACTGTATCTCCAACGCAGAAGTCCTCGAGGCAGCCAATATCCCCAGCATATACCCCCTACTGAGCCAGCTTGAGATGGCTTGGCCATGTGAGCCGCATGGAAGATGACAGGATCCCCAAGGACGCATTGTACAGCAAGCTCGTCACTGGTATCAGACCCACCGGCCATCCATGTCTCCACTTTAAAGACGTCTGCAAACGAGACATGAAGTCCTGTGACATTGACCACAAGTCGTGGGAGTCAGTTGCCAATGATCGCCAGAGCTGGCGGACAGCCATAAAGGCGGGGCTAAAGAGTGGCGAGTCAAAGAGACTTGGCAGGAAAAAAGACAGAAGTGCAAGGAGACAGCCAACTGTGTAACAGCCCCGACAACCAATTTTATCTGCAGTGCCTGTGGAAGAGTCTGTCACTCTGGAATTGGCCTTTATAGCCACTCCAGGCGCTGCTCCACAAACCACTGACCACCTCTAGGTGCTTATCCATTGTCTCTTGAGACAAGGAGGCCAAAGAAGAAGAATATCTTGAGAACTTAATTTCAATTAATTAAATAAATCTAGAATTAAAAAGCAATTATCAGTGATAACGACCATAATTTTTTTAACTTTTTCATTGCTGTGGGTCTGGAGTCACATGTAGGCCAGACCAGGTAAGGACGGCAGATTTCCTTCCCTAAAGGACATTAGTGAACCAGATGGGTTTTTACGACAATCGATGATAGTTTCATGGCACCATTACTGAGACTAGTGTTTAATTACAGATTTTTTTTATTAATCAATTGAATTTAAATTCCACCAACTGCCATGGTGTGATTTGAAACCATGTCCCCAGGGCCTGGATTGTCATTAAAAATGTATCTGGTTCATTAAGCCCCTTTAGGGAGGACAATCTACTGATGTTACCTGGTTTGGTATATGCAACTGCAGAGCAAGCCATTCCGATACATTCAAGAAGGTGGCTTATCACCACCTTCTCAAAGACAATTGGCGATAATAAATGCTGACCTTTATAGTAATGCCCACAGCCTTTGAACAAGTAAGAAAATGCTTGGACCTTTAGTGTAGAACATCCTAAGGTGCTTCATAGGAGAATTGTCAAAGAAAGGTGACTGAAGGTGATATTAAGGAGGGCCGTGGTCACAGACGGAAGCTTGAAGGAGCAATTTTATAAACATTCTGTCATGGGATGTTACCGTTGCTGGCAAGCCCAGCTTTTCTTGCCCATTCCTAATTGTCATTGAGAAGGTTCTGGTGAGTCGCCTTCTTGAACTGCTGCAGTGCATCTGGTGTAGTACACCCACAGTGCTGTTGGAAAAAGGAAGAGAGAGAGGTGGAGAGGTTTAGAACAATAAGAACAACTTATATTTATATAGCGCCTTTGACGTAATAAACATCCCAAGGCACTTCACAGAAGCATTTTAAAATTAATTATGACATCGAGCCACAAGTCAGACAATCAAAAGTTTGGTCAAAGAGGTAGGTTTTAAGGAGTGTCTTAATAGAGGAAAGCGAAGTGGAGAGGTGGAGAGGGTATTCCAGAGCTTGGGGCCCAGGCAACTGAAGGTACAGTTACCAATGGTGGAACGATTAAATCAGGGATGCACAAGAGGCCAGAATTGGACCACAGATATCTCGGAGGGTTGTGGGGTTGGAGGAGATTACAGAGATAGGGAGAGGGACGAGATCATGAAGAGATTTGAAAACAAGGATGAGAATTTTAAAATCAAGCTGTTACTTGACTGGGAGCCAATGTAGGTCAGCAAACACAGGAGTGATAGGGGAAGGGGACTTGGTGTGAGTTAAGACACAGGCAGCAGAGTTTTGAATGACCTCGGGTTTATGGAGGGTAGAATGTGGGAGATCAGCCAGGAATTCTTTGGAGTAGTCAAATCTAGAGTTTATGAAGGTTCGAATGAGGGTTTCAGCAGCAGATGAGCTGGGACGGGAAGAAGTCCGGAGGTAAAAATAGGCGATCTTAGTGATTGTATGAATATGAGGTCAGAATTTGACACCAAGGTTGCAAACAGACTAGCCTAATCTCAGTCTGCTGCCAGGGAGGGGGATGGAGTCGGTAGCTAGAGAACAGAGTTTGGAGTGGGGACCAAAAACAATGGCTGCAGTCTTCCCAATATTTAATAGGAGGAAAATTCTGCTCATCCAGTACTGGATGTAGGATAAGCAGTCTTGTAATTTAGCAACACTGGAGGAGTCGAGAGAAGTGGTGGTGAGGTTCAGCTAAGTGGCATCAGCAAACATGTGAAAACTAGCACTGTATTTGGATGATGTCAGCATGCAGATGAGAAATAGGAGGGGGCCAAAAATAGATCTTTGGGGCACACCAGAGGTGCAGGAGCAGGGAGAGAAGCCATTGCAGGTGATTCTCTGGCTATGATTAGATAGATAAGAATGGAATCAGGTGAGAGCAGTCCCACCCAGCCGAATGACAGTGGCGAGGTGTTGTTGCAGGATGGTATGGTCAACTGTGTCAAAGGCTGCAGACAGGTTGAGAAGGACAAGGAGGGAAATTTACCTTTGTCACAGTCGCATAGGATGCCATTTGTCATTTAGGGAGGAAATTCCTGACTTTATGCCTGAAGACAAGGTCACCAATGGTGGAGCGATGAAAATCCTAGATGCATAAGAGGCCAGAATTGGAGGAGTGTTGAGAGCTTGGAGGACTGTAGGACTGGAGAAGGTCACAGTGAAAAGTAATGGTGAGACCATGGAAAGATTTGAACCAAAGAATGAGCACTTTAAAAGAAATGACATGACCGGGGAATTCTGTTTTTTAGAGAATTGAATAAATACCACTCCTCCTCAGATCAATAACTATTAATAAATGTGCTGAACTGAAAGCAGTTCAGGCTCCATTTCTTTAGGCATCCCAAGGGAATAGATTACAGATTCTCAGCAGCTTTTGAGGGCTGGTGTTTTGCTCCTTCAACATGGTTTGGCATTCCCTCTGGGAGCAACCCATTCTTTTGGAAGCTGCTTTTCCTTTGAGTCTGCTGCATTTGTTAGCTCAGTACTTGTCATTGCCAATCCCTGTGGGATGTGCTATTTATGGGTTTACTGATTCTGTCTGCAAACTGAGTTATTATACAGAGAATATCCCAGAGTACATGTGGAAACACCTCCACCAGACCTGACCCCTTCGTGAAAAATTTACATCTGAGCTTCTGGGAACTAGTTTATTTCAGTGAGTGACATATTTCAGACTTCAGTACACCTACATCCTTCCCAGGCAGTCACCCCACCTCAAGACCCCAAGGGTCCTGCTCTCTCTCTCTAATCTGACTCATATATGGCCCTGCTATTCAAGAAACGAGGAAGAGAGAAAACCTTAGGCCAGTTGGCCTGATATCAGTGGTAGGCAAAGTGCTAGAACCTATTATTTGGTATATAGTAACAGAGCATTTAAAAAGTCAGATTATGATTGGGCAGAGTCAACATGGATTTATGAAAGGGAAATCGTGTTTGACAAATCTGGTAGACAAACCTTTGAGGTTGTAACTAGCAAGGTAGATAAGGGGAAATCAGTGGATGCATTGTATTTGGATTTTCACAAAGCATTCAATAAGGTTCCGTACAAAAAATTTTTACACAAAATTAGGGCTGATGGGATTTTGGGTAAAAGCATGGATTGAGGATTGGTTAATGGACAGAAAGGAGAGATTAGGAATAAATGGGTCATTTACGGGTTAGCAGGCTATGACTAGTGGGGCACTGCATGGATCAGGGCCCCCAACTATTTACAATCAATGTCAATGACTTAGTTGAGGTGACAGAGTGTAATTATCCAAGTTTGCTGATGATATGTAGCTAGGTGGGAAAGTAAGCTGTTAGGAGGATGCAAAGATGCTGCAATGGGATATAGATAGGTGAGCGAACAAGAAGATGGCAGATAGAATATCATGTGGAGAAATGTGAAGCTATCACTTCAGTAGGAAAAATACAAAAGCATAATATTTTTTGAATGTTGAGAGACTGGTAAATGTGTGTATTCAGAGGGACCTGGGTGTCCTTGTACATAAATCACAGAATATTAACATGCAGATACAGCAAGCAATTAAGAAAGCAAATGATATGTTAGTCTTTATTACAAAGGGTTGGAGTATAAGTGTAAAGAAATCTTACAGCAATGTTATAGGGCCTTGGAGAGACCATACCTGGAGTACTGTATACAGTTTTGCTATCCTTACTAAGGAAGGATTTACTTGCCCTAGAGGGAGTGCAATGAAGCTTCACTGGACTGATTGTTTTCTGGGATGAGGGGATTGTCCTATGAGGAGAGATTGAGTTGAATAGGCCTTTACTCCCTAGAGTTTAGAAGAATGAGAGGAGATCTCATTGAAATGTGTAATATGCTCGACAGGGTAGTTTCCCCTGTCTGGGGAAGTCTAAACCCAGCAGATCTCAGCCTCGGAATAACAGGTCAACCATTTACGACTGAGATAAGGAGAAATTTCGTCAGTCAAAAGGTTGTGAATCTTTGGAATTTCCTATCCCAGAGAGTTTTCGATTCTCAGTTGTTAAGTATATTCAAGAAAGCGATTACTAGATTTTTGAATACTAAGGGAATCAAGGGATAAGGAAATCATGCGAGAAGATGGAGCTGAGGTATTGAATAGTGAAACAGACTCAAAGGGCTGAATGGCCTACTCCTGATCCTATCCTTTTGCTTTTATATTTCTGCACCCCTCCCCCACACCCTTAGTCACAATTTGAGCCCTGACATCCCACCCAGGCCCAGAACCCCAATTTTTCTCTCACGGGCCTATGCTGCAAAAGGCAGAAATTCACCTTGGGTGATAGCAGAAGATGGGCAGTTCCAAGCACAGCAATGTGAACTGAATAGCGGGCAGGACACAAAACAGTCGACCCAATTGATACTGCCCGTTTGGTGCTAACACCCAAGACAGATTTCTACAGCTCTACATGCTGTGAACTTCTTTGGAGGAGGTCAGTATCACAAACTAAACTGCGACCAGAATTAAATTGGACACTTGACCTCTTGTAAACCCACCTCCTAACTTTCTAAGGAGAACTTCTCAACAATTATTGGGATTGAGAATGAGAGACTATTCCTGGAACAATGATGGGACAGTTCTCTTGGATTACAATTTCATAGAATCAGAGAATGGTACAATACAGCAGGAGGCCATTTGGCCCATCGAGTCTACAACAATTTCGAAGAGAAATCCAGTTAGTGCCACTTTCCTCATTTCCCTGCAATTTTTTCTCCTTCAAGTATTTATCCAATTCCCTTTTGAAGGCTACTGTTGATTCTGTTTCCATCACTCTATCAGGCAGTGCAGTCCAAATCCTAACCACTTTTTGAGTAAAAACAATTCACCTAGTGTCACCTCTGGTTTGTTTGCCCATCACCTTAATTACATAGAACATAGAACATAGAACATTACAGCGCAGTACAGGCCCTTCGGCCCTCAATGTTGCGCCGACCTGTGAAACCATCTGACCTACACTATTCCATTTTCATCCATATGTCTATCCAATGACCACTTAAATGCCCTTAAAGTTGGCGAGTCTACTACTGTTGCAGGCAGGGCGTTCCACGCCCTTACTACTCTCTGAGTAAAGAAACTACCTCAGACATCTGTCCTATATCTATCACCCCTCAACTTAAAGCTTTGTCCCCTCGTGTTTGCCATCACCATCCGAGGAAAAAGACTCTCACTATCCACCCTATCTAACCCTCTGATTATCTTATATGTCTCTATTAAGTCACCTCTCCTCCTCCTTCTCTCTAACGAAAACAACCTCAAGTCCCTCAGCCTTTCCTCGTAAGACCTTCCCTCCATACCAGGCAACATCCTAGTAAATCTCCTCTGCACCATTTCCAAAGCTTCCACATCCTTCCTATAATGCGGTGACCAGAACTGCACGCAATACTCCAGGTGCGGCCGCACCAGAGTTTTGTACAGCTGCAGCATGACCTCGTGGCTCTGAAACTCGATCCCCCTACTAATAAAAGCTAACACACCATATGCCTTCTTAACAGCCCTATTAACCTGGGTGGCAACTTTCAGGGATTTATGTACCTGGACACCAAGATCTCTCTGCTCATCTACACTACCAAGAATCTTCCCATTAGCCCAGTACTCTGCATTCCTGTTACTCCTTCCAAAGTGAATCACCTCACACTTTTCCGCATTAAACTCCATTTGCCATCTCTCAGCCCAGCTCTGCAGCCTATCTAGTTATCTAGTTATCAACTCTTCAGTCATTGGAAACAGTTTGTCTTTATTTACTCCAAGTCCTTCATGAGTTTAAGCACCTCTGTCAAATCTCATGACTGGCATGTTTCTGTGGGGGTCACAACCTGTTGAAGGGAATTTGAAGATTAGGGCATTGCCCAAGTGGAGAATGATGATGCTGTACCAAAGAAGAGTCAGGAGGATAAATGTAGTTATGTCACACTCCATCAGAGATATTGCTGTAATAATGTAGCTCCCATTTTCTGATCTGCACTCTATTTAAATGAGGCTCCTTGTCAAGAATGGATTATAAGGTCATTTATGCAGCTATCAGTGAGACGGAGCAACCATATCTGTTTATATCTTCCTCAGCCAAGGGGGACTTCAACTAATTACATCACCCTTCTTGCTACTCTGAGATCAATTAACTCAGCGAAGACCTTTTAATTTTCATTATTCACTTATTGAGCAAGTTACTTGGGGGTAAAATCTGGATTTTCTGGTTTGCTTTCATTGATGGGATGTTTTTGGCCTAGCTTCACCCTGAACTAGCTTCCAAATCTTTATCTGGATTGCATCGGCACATCTACTTGGGAGGTTGGACGAGATAAGGGATGGGTTGTGCCCTCCCCTCCCCACTGTACTCTAAATTCAGGAATCATCCTCGAATTCCTCCCAACTTTTCATGTGTGATTGAGCCTCTGTTGGACAGAAGACCTTTTCACCTGCACCCACTAAGAGGGAATGTTTGATACTTAAATAAAAGCAAAATACTGCGGATGCTGGAAATCTGAAATAAAAACAGATATTGCTGGAAATACACAGCAGGTCTGGCAGCATCTGTGGAGAGAGAAGTAAAGTTAACGTTTCAGGCATGTGACCTTTCATCAGAAAAGACCTGAAACGTTAACTCTGTTTCTCTCTCCACAGATGGTGCCAGAACTGTTGTGCATTTCCAGCACTGTCTGTTTTTATTAATATTTGATTCTTGTTTTGTATTGCAGATCAGAATTTCTGAAAAGTTTGGAGAGAGGAAATTCAATTTCCTCAAGAAAAAATGTATGCTGTTGCAAAACAAATATTATTTTCCAGTGTTTCTACACTTGATACAAGTCCCCAGTAAGTAGCTTTTTTTAAATGAAAACAATATTGTAAATAACCTTTGGTGTTCTTTTGGCATCTCTGCTATTGAGTGTTGCTCATGGTTTCTCCTTGCAGTCGAAGGCGGATTGTCATTCTTGCCAGAAACCAATATCACATATATTACCATCTAGCAATGTTAATTAAATAACACCTTGTCCTCTCAAGGTGCTGACCTTTGCTGGGATACAGCTCAATGGGACCAACAGACTTCAAATGCCTCAACAAAATGATCATTCTTCACTTGAGATCCTGGGAAATGAGTGGGTAATTTGACAATGGAAAGTAGTGGAGCCAAGCTCAGTTCTGCCCACACCTCACATGCTGACATATGTACTCCCCAGTTGGGTTGGATTGCACTCAAGAGTGTGTAACCTTTGCTGATATTCCCTCCGCAGTCCAGTTGCATTACGGTCCTATGTAACAACCCTACCTTTGCCCCATTTGAAATAAGTAACTTCCATTAAGTGGCATAGCTATGCACAATGACTCATTGTATGGGGAACTGTGCACTTGAATATGCCTCATCAGTATGTTGGTGACACCATCGGTGTGTGTGTTGCAGTATTTGTGAATTTGATAAATCTTCAATAGCGGATGACTAACTTAGAAATACATCAACATAAATTAACGTTTACAGAGCGTATTCTTCAACAGAAGGTTGAGCTTACATGCTGCTTTTGCCAAAGTTTGTTGGACCTGTCTTTCCTACTGAGAAAAATGGACCATTTATTCTCATTTTACGGCCCATTTCCAAAGCGTGTGCTTGCAAAGATCAGGAGTTATTTGGATAAATCAATAACAAAGGAACAACAAAGAATAATTTCCTAACCATTTTTTTTTGGAATTCAGACATTTAATTTTTTTGTGGGTGAATCAGTTAGATTCAAAGCAAAGTGAAAATAAATCACACGTGCCTGCCTTCACATAAAGGCCTATTTCTCAATGCTGAAACATTTCAGTGAACTCTGAACATCTTTCGGATGAGACTTCAAATTGAGGCCCGGTTCCTCCATCTTAGATAGGCGTAAAAGATCCCATGACACTATTCAAAGAAGAGCAGGGGATTTCTCCCCCTTGTCCTATCACATTATTGATCCATCAACCAACATCACTAAAACAGATTACATAGAATATACAGCACAGAAACAGGCCATTCAATCTAATTGAGCTGTGCCAGTCTTAATACTCCACCAATCCATCTACCTCTTCTCAGCTTTTCAGCATATCTTTACATTTCCTTTTCTCTCAAAGCATCTTGAAAGCATCTAAGCTATTTGCCTCAACTGCCCTCTGAGTAAATAAACGTCTCCTTATTTCCCTGTTGGATTTTATTAGCAACTATCTGATATTGATGGCCCCTGGTTTTGGAATCTCCCACAAGTGAAAACATTCTCCACATCTACTCTGTCCAACCCATTCATAAATTTAAAGGCCCCTATCAGGTCACCTCTAAGTCTTTTACTTGGTATTCTCTCAATGTTGTTTGTGGGACCCTGGTGTGTGTAAATTGACTGCTGCAGTTCCTACATGAATGACTACACTCCAAAAGTACTTCATTGGTTGTAAAGTGCTTTGGGATGACCTGAGGTTGTGAAAGGTGTTATATCAATGCAAATTCTATCTTTTTCTCTTTTTGAAGAGAGATGGTTTTATGAGGTAATACTGTTAGTTTGTGAAGTTCACACATAAACACTTTAAACACTTGCAGTCCATCTTATGTGTGCTATCTTGACACGGGGGAGATCAGTGTCATGTTATTTAAAAAAAAACTACTTCAGCATTGGCAGGTACTTTGACATGTTATCTTAAAGAAGTTGTTTACCCATCTGTAAAATATTGTAAGTCTTGTGTATAGTGCACCCTGCATGCAAATATCACAGCTGCTCCCTGATACACCGCCCCTGCCACACATTCCCTGTCAGAGTTTGTTGATAAGACACCTAGTTTTACAAAAACAGAGGGGATTAAATTTGACAACACCTGAAAACAGGTGTGGAGATTGCAATGTGCGCCCATGGATTGAAATGCAGGTAGCATGCTAACTTTGTCCTGCCTGCTCATTAGACTGGTTCCTGCAAGCAGCCAGTGTTAACCGTGCTGTTCAGTGGTTGCACGCATCAGTAGGGTGGCCCAAAATCATAACTTCCTAGCACCACTGAAAGCTAGCCTGGACCTCTTAAAGGGGAAGTGCATTGTGGCTGGAGCAGATGCTGGGAATCCTTCAGGAAGTGTATCTGTTCTGGGAAAAAGTGAGGAATGGCACAACATGGGATAGCAGAAGCTCCAAGGTTTTTGGAGGTCTTGGTGGAGGAGGTGGAGAGCAGGAGATGTCCTGTATCTTCAGTGGGAGGCCAGGAGGCCCTCCAGACACACAGTCAAAGGGCAATGGAGTGTGTAAACATGAAGGTCAATATCAGGAATCAAGGCCTGAGGACCTGGACTTGCCACTGCTCAATTCACAACACTCGCCTCACTCACCTCCCAACAATCTTTATCAATCAGGACTCATATCTAACAGTCATAGCTTCACCTTACCCTCACACACTTAGCACTGCTGCAAGCCTCAGGCCCACATCTCACAGCTTACACACACTGCCTGCTATTCAACCATGACAGCCACATCAGCCCAATAGATTGCATGACACTCACTGACAAACTTTCCTCTTTCTTGCAGGACAAGGTTGTGTACAACTGCAGGCAGCAGAAGCTAAGCGGAGGGGCACAGGTACACCTCCATGTCCTAAACCCCATTACTGGAAAAGCCATTGCTGAGGCTGTGGCCCACGGTGAGGCTGAAGCTTTTGAAGATGATGGTATCTTCATTCCTAATCCTCCTTCTCACATCCCACTTCCGCCTCATCCAACAATCTCCTCTGACTTATAAACTGCAGATGGTATAAACTTGCAGTTCTTACCTTTCTCCCCACCCTGCTTCCCACATAACAACCTTGTCCTTGTGCCTTTTTCCCTTTAGATAACCAAAAGTGGAAACCTGGACAGGCACTGGAGGAACAGTGACAAGAGGGTGATGATGAAGACACAGCACCATCACTCAATCTCACACTCATAGCCACCAGTTCAGATACTGACACTACGCGTATCCGACAGGATAGATTAGAGGTGGGATCTGCACGTGGTGAGATACAGGGCACAAGTGCGCTGCATCCAGGGCAGGGGGCAAGGTAGTGAGGTGCCAGCTCGCCAGAGAGCAAGGTGGCGAACAGATTCTGCTGCAGAAGACTCAGAGGAGGACTTCAATGGGGCAGCCTACAGAAGAACATTTGATGGGTATGCACAGTGAAATGCTTGCTGCATTGGCAGGCCTGCCAGAAAGGCTGCGGCCAGTGTTGAGGAGCATGGAGGAGTCCAGTGTCAACTTAGCACAGGGCTTGAAGTTCATCCTTTCCAGCATGGAAATGGCGGTAAACTGCATGAAAACACTTGCGGACCCAACCATGATACAGCGTCTGATGGCCGATGTCGCAACTTCCATTGTAGCACAATCAGCTGCAACCCAATGTTTGAGAGGAAACTCAGACTGCTGGACATGCAAGCTGCGGATTATGGTGTTCAAAGTGGCCTGTGGCATGTCACAGCAGTTCAACAATCTGTCCTCCAGCAGATTACTAGGATTGCTGAGAAGCCATTCCAAGGGAGTGACAATGGTCTCATGGAGCATGAACCTGCTGTCCTCACTCAGGATGACAGCATTTGTTCTTCAACTACTGCCACTCCACCAGTGCCCTGCTGGTGCCTGCCAACCAGCCAGCCCAGGCTGATGCCACCCATGACAAGATGGTGGGTCCACAGCCCAGCCTTCTGGGCCCAGAGGTTGAGGTCATCCTCCAAGGCCATCTTCAGTCTCCCCAGTGAAAGTCAGCAGCCTTTCTCATGCCATGATTCATTCACTGGGGTAGTACAGTGTAGACAGGCAAATGCAACCCACAAGACAGACACGAAGGTAATGTACAAGGATGATTAGTTTATGTTTGTATGCCATAAGGCATGATTTCATTATAAATCTGGTTTATATTTTAGTGGCTTATATTTTTTACATTGTGGCCAAGTGGACGTTGTGATGGTCAGTGACAGAGGAGATAAGGAGTATGCGGGACTATTGGCAATTGGGGAATTGAAGTTGTGGTTACTGGTATCGCACTGGAATTAGCTCTTCACAGGTAGCTCAGGAAGAAAGGAACTGTCTAAGTTGCCTCCTCCTTTCCTTCTGATCCTCAGCTGCTTGCCATATGCAAGGCTGTCCCCTCATGACAGTGAGGCTGTGCAGCATGCAGCAGGCCAACATGAATCTTAACACTAGCACTATTCAGTACTGCAGGGGCTCACCCAGAGTGGTTCAGGCAGTGGAAACGTTATTACAGCATGCCAATAATTTGCTCTATCACATTTCATGTGGCAGTATGGCTTTCATTTTACGCATAGCCCTTGCCGCCCCATAACTACGGTTTGCCGTGGTGGCTCAAATGCTGAAGGTATAACGGGCTGCTCCAGAATGAAGGCATTGTGACTGCCACCAAGATATTGGGCATTGGCCTGCATGGTTAAATCTAATGAGCACTAATGCTGTGGAGGATGAGTTTCTGGAGTGTGTTATGGATGGTTTTCTAAAGCAGTATGTTGAGGAACTGACTAGAGAACAGGCTATTTTAGGTCTACTATTATATAATGAGAAAGGGCTGATTCATAATCTTGTTGTAAAAGTACCTTTAGAGATGAGTGACCATAATATGATATATTTTTACATGATGTTTGAAAGTGAGGTAGTTCAATCTGAGGCCAAGGTGTTAAATTTGAACAAAGGAAATTATGAAGGTATGACGGGCAAATTGACTGAGGTGGATTGGGAAAATACATTAAAAGGTATGTTAGTCCATAGGTAATGGATAGTCTTTAAAGAACTATTACATAGTTTACAGCAGCTATACATTCCTTCAGGGGACAAAAAAACAAAAAGAAAAGTTAGTTAACCATGGCTAACAAAGGAATTTAAGGATTGTTCAAGATTAAAAGAAAATGCCTATAAAAATTGCCAGAAATAATCGTAAACCTGAGAATTGAGAGGATTTTAGAATACAGCAAAGGAGGACCAAGAAACTGATAAAGAAAGGGAGAATTGAATATAAATGTAAACTAGCAAAAAACATAAAAACGGAATGTAAAATCTTCTATATGTACATAAAAAGGAAACATTTGGCTAAGACAAATGTGGGTCCATTACAGGCAGAATCAGGAGAATTTATAATGGGAAGTAAAGAAATGGCAGAGAAACTAAATGATTACTTTGTGTCTGTCGTCACTGCGGAAGATACAAGAAATCTCCCAGAATTAGAGATCAAGGGACTAGGGAGAATGAGGAATTGAAGGAAATTAGTATTAGCAAGAAGGTTATATTGGAGAAATTAATGGGGCTGAAGGTTGATAAGTCCCCAGGACCTGATATTCTACACCCCAGAGTGTTGAAAGAGGTAACGATGGAGATAGTGGATGCATTGGTGATCATCTTCCAGAATTCTATGGATTCTGGAACAGTTCCTGCAGATTGGAAGGTAGCAAATGTCACCCCACTATTTAAGAATGGAGGGAGAGAGAAAATAGGGAACTACAGACCTGTTATACTTATATCAGTCGTAAGGAAAATGTTAGAATCTATTATAAAGGATGTGATAAATGGACACTTGGATAATAATGATCTGATTGGACATAGTCAAAATGGATTTATAAATGAGAAATCGTGTTTGATGAACCTGTTGGAGTTTTTTGAGGATGTTACTTTGATAAAGGGGATGTAGTATACTTGGATTTTCAGAAGGCTTTTGATAAAATCCCTCACAGGAGGTTGGTTAGCAAAATTAAAGCACATGGGATAGGAGGTAATATACCGGCATGGATTAAGGATTGGTTAACAGACGGAAAACAGAGAGTAAAAATAAACTGGTCAATCTCACATTGGCAAGCTGTGACTAGTGGGGTACTGCAAGTATTAGTACTTGGGCCCCAGCTGTTCACAATATATATCAATGATTTAGATGTGGGGACCAAATGTAATATCTCCAAGTTCGCAGATGACGCAAAATTAAATGGGAATGTGTGTAGTGAGGAAGATGAAAAGCGGCTTCAAGGGGATTTGTACAGACTTAGTGAGTGGGCAAGAACATGGCAGATGGAATATAATGTGGAAAAATGTGAGGTTATCCACTTTGGTAGGAGGAATAGATGTGCAGAGTATTTCTTAAATGGTAAGTGATTAGAAAGTGTAGATATACAAAGGGACCTGGGTGTTCTTGTCAATAAGTCACTGAAAGCTAACATGCAGGTTCAGAAAGCAATTAGGAAGACTAATGGTATGTTAACCTTTATCACAAGAGGATTTGAGTACAGGAGTAGCAAAGGGCTGAATTTTACAGACCCCCTGGCATTGGAGGTTGTGGCGGGGGGGACGGAAAATGCCTTTGGAAGAGGCCTGCCATGGACTTCGACACCGGGAAGGCCCAGCCCATATTACCGGCTGTGGCGAGGCTTCGTTGCCCCCTGCTGCTCGACGACGGGGGCCCAATTTAAATATGTTAATTAGTGTAAATAAAGGAATTAATGAGACTTACGCTCCTGCCGTCTATCCCTGACTGATAGTGGTGCTGGTGGCCGGCATTCCCGTGCCTTCAGATACCCATCCGGAGATCCGAGGCAGATCACTGTTGGGGAGGAGGGGGGGGAGCATATAACTTTTTCAGTGCGGGGGTGGGGGAGTGGCGTCAGAGTGATTTCATTGGCGTAGGGAATGATGGGAAGGGGTAAAGATTAAAGTTTAAGAACTTTGGGGGGGGGGTGAAGGTGAGGTGCACAAGGTAAGTATTTTGGGGGGGGAGGGTAAAGAATTAAAGCTATGGTTGTTGGGGGTGGGTGAGGGGCAACATCAATTAATTTACTTTTTAAAATCCATTTTCTTTATATATTTAAATGTAACGATAGGGCTCGAAGCCCTTTAAAAATGGTGTCAGTGACTGCTAAGTGCAGCCCGCATTGTTTACGTCCGCCGCCTATTACGGCAGTGGAAGTATAAATTTCAGTCCAAAGTCTTGTTTCAATTGTATAGAACCTTGGTTAGACTGCACTTGGAGTACTGTGTGCAGTTTTGGTCCCCTTACCTCAGGAAGGATATTATTGCCATAGATGGAGTGCAACCAAGGTTCACCAGACTTGTTCCCGAGATGGCGGGACTGTTCTGTGAAGTGAAATTGGGCAAACTGGGCCTGTACTTTCTCGAGTTTCGAAGAATGAGAGATGATTTCATTGAAACATACAAAATACTTAAAGGGATAGACTGGTGGCTGCAGCTAAGATGTTGAGTCTAAAACCAGGGAACACAATTTCAAAATAAGGGGGAAGTCACTGAGGATGAGATGAGGAAATATTTCTTTACTCAGAGGATTGTGAATCTTTGGAATTCTCTACCCCAGGGGGCTGTGGAAGCTCAGTCATTCAGTATGTTTAAAGTAGAGATGGACAGTTTTCTAAATACCAATGACATAAAGGGATATGGGGATAGTGTGGGGAAAAAGGCATTGAAGTGGTTGATCAGCTCGATGGGCTGAATAGCCTATTCCTGCTCCTATGTCCCTATTTCCTATATTCCTATGATTTGCTACTTATGGCCACACACTAGCTGGACGTTGAGGGTGTGGAATACCTCTGATTCCGATATATGGAAGAGTTGACATGCATAGACTGCAAAGCGATGTGTGTGCAGTCAATGGCACCCAGCACCATGCAATGTCTGTAATCCTAGTAAAGCCACATGCTCACTCCACCTCCTGGTCACTGACAAGACAGAATGAAATGTATTTGGCTCTCTTGGAATAGATAGCCTCAGTGACCTCTCGAAAGCAATAATGGACAGAAAACTGTGAGATATTGCAGACGTCTATCTCCAGCTCCATCCTGGAAGGATCCAGACACACAAAAGTTCATTGCCATGGTCACCTTCATAGCCTTTGGCACTGGGGGTCCTTGCCCTGCTCTGAGGTTGCATCTGTGACTGCAGTAGGTGGAGATTTCACTGGTGATATCCTCAATGAAGTGCAGGCATTGCACACATTGGCTGGAATTTTCCGTTAGGAGGGGGGCCCTGTCCACAGGCTGAAAAGTCGATGGCGAGCCCGCCTTCACCGGCCCTGGGGAGCCAGACCGGATTTTATGTTCCCCAGACCCTTGGGCGGGACCTCCACCTCCTTGAGACAGGAAGTCCTGCTTAATGGAACTGCCGGCCAATCAGCGGGCCAGCAGCTCTTAGTCCCAGCAGCGCCACCGGGAGCGGTGGCCACTGCTGGGACTACACCCAGCCATCAGAACGAACATGAAAGACGGCTCCTGAACGGAGGTAAGAATTTAGGGCCTCGCCCGGGACAATCAGTCAGGCCCTGGTGAGACAAGGGGGGGTTGGCTAGGGGGGGGCGAGGGGATTGTTGTGCATTGGGTGCAGTTGGGGCTTTGGGGATGGCCCTCCATTGGGCACAGGGTGCCCGATCAGGTGGGATCTCCGCAGCCCTCAAATGGGCCGCCTGGTTTCACCAGGCAGGCTTTTTGAGACATCAGCTGCCCGCCAGCCAAGCATAAAATACCTGTGGCGGCAGGTAGTTAATTGACCACTTAAGGGTCTTGATGGACCTGGGGCGGGTGAGCGTTTCCCGCGTAAATTTGCAACTGGGGTGGGAGAACGTTGGGAAGGACCCCTACCCCCCTGCCGCCTCCCACTCAATTTTATGCACCCCCTCTGTCACAAGCCCGCTTGTTTGGGGGGATGTAAAATTCTGGCCATTGTTCCACACTGAGGTTCAGGCACTAAATTTATCCCTGAACATCCTGGGTAGATATGGCCTCCTGCAGAGAGCTATTTTCCCTCTCTCCTTCCCTCTTCTAGCAGCTTGCCCCTGCCCTTTGTGCTGTCTGCTGATTCTCCAAGTCATGCTGCATTCCAAGGGGAATGTCTACTCGTGCACCCATGTCTGGGAGTAATTGGTTTGTGCAGAAGCCTTGAAGTCAGGATAAAGTCCTTCAGTACCAGCCACACCACTCCCTGTAGACTTTTGCGACTTGAAAGAACAATGGAATGCACCAAACACTGGACAACTGTCGCAAACGCCAGAAGAAATTAACCAGCAATTAACCTGAAAGTAAAAACAAAATCATGCGGATGCCAGAAATCTGAAGTAAAAACAGAAAGTGCTGGAAATACTGGCAGCATCTGTGGAGAGAAACAGAGTCTGTGACCTTTCATCAGAATTTGAAAGTAATGGTTGATCCCTTTAAAGAATTCAGGTTGGGGGTGGGGATGGGAGCAGGTGGCCTTCCTGCTATTAAACACATGTTTAGCTGTGCAAGGTTAAGAGAGGGCATTGGCTGGGGCTTTGGGCTCCAAAGCAGCACTGCTGGAATCAAATCAGCATTGTACATTGATTGACGTCATGATCTGTCTGCTCTGCATACTTCTAGCAGATGTTAGCTGCTTGACATATCCCTTCAATGTCAATATGAGCACTATAGCTGCTGTGGTCTGCATTTGAGGCAAGGTTGCAGTTTCACAGTTCTCTGCCTCTGTTTCTCTGACTGTCTCTCTCTCTCTCTTCTCTTCGTCTCCAACTGCTTGTCTCATTGTCTCTCTCTGCCTCTCTCTCTCTCTCTCTCTCTCCCTCCTTCTCTCTGTAACCCTTCCTCACTCTCTCTGTTACTCTCTCTCTGACTTGGTCTCCCTTCCACCTCTCTCTTTCTTCGTTACTCTCTCTCCATCTCTCTGTCTCTGTCTCTTTCATTTGTTGCCTGCTCTGGCTCCTGTACTTATGCTGCTTCTGGATTTTTTAAATGTCCCTTCCCCCTGAAGTCCAGTTCTGCTCCAACTTCCAGCTCCAGCTGCTCAACTGGGACATTGTTCCAGATTGGAACTCTTTCCACCCTCTCCGCCATTGCTGCTGCCTCCAACATGCTCCTCCCCCTCCCCCCCCCCACCCCCGCCACACACACACACAGTCAGAGAGACACACGACACAAAGAGAGAGAGAGAAAGAGGGAGAGAGAGACATCTACACACACATACATGTTGTGATACCACTTTAACAGTCTAAGTACTTCACACATCATCACAGGAAGTGACATCAACCAACACGAGATCACTCAGTTGGAGTTGTTATTCACTTAGTCACACATGTAATATAGAGCTTTCTTGTAAACCTGTTACTTAATAATAAAGAACCCACTCTTTATTCACCACTCAACTCCAGATTGTTTGGTACCTTATTGCTGAAGAAGGCAAGAACAAAATATGGTGGCAGCTTGTGGTTTCTGAAACTTTGAGTTCTGGACATACCATCCAGTCAAAGTGTCAAAGTGTATTTGAAGATGGCAGCATGGAGGTAGCAGAACACATCATAGTAGCAGTACAGCATAGAGGCTCAGCAACAATGTTCATTGGGAACAGCGATTTCTCTCATTGAAGTCCATCGGAGGTAACGGTGACAGCATGACAGTGTCACGTTCGATGAACATCTGCTGAAGTTGTTGCTCAACAGTGTATGAGTACACGCAAGGAGGTTATTCTTTCAACAGTGGTCAGTGAGAAAAAGCAAGAATTGGGTGGAAATGGGCTCGGGAGAGGCGAGCAGGGTCAGTTCACAGTGGGGCAATGGAGCAGCACCGCCATTGCGCGCTGTGTTTTTTTGCCATAACCGCTGCGTGGGTGGAGTCTCCCCAGGCTGAAAGCCTGCGCTGCAGACACTTAACATAGGGCATGGCTGAAGTCCGACCCTGCACAGGCAGGAGACCTGCAATTATTTTTACCTTTCAGGGAAAGCCTCAGGAAAAAAAAGAGGGAGTCATTTAATGGGGAAAGGTTCTTGCAGACAAGTAATTTGGCACAATGGCTACCAAATGCCCATCAATGGATTACAAAGCCCTGTTTCTTGGCTCTGGCTGTTATTGAGCTGGACAAGCAAGCAATCAAAATAAAAATTGTGATCAGCAACAAGAGGCTGCATCATATCAACATTTTGGGGTTATCCGAAGTGGACCATAAGGACCAGTGAGCCTCGAGACTACACTAATGGACAAGCTGAAGGTCAAGATTAATTTTCAAATCCATCGTTTGTAACTGATAGCGTACAGGCAGCAATCAAAGGATACCATCAATCAGTTCATAAGCAGATGCTGCGAAAAAGGAAAGGTCTATGATTTCTTGGAAGTGAAGTTATCCGAAAGGATCATGGAATTGGTCATTGCATCTATCCCGATTGAAGTTTTTCAGAATGAGCTACTAGACAAAGAAAAAGGGTAAGATACAGAAAGATTCCTGAGAGAAGGCAGTAAGTTTGAGGCCATTGCTGCAAGCAGGCAGTGCATATGAGCACTGAGAACAACTACCGTAGGCAAGGTAACCAGATTACCTCAGCAAGGCAAGATAGGTGACAAGTGTGGTCTGGTACACCAACCGAGAAATTTTCCACTTACATAGACACTGCAAGATGTTGTCACGCACACTGGAGGTGCGATGATAGAACAATCATGGACAAACTCTGAAGAGTTATGAAAAACTGACTTTGTCTTTAAAAAATGAACTTTTATGTAAAAAAATGAAATATGGTCCAAAATGGCCAGCAAAGGATTGGCTATTTGTGTATTCAAACTGTCTAACAAAGACTAAGGACAAATCTTCAAAACCAAGAGGTGTCAATTGAACCCATCCTACAACTATCCCAAAACATTTCAGAATTGAATGTCGTCTTCTGAAACAGTTCCTAGGTTATTGTGCAATCGCCATGGGGAAGAACCAGAGTGTCTCCTAACAGGAGGTGAGAGATAATAGCTTTGCCTTTAAAAGAAAAGACAGTCAGAGAGAGATATAGAGAGAGAGAAGAAGCAATATCCTAACAGCTTGTGTTCCAGACAAGCCAAAACATATCCTGCTGCAGAATCCGACATCTACATTATACAGCAGTGAGAGCTAGAAGTAACCTATCATCTTCAATTGAACCTTCAATCAAGAGAGAAATCTACACTCATCTCAGGCCTGCATCCCGAGAACTTGATTTCCAAAAGAATTCAACGGGTTCATTGTAACCATTCCCTCCCATTAAAAGCTACTTTCCTTTTTCATTTCTCTATCTGTTTAGAGTGATAGAGTAATTTATGGCACAGAAGGAGACCATTCTGCCCATCGAGTCCATGCTGGCTCTCCATGGAGCAATCCAGTCAGTCCCACTCCCTCGCTTGATCCCCATTGCCCTGCAAGTCAATTTCCTTCAAATGCCCATCCAATTTCCTTTTGAAATCATTGATTGTTTCTGCTTCCACCACTCTTGTGGCCAGCGAGTTCCAGATTATTACCACTCTCTGTTTAAAAAAGTTCTTCCTCACATTCTCCCTGCATCTCTTGCCCAAAACCTTCAATCTGCATCTCCCCATGTTTGTGCCATCAGTAAATGGGAACAGTTTTTCCTTGTCTAACTCATCTAAGCCTGTCATAATCTTGTACACCTCTATCAAATCTCCCTTCAATCTCCTTTGCTCCAAGGAGAACAACCCCAGCATTTCCAACCCAACCTTGGAACTAAAATCCCCTATCCATGGAACCATTCTGATAAATTCCCTGTGCACCCTGTCAAGAACCCTCACATCCTTTCTAAACTGTGATGACCAGAACTGGATGCAGTACTCTAGTTGGGGCCTACTAGAACTTTATAAAGGTTCAGCATAACTTCTTTGTTTTTGCACTCAATGCCTCTATTTATGAAGCGCAAGATCCTCTATGCTTTGCTAACCACTTCTTATGTGCGTGTGCGAGTGAATGTGTGAGTGGATGCGGTTGCAACAATTTCAGGATAAAGCGCATTGATCAATAAACAATTGACTTTCTATTTTTTAAAACCTACAAGAAAACATGTCGCTGTCTGTTTATTGGAAGAGTAAAACACCAGGGGGCTAAACTTTAATACAAATACACTTGCTGCAGTCAGGTGGGGAGTTGAACAGTCAAAACCGTCTCGTCGCACCACGTGGTGGTAACAATATGTGGCAAGAATGGACATTGGCAAGGCTATGCAAGAGGTCCGGTATTGGAAAACTGGCCGAAGTCACAGTTGACTACTACCTGACAAGAAACAAGCACCACCTGCTAAGAGGAACAGGGATACATTCAGAAGAGTCCAAGCCAAACGTAGACGTGTTCACGAGATTGACACAGACATGAGTAGCATAGAGACCACTGATGGTGAGCAACCTTTTCACACTGTAATCAGTTACTCATCAGGAAGCATTCACCACCATTGACATTATTTGTCCAAAGAAAGCTGGACAGCACAAACTGAGACTCAAAATTGATACAGGGGCAAGTGCAAATATTTTGCCATTGAGAATACTGAAGAATATGTACTTGGCAAGATGGGAAGCCATAATGCAACCTACAAACACAGACTCACTGTGTGCAATGGTACTCCAATTGAATGTATTGGAACACTAAAGCTGGAACGTAGGGTTATGACCGAGGCGAGAGGAGAGTGCTGTCTTTCTTTAGTTTCACTTGTCAATGGGTCACAACATATATTTAAATATTTACCCAGTTACCAATATGGCCAATTATATACTCTATTTTTATTTCAGAATAAAATCCACCAACCAGGTTTCTTTAATAAACAACAAAATTATCAATTTATTATAAAACAAGATGTATTCAGTAAAGATGCAAAGCATTAACACACAAATTGAAATATGAAAGTTCCCTTTTAACTTAGCCCAACACACACACACACATGTACACACACCGCTTAAAAAAAAGAAGTTTTCTTTGCAGAGATCTCGTAACAAAAAGAGACAAAAAAATACTTTAGCCAAATACTTGTTAATTCTTGAAGAAAAAGGATAAGATGTGGAATGATGTCAGTTGTTCCTTTTCTGGCATCTCAAATACACGTAGACATCTGTCACTGGGATCTTTTTGGAGCAGTTCTCTTCAGGCGATGTCAAGGATTAGTCTGGCAGGCTTTCCAGGAGAAATGTGACATCAGGGGTTTCAGCTATCACGCACTGGATTCTCAGGGTTTCTCCAGAGAGGTGGAGAAAGGATGAGCTGGTTGCTTTTCTCTTGTCAGGCTGACCCCTCCAACTGACTCAAAACAATATTCAATATGAAACTAACTCTTGATCACCATAAATCTTGACATGTCACTTCTCGGTAAACAACTCCCCCTGGTCACCAAGCTCCTGTTGTTTATTTAGATTAAGACATGTGACATCCAGTAAGGACTGTTTTTAAACAGAAAGCTCAATTCCTTCCAGTGACCTTTTTAAAAAAAAACAAAGTCCAACATCTATGTAATCTTTTCAGTCCTCCAAAGGAATCCATTTCCACAATTTTACAACACGAGTCCTCATGTTTTTATATTAAAAATAAAAGTACTTTCATAACAGTAGGTATGGAAACTCTTCATGATTACAGCATTTTTACATTGTTGATACTGACAGTCTAGCATTTGCAGGGCTACCAGCATGTAGCGATCTTCGAATTCTGACAAGCTATGAGGTCAGCAGTGTGCCAAGGATGGGTATCCAAATCAGGTGTGAACTCATTGAATCCATTCAAGAGTTACAACAAAATGTACCCGGATTGTTTTGATACAGTAGGAAGTTTCAAAGGAGTAGCCATTCTACATATGAGCATTGATGCCATTCCTTCTATAGATCCACCGAGAAAATATAATGTCCATATTAAGGGCAAACTCAAAGCCAAGCTGGATACTATGGAGAAGCAAGGTAACAGCAGTGATTGAAAAAAGATGGCAACATTGGGGTATGCTTAGATCCCAGAAGGCTGAACCGGGCATTAAGACAATGTCTTCATAAAATACCCACCTTGGAAAAACTGAATCCAAAGTTTTCAAGAGCTAGATTATTTTCCAAGCTGGATGCAAAGTACTGGGCGGACCATTTCTCTGAAAGTTCACAGGAGTTAATGACATACAGGACTCCATTTGGGAGAAATTGTTTTCTGCACCTACCGTTTGATTTATCAGTAAGCCAGGATTTATTTCAATGACGTATGGATCATATCACGGAGAATGTTCTAGGGCGTGTCTGGATTGCTGACTATATAGCAATGATGGGCAGCACAAAAGAGGAGCATAACAAGAATCTGCACATCCTAACGCAAACTGTCAGAAAGCCAGGCCTTGTATTTAATAGCAAGAAATGTGCCATTGACACTAATCACATCATTTTTTTTGGTTCTATTTACACAGATATAGGCATAAAACCAGATCCCAGCAAGGTAAAGGATATCTAGACCATGCCAAGTCCACAAGACACGGAAAACTTACAGAGATGTCTTGGTTTATTTAATTTCCTAGCTCCCTACATCTCAAATTTTTCAGAGGAGTCCTCATCTCTATAGGAACTCCTTATCTGTGGCACAAGGATCTCTAGCATGCATTGGATTTGCTGAAGCAATCACTGTCGACAGAGGCATTATTATTGTATTAGGACCCGAATAAGGATACCATTCTTGAAGTAGATGCTTCATTGAAAGTTTTGGGAATATGCTTACTGCAAGAGGGTCATCCAATTGCTTTTGGATCAAAGAGCTGGTCACCCACACAGGCAAGTTATTCCAACATAGAAAGGGAAACACTAACTCTGGTATTCACACTTATCTTTTCAACATGCATTTCATAGTTGAGACAGATCATAAAACATGGGCTGTGATATGGCATAAAATCGCTCACCAATGCGCCAACCTGAATACAACGGCTATTGATCAAAGTGCAACAATATGATTGCGAGGTCAGATATAAGTATGGGAATATTATGGTGACTTCTGACACCATTAGCAGACTACCCAATCCCAGAAAATGTGAAGACATTCCATTCGACATCCAGGTTGACGAAGTCAACATAGGACTGCAAGATGTATACCAGATAGATTTGATGCGGTTCGGACAAAGAAAGTGTGAGGAACTAAAGGAAGAAACTTCCAGAATCCCAGTCTTAATGGAGCGATGGCAACTCATTATCAAAGGATGGCTGACACAGTACAAGAAGTTCCAGCAGAATTTAGAATCTTTTGGCCAAACATTCTTTCACAGGGTCATATGGAAAAATCCAGAAGACTTGCACGCGAAACTGTCTACTGACAAGGAATTAACAATGACACCGAGCGAACATTATGGTCATGTGATGCATTCCTAGAGCATCAACTAAGCCAACATAAAGAGTTACTTCTTCCGCACAAAGTTCCATCACATCCTTGGACATGGGTCACCACCGATCTCTTCTCTGTTAAAGATGATGATTACCAGCTGCTAACCGATAACTTCTCCAAGTTCCCCATAATCTTATAATTGAGGGAAACGTCGAGCCAATTAGTTTTTAACACTATTAGCACATTATTCAGCTTATTTGGCCCTCTGGAGGAAATAATATCGGACAATGAACTGCATTGTACTGCCAAACTATTTGAAGATATGATTAGGAAATGGGTAGTGAACCATGTCACATCTTTACACATTACCCCAGGTCGAATGGTCTAGCCAAAAGAATGGTACACACAGTCAAATCACTGATTGTGAAGTGTCAATAAATGACACAGGATCTGCGTCCAGCCATGTTACAGTTAAGGGCAACACCAATCGGCACAGGATTACCATCATCTGCGGAAATTATATTTGGAAGGCAAATTAAGATGACTCGACCAAGTCATCACTTCATGAAATCTTCATCAATACAGGACAAACTGATAGAGAAACGAGAGAAGATGAAAGCTGCACACGACAATCACGCAGATGTGGAACTACCACCATTACAGAGTGGACAGAAAGTCAAAGTGATCCATCCGCAGGAGAGAATGTGGTTCTCCGCGGAGGTGTCCAAAATCTGCAATGAACCAGGTTGTATGAAGTTACCACCCGTAATGGAGCAATACTAAGGAGAAATTGATGTTAGTTTAGGGAAATAGCTAACAACATTATGCTTGGCAACCCTATTGCATTGAGAACAAGTTCACATTCGAATCCACAGAACGTAGCGAAGAAAGGTGATGAGTGTAATGTTCAAACACAGGATGACTGTCAAAACACATACAGGTCAATATGGAAACAAACTTGACAAGTCTTGTTCTCAACGAAGCTACGCAAAAAACAAGATCAGCTCGAGTTGGTAGACCACCTGTGTGTTTTAGAGACACTTGACATGAGAGTCAGTACATATGTAAATATTGTTCAAAACTGTTTTCTTTTGTCATGTACATAGTTTATCTTTTGTGTGTTTCCAATTTAAGAAAAGGAGATGTTGTGACATCACTTTAGCAGTCTGAATACTTCACACTTCATCACAGGAAGTGACATCAACCAACACGTGATAGTTCAGTTGGAATGTATTCGTCACTTAGTCACATGTGTATTATAAAGCTCTCTGGTAAACCTGTTAGTTAATAATAAAGAACCCACTCTTTATTCACCACACAACTCAAGATTGTTTGGTACCTTATTGCTGAAGAAGGCAATAACACAACAATACACAGACAGACAAACAAACAAACACATCTGGAGCTGCTGTTGCTGCTGCTGGGAGAGATCAGTCACAGTCTTTGTGTCTCTCCCCCTGCAGTCTTCTTTTTCCATCAGTGATCCTGGGATCTTTGACTGAATGTGTGTGTGCACAGGTCAGTCTGAGTGTTGGGCTCAGTACCACAAAGCCTAACAGCAGCGCTGGATTTGTGGGGGGAGGGGTGCAGGTGGGGGGAACACTATTTTGGCTCCTGAATGACATCCATTTACCCAAACAACGAACACTAACAAGCCCAATTTTGCATCCATGATATCCTCTTCTTCACTTTGAGACATGTCAGAGGAGATCTTCTTGTTTAAAATAAATAGGTTAATGCTTAATAAACAGGAAAGGCCACTGCAGAAAGTGAAGAGAAACAAAAGCTCAGAAGGGTGCAGTAGAAGCTGCTACTCTGGGGTTTGAGATGAGGCACATTGTTGGTACAACAGAGCTCAGCTCCATATCGAACCATGTCACACCTGACCTCTCTGCTGATGCTGACATTGAGTGCCTGAAAAGTGTTCTGTTTCTCGACACTAACATCCCTCAGGTTAATAAGCATGTAATTCACAAAAAATTTGAAACACGCAAAACAGAATTTTCTGATTCTATCTATATTCTTAATAATATTAACCCATAATAATAATGCGGATGTGTTTTTTAGTCACCAATCTAACCATGTTCATCAAATAACAATTATAAACTGTAATCATGTTTCACAACATCATCGGACTCCTTGATTAGATTCCAGTTCTGCAATCACTGTAATTCCTTGATTGGATACTGCCTTTAATCACTCCTACCCAAGCATTCACTAACTATATATAAGGCGTTTGGTTACTTTGGTTAAATTGTTGACCTGTAATCTCACTCACATGTTCATTGTTCATATTTGTTAGGATTAAAATAATAACAGGAACAAGATGAAGCCAGAATTTTTTTCTGTTTGACTCCAGCAAACAAGAACCAAGTTCTGTGACAAGAAAGGTACAAACAAGGAATAAATTTCTATGGAAATGGTTATTTCACCCCCACTCCTAAATCTTCTCCCCTGTTCTTCTCCCCATTGCTGAAGATTATAGAGTATGCTGAGTTACAAATTCAGACACCAGCAGTACTGTTGAAAACCCAGATACTGAATTCCGTTTGAGCAATCGCAGGTGAACGCAGGTGCACTTTACCTGTGTACAGGTGCTCGAGCTGCCGACTACTGTAGCACCATCCTGGAGGGCAAAGATAAATAAAACTGTTTCTTCCACCACCATCACCTGTTTAAACCCCTATCTTCTGCCCCTCTCATCCCTAACTATGCGTGAGGAGCTCATGGGTTTTACTGTCGTTTAGATAGAGACCATTTCTTTCCTTTTCTTCACTAAGCCAAAGCTGCCCGAGTGTTCCCTACCCAATCCATGAGCTCTATCTTTCTTTAGTTTGTTGCCTATCTGCCTCCCTTGCCCTCTCCAAGCTCCTCTTGTCCACAAGGCCTACCTCCCACTCCTTTGGCCCCAATATGACTAAACTGCAGACCACCAACTTCTTTTCCTGACCCCAGTACTCGCTGACACAGTAAATGATTCCCTCACCTCCAACACCATCTCCCACCTTACAAAATCGCCATTAACACTCCCATCTTCTCAAAAATAATACCCCCTTGATTCCTCTGCTCTTGGAAAGTACTGTCCTCTTCCAACCTCCTTTCTCTTTCCAAATTCTTTGAATGTGTTGACACCTCTTGGATCTGTACCCTTCTCTTCTGCAAATCCTTTTGTGAACACTTCCAATCAGGTACCCTCTCCAAAATGACACTAATCAACATCCTTTATTGCTGTAGCCATTGTATATCATCCTGTCTTATCCTCCTGAACCTTCTCTGCAGCCTTCAACATGGTTAACCAAACCAATACTTCTCTATTTTCCAGCTCAGTGAGATGTCCTCACTTGTTTTGCATTCTTTCTTATCCAATTATGTCCAATGCATCTCCAGCAATGGAATATTTCCAAATCCTTGTTTGTCATTTCCAGAGTTTCTGAAGAATAAATCCTTGAACCCTGCCCCCACCAACCCCACCCCGCCACCCCCACCCTCTTGCTCATCTACAAGCTACCCCTTGGAACATCTGCGTCTACATTCAGCTGACCACATTTTTGAACTGCTAGTTCCACCAGCGAAACACTGGGATGACCAAAATCATTATCTTGCCAAACCCTTGCCCCCGACTGCACCCCCTTAACCATCCAGTGTCTTAGGATGAACAACAGTGTTTTATAATTTTGGCATTCTATTCAATACCAAGCTGAGTTTCTAACCACATATTCTCTCCACTGCTAAAACCGACTACTTCAAACTCTCTAGCATTGTTTGCCTCCATCCCTATTGCAGTCCATCTGCCGCTGCAACCCTCATTTTGCTGTCACAGGGTACAAGCCAGAAAAACATGGCTGCCAAAGAGAACCCAGACTTGTCTGGCAACAGCAGCAGTCTAATTATTTGGAAGTTGGAGTAGAGTCTGTGACAGGGCAGTTTTGTTTTTATTTGTTAATGGGATGTAGGAAACATAGGCAAGGCAGCATTTATTGCCCACCACTAGCTAACCTGAGAAGTATGCCCTGAATCATTGCAGACTTGGTGCTGATTGTGGTCCCATGATAACGTAGGCAGAGAATTCCAGATTCTGACTCAGCAACGATGAAGGAACAGCAGTGATATATGCCCAAGTCAGAATGGTGTGTGACTTGGAGGTTAACTTGGAAGTGATGGTGTTTCAATAACATAGCTGCTCTTGTTCTTGTTGGTGTAAATCACAGGGGAGGAAGGTGCTATTGAAGTACACTTGGCGATGGAGTATGAATGGTAGCAATAGTATATTGGTGGAGGGGGTGGGGGGGAACAGTGAATATAGTGGCAGTGATGCCAGTCAAGTGAATTACTTTGTCCTGGATGTTGTTAAGCTTCGTGAGTGTTAGGACTGCACCCATTGAGGTGAATGGTGAGTTTTCCATCATACTCCTGCCTTGAGTCTGGAAGATGGTGAGAAATCCTTGAGGGGTCAAGAGGTGAGTCACTCATTACAGAGTCTTCTTCTTTGGCCTCCTTATCTCGAGAGACAATGGGTAAGCGCCTGGAGGTGGTCAGTGGTTTGTAAAGCAGCGCCTGGAGTGGCTATAAAGGCCAATTCTAGACTGACAGACTCTTCCACAGGTGCTGCAGATAAATTTGTTTGTCGGGGCTGTTACACAGTTGGCTCTCCCCTTGCGCTTCTGTCTTTTTTCCTGCCAACTGCTAAGTCTCTTCGACTCGCCACACTTTAGCCCCGCCTTTATGGCTGCCCGCCAGCTCTGGCGATCACTGGCAACTGACTCCCATGACTTGTGATCAATGTCACAGGACTTCATGTCACGTTTGCAGACATCTTTAAAGCGGAAACATGGACGGCCGGTGGGTCTGATACCAGTGGCGAGCTCGCTGTACAAAGTGTCCTTGGGGATCCTGCCATCTTCCATGCGGCTCACATGGCCAAGACATCTCAAGCGCCGCTGGCTCAGTAGGGTGTATATGCTGGGGATGTTGGCCGCCTCGAGGACTTCTGTGTTGGAGATATGGTCCAACCACCTGATGACAAGTTCTCCGGAGGCAGCGAAGATGGAATGAATTGAGACGTCGCTCTTGGCTGACATACATTGTCCCGGCTGCGCTGCCGTAGAGCAAGGTACTGAGGATACAGGCTTGATACACTCAGATTTTTGTGATCGTGTCAGTGCGCCATTTTCCCACACTCTCTTGGCCAGTCTGGACATAGCAGTGGAAGCCTTTCCCATGTGCTTGTTGATTTCTGCATTGAGGGACAGGTTACTGGTGATAGTTGAGCCTAAGTATGTGAACTCTTGAACCACTTCCAGAGTGTGGTCACCGATATTGATGGATGGAGCATTTCTGACGTCCTGCCCCATGATGTTTGTTTTCTTGAGGCTAATGGTTAGGCCAAATTCGTTGCAGGCAGCCGCAATCCTGTCAATGAGTCTCTGCAGACACTCTTCAGTGTGAGATGTTAATGCAGCATCGTCAGCAAAGAGAAGTTCCCTGATGAGGACTTTCCGTCCTTTGGTCTTCGCTCTTAGACGGGCAAGGTTGAACAACCTGCCACCTAATCTTGTGTGGAGGAAAATTCCTTCTTCGAAGATTTGAATGCATGTGAGAGCAGCAGGGAGAAGAAGATCCCAAACAGTGTAGGTGCGAGAACACAGCCCTGTTTCATGCCACGCAGGATAGGAAAGGGGTCTGATGAGGCACCGCTATGCTGAATTGTGCCTTTCATATTGTCATGGAATGAGGTGATTTTACTTAGTAGCTTTGGTGGACATCCGATCTTTTCTAGTAGTCTGAAGAGACCATGTCTGCTGACGAGGTCAAAGGCTTTGGTGAGATACTCATTACAGAGTACTCAGCCTCTACCCCTCTATCCTGTTCCTCTGGCTACAGTGTTGATACAGCTGGGACAGTTCAGCTTCTGATATGGGATATTGATGGTGGGAAAGTTGGCTACAGTGGTGCCATTGAAGATCAAGGGAAGCTTTGTCTTGATTGAGATGGTCATTACCTGCCACCTATGTGGTATGAATGCCACCTGCCACTTGCGAGCCCATGCTTGTGAGCTACCCAGCTCCTGTTGGAGACTGAATGGGTTTCTTCATTAACACAGGAATCCTGAACAGAGCTGACCTCTGTGGCATCATCAGAATCATGTGGATACTTTTTCAGAGATTTTAGCAGTTCAATAACCTGCTGTCTATGATTTCAGTCAGCAATAATCTGTTGACTTCAAAAGAGAATGAAGAATTCCAGTCTGCACAGCACATCATACAGACTATTTCCTACTTTGGTTTAAGTCAAAATTGCTTGAGGCCCTCTTGATATTGAAGGATGATCCTTGAGTGTAAAGGAAGCAAATTATTTTTTTCTTTAGTCTTAGTGGTAGCACACTCTCTTCTAAATGAGAAGGTTGTGAGTTCAAGTCCCACTCCAGAGACTTAAGCATACAAATCCAGATTGACACTTCAGTGTAGCACTGGGGAGTACTGCACTGCTGGAGGTGTCACCTTTTAAATTAGATATTACCCCAAGGCCCCATCTGCTATCTCAGAAGGACACACATGCGCTTTGGAACATCGGAGATCATGAAAGATGCTATATAAATGCAAGTTCTTTCTTTCTTAAATAGTTGGCTCAAAATAGTCTATTACTCCTCAAAGTTATGTTGAACTACCTCTGGGGAAGGAAAGAGGAAGTTTCTTGTTCCCTCACCCCCATCACTAACACTTTGAGGCAGGGACAAAGTGAGTCTCTTCATTCTATTATTATGCATGTTACACCAGCTAGTAAAGGAGCAGGTTGTCTTCCCACCCTACCACCCATGAAAAAGTTTATCACATGGGTTGATCTGAAAGTAACGAAACAAAGAACTAAAAAAGGGAATAAAAAAGATGAAAAAGATGCCCGATTCTGCTTCCGTTAATACTAAATAATAAATGCAAAATTGTACCGTAAGAGTTGAATATCTCTTCAAATGACAATTAATGTTGAGAAACATAAGGAGATGTACTAGTAATGAGAAATGTCAGGTAAGTTATGAAAACCATCAAGGTTAAAAAGTTCAGAAAAAAGCAGAAGGATGAGGTAAGCACACAGTAAAAGAAGATAGTCAGATTGGATGCTGAAAAGACACAATAAAGTGTGTTCAATGGGCTGAACAATCTTTTTCCATTCATTTAGCTTCTTCTTAAATATAAATTCTTAGAAAAATCTATTTCTTGTGTCAGATAGTGGATGTAGAGAACAGACTGTAAGAGTATGTATTTGATTCTGGGCCAATTGGCACATCTAGAGGCAGCCAGATCAATAGCAGTTGAGAAGAGAGACAGAGTTATAGAGCTGCTAATACCATGTTTTGCTTCAGGGGAGGGAGGAAAAGGAAGGGGACCAACAGGTGATGTTGGTGATGGCAGAGCTAGGGTGGAAGTATGTTATAGCGTAAACAAGGAGTCTGGATAAATTTAGCTTCATAGCTCTGAGGATTAAATAGACTTCTCTCACACCGGACTTTCTAATGTCATAAGAATATAGTAGGCAGATTTAAGCAGACCAAAAACAAAGAGGAATGTAGGAAATTTCCCAATAACATCAACTTGCATTTCTATAGTGCCTTTACCATAATAAAATGTCACAAGGTGCTTCATAGGAGTGTTATCAAACAAAATTTCATACTGAGCCTTTTAAGGAGATACTAGGATTTAAGGGAGGAGAGAGAGGTGGAGAAACAGAAAGGTTTAGAGAGGGAATTCTGGAGCTTTGGGCTATGCAGCCAAGGTGCAGCCACAAAAGGTGAAGCGATAAAAAATTGGGGATGAGCAAGAGGCCAGAATTGGAAGTGCACAGTGATCTAGGAGGGTTGTTGGGCTGGAGGAGATTACAGAGATAGGGAGGGCCAAGCCATCGAGGGACCTGAGAGCAAAGACAAGAATTTTTAAAACCAGACGTTGCCAGAATCAATGTCAGTTAGATAATGAGAACTTTATAATGAAGGTAAGACATAACTTGAAAAAGTGCAGTTCTGATGAAGGATCACTGACCTGAAACGTTAACTCTGCTTCTCTCTCCACAGATGCTGCCAGACCTGCTGAGTATTTTCAGCATTTCATGTTTTTATTTCAGATTTCCAGCATCTTCAGTATTTAACTTTTATTGAACAAGTGCACGGTGTACACATGAGACTTGCTCCGCAGAGCCGCTGCGATATTTCACGAAGTGGCTCATTAGCATGGAGGGGCGGAGCGCCCGCCCCCAATGGTGTAGAGGGGGTAGGCACTCTGACCTCAGCAACAATGTCCGGTGCTGCCGCGCAGGCGCCGGTGCCATTTTTTAAGGGCTTCAAGCCCATCATTTCCATTTAAATATTTAAAGAGACAGGGTTGTTAAAAAATTTAATTAACATTTTCAATCCCCTCTCACACCCACCCCTGCCAATGAATAATCCGTTGATTTTCTTTTGTCCTATCCCCCAAAAAAGTGAGTTTTCACTCACGACCTCTCCCCACAGAACTTTATTCCCTTTGACCCTAAACCTCTTGCCAGCATCCCCGCAACCAATCCTGTTGATTTTTGCATCTCTTCCACCTCTCCCTCCCTGAAAAATTCACTCCTCCCCTCACCCCATCAGTGTTACGCCTCGGATTTCCCAACGGAGATCCGAAGTCGCGGGTCTTCCAGCAACTGGCCGGAATATCGGCGTTGGACGGCCGTCAGTGCCAGGTAAGCATTTATTCATTAATTGCAAGGTCATTAGCATATTTAGATTAAGGCTCCGCTGCCAAGTGGCGGGGTCGGGGGGGTGTGGGGCCATCCAAAGACCTCACTGCTGAGCTGGGGGGTGGGGGGGGGGGTCACCCCGAGGCCTCACTGCCACTGGTAAAATGAAGCGGAGCCTTTCCAGTGTCGAGGCCCATGGCGGACCTTTCCCGGAAGGATTTTCTGGGCTCCCCTGCCACAATCCCCAACAGTGGAGGTCTGGTAAAATTCAGCCCACAATATCAGATTGCGCTGTGGATTGCTTGGAAAATATTTTGCTTAAAACATCAGTGCTTATAATCTTTTGGAAAGATGGTTGGAGACAAGAAGTTCTTGAATTATGTCATTTTCAAGTGCACTGATTAAGCATGATGTTGACAGAGAATCTGTGTAACGATGCATTCTGAGAGGTGAAGGCTGAGAGCTGATCTGGAAAGCAGTCAAAAAAGGTATAGTACCCTGTCAATTATCCAAACAAACAAGAACCAGAGCACATTTGAGATATGCAAAAAGATTTCAGGATCCAAACACATTTACTTTATCACACATTTGTAACAAGTAAAATGGTCTGCATTTCCCTGCCTCATTAAAACTGCAATATTTTATCCAGTGGATACAGAGGACACTTGTAGTATTAAGTTTGATGCAGACATTCAACAAGTAAGGTGGGAAATAATTCACGACTTGTTACACAGACCCATGAACCAAGATTGAGTTTGGATTGTCGAACAGTTCAGGAATTTAACATGACATTCACAATTGGTTTCTGAATCCATCTTCAGCATTGAATGTGAAAGCAGCAGAAGTCTATGTGAGAAACATGCTCCCATCTCGAGGAACTGGTAATATTTATTGTGTATTTTATTCCTCCAGTTCACTATTATTTTCCTCGCATTAACCTCTGCCATGCAACATTGTCTGACCAAATCTACAACCTAATTCAAAAGCATTGTCTATTTGCCTATAAGGTAATCAATTTGAATCATTAAATGCTGTTTTTCTCTCTCCACAGATGCTACTCAATCTGAGTGTTTCCAGAATTTTCAATTTTTATATATAGTCTGAATCTGAGGTTCCTCTCGTACTGAGTAGAATTACTATTACAACAGCATATCATCAGTAGGATGAAACTAACCTGTCTCATGATGGTCTAAATCCAGCTCGCATTTCCTGTTATGAACACAAGACCTTTTCAGAATAGTTGAAATGTCTTTAGACCTATAAAATCAGACAGTTTTTAAACATATAAACTCCATCTTTTTGGCCTATCTCCCTCATTCTCTCCAGAATGGCACCTACTTGTTTCTTAAACTCATTCCCTTCTGCCTTCCATTGTAATTTATTCCACAATTCTATAACCCTTTTGATGACAAGATGTTACCTGATTCATTCTCTGTAAATGTCAGCTGTAGCTCAGCTAGCAGCACCCTTAACTCTGAGTCAGAAGATTGTGGGCTCACATTCTCCTCCAGAGACTTCAGCACAGAATTCAGACAGGACTGCAGTATTGAAGGAGTGCTGCACTGTTGGAGGTGTTGTACTTTAGATGAGAGACTAAACTGAGGCCCCACCTGACCTCCCAGGACACTACATTGAAGAGAAGGAGAATTATCTCTGGTGCCCTGGACAACATTTATATCGCAACCTAACATGACCAAAACAGATTATCTGGTCATTTTTACATTGCTGTTTGAGGGAGATCGTTGTGTGCAAATTGGCGACTGTGTATCCTATATTATAACAGCAACTACATTTCAAAGTGGGCTTCATTGGCTATAACATGCTTATAGACCTTATAAAACCTTGAGGTTTTGAAAGGTGCTATATAAATGCAGGTCTTTTTTGTACGGAGAACTCAACTTTTCATCTGGTGACCCCTGTCATTTGAACATTTCACTATGGCAAACAATTTGCCTGGTTAAATGTTGAAAAGTTCAACTCGATCAGCTGAAACTGAACCCACTCTACTACCAGTTTACTGTTCATGTTTTGGAAATTCTGCAGTGACCTTCTTGCGAGCTGTGTGTTCAACAGCTTCAGCTCCAGCAATATACCATAAAGTGCTGATGAGGCATTTCACATCTTGGTTTGCTGCTGACACCAACATCATTTCAGATTGCTAAAACTAATCAATAAATCTGAAATCTGCAGCAACCCCTAAATCACACCTCATTCAAATGAACCCTCTGTACCCAATATTATTATAAATTGATCCCACTCAAAAATACCATCAAGATGAACTTAATCTGATCTATTTATTGTAATCAGTGTGAAATCTTTCCATTTTCTTATAAGCCATTCTTACAACACATTTAGTCCTGTATTTTTGTCCTCTGGGCACTTAGCCTCTCGGCTCTTAGCTTCTACAACCCAGGCTCATTTCACTTAAGGCCCTTACAGACAGCCAGCAAAGGATAGATTCAATTCATTAGTCTGACTGTGTTTGAAGCTAAAATAGATTTTGGAGACAAACTGCCAGTATTGATCCCACTGCATGATCCAGTCCCCTCAAGATGATTCACCCAATAGTGAGGAAGGTTTCAATAATTCTTGAGTGACAATTATTATTGAGTTACATAATAAAGCTTCGGAATGGCAAAGGGTTATTTGGTTCATCAGGCGTCAGCTGTGGTTTGGTTGGTAGCACTCCCCCATGTGAGTTGGAAAGTTCCACTCTAGAGACTTGAACACAAAAACTAGGCTGACACTTTGCTACAGTGCTGTCGGAGGTCTTGGCTTTCGGATGAGATGTTAAACTGAGACCCCATCTGCCCTCTCAGGTAGGTATAAAAGATCCCATGGTAAAGAGGAACAGAAGAGTTCTCCCTGGTGCCTGCCCAATCTTCAAACCACAAACCACATGGCTAAAACAGATCATCTGATCATTTATTTCAGTGCTGCTTGTGGGATTTTGCTGTGTACAGGTTGGCTGCTGAATTTCCTACAATGCAGCAGTGACTACACTTCAAATATACTTAATTGGCTGTAAAGTGTCTCAGAACCATGAAAGGTGATGCATAAATGCAAGTCTTTCATTTTGAACAAATCTGCTCTTCCACGACTTTGCTCTGCAAATGTTTCAATATTTCCGACAAAACATTTTCCTACCTACACCCACCTCAGGTAAATCAAAACTCTGGAATATCTAGCTGACTTTGCTTCTGGTGCTATGAACTCCTAGCTGATTGCTTCACTTAGCATCAAAGCTTTATGGCCCCATCATGTTTCGCACCACATTCAATCATCCTTGCATTTTCTTGTCTTTATAATCCTCCATCCCATTCCCAACTGTGCATTCCTCCTCTTTTTTTTGAAAAGGTATTAATCATCACAATATTAACCACCTTAGAATCATACAACACAGAGGAGGCCATTCATTCTTGTGCCAACTATTTGAAAGAGCTATCTAATTGGTCCCATTCCTCTGCTGCCCATTCTGTTCCCCCACAGCCCAACAAATTTTTCCACTTCAAGAATTTATCCTTCTTCTTCTTCTTTGGCCTCCTTGTCTCGGGAGACAAGGGATAAGCGCCTGCAGGTGGTCAGTGGTTTGTGGAGCAGCGCCTGGAGTGGCTATAAAGGCCAATACTAGAGTGACCGACTCTTCAACATGTGCTACAAATAAAATTGGTTGTCAGGGCTGTTACACAGTTGGCTCTCCCCTTGCGCTTCTGTCTTTTTTCCTGCCAACTGCAAAGTCTCTTCGACTTGCCACACTTTAGCCCCGCCTTTATGGCTGCCCGCCAGCTCTGACAATTGATGGCAACTGACTCCCACGACTTGTGATCAATGTCACAGGACTTAATGTCGCGTTTGCAGACATCTTTAAAGCGGAGACATGGACGGCCGGTGGGTCTGATACCAGTGGCGAGCTCGCTGTACAATGTGTCCTTGGGGATCCTGCCATCTTCCATGCGGCTCACATGGCCAAGCCATCTCAAACACCGCTGGCTCAGTAGGGTGTATATGCTGGGGGTGTTGGCCGCCTCGAGGATTTCTGTGTTGGAGATACGGTCCTGCCACCTGATGCCAAGTATTCTCCGGAGACAGCGAAGATGGAATGAATTGAGACGTCACTCTTGGCTGACATACGTTGTCCAGGCCTCGCTGCCATAGAGCAAGGTACTGAGGACACAGGCTTGATACACTCGGACTTTTGTGTTCCGTGTCAGTGCGCCATTTTCCCATACTCTCTTAGCCAGTCTGGACACAGCAGCAGACGCCTTTCCCATGCGCTTGTTGATTTCTGCATCGAGAGACAGGTTACTGGTGATAGTTGAGCCTAGGTAGGTGAACTCTTGAACCACTTCCAGAGTGTGGTCGCCGATATTGATGGATGGAGCATTTCTGACGTCCTGTCCCATGATGTTCATTTTCTTGAGGCTGATCGTTAGGCCAAATTCATTGCAGGCAGCCACAAACCTGTTGATGAGATTCTGCAGAAACTCTTCTGTGTGTGATGTTAATGCAGCATCGTCAGCAAAGAGGAGTTCCCTGATGAGGACTTTCCGCACTTTGGTCTTCGCTCTTAGACGGACAAGGTTGAAGAACCTGCCACCTGATCTTGCGTTGAGGAAAATTCCTTCTTCTGAAGACTTGAACACAGGTGAGAGCAGCAGGGAGAAGAAGATCCCAAACAGTGTAGGTGCGAGAACACAGCCCTGTTTTACTCCACTCAGGATAGGAAAGGGGTCTGATGAGGAGCCGCTATGCTGAATTGTGCCTTTCATATTGTCATGGAATGAGTTGATGATACTTAGTAGCTTTGGTGGACATCCGATCTTTTCTAGTATTCTGAAGAGACCACGTCTGCTGATGAGGTCAAAGGCTTTGGTGAGATCAATGAAAGCAACGTAGAGGGGCATCTGTTGTTCGCGGCATTTCTCCTGTAGCTGGCGAAGGGAGAACAGCATGTCAATGGTCGATCTGTCTGCTCAAAAGCCACACTGTGCCCTAGGGTAGCCATGCTCAGCCAGCTTCTGGAGTCTGTTTAAAGCGACTCGAGCGAAGACTTTTCCCCACTGTGCTGAGCAGGGAGATTCCACGATAGTTGTTGCAGTCACTGCGGTCACCCTTGTTTTTATAGAGGGTGATGATATTGGCATCGCGCATGTCCTGTGGTATTGCTCCCTCATCCCAGCACAGGCAAAGTAGTTCGTAGAGTACTGAGAGTATAGCAGGTTTAGCACTCTTAATTATTTCAGGGGTAATGCCGTCCTTCACAGGGGCTTTTCCGCTGGCTAGAGAATCAATGGCATTACTGAGTTCCAATTTTGTTGGCTGTATGTCCAGTTCATCCATGACTGGCAGAGGTTGGGCTGCATTGAGGGTGGTCTCAGTGACAACATTCTCCCTGGAGTACAGTTTTAGGTTGTGCTCAACCCAGCGGTCCATTTGCTTGCGTTGGTCAGTGATTGTGTCCCCTGATTTAGATTTGAGGGGGGGGCGATCTTCTTGATGGTTGGCCCAAAAACTCTCTTAATGCCATCATACATTCCTCTGATGTTTCCGGTGTCTGAGGACAGCTGAATATGACTGCATAGGTGTTGCCAGTAGTCATTTGTGCAGCGCCTGGCTGTTCTTTGTGCAGCGCTTATGGCTGTTTTAAGTGCTACGGATGTTAACTCGCTGGGGGCTTTCTTGTAGTTCAACAGTGCAATGCGCTTAGCGGCTATGACAGGTTCCAGCTCTTCAGAGTGAGATTGAAACCAGTCTGCATTCCGCTTCACGCGTTTGCCATAGGTGGTCATAGCTAACTCATAGATGGCGACTCTGATGTGGGCCCACTTTAAATGTTACTGTTGAAATTTCTTCCACCATTCTTTCAGGCAGTGCTTTCCAGATCATAACAACTCACTGTGTAGAAACAAAATCTCCTTATCTCGCCTATAGTTCTTTTGCCAATTGCCTTAAATCTGTATCCTCTGGTCACCAACTGTCCCGCCAGTGGAAACCCTCTCTGTCTATGTCCTCAAAATTTTATTATACTTCTGTCAAACCTTATTTGGTTGGAAAAGTTTCCATCACTAATATGATTTATTATGTCACCAAGGAGAAAGAAGAGGCACATTTCACGCAGAAATGAGGCCATGGCATTCTTATGACATATTCCAAGGTGACTAATTTCATCGCATTATTTGTCAAATAAGCAAAAAAAAATGTTTGCTGTTTAGTTTAGGATGAAGAATAGCGTTTCTGTAATCATGTATAAACATTCAGGATGCAATCCTTGTTGGCATGTTTCCCTGTCAACCATTCTGCATTACTACACAAAAACATAAGCATTTTAAGCAACAGGTAAAGGCCATTAAACCCAATCCGCTTGTCTCTTTTCTGCAATAACAACAACTTGCACTTATACAGCACCTTTGCCACAGTAAAATGTCCCAAGGAACAAAGAAATTAGAACAGTAGGATAAAGCTAGTGGTCTTAGTTACATTCTCTGAATATTAAAAAAAGGACTCCTATGAAGCTCCATTATGATCAACTTCAATGCAACCCACAGTTAACAGTATAACTTAGGTCTTGTGTATGGTATATCAACAATTTGCATTTATATAGAACCTTTAAAGAGTAGTCAAGCATCCCAAGATGTTTTATCAAATATCATTTGACACCATGCCACATAAGCAGACATTGGGACAGGTGACCAGAAGCTTGGTCAGAGAGGTAGGTTTTAAGGAGCATCTTAAAGTAGGAGAGAGAGTTGGAGAGGCAGAGAGGTTTAGGATGGGAATTCCAGAGCTTAGGGCAACTAAAGGCAAGGCTGTTACTGGTGGGATGAGGGAAGTGGGAGATGCACAAGAGACCATAATTGGAGGAAAGCGGATTTCCCACAGGGTTGTCAGCTGGATAGGAAGGGGCGAGGCCATGGAGGTATTGGAACATAAGGATGAGAATTTTACAACAGAAAAATGTAAGAATATTAAGTAACAGGCAATGGCCATTAAGCCCAATCAGATTGTCTTTTCTACAGATCAACATCATTTTTCCACAGTTTCCCTTGATCCTTTCCTCCTTCAGATGTGTATGTAATTGTCTATTTTAATAGATTTATCTGGTAACTTATTGAAGAATGCTATTACCATTTGGGCAAAAATAAACTTGTGCGATTCCGTTTTTGCAGTTACATATCTTTGTTTTGTTCCCTGATAGTTCAATCCTTCACCATGGTGAACAGTGTTTCGATTTATTTTGACAGTTCTCTTCATAATCTTGAAAAGTTCAATTAAGTCATCTCAATGTCACCTCATATTCAAGGAAAGCTAGGACCAAATTCTGTGGCATTTTCTCACAGCTTGAATTATGTAACACATGCTTTTTGTGATAAAACATTTATTTGGGTTGATATCACACTCTGCAATACTAGTAACAGCCCCATTTGTATTCATATCATAGATCTTTACAGTACAGAAGGCCATTCAGCCCATCATGTTTGTGCAAGCTCTTTGAAAGATCTATCCAATTAGTCCAATTCCCCTATGGGTCTTTTGCCATAGCATTGCATTTTTTTTTCTTTTTAAGTATCCATCCAATTTTCCTTTGAAAGTTATTGTTGAAACTGCTTCTGCAAAACATTCCAGATAGTAGCAACTTGCTGGTTAAAAAAACTAATTCCCCGCCCCCCCCCCAGGCTAATTAATCTTAAATCTATGCCCTCTGTTTTCCAACTCTCCAACCAGTGGAAGATTTCTCCTATCTACTTCATCAAACCCTGTCATAGTTTTGAACACCTCTGTTAAATCCTCTTAACCTTCACTGCTCTAAGGAGAACAACCCCAACTTCTCTATTCTCTCTACATAACTGTAGTCCCTCATACTTGGTACCATTTTCATAAATCTCCTCTGCACTGTTTCCAAGGCCTTGACATCCTTAAGCAATGCCTTTGCTTGCTATTTTGAGGAAGGTACTAAATGGTTAATGAACCATTGAAATAGTGGACAGAGGAATTTCATACAACATTATCAGATGTTTATTACTAATAATTCACAATATGCTTTTAAATCATGAAGGTGACATTGCCCTTAACATCAAGGCAGCATTTGAACAACTGTGATATCAAGGAGCCCTAGCAAAACTGGAGTTAATGAGAATCAGGGGAATACTCTTTGTTGCTTGGAGTCATACCTATCACAAAGGAAGATGGCTGTGGTTGCTTGACGTCATTCATCTCAGTTGCATGACATCACTGCAGGAGTTTCTTAGGGTACTGTCCTAGGCCCATCCATCTTCGGCTGTTTCATCAATGGACTTTCATCATAGGGCAGTAGTGGGGATGTTTGCTGATGACTGCACAATGTTCAGCACCATTCACAACTCCTCAGATACTAAAACAGTCCGTGTCCATATGCAGCATGACCAGGACAACATTCAGGCTTGGGCTGATGAGTGGCAAGTAACATTCACGCCACACAAGTGCCAGGCAATGACCATCTCCAACAAAAGAGATTCCAACCATCTCCCTATCAATGGAATTATCATCGCTGAATCCTGCACAAACAACATCCTGGGAGTTCCCATTGACCAGAAACTGAACTGGACCAGCCACATAAATACTGTGGCAATAATAGTAGGTCAGAGGCTAGGAATTCTGCAGCAAGTAACTCACCTCCTGACTCCCCGAAGCCTGTCCACCATCTACAAGGCACAAGTCAGGAGTGTGATGGAATACTCTCCATTTTTCTGGATGACTGCAGCTCCAACAACACTCAAGAAGCTCAACACCATCCAAGACAGAGCAGCCCGCTTGATTGGCACCTCCTCCACCACCTTCAACATTCATTCCCTCCACCAATGACGCACAGTGGCAGCAGTGTGTACCATCTCCAAGATGCACTGCAGCAACTCACCAAGGCTCCTTAGACAGCACCTTCCAAACCCATGCCCTCTACCAACTAGAAGGGCAAGGGCAGCAGACGCAATGGGAACACCACAACCTGCAAGTTCCCCTCCAATCCTGACTTGGAACTATATCGCCGTTCCTTCACTGTTGCTGGGACAAAATCCTGGAACTCCCTTCCTAACAGCACTGTGGGTGTACCTACACCCCAAGGACTGTAGCAATTCAAGAAGGCACACCAGCACCTTCTCTAGAGCAATTAGGGATGGGTAATAAATGCTGGCCTAGCCAGCGACACCCACATCCCACGAAAGAATAAAACAAATTTAAACTGTTTATGTTTAAAAATATGATCTCGTGCTGAAGAAACGCCACGTTTATGATAAATTGTTTGGCAAACTTTTTTTATTTGTGAATTCGAGTCAAAACGTATTATCAAGGCGCTTGCAAGCAATGTCAAAGTGACACAAATGATACATGCTAATTGTTTTTACCCTGTACTAAGAGAGCCAAATTGGTCGGCTTTTATTTCACGGTAGACGACGCATGTCCTTTTAACTATAGAGCGAAGCTCCCGCTTTATATATAATTAACATGGAAGAGTCTGGCCACCTACTTTCTACCTCAAGCGCTTTAAGTTCTTCTGTCCAACACTTCTGTGACTGAACGTTACATTGGTTGCATGCACACGGAGAGAAGGTTTCGAACACACAGAGCCGACTCTGTGCATAAACCATCCTACAACAGGCAGCATCAAACTGCAGGAGTGTTACCTCGAAAACGATGTCATTTCCTACCTACCTTCATTTCTTCAAATTAGTTATCCTGGTCACTAAATAAAGCCGTGTAAGGCATTGGCATGAGCCGAATTCTGTGAGGAGCAAGCAAACTTCACTCCTGTATGCAGCAAGTGCAGTTAACTATGCCTTTTATTGTCAATAGCTGGCCAGTTTTACACTGATCACTGGGCAGTTCAGTCAGTCCTTATATTCAGCGAGGAAATGCAACCTATGGATAAATGGGACACCGGGTGGAGGAATTGGAGCAAATATATCACATGCATGTTAAAGGGAGATGCGATGATAACAGTTCAATGAGTGAAGATTTATCTTAAGATCTAGGAGTGGAAACCAATGTGAAAGTGATTTTCAAAGTTATTTTTTGTACGTATTATTTATCATCTATCTCTGTTTACCTATCTTTCTATCTCTCTATCCATCTTTCTATCTATTTCTCTCTATATATATCTTTCTACCTATATCTCTATATATCTGTTTATCTATTTCTCCATATCTATCTATCTTCATCTCTCTATCTCTGTCTATCTATATCTCTATATTTATCTATCCCTATCTATTTCTTTATCAGTGTCTCTCTAAATCAGGCTATTTATGTTATGTGAAGAGTGGTGGGCTGATGACTGCCGGAGTGTGAGGCAATGCGCCGCCCCGCCGCGGAGGAATATTCTGGCAGGGGTTGGCATGCAATATAGTTCAGTGTGGCACTGTTTTAGCGCCAGTTTCAGGGATCGCTCTGGCAAAAGAGCAAGCGGCTCTCTCCGAGTCTCCGGGAACTGTCTGCTCACCAACACGAGCTCCGGAAAAAATGACCTTCGCCTCACTCTACCTAATCGGATTGCTTATCTGCAGCGGGGAAGGTAGGAAGGGGGTGAAATAATGTGAAATAAGAATAAATAAATAAATAGATAGAAGCATTGACTGCATTGCAGTGAGAGAATGGGACTGAGCGTCGGGACAGATTGCAGAAGAGAATGGAAATTGAAGAGTTGTTTGAAATCAAGTCTTTTGCTATTTAAAGCCACGTCCGTATCGTCACCTTTCGCAAAGCGGTTGTCAGTGTTCTGTTGTGTTGTGACAGATGACGGCTGTTTGAGAAGGGACTGAAAGATTTGAAGGTGTATTTAGTCCTCATTTGGGGAAAGACTGAACCATTAGATTGGGGCTTCCTGAACTTTCCTCTGTGTTTTATGTTTATTTTAAAAAGCCTGTTGTTTAGCCAACGCTCCGTTACTTTCATTAAATTGTCCATTAAAATGGTTCGCTGGTTGTTGCATATTGGGAATTCCAAAGAGTTTGGACATGGCGTGTAATTTTGAATCTTTTTTTCTTGGAGAGTGTCCGGAATGAAGTGGCAGGACCCCCGTCCACCTCCCGAGATTGGGGGCGACTACATTCACATTTTTTCGCGGTTCCAGGCTGGATTTTTATCATTGAGATGCAGTCTGCTGACAATGCATTGGGACATGCTAGTAAATGTGGTCGTTTGGCAGTATTACGATGCCCAAATGCATCGCTCGCCTTACCTGAACTGAGCAAAGGTGCTGTCAAAATGTTTTGTGCAATCGGGGCGTGTTAACAGTTCAGCTATCATTTGATTTTGGAATGGAATTAAATTAATTGTCATCTTGAGCCTGAAAGTTTCGACACCCTGTATGTGTGTGTGTGTGTGCTTGTTTGCATCCATTTAAGCAGAGTTGAGTTGAACTGAGATATCTTTGGAAGTGGATGCGAGTGTGGCATATACAATGCTGAGCAAATCCCGGAGTCCTGCTGGATGCGGCAGGTGGCGATGCGGAGCTGCAATATCGCATTACCGTGTTCCAGTCACAAAAAAATAACAAGTACTTCGGCCTCACTATTTGTGCGAGCGTGCCTTCTAGTCCAGGTCTCGCTTGGTGCAAGGGAAGAATTAATCGATGCGAGGGGCTGATCCTACTTGGGTGAGCTTGAGAAGGCAGTGTTGGAAGGAAAGGGCTAACTTACTGCGAGACGACCTGTCCATCTCCAGCTCACTGCTCTCGGTCCCTTGATCTGTTGATTATCACCCAGGAGATTTCATTACTGGAACAATCTCCGTTCGCATTTCTTTCTAATCCATCGGCCTTTTTCCTGACATCCTCCACCCACCTTTCTTAATATGCTGCTAATCCTAATGTTCTTGTTATATTAAGATCTTCATAGTTAAGTGGCGGTTATTAAGTACAGTTCTGTCAAAAATAAACTTGTCCTGCTGCCTGATTTCTTTTAATGATGACGGAAATGAAGGAGATGGAATATTAGCTGGGAAACTTGGGGGAGGCGGGTAAATAATGGTCCAAAATGCAGCTGAATGGAGACAGCTATTGCAGGGTTAGCAGAATGTGAAAGTTAACCTGCTCCAATAGGTGAGCAGTAAATATTTGTGTAACAGTGCATTGAGAATGTCTTGCGCTTTGATATGGTATTGGGAGTGGGGTAATAGTCAATAGCACCAGTGAGATTGCCCAGATCAACGTGGAATGGGAGCTTAACGAGATAACAAGATGTAGAGAACTGGACGGGTAAACATGAGCAGTAGGATGTGGGAAAAGGCGCTTACCTACGGCCGTTTGTAACCCATCCCTCCCACCATTCATAAATCGTTTGTCCATGGTCCACAATTCTAGGTATCAACTCATCTGGAGTTAGTCAGTCTTCGCCCTCCCTGACCCACCCTCCCCCCGCCGCCCACATTATCCCCCTTTCCCAACTGGGCTTGGCCAGTGAGACCTGAAGCTGAAGTGACATTTCGGGAGTTCGAGGATTGGGAGTCATGTCGCAAGGAATGTGTGCTCATGTGCGCCTATAAGGAACAAAGAGCTGCTTCCAATTTTGTTATCTGTTACCCAAACTGAGAGTGGAAGTGTTTATTACATCTCAATCGCCGCCTTCAATGTTATTAAATAATCACACCAGGATTATGTGGCTCGGAGAGTGTCATTTTAAATGTCACTTAGTGAAAGCCTTTCTATCTGATTGATCCTTAATATCGATTGCACAATCTAAAGTTACAAATATAATTAATGACAAGACAGATACCCCTCCCCCACCAACCAACAGCAGAGTGCTCTTCCTCCCATTTACACAGTGTTTATTTACTAGGTGCGTTACATTACGCGATGTTGGCAGTAATGCACAGTTCACGTCTCGGTGACAGCACAGAACTACCTTACAGAGTTAGTAATTTGGTGTTACGCATCTCAAGGGAACGATTTTCACTAAAAAAAAACCAGCCAAGCATCAAGTTAATTTCCTTCCATCAAATAAGAGGAGTTAGCAATTTCTTATTCCATTGTTTCCTCTTCGAGAATACAATAGTTAACGGATTATTAAATGGCGTTGCGGTGTTCCACTTAGTGCTTGCAATCCACTACTTTCACTGGGATCCAATTCCTTGAAAACTGAATGCAGCGGATAATGGTTGCATGGGATTGATTGCAACCCACGAGGGGTCGAAGGTCAAACAGCAATAGGACTGCGTTTGGATGAATGTGGATTTGAAGAGGATAGAATGGAGGTTGACAGTTGTGATTGGCGGGATTTCATAGGACTGAAAAAAGAGAGGAGATTGAGCTGTGGTGGGTATGGACACAAATGATGAGGAGTTACGGATATGATGGGAACTATTGGGACCAAGGGAGGTTTGGCATGGGCTGAGTTTATTAATTGAGATAGTGGTGGGATTGGAGAGGAGGAGCAAGGGGAGAGACTGAAATTGTGAAAGTTGGCACTGGACTGGGCGAGGGGTTTAGGGTCCCCATTGGGCGGATGGAAAAGGATCGAGTTTGAGGTCTCTGATAGACCTGTTGATATTTTTGAGTTGTCACTTGTCCCTTCAGAACTGTTTAACCGCCTCATTGACGAGAGAGAACAAGAGTTAAAATCCAACAGCTTCTATCAAAACTGCTGCAGAAAAGTAACTATAAATATTACATTCACACACACGCACAGATGTTTAAACTATAAGAGACTATCAGACTGTTGTTTCTCATTGTGACATATAATTGAAGTAAACAGTAAATCCGGAGGTGACCGACACATTGCTGTGAAGGTAAGGCAACTGGAGTGTGTTGGTGAATAAATATTTCTTCAGTCGGAGTGTTGTGTTTTTTCTGAGGTTTCTCGGTGGCTGCCGCACTTCTGGAACACGAGCAGTGATTCCACTCCTGCCATACACCAGTTTTGTCTGGGATTGGAGATGGTAACAGTGGAATCCTAATCGGGAAAGCGAATGTTCCAACTGACTATAGATGTCGCAATGAAACTTAATTTTTTGCCTCAATAACTGGTTAAAGATGTTCTGTTAACTCTCTTTGAACGCACATATTTGAAATCTACAGTTTTGCTAAGTAGCAATTTACCTGGATGTTAAATGTCTTCTTCAGTTAAAGTGTTTTTTAAATTTTATTATTGCCCAAAAGAGGTGAATAGAAATGTGCAGAGAATGTTGCTTTATTTATGGGCTTTCTTTTTTTAAAAATCATGTATCTTTGCAGAAGCCTCTCCTCCTCTGATTTTGGTTCATGGTACATTCCCCACTGACGCTATTCCACCATTAAAGACCAAACGTTGAGTCACAATATGCCGCTTGCTTGTACTATTTCCCAAATTCATTAGTTCTTGTCAGGTCCCTTTAAAGGCCTCCAGAAGCCAATCTCTTTGATTGGATAAGGCCGGCCGCACACTTTTTTGGGATTATCCGTTTAGATACTTTAAGTAGGATTCGTTGTTGCTTGGGCTGACCCATTAGTGACTAATACTAACTGGTATTTCAACACTTTACATTCGATAGCAGCTCGTTGTGAATTGACGCTGTTCCATATTGCAACATGACAAAGGAGTATCAATGTTCCAAATGTGTGAATCCCCAAGATGTGTTCATGCGGGCTGGAGATGTTTTATTACCTTGTATAAAACTGCGTAGTTCCTGATGCTGGTAGGCAGTCATCATTGTTGATCACTTCTGCAACTTTTCAAGAGTAATATCTTATGATTTGGTAACGGGGGCGGCGGGGGACGGGTGATTCCTTTCGGCCAATGCCTGGTAGCAACATCATCGATCGAGTAAGAAAAGTTCCTCCAATCGCTGTTCCCAGTCTGAGAACACGTTTCTAATTTAGCTGCAAAGGTTAGTCTTCTACATTTATAGCCTGCGGAAAGATTCCTTCCCACCCCTCTTCTCCCTCAGAACTTTTATCCAAGTATGTGTTGAGTTTCTAGCTGTGGGAAAATGGATAATACAAAACCCCTAATGGGAGGTCAAAGTCCAATTTGCAACATGCATATTTTTCATATGTTCTCCACATTCCTCCAGCTTCTCATTTTCCCCCCATCTCCCTGCACTGGGCACCAACCCATTTCTTTACTCCCTTCACTTGGGACCACTTCATACTAACCTGATTCAAATTGGCCCGAAAGGAGTTTAGGCGAATGGAGCTTGAGTTGCACCAATCACTTTGTTACATGTGGATGCCTCAACGCAGTGTGCAAAATGAAACAACCTGAATTTGATGGAATGATGAATAAATAATATCCGTGCTCTATTTTACAATCAGACTGCACTGTATATGTACTTTATATGCCTCCCTTTATCTAAAAGTGTTCACAGGTTTCCTGTGGAACTGTCCAGTGAGTTGAATGATGCCTTTTTTTTAAATGGAGTAATGTGTGACAGTGGCATTTATAGGAAGTATCTGCAATAGAGAAAAGCAGATTGTCGATCGTTTCAGTCTTGGCTTGAATCCGTAGAATTTTATGTGCATATAAAGTTATCTGTACTGAAATGAAAAAGATTCTATTAATATTTATCCATGATTAAAGGTTTATGCATTCTATAATTCGCATACATATTCCGTTTATCAGACTCTCATTTAGACAATGTGCTTCAGCAAACATTTTGGTACCGCATCTGATACAAGTGCATTTAGCAGACACACTCTACCGCACACTTCACCATGTCACTGACTGCTGTAAAGTGGAAACGGGAATTGCACGTGTCAATTGCGGATCTGCGTGAGAAAGGCCAATGTGTTGGAGTGGGATCCGTCTCTAGAATGAAGTTGTGATGGAGCCTTTACTAACTTGCCTGTGAGTGAGGCAAGGGAGAGAGAGGCTGAGCGATTAACCCATCTGTCGGGTACAAATTTGCTGAGTGTTTCTATTTATATTTCTGATTTTCAGCATTTTTGTTTTCTATTTCCGCCTCCCTGGTACAAGTATTCCATAAAAGATTGTTTTGTAACGCTTCTATAAATACATGCTCGCTGTTATTACACACTCCTGGAAGAATTGTGTGAACCACCCTTTTATTTACAGATGTCTTTAACTAATGCCATCTTCCCTTTTTTTTCTCTCCTCTTGTACACTATTTACTAATTGAAAAGTCAGGTGGGCATCCTGCTGTCAAGTGTTTACTTACTGCTGAGGTGGCCAAGGATGACCCCACAGGAAATAATTGTGTTATGACCAGGTGAGAAAGGAGTCTACAGGTTCCCTGTCAGCCTTTTCCTAGTTTCACCGTAACAGGGTTTAAGCTTTAAAACACCGTGTTTTAGCTTCCCTCTCGGTGAGTCCTTGCCCACTGCTCTCTAACTGTAATGGCAAAGAAATTAACCAGACAGGTTTTCTCAGATTTAAACAAGAAAGGTGTAAGTTTATTAACCTTAAAACTCTAATTCAGTTAAAACTACTAAAAATACACGACACGACCAGGATAGCATGCAAATGCGATAAACACACAGACACAAATAGAGACAGAGGAAGAGAAAGAATTAAAGGGGAAAGGGTTTGACGCAATAGTTGGAGTTCAGTTACTGGCTTTGGGTTTGATGTAAAGTCTTTGATTGAAGTTAAGTCTTGCAGTTCTCACTGGGGCCCAGTACACACTTTCAAACTTGTTTTGCTGGTCATCAGTCTTGAGGCTTAAGTTTCATCTGTGGGTCCCTGGAGTTGTGCTTGAGAGAGACAGGGAGAGGCCTTCCTTCTCTTTGGTATTCAAATTGCAGTCTCTGGTTCTTTTTGTGTGGCACAATTCCAAAAACCCCAGGTTACCAGCAGGTTAGTCATGTGACTAACTCCTTATTTGGAATAACCTCTCTGGTGAGGTTTGTGAATTTCCGCCAAGCTGACTAGACACTCTCAGTGTGGGGGGGTGGGGGGGGGGGGGGTGGAATGCTGGCTTTTACACATTCAATGTCACTTGATCAAAATCCATTTGTCTAATTGATTCAGGGAGGCACCCCCATTGTCGTCTTCAGGCAACTGTCCTTTAGATGCAAATGTGCAGCCATGTTTTCAGCCACTGTTGTGGTCTTTTTAAACAAGTTATTTCAAGTCCAGTAACAGTTCAAAAATAATGTTCTATATGACGAAATTAATATGTTTCATTTTGGCAGGTGTGGTTTTCACCACATTTGGCAAAAAAGCCAAAGGGAGATTAGAACAAAAATATTTTTAATTAACAAATTGTTGTGATTTGGAATGCACTGCCTGAAAGGTTGCTGGAAGCAGATTCAATAGAAGAGTTCAAAAGGGAATTTAAATCTCTGCTTCAAAAACAAGTAGAAAAGGGCTGTGGGAAGGGAGCAGGAGGAGTGGATCTAATTGGATAGGTCTTTCAAAAATGCACAGGCACAATGGGCTAGATGGCCTCTTTTTCTGAGCTGTATAGACATTAGAGTGAGAACCATCCAACCCTCTGGTGCTGGAAAAGGTCCATGCTTGGATATTGGGTGAGGACAAGATCAGGGTCAGCTGCAGTGACACTTGCTCTGTGCGTGAAAGGCCTACTGACACTCCGAAGAAGGGTCACTGACCCGAAACGTTAACTCTGCTTCTCTTTCCACAGATGCTGCCAGACCTGCTGAGTGAATCCAGCATTTCTTGTTTTTGCTACTGACACTCGTTGCCTGTGCTCACAGATTCCATACATAGTGCTGCAAGCACAAAGGTACTGAAAGTCAACACTGCTGCTTGAGGAACTGACAAGAGTCATCACCATCAAGAGAGAAGGGCGGAAAATTGCAGGGTGGGGGAAATCACAATAGCTTTATAAAGCAAACTGTATAGGTGACATTTCAGGTGGTGAAATTCCTTTTATTGATTTTAGCTTTTGAGATAGTATGAGTACAAAGCATAATTATATCCTGGTCTCTTCAGATGAGATGTTATTGATTTAACATTTCTCAGATGATCATACTAAATCTGCAAATATTCTAATGTTGGAATACTCATGTAATAGGAAAAAACAAACCACACTCAGTCTGGAAGGTGCAATTTTAGAAAGTTTTTACATTATTTCTGTTGCCTGTGTTGTATTGGCATCCATGTATGATCCAATGGTGGGCTGGGGTAATCGTTGATTATCATTCTGGTACAACCAGGACTCACCTCAATGTGGTTACGTTACTTTCCTATCTGCGGGAGAAAAGAACAAAGGCAATTGCATTAGAATTTCACATGCACTTTTGGACAGGGTGGGGGAGAATAAGAGCAATTTGTACTCTTGACAGATTTCGTTGCAAGTCTGAGTTGAAGAGCTGCCTTTAGTAGTAGTGCCCCATTGAGCCTAATCTCAATGTGAAGAGACAGTGAGGATGAAGAGAAAATATTAGACATGTCATTACGAGGTTGCTGTTATAAGCTTTATGGTGGTTGAATAGAAGCAGTGCTGCAAACTTGGCAGGGGTTGGGGGGTGGAAAGGAAATTACTTGACTGTTTCCCTTTTTACAGTTGGCATGAGCGCTACTGAAGTCAGGACAAATAGAGTAATGTAACTCAAACTATACAGCTGACTGGAGGGGAAGGGATGGTGGTTGGGGGGGGTGGGTGGGGGGAGGGGGAGAGAAAAAATAGCTTTGAAAGCTTTGTCATGCAGTGTAGATAGTGGCAGCACATGTTATTAGTAACAGGACAAGAGGGAGGCTTGCCCAAGAGTCCATAATGAAATCGTTATCCTTGGCTGAGCTTTCCTTATTGCAGCTCTGTCATGAAAGTGTTTTCCAGCTCTGTTTCTTGATAGCACAACAGTGTTTGTCAGTGAAGAGATGACCGGACAAAACACAATTTGCACAACAGTCTCTTTTTGTGATCAGTCAGTACCTGAAGAGATAATTTTAGCTTCTCCTCCAACACACAGTCACAGTGATAACATTATTTTCATTCATGGTTCCATTTACGATACATTTGGGATGTATTAAATGTGATGACCATGTATAATCATTCACTAATATATCATGTGTACTTTTTTAAGGTTTTTTTTTGTATTCAGTCTGCCAGACTCCTACGTCCTTTTTGAAGGAGTAAGTTTGTAGCCAACCTCCTGTCTCCTCTGTAATTACCATCTATATCCAGCTTGTAGGATGCGCAAAAAGACAATGTCTCCACTCACATTTCATTTAGCTATCCTAATTATTTTTCCACTCATCCCTTCTTGGAAAAGCACTGGCTCCCTGACTGGAGTGGTTCAAGTTGGGATGGTATGGAGTAATGATGAGAATTGATCACTGTGAGGGGTCATTTTAACTTTGGGTGATATTAAATTAGATGCCCATTATACACCTCACTGGATTTCTTTTTGTTCTTATCCTCTTTCCCAGTTCCCCTTCTTCCATTGAATTCAATGTAAAGGAAGATCTTGTGATGTATATAGGCAGCTAACTTGAGCCGGAATTTTAAGCACATTCTCCCCCTTTCCCCCCCCCCCCCGCTGCCCCCCAAATTACACCCCGGCCAGGAGTGGGCTGGAGCATGAAATCGAGTGGGAGGTGGGGTTGCTGTTCCCGTTGTCTACCCACACCTGTTGCCATTTTACCAGCAGTGGGGGAGGTTGAAAACAGCCCACCCGCTCCAGGCTAATTGAAGCCCTCAATTACTTGCCACTTAAGGGCCTCCTCCTACTGCAACTGGTATATTACCAGTGGTGGCCAGGTAATACCAGGCCGCCTCCTTGCAGGCCTGGGGGTTGGGGGGGGCTCCTCATAGGACACCCTGTGCCCCACAGAGGGTCCGCCACAGCAGCATAAGCCGCCACCATTGAAGCAATTCCCAAACCGCACCCCCCCCCCCCCCCCCATGCCCTCCTGAATGACCCCCGCCTCCCTTGCGGGTCCCAGACGATTGTCCCCAGCAAGGCCCGAAACCCCACTCACCTTTATGGAGGCCAACGTCCACGGTCCTCTTCTTGCTGGTGTCGTCCCAGCAGTGGCTACTGCTCCCAGTGGCACTGCTGGGTCTGAGGAGCTACCGGCCACTAATTGGCCGGCAGATCTTGGAGGCAAAATTGCTGCGTGGCTTCCAGGGCTGATGGAGGTGGGCTCGCCCCCCCCTCTACCCCCCCCCAACAAATTTGAAGGCAGTGGGCAGGACCTTCACCACCACATAAAATTCCAGCCTTGATATCACTCATTTTACGACATCACCCAGTTAAAATGACCCCTTAAGTGTTGATGCGCCCATCGTCACTCCATCACTGCACTTGATTTTATTCATATTGAGCTAACTTAGGTCAAATGATAAATAATCTTTTCAACAGAAAATTCACTTGCCTTTCTCCAACCTCAGACATTTGTTGAAGATTGTTGTGCGGTTCTGTCTTTTGTGCTGCAAATCTAAGCTACAGTGTTGATTATTTCTCTCTCAATATTTGGTTAGACAGGAAGGCCTTAAAATTCCTGTGCTTATTTTACAAGTTTCCTTTTTCTGTTCTTTGTGATTGTCTCGTCATATGTATTATTAAGGAAATATTGTCATGTTTACTGCTATTTTGAGAGAGCGTTCTTTGCGGCTGAGGCCTGATGCAATCTCGGTCAAGGTAATCAAAGCAAAATTCTATCAAAAAGAGTGAGAGAGAAGCTCCCTACTGCAAAGCACCTCCTGTGCTCCAGCCAACTCCTCTGCTATATAAGGTGCTATATAAACAATTGTAGTTGTTAAATCAATATTGGAAAAATGTAACACTATTCCACTTGCAGTACTCAGTGTTTGGATTAATTACTCCCCAGAAAGTTATTAGTTAAGCCAAGTACCACCTACTTTAATGTGATACCAGCTATCCCTGTGGTCTCTAAGTGAGATTGCTGACTCCTACTCACTTATGGGGAGTTTTGCGACATGACCCTTTGCCCATTGGGTTTAAACTCCTAATGAGATTTCCTAATAGGATCCTGCAGCAAGGACTGGAGTCTGTCATTATATTAGGTTGGGCTGGATCGAAACCAAAGCCCAGACATTAAGTAGAATGAAGTTCTGCTTAACTAAGTGCTGTGCGACAGAATACTTAATTCAGGAATTTGGGTAAGTGCACAAATTCAGTACAGGGAGGGAGGAGCTGCTGTTCTGGTCTTTTATTGAACAAGCAGTGATCCAAGAGAGGGAGCCAGAGACAGTGAGAGCTGAAGCCCAGAGGCATTATTTAGGTGATTGGTTGGGGAGTTTTAAGTTCTTTTTTTCCCTTTTTAAAATGGGGCAGTTTAAACTGGTACTGGGGAGCTATAAATAGTGTCATAAATTTATAGCTTAATATCTTAAACTAGTTAATATAACTACAAATTCAGTATTTCTAAACTTGAAAACTAATTAGTTAAATAAAATAGAATAAAGATGGCAGGGCAGGTGATGTGTTGCAGCTGTAGCATGTGGGAGCTGATCAACACTGGGGTGATCCACTACAATCACATCCGTAGTAAGTATCTGCAGCTCGAGGAATTTCGGCTCAGGGTTGATGAGCTGGAGTCCAGGATTTGGACACTGCGATGCATCAGGGAGGGGGAAAGCTACCTGGACACTTTGTTCCTGGAGGGAGTCACAGTCTTTGGGCTAGGTAATTCAGATTTGATCAGTCCTCAGGGATGGTTGAGGCAGGTATGGGGATCTAGAAGATAGCAATGGAGGCCCCTCAGTCTTTGCACCTGTCCAACAGATTGAAGGTTCATGCAACTTGTTTGGATGAAAGCAGGGACTGCAGAGAGGATGAGCAAACTGATCACAGCACCATGGTGCAGGGGGCCATTCTAGTGGGATGAGATAAAAGGAATGTAGTAATATAGTTAGGGAGACAGATATTGTTCTCTGCAGCCAAGAGAGTGAGACCCAAAGGCTGTGTTACCTGTCCATTGCCAGGGTTAAACACATCTCCTTGGGGATGGAGAGGAGCTTGGACTAGGAGCGGAAGGACCCAGTTATCGTGGTCAAAGTGGATAACAACGACATAGGCAGGACTAAGAAAGAGGTCCTGCTGAAGGAGTATGAGCAGTAGGGGCTAAATTTAAAAAAAAAAAGCAGAACCACAAAGTTGGTAATCTCTGGATTACTGCCAGAGCCATCAGCAAATTGGTATAGGGTAAGTAAGATCAGAGAGTTGAATGCATGGCTCAAAGATTGGTGTGGGAGAAATGGGTTTCAATTCATGGGGCACTGGCACCAGTACTGGGGAAAGAGGAAACTGTACCATTGGGAACAGTGTCCTGGTGAATTGTATAACTGGACTGTAGAGAGGGCTTTAAACTAAAGAGTAGGCGTGAGGATTCGGGTGAGGGTTAATTAATAAAGTTAACGAGAAAGGACAAAGCAAGAGTGTAAGGTAGTGAAATGAATTATGATAACCAGAGCATAACTGGAACAGAGTATACAAACTTAAGTGCACCAGCAGATAAGGTCAGAGCAGGAAAAATGGTAAAGGCTGTTTGTCTGAATGCATGCAGCATTCAAAACAAGATGGATGAATTGTTAGCACAAATATAGAAATAGTGTCATGCTAGGCCCCACCTGCCAAGAATGAGGCATATTAATGTTGTCATGAATATTGATTTTATACTGTTACTGGAGTGAAGAAAGGACTTGTTAAACAGATCAGTTGTGGCTGGAAAAGACACTTGCATATTAACAGATGGTGATTGGAAGGACAAAGTACCATTCCCTGACACATTCAACCCACAATGGACCTTGATGACCTGGTATTGTGTGTAAGAGGAGCATTCCAGGCCCTGCTAAGATGATACAATCCATAGAGCCAAGACGTGGTCAAACCAGTTAGTCACATGACTAATCTGCTTGGCAACCTGGGGTTTTCTGAATTCTACAAATAGTTTGAACAGAAAAAGTCTGTTTGCTCCTGAACTGAGAAGATCTCTCCTGTCTGTCTGTTCCCATCTCTTTCTCACAAGCCTCTGTATCCACTGAAGACACATAAACCCCACGAGAGAAAAGTCTCCTACAGAAAACAAAGTTTTTAAGAAGAATACTGGGCCCCAACGAAAACCAAGATCTACCTACAATCAAGTGAAGAAGTACCGTAACAAAAACTCTTCAGCTATTGCCTCAAATATTTCCACTTTATTTTTCTTCCACTCTTTTCTGTCTCTATTTGCATGTATGTATCACATACGTCTGCTAGCTTGTGTACGTCCTGTATCCGTCGGCATCAACCGAATTGGAGTTTAAGTTCAAGTTTAATAAATTTCAACTTTTCTTCTTTAAACCTAAGAAAGCTTGTTTGTGCTGGTTTCATTGCCTTATAATTGGAAAGCGGTGAATGAGGAATCACTAAGGGGAAGCTTAAAAAAACAGTGTGTTTAAAATTAAACCCTCTTATGGCAAGACCAGGTGAAGGCTGAAAGGAAACCCCTAGATCTCTCTCTCACCTGATTGTAACAATTGGTATGATATGATAACCATTACAGAGACATGGTGGCAAGGTGACCAAGGCTGGGAACTAAATATTCAAGGGTATTTGACATTTAAGAAGGTTAGGAAGAAAGGAAAATGAGGTGGGGTAGCTCTGTTAATAAAGGATGAGATCAGTACAGTAGTGAGAAATGATCTTGGCTCAGAAGATCAAGATGTAGAATCAATTTGGTTGGAGATGAGAAATAGCAAAGGAACGAAAGAAGTCATTGGTGAGAGTAGTTTGTAGGCCTCCGAATAGGAGCTGCACTGTAAGGCAGAGTATAAATCAAGAAATAATAGGGGTTGGTAGGAAAGATACTGCAATATTGGTGGGCAATTTTTAATCTTCATGTAGATTAGAATAAATAAATTGGCAAAGGTAGCCTGAAAGATGGATTCATAGCGTGCATTGGGGACAGTTTCTTGGAATAATATGTTCCGGAACCTAACAGGGAGCAGGCTATTTTTAGACCTGGTAATGTGTAATAATTCAAGATTAATAAATTACCTCATAGTAAAGGATCCTATAGGCAAGATTGATCATAACGTTATAAAATTTCACATTCAGTTTGAGAGTGAGAAGTTTAGGTCTGAAACTAGTGCCTTAAACTTAAATAAAGGCAATTACAAGATTTTGAAGACAGAATTGGCTAAAGTGGACTGGAAAAATAGGTTAAAGGGTAAGACATTAGAGAAGCAGTGGCAGATATTTAAAGAAATATTTCATAACTCTCAACAAAGATATATTCCACTGAAAAAGAAAGACTCTGAGAAGGAAGCACCATTCATGGCTAACTAAGGAAGTTAAGGATGGTATCAAATTGAAAGAAAAGGTGTACAAACCTGCAAAGGTTAGTGGTAGGCCAGAAGATTGGGAACATCTTAGAATCCAGCAAAGGATGACTAAAAATAATAAAGATGGATAAATTAGGGAATGAGAGTAAACTAGCAAGAAATATAAAAACAGACAGTAAATGCTTCTACAAATATATAAAAAGGGAGAGAGTAGCTAAGGTAAGTGTAGGTCCCTTAGAGGATGAGACTGAGGAATTAGTAATGAGGAAACAAGGAAATGGCAGAGACTTTGAACAAATATTTTGCATCTATCTTCACAGTAGAAGACACAGAATAGTAGAAAATCAAGTGACAAAAGGGAGGGAGGAACTTAAAAAAAAGTCACTAAGAAAACTAATAGGACTAAAGGCTGACAAGTCCGCTGGACCTGATGGCCTGCATTCTAGAGTCTTAAAAGAAGTGACTGCAGAGATAGTGGATGCATTGGTTGTAATCTTCCGCACAGTGGCGCAGTGGTTAGCACCGCAGCCTCACAGCTCCAGTGACCCGGGTTCGATTCTGGGTACAGCCTGTGTGGAGTTTGCAAGTTCTCCCTGTGTCTGCGTGGGTTTCCTCCGGGTGCTCCGGTTTCCTCCCACCTCCAAAAGACTTGCAGGTTGATAGGTAAATTGGCCATTGTAAATTGCCCCTAGTGTAGGTAGGTGGTAGGAGAATAGTGGGGATGTGGTAGAGAATATGGGGTTAGTGTAGGGTTAGTATAAATGGGTGGTTGTTGATCGGCACAGACTCGGTGGGTCGAAGGGCCTGTTTCAGTGCTGTATCTCTAAATAAATAAATAAAATTTCCTAGATTCTGGAAATATCCCAGCATACTGGAAAACTGAAAATGCAACACCTCTATTCAAGAAAGCAGGGGGTGGGATGGTGCAGACAAAAAGCAGGAAACTATAGGCCAGTTAGCCTAACATGTGTCATTGGGAAAATGCTAGAATCCATTATTAAGAAAGCAGTAGCAGGACATTTAGAAAATCATAATGCAGTCAGGCAGAGTCAACATGGTTTTGTGAAAGGAAAATCATATTTGACAAATTTTAGAGTTCTTTGAGGATATAACAAGAAGGTGGATAAAGAAGGACCAGTGTATTTGGATTTCCAAAAGGCATTTGATAAGGTGCCACATAAAAGGTTGCTATACAAGATAAGAGTTCATGGTATAGCGGGTAATATATTAGCATGGATAGAGGATTGGCTAACAGAAAACAGGGAGTCGGGATAAATGGGGCATTTTCAGGTTGGCAAACTGTGATTAGTGTTGTACCACAGGGATCAGTGCTGGGGCCTCAACTATTTATGATATATATTAATGATTTGATGACTTGGATGAAGGGACAGAGTGTATTGTAGCCAAATTTGCAGACGATAAAACAATGGGTAGGAAAGCAGTTGTGAGGAGGGCACAATGTCTGCAAAGAGACATAGATATGTTAAGTGAGTGGACAAAAATTTGACAGATGGAGTATAATGTGGGGTTGTCCACTTTGCCAGGAAGAATAGAAAAGCAGAATATTATTTAAACAGAGAGAGACTGCAGAATGCTGCAGTACAAAGAGATCTGGGTGTTAAAGCTAGCATGCAGGTACAGCAAATAATTAGGAAGGCAAATGGAATGTTGGCATTTATTGCAAGGGGGATGGTGGATAAAAGTAGGCAAGTCTTGCTAAACTGTACAGGGCATTGATGAGATCACAACGAGAGCCTTAGTCTCCTTACTTAAGGAGGGGTAGACTTGCATTGGAAGCAGTTCAGAAAAGGTTCACTGGGATAGTGCGGGAAATTGATGTTGAGGTAGAAGATCAGCAATGATCTAGTTGAAAGGCGGAGCAGGCTCGAGGGTCTGCATGGCCTACTCCTCCTACTTCCTATGTTTCCTAGGCTGATTCCTGGGATGAAGAGGTTATCTTGAGAGGAACGGTTGAGCAGGTTGGGCCTATACTCATTGGAGTTTATAAGAATGAGAGGTGATCTTATTGAAACAGATAAGATTCTGAGGGGGCTTAACAGGGTAGATGCTGAGAGGATGTTTCCCCTCGTGGGGGAATCTAGAACTAGGGGGTACAGTTTCAAAATAAGGTGGCTCCTTTTTAAGACGGAGATGAGGAGGAATTTCTTCTCTGAGGGTCATTAGTGTTTGAAATTCTCATCCCCAGGGAGCAGTGGAGGCTGGGTCATTGAATATGTTCAAGGCTGAGTTTGACAGGTTTTTGATGCACAAAGGTTTCGAGGGTTATGGGGAACAGGCAGGAAAATGGAGTTAAGGCCACTATCAGATCTTATTAAATGGCAGAGCAAGCTCGAGGGGCCAAATGTCCTACTCCTCCTATTTCTTATGTTGTTAAGTTGTAATAATATACTTCAGTCGGCCATTTCCAAGTGAACGTGGGGCACATAGCACCAAACTACTGACAATGTATGACAAATAAAAACTAAATTCGCACCATCACTCGTCGTTTTTGTGGGAAAGTGACGATTGGTGCAGTAGAAGGAACTCTTCTGAGGTTGTTCAAATCCCTCCATTACATCACCCCTCCCTATCTATGATCGCCTCCAGCCTACAGCCAACAATAATAACATATATTTATATAGTGCCTTTGCTGTAAAACAATATTCTAAGGTGCTTCACAGGGGTGTTATCAAGCATAAGATATTGGGACAGGAAACTAAAACCTTGGTCAAAGAGGTAGGTTTTAAAGGGTGTCTTAAAGGAAGAAAGAGAGGAGTAAAATTTAAGGAGGGAATTCCAGACCTTAGGGCTTTTGCATGGCCACCAGTGGTTGGAGTCATTATGCTCAATAAGTCCAAATTGGAGAAGGTCAGATATCTCTTAGCGCACTGGAGGAGATTAGAGATTGGTAGCAGTGAGGCCATAGAGGGATTTGAAACAAGGATGAGAATGTTAAAATTGAGGAGTTCCTTAACTGGGAGCCAATGTAGGCCAGCGAGCAAAGGGGTGACTGGTGCACGGGACTTAGTGCAAGATAGGCAGCAGACATTTCGATGACCTCAAGTTTACAGAGAGTAGAACGTAGGAGGCCAACCAGGAGTGTGTTGGAATAGTGATGTCAAATGTGGGTTTCAGCAAAAGATGAGCTGAGGCAGGGATGGAGGTGAATGATAGAGGTGGAAATACTAATAGTGGATGTGTTGTTAGAAGCTCACGTCTGGGTCAGATATGAGACCAAGGTTATGAGCAGTGTGCTTCAGCCTCAGAGTTACCAGGAAGTGGGATGAAGTCGGTAGGTGGGGAATGGAGTGTGTGGCAGGGAACAAAAACAATGGCTTCAATCTTCCCAATATTTTGTTGAAGGATTTTCTGCTCATCCAGTACTGGATATTAGACAAGCAACCTGAATTTTAAGATAGTAGAGGAATTGATAGAGGTTGTGGTAGTGGTGATGTAGAGCTGGGTGTTGTCAGTGTATGTGTGAAAACTGATGCTGTGTTATCAGATGATGTTGTCGAGGTGCAGCCTGCCTATGAGAGAGAGATCATGAGGGGACACCGGAGGTAACAATGTGGGAATGAGAAGAGAAACCATTGCAGGTGATTCTCTGGCTACGACTAGGTAGACAAGAATGGAACTTGGCAAATGTAGTCCCCACCAGCTGGATGACAGTGGAGGCATTGGAAGAGGATAGTGTGGGCGACTGTCAAAGGCTACAGATAGGTTGAGAAGACTGAGGAGGGATAGATTACCCGCCAAACTCAGCCTTCCTCCAATTCTGGACTCCTGTACTTTCCTAATTACGTTTGTCCCACCAATGGCACTTGTGAATTTAGCTGCTTAGGCTCTAAATTTCGTCTCTTGACCTTTTCTCTCTCTCTCTCTCCTCTTTCTTTCTCTCTCTCTCTCTTACTGTTTAAGGTATTACCACTTTGATCAAACTTTGGGTTATCTGCCCTCATGTGGCTTGATGGCAGTTTATTTGAGAACACTTCTGTGAAGCGACTTGAGACTTTTTAATGTACTAAAGGTGCTATGTAAATGCAACTTGTTGAGGGTTAAGGTGCATTATTAGGATGGAGCAGAAGGAACTTTAGTTGGCAGTTGTCCTTGCTGGACCTAATCTGGATGTACTTGATGCAGTTACTGGGTGCCCAGAATGGTCAAAGTATATCATCTCCCAGCTTCAACTTCCCTCACTTCAATGTACACAGGAAAAGTAGTTAGAACAGCAAATAGAAATTTAAGTGAAATGCCTTACTGGAGACCACCATCAGTACTTAACTCCAGTTTATATTAAATTCAAGTATTACCATACATAGCATGTGTGTGTATATGATTGAGGACAAATTCCATCTCAAGGTACATGAAAAATTATATCTCTCTCCAGCCGTGTCTAAACTAAATGCAGGACAACAGTGGTATCCAAAAGCTGAAGGAATATTTCTCTGGTTACAATAGGTGAGGTATCTTCAGGACTCTCTTACAGCAAAGCGTATGCCATCTGAAAATTGCTTTGAGATCAGATTGGTTGTTATGTATCAGGGAGGCATTTAAATTAGACCACCTAACTGGAACAATTGCTTGAGATAAATGCAATTTCATCACACTGACCAGCAGCAGGAAACTTCTGACAAGTGTTCAATTCCTTATTTTAACTTGCAGAGCTTTAAAAACAATTAAAAAGCTCTGCTATATACATGTGACGTGAAAAGCAGGTGTTAGTAAAAATGACCATGTCGTAAATCCTAACTGGTTCACCAATACCCTCTAGGGAAGAAAACCTGCTGCCCTTATCTGGTCTGGGCTTATATGTGACTCTGGTCTCATGCGAATGGGGGTTGATGCTTAACTGCCCTCTGAAGATGCCTAACAACTCTTCAAGAGGAAAGCTCTTCAACGGCCTCTTAGAGGAAACTACAGATGGGCAATAAATGCCAGCTTTACCAGTGATGCCCACATTACAAGAATGCATTTACAATAAAAATGTTATGGCTGATTGTTTAAATTCAAAGAACACCATGATTACTGACAATCTGAATTACAATACATGGTGTGTTGGAAATGCACATCAGCAGCTAAGATGGGAATAATAGGTCAGTACTGTGGGTGGCATGCATTTTCACTAGTGGAAGGGTTGGGACAAGAAGCCTCTTCAATAGGACTGAGCAAGCAATAAGAGGATGAACTTGTTAAATTCCAGCTGCCTTCTGGATGCCTGAGCACTGTAATCTTTAGACAATATCATGGTTTGAAATCCAGCTAGGATACTGAACATTTTTTTTTTCCTGTCAAAAGTGGATTTTGTTTTTATTGTTAAGATTGTCAAGAGATTTTGTGTTGGAAAAATTACAATTGTAGAATCTTGCGGCACAGAATGAGGCCAATTGGCCTATCGTGCTTGCTGGCTCCTTGAAAGAGCTATCTAATTAATTCCACTCCTCTTTAATTCTCCACAGGCCTGAAAACTTTCCCCCTTTGTGTATTTATCTGTTTTCCTTTTGAGAATTGCTATTGAATCATCTTCCACCTCAGTTTTAGACAGTTCATTTTAGATCATCATAAATCCCTGCATTAACAAAAAAAGTTCTTTTCAACTCCCCTCTGATTCTTTTGTCAACAAACTTGGATCTGTCCTCTGGTTATTGACACTCCTACCAGTGGAAACAGTTTCTCATTGACTATTAAGGCACCTCTCTTAAAACTCCCAATAACCTTCTCTGCTCGAAGGAGAACAATCCCACTTTCTCTAGTCTCTCCACATAATAGAAGCTCCTCATCTTTGGTATATTGTTATGCCCTATGTTTGGCTACTTGGTGAATATTTGGTGCTCCAACTCAAGTGGAGTCTGTATATATGTGATGTATGAGGTTTCCTCTTCCCTCGCACAATAACCTAACTCCACCTTCAGTGAAGAAACCCTTGCAGCATCTTTAGTGTCTTTTTTTTTCATTTCTCCCTACCAGTTTACAGTAAGACTGCTGCCACATTTGTGCCATTAGTGCTGAATTATGGGCAGTGAACCAGTGCTCGCCAGAAACCTGACTGAAACTGCTCCAAACTCATTTCATTTCATGCACCAGAGAAGAGGCTTTTATCCCATCCTGCCTGGTTTGCATTCAAGCTCACTTTCTGGAGGCAAAGGAACTGTTTTGTTGAAGGACTCCACCACACAAGTCATGTTTCTGGTGGCCGCTATTGCATTCATAGTGATGTTTGTGAAGGGAGTTTGATGTTGTCAGTCTGACTACATTGTTAAGCTGTAGATTCCAGAATTAGAATGACCGAACATTTGATTTGAATAAAGCACCTGTCAGATGTTAGAATGATGTGACAGGAGGTGTTTACATACCATCACAAACAATGACATCAAAGCTTCAGTGTCTTTTGTAATTGTCACATGAATCTAAAGATTGGATTGCAATGTTCAAATTATTCACCTCCATATCCATAATTGCCCTCGAGAAGGTGGTGGTGAGCTGCTTTCATGAACCACTGCAGTACATGTGGTGTAGGTACACCCAGAGTGCTGTTAGAGAGGGAGTTCGAGGATTTTGACCCTGCGACAGTGAAGGAACGGCGATATAGTCAGGATGGTGTGTGATTTGGAGGGGAATTTACAAGTAGTGGTGTTCCCATGCGTCTGCTGCCCTTCGAGGTGGTAAAGGTCATGGGTTTGGAAGGTGCTGTGAAAGGAACCTTGGTGAATTGCTGCTGTGCATCTTGTATATGCTACACACTGCTGCCACTGTGCACCAGTTGTGGAGGGAGTGAATGTTTAAAGTGGTGAATAGAATGCTGATCAAGTGGACAGCTTTGTATTGGATGGTGTTGAGCTTCTTGCGTGTTATTGGAGCTGCACTCATCCAAGCAGGAGGTGAGTTACTCACTGCAGAATTCCCAGCCTCTGACCTGCTGTTGTAGCCATAATGTTCATGTGACTGGTCCAGTTTCTGATCAACGGTAATCCCCGGCATGTTGATGGTGGAAAATTCATCAATAGTAATGCTATTGAATGTCAAGGGGAGATGGTTAGAGTCTCTCTTGGTGGAGATGATCATTGTCTGGCACTTGTGTTTTTCAATTTGTCTCTTTTTTTTGTTCAATTCACTCTCTTCACCTCCCACTCCCTCAAAATTTAAACATGCTGATCAATCTTGGGGTGGGAATTCATGTCCACCAACTGTCCTTTCAGTCCTTGCCTGTTCTATGAGGGGAAATGCACAAAGGCTTGTGTTCCAGGATGAAGTGGTTGGATGGACAATGGTTGCCCATGCACTCTATCTGCCACCTTGGTATGTGCTGAGTGGAGGATCAATAGTGATGTTAATGGCTGCTGATTTATCAAAATAATCCACCATTGCTTGCTGAGAAATTGGGAGTTAATTTGGTCCTTGCCAGCAGCATGAAACAATCTTGTAGCGAATTGGCAGCCTATTTTATACCTTCAATGAAAAATAAAATAAGGCACAATGTAATATTAGCAGCAGGAAAAGATCAATCGCACTCTCATTGAGTCCAACATAACCTATGAATGTATTGGTTAGCTGTCATTGAGTAATAAGGCAGCCATCCAATCAAAGGAAAGCTAACATGCAGGTGCAGCAAGCAATTAGGAAGGCTAATGGTATATTAGCCTTTATCGCAAGAGGATTTGAGTACAGGAGTAGTGAAGTCTTGCTTCAATTTGTAGAACCTTGGTTAGACTGTACCTAGAGTACTGTGTGCAGTTTACCTTAGGATGGATATTATTGCCATAGACAGAGTGCAACGAAAGTTCACCAGACTTGTTCTCAGGATGGCGGGACTGTCTTATGAAGAGAGATTGGGAAGACTGAGCCTATATTCTCTAGAGTTTCGAAGAGTGAGAGGTGATCTCATTGAAACTTACAAAATACTTAAAGGGATAGACAGGGTAGATGCAGCTAAGATGTTTCCCCTGGTTGGGGAGTCTAGAACCAAGGGATACAATTTCAAAATAAGGGGGAAGCCACTTAGGACAGAGATGAGGAGAAATACTTTACTTAGAGGGTTGTGAATCTTTGGAATTCTCTACCCCAGAGGGCTGTGGAAGCTCAGTCATGGAGTATGTTTAAAGCAGAGATTGACAGATTTCTAAATACCAATGACAAAAGGGATATGGGGATAATGTGGGGAAAAGGGCATTGAGGTGTTGAATGATGGAGCAGGCTCACTGGGCTGAATTGCTTACTCCTGCTCCTATGTTACTACATGATGCCTACATTATGCAATGCATTGCTTGTAAGAATGCTCTGGGATTATTGCATACCATTTCCCAGTTAAATGGGTAACCTAAGGGGTGGAAATTTGTTTAGGCCTATCTCTAGGCCCAACATATTAGATTTGTGTGCCAGGCCACCAAAGGTACGAGGCTCACCAAAAATTGGGCCTGAGGTCTCACTTTCACAATACCAGTGTTCTACTGACCCCTGTTGCGCCTTGTCTGATATTGGGGTTCAAATTTGGGCCCACTGCTTCACCGGTGTTGACTGTCAGCTAAGTCCTGGGAGGTGGAGAGACCGAGCAAAATGCTGAGGGAGTGCTGAGACAAGCTGGCTATTGCCCGCAGCAGTTCTGTGAAGGAAAGAGGACCTCTCCGGCTCCACAGGGTTTACATTTCATTTTTTTTTAATAAAGAATATTTTTGCCTTCCATCGGTTTGGTCTCCAGCAGCCCCTTTCAAGACCACGAGGTAGGCCATCACTGGAGTGGCAAAAGTAATCACAATGTGTATGCTCTCGTTTATTACCAATTCTGCAGAAGGATTCTGCTACTGGCACAGGACCCTTGCTAAGTTGGTCCAACAGGGTTCAGGCTAATTTGTAGATAGGATCTGCCACATGTCAAGAAGCAAACCCCCTGACATTGCATTGTGGTAACCTACTGGACTGGATTTTACAGACATCCCCTGACATCGGTGTTCGTGGCTGGTGGTGGAGGGGGGCGGTACGGGGTGGCTGTAAAATGCCTCTGGGAGAGGGCTGCCATGCACCCCGTTGCCGGGAGGACTTGACCCGATATTGCCAGTGGTGGCGGGACCCCCATTTGCATATGTGAATAAATGTTGATAATGCAGTAATCACACTTACACTGCCGCCTTCTGTCCTGCTGCGATCTTCCTGTCGCTGGCCGGCACTTACGATCGCGGCAGCTCCGCGACGTGCCATTGTTTTCGCTGGCGGCCTTTTCCAGTTCAGCCCGCTATTTGTAAGAAATTGATAATGGATACATCCAGCAATTAGATTCTTTGTTCAGTGATCTCTAATATTGTCAACTAATGTTTGTGAATAGCATGTGAATGCTAATTTGCAGTTGTATGCATTCAATTCAATGTTTCAAATTAGCATTCAGCAACAGCACACAATGATTTCTATAGTTATGATGCCTGTGATGTTAAGATATTTGTTTCTTTAAAAAAAATCCCTTCCAATATTTCATTTGCTGTTAAAGATACTTAAATCTTGCAATTAAAATAATTTAAACTTCCAACTTTAATCTCTCCTATTTCTCTTTTTTTCTTTCTTTTGGGCCTCCTTATCTCGAGAGACAATGGATACGCGCCTGGAGGTGGTCAGTGGTTTGTGAAGCAGTGCCTGGAGTGGCTATAAAGGCCAATTCTAGAGTGACAGGCTCTTCCACAGGTGCTGCAGAGAAATTTGTTTGTCGGGGCTGTTGCACAGTTGGCTCTCCCCTTGCGCCTCTGTCTTTTTTCCTGCCAACTACTAAGTCTCTTCGACTCGCCACAATTTAGCCCTGTCTTTATGGCTGCCCGCCAGCTCTGGCGAATGCTGGCAACTGACTCCCACGACTTGTGATCAATGTCACACGATTTCATGTCGCGTTTGCAGACGTCTTTATAGCGGAGACATGGACGGCCGGTGGGTCTGAAACCAGTGGCGAGCTCGCTGTACAATGTGTCTTTGGGGATCCTGCCATCTTCCATGCGGCTCACATGGCCAAGACATCTCAAGCGCCGCTGACTCAGTAGTGTGTATAAGCTGGGGGTGTTGGCCGCTTCAAGGACTTCTGTGTTGGAGATATAGTCCTGCCACCTGATGCCAAGTATTCTCCGAAGGCAGCGAAGATGGAATGAATTGAGACGTCGCTCTTGGCTGGCATACGTTGTCCAGGCCTCGATGCCATAGAGCAAGGTACTGAGGACACAGGCCTGATACACTCGGACTTTTGTGTTCCGTGTCAGTGCGCCATTTTCCCACACTCTCTTGGCCAGTCTGGACATAGCAGTGGAAGCCTTACCCATGCGCTTGTTGATTTCTGCATCTAGAGACAGGTTACTGGTGATAGTTGAGCCTAGGTAGGTGAACTCTTGAACCACTTCCAGAGCGTGGTCACCAATATTGATGGATGGAGCATTTCTGACGTCCTGCCCCAAGATGTTCGTTTTCTTGAGGCTGATAGTTAGGCCAAATTCATTGCAGGCAGCCGCAAACCTGTCGATGAGACTCGGCAGGCACTCTTCAGTGTGAGATGTTAAAGCAGCATCGTCAGCAAAGAAGAGTTCTCTGATGAGGACTTTCCGTACTTTGGACTTCGCTCTTAGACGGGCAAGGTTGAACAACCTGCCCCCTGATCTTGTGTGGAGGAAAATTCCTTCTTCAGAGGATTTGAACGCATGTGAAAGCAGCAGGGAGAAGAAAATCCCAAAAAGTGTGGGTGCGAGAACACAGCCCTGTTTCACACCACTCAGGATAGGAAAGGGCTCTGATGAGGAGCCACCATGTTGAATTGTGCCTTTCATATTGTCATGGAATGAGGTGATGATACTCAGTAGCTTTGGTGGACATCCGATCTTTTCTAGTAGTCTGAAGAGACCCCGTCTGCTGACGAGGTCAAAGGCTTTGGTGAGATCAATGAAAGCAATGTAGAGGGGCATCTGTTGTTCACGGCATTTCTCCTGTATCTGACGAAGGGAGAACAGCATGTCAATGGTCGATCTCTCTGCACGAAAGCCACACTGTGCCTCAGGGTAGATGCGCTCGGCCAGCTTCTGGAGCCTGTTCAGAGCGACTCGAGCAAAGACTTTCCCCACTATGCTGAGCAGGGAGATTCCACGGTAGTTGTTGCAGTCACCGCGGTCACATTTGTTTTTATAGAGGGTGATGATGTTGGCATCGCGCATGTCCTGGGGTACTGCTCCCTCGTCCCAGCACAGGCATAGCAGTTCATGTAGTGCTGAGAGTATAGCAGGCTTGGCACTCTTGATTATTTCAGGGGTAATGCTGTCCTTCCCAGGGGCTTTTCCGCTGGCTCGAGAATCAATGGCATCACTGAGTTCTGATTTGGTTGGCTGTATGTCCAGCTCATCCATGACTGGTAGAGGCTGGGCTGCATTGAGGGCAGTCTCAGTGACAGCATTCTCCCTGGAGTACAGTTCTAGGTAGTGCTCAACCCAGCGGTCCTATATTACTGCATTAAGTAAGAGCTTGGAGGTTACAAATGATTGCCTCAAAACTGCAAGGGCCATCATGGTGAGAGCAGATTGGACCAGAAATTGGTATATGTTGTGCTCAACTTTTTTTTGTTATTCGTTCTTGGGATGTGAGCATCGCTGGCTCGGCCAGCATTTATTTCCCATCCCTAATTGCCCTTAAACTGAGTGGCTTGCTAGGCCATTTCAGAGGGCATTTTAAGAGTTAATCACATTGCTCTGGGCCTGGAGTCACATGTCGGCCAGACCAGGTTAGGACAGCAGATTCCCTTCCCTAAAGGATATTAGTGAGTCAGATGGGTTTTTACAACAATCTGGTAGTTTCATGATCGTTATTAACGAGACTAGCAATTTATCCTGAATTTATTTATTAATTGAAATTAAATTATGACTGAACAACAGTTGAAATTCACATCAATTTCTACCCACCTGTCTTATCTTCGGACGTGACCGGCAGAACTAGTTTGTACGGGGAGTACAGAAAGCAGAGTACGAGAGCAAGCTTCAGAATTTTTTGTCTCTGTTTTTTAATTCATTTTGTGAAAGGACACACAAGCATAACAACCAGATTCAGACAGCAAAGTGCCAAGTGCTTGTATTATTACCAGACCTCGAGATTCGGTGACTGTTGAATTTACTGATCACAAGTGTTCTTTTTAAATTCTAAATATGGATTATCATCAGATAACATTACAGAAGTGCTTGTGGCATTTTTGCATTTATGGCTATGCTATTTGGAACATCATCAGCATGTGAATTTTCAAAATTATTACTGGGTTATTTGCAGTCAATTATAGAAACAATAATCACTTTATTTTCTTTGTTTTAAGTGAAAAGAAAAGCTGCTTTGAGATCTGAGTGCGTGACTGCCTGGTGAATGATGTTGGTTTAATTTTCAGTTTCTGCTCTGGATCTTCATGTACAGCCGAGCTGCTAAATAGGTCAGCCACGTAGAACTGGCTAGAATAAGGTTTGTGAGCTACACAAGTCCCCAAAATCAAAGTGGAGCGGAAGTGGAATCCTAGCCGATCTCTCGATTGGGGAACAGAAAACAGAAAAACATAGTTGGGCTGGTATTCCACCCTTATTTTACAGTGGTGAGGGCAGAGTTTGTTGTGCTTTTAGAATTTCACCCTCCTCCTCTTCTTTCCCCTCCCTACCTGCCCCCACATCATGGAACACAGGAACAGGAGTAGGCTATTCAGCCTCTCCAGTCTGTTCCACCATTCGGTTAGATTACTGCCGATCTGTATCTTAACTCCATCTACCTGCCTTGATTCCATTGACCTTAGTGAGTGGGGGAGAAGAGTGCTGTGCTGGGGTGTTCTGGTGATTTCCATTCAGTATGCCCTTATATTATTTCAACAGACCCCTTTCCAGTTTTGAGGTTTTTTTGGGAGGTGAAGTGCCTTGAGAGGGGAGGGTGTTTGCAGTCCAATGCATGATCTGACTAATGTCCACTACATCGTTCTTCCACCAGTAGAAATTCCCAATGGAAATTTCCACACCACAGGTTCTGAACTTGTGCCAATTCTTGAGAAGGCAATGACAAGATGATTATCCATGCAGAAATAATCATTGAGCGACAAATAGCTGTGAATAATGACCTTGCGTTGTGCAGTGAAAGCAATATGGGCCAAAGACTGGTTTAGTGAGAGGGAAAGAATTTGTTCATGATTTTCATTCTTGACAATCTAGTGGTGACAATCAGAAAACGTACTTGATATGGAGAAAAAAAAAAGACTTCCATTTATGTAACACCTTTCAGGAATTTGACATCCCAAATTACTTTACTGCCAATGAAGTACTTTCTGAAGTCTAGTCATTGTTGTAATGTAGGAAACATGGCAGCCAATTTGCACACAGCAAGCTCCAAAAAACAACAATGTGATCATCAATCATCTAGAAAATCTGGATTTGTCTCCTTCGAGCCGAGAAGGTTGAGGGCAGATTTAACAGACATGTTCAAAAGTTGAGGTTTTGATGGAGTAGATGGGGGGGGGGGGGAAACAGTTTCCATTGGTGGATAGATCAGCAACCAAAAGGGACAGATTTAAGATGATTGGGAAAAAAAGCGGAGGGGAGACAAGATTTTTTTTTTATGCAGCGAGTTATGATCTGGAACACATTGCCTGAAAGCGTGGTGGAAGCCGAATCAATCGTAACTTTCAAAAGGGAATTGAGAAAAGGAAATCTTTGCAGGGTTATGGGAAAAGCATGGCGGAGTAGGACTGATAGGATAGCTCTTTCAAAGAGTTGGCACAAGCATGATGGGCCAAATGATCACTTCCGCCGTTGCTGTTGAGATCCTGTGGGAATGGGATAAGGAGAGGATTGACAGTGATGCCTCAACGTTGAATAGCCCACCAAATCACGCTTCCAGAACACCACGAGGAAGGGGAACTTGGGCAAGATGGCAGTGAGCTGCTGATTCATGTTGTACTGCACCCCAGCAAGAGTTAGGGTCTTGAGGAAGGAGTGAGTAAAATGAGCGAGGAGTGCGAAGGGTGTTAGCTAACTTAAAAGAGCAATTTCCAGTTATAATTTGTAACAATATGCTTCAACCTGGCAAATGTTAGTTTTTGCTGCCACAGTATCTGACAGATTAAATAAACAGCCTGGTGGATGAGGAAATTAAGAGCAATTTTTTGTAATTTAGTGTAATTGCTAATCTGCTTGAATGTCAATATTTTTTCCAGTATTTTGAAACTGGATTTTGTCTTTTACTGTTTAGTCCTTTTAATAAAACATATTGTCAACTTGGGCAAAGACTGCAAGGTATGAGAAGTGCAGAAGAAATCATTTCTCTGTGCAGTTTAAGTGAAAGTTGGCATCATTTGCTGCTTTCCCTCCTCTCCCATCCAATGTTCTCCTCCTGAAGACACTGAGGAATTTGCATCCTGGTACCACTGCCCACTGCCACTTTACCTGTGTGCCCATATGCCATATGTGGGCAAGTCTTGACAGGCATTTTGGGGGGGGTGGGTGGGGGAAGGGGGTTATCTATATATGTTTATTGAAAATAATTGTATTAATATTTCACAGTATCATAATTGCGATACACTCTGGAGCACAGGTGTTAATGTCCTCATCCAAATAGGAAAGAACTTGTATTTATCTAGTACCTCAGGACATTCCAAAGCATTTCGCAGCCAATTAATGACATTTATTGAACAGTAGCTACAGTTGCAATCTAGGGAATAGCAGCAGTCAATTTTGTGCCCAGAAAGGCCCCACAAACAGCAATGAGATACTGGGAGATAATCTGTTTCAATAATTATTTGTGAGATAAATATTGGTCAGGACACCAAGAGAACTCTCCTGTTCAAATATTGCCACCGATCCTTCTACATGCACCTGAGAAGCCAGACGAGGCCTTGGTTTGATGTCTTTGTTTATCTGAAAGACGGCACCTCTGCCAGTGCAGTGTTCCCTCAGTATTGCAATAATAGTGTTTGCTTAGATTTTATATTGATGTCCCCAGCATGGGGCCAGAACCAATGAACTTTGGACATCGAGGAAAGAGTGCTACCGCTGATCTGAGACTGATCATCCCTGTGTAGTATTTGATGTGCGAATCTAGATGCCAGTAGGTTACACTCCTCTAGTAAGCATCAGGCCAAGCTTGATGTTGATGTCCATATGCACACACCTTTGCAGCAGGGATCGCTGGGTAACGGTTTCCTCCTCCTTCCCTTGGCTTGAAACATCCTAATTGCTGCCCTAATGGAATCGGTCACCAGAGCAGAGGTTGGGAATTGAATCTGGGACCTTTTTGAGGCTCAGTGAGATGTCATGAGGTGCATTTAATCAGTCACACATCAAGGAGCTACGTTATTATACTGGTGAATGCAGAGGGTAGCCGGCACTTTATGCTGTTTGACAAGTAGTGTTTGTGATGGCATAATCTAACAGCTGACGGCTGATGGCACATTTTTATTTGTATAAGGTCAGGTATGAGTGCCAAGAAACAATTGCATGATGATGATCCCATCCAGGGGTTCAGGCAATATATTAAACGATGAGAATGAGCCCTCTAAAATGAGGTAATAGCCTTGTCATATTTATCAAATATCTGCTTTTTACATAGTGTTATTAGATCTGCCAAAGCATTAATCCTGGTGAATGAGATGATAGTCTGTTTAATAAGTACAGGATTATTGCATCATGTATTCTGAAAGTTGGTCTGTCTCTTTTTGAGCCATAGTGTCCAACTTCAGTAAGTCAATTATAGACTAATTGCTTTTGGCATATCCTAAGGTCAATTGTAATCTTTTAATTTGAATTGATGAACCTGAAGTCGTGTCCGTGATTTACCCTCTGCAGGGATGCACCTGGACCTTCCATGGGGTTGGCCAAATGTAAATTAGCAAAACCCTTGGAGAAATAGCATAAATAATGTAAAAGTGCCTTGTGCACTGTTTCCCTGGGTGCCTATCTGAAGTTATAGTGGACGATGGGGAGAATGCAGTGGAAATTGCCCCACTGTATATAGGCTCTATGCTTTCCTTTCAAGGCTGAGAAGGCTGAACTGCCTCCTTTCAAGGCTGAGAAGCTCCCTGGTTTGTTCCAGTAACTCATCCTTTACCACCTCCTAGGGCTTGAGTGACTTGGTGACATTTTGGTCACCCCTCTGTTATATAGAGCAAATAAAGATCATTATTCTGAAACCAGTCACAGACAAATTTATAAGATGATGGCCTTTTAAACATATAATACACAGCTCACAAACAGGCCATTTGGCCTAACCAGTTCATGCTGACATTTATGCTCCACTTAACTCCTCCCATCCTTCCTCATCTAACTCTCTTCTCCCTCATATGATTATCTAGCTTCCCCTTAAATGCATGTTTGTTTTCACTTATTTACAAGATTGAGGTAATCTGTGTAAAGACGTCTTTGCGTTGTCATGAGGTTTTTTTTTGAATGCTTAGAATTCTGTGTTTTTTAAAAGGGAAGATTGAGAAAAGGGATTTTCTGTGAACATTGAATGCTGAAACTTGATGTGTGAACTGAGTGGGACAGACTGCAAAACACCTGTTCCAAACAACAGCAAGGGAAATGACAGGTCACATGATTTATTAAGAGTTTTGGTTTCTCTTTTGCATTGTGGAGACCAGTAAGCTGGACAGGCAAGAGGCAGAACAAACTGGCTAGGGCCTGTTTTTAGCAGACCAGAGGAAAAGCCCTCTCCCTGAAAAAGGCTTGTCTCTCTTGGAAAGAGAAATTCTACATTTGAGGTGGTGGCTGTGTTCTGCCTGGAGAGAGGGAAAGACCCAGAAAAAGAGGAGTTATGGCTCTTTGTGGAGAAAGGCTCCTTTGCTGAGAGGAAGCCTTGCATTTTGAAAGATAGCAGGTTCCTATTGCCTCCAGTCTCTGAAAACGTCTGCCTCTGGAGTGATTCCTGTTGCCTCTTATGTTTTGGGAGGTCCTGAAAGCTCAAGAAAGCTTCTACTGCTAGACTGCTATTTCAAAACCCAGTAGACCTGTTGCTACATCCTTCGCTGAAAGATCTGTGTGACGCCTGCTGCAGATGAAGTACCCATCACAGACTGTTCATCAACCTCGTCAGGAGTGACTTCGAGTGGCATCCGACTATTTAACTCTGGGACACTACCAGAATGTGACGACCTAATTATTTTATTATTCTTAAGAAACAATTGTAATCAAAAAAATCCTTTTAAAACTGGTTAACTGTTTTTTTAAAATATATGTGTGTGCGCATGAGAGTTAGGAAGAAGTAGTAAGTTTGAAAAGAATCTTTTCACATATGGAGTTATCTCATTATTGTTTAAGACTTAGCTTATTAATCAATAGTTAATTTTATTGTTTAAGAAACCAGGTTTGGTGTGCTTTATTCTGGGGGACAAATAGTGTGTTTAATTTGGCTATTTTTCAGTAGGTGGGAAACTGTACAAATATGCTATGGCATGTGGAGTAGTGGGACTGAATTAACAGTGCATTACTCCTGCCTTGGTTGTAACAGTGTCATTTTGACTTGACTGGGCTGCAGTGTTGTTGAGTTCTTCTTGGTCCTCTCATTCACTAAACAAAATAAGGCTGAACAAATATTGTCTTGAAGTTATTCCATTTCTAACCCAATCACTGCACTGATGCAACAGCACTCATGAGTTTTTATGTGGAATTTCAAATATCACCATGTGTTGAATCAGGGTTGTAAGGTCACCCACTAGAGTCTAAGGTGGAGGCTTTGAGCTCACCCACCTCTGGCTTCATGTGTGAATTGTCTGCTTTTTGATATCTGCTCCAGGTCTCTTGATCTGGTGCCAGCACAGGTTAATCAAATCTAGATCACTGGTGTACAACCTTCCTGGTTAACACCTGTCTGTCTCTTGGTTGGCATAACACATACCACCTGATGTTTCAGGCACCACAACAACAATTTACATTTATATAACACCTTTAACATAGTAAAATCCCAAGCCATCACAGGAGCATTATCAGACAAAATTGGACACCGTGCCATAGAAGGAGATGTTGGGATAGGTAACCAAAAGCTCTGTTAAGAGGTTGGATTTAATGAGTGACTCAAAGGGATAGGGTTAGAGATGTGAAGAAGTTTAGGGAAGGAATTCCAGAAATTCGGAAAATAAGAAATAGGAGCAGGAGTAGGCCATACGATCCTTCAAGCCTGTTCCAACATTCAGGAAGTTTATGGATGATCATCTACCTCAACTCCACTTTCCCGTCCTATCCCCATTCCTCAATTCCCTTTCATGCCTAAAAATCTATCAACCCTAGTCTTGAATATTCTCAACAACTGAGCATCCACAGCCCTCTGAGGTAGAGAATTCCAAAGCTTCACAAACCACCAAATGAAGAAATTTACATGGGGCGGCAGCGAGAAATGGCCTGGCCACCCCAGGCCAATCAAAGCCCTTGTGGCCAATTAATGGCCACTTAAGGGATCTGCCCGCCGCCACAGGGGTTTTCTGGTTGGCAGGCGGGCGGCTGAGGCGGCCTGATAAAACTAGGCGGCCTTCTGACAGCCTGGGGGAGGGGGCCCTCCTGATCGAGCACCCTATGCCTGACAGAGGGCTGCCCCAGAAGCCCCAACCAGCCCAAACCTCCAACACGCACCCCGTCCCCCTAACTGAACACCCCCCCCCCACCACCTTGCCTCCCCGCCCACCATAAAATCCAGGCATTGCAAGACTGGAGATCAATGTAGATCAGCGAGCACGAGGGTGATGGGTGAACAAGACTTGATGCAAGTTAGGATATTGGCAGCAGAGGTTTGGGTGAGCTCAAATATGTGGAGGTTGGAAGCTGGGAGGCCAGGCAAGAAAGCATTGGAATAGATGGAAGCATGGTGTAAACTGAACTTGTAGATTTAATATATAAGAACTATCAAACTAAATACCAGATTATTTTCAAAGTAATTTTATTAAAGGCGCATGGTCTTCATCTAGGGTTATTTGGCCAACCCTTTCTCACTTGCTTGGAAATACTATCCTGCATGCTCTTCCTCCTCCTAGCATCCATAGTGTCTTGAAATCGCGACACCTTGCAATGCCTCATACTCTCTTTTTCAGGGTTCCAGACTCTGATTGCTTATCTGTTGTAGTATTCCCTTCTCTCTCTCAAATTTACAGATGTTGAGAATGCAATGTTAGCATCATCTGACTAATTGTTGCTTTGCCTCATCTTCAGCTTCACGTTCTTGAGGCCCTACATTTTGGGCTGAGGCTCTTCAAAAAGGGTTAATGTTGGTGTATCAGCCTGCCAGTTGCTTGCTTGTGAACGCACCTTAATATAATTGATGTGGTGTTCTTCATTACAATTTTTCTTTCATCACTTCTTCATGAAATAAGCAAGTACATACATGTAGCCGAGTGGATAATCATGCCTCACTTTAAAAAAAAAATCATTATATATCTTAAAGAAAAGGCTTGTGATTCTCTAGTGCCTTTTATGACCTTAGGGCATCCTAAAGCACTTTACTACCAATGAAGTACAGGCATTGTTGCAATGTAGGAAATGCATTGGCTAATAATCACGCATCAAGATCCCAGAAACAGCAACAACCAGAAAGTCTATTTTAGTAAAGCTGCTTAAGGGATAGAAAAATAGAAACATAGGAAATAGGAGCAGGAGTAGGCCATTCGGCCCTTCGAGCCTGCTCCGCCATTCGTTATGATCATGGCTGATCATCCAACTCAGTAACCTGTTCCCGCTTTTGCCCCATATCCTTTGATCCCTTTAGACCCAAGAGCTATATCTAACTCCTTCTTGAAAACATACAATGTTTTGGCCTCAACTGCTTTCTGTGGTAGCGAATTCCACAGGCTCACCACTCTCTGGGTGAAGAAATTTCTCCTCATCTCAGGATAAATATTGGTCGGGAGACGAGGGATAGCTCCCCTCCTCCTCTTTAAATAGTGCCATAGGATCTTTTTGCATCCACCTGAGAGGGCGCATGGGGCCTCGGTTTTAATATCTCGCCCAAAAGATGGCCCCTCTGACAATGCAGCACCCTCACAGTACCGTACTGGGAATGTCAGCCAAGACTTTGTACTCTGGTTTCTGAAGTGGGACTCGAACCTAAGATCTTCTGACTCGAGGCAAGTGTGCTTTCCACTGAATCATGGCTGACACATTTTTTTTAAAATGTCACCTTTTTAAATTATTTTTAAAAATTTTTCCACTACTCCAGAATGCTGGTGCGAGGTTGAGTTCAAGTGTTGGCAATCCTCCAGAACCACACCCAAATGATTAAATGTTGATTTATGGCAATAATTAGTAGCAGGCTACTATCAATGGGGAAACTTCCTCACCATGTCTTATCGTTTTCCTAACCTGATACCCAAGCAGATGCACTTCCCTTTCAGGTACTGAAGCTAAATTTTCCACCCACTTGCAATCTTGACTGCAATCAAATAACTTGACCAAATGTTAAGAGCTTGAATGAGTCTTTTTCCTGTTCTGTTTTGTGCTCCTTCAATCTGGCGCCTTGCACATCCCCGATTTTCATTGCTTCACCAATACCAGCAATGCCTTCAGCTGCCTCGGTCCTAAGGTGTGAAATTCCCTCCCTTAACCTCCTTTTTTAAGATGCTCCTTAAAATCTACTTCTGTGACTAAACCTTTGGTTACCTGTCCTAATGTCTCCATTTGTGATTGTGACCAGTTTTGTTTGGTAACACTCCTGTGACGTGCCTTGGGACGTTTTACTATGTTAAAGATGCTATAGAAATGCAAGTTTTTTTTGTTTGGCTCACATCCCCACTGGGCAGCGAATTTACCAACTGGCTCTATAGTATCACCTTATAAGAATTTTAAAATCTCCTGTGGATGGAGGTTGACGCAGCTTGTCCAATTTGTGCTTGTATTTTTGGAATGCAATTTGCATCTTTAATTGAATGAAACTTAGAGCCCTGATTGCACGAGCCAAGCTAGAAAGTAATGAATTGAGTGTTTATTGGGACCAGGACAGAATTTACCAGCCAATCACAGGTGGTTAACTTGTAATAAGTGGAGGATAATTGAAGCCTTTTAAAGTGCATAATACAGGCAACCTGGAGTGTTCCTAAATTCTGATCACCAAGCTGTGCATCTGAGGGAATATCATTGCCCTTTTAGCTCATCTACTTATGGCACCTCCAGTCTGCCAGCTTTAAGAGGCTAAAGGATTAAATAACTTAACAGCCCAATTTAACAGCCTCTTGTTCTCCCGAGACACCACTCAATAGCTATTTTGCCTCCGACATCCAGCTTACAATCATTTCCAACACAGGAATTTGTAGACGAAAAAGACCCAAAGTATAGTTCACCTTCTATCATCCTGGTAGTTGCACAAAACTACAATGAAGTTGTTGACTAATCATGGTGATCAATCGCTATTGAATTATTCCATCACAGACGCAGAAATGACACAAGATAAACTCCAGCAATGGAGAGCTTTGGGAACCTACTATGTTGCACTTACCATATGGCATGTCTCAAATTATTCCTACAGTATCGCAAAATGTTATTTCCTGAAAGAAATTGTCTAATTTTTAAGCAAATTTCAAAGTAAGTTACCCATTACTACTAAGTTCAAACTCATTATTCTGACCAGAATTGCTGTAGTTTAAGATGATTTTCAATGCTTGTCTATTTTTTCGGGGGGTTTTACATATGGTTGCCCTCTAAATCTAGAATACTGTAAGCATCAGGAAAGGCCTAACATGTTGACGATCTTTTATTTTCTAGAAAAGTGAAAGCTGAGGGGTGAGCTACGAGAGAGGTTTCTAAAATTATGAAGGGGTTTGATTGGGCAGACATAGTGAAGTTTTTACTGGTGGAAGAATTTTAAAACTAGAGGTCATAAATATGATGGTTAATCAATCCAATAAGGAGTTCAGAAAAACATTTTTTTTTCCCCGAGCGTAGTTCGAATGTGGAACTTGCTGCCACATGGAATAGAGGTGAATAGCATAAGTGCATTTAAAGAGAAGCTAGATAAGCACATGAGAGAAAGAAATGAAATAAGGAGAGAGGAGGCTTGTATGGAGGATAGAGTGGTCGGGCTGAACGGCCTGTTTCTATGCTATAAATTCCATATAATGTTCTTTCAGGTCTCAAGTTGACAGTGGTATTGAGGAACTGAGTTATGAGAAGAAAGTGAGTGGCTTAAAGGAGGTTTATAAAACCAGAAATAGTGAATAAGAAAGGATATTTCCTCTGGCACCTCATCACTGACTCCCCAACCAATTGAACATTTTCAGAGTGAGGAGAAATGTTTAAAAAACATTTCTTTGCATAGTGTTAGGGGAGCGTGGAATGTTTTGCCACAGGGAGTAATTGAGGCAGGGACCATTTCATCTTTTTTTTAAAGGAATAGTGGATAAACATTTAAAGCAGAGGGTGATACAAAATTATGGGGAGGGAGCAGTAGAGCAATAGGATTTGTTTTGGTCTACTCAAGCGAACAGTCAGTACAGATAGGATGGCCTGTCTTCTATGCTGTACACTTCTCTGGCTCGAACAGTGCTATTACTTCTCTTCCCCTCTACTCAAAGGAATCTTTTTAAACGGCCACTCCTAACTTTTCTTTTTCACTTCCTTAACTCAACATCTTAGCTTTTTAAAAGGCTTGTGATGACTGCTGTGCTGGATTTAAGGAGAAGCTAGCTATGTACACGTGGAAGAAAGAAATAGAAGGATATGCTGATAGAGTTTGATAAAGGGAGGTGGGAGTGGGCACGTGTGGAGCATGAACCAGTTGAGACAAATGATCTGTTTCTATGCTGTAAATTGCATGTAGGTCTTTGATTTTTATCCAATTTTGATCCCACAAGCAAAATTATATTACATGAGATTGCAGAATTTGCTTAGCAGTCATTTTATTGATGGGTTGTAAAAATCTATCAAGCATTTAATCCTTTCTTCAGAAAAAAAGACCTCTTATTGTATTTTGCCAGAACATTTAAGGTATTTGTGACCTAGAATGTGCTTAATATCTCCTTGGCACACGCGCCACCACTGACCACATGTATCCGTATCGAAGAAGGTCCAGTCCAAGCTAATGATGATTATGGAGCTGTGAATTAGCTTCAAAAGGATTGTAATCTAATGGTTGACTACTGCAGCAATTTCATTAGTGAGTTATACACTTTGAGTAAAATAACAGAGTTTCATTGATTTATGGATGTGCATGGATGGAGTTGAGATGTCCTAAACCTGCACACATCTACACAGGTTGAAGGTGAATGCTGGATAAACTGTAATGGGCAAATTCTAACCAACAGGGGATTTTAATATTTTTCAGTTGGATAATGAATGCTTTACTGAAAAAGAATACTGTGGATGCTGGAAATCTGAGTTGAAGGCATAAAATGCTGGAAACACTCAGCGGCTCAGGCAGCATCTCCAGGAATTCATTACCCCATAAACCATGAAGTATTTAAAGTGACCGGCAGATATTTATTGGGAAGTAAGGATAGCAATGGGTGTGGTGAAAGGGTGAAGAATTCATCTTAAAAAGATAAGGGCCTGGAGTTTCTTCCCAGCAGTGCTTGTTTGTTTTTCCCAACTCAATTCACCTGAAATCGGTGTAACTGGCACAAAAGATTGCAGCATTTTAAGCAAAAATTGCATTCAGCACAGAGTCTCCATGATCTTTTGTATTAGTTTTTAAAACATTGCATTGGAAGACAGCCTCACCCCCAGGGAACATTAGTCAGCATTGGGAGCTTCTTCTAATTGCAGTCAGTTGCATGGATTTGAGGAGATTCATCAAGCTGGATCTTTTCAGCACAAGGACGCTAATAGGTACGTTTTAAAATGTAGCTGACCTACTGTACCCAAATTTAACTTGTAAATAGTCTGCATAATTTTTTAATTCACTTTCAGTAATTTAAAATCGTGTTACTCACTGATGGATTGATAGTGTGATTAAATATACTCATTGTTTGTGATAATACAACTGAAAATGGGTTTAATCACACTTCATCATGTTATCACTCTTAAATATATCAAGGAGCATTTTTGAAGCAATTTCTTTCTAAATTAAGTTATAAAATGCTGTCTAATTGCGCAGGTTCATGGCGCATTTTGCATTTGGTGATTAAGTTTGAGTAGAAACTCAGCGGGGCTTGCAAAAAATACTTTTCATAAGAGGCACAATTTACGCCCGGATTGCCGATTGCATCCAAACGGGAAACGCTACCCTAAGAACATTAAATTATATTTATATATCACTTTTTTAAAAAAATGTAGAAACATTCCAAGGAGATTAGCAAAGTACGGCAGGTCAAATGGCCTACTTCTGTACCAGTTTTCCTATAATTCTGCCCATGTGCACAGTATAACATAAATATTATTTTAATACTCAGTTATTAATGAGCAACTTGTTTTCTTATTCCTAATTGAATTTGCTTATGGTTGGTGCTACTGTTCTATTGTTACAGATTTAGTCACCTCACTAACTGTACCATAACATCAAGAATTCTTGTGTGTAGTGCACATTCAGGTGTGGCTCAGTTGGTAGCATTCTGGCCGTTGAGTTGAAAGGTTGGTGGTCAGGTCTCACACCAGTGACTCGAGGATACATTTATAGAATCATAGAACAATACAGCACAGAAAGTGACCATTTGGCCCATCATGTCTGTACTGGCTCTTTCAAAGAGCAATCCAGTTAGTCCCACACCTGTGCTCTTTCCCCATATTTTTTTCCCTTTCATGTATTTATCCAATTCCTATTTTGTAAGTTACTATTAAATCTGTTCCATCACCCTATCAGGAAGTGCATTTCACATCCTAACTAATTCTTGCATAAATAATTTTTTTCCCCTCATGTCACTCCTGGTTCTTTAGCTAATCACTTTAAATCAGTGTCCTCTGGTTATCAATCATTCAACCAGAATGATCTTTATTTACTCTATTTAAACCCATCATGCTTTTAAGCACTTTTATCAAATCTCTTCTTAGCTTTTTCTGCTCTGAGAAAAACAAGCTCAACTTCTCTAGTCTCTCCACATAACTGTAATCCTTCATCCCTAGAATCAGTCTAGTAAATCTCATGTGCACCCTCTTCTAAACCTTCATATCCTTCCTAAAGTGTGTTGCCCAGAATTGGATACAAAACTCCAGCTGGGCTGAACTAGTGTTTCATTTCACTTCAGCGTAACATCTTCGCTTTTGATACTCTATTCCTCTATTTGTAAAGCTCAGGATCTCTCATGCTAACTGCTTTGTTAACCTGTCCCTCCACATTCAGAAATTTGTACACAAACACCCCCAGGTTTCTCTGCTATTGAGCTACCATTAAAATTATACCACTTAGCTTGGATTATCTCTCCTCATTCTTCCTATCAAAAGGAGTCGCCTCACAATTTTCTGCATTGGATTTCATCTGTCTCGGGTCTGCCCATTCTACCAGCCTGTCTATATCTTCTTGAAATCTCTTACTATCTTCCTCACTGCTTAACTATAGTTCCAAGCTTTGTGTCATCTGCAAATTTTGAAATTGTGCCCTGTATCCCCCAAGTCAAACCATTGATGTATATCAGAAACAACAGTGTCCTTAGTACTGAACCCTAGAGGACACCACTCTGCTACTCACTCCAGTCAGAAAAACAGCCATTCCCCATAACGCATTTGATTTCTATTCCTTCACTAATTTTGTATTCATACCACTACTGTTCCTTTTAGTCCACTGGCAAACCTCATATCAAATGCCTTTTAAAAGTTTTATATACACAACATGGACAATCCATGTACACCATCTCTGTTACCTCTTCAAAAAGTACAATCCAGTTAGTCAAATATGATTTGCTCTCAACAAATCCATGCTGGCTTTAATTTATATGTCCAAACTTGTCTAAGTAGCTGTTAATTATCTTCCAGCTTATTGTTTTTACGAGCTTCCCCACTGCCTATATGAAACTGGCCTCTAACTGCCATGGTTATCCTTCTCCGCATTTTTGTATCCTTCTTCCCTTTTTAGGCAAATGCTCCAGTGCAGTACAGAAGGAGTGCTGCAATGTGTGAGGTGCTGTCTTTCAGATGAGACGTTAATCGTCTGCCCTTTCAGGTGGATGTAAAAAAGAAAATTCCATGGCACTATTTTGAAGAAGAGCAGGATGTTCTCCATGATGTCCTGGTCAATATTTATCCTTCCACCAAATAATACTACAACAGATTACCTGATCTTTATTCTGATTGCTGTTTGTGGGAGTTCCCTGTGTGCAATTTGGTTGTCACATTTCATTACATCAGTGACTGCACTTCAAAAGTTACTTCATCGGTTGCTTGCAAAGCACTTTGGGCTGTCCTGAGCTTGAGAGGCACTATATAAATACAAGTCTTTATTTATTGGGAATTTATTTTCCCATTATAGTGCGAATGCAACACTGATTAACTTAACATCAGACTGGCATGCAAAAAAACCCTACGTTTAGTGTGACCTGTTGCCATGATGGATCAGAAGTCACTATGACGACAGTATGTCCACGTGTCTCGTTGCTGTTTGTCACTGCTTTTCTACCGACACTTTAAGCCATTTGCTGATTTGCCTCAACGTGTTATTTTTACTAGTACTTAGGTCTTATTTTAAACAAGAGGGGATCGGGATGGGGGGAGAGAAAACCTTCTTGAGTTGTCAATACATTTCAGAGTTCTGCGGACATTTACAAATCACTTGAGCTTTGCTCTTGCAGTTTAGGATATCATCTAAAACCTGTTGTAGTTTTTCTTTGTAGTGACCTGTCTGAGCATGTGATATCCTATATATATATTGAAAAGCCAACCTATTTAACATTGTATCACTCGGGCAGGAAATGAGCACAGTAACTCTTGAGTAGTGGTAAGTCAAGCACAACAGAAAGCTCCACTTAAAGTTCCATTCACGAAAAACGGATGAATTAAGAAGGAGCAATAAATTGCAATAGAAGTCAATTCTGCCCTCCCCTCGCCAAATCTCTGCAGCTGTGTAGGGCTTGATGCTCGGAGCTGCCATCAACTTGGCATCGACCTGTTCTGCAACCAGTCAGTCAAGATGCTTCAATGGTTTGATATGTGACCTGAATGTCTAAAAGGATGGCCTGGATTCTTCAGATTGCTCTCACGTAGCTGGCAACATGTAAACAAGGCAAACAGGGGAACTGATGTGAGTGAACTTGAGGGGCTGTAAGAAATGTTACAGCTGGTCATTACCCATCCTCTGTTCTCTGCACGGCTGTTTGAGATTGCTTGGAACTATCCTTCTTTCCCCCTCTCCTCTTTCTCTTTTGCACTTTCTTGCTCATGCTCTCACCCCCTCCTTTTGTCCTCTCTCTCTGGCTCTCTCTCTCTCTCTCCTGCACAACCATAGATACTGACTTTTGCCAAAGGTGGGATGGGGGCACCTCTGCTGTCTCACTAGCTTCCCCCTCCTCCCCTCCTCCAAAACCATGGGCATTCTTCATGGGTGAACCTAGTTGGTAAGACTTGGGGGATGGGTGTCACTGCCAATTGGGCGGCACAGTGGCGCAGTGGTTAGCACTGCAGCCTCACAGCTCCAGGGACCCGGGTTCGATTCTGGGTACTGCCTGTGCGGAGTTTGCAAGTTCTCCCTGTGTCTGCGTGGGTTTCCTCCGGGTGCTCCGGTTTCCTCCCACATGCCAAAAACTTGCAGGTTGATAGGTAAATTGGCCATCATAAATTGCCCCTAGTATAGGTAGGTGGTAGGGAAATATATAGGGACAGGTGGGGATGTGATAGGAATACGGGATTAGTGTAGGATTAGTATAAATGGGTGGTTCATGGTCGGCACAGACTCGGTGGGCCGAAGGGCCTGTTAAAGTGCTGTATCTCTAAACTAAACTAAACTAATTGGATCCACCCTTGATTTCTACAAACAAGCCCATTCTGGCAGGAGTCACTTAATGACCAGCTCGTGCATGCTGAAGTCAATTGTAGCACAGACTGGCGATTAAATCATGGTCTTTATGCCTCAGTATCACACAAGGAAATGCATTTTCCCACTGAGCTGATTTATTAATGTCCTTTTGTCAATATTATTTCATGCACAGAATCATACAGCACAGAAGGAGGCCACTTGGCTCCAGTTTCATGGAAAGGGTTTTTTTTTGTTTTATACAAATAGCTGACTGAGTTGATTTGTGCTCAAGATTATAATCAAGCATGGGTTAATTAAATGGAAAAATGCAACATTTAACAGTTGAAAGGAGATTAGTGAATTGAAGTTGCTTGCAAGCTGCTGGAAATATCCTGGAAATAAATACAATTTATTTTAGGTATGCCATTTCCCTAAGCCTGGTATTCTGTGCCGAAACAATTGCCTGTTTTTCTGGGGGGAACAGGGCAAGTCTTTGGGTGGGTGTGTGATAATACTGGCAGTGGGCCCACAGCACAAAATAGCCACTATATCCTGGCCAATTCTTATTGGGCTGGATCTTGCTCACAAAATAACAGCGCACTAAGAATATGCAGCATTATTAATGCGCAAACTGCCCAGGAGTTCAGGGGATTGACGGATGTGCCGTGAGTTGCGGACTTGCAGAACATTCTGGTTGATGTACACCACTCCACCATTTGCTTCACCCAAGTGGCATCTTGCCCTTAGCCTCCCTGTTATTTTTGAGAACATGCTGGACTTGCACATAAATTGTTCATTTAAACTCGTCGTAAAAAGTCATGTCTGGTAATTCAGAACGCAATTGTCCTCTTAATGACATGAATATTATTAAACCCCTGTGGCCCAGCACAAGTGCTGCAAAATGGGATTAAAATAGATAGTTGCTTGATGGCCAGCACAGACACGATGGGCCGAAGGGCCTGTTTCTGTGCTGTATAACTCTATGACTCTAAACTCTGGAGTCATCATCCTTATGATGGTAAATTGGTTTCAGAGATTTTAAAATGTCATTTTATTTTTCATTACTGTCCACTCACCCAGATCCTCTACCCGCCCACCCCCACCCCCTGAATTCAGTCATGCTGTCTTTCCCTTTATTTCTCTTTCTGTACCTGATATGTCTCTATTCCCGACCCTGCTCTACCCCGTTGTTCCTATTCTTTCTCAATAAATCTCAGTTAAGGCACTATGCTTTTGGCTCCACCTTTCACTGACGGGTCAGATGCCTTGCTGCACCATTATCAGCTCGCACTTGTTGAGGGTTAAGGCAGAAAAGCTGAAAGATTGGGGGAAATCTACAACACGTACCATGGGATGTTCCACTCCAGTCCAATAAGCTGCCAGTATCATTCCAAAAGTTTGTGCGGATGAGGATCAGGAACGTGGAAAAATGTTGTTTTGGCATGGTAAAGAGTGGTCGATTGAACTTAAAGTTAAGGGTCTGGGAATAACTTGAGCAGGATATTGGCAAAATCACAAGAGAAACCGTGCAAATGACTGATAACAACCACTGCTGCTCCTTTCCCCCCAAGTTTCCACCAATCCCTGCGGGAGATGCAAAAAAACCACATAGAATTTCAGACCCCAGGTGTAGAGTCAGGGCCATTAGCAGAAGCTTTAACCACTAATGATCTCATTATCTTTCACTCCTAAAATTCAATAGATCAGAAAGGACCTTCCTATGAGTTTTAGCCACTAACCTCTTTAAATTGCTTTGTTCACTGATCGGATCAATGTACAATATCGGCAGGAAGTTGGAGATTCACAATTCTTTCAAAATTTTTTAACCTATCAATAGCACAGGTAATCATGGCCAGATTTTTCCTTGGGAACAGTCCTTCTGGAAATAGCAGCAGTGTAATTGTAAGGAAAGAAAGACTTTCAATTTTATATTGCACCTTTCATAACATCAATGTCTCGAAGCACTTTAAGCCAATGAAGTACTTTTCGAAGTGTAGTTACTGTTATAATGTTTGGAATGTGTCGTGAATTTTCCACACGGCAAGGTTCTACAAGCAGCAGCAACAAGTTAGAATTATATAGCAACTTAAATGTAATAAATGTCCCAAGGTGCTTTACAGGATAATTATAAAACAAAGTATGACACTGAGCCATGAAAGGAGATATTAGATCAGATGCCCAAAAGCTTGTTCAAAGAAGTAGGTTTTAAGGAGTGTCTTATAGAAGAAAAGCAAGGTGGAGAGGTGTAGGGAGGGTATTCCAGAGTTTGGGGCCAAGGCACGGCCACCAATAGTGGAGTGATAAAAATCGGATGCACAAGAGGCCGGAATTAGAGGAATGTAGATATCTTGGTATGGTTGTGGGGCTGAAGGAGATGACAGAGATGGGGAGGGGCAAGACCTTGGAGGGATTTGAAAACAAGGATGAGAATTTTAAAATCAAGACGTTGCTTGACTGGGAGCCAACATAGATCAGCAAGCACAGGGATGATAGGGAATGGGACTTGGTGTGAGTTAAGACATGGGCAGCAGAGTTTTGGATGACCTCAAGTTTACGGACAGTAGAATGTGGGAGATCAGCCAGGAGTACATTGGAATAGTCCAGTCTAGAGATAATGAGGCATGAATGAGGGTTTCAGCAGATGAGCTGAGACAGGACGAAGTTAAGCGATGTTAGAGGTGGAAATAGGCAATCTTAGTGATGGCACAAATATGAGGTCAGAAGCTAATTTCAGGGTCAAATGTTACACCAAGGTTGTGAACAGACTGGCTTAATCTCAGACTGTTGCCAAGGAGAGGAAGGGAGTCAGTAGCTAGGGGATGGAATTTGGAGTGGGGATCAAAAATAATGGCTTCAGTCCTCCCAATATTTAATTGGAAGAAATTTCTGCTTATCTTGCACTGGATGTTGGATAAGCAGTCTGATAATTTAGCAGAAGTGGTGGTGAGGTAGAGCTGGGTGTCGTCAGCGTACATGTGAAAACTAATGCTGTGCTTTTGGATGATGTTGCCAGGGGCCAAGGATAGATCCTTGGGGGATACCAGAGGTAACAGTGCGGGAGCAAGAAGAGAAACCAATGCAAGTGATTCAGATAATGACCAGATAATCTGTTTTAGGGGTTGGTTAAGGGATCAATGTTGGTCAGAACACAAGGAGGTCTCTCCTGCTCTTTTTTGTTTAAGTTATGCCATGCAATCTTTAACGCCTGTCTGACAGGGCAGATGGGACTTCAGTTTAACAATATATCTGGAAGAGTGCAGCTTTGCTAATGCAGCGTTACCTCATTATGTGCTTAACTCTCTGGAGAGGAACTTGAATCCACAACCTTCTGACTCCGAGGCGAGAGTGCTACATACTGAGCCATGCTGAGTTTAAGTAAAATCTACCATGGGCCAAATTTGTTGTTGTTTCTTTTCAAGGCAACATTTCTTGTCCATCCTGAGTTGCTCTGAGGTGGTGGTGGGTCTGCACTTTGAACTGCTGCTGCAGTGTTCAAAAGGAATTCCAGAACCTTGATCCAGTGACTATGAAGCAATAGTGATATACATCCAGTGCAGGATGGCAGGGAACTTGGGAGGTCTCTATTCTCCCTTAATATTGATTACTCTTGTCTTTGTTAATGGTAGAAGTCATGGAGGGAGGGAGGTAACCTTGGGTAAGTTGCTATCGTGCAATCTGTACTTTGTGCAGCTACTGTGTGCTGGTGTTGAGGATTGTTGTATATTGCTGTTTACAAAATGACAGCCATGTTTGCACATCACTATAATTGTACTTGAAAATAATTCATTGTATATTAAGTGCTTTGAGACACTACGTACTATATAAACAGAAGTCTATCCCTTCTCAAATATGTTCCCCACCATATAGAGGTGGCACAATGTCACATAATCATTTAATTTTCCTTTCAGAGCATCAATTTGAAGACGGTGTTTAAAAGGTAAACATTTTAAATCCACTTCTGGCACTGATAGAAGTGATCCATGTTGGAATATCGTGTACCACAAACCTAGATCTCGCTCACCTTTTCACTAATTAACTTTACTTAATATATTATCTAATTAAGTTTTTAATGAGTGATGTAAAGACAATACATTATGAAGACTTGGATGTGATTTAATTCCTAATCGGGAGTTTCAGGTCAGATATAAATCTTGTACTGAAGGTCTTGATAATGTATCTCACAGATGGCATACAATGCTTTTTGTTGCTTAATTGAAAATCTTCTCTGCAGCCCCGCTGTTGAATTCACGATAACTCGAACCACGTCTTACTCAAACTCATTGGAGGGAATTTTATGCTCTCCCCGCAGCAGTTTTGGAGGCAGGGAGCACATAAAGTTGGGTGGGTTGGTGGTGAGGAAGTCAGTTGGGGGGGGTGGGGGGAGGGGTGGTGGGGGCGGTGGAGGGCTCCTGCCATCATCCTGCCTCTGCCAAAATTTAGTCCAGGGCAGGAAGGTCTATGAATGGCCTTCCTGCCCCGCCTTCATTTGAGGTCCTTAGCTGTGTAATTAATCCCCAATGAAGGGCCACTTCCTGCTGCAGCTGCAATTAGCCATGCGGCGGGCAGCCCTGTTGCCACCTGGGAAGCATGGCACGATAAACCATGCGGGCTGCTTCCCGGCTCCGGTTAGGGGGGCCTTCGTTCCAAGGCACTTAGTGCCTGAATGAAGGTCCTGACATTGGGAAGGGTTGGTCCACTGAGGGCCACGCCCTGCCCTTGCTGCCGACAACCCCCCCCCCCCCCCACCCCTCCCACCGCCTCCCCTGCGACCCCCACCCTGCAAGACCTCTCCTGCCCTGACCTACCTGAGGCCTGGCTCCAGTGATGCTCCTCGTCCTCCAGGACAGTCACCTCCAGCAGCAGCATCTGCAATGACAATGCAGCTGCTGGTCTCTGATTGGATGGCAGCTCTCCAAGGGGTGGAGCGGGGGAGGGTGGGGGGCAGGATCTGACGGCAACAGGGTCCTAGATACTATGGAAGGCCCATAGGATTGGCACTAATTTCGATGGGTCTTCCAGAAAAGAGGTGATGCGGGGATCTTGGTGTTGGTTTCTCCCTTTCTTTCTCTGACCCTCCAAAGGCACTTTTTTTTTCTGTTTTGGGATGTTGTGCATCAAGATCAGATTTTGTTGGCCCTCCCTCCTTGTCTTGTGTTATAATTGTACAATGAGTGGCTTGCTACCACACTTCAGAGGGCATCGAGCTTCAGTGTAACATGGACTGCAGTCACATAGAGGCCAGACTGCATTGGTTTTCCATTGAGGAACAAGGTTTGGTTTTTAATGAAAATTGAGTCAGTTTTCACGGACTTTATTTTTCTGGTGCTGGTTCGAAAAAGGCAACAAGATTTTTATTGAATTCAAGTTCACAATTTGCCAACATTATATTTGAATTCCTGACTTCTAGCTGCCCAGTTTTAATACCATCAACACTACACTTCTGGACACATATATAATATGGAACATATACTTCATCCAAACGCATCTTCCCCTCCCCTCCCCTGTTAACATTCCGAAGGGATCATTCCCTCCACGACACCCTGGTCCACTCCTCCATTACACCCAACATCTCATCCCTTTCCACGGCACCTTCCCATGCAATCACTGGAGGTGTAATACCTGCCCTTTTACCTCCTCTCTCCTCACTATCCAAGGCCCCAAACACTCCTTTCAGATGAAGCAGCAATTTACTTGTACTTCTTTCAATTTAGTATACTATATTCACTGCTCAGAATGCGGTCTCCTCTACAATGGGGAGACCAAACACAAATTGGGTGACCGCTTTGCTGAACACCTCCGCTCAGTCTGAAAGCATGACCCTGAGCTTCCAGTCGCTTGCCATTTCAACATTCCCCCTGCTGTCATGCCAACACTTCTGTTCAGTGTTCCAGTGAACATAAATGCAAGCTTGAAGGGCAGCACCTGATCTTTCGATTAGGCACTCTACAGCCTTGCGGACTGAACATTGAGTTCAATAACTTCAGCGGGTGACTGGCCTTTTTTTAATATTTTATTTTTTAACCATTTTCATGTAGTCAGAGCTGCTCATTATTCTGCTATTAACACTCTCTCTGGACTAATGTTTTGTCTTTCACCACAAGCATTAACACACACTTTGCCTTTGTCCCAGGGCAGCTTTGTTATTTAATCTCTCCTGTCCTATCAAACCCCTTCCCCTTTGATCTCTCCCACACCCCACTCCCCTTCACTTGCTTAAAACCTAATTCTTTTCTAACCTTCAGTTCTGATGAAAGATCACTGAACTGAAACGTTAACTCTGCTTCTCTCTTCACAGATGCTGCCAGACCTGCTGAGTACTTCCAGCACTTTTTGTTTCTGTTACTTCATCCTCTTAACTACTCGCGATTGTTACCCAGTACTATGTCTCAGTCCCGTAGTGTCGGTCACTAGATTAAATCCAGCAATTGCTGTTTGTTGAATCACACAAATCATTTGTCTTGCCTTTGGCCCTACTCTCCTGATGAAAAAACAGGCTCGGGCTGATGTCGACAGATTCTCACAGGCCTCTGTTTCTTTGTCCAGTGTTAGTCGAGATTGAGGGATTGAATGTCCATAGAGGTTCTCCATTCATCCATAGGAGTAAGCCATTCAGCCTCTCTAGCCTATTCAACCATTTAAGTAGATTATGGCTGATATACCTCAACATTTTAGCTGAGGCCACTGACCCGAAACATTAACTCTGCTTCTCTTTCCACAGATGCTGCCAGACCTGCTGAGTGGTTCCAGCATTTCTTGTTTTTATTCCATTTTAGCTGACTTTGTTCCATATCTCTTAATATGCTGAGCTAAGGATCTCAATCTTGAAAATTTCAATTAACCCAGCAAACACAACCTCTCTCCTCTTTTGAGGGGAGGGTGTTGAAGGAGGAAGTCCTTCCTGATTTCCCTCCAGAATGGCCTAGCACTATGTTTAAGAATGTGTCCCTCTGTTCTAGGTTTTCTGCCATCAGAGGAAATAGGTTGGATATAGAGAAACTATCAGATCCTCTTTAACATTTTAAGCATCTCAATTATATCACCTTTCGATCTTTAAACTGAAGGTGTCAGCTCTGACTCAGTGGTAATACTTTTGCCTCTGAGTCAGACGGTCAGTAAGTGGCACAAATACCAGCTTGATGGTGTCCTGCGAGACAGAGTGCTTATTTCGGGAATTTGATAAATGAGGGAAGAGGTTCTGTTCTGTCTTTTACAGAACAAGGAGTGATCTAAGACAGAGAGCCGGAGACAGTGAGACCTGAAGTCCAGAGGCATTAATTAGGTGAGCCGGTAGGTGATTAGTTGGTGAGTTTTAAGGTTTTTTTCCCTCTTTAAACTGGGGAAATATAAATATTATACTAAATTTGTAGCTTAACTAGTTAATTTATAGTTATATTAAGTAGTTTATCATTGAATGATATTTCTAAACTTGAAAACTAATTAGTTAAATGAAGTGCAATAAAGATGGCAGGGCAGGTGATGTGTTGCAGCTGTAGCATGTGGGAGCTGATCAACCACCAGGGTGATCCACTGCAATCACATCTGCAGTAAGTGTCTGCACCTCGAGGAACTTTGACTCAGTTAATGAGCTGGAGTGAGAGATTTAGACATTATGATGCATCAGGGAGGGGGAAAATTATCTGGACACTTTGTTCCAGGAGGGAGTCACACTCCTTAGATAAGGTACTTCAGATCTGGTCCATGGCCAAGGACAGGAGAGTGACTTCGAGTGAGGCAAGTATGGAGATGCAGAAGGTACCAATGGAGGAGCCTCAGCCCTTGCACTTGTCCAACAGGTTTGATCTTGCTTGTGTGGATGAGAGCAGGGACTGCAGGGAAGATGAGCAAGCTGAGCACAGCACTGTGGTGCAGAGGGCTATTCAAGTACGGGAAGAAAAAGGAATGTAGTTATAGTAGGGGACGGTATAGCTCGGGGGATACATACTGTTCTCTGCAGCCGAGAGCAAGTTCTGAAGGCTGTGTTGCCTGCGCGGTGACAGGGTTAAAGACAACTTCTCGGGGCTAGAGAAGAACTTGGAGTGGGAGGGGTAGGATCCAGTTGGCATGATCCATGTTGGTGCCAATGACATAAGTAAGAGCAAGAAAGAGGTTCTGCTGCGGGACTATGAGCAGCAGGAACTCAATTTAAAAGCAGAACCACAAATAATGTCTGGATTAGTACCTGAGCCACAAGAAAATCGGTATACGGTAAATGAGATCAACGAGTTGAATACGTGGCTCAAAGATTGGTGTGGCAGAAATGGATTTCAATTTATGGGGCACTGGCACCAAGACTGGACAAAGAGGGAGCTGTAGCGCTGGGACTGCCTTCACCGGAACCATTTTGGGATCAGTGTGCTAGCGAAGCTATAAGTAGGGCTGTAGAGAGAGAACTTTAAACTCAACAGTGGGGGAGGGGATTCAGGTGAGGGGAAATTTAGAAATTAACAAGAAAGTACAAAACAATGTTGCGAGGTAGCGATATGAGTAATAATAACCAGAGTGTGACAGGAAGGGAAAGAGCATATAAACAAAAGAGTGCACCAGTAAATAAGGTCAGAGTAGGGAAAAATGGTTAAAAAGACAGAATTAAAGGCTATTTATCTAAATGTATGCAGCATTCATAAGATGGATGAATTGTTAACAGAAATATAAATAAATGGGTATGATATGATAGCCATTGCAGAGACGTGGTTGCAAGGTGACCAAGGCTGGGCACTGAATATTCAAGGGAATTTGACATTTTGAAAGGATAGGAAGAAAGGAAAAGGAGGTGGGGTCGCTCTGGTAATAAAGGATGAGATCAGTGCAGTAGTGAGAAATGATCTTGGCTCAGAAGATCAAGATGGAGAATCAGTTTGGGTAGAGATAAGTAATAGCAAAGGAAAGAAGTCGCTGGTGGGAGTAGTTTATAAGCCTGCACTAACAGTAGCTACACTGAAGGACAGAATATAAATCAAAAAATAATGGGAGCTGGCAGGAAAGGTACTGCAATAATCGTGGGCGATTTTAATCTTCATATAAATTGGACAAACTAAATTGGCAAAAGTGTGCTCGAGGATGAGTCATAGTGTATTCAGGACTGTTTCTTAGAACAATACATTCTGGCAACCAATCAGGCTATTTTAGACCTGGTAATGTGTAATAAGACAGGATTAATTAATGACCTCCGATTAAAGGATCCAAAAGGCAAGAATGATCATAACAAGATAGAATTTCACAGTCAGTTTGAGAGTGAAATATTTGGGTCTGAAACTTGTAATTGCCTTTAAGTTAAATTATAAGGGTATGAATAGAACTCCGTGGTACAGAGGGTTCTGGGTGTCCCGGTACATGAATCACAAAACGTTAGTATGCAGGTACAGCAAGTTATTAGGAAGGCAAATTGAATGTTGGCATTTATTGCAAGGGGAATAAAAACAGCAAGTGCTGGAACTACTCAGCAGGTCTGGCAGCATCTGTAGAGAGAGAAGCAGAGTTATCGAATCAATCTTATTGAATGGCAGAGCTGGCACAGAGGGCCGAATGGCCTACTCCTGTTCCTATGTTCCTTGTTGGCTAAAATGGACTGGAAAAATAGGTTAAAAGGTAAGACAGTACAGAAGCAATGGCAGATATTTAAGGAGATATTTCATAACTCTCAACAAAGATATATTCCATTTAGAAAGACTCTGAGAATGGTGTACCATCCTGGAAGTTAAGGATGGTATAAAAATGAAAGAAAAGGCGTAGAATGCTGACAAGCTTAATGGTAGATCAGAAGATTGGGAAAATTTTAGAAACCAGCAAAGAATCTGAAATAAAAATGTGGGAGAAATTAGTCAATGAGAGTAAACCAGCAAGAAATATAAAAACAGACAGTAAAAGCTTCTACTAACATTAAAAAAGGAAGAGAGTAGCTAAAGTAAGCTTTCTCTTAGAGGATAGGACTGGGAAATTAATGGGAAACAAGGAAATGGCAGAGACTTTGAACAAATATTTTGTATCTGTCTTCAAAGTAGAAGACACAAAAAGCATCCAAGATTAGTAGAAAATCAAATGGCAAAAGGAAGGGAGGAACTTAAAAACAGTCACTATCGCTAAAGAAAAAGTATTAGGGAAAACTAATGGAACTAAAGGCTGACAAGTCCCTGGACTTAAAAACAAGAAATGCTGGAATCACTCAGCAGGTCTGGCAACATCTGTGGAAAGAGAAGCAGAGTTAACGTTTCGGGTCAGTGACCCTTCTTTGGAACTGACAAATATTAAAAATGTCACAGGTTATAAGCAAGTGACGTGGGGGTGGGGCAAGAGATAACAAAAGAGAAGGTGCAGATTGGACAAGGCCACATAGCTGACCAAAAGGTCATGGAACAAAGGCAAACAATATGTTAATGGTGTGTTGAAAGACAAAGCATTAGTACAGAATAGGTGTTAACTGACTAAATATTGAACAGCAGCAAGTGCAAACATGAAATAAAAACAGTGGGTAAGCAAACTGAACAAACTAAGATGAAATGAAATAAATGCAAAAAAAAAGGTTGTAAAAAATGTAAAAAAGAAAAAAAGAAGAAAAAAGAAAAAACAACTAAAAATGAAAGTAAAATGGGGGGCTGTCATGCTCTGAAATTATTGAACTGTCCCTGGACTTGATGGCCTGTATCTAGGGTCTTAAAAGAAGTGGCTTCAGAGATAGTGGATGCATTGGTTGTAATCTTTCAAATTCCTTAGATTCTGGAAAGGTCCCAACGGATTGAAAAACTGCAAATGTCACACCTCTATTCAAGAAATGGGAGATAGAAAGCAGGAAACTATAGGCCTGTTCATCTAACATCTGTCACTGGGAAAATTCTGGAATCGATTATTAAGCAAGCGGTAGCAGAACATTTAGAAAGTCATAACAATCAGGCAGAGTCGACATGGTTTCACGAAAGTAAAATAGTGTTTGACAAATTTATGAGAGTTCTTTGTGAATGTTACAAGCAGGGTGGATAAAGGATAATCAATAGATGTAGTATATTTGGATTTCTAAAAGGCATTTGATGAGGTGCCACATAAAAGGTTACAACACAAGATAAGAGCTCATGGTGTTCTGGGTAATGGATTAGCATGGATAGAGGATTGGCTAACTAACAGGAGGCAGAGAGTTGGAATAAGTGGGACATTTTCAGGTTGGCAAACTGTAACTAGTAGTGTGCTACTGGGATCAGTGCTGGGGCCTCAACTATTTAAAATCTATATTAATGACTTAGATGAAGGGACTGAGTCTATTGTAGCCAAATTTTCAGATGATAAAAAAGGTAGGAAAGCAAGTTGTGAGGACACAGTGTCTGCAAAGAGTTATAGATAGGTTAAGTGAGCGGGCAAAAAATTTTAAAATTTTCATCCTTGTGTTTGAATCCTTTCATGCTCTCACCCCTCCTTCTCTCTGTAACCTCCTCTTGTATAATACTGTTGATGTTCAATGAAGATAGTAGACTTTGGTCAAAGTAACAGGAGTCGATTTACAGGGGTCTTATCTCTACATGAATACTGAGCACCATGAGGTTCAAACACATGACATCACATCCTGTGATGATGCTTAAAGTCTATACACATAATCTACCTAGCAACAGCTAATGTACTTTATACTACATCGCCCCCCCAAGTCTCTGATTTAATTCATCAGGTCTGTAACACTGTGGGATTTTCATGACTCTGTCATAGCGTGTTCATCTTTCACTTGTTTGGCATATTGAGTCTTTTGGTTCGTCTTCCTCACTTTCCTGTGTGTGAGTGGAACTATCGGATGACTCAGATTCTCTGTCTTTACTGTCGTCTGGGTGATCTGTTGTTGGTTGTATCACAGGTTAATCAGCTCTCTCTGGTAGTTGATTCTCTTAATTTTTAATTTTTCCCACAAATGGGTGGTGTGGGGAGGGGGTGGGGGTGGTGGCGTTGGAGGCAGGTTCAATTGAAGCATTCAAAAGGGAATTAAACAGTTATGTGAAAAGGAAGAATGTGCAGGGTTATGGGGAGAAGGCTGGGGAATGGAACTGAGGGAGTTGCTCTCTGAGAGCCAGTGCAGACATAATGGGCCAAATGGCCTCCTTCTGCACGGTAACGATTCTGTGATTTGTTTTGTCTGTGATGTCAGTACCAGTGATTATCTTTTATTTCTCCTTATCCGTCCCTGGTCTGTCTGGACTATGTAGGATTGAGGGTATGGAGATTTTTCCATCACTTCCCCATATTGACACTGATCTTTAACCCAAAGCAAATCTCCTCCAGGTTGTAGGTCAGTTTGTTTTTTTTTTGCTTTGTAGCGTCCATCATGATTCTCCATTCGGATTGACCTCTATTTCTCTTCTCTCACCCTCACCCTTTCTGAGTCCTCTGCACTGATTCATGGTTGAAGGGTGCTTGGGAGTGTGAGTATCTGTCCTCAATCTCCTACCCATCACCTGGGGCCATCCCGTTCTGGAATGGTGTTGATCGATAGTTCAATTGTGCTAGCTGAAAATCCCTATTTTTTTCAGGGTTTGAACACATTTCTCCACTTCACCATTGCCCTGGGGGTGCCTTGGTGAACTTACAACATGGGCAAACCCATGCGTTTCTGTGAAATCTTTGAAGGCTTCATTCGCGAATTGTGGACCATTATCGGAGATCACCAGGTCTGGAAGGCCACGTGTGGCGAAAATTTCTTTGTGATTTGCTATGGCTTCAGAACATGTATTGGTTTGACTTCAACCCATCTGGAGTAACAATCAATGACAATAAGGAAAATCTTCCCTTTATGCTCAAACAGGTCTATTCCCGGGAGCTCCTATGGCCTGGATGGAAACAAAGACAACATTAGTGGTGCTCTAGTGTCTTCTCTGGTAGTTCTTTCTTTCTTTTTTCTTTTGGGCCTCCTTATCTCGAGAGACAATGGATACGCGCCTGGAGGTGGTCAGTGGTTTGTGAAGCAGCGCCTGGAGTGGCTATAAAGGCCAATTCTGGAGTGACAGGCTCTTCCACAGGTGCTGCAGAGAAATTTGTTTGTTGGGGCTGTTGCACAGTTGGCTCTCCCCTTGCGCCTCTGTCTTTTTTCCTGCCAACTACTAAGTCTCTTCGACTCGCCACAATTTAGCCCTGTCTTTATGGCTGCCCGCCAGCTCTGGCGAATGCTGGCAACTGACTCCCACGACTTGTGATCAATGTCACACGATTTCATGTCGCGTTTGCAGACGTCTTTATAACGGAGACATGGACGGCCGGTGGGTCTGATACCAGTGGCGAGCTCGCTGTACAATGTGTCTTTGGGGATCCTGCCATCTTCCATGCGGCTCACATGGCCAAGCCATCTCAAGCGCCGCTGACTCAGTAGTGTGTATAAGCTGGGGATGTTGGCCGCTTCAAGGACTTCTGTGTTGGAGATATAGTCCTGCCACCTGATGCCAAGTATTCTCCGAAGGCAGCGAAGATGGAATGAATTGAGACGTCGCTCTTGGCTGGCATACGTTGTCCAGGCCTCGCTGCCGTAGAGCAAGGTACTGAGGACACAGGCCTGATACACTCGGACTTTTGTGTTCCGTGTCAGTGCGCCATTTTCCCACACTCTCTTGGCCAGTCTGAACATAGCAGTGGAAGCCTTACCCATGCGCTTGTTGATTTCTGCATCTAGAGACAGGTTACTGGTGATAGTTGAGCCTAGGTAGGTGAACTCTTGAACCACTTCCAGAGCGTGGTCGCCAATATTGATGGATGGAGCATTTCTGACATCCTGCCCCATGATGTTCGTTTTCTTGAGGCTGATGGTTAGGCCAAATTCATTGCAGGCAGACGCAAACCTGTCGATGAGACTCTGCAGGCATTCTTCAGTGTGAGATGTTAAAGCAGCATCGTCAGCAAAGAGGAGTTCTCTGATGAGGACTTTCCGTACTTTGGACTTCGCTCTTAGACGGGCAAGGTTGAACAACCTGCCCCCTGATCTTGTGTGGAGGAAAATTCCTTCTTCAGAGGATTTGAACGCATGTGAAAGCAGCAGGGAGAAGAAAATCCCAAAAAGTGTGGGTGCGAGAACACAGCCCTGTTTCACACCACTCAGGATAGGAAAGGGCTCTGATGAGGAGCCACCATGTTGAATTGTGCCTTTCATATTGTCATGGAATGAGGTGATGATACTTAGTAGCTTTGGTGGACATCCGATCTTTTCTAGTAGTCTGAAGAGACCACGTCTGCTGACGAGGTCAAAGGCTTTGGTGAGATCAATGAAAGCAATGTAGAGGGGCATCTGTTGTTCACGGCATTTCTCCTGTATCTGACGAAGGGAGAACAGCATGTCAATAGTCGATCTCTCTGCACGAAAGCCACACTGTGCCTCAGGGTAGACGCGCTCGGCCAGCTTCTGGAGCCTGTTCAGAGCGACTCGAGCAAAGACTTTCCCCACTATGCTGAGCAGGGAGATTCCACGGTAGTTGTTGCAGTCACCGCGGTCACCTTTGTTTTTATAGAGGGTGATGATGTTGGCATCGCGCATGTCCTGGGGTACTGCTCCCTCGTCCCAGCACAGGCAGAGCAGTTCATGTAGTGCTGAGAGTATAGCAGGCTTGGCACTCTTGATTATTTCAGGGGTAATGCTGTCCTTCCCAGGGGCTTTTCCGCTGGCTAGGGAATCAATGGCATCACTGAGTTCCGATTTGGTTGGCTGTATGTCCAGCTCATCCATGACTGGTAGAGGCTGGGCTGCATTGAGGGCAGTCTCAGTGACAGCATTCTCCCTGGAGTACAGTTCTAGGTAGTGCTCAACCCAGCGGTCCATCTGTTTGCGTTGGTCAGTGATTATGTCCCCCGATTTAGATTTGAGGGGGGTGATCTTCTTGATGGTTGGCCCAAGAGCTCTCTTCATGCCATCATACATTCCTCTGATGTTTCCGGTGTCTGAGGCCAGCTGAATATGGCTGCATAGGTGTTGCCAGTAGTCGTTTGCGCAACGCCTAGCTGTTCTTTGTGCAGTACTTCTGGCTGCTTTAAGTGCTGCGGATGTTAAATCGCTGGGGGCTTTCTTGTAGTTCAAAAGTGCAATGCGCTTAGCGGCTATGACAGGTTCCAGCTCTTCATTATGAGATTGAAACCAGTCTGCATTTCTCTTCGCACTTTTGCCGTAGGTGGTCAAAGCTGACTCATAGATGGCGTCTCTGATGTGGGCCCACTTGGTCTCAGCATCCCCTGTGGGAGTGTTTTGAAGGGCTGTTACAAGTGAATTTAGAAATTTTTGTAACAGCTGTGGGTGAGAAATTCTGCTCGTGTTGATGCGCGGGTGGCCCTTCTGCTTGGAATGATGCAACTTCTTTGGTCTGAGTCTAACCTTGCTGCACACCAGGGAGTGGTCGGTGTCGCAGTCCGCACTGTGGAAGCTGCGTGTGATTTGAACACTGTTTAAGGCGGCTCGCCTTGTGACAATGAGGTCTAGCTGGTGCCAACGACGTGATCTTGGGTGCCTCCATGAAACCTGGTGACAGGGTTTAGTGTGAAAGAACGAGTTGGTGATGCAGAGGTTATGATAGGTACACAACTCAAGCAGTCTCTGCCCGTTCTCATTCATCCTTCCAACGCCATAGCGCCCAAGGCAGGAGGGCCATGAGTCATGGTCGGCCCCAACCCTGGCATTAAAGTCCCCCAGCAGGAATAGGTGTTCGGTGTTGGGGATGCTGCTAATGATGTTATGGAGTTGTTCATAGAACTGGTCTTTAGCTTCAGGTGCGGAACAGAGTGTTGGAGCATAGATGCTGAGTAGGTGTACTGGACCAGAGGTGGTGAGCAGTCGGATGGACAGTATGCGTTCCGAGCCATTTGAGGGAGGCTCTATCATGCTGAGCAAGGAGTTTCTGATGGCGAAGCCCACTCCATGCTGTCTTGGTTCTTCAGGATCCCTGCCCTGCCAGAAGAAGGTGTAGTCTTGCTCTGCTAGAGAGCCACTCGCGGGGAGGCGAGTCTCCTGAAGTGCTGCAATGTCCACATTGAGTCTACTGAGCTCGTTGTTAATGATGGCGGTCTTCCGAGAATCGTTGATTTGTGTAAGGTCTTCCGACAGGCCAGGACACATAGTTCTGACGTTCCAGCTTGCAAAGCGAAGGGCTGGTACCTTCTTTCCTTTTTTCATGTTGTTTGGTGCGGTGTAGCAGTCCACCTTTCGGGCAATGACCCTGAGCTCCAAGCACCCATTGAAGCAGGCAGACTGTGGCGGGACAGAACCTTATTGACCGGGGGCTGCCCGGTTTGAGGCGGGCGGTAGCTGTCCAGTGAGGTGCAATGACCTCTCCCACCGACAAAGGCAACCCGTGGCGCCCAGTTTCTACGCCAATTTATCTGGACTTATAACCCGTAACTGCTGCCTTCCGTGTTGTTTCAGTCGCTGTGAGGCAACTATGGAGTGACCTCTCCATGGCGCATGCCTGGGCAAATTTATGGAGGTTGAGAGTTGCCCAGTCGTCAAAACCCCCCTCTCGGCCTTTCTGGTGGGGTCCAAAGGAGTGCAGGACACGACGTTTGGCACCAGTATGGCTGCAGGAACTGCCGGAAACATGCCAAAGGTGACACATGACCGCCTACGGGGTTCCGCTCCGGATTTTCTGTTAGGGTTTACTCCCTTAGCCTTGGTCTCTCCCGAGACGCCCACAAGGCAGTGGGGTTGTTGGGGCCGCACATGTGATACACCTGGAAATCATGTCTTTGATCTCCTTGGAAACCCCCGACCGCCATACCAAGTTTCTCGCTCTTGCTCTGCACTTGGTGATTCCTAAGCGTCCTTGGTGTAGTTTCTGTAGTATGTCTAACCTTAAAGCCTTTGGAATAACTAGTCTTTCATCGAAGACCAGTAAGTTGTCCACTAGAGTAAGATGGCTTCGTTGCTCATGATGTTTTCTTAAAACTGGGGTATTAGGCATTATATTCTGGCCATCCTCCTTGGCAAAACTGTTTTACTTTCTTGAAGACTTCATCCTCTTTCTGTAGGTTTCTAATTTGGTGTAATCTTTGAGCAGTTGCCGGCAAATCTTCGGTAATCGCTAAAGCAAAGATTTCCACTTCCTTCAGGAATGTGACATCTCCCACTTCAGGTATAGCAACTGATGTTCTTGATAGCATGTCAGCTGTCACTTAATTTTTCTTTCCTGGGACATGTTCAGTTATTGTGTCATATCTCATCGCATCTTATTGGATGTAGACAAAATCTCTGTACTCTTGGGGGTAATTTAGCTAGCTCCTTTGAATTACGTAACACTACTAGTGGCTTGTGGTCAGTTTCAATTTTGACATTGAGTTCCAGTATGTAGTCTGAAAATTTTTCACAGACCATTTTGCTGCTATTGCTTCCTTTTTGATCATAGGAACATAGGAACAGGAGTAGGCCATAGCCCAGTGAGCCTGTTCTGCCATTCAAGTAGATCATGGCTGATCATCTACCTCAAGGCCCCTTTCCCGCACTATCTCCATATCCCTTGATGTCATTAGTATCCAGATATCTATTGACTTCTATCTTGAATGTGCTCAATAATAAGCTTCCATAGACAGCTGGGGTAGAGAATTCCAAAGATTCACCACCCTCTGAGTGAAGAATTTTCTCCTCATCTCAGTTTTATATGACCTACGCCTTTATTCTGAGATTATGCCCCCTGGTTCTAGACGCAACAGCCAGGGGAAGCATCCTATCCACATCCACCCTGTCACGCCCTGTAAGAATTTTGCATGTTTTAATGAGATCATCTCTCATTCTTCGAAACGCTAGAGAATACAGGCCCAGTTTCCCCAATCTCTCCTCATAAAACGATCCTGCCATCCCAGGGATTAGTCTGGTGAACCTCTGTTACAGTCCCTCTATGGCAAGCATATCCTTCCTTAGATTAGCATAACAAAACTGTACACAATACTCCAGGTGCAGTCTCACCCAGGCTCTATACAATTGCAGCAAGACCTCTTTATTTCTGTACTCAAATCCCCTTGATTAAGGCCAACATACCATTTGCCTTCCTAACTGCTTGCTGCACCTGCATGCTAGCTTTTAGTGACTCATGAACAAGGACAGCCAGGTCCCTTTGGACATCAACACTTCGCAACGTCTCACCACTTAAGAAATATTCTGTCTTTGCTTTATTTACCAAAGTGGATAATTTCATATTTATTCACATTATATTCCATCTGCCATGTTCTTGCCCATTCACTTAGCCTGTCCAAGTCTGCTTGAAGTCTCCTTGGAACTTCTTCGCAATTTACATTCCCGCCTGGCTTTGTGTCATCAGCAAATTTGGAAATATTACAATTAGTCCCCACATCTAATTCATTTATATAGATTGTGAACAGCTTTAGCCCAAGCACTGATCCTTGTGGTACCCCACTAGTTACAGCCTGCCATCACTGTGTACCTTTGTTCCCTCTCTGACAACGAATGAGAGGCTAAGTATACAGGTCTGCGTTGTCTATATTTTTGAACTTGGAACAGGACTGCACCTAATCCTGTTGACGATGTATCTGTCGCAATAATGATCACTAGCTCCGGATCATAATGCGCCAAAACTTCTCATGAAGCCAACATTTCCTTAATCTTCTGGAAAGAATTTTTCTGGCCATCTCCCCAGCGTCAGATATTGTTGCTCTTCATCAGTTGTCATAAAGGCTTGTTAACAGTGGCTGGATTTGATAGGAATTTCCCTGCCTGGTTAACCACACCCATGAATCGCTGTAAATCTGTTATGTTCTTTGGCTCTGGGAAATCCTTTATTGCCTTCATCTTCTCTGGATCCATCTTGATGCCGGATTCATCAATTATGTTGCCAAGGAACCTCACTGTCGACTGTGAGAACACACACTTCTCGTTTAATGTGAGTCCTGCCTCGTGTAATCTGTGTAATACAGCTCTTACCCTTGTGTTGTGTTCTTCTTGGTTTGCTCCATGAATCAGAACAGCATCCATGTGGCAGTTAATACCCGTTAAGCCTTCTAGGATTGTTGACATCATCCGCTGGAATATCTCTGGTGCCAACACAATACCGAATGGCAATCTGTTGAAACAGAATCTCCCAAAGGGTGTGATGAAGGTATTGCTAACAATTTCGACTCCTCGTCCTAAAGGCAAATGCCAGAATCCACTATTTGTGTCTAATTTGGTGAATATGGAGCTTTTTTTCCAATTTGGCAAGGCTGTTGTCGACTGACGCCATAGGGTGAATATCTCTCTCTCCAACTTTATTGAGTTGGTTAAGGTCCGAATAGACCTATTTGGTTTCCTTACTGGAACCATCCCAGACCACCACCTAGTGGGTTTAGTCACTGTGGAAATAACTCCTTTGTTTAGCATGGCCTCTATTTTCTTTATAAACCTTTTCCAAGAGTGGGTGTGGGACCTTTCTCGGTGTGAACAAACATATCGATCCCCACCCCCGCCTCACTTGCTTATAACCTTTGACATTTCTAATATTTGTCAGTTCCGAAGAAGGGTCACTGACCCGAAACGTTGACTCTGCTTCTCTTTCTACAGATGCTGCCAGACCTGCTGAGTGGTTCCAGCATTTCTTGTTTTTATTTCAGATTTCCAGCATCTGCAGTATTTTGCTTTTATATCAGGGAGTAGGAATTGTTTGTTTCACTTTTATTTCCACTTTTTTTTTTTAACTAGTCTGCAGCATTTGTTTCTTATTGTAACAGATCTGCTGAAAGTGCCCCTTTTTCTTGCACCAGAAACATTCAGCTTCTCTGGGCAATTTTCCCACCAGTGTCACTCCCAGCCACACCTACTGCAATTCAGTGTTGCTGCCTATAAATCTCTTTCCATCCTCTCGGGCTTTATTTATTATATTTTATTTATTTAGAGATACAGCACTGAAACAGGCCCTTCGGCCCACCGAGTCTGTGCCGACCAACAACCACCCATTTATACTAACCCTACAGTAACCCCATATTCCCTATCACCTCCCTACACTATGGGCAATTTACAATGGCCAATTTACCTATTACCTGCAAGTCTTTTGGATGTGGGAGGAAACTGGAGCACCCGGCGAAAACCCATGCAGACACAGGGAGAACTTGCAAACTCTGCACAGGCAATACCCAGAATCGAACCCGGGTCGCTGGAGCTATGAGGCTGCGGTGCCACCCTTTCTGCTGCCTTCCCTACAAATTCAACTGAATCTAGAATTTTCAAGGTTGGACTCCCCTGATTTCTCTCCCCCCACCCCGAACTATTAGTCGATTAAATTTTTGGACCTCCACCAGTCTTTTTGCAAAGTTAATACCTCTTTCGACCGAAGCTGGTCTGACAATGCTTCGTCTATGACCCCAACTACTATTTTGTCCTGGATCAATTCTTCTTGCAAGCTCCTGTAGTCACAATCCTCTACTATTTTATATAAATCATTGATGAACAAATCGATACCTTCATCATCTTTTTGGGTGCATTTGCTGAATTTCGCCCTTTCCACGATCACATTCTTTCTGATTTTAAAGTATCCATCCAAGGCTTTTATGACTTCGCCATACGTTGTTTCCTTGTCATCGATCCCCAGGGTAATTAAAATGTCTGCACTGTCTCCCATGATGTAAAGTAAAACACTGACCTGTTCTCTGTCTGGTCGTGCTAGACCCGATCTAGAACGGTACCTGTCAAATCTTCAAATCCATCTCTGCCACGCCTTGGCCTTGCTGGGCCCCACCACTCGTTCGAAGCTCTCTGGTAAGGGAATCGACTTCTCCATGCTTTTCTCCGATGTTCTCAATCACTTGCTTCTTTACCCGACAAAAGTCATTTTTACTGTTGCCACCATATAAAATACCAGTCTGTGTGCTGTTCAAGTTCAATGAGGATATCTCTGGAGCCTTTGGGTTAAAGTAACAGGAGTCTATTTACATGGGTCTTGTCTCTCAGGTATCTACATTAACACTGAGCCACATGAGGCTCAGACGAATGATATTACATTCTGTGATGATACTTAAGGTCTATCTGTATAATTTACCTAGCAACGGCTTATGTACATTATACTACAACTCTGACCCTATAACCCTCCAAATCTCTCCACTCCTCCAATTCTGGCATTTTGTGCAGCCCCAATTTTCCTAAGCATATACCATGTCTGTATCATTTGTCAATGTTATTTTGGCTAAACTGCATAAAATAGCTATTTTCTTGTGCAGAATATCCTCACTGAAAGGTTGAAATTCTGGCATATGCAGATCAACTGAATATTCTGCAGACCACTGGGAAATAAGTGATAGAACCATAGAAAAGTTACAGCACAGAAGGAGGCCATTCAGACCATCATGTCTACACCGGCTACAAAAACCTAGCCACTCAATCCAGTCCCACCTTCTAGCACCTGGTCCATAGCCTTGCAGGTTACAACACTTCATGTGCATGTCCAGGTACCTTTTTTACATGAGTTGAGGGTTTCTGTCTCCACCACCAAACCGGGCACTGAATTTCAGACACCCACCACCTTCTGGGTGAAGAGGGTTTTCCTCATGTCCTCTCTAATCCTTCTACCAATCACCTTAAATCTGTGTCCCCAGTAATTGACATCTCCACTAGGGGAAACAGGTTCCTTCCTGTCTACTTTATCTCAGCTCCTCATAATTTTATTCTTTCTTTCTTTCTTTTGGGCCTCCTTATCTCGAGAGACAATGGATACGCGCCTGGAGGTGGTCAGTGGTTTGTGAAGCAGCGCCTGGAGTGGCTATAAAGGCCAATTCTGGAGTGACAGGCTCTTCCACAGGTGCTGCAGAGAAATTTGTTTGTTGGGGCTGTTGCACCTCTATTAAGTCACCCCTCAGCTCCTCTTTCCTAAGGAAAACAACCCCAGCTGGTCCAATCTTTCCTCCTGCTCCTGCTTCTTATGATCCTAGGTGGAGAGCTGAGGGTGAGAATTCTCGAGCTTTGGGGCCTTAGCATAGACAGGTTAATAATGCAAAGTTAGTAGTATGGTATTCCAGAGAAATGTGGAGACAAGGAAGCCTTTTCAACTCCTTTTTGATCTGATACCAATACTATCCTATTCCCATTACAGCATTCGGATTTGCTTTTTAAAACTAGGCAAGTGTCCTGTCTTTAATCATCCACCTGACAATTCATTCCAGCTGTTCATTTGCCACCTTTGGACAGCAGTTCTTCCTGATACCAGTTCTAAGCTCTGTGGGCTAATTACTCCATCCTAATTTATCTACTACCTACTGAACTGCAGCTGTTTACCTTCATCTGTTTCTGCTGTTGGTAGTGTTTTTGTAGAACTCTCCTTTTTAGCAGCCCTTGTACTTACCTGGGAGAGCGGAGAGGCAGTGGACCTAGGAGGAATCACACCGGAGCAGCAACTATAAATGAAGACCGGGGCTCGAGGTCCATGTTTAACTGGGAGAGCAGAGAGGCCATGGACCCGGGAGGAATTGCACCAGGGAGTGGGAGAGTATAAATTAAGGTAAAGGCTCAGGGCCTGCACTTACCAAGGAGAGCGGAAAGGCAGGCTGGCTGGAGATCAGCACGCACTGGGTTTGAAGAAAGAGTGAAAAAACAAACCTAACTGTGACATCAAGGGAAAGCCGTCAGCTAATTGGTTGGTGAGTAACTAATGTTAGAGAGTACCTGTAAATAGCTGGAAAATCAGAAAGAAGTAGCCTGTACTATTTGGTTCTGACTTCAGTGCAGGGGGAGAAGCTGATTGGCGAATAACTGGTAAGTTATTCTACTTATTACACTTATTACACTAACAATAATTAGTTTGTAAAGCTAAGGTATTTACACTCAGCCGAGTGGAATGTGCCTCCTGTGGTATGTGGGAAGTCGTGGATGCACCATGTGTCCTTGACAAACACATCTGCAGGAAGTGTCATCAGATGTAGAAGCTTGAGCTCTGAATTTCGGAACCTGAGCAGTGGCTGGAGTCACTGTGGTGCATCTGTAAGGCAGAGAACTATATGGATAGCATGTTTAGGAAGGTGGCCACACCGCAGGTTAGGAATTTGCAGGAAGAGAGGGAATGGGTATCCGCCAGGCAATCTAAGAGAATCAAGCACATAGTGCAGGAGTCCCCCAAGTCGATCTTGCTTGCTGATCGGTTTTCCATTTTGGATACTGGTGAGGGCAAGGGTTCCTCAGAAGAGCCAAGTCCATGGTACCATGGGTGGCTCAGATGCACAGGAGGGGAGGAATAAGAGTGGAAAGGCAATAGTGATAAGGGATTCATTAGTTAGAGGAACAGACAGGCGTTCCTGCGACTGCAGATGTGACAACAGGACAGTATGTTGCCTCCCTGGTGCCAGGATCAAGGATGTCACAAAGCAGCTGCAGGACATTCTTCTGGGGGAGGGTGAACAGCCAGAAGTCATGGTCCATATTAGTACCAACGATATAGGTAAGAAGAGGGATGAGGTCCTGAAAGCAGAGTTTAAGGAGTTAAAGAGATTAAAAAGCAGGACCTCAAAAGCAGAAATCTTGGAAATACTCCCAGTGCCATGTGCTAGTGAGCAAAGGAATAGGAGGATTAAGCAATTGAACACGTGGCTGGAGAATTGTTGCAGGAGGGAGGGCATCAGACTTATGAGGCATTGGGATCCATTCTGAGGTAGGTGGGACCTGTACAAGATGAATGGGTTGCACCTTTAGCAGGACCCAGAATAACATCCTCGCAGGGAGATTTGCTAGCGTTGTTGGGGAGGTTTTAAACGAAATTGTCAGGGGGTTGAGAACCTAAGAGGGAGCTCAGACTGGAGGGAAGCAAAACTGGTAACAGCAAGTAGGGAAGTAGTGAGCAAAATTGGAAGACAGATGAGATGAAGGCAAACATCACATAGGATCGGAATGAAAAATAATAAGGCAAAGTTAAGGGCACTCTATGTGAATGCACGCAGCATTTTCAATAAGGTAAATGATTTGAAGGGACAAATAGAGGTAAATGGGTATGATTTAATTGCCATTACAGAGACGTGGTTATAGGCTAATCAAGACTGAGAACTGAATATTCAGGGATATTTGTCATTTTAGGAGGGATAGGCAGAGGGGAAAAGGTGGGGTCACGCTGTTAATAAAGGACAAGATCAGTACATTAGTGAGAGGATCTTAGATCGAAGGAGCAAGATGTAGAATCAGTTTAGGTGGAGCTAAGAAACAGTAAGGGGCAGCAAATATTGGTGGGAGTTGTTTATAGACCACCAACATGTAGTGGTAATGTTGGGCCTGGTATAAATCAGGAAATTAGACCTGCATGTGGCATGGACAATACAGTAATTATGGGAGACATCAATTTACATATAGATTGGGTAAACCTAATTAGCACTAATGCTGTGAAGGATGAATTCCTGGAGCATGTAGGAGATGAGTTTCTGGATTTGAAGAACCAACTGGGGATTGGGCTATTTTAGATTTAGTATTTTGTAATAAGAAAGGGCTAATTAATAACCTTGCTGTAAAGGTGCCATTAAGAAATAGTGACCACAATATGATAGAATTCTTTATTAAGTTTGAAAGAGATATAGTTCATTCTGAAACTAGGGTCTTAAATCTGAACAAAGGAAACTATGAGGCCATGAGGGGTAAATTGGCTATGGTGGATTGGGAAAATACATGAAAAGATTTCCCTGTAGACAGGCAATGGTTAGTATTTAAAGAAGTATTACATAGTTTACAATAAATATACATTCCTCTAAGACACAAAAAAATCCAACAGAAAAGGTGAATCAACTATGGCTAACGAAAGAAGTTAAAGGTTGTATTAGGTCAAAGGAAGTGGCTTATAAGGTCGCCAGAAAAAGTAGTAAGCCCGAGGAATGGGAACAATTTAGAGTCCAACAAAGCAGGACCAAGAAACTGATAAAGGAAAAAGAGATAATGAATGCAAGTTAACTAGAAGCATAAAAGCGGACCGTAAAAGCTTCTTTAGGTATGTGAAAAGGAAATGATTAGCAAGGACGAATGTGGGTCCGTTACAGGCGGAGACAGGAGAGTTTGGTGAAGAATGAGGAAATGGCAGAGAGACTAAACAATTCCTCTGTGAAGACAAACACAAATTAAGACACAGAAAACCTCCCAGAAATACTAGCAAACCAAGGGACTTGTAAAAATTAAAAACTGAAAGTTAATTAGCATCAATAAGGAGGTAGTACTTGAAAAATTAATTGGATTGAATGTTGATAAATCCCCTGGACCAGATGAGCTACATTCCAGAGTATTGAAGGTGGCTATAGAGATGGTGGATGCAATGCTGGTTATCTCTCAAATTCTATAGATTCTGCAAGGGTTACTGCAGACTGGAAAATAGCAAATGTAACCCCACTATTTAAGAAGGGAGCGAGAGAGAAAATGGAGAACTACAGAAGTGTTAGTTTGACGTCAGTAGTAGGGAAAATGTTAGAATCTATTGTAAAGGATGAGATAACTGGATACTTGAAAAATATGATTGGGCAGAGTCAACATGGATTTATGAAAGGGAACTCATACTTGACAAACCTGTTGGAGTTTTTTAAGGATGTTACTTGTAGCATAGATAAAGGAGAACCAGTGGAATGTGGTGTATTTGGATTTTCAGAAGGCTTTTGATAAGGTCCCGCACAGGGGGTTAGTAAACAAAATTAGAGCACATGGGATTGGAGGCAATATACTGCAATGGATTGAGAATTGGTTAACAGAGAGAAAGCAGAGACTAGGAATAAATGGATCATTCTCAGGATGGCAGGCTGTTACTTGTGGGGTACTGCAAGGATCAGTGCAGCCACAGCTTTTCACAATCTATATAAATAATTTGGATGTGGGGACCAAGTGTAATATTTCCAAATTTGCTGATGACACAAAACTAGGAGTGAATGTAAGTTGTGAGAAGGATGCAAGGAGTTTCAAGGGGATTTGGACAGGCTAAATGAATGGGCAAGAACATGGCAGATGGAATATAATGTAAGTGTGAAGTGATCCACTTTGGTAGAAAAAACAGAAAAGAAAGAATATTTCTTAAATGGTGAGATGTTGGGAAGTATTGATGGCCAAAGAGACATGGGTGTCTTTGTTCGTAAGTCACTAAAGGCTAGTATGCAAGTTCAGCAAGCAATTAAGAAGGCAAATGGTACTTTGGCTTTCATTGCCAGGGGATTTGAGTACAGGAGTGAAGATGTATTGCTGCAATTGTATAAAGCCTTGGTGAGACCACACCTGGAATATTGTGGACAGTTTTGGTCTCCTTTTACCTAAGGAAGGATATACTTGTCAGAGAGGGAGTGCAACAGAAGTTCACCAGATTAATCCCTGGGATGGCTGGATGGTCTTGAGGAGAGATTACAGAAACTGGGCCTGTATTCTCTAGAACTTCGAAGAATGAGGGGTGATCTCATTGAAACTTACAAAATTCTTCGAGAGCGTGACAGGTAGATGTGGATAGGATGTTTGCACTGACTGGTGAGCCGAGAACAAGGGGACACAGTCTCAGAATAAGGGGCAGGCCATTTAAGACTGAGATGAGGAGGAATTTCTTTACTCAGAAGATGGTGACTCTGTGGAATTCTCTACCCCAGTGGGCTGTGGAAACTCAATCATTGAGCAGGTTCAAGACAGAAATCGATAGACATCTGGATACTAATGTCATCAAGGGATTTGGGGATAGTGGGGAAAAATGGTGTACAGATAAATGATCAGCCATGAACTGTTTGAATAAAGGAGCAGGCTCAATGAGCCGAATGGCCTACTCCTGTTCCTATTTTCTATGATCCTACACCTTGTATAAAATTTTCCCATCCATTTTACCGCTTTGGGCGGCACAGTGGCACAGTGGTTAGCACTACAGCCTCACAGCTCCAGCGACTCGGGTTCAGTTGTGGGTACTGCCTGTACAGAGTTTGCAAGTTCTCCCTGTGACCGTGTGGGTTTCTGTCGGGTGCTCTGGTTTCCTCCCACAGCCAAAGGCTTGCAGGTTGATAGGTAAATTGGCCATTGTAAATTGCCCCTAGTGTAGGTAGGTGGTAGGAGAATGGTGGGGATGTGGTAAGGAATATGGGATTAATGTAGGATTTGTATAAATGGGTGGTTGTTGGTTAGCAGAGACTCGGTGGGCCGAAGGGCCTGTTTCAGTGCTGTATCTCTAAATAAATAATAAAATGATTTTGTCCGTTGGTTGGCAACAAAGTATTTTCTGCAGGAAGGTGCCATTTATTTTCTAATTTCCTTTTGCAGGGTTTATGCTCCCTCACACCACTCTCTGGATTACAAGAGGGAGACATTTAATTGCCTGCCAAGACCTTCACCAGTACTCCTATGAGCTGCTCACTGAGAGGTCATTAACCCAAGTGCAACACTTTCTTTCAGTCTCCAACGCTCATGGAATGGAACGTATCCTCTTCCCTTGCAACAAATTGGGCTGCTATTGTCAATCTATGGATTATTAAATCAAATATTCACCTGTGGTTCAGTTGTAGCACTCTCACTTCTGAGTCAGAAGGTCATGGGTTCAAGTCTCTTTCACTCCAGAGACTTCAGCACAAAATTCAGGTGGACACTCTGGGGCAGTACATAGGGAGTGCTGCACTGTTGGAGGTGCCATTTTTTCAGATCAGACGTTAAGTCGAGGCCCCATCTCAGGTTGATGTAAAAGATCCCATGGCACTATTTCAAAGACTAGCTGTGGAGTTCTGTTCCTGGTATCCTGGTCAATATTGATCCTTTAGCCAACACGGCTAAAAGAGATTAACTGGTCCTTATCACATTGCTGTTTGTGGGACTTTGCTGGGTGACATTTAGGTGCCGTGCTGCTTACATTACAACAGTCACTATATTTCAAAAGTAGATAATTGACGAGAAAGCACTTTGGGATGTCTGGATGTTGTGAAAAGTTGAGTTTGTTCTTTCTGCACTGCACATTCACCAATGCAGCGCAATTTGATTCTAGCTCCAGACCATCTATATCTCTTCTCCAAATTCTAAGACCACTTGTGTGGACTTGAACATACGTGTTCTCTCCTTCCAGCCATACTGATGATTGAACACTCTGACAGAGGGCTATTAAATCATACTTTCAGCAAACATTATAACTAAATTCACTGCTGTTTTCCTCTGGGATATTGCACTTTTGATTCTTAAAATCTTTTTTCCATTGTGACAAGATTCCTAGGAGGGTGAAAGAGACATTGCTATTCCAGTAAAATATTCCTCTGACTATGTCACTGATAATCCATCTTCTGCTTAAAATCTGAACGGGTAATTAGACGTCATATTCTGTGTTGTGGTTTGATTGCTCAGTGATTGATTGCTCTTTGCTGTGTTTGTAAGACTGCTCACCATGCTGTCCTTCAACCCTGAGGCAGCGTGGTTTCAAAGTGAAACCAAGGCTGGAATTTTACCTTATGGTGGTGGCCCCATCCACTGGCAAAAAAGTTAGGGGTGAGATTGCCTCTGCTGGACCTGAAAACCACACAGCAATTTTACGTGGCCCAGGACCTTAATTGGTTTTGGTTGGGACTGCGACCCCTCTGAGGCAGGAAGTGCCACCTCTAAGAGCTGCCAGCGAATCAGAAGGCCGGCAGATCTTCAGTCCCAGCAGCACCACTGGGAGTGGTGGCCACTGCTGGGATTGTACCCAGCCAGGGCCAGCAACAATGGAGGAGAGTCCAGAAAAGGTTAGTGGTGGTCGGGCCTCGCCAGGGACAATCGTCTGGCCCCCAAAAAGGGGGGTGGGGGTCGGAATGTAGGGAGAGGGGTTGTTTTAGGGGGAGCAGCCCGTGCTGCTGGGGGGCCCTCTTTGAAGCGCTGGATACCTGATCAGGAGTGCCCCTCAGCCCGCAAGGAGGACGCCAGGTATTACTGGGCAGCCTCCTTGGGTGCTAAAATGCCCATCCTCAGTTGGGAATATTCCAGTGGAAGCAGGAGGAGGCCCTTAAGTTGCAATTAATTGCCCACGCAAGGGTCTCAATTGGCCTGAGGCAGGCGGGCCTATTGGCACCTGGTAAAATAGCAGTAGGGGTGGGTAGGCAACAGGAATGGCAACTCCCCCTCCGCCCCCACCTCCCACCTCTCACTCTATTTTACACTCCCAGCCCACTCCTAGGGGAGGTATAAAGTTCCAGCCAAAGATAGCTCCTGGCAGCCATCGGAATAAAGCCTACACACACCCAGTTCTAGTTTCTTCATGCTCAGGGTATGAAACATAACATTCTGCAATTTTAATACTTGCCTCAACTTAGATTGTATGTTTCAAGAGCTGTAATACACGTGATCTTGTCTCATCTTTAACTAGTGTTCCAATCAGTCCTGCTAATTGGGAGTTGATGGCCTTTGGCTGCTCGGAGTTGGTGTTCTGACTAGTGTGGGGGGGTGTTCAGTGGAGAGGATGCATATGGGGGGATAACTGTGCCGACTGGGAGTTGCTGATCAGAATAGGTGAGAGGCACTCTGGAGTAAGTAGGTACGGGAAAAGGGGAGGAACGAAGGATTGCCGAGACTGAAAGGGTGGTCCTGTGAGGAGATATTGAGTCATCTTGGCCTATATTCCCTAGAATTTAGTAGAATGAGAGGTGATCTAATTGAAACATAGAAAATTCTTAAGGTGCTTGACAGAATAGCTGCTGGGAGGATGTTTCCCCCTGCCTGGGAAGTCTAGAACTAGGGGTCACAAGTCAGAATAAGGAGATGAGGAGAAATCTCTTCACTCACTCGGTGTTGTGAAACTTCGGAATTCTCCACCCCAGAGAACGATGGATGGATGTTGTTGCTGAGACGTCGATAGATTTTTGGGTATGAAGGGAATTGCATAGGAACATAAGTGCATGAGTAGGCCATTCAGCCCATCAAGCCTGCTCCGCCATTCAATCTGATCATGGCTGATCATCCACTTCAATGCTTTCTTCCACACACTATCCCCATATTCCTTTATGTCATTGGTATTTAGAAATCTGTCAATCTCTGCTTTAAACATACTCAATAACTGAGCTTCCACAGCCCTCTAGAATAGAGAATTCCAAAGATTCACAACCCTCTGAGTTAAGAAATTTCTCCTCATCTCAGTCCTAAGTGGCTTCCCCCTTATTTTGAAATTGTGTTCGACTCCCCAACCAGAGGAAACATCTTAGCTGCATCTACCCTGTCTATCCCTTGAAGTATTTTGTAGGTTTCAATAAGATCACCTCATTCTTCAAAACTCTACAGAATACAGGCCCAGTTTCTCCAATCTCTCTTCATAGGACAGTCCTGCCATCTTGGGGACAAGTCTAGTGAGCCTTGATTGCCAATTAACTTGTTTTTTTCCCCTTTAATATGCTCCTTAAAGGCTACCTCTTTGACTAAGCTTTTGTTCAATCTGCCCTTATATCTCTTTATGTGAGTTGGTGTAAAATTTTGTTTTATAACACTCCAGTGAAGCACATTGGGATGTTTTATTATGTTAAAACCGCTGTATAAATATAAATTGCTTGATGCTACTGCTTGTTTGGAGTATGAACTCTAGCTCTGACCAGTTTCTGTCTGTTTCAGTGCTGTAATTTTAGCCATTTGCCTCAGTCATTATGGCACAGAAGGAGGCCATTTGGCCCATTGAGTCCATGCCAGTTCCCTGTAGAGCAATCCAGTCAGTCCTAACCCTTGCTGTATCCTCCTAGCCCCGCAAGTGTTTTTCCCTCAAATTTTGTAGAAACCTACAAAATTCTAACAGGACTGGACAGGCTAGATGCAGGAAGGATGTTCCCGATGGCGGGGGAGTCCAGGGCCATGGGTCACAAAGAACAAAGAACAGTACAGCATAGGAACAGGCCATTCGGCCCTCCAAGCCTGCACCGGTCTTGATGCCTGCCTAAATTAAAACCTTCTGCACTTCCGGGGACCGTATCCCTCTACAGTCTAAGGATGAGGGGTAAGCCATTTCGGACTGAGGTGAGGAGGGATTCTTCACCCAGAGAGTGGTGCGCCTGTGGAATTGTCTACCACAGAAAGCAGTTGAGGCCAAATCATTAAATATATTCAAGAAAGAGTTAGATATAGTTCTTTAGGGCTAAAGGGATCAAGGGATATGGGGAGAAAGCGGGAACAGGGTACTGAGTTTGGATGATCAGCCATGATCGTATTGAATGGTGGTGCAGGCTCGAGGGGCCGAATGGCCTACTCCTGCTCCTATTTTCTATGTTTTCTATGTGCCCATTCAATTTCCTTTTGAAATCATTGATTGTCTCCACTTCCACCACCCACATAGGCAGCGAGTTCCAGGTCATTATCACTCATTGCTTTGAAAAAAAAGTTCTGCCTCGCATCTCTGCCCCCACCGCTGCCACATCTCTTGCCCAAAGCCTTAAATCTGTGTTCCCTAGTCCTTGTGCCATCAACTAATGGGAACAGCTTTTCTTTGTCTACTTTTATTTAAACCTGTCCTAATTGTGCATACCACCTGCATCAAATCACCCCTCAATCTCCTTTGCTCCAAGAAGAATAGCCCCAGCTTCTCCAATTCAACCTAAAATCCCTCAGCTCTCTAAGGTGTGGTGACCAGGACAGATGCAATACTCTAGTTGTGGCCTAGCCAGAGCTTTATAGTGGTTCAGCATAACTTCCCTGCTTTTTCCCTCTATTTATGAAGTCCAAGATCCCATCTGCTTTGCTAATTACTCTCTCAATATGCCCTTCCACTTTCAAAGATCTGTGCACTTGAAGCCCCTAAATCCCTAAATGCATCAGCTCATACTTCTCTATTAAATTTAATCTCCCACTTGTTTAACTATTCTTCTAGCCTATCTATGTCCTGTTGCAGTTGATTGGTATCACCCTTGTTGTCTGCCATACCTCCAAGTTTGGTATCCAGTTTTAAAATTTTATTCTGTATTCCAATATCCAAGCTGACACCGACTCTCTTTATTCCATCAGCCTCAATTTTGCTAACCAGCCTTTTATGTGGTACTTTGTCAAACGCTGCCTTAAAATCCATATAGATAACATCCATTGCATCTTCTTGCAAGACATTCTTTTCTCCTTCTTCTCTGTAGCTAGCGAACATAGACGGGAAGAAAAAGATGGAAAGGATACTTTACTGCAAACTCCGATCATTACAATTCATCAAATGATTCTTATTGTAATCCTAGTAGCTAATTGAAAGTTCAGCTTGAGATGTTTTGTATCCCTTACACAGCATGGTTCTCATCCACAAAGTAATTGCCTTGCTACATGCTTTAAAGGGGTATCTGCTTCCTGAAAAAAGTAGTCTGCAGCCAGCTTTTCTTTTGCTTAAGCAAGGAAAGGAGACTGAAAGGCTGAGAGCCATTTCTTCATCAAAAGATATTTATGACCTGAGGAATATCATTCAGTCTATATTAGTTCAGCCATCTGGAATGATCTAACAAACTGTCCATTACAACATCTAAATCTATTAAATTATTCCAAGGCTTTTACCTCTTCCACCCAGTTAATCTCCCTATGTGAGGAAAATAACTTCCTGATATTAGTCTTAAAATGATCTGGTTACTGTTTCAAATCTGTGCCCCCCTTCATCGAATCATAAAATGTGACAGCACAGAAGGAAACCATTTGGCTCTTCCTGCCTTTGCCAGCTCTTTGAACATGCTGTCTAATTTAGTCCCCCACCAGTTTATTTTCTCCATATAACCTTGCAATTTAGTCCTCTTGAAGGACACATTCAGTTGTCTTTTGAAAGTTACTTTGGAATCTGCTTCCACCATATTTGCATTCCAGATCTTAACAGCCTTCTGTGTGATGAAATTTCTCTTCATTTTTCCTGTAGTTCTTGTACCGATTAATTAAAATCCATGATCTTTGGTTATCAACTCACTTGACAGAAGAAACAATACTTGTCCTATCAATTTTAACAATTAAATTTGAAATAATATCACAGAATTACTTTTACTATTCCTGTAACTATTGTGCATGTTTCTATTAGATCTGCTTTCTGAATGCTGAAAACCAACGTTCCCCATTCTTTCTTCATAACTTAGACCTTCATGCTGATGAAATCACAACATAGAAATCTTGAGTAACATTATGTCCTGAAGACATAAATAAAAGTCAAAGCAAGGAAAGATCATTTGGCCTATTAAGCCCAGTCATCCAAAGTCCTTCTATTGTAAACTACTACTGCACCCACCACCAATATTTCCTGTTGATCTCCTATTTTACAGGACAATAACAGCTTTTCCATAACTTCTTAGAGAAAAAAAAATCAAGTAATTGCTCTCACCCTCAACCTCTCATCTCAGATATAAATTCAACTCCCTTTCAAAGGTGGCAGTTGAAGCAATCCACTTCTTTCACTGGGAGCATGGTCCCCTTGCATGAGGGCTGTGACTCAGCACTTTCACTTGAGTCAGAATGATGTGGGTTCAAGTCCCACTCCAGCAACTTTAGCCCAAAATTTAGGTTGATGTTCCAGTACACTAAGGAAGGGCTGTACTGTCAGAATTGCCATCTTTCAAATGGAACATAGGAACAGGAATAGGCCATTTTGGCTCTTTAGTCTGTTCTGCCATTCAGTGAGATCATGGTTGATCTGTGGCCCAACTCTATATAACTGCCCGTGCCCCACATCCCTTAATACCTTTGGCTAACAAAAATCTATCAATCTCTGATCTAGCTCTAATTTCTGACTATGTCGACTAGTTCTGGCCTCTCCAACTAACAGAAATAGTATCTTCCAATCTAGCCTATCTGTACCTCTATTTCTTAAGTGAAGGCCAGTCTGCCCTCTCAGATGGCTGTAAAACATCCTATGGCACTGTCTCAAAGAAGAGCAGGGGAGTTTTACCCTAGTGTCATGGTCAATATTTATCGTTCAGTCAGCATCACAAAAATTATCTGGTCATTATTTAGTTTAGTTTAGAGATACAGCACTGAAACAGGCCCTTCAGCCCACCGAGTCTGTGCCGCCCATCAACCACCCATTTATACTAACCCTATACTAATTCCATATACCACATCCCCACCTGTCCCTATATTTCCCTACCACCTACCTATACTAGGGGCAATTTATAATGGCCAATTTACCTATCAACCTGCAAGTCTTTGGCATGTGGGAGGAAACCGGAGCACCCGGAGGAAACCCACGCAGACACAGGGAGAACTTGCAAACTCCACACAGGCAGTACCCAGAATTGAACCCGGGTTGCTGGAGCTGTGAGGCTGCAGTGCTAACCACTGTGCCGCCCATTATTATCTCAATGCTGTTTGTGAGAGCTTGCTGTGTGAAAATTGGTTGCTGATTTCCTGCATTGCAGCAATGACTACACCTTCAAAAGTATTTCATTGACTGACTGTAAAGCGATTTGAGACATCCTGAGGTCATGAAAGGTGCTAGATAAATGCAAGTCTTTCTTTTTATTGTCATGGTAGGGATTGAAAGCAGTGTAACTATTACATCGCAGAATGTGTCTTCTTGACTTTAAAGTGGCTGATTTAAACTGTCAGCATGGGTATATTCTCACACATCTCTTGGTGTCATCTGAATAAAAAAAATTACACTTGGTCGGCTTTTTAACACAAGTGACTGCTTACAATATGAGTAATGTTGGGACTTAGTGTTGACAGATGGTCTAGCCCATGGAGAATGGATATTGGAAATTTTGATGCATAGTGCACTTACTTTTTTTTATCCCCTACCCATTTAAATTCATGATTGGAAGATCAGTGCCGAGCTTCTAAAATTTCCGACTAGAAAACTTCAGTGGTTAAAGCTTAGCATCGGCGATGCAAAGTTAGGATATTACGTTCTCCTCCTCCTCCTCCTCCTCTTTTTATAAACCAAGGCTAAATGCCAAAAAAGTGGCAAGACAGCAGGCTATGGAAATTATCCTGCTAATTAGATGGAGTTCAAGCTGACGAGACTGTTTTTCAGCTCATAAGATTTTCCATATGGGGGTCCGATGGTCTCAGGGGGTGTTTAAGGGAATTGGAATTCTCACTGAGGCTGGGAATTTCATGAGCATAGTATCTCCAGAATTCTGACTTCTATATGCATTGACCCAGTTACACTATCATTGTTCATAGAATGATCCAGTACAGAAGAAGGCCATTCATCCCACTTCTTTCCACTGGCATTGCTCTTTCCTCATAGTACTGCAAATTTGTCCTTTCTCAACTGTGTGCACATATACGCAACTGCACGTTAGTAAACAGTTTCAAAGTATTGTCATCCTTCAGGAGCAAATGCTAACCCATACTGTCTCATAACACATAATTCTGGTTACACCCATCATGTAGTATTGAGCAGTCTAATTTATACAGTCCCGACAAGTCCTATTCGAGATGACAGACCGATGGCATTAGTAAGTGCTGCTGAGTCCATCCATGAGTACTGCTCAGTCTTGACTTTTGGAAGCTTGAACAGGAGTTGAGGAATTGTTTATAAAAACTTTCAGCAAGATCCCAAGGATGGTGTTGATACTTGTGGCGGGGAAGGGAATCTCCCAGGGATGTGTCAGTAATGCTCACCTTCAAGTGGTCCCCAGGGGTATTACAGTATTTTCGAGGAATACCACACACTGAGAAATATGATCTTGAATTTATTATGGGGAATAAAGAAATGGCTGACCAACTAAATGCATACTTTGGTTCTGTCTTCACAAAGGAGGACACAAATATCATACCAGAAATGTTGGGGAACACAGGGCTTAGTGAGAGAGAGGAACTGAAGGAAATCACTATTAGTTGAGAGGATTCGAGTACAGGAGCAGGGATGTCTTGCTGCAATTATACAGGGCCTTGGTGAGGCCACACCTGGAATATTGTGTGCAGTTTTGGTCTCCTTATCTGAGGAAGGATGTTCTTACTATAGAGGGAGTGCAGTGAAGATTTACCAGGTTGATTCTTGGGATGGTGAGACTGATGTATGAGGAGAGATTGAGTCAGTTAGGATTATATTCACTCGAGTTCAGAAGAGTGAGGGGGGAATCTCATAGAAACCTATCAAATTCTAACAGGACTTGACAGGGTAGATGCAGGAAGGATGTTCCCAATGGTGGGGGAGTCCAGAACCAGGGGTCATAGTCTAAGGATACGGGGTAAACCTTTCAGGACTGAGATGAGGAGAAATTTCTTCACCCAGAGAGTGGTGAACCTGTGGAATTCGCTACCACAGAAAGCAGTTGAGGCCAAAACATTGTATGCTTTCAAGAAGGAGTTAGATGTAGCTCATGGGTCTAAAGGGATCAAAGGGTTTGGGGAGAAATCGGAAACAGGTTACTGAATTGGATTATCAGACATGATCATAATGAATGGCGGAGCAGGCTCGAAGGGCTGAATGGCCTACTCCTGCTCCTATTTTCTATGTTTTTATGAATCCGTTTCAATATGGCAAGAATTATCAAAGAAAAGTGCAAATTTGACATATTTTAACTGATAGGAAGGCAGGAAAATCCTTGTACAATGAGCATTACATAGTGAAGGTTTAAAATTAGAGTCATATTAAATATCAACTTAGATTATTTATAACATGCACACATTGCTTCCCATTCTTTCATCTGGGATAATTGCCAAACCCATTTCAGCCAATATGTTCAGTTCAAATCAGTGTTCCTAATAAGTTGCTTGGACCCAGAATCATTGTAAATATTTCTTCAGACAGTTTGATAATTAATAAAAAAATCAAAAATCTGAATTACATTAACAGGCTGACCCCACTGCTTTGACTTTCTGTAGGGTTAGTGGAGCCCAATTTTATCTCAAACTTAGACTTGGCCTGGGGAATGGGGCAAAATGTGACTTCACTTGAAGCAAAATGCGTTTTGTTACACAATGACTTGCATTTATATGGCACCTTTAACATAAAAATAAGGAAGAAAACTTGCATTTATAAAGTGCTTTCACAACCACTGGATATCTGTGTTTGACAACCAATTAATTACGTTTGAATGGTAGTCACTGTTGTCAAGGTAGGAAACACAGCAGCCAATTTCTGCACAGCAAGGTACCACAACAGCAATGTGATAATGACCAGATAATCTGTTTTGGTGTTGATTGAGGGAAAGATATTGGCCAGGACATGGGATAACCCCTTCTGCTCTTCGTTGACACAGTGCCATGGGATTGTTTACATTCACCCAAACAGGCAGATGGGGTCTCTGTTTAACAGCTGGAATTTTACGGCCCCCTCCCACAATGAGGGGGCTGGTGGCGGGGTGGGGGGGTTGCCATAAAATTGAGTGGGAAGCGAGGGGGTCTGTTCCCGATGCCTTCCTGCCCCCACTGAAATTTTATGCGGGGTGGCTGTGGCAAGAAATGGCCCATTTGCCCCAGCCCAATCAAAGCCCTTAAGTGGCCAATTAACTGCCACCTTAAGGGCCTCCTCCGGCCACCGTTGGTATTTTATCTGCCAGATGGCAAAGTCCCCAAGAAAACCAAGCAGCCACCTTGCAGGCTGGGGAGGGAGGGGTCCTCCTGATCTGGCACCCTTTGCCCCACAGAAGGCTGCCCCCGAAGCCCCAACCGCTCCCACCGCACACCACTGCCTAACCCCACCTTGCTTCGCCAGGGCCCAGTTGATTATCCCCAGCGAGGCCCCAAAAACTTACCATCCTTTTGGGGACCGTCATCCCTTCTTGCAGCCGATAACTGGGTGAGGTCCCAGCAGTGGCCACCACTCCTTGTGGCACTGCTGGGACTGAGAGCTGCCAGCTCGCCGATTGACCGGCAGCTCCATTAGGCAGGACTTCCTGCCTTAAGGAGGTAGAAGTTCCACCCAAGTCCAAGCATGGCCCCCCAGGCCTGGTGAAGTCTGGCTCAACCCCCAGTTTTTCTGCTGGTGGGCGGGGCCTCCCGCTCAGTGTAAAATTCTGGCCAACGTCTCAACCGAAAAACAGCACCCGCAAAGAGTGCAGCACTTTCTCAGTATTCTACTGCACTGGAGTGTCAGCTGTAATTTTTGTGCTCAAACCCTGGAGTGGCACTTGATCCCAGAATCTTGAGTTCGAGGCAAGAGTGCTACCAACTGAGCCTCACTGGCATTTTTGATGACTCTTTAGAGCTAGATTTAAAATATATAGGTTTGACTATTAGGCAGACTAAGTTGGGATAACCCTAAAACAACAGTCTTACATAAAGAATGTTAATAGGATCCCAATAAATCGGCCCAGATCCTCACAAAAGGAACACTCTGTGAGCAACTTCATTCTTCCATTGATTGTAAGGTTTGACTTCACAAAATAGTGGTGGAAAATCATATCGCAACACCTTACACCTGGTTTCAGTCATCCTTCTTCCAAAAAAATCTCCAATTCTAATCTCCTATCTGAAAACAAATCTTGGTCTCCAATCTTCACTTTCAGGCAACCATCCTCTGCTACCAATGTTACAGAAACTTCCAAGCCTGTTTCTGAAGAAGACACTGAGACTAGGATGCTTTGGAGGAGACTGTTTATTGCTTGCCACAGAACTTACTTCTGTACTCCTAACAACACCCAGCCGGTGCTGGCTGAGTTTTCTTTAGTTAATTGTACTCCGATGTACATATAATCAACACCTGTTCACCCTATTACCTTAAACTACTGGGTATTTAACATCCACTAACAGAACTTATTAGACACTAACACTGCGTTCAGATGAAAGGTCACATACTTGAAACGTTTACCTGTCCACAGATGCTGCTAGACCTGCTGATTATTTCCAGCTTTTTCTGTTTGTTATTGTTATCAAACAAAATTTGACACGAGCGACATAGGGAGAGATTAGGATTGGTGACCAAAAGCTTGGGTCAAAAAGAGAGGTTTTAAGGTGCATCTTAATGGAGGCGACAGAGATGGAGAGGTGGATAAGTTAGGGATAGAATTCCAGAGCTTGGGACCAAGGTAGCGGAAGGCACATTCCAGTTATAAAAAGAAAAAACTGCACATGCTCAAAATGTCTGAAGTAAAAACAGTGCTAATACTGTACACAGCACTCTAGTCAGCATGTAATAAGAGAAAAAACAAATTAACTTTTTTGTGACTTCCATCCACACCTCCCCCCCTCCCCCCCAATCCTGCAGCTCCTAAAATAATTTCCAAGCTATTAAACGCTCAAATAAAAAGAGAAGGTGAAGGAACTGTGAATGCTGGAAACCTGAAGCAAAGAGAAATTGCTAAGAAATACTTGGTACTTTTGTAAAGAGAATGGTTAAGATCTCACCTTGGTCAGAGCTATAATCCCATTTGTTTCATTGTGAGATTAGTATCATATCAGCATGACCTCTGTGTGTTCTCCATTCTCTCCTTTTTTTGTTTCAGCCTGTCCTCTGAATTACTTCCTCCAACCTGACTCTGGCTGGAATTTTACACCCCCCAAAAGAGAAGGCTGGTGGCGGGGGTGGGGGCATCAAATGGAGTGGGAGGCTTGGGGGGCGGGGGGTGTCCTTTCCCAACTCACTCCCGCCTCCGCAGCAAAGCTACGTGGGGCAGTGGCAGCAAGAAATGGCCTGCCCAACCCAGGCTAATCAAGGCGCCTAAACGGCCAATTAACTGCCACTTATGGGCCTCTGCCCGCAGTCACGGGTAATTTACGCTTGGCAGGCAGGTGGCTGAGGCCTCAAAGCACACTTGATGAAACTTGGCGGTCTTCTTGTTGCCTGGGGGCGGGACCTCCTGATCGGGCACTCTGTGCCCCGTGGAGGGCCACCCTGCAAGCCCCAACCATCCCCAATGCACAACAGGCCCCCTTCCCTCCATTACCAACTCCCCTTACTTCACCGGGGCCCGACCGATTGTCCCTGGCAATTATTTTAAACCTGTGTCCTCTGGTTACTGACTCTCCTGCCACTGGAAACGGACTATCCCTAACACCTTTTATTTATTAAATCTCTTCTTAACCACCTCTGTTCCAATGAGATCTCTGGCATCTCGACATAACGGAAAGCTTTTTATAATTGAATACTTTTGTTGTAAAATTTTGTTGATATGGTGGAAGGCTGTTTGGGCAAGATGGGAGAACATTTGATGCTTCCCCCCCCCCCCCGACTCCGCCCACAGGCTGAGAGGTGGGGGTGGAGTTCAAATTGAGTGGGAGGTGGAGTGGGGATGCTGTTCCCATCGTCTACCTGCCCCCATTGCTATTTTCCCAGTGGTGGGGGGGGGGGGGGGGGGTGGCAAACAGCCTGTCTGCCCCAGGCCATTTGAAGCCCTTAAGTGGACAATTAATTGCCACTTAAGGGCCTCACCCCACTGTCGCTGGTATTTTACCAGCGGCAGTCGGACACTTCACTTAAGGAGGCCATTCGGTAATAATTGGCGGCTTCCTTGCGGGCTGAGGTGGGGTGACACACCTGATCAGGCATCCTGTGCCCCACAGATGACACCACCACCCCCCACCCCCCCCCCCCCCACCCCCCAACTCCCCCAGCAGCACAGGCTGTCCCTGCTAGAACTACCCGGCCCCACTCTAGAATCCAACACCTACCCGTTTCACCAGGACCCAAACCCCACTTACCTTCCTTAAAGGCAGCATCCATTGTCCTCTTCTTGCTGGGTGCAGTCCCAGTAGTGGACATCACTCCGATGGCGCTGCTGGGACTGAGGAGCTCCCGGCCCTCTGACCTGCAGCTCTTGCAGGCGGGACTACGGCCTCGGGTAGAAATCCCTCACAAAGGCCAATTAAGGGCCTGGGCCACGCAAAATAGCAGCGTGGCTTCCAGGCCTCAATGTAAAATTACAGCCTTTAACTCTGTTTCTCTCTCCAAAGATGCCAGACCCACTGAGTATTTCCAACATTTCCTGTTTTTATTTCAAGTTTCCAGCACCCGCAGTATTTGACAAACCTATAGACTGGATCAGCATGAGCCCATTGACTGGTGGAACAGGTTTGAGGAGCCGAACGTCCTACTCCTGTTCCAATGTTACAACTTTCCACTGTGTGTCAGATACACAGCCAACAAAAAAATGCATCGACTGTGTCAATAGCGATACTGCTTCCAAATGGTTGAGATCATTTGTTCATGCAGTAGTATATATCAGCTTTGGGCTCATACCTGAAGTTAAAACACCTACTTAAAAATGATTGATTATATGGAGTACTCCAGGTAAAAAGGGTAATTGCTTGTACACATCTGTTCTTGCAAATCTCAGCATGAGTTCCTGTACACTCAAGGTACACAGCAGGAAAAGGGCAATAACTTGAGGAGCATCTGGTACTGCATCCCTTATTTTCAACTTCCATTCATATAGAGCAAGCAGTGCGTGGAATTTTTCAAGCCTAGGAGTGATTAGTGGTGATAGAGAAATAATTACTGAAAACTTAATAGTTTCATTATGATTCTATTCCATTATTTAAGTCTAGGCACCTTGAGTTTAACAGCCCCAGTGAACTAAGGACAAATGAATGTCCTATAAATGCATTAAGAACCCTAATATTACCGATAATTTCTAGGTTAAAATTTATTTTTGTGCATCAGATGGAATTAAACATGAGTGCAGCTGACAGTGACTGCAGCAAGTCTGGATGGCTCATGAATCTGATCCTGTTGCTTGCTGAGAGCAAAGAAAGACTTGTATGCCCTGTCATAATATGCCCGACGTAATGCTATTAATATAAATGGTGAGGGACAGCTGCCCCTGAGGAAGTTTGGACAGCAAAAAAGGGAATGATCCTGCTACTAGGGGTATTCTATGGACCTCCAAATAGGGAGAGATAGAGGAACAAATCTGCGGGGAAATTAGAGATGTGCAAGAACTATAAAGTGGTGACATTGGGGTACTTAAATTATTCCAATCGACATTTGGGTAATTATAGAATAAAGGGGAAGGAGGGAAAAGAATTTCTGGATTATGTTCAGGAGAATTTCCTTGATCAGTATGTTCTGAGCCCAACCAGAAAGGAGGAATTACTGGACCTGGTGCTGGAAAATGAGGTATACCAAGTGTCTGTGGGGAGCACTTGGATAATAGTGATCATTGAATCATAAGGTTTAGACTCAATGCAGAAAAGCAAGGGACGAGATAAAGTAGAACATCTAGTTTGGAAGAGGGCTAATTTCAATGCAGTGAGAAGGAATCTAGTCACGATAAAATGGAACCAAAGACTGACAAGAAAAACTGTAATGAAACAATGGGTTATCTTTAAGAAAGAGAAATGCTTCTGGTACAGGCTAGGTACATTCCAAGAAGGGTGATAGCTAGGACAACCAAAAACAGGCTCCTTGGATGGCAAGGGAGATAGAGATTATGATGAAACAAAAAAAGAGGGTGCATGATGCATATCAGATGAATTCTTCAAATGAGAACCAAGCCAAATACAATAAGTTGAGAGGGGAGGTGAAGAGGAAAGTAAGATTGCAAAGAGAGAATTTGAGAGTAGAATAGCAGTCAACCTAAAAGGGAACCCAAAACATCATCTACTGGCATATAAATAGTAAATGGATATAAGAGATACAGTGGAATCTATTAGGGCCGCAGAGGTAATATATGCTTAGAGGAACAGGGCAAGGCTTGAATACTTAATGAGTACTTTATCATGTTTTCTAAGGAAGAAGATTCTGACACAATATCGATAGAAGCGGAAATGGTAGAGGTACTGGGTAGGGTAAAAATTTAGAGGAAGGAGGTACTGGAAAGGCTGGCTATACTGAAGGTAGATAAGTCACCTGGTCCAGATGGCTGGCATCCCAGTTTGCTAAAGGAAGTTGGGGGTGGGGGGGTGGAGATAGTGGAAGGATTTACAGAAGAATATAAGAAATAGGAGCAGGAGCAGGCCATTCAGCCCCTCAAGCCTACCCCGCTATTCAGTAAGATCATGGTTGATCTGCCCCAGTATCAACTCCTCTTATGCCAGCTTCTCATAGTCCTCAACTCCCTGATATTTCAAAAATCTATCTACCTCCTCTTTAAAATCTTTCAGTGATCTAGCCTCCATGACTGGGGTAGAGAATTCCAGACATCTTCTACCCTCTGAGAGAAGAAATTCCTTCGCATCTCAGTTTTAAATGAGTGTTCCCTTATTCTGTAACTATGTCCCATAGTTCAAGATTCCCCCACTAATGGAAACATCTTCTCAACATCTACCCTGTCAAGCCCCCCTCAGAATCTTGTACGTTTAGTAAGATCACTCTCATTCTAAACTCTAATGAATAAAGGCCTAACCTGTTTAGTCTTTCTTGATAAGTCAACCCCTTCATTCCAGGAATCAGTCCAGTGAATCTCTTTTGAACTGTCTCCAATGCCAGTATATCCTTTCTTAAATATGGGGACCAAAACTGTACACAGTACTCCAGTTGCAGCCTCACCAATACCCAGTACAGTTGTAACAAGACTTCCCTATATTTAAACTCCAACCCCCTAGCAATAAAGGCCAACATTCCATTTGCCTTTTAATTACTTGCTGCACCTGCATGCTAACTTTTTGTGTTTCATGCACAAGAACACCCAGATCCCCCTCTCCATTTAAATAATAGTCTCCCTTTTGATTCTTCCTACCAAAGTGCATGGCCTCACACTTTCCTACATTAAACTCCATCTGCCAGGTTTTTGCCCACTCATTCAACCTATCTATATCACCTTGCAAATTCCTTATGTCCTCATCAGAACATGCCCTTTCACCTGATTTTGTATCATCAGCAAATTTGGATCACTGGCAACTCACTCCCTCAACTTGTGATCAATGTCACAGGACTTCATGTCGCATTTGCAGATGTCTTTAAAGTGGAGACATGGACGGCCGGTGGGTCTGATATCAGTTACGAGCTTGCTGTACAATGCGTCCTTGGGGAACCTGCCATCTTCCATACGGCTCACATGGCCAAGCCATCTCAAGCGCTGCTGACTCAGTAGGGTGTATATGCTGGGGATGTTGGCCGCCTTAAGGACTTCTGCATTGGAGATACGGTCCTGCCACCTGATGCCAAGGATTCTTCAGAGACAGCGAAGATCGAATGAGTTGAGACATCGCTCTTGGCTGACATACATTGTCCAGGCCTCGCTGCTGTAGAGCAAGGTACTGAGGACATAGGCTTGAAACACTTGGACTTTTGTCTTCTGTGTCAGTGCGCCATTTTCCCACACCTTTTTGGCCAGTCTGGACATAGCAGAGGATGCCTTTCCCATGCGGTTGTTGATTTCTGCATCGAGAGACAGGTTACTGGTGATAGTTGAGCCTAGGTAGGTGAACTCTTGAACCACTTCCAGAGCGTGGTCGCCGATATTGATGGATGGAGCATTTCTGACGTCCTGTGCCATGATGTTCGTTTTCTTGAGGCTGATGGTTCGGCCAAATTCGTTGCAGGCAGCCGCAATCCTGTCGATGAGACTCTGCAGACACTCTTCTGTGTAGGATGTTAATGCAGCATCGTCAGCAAAGAGGAGTTCCCTGATGAGGACTTTCCGTACTTTGGTCTTCACTCTAAGATGGGCAAGGTTGAACAACCTGCCATCTGGTCATGTGTGGAGGAAAATCTGCTAATTCATTACCCCCAATACCGTGAGCTCCTATCTTGTACAATAATCTTTTATGTGGCATCTCATCGAATGCCTTATGGAAATCCAAATACACTACATCTACCAGTTCCCCTTTATCAACTCTGCTTGTTATATCGTCCAGCAAATTTGTCAAACGTGATTTCCCTTTCACAAAACCATGTTGACTCTGATTGTGTGAAGCTTTTCTAAATGTCCTGCTACTTTGTCCTTAATAATAGACTCGAGCATTTTCCCAATGACTGTTGTTAGGCTGACTGGCCTATAGTTTCCTGCTTTTTGTCTCCCTTCTTGAACAGGGGCATCACATTAGTGGTTATCCAATCCAATCCACTGGGACCCTCCCGGAATCCATTGAGTTCTGGAATATTTCGAACAATGCCTCCACTATCTCTGCAGCCACTTCCTTTAAAACCTTGGATGCAGGCCATCAGGTCCTGGCGACTTGTCTGCCTTTAGTCCCATTAGTTTGTCAAATATTTTGTCCCTCGTGATAGAGACGGTTACAAGATCTTTCCTCCCATTAGCACTTTGCTTATCTGATATCTGTGGGATGTTTATAGCGCCCTCTACCGTGAAAATATGCAAAATATTGGTTTAAATTATCTGCCATTTCCCTGTTCCCTGTTATCAATTCTCCAGTCGCATCTTCCAAGGGTCCCACGCTCACTTAGCGACTCCTTTTCTTTTTATATATCCAAAGAAGCTCTTGCTGTTTCTTTTTATATTTCTTGCCAATTAACTTTCATAATCAATTTATTCCCTCTTTATTAGTTTTTTAGTCATCCGCTGCTGGTTCCTAAAAAAAAAAATTCCCAATTTTCTGGCCTACCACTAGTTTTTGCCAATTTGTATGCCTTAGTTTTTGATTGGATACTCTCCTTGACCACCTTTGTTAACCACGGGTTAACATCCTTCTCATCGAGTCCTCCTTTTTGACTGGGATAAATCTTTGCTGAGTGTTATGAAATATCTACTTAAATGTCTGCCACTGCTCATCCACTGACCCTCCCCTTAGTCTATTTTCCCAGCCCACTTTAGACAACTCTTTCCTCATATCTCTGTAATAGCCCTTGTTTAAGTTGAGGACGCTGGTTTGAGACCCGAGTTTCTCGCCCTCAAACTGAATTTAAAATTCTACCATGTTGTGATCACTACCCCAGAGGATCCTTAACTACACTATCTTTTATTAATCCTACCTCATTACACATTACTAGATCTAAAATAGCCTGTTCCCGGGTAGGTTCTGCAACGCATTGCTCTAAGTAACAATTCCTGATGCACTCTACAAATTCGACTTCCATGTTCCCTCTGCCAATCCGATTTGTCCAGTCAATATGCAGATTAAAATCACCCATAACAATTGTCGCGCCCTTCTTACATGCCTCCATTATTTCCCAATTTATACTTTGTCCTACAGTGTGGCAACTCTTCAGGTCCTATAGACGACTCCCACCCGTGACTTCTTCCCCTTGATATTCCTTATTTCCAGCCAAACTGATTCTCCATCATGATCTATTGCACCTGTGTCACTTCTCACCACCGCACTGATACCTAACTTTATTAACAAAGCTACCCCACCTCCTTTTCCTTTTTTCCCATTTTTCCAGAAGGTGAAATACCCTTGAATATTGAGTTCCCAGTCCTGGTTGCCCTGCAACCATGTCTCTGTAATAGCTATCAAGTCATATTCATTTTTTTCTATTTGTGCCGTCAACTCATCTATCTTGTTACAAATGCTACGTGGATTCAGATAAAGAGCCTTAAGCTTTGACTTTTTACCATATTACTCATTCTGGTTATAATTTCTGCTGCACTCTTCTGCTTATATTTTCTGCCCCTTCCTGTCTCACTTTGATTACCATTCGCCTCTTCACTACACTGCACCTCTGCTCTCTCGTTTCTTTTTGATTTTTTAAACTTCCCTTCAATTGAACCCTGCCCCCCACTAATTAGTTTAAAGTCCTATCTACAACCCTTGTTATATGATTCGCCAGGACACTGGTCCCAGCATGGTTCAAATGAAGCCCATCCCAACGGAACAGCTCTCTCCTTCCCCAGTACTGGTGCCAGTGTCCCATTAATTGGAACCCATTTCTCCCACACCAATCTTTGAGCCACGCGTATACCTCTCTAAACTTATTTACCCTATGCCAATTTGCACGTGGCTCAGGTAGTAATCCGGAGATTATTACCTTTGTGGTTCTGCTTTTTAATTTAGCCCTGAGCTGCTCATAGTCCCTCAGCAGAACCTCTTTCCTAGTCCGATGCATGTCGTTGGTACCTACGTGGACCACGACAACTGGATCCTTTCGCACCCACTCCATGTTCCTCTCCAGCCCAGAAGAGATGTTCTTAACCTTGGCACCAGGTAGGCAACACAGCCTTCTGGACTCCCTGTCTTTGCTGCAGAGAACAGTATCTATTCCCCTAACTATGCTATCCCCTATTACTACTACATTTCTCTTTTCTCCCCCCACTTGAATGGCGCTCTGAACCACGGTGATGTGTCAGTTCACTCATCCTCCCTGCAGTCTGTGCCCTTCTCCACATTGGGAGCAAGAACCTCATACCTATTGATAGAGCACTGGCTGAGGCTCCTCCAAAGCTAAATTCTGGATCCCCATACCTGCCTCACTCGCAGTCACACCTTCCTATCCCTGACCACAGTCCAAATTTGATGTAATTAATCTAAGGGATGTGACTATCTCCTGAAACACAGTGTCCAGGTAACTCTCCCCCACCCTGATGTGTCGCAGTGCCCGCAGCTCGGACTCCAGCTCGTCAACTCTGAGCCGAAGGTCCTCGAGCAGCCAACACTTGCTGCAGATGTGGCCACCGTGGATCGCTCGTGGATTTGCCATAATCTTCCAATCTTCCCTAGATATTGGAGAGATGCCAAAGATTTGGAGAGTGGCAAATGTGACATCCTTATTCCAGAAGGGGTGTAAGGACAGTCCTAGCAACTACAAGCCAGTTAGTTTAACATCAGTGGTGGATAAGGTTTTAGGAACAATCAGGGAAAAAATCAACAGGCAGTTGGAGAGGTTTGAGTTAATGAAGGAGAGCCAGCACAGGTTTGTAAAAGGCAGATCATGCTTGACTAATCTAATTGAATTTTTCGATGAAGTAGCAGAAGGTTGATGAAGGGAATGTAATTGATGTTGTATATTTAGATTTTAAGAAAGCATTTGAATAAAGTACTACATAAAAGGCTGGTTAACAAAATTGATCCTCATAGAATAGGAGGGTCAGTGTCCAATTGGAGAAAAAAATTGGTTTAAGAACAGAAAACAGCGAGTCATGGTAAATGGTTGTTTTTCAGACGGGAGGATGGTGGATAATGATGTTCCCCAAGGGTCGGCGCTAGGACCATGGCTTTTTCTGCAATAGATAAATGACTTGTATTTTGGAATATAGAGTAGAATTTCAAAATATTGCCAATGGCACCAAACATGGTGGGTGGCAAACAGGGAGGATGTTACCAACTGCCTGCAACAGGATATAGATAGGCTACCAGAGTGGGTAGATAAGTGGCAGACGGATTTAATACTGCAGGTGTGAGATGATGCATTTTGGCAGAAGGAATAGGGCGAGGCAATATAGACTTAATGGCGCAGTTGTAAAGAGTATGCAGGAACCGAGGGACCTGGGGGTGCATGTGCAGTGATATTTGAAGGTGACAGGATATATTGAAAGATTGGTTAGCAACTAGAATCTTGGGCTTCATAAAGAGAGACATTAAGTACAACAGCAGGGAAATTATACTGAACCTTTATAAGGCTCAGGATAGACCCCAACTGGAGTATTGTATCCAATTCTGGTCATCACACTTTAGGAAGGATGTGATGGCCCATGAGAGGGTGCAGAGGAGATTTACCAGAATGATTCCAGGGATGGGGGATTTTAGTTACAAGGTTAGTTTGGAAAAGCTGGGATTGTTCATCTTGGAGCAAAGGAGATTGAGGGGAGATTTGGTAGAGGTGTACAAGATTATGATGGGCGTAGATAAATTAGACAGAGATTTTAATCTACTTGTGGACTGGAAAAATCAGATGGGCAAAAGTAGCCTAGATGAGGAGTTCATAGAATGTTTCTTAGAACAGCACATTCTGGAGCCAACCAGAGAGCAAGCTATACTAGACCTGATATTGTGCAACAAGATAGGATTAATTAATGACTTCATAGTGAAGGTGCCCCAAGGCAGCAGCAATCATAATATGATTGAATTTTACATTCAATTTGAGGGAGAGAAGAGTGGGTCTAAGGCTAGTATTTTAAACTTAAATAAGGACAATTGTGAGGGCATGAAAGCAGAGCTAGCTAAAGTGAACCGGCAAATTAGGTTAAGGGATAGGTCAATAGAGAAACAGTGGCACACATTTAAGGGGATATTTCAGAATACACAGAATAGATACATTCCAATGAGAAAGAATAATTCCAATTGGAGGACCCACCATCTGTGGCTAACTAAAAAAGTTAAAGATAGTATCAAACTGGAAATATATAATTGTGCAAACATGGGGGGCAGGTCAGAAGATTGGACAGAATATAAAAAACAGCAAAGAATGGCAAAGATTAATAAGGAGGGAAAAATTAGAGTACGAGTGAAAGCTAGCGAGAAATATAAAAACAAATAGTAAGAGTTTCTATAGATATTTAAAAAAGAAAAATTAACAAAGTGAGTGTTGGTCCTATAGAAAGTGAGTCTGGGGAATTAATACTGGAAAATAAGGAGGTGGCAGATGAGCTGAACAGGCATTTTGCATCGGTCTTCACTATAGAGGGTACAAATAACATCCTTGAAGTAGCTGTAAATCAGGAAATGGAAGGGAGGGAGGAACTCAAGAACATTACAATCACCAGGGAAGTGGTTCTGCGCAAATTGTTGGAGCTGCGGGCTGACAAGTCTGCAGGTTCTGATGGACTTATCCTAGGGTCTTAAAAGAAATGGTTAGTGAGATAGTTGTTGCGTTGGTTTTGATTTTCCAAAATTCCCTAGATTCAAGGAAGGTTCCATTAGATTGGAAAATAGTGTATGTACCTCCTGTATGCAAAAAGGGAGGGAGACAGAAAGAAGGAAACTACAGGCCAGTTAGCTTAACATCTGTCTTAGGGAAAATGTTAGAAGCTATGAATAAAGACGTTCTAGCAGGGCATTTAGAAAAATTCAAAGTAATCAGGCAAAGTCAATAAGGTTTTGTGAAAGGGAAATCATGTGTAACCAACTTATTGGAGTTCTTTGAAGAAGTAATGTACTGTACATAAAGGGGAAATGGTGGATGTACTGTACTTAGATTTCCAGAAGGCATTTGATAAGGTGCCACATCAAAGGTTATTGCAGAAAATAAAAGCTCATAGTGTAGGGGGTATTGGCATGGATCAAAGATTAGCCAGCTAACAGGCAACAGAGTTGGCATAAATGGATAATTTTCTGTTTGGCAAGTCGCAATGACTGGTGTGCCACAGGGATCAGTGTTGGGGCTTCAACTTTTGACAATTTATATAAATGACTTGGATGAAGGGACCGAAGGTATGGTTGCTAAATTTGCTGATGGCACAAAGATAGGTAGGAAAGTAACTTGTGAAGAGGACATGTGGATATAAAGGGATATAGATAGGTTATGTGTGTGTGCAAAGATCTGGCAAATGGAGTATAATGTGGGAAATGTGAAATTGTCCATTTTTGGCAGGAAGAATAGCAAAGAAGCATGTTATCTAATGGTGAGAGACTGCAGAGCTCTGAGATGCAGAGGGATCTGGGTGTCCCAGTGCATGAATCGAAAAAGGTTAGTATGCAGGTACATCAAGTAGTTAGGAAAGCTAATAGAATGTTATCGCTTCTTGTGAAGGGAATTGAATACAAAAGTAGGCTGGTTATGCTGCAGATATACAAGGCATTGGTGAGACTGCATCTGGAGTACCGTGTACAGTATTGGTCTCCTTATTTAAGGAATGATGAAAATGCATTGGAAGCAGTTCAGAGAAGGTTTACTGGACTAATACCTGGAATGGGTGGGTTGCTTTATGAGGAAAGGTTGGACAGACTAGGCTTGTGTCCGCTGGAGTTTAGAAGAGTAAGAGGTGATTTAATTGAAAGATAGAAGATTCTGAGGGGTCTTGACAGGGTGGGATGTGGAAAGGATGTTTCCCTTGTGGGGAATCTGGAACTAAGGGTCACTGTTTTAAAAATAAGGGGTCGCCCATTTAAGATAGCGATGAGGAGAATTTTCTTCTCTCAGAGGGTCGTGAGTCTTTGGAACTCTCACCATCAAAAGGCGATGGAAGCAGAGTGTCATGCAGGCTCCACCTGCCAAGAATGAGGCATATTAATTTTGTCATTTGAACATTTATTTTAAACTGTTGCTGGAGCGCGGTAATGACTTCTTGAACAGATCAACCATGGCTAGAAAAATATTTGCATACAAATAGACACTGCTTGGAGGGACAAAGGGGCTATTCCCTGCTCCTAGTTAACCCACAATGGACTTTAGTGGCAGGTATTGTGTGTAAGAAGAGACATTCCAGAGTCATCTAAGACAAGAGAATCCACAAACAGACATGGTCAGACAAGCTAGTCACATGATTAACCTGCTTGGCAACCTGGGTTTTTCAGAATTATACAAGGAGTTTGAACTGAAAGACTGTTTGCTCCTGGAGTGAGAAGACCTCTCCTGTCTGCTCCCGTCTCTTTCTCACAAGCCTCTGGACCCACTGAGGATACATGAACTTCAAGAGAGAAAAGTCTCCGACAGTGAACAAGGTTTAAGAAGAATACTGGGCCACAACGAAAAGCAAGATCTACCTCCAATCAAGGACTCTACAGTAAGCTCGAAGAACCATAACAAAAACCTTCTTCAGGTATTGCCTCAAACTTTTCCACTTTATTTTCCTTCTGCTCTTTTCTGTCTCTACCTGCATGTGTGTATCACGTATGCATGCTAGCATAGGCGCATTGTGTATCCATAGGCGTTAAATGAAATTAGAGATTAAGTTTAATAAAATTTCAACCTTTCTTCTTTAAACCTAAGAAAGCCTGTTTGTGTTGGTTTCTTTGCCTTATAATTGGTAAACAGTGAACAAGGATTCACCAAGGGGGAGCTAAAAAAACAATGTGTTAAAAATAAAACCCTGCTTCGGTATGACCAGGTGAAGGCTGAGAGAGAACCCTGGAATCCTTTCTCACCTAGTCGTAACAAGAGTCTTTGAATATTTTTAAGGCCGAGGTAGATGGATTCTTGATAAACAAGAATGTGAAAGGTAATCGGGGGTAGGCGGAAATCTGGAGTTGAGGTTAAAATCAGATCAGCCATGATCTTATTGAATGGTGGAGCAGGCTTGAGGGGCTGAGTGGCCTACTCCTCCTAATGCGTATGTTCATATGTAAAGTGCTGCTAATAATTAATGGTACAAAGACCAGGGGGCACAAATTGAAGGTTTTGGGCAAGAGCTGCAGGAGGGATGTGAGGAAGAACTTTTTTACACGGCGAGCGGTAATGATCTGGAACTCTCTGTCCCTGCTTCCATCACTCTTGGGAGCAATAATTTTAAAAGGAAATTGGATGGGCACTTGAAGGAAATAAACTTGCAAGGCTACAGGGATCGAGCAGGGAGTGGGACTGACTGGATTGCTCCACGGAGAGCCAACAAGGACTCAATTGGCCAAATAGCCTCTTTCTTCACTGTAAATGACTGACTCTATGACCATTTTGGGTTGCTTTCATTCCCCGTCACATGAGTCCATTGCTATTGCCCATGTACTATAATCTCAGATAATAAAAGCCAAATACTGCAGATGCTGTAAATCTGAAATAAAAACAAGAAATGCTGGAAATACTCAGCAGGTTGGGCAGCATCTGTGGAGAGAGAAGCAGAGTTAATGTTTCAGGTCAGTGACCTTTTATCAGAACTTGCAAAGGTTAGAAATGTAACAGGTTTTAAGCAAATAAAAAGGGAAGGTGTTGATGGGACATAGTCACAGAGAATAACTGACAATAAGGTCATGGAGTAAAGGCAAACGGTATGCTAATGGTGTGATGAAAGACAAAGCGTTAGTGCAGAGGGGGTGTTAATGGACAGAAAAATTAACAGCCCTGGCCCAAAGCACAAACATGAAAAAAGTGCGCAGGCACATGGTTAAAAAAAATGAATGATGAAATAAGCTAAAATAAAATAAGAAGAAAAAGAAAAAAGAAAAAATAACTAAAAATAAAAGGGGGCCCATCATGCTCTGAAATTATTGAACTCAATATTCAGTCCGGTAGGCTTTAGAGTGCCTAATTGGAAAATGAGATGCTGTTCCTTGAGCTTCTTTGATGTTCACTGGAACACTGCAGCAAGCCCAGGACAGAGATGTGGGCATGAGAGCAGGGGGGATGTGTTGAAATGGCAAGCAACCGGAAGCTCGGGGTTATGCTTTCAGACTGAGCAGAGGTGTTCTGCAAAGCAGTCACCCAATCTGCGTTTGGTCTCCCCAATGTAGAGGAGACCACATTGTGAGCAGCGAATATAGTATACTGCATTGACAGAAGTATAGTCTCAGCCTGTTCCTCAACTGCAACACAATTCTGCATTGCTGTCCTGTGGCAACGTCTCCTGATACTGGGGAAAGAAAGTACATCACCAGCTTAAAAAGTTGCAAATGTGTTTGTGACTGTTAACTAGCTGCCTGTGCTTGTTTATAATTGGGGCAAATCCAGTGTGGCAGTGAGAAATGGGGTACTGTACTGGTGGCTACTAGTTAATGGATTTTCCAGAAACTAAAGGGATGGTTACTGCTCTTTTAAACTTTTGCATATAATATATGGAGTTCCAGGTGATGACTGTCAGGAGAAAAAAATTATAAAATAATGATGTGTGCTGGCGCCCTTTAATATTTACTAATAATGTTACTTGCACAGACTTCCATTGTCAGCTGTGACTCGATGGGTAGCACTGTTGGCTCAATGGGTAACACTCTTGGCTCTAAGCTAGAAGGTTGCGGGATCCAGAGCCTTGAGCACAAAATTTAGGCCAGCACTCCAGTGCAGTACTGAGGGAACACTTTCAGTGGAGCAATTAAACCAAGGTTGAGTTTGCCCACTCGGGTGGACCTCAACGATCCATGTTGCTGTTTTGAAGAAAGGTAGAGGACTTCTCCTTGATACCCTGGTCAATATTTATTTCTCAACCAGCATCACTAAAAACAGATTATTTCGTCATGATAACATTGCTGTTTGTGGGAGCTTGCTGTGCACAAATTTGCTGCCATGTTTCGTACAATATTACAGTGACAGCACTTCAAAGTACCTCATTGGTCGTAAGGGGCTTTGAGACATCCTGAGGCACTGTGCAAATGAAAGTTTTGTTTTTTTACACTTCCAAGATGACTCCGTGATCTCTGACTTGGAAATATTAGGGGGTAGACTCTGTCTTGAAATAGACACCATTGTCATATTGCCTTTATTTGACTTTGCACCATCCAAAAGCAAAGGAAGGGGTTTTGATTCCATCTCAAACAAGAGTGACCGTATTGTATCATTGGCCAAATCTAGGCTTTGCACAATATTGGATTTGTTAAAGATAATGTATAGTGCTCTGCTTTCTTGTGGATTCTCCCTATTCCACTATTTATTCTAATCATTGTCACAGCCTAGCATGAATTACATGTGATTACCGACTAATGGATCTGAAGGTTTGATTTTTTGTAGCTCCGATGAGTAAATGTGCCTAGCCCATTTTTCTTAATGGTGTATCCATATCTGCCCAATGTCTAGTCCTGTCTGACTATCTGCAGTGAGTTGGCTACTGTCTACCTTTCAGATGGGGAAGTAAATGCCTTGTGAGGTGCAGCATCAGCAGCAAAGAGGACACTTCTTCTGTTGAGGCTCCCCTGTGTAGTTGTACAATAGGAAGCCAGTTAGCCATTTATCATGACCTTCCTGGCCTTTGAAGCAATTGTGTGTAAAATTCACTAGCTTTTTAATAAATCTGCACTGCCATAACTCATTGATAGTTCTACTGTAGAGCTCACCTTAGTTTCAAGTGCAAATAAAGGAGTTAAAACATAGTTGTCTGGCAATTAGCAGTGTTTTTTTTTTATTCATTCATGAGATGTGTGCATCACTGACCATGCCAGCATTTATTGCTCATCCTTAATTACCCTTTCGAGTGTGGTGATGAGCTGCTTCCTAGAACCGTTGCTGTCCTTGTGGTGTAGGGACACCCACAATGCTGTTGGGAAGGGAGTTCCAGGATTTTGATCCGATGACAATGAATGAATGGTGATATAGTTCCAAGTCAGGATGTTGTGTGTGGGTTGCGTACGCCTCATTGACAGTTCCTGTCCAATAAACAGTAGATAAATTGTACTCATTCATCCATCTCTGTTAGCTATCTGGCTAATGTTGTCTTGCTGCAACTCTTGTGTGGGCAGCATATGCATTGTGCAAGCTCAGCAGATGAAGTGTCCCTAAGGAGCTGGTACTGAGTGATCAATGGACCGGTATCTGAAAATGAATCAGGTTGTGCTTGTGATAAAGAAGCGAGCATTTTGGAGAAGAATGCAACTGCACTGACGATGAAAGAACTGGTACTTTTAAGAGCTGTGTCTGATTGAGACAAATCTAGCACCAAAATCATGCATACCCACTATGTACTTGTACCATGTGAGTTCCCATTTCACATTTGTATTGTCCAGCTCTTTATATTTAGACTAATAAACTTTAGCAATTCTCAACTACAGTAAACAGTGTTCGTGACCAAAATGGCAGTAAAGTCTCCAGATGATAAATGCAGAATTATTTCTCCAGCAAACTGTTGAGTGGAGGGTAGTTACATAATTCAAATGATGTGCGTGAAGTCAATCCCCACCACTCTCAGCAAAGTGGTCTCCAGGTGTGATTGACACTGGAGTTATCCAATTGTCTCCATTCTGGTCGGGTCATGATGTCACCCCTATGCAGCCAAAGGTAAAACCCTTTTCAGGTAAGGTTTTCTGTTTCTTTCTGTCTCCCTTCCCCTTTTCCATGATAGTGTCCTGATATTTTCTGATGACGGAGCTGCCTTATTTTCTTTCACCACCCTGAAGCCTCTGTTTTCCCAGAAGCCAATTACAAGGTAGAAGGAGAAGACAAAGCCAAGCTAATAATTTGCTACTGACTTTCAGGATATGCAGTCAAGATTATCAAGTAGCAAATCATGAATGAGCTTGTGACTCATGTTACACGTGCTGGTAATAGATTGGCTTCTCCTCGATGGTTGGTTTGTAAAGTGTTTTTTTGACAGAACAAGCGATACCACCAAAAATGTACTATTTGCATGAAGTGTGTCTGATGGCACACTCACCTCTGAGTCAGAAAGTCACGGGTTTGGGGAGTGCTGCAGAAACCTGAGCATGCAATCTAGACTGATATTCCAATGCAATATTGAGGGCTCGCTGCATTGTTGAGGGTGCGATCAGTCTTGTGAAATGTTAGACCAAGACTCTGTCTGCCGTCTCAGGATGTAAAGGATCCCATGGCATCATTACAAAGAAGAGCAGGGCAGTTCTCCCCTGGTGTCCTGGCCAATGTTTATCCCTCAACCAACAGATTATTTGTTCATTGCTGTTTTGTGAGAGCTAGCAGTGTGCAAATGGCTGACAGATTTTCTGCATTACAGCAGTGACTATGCTTCAAAAGTACTTCATTGGTTGTAAAGCACTTATGAGCATGGTGAAAAGAGATATATAAAAATGTATTTTTTTTTCTTTTTATTAAGTAAACTGCCAACTGACCAGGAAGGCCCAAGAGTCTCCTTCCATTCTCTGATTGCTGCATTCCTCCCTTCCTAGCATAAAAAGGGTTAAGGCCGACTTTAACACTTCCAATCCTTGCTCTGGTGTCATGATGTCTCTTACTGTGTGAATGTTGGAGTCCAGTTATCATCCTCCCACCCTTTCATGGCCTTAACCCTCGCAGGTGAATATCCTGCTAACACTGGCTGTCCAGGCTGATCTAGTTCCATTCTTCTTCCATCAGTGGGGTGCTTGTGAGAATGGCACTTTAGCATAAGTTGGTGGTCTCAGGTGGAAGAGAGAAGTGAAACAGCAATATAAAAAAAAAATGCTTGATATACAATGCGTTTAAATAATAAAACATTGATTGCAATTTAGTAAACTAACTATGTTTAGAAGGTCAGTTGTTGGTCTAATTTTGCAGTTAGAAAAGAAAAGCAACCTAAATTGAAATTACTTAAAAATGAATGCAGCTGATAATGGGCAGGCTTGCTCACCAGAAGTAAGCATGAGGGTGAAACTGCCAGTTACTCTGCTCCTCACCTTGCCAAAGTACCCAGTGTTGGGGGAGGATCCATCATAACTGGGTATCACGTTGTTGGGTGGTAGACCAACTGGGCAGGGAGTGATGGGCAGCCACCAGTAACGTGATGCTCAACAATCACTCATGAACATGCCTGTAACACGAGCATTAGACAATTAAGCCAATTTCTTGCTAATGTTGGAATATTTGGGATGCTCAGGTGGACACCAATCTCACTGGGTCAAAGGTCAAGATGCCTCATTGGGCCCAACAGACAAGTCACTCAACATTGAAGAAACTAAAAGTGGAGATTGGAAATTGGAACAATTTCTGGTCTCTCCATTGCACACTTGACAGATTTACACTGGGAATGTGCAATGGAGGGGCACAGATTTTTAGCTCCAATATTTTCACATTGCACTCCATAGAGTTTCACGTCAAATGGATTTATTTTAGAGTGCAATCTCTGAGCAATTATTCTGTGATTTAGTGCCCTTAGTTATTGACAACATGAAAACCAGCCACTCCCCTTCAATTAGTGTCATTGAATATTTCTTTTGGGCCTCCTTATCTCGAGAGACAATGGATACGCGCCTGGAGGTGGTCAGTGGTTTGTGAAGCAGCGCCTGGAGTGGCTATAAAGGCCAATTATGGAGTGACAGGCTCTTCCACAGGTGCTGCAGAGAAATTTGTTTGTTGGGGCTGTTGCACAGTTGGCTCTCCCCTTGCGCCTCTGTCTTTTTTCCTGCCAACTACTAAGTCTCTTCGACTCGCCACAATTTAGCCCTGTCTTTATGGCTGCCCGCCAGCTCTGGCGAATGCTTCTGTCACATAAACCATAGATGTCTTGTGCAAAAGACAGCACATCTGATACTAACTCTGTACTACACTGAAGGGCCGGACTAGGCCGTGGAATTAGATTGAGGCTTCAAACCCAAGATCGTATGACTTGAGGAAAGCGTACTATTAACTTAGGCAGACTGGCATCTGAGTGTTAGATGACTGTTTGTTTTTGGCTACCAGAAGACTGGTGGGGGAAATGGTAAAAATGTGCAGCAGGGAACTGCTCATATGAGGCTGGTATTGGGGTATTTTGTTGGGACACACGCTCTGATATTTAGCTGTTCTTTATGGTATCTGTCCTTGGAGCGCTTGATGCTGACATTGGGAGCATGAAATGGGAGAAGCATCCAGAAGCCCTCTTTATGGAAAGAAGGAATACAAGTAAAAGTGATAACAATGCTCATATGCTGCTGAATACTGATTTCCCTCTGTCAAATAGTTCAAGGTTGGGATTGATGTGTACATCTGATATCACATTTATCTTGGGATTATCTGAGACTTGCTGATGGATTTCCACTTGTGTTGTTTCAGCAGGCTGAGGTTTAAGTTGACTTAATTTGATGACAAACAATTTAGCTGAAGTAGAAAAAAAAACACATGTGTAGGATGGCCTGTTCCAACATCATGTTCCCAAGATAACATGAACAAGAGAATTTATTGGACACACAGCCACAGATTAGGGAACTTTCATGATCTTTCGTCATCCATGAACAAAGTTGCCGATGATATTGAACTGTAAGTCATCCCTCTTCCTCTTAATCCTCTGTCACATCGTGCTGTGCTATTTGACACGCATCGAGAAGGGAAGAATAATTTGACTGAATGACAAAGATCTATGTAAGGAATTCATCTGCAGACGCTCCGTTAGTAGCATTATTGCCTCTGAGTCAGCAAGTTGTGGATTCAAGTCCTGCTGCTGAGACTTGAACACATAATCTAAACTACCATTACTTCTGCAGTACAGAGGAAGTGCAGCACTATAGGAGGTGACATCTTTCAGATGTGGCATTAAACCGAGGCTCTATCTGTCGTAGCAGTGGATGGAAAAGATCTCATAGTACTGGAAGAAGATCTGGCGTCCTCTCCGAGTGTCCAGGCCAAAATGTATCCCTCAATCAACACCAAATTTATTTAATTTCTACATGTGGGAGCTTGTTTTGAGCAAATAGTTAACAACAGTGATGATACTTTAGAAGTACCTGATTGGCTGCAAAGTGCCTTAGGATGTCTTGAGGTTATGAAAGGTGCGATATAAATGTAATCATAATTTTAGTATAATGCACAAGGCAAATTATTTGTTCTAGCAATGAACTTATCACTCAAATTCTCTTTATAAATCACCATCTCTATCATCTCCAGCACATTTTGTGAAATTACAGTAGTTGACAATACATCATGACACACAATAAATGTGGAAATTGGCCGCATAGAAGACCACTATCCCAATTCTCATTGCGACCTTTCCACAAGCCTTTGGGAAAGAATAGGGTCCAAAAATAATTAATCATTTGACTTTTAAAAGCAAGCCAAGCACATTTTGTATTGATTATAATCGTACAATAGTAATAATGTTTACAATGGACTTGTGGGTCAGGTGGTGTAGTGCAGAGGAAAACCATTTAAATCATAGTTGGGTGAGTCATGTTGAGCCAAATCGTCTTGCTCATCGGTATCCATCTTGTGATCTTGTGACAGATAGATGCCTTACTTCAGAATCCTATCTACTCATTTGTCTGATTTTTATTTTAAGTCTGATTTTGAATCCCAGTATAGAATCATTGTTCTGTGCCTAGATGGTCTTGGTATGCCATGCAAGTCAAATGTAGTGGAAGCAGGTTCAATTGTGACTTTCAAAAGGGAATTGGATAAGTGCCGGAAAGGATATGGGGAGTGGGACTAGCGAAATAGCTGTTACAGAGAGCTGGCACAGTTAAATGGACTGAATGGTCTCCTTCTGTGCTGTAACCATTCTAAGATTCTATGATTAAGCAAGTAAAACATACAGGAGGAATATACATCCAACACAAACTTATATCAAAATTTTGTATTGTGTATTTTGTTTGATGTTCAGGCATTTGATGTTTGGTAGTGTGACAATGATGGAGCTTTCAGCCATTTCAGTATTCTCTAACTTTCTCCCTATTCTTCTCCTCCTCACTATTTTCTCCCCACTTTCTGCCACCTTAGAACCCATCTGTTCAGCAGACCCTTTTGGCTACTTCCTTCATTCTCGTTCTCCTCCTGCTCAGATCTGACCCACCTGTACAGGACCATGTGACATTTTGCTACTTCAAGGTGCTATATGACCTATAAGGTGCTGATTCATTTGAGACCCCCTTGTTTCTTCCACTGCCTAATACACAATGAACACCAAAATTCAGCTGGTTGGAAAATACCTTAGCACTTTATCAGAAAAGGAGACATAGTGGAGGTGAAAACTTAGGAACATTTCAGAAACAACTGGCTGTTGCAATGTGGCAATAGTTCTTTGAGGTTTCTGTAAATAAGCTGTGGACTCCAGATTACCTATGAGCAATGTTACAAGAGAACAGTTTGTAGATACTAAAATTGACCATACAGTATATTTATATACAGATAGAAATGTGCTAAATAATGGTAGACTATCAACAACAACTTGCTTTTTTATGGTGCCTTTAACGTGGTATAACATCCCAACACACTTCAGGGGAGAATTATCAAACAAAATTTGATACCAAGCTATATGAGGCAATATTAGGTAAGATGACCAAAAGCTTGGTCAAAGAGGTAGGTTTTAAGGAGTGTCTTAAAGGTGGGAGTGTGGTCGTGAGACAAAGAGGTTTAGGGAGGGAAGTCCAGAGATTAGGGACCAGACAGTTGAAGGCATGGCTGCCAATGGTGGAACAATGAAGATCGGGGATATGCAAGAGGCCAGAATTGGAGGAGCACAGAGATCTCAGAGGGTCTTAGGGTCAGCAGAGATTACTGAGATAGGGAGGGGGAGGAAGACATGGAGGAATTTGAAAACAAGGATGAGAATTTTCAAATTGAGGCTTTGTTGAACTGGGAGCAAATTTAGGTCAGTGAGCACAGGGGTGATGGGTTGGGAGGGATGTGGGAAGAGGTGCTTGATGAGAGTTAGGATCCAGGCAGCAGTGTTTTGGATGAGCTCATGTTTACAGAGGGTGCAAGGTGAGAGGCTGGCCAGTGTAATAGAACTGCTATGCAAAAGGATCTTGTGGAGATAAAACCAGTTGAACCTGATGAAATGTTTCAGAATTCCTTGTACAATTGATGAAAATCCATGTTGAAAATCATCATCACTAAAATGACAATGAGTTACGTTGCTCCTGTCATGTTGACATTGTTAACCTGTCTCTACTGGATAAATAGGTAATTGACTAAAAGATTATGACTTCATAAAATAGCACAAAATGAAACAAAACCACCTTAGAAATGGAGAAATAAAACAAGAAAATTGCACAACTGCTTCTGACAATAAATATTTTCCAAAAGAAAAAAGTGACAAAGAACCAAATGTTCCTGAAAAATATCATCAAACAGCTGACATTGTTACAGCAGTCAGAACTGGTTCATCCACCTGTAAACCAACCACTGTAAGATACTCATGCACCAGCAACCTGGCAACTGCCCCAGCCCATGTGCATATTAACCTCCCAATGAAACCAATTTGATCATGAAACATCTTCCTCTCACAGTCCATGCATGATCTCGATTGAGGACTCAAAGTCCATTGCATCTTTTCTGAGGAAAAACTTAAAGGCTTCTCCAGATCTCCTGAGAAGTTTAAAAAAAAAGGTGGTGGTGAGCCCATGTGGGATAGGTACACCCACAGTGCTGTTAGGAAGGGAGTTCCAGGATTTTGACCCAGCGACAGTGAAGGAACGGCGATATAGTTCCAAGTCAGGATGGTGTGTGGCTTGGGGGGGAACTTGCAGGTGGTGGTGTTCCCATGCATTTACTGCCCTTGTCCTTCTAGGTGGTAGAGGTCATGAGTTTGGAAGGTGCTGTCTAAGCAGCCTTGGTGCATTGCTGCAGTGCATCTTGTAGATGGTACACACTGCTGCCACTGTGCGTTGATGTTGGAGGGAGTGAATGTTTGTTGATGGGGTGCCAATCAAGCGAGCTGCTTTGTCCTGGATGAGTGTTGTTGGAGCTGCACCCATCCAGGAAAGTGCAGAGCATTCCATCACACTCCTGATTTGTGCCTTGTAGATGGTGGACAGGCTTTGGGGAGTCAAGAGGTGAGTTACTTGCCGCAGGATTCCTAGCCTCTGACCTATTCTTGTAGCCACGGTATTTATATGGCTACTCCAGTTCAGTTTCTGGTCAATTGTAACCCCCAGTATGTTGATCGTGGGGATTCAGTGATCGTAATACCATTGAATGTCAAGGGGAGATGGTTAGATTCTCTCTTATTGGAGATAGTGATTGCCTGGCACTTGTGTGGCACAAATGTTACTTGCCACTTATCAGCCCAAGCCTGGATATTATCCAGGTCTTGCCGCATTTCTACACAGACATCTTCAGTATCTGAGGAGTTGCGAATAGTGCTGAACATTGTGCAATTATCAGCGAACATCTCCACTTCTGACCTTATGATTGAGGGAAGGTCCTTGATGAAGCAGCTGAAGGTGGTTGGGCCGAGGACACTACCCTGAAGAACTCCTGTAGTGATGTCCTGGGACTGAGATGATTGAACTCCAACAACCACAACCATTTTCTATTGCGCTAGGTATGACTCCAACCAGTGGAGAGTTTTCCCCTGATTCCCATTGACTCCAGTTTTACTCGGGCTCCTTGATTCCATACTCAGTCAAATGCTGCCTTGATGTCAAGGGTAGTCACTCTCACCTCACCTCTTGAGTTCAGCTCTTTTGTCCATGTTTGAACCAAGGCTGTAATGAGGTATGGAGTTGAGTGGCCCTGGCGGAACCCAAACTGAGCATCAACTGAGCAGGTTGTTGCTAAGCAAGTGCCGCTTGATAGCACTGTCGATGACACCTTCCATCACTTTACTGATGATTGAGAGTAGACTGATAGGGCTGGTTTGGACTTGTCTTGCCTTTTGTGTACTGGGCATAACTGGGCAATTTTCCACATTGCCGGGTAGATGCCAGTGTTGTAGCTGTACTGGAAAGGCTTGGCTAGGGGCACAGCAGATTCTGGAGCACAGGTCTTCAGTACTATTGCCGGAATATTGTCAGGGCCCATAACCTTTGCTGTATCCAGTGCCTTCACTCGTTTCTTGATATCTCGTGAAGTGAATTGAATTGGCTGAAGACTGGCATCTGTGATGCTGGGGATATGGCAATAGTTCAGTCAGTATGTTTTGAGTGTGACCCTTCTGTGAACCCCAGAAACCTTAACTTGTCTTTTTTTCAGGTGCAGACTGGCCTGCTGTGAATTAACAGCATTTTTCTCTTGCAGTTATCAGCGTTCATGCATCTTCTTCTCATCAATGGTCTATGATCTATGATCCATTCTTGGCTGGTTGATGAGACAGGTCCATGTTCCAAGCACTTAAGCAACATTCAGTATTCGTTCAATATGTGATTTACTCTTGTATCTTTTGAACCTTAATTTTTGTCCTAAAGCAGATATGCATCCTGTTCTGTACTGAAGATAGTAATTGACACAACAATCCATTGCTCAAACAGGGAGTTTATTCCACACTTCTATTTATTTGATGGAATATTACAGCCCAAAGCGATACCACGCATTCCATTATACCTGTGCTGTCTCTTTGAAAGAGCTATCCAATTAGTTCCACTCCCTTGCTCTTTCCCCATAGCACTGCAAATTTTTCCTTTTCAAGTATTTATCCAATTCCTTTTTAAAAGTTACCATTGAATCTGCTTTCACCGCCCTGATTCTCCTGCCAAAGGAAAGTTTCCCCCATTTGAAAATGAGGATGAGAATTTTAAAGTTGAGGTGCTGTTTAACTGGGAGCCGATGTAGTTCAGCAAGCAGAGGTGATGTGAATGGGTCTTACTGCATTAGAATACTGCCAGAGTTTTGCCTGACCTCAAGTTTACAGTGGGTATAATGTGGGAGGCAAGCCAGAAGCATGTTGGAATAGTCAAGTCTAGAGGTAGAAGTCTAGTAGTTGGCAGGAAAAAAGACAGAGGCGCAAGGGGAGAGCCAACTGTGCAACAGCCCCGACAAACAAATTTCTCTGCAGCACCTGTGGAAGAGCCTGTCACTCTAGAATTGGCCTTTATAGCCACTCCAGGCGCTGCTTCACAAACCACTGACCACCTCCAGGCGCGTATCCATTGTCTCTCGAGATAAGGAGGTCCAAAAGAAAAAAAAAAGAAAGAGCAAGGCAAGGATGAGGGTTTCAGCAGCAGATGAACTGAGACAGGGCAGAGTCGACAATGGGCAGTTTTAGTGCTGGTGTAGATATGTGGATGAAAGCTCATTTTGGGGTCAAATACAACATCAAGATTGTGAACTGTCTGGTTCAGCCTCAGGCAATTGCCAGAGAGAGGGATAGAGTCAGTGGCTCCGGAATAGAGGCAATGGCTGCAGTCTTCACAATGTTCAATTGGAGGGAGTTTCTGCTCATTCAATACTGGATGTCGGAAAAGCAGTCTGACAGTTCAGAGATAGTGAAAGAGTTAAGAGAGGTGGTGGTGAGGTAAAGCTGGGTGCTGTCAACGTACATGTGGAAACTGCTGCAGTGTGTTTTTGGATAATGTCATCAAGTGGCAGCATGTAGATGAGAAATAAGTGGGGGCCAAGGATAGACCCCTGTAACAGCGAGGGACCGGGAAGAGAAGCCATTGCAGGTTATTCTCTGGATATGATTAAGTAAGAATGGAACCAGGCAAGCACAGTCCCACTCAGCTGGACGAGAGTGGAGAGGCACTGGAGGAGGATGGTGTGGTCAACTATGTCAAAGATTGCAGACGGGATGAGAAGGATGAGTTTACCTTTAACACAGTCATATAGGATGTCATTTGTGACTTTGATAAGAGCTGTTACAGTGCACTGGTAGGGGCAGAAACTTGATTGGAGGGATTCAAACATGGAGCTCTGAGAAAGGCAGGCATGGGTTTGTAAGGCGACAACATGCTGTTACAACCAGGTGAGAAAGGTGTCTGGGGTCTCTTTCAGCTTTCACCTGGTCTTATTGTAACAGGATTAAATATTAAACACACTGTGTTTTTAACTTCCCCTTGGTGAATCCGTGTTCACCACTTTCCACTTGTAAGGCAAAGAAATGAGCACAAACAGGTTTTCTCAGGTTTAAAGAAGAAAAGTGAAATTTATTGAAACTTAAACTTGAACTCTAATTCGGTTAACACCTATGGATACACGCCCCGCCCCACGCTAGCATACATAAGCAAAACGCACATGCAAATGGAGATCGAAAAGGGCAGAAGAAAAATAAAGTGGAGAGGTTTGAGGCAATCTCTGAAGAGGGGTTTTTACTGAAGAGGGCTTTGGGCTCGCTGTAGTCCTTGATTGTAGGTAGTCTTGCTTTTTGTTGGGGCCCATTATTCTTCTTAAACCTTGTTCACTGTAGGAGACTTTTCTCTTTTGGGGTTCATATGTCTTCAATGGTTTCCGAAGCTGGTGAGAGTGAGATGAGAACAGACAGGAGAGAGGTCTTTTGAGTCCAGAGGCAAACAGCTTTCTGAGTTTTTAAAACTCGATGGCAAATTCAAATTCAAAAAACTCCAACGCCAGTTAGTCATGTGACTAAACTGGTCTGACCACATCTTTGTGTATTCGGCCATCTTGGCAGTTAACTTGGAATGCTAGCCTCTCCACCTTTAACATCTGGTAATCAAAAGTCCATTGTGGATTAAATTGGAGCAAGGAGTGGCCCCATTGTCCTTTGCAAGTACTGTCTGTTAATATCTAAATGTCTTGCCAGTCAATGGTCTGCTGTATTTTTTTTAAAAGCAAGTTCTTTTTTTATTCCAGTAACAGTTTAAAAATCAATCTGCGTGTGGCGAAATTAATGTGTCACATTCTTGGCAGGTGAGGGCTTGCATGACAATGTTCAAAGACTTCTGAGAGGAAAGGGAGCTTGGCGATGGGGTGGTAGATTGCAAGGAAGATGGGGTCAAGCGGTGGTTTTTTGAGGAGAGGGGTGATGATGGCAAATTTGAAGAAGTGGCAGAAACATGTTTGCATTCCTAGGCATTAAGATTACCAATGCTGCCCTCGTATTTCTTTTTTTGACCACCGTTCCTGAAAGCTCAGGCTCATGGCAAACAATTTGATGGCGGAAGGTCATTGTGGTGACACTTGATCCTGTTGACATGAAAGGTCCAGGAACATGCACACTCCAGCCAGGATCGTTGCTTGAGAAACAGGGGCGTTGGCTGATTTTTATTATTCGGGGAATCAGTTGCCTGAGTCTCCTTCCCCATGAACCCACCCCCCCTCCCAAAGCCCGCCTCATGTGCCCCTGTGCTGTGTCCAACAGAATCAGTTAATCTAGTACAAACTGGGATTGGACTTTGCATCTTTCTGGCTTCTGTGATTCAGTTGTAAAGATCAAAGGTAAGCTATTGGGGGGACCCAATACCCATATATTCCTTCATTAGTTCCTCCGGATTGTATACCTGATATTAGTGATTGCTATCTGATACTATTTGACACCACTTTATGGTTACTATGGTCACACCAGTCATTTTTATTAGGCTGGTGATATGGATGACATTACACAAGATAAATATGGAATGCTAAAGAAAGGAGCTTTTTAGTTGACTAATGCAGCCTTGTGCTTTCTCACTCTCTCATGTTTCTCTCCATCTATCTCTGTTTCCTTTTTGTCCCCCTTTCATTCTCCATTTTCTGTCCTCCATCTTTTTTTCTTTTTTTGCCTCACTCTTGCCATTGTTCTTTATTACCAGCTCTCTTTAACTCTCCTCTTTCTCATGCTCGCTCTCGCGTGCACTCACTCTTGCTCTCTCATGCTTGTGCTCTCACATGCTACCTCTTGCACTCACTCTCTCACATGTGGCTCTGTGGCTCAGAAGGGAAGGGGGGAGAATAGGAGAGCGATAGTGATAGGAGATTCAATGGTTAGAGGAACAGACAGGAGACTTCCGGATGGTATGTTGCCTCCCGGGTGCCAGGGTCAGGGATGTCTCGGATCGAGTCTATGGGATTCTTAAGGGGGAGGGGGAGCAGCCAGAAGTCGTGGTACATATCGGTACCAATGACATAGCTAGGAAAAGGGATTAGGACCTGAAAAGCGAATATAGGGAGTTAGTTTAGAAGCTAAAAGGCAGGACGAACAGGATAGTAATCTCAGGATTGATACCGGTGCCACGTGCTAGTGAGGCGAGAAATAGAGAGCGAGTGCAGCTGAACACGTGGCTACAGAGCTGGTGTAGGAGGGAGGGCTTCAGATATGAAGATCATTGGGATACCTTCTGGGGAAGGTGGGACCTGTACAAGAAGGATGGGGTGCATCTGAACTGGAGGGGCACCAATATCCTGGGCGGGAGGTTTGCTAGCACACTTCGGGAGGGTTTAAACTAGTTTGGCAGGGGGATGGGAACCGGAGCTACGGATCAGTGGATGGGGTAGCTGTTGAACAGGCAGATACAGAGTGCAGAGAGTCTGTGAGGAAGGTTAGACAGTTGACAGGGCAAAGTTGGAGCCAGTATGATGGGTTCAAGTGTGTCTATTTTAATGCAAGAAGTGTCAGGAATAAGGGTGATGAACTTAGAGCATGGATCAGTACTTGGAGCTACGATGTTGTGGCCATTACGGAGACTTGGATACCACAGGGGCAGGAATGGATGTTGGATGTTCCGGGGTTTAGATGTTTCAAAAAGAATAGGGAGGGAGGTAAAAGAGGTGGGGGAGTGGCATTGCTAATCAGGGATAGTATCATAGCTGCAGAAAGGGAGGTCGTCAAGGAGGGTTTGTCTACTGAGTCATTATGGGTGGAAGTCAGAAACAGGAAAGGAGCAGTCACTTTATTGGGAGTTTTCTATAGGCCCCCCAATAGCAACAGAGACACGGAGGAACAGATTGGGAGGCAGATTTTGGAAAGGTGCAGAAGTAACAGGGTTGTTGTCATGGGTGACTTCAACTTCCCTAATATTGATTGGAACCTCCTTCGTGCAAATAGTTTGGATGGAGCAGTTTTTGTCAGGTGTGTCCAGGAAGGTTTCCTGACTCAGTATGTAGATAGGCCGACTAGAGGGGAAGCTATGTTGGATTTGGTGCTTGGCAACGAACCAGGCCAGGTGGCAGATCTCTCGGTGGGAGAGCATTTCGGTGATAGTGATCACAACTCCCTGACCTTTACTATAGTCATGGAGAGGGACAGGAGCAGACGGGATGGAAAAATATTTAATTGGGGGAGGGGGAACTACAATGCTATTAGGCAGGAACTGGGGAGCATAAATTGGGAACAGATGTTCTCAGGGAAATGCACGACAGAAATGTGGAGGTTGTTTAGGGAGCACTTGCGACTGCTGGATAGGTTTGTCCCGATGAGGCAAGGAAGGGATGGTAGGGTGAAGGAACCTTGGATGACAAGAGATGTGGAACAGCTAGTCAAGAGGAAGAAGGAAGCTTACTTAAGGTTGAGGAAGGAAGGATCAGACAGGGCTCTAGAGGGTTACAAAGTAGCCAGGAAGGAACTGAAGAATGGACATAGGAGAGCTAGAAGGGTACATGAAAAAGTCTTGGCGGGTAGGATTAAGGAAAATCCCAAGGCGTTCTACACTTATGTGAGGAACAAGAGGATGGCCAGAGTGAGGGTAGGGCCAATCAGGGATAGTGGAGGGAACTTGTGCCTGGAGTCGGAGGAGGTAGGGGAGGTCCTAAATGAATACTTTGCTTCAGTATTCACTAGTGAGAGGGACCTGGTCGTTTGTGAGGACAGCATGAAACAGACTGATATGCTCGAACAGGTTGATGTTAAGAGGGAGGATGTGCTGGAAATTTTGAAAGACATGAGGACAGATAAGTCCCCGGGGCCAGACGGGATATACCCAAGGATTTTACGGGAAATGAGTGAATATATTGCCGCGCCTTTGGCGATGATCTTTGCGTCCTCACTGTCCACTGGAGTAGTACCGGATGATTGGAGGGTGGCAAATGTTGTTCCCTTGTTCAAGAAAGGGAATAGGGATAACCCTGGGAATTATAGACCAGTCAGTCTTACGTCGGTAGTGGGCAAATTATAGGAGAGGATTCTGAGAGACAGGATTTATGATTATTTGGAAAAGCATAGTTTGATTAGAGACAGTCAGCATGGCTTTATGAGGAGCAGGTCATGCCTCACAAGCCTTATTGAATTCTTTGAAGATGTGACAAAACACGTTGATGAAGGAAGAGCAGTGGATGTGGTGTACATGGATTTTAGCAAGGCGTTTGATAAGGTTCCCCATGGTAGGCTCATCCAGAAAGTAAGGAGGCATGGGATACAGGGAAAGTTGGCTGTCTGGATACAGAATTGGCTGGCCCATAAAAGACAGAGGGTGGTAGTAGATGGAAAGTATTCAGCATGGAGCTTGGTGACCAGTGGTGTTCCGCAGGGATCTGTTCTGGGACATCTGCTCTTTGTGATTTTTAGAAATGACTTGGATGAGGAAGTGGAAGGCTGGGTTAGCAAGTTTGCCGATGACACGAAGGTTGCTGGAGTTGTGGATAGTGTGGAAGGCTGTTGTACGTTGCAACAGGACATTGACAGGATGCAGAGCTGGGCTGAGAAGTGGCAGATGGAGTTCAACCCGGAAAAGTGTGAAGTGATTCATTTTGGAAGGTCGAATTTGAATGCAGAATACAGGCTTAAAGACAGGATTCTTGGTCGTGTAGAGGAACAGAGGGATCTTGGGGTCCATGTCCATAGATCGCTCAAAGTTGCCACCCAAGTTGATAGGGTTGTTAAGAAAGCATATGGTGTGTTGGCTTTCATTAACAGGGGGATTGAGTTTAAGAGCTGCGAGGTTATGCTGCAGCTCTATAAAGCCCTGGTTAGACCACACTTGGAATATTGTGTTCAGTTCTGGTCGCCTCATTATAGGAAGGATGTGGAAGCTTTACAGAGGGTGCAGAGGAGATTTACCAGGATGTTGCCTGGACTGGAGGGCATGTCTTACGAAGAAAGGTTGCGGGAGCTCGGGCTTTTCTCATTGGAGCGAAGAAGGATGCGAGGTGACTTGATAGAGGGGTACAAGATGATGAGAGGCATAGATAGAGTGGATAGCCAGAGACTTTTTCCCAGGGTGGAAAGGGCTATCACCAGGGGGCATAATTTTAAGGTGATTGGAGGAAGGTTTCGGGGAGATGTCAGAGGTAGGTTCCTTACACAGAGAGTGGTGGGTGCGTGGAATGCGCTGCCAGCGGTGGTAGTAGAAGCAGATACATTAGGGACATTTAAGCGACTCTTGGATAGGTACATGGATGATAGTAGTATGAAGGGTATGTAGGTAGTTTGATCCTAGAGTAGGTTAAAGGTTCGGCACAACATCGTGGGCTGTGTACTGTGCTGTACTGTTCTATGTTCTATGTTCTATGTGCTCGCTCTCTTGTGCACTTGCTCTCACTCTTGCACACACTCAGTCTCGCTCTCGTGTGCTCTCTCGTGCTCGTGCTCGCCCTCATTCATGCCCTCTCGCTTGTTCGCTCTCTCAACCTCACGTGCTTGCTCTCCTGCTCTCTCTCTCCTCCCTCCATTCTTTTATATTACATTCCATACAGCTATCATGCCTAACCCTTCCTGTGGGGAAATAATGAAAGAAAATCATAGCCAAATCCTTTCTCAGCTTTTAATTGCTGATTTAGGTGAAGTGATGTCCTATTTAATAGCTATAACTTGATCTTTTGTATCTAATCAACACATTTTGCATGCATGCTTGCATATGAGTAAATGAGTTTCATTGCTTATCACTTCTGTTCCAGTGTGTGCAGGTCTCTTGTTTCTTTCAACAATTTCTTGGGTTGTTTTACCTAATGTTTCATTTTTCTTCTCAAAGATTGTTGAACATAGTTCTGATTTTGTATCAATGTTTTGAACATCAACCAGACATTAACTAGGCCATGCCACTTTGACTGGAGTAGCAATACTTATTCATGTCAGGTTGCATCAATCGATAAGTACATGAGGGAGAAAGGAATATAACAATAGGCTAGGATTAGATGAAGCAGACTTGGAGGAAGCTCATGTGGAGCATAAATACCAACACAGACTCATTGGACCAAATGGCCAGTACATTCTATGCAAAAATCCATTCTCTCAGCCAGCATGGTTAAGCTACAAACAAAAGTTTTGATTAAAACATTAGGATTAGAACTGAGAATGGAGTGCTGTAATTTCAGAGGGAGATAGTTTAGAATGAGTGAGGAGAGCAGATGAATTGACATGGCTGATGTCAGCAGTACTCGATGAAAACATGTAGAGAGGGTAAGAACGAAGGATCCAGATGGAATGAGAATTCTTAAGATGAGTGAAAGGGTTCTCTGTACATGGGGAAGACCCCTGGCCAAGGAAGCAGCTGCGAGGGTGATGGAAGAAGAGCTCAACGTTATGCCGGGTTCGGAACACTTCAGTTCGGTCAGCAAGCATGATCCCAAGCTTCCCGTCCTGTCATCTGTCATTTTAATTCAACGCTCCACTCACACTCTGACCTCTCTGTCCTCGGCTTCCTGCACTATTCCAATAATGATCAATGTAAGCTCGAGGAACAACATCTTGTCCTTCAATTCGGCACTTTTTACAGCCTTCTGCAGTCAACATCAATCTGAAATTGTTGAACTCATAACATTTTCTACCAATTTTTCTTTTTAAATTCTTTTCATGGGATGTGGGCATCACTGGCAAAGCCAGCATTTGTTGCCCATCCCTAATTGCCCTTGAACTGAATGGCTTGCTCGGCCATTTCAGAGGGCAGCTAAGAGTCAAGCACATTGCTGTGGGTTCGGAGTCACACGTAGGCCAGACGAAGTAAGGACAGCAGATTTCCTTCCCTAAAGGACATTAGTGAGCAAAATGAGTTTTTACGACACTCGATGATTGTCAGAATTTCAAGTCTCAGTAATTGTGCCATGAAACTATCATCAATTGTAGTAAAAAAAAAAATCTGGCTCACTAATGTCCTTTAAGGAAAGAAATCTGCTGTCTTTACCTGGTCTGGCCTGTGCGTGACTCCAGACCAACAGCAATGTGGTTCATTTTTGGATAACAGTTGTTGGTAATGATTCTGTTATTCACAGTTACACCTGGTCTGGGCATATCTTTTGCATCTTTACTTGTCCTATCACCACCCCCTTTTTGCCTTTCACTATCATCCTTTAATCTCCCCTGTCTTCCAGCCTATCGCAGACGTTCATTCTATCCTCCCCTTCCATCCCTTCCCCCGCCCACCCTTTCCCTGCTTCTATACTTGCTTAAAACCTATTAAATCTCTAACTTTTTCCAGTTCTGATGAAAGGTCATTGACCTGAAACTCTCTGTTTCTGTTTCCGCAAGTGCTGCCAGACCTGCTGAATATTTCCAGCATTCTGTTTTTGCTTCTAAATTATGACCCTCTCATTATTGAAATTCAATGAGAATATGAATCCCAAATGAGTTCATTAAAAGTTTCTGACTTTCTTAAATTTGATTGTTTTCAGCTGAAGTGAGTCCCAAATTATTTCTGATAATTCAAAAGTTCAAGAAGGTGGCTCACCACCACTTTCTGAAGAGCAATTAGGGATGGGCAATAAATCTTAGCCGAGCCAGCAACGCCCACATCCCTTGAAAGAATAAAAAAATAAATCCAGCATTCAAAAAGAGTTCACCTCATAGTAAGTAAGAAAGACTTGCATTTATATAGGATCTTTCACATTCTCAGGACGTCTCCAAGCACTTTACAGTCAATGAAGTACTTTTGAAGTGTAGTCACTATTTTAATGCAGGCAACGTGACAGTCAGTTTGCACACAGCAAGATCCCACAAACTGCAATGTGATGATGTGCAGATAAATTTTTTTAGTGGTTTTGTTTGAGGGATAAACATTGGTCAAGACAGCGAGAGAACTCCCCTGCTCTTCAAAATCGTGCCGTGCGATCTTTTGCACCCATCTGAGAGGGCTGACAGATTAACGTCTCATCCAAAAGACAGCACTTCTGACAGTGCAGCACTCACTCAATATTGCACTGGAATTCCAGCCTAGTTTGTTGTGTTCAAGTTTCTGGAGTGGAGTTTGTACCCACTGCCATTTGACTCTGTAGTGAGTACTACTAGTAGAGCTACTGCCAACTGGAAAGGCTGCTGTTTGAACCCCTTTCTGGATTGAGTTAACATGCCTCAACTGTAGCTACGTCAGTCGTCGTGTTGCATTTAACTTCCATATTCCTAGTCTGGAGAAGCTTTTATTGAGAAAAAGCACTTGTGGTTCCCATTTCTAATCGAGATTTATTGGTATTGGGCAAAGGCAGAATTGATCTTAACTGTGATGGCTTCAGTGATTGACTTACCTGCCCACTTGTAGAAAGTGACGATGAAGGAACAGGCGAAGGTTCTTCAGCCTTTTCCACCATTTAGTTAGAGCATGACCGATCTATATCTTAACTCTAACTACCTGTTTTGGTTCTGTAACCATTAATGCCCGAACAAAAATCTATCAATCTCATTTTGAATTTTTTAATTGACTCTCAGCATCAACAACTTTCTGAGGAAGAGAGTTCGAGATTTCCCCTACTCTTTGGGCTGAATTGTACAGACCCCCGACATTGGGAATGATGGCGGGGGGCGCTGGAAAATGCCTCCTGCAGAGGCCCGCCATGGCCTTGATGCCTGGAAGGCAAGGCCCAATATTGATGGCGGCGGCACGGCCTCGGGGCAGCCCCTCTCTTTCACCGCCCCCCCACCGCCGATCACCAATGGGAGCCAAATTTAAATATGTAAAATAATTTTAATGAACAAATAAGTTACCTTCCTGCACCTGCCATCTGGCCCGGAGTGATATTTGTGCCGATGGCCGTCACTTCTGCGCCAGAGTCGGAATACTGGTGGGGTGGAAGGAGCAGGTAAGTGTTTAGGTGCTGGGGGTGGAGGAGCAGGGAATGGTGTCAGTCATTTCATTGATGTAGGGGATGGTGGAAAGGGGTAAACTTTAAAGTTTGTGAACTTTGGGGAGGTGGAGGTCAGGTGCACAAGGTAAGTGTTTTGAGGGAGGAGAGGGCAAGTAATTAATTGGGAGGAGTGGGAGAGTTGCAAATTAAATGTCTTTAAAATTTTTTGTAACCTTTTTCTTTAAATATTTAAATTGTATGGTAGGGCTCAAAGCCCTTTAAAAATGGCCTGCACAAAGGCTGCTGATGCCACTGCCAGGGACGGATAACCCACCGCCTCCATGTCATCAGTTGGGGGGGGGGGGTGGGGGGGCGATGTGCCCCAGCCATTTAAATGAGCTGCTGCACTGAATATTGCGGTAGTTCCGTGACGTAATTTCTGCACAGGCGGACCGCCATTGTTTACGAATTGGCGGCGACAGTATAAATTTCGGCCCATTTGTGACAATATGCTTCCTGATGCCAATAACTTGCAATTATAGTGTCTTTAACATAATAAAATCTCCCAAGTTCCTTCACAGGAGTGCAATCAAATAAAATTTGGCACTGAGCCATATGTGGAAATATTGGACAGGTGATCAAAAGCTTGGTGGAAGAGGAGGGTTTTAAGGAGCATTTTAAAGGAAGGTAGTGAGGTAGGGGGATTTAGGGAGGGAATGCCAGAACTTAAAGCCTCGGCAGCTGAAGGCACAGCAGCTAATGGTGGATGCGAAAGTGGGCAGCTCTAATTTTAAAGCTATCTTCTCTTGTGTTGGGCTCCATTGGCAGAGGAAATAGATTCTCTATCAATTCCTTTGATCATCTTGCACATCTCAATTCGATCACTTCTTAAGGCTGAGAGAGTGGTTAATAAAGCATATGGTATCCTAGGCTTTATTAATAGGGGCAGGTACAAGAGCAAGGAGGTTATGTTGAACTTGTATAAGACACTAGTTTGGCCTCAGGTGGAGTATTGCATCCAGTTTTGGGTGCCGCACTTCAGGAAGGAGGTGAAGGCATTAGAGTGGGTGCAGAAAAGAGTCACAAAAATGGCTCCAGGGATTAGGAACTTCAGTTATGAAAATACATTGGAGAAGTGGGGACTATTTTCCTTGCAGAAGAGAAGGCTGAGGGAAATTTGAATGAGGTATTCAAAGTCATGAGGGGTCTGGACAGAGTAGATAGGGAGAATCTGTTCCCACTCATGAAGGGATTGAGAACGAGAGGGCACAGATTTAAAGTAATTGGTAAAAAAAGCAAAAGCGACATGAGGAAAAACTTTATCGCGCAGCAAGTGGTTAAGGTCTGGAATGCACTGCCTGAGAGTGTGGTGGAGGCAGGTTCAATTGAAGCATTCAAAAGGGTATTAGACAGTTATATGAAAAGGAAGAATGCGCAAGGTTATGGGGAGAAGTGGCACTAGGTGAATTACTCATTCGGAGAGCTGGTGCAGACATAGGCCAAATGGCCTCCTTCTGTGCTGTAACAATTCTGTGATTCTATGATTCTATAATCTTCCATATTCAATGGATACAAGCCTAGACTTGCACGAGATACTGTAAGGTTGCTGTTGCCCATAGCCATGGTATCCCTAGAAATGTCAATACTGTAAGACCCCCTCTCTGGTCTAAAGGTTTTTGTCTTTACTCTTGATATCAATGGTACACAACAACTTGGATACTGTTTCACTAAATGTGATACACTTTTATTAAATCTATAAGCAATTGCACATACTCACAATGACACTGATTGCCTAGCAGCTAGCGTCCGTCTCAGGTGGTCAGTCCTTCAAAAGATCTCCAGGCGTGACTTTGGAATGGCTGACCAGGCCATTCTGCTGACTACAGTAACAATGTCCTTCAGTGTTGTAGCTTTATACATCTTCCTGACCCTGACCCTTGGCATATAAGGTAATGTTTGAACTGAGTCATCCGATTGGGTTTTGGTACCTTAGCAATCCCACCCTGTCTATGCAAGACCACCTGAATGCGGTCATATCCTGCTCTCAGCAGTGGTGGGAGGACCTAGATGCATACCACCCATGGATGTGATATCTTCATTCTGATCAGGCAAGAAAGAAACCATTCACGTGTATTTCAAAAGGCCATTGTCCCACAGTGTGGTCGTAGACAGGCTATTTGATGTTGTAACAGCCCAGGCTATTGCATCAGTGGTATGTTCTGCTTTGTCTGTCTGTGTGTGTATATGTGGGAGTCGTAGTTCACTTACATTTTCTTTCTATTTTTTTAAAAGTCCATATGAACTCCAGCAATGATGTCTTCAGTCAGACTTCTTATCCCCTCGTCCCAATGTCCTTCGCCTCCATCTTCTTATGGCATGAGACAACCTCTGCCCACAGGTAGACAGGGTGGTGAAGAAGGCGTATGGCATGCTTGCCTTCATTGGCCGAGGCACTGAGTACAAGAGTTGGGACGTCATGTTACAGTTGTACATAACGTTGGTTAGGCCGCATTTGGAGTACTGTGTGCAGTTCTGGTCGCCGCACTACAGGAAAGATGTGATTAAGCTAAAGAGGGTGCAGAAAAGATTCACAAGGATGTTGCCTGGTTTGGAGGGCTTGAGTTATAAAGAGAGATTGGATAGGCTGGGTCTGTTTTCCCTGGAGCGAAGGAGGCTGAGAGGGACATGATAGAGGTATATAAAATTATTAGAGGCATAGAGAGGGTAGATAGCCAGAGTCTGTTTCCCATGGTAGGGGTGACTAAAACTAGAGTGCATAGATTTCAGGTGAGAGGGAGGTGGTTTAAAGGGGATCAAAGGGGTAAATTTTTCACACAAAGAATAGTGGGTATCAGGAATGAGCTACCCCAGGAGGTGGTGCAGGCAGGAACAGTAGCGACATTTAAGAGGCATCTGGACAGGTACTTGAATGACAGGCATAGAGGGATATGGAATTAATGCAGGCAGATGGGATTAGTATAGATAGGCATTATGGTAGGCATGGACGCGGTGGGCCGAAGGGCCTGTTTCTATGCTGTACAACTCTATGACTCCACCACAATTAGTTTACATTCATTAATATGAAAGAAATAAAAGCACGGTTTACATGACTAAGAGTGATTGATACAGCTAAGGTAAATGATGCATTGGCTTACAGTACCTTTTGGTGCTAAGGAGAGAAAGCTAGGGTGAAGGATCACTTGAACAACAGGGAATAGATTCCTCGTGCTCATGGTAGTTAAGGACTGAAGAAACTTTACAAATGTGGGAAAAAAGGTTTATAGTCGGGCTGGGAAGAGATGCTGTTCACCTCTGACAAGATACTTGTCCAGAAACATAGCTAGACCAACTCTATAAATACTGTGCCTACAAGAGCAGGTCAGAGACTGGGAATCCTGTGGCAAATAACTCACTTCCTGACTCCCCAAAGCCTGTCCACCATCTACAAGGCACAAGTCAGGAGTGTGATGGAATACTCTTCACTTGCCCAGATGAATGCAGCTTCAACAACGCTTAAGAAGCTTAACGCCATCCAGGACAAAGCAGCCCACTTGATCAGCACCCCATCCACCAATTTAAACATTCATTTCTTCCACCACTGGTACACAGTGGCAGCGGTGTGTACAATCTACAAGATGCACTGCAGCAATTTGCCAAGGCTCCTTCAACAGCATCTTCCAAATCCATGACCTCTACTACCTAGCAGCACAAGGTGCCGCAGATACATGGGAACATCATCATTTGCAAGTTCTGCTCCAAGTCTCACACCATCCTGGCTTGGAACTATATCACCATTCCTTCACTGTGGCTGGGTCAAAGTCTTCTGAACAGTACTGTAGGTGTACTACACTACCTGGACTGCAGTGGTTCAAGAAGCCAGCTCACCACCACCTTTTCAAGGGCAATTAGGAATAGGAAATAAATGCTGGTATAATCAGTGATGCCCACATTCCGTAAGTGAGTTTTTAAAAAAATGTAATAATAACAAGACCACAATTAATTGGGAATAGCAAAGATCTTCCCTCAAGAATGGCACTTTTTAACAATTTTAACTTCCACTACCCCATCCATCCCTTTGGCTGTGGTTCAGTGAGTAGCAGTCTTGCCTCTGAGTCCAAGTAATGGGTTCAAGTCCCATGCCAGAGACTTGAGCATCAAATTTAATTTGTCACCCTAGTGCTGTGCTGAGGGAGTGCTGCTCCGTCAGAGGTGCCGTCCTTCAGACGCAATGTTAAACTGAAGCCCTGTTTGCCCTTTCAAATAGATGTTAGATATCACAATTATTTCAAAGAAAAGTAAGGGAGTTCTCCCTGGTTTCCTGAGTAATATTTACCCCTCAATCAGCATCACTTAAAAAAAGACCTTGATTATCCAGTTGTTATCACATTGCTGTTTTTGGGATCTTACTGCTCCATTTCCTGCATTATTACAGGTACTACTCCTCAAAGAATATTTCATTGAATATAAGTGCCTTCGGGACGTTTTGAGGTTGTGAAAGGCACTATATAAATGCAAGTCTCCCTTTTCTTTCTCTTATGAAACTCATCTAATTGCCTCCCAACCACCATCCCCACTTCCCCAACACTGTGCTGGTTTCAACGACTTCCCTTGGTAAGCTACTCCACAACTCTTGACCTTTGGGCAAGAAAGTTTTGTCAGACTTTCTTCTCTATTCCTCGTGTAGCTGATCTACTGCCCAAAAGAAAACAAGTGGCTTAAATAATGGCAACTGCTAACAATTCTTGTCAAGTTGTCACCATGCTGTGCTAACTAAATTGAGTATCTATCTATTTAATGGACTCAGGGTTATGATGCTGATTCTAAATGATGGACTCATACACACCAAGCTTTAATTACAATCCGAATCAACAAAAATAAGGCCTGCTGTGATATTTTGAAGATTTTATTTTAATAAAGCTGCCAGAGGGAAGGGTTGTAAATATTAAACAATGGATTGAATTTGTAAAGCAAATTCTCTGTTCACCCAAATCTTGGGCAGTTGCAGCTCTTGTCAAATCAGTGCTGAAAAATGCAGTTTTGAAGATTTCCAAACTGTACTAGGCTCGGCTGCACTGATAGGAAGCTGCTCATAAATGGAGGACTTTTCCCCACAGGAAGGGATGGGGAAATATGTGGAAGAGCAGCTTTTGCACGTCTACTTGGGAAGAGACTTGAGCACTAATCTCTCCATTGGCAAAGATCCATGGCCTGGGGAAATTTCAGAGAGGAGGAACATTTTTTTTTTTCTCTGCCTCCCATTTTTTCTCTTTTCCTTTTCTCTCTCCCTGTCCTCATTTTTTTCCCTCTCATTTTTTCTCTTCCTCCTCTTTCTTTTTTTCTCTCACTCCTTTTCCCTCTCCCTCTCTATCCTTCCATCCTGCTTCTCTCTCCCTCTGTTGAAATATGGATGTATCACTGAATGATACACATCATGGTGCTTGGAGCGACAGCCAAGATAGCAATCGCAGTGAGTATCACTACTTCCACCCCACCCCCCAACCCCACTTCACAGTGCAGCTAGGCATATTCCATCCCAGGTATTCACTCCCTTAGATTCATCACAAAACAAGAACGTAGAATCTAGTCATCTGAATCATTGACACAAGTTCAGAGACCAATGACAATGAAAATGATGGCAAACAACACTGTTCTTGTGAGCAGTGCTTTGATGTGGTCCCCGTTTGCCATGTTCAACATATTGTCCACCACGGGCTACTGGATGATGATCCGCAGTGAATAATCTGGCTGATTTTCTTTTTCCCTCAGAGCCAGGAGCTATGAGGCTGACTTTAGAGTAGCATAGACTTAGACATGACCTGATAGAGGGCTGTAGATTAATTCAAGGGCTGGATAGCATCCCTATTGCTGAATTATTCTAGTATAACAGATTGGGGGGGGGGACCAGGGGACACTAATTCAAACTATAAGAGTAGGAATTGACTGGTTGTTGAGTGGTCCTTCTTTTCCCAGAGTAGTGAGCCTCTGGAATGTGTTGTCGGCTGGTATGGTGGGTGTCTACTCTCTGTATTGCCTTTAAGAGGGAGTTGGACTGGGTCCTGACTGTGTAACAATAGAAGGTAAGTGTCCTTATAGATGACACTTGGTCCGTGTAATGATCTTGTCTGGTTTTGATGACCTAAAGAGGACTGGGAGGAATTTTAATGTATTTTTTTCTCTTAATGGCTCTTTTTTTTGTCTCCTTGAAATTATATGGTTGTGGCAAGTGAGTGGGAGGCAGCGGAATGTCGAACTACAGCCAACATGGTGTGGAGTAGGTCTGATGGTCATTTCCTGCCTGTCATTTTTGTATACTCGTAGTCCCTTGGTTCAGATCAGAGCAGGTAAGGAACTGAAGCTTGAGGTCTGCCACAAGTGGTGCATTTAGTGAGTGAGCTACCAGGGAGCGCAGTGCAGTGGGAGCGAAGTAGGTTAATTGGTTAAACTGCTGTGTTGCTGCTCCATCAATTGAGATCATTCTCATCAGCAAAATGGTCTTCCGTAATGAGAATATTCTCAAGAAGCCAGGGCATTTCATGCAAATCGCTTTATTAGCAAAAATGTCGGTGGCAAGTAAGGTTATTAAAACACAAGCAAATTATCTTTTACTTCCTCTCTCTAATCTGTTCTTTGATTATCATCATAACATCTTCAGCTGTCCCCCTCCCGGGAACGGTGAGGTCTGATAACCTCCCACAATGTAGTCAAAAGAGTGCTTCAAAATAATTACATGACTTGAAAAGTTACCACTTTTGCTATTTTTCTCAATGGAATTGTTGGAACACAAAACAGCCCTTTGAAATGATTCTCAGCATTTAAAAATCCATCAAATATGTTGCTTGCTGTTGAGAGACAAGAGTTGTAGGAACAGGAGGAGGCCATTCAGTCCCTCAAGCCACTTCTGCCATTCAGTTACATCACAGCTCACCTGTATCTTCACTCCATTCACCACCTCTATCAATCTCAATTTTCACCCTGACCCCCAGCCTCGAAGCTTTTTTTGGGAGGGGAGCAGGGTGAGAATTGTAGCTTTCCACTATCGCTTGTGTGAAGGAGTGCTTCCAGACATCACCCCTGAACGACCTACCTCAAAATCTAAAGTTATGTCCCCTTGTTCTGGATTCCTCCACGATGCCCATGCTCTTTCCCAGCCAACTCTGTTGAAGTCTATGTTTGGGTGCATTGGACTTGATGATCTGCCATTGCACCATAGTACAGAAATAGAGGATGTAAATTGTGTCTTTTACCCCACCCCTCCCAATTTCTCTCACTTCCTTCCACAGTGAGCCTCTCAATCGTGGATGAGCAGAGGCAAAGCCTGAATCCTTGAGACAGTAAGAAGAAAAAACCTGGAGGGAGAGTTAACCAGAGTGGTATTGGTAGAAGCCCATTGCAATCCCTCTCCTCCCCTCCCTTGATGCCAGCAGCATCTTGATGTGCAGACAATCCCCTTCCCCCGTCACTTTCATCTGAAGTTGGTGGGTGTCAGTTTCTTTCAGTATCATGGGGCGGGGTTTTCCCCATGGGCTTCAGGACCCCAACGTCAGAGCCAAATGGGGGTCAGAAGCCTGCACTATGTGGGGAGCAATCAGCCGGATGTGATTTTCCCCGAATTGGCCAATTAATGGCTAGGAATTGGGCTTGCCGTCCAGGCGGGCTCTCAGAGCTGGAGGGTTGATAGGAGACCCTCCAGTACTGAAGAAGCAGCAGGTTACCTTTGTAGGTAAGTGAGAGAGAGGGTGCCCCCTGATGAAGGCACCCTCTCTCCGATGTTATTTAATTTTAAAATAAAAAATTCCCTTAGCTTCCAGGCCAACATTGTGGAAGAAGGACCCCCTCCAAAGGCAGCCTTCTGAAGCCAGGGAGGCGGGGAGGGCCTCAAAGTCTGTCTGGAGTGCTGGAGCCCCTGTCTGCAGCCGGGAGGCTGCCTGCAGGTAACGACACTGTTCCCTGACACCTCTGGGAATCCAAAAACTGACTGGAAAATTTCAGTCGGCATCTGACAATAAGCCTTAACAGGCCTTTGACAAGCTCAGTTGGCTACCACCACTTGTGGGCAGGGCTACCACCCCATTCCCCATCTCGCCTCTTGGAAAATGGCGGTGGTGGTGATGGTGGTGGGGGTGGGGATGGTAATGGCACGCCGGTCAATGGCGTGAATCTTCACGCCCACCTGCCTCCATTCTTTCACACATTGGGATGAAAAATCCTTCCCATGGAATCTGAGATATATTTAAAAACTGATTAAAACATTAAAAAAAACTGACTTTGAACACTCTGGCCGGAATTTTATGCCGCCTCAGCGGGTCGGATGGTGGCATTGGGTCGGCGTAAAATTTAACGTCCACTTAAGGGCCCTCGCCCACCTCCACGGATATTTTACCTGTGGCAAGCGGGTGTCCCTCGCCCGCCTCCACGGTTATTTTACCTGTGGCAAGCGGGTGTACCGGGGACGTGAAAGGCCGCCCAGCTATAGCTGTCGGCCTTTCCGCACCCCGGGGTGGGGGGGCCTGGAAATCAGGCACAGGGTGCCCGATTGAGTGCTGCCCCTGCCTCCCAACCCGACCCTGGAATCCAAGATGCCCCCCTCCTCCCAAACGACCACCTTAGCCTCACCATGGCATGATCGATTCCCCTGGTGAGGCTGCCCGAACTTACCTTCTGTCCCGGTTCCATTGCGTCCTCCTCTGTCGGCTGGGCTGCAGTCTCAGCAATGGCCACCGCTCCCGGTGGCGCTGCTGAGACTAAGAGCTGCTGGCCCGCTGATTGGCCGGCACCTCACTGAGGCAGGACCTCCTCCCTCAAGTGGGTGGAAGTCCCGTCTCGGGCCAATTAAAGCCTGGGGATCCGTAAAATACGAGACGGATCCCCAGGCTGGGCGGGAGCAGGATCGGCACTGACATTTACGTCGGAGTCCAGCTCCCGTCCACCCAGCATAAAATTCCGGCCTCTGAGTTTCAAAGACTGTTCACACTTATTGATAAACCTCTGATTAGTGACATCAAGTACAGCAAGGTTCCACAAGCAACAGAGCGCTGATAGGGGAGTTGGTGGCATAGTGGTAATGTTATTGAGCTAGTAAACCAGAGGCCCAGGCTTATGCCCTGGGGAAATGGGTTCAAATTCCACCACGGCAGCTGGTGGAATTTAAATTCATTTAATTAATTATTTTTTTAAAAATCTGGAATTTAAAACTAGTCCCAGTGATGGTGCCATGAAACCATCATCAATTTGTTGTAAAAACACATTCGGTTCACTAATGCCCTTTTAGGGAAGGAAATCTGCCCTCGTTACTGGTCTGGCCTACATGTGACTCTAGACTCACAGCAATGTGGTTAACTCTTAACTGCCCTCTAAAATGGCCTAGCAAGCCACTCAGCTCAAGGGCAATTAGGTATAGGCAACAAATGCTGGCCTTGTCAGTGACGCCCACATCCCATGAAAGAATTTTTAAAAATGACCAGACAATTGGGTTTCATGATGTTTGTTGAGGGATAGCTATTGGCAGACACTCGGAAGAACTCTTCTGCTCTTCTTCGAAGTAGTGCAGTGGGGCCTTTTACATCCACCTACAAAGGTGCCTCGGTTTAAAGCACCTCTGACATCGGAGCACTCGAGTCTCTGGAGTGAAAATTGAACTCTCAACCTTCTGACTCGAGGCAGCTGTTGATTTTATTTTGGCATGTAATCTAAATGTGACCAAATTTTTTGAGCAAGTATCATTGGCCAATTTTGCATTAGTCTATGAATAAATCAACCAATACCCATCTACTGTTCGCAAACCAGTGATCAGATTGCCCTCTGCAACCCACACCAAGTAACCTTGTGAACTAGTCATTGGAACACTGAACAAATAGCTGAGGCCACTGGTTTGATCCGAGGCTAGTTGTGGATTAATGAATCCCAGCTGGAATGGAGAATGGTGCGCCAAGGGTTCCCATTCCAGGCATAACTTTTATTTTGAAATTTGGCTCTCTGCCTCTCTCTCTCTCTCATTTCACCAAAGGTGTTAACTTTTTCATTGTAAATGGTTTGCTGCCTCTGATAAAAACACAGGGGAGAGGATTTTCAGGCAAAAAAAAGGAATTTGCATTTATATAGCATCTGTCTTGACTGCAGGACATCGTAAAATGCTTCACAGCTAATGTAATACTTTTGAAGTGAAGTCATTGTTATAACGTTTGAAACACAGCAGCTAATTTATTTACAACAAGCTGCCACAAGCTGAAATCAGTAAATGACCAGACCCCATATGTTGGATGTTAGTTGAAGGATAAATGATGCCCAGAATACTGAGAACATTTTTTTTTTATTTGTTCTTGGAATGTAGGTGTTGCTGGCGAGGCCAGCATTTATTTCCCATTCTTTTCTTGAATCACTGCAGTTTATGTGATGTAGGTATACCCACAGTGCTGTTAGGGGGAAAGATCCAGGATTTGGACCCAGCGACAGTGAAGGAACGGCGATATGGTTCCAAGTCAGGATGGTGTGTGACTTGGAGGGGAACTTGCAGGTGGTGGTTTGAACATACGAACGTATGAATGAGGAGCAGGAGTAGGCCACTCGGCTCCTCGAGCCTGCTCTTCTATTCAATAAGATCATGGTTAATCTGATTGTCACCTCAACTCCACATTCCTGCCTTTCCCCGATAACCTTTCACCCCCTTGTTTATCAAGAACCTATCTACCACTGCCTTAAAAATATTCAAAGACTCTGCTTCTACCGCCTTTTGAGGAAGAGAAATCTAAAGACTCACTCTCTGAGAGATAACATTTCTCCACTTCTCTGTCTTAAATGGGCAACCCCTTATTTTTAAACAGTGACCCCCTAGTTCTAGATTCTCCCACAAGGGGAAACATCCTTTCCACATTCACCATGTCAAGACCCCTCAGGATCTTCTATGTTTCAATCAAGTCGCCTCTTACTCTTCTAAATTCCAGCGGATACAAACCTAGCCTGTCCAATCTTTCCTCATAAGATAGCCCGCCCATTCCAGGTACTAGTCTAGTAACCCTTCCCTGTACTGCCTCCAATGCATTTACATCCTTCCTTAAATAAGGAGACCAGCACTGTACACAGTACTCCAGATGTGGTCTCACCAATGCCCTCTATAGCTGAAGCATAACCTCTCTACTTTTGTATTCAATTCCCCTCACGATAAACAATAACATTCTATTAGCTTTCCTAATTACGTGCTATACCTGCATACTAACCTTTTGTGATTCATGCACTTGGATACCCAGATTCCTCTGCATCTCAGAGCTCTGCAATCTCTCACCATTTAGATAATATGCTTCTTTTTCATTCTTCCTGCCAAAGTGGACAATTTCACACTTTCCCACGTTATACTCCACTTGCCAGGTCTTTGAGCACTCACTTAACCTATCTATATCCCTTTGTAGCCCACTTATGTCCTCTTTACAAGTTACTTTCCTATCTATCTTTGTGTCATCAGCAAATTTAGCAACCATACCTTCAGTCCTTTCATCTAAGTCATTTATATAAATTGTCAAAAGTTGAGGCCCCAGCACAGATCCCTATGGCACACCACTCATTACATCTTGCCAACCAGAAAATGACTCATGTATGCCTACTCTATGTTTCCTTGTTAGCTAGCCAATTTTCTATCCATGCCAATATGTTGCCCCCTACACCATGAGCTTTTATTTTCCACAATAACCTTTGATGTGGCACCGCATGCCTTCTGAAAATCTAAGTACAATACATCTACTGCACATGTAACTCCCTCAAAGAACTCCAATAAATTGGTTAAACATGATTTCCCTTTCACAAAACCATGTTGATTCTGCCTGATTTCCTTGAATTTTTCGAAATGCCCTGCTATAACGTCTTTAATAAAAGTTTCTAACATTTTTCCTAAGACAGATGTTAAGCTAACTGGCCTATAGTTTCCTGCTTTCTGTCTCCCTCCCTTTTTGAATAAAGGGGTTACATTCGCTATTTTCCAATCTAATGGAACCTTCCCCAAATCAAGGGAATTTTGGAAAATTAAAACTAACGCATCAACTATCTCACTAGCCACTTCTTTTAACACCCTAGGATGAAGCCCATCAAGACCCGGGGACTTGTCAGCCCGCAACTCCAAAACTTTGTTTAGTACCACTTCCCTGGTGATTGCAATTTTCTTGAGTTCCTCCCTCCCTTCCATTTCCTGACTTACAGCTAATACTGGGATGTTACTTGTATCCTCAATAGTGAAGACCATTGCGAAATATCTGTTCCGTTCATCTGCCATCTCCTTATAAGGTTATAAGGTTAGTACTACTAAAGTGTGTTTGTTTTTAATTAGTCTAATTTATTAAGGACTTTAGATTGTAGTAGGTAGTGTTTGGAGTAGAGCAAGGCCCCGAGTGTAATTAGTATTTTTGAATTAAAGAGTGTAACTAAGTAATATAAAGGTAAGTCATGGCAGGAGAGCTCGGACCCATGATATGCTCCTCCTGCGCTATGTGGGAAATCAGGGACGCTTCCAGTGTCCCTGACGACCATGTGTGCAGGAAATGTATCCATCTGCAGCTACTGACTACCTGCATTATGGAGCTGGAACTGCGGGTGTATTCACTGTGGAGCATCCGTGAGGCTGAGGATGTCGTGGATAGCACGTTTAGTGAGGTGGTCACACCACAGGTAATGGCTGCACAGGCAGAAAAGGGATGGGTGACCACCAGGCGAAATAGTAGGCACAGGCAGGTAATGCAGGAGTCTCCTTTGGCCATCCCCCTCTCAGACAGATATATCACTACGAATACTGTTGCGGAAGATGGCCTCCCAGGGGAAAGCAACAACAGCCAAGTTCGTGCCAGCATGGATGGTTCTGCTGCAGAGCAGCGGCGGAAAAAGACTGGGAGAGCCATAGTAATAGGAGATTCAATTGTAAGGGGAACAGACAGGCATTTCTGTGACCGCCAATAAGACTCAAGGATGGTATGTTTCCTCCCTGGTGCTAGGGTCAAGGATGTCTTGGAGCAGCTGCAGGACATTCTGAAGGGGGAGGGTGAACAGACAGTGGTCGTGGTACATGTCGATATCAACAACATAGGTAGAAAAAGGGATGAGATCCTGCAAGATGAATTTAAGGAATTAGGAGCTAAATTAAAAAGCATGACCTCAGACATCTCAGGATTACTTCCTGTGCCACATGTTAGTGAATAGAGGAACAGGAGGATAGACCAGATGAATGCATGGCTGGAGAAATGGTGCAGGAGGGAGGGATTTGGATTCCTGGCACATCGGGACCAGTTCTGGGGAAGGTGGGACCTGTACAAGTGGGACGGGTTACATCCAGGCAGGACCAGAACTGATGTCCTTGCAGGGGCTTTTGCTAGTGCTGTTGGGGAGGATTTAAACTGGAATGGCAGGGGAATGGGAACCTGAGAGGGGAGACTGATGAAGAGGAAACAAGGATAGAAATGAAAGACAGGAAACAAAAAGGCAAAATTGGAAGACATAGAAATCAAGGGCAAGAAACAAATAGGGCCATAGTGCGAAATAACGCTAAGATGACTAAGAATGTTAAAAAGACAAGCCTAAAGGCATTGTGTCTCAACGCGAGGAGTAGTCCCAATAAGGTAGGTGAATTAACCGCAAATTAGATGCAAATGGATACGATATAGTTGCGGTTATGGAGACATGGCTGCAGGGTGACCAAGGATAGGAACTGAACATCCAAGGGTATTCAATATTTAGGAAGGACAGGCAAAAAGGGAAAGGAGGTGGAGGAGCATTGTTAGTAAAAGAGGAAATCAATATAATAGTGAGGAAGGATATTAGCTCAGAGAATCCTGATGTGGAATCTGTATGGGTGGAGCTAAGAAACACCAAGGGGCAGAAAACGTTGGTGGGGGTTGTATATAGACCCCCAAACAGCAGTGGCGATGTAGAGAATGGCATTAATCAGGAAATTAGAGACGCATGCAATAAGGGTGCAACTGTAATTATGGGTTACTCTAATTGACATATAGATTGGGCAAACCAAATTAGCAATAATACAGTACAGAAGGAATTCCTGGAGTGCATAAGTGATGGTTTTTTGGACCAATATGTTGAGGAACCAACTAGAGGTCACTTTTATGTAGGCCAACACCACAGCAAGATTGAGATTGAGAAGACCGATAAATCCCCAGGGCCTGATAAACAACATCCCAGAGTACTTAAGAAAGTGGCCCTAGAAATAGTAGATGCATTGCTGGTCATTTTTAAAAACTCTATAGACTCTGGAACAGTTCCAACGGATTGAAGGGTAGCTAATGTATCCCCACTATTTAAAAAAGGAGGTAGACAGAAAACACGGAATTATCCTGACTTCAGTAGTGGGGAAATGCTAGAGTTCATTATAAAAGATATACTAGCAGAGCACTTGGAAAACAATGACAGGATCGGGCAGAGTCAACATGGATTTACGAAAAGGAAATCATGCTTGACAAATCTACTGGATGTAACTAGTAGAATAGATAAGGGAGAACCAGTGGATGTGGTGTATTTGGACTTTCAGAAGGCTTTCAATAAGGTCCCACATAAGAGATTAGCATGCAAAATTAAAGCACATGGGATTGGGGGTAAGGTACTGACATGGATAGAGAACTGGTTGGCAGACAGGAAACAAAGATTAAGAATAAATGGGTCTTTTTCCGAGTGGCAGGCAGTGACGAGAGGGGTACCACAGGGATCAGTGCTAGGACCCCACTATTCACAATATATATTCATGATATAGATGAGGGAATTAAATGTAATATATCCAAGTTTTCAGACGACACTTTGGTGGCAAGAACAGCAAGGCAGATTGTTATCTGAACGGCGATATATTGGGAAAGGGGAAGGTGCAGCGAAACCTTGTGCACCAGTCGCTGAAAGTAAGCATGCAGGTGCAGCAGGCAGTTAAGAAGGCAAATGGTATGTTGGCCTTCATAGCGAGAGGATTCGAGTACAGGAGCAAGGAGTGCAGCGAAGGTTCACCAGACTGCTTCCTGGGATGGCAAGACTGACTTATGGAGAGAGATTGGGTTGATTAGGCTTGTATTCGCTAGAGTTTAGAAGAATGAGAGGGGATCTCGTAGAAATCTACAAAGTTCTAACAGGACTGGACAGACTAGATGCAGGAAGGACTTTCCCAATGCCGGGAGAGTGCAGGACCAAGGGTCACAGTCTAAGGATAAGCGGTAAGCCATTTAGGACTGAGATGAGGAGAGTTATCTTCACCCAGAGAGTGGTGAACCTGTGGAATTCTTTACCACGGAAAGCAGTTGAGGCCAAGTCATTAAATATATCCAAGAAATAGTTCTTAGGGCTAATGGGATCAAGGGATACGGGGAGAAAGCGGGAACAGGTTACTGAGTTTGGATGATCAACCACAATCATATTGAATGGCGGAGCAGGCTCAAAGGGCCGAATGGCCTACTCCTGCTCGTATTTTTCAATGTTTCTTTCTTATTATTCATTATTAATTCCCCTGATTCACTTTCTATAGGAACAAAGCTCACTTTGTTAACTCATTTCTTTTTAAAAATATCTACAGAAACCCTTACTATCTGTTTTTATATTTCTAACGAGCTTTCTCTCGTACTCTAATTTTACCTTCCTTTTCAATTTTTTTGTCATTCTTTGCTGTTTTTTATATTATGTCCAATCTTCTGACCTGCCTCTCATCTTTGCACAATTGTAGGCCTTTTCTTTAAGTTTGATACTATCTTTAGCAGTTTTAGTTAACCACGAATGGCGGGTCCCACCCTTTTAAATTTTCTTTCTCATTGAAATGTATCTATTCTGTGTATTCTGAAATATTCCCTTAAATGTCTGCTACTGCATCTCTATTGACCTATCCCTTAACCTAATTTGCCAGTTCACTTTAGCTGGCTCTGCTTTCATGCCCTCATAATTGCCCTTATTTAAGTTTAAAATACTAGTCTTGGACCTAGTCTCTCCCTCAAACTGAATGTAAAATTCAATCATATTATGATTGCTGCTACCTAGGTGCGTCTTAACTATGAGGTCATTAATTAATCCTCGTTGTACAATACCAGGCCTAGTATAGCCTGCTCATTGGTTGGCTGTAGAATGTATTGTTCCAAGAAATTATCCAGAAAACATTCTATGTACTCCTCATCTAGGCTGCCTCTGCCCACCTGATTCTTCCAGTCTCTATGTAGGTTAAAATCCCCCATAATTATCGCTATACCTTTCTGACAAGCTACCATTATTCGTTCCTTTATATCCCATCCTACAGTGTGGTTAATGTTAGGTGGCCTGTACACCACTCCCACAAGTGACTTCTTGCCTTTATGATTTCTCATCTCTATCCAAACTGCTTCTACATCCTAGTCTCCTGAACTTAGGTCATGCCTCTCTATTGCGCTAATACCATCATTAATTAACAGAGCTACCGCTCCACCTTTTCCTAGCTTCCTGTCCTTCCTAAATGCCATGTACTTTTTGATATTCAGCTCCTAATCTATGCCATACTGCAGCCATATCTCTGTAATGACTATCAGATCAGACTTATTTATTTCTATTTTCACTCTCAGTTCATCTGTTTTGTTTTGAATACTACGTGCATTCAGATACAGAGCCTTTAGTTTTGTCCTTTTTATTATTGTTGTAACCTTTAGCCTTATCTGTTGATTTACTCTTAGATTTGCACACTCTGTCCCTTCCTGTCACAATCTGTTTATCATTTCCCATATTAATACCTTTCTCTCTTGCCTTGTCTCTACTCCTTGATTTACCACACCTTCCCAAATTTGATCCCTTGTCCCCACTATTCAGTTTAAACCCTCTCTACTTCCCTAGTTATGCAGCTCACTGGAACACCAGGCCCAGCATGGTTCAGGTGTAGACCATCCCAACGGTACAGCCACCACTTTCCCCAGTACTGGTGCCAGTGCCCCACGAATCAGAACCCACTTCTACCACACCAGTCTTTGAGCCAGGCATTAATTTCTCTTATCTTATGTGCCCTATGCTAATTTTCACATCCAGAGGTCATTAACTTTGAGATATGGTGTCCCATATGCCTGCTGCTCTTGTTCTTCTTGGTGGTAGAGATCGTGGATTTGGAAGGTTCTGTGGCAGGAGCCTTGGCAAGTTGCTGCAGTGCATCTTGTAAATGGTACACACCATTGCCATGTTGTGTCAAAGGCGGAGAAAGTGAACAGTAAAGTTGGTAGATGGATGCCAATTTAGGTGGGAGGGGTTCCTTTGTTCTGGATGGTGTCGTGCTTCTTGAGTGTTGTTGGAGCTGCACTCATCCAGGCAAGTGGAGAGTATTCCATCACACTCCTGACTTGTGCATTGTGGATGGTGGACAGGCTTTCTGGAGTTGGGAGGTGAGTTTTTTTTTATTCATTCATGGGATGTGGGCATCGCTGGCTAGACCAGCATTTGTTGCCCATCCCTAATTGCCCTTGAGAAGGTGGTGGTGAGCTGCTTTCTTGAACCACTGCAGTCCATGTGAGATAGGTGCACCCACAGTGCTCTTCGGAAGGGAGTTACAGGATTTTGACCCAGCGACAGTGAAGGAACTCCAAGTCAGGATGGTGTGTGACTTGGAGGGGAACTTGCAGGTGGTGGTGTTCCCATGCATTCGCTGCCCTTGTCCTTCTAGTTGGTAGAGGTCGCGGGTTTGGAAGGTGCTGTTGAAGGAGCTTTGGTGCGTTGCTGCAGTGCAACTTGTAGATGGTACACACTGCTGGCACTGTGCGTTGGTGGTGGAGGGTGAATGTTTGAGGATGGGGTGCCAATCAAGCGGGCTGCTTTATCCTAGATGGTGTCGAGCTTCTTGAGTGTTGTTGGAGCTGTACCCATCCAAGCAAGTGGAGAGTATTCCATCACACTGCTGACTTGTGCCTTGTGGATAATGGACAGGCTTTGGGGAGTCAGGAGGACATGAGTTACTCACCGCAGGATTCCTAGCCTCTGACCTGCTCTTGTAGCCATGATATTTATATGGCTACTCAGTTTTGGGTCAATGGTAGCCTCTAGAATGTTGATAGTGGGGGATTCAGCAATGGTAATACCATTGAATGTCAAGGGGAGATATTTAGATTCTCTCTTGTTGGAGATGGTCATTGCCTGGCACTTGTGTGGCACGAATGTTACTTGCCACTTATCAGCCCAAGCCTGGATATTGTCCAGGTCTTGCTGCATTTCAACACGGACTGCTTCAGTATCTGAGGGGTCGCAAATGGTGCGGAACATTGTGCAAACATCAGCGAACATCCCCACTTCTGACCTTATGATTGAAGGAAGGTCATTGATGAAGCAGCTGAAGATAGTTGGGCCTAGGACACTAACATAGAAAATAGGAGCAGGAGTAGGCTAGACCGGCCCTTCAAGCCTGCTCCGCCATTCATTATGATCATGGCTGATCTTCCAACTCAGTAACCTGTTCCCACTTCCTCCCCATACCCTTTGATCCCTTTAGACCCAGGAGCTATATCGAACTCCTTCTTGAAAATGTACAATGTTTTGGTCTCAACTGCTTTCTGTGGTCGTGAATTCCACAGGCTCACCACTCTCTGGGTGAAGAAATTTCTCCTCATCTCAGTCCTGAAAGGTTTACCCCGTATACTTAGACTATGACCCCTGGTTCTGGATTCCCCCACCACTGGTAACATCCTTCCTGCATCTACCCTGTCAAGTCCTGTTAGAATTTTATCGGTTTCTATGAGATCCCCCCCCCTCACTCTTCTGAACTCCAGCGAATATAATCCTAACTGACTCAATTTCTCCTCATACGTCAGTCCCGCCATCCCAGGAATCAGTCTGGTAAACCTTCACTGCACTCTCTCCATAGCAAGAACATCCTTCCTCAGATAAGGAGACCAAAACTGCACACAATATTCCAGGTGTGGCCTCACCAAGGCCCTGTACAATTGCAACAAGACATCCCTGCTCCTGTACTCGAATCCTCTCTCTATGAAGGCCACCATACCATTTGCCTTTTTTACCGCCTGTTGCACCTGCATGCTTACCTTCAGCGACTGGTGTACAAGAACACCCAGGTCTCGCTGCATATTCCCCTCTCTCAGTTTATAGCTGTTCAGATAATCTGCCTTCCTGTTTTTGCTACCAAAGTGGATAACCTCACATTTATCCACATTTAACTGCATCTGCCATGCATTAGCCCACTTACTCAACTTGTCCAAATCACCCTGAAGCTTCTTTGCGTTCTCCTCACAACTCACACTCCCACCCAGTTTTGTGTCATCTGCAAATTTGGAGATATTACATTTAGTTCCCTCATCTAAATCATTAATATATATTGTGAATAGCTGGGGTCCTAGCACCGATTCCTGCGGTACCCCACTGCCTGCCATTCGGAAAAAGACCCATTTATCCCTACTCTTTGTTTCCTGTCTGCCAACCAATTTTCTATCCATCGTAATACACTATCCCCAATCCCATGTGCTTTAATTTTACACGCTAATCTCTTATTTGGGACTTTGTCGAAAGCCTTCTGAGAGTCCAAATAAACCACATCCACTGGCTCCCCCTCATCAACTCTACTCTTAACATTCTCGAAGAATTCTAGTAGATTTGTCAAGCATGATTTCCCTTTTGTAAATCCATGCTGACTCTGCCCGATTCTACCACTGTTCTCTAAGTGCTCTGCTATAAAATCTTTGCTAACGGACTGTAGAATTTTCCCCACTACCGACGTCAGGGTGACTGGTCTATAATTCCCTGCTTTCTCTCTACCTCCCTTTTTAAATAGTGGGGTTACAGTAGCTAACCTCCAATCTGTAGGAACTGTTCCAGAGTCTGTAGAATCTTGGAAGATGACCACCAATGCATCTACTATTTCTAGGGCCACTTCCTTAAGTACTCTGGGATGCATACCATCAGGCCCTGGGGATTTATCAGCCTTCAATCCCATCAATGTCCCCAACACCATTTCTCTACTAATACTGATTTCCTTCAGTTCCTCTCTCTCACTAAGCCCTGTGTTCCCCAACATTTCTGGTATGATATTTGTGTCCTCCTTTGTGAAGACAGAACCAAAGTATGCATTTATTTGGTCAGTCATTTCTTTGTTCCCCATAATAAATTCCCCTGTTTCTGACTGTAAGGGACCTACATTTGTCTTTACCAATCTTTTTCTCTTCACATACCTATCGAACCTTTGACAGTCTTTTAATGTTCCCTGCAAGCTTGCTCTCGTACTCTATTTTCCCCTTCTTAATCAATCCCTTGGTCCTCCTTTGCTGAATTCTAAACTGCTCCCAATCCTCAGGTCTGTTGTTTTTCCTGGCAAATTTATATGCCTCTTCCTTGGACCTAATGCTATCTCTAATTTCCCTTGTAAGCCATGGTTTGGCTACCTTCCCTGTTTCATTTTTGCACCAGACCGGGATAAACAATTGTTGCAGTTCATCCATGCGCTCTTTAAATGTTTGCCATTGCCTATCCAACATTATCCCTTTAAGTACCATTTCCCAATCAGTCATAGCCAACTTGCGCCTCATACCTTCGTAGTTTCCTTTACTGATGAAGAATTCTATCATATTATGGTCACTCATCCCCAAGGGGTCTCGCACCACTAGATTGTCAATTATTCCTCTCTCATCGCACAATACCTAGTCTAGGATGGCCTTTTCTGTAGTTGGTTCCTCAACGCATTGGTCCAGAAAACCATCCCCTATACACTCCAAGAATTCCTCCTCTACAGTATTGTGACTAATTTGATTTGTCCAATCTATATGCAGATTAAAGTCATCCATAATTACAGATGTTCCTTTATCGCATGCATCTCTAATTTCCTGTTTAATGCCATTCCCAACATCACCAGTACAGCTTGGGGGTCTGTATACAACCCCCACTAACGTTTTTTGCCCCTTAGTGTTCCTCAGCTCTACCCATACAGATTCCACATTGTCAGAGCTAATATCTTTCCTCACTACACTACCCTGAGGAACTCCTTCAGTGATGTCCTGGAGCTGAGATGATCGACCTCCAACGACCACAACCATCTTCCTTTGCGCTAGGTATGACTCCAACCAGCAGAGGGTTTTCCCCCTGATTCCCACTGACTTCAGTTTTGCTAGGGCTCCTTGATGCCATACTCGGTCAAATGCTGCCTTGATGTCAAGGGCAGTCACTCTCATCTCACCTCTTGAGTTCAACTCTTTTGTCCATGTTTGAACCAAGGCTGTGATGAGGTCAGGAGTTGAGCAGCCCTGGCGTAACCCAAACTGAGCGTCACTGAGCAGGTTATTGCTAAGCACGTGCTGCTTGATGGCACTGTTGATGACACCTTCCATCACTTTACTGATGATTGAGAGTAGACTGATGGGGCTGTAATTGGCCAGGTTGGACTTGTCCTGCTTTTTGTGTACAGGACATACCTGGGCAATTTTCCACATTGCTGGGTAGATGCCAGTGTTGTAGCTGTACTGGAACAGCTTGGCTAGGAGCGTGGCAAGTTCTGGAGCATGTCAGAGATGTGATCTTTTGGATGAGACATTAAACCAAGGTCTGTCTGCCTTCTCAGGTGGATGTAAAAGATGTCATGGCACGATTTCGAAGAAGATCATGGGAGTTATGCCTGGTGTAATAAAAGCAAAACACTGCAGACACTGGAAATCTGAAATAAAAGCAGAAAGTGCTGGAAATACTCAACAGGTCAGGCAGCATCTGTGGAGAGAGGAGCAGAGTTAACATTTCAGGTCAGTTACCTTTCATCAGTTCTGAGGAAAGGTTACAGACCTGAAATGTTAACTGTGCTTCTCTCTCACAGACGCTTCCAGACTTTCTGAGTTATCACTGGTGTCCTGGTTGATATTTATCCCTCAATCAACATCACAAAAAACAGATTAACTGGTCTTTATCATGTAACCATTTGTGGGAGCTTGCTGTGTGCAAATTGGCTGTCACATTTTCTACATTACAACAGTGACTCCACTTCAAAAGTAATTCATTGGCTGTGAGAGGACTTCAGACAGCCTGTGGGCCTGAAACTCGCTATATAGATACAAGTTCTTTTAACTTTGGGGGCACATTATAATTGGTCTGTAATGCAGGAGTACAGCCTACATTTTCTTCACTAAATCCATCTATCTCACAGTCCTGGGGGTGGAGGTTGTAGACCAGAGAGGGAATGTCTCAGAGTCAACCTGGGTCATAGAATTAGTACCACTATCTTGTGACTGTATTTTTGTCACATGGCCCCTTTTTGAATGTGATTCCCACTTAGGAGTGCAGGACCAGTGAATCTGTTCTTTGTGATTTTAATCAATTTGTAATGTTTTTTTTTAAAACAAGTCTCTTACAATTCCTCATTTTTAGTTTTTAAGCATTGTCATGCTGGACCATTTTCTAACAATTATCCCTTAATCAACATCAGAAAAACAGGTTCATTATCGCATTTCTGTCTGTGGGAGCTTGCTGTGTGCAAAATGGCTGCCGCATTTCCAGCATTAAAACTGTGACTACTCTACAAAAGTACTTCATTGGTTTTGGGACGTCCAGAGGTTGTGAAAGTCACTATAGGAAGCAAGTGTTTCTATTTTTCTTTTCAGCTGTGCTAGCAAGTAAGGGAACCTCCTGGTTGCAATGCTAAGACAAACCAGGAAGGGGAAGGTCCCAGGTTCAAATCTTGGTCTGAATTAGCTGATCTTATCCAGAGAACAATTGGGGAGTACGGGGAGGGGGCTTCTGCACCCTAGGTTAAGGGGGAGGGTAGAATTAGTCTAAGGTCTCCTCAACCAGTAACACAGGTATAAAAGAACCTGAGGGCACCAAATTAAGGTGATTAGGAAAAGCAGCAATGGCGACATGAGAAAAAAAAACCTGTTATACGCAGTGAATGATTAGGATATGGAATGTACTCGCTGAGACTGTGGCTTTCAAAAGGGTATTGGATAAGCACTTGAAGAGAGAAAAATTGCTGGACTACGGGGAAAGGGTGGGGGTGTGGGACTCGCTGATTTGCTCTTGCAGAGAGCTGGGAAAGACACAACAGGCCGAATGGCCTCTTTCTGTCCTGTAAGCATTCTATGATATGAATTTAAGTGTACTTATCTCTATGTGGCAATGGGTGGGGAAGAGCAGAATAGGGTATTGCACTATCTGAGTGACATGCCAGTGTTCTTTGAGTATGCCCATGTGTGAAATGATGAGCTCGGGAAGAGTAAACTGACACCAGTTTTAAAAGACGCATAAACCAACGAGAGAAGATGTGAAATTGGAAAAATATTATTTTTTTATTAAATATTAGCAGGTCACTGAATTATTGATATCTAAGTGGGCACCCGCGTACACTGAGGGTTAGTCTATTGGGATGGGTTTCAGTGAGCAAATGAAAGCTTGATGCTTTTGAGAACGAAAGCAATTCTTTGCAAGCGTAATTCATGGGTTATGTACATCTCTTGCACCTCAAGGTAGAGGGTTTCTGTTTTTAAACAAGCAATTGCTGTGTGATCAGAGGGTTTGCCTGAATTGCAATGGCACAGAGCCTCACAGTGTTCACCAATAAAGCCCCTTTTGTCGATGATGGAGGCGATCTCTGGTTGCTGCTAGCTGCATTTAGAACAGTTCAGAATTTGTTCTTTTCATCTTTTTTCTAAATGCTGTGCATCACTAGGAGCTACTTGGCTTGTAAGCAAGAAAGTTTTGTTTACAAAGGGATTGGTTGTGTGATGCCATCACATTCTTCTTCTCGATATGCAACTGCAGGTTTTGAAGAAAATCTCAGTTTTTGAATAAAAACACAATGTTGGACTTTGAACGAACATAGCAGATGGAATAACATTGTTTCCCTACATAGATAGATGAAGCAGAGTCCAATTTAATCCATTGCCTCAATTTATATAGCACCATGTTGTCACTGTTCTCAGTAGCATTTTTAAAGTCTCTATTTTAAACACCACCCCTAAACCCAATGAGGAAGAGAGGTGGTGGAGGGGTTAAAATAGAGGCAAAGTGCATACCTCCCCATTCACACCATGCTCCCGTCCTCTGCCAATTTAATGCCAGACCTGCTGAGTATTTCCGGCACTTTCTGTTCTCATTTCAGAGTTCCAGCGTCCACGGTATTTTCCTCTTATTTTAGGGCATATGAATGTTGTGTATTGGTAGTTTGGAAAGAAGGGACTTGCTGAACTGAACAATGTTTGAAAGTTATCGATTTTTTTTCAGCCAACAATCTACACTGATTACTGAGGATCTTCTTTCACAGTTCTCTGGTCAATAGAAAATAATCTCAATAAGGCTTTGATTAGTTTGCCCATTCTTTACAGAATATAAAACTGTGCCCTAATCTTATGAAAGGTGTACAGTATAACTATGGATGATGAAGCATGGGTTATGATGCTTGAGGTCCACGTGCAATATGTGATTTCTCACCCCTTTGTCTTCACACCCAGTGCGGTATAATTGCAGTTGGCAGAAAGCTAACTTGGTCAAGCTGGATCCATTCATTAGAAATAACAAAAACAGGTCTTTTGGCCCAACAGGTCCATGCCGGTGTTTGTGCTTCACATGAGTCTCCTCCCATCTTTCTTTATCTAATCCGTTCAACATATGCTTCTATCTCTTTCTCTCTCGTGTGTTTATCTGGCTTCTCTTTAATATCATCAATGCTATTCACCTCAGCTATTCAGTGTGGTAATAAGTTCTACATTCTATCGCCTCTCTGAGTAAAGAGGTTTTTCCTCAAGCCCTTATTGGATTTATTAGTGACTATCTTATATTTCTGGCCCCTACTTCTGGTCTCCTCTTCATCTTCTCCATGTCTACAATATCAAATCTTTTCATAATCTTCTTGATGTCTATCAGAAAATCGCTCAGTCTTCTCTAATCTAGAGAAAAGAGCCCTAACCTGTTCAATCTTTCCTAATGGTCTAACCTCCCAGTTCTGATATCATTCGAGTAAATGTGTTTTTTGCACTTTCTCCAGTGCCATTCTATCCTTTATCAAATATGGAGGCTTCTATAGTTCACATGACTTCAAAAGGAAATTTGATGGCCATTTGAAGGAATTAGACTTGCAGGGCTACAGGGATCGAGTCGGGGAGTGGGACTGACTGAGTAGCTCCGTGGAGAGCCGGCATGGACTCGATGGGCTGAATGGCCTCCTTCTGTGCCCGCAATGACTCTATGACATTAAGTAACCAATTATAGCACCGATCATGCATCCTGCAAGATCCAAAACCAACCAAAACTCTCCACGTTGAGCTTCTTCCCTCCTAGAGGGTTGCCAATCCTCCAGAAAATGAAGATTAATCTCTAGAATACTTCTGTGAGCATCTCTGGGAGAAAAAAATCATCAGTGATTGAAATAGTGTGGGGTGTTTACTTTCCATTGAACGATTCTATTTGTTGTAAAAATATTGGGGATGGTGGGTGGTGGGGGCGGTGTGAGGGGCGTGGGTAAGGACAAGTGTTATCTAATTGGGTAATGAATATTTTGGCTTTCCAGTTGGCATGAGAAGGCGGGGCTCTGCTGGTGGGTTGCATCGGGCAATCAATGATGGGAGTGTGGGGGCGAGGCAGACAGAGGTGGGAGTTATCTGATGAAAGATCCAGGAATATGCCCACTAGAATTAGCGACCCTACCCTCCCATAAGGCAGCTGAAGGTCTGAGGGATGGGAGATGTATGTTGTTGAATGAATTACCAGTCGCTCCACTCTCTCCCTGATTTCATAACAGCAGAACCAGTCATGTAACTCAGTGCTGTCACCTTGAACCACTCTAAAGACTCAGCAGTCTCAGCAATGCACCATAGAGAATCACTGCATTACTTGAACACAATTAGCTCAATGCAAGGCAAGTTAACTGTATCACAGGAGCAGCAGAGAGCTGTGTACAATTTATCTCCTGTTTACAAATGCTTTTGTTTCCTGGGAACAAGGTATGATAATTAAGAAGAGAGTAGGAAACACAATAATTCAATCAAACTCAACTGATTGTGTCATAAATTATTGAATTGCAACTTTAAACTCAACCAATTTCTTGTTCATAATTAGTTTAGCTTTTTTTTTATATATATATGAAAGTCTTCAGTGAACATGCAGGTATGATGCAATATGCTACAATAGTAATAACCATTTATTTTTCTAGGCCAAAATGAGGATCCATAGTGCAGTTACATTAATGTGCAGAATAATAGATGACTGACAATAATGTACAAAGTAGTAATTGAATTTACACCCTTTCAGTTCATCATGCTCCTGGGATTTAGTAGCTGTTTCTCTCATCTGTCTCTCTTAGTTTTGTCTCCTAGAATGGGGAATATTTTCAAACAAGAAAGCTGAAGGAAATGCTAAACACTCGTCTCAGCTTGCATAGTTCCACACACGTATATGGCTGCATCCTTAGGAAGTTCTATGGGAATGGGACTGATTGGCTAGTTCTTTCAAAGAGCCAGCACTGGCATGATTGGTCGAATAACCTCCTTCTGTATTGTGTCCTTCTAGGATTCTGTGGAGTCCACTATGTAGTAGGGTTGTGCGGGAGGAGGATGGGTAAGATTATATGATGTATCCTTGGCTTAATCAGCCATCGCCATATTGTGATGTACAGGATGGCTGTGGACTTCTTGTGGCAGCTAGAGGTTGGCGAGAATTTGTGACTTTGCCAGTGTGGCTTGCGTTCCAAAAGCAAATTTCATAAAATCTGCCAACAGAGCAAAGATTTTTATTGATATAGAGCCTGATCACAACTAGTGAAATGTCAAAATAATCCCTCAATTCCCACTGCCGGTGGGATGCCTTACATGCTGAGAGAGTGAGCTGGATATTCAGGGCTAAGAGGTTCCAGTCCTATTTTTGAACTGTTCATCCTGCAAACATGGCTCCGAGCTGAGTAAGTGGGATCACAGATTCACAGAAGTTGCCTAAAAGTGTGCAATAACTGTCATTGTTGTAGACAGTTCTGGGAGCCCAGCAAGATCCCACAAGAGGCATCTGAGATGAACGGGGAGTTGTTTTTTTTTGCTGGAGTTAGTTGCGGGTGCAATGTTGGCCAGGACACCAAGAGAATTATTCAAATGGTGCCATGGGAGCTTTAATATCTAACAGAGTAGGCAGACTGTTGACCATCTCCATCCAAAGGACTTGACTTTCCTCAGTATAGCACTGGAGAATATTGGTAGATTGCACACTTGAACCCACAGCCTCTGATTGAGAGGTGCCCATGTACCAAGCTGTCCATGTGCAATAATTGAAAACACATTATTTTAGCATCAGAAGGCTTCTTCCCTTCAAGCTACTACCTCATCCCTTGAGCTACTGTCGCATGCCACCTGCCATTGGGACAATTGGGTAGGCACTCTATTCCCATTCCTCTATTAATTCTGATCTTGAACTGGCTACTATCCAGTTTTTCCTCCTGCCACTACTCTGCCAAGCTGCCCAGTCTTTGCTTGGTTGGCACTAATCCCACAGCCTCCGAGCTGAAATCCAGCAGCTTAGTAAAGCGTAGACAGAATCTGTGTCTCCACTACAATGGCAATGCGATGTAGGCCAGCGAGCTGTGCTGCCACGCTGGCTTCCGTCTGATACTTACAGGCTGCAGTATTAAGATTTTCTTACTGCTCCTTCAAGTCTTGTGAATGCCATGGGTGATACTTTGATGTATACAGTATGATGCCATCTAATAAGTGTTATGGTGTAGCAGAATAGAGGAAATATTTCACCAAAAACTGCAACTAGGAAAAAGTTTATTGATGTAGTACCAGTCACTTGATGCTACCATCCCTCCTCCCCGCTCCACGCAACCCCCCCCCCCCACCCCCCCCAATCAGATTATACATTGGTGCCTTATTAAACTATATTTTTGAACATTGAAAGGTAAGGGATATCAATGCTGGTGAACCATTCGAAGGTTGGGTACAGCATGAATTTGATGCACAGTGGCTAGGACTCCTTTCACTCTGTCTCTACAATGTATCTCAGCTCCAAACACTGAAGAGTGCCCCCTCGTGCACCAGAATAGGCAAATGGCCTGTGACCTCTGAGTGATATTGCTCATTTATTGCTAATTTCAAGCCGCCCCAAAATTATTTTTTCTTGCAAACAACGGAGAGCTCCACCCAATCCGGATAGGCTCCCAGAAGTGTCTTAACCTACTGCACTGTTCAGTATTATCTATGCTACAATTTCAATTTGCAGTACTAATTGTATATATATTTCAATTATGATGTCCAACAGTGGTTCATTTTCAACTCCTTACAGCAGATAGGAAGCTATGCAGCTGTCCAATATAGAGTATAGCTGCATAGCAGTAATTTTGAGGTCGATATTAGTCATGGCTCAGTGAGTAGCATTCTTGTGTCAGGAAAGTTGTGGGTTCAAATTCCTCCAGCTGACATTCCCAGAGGTGCTGTCTCTCAGATGAGATTTTAAAGTGAGGTTCTGTCTGCCCTAGTCGAATACAAGCAATGGAGTTCTCCCCAGTGTCTTGGACAATATTTAACCCCAAAACCAACGTCAGTAAAACAAATACTATCTCATTGCTGTTTGTGGGACCTTGCTGTGTTGGGATGTGGTTGTGAAAGCTGCTATATAAATGCTAATTCTTTATTTTTAGTGTTTTTCTTGTATTCTTGAACTGTGTCTGAATTTGCCCTCCTGGTCTCTGATCCTGAAATTGCATAGATGGTTTCATAAGTTTCCTATAACTAGCTTGGCTTCCCTTTTTGTTTTATGTTTTACAATTTGGCTCGAAATGGTACAAAGTGTTTCTGCCATATTTTATGATACAGCTCCTACCTGTGATTTAGTGGAATTTTGCCCCCACCCCACCCTACCCCACCCTACCCCACCCCCACTATACCAACCCCATGACCCCTCAAATGCTTGACATTATGCTGCAGTGCCAAGCTACAGCCAATAGAGGGCACCAGTGAACCATTTAACATAAGCTCCCTCTAGTGTGAACAGGAGGTATTACAGGATTTCATACTTGCAGCCTCATGGGCTTTGCCATTGATTAAAGGCCAGGAATTTCCTGGAATGATGGGAGCAGCAAGTTACATGAAAACCAGTACTTAGATTTATGACACCATAGTTACCCTAGTGTTTCAGTGCACATTTCTAGGAAATTCCGAGCCTGTATCCACAGGCCATGACGTCTCCCTTCTCCCTAAAGAAAACAAAAACAGCTTTATGGCAAACAAGCTTTGGAGATTGGAGAGACACTGCCTGTTCACAGAATGTACATGACATAAGTATGTGTGGTCAGCTCACACATTGAATGGAAGTTCTCTGGCACAGGGCCTGGTTTCTGTTCTAGTGTTGCCAATCCCCCATTATTGTCCAGGAGTCTGTAGGAATTAAAGATTCGGCTCCTGGACGCTGCGAGCAACACATGAAGAAAAATCACAGGGGCATTCTCAAAAAGAGATTGTCTCCTTTTTCATTTTCATTTATTATTTATAAAAATATTGGAGATGGGAAAAATGCTGTTCGACAGACATGTGGGAATCATCCAATTTGGTAAGAGTGATTCTGCTTTCCAATTAGCCATAGGACCATGATGCTTACAAAGTTGTGCACGCTGGATGACTGTTCTGACTGTGGTGGGAGCAATGCACTGTCAATTCAATCCCAATACTCCACAGATCGCAGCATATTATTAAAACTTTTTCTGCTTAACTGGAAATTAGCCAAATTAAACACTTTATTAACCCCCGGAATAAAATACACCAAATCAGGTATCTTTAAACAACAAATTAACTATTAATGAAACTAAATCTTAAACACTATTAAAATAAACCTATGTCTAAAGACCTTATAACTTCTTATTTAACTTAAGCCTCCCCATGCACACGCATACATTCAAAAACTAACAATGGTTAATTGGTTTAAAAAAAAAGTGTTTCTTAGGAATAAAATATGTATCTGGGTTGTAAGTACTGGTAAGTTACATTCCCGGTTGATGAGATGCCCCACATTAGAGTAATCAGATGTCACTCGAAGTCTCCAGGCAAATTCGCCGAAACAGTTTTAATAGTTAGGCATTCAAAGTATTTCAGCTGCAGCAGGCCTCAAACAGTTCTTTCAACGAGAAGCACAGCAATAAGTCTAATTGGATTTTAAAATTGGCAGTCTTTTGGTAAAAACTTTGCTGAGTATTCCAGCAAACACAAATAGGCAATAGAGAGAGGGTCACTTCTGTAACAAATTTCTTAGAGTTTCAAAGTGAAATGGAATTTACTACCTCCAACAATGCAAATTGTTCTTTTTTCAAGGCTTTATTCCTGCTTTGGTAAACACAGTCTGAGCTCAATGTAGATTTTCTCTGCTGAGATATAGACAGCTTCTTTTCAGCGTTTAGCATGCCTTGTTTGTCTCCAGTTCAAACTGGTTTTAGCCAGTTTTTACACAGTTAAAAGTTACAGTACACCATGTGACCCCTCTCTCCTGCTGTGGCCTAGGAAATAGGTGCAGCTGGTACACTGTGCCCCCTTAGTTTTTAAAGGCACACTGTTTTAAACAGAAAAAAAACTACACTTTCATGACAGTGACCAATAGTGGGAGTGTGAGCATGAGACGATTGGAGTCAAGAGGTCATGCAATTGAACTATTTTTCCTCTGGTGGCGGAGCTCAGAACAAGGGTACATAATTTTAAAATGCTTCTTGTCACAAATCGGGAACTCTCTCCCCAATAAATACATCTACCCAGAGTTAGCAACCATGCCTCTGTTCAGAAAATAAAACTTTGGTAGTTTCGTCTAGGGTGAACAATGAGGGTGAGGTGTAGCCAAAGTATAACATCATTTTCCCTTTTGCCAAACAAAAGGGCCCAGGGAACTTAAGAAAACATTTTGATTAACAAGCACTGCCACAGGAAAAAAAATTACAAGCCAGTCCTGACTTTCTTTAAACAAAAAACAACGCCCCAGGAATGATGAATTTGACCTCTCTATTTGTCACGGACCCTCCTGTTGGGTGCAGTGCAGAGCAGTACATTTAGGTGAGCAGCGCCTGGAGTCCTTGCAACAGAACCACTTCTCTGCTCCACAATCAACCTTTCTTCACGTAGATGTATCACACGCTGGCTGTGTTGCTGGCTGCGTCTGCTCGCAGTTGCTATATGCTCACATGCTCATTTTGTGCTGAATAATCATTAAAGGGAGAAGGCAGCTGAGTAAGGGAGTGAGAGCTGGCGGCTTACCATCAGGCATGATGACTTATTTTTCAGAAACTCCAGGACAGTCTGTGAGGGTTGGAAAACCATACAGTGAGATGCCCATCACTCACAGAGTCCCCACAATTAACCTGAGTGGTGGCCAGCATGTTAAAATCTACCACAGGAGAGTAGGAGAGTTAAAATTCACCCCGCCTACCTGAGTCGCTCTCTCTTGAGTGTGATTTTGGGAAACGATATTGGTTGGAATTGTAGTTTTTGGCAGAATCCCACTGGTTCAGAGGATGCTTTGCTGAAAGTATACAGTGGTGCTTTTTCTATTTAAGCTCACTCAGGTGTGATTTCCATTTTGATATAATAATATAAATGCAGGTCTAAAATGAGTTAGCTCCTGCCATCAGGTTTAATGAATTGAAATGCTGGAGACAGCACAGAGCTGGTGCGGCCAGTGTGATGAGGCTTCTCTTGTGGAAAGACATGTCTTATTAATAACTCGCTTTGATTGAGCCCTTCTGAGAACCCATTAAGAGAAACTCCCCACTGTTCTAAAAGTTCATACCGTGATAGTACTTTAGGTTACCGAGGAACTGGAATGCATCTTGTTATTTTGTTCAGACTTGACTGTGTTCTGTGGAACGTGAAACCCATCATGATATACTGGCTGAATAGTGTCTTATTTGATTATTCTACCTTCTCCAGTAATACTATCCCCTCTCTTCCTCTTCTACCAAAGGTGTTAACCCCTCCCTCCTGTGCAGCTCCATGATGGTTCCCAGCTCTGTAATATTACTTGTTCCTTTGGTATGTGAACTATTGTAAGATTCACAAGACTGCAGGTAATAATCAAAAAATACATGAGTTTTTATTATAACTTAACCAGAACATACATATATATATACATACACATGCACATACGCACATTTATTGAACGAGCATATCTACTTACTCTTACTCTGTTTAGCTACACCCACAACTCCCTGGTCATGTGTGACATGACATCCTTTCCTCCAGTGACCGTCACGTACAGCCTCTTAAGGTGGCCCCACAGTAGGCTCATTCCGATGTAGCTTCATTATGGGCCCTGGCTCCATCCAGTGCCTTGACCAAGTACCCACTCTTGTGACAGGCTATTTGACCAGAAGGAGGGGTCATCACAGGCCAAGCCTCTCCCCATTCTCGATTGACCTCCACCTTCAGCAGGGCTTAGTAGATAGTGGCTTATTTTGCCCTCCCCTCCTCTTCCTCACCCAGTGGCACTGTGGCCAGTTGTAGTGCCCATATCATTGCCCTAACTGAGATTGGCTCCCTCACTAACAAGGAGAACCAGCACGCGGGTGGTGTTTTCTCGATGCTTGGAAAGAGCACGAAAGGAATACTGCTAACATAAGAGAAAGATAGAAGTGTAATATAGAGAAATAGGAGATTGAAGCTTAGAAGAAGGCCATGGGTCCCAATTATGAACTTGGTCTTATGCTATCCATGAATGCAAGAGAGATAGTAGAGACAGTGGAATGATTGTGTCTTGGTTACAAGTTAAAGCATCTACAGCAAGATGCTTGAGGTGTAAAGGTTTATGATGGACAGAGACAGGGGTCATGTTAAATGTAATAACGTAATTATTTTTTTCCACATCTTAGCCTATTGGTTCATACTAGAGTTGAGAGAGAGAAATAATCAAAAAAAGAAGAGGGAAGGGCTTTCTTGAAAGGATTTCCTGTTCAATCCTCCATAGTTTACAACTCTCCCCACCCTACATTAATCATCTTCTCCAGTTTTACAGCGCCGAGCATGCACTTCATTCCTCTGTTTGGCTACTCCCTACCCTAGCCTATATGGCACGATAGCCTTGCACTTATATTGCACTTTTTACACAGCAAAGCATCACAAGGTACGTCAAACAGGCATAGGGAAAAAAATGGATGCTGAGCCAAAGGAAAGGTTGCCAAAAGCCAGTTCAAAGAGATAGCTATGAAGATATTTAGGGGTGGCGCAGTGGTTAGCACCGCAGCCTGACAGCTCCAGCGATCTGGGTTCAATTCTGGGTACTGCCTGTGTGGAATTTGCAAGTTCTCCCTGTGACCGCGTGGGTTTTCGTCGGGTGCTCCAGTTTCCTCCCACAGCCAAAGACTTGCAGGTTGATAGATAAATTGGCCATTATAAATTGCCCTGAGTATAGGTAGGGGATTTGAGGGAAGGTGGGGATGTGGTAGGAATATGGAATTAATGTAGGATTAGTATAAATGGGTGGTTGATGCCAAAGGGCCTGTTTCAGTGCTGTATCTCTAAATAAATAAATAAAATAAGCAATCAAGATAATTCAGGTATCTGAATTCTAAGTTATGAGGAAAGGGTAAAAGAATGTTGGAGTTGTCAGGTTTGACAAAAGGGATTGGCCAACAGTTGTGGCTCTTGACCCAAAGTCTGGCCCTTGACCAGTTCTGGCTTGTCTAGTTTTAGCAGCGGATAGCTTCCCAATGGTAAGTAGGAAAAGAAAGTTTGGGCTGAAAATTCAGTCAGGAAGTTACTGATCAATTCATGGATTGAATTGAGAGTTTAACACAATGGAGGCAAAAAACCTGGAATCCTTGGAGAAGCAATTGGTTAGTGTGGTGTAGTGTTTCTTTTTTCCTGAATGGATGAGCAAAGATAAAAATGATTGTCCTTTCTCATCCACATCCATTTTGTGAGAAGGAAGGAATCCCGTTTCATCCCAAACAGTGTTTTTTTTTAAACTTTGTTACATTTGCAGGCAGAGATTAGGGCAGCAAATGATGTGAGTTGGTCCATTGCCTGAGAAGCTACGAACATTAAATAAAGACACACAATGCTGGAAATACTCAGCCTGTCTGGCAGCATAATTGGAGAGAGAAACAGAGATAACATTTCAGATCTATTGCCTTCCATTAGAACTGGGAAAAGTTAGAAATGCAATAGGTTTTAAACAAGTGAAAATGGGCAGGTGGGAAAAAGAATAAAAGGGAAAGCCTATGATGGGTGGAGGGCAGGAGAGATTAAATGGCAAAAGAGTTGGGGGTGCAGGGCCAAAGAAAGTGGTAATGGGACAAGCAAAGAAACAAAACATATGTCTACAGGAGGTGTGAATGGCTGGATCATGAATGGCTGCTGTCAGAAAGCAAAACAAAGAAATGAGAAAAAAAAGCAAAGCAGCAACGAAAAAGGAAACAAAATGAGGGCAGGGGTTGCAATCGGAAATTGTTGAACTCAGTATTGAGTCCCAAAGGCCGTAAAGTGCCTAATCAAAAGAAGAGGTGTTGTTCCTCGAGCTTATGTTGAGCTTCATTGGAACACTAGAGGAGGCCGAGGACAGAGAGATCAGAGTGGGAGCAAGGTGAAGAATTAAGATGCCAGGCAGCTGGAAGCTCAGGTCATGCTTGCAGACTGAACGGAGGTGTTCCACAAATTGGTCACCCAATCTGCGTTTGGCCTCCCCAATGTAGAGGAGACCACATTGTGAACAGCTATTAGAGTTTCTAGTCTGATAACACTCAGGAAGAACAGTACTCCTCAATTCAGAGACAAGACCTGCACAACATGAGAAAACTGTACTGTACACATCAATTGGCCTTTTTACTGTGCTCTGCATTCTTGTTAAGTGTGTGACCATTTCTTTTCATGTCATTTAACTGAAGTAGCCATTTAGAAGGTGCCAATATTAAGTGTGATACACAAAACAACGAGCCTAATTGGATAATATGTGGTAATATGAGATTTCTGCAGGCAGGTTTAAGCTGACATTAACTCCCACCTAATACGCTGGTGTGCCTCAGTCCAGCTCTCCTGTCCATGCGCAGTACTGTCTGGGTATATGCTGAACATTTCCTTGCATTGTCTCCCCAAGTGTCTGTGTGCCAAAGCACACTCAAGAAAAGTTCAAAGCAAAGCGTTTCCCTGATGGTTTTGTTGGTTAAAGCGGGTGTGCGACTAAGCCCGATGAGAAAGCTTCAGGTTCTACTCCTGGTCTGTGCTGACTTCACTGATCTGAACCAGAGTCAAAGCAGAATTGCTAAAATTACCTCAATGTCCCAGGGCTGGGAAATAGTGAAGGAGGGATGAGGGAAACCCAGTCACTGGGTCAAAAACGGGAGGTCATTAAATTCAACCTTCTTGGCAAAAGATCTAGAGGGGAGATGAGGAGAAATGTTTTCACTCAGAGTTGTCAGAATTTGGAATGCTCTGTGGAAGCCGATTCCATAAATAATTTAAAAAGTGAATTGGACAGGTACTTCAGGCTGAGGAATGGGCAGGGCCATGAACAAAAAGCAAGAATGAATGATTAGTACTGGAAATTGAATTGTACTGCTGCTTTGGGGGGGAAAAAAAACACTTTGGTCCCATAATTGATTTATGCGGGCCAATATCGTCTTGATTGTTAAGTTTCTGACAGCTAGCACAGGCAAGACAGACTGAATGGCCTCCTTCTGTGCTGTAAGTTTTTTTGGGCATCAGGTGAGGGCAACACCAGGCTCCTAATGGCCATGTGACCTGTTGATTCATTAGGTTCTCGCACAGCACCTCACATGTAGTATCCAATGTTGTCTAGCAACCATGGGTTTGTGCCCCAGCACAATGTCAGATTCATAAGTTAGTGTGGGTGGGGGGTGCAGTGGGTGGGGGTTGGCAGTTGCTTTAAAAAAAAAACAGGTATGAGGGAATGATTTGCTCCTTAGTGACACTGTGCAGCTCATGATTTAGGGTTGGCTTTACAGCCACTGATATACTTTTTGCACAAACAGCAATGACTAAATAATCTGTTTAAAGTGATGTTAGTTGAGGGATAATAATTGTCCAGGCAATAGTGCCGTGGGATCGTACACATCCCCCTCTGCGAGGGCAGATCGGGCCTTGATTCATCTGAAAGATGGAACCTTTGACAGTGCGGCACTCCCTCCGAATTGCAGTGGGAGTGTCAGCCTATAATTTGTGCTTTTAAGTCTCTGCAGTGGAACTTGAGGCCACTAACCTTTTTTTTTATATAAAAGCAAAGTACTGTGGATGCTGGAAATCTGAAATAAAAACAGAAAGTGCTGGAAAAACTCAGCAAGTCTGGCAGCATCTGTGGAGAGAGAAGCAGAGTTAACGTTTCAGGTCAGTGACCTTTTTGTTATATTCGTACATGGGATGTGAGCATCGCTGGCTAAGCCAGCATTTATTGCCCATCCCTAATTGCCCTTGACTCTGACTCAGTCTAAAGTGCTACCCACTGAGGCATGGCTGATGCTATTTAAAGGAACTGAATCCAGTCCAATCTGGTTCTTCAGGGTATGTGCATGTCTTAGTGCCAGCCTTTGCAACTGCTTGTTGGGTTTAATTCCATCATGGTGGAGCCACTTGCACTTAGCTGGACTGCTGATGAAGAAGCAGGCGGCCATTTATCTTGCATCTTTGACAGGTCCTGTGGCCATATAACTGTCAAGGTCAAGATAAACAGCTAAATGGAATGGTATTTACAGCGAGGAGAATGGAGGAGAGCAGCTATTCCGCAGACATGTCATCAGGTTTATAGACCAAGAGGGGCCCAGTAATGCAAAGAAATATTGATTGAGGAAAAACCATTGGGCCAGTGAAGCCTGCTCGTGACAATAGACCATTTACCGATCGCATTGGCTTCAGTGTTAAAGGGATAGTGCAGAGGAGGGTTCATATATTTAAACAACTCTTCACTGACTCCTGCCTGACATCCGACTAGATTGACTGCCAGGCCAGCGGGCAGGAGTAGATGCAATGACGGGAGCCACAGCCAGGGATCTGGGCAGGCAGTGGAAGGAAGGCTTTGCACTGGAGATTGGGAGTTCCAGAGAGAACAGAGTGGGAATGATGGGTTTGAAGAAACCCAAGGACTCCTTAAGGGGTCTGGGGGTTGGGGGTGTGGGGGTAACTCTCATGCTCCTCTGGCCCATGAGGAGTTCTAAAAGGAGCAGATCTTTAATACCTGCCTTGGCTTCTCATCTCTTCCTGACTCAGGTATGCTGCTAGGCTATCATCAGCACGGGACTCCCTGTGGTGCCAATGATATAAACAGGCTGCGACTTGTAAAAGTTATCAAGGCCTCTACCTGCCTTTGGTAGAAGCCCCATCAATGACCTGATTTGGAGCAACACAAGTTTAAACAGCCAGGAATGCATTGGGTTGGAGCAGAAGGCGAAATTTTTAAATTTTTATCCCTCGCATATACCATTCTCGCTGGATGGGGCAGGGGGTTAAAATTAAGTCCACTGTGTCAGACACTCTCCGGCTTCCATTTTCTCTGTTTGCCTGAGGGAAACCAGTTTGGGTCAAAGCAGTTCAGCAACATTGGCCAGAATTTTATGCCTGCCGCGGGAGTCGGCTGCAGGTGGGGATGGGGGTGGGGGGGGGTGTAAAATTGAGTGGGAGGCAGGGGGTGCCATTCCTGTCACCTTCCCACCCCGCTGCAATTTTAAGAGCGACGAGAATCGGCCCACCCACCCAGGCCATTTAGGGCCCTAAGTGGCCAATTAACTGCCATCTGAGGGCCTCCTCCTGCCACTGCAGGTGGTATATTACCAGTGGCGGGCAGCTCAAGGCCTCAGGATGCCGCTCAGTAATTACTGGAGGCCTCCTTGCAGGCTGGGGGGCCCTCCTGATCGAGCACCCTGTGCCCCACAGAGGGCCCCCCCCCCACCTACAAGCCTCTCCCACTGCACTACATTCCCCACCCCCCTTCTCCCCAACACACCCCGCTTGCCTCGCCAGGGCCCGGCTGATTGTCCTTGGCGAGGCCCCATACTCTTACCTTCATCCCCTGGCTGGCATCCCTCTTGCTCCTCTCCCTGGCTGCAGTCCCATTAGTGGACACCGCTCTCGGTGGCGCTGCTGGTGCTGAGAGCTGCCAGCCTGCTGATTGGCCGACCGCTCTTGGAGGCGGGACTTCCTGCTTCAGAGGGGCAGAAGTACCGTGCAAGGCCAATTCAGAACCTAGGCCATATAAAATCATAGTGTGGCTTCCAGTCCCGGCGGAGGCGGGCTCACCACCAACTGTTTTGGCCAGTGGGTGGGGCCTCGGGCCCAACACAAAATTCTGGCCGTTGTTTCTCTTCCTATTACTGTGCAATGTATCCTGTTTGCACTTTGACGTGGATTGAAGGTAGCAGAGACTGTCGCCTTATCTGTTGTATTCAGAAGGCCGGATTGTACAGCTGCTGGAAGGAAGGTCTCATTGTTCTACATGCCCCTCCTCCCTCCTCACCCCACCCCTAGTCTCTTTTAACTAATTTACCCAAACAACTCTTTCTCATGATGTAAGTTTTGGCTGGGAAATGAATAAGATCACCACAGTATGAGGAAAGAGTGGGAGGGAAAGTGGAGAGTGGAACTAAATGGGTTCAAACAGTCAGCCCAGGCAATGATGGGCCAAATGGTCTCATGTGCTGTATGATTTGTTTAGTAGACACTGACCCCACTTGCAGCAGACATCCATCTGTGAGCACTTTCCAACAAGGGTCACTGACTAGCTACAGCGAGGGACACTGAGCCCAATTATAGCTTCTACCTTGAGACCTGCGAACCTGAAGAGAAGTATTCTTTAAGGTACTCAACAAAGGGATACTGTTTTTGCAAGGGGTTAATTGGCATGTGTCAATATTTGAAGGGGACTCCTGGGAGTTTCAGTAGCCATTGGGAGGCAGGGTAGGGGGAGAAAGAGTCCACGCGTGTATCTGTGTTTGCATGGGGGGGCCCAGAGAGTGTATCAACATTTGCCGAAGGTCTCCGGGAGTGCATCTATATTCATAAAGTGTCCCTCGCACAGAAAATCCACTGCTTTGAAATAACAAAGTATTTTAATTTTACAGTCTGTCACTTCACACAATTACACGGTGCTAGCCTCACATTCCAATTTAGATCCAAACAGCTTCAAACAATTATACCATTATTGTTCGATTTATTAAAATATAATAAATATGAAAGGTGCTTTCTCTCTGAAGCATAAAATTGTAAGCAGTGCATAAGAAATACCTCCTCGCTCACATCAAATCACCTTTGCATTAATCCTTGTTACAATGCAAGACAATATAGCTGGACAAGAGAATGTAGAGAAGCTTCTTTCTAATGGTGTGTAACAGAGAATTTACAGCACAAAAACAAGGCCATTTACTCCTCAAAAGCCTCCTCCCTCCCTACTTCATTTTTTTTTGTTCAGAAAATATACTTTATTCCTAAAATTTGTAAAAGTACATTGCATAACAGTTCAAATTTGACATTACATTAAGTGCTGTGCAGTTCAATTTCTTTCGATACAGTATGTGGCACTCTTGAGATGCCTCACTACACTTACAATTACAGGTCACATTTACAATATACATTTCATGTCAAACATTCTCTGATGCGCACAACCGAGAGGTTTTCCACACGTTCCAGCCCCTCGGTGTACGATGGCGGGAGGGACTTAGACTGTGGCCTTTCCACCTACTTCATCTCTTCATGCTATCAGTATATCTTATTCCTTTCTCCTGTACTTAGCTAGCTTCCCCTTAAGTGCAACTCCGCTAATCATTGCAACCCCCTGCGGTAGTGAGTTCCACATACTTATCATTCTGAGTAAAAAGTCTCTCCTCAATTCCTTATTCGATTTATTAATTGACTCTCTTGTATTTCTGGCCCCGAGTTTTGGACTCTTGTGTTGCTAATTTCTTTGACAAAGACAACAATCAGAAATGAAAGGCCCAACCTCAGGAAATGTTGACACGTCTCGCTCCTCCTACTCCACTATTGGGCCTTCAGCCACCTTGGCACTGCTCTCTGGAACTCCGTCTTTATATCTTACCACCTTGCTAATTGTTTCCTTGCTATTTACAACCCAATTCAAGTACCTTCTTCTTGACCATGGTTTCGGTCATCTGTCCTAACTCTTCCACCAATTCTCTGAAGAAACGCAAATCAAGACAAGAGAAATGAAGAGAACAGAACTGATAGAAAAAAAGTCTGATGAAATTTGAAAAGCAATTTTGTAACCGAGGATACTGTCAGCTTGTGACTACTGTGAAAAAGAGAGTATGGACAGTGAGGTTCAGTACTAAGATTAGGTTTATTAAAGCTAACAGTATGATAACAGAAGCAATTATACAACCTGGCAACTCTGCCAATGCGAGATGTTCAAACCCCGACCAACTTCCAGAGGTAAGGTGGGTGTTCAGCAAACCCCCAGAGCTCTTTATTTAAAACAAACACTGACCGTTAACACTATAATTAGACTAAATATGCTGGAGTCTAATTACATACAAACTAACCTTGTCTCCGAACAGTTCTTTCTTCTTCTTTGGACTCCTTGTCTCGAGAGACAATGGGTAAGCACCTAGTGTTGGTCAGTGGTTTGTGGAGCAGCGCCTGGAGTGGCTGTAAAGGCCAGTTCTAGAGTGACAGACTGTTCCACAGGCACTGCAGATAAAATTGGTTGTCAGGGCTGTTACACAGTTGGCTCTCTCCTTGCACTTCTGTCTCTTTTCCTGCCAACTGCTAAGTGTCTTCGACTCGCCACTCTTTAGCCCTGCCTTTTTGGCTGTCCGCCAGCTCTGGCGATCACTGGCAACTGGCTCCCACGACTTGTGGTCAATGTCACAGGACTTCATGTCGCATTTGCAGATGTCTTTAAAGCGGAGACATGGATGGCCAGTGGGTCTGATACCAATGGTGAGCTCACTGTACAATGCTTCCTTGGGGATTCTGCCATCTTACATACGGCTCACATGGCCAAGCCATCTCAAGCGCCGCTGGCTCAGTAGGGTGTATATGCTGGGGATGTTGGCCACCTCAAGGACTTCTGCGTTGGAGATACGGTCCTGCCACCTGATGCCAAGGATTCTTCAGAGGCAGCAACGATGGAATGAGTTGATACGTCGCTCTTGGCTGACATAAGTTGTCTAGGCCTCGCTGCCGTAGAGCAAGGTACTGAGGACACAGGCTTGAAACACTCGGACTTTTGTCTTCCGTGTCAGTGTGCCATTTTCCCACACCCTCTTGGCCAGTCTGGACATAGCAGCGGATGCCTTTCTCATGCGCTTGTTGATTTCTGCATCGAGAGACAGGTTACTGGTGATAGTTGAGCCTAGGTAGGTGAACTCTTGAACCACTTCCAGAGCATGCTCACCGATATTGATGGATGGAGCATTTCTGACATCCTGTGCCATGATGTTCGTTTTCTTGAGGCTGATGGTTTGGCCAAATTCATTGCAGGCAGCCGCAATCCTGTCGATGAGTCTCTGCAGGCACTCTTCTGTGTGGGATGTTAATGCAGCATCGTCAGTAAAGAGGAGTTCCCTGATGAGGACTTTCCGTACTTTGGTCTTCGCTCTTAGACGGGCAAAGTTAAACAACCTGCCATTTGATCTTGTGTGGAGGAAAATTCCTTCTTCTGAACAGTATTCTATTGTTAACCATCTGTTATCCATAAGTGTCTCATTCTTGCATCTGTAAGATCAGTCTGTTCCTGAATAATAACCTGTAAGTTCAGCTATACATCAATGCCAGCATGTCACTAGGCCATTCTAACTTGCCATACACAGGCAGGGTCTGATGGGAAAGTGGTCAGTTTGTACTGGTCAACTTTCTTGCCGTTGCAAATATCGATCTGTACATACATCTGTAGATATGGTATACTTAGATTTCCAAAAGGCATTTGGTAAGGTACCACATCAAAGATCACTACACAAGATAAAAGCACATGGTGCAGGGGGTAACATATTATAGAGTCATAGAGAGATACAGCACTCAAACAGGCCCTTCAGCCCACCGAGTCTGTGCTGACCAACAACCATTCATTTATACTACCTACATTAATCCCATATTCCCTACCACATCCCCACCATTCTCCTACCACCTACCTACACTAGGGGCAATTTACAATGGCCAATTTACCTATCAACCTGCAAGTCTTTAGCTGTGGGAGGAAACCAGAGCACCCGGCAGAAACCCATACAGTCACAGGGAGAACTTGCAAACTCCACACAGGCAGCACCCAAAACCGAAGCCAGGTCACTGGAGCTGTGAGGCTGTGGTGCTAACCACTGCGCCCCCCATATTAGCATGGATAAAAGGCAGGTTAGCTACCAGGAAGTAGACAGTAGGGATTAAATGGGTCTTTTTCTGGTTGGTAAGCTGTAAATAGTGGAGTGCCACAGGGTTCAGTGCTGGGGCCTCAGCTATTTACAATTTATATAAATGACTTGGATGAAGGGACCAAGTGTATGGCAGCTCTATTTGCTGATGACACCAAGATAGGAAGGAAAGTAAATTATCAAGAGGGGGTACAGAGAATACAAAGGGATATAGATCGGTTAAGTGAGTGGGTAAAAAATTGGCAGATGGACTATAATGTAGGAAAATGTGAACTTGTCTACTTTGGCAGGAAGAATAGACAAGCAGTATACTATTTAAATGGAGAGATTACAGAACTCGGTGGTTCAGATGGACGTGGCTGTCCTGGTACATGAATCAGAAAAGGTTGGTATGCAGGTACAGCAAGTGATTGTGATTAGGAAGGCAAATGGAATGTTGGCGTTTATTGAAAGGGGAATTGAGTATAAATATAGGTAAGTTTTACTGTAGCTATATAGGGCCTTGGTGAGACAAATCTCCTTATTTAAAAAAGGATATAATTACGTTAGAAGCAGTTTAGAGAAGTTTCACTCGACTGATTCCAGGGGTGAAGGGCTTATCTTATGAAGAAAGATTGAACTGGTTGGAGTTCAGAAGAATGAGAGGTGATCTTATTGAAACATATAAGATCCTGAGGGGACTTGATGGAGTCGATACTGGGAGGATGTTTCCTCTGGTGGGAGAGATTAGAACTAGGGGATACAGTTTAAGAATGAGGTCTCTCTTTTGAGACGGAAGTGAGGAGAATGTTTTTCTCTTAGTGGGTCATTGTGGAATTCTCTTCCCAAGAAAGCAGTGGAGGCAGGGTGATAGAATTTATTCAAGGCTGAGTTAGATAGATTTTTGATCGACAAGCGAGTCAAGGGTTATGGGGGGCAGACAGGACAGTGGAATTGAGACCACAACTAGATCGGTGATGATCTTATCGAATAGTGGAGCAAGCTCCTGGGACTGAAGGGCCTACTCCCGCTCCTAAGTCCTATGTTCCTACAAAGCTGGTATATAAAGGGGAGGAATTTATTGTTCAGTTGTATAAAGTTCTGCTTAGACCCCATATGGAATATTGCATTCCGTTCTGGGCACTACACGTTAGAAGGATATACTGACCACGAAGAGTGTGCAGCACAGATTTACCAAAATGATACTGGGGTATTATCATTGGACTAGTAACCCAGAGACCCAGGGTATTTCTCTGGGGACATGGGTTCGAATCCCACCATAGCAGAAGGTGGAATTTGAATTTAATTAATAAATCTGAAGTTAAAAGCTAGTCTAATGATGGCCATGAAACCATTGTCGATTGTTGTAAAAACCCATCTGGTTCACTAATGTCCTTTAGGGAAGGAAATCTGCTGTCCTTACCTGGTCTGGCCTACATGTGACTCCAGACCCACAGCAATGTGGTTAACTCTTACATGCCCTCTGAAATGGCCTAGCAAGCCACTCAGTTGTACCTAACCGCTACAAAGTCAATAAAAAAGGAATGAAATCAGACGGACCAAATGGCATCGACCTAGGCACTATATCGCCGTTTCTTCACTGTCGCTGGGTCAAAATCCTGGAACTCCCTTCCTAACAGCACTGTGGGTATACCTACCCCAAATGGACTGCAGCAGTTCAAGAAGGCAGCTCACCACTACCTTCTCAAGGGCAATTAGGGATGGGCAATAAATGCTGGCCTGGCCAGTGACACTCACATCCCATGAATGAATAAAAAAAAGGTAAGGTTGGACAGGTTGGTCTGTATTCATTGGAGTTTTGAAGAAGGAGAGGTGATCTTATTGAAACATATAAGATCCTGAGGGGATTTGACAGGGTGGATGCTGAAAGGATGTTTCCCCTTGTGGGAGAGTCTAGAACTAGGGGGCACAGTTTAAAAATAAGGCGTCGCCCATTTAAGACAGAGATGGAGAAATTTTTGTCTGACGGTTGTGAGCCTTTGGAACTCTCTTCCCCAGGGAGCTGTGGAGGTAGGGTCATTGAATATTTTTAAGGCAGAGGTAGATAAATTCTTGACTAACAAAGGAGTCAAAGGGTATCTCGGGTAGGTGGGAAAGTGGAGTTGAGGCCACAATCGGATCAACCATTATCTTATTAAATGGCGAAGCAGGCTTGAAGGGGCCGAATGGCCGACTCCTTCTAAATCATATGTTCAGGTGTATTTTCGTACAAACTCAACAGCTAGTTTTCGCTCACTAAGATCCCACACACAAATGAGAAGAAGGACTATCGATCTGTTTTGTAAGGTGTGGTTTCAGGGAGGCATGTTGCCCTGATCACCAAGACTGTTGTTCAGAAAGCACCATGACATGTTGTAACAGTCAAGGTCTCAATTTAACATCTCTTGACCTTTTTAAAGGATGGAATCTCCAACAATGTAGCACTCAATCAGTGCATCCTGAGATGAACCCACAAACTCTTGACTCAGAGGTAAGAGTATTAATGCAGTCTCACTGCCATTTCTTTCTTTTTTTTTCTCTCCCTCTCCTCTTTATCTTTGTCCTCTTTTTCCGTAACTCCTTTTTCTTCTGTTTCTCTATTTCCCCTTACTCTCTCTTTTCTATCCCCTAATTTATCTTTTGTGGGGATGAATTCAATTACAGTGGCCCCAAAATTGAGTTCAAATATCCGGAATGAAATCTGGGCATTGGAATTTGGGAGATCCAGAGAAATGGAACATCAGAGCAGGGATGTGATTCCCAATTTCATTGACACAGTTGATCTTGCTGGATATCAGAACAAGTCAAATTGCTGTTACTATCCATCTGATTAATCTAGCATTTTCTCTGCAGAGTGTATTCTCCTGTTCTTTGTTGCTATGGTAACTTACCTTATTCACAGAAAGGGCATCCTAATAAGATAACCCCCAGATGGTTTGGCTTCAAGTTCCTAAATATTGCAATGCATCTACATATCCTTGTTTAACACACAACTAGACATGGACACCTACAATGGGACCTAGACTTAAACACATAGAAGATGAAAGATGACAACCCACTTGCGTCTGACATTGTGCAGCTCTCGTGTGTTTCCTGATCCCCTCTTGCTTTTTAAATGATTAAAAAGAAGTCGGTCTGCAGTTTTAGATGAGAATATTCTTTGTTTATAGACAAGGTTGCTGAGGTTGACTTGGTCATTGCTTGCAAACGTGCTTTACTGCTCCCAGCTGTTAGCAAGTGCTCAGTGGGTAGTTTTATCTCCTTTGAGTTGGAAGTCATGGGTTCAATTCCTACTCCAGAGACATGAGCACATGATCCAGCCTGATGCTTCTGTGTCGTATCATTAGAGTTGGAGATGTTGCCTCTCAGATGAGATATTAAACCTCTCTGTCTTCCCTCTCAGGTGAAGGTAGAAGATCCCATGGAACTGTTGGATTACGAGCAGGGGAGTTCTCCTGGTGTCCGCATTAATATTTATCCCTCAAACAGCATTGCTAAAATAGATTATCTGGGCATGTATCTCATTGCTGTTTGTGGAACCTAGCTGTGTACAAACTGGATGTCATGCTTCCCGACTTAAGAAACATGCCGACACTTCATTTCTGTAAAGCACTTCAGGATACTGTGAACGATCTTCATATAAATGCAATTCCTTCCTTTCATTCTTGGACTCCTCGTCATCATTGTCGTCACCTGTAGCCTCAATGACATTGTTAACCTTGAGCTTATCCAAAACCCTGCTGATCCATCCTAACTCCCACGAAGTCCTGTTCACTCATCATCCCTGTGCTCTTTGACCGACATGACCAACACCTCGATATTAACATTCTCATCCTTGTTTTCAGATCCATCCATGGTTTCACCCCTCCCCGTCTCTGTAACCTCCTCCAATTCTGGCCTGTTGTGCATTTCTGATTTTCATCATTCCACGGTGAGCAACTGTGCCTTCAGCTGCCTAAGTCCTTAGCTCTGTAATTGCTCGCTGAAGCTCTCTGCCTCTCTAGCCCTCTCTTCTCCTTTAAAACACTCCTTAAAACTTACTTTTTTGATCAAGCTTTTGGTTGCCTGTCCTAATATCCTCTTATGTGGCTCACTGCCAATGCTTGTCTGATTTATGCTCCTGTGAAGTGCCTTGGGATGTATTTACACTGTTAAAGGCACTACATAAGTACAAGTTGTTGCTGTCTAAGCTAGCTGCTTCACCATAGTAATTCAGCTTAGTGCACAGTGACAGTAAAGAAAACAAACAAGATCGGAGGGTATATAGCTAGAGGGATAGAGCATAGAGTGATAATTGATGTAGTAGTAGTTTGCCGCAGGTTGTGGGCCTCTCCTGCTGTGTATGGCCCAAGAAAAGTAGAACCAGTTTGCTCATCAAAACCGTGGCTGTTATCAATCTCCATTATAGACACAATTACACAAGGAGATAGCAAAAAGTGAGCAGTGCAGTGGAGCAACAAGTACCTCATTTCTCATGAGAAGCTGAAGAGAAAAATACAATCAACCAGACAGATCGGTGTTTAAAAGAAATAATGTACTTTTGGACCCAGGCCTGTGAACATCCCATGTGAATTCACTACAGCAGCTGAGGGTATTCATCTGATCAGGATTTATGTTTCTTTAAAGTTTCAAAATGTTCCTTCTTTTTATGTGCACTATATGTTGGGAGTGACTTCTCTGTGCTGTGGGACCAATTTGCATTTTCTAGATAAGGTACATAAACTAAGCTCCCCTGTAGTATCAAACGCACTTTATGCTGCCATCTTTTTCTGGGTCCAGGGAGCTAAATTACAACCTATGGTCACAAAGTAACTAATCTTAGAGATTAACAGATACCACTGCATTTTGGTACACTACAAGTTCTAATGTTTCTACTTGTGGGGGAGACCAGAATAGGGGCCATAAATATAAGATGGTCAAAAATAAATCCAATAGGGAGAAATTTCTTTAACCAGAAGGTGGTTAGAATGTGGAGTTTGCTACTGCAAGGAGTAATTGAGGCGACGAGCATATATGCAATTAAAAACACAGAAAATACTAGCAGGAGTAGGCCATTCGGCCCTTCGAACCTGCTCTGCCATTCATTATGATTATGGCTGATGATCCAACTCAGTAATCTGTTCTCGCTTTCTCCCCATATTCTTTGATCCTTTTAGACCCAAGAGCTATATCTTACTCCTTCTTGAAAAATGTTTTGGCCTCAAATGCTTTCTGTGGTAGTGAATTCTACAGGCTAGCCGCTCTCTGGGTGAAGAAATTTCTCCTCATCTCAGTCCTGAAAGGTTTACCCCGTATCCTTAGACTATGACCCCTGGTTCTGGACTCCCCCACTATCGGGAACATCCTTCCTGCATCTACCCTGTCAAGTCCTGTTCGAATTTTATGGGTTTCTATGAGATCCCCCCTCACTCTTTTGAAGTCCAGCGAATATAATCCTAACCGACTCAATCTCTCCTCATACATCAGTCCCGCCATCCCAGGAATCAGTCTGGTAAACCTTCACTGCACTCCCTCTATAGCAAGAACATCCTACCTCAGATAAGGAGACCAAAACTGCACACAATATTCCAGGTGTTGCCTCACCAATTGCAGCAGGACATCTCTGCTCCTGTACTCGAATCCTCTCGCTATGAAGGCCAACATACCATTTGCCTTTTTTACCGCTTATTGCACCTGCATGCTTACCTTCAGCGACTGGTGTACGAAAACACCCAGGTCTCGCTGCATATTCCCCTCTCTCAGTTTATAGCCATTCAGATAATAATCTGCCTTCCTGTTTTTGCTACCAAAGTGGATAACCTCACATTATACTGTCATGCATTAACCCACTCACTCAACTTGTCCAAATCACCCTGAAGCCTCTCTGCATCCTCCTCACAACTCACCCTCCAACCCAGTTTTGTGTCATTTGGAGATATTACATTTAGTTCCCTCATCTAAATCATTAATATATATTGTGAATAGCTGGGGTCCTTGCACCGATCCCTGCAGTACCCCACTAGTCACTGCCTGCCATTTCGGAAAAAGACCCATTTATCCCTACTCTTTGTTTCCTGTCTGCCAACCAATTTTCTATCCATCGCAGTACACTACCCCCAATCCCATGTGCTTTAATTTTACACGCTAATCTCTTGTGTGGGACTTTGTTGAAAGCTTTCTGAAAGTCCAAATAAACCACATCCACTGGCTCCCCCTCATCACCTCTACTAGTTACATCCTAGAAGAATTCTAGTAGATTTGTCAAGCATGATTTCCCTTTCGTAAATCCATGCTGACTCTGCCCGATTCTACCACCGTTCTCCAAATGCTCTGCTATAAAATCTTTTATAATGGACTCTAGAATTTTCCCACTACCGACTTAAGGCTGACTGGTCTATAATTCCTGGCTTTCTTTCTACCTCCCTTTTTAAATAGTGGGGTTACAGTAGCTAACCTCCAATCTGTAGGAACTGTTCCAGACTCTATAGAATCTTGGAAGATGGCCACCAATGCATCCACTATTTCTAGGGCCACTTCCTTAAGTACTCTGGGATGCATACCATCAGGCCCTGGGGATTTATCAGCCTTCAATCCCATCAATTTCCCCAACACCATTTCTCTACTAATACTGATTTCTTTCAGTTCCTCTCTCTCACTAAGCCCTGTGTTCCCCAACATTTCTGGTATGATATTTGTGTCCTCCTTTGTGAAGACAGAACCAAAGTATGCATTCAGTTGGTCAGTCATTTCTTTGTTCACCATAATAAATTCCTCCGTTTCTGACCTACATTTGTCTTCACCAATCTTTTTTTCTTCACATACCTATAGAAACTTTTACAGTCAGTTTTTATGTTCCCCACAAGCTTGCTCTCGTACTCTATTGTCCCCTTCTTAATCAATCCCTTGGTCCTCCTTTGCTGAATTCTAAACTGCTCCCAATCCTCAGGTCTGTTGTTTTTTTCTGGCAGATTTATATGCCTCTTCCTTGGATCTAATGCTATCTCTAATTTCCCTTGTAAGCCATGGTTTGGCTACCTTCCTGGTTTGGAGGGCTTGAGTTATAAAGAAAGATTGGATAGGCTGGGTCTGTTTTCCCTGGAGCGAAGGGGGCTGAGAGGGGACATGATAGAGGTATATAAAATTATTAGAGGCACAGATAGGGTAGATAGCCAGAGTCTGTTTCCCATGGTAGGGGTGACTAAAACTAGAGGACATATATTTAAGGTGAGAGAGAGGAGGTTTAAAGGGGATCAAAGGGGTAAATTTTTCACACAAAGAATAGTGGGTATCTGGAATGACCTGCCTGAGGAGGTGGTGGAGGCAGGAACAGTAGTGACATTTAAGAGGCATCTAGACAGGTACTTGAATGAGCAAGGCATAGAGGGATATGGAATTAATGCAGGCAGGTGAGATTAGTATAGATAGGCATTATGGTCGGCATGGACGCGGTGGGCCGAAGGGCCTGTTTCTATGCTGTACGACTCTATGACTCCAATGTCTTGCCATCCTTCCCAAAGTGCAATGCTCAGAATTGAATACATTACACCAGCTGAGGCCTAACTAGTGTTTTGTAAAGGTTTAGCATAACTTCTTTGCTTCTGTACTCTATTCCTCAATAATAAATCTTAGGATCCTATATGATTTTTTAAAAAAACTCTCAACTTGTCCTGCCACCTTCTCAGATTTTTACAGGCCTCTCTCTTCCTGCTCTCCTTTAAAATCATACCATTTAGTTCATATTGGCTCTCCTCATTCATCCTACCAAATTACATCACTTCACACTTCTGTGTTAAATTTCATCTGCCATGTAACCGTACATTTCACCAGTTTGTGTATGTCCTCCTGAAGTCTATTACTATCTGCTTTATTGTTGGTTACATTTCCAAGTTTCATATCATCTGCAAATATTGAAATTATGCTCTGAATTCCCAAGTCCCAAATATAAATCTAATATATCTATCAAAAAGAGCAATGATCTTCATACTAATCCCTGGGTAACTCCACTGTACACTTCCCTCTCGTTTGAAAATGAACTGTTCAGCACTACTCTCTGCTTTCTATCCCTTAGCAATGTTATTTCACATTGCCACTGTCCAGTTAATTCCACTGGCTTCAATTCTGCTAACAAATCTGCCATTGTGGTACTTTGTCATACACTTTTTGAAAGACAGCATGTACAACATCAACCTGAGCATCCTTCTCAACCCTTTCCATTACCTCATCAAATAACTCACATTAGTCAAAGATGATTTCCCTTTAACAAATCCATGCTGACTTTCATTAATTAGCCCATACTTTTCCAAATGGCAACTCACTTTGTCCCAGATTTTGTCTCTAAATGTCCCCCACTGCCTATATTAGGCTGACTGCTCTGTAGTTGCTGGGTTTATCCCTCTCCTCCACTTCTTTTTTAAACATTTGCAATCCTCCAGTCCTCTGGTACCATCTCTTTATTTAAGTAAGATTGTGGCCAGAACATCCACAATCCACCCTTACTTTCCTTAGTAACCTAGGATGTAACCCATCGGGACCAGGTGACTTTTTCTACTTTGAGCGCTGATGACCTTTTCAGAACCTCCTTGTTATCTATTTTCATCCTATTCAATATTGCTGATAACTCCTCATTTACTGTGGCATTGGCAACATTCTTTTCTCTAGCAAAGACAGATGCAAAGCACTCATTTAGTATCTCCACCAATCCCTCTGCCTCCAGAGAATCTTTTTATCGGCCCCTAACTGGCCCCATCCTTCCTTTGACTACCCTTTTAGTATTTCTATGTTTATAAAAGACTTTTGAGTTCCCTTTTATGTTAGTCGCTAATCTGTTGTCATATATTCTCTTTGTCTCTCTTATTCCTTTTTGTAGATCTCCTCTGTACTTTCCATATTCAGCTTGGTTCTCTACTGACATTTGTCATAAGCCTCCTTTTTCTGTCTCAGTTTAATCTCTATCTGTTCTCAATCAGGGAGCTTTAGCTTTGGATGGCCTTCCTTTCCCCCTTGTGAGAATGAGTCTATTCTGTGCCTGACTATCTCCTCTTTGAAGGTGTCTCATTGTTCAGTTATCGTTTTGCCGACCACTTTTTGATTCCAATCCATCTGGCCAGGTTCCTTTCCAACTCACTGAAGTTAGCCCTCCTTCTGTCAAGTATTTTTATGCTTGGCTGTTCCTTCTCCTTTTCCATAACTACTCTAAACCCGATGACATTATAATCACTCTTTCCTAAATGCTGTCCCACAGCAAAATGCTCCATTTGCCCCTCTTTGTTTCCCAAAACTCGATCCAGCTCTGATTCCTTGCTCGTTCGGCTAGAAACATACTGGCCAATCTAAACAAACCAGTACGCAGCAGGGAGACTGGTCAGCAATCCATTTATCATTGAGGTGGGCTTGGCGTGACTCTTTAACTGAGTCATAGCATTAGCATTCCTCTTCCTGGTTTCCCGACCAATCAGAGGAGTCAGAATGGCTGAACTGTACATGTTGGTGATGAAGCCCCAGCAATCACAGGAATGGAAAGGAGACCTGGGAATGCTGTCCCCAATCTCTGACTCTTACCTGGAGGTCCTGCTGCGGGATCTGAGGACTGAATTGAAGTGATGTTTCCAAGGTAGAAAAGAAGAGGCCAGCCTCTCAAACTGAGCACGCCTGGATGGAAGTGGCCGAGGAAATGAGCAGCAGGAGTGTGGTCCCTCGAATCTGGAGACTGGCAAGGGGTTCAAGGACCGCAGGAGGGTGGGAAAGGTGAGTGACATAACGCTTCCTGGGAGCCAAGTTCCACACTCTGACTTTCCCAGCATTCCTCTGCACAGCACTCCTCAGATCAACACACCCTCCAGTTCAACTCATTCCTCTCACTCCAGGCCCCTCTCTCATCCCCATCCGAACAACTAACACTCACGCTTATCCTCAGCTTTGTGCCATCTCACATCCACAGTTTCCCTCCCCAAATATTGTTTTTCCCTCCTTTCCACACAATCCATTTCTTAACCTCACAACTCTGTCCTAGCAGGAGAGGAGAGTTTATGACTCCAGGGAGAGACAAAGGACTGGGGGTGACCCTCCAGTGACAGCCACCTTGATGGCCATTGGCAATGCATGTCTATCTGGTCCACTGGGAAGGAGGACTTGTTCAAGGAGGCAGCAAATATCAGCAACAACCTGCCATGAGAGCCTGAGCTTCCTGAGGCACTGGTGCTCGCACATGTCAAAAAGCTGATCCTCTGCCTGTAGACCCCGAGTTTGGGGTCTCGTCTCCTTCAAGTTGGATCTTTGTGTCCGTCCCCTCCGTCCTGTGGTGTGGCATGTGATTGAAGAAAAGGCAGATGGTGCTGGGTGTTGCTGCTCCTTTTGTTCCTCATCAGAGGCATAAGATAGAGCTGCATAAGCTGTTCCCATACTGTAGTGAAGACTGAGAAGTGCAGCTCAATGTGAGCAAAGTGCAGGTCATATGAAATATCTTCCAAGAAGTTGGAAATCACCTGTCGAGCAGTGAGAGCACACCATCAGAATGAGTTCTGTGAGCAGCAGCCTCTCACCTAGGCAGGGCTGCAGCTATTCAGTTTCATTGTTTGAAGGCTTCCCAGCCTGTCAGTTTCACTGAAGAAGCACTCCACGCTGTGCACTCACCTGGTTGACCCTTGATGACAGCTTTTGAAATAGGTGTGCTGGCTGTTGAAGCCAGAAGACTGAGTTTAATCCTGAGCAAATTGGGGATTTCAATATTTTAATTATTTACCCGACAGTTCCATGGGGTTTCCCACTCGCCCGGAAGTGGGTGGAATCATGTTGGGTTCCTGACCCAACATCTCATTTTGGGGCTTTAACCCCCTCCCACCTGCGCCTGAACCCACCTCCCCTTCGCAGTTCAAATTATGTTCTATATTAGGATAATTGAAGTCCCCTATTATCACCATTCTGTAGTTCCTGCAAATTTCTGTAATTTGCTTGCAAATTTGCTCCTCTCCTTGTGCTATCTCCACCACTTGATGGCTTTTAGTATACACCCAATAGTGGAATAGCTCCTATATTGTTCCGTAATTCGAACCAAAAAAATTCTGTCTTTGAATCCTCAAGTACATCATCTCTCTCTTGTGATGTTACATTTCTTTGATCCTTAATTCCACCCAAGCTCATTTATATTCCTTCCCTTTCTTTCCTGAATACCTTGTAGTCAGAAATTTTAAGCTCCCAATTCTCTACTTAGCTGGGCTAGGTCTCTGTTGTTGCCACTGTATCATAGTCCCATATGTTGACTTTTGCCTGCAGCTCACCAACCTTATTTACCACACCGCATGCCTTTATGTCCATACACTCTGAACTCATCTTAGACTGCCTTGAATTTGTTATCCACGACCCCCTGCCACCTAATCTAATTCCTTATTTCTGTTCTATTAGAACATAGAACATAGAACAGTACAGCACAGTACAGGCCCTTTGGCCCACGATGTTGTGCCGAACCTTTAACCTACTCTAAGATCAAACTAACTACCTACCCTTCATTCTACTATCATCCATGTACCTATCCAAGAGTCGCTTAAATGTCCCTAATGTATCTGCTTCTACTACCACCACTGGCAGCGCATGCCACGCACCCACCACTCTCTGTGTAAGGAACCTACCTCTGACATCTCCCCGAAACCTTCCTCCAATCACCTTAAAATTATGCCCCCTGGTGATAGCCCTTTCCACCCTGGGAAAAAATCTCTGGCTATCCACTCTATCTATGCCTCTCATCATCTTGTACCCCTCTATCAAGTCACCTCTCATCCTTCTTCGCTCCAATGAGAAAAGCCCTAGCTCCCTCAATCTTTCTTCGTAAGACATGCCCTCCAGTCCAGGCAGCATCCTGGTAAATCTCCTCTGCACCCTCTCTAAAGCTTTCACATCCTTCCTATAATGAGGCGACCAGAACTGAACACAATATTCCAAGTGTGGTCGAACCAGGGCCTTATAGAGCTTCAGCATAACCTCGCGGCTCTTAAACTCAATCCCCCTGTTAATGAAAGCCAACACACCATACGCTTTCTTAACAACTCTATCAACTTGGGTGGCAACTTTGAGCTATCTATGAACATGGACCCCAAGATCCTTGGGGCGGCACAGTGGCGCAGTGGTTAGCACTGCAGCCTCACAGCTCCAGGGACCCGGGTTCGATTCTGGGTACTGCCTGTGTGGAGTTTGCAAGTTCTCCCTGTGTCTGCGTAGGTTTTCTCCGGGTGCTCCGGTTTCCTCCCACAAGCCAAAAGACTTGCAGGTTGATAGGTAAATTGGCCATTATAAATTGTCACTAGTATAGTTAGGTGGTGGGGAAATATAGGGACAGGTGGGGATGTTTGGTAGGAATATGGGATTAGTGTAGGATTCGTATAAATGGGTGGTTGATGGTCGGCACAGACTCGGTGGGCTGAAGGGCCTGTTTCAGTGCTGTATCTCTAATCTAAAAAAAAAAGATCCCTCTGTTCCTCCACACTACCAAGAATCCTGTCTTTAAGCCTGTATTCTGCATTCAAATTCGACCTTCCAAAATGAATCACTTCACACTTTTCCGGGTTGAACTCCATCTGCCACTTCTCAGCCCAGCTCTGCATCCTGTCAATGTCCCGTTGCAACCTACAACAGCCTTCCACACTATCCACAACTCCAGCAACCTTCGTGTCATCGGCAAACTTGCTGACCCAGCCTTCCACTTCCTCATCCAAGTTATTTATAAAAATCACAAAGAGCAGAGGTCCCAGAACAGATCCCTGCGGAACACCACTGGTCACCGAGCTCCACGCTAATACTTTCCATCTACTACCACCCTCTGTCTTTTATGGGCCAGCCAATTTTGTATCCCGACAGCCAACTTCCCCTGAATCCCATGCCTCCCCACTTTCTGAATGAGCCTACCATGGGGAACCTTATCAAACGCCTTGCTAAAATCCATATACACCACATCCACTGATCTTCCTTCATCAATGTGTTTTGTCACATCTTCAAAAGAATTCAATAAGGCTTGTGAGGCATGACCTGCCACTCACAAAGCCATGCTGACTGTCTCTAATCAAACCATGCTTTTCCAAATAATCATAAATCCTGTCTCTCAGAATCCTCTCCAATAGTTTGCCCACTACCGACGTAAGACTGACTGGTCTATAATTCCCAGGGTTATCCCTATTCCCTTTCTTGAACAAGGGAACAACATTTGCCACCCTCCAATCATCCGGTACTACTCCAGTGGACAGTGAGGACGCAAAGATCATCGCCAAAGGCGCAGCAATCTCTTCCCTCGCTTCCCGTAATATCCTTGGGTATATCCCGTCTGGTCCGGGGACTTATCTGTCCTCATATCATTCAAAATTTCCAGCACATCCTCCCTCTTAACCTCAACCTGTTCGAGCATATCAGCCTGTTCCACGCTGTCCTCAGAAACGAACAGGTCCCTCTCACTAGTGAATACTGAAGCAAAGTATTCATTTAGGACCTCCCCTACCTCCTCCGACTCCAGGCACAAGTTCCCTCCACTATCCCTAATCGGCCCTACCCTCACTCTGGCCATCCTCTTGTTCCTCACATAAGTGTAGAACGCCTTGGGATTTTCCTTAATCCTACCCGCCAAGACTTTTTCATGTCCCCTTCTAGCTCTCCTAAGTCCATTCTTCAGTTCCTTCCTGGCTACCTTGTAACCCTCTAGAGCCCTGTCTGATCCTTGCTTCCTCAACCTTAAGTAAGCTTCCTTCTTCCTCTTGACTAGCTGTTCCACATCTCTTGTCATCCAAGGTTCCTTCACCCTACCATCCCTTCCTTGCCTCATCGGGACAAACCTATCCAGCAGTCGCAGCAAGTGCTCCCTAAACAACCTCCACATTTCTGTCGTGCATTTCCCTGAGAACATCTGTTCCCAATTTATGCTCCCCAGTTACTGCCTAATAGCATTGTAGTTCCCCCTCCCCCAATTAAATATTTTTCCATCCCGTCTGCTCCTGTCCCTCTCCATGACTATAGTAAAGGTCAGGGAGTTGTGATCACTATCACCGAAATGCTCTCCCACTGAGAGATCTGCCACCTGGCCTGGTTCGTTGCCAAGCATCAAGTCCAACATAGCCTCCCCTCTAGTCGGCCTATCTGCATATTGAGTCAGGAAACCTTCCTGGACACACCTGACAAAAACTGCTCCATCCAAACTATTTGCATGAAGGAGGTTCCAATCAATATTAGGGAAGTTGAAGTCAACCATGACAACAACCCTGTTACTTCTGCACCTTTCCAAAATCTGCCTCCCAATCTGTTCCTCCGTGTCTCTGTTGCTCTTGGAGGGTCTATAGAAAACTCCCAATAAAGTGACTGCTCTTTTCCTGTTTCTGACTTCCACCCATAATGACTCAGTAGACAAACCCAACTCGACGACCTCCCTTTCTGCAGCTGTGATACTATCCATGATTAGCAATGCCACTCCCCCACCTCTTTTACCTCCCTCCCTATTCCTTTTGAAACATCTAAACCCCGGAACATCCAACATCCATTCCTGCCCCTGTGATATCCACGTCTCCGTAATGGCTGATCCAAGTGCTGATCCATGCTCTAAGTTCATCACCCTTATTTCTGACACTTCTTACGTTAAAATAGACACACTTCAACCCATCATACTGGCTGCAACTTTGTCGTGTCAATTGTCTAAACTTCCTCACAGACTCTCTGCACTCTGTATCTGCCCGTTCAACAGCTACCCCATCCACTGATCCGTAGCTCCGGTTCCCATCCCCCTGCCAAACTAGTTTAAACCCTCCAGAAGAGCTCTAGCAAACCTCCCGCCCAGGATATTGGTGCCCCTCCAGTTCAGATGCAACCCGTCCTTCTTGTACAGGTCCCACCTTCCCCAGAAGGTATCCCAATGATCCACATATCTGAATCCCTCCCTCCTACACCAGTTCTGTAGCCACGCGTTCAGCTGCACTCGCTCCCTGTTTGTAGCCTCACTAGCACGTGGCACCGGTAACAATCCTGAGATTACTACTCTGCTCGTCCTGCCTTTCAGCTTCCAACCTAACTCCCTATATTCGCTTTTCAGGTCCTCATCCCTTTTCCTAGCTATGTCATTGGTACCGATATGTACCACGACCCCTGGCTGCTCCCCCTCCCCCTTAAGAATCCTGTGGACTCGATCTGAGACATCCCTGACCCTGGCACCCGGGAGGCAACATACCATCCGGGAGTCTCGTTCGCGACCACAGAATCTCCTATCTGTTCCTCTAACCATTGAATCTCCAATCACTATCGCTCTCCTATTCTCCCCCCTTCCCTTCTGAGCCACTGAGCCAGGCTCAGTGCCAGAGACCTGGCCACTGTGGCTTTCCTCTGGTAGGTCCCCCCCCCACAACCGTATCCAAAACGGTATGCGTATTATTGAGGGGAACGGCCACAGGGGATCCCTGCACTGTGCGCCTATTCCCTTTCCCTCCCCTGACGGTCACCCAGCTACCTTTATCCTGTAACTTAGGTGTCACTACTTCCCTATAACTGCTCGCTATCACCCCCTCAGCATCCTGAATGATCCGAAGTTCATCCAGCTCCAGCTCCAGCTCCAGTTCCCTAACGCGGTCTGCGAGGAGCTGGAGTTGGGTGCACTTCTCACAGGTGAAGTCAGCAGGGACACCAGTGGTGACTCTCACCTCCCACATCCTGCAAGAGGAGCATGCAACGGCCCTAGCTTCCATCCCCTCCGCACTAAATTGACAACAGAGATTTTAAAAAAAAGGAAAAACCTTACCTTACCAAACCCTCCACACAAGAGTCTTTTTTTTTGGTTAGAGGAGGGGGATGGATGGAGACACTACACGTGTAGTGTTTCGGGTTTAGCCACTGCCCGGATATATAGGTTTACTTACCCAGCAATCCCCGTGTCCGTCGAAACAAAAGGTAAGTTAATTTAAACTGAAACTCACCTTCCCAGCTGCCACCTCGCTCGCACTATCGCTGCTTCCTTACTCTAGTTCTACTGTGACTCTGTGCATCTCCCCTTCTCTTTATTTCATCCCAGCTTGTATAGCTAAGTAACACACTTCATGGTAGAATAACTCAATGGGCCATTGGAGAGCCCAGAGAGAGGTGTTTAGTGAACCATAATTCACGACCGAGAAATTGCCATGCCTGAATTGCTTTTGATTTAGTTCTTTCTCAGGGGTCCAGTGGCAGATGATGCCAGCAACAAGCTAAACTCCACAACCGGTGAGGGAACACAACGCCTCGTTGGTGTGCAATCCTCGTGTTCCTGAAGGTGAGGGATGATGTAGTCAGCATTGACTATGGGCTCAGTGAAACACATCATTAAATATAGGATAAAGAACACTTTACTCCAAGTTCAAAATGTTTTCATTTTAGGTTGAGAACGAGCATTCATCTTACTGCAAACAGCATTCTATATTATTACTTTCTGCACGCCATGCATCCTTGTATCCTCTCCAAGTTAAATTGCTAATTTAGATTCAAATTATGCTGAGTTATTTTTGGCAGCTGGCGCCTGTTGGGATCCAGACTGAGGCTGACTTCAAAGGCAAAGGCAACAAGTTTCACAATGTACACACGTCCAAATGCAGAACTCTGTCCTCACTGTGCAGCCCTCTTTCAAACTTTCCAAGGGAAGGGGATGGTTTCTGTAGGTGTTTCCACTAAAAATGAATTTTGCATTAAAAATGGTACACTCTGGACTGTTATACGTGAGGTTCATTGCTGAGATACTGTGACTTAAGGAGGCAGGAAGGTAATTCTAAGATAACTCGTGGGGCAGGAAACCCACAGGATCAGATCGCACACCAGTTTTTCATGCCATCTGATATTAACCTAACCCAACCATTGGGAAACTCACGGGATCAGGTGGAACACTATTGACTTTAATGGAGAGTAAAATTGGACAGGGTTTAAAACCAACATTGCCACCTGATCCACTCTGGGTTTTTTTTATTCATTCATGGGATGTGGGCATCGCTGGCTAGGCCAGCATTTATTGCTCATCTCTAATTGCCCTTGAGAAGGTGGTGGTGAGTTGCCTTCTTGAACCTCTGCTGTCTGTCAGGTAGGTACACCCACAGTGCTGTTAGGAAGGGAGTTCCAGGACTTTGACCCAGCGACAGTGAAAGAACGGTCATATAGTTCCAAGTCAGGATGGTGTGTGGCTTGGAAGGGAACTTGCAGGTGGTGGTGTTCCCGTGCATTTGCTGCCCTTGTCCTTCTAGGTGGTAGAGGTTGCGGGTTTGGAAGGTGTTGTCTATGGAGTCTTGGTGCACTCTGGGTTTGGTCAAAATTCCCCCAGTCTCTCCAGTTTAGAACAAGAATCTTCTCCACTTTAAAACTTCTTCAAACATTTGGACAATTTGTGGGTCTTGTCTCAGCTCATATTGGAGGTGCGCTGGGAGGCAGCCTTTGTGTTTTCCATCCAATTAAGAATGGTGGGTGGGACACCAGTGCAGGAGGTCCAATGGAAGAGCCCGCAGGACTGGCCAGCAGACCCACTCGGAGAGGTGGGTGCAACTGAGGCAGATGGAACGCGCGACGGCGCTTCAAAATGGAAGTGCTGTTGAAAGGCTCCACAGAAGTTATTAAAAAAGTAAGCTTAGAGCCTTGGGGCCACGGCTGTGCCCTTTTCAGCCTTGCAACTCTGTAATCATAGAAGGGACAGCAACCTCAGATGTCCTCTGATCTCCATTGCCCTGCCAGACTCCTGACACAGCGCGTGGCCCATGCATCTTCCATAAAACTTAATTGCCCTTTCAAATACCTTGATTAGCTGGCTACTTGCTGTGGTCGGCTGGCAGCTGCTGCCACAAGGAACCCACCTAGAGGTGGGAACACGTTGGGGAATAGACCCAACGTGCCTCAGTCTGATTTTCCTGCTCTCATCGCTTCCAAAGCCACCTCTACAGGGCAGGGAAGATTTTGACCAGTGTGCTCTTTTGTAAATAGGCAAGACAATCTTGCACTGCAGCTGCGATTAGTATGAATTTAAAGACTTGGGCTCCGAAATTCCTTGAAAGTTCTTCTCATATGTATCGTTGGCTGGAGATTGGCAGACCTTCTTTGGAAAATGTGTACCTGCTGCTTCTGAGAGCTTCCTTAGTGCCTGGTTGGAATGGAACTTCTTTCTGATGCTTACACATGATCGATGGGGAACAGAGCCAATGCTGGGGCTCCATCCTGCTATCTCACCTCTATTGGAACCCAATGTAACTGTGACAGGCAATGTGCCCAGTAAGGAAAAGGCATCTGCAAGGTCTCACCTGTGCCCCACTGTTGGATGTTCAGGATTGGCAAGTGCCATGAACCCTCCAACATGGGCAGCCAGATGCTCAAATTTCTGCTGGCAGAGGGCTGGTGGGCACCACAGAAATATTTACAGTGGTGCTTGTGTCTTGGAGCTCGGCAACTCTAGTAGGTTGGAAGAGCAGCAACTGGCACAATCCAGATGTAACTAAGGACGTTTAGGACTATAGTTTATTGAAAATTTGTTTGAATAATAAATTGATGGAATTATGATTTTCAAATTTGTAATTGGTCTGTGTATATAAAGATGAATTTTTATATATAATATATTAATATATTTAGGTTTGTAAGGAACACTAAACTAGAATACCACTCACTCAACTATCAACAAAACACTTAATAAATTCCAGCATTTAGTCTGCAAACACTTGGTTAAATAATGGTTAGAAGTGAAATCGATGCAGGAAAGGAACTAAATGGTCAGGTTATTTTTCAACCAACGAAACCCCAATCCATCATTCATACAAATTAGCAAACATTCTCTCCCTTTTTACCCTTCTCTGCCCCACATTCTCTCTTTCACTCCTTCACTTGGTGGCTCACCACCACCTTCTCAAGGGGGCATTTAGGGATGGGCAATAAATGCTGGCCTAGTCAGTGATGCCCACATCCCATGAATGAATAAAATAAAAATTCAAAAACTTGCTCATGCTCTCTCTCTGTCACCCCGCCCCTTCCCCTTTACTTGATAATGGTCTGTCTCTCTCTGTCTCTGCCTTTCTCCCCTCTCCCCTTCACTCACTCATGATCTCTATCCTATATGTCTATATCTATTTATACAATGGATGTGCAATCATGCGTTTGCAAATATAAATGCGTGTATATATAGATTATATGTATATACATATATATGTTTTAGGTATGTAGGCAGAAGTCAGCTTTGATTTGACTTTCGACATGAGCATCACTAGGAGTTATTATTTTCCTTTTTTATAGAATATTTTCATTTCAGGAAATGTCAGGATATCGATGTATCAATCTTCCACAGGAGGGGGCAGGATATCAAATCCTGAGAAATCGTTATGTAAATGAACAAGCAAGCTGGTCCATTTTAGCATCAAACTGTGTTGACAAGTTTCTCATTGATTTGGTGGGCTCTGATGAGCAGAACATATGACGATGTAATAATTTAATTTACCTGGAATTACTGAATATCAAGAAAAGGGCCCACTGAACCCGTAAAAGTTAATGTGGTGACTTATTCTCTGGCTTAGCTTCCTTCCTGAAGGCTTATTCTCTACTTCTGTTCTGGGAGCTGGGATTAGTTTTTTCTGAATCATTCCCCAGGACAGCTTTCTACTGCCTTCACTGTAACTCTGTCAATTTCCTTCCAGTGCCTTGCCGCTCTTGGTCCTCAATATTTAGAGCGTACTTCTCCCCTTATATGCGTCATTTGTGGGTCAGTGGATCAAAAGGTTGTGGGTTTATGCCCCATTCCAGAGACTTGAGCATAAAATACAGGCTGACATTCCCTGTGCAGTACTGAGGGAATGCTGCACTGTTGGAAGAGCTGTCTTTTGGTTGAGATGTTAAATCGAGGGCCCCCTCACGGCCCTATTTTGAAAGTGAACGGAGGAGTTTTCTCCACTGTGATAACCAATATTTATCCTTCAGCCAACATCTTTAAAATCGATTATCTGATCATTTTGCTGTTTGTGGGTGTTTGCTGCTTTTCAGATTTGTAATTGGTCTGTGTATATATAGATGAATTTTTGTATATAATATATTAATATATTTAGCTTTGTAAGGAGCACGAAACTACTGTTTGTGGGTTGTTGCCACATTTCCTACTTTAAGACAGTGACTACGCTTCAAAACTATTTAATTGTCTGTAAAGTGCTTTGGAAATTCTTGAGGCCATGAAAGATATTAGTAGAAATGCAAGTCTTTATTTTTCTGCACTCTTTCTTTCTCTTCTTTCTCTGTTCCTCTCTCTCTCTCCTTTGTTATACTTCCCACATTCCTGCTGTGAATATCACGTTGACTTTTCCCATACAAACATCTTGTTCCTGCTCATGCTTTGCGTAGATGTGCACGCTGCGATGCTGGGATTTTTCACTCATTGGAATTTTATCTGACCTTTTGAATAGACTGCTTACTGAGGCTGTTGTCCTGTGCTCATTCATATCAGCCATTTGACACTTATCAAACAAGAAATCAATAGCTGATGTCTTGGGAGGTGTGAAGCTATTTGTTGGGAAAGGGCCAATGATACTGCTCGTGTTGCAGTGGCTGCACTGGGGCGGGGGAGGGGAAGATCTTTGCATTTGTTTAAAATCCATACCTCTAGCTAAGGCACCAAAATCATTTTGCATTTCATCCATTAATAGCCGATAGAAAGAGATGTTCCTGCTGTGGCTCTAGTTTGGATCTAAATAAGGCTCCAGTGCTGAAAGGAACAATGCCTTTTGCACTATTTCCTTCATGATGTCTATATATTTTTTGAAAAGATGAATCTTATTTCTCTCTGACACCAGGGAAACTGAGGATGTCCCTTCGCACTTGCCTTCATTATTGCTACCTCATAACCACCAGCTCTCTGCAGGATGCGGTTGCTTTCCGCAATATATTCAAAGAGCATGTCCATTTGAGATCCCTCTGCATGTCAATTTAACATTCATTAACCCACTTACAGGAAAGTTTGATTAACCTGCACAGGAAGGTTTTTTCCTCCTCCTTCGCTGATGTCGCTGACTCTTGTCTTGCTGAGGAAGTGTCATAATTCAGTTCATTCAGAACTCCGCTGCTTGGCAACAAGCCCTGTTCACCCATCACCCATGTGCTCGATGACCTACATTGGCTCGTATCACTCAATTTTTAAATTTTCATCCCCATTTTCAAAACCCTCCATGGCCTCAACCCTCCCTATTTCTATAACCTCTTCAACCCTCTAAGAAATGTATGTTCCTCCAATTTTGTTCCCTTGTGCATACTCCACTTCCTTCGCTTCACCACCAGCAGCTGTGCCTTCAGCTGCCTAGGCCCTAAGCTCTGGAATTTCCAGGCTAAACTGCTCTTTGTCTCTCTCTTTCTTTAAGACTCTACTTAAACTCTTTCTCTTTGATCAAGCTTTTTATCCCCTGTCCTAATGTCTCCTTCTTCAGCTCAGTGTCAACTTTTGATCTGCGGATTTCTATGGGGCATTTTACTGCATTAAAGGTTCTTATAAAAATGCAAGTAGAGCTTGTGGCACTTATGCATCACCCAAGTGAGCTAGATAATTAATTTTGTCACATTATTGATTGATTGCGGTCCATTTAGATAAGCCCCACCAATATTCTCGCCCTTGGAATGTCCCAAAGCACTTTGCCGCCAAAGAATTGCTTTTTTGCCTTTCTGTTGTGAAGTCAGCTGTTATATCTGCAAAGATGTTTAATGGGATTGAGAAAATAAACTTGTCACAGTACTTTCAAAACCCTAGGGCAAGAGAGCATAAGTTCAGTATGATATAGGGTGAATTTAAGATGAACATCAAGAGACATTACACAGAGGCTGCTCAATTGTTGGAAAGAATTCCCAGGATGATAGGCACATGAACGTTAGATTACTTTACTAAAACAGCTTAGACCCTGTAATGGGAAAATTGGTATTCTGAAAGAATTGGATCAATTGAGCCCAAGGCAGCTCCTTTATCTGAATATTCATCTATCTTATAATCTTGTTTGTAACCTCCCTGTAATAGGCCCAAATGCAAACTTCTATGTGACATTTTCCAATCCTCACACCAGCAAACCTGGAGTCTCTAATTCAAATTACCAATTATTTCCAATAGAATCTCTGCAGATACTAACTAGGGCACATAATACATGGGGCCAAATTTTATTCATGCATGGGATGTGGCAACTGTTGGCGAGGACAGCATTTATTGCCCATCCCTAATTGCCCCCCTGAGAAGGTGGTGGTGAGTTGCCTTCTTGAACCGCTGCAGTCCATGTGAGGTAGGTACACCCACAGTGCTGTTAGGAAGGGAGTTCCAGGATTTTGACCCAGCGACAGTGAAGGAACAGCGATACAGTTCCAAGTCAGGATGGTGTGTGGCTTGGAGGGGAATTTGCAGGTGGTGGTGTTCCCATGCATCTGCTGCCCTTGTCCTTCCAGTTGGTAGAGGTCACGGGTTTGGAAGGTGCTGTCTAAGGAGCCTTGGTGCGTTGCTGCAGTGCATCTTGTAGATGGTACACATTGCGGCCACTGTGCATCGATGATGGAGGGAGTGAATGTTTGAGGATTGGGGTGCCAATTAAGTGGGCTGCTTTTTCCTGGATGGTGTCGAACGTCTTGAGTGTTGTTGGAGCTGCACCCAACCAGGCAAGTGGAGAGTATTCCATCACACTTCTGACTTGTGCCTTGTAGATGGTGGACAGGCTTTAGTGAGTCAGGAGGTGAGTTACTCATCGCAGAATTCCTAGCCTCTGACCTGTTCTTGTAGGCACAGTATTTATATGGCTACTCCAGTGCAGTTTCTGGTCAATGGTAGTCCCTAGGATGTTGATAGTGGGGGATTCAGCGATGGTATTGCCATTGAATGTCAAGGGGAGATGATTAGATTCTCTCTTGTTGGAGATGGTCATTGCCTGGCACTTGTGTGATGCGAATGTTACTTCGCCACTTATCAGCCAAAGCCTGGATATTGTCCAGGTCTTGCTGCATTTCTACATGGACTGCTTCAGTATCTGAGGAGTCGTGAATAGTGCTGAACATTGTGCAATCATCAGCGAACATCCCCACTTCTGACCTTATGATTGAAGGAAGATCATTGATGAAGCAGCTGAAAATGGTTAGACCTAGGATATTACCCTGAAGAACTCCTGCAGTGATGTCCTGGAGCTGAGATGATTGGCTTCCAACAACCACAACCATCTTCCTTTGCGCTAGGTATGACTCCAACCAGCGGAGAGTTTTCCCCCTGATTCCAGTTTTGCGAGGGCTCCTTGATGCCATACTCGGTCAAATGTTGCCTTGATGTCAAGGGCAGTCACTGTCACTTCATCTCGTGAGTTCAGCTCTCTTGTCCATGTTTGAACCAAGGCTGTAATGAGGTCAGGAGTTGAGTGGCCCTGGCGGAATCCAAACTGAGCGTCACTGAGCCGGTTATTGCTAAGCAAGTGCCGCTTGATAGAACTATTGAGGAAACCTTCCGTCACTTTACTGATGATTGAGAGTAGACTGATGGGGCAGTAATTGGCTAGGTTGGACTTGTCCTGCATTTTGTGTACATGACATACCTGGGCAATTTTCCACATTGCCAGGTAGATGCCAGTGTTGTAGTTTTACTGGAATAGCTTGGCTAAGGGCACAGCAAGTCCTGGAGCATAGGTCTTCAGTATCATTGCCGGAATGTTGTCAGGGCCCATAGCCTTCGCAGTATCCAGTGCCTTCAGTCGTTTCTTGATATCACGCGGCGGCTGAGATGGATCATCAACCCGGCACTTCTGGCTGAAGATCGTTGCAAATGCTTCAGCCTTATCTTTTGCACTGATGTGCTGGGCTCCCCCATCATTGAGGATGGGGATATTTGTGGAGCCACCTCCTCCAGTGAGTTGTTTTATTGTCCACCACTATTCACCCCTGTGAAAAGGTGGGGGCTGCGAGAGGACAGAGTACAGTAATGGCTAGTGTTGCTGATCATTGCTGATCAAGGTACTTGAACAGTAGTTGACTGCCAATGGCTGCCTGGGCAGTGATTCCATAGGGCAGGAATTTATTCAGAGCTGCTCCCCCTTCACTATCATAACTTTGCCAGAAATGCAGCAGAAACAAGTGGAAACAGGGTTATTGCTATGCTCGAGATGAAGTAGGAGCTGATCTGAGGATACTCCCGATCTTAAGTCTGGTGCAGAAAGGCTTTAAGCCTTTCAAGGTTGAGTTGCATCATGGGGATAACAAGTTCATTTTAACTTTGGGAGAACAGACAATATTGAATTAGCTACCCATATACTCATTCCTGATTTTCTTTTTTGCATTGAAATTTTAAAAATCATAGAAATGTACAGCATGGAAGGAGGCCATTCGGCCCATCGTGTCTGTGCCAGCTGACAAGTAGCCATTGTTACAATCGAGGTGGCAGGAGTGCACTGTATTTTCTAGTCGCACTTCTCCACAGGTCACAACATATATTTTTTTGAAATGTTTACCCAGTTACCGACTTGGTCAATCATAGACTCTACTCTTTATCCCAGAATAAAATAGACCAACCATGTTTCTTTAATAAGCAACAAAATTATCAGTTTATTATAATTGAAGACTTCTCCAGTAATAAAGCAAAGCATTAACACACAGAGTGAAATATGAAAGTTCTCTTTTAAAGTAGCTCACACACATGCTGAAAAATATAAAGAAATTCTCTATGCAGAGCTTTGTTACAAAAAAGACAAAAAGGAATAGTTTGGCCAAATACTTGCTAATTGTTGAGGAAAAAAGAGAAGATATTGAAGGATAAAAGCAAAATACTGCAGATGCTAGAAATCTGAAATAAAAACAAGAAATGCTGGAACCACTCAGCAGGTCTGGCAGCATCTGTGGAAAGAGAAGCAGAGTTAACGTTTCGGGTCAGTGACCCTTCATCGGATATTGAAGGATGTCAGTTGTCCCTTTTGGTCTGGCATCCAGATATACAGAGACAGGTCACTGGGATCTTTTCAGAAGTAGTTTGTTGTGGAGATGCTGAGAATTAATCTGGTAGGCTTTCCAGGAGAAAAGTGACACCAGGGGTTTCCATGATCACACTCTGGTTTCGCAGGGTTTCTTCAAAGAAAGGAGGAAAAAGGAGCTGACACACTGAACCACTTAGAGCTCTTAGAGAGGTGCAGGAAAGATGAGCAGGTGTTTCTTTATTGGCAGGTTGAACTTCAACTGCTTTTCTAACACTGACCACACCCCAACTGAACCAAAACAATATCTCAGAAGCGAAACCTCAAACAGCAAGTCAGGATCTCCTGACCCTCATAAATCTTGACATGTCACTTCTCTGTAAACATCTTCCCCAGGTCACCAAGGTTTCTGTTGTTTATTGAGCCTAAGGTAGGTGACATCCAGTGAAGGTTTTTTCAAACACAACTTCTCAGTATCCTTTCAGTGAACCGTCAACAACAAAATAAAGTCCATCATCTATGAAATCTTCAGCCTTCCAAAATCAAATCCATTTCCACTATTTAAATATGAGTCCTCAAAAAATGTAACCAAAAAATAGAAGCACCTTTGTAACACCATCCAGTTTAATTCCACTTTCCAGTTCTTGATCCATAGTCTTGTCGGTTACGGCACTTCAAGTGCACATCCAAGTACTTTGCGAATGAGGGCTTTACGAGGGTTTCTGCCTCTACCTCTCTTTCAGACAGAGAGTTCCAGATCCTGAGTGAAACGATTTCCCCCAGAATCGCCTCCAAACCTCCTATCTCTTACCCTTGGTTCCAGCAGGTGAGAGGAAGGCGGGTTAACAAAGCCCGAGGCTCGCAGGCTGCTGAAACACCAAGTGTGGAACCAGGAGCCAATTCTAAACAGCAAGATCACAACAAACAACAAGATCAACCCCCAGCTGCAGCTTCCACCACTTCCCTCCAGCCTGAATCTCAACAAAGAGCCGAGAGCAGGGAGTGCCTCTAAATGGGGATGAAATGGGGACTGGGCAGGCATCAGCTCTAAATGGAGCAGAAATGGAGACTTATTCAGGAGCATCTCCAAATGGAGGAGAAATGGGGACTCACCAGGGAGTGTTGGTAAATGGAGAAGAAATGGAGACTGGTCAGGGAGCATTTCTAAATGGTGAAATGGGCCTGGTCAGGCAGTACCTCTAAATGGAGTTGAAATGGGGACTGGTCAGGGAGCATCTTTCGTGGGTAAGCGGGAATGTCAAGTTGAGGTTACAGTCAAATCAGCCATAATCTTGCTGAATGGTGGAGCAGGCTTGAGGGACCAAGTGGCCTACTTATGCTCCTAATTCATTTGAATGTCTCTAAATCTATGCCCCTGGTTATGGACCAAGGGGAAATAGGGCCTTCCTATCCATGCTAGCTAGACCCCTCAGCCTCCTCTGTTCCAAATAAAACAAACCTAGCCTACCCAATCTTTCCTCATAAATAAAATCCCCACAAATCTCCTCTATATCCTTTGCGGCCAGAAGTGCATGCAATACTCCAGCTGTGGCCTAACTAGTGTTTTATGCAGTTCCAATGTAGATAGAGCAGGGTGCATTACAGGCACGTTTTACACAATGTACAAGGGCCTCTTCTCAGACTAGAGCACATGCCTTTTTGGATAAAGGTCCATTGCATTTGTTGGTTTCATAATGATAGCACACAAGTGCTTAACTCATTGGTGTAATATTCCTCTCTCTACTATTTCTAACGATGACCTCAACATATTTAAAATAAATCGGTTTGCATCTCCGTTCGTGTGTCAGATAAAAGAATCTGACATGATACTTTAAGTATCTGAGTCTAATATCTTATTGCTAGTACCCCTTGTATATAATCCATCGTCTCTGCCTTTTACCTAATGCAAGTCTATTCTGTTTATGAATTCCTTCTGCCAAGAACTTTCATAACATCTTTGGCGAGGGTACAGAAAAGCTTTACTAAAATGGTTCCAAGAATGAGTGGTTGTAGTTATATGGATGGAATGGAGAAGCTGGGTTGTTCTCCTTAGAGCAGAGAAGGCTAAGAGGTGATTTAATTTAAAATCATGACAGGTCTAGGTCATGTAAAACTGTTTCTAATGGCTGATAGGTTGATAACGAGAAGGCACAGATTTAAGCCAATTGTCAAAAGAAACAGAAATAACATGAGGAAAACCATTTTTATGCAACAAATAGTTTGCATTTGGAATGCGCTGCCTGATAGGGTGGTGGATACAGATTCAACAGTAGCCTTCAAAAGGGAATTGGATAAATACTTGAAGGACAAAAAAATTGCAAGGATATGGGAAAGGTGCATGAGAATGGGACTGACTGGGTTGTTCTTTGAAGAAGCAGTCACAGACTCAATGGATCACATGACCTTCTTCTGCTCTGTTCCAATCTTTGATCCTACAATCTGCCATCTCCTGCAGCAACAGGACTAATGTGTCTGTCTTTGACTTTTCTTTTTTTTCCCCACAAGCCAAACATTTTTTTGGTTTTGTTGTCTTTTCCTGGGATTGTGCACTGCTCCAATCATTCTAATCCTCTCCTGATTCAGCATTGTTGCTTCAACTGATGTGCGCTGTACCAATTGGTAAATGTATTCCGAGGGCAGTGCTGAATTCTGATGAAATGTTTGATAAGTGAGCTTGGGGAGTGGGAGAGTCAAGCCAGTGATGAGCTGTTCATCAATATGATTGTTTTATTTCTTCATGTCTCAGAACGAAAGATGTACAACAAGCTGTTAGTATTTACTGTAAACTCTAAGTCCATACTGTGATTCAGATGAATATGCTGTTAAGCACCAGATTTCTTAAGCAGTCAAGGAAATCAGTTGTTGCTTGTAATCCATAAAATGAGATCAGTCTGTTTTCCCTCATTATGTTCTCCCATTACCAATGTGCATCTTGAGCTCCATGTGAGGTTGGGCAATTAGCTCTCAGTTCGGCTTTCTGGGCCCTACTACTGGCAGTGAGAGATGATCTATCTTCCCTTTTTGGACCCCAGCTTCTCTGAGCTTGCTTTCAGCGATCTCCCTATGAATCAAAGGCCCTGGATCTGTGATGCTGTCACAGCATAAGGAATTATTAAGAGGCAAAAGGATCCATGGAACTTGGGGCAATGGTAGAGAGGCCTCCAGAAAATAAACAAACTTCAAGCATGACCGAAGTTTCGAATAAAACGTTCCTTTCCAGCACAGTAGTGGATCTGTGAAGTAAGGGGTCAAAACATTCCCTAAGGAGTTTAATTGGTTTGGGCTAGAGCCTTTGATCTGTGGGAAGGGAGAGCTCAATGGAATATTTTTTACTCCATGTTTGGAGTAACTGATTTGTAAAAAAAGAAGACTAATGAGTGACCTAATAGAGATGTTTAAAATTCTGAAAGGGTTTGACAGGGTAGGGATGGAGAAGCCCAAAACTAGGGGCCATAAATATATGGCAGTCACTAATAAATCCAAAAGAGAGTTCAGGAGGCATTTCTTTATCCAGAGAATGGTGAAAATGTGGAATGTACCACATGGTGTAGTTGAGGCAAATAGCATAGATGCATTAAAGGGAAGCTAGACAAGTCCATGAGGGAGAAAGGAATAGAAGGATATGCTGATGGTATTCGATGACATAAAGTAGGAGGAAGGCTCATGTGGAACGTAGCCGTCAGTACAGATCAGGTGGGCCGAATGGCATGTTCCTGTGCAATAAATTCCATGTAATTTCAGTTCAGGTGTGTTTCAGTTCATTGCCTGAACTAGTTTCATTTTGGATAGTTTTGTGCTTTTGTGTCAGAAATGTGCACCCAATACCCCAAAACACATCTTGTGGGGTCACAGCAGATGGAAGGAAAGACGTCCGGGCCTGGTGTGAATTCTGATATGAAAGGTCAAAATTCAAACTAATTGCCATATTATTTTGAATACCTCAATTGATGCAGTGCCAATTATTAGGTATGAATGGCTGAAGCCACTACATTGTTGAGATCTTTATATAGAATTATTCCACCTACAAAATATATTATTATCCATTGTGCACATCCCATTATCTTCAAGAAAGAAAGGGAAGAAATTGGCAAAAAAAAAAGACCTCCAGGTAAAACTTGTCTTTTAATTAAAATGAATCTAAATCCAATTTAAATTGAAATTATGCAGCACTGCTCTTCCAGTGATGGCTCTTAATAGCCGTTTCCACAGCTAATGTTACAAAAAGCTCCCTGTAGCTCTGGCATGTCTGAGATGGATGTATAAATTATCACAGTGTTAACTCTGAAGAAGGGTAAAACAGACATGTGGAACTGATTCTCAGTCAATATTAGATTGATAAAGTGTCGTATCAGTGATGATGGGTTGCGAGTGGGGCTTTTGATTTTGATTGCGAAACTAAGGTGAAAGGACAACTCAACCCAAGTTTGAAAAGAATCAGGAGATGAGCAAAGTCATGCAGTTGGTGACATCAAGTTTGGGTTTTAAAATACTGGAAAGTATTAGGAGCACAGTGGAACTTTTGTGATCCTGAGAGAAAATGAGTTTGAGTTGGACGTGGGCCTGATGAATCTCAATTTTAACACAAGCGACAGTTCAGGGAAAGAAGACTTTCATTTAAGTAGTGCCTTTCAGGACCTCGAGACACCCCAAAGCGCTTTACAGCCAATGAAGCATTTTAGAAGTGATGTATATATGAAACAATGTAAGAAAGGAATGTCAATATTATACAGCTAGGAATAGATGGAAAGTGCTCCAGCAAACTGGGACCATAGACACACTTAGTCATAGCGTCATTATGGCACAGAAGGAGGTCATTCAGCATACTGAGTCCATGCCAGCTATCTGCAGAGCAACCGAGTCACTCTCACTGCCCCGCTCTATCCTCATAGCCCTGAAAGTTTATTTCCCACAAGTGCCTAGCCAATTTTCTTTTGAAATCGTTCATTGCCTCTGCTTCCACCACCCAAAGAGGCAGCGCGTTCCAGGTCATTACCACTCGCTGTGTAAAATGTTCTTGGGCCTCACATTCCCCCTGCATCGCTTCTTGCCCAAAACTTTAACTCTGTGCCCCCTTTTCCTTGTGCCATCAGTTAATGGGAACAGCTTTTCTTTGTCTAACTAATCTAAGCCTGTCATTATCTTATACACCTCTATCAAATCTCTCCTCAATCTCCTTTGCTCCAAGGAGAACAATCCTAGCTTTACCAACCTAACCTTATTGCTGAATTCTGTCATCCCTGGAACTATACCGGTAAATCTTCTCGACATCCTCACCCTTTATTCCTGAAGTGTGATGACCAGAAATGGATGCAATACTCTCGTTGTGGCCGAACCAGAGCTTTATACAAGTTCAGCATAACTTCCCTGCTTTTATACGCAATACCTCCAGAGCTCGAGTCGCTCTGAACAGGCTCCAGAAGCTGGCCGAGCGCGTCTACCCTGAGGCACAGTGTGGCTTTCGTGCAGAGAGATCGACTATTGACATGCTGTTCTCCCTTCGTCAGATACAGGAGAAATGCCGTGAACAACAGATGCCCCTCTACATTGCTTTCATTGATCTCACCAAAGCCTTTGACCTCGTCAGCAGACGTGGTCTCTTCAGACTACTAGAAAAGATCGGATGTCCACCAAAGCTACTAAGTATCATCACCTCATTCCATGACAATATGAAAGGCACAATTCAACATGGTGGCTCCTCATCAGAGCCCTTTCCTATCCTGAGTGGTGTGAAACAGGGCTGTGTTCTCGCACCCACACTTTTTGGGATTTTCTTCTCCCTGCTGCTTTCACATGCGTTCAAATCCTCTGAAGAAGGAATTTTCCTCCACACAAGATCAGGGGGCAGGTTGTTCAACCTTGCCCGTCTAAGAGCGAAGTCCAAAGTACGGAAAGTCCTCATCAGAGAACTCCTCTTTGCTGACGATGCTGCTTTAACATCTCACACTGAAGAATGCCTGCAGAGTCTCATCGACAGGTTTGCGTCTGCCTGCAATGAATTTGGCCTAACCATCAGCCTCAAGAAAACGAACATCATGGGGCAGGATGTCAGAAATGCTCCATCCATCAATATTGGCGACCACGCTCTGGAAGTGGTTCAAGAGTTCACCTACCTAGGCTCAACTATCACCAGTAACCTGTCTCTAGATGCAGAAATCAACAAGCGCATGGGTAAGGCTTCCACTGCTATGTCCAGACTGGCCAAGAGAGTGTGGGAAAATGGCGCACTGACACGGAACACAAAAGTCCGAGTGTATCAGGCCTGTGTCCTCAGTACCTTGCTCTACGGCAGCGAGGCCTGGACAACGTATGCCAGCCAAGAGCGACGTCTCAATTCATTCCATCTTCGCTGCCTTCGGAGAATACTTGGCATCAGGTGGCAGGACTATATCTCCAACACAGAAGTCCTTGAAGCGGCCAACACCCCCAGCTTATACACACTACTGAGTCAGCGGCGCTTGAGATGGCTTGGCCATGTGAGCCGCATGGAAGATGGCAGGATCCCCAAAGACACATTGTACAGCGAGCTCGCCACTGGTATCAGACCCACCGGCCGTCCATGTCTCCGTTATAAAGACGTCTGCAAACGCGACATGAAATCGTGTGACATTGATCACAAGTCGTGGGAGTCAGTTGCCAGCATTCGCCAGAGCTGGCGGGCAGCCATAAAGACAGGGCTAAATTGTGGCGAGTCGAAGAGACTTAGTAGTTGGCAGGAAAAAAGACAGAGGCGCAAGGGGAGAGCCAACTGTGCAACAGCCCCAACAAACAAATTTCTCTGCAGCACCTGTGGAAGAGCCTGTCACTCCAGAATTGGCCTTTATAGCCACTCCAGGCGCTGCTTCACAAACCACTGACCACCTCCAGGCGCGTATCCATTGTCTCTCGAGATAAGGAGGCCCAAAAGACCTCCTATTTATGAAGCCCAATATGTTTTGCTAACTACCCTCTCAATATGTCCTACCACCTTCAAAGATCTATGCATTAAACACTCGGGTACCTCTGTCCCTGCACACTCTTTAGAACTGTGCCATTGAAAAACAACCATTTGCCACGACTCGCTGTTTTCTGTCCTTAAGCCAATCATTTATCCAAGCTGATACTATGCCATGAGCCTAAATTTTGTTAGCCAGCTACTTATGTGGTAGTTTGTCAAACACTTTCTTAAAAATCCATACAGACAACATCCATTGCTTTCCCTTCATCAACCTTCTCTGTTGCTTCATCAAAAAATTGAATGAGGTTAGTCAAGCCTGGAGTGCTGAGGTTTGCACTGGAGTGCCGACTTGGGTTGCATTAGAGTGCTATAGTGGAAGTTTGGTAACTGAGGATAATTAAGGGTTAATTTTATCTTAAATCTAATCTGTCTTTTATTTAGCAGATTAATTTAACAGTTGCTGTTAGGATTGCAGAAGGTGAGTTTTAGACCAGCTTTAAACAGGGTTCACTCAGGTTCTGCTTGCAGCTGCACGTTGTTAATTAGATAACTGGCTTAAACCAGTTTTCAGGGGGCTAGAGTCAGTCAGTATAAAAGTGAGCCAGCTTACAGTGCTGACTTTGTTTGCATTGGAGTGCTGACTTGGGTTGCATTAGAGTGCTATAGTGAAAGTTTGGTAACTGAGGAAGTTCGGTAAGGAGGGACCGAGGAGCTCCTTTATTTCCTGCCTGTCCTCAGAGTGAGGGGAGCCGCGAGCTTCCCAAGAGCACAGCTGACTGGAAGAAGACTCGGAGGGCGGAGTTCCAGACCGGTAAGTATAAAAAACTTACCTCTGGTAAAAAAACTGAAAGTGACGTCACAGGAAAGCTGTGACCTGATTGGCTGGTAGGGAATTTATTTTTTACTGAATTTGAAAATAAAACATTGATAAAAATTGATTAAAACCCTAATTAACTAACTAATAAGTAGAGTAACTAAACCGGAGGGAGGAGATTACTGTATTTAGTTAGCATTTAATATTTATAGTAGGAAGCTAGCACTAGGGACATTATATTTAATTATAACAATTTAGTAAGGATTTAATAAGTATTTATTTATTTTAAATTAATTTATTAGTGCTAGAAATGTCAGTTAGAGGCGTGAAGTGCTTCACCTGTGAGATGTGGGAGGTCTGTGACGCTTCCAGCGTTCCGGACGACGACGTCTGCAGCAAGTGGACCCAGTTACACCTCCTCACAGACCGCATGGATCGGTTGGAGCGGCAACTGGATGCACTTAGGAGCATGCAGGTGGCAGAAAGTGTCATAGACAGGAGTTTTAGAGAAGTGGTTACACCCAAGATGCAGGCAGATAGATGGGTAACCGCTAGAAGGGGCAGGCAGTCAGTGCAGGAATCCCCTGTGGCTATCCCCCTCTCTAACAAGTATACAGTTTTGGATACTGTTGGGGGGGATGACCTATCAGGGGAAAACAGCAGCAGCCAGAGCAGTGGCACCACAGCTGGCACTGTTGTTCAGCAGGGAGGGACAAAGCGCAGAAGAGCAATAGTTACAGGGGACTCTATAGTCAGGGGCACAGATAGGCGCTTCTGTGGACGTGAAAGAGACTCCAGGATGGTATGTTGCCTCCCTGGTGCCAGGGTCAGGGATGTCTCTGAACGGACAGGGGGCATTCTGAAGGGGGAGGGTGAACAGCCAGAGGTTGTGGTACACATCGGTACCAATGACATAGGCAGGAAGAGTGACGAGGTCCTGCAGGGGGAGTATAGGGAGTTAGGTAGAAAGTTGGAGGTGGTGGAGGCAGGAACAGTAGCGACATTTAAGAGGCATCTGGACAGGTACTTGAATGAGCTAGGCATAGAGGGATATGGAATAAATGCAGGCAGATGGGATTAGTATAGATAGGCATTATGGTCGGCATGGATGCGGTGGGCCGAAGGGCCTGTTTCTATGCTGTACAACTCTATGACAGGACCTCTAGAGTTGTAATCTTGGGATTACTCCCTGTGCAACGTGCCAGTGAGACTAGAAACAGGAGGATAGTGCAGCTAAACACATGGCTGAACAGCTGGTGTAGAAGGGAGGGTTTCAGATATCTGGACCATTGGGATCTCTTCAGGGACAGATGGGACCTGTACAAGAAGGACGGGTTGCATCTAAACTGGAGGGGCACAAATATCCTGGCTGCGAGGTTTGCTAGCGTCACTCAGGAAGGTTTAAACTAGTGTGGCAGGGGGAGGGAACCAGAGCAGTAGAACAGCAAGTGAAATAAATGAGGGGGAACTAGTAAATAAGGCCAGTAAGACTGAGAGGAAGAGCAGGCAGGGAGATGTTGAGGAGCACAGCGGGACTGGTGGTCTGAAGTGCATTTGTTTCAATGCGAGAAGTATAACAGGTAAGGCAGATGAACTTGGAGCTTGGATTAGTACTTGGGACTATGATGTTGTTGCTATTACAGAGACTTGGTTGAGGGAAGGACAGGATTGGCAGCTAAATGTTCCAGGATTTAGAAGCTTCAGGCAGGATAGAGGGGGATGTAAAAGGGGTGGGGGTGTTAGATTACTTGTTAAGGAGAATATCACAGCTGTACTGCAGGAGGACACCTCAGAGGGGTCGTGCAGCGAGGTAATATGGGTGGAGTAAAAGCAAAATACTGCGGATGCTGGAAATCTGAAACAAAAACAAGAAATGCTGGATTCACTCAGCAGGTCTGGCAGCATCTGTGGAAAGAGAAGCAGAGTTAACGTTTCGGGTCAGTGACCCTTCTTCGGAACTGTAATATGGGTGGAGCTCAGGAATAGGAAGGGTGCAGTCACGATGTTGGGGGTTTACTACAGGCCTCCCAACAGCCAGCGGGAGGTAGAGAAGCAGATATGTAGACAGATTTTGGAAAGATGTAAAGGTAACAGGGTTGTAGTGGTGGGTGATTTTAACTTCCCCGATATTGACTGGGACTCCCTTAACGCCAGGGGCTTGGATGGGGCAGAATTTGTAAGGAGCATCCAGGAGGGCTTCCTGAAACAATATGTAGATAGTCCAACTAGGGATGGGGCTGTACTGGACCTGATATTGGGGAATAAGCCCGGCCAGGTGGTCGAAGTTTCAGTAGGGGAGCATTTCGGGAACAGTGACCATAATTCCATAAGTTTTAAGGTACTTGTGGATAAGGATAAGAGTAGTCCTTGGGTGAAGGTGCTAAATTGGGGGAAGGCAAATTATAACAATATTAGGCAGGAACCGAAGAATTTAGATTGGGGACGGCTGTTTGAGGGTAAGTCAACATCTGACATGTGGGAGTCTTTCAAATGTCAAGTTGATTAGAATCCAGGACCAGCATGTTCCTGTGAGGAAGAAGGATGAGTTTGGCAAGTTTCGGGAACCTTGGATAACACGGGATATTGTGAGCCTCGTCAAAAAGAAAAAGGAAGCATTTGTAAGGGCTGGAAGGCTAGGAACAGATGAATCTCGAGGAATATAAAGAGAGTAGGAAGGAACTTAAGCAAGGAGTCAGGAGGGCTAAAAGGAGTCATGAAAAGTCATTGGCAAACAGGATTAAGGAAACTCCCAAGGCTTTTTATACGTATATAAAGAGCAAGAGGGTAACTAGGGAAAGGGTTGGCCCACTCAAGGACAGAGAAGGGAATCTACGTGTGCAGCCAGAGGAAATGGGCGAGGTACTAAGTGAGTACTTGGTGGATGATGAGCCTAGGGAAAGGAGTGTAGATAGTCTCAAGTCATCTCATTATCAAAAAGGAGGAGGTGTTGGGTGTCTTGCAAAGCATTAAGGTAGATAAGTCCCCAGGGCCTGATGCGATCTACCCCAGAATACTGAGGGAGGCAAGGGAAGAAATTGCTGGGGCCTTGACAGAAATCTTTGCAATCATTGGCTACAGGTGAGGTCCCAGAGGACTGGAGAATAGCCAATGTTGTTCCTTTGTTTAAGAAGGCTCGCAAGGATAAACTCGGAAATTATAGGCCGGTGAGCTTTACGTCAGTGGTAGGGAAATTATTAGAGAGGATTCTTTGGGACAGGATTTACTTCCATTTGGAAACAAACGAACTTATTAGCGAGAGGCAGCATGGTTTTGTGAAGGGGAGGTCGTGTCTCACTAATTTGATTGAGTTTTTTGAGGAAGTGACAACGATGATTGATGAGGGAAGGGCAGTGGATGTTATCTATATGGACTTCAGTAAAGCCTTTGACAAGGTCCCTCATGGCAGACTGGTACAAAAGATGAAGTCACACGGGATCAGAGGTGAGCTGGCAAGATGGATACAGAACTGGCTCAGTCATAGAAGACAGAGGGTAGCAGTGGAAGAGTGCTTTTCTGAATGTAGGGATGTGACTAGTGGTGTTCTGCAGGGATTAGTACTGGGACCTTTGCTGTTTGTAGTATATATAAATGATTTGGAGGAAAATGTAGCTGGTCTGATTAGTAAGTTTGTGGACGACACAAAGGTTGGTGGAGTTGCGGATAGTGATGAGGATTGTCAGAGGATACAGCAGGATATAGATCAGTTGAAGACTTGGGCGGAGAAATAGCAGATGGAGTTTAATCCGGACAAATGTGAGGTAATGCATTTTGCAAGGTCTAATGCAGGTGGGAAGTATACAGTAAATGGCAGAACCCTTAGGGAGTATTGACAGGCAGAGAGATCTGGGCCACAGTACAGGTCCACAGGTCACTGAAAGTGGCAACGCAGGTGGATAAGGTAGTCAAGAAGGCATACGGCATGCTTGCCTTCATCGGTCGGGGCATAGAGTATAAAAATTGGCAAGTCATGCTGCAGCTGTACAGAACTTTAGTTAGGCCACACTTAGAATATTGCGTGCAATTCTGGTCGCCACACTACCAGAAGGACGTGGAGGCTTTGGAAAGGGTACAGAAGTGGTTTACCAGGATGTTGCCTGGTCTGGAGGGCATTAGCTATGAGGAGAGGTTGGATAAACTCGGATTGTTTTCACTGGAACGACGGAGGTGGAGGGGCGACTTGATTGAGATTTACAAAATTATGAGCGGCATGGACAGAGTGGATAGTCAGAAGCTTTTTCCCAGGGTGCAAGAGTCAGTAACTAGGGGACATAGGCTTAAGGTGAGAGGGGCAAAGTTTAGAGGGGATGTGCGAGGCAAGTTCTTTACACAGAGGGTGGTGAGTGCCTGGAACTTGCTGCCAGGGGAGGTGGTGGAAGCAGGTACAATAGCGACGTTTAAGACGCACCTTGACAAATACATGAATAGGATGGGAATAGAGGGATACGGTTCCCGGAAGTGCAGAAGGTTTTATTTTAGGCAGGCATCAAGATCGGCGCAGGCTTGGAGGGCCGAATGGCCTGTTCCTGTGCTGTACTGTTCTTTGTTCTTTGTTCTTTACAAATCCATGCTCGCTATCAACTCAAACCTTTCCAAGTGCCTGTTGAGTTTTTTCCTGATTATTGTTTCGAAAACTTTACCCACCACTGATGTTAAACTGACTGATTTGTAGTTACTAGGAATGACCTTACACCCTTTCTTAAATAAAAGTATAACATTTTCCATTCTCCGATCCTCTGGCACCGCCCCAGTATATAGGAAAGATTGGAAGTTTATCTCCACTCCCATCTCCTTTAGCAACCTGGGATGCAAGCCATCCAGACCAGGGAACTTATCTATTGTAAGCATAGCCAACCTTTCCAGTAAATTCTTTCTATCAATTTTCACCACTATTACTTCCTTCTGTGGTACAATTCAACACTCTCACTCCTTTATGCACCTTATTCCTCTTTTCTACTTCTATATGCTGGTGCCCGGCCCCCTGCTAATTTAGGTTAAACCCTGCCTGATCACACCAGTGAACCTCCCTGAGAGTACATTGGTCCCAGTTCTGTTGAGGTGCAACCTGTTGCTTTTGAATAGGTGCCTCCTGCCCCAGAACTGATCCCAATGCCCCAAGAAACTGAAGCCCTCCCTCCTGCACAATGCCTCAGGGCACGCATTGATCCTCCCTATCTTCCAATTTCCACTCTCGCTAGCACATGGCACTGGGAGTAATCCGGAGATACTGCCTTGAGGTCCTACTTTTAACTTCCTCCCTAGCTCCTGGAAATCTGACTGTAGGACCTCAATACCTGCCCCCTCTATGTCATTGGTACTTATGTGTACCACAACCTCTGGCTCCCTCCCTTCCCCCTTCAGAATATTCTGCACACTCTCCATGATGTCCTTTACCCTGGCACCATGGAGGCAACACACTATGCGGGACTCATGATGACTGTTACAGGAATGCCTGTCTATCCCCCTATGGAATATTCTATAACGACTTCATTTCTACCCTTTGCTGTTAACTCCTGTGCAGTCCCTTGCCTATTGGTGCCATGGTCTGGACTGTACACCTTCACTCCCAGCAGTTTCCAAAGCTGAGTACCAGTTTGAGAGGGGTGCACACCCTGAAGACTCCTGCACTTCTTGCCTCTTCCTACTTCTCTGGATGGCCACCCATCTACTATCCTGAACTCTCACTGCCTCTGAGATGATCACCTCCTGGAATCCTGCTCCCTTATGCTCCGCATTGATTCCAGCTGCCCCGCAAACTTGGAAATCCTGAGTTTGAGCTCAAGCCGTTCTAGACGCTTCCTACACATGTGGTTTCCCCCAAGACACATGAAGTGTCCTGAAGTTCCCACATGGTACAGGAATTGCAAGCAACTAGATTCTAAACGAGGGAATAGTGTTTTTTTTAAGATTATGGATAGACAGGTCTCATCTGTCAATCCATGATCTTAAAAAAAAAACTCCCGTTTTTTGGAATCTAGTGAGTACCTTGCATAAACTATTGTTTTTAATTAATATCCGTATACCTGCTCTGTGCTAATATTCTCATTAATTCACTTACTATTGTATTTTACCCCAATTGAAATTTTATTAATTAAGCTAAGTTGTAAATTTAATACAGTACTTTATAGTTTCCCAGTCCTGGTTTAAACCACTGCCCTAGTTCAGGGAGAAATAAAAACCTTAAAAGCTCATGAACCAGTCACCTACCTGCCATACTCTGACATCACTCCTTGCTTTTTCTTTGGATAGCACCGTGGAAGGTTCCCTCTTCCTCCACTCTGATTTATCAGATTTGCCCCATGTCTAATAATCTGTATTTTTCAGTAGAGTTACTGGACTGACATTGAGGTGCAGCTTCGGATAAGTTTCCTCTCCTAAGTTCAGAAACACTAAGGCCACTTGTAACTTACCCTGACTGAGAGCAGCAATTATACTGGAGACTCGGAATCAAAACGCAGGGTCTTCCTGTCTCCTATATCTCAGCTACACACCCCTCTTGACACCTGAGCTGTTGAGGAATTGTTATTTACATACTTTTTTCAATGAAATTTCACCAGTGGCGATGGAAATACTCAACTTCAAACCATGTGCATAACACCCCTCTGCCTTCCCCTAGTCTCATTCCTCTCTGCCCAGTTTTGCCAAAGCATGGTATCTTCAATCCTTAGGAGAGGAATAAGGCAGGAATTTTAGCTACTTTTCCACTCTTTCTGTTCACTTAACTCCATCACACTCTATTACCTCTTGCCCTAACTCTACTCAGCTTGTAACTTTTTCCAATTAAGCTGCAGGCCAGCTCGATCCTTGTTTGATTAGATCTGAGATGCTGCAGAGTATTTTGAGTCGTCATTGGGTCTGCTCCCCCTGACACATCCATCATGCACTTTCCAGAAAGCTACTGATGCGAGTGTTGTCGTGAAATTTCTGCAGTCAGAGCATCCAGAAACAGATGGATGATGGAGCAGAGAACTGTTATCATCTCCACCTTCCATCATTTAGATCTGAACAATGACCATGATCATGACCACCACCTCCATTAGGCACTTAACTATAAATAAAGAACCAGCATTCCTATGCACACCCGATCGGTATTTACATCATGTCTGTCAGAAACATTCCAACGCACTTCATACATAAGTTACATAAGTAACAATAACAGCCATGGCGTCCACTGTAAGATCCCACAAACAGCAATAAGATGAATGACCAAATAATCTATTTTAGCAAAGATCTATCTATCTATAATTATATCATACTCACAATTGAAGCTCATCTCTATTGCTCAATACTGCCCCTGAATTTCCCCCTGAACCATCAGAGGTTCTTGTAGGCTGTAGCTTTGCTTTCAGTCCCAGTCTCTGAGGTTTATGAGCAGCTTTTCAGAAAAATTGGTTTTCATGTTCTGTTAAAAAAGAAAAACACTTTTTAATATTGCAGTAAGTGAGGCGTGAGATAAAGGTCCAGGAACAGTATGGTGTTCGGTTATTAACTGCAACACTTGGTGACAAGCATAATGGCAACAGTCAGGTAGTAATTGTACAATAAACTCCTCTAAGCTATGAATCGTTACTTTCTTGCTGTTGTGGAATTGATGGATTATAGATGCTCCGTTTAGGAATTGGAGCTGATTGCCTGATCCATCTGTTTGGTTTAGTTCCTTACAGATTGGTTTCAGTCTTTAATTTTTATTTTTCCATCTTCTCTGTGTCTTTGTTCTTTATCTATTGGTGACTTTTATGTTTGTCAAGATGAGGATGATAGTTGGCATGAAGTCAGTTACAGAGATAAGAGAATTGAATGAGAAATAGTTCATTTGCAGCTTAATATGAGAGACTGCAGAGGCAGCTCATTACACTTAAAAAGGAGATAAATCCACTGATATAATTAAAATGAAACACAGATATTTTCCTGTGTTGCTCTGGTACTGTTCTGCTGTTGATGTCTACTGTATTGTTTCTCTTTGTCGCTCTCTTTCTCGTCTTTTGTCTCCCTCTCAAACATTCTCTTTCTGATCTCTGTCTTCCCTTCTCTCACTTCTTTTTCCATCTTTTATGTCTTCTCTTTCTACCTTACCGTCTTTTCTCACCCACTCTTTCCATGTCTGTCTGTCTGCCCCGCTATTTGTTTTTTGATCATTCTCCTACTTTTTGCTCTCCTTTCTTTTTCCCTGATTTCTGTCTATCTGTTTCTCACCATCCTCCCTTTGTCCCACTCTGTCCATTCTCTCATTTCTCTTCCTTCTTTCCATTCTCCATGCTTACACAGAATTACATAGTAATACAGCACAGGAACAGCCATTTGACCCAGTTCCATGCTGGTGTTTATGTTCCATAAGTGCATCCTACCACCCAATCCCATCAACATATCCTTCTATTTATTTCTCTCTCATGCGCTTATCCAGCTTTCCCTTGAATCTGTGTTATTTGCATTAACTGCTCCTTGTGGTAGTGAGTTCCACATTCTAACTCTCTGAGTAAAGAGGTTTCTCCTGAATTCCTATTAGATTTATTAGTGACTATCTTATATTTATGACCCCCTAGTTTTGGAATTCTCCATAAGTGGCAATATCCTCTCGACTTTTACCCTATCAAACCCCTTCCTAGTTTCAAAGACCTCTATTAGGTTTAGAGAGAAATGCCCCAGCTTGTCCAGTCTTTCATGAATGTTATAACCTTTCAATTCTGGTATCATTATTGTAAATCATTTCTGCACCTTCTCCAGTACCTCTATATCCTTTTAATAATATGAAGACCAGACCAGACCAGAACAGTATTCTAAATATAACCATGATTTTATAGATGGTGAACATAACTTTCTGCTCTCCAATTCTATTTCTCTAGAAATGAACCCCAGTGCTTTGTTTGCATTTTTTATGAGCTTGTTAACCTGCATTACATCTGTACTCCGAGATCTCCTACTTCATTTAGACTCTTATTTTCTAAGGGGTGTAAGTGACCTCCTACAGAAATGAACAACCTCTCACTTACCTATATTAAAATTCATATGCCAATTACACACTTCTCAATCCTTCTCTATTTTCATCCCATATCACAACCCCTGTTGATAATGGCCTCGTAAATGGTACTGCCCTGGATGAACAGTATAGATGTATAGCTGTTGCCTCCGATGTATATATGTTCTATGGTTGCCACAGCTTGTTCAGGACTTTTTATTATGCTTTGCGTCATCTTCATTAACAATGCATGACTTCATCCCAGATGGAGCTTACACTCAGCTACTGCTCCTTAAAGGAATAAATAGATCTCTTCGTAATACTGTGCATGATCTTGTCAAATAAAGCACGCTAACTGCAAGTGTCCAGCATACTGATGAAGTGTCCTATTTTCTCGCTGTGTAGGTGGTAGTTGATGATGACTGTATGTTTGCGTGTATGTGGCAGGGTGGGGTATTCAGTATTGATGTTGAACACTATTCATCTTAAAACTTTTGTGTCTATTTAAATGGATGGGAAGTGTCGCATTGCACAGTTCAGAAAAACACAAGATAGATGCAAATGAAGGAGGACCTTCAGCCTATTTTAGCTCATATGCTCACAATAAAAAGAAACTTGTTACCTATCTCTCAAATGATTCCAAAATGTAATTCTTCCTTTCGTTTCCTTTTGGCCTCCTTGTCTCGAGAGACAAAGGGTAAGCGCCTAGAGGTGGTCAGGAGGTTTGTGGAGCAGCACCTGGAGTGGCTGGTGACACATAACCACCTTAGAGGCTCCGCTCCGGATTTCCTGTCAGAGTTTACTCCCTTAGCCTTAGCCTCTCCTGAGACGTCCACAAGGCAGTGGGATTGTTAGCTCATATCCCTGAGCAGAGGCCCTAACAAGTAGAGTACACACTCTATGCTGAGATACCCTCTTGATAATCATACCAAACATTTCTCCTTCTATGTGAATAAGGCCTTCCTGATGGTAAATTGACTTTCACTAGTTTTAGTTCATACCCCCTTTTGGGCTTAGTGGAAGTAGCTTTATCTTATACCTTCGTGATGAGTCACTATCCTACCCTCATCTTGTCTCATGTCATATATGTGGTGTTCTTGAGACTGAAGTAAGATCCAGCTAAGTTTAGTAAGACAAAATTAGACTGCATGCTGTTGAAAACAATGCATACTTCTTTATTCTTTTACTTTCACTTTCTAGCACCTCTATTAGCATATGTGTGTGTATGGTAGCCTCAAGTGAACAAAATGCACAATACAATTTTCAAAACACTATCATACCTTGAGTAGGCCTACTCTTAGGGGTGCGAAGTGGGTTAACATTACTTGGCAGATGGGAAACCCATGAGAATGGATGGAACACTGATTTTAAACCCATTCAAAAATGACTCTGCATTGAGTTTGGTGGAGAATTGATTCATGCGGGGTGCAGAACCAGTGTTGCAACCCATTGTCATCAATTTCCTGAGGGTCAGATTGCTCACTTAGTCACTTTCCTTCTGGCAAAAGATCTGAAGGATGTTACCTTTCCTTTCTGATTGGTCTTTTCTAACCATTCTTCCGGCTAGCAGTTACCAATTAGATTGAGAAACTAAATCAGAAAGCTATTGTGACTGCTTCCCACGAATTTCACCTTCAGTCTTGACAACCAGCCTGAGTCAGAAAAGGCAGAGACTGCTATAAAACAGCTCATCTATTAGCAACTCCTGTCAGTCCGCCTGTACAATCCCACAAAACACCATTCATGGGATGTGGGCATCGCTGGCTAGGCCAGCATTTATTGCCCATCCCTAATTGCCATTGAGAAGGTGGTGGTGCGTTACCATCTTGAACCACTGCAGTCTATGTAAGGTAGGTACACCCACAGTGCTGTTAGGAAGAGAGTTCCAGGATTTTGGCCCAGCGACAGTGAAGGAACGGCGATATAGTTCCAAGCCAGAATGGTGTGTGACTTGGAGGGGAACTTGCAGGTGGTGGTATTCCCATGCATTTGCTGCCCTTCTCCTTCTAGTTGGTAGAGGTCGCGGGTTTGGAAGATGCTGTTTAAGGAGACTTGGTGCGTTGCTGCAGTGCATCTTGTAGATGGTACACACTGCTGCTACTGTGCGTTGGTGGTGGAGGGAGTGAATGTTTGTGGATGGGGTGCCAATTAAGTGGGCTGCTTTGTCCTGGATGGTATCGAGCTTCTTGAGTGTTGGAGCTCCACCCATCCAGGCAAGTGGAGAGTATTCCATCACATTCCTGACTTGTGCCTTGTAGATGGTGGACAGGCTTTGGGGAGTCAGGAGGTGAGTTACTTGCAGCAGGATTCTTAGCCTGTGACCTGCTCTTGTAGCCAAGGTATTTATGTGGCTACACCATTTCAGTTTCTGGTCAGTGGTAGCTCCTAGAATGCTGATAGTGGGGGTTTCAGCACTGGTAATGCCATTGAATGTCAAGGGGAGATGATTAGATTCTCTCTTGTTGACGATGGTCATTGCCCGCCACTTGTGTGGCGCGAATGTTACTTGCCACTTATCATCCCAAGCCTGGATATTGTCCAGGTCTTGCTGCATTTCTACACGGACTGCTTCAGTATCTGAGGAGTCATGAATGGTGCTGGACATTGTGCAATCAGCAGTGAACATCCCCACTTCTGATCTTAAATTGAAGGAAGGTCATTGATGAAGCAACTGAAGATGGTTGGTCCTAGGACACTACCCTGAGGAACCCCTGCAGTGATATCCTGGAGCTCAGATGATTGACCTCCAACAACCACAACCATCTTCCTTTGCGCTAGGTATGACTCCAATCAGCGGAAAGTTTTCCCCCTGATTTCCATTGACTTCAGTTTTGCTAGGGCTCCTTGATGCCACACTCTGTCAAATGCTGCCTTGATGTCAAGGGCAGTCACTCTCACCTCACCTCTTGAGTTCAGCTCATCAGGCCCAGTCTGCCTCCCAGCTGTCTTTCAATGTTGTCTCTTCATGATGGCTCTCACGTTCCATTCATCACCCTTTCCCAGCCCATTCCCTCCATACCTCATTTCACTTTTGGTTCCAGGGTTCCTCCCAGGCCCAGCTTGCTTTCTGCTAGCACACTGTAAACAATGCATGAGGGTACAATACAGAGTGCTGGAGATGTATCTACCTCATCATCAGTAGTCTGTCTTGTCCCCAATTCTGTCTCCTGGAATCTACTGTCTTGTCTTGTATCAGCTCTGTCTGCTGTCCTGCTTGGTATACTACCTTTTACCCCTGCCCCATTTCCACCCAGTCTGCCATCCTGTCTCCTCCGCCTTGTCTCCCACCCTTTTCTAACTCCTCCTCCCCTGTCTCACATCCTCTTTTTTTTATGTTGTGCCCACTATTGGCCAGAATGATTTATGTCTGTCAGTCATCATTGAATTGGAACAGCTTGTAAACTCCAGTGCATCCTCGATCGTATATATATATAATATATATATATACAATCTCAAAGACAGTGTACAATTCTTTTGCCCTCCACTGAGCAATTTGCTCAGCAAGCTCCAGAGCCTTTTTTCAAACTTGGATGAAAAAAAGACATAACAGGTCAAAGAGAAAGAAGTGACCAGTTGGAGATGACTACCAGATCGCTGGCTGCTTCATATTCTGTCCAAACAAAGAAAGAACTTGCATTTATATAGCACCCTTCATAACCTTAGGATGTCCTTACACTTCAAAAGTACTTTATTAGCTGTCACCAGTGTTGTAATGTATGAAGTATAGCGGGGCAGGGGTGTATGTGGGGAACAATCCACCTCCAGCCCCTCTCTCTATATGGACATTGGTCTACATACCATCACTCTGCTAACAGACCCTGGCAATCCAACGCACAGCATGACTCCACTGCTCCATCAAGGCAGTAATCGCAATTTATGCCTCAAGTATAGTTTTTTGACCTTTTATATATGTTTATATATGTTTGTATATATCAAAAAATTGCATGGATTTTGTGTTTAGGGTTATGACTTTTCCCAATGTCAGTGAACTGACATGGAATCCGAGAACATCTTTGGCAGGGCCTTTGGAATTCTGCTACCATGCACCACCCTCCCCACCCACCCCCCCCCCCCCCCCCCCACATTTCCCATCGCCCCCATGCACGCTTGCTTTAGATGGGGTGAAGTTTTTTGGTGGTCATTTATCTTCTTACTGTTTGTTGGATCTTGCTGTGCACAGATTGGCTGCCACATTTCTCTACATTACAAAGGCAACAGCACTGTAAAATAACAGCACTGTGAAGTGCTTTTGGATGATCTGAGATCATGGAAGGTATTATGAGTTTGTTCTGTCCTTAAGTGCCTCTTAATATTAGTGAAGGTTCCCCTAAGAATGAGTGGGAGGTGATCGAAGGTGGTCGTCAAACAGGTTTCTGAAGCTGGGGAGAGATGTAACAAAGCAGAAAGGTTTTGGGAGAAAAGCACGTTGATGTATCACTGAGATGCTTGACATTGATTTGTGAATGTCTAGAAACTGTGGAGAACTACACCAATATTTTCTTGTCATTTGCACATAATTCTCATGACATGTTGAACCTCTATTTACACAGATCAGTCTTTTGTGAAGTATCATCTTATATTGTCAGGAGTTTCTTCCCATCAGCTGAGCTGTTTTGACTGCCTCACTGTTTCTTAAAAGCAACTGTTGAAATATAGGAATGTGTTGTGTGGGACTGGGTCAGTTAGACACTGTTCTTTTCAGCTCTAGGATCTGATTTCATACCCAGCCTAAACTGATGATTTGGAATCCCCTCGGTCTGATAGACCATATCACTCTCCTTGCCAGGGACACCCTGTTCGATGGGCAAACAAAAAAAAAGGCTCTTCATGGCTGTCATATAAAGCAAACTGATCTTCTCCAGTCACACCCAAAGTGAAGTTATTTGGGCATGTCCAGCTCATCTGTTTCCCCCGAACTGTGAAGCACAGTACAAAACTGTCCATCGCTCAGTGGTAGTTGGCATTAAATTGGAATTAGCACTGAAAGAAATGGGGCTGGATATTCCCAGCCCTGACCCTAGCTTGCCTGTTTTTCTTCCTTGCTACATTTCACAGACAACTGGGTAAACATATTGAAATTACAGCAATATGGAATGCAGTGCTACTACATGAATATTGGAGCACAAGTAGGCCATCCAGCCCTTCAAGCCTGTCATTTAGATCATGGCTGATCTGTGCCTCAACTACATTTACCTGCTTTGGTTTCCCCCAGCATCGCGACCCCTGCCACCAGCACAAAATTCCACCCTTGGTGTTAGTGCAGCTTAAGGTGACTTCTGATATGTCTTCCTTTTTCCTCAACCGAGGATTCCCCCGCACTAAGGTTGACAGGGCCCTCAACCGTGTCTGACCCATTTCCCGCACTTCTGCCCTCACTGCTTCCCCTCCCTCCCAGAGCAGCGACAAGGTTCCCCTTGTCCTCACTTTCCACCCCACCAGCCTCCAATCCAAAGGATAACATTCCAGCATTTCTGCCACCTCCAGCGTGATGCCACCACCAAACGCATCTCCCCCTCCCCTCCCCTGTCAGCATTCTGAAGGGATCATTCCCTCTGCGACACCCTGGTCCACTCCTCCATTACCCCCGACACCTCGTCCCCTTCCCACGGCACCTTCCCATGCAACCGCAGGAGGTGTAATAGCTGCCCTTTTACCTCCTCTCTCCTCACTATCCAAGGTCCCAAACACTCCTTTCAGGTGAAGCTGCGATTTACTTGTACTTCTTTCAATTTAGTATACTGTATTTGCTGCTCACAATGCGGTCTCCTCTACACTGGGGAGACCAAATGCAGATTGTGTGACCGCTTTGTGGAACACCTCCGCTCAGCCCAACAACAGGATCGCGAGCTTCCAGTCACTTGCCATTTCAACACCACCCCACTCCCTGCTCTCATGCCCATATCCCTGTCCTGGGTTTGCTCCAGTGTTCCAGTAAACATTAACACAAGCTTGAGGAACAGCACTTTATTTTCCGATTAGGCACCCTACAGCCTACCGGACTGAACATTGAGTTCAATAATTTCAAAGCGTGACTGGCCCTTTTTGGATTTTTATTTTATCTTATTTTGTTCCTTTTTTTTATTTAACCATGTGCCTGCCTCCTGTTTTTTTCATGTTTGCATTTTTGGCTAGGGCTGCTCATTATTTTGTCATCAACACTCCCTCTGCACTAATGCTGTGTCTTTCATTACACCATTAGAACAAACTCTTTACCTTTGTCCCATGACCTTGTCAGTTAATCTCTCCTGTCTTCTGTCCTGTCACACATCTTCCCATTTGTTCTCTTTCCCCCCACCCCCATTTGTTTAAAACCTATGAAATTTCTAATCTTTGCCAGTCTGATGAAGGGTCACTGATCTGAAACATTAACTCTGCTTCTCTCTCCATAGATGCTGCCAGACCTGCTGAGTTTTTCAAGCACTTTCTGTTTATGTTTCACAAGTACTTTATCTCCTGGCAATGGAGCGCTGAAGTTCATGTTTCGCTCTACAGTTACCTTCATTTAATATTTCTGTTCCCAATTGCATTCGGGTACATGTCAATCATTAATTCCATGGGGTAGCTCAGGAAGATGTATACACATAGGATGTGCAAAGATGAGTGTAGCTGAAGGCTTTCCAGTAATCGAGTGAGGAGTCACTCTGTAATTACAAAAGTGATACAACTCTTTCTTCCATGACTTGTTCTCAGCTGTAGAACAAAAGAACAAAGAACAGTACAGCACAGGAACAGGCCATTTGGCCCTCCAAGCCTGCGCCGATCTTGATGCCTGCCTAAACTAAAACCTTCTGCACTTCCGGGGTCCGTATCCCTCTATTCCCATCCTATTCATGTATTTGTCAAGATGCCTCTTAAACGTCTCTATGGTACCTGCTTCCACCACCTCCCCCGGCAACAAGTTCCAGGCACTCACCACCCTCTGTGTAAAGAACTTGCCTCACACATCCCCTCTAAACTTTGCCTTCTCTCACCTTAAACCTATGTCCCCTAGTAACTGACTCTTCCACCCTGGGAAAAAGCTTCTGACTATCCACTCTTTCCATGCCGCTGATAACTTTGTAAACCTCTATCATGTCGCCCCTCCACCTCCGTCGTTCCAGTGAAAACAATCCGAGTTTATCCAACCTCTCCTCATAGCTAATGCCCTCCAGACCAGGCAACATCCTGGTAAACCTCTTCTGTACCCTCTCCAAAGCCTCCACGTCCTTCTGGTAGTGTGGCGACCAGAATTGCACGCAATATTCTAAGTGTGGCCTAACTAAAGTTCTGTACAGCTGCAGCAGGACTTGCCTATTTTTGTACTCTATGCCCCGACCGATGAAGGCAAGCATGCTGTATGCATTCTTGACTACCTTATCCACCTGCGTTGCCACTTTCAGTAACCTGTGGACCTGTACGCCCAGATCTCCCTGCCTGTCAATACTCCTAAGGGTTCTGCCATTTACTGTATACTTCCCACCTGCACTAGACCTTCCAAAATGCATTACCTCACATTTGTCCGAATTAAACTCCATCTGCCATTTCTCCGCCCAAGTTTCCAACCGATCTATATCCTGCTGTATCCTCTGACAATCCTCATCACTGTCCGCAACTCCACCAACCTTTGTGTCGTCCGCAAACTTACTAATCAGACCAGCTACATTTTCCTCCAAATCATTTATATATACTCCAAACTGCAAAGGACCCAGCACTGATCCCTGCGGAACACCACCAGTCACATCCCTCCATTCAGAAAAACACCTATCTACTGTTACCCTCTGTCTTCTGTATCCATCTTGCCAGCTCCCCTCTGATCCCATGTGACTTCACCTTTTGTATCAGTCTGCCATGAGGGACCTTGTCAAAGGCTTTACTGAAGTCCATATAGATAACATCCACTGCCCTTCCTTCATCAATCATCTTTGTCACTTCCTCAAAAAACTCAATCAAATTAGTGAGACACCTTCACAAAACCATGCTGCCTCTCGCTGTAGCTGAACGTATCACTTTTTTCAAGTTTCGCATAAATCTTTCGACTCCTCCATTAGCTCTTGGCCAATGGGGTGTGACTTTTCAATGAGTGAACCCTCAGTAGTTTGCGAATTTGCTGAACTCATCGCTGTTGAATGGGGGTCCATTGTCACTTCTTACCATCTGAGGGATTCCAAAAAGGCAAAGAGCTGGTCAAGCTTTGGGATGACTGCTTTCGTTGAAGCTGATGTGACCAATTTCATGATTTGGAATCTGCTGTAGTCATCAGTGACAACAAGCAGGTGTGAAGTCAACGCTAACCTCAATACATGGTCCTGGAAGTCGTTCAGACATCAAATCCTGAAGATTTGACATTGTGGTTGGACAATGCAAACACTGATCTGGTGCTCTACCATGTGGCCAATTCCTGGGAACTATAGTTTTTCCTTGAGGAGTTGTTTGGCCTTGACTATTCTCTGGTGTCCTTCATGTGCTATTTTGACAAAACATTCCCTCAGTGAGTGTGTAATGACATTACAGTTGTGTAATATGAAATCAGATATGATGGTAACAGTGAGCTCATTTTGAACATTGTGAAGACTTTATAGTGTGAGCCAATTTCATTTGCAGACTGTACATGCTTTCTCAATCCTATCTTTCCAGTTTCATGCTTCCATAGACTTCATACATTATTGCAAAGCCTCACTTTGTTTTGTTGCTGCTTTGACGTCGGCTAGTTTTAGTGACGTTGGCACTGCATTTATGTCGTTAAGATGTTGTTCGGCAACCTGTTCCTCATGACTAGTAGGACTGACTGTTGGCAGTGGATGTCGCAAAAGATGGTCCGCTGGGTTGAGCTTGCCAGGCTGATACTCAACATGGAACTCGTACTATTGTAGTTTGAGTATCCAACATGCTACTCGAGTGGGTGGTTTGCTATTTGGATTGTTGAACAGAATAACTAGTGGTCTATGATCGGTTATTACTTTAAACTTGCTTTCATATAGGTAGAGGTGAAAGTGTAAGATAGCCCATGTGATTGAGAGCGTTGCTCTCTCTTGTTTGTGAATAACGTTACTCTATGGATGTTAATGATCTGCTTGCCATCACAATGATTGATGGGTTACCTGTCCTGTCTTTCTGTACGAGAACTGCACCTAAGCCAACCAGGCTTGCATGCACAACTAGCTGCTGGTTTTCTTAAGGTCGAAATAGGCAAGTGAGCAACTTTCTGACAAACGTCGTTTGTGTGATTTAGTCCATTCCCGCTTGATGGTTTCTTTTGTCAGATTGTGTAGGGGGCAGATAGCGTAGCGAGGTCAGGAATGAAATGACTTCAGTACATGATGAGTCCGAGCAGACTCTGGACTTCTTGCACATTTGTAGGATCCACAATATTTGCAATGGCTTCAACTTTCCGTGGATCAGGTGATGCTCCTTCACTGCTGAACACATGACTGAAGTATTCAATTCTGCTTTCACTGAACAAGCGCTTGTCTTTGTTCAAGGTTGCATTCTCTGAGATATTGTAGGCGTGCATGTAAGCGTGTCTCGAGTTCCCTTTCAGTGCGATCATAGATGAGAATGTCATCGCTGATGTTTAGCGTGCCTTCAAGTCCCCGAAGTGCAAATTGAATCAAATAATGAAATACCTCAGCTGCCGAGCTGACTCCAAAGTTGAGCCTCTTGTATCGGTAAAGTCCAATGTGAGTGGAGAATACAGCAAGATATCTCGATTCTTCTGCAAGCTTGATTTGATGTCAATTGAGGTCAGGTTTAGCGAAGTGTTTAGCACCATTCACTTTCTCTATTATATCATTGATTGTCAGTGTCAAGTGTCTTTCTTGTTGTATGACTTGGTTTGGTGATCGCATATTAATGCAGATTCTAATCTGGTACTTGCTTTTGGGTTTCTTGGCGACTTGTATGGGTGAGACCCAGGGGTAGGCTCAGCCCCAACTTTCTCAAAGATGTCAAGGTCAAGTAGTCTTTGAAGTTCCTTCTCTGTGTCTGTTTCCTTTCATGAAATGGTATTCGCGCCGTTGATGCACAGCTGGGGGCACATTATGTTCTACATGCAGCTTGTATGTCACGCCTTTCAACTTGCCAATACCAGTGAAACGATCAGCGTACAGATCAAGAATGTTTTTGTTATGTGTAGGAATCGCATATGTGATTGCAATCATGTGCTGATCTGTTGCTGTGTGGAAACTCCAGATATGACATAGAATAGAGCATTTGTTCTAGTGTCTTTAAATAAGACTGGCATTTCAAAAGTCCCCAAGATTTTCAGCAGTTTGTCACTATTGTAAGGAAAAAAATTGCAATCCCTGGTTTGCAGAGAATGGGGCAATCCTGAAGTTGGTTGAATGTTTTGTCTCCCATGACATTAACAGATGCTCCTGTATCTATGGCTGCTCAGACACAGTTGCTTTCAATGGTCACTGTCACATGTGCCTGTTTGCTGTGTCTGCGAGAGAGGACAAAAGTATGTTCAGGTCATCTGCCTCTACATTAGCTACATTTTTTTGCCTTTTTGCAGTGGTATGCATACACGATGTCTTTCTGTTGGTATTGGTCTCAGTAGTCGATTTTGCTGATGAGCAACAAACCCGAGCAAAGTGGTTGGGTATTCCACTGTTTACCAGTAGCAGGACACTCTATCTGGTGTGGGTAAGCACCACCATAGTGGAAACATTCTTTGGACAAGTCACAACTCTGTCCGTGAGATGGCTGGTGTTGCTTTGCAGATGGTTTCCTGGCACATGAGCAATGAACAGTGCTCACAGGAGTTGAAATTGGAGTGTTGTAGTTACTATTAGCAGCCTCATTAGCTCTGGACTGTGAAAGTGATAGTGATCTTACTGACTCTAACAGCTCTGATACCTTTCTCTCTTTCTCGAGTGCTTTTCAGCGTAGTTGACTAGAGAAACAGCCTTCGATTATTTGTGTTTTGATTTCTCGCTTGACATGTTCAACATCACGGAAGTCACATTTGGTTGCTAGTTGCCTCAACTGCATGCAGTATTGGTTAATTGTCTTGTTTACTTCTTGCTTAGTGCGTTGGAAGTCAATGGTTTCATATGTGGTAATTTTCTTGGGTGTAAAGTACATTGTCAGCACATTTTTTGCTGAGTTGTAGTCATTCTGCTCAGGTCCAAGTGTCTCAAAGATATCTTCTAATCCTTCACCTCCATAGTGTAGAAGTAAGGCATTTTTACTTGTGTTGTCAGTGATTGCGAAACCTGCCATCGCACCTTAGAAATGTCACAGCCACTTTTGCCAACATGGGAATTTGGATGATGGCTCTGAATGTACATCAAAAGATGGTAGATTGGGCATAGTCAATGCCATATTGATCTGCAACACAGTGATAGTGCGCGATCAAGGATCTGGCATCACGTTCTTTTTCAGAGGAAGCTTTTCTGCAACAATCAAGATTATATATACTTTTTTGATTGGATGGTTATTTTGGAGAGATCAATGTGATACACTATGCAAGCTTCCTGTGTGTCACTCGAACACAGTCTCCAAATTAAAATACTGTCTTCAGAAAAGCAGACAAAAACCTTCCAAAATGTCATACTTGAAAACAATGTTTCCGGTTTTTCACCATCCTTTTCTATTTACCTCATCATTGTGATGTCCTCAGGACTGGAGTGAGGTTTAACAGAGTTTAGTAAGAAATATGAGGCAGAGACTGACAAAGGCAGCATGCTGTTGAATGCAATGGAGTCTTTTTTATTCTGTTTTACTTTCATTTTCTCTTTCAGCTCCCTCTGCTGGCTCATGTGAGCATTGTAGCCTCAAGTGAACAATATGTACAATGCAAGTCTCAAAACATTACAATGACCAGCAGCCTTTCAACACCAACAATAACATTGAACTTATATAGCACCTTTAATATACCAAAACATCCCAAGGACCTTCACAGGAGCATTATTAAATAATATTGGGACATCATGCCGCATTAGGAGAAATTAGTCAAAGAGGGAAATTTTATGGAGAGTCTTAGAGGAGGAGAGAGAGGTAGCGAGGCAAAATAATTAAAGAAGGAATTTCAAAGCTTATGGGCTAGGCACCTGAAGGCATGGCTGTTAATGGTAGAGTGAAGGAAATTGGGGATGCTTAAAAGACCAGAATTCGATGAACGCAATTATCTCGGAAGATAGTCGGGCTCGAGAAGATTACAGATATAGAGAGGAACAAGCTATGGAGAGATTTGAAAACAAGAATGAGTATTTTAAAATCATGGCACTGCTTAACTGAGAGCCAATATAGGTCAGCAAATACAGAGTTGATGGGTGAACAGGACTTGATTGTGAGTTAGGATATGGACAGCAGAGTTTTGGATGACTTTAATCTTATGGAGGGTGGAAGATGGGAGGCCAGCCAGGAGTGTGTTGGAATAATCAAGTCTAGTGGTAACAAAGTAATGGATGAGACTTTCGGCAGCAGATAGGCCGAGGCAACGGCAGAGACAGGCAGTGTTACAGAGGTGGAAATAGGCAGTCTGAGTGATGATGTGGATATATGGTCGGAAACTTATCTTGGGGCCAAAAACAACACCAAGTTTGCGAACAGGCTGGTTCAGCCTCAGACAGTTGCCAGGAAGAGGGATGGAGTTGGTGACCAGGGAATGGAATTAGTGGGGAGGACCGAAGACAATGACTTTGGTCTTTCCAATATTTGGTTGGAGGAAATTTCGACTCATCCAGTACTGCCTGTTGAATAAGCAGTCTGACAATTTAGAGACTGTGGATGGGTTACTAGAGGAGGTAGTGAGGTAGAGCTGGGTGATGTCACCTACATGTAGAATTTAATGTGTTTTCAGATGATGCTGCTGAGGGGCAACATGTAGTTGAGAAATAGGAGGGAGCCAAAGATAGATTGGAGGGAATCAAACATGGAATTCTGGTAAAGATGGGCATGGATTTGAGAGACGACACCATGTTCAAGCATTTTGGAGAAGAAAGGGAGGCTGGAGGTGGGGCAGTAGTTTGGAAGGACAGAGAGGACAAGGGTTGTTTTCTTGAGGAGAGGGATGATGATGGCAGATTTGAAGGGGATGGAGACAATACCTGAGGAGAGAGAATTATTATCGATATTAGTGAACATGCGGTGCAGAAAGAGAAGTTGTGTGGTCAGCAGTTTAGTAGGTATAAGGTCAAGGGAGCAAGAGGTGGGCGGTGAACATGCGTGGAGAGGGCATGAAGGGAGATGGGAGAGAAACTAGAAAAAGATACAAGTTCAGGGCTAGGTAAATGGGGAACCTTAGAGGAAGCTTGGCCCAGTAGACAAGAGGTAAGTGACAGATAAGCTGAACAGATGATCTTGACGTTTTTTTTATTCATTCATGGGATGTGGGCGTCGCAGGCTAGGCCAGCATTTATTGCCCATACCTAATTGCCTTTGAGAGGGTGGTGGCGAGCTGCCTTCTTGAACCGCTGCAGTCCATGTGAGGTAGGTACACCCACAGTGCTGTTAGGAAGGGAGTTCCAGGATTTTGACCCAGCGACAGTGAAGGAATGGCGATATAGTTACAAATCAGGATGGTGTGTGACTTGGATGGGAACCTGCAGGTGGTAGTGTTCCCATGCATTTGCTGCACTTGTCCTTCTAGTTGGTAGAGGTCGCGGATTTGGAAGGTGCTGTCTAAGGAGCCTTGGTGCATTGCTGCAGTGCATTTTGCAGATGGTACACACTTTTGCCACTGTGTCGGTGGTGGAGGGAGTGAATGTTTGAGGATTGGGGTGCCAATCAAGCGGGCTGCTTTGCCCTGGATAGTGTCGAGCGTCTTGGGTGTTGTTGGAGTTGCACCCATCCAGGCAAAGTGGAGAGTATTCCATCACACTCCTGACTTGTGCCTTGTAGACAGTGGACAGGCTTTGCGGAGTCAGGAGATGAGTTACTCGCCGAAGGAGTCCTAGCCGCTGACCTGCTCGTGTAGCCATGGTATTTATATGGCTACTCCAGTTCAGTTTCTGGTCAATGATAGCCCTTAGGATGTTGATAGTGGGGGATTCAGTGATGGTAATGCCGTTGAATGTCAAGATGAAATGGTTAGATTCTCTCTTGTTGGCGATGGTCATTGCCTGGCACTTGTGTGGCACAAATGTTACTTGCCACTTATCAGCCCAAGCCTGGATGTTGTCCAGGTCTTGCTGCATTTCTACACGGACTGTTTCAGTATCTGAGGGGTCATGAATGGTGCTGAACATTGTGCAATCATCAGCGAACATCCCCACTTCTGACCTTCTGATTGAAGGAAGGTCATTGATGAAGCAACTGAAGATGGTTGGGCCTAGGACACTACTCTGAGGAACTCCTGCAGTGATGTCCTGGAGCTCAGATGATTGACCTCCAACAACCACAGCCATCTTCCTTTGCGTTAGGTATGACTCCAACCAGTGGAGGATTTTCCCCCTGATTCCCATTGACTCCAGTTTTGTGAGGGCTCTTTGATGCCATACTCGGTCAAATGCTGCCTTGATATCAAGGGCAGTCACTGTCACCTCTCCTCTTGAGTTCATCTCTTTTATCCATATTTGAACCAAGGCTGTAATGAGGTCAGGAGCTGAGTGGCCTGGGCGGAGCCCAAACTGAGCATCACTGAGCAGGTTATTGCTGAGCAAGTGCTGCTTGATGGCACTGTTGATGACACCTTCCATTACTTTACTGATTGAGAGTAGACTGATGGGGCGGTAATTGGCTGGGTTGGACTTGTCCTGCTTTTTGTGTACAGGACATACCTGGGCAATTTTCCACATTGCCGGGTAGATGCCAGTGTTGTAGCTATACTGGAACAGCTTGGCTCGGGGCGCAGCAAGTTCTGGAGCACAGGTCTTCAGTACCATTGCTGGAATATTGTCAGGGCCCATAGTCTTTGCTGTATCCAGTGCCTTCAGTCGTTTCTTGATATCACGCGGAGTGAATTGAATTGGCTGAAGTCTGGCATCTGTGATGCTGGCGATTTCAGGAGGAGGCCGAGATGGATCATCAATTCGGCACTTCTGGCTGAAGATTCTTGAATGCTTCTGCCTTATTTTTTGCACTAATGTGCTGGGCTCCCCCATCATTGAGGATGGGGATATTTGTGGAGCCACCTTCTCCAGTTAGTTGTTTAATTGTCCACCACCATTGATGGCTGTATGTGGCAGGACTGCAGAGCTCAGATATGATCCGTTGGTTATGGGATCACTTAGCTCTGTCTAACGCATGCTGCTTACGCAATTTGGCACGCAAGTAGCCCTCTGTTGTAGCTTCACCAGGTTGACACCTCCTTTTTAGGTATGCCTGTTGCTGCTCCTGGCATGCCCTCCTGCACTCTTCATTGAATCAGGGTTGGTCTCCTGGCTTGATGGTAATTGTAGAGTGGGGGATATGCCAGGCCATGAGGTTACAGATTGTGGTTGAGTACAATTCTGCTGCTGCTGATGGTCCACAGTGCCTCATGGATGTCCAGTTTTGCATTGCTAGATCTGTTCGAAATCTATTCTATTTAGCACGGTGATAGTGCCACACAACACGATGGACGGTATCCTCACTGTGAAGGCAGGACTTCTCCACAAGGACTGTGCGGTGGTAACTCTTACCAATACTTTCATGGACGGATGCATCTGCAGCAGGTAAATTGGTGAGGACAAAGTCAAATATGTTTCTCCCTCTTGTTAGTTCCCTCACCACCTGCCGCAGACCCAGTCTAGCAGCTATGTCCTTTAGGACTCAGCCAGCTCGGTCAGTAGTGGTGCTACCGAGCCACTCTTGGTGATGGACATTGAAGTCCCCCACCCAGAGTACATTCTGCACTCTTACCACCTGCAGTGCTTCCTCCAATTGGTGTTCAACATGGAGGAGTACTGACTCATCAGCTGAGGGAAAGCGGTAGGTGGTAATCAAAAGGTTTCCTTGCCCATGTTTGACCTGATGTGATGAGACTTCATGGGGTCTGGAGTCGATGTTGAGGACTTCCAGGGCAACTCCCTCCCTACTGTATGCCACTGTCCCGCCACCTCTGGTGGATCTGTCCTGCCGGTGGGACAGGACATACCTGGGGATGGTGATGGTGGTGGCTGGGACATTGTCTGTAAGGTATGATTCCGTGAGTATGACTATGTCAGGCTGTTGCTTGACTAGTCTGAGGGACAGCTCTCCAAACTTTGGCACAAGCCCCCAGATGTTAGTAAGGAGGACTTTGCAGGGTCGACAGGGCTGGGTTTGCTGTTGTCATTTCCGGTGCCTAAGTTGATGCCGGGTGGTCCGTCCGGTTTCATTCCTTTTTATTGACTTCGTAGTAGTTAGATACAACTGAGAGGCTTGTTAGGCCATTTCAGAGGGCATGTAAGAGTCAACCACATTGCTGTGGATCTGGAGTCACATGGGGGCCAGACCAGGTAAAGACAGCAGATTTTGTTCCCTAAAGGACATTAGTGACAAAGAAATCCATGAACTCCTTGCACTTATTAGAGGTGAGAGTGGAGGAGGCAGGAGAGACGGGTTTAACAGCACAGTTTGCGGTAGGGAAATAAAGCTTGGGGTTATCTTTGCAATCCAGGATGATCCTGGAATAGTAAGCAGTTTTGGCAGAGGAGAACAGGACCAGATAGTGCTTCAGTTCCGAAGAAGGGTCACTGACCCGAAACGTTAACTCTGCTTCTCTCTCCACAGATACTGCCAGACCTGCTGAGTATTTCCAGCATTTCTTGTTTTTATTTCAGATTTCCAGCATCCGCAGTATTTTGCTTTTATTACAGATAGTGCTTCATGTTGTCCAGCCAGATCTTCTGATGAATGACTAATCCGTGCCATAGATGTCCAAGTCTGTGTCCCTTGGAGTTGAGGGAGCAGAGATGAGGGCTGTAGCATGGAGAACAACCAAGGTGATAGACAATAATGGCTTTATTGGGGACTAAGGCATCAAAGACAGAGGTGAGCTGCAGAAATGTTTTGGTGAATTGAGGGCCAAGGACCAGACTGTTGGCATTTTGAAAGTGCAATTTTAAATGAATTGGGAGACAATTATTTCTTAGGGCAGGCATGGATAGAAGTAGGGATGGGATGGGAGAGGGAGGATCTAGCTGAAGAGTGATAGAAGAAAATGAATAGAGATAGTCTTATCTGTGACTCTCACAAGGAAGAAAGCAAGGCCACTTGAAATGTCCTGATCAAGGGTGTGCCTGTGAATGTGTGTTGGGGAGTTTATATGGAGGGAGGGTTTAAGGGAGGATAAAAGCAAAATACTGCAAATGCTGGAAATCTGAAATAAAAACAAGAATTTCTTGTTTTTATTTAAGGGAGGAAAGGAGGCCAGTGAGAACATGTTGAATTGAGATTGGAGGTTGAAATCACTGAGAATAAGTCGCTCGGTGCAAAAGCTGAGTTGCTGCAAGATGATGCAGCCCCATTGCTTTGTGCACTATGTACCAGGAATAGTAAATATTTAGCTAAAGGAGTTGACCTTATGTTATTGTACAAGACTGACTCATAGAAAGAAAGAAAAAAACTTTCATATATATCATGCCTTGGACAACCTCAAGAAGTCCAAAGAACTTTATAACCAATTAAGTACTTTTGAAGTGTCATCCTTGTTGTAATGTAATTTCCACATTTTTTTCATATTTGTTGACTTACTAGCATATTATTTCTATTTCTGTACATTAATAAATATTATCCTCAATGTTGTTCTTTGAGTCACTGGTACTGTCTTTCAGAAGTTAGTACAGGAAAGCCTGGGAATGTGTCAACTTTGACTCAGCTGGTAACACTCGCTTCTGAGTCAGAGGTTGGGGGGGTTTAAGCCCCATTCCAGAGAAATAAGCACACAAATTTAGGCTGAGGCTCCAATGCGGTACTGAGAGAGTGCTGCACTGTCAGAGGTGCTGTCTTTTGTATAGGACATTAAAACCGAGTCGCCATTTGTCCTTTTACTTGAATGTAAAAGATCCCATGGCTCTATTTCAAAGAAGAGCAGGGGAGTTCTCCCTAGTGTCCTGGCCAATACTTATCCATCAACCAACACCACGGTTTATCGAGTCATTATCACATTGCTGTTTGTGGGAGCTTACTGTGCAAAAATTGGCTGCCATGTTTCCTACATTTCAATGGTGCCTACACTTCAAAATTACTTTATTGACTGTGAAGTGCTTTGGGATCTCCTGAGGTCATGAAAAGTGGCATATAAATACTAGTCTTTTTCCTTTAATATTCCCTCAGTGCATGTCAACATTGGCAAGCAGTGCCCATGAGTGCATTAGTAGTTGCAGTGGGTGGAAAACCACTGTAATAGGGGGTTGGAACAGTGCCGCAGAGAGTTAGAGTTGATTGAGATTTATTTTGCATGAATTATTGCTGCACCATACCTGAATGCTTGCTGCTGACACTGGGTGCCACATATTAACAAGTGCTTGATTATGGATAATTACTGCTGATCAGTTTATAATCCTGTTCATCCCCACTACCCCTTCTCATTTTTCAGGATCGCTGGGCCCTCACACAGGCAGAGACACTGATTTTGGCTGATGATAGTCAGTCTTTCTGCGGTCACTGTTAAATAGGATGTCAATGAGGTGTACAATGCTAATGCAGTTGAATGATCATAAATACATAACTAATTTACCAGGAAATTTTACGCATGGATCAGGATTTCCATAAACTGCAGATTAAAAATAACAAATTGACAAATTTTTATTTCACGGCCCATTTAATCATTTTCTCAGTAATTCGACATAAAAAAAAATTGAGTGCACAAAATGTTCTGGCTCCAGGTGAAACGATAGCTAGAACTTAGACCTCAGATAACCTTTTTTTCTCTTGAAATTGAATCAGTGGCTCTCTACAATGTGAGTGAATAGAAAGGGATTCTGTTATGTTTATGCCAGATTGCTGGATATATTCTGTTTATCTGATTTATCTCAGAGCAATGCAGATATCACACTTGTATTAAATCACCAACTGGTTTATTTACAGCGCTTTAAAATATATATAAGCATTAACAAGATTTCAGTACAATGTCGTCTTCAAAACAGTCTCTGCCATTTTTTTGGTTTCAGTTTCAAACTCTTCACCCATAGGCTTAAGCAATCAAGCACAGTGAACAGACTAATACAATAAAACCCTTTTTGATGAAAGACATTTATTTTTAATTAAAGTACTCTAAACAACAAACATATATACATCAAGTTATTTCCTAGTGTTCAACTTGTCTGTTTTCTATAAATGCAGAAATAGTCTTTGAGATAGGAAGGTCTCTTAGGTGTTCAATTAGATTTACAAATTTGAGGTTGTGGATCTGTTTGATCAGCTTGATGAGATGATCACTATCACTCTTAGGAAAAGGAAATATATCCTCATAACCACTATCCTCAAAATATCCTGGTCTGCTCCCTATCAAATGTCTCTCATTTCACTTGGTGTTGTCATCCAACAGATAAGCATTGGTACCGGGCAAACGTTTAATCTGCTTTGGGCCTGAAACTGATGAAGCAAGTCTGTGGTCATGATTTGGCTGTTTGATTCGAACCCAATCTCCAACTTTAAATTGTGGTTCCCTTGCTCCTGTACATTTGTCAAAGTATGTTTTTGCTTTACCTTGTCACTTTGTAATTTCATCTGCTTTCACTCTGACATTCTCATTAACTGGTAGTGATGGCTTAAGAATGGTCAGTGGCATGTGAAAGTTATGGCCTATCATACTGGTGTCTTTCTGGTCAGAGTGTGGCTTGGATTGATATGTACAGAGTAGGATGTGAATAGATTGTTCGAATGTTTTCCCCTCCAACATACTCGCTTTCAGACTTTTCTTTATCACCCTGTTGAATCGTTTAACGCCACGATTCAATTGCGGGTTGTCGTGTGATGTCAGATGGTGATGAATTCCGTAAATTGCTAGGAACTCCATGAACTGACTGGAAACAAACTGTGGTCCATTGTCTGTAGTGATAGTCTCCGGCAAACTCCATTTTGTAAATAACTTGTCCAGAATGTCAGTGACTGAAGTGGTTGTAATGGAATTTGTTATCATTTCCGCCCATTTGCTATGTAGATCAAGAACAACAAGCATATAACATCGATTCCTAGGGACTGCTTGTATTTCTCCTAAAATATCAACTTGGAGTTGTTGCCATGGTTTTGTTGGCCATGGGGTTGATTGTAGAGGTGTGGGTCATGGTTTAACAGATTTTTCACTGAGTGTGCAAGCTACGCAGTTCCTAATGAACTCTTCTATACAGCTATCTATTCCTGGCCACCAGACTGATTCACAGGATCATTGTTTCATCTTAACAACACCCAGATGTCCTTCATGGATGCAATACACGTTGCTGTAGTGCCTTTAGGAATAACAGCTCGAGTGCCACGCGCAATACAGTTATCACCAAACAATGCGAGTTCATTGCGTACTCTGTAAAACGGGATCAATTTTTCCCCTATATCACGACACTACTCAATATTGACTTACTTGCTGTAATATGTTGTCTGCTGCTGACTCTGCCTCCAACTTCTCCCATGTTACAAAATTCGCGAAATTTTGCAATCACGTAGTCTTCAACGTCGCAAGTTGCTTGGCTATCGCTAACACTATCTGCGACCATATGAGCTACTCAGTTGCATGAACCTGCAAGGTACTCAGTCTCGAAGTTATACTGATGTAGACGATCTGACCATCTGTAGATGTGTAGAGGCCGATGACCTGATCCTGAAGGAGCTAATAATGTAGTCAATACTTGGTTACTGAGTGCGCAAATTAAAAGTTCTACCAAAAAAGATACATGTGCCAATGTTTACATGCATAGCTACAGGCTAATGCTTCCCGCTCTCCAATTTACATTCAGTTTCCGACGATAGGCATGATGCAAAAGCTATTGGTTGTTTGCATCCGTCGATGGACTGTGCAAGTACAGCTCCAATTGTAGTTCCCATGCACCTGTTGTGACATACGTTTCTGCATGTGGGCTGAAATGCACGAGGACTGGTGGAGATGCTGTCTTTGCCTTTAACATTTCCAAATGCAGATTGCTGTGCGACAGTCCATTCCCATTGAACACCTTTATGCAGTAGCTTCCGAAGAGGCTCCGTGATCTCTGCATACTTAGGAACAAATTTATAATAAAAGTTGGTAGTACCTAGAAACTATGCCAATTCTTCCACGTTAGACAGTGTTGGAATTGCATGAAGGTTTTTGACATTGTCGTGTGTAGGCTTTATTCCAGCTGCTGTCACTTTGTATCTAGAATGTCAATCTCAGGTGTTGCAAATGTGCATTTGTCCTCGTTGAGTGTCAAATTGTGTTTTGCAAGTCGAGTGAGCACTGCTGATAATCGTTGATGATATTCAGCTTTGTCCCTTCCGTGGACAATGACATCATCAAGAAGGTTGAGCGTTCCCTCAACATCCGGCAAGATTGAAGAAACGATCTTCTGTAGGGCGCTAGGTGCTGAACTTAGTCCATAGAGCATTCTGTGGTACTGAAATACCCCTTCATGAGTTACAAAAGGTATCGGCTTTGTTCTGCTAGAGGTATCTGAAGATAACTCTGCCACACATCAAGCTTTGTGAAGACTGTGGAGTCATGAAATGATACTGACAGTTCTTGTATTTTAGGAAGTGGATACTTGTCTGGCATGACAGCTTTGTTGACTGCATTTACATCAATGCATAGTTTAAGTTCACCATTTTTTCGTCATGCAATGACTAGATTTGATATCCACAGCAATGAGTCAATTCGTTCAATGATGCTGTCTACTTCTAGTCGTTTCAGCTCCTGTGTCACTTCATGGATTGCAATCGGCAACTGTCTCAAATTTTGTGAAACTGGTTCAATTGATGTGTCAATGCAAGGGGCATGAATACCCTTTGATCTCTCCAAATCCAGTAAATAAGGAAGGATACTGGCATCTATAATCTGCATTATCAATTCCATTAATGTGTGTTTTGGTGGGCTCTTCAAGTTTGAATCCATGCCTATCAAAAAGGTTTACCCCCCATAAGGCTTCAGCCTTTAGCTACACAGAAAGCGAATCTGTCTAGGATGATATTATTGTAGCGTATTGGAACTGTGATCATCCCCAGAATTGGAATGATAGTGTCATCATAAACTTGAAGACCGTCTTTTGAGGGAGTGAGAGAGAATTGTGAAAAATACCAACTGTAGAGTTGGTCACTCAAAAGAGATACTTTTGCACCAACATTGATAAGAAGTGACACTGAGATTCTTGTGATCTGGACTGAGCATTCCTTAAAGTGACCTGGTGCTTTTACTTTTTGTGATGGTAAATACATGTTGTACCTCACTCTCAGGAAAAGACTCCCCCACATGTTGAACTGATGAAGTCTTTTCCTTTGACCTGCATATCTTTGCAAAATGGTTCCACTTTAAACATGAGTTACACTTCTTTCCTCAAGCTGGACATGAAATTGTGACTCGATGGGCATTTCCACAATTTGAGCACAGTTTTGAAGGTAATTGACCATGATGGGGCACATTTGATGAGATTGCTGAGGTCTTCTAGTCCTTAATCATTGCACTGAAGCTGGTTGTGCAAGCTGCGTATGCAACCCTGAGTCTAAGGGTGCAGGTGTGTATAACCTCTTTGAATCTAACAAGGCAGATTCGATCTGGACTGCCAAGCTTATGACTTTTTCTAAGGTTAAATCATCAGCCTCCATGAGGAGACATTCTTTAATTAATGGAATTGAAGTCTTTTCAATTAATTGGTCTTGAATTAGTTCATTGGCTAGTGTGCCAAATTTACATTTAGATGTCAATTTCTGCAATGCTGTTGCATATTGTTTATTGGACTCACCATATCTTTGGGATCTCTGGCGGAATGCTTATCACTCTATCATCACACTTTTCTTTGGCCCAAAGTATTTGTCAAGAGCTCTTGCCGTCGTATCAAATGTAAACGTATCTTTTGTGAGCTACTCAAATATGCGCCAGCCTTCTGCTTCGAGACAATGTATGAGTATTGCTTTCTTATGGTTCACTGCTATATCTTGACTCTCCATCCCTGTAGCGAGCAAGGAGGTCTTGAACCCCAAAATCCATTGCTCCCAGCACAAGGGAGGATTTCCCAGTGTTGAATAGTTCTGGAGTGGATAAAATTAAATGTTGTTGAATTATCCACCTAGCCACGTTTTTGTTATGTTTATGCCAGGTTGCTGGATATTATATATCTGAGTTATTTCCGAGCAATGCAGATATCACACTTGTATTAAATCACCAACTGATTTATTTACAGTACTTTAACATATCTTAGCACTAACAAAATCGAAGTAAAATATCTTCTTCAGAACAGTCTGTGTCTTTTTTTGGTTTCAGTTTCAAACTCTTCAGCTCCACCTTTAAGCAATCAAGCACAGTGAACACAGATCAGTGGACAGAGTAATACAATCAAACCCAGATCCAACACTTCAGATTTGGACTACTAAAATTAGATATAATGGAGTGAATGGGAAAGGATTTATTGGTTGGGGTTTAATATGATTGAATTATTTGGGAAAGGTTTGCTGGAAATCTTTGCAATGCCTGTGAATGGAAAGGATCACTTCATTGTGTATAATGAAAGATGGTTTAGTCTATTAGGAATCCATGCAGTAGAACTTAATGGAAAGGGAGTTTAATCCATCAAAATTCTATATGTCAGAATATAAGAACATAAGAAATAGGAGCAGACATAGGCTAGATGGCTCCTTGAGCCTGCTCTGCCGTACAATAAGATCATGACTGATCTTCTACCTCAACTCCAGCTTCCTGCCCTATCCCATATCCCTTAGTGGCCAAAAATGTATCCATCTCAATCAGCCCTCTGGAATAGAGAATTCCAATGGTATTGAATCAATAGGTGCTTGTCCCATCAGATTCATATATGTGGGAATAAATGCAAAGGTCAATTGAGACAACATTGGGATTGAATGAGAAGGGGCTTGCTGATTGGAACTCAACGCAGTGAAACTGAATTAGAGTAATTTGATTCTTGGAAAAGTACAACTGCAAATGTCTTGGTCTATTGGAGTGCTATATGTTGCTAATAGGAAGTGGTCTGATGTAAAAAAAGAACTCCATGCTTTTCATCAAGTGACCTGTACAGTAAGTTATTTCCTTCTTCTGACATATGTCAGTATTTGGCTCAGGACCTTATCAATGGCACTTCTCTAATTAACTACTAGAAGATGCATAACAGCGTCACTGGATCTCTCTGTCTCGTCCTCCATCTCTCCCTTTCTTACTCTAGTTCTCCATACCCAATGGAAACACCTGATCCTGCACTCAGGATTTCTCCTCAAGCCCATGACTGGAAACTCCAGTTGGAGGAAAACTTAAGTCCTTTTACTAAAATGAAAGAAATTTTGACATAACTCTAGCTGATGGGCTCAATGTTCCCTCCATCAGCTGGCTGTAGGAGTTTTATATGCAAGAAGCTTGGAACAATATCAACTGATTCCCCAAAGGGTGCCATGTAAAATAGCCTGCTAATTAGCACAAATTGGACAGTGTAACTCTGAGGCCACAATATTGACACTTTGAGGGAAGTGTAAATGCCAAACTAATGCAGTCAGAGGTATTTTTCTCAGATTGGGCGTTGACTTCTTACTACAGACAAAAAGAAGTTTTACTGCACCTCTATCCACATGATACCTGAGTCAAATGTATAATGCTGTCAATTGATGGTCAAAGTAGGGATATGTCCCATTATCTTCACTGACATCCCTCACTGTAAACACAAAACTTATCATGTTATAGGTTGTCCACTGCAATAGGGCTTCCGAAACGTAATTCCAATGTCATTATTTGCCTAGTTTCTTGATAAAATAAAAACCCAAAGAATTGAAACACAATCTGTTTCTAAATCTTTTATGGAGATACGAAAACCACCCGGTCATGACCACATGCCACTTGCAGTTTTCCACCAGAACTTGCCATTAGCGAATGCCATTCAAAAGTCAGACTGACCTGTTCATAAATATTTGTTAGTCACGGCTTGTAACTGTGTCTAACGTAAGTAGAGGATGAATTACCAAAACCTCCGGAGAACCCAATAGTTTGACAGGAATGAAGAGAAAGTATTGACTGTAAATTTAACTGTGTCTTTGAGATTTGTTTCATGAGTAATGGAGAATGTGGTCCACTGTTATGTACTGTTTAAAATGCTGCTTATATTGATTTTTCCTTACCCTGTATGAAATGTCATTGTAGATTGCCAAGACATTAGTTTAGCTTTGCAAGGAGATACTTTCCAGCTTCTAAATTTGCTCTACACACAGTAATATTACTGCAAGTATTTGGCAGATTGCATTTGGTGGATACAAATGTAGGTACAGTTTGTGTAGATGTGATTTTCTATCACAAATCAGACCAAGCTGGTTTGCTGCTATTGTTTATTTATTCAATGTGAGGGAGTGGGTACAATGACAGGTTCAATCCAAAGGCTTCAAGTATTTAAAATAGTCTTCAGCATGTATTTTAAATATGGAGCCTCCTTATGGAATGATGGCAATTAGTTTTCCTTTCATCTCCTCCCCGTCTCTCTCTCTCTCAAGTGTCCATCACTTTCCCCTCTCCCCTTTCTCTCCTCTCCTTGTTTCCACTCAAGGATGTCTCCCTGTATCACCTCACTTAATCCCTCCTGCCCCCTCTAGTTCATAGGTTCAAGATCCCACTCCAGACACTTGAGCAGAAAAATCTAGGCTAACACTCCAGTGCAGTACACTGTTGGAGGTGCCATCTTTTCAGATGAATGTTAGCCCAATGTCTGTCCTCTCAGGTCCCATGTCACTTTGGAAGAAGAGCCAGGAGAGTTCTCCCTGGAGTCCTGGGTGATATTTATCCATCAACCAAAATCAAAAAAAAACTGATGTTATCTGGTCATTTATTTCATTGCTACTTGTGGGACCGTAGAGGCATAGAGTTATACAGCACAGAAACAGGTCCTTCGTCCCATCGTGTCTGTGACAGCCATCAAGCACCTAACTATCCTAATCCCATTTTCCAGCACCTGGCCCATAGCCTTGTATGCTATGGCGTTTCAAGTGCTCATCTAAATGCTTCTTAAATGTTGTGAGGGTTCCTTCCTCTACCACCCCTTCAGGCAGTGTGTTCCAGATTCCAACCACCCTCTGGGTGAAAACATTTTTTCTCAAATTCCCTCTAAACCTCCTGCCCCTTACCTTAAATCTATGCCCCCTGGTAATTGACCCTTCCGTTGAGGGAAAAAGTTTCTTCCTATCTACCCTATGTATTCCTCTCATATTTTTGTGTACATCAATCAGGTCCCCCCTTAGCCTTCTCTGCTCTAAGGAAAACAACCCTAGCCTATTCAGTCTCTCTTCATAGCTGAAATGTTTCAGCCCAGGCAACATCCTGGTGAATCTCCCCTGCACCTTCTCCAGTGCAATCACATCCTTCCTATAGAGTGGTATCCAGAACTGTACACAGTACTCCAGCTGTGGCCTAACTAGCGTTTTATACAGCTCCATCATAACCTCCCTGCTCTTTTATTCCTTGCCTCGGCTAATAAAGGCAAGTATCCCATATGCCTTCCTAATCACCTTATCTATCTGTGCTGCTGCCTTCAGTGATCTATGGACAAGTACACCAAGATCCCTCGGACCCTCTGTACTTCCTAGGGTCATACCATCCATTGTATATTCCCTTGCCTTGTTACTCCTCCCAAAATGCATCACCTCACACTTCTCAGGATTAAATTCCATTTGCCACTACTCTGCCCTTCTTACCAGCCCATCTATAGCGTCCTGTAATCTAAGGCTTTCCTCCTCACTATTTACGTCACCACCAATTTACGTGCCATCTGTGAACTTACTGATTATATCTCCTATATTCACGTCTAAATCATTAATGTACACTACAAACAGCAAGGGTCCCAGCACCGATCCCTGTGGTACACCACTGGTCACAGGCTCCCAATTGCAAAAACAACCCTCGACCATCACCCTCTGTCTCCTGCCAATTAGCCAATTTTGGATCCAATTTGCCAAATTGCCCTGGATTCCATGGGCTCTTACCTTCTTGACCAATCTCCCATGCAGGACCTTATCAAAATCCTTACTGAAGTCCATGTAGACATCAACTGCTTTACCCTCATCTATACACCTGGTCACCTCCTCGAAAAATTCAGTCAAATTTGTTAGACATGATCTCCCCCTGACAAAGCCATGCTGACTATCCTTGATTAATCCCTGCCTCTCCAAGTGGAGATTCATCCTGTCCCTCCGAATTTTTTCCAGTTGTTTGCCTACCACTGATGATAGACTCGCTGGCCTGTAATTACCTGGTTTATCCCTGCTACCCTTCTTGAATAATGGTACCACATTCGTTGTCCTCCGGTCCTCTGGTACCTCTCCTGTGGTCAGACAGAATTTGAAAATTTGTATCAGGGCCCCTGCAATCTCCTCCCTTGCCTCACATAACAGCCTGGGATACATCTCATCTGGTCCTGGGGATTTATCCACTTTTAAGCCCGCTAAAACAGCTAATACCTCCTCCCTGTCAATGCTAATTTGGTCAACTATATCCCAATCCCTCTCCCTGATCTCTACACCTACATCGTCCTTCTCCATAGTGAACACAAGATGCAAAGTAATCATTTAAAACCTCACCTATGTCTTCCGGCTCCACACACAGATTGCCACTTTGGTCCCTAATGGGCCCTACTCTTTCCGTGGTTATCCTCATGCCCTTAATATATTTATAAAATGCCTTACAATTTTCCTTTATCTTGCCCACCAGTGTTTTTTCTTGCCCCCTCTTCGCTTTCCTAATTACTTTTTTTAAGTACCCCCTCATACTTTCTATACTCTTGTAGCGCCTCCAGTGTTTTCAGCCCTCTGAATCTACCATAAGCCTCCTTTTATTCCTTATCTAATCCTCTATGTCCCTTGACATCCAGGGTTCCCTGGACACGTTTGGTCCTACCCTTCACCCTTACGGGAACATATTGGCCTCGAACTATAACTATTTCCCACTAGTCTGATGTAGACTTTCCTGCAAGTGGCGGCTCCCCGTCCACTTTTGCCAGATCCTGTTTTATTGTACTGAAATCGGCCTCCCCCAATTCAGTACCTTTATTTCCAGTCCATCTTTGTCCTTTTCCATAAATACCTTAAATCTTAGAGTTATGGCCACTATCCCCGAAATGCTCCCCCACTGACACGTCTGCCACTTGTCCGGCTTCATTCCCTAAGATTAGGTCCAGTACCGCCCTTTCTCTTGTAGGACTTTCTATGTGCTGTGTGCAAGTTGATTACATTGTTTCCTCAATTACAACATGTTTCAAAAAGTACTTAATTGGCTGTGAAGTCATTTGGCACATCCCGAGGTCATGGAAGGTGCTAGAGAAATGCAAATCTCATTCTTTCTTGCCACTGTCATGCAGCCCTCCTCATGCTGAGGTGCTTTGTTTTACATCCACTCCAAATTACTAACCCGCCACCAAGAAACCTCTGTTTCCTCTACTCTCTCTTTTTTCACTCCTAAGGATCCTTTTCCTGGTGGTAACACCCAGAAGCCCACTCTCTTCTGCCTAAAACATTCCGCCCTCACTATGCTCACAGTCCAAGATCAGTACTTCTACAGCTTTCAGGCATCCATACAATGTTTTGTCTCCCATTCCTCTGACACCCAGCGATCCTCCAGTGCTACCATATCCCAGCAACACTTTCCGATTCCTAGTGGATGCTGGTTACCTCCGCCACACCATCCCTACTGCTCCTAGACACTACGACCAACCTTCATAGTCTTCCCAAATTCTCCGATTTCCCTCTTAGTTAACACAGAGACCTCAACCCAATGCTTCCAGATTAACAGAGACCCAACCCATATTTCTTACCTGCACGGTGGGATATTAGGAATACACTAATTTGTACATTTTTCTACCAAACCACTATGGGAGGAAGGGGCGAAGGGGGAGGGAAGGGTTTTTTCCAGAGGTTTAACATCAACAGTAAGTAGGGTAAGACATTTGGATGTCTTATCTTGAATATTCATTACAGTTTAAGTAAGGAGCCCGGGATGAATGCCATTGAAACAGATTTGTATTAATTGGCTATATTGATGGCGTGGGTTGACTACATGTCGACTATTTTGTGTATCAGAGGGAGGTGGAAAATATGATCTATCTGTTCACAGATACTGCCAAGAATAAAACCTGGCAGCTCTGTCAAATAACATGAGGAGTTTGAATCCTTAATAACTCTGCAAACTACTTTCTCTATATTCTCTAACAATATGATCAGGAGAGCGAAATGAGAATCTACTTACATTCATGACTGTCAAAAGGCAATTAAAGAAAGCATATGAACAAGGCTGGAAGCTTTAGTTTTACAGCCATTTTTCAGCAGCACTAAATTTAAATGTGGCAGCTTGGCTTTGTGGTAGGATTCTGAGTTAGAAGGTTCCACTCTGGGGCTTGAACCCATCATTTAGAAAAGGGGTTCACAACATTGGGTCCACAACAAGGTTTCAAGGGGTCAAGGTGTATGCAAAAATAGTACTTTTTTTCCCTGATGCAACATGGCGGTACTAGTTCTCAAAATAACGCAGCCCCACAGCGAGTACGTGATATCGTGAGGACACTGGAATGTGGGCAGCAATTGGAAGCTATTAGCAGCAGCACAATGTTTGAAAAAGGTGAGTTGTCCTAAGCAGCGTACAGAGGTGAAGGACGCACTTTGAGACAGACAGTTGCATGAGGGGATATTCCTGGCAGCTTTCCTGGACACAGTAAGACCACGACTTCTAGGTAAGTACCAGTTCCGCTCTGGTCGAGGGAGGGATGTTGATGGCTTGCTAGATGAGTTACACCCTGGCCCCCCATTCCGCACCCTGCACATCTGGCCTCTGTTACACAATCTGCCATCCCATGACCAGACTCTGGCTGCGCTGGGGTCACTAATTAATCATCTGCAGGCAGCTGTTTCAATCACCTTGAGACAGGGGGTCAAGCCCAGCAACTCATCGTGCTGTGACTCCCTCGAACTAGAATTAATGTGGTTCAGATTCACAGCATGACTTATCAAAACATCCGATTTGTATGCTGGCAAAAAAACAAACTACTGCAAGAGTACTCAAACAGCAGATCAGTCAACAGCTACAGAAAGAGCAGGCAACATTTCTTCGGAATGGGTTTGGGTACCTGATCCTTTGTTCACCAACCTGGGGTAGCTGATGATTTGCTCATTCATGCCGACTATCTGATGATGTGTTCACCCATTTGAGGTTGGGGCATCATGCTTTACTTACCTTTCAGATAAGGGCTGAGATGTCTTTAATATATATTTTGAATCTGAGGATGCCATCATTGCTGCACTTATGCCCATCCCTAGTTGGTGCATTTTTATAACATGCTGGACCTGCAGAAATTAACACAATCTCTCGTTGCGTAATACATTCTCTCATCACCTAAGGTGTAATAGAGCTATTTCAGTGGGAACAAGTTAAATTAAATTTCACATAACAGGAGAAATTGTTTAAATGTACACAATAAATACAAAGTAGGGATCATTTTTTTTCAATTCAACCATTAGCTTCCAAACAATGAAACCCACAGAACGATCATGCTGAACTTTCTTCAAGTTCAACCATAAGGTCTGAAGAACCTTATGTAGGTGGCATTTTTCCAGATGAGGTGTTCAATCTCTTGTGGTACATCTTTAAGAGATGTGGTTATAGTTATGATGTAACACGCCATGTGACTTCTGGTGTGATACAGTCTGAAGAAAGTACCTGTACAGCGAAGACCTGTGTTTGCAAGCAGAACCATCCTTAAATAAAGAACCCAAGGTATTGTGTTACTGATCTCGACATCTCTGGACAGTGGCTTGTGTGTCACCAAGATAGAGGTTAAGAAAAATCAAGGCCCTATCTGCTTATTTTTAGGTGTTGTGAAAGATCCCATGGCACTATTCTTGAAGAAGGGGCAGGACATCCTCCCTGATATTACTGCTCATATTTATCAGAGTTCTTGGAGGACTGGAGGTGGTTTCTCATCATACAGACTGACTAAAACTGAGTAAGGAGATAAGGCTGACACAAGGCATTGGGTCAAGATGTCCAAGAAACATTGTATACACATCACCACAGACCACAGTCGGAAGGAGAGGAAACAATTTAATATTTTACTTATAAGTATCTTAATTGTCCGATTGTTACGACCAGGTGAGAAAGGGGTCTAGGGTTCCCTCTCAGCCTTCACCTGGTCTTACCGTAGCAGGGTTTTATTTTATAAGCACACCATGTTTTCAGCTCCCCCACCCACCACCACCCCCCACCCCCCGGTGAATCCTTGTTCACTGCTTTCCAATTATAAAGCAAAGAAACCAGCACAAACAGGTTTTCTTGGGTTTAAAGGAAAAAGGTTGAAATTTATTAAACTTGAACTTAAACTCTAATTCGGTTAACGCCTGCGGATGCATGACACGCCCACGCTAGCATGCATATGCGATACACGTGTGCAGATAGAGACAGAAAAGAGCAGATGAAAAATAAAATGGAAAAGTTTGAGGCAATCTCTGAAGAGGGTTTTTGTTATGGTTCTTCAAGCTCACTGTAGAGTCCTTGATTGTAGGTAGATGTTGCTCTTCGTTAGGGCCCAGTATTCTTCTTAAACCTTGTATGCTGTAGAAGACTTTTCTCCTACATAAGTGGATTTGGAGTTCAGTGAGAAAGATGGGAGCCAGATAGAAGAGGTCTTCTTCAGTCCAGGAGCATACTGCAGTCTCTCTGTTCAAAACTCTTGGTACAATTCTGAAAAAAACAGGTTGCCAAGCTGGCTAGTCACTTGACCAGCTGGTCTGACCACGTCTGCTTGTGGATTCAGTCATCCCAGCAGTCATCCTGAAATTTGAGCCCCCTCACCTTCAATGTCCGGTGCTCAAAGTCCATTGTGGGTTAAATTGGATAAGGGAAGTAACCCCGTCATCTCCACAAGCACTGTCTGTTAATGTGCAAATGGCTTTCCAGCCAAGGGCCTGGTGATTTTTTTTTCCAAACAAGCCCTTTCTTCACTTCAGCAACAGTTTTCAAATCAATGTTCATATGACAAAATGAATGTGTCTCATTCTTGGCAGGTAGGAGGTCTGCATGACACCAATGAAATGAGTTTGTGAAATCTCCCTCTTGTTCCAAGTACCCATGGCTGCACTGTACAAAACCTAATAACAAAACTGTCGCTCTCCCTCAGGGTTGGTGATTTGGTAATGAGGAGGCATAGCCTCAGGATTATCACGAGAAAAAAGGAAGTGCGTAACAACTTTTTTCTTCAACACAGATGGTTATTAGAACACAAAATGTTTTAACCTACGTGGCTTCTGAGGTAGAACTAATAGCACCATTTCAAAGGAAATTGGATCACTGTTTTTAAAAGGAAGACTACACAAGGGGAAATGGGATTGGAAGGGGCAGCATCAGCACCAGCATGAAGGCTCGAATAGCCTCCTTTTGTGTTGTAAGTTCTCTGGTCCCACCCAGGAATAATACCACAGATGTTCCACTAGCATGTATATGCATACATATCCCTCAGTGGTTCAAGCCAGGTTGGCACTTCAGTTCATGAAATCTTACTGCACATTTGTGATTCCAAGCAATAGTCAAAAAAGGCTTGACAAGGCTTGTTAGATTCTTCCTGCAGGCACTGTATTCATAAGCTATGTGTGGGGAGGTGCACTCAAATAATATGTATGAATGCAGAGCTAAATATACAGTGACTTCATAAAATATATATGTGAATGAACACTTAAATTCTATAATGGTGTCATAAAATATATTGCTGAATTTGCACCTGTATATATCTATTTATATATATATATATATATATATATATATATACACTAGCTTCACAAGATTCTTCCTTAAATTTAAAAGCCAAAGAAGCCTCTGGCCAGATTTTGCATGTTCCACATTAGGTCAGTTGGTGTCAAAAAGCCAGAATTGTCCTGGGAGCTTGCACTAATTATTCAAATGTGCTGACCTGGCACAGTCACATCACTGGAAGCCTGCATGAACCAGGCAGCCAACCATTCCCACACACGCTTTTCTGTGATCTCAAAAATTGTGGCTTCGGTGTTCATTTGAAGTATCAGACTAGGTAGATGGGGTGAGGTTTAATATAGCATTTGAGGGGTGGCGATATGATAATGCAGCACCCCCTCAGTGTTATACTAGAGTATCAGTCTAGATAATTGCATTTATATAATGCTTCAGGATGTCATACGAACATATAAATTAGGAGCAGGAGTAGGCCATTCGGCCCCTCGAGCCTGCTTCGCCATTTGATAAGATCGGAATGTGACCTCAACTCCTCATTCCTGTCAGCTCCCATAATACCTGACTCCCTTGTCTGTCAAGAATCTATCTAACCCAGCCTTGAATATATTCAATAACCCAGCCTCTACTGCTCTCTGAGGAAGCAAATTTCACAGACGAACGACCCACTGAGAGAAAATAATTTTCCTCATTTTTGTCTTAAATGGGTGACCCCTTATTTTTAAAATGTGTCCCCTAGTTCTAGTCTCCCCCATAAGCAGAAACGTCCTTACAGCATTCACTCTGTCAAGTTCCCTCAGGATCTTATATGTTTCACTAAGATCACCTCTCATTCTTCTAAACTCCAATGGGTATAGGCCCAACCTGCTCAGCCTTTCCTCATAAGACAATCCCTTCAGCTCAGGATCAGTCAAATGAACTTCCTCTGAACTTCTTCTTAAGTAAGGAGACCAAAATTGTATACAGTACCCACCAAGGCCCTGTAGTAAAACTGTCCCAAAGTGCTTTATAGCCAATTAAGTACTTTTTCGAAGTGCAGCCATTGTTGTGAGGTAGAAAAAGTGTCAGCCAATTTGCAGACAACAAGGTCTCACAAGTAGAAATGTGATAATGACCAGATCATTTTTTTTTTAACAATGAGGGATAAATATTGGCCAGGGGAAAACTCCCTTACTCTTCGAAATAATGGGGGTGATATATTAGCATTGATGGAGGATTGGTTAATGGACAGGAAGCAGAGAGGAGGGATAAACAGGGCATTTTCAAGTTTCCAGACTGTAACTAGTGGGGTGCTGCAAGGGTCAAGGCTGGGGCCTCAGCTGTTTGCAATCTATATTAATGACTTAGACGAAGAGCCCGAGAGTAATGTATCTATGTTTGCTGATGATACAAAGTTAGGTGGTAATGTAAGCTGCGAGGAGGACACAAAGAGGCTGCAAAGAGATATAGACAGGTTAAGTGAGTGGGCAACAAGGTGACAGAAGGAGAAGGAGTATGAGGTTGTTCACTTTGGTAGTAAGAATAGAAAAGCAAATTTTTTTTAAAAAAAGCATGAAACATTTGTGTGTTGTTCAGAGAGATTTGAGATGAGGAGAAATTTCTTCACTCAGAGGGATGTGAATCTTTGGAATTGTCTATTCCAGAGAGTTGTGGATGCTCCATCATTGAGTATACTCATAGGAAGTACAGAAGGTCAGAGGGACCTTGGTGCACTTGTCCATAGATCACTGAAGGCAGCAGCACAGGTAGATAAGGTGGTTTGGAAGGCATATGGGATACTTGCCTTTATTAGCCAAGGCATAGAATATAACAGCAGGGAGGTTATGATGGAGCTGTATAAAACACTAGTTAGGCCACAGCTGGAGTACTGTGTACAGTTCTGAGCACCACACTATAGGGAGGATGTGATTGCACTGGAGATAATACTCTAGTTGAGGCCAAACCAGTGTTTTATACAGATTTACCATAACTTCCTGCTTTTGTACTCTATGCTCCTACTTATAAAGCCCAGGATCTTGTATGCTTTATGAACCACATTCTCAACCTACCCTTCCACCTTTAATAATTTGTGCACATATACTCTGAGGTCTCTCTGCTCCTGCACATCTTTTAGAATTGTACTCTTTATTTTATATTCCCTCTCCTTGTCCTTCAAATCAAAATGAGCAATTTATTTGCATTAACTTTCATCTGCCACTTGTCTGCCCGTTTCACCAGCCTGTCAATATCCTATTTAAGTTTATCACTATATTCTTCACAGTTCCTAATACTTCCAAGTTTTGCGTCATCCACAAATTTTGAAATTGTGTCCTGCGCACTCAAATCTAGGTGATTAATCTAGATCAGGAAGAGCAAGGGTCCTAACACAGACCCCTGGAGGAGAACACTGTATACATTCCGCCAGTCTGAAAAACAACTATTCACCACTGCACTCTGTTTCCTGTCACTTAGCCAATTTTGTATCCATGTTGCTACTGGCCCTTTTATTCCACAGACTCTAACTTTGATGACAAGCCTGTTACGTGCACTTTATCAAACACCTTTTGGAAGTCCATGTACACCTATTTAACCCTCATCAACCCTCTCATCAAAAAACTCAAGCAAGTTAGTTAACCATGATTTGCCCTTAACAAATCTGTTCTGGCTTTTCTTAACTAATCCTCATTTGTCCAAGTGACAGTTAATTTTGTCCCAAATTATTGTTTCTAAAAGCTTTCCTACCACCGAGGTAAAACTGACTGGCCTATAGTTGCTGGGCTCATTCTTACACCATAAGTGAATAGCTCAATATCATACAGTCCTCACAAGATGTATAGTTCAATAGTGTTCTGTGATAAGTTGCTACATGTACCCCATCGTTGATGTATGGCACACCGCATGTGCATTTAAGTGAGGAAGGTGTAATTTCATAGAGGAGAGCCACATAGGAACAGGAGTACACTGTACAGCTTTACAAGCCTGTTCTGTCATTCAATTAGATCAAACCTGATCTATACTTTAATGCCATCTACACACCTTTGTTCTGTAACCCTTAGCACCCTTGCCTAACAAAAATTTATCAATCTCAGTTTTGAAATGTTCAACTGACGTGCACCCCCACCCCCCACCAGTCTCAACAACCTTTTGGGAGAGAAAATTCCAGATTTCCACTTTATTTTGAGTGAAAATGTCCTCTCTGATATCACCCCTGAACATCCTAGATCTAATCTTAAGGTTCTGGCCTCTTCTACTGCACTCCCCCACCAGAGAGGAAAAGTTTCTCTCCATTGAGCCTATCAAACATTTAATCATCTTAAGCACCTCAATTAGTTCACCCCTTGTTTTCACTGTACTTTCTTGGTGAGAATAGTCAGCAGATTCAGTGAGAGAAGTTTGCAGTATGTGTATGTGTATAAGGTGGGTAGAGAATGGGTGAAATCTTATGAAAAGTTTATATGTACTTTTTTGAGAAAGCCAAGTGTAACTGCTCACCCTTGAAGAGATCCAGGTCTGATCTTTATGCCACTGTATAGTGTTTCAGCCAGCAAAGAATCAAAGAGCAAATGCAGACAAAAATCCATTAAATTGTACCATCAGCTTTATACAGAGTAACATGGATAGAGCCTTAGACCTTCCCTTAGTTCACTGGTTCTCTATGATCACTCTTAATTCCTTGGCAACCTAAACTCAGTAGCAAAATGTCAGTCTTGAGGTGGTACTTTCTATATTTGTTAATGGATTCCTTGCATCTATTTGTTTAACCTTTCTCCCAATCTAGAGTATGTCCCTGCCATTATGCTCACCTCTAACTGTATTTGGGGAAAGAGTGTTTGCTAGTTTTATTTCTGTGGTTCTGTAAATTGCTGCTTTCACTGTTGCCCAGCATCTACAAGAACTTCTGCGATGTAAACAAACCGAACAGCTTATGGGGGGTTGCTCAGCCTGGGCACTAGTTGGCTCTTTATGGGAAGGCAATGTTTAAACTGTTGTCATTGGCCCCATCATGGAAGAAAATTGCGTGGTAGGGTTGCCAATCCTCTTGGATTGCCCTGGGGTCTCTTGGAACTGAAGGTTAAGCTCCAGGACCCTGCTGCGAGCAAACAGGAAGAAATATCATAGACACATTAAAACAGTTATGCATATTTTTCATTTCTTTAATTAAAAAAAAATTAGAGAAGGAGTAAAAGAAAAAGGCTGGGTAGGGCAGTAGGAGACAGGTAGCCATATGATGAACCCTCCAGGAATGCGTGTAATGGGAGTTGGCGACCCTACTGAACAGAGGGTCCTTGAGCAGACAAATTCACCAGTCCTTCATACAGACGTGCCAACTCTCAAAAGTTTATCACAAAAGATACAAGATTAAGCCTCACCCACAATCTCATGAGAGGGCTCTGAAATCTTGGGATTTTCCACAGACATTCAAAAGCCCAAGTGATTACTCACTTGGTGTATCAGTCTTTCTGTGAACATGCACTCAGTCATTCAGGCCTGTGCATAAGTCTAGGCTCTGAAGAAAAGACTGCAGATGAAACCAGGAAATGGGACCTGCTGAATTGTTTTGCTGAGTCTGGAGCTTGAATCTGCTGGCTGCCTTGCCTGGAGCCTGAAACCTGGAACCTGAAGCCTGAAGCCTGTGGAAGCTGCTTGCTGCCTGCCTTATCTGCACCTTGCCTGGAGCCTAACTCACAGTAGTGCAACTATTCAGAAGCCATGACTCAAGACTGTGATTAAAGCATCAATCAATCCACCATTGGCTCATGTGCAGCACAACAAATTGCAAACGACTCACCAACGGTACTTGTAGCTAACATGGATTATTATTGAAGGAAACATGAAACTACTATGAACTCAAAAATACTACTGCAAATAAAGCACTAATCAATGCACAAAGATTAATATCTAGCAATACTACTACAAATTACTACTGAGGTTTATGATTAAAGCAGTAATTAAAAACACTACAAATTGCAATTGAGGTTAGCTACAAAGTAAAGCACAGCCAATGATCCAAGCAGCAAGAAAGTTAAGAGATCATGTAGCACTGTATCATGGCAAATTCAGGCCCCAGGCTACAAGTACTTCAGTCAGCCAGGAGCTTCAGGCTCCAGGCAAGGCACAGACAAGGCAAACAGCAAGAAGATTCAGGCTCAGGCTTTGGGCACCAGGCAAGGTAATCAGCAAGCAGATTCAGCCCCACAGGCTCCAGCCTCCAGGCAAGGTATTCGGCAAGCAGGCCCCACAGACTCCAGCTCCAGGCAAGGTAGGAAGCAAGCAGATTCATGCCCCACAGGCTCTAGGCTGCAGGAAAGGCAAGTTAGTTTCAGATTCCAGGTTCAGCAAAACAAGATGCTCCTGCAGGCCTCACTTCTGGTTTCCTCTGCAGTTGGTGGGCATAACAGATCGAGTGTGCATGCGCAGTCTGAAAGCAGGTATGCATGCACGGAAAGACTGTGACTAACCACTCTGTCCAGTTTTTGGACATTTTTGGTTACAGAACCATCAATCATAATGGAATATGCCCCAGAAACCTGCCTCATTCACCAACTGGTAGTAAGAATAGAAAAGCAGTTTTTTTTTAAAAGGCGTGAAACTTGTAAATGTTGATGTTCAGACAGACTTGGGTGTACTCGTACAATGAACACAAAGTTAGCATACAGGTACAACAAGCAATTAGGAAGGCAAATGGCATGTTGGCCTTTATTGCAAGGGGATTGGAATACAAGAATAAAGAGATCCACAATTATATAGGGCTTTGGTGAGACCACACCTGGAGTGCTGTGCGCAGTTGTGGTCTCCAAAACTTGCACTGGAAGCAGTACCGCAAAGGCTCATGAAATTGTTCCCTGGGATGAAAGGGTTGTCCTATGATGAGAGGCTGAGTAAATTGGATCTATATTCTCTGGAGTTTAGAAGAATGAGAGGTGATCTCATTGAAAGTTACAAGATTCTGCAGGGGCTTGACAGGGTAGACACCGAGAGGTTGTTTCTCCCGGTTAGGGAATCTAGAACATGGGGGCACAGGTTCAGAATAAGGCACCAATCCTTTAGGACTGTGATAAGGAGAAATTTCTTCACTTAGATGATTGAGAATCTTTGGAATTCTCTACCCTAGAGGGTAGTGGATGCTCCATTTTTGAATACATTTAAGTCTGGGATAGATAGACTTTTGGTCTCTCAGGGAATCAAGGGCTATGGTGAGTAGGTGGGAAAGTAGAGTTGAAGCCCAGGATGGTATTGAATGATGGAGCAGGCTTGATGGGCCATTTGATCAACTCTTGCTTCTATTTCTTATGTTCTTATGTTCAGACAGACTAGGCTGGTAAACATGACCCTTTGTCTGTTGAGACAGAAATGCACAGCTGTTAACAGGTAGGATTTTTCAAAAGATTTTTGTAAAGCATATTCAGATGCAGTAATATCCCTTTCTGTAAAGAGCTGTGACGTGTTAGAGATTAAATGTCACTAATAAGGTTTATAAATGAACTGTCAATCTATATTCATTCACGTTTGAAAAAGAAATAGAAACTCTTGATTTTTTTACCAAATCTCTTGATTTTTAAGAGTTCATCTCTTGATTTATGGGATAATGGGGTTGACACGCCTGTTCGGTTCAACTTGTCCCACTGAGTGAAACAAGTATTACATCCTTGCACAGTCTCCATGAAATGTAACTGCGGAGAAATACACAGGTTTTAAGTAAAATTAAATAAAGTCTTGTTTTAATAAAAAAGCTTTTTTGGTGTATTTAGTCTCATGAAAGGTGTGAGCAGATTTTGTCTCCCTAAACCAGGTGTCTATAAATTGATTCCTTGTTCCTGCCAGAAGTTTGGACTTGCGTCTTAAATTTGTGACACAGTGGCACCCACCATTCTAACCTTGACAGTGATCCGACATGGTTGGTGCTATTGTGACGGATAGATTGATACATACCACTGTTACCATTAGGTCTTCTATTGATAGTGAATCAGCTTTAGTCTTAGGACCTCTGAAATCAATTCAGGAACAGCAGCTGGCAGAAATAGAGCATGAAGAGAAGGGTCAAAAGGAAATGGAAAGAGAACCTCCTGCCCAGGAAATTGTGCAGGAGCTTGAGGGAACTTTTGTTTATGAATCTTCACACAGGGCAAGAGAGGGAGAAAAGATTCCAGTCATATTCAAAGGAACTTATCTTCTACCCTCCATTAGTGGAGGCTCTCATTACTGGAGGTAGTTATCCAGGAAAGCTAATAGAGATTTAGGGAAAAGCTGGGCTATTTCTGGAGGGACAGATACACTCAGCATTGGAGGGTGTTGAGATTATCATCACTGAGAAAACCTCTACACCACTTATCACTGTGCTCACTAATGAAGAGGGGTCATTACAGAGTTGGACCATTACACAGAGTTGGACCATTACACAGAGAACAGGATTATTCTGTTACTGCCCAAAAGGAACATTTTGTTTTGACTGCATTAAAGGAAACTGTTGGTGATTTTAAAGCTTTTGTATTAACAGGAATTACTTTAGAGATAAAAAATGATGACCATCAATCCCTTGAGAACAATTTCTGCGAAGGTAGTGGTGGAGAAGTTAACTCAGTTATTCACTAAACATGGATTACCATCTGAGATTCAGTCGGATCAAGGCTCCAATTTTATGTCTAAAACTCTTCAGAAAGTTATGGATAATTTGGGCATAACACAGTTCAAGTCTTCAACATACCACCCACGAACACAAGGGCTTTAGAAAGGTACCATCAGACCCTTAAAATGATGATCAGAGCATACTGTCACGAATATCCCCATGATTGGGATAAAGGGCTAGAATTTCTTTTGTTTGTCATTAGGGATTCACCTAATGAGTCTACAGGTTTTAGTCCTTTTGGATTAGTTTATGGACATAAGATCAGAGGTCCTCTAAAACTGATTAAGAAAGGTTTTTCGAATAGAGGGACGAATCCTCTGTGCTAGATTATGTATCCGTATTCCAGGAACGGCTCACCAGAGCCTGAAAAGTGGCTCAGGAACACCTGAAAGCTTCCCAAACAAACATGAAGAAATGGGCAGACAAGCATACCAAGACCAGGGGATGAGGTGTTAATATTACTGCCTTTACAGGGTGAACTGCTGAAAGCACGGTTCAGTGGTCCATATAAAGTGATGATGGAGGAGTGGACCAGGGTGTTGCAAAGGGAATGATCCGTTCAGAATGCTGGCAGGAGAGGGAAAGGGAAGATGTGTTTGATGGTGGCATCATGTTGAAGGTGGCAGAAATAATGAAGGATGATTCTTTGGATGTGGAGGCTGGTGAGGTGTAAAGTGAGGACAAGGGGAACCCTGTTGTGGTTCTGGGAGAGAGGGGATGGGGTGAGGGCAGAAGTGCGGGAAATGGATTGGGCATGGTTAAGGGCCCTGTCACCCACAGTGGGGGCAGGAATTCTCAGTTGAGGTAAAAGGAAGACATGTCAGAAGCACTATTGTGGCAGGTAGCATCATCAGAACAGATGCATCGGAGACGGAGAAACTGGGAAAATGGGATGAAGTCCTGACAGGAAACAGGGTGTGAGGAAGTGTAGTTAAGGTAGCCGTGGGAGTTGATGGGCTTATCATGAATATTAGTGGGCAGCCTATCCCCAGAGAGGGAGACATCTGTCCTGCTGCAGTGTTCCAGTGAACATCAACGCAAGCTCGAGGAACAGCACCTCATCTTTTGATAAGGCACTCTACAGCCTTCCAGACTCAACAATGAGTTCAACAATTTCAGAGCATGACTGACCTTTTCCAAAAAAAAATTTATTGCTTTATTTTATTTATTTATTTTATTTTTAACCCTGTGCCTACCTTAAACTTGGTTTTTTATGTTGTGCTTTTGGACATTACTCTGCCATTAACCCTCTGTCTGGACTAATGCTTTGTCTTTCACTACAATCATTAACACTCTCTTTGCCTTGTCCCATGACAGCTTTGTTATTTAATCCCTCCTGCCCTCTGCCCTATCACACACCTTCCCTTTTGTTCTCTTCCCACCCTCCCTTCACTTGTTTAAAACCTAATACTTTTCTAATCTTTGCCAGTTCTGATGAAAGCTCACAGACCTGAAACGTTAACTCTGCTTCTCTCTTCACAGATGCTTCCTGACCTGCTGAGTATTTCCAGTACTTTCTGTTTTTATTTCAGATTTCCAGCATCTGCAGTATTTTGCTTTTATTTTTGTGCTCTTACTGGTTTCTTTTCCTCTCCAACTTGACTTCTGCCCTTCCTCATTCACCCACCCTCACCACCTGAAGTGCTGCCCCTGGCTTCTCTTCTCCCCTGTTCACCCAAGCACTGTTCCATGCTCCTGAAAGGATGGTGGAAGCAGATTCAACAATAACTTTCAAAAGGGAATTGGAAAAATACTTGAAGGAAAGTTTGTCAGCGATGGGGAAAGGGCAAAGTAATGTGACTATTTGGAGAGCTCTTTCAAAGAGCCAGCACAGGCACGATGTGCCAATTGGCCTCCTTTTGTGCTGCATGATTCTACTGCAAGTTATGATACACAGTATCATGAGAATTGCTGCCTAAGATGCACAACATCATCAGTAACTTTCATCGGGATTGCCTTTAGGGAGGGGACATGGTCTATGCTGAAATTTGTCCATGACTATGGTTGGTACCCCAAATACATTGACTGTTTATGTCACACAATTGGACTGTATTTTCCATATTTCGCAGAGAGAGTGTGGAAACCATATTCAGACTGACCTCTTGCTGTGCTGATTTTTTTTTCCTCTGACCAGGTTTACTAAGTTGGATTTGTTACTTTTATCTCAGATCGGCAAATTCAGAAAGTGCTTAGGATCAAATCTAGAATCTTTTGCCTTGTACAGCCGAATGACATATTTGCCATTGGGTTAATAGTGAGAAATGCTATTAACTTCTCTTGGCAATCTAGACTCAGTTGCACATGATGGACTGCAGCCCCAGAATTTAAAAAAAAAACAAGAAGTTTTTTTTGAAACATTAAAAGTCACAGATCAGATTTAACTGTGTCCGTCAGTCAATCAGCACATATTGCTTGAACACATCTTCTAGCACTTGGTCTATCAGCCCCATATCAAGTTTTCCTCATTGAACGGTGGTGGAATGTCAAAGAGAGAGAGAGAGATCAATGCTCACTTACCTATCTCGTTCTGTTCGTATGATAAATACATCATCTTTATACAAACCAAGACAATAGGAATAAGAGTAGACCATTCACCCCCTTAAACCTGCTTTGCCATTCTAGATCATGGTTGATCTGTGCCTTAACTCCAACTGCCAGCCTTGGTCATGTAAACCCTTAATACTCTTGCCTAACAAAAATCTATCAATCTCAGTTTTGAAATGTTCAATTGACCTAGCCTTAATAACTTTTTGGGAGAGAGTTCCAGATTGCCACCACCCTTTGTGCGAAGAAGTGCTTCCTGACATCGCTCCTGAATGGTCTAGCTCCAATTTTAAGGCTATACCCCTTTGTTCTGAACTCCCCCAACAGCGGAAATAATTTATCCAACCTATCAATTCCTTTAATCATCTTAAATACCTCAATTCATCATCCTTAATGTTGTATACTCAAGCAAATACAAGTCTAATCTATGCAACATGTCCTCATAATTTCATCCTTTTAACACTTAAATGCCCTTCTTCCCATTTCTATCTATTAATTAGTAGATCTCCCATTGGACTGATCATTGAGTTGAAGGATATGTTTTTATTCTTTCTTGGAATGTGGGCATTGCTAGCAAGGCCAGCATTTGTTGCCCATCCCTAATTTCCCTTGAGAAGGTGGTGGTGAGCTGCCTGCTTAAACTGCTGCAGTCCATCTGGTGCAGGTACACCCACAGTGCTGTTAGGGAGGGAGTTCCAGGATTATGACCCAGCAACAGTGAAAGAGCAGCAATATAATTTCAGGTCAGGATGGTGTGTGATTTGGAGGGGAACTTGCAGGTGGTGGTGTTCCCATGAGCCTACTGCCTTTGTCCTTCTAGGTGATAGAGGTTACTGGTGCTGTCAAAGGACCATAGACGAGTTACTGAGGTGCACCCTGTTGATGGCACACATTGCTGCCACCATCTGCTGGTGGTGGAGGGACTGAATGTTGAAGGTGATGGATGAGGTGTTGATCAAGTGAGCTATTTGTATTGGATGGTATTGATATTCTTGAGTGTTGTTGGAGCTACACTCATTTAGGCAAGTGGAGAGTATTCCATCACACTCCTGACTTGTGCCTTGTAGATGGTGGAGAGACTTTGTGGAGTCAGCAGCCTTGAAGTTTGGGAGTGATGTGGTGAGGAATAGTAGAGACTAGGATGAAAATGGTTAATCAGGGGTTACTGCATCAGTGCCTTTGTTAAAAAAAAAAGTGTTTGTTTCAAACAATCAGAATAAGTTGATAGTGGCAAAGAGCTGAACTTGAGCCAATCAAAAAACACTTCACCGCTACCCACTTGGAATGAACAGCTGAATCAGTAAAGTAAATTGGGACAGATTTATTTGTGCTGCAAAAACAAATTGTGACATGTACATATTTTAAATAAACTCTTAGTAATGGCTACCCAGTGGTATTGCTCATGGGTAATCTGGGACAGGGGCAGTGGAATGTAACACAGAATGGAGATGGGACACGTGAGTAGGGAACGGAGCAGGTAGGTGAGAGTGGGGCATAGGAGTGGGAATCTGTACAATGGATTGAGTAGGACTAAAGATCTGGGTTAAAGCAAGGACAAAACAAGGTTAGTTTGAAGGATTCTGGCAATTGGAAACCTCAATTAAACTGCTTGAGTTGGCATGTGTCTTTGGGCTGGGAGTGGGAGTGTTCCTGGGTTGAGTGCCCCTCAGGCACTAGGCATCAATGAGGAGCAGAATTTGGAAAACCCTTTTTAGCTCCCCAAGTAAGGTCGAGGAGAAGCACCTGTCTACAAAACTCTAGCTTCACAATTCCTTATTCATTACCTTAGTTTGTGTCTGAGAATGGATTATATGTCATGAGTAAAGAAAAATTGACGGTTAAGGGAGAGACGGAGCCTGTCCTTGTTGTAGCTGCAGTTTGTATCAACAGACACGAGTAATTATCATGCTTCTCTCACTCAGCTACAAGCAGAAGACCTGTCTCTCAGCAATAACACAGCACTTAAGACAACTCGCCAGTGGCTTTTGATGTGTGGAAATAAGGAGCAGTAACTGGTTCAGGGAATTGTGAGAATTTTAGTCAGCGGGGCCACAGCTTCTGGCAGCATTAGGTAGCTGCAATGGTGCCTACCCAATAGTTTTGAGGATGAATATGAAGAATCCCACTCAGTCATGTCTAATGTATTTAAAGGGAAGGAATTTGATGCACAACATCTCTTGTTCAAAGTACACCTTTAACGCCTGTGTGTTTTTTAATAAAACGTATTTCTCATTAAATTCTTGATAGCTCCAGGCTCCTCCCATGTCAGCCATGTGATGACCCTGACAGGGAGAACTATCTGATCCTGAGTTGGATCATTACACTTCAACAGGATGGTGACTATGGGACTGGCATCGATATGCTTTGGAAATTGGACTAGGCCTGTTTTTTGCCTGAGATAGGCAATATACTTAGCTGCAAGTTATTTAGTAGATTAACATACCTCTGTCACTGAAATAGAATAATCTTATTAAATATTACCCTGGGTTTGCTTCAATTTAGCCTATCAGGACAGGGTATTAAGAAGTATTGATAAGTATTTATTTTGGTTTAAATCCTTTTTAAAAAATGTTGCTTGCTGAAAGGTTTTGTGTATGGATTGGATCAGGAAGCAGTACAAAGTTTTACACATTGTGATCAGTACTGCACTTCCAGACTCCATGTACAGGAGTCGTATGGCATTGGTTTAGCAGTCCAGTCCAGCAGGTTGGTCACTGGGTACAAAACCATTGAGTATTGAACAGGAAAGTCCCATTCCTTCATCAGACTGCAGTCCACTCCATCCTGGAGTCTGCTCAACTCTTCTTATCCTGAGGAAAGGTTCTTCACATTTTCCACTGTCCTTAAACAAATGAAGCAAAACTTCAGGATCATGCGTGAAAACCTGTATTGTAGACCAATTCTTCAATGGTCACCAGCAAAATCAGGAACAATCCTGTCCCAAAAAGTATTCACTCATCTGTACCTGTACTTCACCTCGTTACCCTCAACAACATCTCTAATCAGCTGCTCATTCACCCATCTCTGTCTCTCAACCTTGCATTAGCATTAATTTCAGGATGATTGGATGTGGGTCTGTAACCACAGTTCCTTCACGTCATGAACTCTTGAATTTAATTAGCATCAGCGTGGCCAGGATTGAAGGAGAAAAATAAATCCATTGGATGACTAGTTCCAATTCAATGATAACTTGCACTTCAGTAATAACTTGCACTTATAAAACAGCCTCAATCTAAAAATTCTCATCCTTACTGTTACGACCGGGTGAGAAATGTGTCTAGGGGGCTTTTGCTGTATTTAACTGGTCTTATTGTAACAGGGTTTAATTTTAAACACACTGTGTTTAGAGCTCCCCCTTTGTGAATCCTTGTTCACAGCTTTCCAATTATAAGGCAAAGAAACCACCATGCCAGGTTTTCTCCGGTTTAAAGGAGAAAAGTGAAATTTATTAAAACTGAGACTCAAACTCTAATACAGTGATGCCTATGGATATAGGACACGCCCATGCTAGCACGCACAAGCGATATACACGTGAAAATAGGGACAGAAAGAGGAGAGGAAAATATAGTAGAGAGATGTGTGAGGCAATATCAGAAGAATCTCTTGTTTACGGCGCTTTGAGCTCACTTGATTGTAGGTAGTCTTACTGTTCATGTTCTTCTTAAACCTTGTTCACGTAGGAGACTTTTCTCTCTTTGAGGTTCAAGTGTTTTCAAAAGATTCAGTTCCATGGGAAAATGATAGAGGCAGGCAAGGCTGGAGAGTAGGTTCTGTTCCAACTGGGAGCACGCGGCTTTCTCAGTTCAAATCTGTTTTTCCAACTTAAAACTGCCCTAGTTGGCCAGCAGGTGGTCATGTGACCGACTGGTTAGACCAGGTCACTTCTGTGTATTGGGGCAGGGACTGGTTCCTAACTGTTACTATGCAAATGTCTTTCCAGTCAGGGGCTTGCAATGTTCATGTGGCGAAATAATATGTGCCTCGGTTTTGGTAGGTGGGGGCTTGCCTGACATTGCTTTCAAATCCTTCCATAGCCTTTTGGCGCTATCTCTGTAATCTCCTCTGGCACTATAACCCTCAGATCTCCTCCAATTCTGGGCTCTTGAGCATCCCCTATTGCCATCGCTCCACTGCTGGCAGCTGTGCCTTCAGCTGTCCAAACCCTAAGCTCTGGAATGCTCTTCTTAAACTTTTTCATCTCACTGCCTCTCCTCTTTTAAGGTGAGATGGGTGCAGCTCCAACAACACTCAAGAAGCTCAACACCATCCAGGACAAAGCAGCCTGCTTGATTGGCACCCCATTCACAAACATTCACTCCTTCCACCACCGATGCACAGTGATAGCAGTGTGTACCATCTACAAGATGCACTGCTGCAATGCACCAAGGATCCTTAGACAGCACCTTCCAAACCCACAACCTCTACCACCTAGAAGGACGAGGGCAGCAGTTGCATGGGAACACCACCACCGACAAGTTCCCCTCCAAGCTGCACACACTCCTGACTTGGAACTAAAGCATTGTTCCTTCACTGTCGCTGGAACTCTGGAACTCCCTTCCGAACAGCACTGTGGGTGTACCTACCCTACATGGACTGCAGTGGTTCGAGAAGGCAGCTCACCACCATCTTCTCAAGGGCAATTAGGGATGGGCAATAAATGCTGGCATAGCCAGTGACGCCCACATCCCATGAATGAGTAAAAGACACTTCTTAATATCTACATCTCTGACCAAATTTTTGGTCGACTGCCCTGACATCTCCTTATGTGACTTGGTGTCAGATTTTGTTTGATTACAGTCCTGTGAGGATGTTTTACTACATTAAAAGTTCTATATAAATGCAAGTTGCTGTTGCAATAGGAAACCATCCCACCATACCTAAAGTAATACTCTTATAATAGAATCCTTTCACTTGCTGCATTCATGGAGCAATAACTCTGCCTGTTTATAGCTTGCCCTTGCCTCCTGTCGCTGCAGACCAGATAAAAGAAGGGAAGCTGCACCAATTTCCAGCTCAATCAACATCCCACAGCTGAGAAGGTTATGAATAGCTGCCTTGGAGCATATGGAGTAGAAGGCCAATTCATGGTCACTGGTGAAGGGGAGGCAGGCTGAAAATAGTCCCTGGGCAGTATCACGGCTAGAAGGTCAACAGGTCAGAGTTAAGTAGGAATTGTTCCAGATTTAAAAGGAAAGTTTCATCACTCGGATGGTTGGCAAAAAAGTAAATACATATTTAACATGGATGGTGGGGCTCATTTTTATGTTCATGAAGGTGAGAGATGTTGCTGCTGGGAAATGCAACGTGTCCCATTTCAAGCGTCCGTCAGCAGCTTTGAGCGCTCTCAAATAAGGGGTTGGAGGCAGAGTAAAACTTACTCTAATAATAACAGAAAATGTTGGAAACATTTGTATGGCGCTGATTTAGCAGCATCTGTGGACAGAGAAATGTTTCAGGTCTGTGAACTTTCATCAGAACTGGAAAAAGTTAGCGATGTAACAGGTTTTAATCAAGCACAGGGGCAGGAAAGAACAAAAGGGAGGGTCTGTGATAGGCTGGAAGGCAGGAGGGATTAAATGACAAAAGGAACGATGGTGGAAGATGAAAGGCCTGTGCAGCAGGGAAAGATTTCCTTTGTATACCAAGGTTGGCAAAAACACACCTTTCATAAGTGTTCACAATTTTGCTCGACCCAGTGAGGCAAGGGAAACACATCCCTATTTTCTCAACCCCAATCTCAGGAAGGCACCCTATGCTGCACCATTGTGATAATTTTCCAATTCGCATGCACCCCTTTCTGAGAATCATAGGATCATACAGCACAGAAGGAGTCCAATTGCCCCATTGAGCCTAAGTTGGCCCTTTGAAAGAACTATCCAATTAGTTCCACACCTGTTTCTCCTCTTGCCCCATAAAACTGCAAATGTTCCTTTTCAAATATAAATTTAATTCCTTTTTGAAAGTTACGATTGAATCTACTTCTGCAGCCCTTTCAGACTATGCATTCCAGTCCTTTGACCTCTGAGTGACACTCATGAGTTGGTGCCAATTTAGGAGTGATTCTGTGCTGTGGGGTCATGTCCAAAAGTGGGTTGAGATGAACCAAACTTAGCTCTTGTCGGAACCTTCCCAGTCAGCAGAGGAGTGACTATTTAATTATTAATCTGCATTTCAGAATGGACAAACGTATCGAATCTACTATAGGTTCGGTAGATCATCGCGCTGTCAGTGCAATTAAGGGATTTCTTGGATTCTTCTTTTCATTTTCCAGCTACAACGCAAGATACCTCTTTTTGCAGTCAGCCCTTGTCGGCCCTACACTGTGAGAATGCTGAGTCAGTGATTGATTACGGAGCATGTGAAAAGACCCAATGAAATCAAGAATGAAACGCATTAACATGATGAATGTCTCCCTGGTTGGAGATGGTGGTTGATGATGGGGGATGATAAATTTGTACAGCAATAGAGTATCTGTGATATCTCCCGACGATTACCACTCAGAGGGCATGAGAAATGGAGAGGGAAAGCAGCGTGAAGGTAGATATTGCACTGTGCCTTGAAAAGGCATTGCTTTCTGTATTCTCTGTTCACATGAATTCTGTTGAAAAAAATATACCAATGAAAATTCAACGCATTGTCGGAAAAGTAAAAGCTCAATGTAAAGTTAATATGCCATGTTTAGATACTTTATTAGTCACCTGTGTTTTAGCTGATTACGCTCAATTACAATGCTCTTCTGTTTAACTCTGAGATTTTGAGCTCACGATGGGGAAGGATGTCAGGAATGGAGTCATTTCTGCTGTTGCTATATGGTCCAGTCAGTGCCCAGTCAGGTACAGGGTAAGGCTACAGTTATGCTAAAATCTTAGTGACACTGGTGTGTGTATTGGCTCCTGATTACTATCGAGTGATGCCTGCTGGAAATCATTCTGAATGGTATTGGGTGAGGTCCAGGATTGCAGTTGGGCTGTGGCATACATAAAGGGAAGCTTGATAAGTTAGAGAGGGGGTAAAGGAATAGAGGATATGTTGCTGGGTTAGATGAAGTAGGGTGGGTACTGTATTCGCTGCTCACAATGTGGTCTCCTCTACATTGGGGAGACCAAACACAGACTGGGTGACCGCTTTGCGGAACACCTCCGCTCAGTCCGCAAGTATGACCCGAGCTTCCGGTTGCTTGCCATTTCAACACTCCCCCTGCTCTCATGCTCACATCTCTGACCTGGGATTGCCGCAGTGTTCCAGTGAACATCAACGCAAGCTCGAGAAACAGCATCTCATTTACCGATTAGGCACATTACAGCCTGCCGGACTGAACACTGAGTTCAATCATTTCAGAGCATGACGGGCCCCCACATTTTACTTTTATTTTTAGTTATTTTTCTTTTTCTTCTATCTTCTTTCTTCTTTTTTTTTGTGTGTTTATCTTATTTTATTTCATCTTAGTTTGTTCAGTTTGCTTACCCACTGTTTTTTTTTCGTGTTTGTACTTGCTGCTGTTCAGTTTTCAGTCCGTTAACTAATGCTTTGTCTTTGAACACACCATTAACATATTGTTTGCCTTTGCTCCATAACCTTCTGGTCAGCTATTCTGTGACCTTGTCCTATCTACACCCTCTCCTTTGTTATCGCTTGCTTATAACATTTCACATTTCTAATATTTGCCAGTTCTGAAGAAGGGTCACTGACCTGAAACGTTAACTCTGCTTCTCTCTCCACAGATGCTGCCAGACCTGCTGAGCATTTCCAGCATTTCTTGTTTTTATTTCAGATTTCAAGCATCCGCAGTATTTTGTTTTATATTAGGGTGGGAGGAAGCTGGTGTGGAGCATAAACACCGGCATAGACCAGTTGGGCCATATAGTTGCGTGATAAAGATAGGTCCAGGACGGTGTGGGAGAACGCCCATGGCCACTTTCGAAGTCGTGTCGTGGGATCTTTTACGCCCACATAAAAGGGTAGACTGAAGCCATGGTTTTTATTGTAAAGGAGGGTAGGAAGGAGTGACCTCTGCACTTTGTTCAGTATGGGGGAGGGCGGGGGGAAGGTGATGCAAAAGGCGGCAGTATAACTCTGGAATGAGATTGACAATCTTCTTGAATGCAACTGAGTGGCTTGCTAGGCCATTTCAGAGAGCAATTAAGAGTCAGCCACATTGCTGTGGGTCTGGAGTCACATATAGGCCAGACTGGGTAAGGACAGCAGATTTCTTTCCCTAAAGGATGTTAGTGAACAAGAAATGTTTTTATGACAATCTGGTAGTTTTTTGATCCCCATTACTGACACTAGCTTTTTTATTCCAGGTTCTATTTTAACTGAATCTAAATTCTCCAGTTGCCATGGTGAGATTTGAACCCATATCTTTGGATCATTAGCTTAAGCCTCTGGATTACTACTTCAGTAATATAACCACAATGCTACCATGTGCATGATTATACTTCAAACGTACTTCATTGGCTGTAAAGTGCTTTGGGACATCCTGGGATTGTGAAAGACACTATATAAATTTTCCTTTTCCCTTGCAATATAACTTTATGCACATTTGGCTGGATTTTGCCGCGGTGGGTAAAATAAATAGCCGCCATGCCACTGCGATCTTCCTCGCGTTGGCCCATGATAATGAGCCGGTCGGCCCCCCCACCCCAATCACGTGGAGGGGCGAGCTTTCCGACGCCAATGGCGTCACCTTTAAAAGGGCAGCCAGCCCTGTCGGCTCATTTACATTTTAAAAGTAATACTACCCCACCCACCCCCCCGCCCCCCCCCCCGCACCCCCTCCCCCCCCGCCCATGTACTGATTAAAAATCTATCGCCCCTTTCCACTCCCCAATAACAATTAAATTCAATATTTGCCATCTCCCCCCCCCCTCAAAACACTTACCTTCAAAACTTGACCTTCCCCCCGCCGCGATCCCCATACTGGACAAAGGGCATAGATCACCCCTTCCTACCCTCTCCTACACTAGTAATATGTATTAGAGCCCATTTCCCCCCCTCCCCCACTGCAATAAAAATCATAAGTTCCCCCCCTTCCCCATAGCAGTGGCACCTGATTTCCCTGGACGGGAAAGTAAAGACACGTGAATGCCAGCTGCCATTCAGAAAATCGCGGCCCGTAGGTAAGATCGCAGTGTATTGGATTTAAATTTATTCATCTCATTAATTTCAATATGGTAATCTGGTTCCCGACGCCTAGTGACGGGGGTGCCACCACGGAGCCTTGCTGCCGCTGTGAAGATCGGACCCGGCACTTCTGGCATTGGGCTCTGTCGTGGGCCGCTACCGGAACGTTCTTCTGGCCCCCCCACCCCACCACGGAGCTCTATGTCAGGAGCTCAGTAAAATTCTGGCCTGTCTCTCTCTTACTGAACTCCAGCAATGCCTCAGTCTCAGAGGTCCTTCCCCTGTCGGCACCAGTCAGGCATTCCCATTTCCCACTTCACCATCCTTTTGACATCTTAAATACCAAGACAATTAATTGAAGGGTTCATCTTATGAAATTTTACAGTGATTTTAGTGTGGACCCTTGCCCAAGGGCAGAGCATATCTTCTTTGGCCTCCTTATCTCGAGAGACAATGGGTAAGCGCCTGGAGGTGGTCAGTGGTCTGTGGAGCAGCGCCTGGAGTGGCTATAAAGGCCAATTCTAGAGTGACAGGCTCTTCCACAGGTGCTGCAGAAAAATTTGTTTGTTGGGGCTGTTACACAGTTGGCTCTCCCCTTGCGCTTCTGTCTTTTTTCCTGCCAACTGCTAAGTCTCTTCGACTCGCCACACTTTAGCCCCGCCTTTATGGCTGCCCGACCCTTGCCCAAAGGCAGAGCATATACAAGCGCACATTACATGACACTGTGTGTACTCCATATTTCCATTAGATTAACCCTTTCATGCCAAGTTATGGGAGCTATATTTCCCTGCAATGAATTCGCCAAGAACCAAATTGAAACTGTCCCAAGGCCATTTCACATGGAAACCAGGGTAAGGAGATTTTAATCACAGTGGTTGGGGTTAGATTGAAGCCCAGATAGCTCCATTTCTGGGTTAAGTCAATCAATACTCCTTGATGCAGCTCTGAACCATACAGGCCAGAGAGTTCAGGGTCAATTAGTTCCTGAGCTAACTGCTTTCAGTCAGGATAACAATTGGAATGGTAAAAGTAACCTCAGTACCAAGTTAATGGGAGGCCGTATGGAGGTATTCTAAATTATAAGGGGTTTCGATGGAGCCCGACCCGACCACAGCCAACCCGAACCTGACCCGAGCCTGAGTCCTTTAATTTTTTTTTGCACCCGACCTGACCCTCCACGAATATTGTTCATCCGTTCCAGCAGCAGGCTATTCCTGCAGGTGGAGTTGTGGGGGATCATGGTTAAGCCTGATCCCGTGACTTCCCGGAAGCAGCACCGTCCAGCCCGACCCAATCCGAGCCCGAATGCTGGACTCGGAATATAGACCCGATCCGACCCGAACCCAACACATGTATTCGGGTCTCGTTGGATTCGGGTCGGGTAGCCAGGCTTTAATCTGGACCACATTACCGAAAAGAGCGTTGGAGCAGATTTCATAGAAACTTTCAAAAGGCATTAGTTGAAGACTATTGATTTGCATGGTTATGGGGAAATTGCTGCGGTGTGGAACTAAATTGGACATCTCTTTCAAAAGCTGGTACAGGCAAGACAGGTCAAATGCCTTTCCTGTACTCTATGATTTTATGATTCTACTCCTGCACTATGGAGGGTAAAAATGAGCCAGGTTCCACCTGTACTTGAACATCAGATGGGGACATTACTACACTTAGCTGTGATGTCTTCTGTGATCAGATAGCCTGCAGATAGTCAAAAATCTAGGTTCAGATAGAAAGAATGGTACTTGGGTGGGATGCAGAACCTGTGGAACTGTGCTCATGCAAAGAATCAGCCACAGAAAGAGGGAACGGGGTGGGGGAGGAGTGAAAGAGACACTGTAAAAAGGATTAAAGATCTATAAACTGCTAACAAAAATACTGGACCTTTGTTACTGGATGTCAGCAGCACTTGTGGTCAATATCATGTATCCTAGAGCTGTATCTTGGAGCAAAAAAGGTAGGTGGGGTGGCAGTACTGATTAGGGAAGACATTGTAGTGTTGGAAAGGGAGGATATCCTTGAGGGGGAAAAGGCAGAATCCATTTGATTAGAGTTGAGAGGCAAAAGTGGCGCAATGGTTAGCACCGCAGCCTCACAGCTCCAGCGACCCGGGTTCAATTCTGGGTACTGCCTGTGTGGAGTTTGCAAGTTCTCCCTGTGTCTGCGTGGGTTTCCTCCGGGTGCTCCGGTTTCCTCCCACATGCCAAAAGACTTGCAGGTTGATAGGTGAATTGGACATTATAAATTGTCACTAGTATAGGTAGGTGGCAGGGCAATATAGGGACAGGTGAGGATGTGGTAGGAATATGGAATTAGTGTAGGATTAGTATAAATAAATGGGTGGTTAACGGTCGGCACAGACTCGGTGGGCCGAAGGGTCTGTTTCAGTGCTGTATCTCTAAAAAAAAAAGTGTATGATCACATTACGGGGAGTATTCTATAGGCCTCCAAATAGTGAGACAGAGATAGAGGAGCAAATCTGCACAGAAATCACAGCGATGTGCAAGAGTGGTGATATTGGAGGACTTTAATAACCCAAATATCAATTGGGATGATTTTAGAGTAAAGGTAAAAGAGGGGGAGGAATGTCTGGATTGTGTTCAGGAAAACTTCCTTGATCAGTATGTTCTCAACCCAAATATAAAGGAGGCATTGCTGGATCTGGTGCTGGGAAATGAGGTGGGCCAAGTGGACCAAGTGTCTGTGGGGGAGCACTTGGGTAAGAGTGATCATCATATCATAAGGTTTAGACTCGTAATGCAGAAAAGCAAGGTACAATGTAAGGTAGAACAGCTAGATTGGAAGAGGGGTGATTTCAATGCAATGAGAAGGGATCTAGCCAGGCTAAAATGGAACCAAAGACTGACAATGGTGCAGGCTAGGTACATTCCAAAAAGTGAAAAAGGTAGTGGAACCAAATACAAGGCTATTTGGAAGACGAGAAAGATAGAGATTACAATGAAACAAAAAACGAGGGTGTTTATTTTTATTTATTCATTGGATGTGGGCATCACTGGCTAGGCCAGAATTTATTGCCCATCCCTAATTGCCCTTGAGAAGGTGGTGGTGAGCTGCCTTCTTGAACTGCTGCAGTCCATTTGGGGTACGTATCCCCACAGTGCTGTTAGGAAGGGAGATCCAGGATTTTGACCCAGCGACAGTGAAGGAACGGCGATATAGTTCCAAGTCAGGATGGTGTGTGACTTGGAGGGGATCTTGCAGGTGGTGGTGTTCCCATGTATTTGCTGCACTTGTCCTTCTTGTTGGTAGAGGTCGCGGGTTTGGAAGGTGCTGTCTAAGCAGCCTTGGTGCATTGCTGCAGTGCATCTTGTAGATGGTACACACAGCTGCCACTGTGCGGCGGTGGAGGAGAGAGTGAATGTTTGTAGATGGGGTGCTAGTTAAGCAGGCTGCTTTGTCCTGGATGGTGTCAAACTTCTTGAGTGTTGTTGGAGCTGCACCCATCCAGGCAAGTGGAAAGTATTCCATCACACTCCTGACTTGTGCCTTGTAGATGGTGGACAGGCTTTGGGGAGTCAGGAGGTGAGTTACTTGCCTCAGGATTCCTAGCCTCTGACCTGCTCTTGTAGCCACGGTATTTATATGGCTACTCCAGTTCAGTTTCTGGTCAATGGCAGCCCCTAGGATGTTGATAGTGGGGGATTCAGCGATGGTAATGCCATTGAATGTCAAGGGGAGATGGTTAGATTCTCTCTTGTTGGAGATGGTTATTACCTGGCAATTGTGTGGCGCGAATGTTACTTGCCACTTATCCCAAGCCTGGATATTGTCCAAGTTTTGCTGCATTTCTACACGGACTGTTTCAGTATCTGAGGAGTCACGAATGGTGCTGAACATTATGCAATCATCAGCGAACATCCCCACTTCTGACCTTACGATTGAAGGAAGGTCATTGATGAAGCAGCTGAAGATGGTTGAGCCTAGGACACTACCCTGAGGAACACCTGCAGTGATGTCCTAGAGCTCAGATGATTGAACTCCAACAACCACAACCATCTTCCTTTGCGTTAGGTATGACTCCAGCCAACGGAGGGTTTTCCCCCTGATTCCCATTGACCTCAGTTTTACTAGGGCTCCTTGATGCAATACTCGCTCAAATGCTGTCTTGATGTCAAGGGCAGTCACTCTCACCATATCTCTTGAGTTCAGCTCTTTTGTCCATGTTTGAACCAAGGCTGGAATGAGGTCAGGAGCTGAGTAGCCCTGGCGGAACCTAAACTGAGCGTCACTGAGCAGGTTATTGCTATGCAAGTGCCGCTTGATGGTACTGTTGATGACACCTTCCATCACTTTACTGATGATTGAGAGTAGGCTGATGGGGCGGTAATTGGCCGGGTTGGACTTGTCCTGCTTTTTGTGTACAGGACATACCTGGGCAATTTTCCACATTGCCGGGTAGATGCCAGTGTTGTAGCTGGAACAGCTTGGCTAGGGATGCAGCAAGTTCTGGAGCATAGGTCTTCAGTACTATTGCCGGAATATTGCCAGGGCCCATAGCTTTTGCAGTATCCAGTGCCTTCAGTCGTTTCTTGATATCACGCGGAGTGAATTGAATTGGCTGACGTCTGGCATCTGTGATGCTGGGGACTTCAGGAGGAAGCCAAGATGGATCATGAACTCGGCACTTCTGGCTGAAGATTGTTGCAAATGCTTCAGCCTTATCTTTCTCACTGATGTGCTGTGCTCCCCCATCATTGAGGATGGGGATATTTGTGGAGCCACCTCCTCCAGTTAGTTGTTTAATTGTCCACCACCATTCATGGCTGTATGTGGCAGGACTGCAGAGCTTAGATCTGATCATTGGTTATGGGAACGCTTAGCTCTGTCTATCGCATGCTGCTTACGCAGTTTGGCACGCAGATTGATAGATGTCAGGTGAATTCTTCAAGTGAAAACCAGGCTAAATACAATAAGTTGAGATGTGAAGAGGAAAATAAGACTGGCAAAGACAGAATAAGAGAATAGAATGGCAGACAACATGAAAGGGAACCCAAAAATCATCTAATGACATGTAAATAATGAACAGGTAATAAGAGGTGGAGTTGGGCCTGATAAGGACGAAGAGAGTAATACATGCTTAGAGGCACAGGGCAAGACTTTAATACTTAAGAAATACTTTGTATCGGTGTTTACTAAGGAAGAGGAATCTGACAAAATATTGGCAAAAGTGGAGAGAGAAGAGGTAATGGATAGGGTAAAAATTGAGAGTGAGGAGGTACTGGAGAGGTTGGTTATGTTTAGGATACATAAGGCACCTGGTCGGGATGGCTTGCATCCCAGGTTGCTAAAGGAAGTGGGGATGGAGATAGTCGAAGGGCTTGCCATAATCTTCCAATCTTCCCTGGATACGGGGTAGGTGCCAGAGGAGTGGACAGTGGCAAATGTGACACTCTTAATCAAGAAAGAGTGTAAGGAGAGTCGAACAACTTCAGGGTGGTTAGTTTAACATCAGTGGTGGATAAGGTTTTAGAAACAATAATCAGGGGAAAAAAATCACCAGGCACTTGGAGATGTTTGCATTAATTAAGGATTGCCAGCACGGATTCGTAACAGTCAGATCATGGATGACTAATCTAATTGAATTTTTTGATGCAGTGGATGCTGTTTCTATGGACTTTAAGAAAGTATTTTATAAAGTAACACATAGAAAGCTGGTTAACAAAATTGAGGCTCAAGTAATAGGAGGGTCAGTGTGCAATTGGATAAAAATTTGACTTAAGGACAGAAAACAGCGAGTTGTGGTAAATGGTTGTTTATCAGCCTGGAGGATGATAGACAGTGATGTTCCCCAAGGGTCAGTGCTGAGCCACTGCTTTTCTTGCTGTATATAGATGATTTGGATCTTGGAATACGGAGTAGAATTTCAAAATTAGCTGATGATACCAAACTTAGAGGAGTGGCAAACAGTGAGGATGATACAAACCATCTGCAACAGGACACAGAGAGGATAGCAGAATGGGCAGACAAGTGGCAAATGGAATTGAGAAGTGCGAGGTTATGCATTTTGGCAGAAGGGATAGGGTGAGGCTGTATAGACTTAATAGCGCAGGAACAGAGGGACCTGGGGGTACATGTGCAGAGATCTTTGAAGATTGCCGGACATATTGAGAGAGTGGTTAGCAAAGCAAATGGGATCTTGGGCTTCATAGATAGAGGCATAGAGTACAAAAGCAGGGAAGTTATGCTGACCCTTTATAAAGCTCTAGTTAGGCCCCAACTAGAGTATTGCATCCAGTTCTGGTCATCACACTTTAAGAAGGATGTGAGGGTTCTTGAGATGGTGCAGAGGAGATTTACCAGAATGGTTCCAGGGATGGAGGATTTTAGCTACAAGGTTAGGTTGGAAAAGCTGGGGTTGTTCTCGTTAGAACAAAGGAGATTAAGGGGAGATTTGATAGAAGTGTACAAGATTATGACAGGTTCAGATAAGATAGAGAAAGAAAAGCTGTTCTCATTAGCTGATGGTACAAGGACTAGGGAACACAGATTGAAGGTTTTGGGCAAGAGATGCAGGGGGAATGTGAGGAAGAACTTTTTACACAGAGAGCGTTAATAACAAAGAACAAAGAGCAAAGAAAATTACAGCACAGGAACAGGCCCTCCGGCCCTCCAAGCCTGCGCTGATCCAGATCCTCTATCTAAACCTGTCGCCTATTTTCTAAGGGTCTGTATCTCTTTGCTTCCTGCCCATTCGTGTATCTGTCTAGATACATCTTAAAAGACGCTATCGTGCCCGCGCCTACCATCTCCGCTGGCAACGCGTTCCAGGCACCCACCACCCTCTGCGTAAAGAACTTTCCACGCATATCCCCCCTAAACTTTTCCCCTCTCACTTTGAACTCGTGACCCCTAGTAATTGAATCCCCCACTCTGGGAAAAAGCTTCTTGCTATTCACCCTGTCTATACCTCTCATGATTTTGTACACCTCAATCAGGTCCCCCCTCGACCTCCGTCTTTCTAATGAAAATAATCCTAATCTACTCAACCTCTCTTCATAGCTAGCGCCCTCCATACCAGGCAACATCCTGGTGAACCTCCTCTGCACCCTCTCCAAAGCATCTACATCCTTTTGGTAATGTGGTGACTAGAACTGCATGCAGTATTCCAAATGTGGCCGAACCAAAGTCTTATACAATTGTAACATGACCTGCCAACTCTTGTACTCAATACCCCGTCCGATGAAGGAAAGCATGCCGTATGCCTTCTTGACCACTCTATTGACCTGCGTTGCCACCTTCAGGGAACAATGGACCTGAACACCCAAATCTCTCTGTACATCAATTTTCCCCAGGACTTTCCCATTTACTGTATAGTTCACTCTTGAATTAGATCTTCCAAAATGCATCACCTCGCATTTGCCCAGATTGAACTCCATCTGCCATTTCACTGCCCAACTCTCCAATCGATCTATATTCTGCTGTATTCTCTGACAGTCCCCTTCACTATCTGCTACTCCACCAATCTTAGTGTCATCTGCAAACTTGCTAATCAGACCACCTATACTTTCCTCCAAATCATTTATGTATATCACAAACAACAGTGGTCCCAGCACGGATCCCTGTGGAACACCACTGGTCACACGTCTCCATTTTGACAAACTCCCTTCCACTGCTACTCTCTGTCTCTTGTTGCCCAGCCAGTTCTTTATCCATCTAGCTAGTACACCCTGGACCCCATGCGACTTCACTTTCTCCATCAGCCTACCATGGGGAACCTTATCAAACGCCTTACTGAAGTCCATGTATATGACATCTACAGCCCTTCCCTCATCCATCAACTTTGTCACTTCCTCAAAGAATTCTATTAAGTTGGTAAGACATGACCTTCCCTGCACAAAACCATGTTGCCTATCACTGATAAGCCCATTTTCTTCCAAATGGGAATAGATCCTATCCCTCAGTATCTTCTCCAGCAGCTTCCCTACCACTGACGTCAGGCTCACCGGTCAATAATTACCTGGATTATCCCTGCTACCCTTCTTAAACAAAGGGACAACATTAGCAATTCTACAGTCCTCCGGGACCTCACCCGTGTTTAAGGATGCTGCAAAGATATCTGTTAAGGCCCCAGCTATTTCTTCTCTCGCTTCCCTCAGTAACCTGGGATAGATCCCATCCGGACCTGGGAACTTGTCCACCTTAATGCCTTTTAGAATACCCAACACTTCCTCCCTCCTTATGTCGACTTGACCTAGAGTAATCAAACATCTATCCCTAACCTCAACATCCGTCATGTCCCTCTCCTCGGTGAATAATGATGCAAAGTACTCGTTTAGAATCTCACCCATTTTCTCTGACTCCACGCATAATTTTCCTCCTTTGTCCTTGAGTGGGCCAATCCTTTCTCCAGTTACCCTCTTGCTCCTCATATATGAATAAAAGGCTTTGGGATTTTCCTTAACCCTGTTTGCTAAAGATATTTCATGACCCCTTTTAGCCCTCTTAATTCCTTGTTTCAGATTGGTCCTACATTCCCGATATTCATCCAAAGCTTCGTCTTTCTTCAGCCGCCTAGAGCTTATGTATGCTTCCTTTTTCCTCTTAGCTAGTTTCACAATTTCACCTGTCATCCATGGTTCCCTAATCTTGCCATTTCATTCCCTCATTTTCTCAGGAACATGTCTCTCCTGCACGCTAATCAACCTCTCTTTAAAAGCCTCCCACATATCAAATGTTGATTTATCTTCAGACAGCTGCTCCCAATCTACATTCCCCAGCTCCTGCCGAATTTTGGTAGAGTTGGCCTTCCCCCAATTTAGCACTCTTCCTTTAGGACCACTCTCATCTTTGTCCTTGAGTATTCTAAAACTTACGGAATTGTGATCACTATTCCCAAAGTAGTCCCCTACAGAAACTTCAACCACCTGGCCGGGCTCATTCCCCAACACCAGGTCCAGTATGGCCCCTTCCCGAGTTGGTCTATTTACATACTGCTCTAGAAAACCCTCCTGGATGCTCCTTACAAATTCTGCTCCATCTAGACCTCGAACACTAAGTGAATCCCAGTCAATGTTGGGAAAATTAAAATCTCCAATTACCACCACCCTGTTGCTCCTACATCTTTCCATAATCTGTTTGCATATTTGTACCTCTATCTCACGCTCGCTGTTGGGAGGCCTGTAGTACAGCCCCAACATTGTTACCGCACCCTTCCTATTTCTGAGTTCTGCCCATATTGCCTCACTGCTCGAGTCCTCCATTGTGCCCTCCTTCAGCACAGCTGTGATATCCTCTTTGACCAGTAATGCAACTCCTCCACCCCTTTTACCTCCCTCTCTATCCCGCCTGAAGCATCGATATCCTGGGATATTTAGTTGCCAATCGTGCCCTTCCCTCAATCAAGTCTCAGTAATAGCAAGAACATCATTCTCCCAGGTACTAATCCAAGCCCTAAGTTCCTCTGCCTTACCTATTACACTTCTTGCATTAAAACAAATGCACCTCAGATCACCAGTCCCTTTGCGTTCATCATCTGCTCCCTGCCTACTCTTCCCCTTAGTCACGCTGACTTCATTATCTAGTTCCTTACAGGCTTTAGTTACTACCTCCTTACTGTTCACTGACCTCCTCATTTGGTTCCCATCCCCCTGCCACATTCGTTTAAACCCTCCCCAACAGCGTTGGCAAAAGCACCCCCAAGGACATTGGTTCCAGTCCGGCCCAGGTGTAGACCGTCCAATTTGTAATAGTCCCACCTTCCCGAGAACCGGTCCCAATATCCTAAAAATCTGAACCCCTCCCTCCTGCACCATCTCTCAAGCCACGCATTCATCCTGACTATTCTTTCATTTCTACTCTGACTAGCACGTGGCACTGGTAGCAATCCTGAGATTACTACCTCTGAGGTCCTACTTTTTAACTTGGCTCCTAACTCCCTAAATTCTGCTTGTAGGACCTCATCCTGTTTTTTACCTATATCATTGGTGCCTATGTGCACAACAACAACTGCTGTTCACCCTCCTCCTTCAGAATGTTCTGCAGCCGATCTGAGACATCCCTGACCCGTGCACCTGGGAGGCAACATACCATTCGGGAGTCTTGTTTTCGACCACAGAACCGCCTAGCTACTCCCCTTACAATCGAATCCCCTATGACTATAGCCCTTCCACTCTTTTTCCCGCCCTTCTGAACAGCAGAGCCAGCCACGGTGCCATGAACCTGGCTACTGCTGCCTTCCCCTGGTGAGCCATCTCCCTCAACAGTATCCAAAACGGTATACCTGTTTTGGAGGGAGATGACCGCAGGGGACACCTGCGCTGCCTTCCTGCTCTTTCTCTGCCTTTTGGTCACCCATTTCCTTTCTCCCTCAGCAATCCTAATCTGCGGTGTGACCAATTCGCTAAACGTGCTATCCACGACCTCTTCAGCATCGCGGATGCTCCAAAGTGAGTCCATCCGCAGCTCCAGAGCCGTCATGCGGTCTAACAAGAGCTGCAGCTGGACACACTTCCAGCACATGAAGGAGTCAGGGACATCAGCCGTATCCCTGAGCTCCCACATTGAGCAAGAGGAGCATAACACGGGTCTGAGATCTCCTGCCATTTTTAATCTTAAGCTTAACTTAGTCTTAACTTAGATAAATGAAAAAGGAACGAAAAGTTTTTACCAATCACACGAGAAAAAAAAAAGAAATAGAAAAAGCCTTACCTTATCTACACACCACCGAGTCCTTTTTTTTTGGTTAGAGGAGGAGGGCGGGTGGGAGACACTACAGGTGTAGTGTCTCGGGTTCAGTCGCTGCCCAAATATATAGGACTTATTTACCCAGCTGCCACCTCGCTCTCCCTGTCGCCGCTGCAAAAAGAAACTGCCGAAACATAAATCTGGAACTCGCTGCCCATAAGGGTGGTACAAGCAGAAACAATCAATGATTTCAAAAGGAAATTGGATGGAAACTTGAAGGAAATTAACTTGCAGGGCTGCAGGGATAGAGCCAGAGAATGGGACTGACTTCATGGTGATGCCAGAGGATTGGAGAATTGCAAATGTAATACTCATATCAAATAAAGAGTGTAAGGATAAGCCCAGCGACTACAGGCCAGTCAGTTTAACCTCAGTGATGGGGAAGCTTCTAGAAATGAAGTGGGGAATTATATCTTGGTGGTGGCAGTCTTGACGTCCAGAAGAACCAATGCTGGGATCTCCATGTTGCCTCTTTTACGGAAGGCCCACCGCTGTACACTTAAGTGCCTCCACGAAATCAAGGACTCCGTCACCAGAGTCACGCCTTGCAGAGCTGCCGGCCAATCAGAGGCCGGTAGCTGCCACGCATCGCGGAGGTGGTGGCTTCTGCTGTAGCTACACCAACTAGGGGCCGAGGAGTGTCGCTGGAACTAGGCCTCAGGTAGGTCAGGGTGGGAGGGGTCTCGCAGGGTAGGTGTCGCAGGGGAGGGGGATCAACAGCAAGGGAAGGGGGGGTAACCCTTAGCGGGCACCTGCCCTTTCCGATGCTGGGTCCCTCCTTCAAGCGCTAAGTGCCTTTTAATGAGGGACCAATCCCCCTCTCCCAACTGGAGCTGGGTAGCAGCCGGCATGGTTTTTCATGTCGTGCTGAAGTGATTTATGACTTTGGCCCCTTATAGGGACTAAACCAAATCAGGAGTACATCCCTATGAATCTCCTTTAATCAAGTTCAAACCAGACAAATTCTCATTGACACTTATTTGGGTCCAAAGAATTGTATTAGCTTTCCCTCAAAGAAAGAAAACCAACAGAAATTATTACCATCTTTCAGATAGCCTATTTTAATAATTATAGCTAAGTCATAAATATCCCAGATATTATAAGGGTCTGGGAATTCTCTTCAATACGTATCTCTCAACTTAAAGAGACGCAGAGAGGGGGTTCTTTGTAGTTGTATATAGAATGCTACATGAGATGATTTATTAACTTTTATAGATTTATTAAAGAATTTAACATGCAATACACTTCTAAGTGGAAAAGTATATCACAATATCAAATATTACTAAAAGATGTAACACATAATCCTATTTCTAACATAGAATCCAAAAGTTTAACCTTGCTAATGTTAGAGCAAAAGTATCTTAGAATATCCAGAATATCCATCAAAATTTAAAGTTCCCCATAGTTGAGAAGCCTTGTTTGAGGATTCAGCACTTCTAATGATTGCTTCAAAACTTCTCATGTTTATACTTTTTCTGACATGTCATTTGACTTCCAGCATTTAGATGGGACCTTCCTGTGTTCCTTTTAAAATCCATATCTTTAATTACCATTTCTACTTAATGTTTTACTGAACTTCCTTTGCTGTTGAAGTTGTGAGCATTTATCTGGCCAAAATGATTATAATTGTGTTTACTTAACCTTTCCTGTTTCTGTTAGTCCATTCCATTTATTGTTAATTGCCCTTTCCATGGCATCCCAAAGCCACCTCCGGAGCCGACCTGTCTGCACAAACCAATTAAGTTTGTTGCTACCTCTTACTGACAGGATATTTCAATGTGTGCGTTTATCTTCCAAGCCCCTGATAACAGAGACCACAAATGGATTTCCCATCTTGTTTCTGGTTCATAACAGGGACCTTTAAATTTTCTAACTCTACCTTCTTAAAGGGGAATGTTATTGAGTTTTAAAAGCTGATTCAATCTTTAAACCTAAAAAACATAATACACTATTTCCAAATTCTACTTAATTAAGCCTATTATATCTCTATTCCATCACAGTGCTTCCCGTTCCATGACAGGGCAGCCCACCCCATGCCTATTTGTGGCTGCGGTGGAAAAAGGCCCCTTAATTAGGGGTTAATTGCTCAATTAAGGATCTCAATTAGTGGTGGGGCAGGAAGGTTCTTCACAGGCCTTCCCACCCCAGACTAATTTTTGGCAGAGAACATAAAATTACCCCAATAATTCAGGACAAAATTAATAGCAACTTGGAAAAATGCAGGTTAATTAAGGAAACCCGGCATGAATTTGTTAAGGGCAACTAACTTGCTTGAGTTTTTTGATGAGGCAACAGAAAGGGTTGATGAGGATAATGCTGCTGATGTAGTGTACATGGACTTCCAAGAGGCATCTGATTAAGTGCCGCACAACGGACTTGTGAGCAAAGTTAGAGCTCATGGAATAAAAGGGATGGTAGCAACATGGAAACAAAATCGGCTGAGTGACAGGAAACAGAGAGTAGTGGTTAGTGGTTATTTTTCAGATGGAGGAAGGTTTGTAGTGAAGATCTCCAGGGGTCGTTGTTAAGCCCCTGCTCTTCCTCACATATATTAATCACCTGGACCTTGGTGTACAGGGCACAATTTCAAAATTTACAGATGATACGAAACTTGGAAGCATTGTGAACTGTGAGGAGGATACTGTAGAACTTCAAAAGGCCATAGACAGGTCAGTAGAATTGGCGGACAAGTAGAAGATGAAATTTAATGTACAGAAGTGTGAAGTGATTCATTTTGGTAGAAAGAATGTGGAGAGACGATATAAAATAAAGGTACAATTCTAAAGTGGGTGCAGGAGCAGAGGGACCTGGATGTATATGTGCATAAATCATTGAAGGTGGCAGGACAGGTTGTGAACATAGTTAATAAAGCATAGAGTATGCTGGGCTTTACAAGTAGGGCATAGAGTACAGAGCAAGGAGGTTATGTTAAACTTGTATAAAACACTGGTTTGGCCTCAATTGGAGCATTGCGTCCAGTTCTGAGCACCACAATTTAGGAAGGATGTGAAGGCATTAGAGAGGGTGCAGAAAGGAACCAGAGAATGGTTTCAGGGATAAGGAACTTTAGTTAGGAAGATATAATAGAGAAGTTGGGACTATTTTCCTTGGAGAAGAGAAGGCTGAGAAGAGATTTGATAGAGGTATTCAAAATCATGAGGGGTCTGGATAGACTAGATAGAGAGAAACTGTTCCCATTGGTGGAAGGATCAAGAACAAGAGGGCACAGATTTAAGGTAATTGGCAAAAGAAGCAACAGCGACATGAGTAAAAACTTTTTCATGCAGTGAGTGGTTAGGATCTGGAATGCGCTGCCTGAAAGTGTGGTGGAGGCAGGTTCAATCGAGGGATTCATTATTTGAAAAGGAAGAATGTGCAGGGCTACAGGGAGAAGGCGAGTGGTGGCATTAGGTGAATTGCTCCTTCAGAGAACCAGCACAGACACAATGGGCTGAATGGCCTCTGATTCTATGATTGGATTGCTCCACAAAGAGCAGCATGGACTCAATGGGCCAAATGGCCCCCTTCTATGCCGTAAATGACTCTATGACTTTATGACTGCTCTGAATATCTGCATTGACTGCTCACCTCAAATATGGGATTGCTGAAGGTTAACTGGGAGATTCTGAATGCAATCCTACTTTTCCAGCTATAGAAACTAGCCCAGTGAATGGTCCTTTAAAGGTGCTTTGACAGTGCAGGGTCACAGCCAACATCAGCTGCATAGTTTTGCTTCCATGGGCTGCAACCATTTTTTATTGTCTCTTTGGGGCAAGGGGCATTTGAAGGAATACGGCAGATTGTCTGTCGTGACCATTAGCATTCAATAAAGACTTTTTCCCAGGATAACATTGATCAGATAGACTCACATATACTGTCTTTGGGAAACAAGATGCAAAGAAGGAGGACTGAAGATTTGATCTGGTAATTAGTGTGATAAGGGACATGCATCTCATCAATATAAATATTTTCTGCTTTGCCCTAGAGGTGTGAAAAATGCACAAGTCAGGCATCAAAGAGACAGTTTCTCTGTCTCTAAAATCAGAATTGTTTGACTGCTCCTTATCGAAAAGCGCATCAGGATGAAAATAAATATGATTAGCTTTCACTATTGCTTTAATTCCTGGTCGTATTGATATGTTGGAAGTCCATGATGCCCAAGAGCCCAAATATTGTATACAATCTCAGTTAAAGAATTCTAATAAACAGACTTTATGAATCTCAAAACAATTTGTAATATTAGCTTCAGAAAACAGATTAATGTACCTGTACTAGACTTTGATTTTATCTTCTGTATAATTTTACTTAGAATAAATACGGTTTAGTAGTTTAACCTGAACAACGTGGTCATTTACTATGGTGCTTTTGCGTTGATTTGGTTAGATCAGGACGACACTGTGGTTTTCTGTACTGTTTCTGGTACATACCCACCAGTATCAGGATTCATTGTATATCGGTCTTGTCACCAACTGCTTAGTATACATGATCAAATTTCAGGTGGTATCAAACATGTCCTTGCATGTTGAAGCAAATTTTTGCAGAGAACATGAATAGAGTACTGGAATGTAATCCAGATTGTAACACCACTATTGCAACCATACCCGCACCCCATACCCCCACCCCACCTCCCACCACCCTTTATTTCTTACATCATCCAAAGGCAAGAAAAAACACATTCAGGAATATTTGTGTAACAATGTATTACTCACATAAATAGCATGGCGGGATTTTATGCTCTCCCTCCCCTAATGAGCGAGCTGTGGCGGGTGGGGGGGGGGGGGGTGGGGTGCGAGACCAAAAATTTGAGTGAGAGGTGGGAGGGGGATGTGGGCGGCCAAGCTCATCGCCCCCCCCACCAGCCTGCAAGAACGCCGCCAGGTTTTACCTGGCAGTGTTCCTGGGCGTGTGCCGTCCAGCTGCTGCAAGTAAAATACCCCGCAGTGGCGGGAGGAGATCCTTCAGTGGCAGTTAATTGGTCACTTAAGGGTCTTGATTGGCCTGGAGCGGGCAGGCCATTTCTTGTCGCCGCCGCCCCACGTAAAATTGCAGCAGAGCCAGGAAGGTATCGGGAACGGCCCTGTGCCCCATGGATGGCTGCCCCTGAAGCCCCAAACGTCCTCAACGCACAACACTCATCCCCTCTCCCAACTGACCTTCTCTTGCCTCGCTGGGCCCCAGCCAATTGGCCCTGGTGAGGCACTAGCAACTTTGTTTCCTTTCCCGGGCCATTGTCCCTCTTCCTCCTGAAGCTGGGTGTAGTCCCAGCAGTGGCCACCACTCCTGGTGGCGCTGCTGGGACTAAGAGTTACCAGCCCGCTGATTGGCTGGCAGCATCATTAGGTGGGACTTCCTGCCTCCTTGAGGCAGGAAGTCCCACCCAAGACCAATGAAGAGCCTGGGGACTGAAAAATCCCAGCATGGTGGAGGCGGGCTCGCCACCGACTTTTCGGCCAGTGGGTGGGGCCTCCCGCCCAACATTAAATACTGACCCAAATGTACAATTACTTTAGAAATTATGCATGTGAAAATTGCTCCTAAAATGCAATAAGTGATTTCAGATAACGAAGATGTTTGAGCAGCTAATTCAGCACCAATTGGGATGAAACCTCAGGGCTTTCTATAATAAAAGTAAAATACTGCGGATGCTGGAAATCTGAAATAAAAACAAGAAACGCTGGAACTACTGGAAGAGTCACTGACCTGAAACGTTAACTCTGCTTCTCTCTCCACAGATGCTGCCAGACCTGCTGAGTATTTCCAGCGTTTCTTGTTTTTATCTCAGGGCTTTCTACCCTGTAAGCATTAGGACGTATGTTATCCTGTGGTTAGCATTCTCTGGCTTCTAACCTGTTTGCTACTGCCTAGACTGCATTTATATTAAAAAAATACTCTGGTAAAGGGTGACAAGTTTGGCATTTATTGTCTATCCCTAGTTACCCTGAGAAGGCGAGGGTAGAACTTCTTGATCCACTGCGGGCCCTTGTGGTGATGGTGCTCTCTGAATGGCTGTCGGCATGGAATGCCATGAATTTGGCTCGATGACAATGAAGGACGAAAATGACTGTTAACCAAATTTAAGACAAACAACGTTAGGAGCAAGAGTAGGCTATTTAGCCCCATTGGCTTGCTTGTCATTCAATTAGATCATGTCTGATCTGTACCTCAAATCCATTTTGCTCTGTATCCCTTGACACTTAACAAAAAACTGTCGGTCTCAGTCTTCAAAGCTCCAAGTATTCCAGCATCCACATTCTAGATTGTATATTATCCTCTGTAAATACATTTTAGACTGTATGTAATTTTGTTTATAATGCACTCCAGATAACGTTATTCTGCAATGTGTAATCTACACTGCACTCTATCCTGTACTTCACAACAACTTATATTTGTATAGCACCTTTCACGTAATGAAATATCCCAAGGCACATATGACACTGAATAATATAAGGAGATATTAAGTCAGTTGACCAAAAACTTAATCAGTTTTCTGTCAATTAACATCCTCTCTGTACTAATGCTTTGTCTTTCACCATACCATTAACATACTGTTTGCCTTTGCTCCATGACCTTCTGATCAGTTGTTCTCTGTGACCTTGTCCTATCAACACCTCTTTTGTTATCTCTTGCCCCATCCCCGCTTTACTTGCTTAAAACCTATTACATTTCTAGCCTCTGCCAGTTCTGATGAAGGGTCACTGACCTGAAATGTTAACTCTACTTCTCTCCCCACAGATGCTGTCTGACCTGCTGAGTATTTCCAGCATTTCTTGTTTTTATTTCAGATTTCCAGCATCTGCAGTATTTTGCTTTTATTTTAGCTTAATCAAAGAGGTAGGTTTAAAGGGTGTCTTAAAGGAGGAAACTGAGGTAGAGAGATGTCGGGAGGGAATTCCAGATCTTGGAGCCTAGGCAGCTGAAGATGCGGCCCTCAATGATGGAGTGATTAAAATCTGGAATGCTCAAGAGATCAGAATTAGATGAGCGCAGATAGCTTAGAGGGTTGTGAGAATGGAGGAGGTTACAGAGGTAGGGAGGGATTTGAAAACAAGGATGAGAATTTTAAAATCAAGTCGTTTCTTGAATGGGAACCGATGTAAGACAGCGAGCACAGGTGTGGTAGATGAATGGAACTTGATGAGAGTTAAGACACAAGCAGCAGAGTCTTGGATGACCTCAGGTTTATGGAGGGTAGAATGTGGCCAGGAATGCATTGGAATGGTCAAGTCTAACAGTAACAAAGAATTGAATGAGGGTTTTAGCAGCAGATGATCTGAGACAGGGGCAAAGTTGGGCAATGTTACAGAGGTGGAATAGGTGGTCTTAGTGATAGCATGAATATGTTGTCAGAAGCTCATCTCAGGGTCACAAATGACAGCAAGATTGTGAACAGACTGATTTAGTCTCAGACTGTTGCCAGGGAGAGGGATGGAGTCAGTAGCTAGGGAATGGACTTTGGAGTGGGGACTGAAAACAATGGCTTCAGTCTTCTCCATATTTAACTGGAGGAAATTTCACTCCTTCATTACCGAATGTCAGATAAGCAGTCTGATGATTTGGTAACAGTGGTGGAGTTGAGAGAGATTCTGGTGAGATAGAGCTGAGTGTCGTCAGCGTACATGTGAAAACAAACACATGCTTTCAGATTATGTTGCCAAGAGACAGCATATAGATAAGGAATAGGACGGGGGTGGGGTTAAGCATAGATCTTGGGGGACACCAGAGATAACAGTGCAGGAAGAGAAGACATTGAAAATGATACTCTGGCCATGATTTGATAGATAATGGAACCAGGTCAGAGCAGTTCCATCCAGTTGGACAACAGTGGACAAGCATTGGAGGAGGATGGTGTGGTCAGTTGTCAAAGGCTGCAGACAGAATGAGAAGGGATAATTTACTTTTGTCACATAGGATGCCACTTGTGACTTTGCTAAGAGTCTTTCGATGCTGTGGCAGGGGTGGAAACCTGATTGGACGGGTTCAAACATGGAGTTCTTAAAGGTGGACACGGATTTGTGAGGGGGCAACACGTTCAAGGACTTTGGAGAGGGAAGAAAGGTTGGATATGGAGTGGTAGTTCGTAAGGGCGATAGGGTCAAAGGGTTGTTTTTTTGAGGAGAGGGTTGCTGACAGTAGATTTAAAGGAGAGAGGTCCAACACCTGAAGAGAGAGAGGGCCATTAACAATATCAGCTAACATGGGGACCAGGAGGGGAAGTTGGGCGGTCAGCAGTTTAGTGGGAATAGGATCAAGGGAGCAGGAGGTGGGTCTCGTGAACAAGATGAGCTCGGAGAGGGCTTTCTTTTATTCATTTGTGGAATGTGGGTGTCATTGGTTAGGCCAGCATTCATTGCGCATCTCTAATTGCCCTTGGACTGAGTGGCTTACTAAGCCATTTCAGAGGGCATTTAAGAATCAACCACATTGCTGTGAGTCTGGAGTCACATGTAGGCCAGACCTGTAAAGACAGCAGATTTCCTTCCCTAAATGACACTAGTGAAGCAGATGGGTTTTTAACAACAATCGACAATGGTCATCTTTAGACTAGCTTTTAATTCAAGATTTATTAATTGAATTCATCTGCCATAGTGGGATTCAAACCCATATCCCCAGAGCATTAGCCTGGGCTCTGGATTACTAGTCCAATGATGTGACACTATGCCTCCCCGTGAGGGGAGATAGGAGAGAAACTAAAGAAAGATATGTGTTCAAGCGTAGGACAGAGGGGAGCTTTAGAGAAAGTTTGGTCTGTTGGGCTAGTGCAAGAGAGGGATACGGCAGAGGCAGCTGATCAAGTTTCATATTAAAATTGTACTGCCCTTATGTCCCCGAAAAGATTAAAGATGTTAACAGTCCAATTATTAGCTCAGGCTAGCATCCAAACTCCTACTTCTCATCTACAAATCTAGTCTCCCACCCGCTGAGCAACCTCTCAGTTTGCTTGCAATTTCTGTGCATGTATTTTCAGGTAAAGGGTCCTACCAAGAAACAATAATGAAAGTTGATCCCTTACTCGCACATTCACCTCATTGCTGAGGCTAAGTATTTATTTACAGTTTCATGATGAGTGCTGATTACACGAGGGTGATTTTCACTGTGGAGTGCTGGCTTTGCCTGATCTTGTTATCGAGTCTGTTCCTTGAATTGTGAGCCTTTGACTTGAACAACAGTAACAACTTGCCTTTATATAGCACCTTTAATGTAGCAAACCATCACGAGGCAAATAAAATTTGATACTGAGCCATTTAAGGAGATATTAGAACAGGTGACCAAAAGCTTGGCCAAAGAGGTAATTTTCAGAAGCACGGAGAGAGAGGTACAGGGTGGAGAGATTCAGGTTGGGAATTACAGTGCTTAGGGCCTATGCACGGCTGCCAATGGTATGGCAATGAAAATCGGGGTCGCGCAAGAGGACTGAATGAAAGGAGCGCAGAGATCTCAAGACGAAGGGCAAGAGGACGTTGTGGACCTCCCTGAATGGTGTTAGGCAGAGAGAGAAAGCTAGGATTTTGCATCCTGCACGCAACACACTCCAGACTGTGTTGTTGGTGTGATTATCATTGCAGAATAACGATCCTTTATTTACTTTGTCTTCCTTTGAATTTTCTCACCGCTTATCAAACTCAACAAACGCCTCACATAATTGGCCATTTTTCAAAGGTGAGTGTCAACTGGCCTGGCTATTCTGTCACAGTTGGTATCACAGCCAAACTGCACAGACAGATACAGGTGCATACACCCTCCTCCTCCCCTCCACTAGATAGCAGAGGGGACCCTGGCTTATTTTTAATTCCTTCCTAGGTCGAGGTCAATGAAGGCCAAAATAGTGAAGTCCCAGCTGAGATTGGCTATCGCTGCACAACCCTGGATTCTATATAGTACTGAGCGGGGGAATTTTCCTAGCTCCGTGGAGGCCCGTTGGTAGGAAAATTTTTAAAACGTACGTCAGGATGGCTCCACAATGTTTTCCTGCCTCCGGCCACTTTTCCCAAGGGAGGGCTGAGTCCCAGATGGCAATCTGCCCCACAACGGCCATTAAGACCATTATGGCACCAATTAACAAGCATTTTCCTAGGGTAATGGCAGTTTGCTAGAGGCGCACAGGACCACCCCCCACCCCCCACATCCCCCTGCTGTGCCTGCATCTTGTCTCCTCACGGGAGGTGAGAACACAGCGGCAGGTCAAAGCACCATGCAAATGAATATGCACAGTTATCTTTAAATGAGCAGATAGGTTTCATTCAGCACATCTGCAGGCAAATCTTTTCAAGTGGAAGCATTTCCCCTGCAAATGGATCCACCAGATAGTTCTGAGGGTTAGGATTTGTCTGCCGGTCCCAGCATTAGTCACACCTATCCATCTTGTGCACCCTCTCCCTCTCCATTCACCTGAGCGGCAAACACCATTCTTAACTGGGTTACCGGCTGCCCTTCCCTTCAGCTTCCCTGATTGGCCCTTCTGCATCTGTACCCTGCCCGCCGTCCCTAATTGGGCGGCACTCTTGGAGGCAGCTTCTTAATTGACCACCTCTGGGAAAACTGTGCCCGACTTCCTGCCACTCGCTCTTCTGACTTCCTGACCTGGAGTTCACCCCATGGCGGGATTGGGAAGCTAGTGGCAAAATTCAGCCCAGCGTCACAGTCACTTTTAGGTTGCTAGTCCAGTACCAGAGCTGCAAGGCTCCTATAACACATTGTTGTCTGTAGGGTAGATTTTACAAAGCTGCAATGTTGGTGCAAGAGTTTCCAATTGTTTTTAATTTTAAAAGAAGGAAAATGCTACAAATCCCGCTGACCTTTAGGCCTGCTATCAGGCAAAGTGGTGTCATTGCATAAGAACTTGGCGCTATGTGCACATTCATAATGTCTACCGAGATAGATCAATTAGGTAACAACTAGAGGCAAAGTAAACAAGCCTCCAATGCCATCACAGCTGGACACATTACCGAGGTTCACTGTCGATGTGGGCACGTGAATCGCGAACACTTGAGCTAGCTGCCCAAAAGTGCCCAATGTCCACGGAGTCAATCAATGCCTTAAGCAGAATGGGAGAGGGAAGTAAAATAATAATAAAAACAGAACAGCTCAAAAGAAAAAGACTTGCATTTATATAGCGTGTTTCATGATCTCAGGATGCCCCAAGTCATTTTGCTGCCAATGAAGTACTTCTGAAGTGTAGTCACTGTTGAATTGTAGGAAAGACCACAGACAATTTGTGTACAGATAGCTCCCACAGCAGCACTGTGATAATAACAAGATTATCTATTTTTTATTGTTGTCAATTGAGGGATAAATATTGACCAGGACATTAGAGATAATTACCCTGCTCTTCTTCAAAATAATGTCATGATATCTTTTACATCAGAAGGGAGACACGGTCGTAATTTAAAGTCTCATTTGAAAGACTGCACATCAGATAGTGCAGCACTCCCTCAGTAGTGTACTGAGAATGTTTGCCTGGCATTTGTGGTCAGATCCCTGGTGTGGGATTTGAACCAGCAACGTGCATTTCAGAGGTGATAGTGATACCACTCAACTATGGCTGATAACCTATTAGAGGTACCATTATATTAATTTAATTAGCAAACCCTGTCCTTAAACTGTTAATGGAAATTAGAAACAGATAGATTAAAATGATGCTGTCCAAGTGATATTGAAATGTCAATGGGAAAGTTCAGATTTCTAATGCTATATTATAATGTGTCTTTTCATTAGTAATTATCAAATATTCTGTTTCTATGGTTTCTTAAATAAAGGTGGTGTTTTCATTCTTTGTTTAACTAAATCTTTGCAATGCAGACTTGCACAGAAGCTTAGCACAAATGGTAACATTTCACAAAAGCTTAACGTTGCAGAAAATAAGCAATCTGGAGTGCTTCAAAAATATTAAAATATTCAGGTGTAAACAGTGGAATCAAATCGAACTGGGATGCATGGGACTCCTATGTAACAGTCAGACTTGCAGGCTGGAATCTAATTAAGGGGTTGAGCTGCTTTATATATTTGGAAAGTGGATATTCTGGAGGAAGTTCCAGGCTGCCTTACAAATGGAATAGTAGATACCTTGGATTGAATTACATACTGGAATCTAATCAAGGGGTTCAGATGTTCTTATATAAAGTATAATGGATGTCCAGGAGTGAGATATATGTAGGCTGGAATCTAATCGAGTGGTTCAGATGGTTTATATGGTAGCATTACACTGGCTGAATGAATAAAAGCGCCAGTCAATGTATAGTATTTGCATAAGTATAGTATTGACAAAGATTGGCAGTTTACCAGATTCCATGTTCAATATTGCAGCCTGTGCTGATTGTAGTCAGGGCAACAATTGGAACCACTAAGATTAAATTAGCACTAATTGGAAAGGGGAGGGAAGAGAGAAAGAACCCAGGAATGGTTCCTGATCCTAAGTACTGTCTGCTGTTGCTGGGTTTGGACTGTGGCTCTGCATCCCACAAAAATGATTAGCTCTTGTGCAGGACAGACTCCAACCATTTCTAACAGAGCCCTGATTTTCATATTAAAAGGGGCCTACCACCTGAAACATACTGCCTTGGGCACCTGGCAGTATGACCCTTTCAAAATGGCATTGGCTGCATTGTTGGGGTTAATGGATCAGGAGGATTGCTGACCCCATGTTGAGGCTGTTGCTGTCCAGTTAACACCTGGCAAAGTGAGTTAAAATCAACATTGTGGAAGAAAAGTCTCTTTCTTCCAACTGTGATGGTACTATGTGAAATGAGCGACAATCTCAATCCATTCATTACTCTGTAAGGGTTCTCATGCCATAACCGCCTCACATCTACTGCTAAGTGGATCATTTTACAAGACCCCACTCTCTGCATGGAGCCTAATTGGGGCACAAATTTAATTGAATAAGACAAAACCCTCTCCCCCTCCCCTTCTAGGAGGATTAAGATTATCTGCTCTGTAACATTGTAATAGTGCACAGGATGGCTAGTGTGTCAAATGGGCAGGGAGAGAGGGGAGATGTCACACAGGGACAGTAGATGAGTATTTCTGAATTGGGGGAATGAAACATATTGCATGATTCTACAGCACAGAAACAGGCCATTTGGCTCCACATGAGACTCCTCCAACCCTACTTCATCTCACCCTATCAATATATCCATCTATTACTTTCTCCCTTCCTAATCCAGTTTCCCCTTAAAGGCAACTATGCTATTTACCTCAGCTATTCCTTGTGGTATTGAGTTCCACATTCTACACACTCTCTGGGTTAAGATGTTTCTCCTGAATTCCCTATTGGACTTATTAATGGTTCCTAATTTTGGGGTCTCCGATTATTGGAAATATCTTTATGTTTACCTTAGTGAACTGTTTAATAAGTTTAAAGACCTCTATTTCATCACCCCTCAGCCTTTTCTCTAGAGAAAAGACCCCCCCCCCACCACCCCCATCGCCTCGCCCTGTTCAGCCTTTCCTCGGAAGTATACCCTATCAGTTCTGGTGTCAACTTTCTCAGTCTTCCCCGGGGTCTCTCTCCTCTTCATAATATGGAGACCAAACTGTTCACAGTACTTCAAATGCAGTCAATCCAAGGTTCAATGCAGGTTTAACATAACTTCTCTGTTTTTTAATTTTCTCCCTCTAGAAAAGAACCCAGTGCTTGGCTTGCTTTATTTATGGCTTTGGTAATGATGAGGGTTGAGCAAAACAACCTGTTCTAACCCAGTCTGAGAGTATTTTCTTTAAGTGTTTCATGTTCTTGCATTACCATCCCTCACTTTGACAAGCACAAAATTTCATACAGGAAGGGGAAAAAAAATCAAAGTAAATATTTGTCGGCACACAAAAGTACTAATTGAACATCATGCTGTCCGTGTATTCTCATTACTTTTTCATTTTTTGAGTCGTCAACGTTCCTTGTTCTACCTATTTCTAATTTCCATTTAAAGTGGGCTGGCTAATTACAATGAGGTGATTGATTCGCACTAATCAAGTTCTGGTAATCATGCTCAGTGAAGAAAGCTGGAACTATAAATGAAATGTTCCAAGGATTGAAGCATTAAGGAAATGGCAGGTGTTCTGCTCCTTGGCACCAACTTGGAGAAAAGATTGTGAATCGCGCCAGCTGCTATAAATCATTTTGAGCACAGTAAGAATGAAGGGAAGGAGACTTTACAGTAAAACATAGCTGATGTCAATCGCAAATTTCATTGTTCAATTATCTAAGTGTGTGTTTTTTCAGATGGTATATAATCCTATCTACTTTAGAAAGAAAGAACATGCATTTATATAGTGCCTGTCATGGCCTCTGGATGGCTGACAGCCAATGCAGTACTTTAAAAGTGTAGTACTGTCATACTGTAGGAAACGTGACAGTCAACTTGAGCACAGCAAGCTCCCACAGACAGCAATGCCATAATGATCAGATCTGTTTGTGAAATTAGTAGTGGGATAAATGTTGGCCAGGCTCCCAGGGAGAATTCTCCGACTGGTCCCGGGAGGGCAGATAGGACCTCATTTTACTGTCTCATCTGAAAGATAGCATCTCCAAGTTTCCTCTGTACAGCACTGCCTGTGTCTGTCTGGAGTAGCTGCTTAAGTCTCCAGAGTGAGACTTAAACTCACTATTTCCTGAGTTAGGGCAAGAATGCTTCTCGCTGAGGTACAGCTGACAACTAACTGACAACTCCTATAGGATGGTATCCCAGTATCAATCAGCACCTTTAATAGAGAAGGAAAGATACTCATTTAAAAGCTGTATTAGTTGGGTTGTTTAACCATGTTGATATTTTATTCATATTGCAAATTTTCACTGTTCAAAGTTGAGGAACTTTTTCGATCCCCTTCTCTTAATTCTCTTTGTTTTGTTGCTTGTAAGCTCATTCATGCGACAGAACACAGAACGTGTTGTTTACATGGCCTGGAGTTTTTGCTCAGTTGCGTTAGTTTCTTCAGCCCAATTTGGCCAAAGTCAGCATAACCAGCACAAAAGATTGCGGAATTTTAAGCACGAATTACGTTTGGTGCAATTTGAGTTTCTGCGATCTTTTGCGCTAGTTTCACAAATTGTGCGGGAATCAGGCCCTGCTCACAAAACTAGCCGTGCTACCCACCCCCACTCCAATCACCCCCAACCCACCCCCACACCAACCACCCCGCCCCCCCACCACTATCACCCGACCCCCAAGCGAATTAAGCATCATTCGGAGTTTCCATTAATTGTGTTTGTGGGATTTCTGGGAAGCTCAAAATTAAACTGGATCCTTTGAGTGCAAGGACACAAAGGCAGATTTAAATGTTATTTTTGTTTTAAATTATTGAGAAACTGACTAGTGTACCCCAATATAACTAGAAAATAGTTTTATATTTTTTAGAAAGTGATTTTCAATAATGTAAAATCGGGTTAGTTAGAGGTGGAGGATTGACACTGTGATAAAAATGCTTGAATTATGTGATAAACCTATTTTCGGCTGTTCTAATCCAACTTTACCAAGTTATCACTTTTAAATAGCTGAAGGAAAATACTGTAAAGCAAAATTTGAAAAAAAATGTTTTACGTTGAAGCCAAATTGTGCTGGTTCAGGGTGGATTTTGTATTTGGCAATATGTAAATGAGTGAGCAGGAATTTAAGAGGAAAAACACTTCTTAAAACAGGTGTGATTTGCATTGGAATCAGTAATTGTGCCCAAAGTGGAAAGCCTACCCCTATATCTTTAGCCTGTCTTGGGGCCTGTTGTACCTCATACTGCCTGCAATAGTCCAATATTGCCTGAATGGGCCCCTGTCAATAGCACAAGGCCTCTCAGCTGTGCACAATGGGGAACCTTTCCCATCAAATGAAGTTCCTGAACATTTTTTTAGACCTTTATCTATTGTCCCAAGTTTTTGTAGCAAACTTTATAAAAGTACTGAGGCAAATGTTTGTGTAATGACTATGAAGCAGACATCTTTGGCTTGTGCCTGAATGAATGTCCCTGCTTCTCACAGGTTTTGGGAGTTGAGGGGAGAATCCTTTATTGTTTCTTGAATCCATCATGCCATCTGGGCTTGTTATCGCTCTCCACATCTTCTTAAAAACTCATTTCTTTGATTGCCCTCCCTTAATATTTCCTGACTCTGGACTCTGGTTCATCGCACCCTCTCTCTGTCCTACCATTGGTGGGAGATCTCTCCATAACTCCATCCCAAATTCCTCGGCCTCTGTGTAGTTCTCCTTTTAATCACTTTTTCGAAAGTTGTTTGTTTTCACTCAAGCTTCCATTGCCCCTTCCTTAACTCTTCCTCCCGCCTTGGTATTTTTCTATTCCCTTTCCCTTACACTGTGAAGCAGCTTGGTATGCCTTCAATATTATGGGAGCAAAATAAATGTTAGCTGCTTTCCGCTCCATGTCCAACACTCTCGTTATGAAGTGATGAGCCGTGCTTTAAAGTCTCATCCAAAAGATGGCACCTCCAACAGTGCAGCACTCCCTCAGTGGGAGTGTCAGATTAGATTTTGTGCTCAAGTCTCCGGACCTATAACCTTCTAACCCAGAGGTGAGTGTGCTTCCAAATGAGCCAAGTCTGACAGATAAGTGAAGAACGATTGATCAGACTAATTTTCCATGCACACTTATTATCTCTGATACTTGCATACACTCAGCCACAAAGTATGGGCGGAAATATTAATAAAACAATTATGATGGTTCTAGGCTGTGCTGTATAGATTAATTTATCTGTCATTAAATATGCCATAAATCATCATCGGCTCCTACAGAGAGGCTGATGATTCTGCAAACTGGGATCTATTTTTACATTGACGAATTCTGGGTTGGGGTCAAAGTTCTGTTGCATCCAGTGAAAGATAATCATTTTTCTTGTTATATTAAGTGGAAAAAGGAAAACAAGTGATGGAGTGGAAGTGGAATCGGGTAAGGGCATGCCAAGCGATGCTATACAAACTGCAAAAGCACCAAATAAGTTTTTTGCCTTAGTCTTTGCTAAGGATTAGACAGGTAACTGATTTGATCTGGAAAGGGAACTAGAGGTTGTTGTGGAGATAAGCTGTGACACTGTTCACATTACCAGCAGAATGGTTATCAAACAGCTGTGCAAACTTGAGGTGAATGGATCTCAAGGGCCGGATAAGATGCATCTGAGGATCCTTGAGGAAATTGCAGGAACTCTGGCACAAATCCTCCAGCAATTGCTGAATACTGGAGAGGTACCTAGGGGCTGGAGCGAGGCAGATGTTACTCCTACTTTTTCAAAAAGTAGCTAAAATGACCCAGGAAACGACAGACCAATAAATGAGACATCCATTGTGGGTAAAGTTATGAAATCATTAATAAGATCATTGAGCATATGGATAGAAACACAATTAGAAAAAAATAATCTATATGGTTCATGATGGAAAAGTCGTGCCAATCTAATTTGCTAGCTTCCTTTGAGGGAGTCACAAAGCAGCTTGATAGCAGTAAGGCAGTGGATGTGGTTGTTACGACCAGGTGAGAAAGGTGTCTAGGGGTCCCTTTTAGCCTTCACTTGGTCTTATTGTAAACAGGGTTTAATTTTTAAACATATTGTGTTTTGAGCTCCCCCTTTGTGAATCCTTGTTCACCGATTTCCAATAATATGGCAAAGAAATGGGCACAAATAGGCTTTCTTAGGTTTAAAGAAGAAAAGTTAAATTTATTAAAACTTAAACTCTAATTCGGTTAATGCCAACGGATACACGCCGCACCTCACACTGGCATGCACACACGATATGTATATGCAAATGGAGACAGAAAAGAACAGAAGAAAAATAGAGAGGTTTGAGGCAATCTCTGAAGAGGGTTTTTGTTACTGTGGTTAGAGCTCGCTGTAGTCCTTGCTTGTAGGTAGGTCTTGCTTTTCCTTGGAGCCCAGTATTCTTCTTAAACCTTGTTCACTGCAGGAGACTTTTCTCTCTTGGGGTTCATGTGTCTTCAATGGGTCTTCAGTTCCGTGAGAAGGAGATGAGAGCAGACAGGAGAGAAATGTTCTCAGTCCAGGAGCACACATCTTTGAGTTCAAATTCTGTTTTTCCATTTTAAAACTCCCCTAGTTGGCCAGCAGGTGGTCACGTGACTGACTGCTTTAACCAGGTCTCTTCTGTATATCGGGGCTGGGTCTGGTTCCTTTGTTCCAACACTGTCTGCTAGTATGAAAAAAATGTCTTTCCAGCCAGGGGATTGGCAACGCCATGTAATGGACCTTCTTTTCTTCCCAGCAACAATTTTAAAATTTAATGTCCATGTGGCGAAATATACGGCACCTCATTCTTGGCAGGTGGGGCCCTGCATGACATGGTATACATAAATTTCAGTAAGGCCTCTGATACAACTTTTTAAAAATTAATTATGAGGATGTGGTCAATGTTGACAATTTCTGCATTTGTTGTCCATCCCTAATTGCCCTTAAGAAGGTGGTAGTGAGCCACCTTCTTATATGTAAATGAATAGCTTGCTAAGCGTCACAGAGGGCAGTTAAGAGTCAACCACATCGCTGTGGGTCTGGAATCACATATAAGTCAGACCAGAGAAGGACAGCAGATTTCCTTCCCTAAAGAACATTAGTGAACCAGATAGTTTTTTTAAAAATTACAATCCAGTAGTTTCATGGTCACCTTTAATGATGCTAGTCTTTCATTTAATCAGTTGAATTTAAAGTCCGTAGCTCCCATGGTGGGACTTAAACTCATACTGCTGAATTACTAATCCAGTAACACAACCACTATGCTACCAAACCCATTCTGCACGCAGCTCATGTAGAAAGGCTGGTAATGAAATTTAAAAAGAGTGAATGAGTGGAGATATTTAACTATGAATGTGTACTTGATTGGTGGACAGAACCCAGAGGGTAGTGGTTCAAGAATTGTCCTCAGCTAGGGAGAATGTTACTACTCGGGTCCCACACCATGTTCCCTCTAAGCTGCATGGGTGCGCAGGAATGTGGAATGTGCTGCGTCTGGGGACAAACAGGCCGTGCACAAGCAGCTGTCCTTTTCAAATATGCACATGCGTGGCCTCGCGGCAATCTTAAAGGGACTGCACAGCGTAACGATGTGAAGGGGAATGAGAGGGTATGTTGGCCGCACAGGGGTCTATTTCGGGATCTGTTCTGTTTAATATCTTTATAAATAATCTGGAGCCCAAAGTCAAAGTGCAATGGTTAAATGTTCAGATGATACCATGCTAATGAAGGTGGTAGACACCAAAGCTGAACAAGACAGGAGGGTGAAATTCAATGTAGAGCAATGTAAAGTTCTTCACGTGGTGATGAGCCATGCAGGAAGAAACTATTACTTAAATGGAAAGAAAATAATATGTATGGAAAATGAGTGAATGAACTTGCATTTATAAAGCACCTTTCATAACCTCCAGCCAATGAAATACTTTTAAGGTGTCATCACTGTTGTCATGTACAAAAACACAGCAGTTTGCGCATAGCAAGGTCACACAAACAGCAACATGACAATGACCAGTTGATCTGTTTTTAGTGATTGTTGGCTAAGGGATAAATATCAGAGAACTCTGCTACTGTTCTTCAAAAAATTGAATTGGATTCAATGTTTCAGCTGAAAGACCACACCTCTGACAGGGCAGCACTCCCTCAGAACTGCATTCGGAGCATTAGACTGGAGTGAGATGTGAACCCACGGCCTTCTGACTCAGTATAAGACTACTACCCACGAAATCACAGCTGATGTGACAAAGCAAAAATGGATCAGGGGAGGGATTATAGGTTATTTTAACCTATAATTTGAAGCTATGACAATAATGTTCTGTGACAGTGAGTAAAGCAAAACAAATGTTCGGATACATTAAAAGGTCAATATTGATCTGAAATAGTTAGGTGATCCTGCCATTTAAATCATTGGAGCGATTGCACTTAGAAAACTGTGTGTCATCCTTGCTGCAGAACAAAAGGATATTGCAGCTATTGAAAGGATACAGAAGAAAACAACTAGAATGATTGAGGGGAGGAAGGGATTGGATTATGAGGAGCCATTATGTAAATTGGAAACATTCTCACTGGAAAAGAGAAGGCTGAGAGTTGCTGTTTATAGGATTCTAAAGGGACTAGTTAATGGAGAACGTGATGGGCTGTTTTACCTTGTCCACAGACACAGCCTGCGGTTGAAGGAGGGGGAGATTCAAAACTAATCTATGTAAACATTGGCCATGCTATTTAGGAGGAGGTGGGAAGGGGGCGAAGGTACGTTAAGTTTGGCAGGACCTCATTATCATCTTTTGGTTCTGTTTACTTACCAGCAATCGGCTAAACTGACAGCCTGGCTAGCGGGCAAGAGAGGACACAAGCAGCAGGCGGCCACAGCCAGGGACCCTTGGGGGTGGCCTCTGGCGATCAGGAGAGGAAGAGGGGAATATCAGCCATTGCAGTAGGGAACGAGAGAGATTATGATGTGGAGGGAGGGGGTCAAGGGACCAAGGCTTCCTTGAGTGACCTGTGGGGAACTCTCCTGTTCCTCAAAAATGTTGAAAGAGGCGCTTATTTTGTGAAGCCAACGGCTCCCTTACACTGCCGCATTTTGAAACCTCTGGGAAATCCAGCTGGCAGCTGTCCATTTTAAATCTGGCTCCATTATTGCATGGTGGGAGCCCCATTTAAAAATGTTAATGAAGCCTCTCCATTTTGAGACACTCAGACGCCACGCTCTCTGCGACTGTAATAAAGACAGTGGGCATGTGCATGATGTGCTGATGCTGTATTTCACGTATTTAAGTCTTTATAATGTTTAATGTTTTGAAGTCTTTGTAATGTTTCCTGCATCACAACAGTGACTGTACTTCAAAAGTACCTCATTGGTTGTAAAGTGCTTTGGGACGTTCTGGGGTTGTCAAAGATGTTTCTTTACTTCTTTCTTCTTTAATGACTGACCACCTCCACCCCCCCCACCCCACCCCCTGTTCCCTTACCGATTCTGTGCCACCCATCATGAATGGAATTATTATTGAGGGCATTATTTTAGGCACCCTAGGGAGAAAGGCAGTTGGTGTCGACTCATTCAAATGCAAATTAGATAGATTCATTTCAAAAATAATACTTCGTAATACAGTCATTGAGTAATTTGGGACATGACATATGGGAAGTGTAGCGTGTTGGGGAGGAACAGGGAACTTTAGATCTATGGTCTTCCTCATTTCATGACTGGGCCTGTTTTAGACTAATTGATAGAGATTGATTGCTATGGTTAGTCAACAACTACATTCTTGTTGTATTATGTGACTACCAGGATGGTAAAAGCTGATCTCGTTAGAGTGTAATCTTTTCTTGTCTAACGATTCCTTATGAACTCTAAAATAGTGAATAGAGGAGTGTTATATGAACAATTCAAGTACTTATCTGTTGATATGAGTTCTGTTCTTTCTGCTTCTTTGTGCCACTTCATTTCCTTTCCTTGTCATGAATAACTCAGTGATTTCACTCATCCAAAACCCAAGTCTTCTTTTTTAGATTTTGTTGCCAATGTTCTTCTCTGTCACTCTCCTGAGCTCACTGATCCTGGCTGGGGTACAGTTCTCCAAGTGTCAGTTGCTTGCTTGTAGCTCACCCAGACAGTTGTTCTTTAAGTGTCGCCTGATGTCCCTCCAAGGCATGTTTCACGAACAGTCACTGGATGGTAATCAGAGTTGGGAGCTCTGGCTGATATTTCATTAACACAAGTGTTTCCCTGGCTGAGAGATGTTGCATTGAAATACATCTCGCTAACAGGCCTTTTGGCACTACAGGTCTGTGCTGGTGTTTTGCTCCCCACAAGCCTCCTTTCACTCCTCATCATCTCATCCTATAAGTACATCCTTCTATTCCTTTCTCCCTCATGTGTTCATCTAGCTTCTCCTTAGCAGTGGTTAGCACCGCAGCCTCACAGCTCTAGCGACCCAGGTTCAATTCTGGGTACTGCCTGTGGGGAGTTTGCAAGTTCTCCCTGTGACCCTGCGTGGGTTTTCTCCGGGTGCTCCGGTTTCCTCCCACAGCCAAAGACTTGCAGTTTGTTAGGTAAATTGGCCATTATAAATTGCCCCTAGTATAGGTAGGTGGTAGGGGAATATAGAGAAGGTGGGGATGTGGTAGGAATATGGGATTAGTGTAGGATTAGTGTAAAGAAATGGGTGGTTGATGGTCGGCACAGGCTCGGTGGGCCGAAGGGCCTGTTTCAGTGCTGTATCTATAAATAATTAAATAAAAATAAATAAATAAAATAAATGCCTCTGCCCTATTTGCCTCAACCACTCTATGTGGTAGCGCTATCTCAGAACAGATCGGAATCGGATCTAGAATATTCCAGCTCTGCTCGGTTGATCCCAGTAATATAGGATTGTGAGATGAAGAAATATCAAAGATGTTGACTATGGTCCTAAACAGCCTTACGTTTAACAGATCAGCTTCTGCTTAAAAAACTCCATCTTGCAGACTGACTGGCTTCTCCACTTGGGATGTTACCAGCTGATCAATTGCAACATCAACATAGCACTTAACTAGTGTGAAGGGAACATCTCTGAATTACATATTCAAAAATGAATAATCATTGCACTAACTGACTAAGTCATTGGAGGAGGCATTGGTGTTACTATTGGTGGTATCAATGCACGAGCTGTTGAAATATTTGTATAACACTATTCGACTTTAACATCAAAATGAACCTGTTTGAAAAAACATGTTAGTGTCTGGGTTGAAGTAATAGGGGAGGAATGTCATGCCAGCCCTTGGATTACAACTGAAGGCTCATGATGCTGGTGGGCCCTTTGATTATTAACTAAAGGCATATGTGACAGAAACCACACCTGCCAGATGGAAATATATTAATTTCGTCATATGGAACATTTTTTGAACGCTTACTGGACATTGAACATAACTTATTTTTTAAAAAAATACAGAAAAGTGGCTGAAAACATGGCTGCAAATTTGCATTCTAAAAGACAGTTGCATGGAGAAGCAATGAGAGCACTCCCTGATCCAATTAGCCAGATGGGTTTTGTCAGTAGTGATTATCAAAAGACATTGAGAGTCATTGACTGTGTAAAAGCCAGCATTCCATTGTCGCCCCCCCACCCCCCCCCCCCACCACTGAGAATGTCTAGTAAGCTTGGAGGAATCCACAAACCTTGCAGGAGAGGCTGTTTCAAACCGGGAACTAGTCACATGACTAACCTGCTGGCCAACATGGTGTTAATTGAATTGTGCTCACAGAACAGTTTTTGAAAGAGACTGCAAGTGAACTATAAGAAGAGCGTACTCCCTCTCTCTGTCTCTCTCTCTCTCTCTCTCTCTGTCATGCAAAGTTCCAGGGACCCATGGAAGTAACATAAGCCTCAAGACAGAAGACCAGTGAAACAAGTTTGAAAGTGTGCACTGGGCCCCAACGAGAACTGCAAGACTTAACTTCAATCAAAGACTTTACATCTAACCAAAAGCCAGTAACTGAACTCCATCTATTACTTCAAACCTTTCCCCTTTAATTTTTTCTCCTCATCTGTCTCTATTTGTGTGTGTTTTTATCGCGTATGCATACTAGCGTGGTTGTGTCACGTATTTTTAGTAGCTTTAACTGAGTTAGAATTTTAAGGTTAAACCTTTTTTGTTTATATCTGAGTAAACCTGTCTGGTTGATTTCTTTGCAATTATAATTAGAGAGCAGTGAGCAAGGACTCAATGAGGGGAAGCTAAAAACACTGTGGTTTAAAAGTTAAACCCTGTTATGGCCAAACCAGGAAAAGGCTGAGAGGGGAGCCCTAGAACCCTTCCTCACCTGGTCGTAACACACATCATGGGAAATGGAGGCGAGGAAGCTTTACTCTGCATTTACACCTGACGTGGGAATGGTCTATCACCATGAGCATCCGGCACCTAGAATGGAAAGTCTCCTGCTCTGCCGCACTAACATCCTTCAGTTTGATGAGCAGCAAGAGGAAAAAAAGTATCCTGACGCAATTAGAAACATTAGAAAAATGGAGAACTGAAAGGCTAATGGCCCTGTGTGTTAAGCATTTGCTATGTGGGTAAATTCTATTAGAAAAGGGTTTATCCATTTCACAAGCTCAGTTACACAAAATTAAGCAGCAAACTAGATTTGACAACTGTGAATGGAGTTTTTGATGCAGGATTGAATCTAAAGGTTAATTGTCAGTTAGTTTCTGTTCAGTGTTCTCTTTTTCACTGGTAGCTGAAACACATTTTTAAGAAGATCTCTGCAGCATTTTAAAAACATAGAAATTGCAGCACAGGAAAAGAGATTTGACCCTTCAAACCAGTGTTGTTGTTCGCTCTATCGTATGTAAATTTAAGTTGTTGTTGTTCTTCAACTTGAGCTATCCGTTCTCTTCCCAGTTCCGCATATTCTTTCCTTTCAAGTATTTATCTAATTTCCGTTTAAAGGATTATAGTCTTGGCCTCCATAGCATTTGTGAAACATGTCCTGTTTGAACATAATTCATCTCACTGCCCCCTCTGTTCATCTGTGCCTTGTGATCAACTCACTGAATAGTGGAAAGAATCTTTCTCTGTTTTCCCGTTCAAAGCCTTTCATCCTTTTGACACAGCTGGAATATTTCCTCCTTAATCATCCCTGTACCAGTGAAAAATCTTCAACTGTTCAATAACCATCCAGTCTCTCATTCCTGATACATGTGAATCTTCCTGTAATGTTTTCATGTGCTGATATGCAACTCAGAAAAGGATGCTCACAATTGATGTCATACTCCAACTCTAACCAAACTCTAGTACCAACTCAATGCCACTTCCTAGTTGTCCATTTACCCATCACCCTTGCACATGCTGACCTACATTGGCTTCCCATCCAGCAAAGCCTCCATTTAAAAGTTCTGAGTTGAATTTCCAAATCCTTTCATGGCCTCTCTTTTTCCTATCTCTGTTACCTCCTCCAACCTTACAACCCTCCAAGACCTCTGCTCTCCTCCAATTCTGGTCTCTTGCATATCCCTGCTTTTCACTGCTCCACCATTGGTAGCCATACCTTCAGCATATTTGTTGAGGAATAAATGTTGGCCAGGACATGTGGGAGCACTCCCCTGCTCTTTTTCAAAATAGTGCCATGACCTGGGAGGGCAGTTGGGGGTCTTCTGAAAGACAACACCTCAATCAATGCAACACTCCATCAGTACAGCACTGGAGTATCAGCCAAGATTTTCTTGCTTAAGTCTGTAGAGTGAGAAACTCCAGAGTGAGATTTGAACACACAACCTTCCAAGTCAGAGACAAGAATGCCACCAAGAAATTATCCAGTGCACAAAGAGCGATTAACGTGGAATAGACTCCCAGATAGAGATAAGCAAAAATCCTAGAGATCTAATTAGATGATGCATTGGAGAGGGAGGTACACGGTTTCAGAGTAATTCAGGATGGATCAGCTAAGCTGAGAAAGAATTTTGTATTGACAGTACAGTTTTACTGCAAATACAGTCAAAAATTTCATTGAGGAGTGTAAGATGATTAAAGGAGTTGATAGGGTAGATAGAGAGAAACTCTTTTGGTTGGATAAGTACAGAACAAGGGGGCATATCCTTATAATTGGACCTAGGCTGTTCAGGGTGATGTCAGAAAGTATTTCTTCACACAAAGAGTGGTGGAAATCTGCAACTATTTCCCCCTTAAAGCTGTGACAGGGAATGGATTGAAAATTTCAATACTGAGGTTGATAGATTTTGTTCAGTAAGGGAATAAAGGGTTACGGAACCGATGTGCGTAAATGGAGTTAAGGTACAGCTCAGCCACGATATTGAATGATGGAAGAGGGTCAGGAAGCTGAACGTCCTACTCCTGTAACTATGTCCTAATGAAATAAAATAATGTAACAAAAGCTATTGTACCATGTTGTGAAATGAAAGGGAGCCACGATGAAAGGGAGCATTGGGCTGCAGAATTAGCAACTACAGTGCTACAACTGTAAGTCTGACCCATGGTACTTTTGAGCATGGCTGCCTGCTGGGAATCGCTAAATTTACTCTTACTTGTTTCAAATATTCAATGAAAAAAATTCCTCATAAATACAATGAGCCTGTGAATGGCAGCCAGAGTGTTCGTCCCTGTGAGCTGCATTCCCCACTGCTCTCGCCCTGTCCGTGACTGAGTACAGAGAAAGCTCAGCATGCTCACTGCAAAAAAACTAGTTCTGTGATTGCTAGCCAGATTTTTGTTTCAAATGAGATCATTAAGGCCAACAAACATTAGTTATTTTGTGCTGAGTGTCACTTAACACAGACTCCACAAACTTTCCAAGTCAGCATTACAGAAAGTTAAAGTTATGTAAAGCCCCAAGCAACAGGCATTATTGATTGCAATATAACTCTTAGATTGGTTTATTTCACTGTTATTGCTGAGTATTACACTGGAGTATTTTTAATAGCTGTTCTTTATATTATTTAAAGTACCCTGTTGCATTATAGATTTGTAGAATCATATAGCAGAGAAGAAGGCCATTCAGCCTGTTGTGCCTGTGATGGCTTTTTGAAAGAGCTATCCAATTGGTCCCACTTCCCCTGCTCTTTCCCCATATCTCTACAATTTTTTTCCCATTTCCGGTATTTATAAAACTGCCCTTTTGAAAGTTATTATTGAATCTTCTTCCACTGCCCTTTCAGGCAGTGCATTCCAAATCACTATATCATCATTATATATTAGCAGGTTATGTTATATATTACTGGGCTGCATTGTATATTTGTGAGCTATGTTGTATATTAATGGACAACATAGCAACATAGTACATTAGTGGGCTTTGTTGTATATAAGCAGGCTATGTTGTACATTAGTGGACCATGTTGTATATAAGCAGGCTATGTTGTACATTAGTGGACCGTGTTGTATATTAGCAGGCTATGTTGCATCTTTATAACAATTATGCATCACTTTTATCATGAAAGGATGTCCCAAGATGCTTCATAGTGTGCAGTTAACATGAAGCTATAAAAGGAGGAGAATTAAGACAAGTGATCAAAGTCACAGTTAAAGAGGCTTTAGAAGATGAAGGGAATGGTGCAGAGTGGAGAGATTTGGAGAGAAAATTCCATAATATGGGAATGAGATTTCCATCAGTATAGATTACCATCAGAGAGCATTGGAAAAAGTAGAGAAAGTGAGCAGGAATGTAGTACTGAAGCAGGTTTGAGGTTTATATCATGGGAATAGTGGAGGATGTCCATGCATTCTTGGGTTGTTGTAAGTATTGGTGAAGAACATCATAGGATTATAGAGTTAAGTTGCACTTACATTATGGATTTAGTGATGCAGTGTGTGGGCTGTACCTAAATATTCAAGAATGATGTTTTGTAGCATTAGTGAGGATGGTGGCTCTATTGTGGCATCAGTGGGACATGCTACAGCACCAGTGAGTTGTTCTTAAATCCATTACATCCATCTCTTTAACATTCAAAACATGAAGACATTGCAGTGGGTCTGATGCTTACATTTCATCTCTGAGAATAACAATTAAAATCAAGGTGGCTACTGGATACAGAGAATGAGTTTGCACCAGTTCCAGTCCAGTTCCTTTTTGATCTGGGCGCATTGCACTGAATTATTTTGACAGTCACTCGAACTTGATTGACAAGCCCACTCGGAGAGCCAAGACTGGGTTCTTCATGTTGGACCACACTGGCCTAGTTGGCAGAGCCATTTTGATGTTGAGGCTGAAGTCCATTGCTCAGGCAGTAAGAAAAGAAGACTCTTCTGCACCTGACCTGGTTATTAAACAGAGTGCTTAATCCTCAGCAGAATTGAGAAAATGTTCGATCCCCTGGTGCTAATAGACTTTACTTTGCTAAGTCCTAAGATTCACAAAAAAAGGGCTATTTTGCTGTTCCATGACAGATTTGCAAACTAACAGTATGTTTTATCAGGTTGTGTTTTAAGCATAAACATTATCAAAAATGGCCGCCCATCAAAAGTCCTGCCCATTTTGCTTTCCTAATTTCTTTCTTGAAAACTGATGATTTCTTTCTACTTTTATCATGCTGAGTCCTCTGAGTAAAATAGAAATCAATTATCTCCACAACCCTTCCCATATTAATTAGAAATTATGTTTTGGGATCTAAGGAATGGAATTTATAATTAAAAGACTGGTAAATTAAGCACAATTTCTGTTCTGAATTACAGTGCTAACCTGTTTATACTAATACGGTTGTAATTTAATTTATATTAAATTTGGAAAGGAGTAATATTTTGCTATTTCATTGCAGTTAAAGGGGAAGCAACAGAAAGCTTACACAAACAGAAATTTAATTATCATAGAATGGTTACGGCACAGAAGGAGGCTATTCGGCCCACCGAGCCCATGCCAGCTCTCTACGAGAGCAACTCAGCTGGTCCCGCTCCCTTGTCTTTTTCCCATAGGCCTGAAAATCATTTCTCTTTAGATAATTATCCAACTCCCTTTTGAAAGCCATTAGAGGATTCCTCATGTTGGAAATAGAAAGAGACACATTGGCATGGTTGGCTGATCCATAATGACCAGGTATTCGTTTTTAGTGATGATAATTGAGGGATGAATATTGGTCGGGGGGATCTGGCAAGAACTCCCTTGCACTTCTTTGAAATAGTATACATGGGATCCTTTTCGCCTCAGTTTAACGTCTCAACCAAAAGATGGCACCTCCCAACAATGCAACACTCCCTCAGTACTGCACAAATGTGCCAACTTTGATTTTGCGCTCATGTCTTCAGAGCAGAACTTGAACCCTTAACTTTCTATTCAGAGGTGAGAGCGCAACCCGTAAGTCTAAGTAAGTCGGCCCATTTCTCTGTGAATAATATCAACGATTTTGCACCCACCTCTAATCATCCTGCAATTCCATATGCAACACTGCAAAGCACTTGTATTATCTTTACTGTTCCTCTTGGTGTCGGGTAAGTGTTATTTATGATGTTGTTAGTGTAACAACAGTGGATGGTGCTCCCAATGACTTGTCATTAGGAAGGGCTGAGCAATGGTTAAGTAACCTGCCCACCAGCAGACGATGCCAACTGCTTTTGGCAGAAGACCGACCACCAGGTGAAAGGAAATGGGACCCTTGAAGGAAGAAATGCCATTAAAAGGCAGATGATCTGATGCTTGAATTAGCCAGTGGCATCCACAACCTCCATGGGGTGATGCAGCTGCTGTACAATGGAAGTCAATATAGTAGAAACCATGGGCAGACTAAAGACAACAGGATTTAATTCCCCGCTTTAGAGAAAGATGGTGCAGTCACAAGAAGTCCGACTATAGCCAACCAATGATCGTGAATTTTCACTTACTCTCCACTACAAGATTGCCTACTTCATCTTTTTGTATCAGTGCCCCTACTTCTAAACATCCTTTTGCTTACTATGCCTATTTTTGATGGCTAATTTTCTCTCACATTCTCTCTTAAAAGTTTCTAACCTTTTATTGCTTTCCCATAGTTTGTCCTGAATTTGTTTCTTTTATATATGGGCTCAGTAAGCATTACATGTTTCTTTATTTTCAAATTTGATCTGATTTTGCTAGTCAGCCATGGATCTAAAGACTTTAAGATACTGTTACAACCAGGGGTCTTTCTCAGCCTTCACCCGGTCTTACTGTAACAGGGTTTAATTTTTAAACACACCGTGTTTTGAGCTCCCCTTTGGTGAATCCTTGTTCAATGCTTTCCAATTATAAGGCAAAAAAATGAGCATAAACAGCCCTTCTTAGGTTTAAAGAAGAAAAGTGAAATTTATTAAAACTTAAACTTAATCTCTAATTCGATTAACGCCTATGGATACATGCAGCATCCTATGCTAGCACGCATATGCAATATGCACATGCAAATAGAGAAAGAAAAGAACAGAATAAAGTAGAGAGGTTTGAGGCATTATCAGAAGAGTTTCTTGTTACTGTGCTTTGAGCTCACTGTAGTCCTTTTGTAGGTAGTTCTGGCTTGTAGGTAATTCTTGCTTTTCGTTGGGGCCCAGTATTCTTCTTAAACCTTGTTCACTGTAGGAGACTTTTCTCTCTTGGGGTTCATATGTCTTCAATGGTTTCCGAAGCTGGTGAGAGCGAGATGAGAGCAGACAGGAGAAAGGTCTTTTCCCGTCCAGGAGCCATCAGCTTTCTGAGTTCCAATTATCTGTGCCAAGTTCAAATTCAAAATACTCCAACAGCCAGTTAGTCATGTGACTAAACTGGTTTGACCACATCTGTTTGTGTATCTTAGCAGTTAACCTGGAATGCTAGCCTATCCACCTTCAACATCTGGTAATCAAAAGTCCATTGTGGATTAAATTGGAGCAGGGAGTGGCTCCTTTGTCCTTTCCAAGTACTGTCTGTTACTATGTAAATGTCTTTCCAGTCAAAGGTCTGGTGTTTTTTTTAAAAATCAAGTTCTTTCTTACTCCAGTAATAGTTTAAAAATGTGACGAAATTGATGTGTCTCATTCTAGGCAGGTGGGGGCCTGCATGACAATACTTTTAACTAGCATTAATCCAGATAGACACAAAATATCCCACGGCACTATTCGAATGCAGGAGAGTTATCACCAGTGTCCTTAACCAAATTCAATAAAACAGATTATCTTGTCATCATCACATTACTGCTTATGGGAGCTTGCAGTGCACAAATTGCCTGCGATGTATCCTACTTTACAACACTGACCATACATCAAAAATAGTTAATTGGCTGTAAAGCATTTTTGAGGGCCTGAGGTAATTAAAGGTGCTATTTAAATGCAAGTCTTTATTTTCATTTTCTCATTCCAATGTTTCCTATTTCTGATCTACAGCTCCATTTGTCATATTTCCTTATGTTTAATCGAGGCAAGATCCTTTTCTCACTCACTGTAATTTGTCTTTTTCTAATCAAGTACCCTTTTCCTTGACTTATTTCCTGTTCTATTCTTGCATAAAGCTGAATTGTATTGTGTTCGCTTCTTCCCATATGCTCCCCTAGTTTGAAGTCAAGTTTGTCTCATCACCCTGAACCAGGTTTCTTCCTTGATGGAGTAGTCACACATTGACAGACAACAGCCCTAAGCTCCTTGCAAAAAAAAAACCCCTGTTTCTCCCAGGGCTCCTCTTGGCTCACAATAAAGCCACAATAGCTTGCCTATGCATGTCTTAAGTTAGAATTGTAAGGATCTATAACTGGACCCCTTCTGTTTCTCATCTATATTTTGCCCCTCACTCTTGGTTTCAAAATCCTCCGTGGCCCTCCCCCCCCCTCCGTAAGATGCTGCCTTCTACCCTTAAAAGGGTAGTAGAGGCCGATGAAAGGGTAGTAGCAGCAGATACCCTCAACTCATTTAAAAGGTATCTGGATATGCACCTCAAGTTGACTTCATACTAGGGGAGCATATGGGAAGAAGCACAAAAAATACAATTCAGTTCTATGCAGGGCTACAGACCAAATGCTGGAAGGTAGGATTAGACTGGGTGGCTCGTTTTCCAGCTGACGCGGACACAATAGGCCAAGTGGCTACTTTCTGTGCTATAAACTTTCTATGATTCTATGATGCTTGACAGGTTACTCTACAGTTCAGATACATGAATTACGAGAAATAATGAGACAACATTCAAAGCCCAAATGAAACATTGGGTGTGGTAGGAATTCTAGTTAAAAATATAATATACCTGTTAGTCAAAAATACGTTACAAGAGGTTAGACATATGATCACTTGGTGAGCAGTCACCTCCCATTGATCGTACTCTTCAGCAACTGACCAAGTTGCTCGGCTGCAGCCCCGAATCACTCTTTGCATGATTTTATAGATTTCTTTGGGCTTGGATGTTTCATTGACAGGATCATGCCGTCATATTAAAATCCACCTAGAGCTACAATTGTCCAATGATATTTTGAATTCTTTGTTTAAATCCTGCCTTGATAGGCTACACGTTTCTTAAACTTTTTTTTCCCAGTAAAACCTGTTTGTGGAATCAGCTGTTCTGTATTTCAAATTAATCACAGAATTGGTACAGCACAGAAGGAGGCCATTCGGCCTGTCGTATCTGCGCTGGCTCCCTGAAAAAGCAATTTACCTAGTGCCTCTCCCTGGACTTCTCCCCATAGCCCAGCACATTCTTCCTTTTCAGATAACAATCCAATTACCTCTTGAATGCCTCAATTGAACCTGCCTCCACCACACTCAGGCAGTGCATTCCAGATCCTAACCACTCTCTGCATGAAAAAGCTTTTCCTCATGCTGCTATTGCTTCTTTTACCCATTACCTTAAATCTGTGCCCTCTTGTTCTCGATCCCTCCACCAATGGGAACAGGTTTTTCCTATCTACCCTGTCCATCCCCTCATGATTGTGAATACTCTATCAAATCTCTTCTCAGCATTCTTTTCTCCAAGGAAACTTCTCCAATCTATCCATGTAGCTGAAGTTCCTCATCCCTGGAACCATTCTCATGAACCTTTCCTGCACTCTCTAATGCCTATAGTGTGGCACCCAGAACTGGGCATGATATCAATCAATGTCAGCTTGTGCCATTTTCTCGCAGCTTTCAAAACACTCTATGCATCACTTAAGCCAGCTGAATTAGCATTTTTTAAACATGTTCAGCCATTCCTATCTTTTATCCCCTTGGTTGGGTTTTACAACCGCTCCAGAACAGATACCACTACTCCATGTTCTTTGTGTCCAATTTCATTTCTCATCAGACTTAAGTTTCACTAAGGTTCTAACTTTGCATAAAAGCTAAACACAACTTGAAGTATGGCTGTTTGTTACTTTCAGTCCAATTTGTGACCTTTTGGCTTCTTGCTAAACACTCCATGGCTTTGAATGTGTTGTTTTTCATCACAGAACAATGCCTTTGTTTATCTATAAAAAAGAACATCCGGCAGTTTTTTCTCTTTGGCCTCGCAAAACATGCTGATAAGACTTCTGTACAACTGGCTAAAGCAAAAAAACTCCTTACCTTTTATCTGAACTGTTATGCCCCCTACACCCCCATGTGTTGAATAGCTTTCGCAAATCTCGGCCACAAATTTCACTTAAAGTACCATTAAGTTAGTCAAGAATATTACAGATTCTTACATTTATCTCTGTAACTTCCTCCAGCCCTATAAGTCTTCACGATCTCTGAGTTCCTCCAATTCTAACCTCTTGTGCAACTCTGATTTTTATTGCTTGACTGTGGGCAGGTATGCTTTAAGCTGCTTAGGTCCTAAGCTAGGAATTCCCTCCCTAAAGCTTTCTGCCTTGCTGCCCTCTCTCCTCCTTTAAGTTGCTCCTTAAAATCTAATCCTTTGGCCAAGGCTATGTGGCTCGGAGTCAAATTTTGTCGGCTTCTGTCAAGTGCCTCAGGATTTTATTTTACTCTGTTAAAGGCACTATTTAAATGCAAGTTGTTGTTCTTGTTTCACATTTGATGCATAACATGTAGCATAATTGGGATGAAATATATCTTACAAATGCCCTAGATTATCTGTGCCATCTCCTGACCCTCATTACTAAAGCAACCTTTCCCAAGGACACTGCTCTATACCAGGCAATTGAACAGGTTCCAGTAGTGAGGGTTACCTGGGAACATCAGGAGAAGCCTCCGGGCCTGAGTTGATCTGAGGTCCTCCAAGACAGATCATGAGACTTGGACGATAGGCTTAAAAGGAAAGTATTGGGCCAATGGATAGTGAGTGACTGATAAAATATGGGCCAGTTCATCAGAATGCCCATCTTCAGAAAAAAAGAGTTTCGACAGATATGATTCATGAGGTGAGCTGTAATGACAAACAGAAAGACAAGTGCCTGCGAGGCTTGTGTCCTGCAAATTAGCTAGTAAAGTAGAGCTACTGATTTGATTTGTGAAGTTTGGAGGTATTGATGGAGCTGTTCACCGAACCGAGAAGCAAGATGAGGCCTAAACCTTTTCTTTTACCTCTCAATGTTAGTTGCATCCTGGATTGGCCAATCAGGCAACATCCATCATCCCTAGACTCCTTGATGTGTACAATTTCTGTTTAATAGACAAAGTGCAATTTGATGTATTTTATGTGACAAAAGCCACAGCCACCGCATGCATTTCAATTATATCTCACACTGCTTCCATTAACCTCCTACTGACATTTCCAAATATACAGTTCTAGTAGTTGAGAGGGCCGGGCAGAAACGGAAAATAAAGTTAGTGCTACAAATTAAAATGCAAGGGCAGCTGAGATGTCTCTGTCATTACTTTATCTTGTGTAGCAGTTTTAATAGCACTAGGAATTTCTGTTCAATTCGAGCAGCACCTCCAGGTGTGCAGTCTCACCCAGCAAAAACATCGACAGAAACATAGAAACATAGAAAATAGGAGCAGGAGTAGGCCCTTCGAGCCTGCTCCGCCATTCATTATGATCATGGCTGATCATCCAACTCAGTAACCTGTTCCCACTTTCCCTCCATATCCTTTGATCCCTTTCTCCCCAACAGCTACATCTAACTCCTTCTTGAAAACATACAATGTTTTGGCCTCAACCGCTTTCTGTGGTAGTGTATTTCACAGACTCACCACTCTCTGGGTGAAGATATTTCTCCTCATCTCAGTCCTGAAAGGTTTACCCTGTATCCTTAGACTATGACCTCTGGTTCTGGACTCCCCCACCATCGGGAACATCCTTCCTTCATCTACCCTGACAGGAGAATGATCCGGCGGGGATAGTGTTCCCGTTACACGGAGTTCTGGACTGAAAAGTGAGGAGCACTGTGATTCTGGCACACTTGCCAAAGCCTTGCACTCGTGCAACCCTGGAGCCAGTCGGTGGAAGGGGAGTCTTCAGTAATGTGTCACTTTTTGTATTTACTGTCTCAATGTTTCCACTTCCTCTAATGCCTGCACTACCCCCTCCTACTCATTCACCTCCCCAGACCTCTTCTCTTCCTCTAGACCCTCATCCTCCTCCTCTACCCCCTCAACTCCTTCTCTACCTCATCAATCTCCTCAACCTCCTCCTCCATCTCCTCCTTTTCCACCATCTCCTCCTTCCACCATCCTCCTCATCTGCACCCTAAACCTTCCACCTCCTCAACCTCTTCCCCTCTATCTCCTTCTCCTCTACCCCTCACAATAACCTCCTCCTCGTCCTGCTCCTCTTCCACCACCACCTCATCCTCCTCTACTCCCTCAACCTCCCCAATCTCCCCATCCTCTACCCCCTCCCCCTCTACCTCCTCCTCCTCTACTTCAACCTCTTTCTCCTCTACCTCCTCCTCAATCTATTCCATCCCTTAACCTCATCCACCTCCTCAACCTCCTCCCCTCTATCTCCTTTTCCTCTACCCCCACAATAACCTCCCCATCCTCCACCTCCTCCTCCACCTCCTCCTTCTCCTCTACCTTCTCCTCAATCTACTTCATCCCTCAACCTTCTCCACCTCCACGCATCCTCCTCCTTCTTCTGCTCCTCGTCCTCTCCTAGAAGTGCTTATTTTTGCATGGGGCACACTCGCGGGCACCACCTGCACCTCATCTCAGTGAAAATACACCACACATTAGCCCAATGGGCTGAATTTTATGCCTATACAGGGGCTCCTGGCACCAGGCCGAAAAGGTGGGGACAATCTCGCCTCGGCCAGCTGGGGCCCCTGATCCCCGGAGCAATTCTCCGGCACTGAGACAATTAACAGACCGGGATCCTTTAAGGACGGGGATCCCGCCTCCAAGAGCTGCCAATCGATTACAGGGCTGGCAGCTCAGCAGTATCAGCAGCACCACCGGGAGCGGTGGCCACTGCCGGTACTGCAGAGGCCTCAGAACAAGGCCCAGCGCTGGAGCTCAGATCCATGGTAAGTGAGGTAGGGTCGCTGAGGTCAGACCGGCAGGACCTGGCGAGGTGGTGGGGTGGGGAGGCGTTTAGTGCAGGGGGAGAGGAGTTCAGGGAGGTGCAGGTTTTCCTAGCGTGAGCCCTTCGTGAGCCGCAAATTGCCCACAGAGGAGGGCCCCCACCCCCAGCTTGCAGGGAGGTCGACTCATTTCACTGGACAACCTCCCCGCTAGGCGGAGGCATCCCCGCCATTGGTTAAATCCAGTGGCAGCAGGAAGAGGCTCTTAACTTAATAGGTCACTTCAGGGCCTCAATTGGCCTCTGGAGGGAAGGCCGTTGTCAGCCTTCCCCCCCCCCCCCCCCGACAGAATTGTGTTGCGGCGAGGAGGCGATGGACCCTCTGCAACCTCCCACCCCACCCCCCCCCCCGCCTCCCGTCGCAATTCTATCGGCCCTCCTGCCTCCGCACCCATCTCAGGAAGGCCCATAAAATTCAGCCCAGTGTTTATCAGTGGGTTATTGCACTGTGGAGGGCATCATCAATCGCAATCCTGTTTTCACCACATCACTCACACACACACACACACACACACACACACACACACACACACACACACACACACACACACACACACACACACACACACACACACACACACACACACACACACACACACGTCTCCAACTTTCAGTATCCTTCCTATGATGAAAATGCCCCAGTTCAGCAATGCCACATGCATCAACAACCCAACCTATTTTGATTTTTACTCTTTCTTTCTGCTAACCAGAGGGAAGATGCAGTGAGCTGTGATCTGGAATACATTGCCTGAAAGGTGTGGTGAAAGCAGATTCAATAGTAACTTTCAAAAGAGAATAGGATAAATACTTGAAGAAGAAAAATGCAGGGCTATGGAGAAAGAGTAAGGAGGCCTGGAGATGGAGTGGGATTAATTGGATAGGTGTTTCAACGAGCTGTCACAGGTACAGTGGGCTGAATGGCCTCCTTCATCACTGATTCTATAATTGAATGCTGTGGGACAAGGTAGAGTGAGAAATCAGTTAGGATTCTCAGGCCTGATTGCAATTTAGTGACTCCTGTTGGGAATGCCCATGGATGTAAGCTGACTAGAGGATCAGTCTCAACTTAAAAAGCTTTCACAATATAGTCACGCCTGCTGGAAAGTCTAAGTGTTAGGGTGCAGGGGGTGCAGGAATGGGCTTGGCTGTGTGGCCTCCCAATGTCAAATTGCTCACTCATGAATTGGGTGATCAGACAGCACCCTTTAAATACTGCCCAGCATAAGAAAGAGAGAAAGAATTTGCATTTATATAGTGCCTTAGGGCATCCCAAAGCACTTTACAGACAATGAAGTACTTTTTGATGTGTAGTCACTGTGGTAAGGTAGAAACTGGAAAAGGGACAGTTACAAACACAGCATGATAAGTAAGTTGTTCAGCACAGTATCAGCAGGTAGAGACAATATTATAGTGAGAATGGCAGAATGGAGTGTACCTATAATGCTGCATGCTGGTATCTGTCCTTGAATTACAGTTAGAACTGAACATCTTCCGGCTTTATTTCCAATTCATCGTGCAATAATAGATCTCAAAAGTAAGATCTTTTGTCAGCATTATTTTCAGACTAATTGTCACTGTGCCTTCAGAAGTTTGCAGTTGTGTTAGATAACGATCTATTAAGTTTCTTTAGAGGTATTCTCCATCCTATACAGCATTTTAGTAACCATAGAACCATAGAAAAACTACGGTACAGAAGGAGACCATTCAGCCCATCTTGTCTGCACTGGCCGAAAAAACTAGCCACCCAATCTAATCCCACATTCCAGCACCTGGTCCGTAGCCTTGCAAGTTACAGCAGCTCAGGTGCATGTCCAGGTACCTTTTAAAAGAATTGAGGGTTTCTGCCTCCACCATCGCTCCTGGCAGTGAATTCCAGACACCCACCACCCTCTGGGTGAAAAGGTTTTTCCTCATGTCCCCTCTAATCCTTCTACCAATCACCTTAAATCTGTTCCCCCATGGTAATTGAAGTCTCCGCTAGGGGAAGCAGGTCCTTCCTGTCTACTCTATCTAGGCCCCTCATAATTTTGTACACCTCAATTAAGTCACACCTCAGCCTCCTCTGTTCTAAGGAAAACAACCCTAGCCTATCCAATCTTTCCTCATAGCTGCAACTTTCAAGCTCTGGCAACATTCTTGTAAATCTCCTCTGTACTCTCTCCAGAGCAATCATATCCTTTCTATAATGTGGTGACCAGAACTTGACACAATACTCCAGCTGTGGCCTAACCAGTGTTTTAAACAGTTCCAGCATTACATCCCTGCTTTTGTATTCTATACCTTGGCCAATAAAGGAAAGCATTCCAGATGCCTTCTTCACCACTCTATCTGCCTGTCCTGTCACCTTGAGGGACCTGTGAACATGCACTCCAAGGTCTCTCACTTCTTCTACCCCTCTCAATATCCTCCCGTTTATTGTGTATTCCCTCACTTTGTTTGCCCTCCCCAAATGCATTACCTCACACTTCTCTGAACTCAATTCCATTTTCCACTTTTCCGCCCACTCAGCTGAACCATTGATATCATTCTGGAGTCTACAGCTATCCTCTTCACTATCAACTACACGACCAATTTTTGTGTCATCAGCAAACTTCCCAATCATGCCTCCCACATTTAAGTCCAGATCATTAATATATACCACAAACAGCAAGGGTCCCAACACTGAGCCCTGTGGAATGCCACTGGAAGCAGCTTTCCATTCGTCGCCTACTAATCTTTGTTTCCTGTCATTGAGCCAATTTTGGATTCATCTGCCACATTTCCCTGTATCCCATGGGCTTTCATTTTACTGACCAGTCTGCCATGTGGAACCTTGTCAAATACCTTACCACAATCCATGTAGACCACATCCACTGCACTACCCTCATCAATCCTCCTTGTTACTTCCTCAGAAAACTCAATTCATTTAGTAAGACATGACCTTCCCTTAACAAATCCATGCTGACTATCCCGGATTAATCCGTGCCTTTCTAGGTGGCAGTTTATCCTGTCCTTCAGAATTGATTCTAATAATTTACCACCACTGAGGTCAGACTGACCGGCCTATAATTATTTAGCCTATCCCTCCCACCCTTTCTAAACAATGGCATAATGTTCTCAGACCTCCAATCCTCTGGCACCTCGTCCGTATCCAGTGAGGATTTGAAGATGATCCTCAGAGCATCCGCTATTTCCTCCGTGTTCAATACTGAGCATGTGGAAACAACAACTTTCATTCATATGGCACCTGTAACATAGTAAAACTTCCCAAGGCACTTCACAGGAGCGTTATCAATCAAAATTTGACACATAAGGAGATTGTAGGACAGGCAGGAGTAGATTTTAAGGAGCAGCTTAAATGAGGAGAGAGAGGCAGAAAATCTTTAGGAGGAAATTGCAAAGCTTAAAGCCCAGGCAGCTGAAGGCATGGCCACCAATGGTGAAGCCATGATAATCAGGGATGTGCAAAAGACCATAATTGGAGGAGTGCAGATATCTCGCAGTGTTGCAGGGCTGGAAGGACTACAGAGTTAGGGAGGAGCCAAGACATGGAGGGATTTCAAGCAAGGCTGTGAATGTTAAAGTCGAGTTGTTCACAGAATCACAGAATGGTTACAGTGCAGAAGGAGGCCATTCGGCCCATTGTGTCTGCATTGGCTGTTCAAAAGAGCAATTCACTCAGCTCCATTCCCCTGCCTTCTCCCCACAACCCTGCACATTCTTCCTTTTCATATGGGCGGCACAGTGGCGCAGTGGTTAGCACCGCAGCCTCACAGCTCCAGGGACCCGGGTTCGATTCCGGGTACTGCCTTTGTGGAGTTTGCAAGTTCTCCCTGTGTCTGCGTGGGTTTTCTCCGGGTGCTCCGGTTTCCTCCCACAAGCCAAAAGACTTGCAGGTTGATAGGTAAATTGGCCATTATAAATTGTCACTAGTATAGGTAGGTGGTAGGGAAATATAGGGACAGGTGGGGATGTTTGGTAGGAATATGGATTAGTGTAGGATTAGTATAAATGGGTGGTTGATGTTCGGCGCAGACTCGGTGGGCCGAAGGGCCTGTTTCAGTGCTGTATCTCTAATCTAATCTAAAAATATAGCAGTCTAATTCCAGTTTGAATGCTTCAGTTGAAGCTCCCTTCACCAGGTTCTTTGGCAGCACATGCCAGACCTTAACCACTCTCTGCGTGAAAAAGATTTTCCTCATGCACTTTTGCTTCTCTTACCAAATACTTTAAATCTGTGCCCTCTCATTCTCAGTCATTTCACGAGTGGGAACAGTTTCTCCCTATCTCCTCTGTGCAGACCTCTCATTATTTTACTCTATCAAATCACCTCTCAGCCTTCTCTTCTTCAAGGTCTGTTGCCGGACTGGGAGGCAATATAGGTCAGTGCGCACTTGGGTATTGGATGAATGGGACTTGGTACAAGGTTAAGACACAGGCAACAGAATTTTGAATGAGCTGAAGGATGGAAGATAGGAGACGGCCAGGAGAGCAGTGAATTTGGAGATAAAACTTTGGGAAGTCTAGCTGCAGTAAGGTATGGATGGGATGGCCAGGAGAACAGTGAAGTTGAGGAGTCTCTCTGCAGTAAGGTATGAACGGGATAGCCGGGAGAACAGTGATGTTGGGGAGTCTAGCTGCAGTAAGGTACGGATGGGATGGCCAGGAGAACAGTGAAGTTGGGGAGTCGCGCTGCAGTAAGGTATGAATGGGATGGCCAGGAGAACAGTGAAGTTGGGGAGTCTAGCTGCAGTAAGGTATGGACGGGATGGCCAGGAGAACAGTGAAGTTGGGGAGTCTAGCTGCAGTAAGGTATGGACGGGATGGCCAGGAGAACAGTGAAGTTGGGGAGTCTAGCTGCAGTAAGGTATGAATGGGATGGCCAGGAGAACAGTGATGTTGGGGAGTTTAGCTGCAGTAAGGTACGGACGGGATGGCCAGGAGAACAGTGAAGTTGGGGAGTCGCGCTGCAGTAAGGTATGAATGGGATGGCCAGGAGAACAGTGAAGTTGGGGAGTCTAGCTGCAGTAAGGTATGGACGGGATGGCCAGGAGAACAGTGAAGTTGGGGAGTCTAGCTGCAGTAAGGTATGAATGGGATGGCCAGGAGAACAGTGATGTTGGGGAGTCTAGCTGCAGTAAGGTACGGACGGGATGGCCAGGAGAACAGTGAAGTTGGGGAGTCGCGCTGCAGTAAGGTATGAATGGGATGGCCAGGAGAACAGTGATGTTGGGGAGTCTAGCTGCAGTAAGGTACGGACGGGATGGCCAGGAGAACAGTGAAGTTGAGGAGTCTCGCTGCAGTACGAAACAACAGCAATTCACATTTATATAGCATATTTAACACAGCACACCTCCCAAGGCACTAAATGAGCGATATCAACAAACAAGATTTTTGACACAAAACCAGAGAAGGAGTAATTGTGAAAAATGACCAAAAGCTTGGTCAAAGTGGTAGGTTTTAAGGAATATCTTAAAAGAGGAGAGTGAGGTGGAGAAGTTCAGGGAGGTAATTCCTGAGCTTAGGAACTAGGTAGTTGAAGGCACAGCCACCAGCGATTAAAATCAGGGATGCACAAGAGGCCAGAATTGTAGGAACACAGCTATCTCGGAGGGTTGTAAAGCAGGAGGAGACTACAGAGGTTGGGAGGGGGAAAAGCCATGGAGGAATTTGAAACAAGAATAAGGATTTTTAAAATTGACGTGCTGTCAGCCAGGAAACCTGCAAGCAAAGCAAAGTTAAAAATTAAAGGCAAAAGTAAATCACAGAAAGAGAGAAAAATGAAAAGAAAAAAAAAACAAGAAAATGACAAGGATGTATTTCTGCCAATTTACCAACAGGAGATGAGTGAAATCGGAAAGCACAGTTTGCCAGTTCTGTTAGAGCAGGAATGTGACTACATGCTGTTCAGCCATGATGAACATCCGTGATGAATTTATCTCTCACTGTGGTTTAATCACATGCTATCCTGTCAACCTTACTGCTGCTGTTATTTTATGAGATGTTACGGTTGGCCACCCCAAACTCTCCATGTATATTTTGTTGATAAATCACTATAAATGCCTGTTCCTTTCTGTCTGAGGCACCATTGCTGTGGGTAAAACATGTACAAGTAATGTGTTCTCAAGGCAGAAGGAGGATCCTTGGTTAGAAATTCATTTTTTTTAATTGACAAATTGCTTGTGGTAAAATCCCAATCTTAATTATTCTGTTGCCAACAGTGCCAATTAAAGAACAATATCAGTGACGAACCGAGAAAATTGTTCAGGAAATGATTCACCATTCGAAACTCGTTGCCTGCATGCCTTTATTGGAATGTGTATGGCTTTTCAATTTAAGGTTGCAAATATATTTACAATCAACAATTGTAAAAGCTCTGGAATTCCTTCCCTAAACCTCACAAACTCTCACACATCCTTTAAGATGCTCCTTAAAACCTACCTCTTTGACCAAGCTTTTGGTCACCCGTCCAAATATCATATGAGCCTTGGTGCTAAATTTTGTTTGATAATGCTCCCGTGAAGCACCGTGAGGCATTTTAATGCATCCCAGGTGCTCTGTAAATGTAAAATTTCTTTTAAGGTCCAGCTCGACATTTTTGTTGATCTATTACTGAGGGATACTGTGCAGCAATAGAGTTGCAGGTCAGAATGTGAAATCCCTTTTGCCTTCCCCTCACTCCTGCCAGTTCTGCTTGGGGAGGATAATGGGAGGTCTAGAGTTGAGATAAGGTCCTTCTATTGAGGGTGCACCTCATTAATGGAGGATAATTAAAAGGTTGCTTTTCATTAGCATTCACCCCTTTACTGCATCCAGATTATGACAGTCCCCATCATTTTACATTCATTCTTGGGGTGTGGGAGTTGCTGACAAAGTGGGCATTTGTTGTCCATCCCTAATTGCCCTTGAGACGGTGGTGGGTCCCTTTCTTGAACTACTGCAGTTTGTATCATGAAATTGCTTCTACATTGCAGTTGGGTAGGGAGTTCAAGGATTTTGAACTAGTGATGACAACAGCTTCTATATGTCTGAGTCAGAATGGTGTGTGGCTTGGAAAGGAACTTGCAGGTAGTGGTGTTCCCATGAGTCTGCTCCCCTTGTTATTCTCGATTGTGGAAATTGCAGGTTTGGAAGGTGGTGTCAAAGGACCCTTAGCAAGTTGCTGCTGTGCATCTTGTAGATAGTATACACTGCTGCCACTCTATGCCAGTGGTGGAGGGAGTGAAAGTTTAAGGTCATGGATGGGGTGTTGATCAAGCGTTCTGCTTTGTCCTGGATGGTGTGAAACCTCTTGATTGTTGTTGGAGCTGCACTCATCCATGCAAGTGGAGAGTGTCCCATCACACTCCTGACTTGTGCCTTGTAGATGGTGGACAGGCTTTGGGGAGTCAGAAAGTGAGTTACTCACCGCAGAATACCCAGGCTCTGACCAGCGCTATTAATTACTGTATTTATGTGGCTCGTCCAGTTCAGTTTTTAGTTACTGCCAATCCCGCAGGATGTTGATAGTGGGGGATTTGGTAATGACAATCTCATTGAATGTCAAGGAGAGATGGTTAGAGCCTCCCTAGTTGGAGATGGCCATTGCCTGGCAATTGTGTGGTGCCAATGTTATTTGACACCTATTTGCCCACACCTGAATTTGGCGGGCAGCCATAAAGGCGGATCTAAAGTGTGGCGAGTCGAAGAGACTTAGTAGTTGGCAGGAAAAAAGACAGAGGCGCAAGGGGAGAGCCAACTGTGTAACAGCCCTGACAAACAAATTTTTCTGCAGCACCTGTGGAAGAGCCTGTCACTCTAGAATTGGCCTTTATAGCCACTCCAGGCGCTGCTCCACACACCACTGACCACCCCCAGGCGCTTACCCATTGTCTCTCGAGATAAGGAGGCCAAAGAGAGATGTGAAGAAGAGCAATAAATCCCCAAGTGTCCTGGCCAACATTTCCCCCTCAGGTACACCAGGTATATTAATTGGTCATTCGTGCTTATGGACCTATCTGTATGCCACATGTACCCACAGAACAACAATAACTACACAATGTAATTGTGAATGAAGCCCTTGGGATGTTTCTGAGGGATGTGCAGTGAAAGTGCAAATATTTTCCCAGTAGCAAACATTGACCAAGGTTAAAAGAGGCTAGCAAACCATGTTTTTTTCTTATTCTTTCATGGGATGTGAGTGTCACTGGCCAGGTCAGCATTTGTTGCCCTTCCCTAGTTGCCCTCGAGAAGGTGGTTATGAGCTGCCTTCTTGAACCGCTGCAGTCCATGTGGGGTAGGTACACCCACAGTGCTATTAGGGAGGGAGTTCCAGGTTTTTGACCCAACGACAGTGAAAGAACGGCAATATAGTTCCAAGTCAGGATGGTGTGCGGCTTGGAGGTGGACGTGCAGCTGGTGATGTTCCCATGAGACTACTGCCCATGTCCTTCCAGGTGGTAGAGATCACGGGTTTGGAAGATGCTGTCAAAGGAGACTTGGTAAGTTACTGCAGTGCATCTTGCAGATGGTACACAATGATGCCACTGTGAACCAGTGATGGAGGGAGTGAATGTTTAAGTTGGTGGATGGGGTGCCAATCAAGCAGGCTGCTTTGTCCTGGATAGTATCGAACTTCTTGAGTGTTGTTCGAGCTGCGTTCAATTAGGCAAGTGGGGAGTATTCCATCATACTGACAGTGGAGTTTTCCCCAGTGTCCTAGCCAATATTTATCCTTGAACCTAGATCACTGAAAGCTAACATGCAGGTACAGCAAGAAATGGTATATTGGCCTTTATTGCAAGAGGATTTGAGTATAGGAGTAAAGATGTCTTACTGCAACTATATAGAGCCTTGGTGAGACCACACCTGGAGTATTGTGTGTAGTTGTTTTCTCCTTACCTAAGGAAGATATACTTGCCATAGAGGGAGTGCAACTAATGTTCACCAAATTGGGATGGAGAGATTGTCCTATGATGAAAGGTTAAATAGACTGGGCCTTTATTCTCTGGAGTTTAGAAGAATGAGAGGTGATCTCATTCAAACGTACAAAATTCTTACAGGGCTTGACAGGGTTGATGTAGGAAGGATGCTTTTCCTAGCTGGAGAGTCCAGCACCAGAGGACAGTCTCAGAATAAAGGGCAGGCCATTTACGACTGAGATGAGGAGGAATTTCTTCACTCAGAGGGGAGTGAATCTTTGGAATTCTCTGTCCCAGAGGCTGTGGAGGCTCCGTCATTGAGTATATTCAGGACAGAGATTGATAGATTTCTACATATTTAGAACATTGAGGGATTGGAGATAGTTCAGGAAAATGGTGTTGAAGTAGAAGATCAAGCATGATCTCATTGAATGGCAGAGTGGGCTTGAAGGGCTGAATAGCCCACTGCTCCTATTTCTTGTGTTCTCAACCTAGATCATGAAAATAGGTTATCTGGTCATTATTACATGGCTGTGGGAGCTTGCTGTGCACAAATTAGCTGCTGTATTTCCTACGTTGCAACAGTGACTGCACTGCAAAGGTACCTCACTGGTTTGTCCACCACTTTAGGACATCATGAGGTGGTGAAATTATTATAGTCTTTCTATTTTTTTGAATGTCTCCTTGGGTCATAGTGAACCAATCAGTGAAATCTCTCCAAGCTGAGATTAAAAAGGAAATATATTCAAGAAACAGTTCTGTTCCCATCAATGACACTTCCAATATTTCCCACATAGCTCTGCAAATATTCCACAATCTCTCTAACTCAACACTGAAGACTGCGTTAAGCACGACACATGATTAAATACTGCTGCTTCAGCATATTCTTTTCCATGTCACTGATGCTGCAGTGACTAATTTGAACAGAGTACAGCAATTACCTCCATGGAAAATAATGCATTTCTCTCTCTTTGCATTCAACGGCAAGTCATCAGTTACACGGCAGTGTTGGTGAGAGTCTTAATTTCTTTGCTTTTGCTGAATAAATAGGCTGATGAAATATTCTATGCTCTACCACATTTTAGCTCTTTTAAGTAAAGAAGATTTTCTTCCTCAACTCCTTAAAGAAATAAAACAATCTTGCATTTATGTAGCACCTTTCATGACCTCAGGACATCCCAGAGCACTGTACAGATAATGAAGTACTTTTGAAATGTCATCTCTGTTGTAATGTAGGGAACACAACACCCAATTTCTGTACTGCACAGTCCCACAAAGAGCAAAGTGATAATGACCAAATAATCTGTTTATTTAATGATTTTAGTTCAGGGATAAGCATTGCCACAGGACACGACAGAGAACTTGGCTGTTTACTCTGCCCATGTGAAAAGGCAACCACAGCCTTGGTTTTAACATCTCAGCTAAGAGAAACTTGGTACTACACTGAGTGTTTGCTTAGATTATGCTGGAGTGAGCTTTGAACCCCCAATCACCTGCCTTTAAGAAGATAAGTGTGCAATCGCCTGAACCACAGCTGACATCTTACTCAAGAGTTGCTGATCCCAGAGTAAATGTCTGAAGGTGATCTGAAGACAGGATGAGCCTTGGCCCTTAAATAACTTGTCAGCACTCACTAGCTAGGCTGTCAAGTGAAGGACGGTCACTCAGCTGGGGAACTGAAGGGTGACCGCTGCCCTTTAGGAGAGATGGTGGAGAAAATTGGAAATGAGTACTTATAGACAGCCATGTATCAGCAGGCAAAGTGAAAAAGGCAGCAACACGATTATCTGGAAAATTGGAAACAAGATGCAGAATGGAAATTACACACCAATTTGTGGGGCAAGAGCTTTATTGAAGCAGTTTCAAAAGGACATATCTCCTGCTGCAGGAGTTTTTGTTTTACAGTGGGGCATTGTTCACATGACCAGCTCATCTCGTATGACCATTTGAGGATCAGTGTGAGGGGCGGTGGGTGTGAGCATTCTCTGATCCAGCAGAAGCTGTCTTATTTTTTAACACTGCAAACATGGAATTAGAGAATGATACAGCACAGGAGGAACCCATTCAGCTCATAAAGGCCGTGTTGGCTTTTCGAAAGAGCGATCCAATTAGTCCTATTCTCCTGATTTTTCCCCATAGTCCTGCATATTTTTCCTTTTCATGGATATTTATATTGCTAATTCCCTTTTCAACATTAATATTTTCTTCCTCCACCCTTTCAGACAGATCATCTCAAATCACTGCGTAAAATTTTCCTCAACACAACCTCTGCTTCTTTTACCTGTGCTCAGCTTAATCATTACAGCTCGTCATTGTGTAAAAGCATAGAGCAGGAACAAATCAAAAACATTAACCAAAGCTGCATTGGTAACTATATATATTGGCACAAATCATCACGGGCATTGGATTGGGCAAGAAGGAAAGCCGTACTAAATCCAACAAACACTTCCTAATTACAAGCACAAAACAGAAGAGGACCTTGAAGCATATCCCTGTCTTCATTGTACTAAAATGGCTGCTCCTGGCTAATGCACCTTGCACATTTTCACAGCAAAGGCAGAATTCTTTTCCTCATATTCCTCCTCATTCCTCACAATTTCCCTCATCCCTGTGGGAATCAAGTCTTGACAGGCTGTTTCTGACTCAATCTCATTCGTGACCAATGCCTCAATTCCTTCCACCTTCCTTTCCTCCTATGATACGAAAGAAAAACTTGCATATTTATAGAGCCTTTCACAACCTCAGGATATCTGAAAGCACTTTCCAGGTATTGAAGTACTTTTGAAGTGTAGCCACTGTTGTAAGGTGTGAAATGTGCAGCCAATTTACGCACAGCAAGCTCCCACAAACAGCAATTGTAATAGAGTCATAGAGACGGACAGCATAGAAACAGGCCCTTCGGCCTACCGTGTCCATGCCAACCATAATGCCTATCTATACTAATCCCATCTGCCTGCATTAATTCCATATCCCTCTATCCTTTGCTCATTCAAGTACCTGTCCAGATGCCTCTTAAATGTTGCTACTGTTCCTGCCTCCACCACCTCCTCAGGCAGCTCATTCCAGATACCCACTATTCTTTGTGTCAAAAATTTACCCCTTTGATCCCCTTTAAACCTCCTCCCTCTCACCTTAATCTATGCCCTCTAGTTTTAGTCACCCCTACCATGGGAAACAGACTCTGGCTATCTACCCTAACTATGCCTCTCATGTATGACCAGTTAATCTGTTTCAGTGATGTTGATTGAGGGATAAATATTGGCCTCGCCTGAAAGACAGCACCTCAATAGATTCGTCAAAACCACAGGCTTTTAAACTCAAACTTACAACACTTATGCAGTGCTACTTGATTTCGGCTCTGAGATTTGGGTCTTGACGCTAGATTTTTCTATAAAAAGACTCAAATGCAAAGAAATTACATCAATCTCTCTTATCTACTCTGTGCAACTTCCCAAGCAGCACAGTTACTCTCAAATTCAGGTAATGAACACATAATGTGGTACTTTAAGGTTGCAAATTGCACATTAACAACTCAATACTATGTGGTTAAAATGTGATAATACACTCAGAAGCATTAGCATGATTCTCCAGAGGTCTGAAAATGGTCTCGCTGGATTAGTGCTAAGCATCTATATGCCAACTGGCTGGACATCTCATGTTGCATAATGTTAGTAAGGCAACCACAATCTCCAAAGTGATGATTACATCTGATTGTGCATGTTAGTTCACATCAATAAATTATAGGATTAAGTGTCTGGCTCTTGCACTCTTGTTAAATACATGAGGCTAACAGCCCCATATTAAGTGTCTTCACTTCTCTCTTCTCCCTCTCTGAAGTCACTGATTCTCTTTGTCATGTGATTCTCCAGATGCTGGCAGAACTCTAGGTCATCCTTAACACATGACCTAGGTGATGAATGTTCGTCGGGTATTTAATTGTCGAGGAGGGACATTGCAGCTGAGTTCAATCCTGTTCCTCATACCCAAGTTTCAGTCGGTCAGCCGTGGCTCAGTGGGTAACACTTTTCGCCTCTAAGTCAAAAGGTTCAAGTCCTAATTCGGGGACTAGAGCACATAATCTAGGGTAACATTTCCACTGCAGAACTGTCGGAGATGCTGTCTTTTAGATAAAAGTTTAAACCAAGGATTTGCCTGCCATCTCAGGTAGGCATAAAAGATCTCACAGCCTTATTTTGAAGAAGAGTAGGGGTGCTGGGCTCCTATTCCCTGGCTAACATTTATCCCTCAAGATACAGCACTAAAACAGATGATCTGGTCATTATTAAACTGCTGTTTGCGGGAGCTTGCTGTGCACAAAGTTGCTATGATTCCTGCACTTTAATTGGCTGTGAAGCATTTTGGGATGCCCTGAGGTCATGACAGGCACTGTATGATGGCAAGATTTTGCTTTCTGCCTTTCTGTCATTGAATTGGAATCACTCAGTTTTCCTCTTTCTCTCTACCCTGAGTCCTGAGACAGTTGCAATACCCATTCCCTTGCTCAACCTAAACCAGTTAACTCATCTTACTACACGTTGCACAATTGCACATGGGACACGGTCGGTATCACTCAGTACCAAATCATGGAACTTGGCTCATCCATCGGAAGAGCTAACTATTCACCTTTGTTTTGAAATCAAGCTTCATCACACCACTTCCTAATATAATTTGCTCTTTCCACGGATTTCAGACACATGTAGGGAAGTCATGACCCCACTCTAATTTCTCTAACCTACATACTTCTAATCTTGGGCTTGGCATCAACAAAGAATTTCTTCTTGATTTACATTGTTTGATGTCTCCTCTTGTATTTTGGTAAAGGGTTGCCAACCCTTATAGTTTTCCCTGGAGTCTCCAGGAATTTAAAATAAATCTTCTGGATGCTGTAAACTGGGAGAAGCATCATAGGGAATTCAAATGAATGGAGTTTCATTCAATTTGTTTGAACTCTTTCAGTTATTGGTTATAAATATACTGGAGATGAGGGAAATGGTTTATTACTGGATGGAGCAATTGGAGACGGGAGCTCATGTGATATAACAACAGGCCTTAGTCCTTCACCCAAGTTTTCTCAGGAGAAATTGAGCAGCTTGTTCCTCACTCAACTGTCTTTCAGATGAGATGTCAGACTGAAGCCTCATCTCCCCTTTCGGGCGGATGTTAAAGATTTCATGACATGATTTGGAAGAGCAGGGGATTTCTCCACAGTGTCTTGGCCAATATTGATCCCTCAACCAACACCAAAAACTCATGATCTGATCATTAGCGCATTGTAGTTTGTGGGGGACGGCTGTGTGCAAATTGGTTACTCTGTTTCCTACATAATCAGAGCGATTACAAATATAAAAAGTACTTCATTGGCTGTAAAATACACTGAGACATCATGTGAGTGTGAAAGGCACTATATAAATGAAAGATGACTTTTTTTGTCCAGGAATACATCCAATCTGTGTTGGTTCTCACTACCGTGGTAGTGTCCTAAACCATGGGCATAGCCCTTCACCCAAGGTTTCTCAGTAGTAAACAGAACAACCTCCACCATGACTAACTGTCCCTTCTCATTCTGTAGCATTCTTGGTACAGGCACTGGAAGTTAGAAAATTTGCACCTGTTCAGTCAGGATCTGAGCAAGCTGGTCCTGACACTCTGACTGTGCCAGACAGAATTAAAACAGTTTGATTTAATCGATGGCTGTATGCAGCTAACATTGATTTATGAGCCTAGTTTGCAAATGTCATTTCATTTCATTGTCAATTAGCTTGCTGTAGCTGGTAGTGTATTGAAGAAATTTAGGTTGATAAGCAGTTGGCAGTATCGCCTGATCGCTAATTTCCCTTCTGTTGGTCCAGCCGTATAGAGTACAAAAGCAAGAAAGTTGTGCTATACAAAGTTTAGGGCCCAGCTGGATTATTATGCCTAATTCTGACGACCACACTTTAAGAATAATTTCAAGGCCTTAGAGAGGATGAAGAGGAGAGTTACTAGAATGGTACACGGCATGAAGAACTGGGATTTTCCTCTTTAGAGCAGAGAAGGTTATGGGGAAATTTGATAGAGTGTTCAAAATCGTGAAAGGTTTTGGTAAGGTAAATAAGTAGAAATGGTTACCAGTGGCAGAAAGGTGGGTAGCCAAAGCTCACAGGTTTCAGGTAATTGGCAAAAGAACAAGAAGAGAAATGAGGATTTGCTCAGCAAGTTGTTGTGATCTAGAATGCACTGCCTGAAAGGGTGATGGAAGAAGATTCAAAAATAACTTTCAAAAGGTAATTGGATAAATACTTGAAAGGGAAAAATTTACAGGGGTATGAGGAAAGATCAGGGAAGTGAGACTAATTGGATAGCTTTTTCCAAGAGCTAACACAGGCACAATGGGTTGAATGGCCTCCTTCTGTGCTGTATCTATGAGTGAAAAACTCAAAATCAGAACAAACATGATAGTCAATTGATTTGGAGCTGAACTGTGCACTTCATTATAAAGCTATTAATAATATCTCAATCTTTAAAAAATATTTTTTTTCATTTTGCCATAGCAAATCTCTTTGCTTTTGTCTCTATACTCTTTCTCTCCAGATGATATGCCACCTGTAGCCAAAAAACAAACAACTAGCTAATCTACTCTCAGGCCTGCACCAGTGATGTAAGAATGTAACAATTCTTAGGAGCATGAAGAGGCCTTTAGATCGAACATTCCCATTCCTTTTCTGACTGATCTCAGCCCCTGTGCCTCACTGAATCTCCTTAATCACATCCCTCTCCAGAAGTTGTTCTTTGATCTCACTTGTCCTGTCTTCTTCCAGTGCCTTTCATGGTAACTTTCCTCAGTAAGACCATAAGCCTTCCTGTTTTCAAAAACAAAAATAAATGGCCTTTACTGATTTGCCTTCTTCAATTTTTTATTTGTACCTTTCCCCTGAAGCTCTCTCTCAGAAATTGTTGTTCCTTGAAGCTCTGTCTCTTTTCTACAGCGATAAGCATTACTTGTACATCCAGGGCTGCTAGACGGTAGACTGTGGTAAATCTTTAATTTGCCCCCTGGTATCCATTGCAATTTCTACAAGTCCTTCATGCTCCTAGAAATGTTCATGGTGCCACCTCCTCCTGTTAGTTGCCTAGTTGCCCTCTACTGTGCTTGACTGGAAGTGGTTGAGCTACAGAGTTTAGCTCTGAATTATTGGCATGGGACTATTTAGCTTTGTCTATAACCTGTTACGTTATGTAAAAGCCTGAACTTCTCAATGGATTAAAGAGATATCCTTTTGATGACAATCGATACTCTTTACCAATAATGGTAAAAAAGAAAGGACCTTAAGATCTTCTGAAATTTTCTAAGTTCTGGTCTTCACTATAAAAGCCCTCCTCAGAATCTGAGAGAACAGTCTCATTCAGTTTTGTAGATGGCAGCTGCTGCATGTGATTTTTTTTCTGTTAAGCTTTGAAAGGAATTGTAATTTTATCATTTTTGCTCATCCATAATTATCTTGTGACATTGTGCAAAGTCCCCTATGGGCAAGAAGGAAGAGAAATGTCTTTACATTAACTCTAGACTATGTTTCTGACACAAGTCACTTACCTCAGGCATTTTCACTACAACACAAGGATTATCTTCACCAACCTCCTTGTGTAATGCCCCTCTGTTCCCTTGTTTGTTTAGTTTGGTCTCGTCACACAATTCCTTTCCCCTAAACAGCTCTTTCACCTGGCAATCATTTTCCTGCAGTTCCCTAAACTCACAAACTCTTCCTGTTCCTGCCATTAACATGGCACATCTCTCCTTCACCTCGCACAACTCTCCTTCTCCTTTCTAAAGGTCTCCTTCACGTCGTATATCTCAATCAACTTCCATTCCTCAGGCAAGTCGCCCTGTGTGAAATTAAGCTTTCAGCAACAGAACATAATACAGTTTTCCAACCACAGAACTGTTCCGAGGGTCTGAGCCGATAGACAAGTTGAAAATTAGATTTGTCCTTTCATGTTGTGCGTGCTTTAATTCTTTTAAATAGTTACAACCTTGAATATCTGAGGCCTAAACTCTTCATTGTATTCTCGATGGCAGCTGGTTTTCCATCGATCGGAGAGCGTATCCTATTTGTGTCAAGTGACCCTCTGGAAAAATCTATATGTCCTGAAGTAAAATAAATGACGCTGTTCCTTTTCTGAGTCTTTCAGTGCACCAGTAGATGTATCGCAAAACTATCGTTAATCTGCCAAATTCTTGAGTTTTAAAAAGGTGCATCAGGTTGAAATCAGGTAAAATTGGCTTTTCGAACAGCTACTGACTGTGGGAGTTGACAACTTTTGCCAAGGGTGAATCTGGGCTAAGGCGGAGAAGGATCAGGAGAGCATGAGATTCAGCACATTTGATTAGATGCTGTTGAAAATTCACTGGGGGGAAACATCCTCATGTTGAGCACATCAACCTGTGTACAGCAGGTGTGAATCATGTATTGCCCATGGGAGCATATACCTGAGTGTTGCAGGCTAACCTAATGCATGCCCAGCATCTCTCCCAGATCTAGCCATGGGCCATTGGCAGTTGCTGTGGCAATCACAAGTAACACATAACGGTCATCCATTTTCCACCTGTCATCCTTGTAATCCAAATTTTATCTTATGGATAGAGGAGAAAGTTTGAGCTGTCTGTTCAGCAGGACACAAGGGTCGAGTATGTAGATGGAGACCAGCACTAAAGTCTTGGGTGAACCGTGGGAGGTAGTGGAAGTGGGGTGCGGGGTGGTGGGTTGAGTTTCGGTTTGGCAATGTTGTTAACTCTTAACTGCCCTCTGAAAAGGCCTAGAAAGTCACTCAGTTGTCTCGGCCAATTAGGGATAGGCAGCAAATGCTGGCATTGCCAGTGATGCCCACATCCCATGAAAGAATAAAGAAAAAGATCCTCCCAGAGTACTGTTATGTCGGGAGTTGTAGGATTTTGACCCAGTGACAGTGAAAGAATGGCGATATGTTTCCAAGTCAGGATGATGTGTGACTTGGAGGTTGTGTTCCCATGTATCTGCTGTACTTGTCCTTCCAGGTGATAGAGATTGTGGGTGTGGGAAGTTTAGCCCCAAGATCATGTGATAATCCAGTCACCTCAGAATTTGCTTCCATCTCAGGCTGAGCCATGGGAGAATATCGTGGCAGCTAACTTCCAATTTTTGCTGTATTGTGATTGGGTAGAATTTCTTTTCTGCAAAGTGAGGGGGAGAAATTTCAAATTAGATAGCAAAAGTTTTCAGTAATATTGTGGAAGAAAAATAACCAACTAGAAAGGGTAAAAACAGAGATGGTTACCCAGTCAGGGTCATAGAATCTTACAGTACAGAAGAAGGCCATTCAGCCCCTCGTCCATGTGCCAGTTCTCTGAAAGAACTACCAATTCATCTGCTCCCCTGCTCTTTTGTTATTGCTTTGCAAATCTTTTCTTTTTAAATGGAGATCCAATTTCCTTTTGAAAGTGACTACTGAATCTGTTTCCACTACCCTATCAGGCAATGGATTCAAGATCATTACAACTCGCTGTGTAAAAAAAAAATCTCCTTATCTCCTACCTGGCATTTCTGCCAATTATCTTAAATCTCTGTCCTCTGGTTACTGACTATCCCACGAGTGGAAACAATTTCTTCCCATCTACTCCATCAAAACCCCACATAATAATGAACATCTTTATTAAATTTCCCCTTACCTTCTCTGCTCTAAGGAGAACAATCCCAGCTTCCTTAGTCCCTCCAGAAATTCTAACTGCTGCATTCAGGGAGGCGGTGGCGTAGTGGTATTGTCATTGGACTAATAACCCAGAGACCCAGGGTATTGCTCTGGGGACATGGGTTCAAATCCCACCACAGCAGAAGGTGGAATTTGAATTCAATTAATAAATCTGGAATTAAAAAGCTAGTCTAATGATGGCCATGAAACCATTGTCGATTGTTGTGAAAACCCATCTGGTTCACTAATGTCCTTTAGGGGACGAAATCTGCTGTCCTTACCTGGTCTGGCCTACATGTGACTCCAGATCCACAGCAATATGGTTGACTCTTACATGCCCTCTGAAATGGCCTAGCAAGCCACTCAGTTAGGGCAAATAGGGATGGGTAATAAATGCTGGCCTGGCCAGCGACACCCACATCCCATGAATGAATTTAAAAAAAATGAAACCCCTCATCTCTGATACCTCTTCAAGGCCCTCGTGTCCTTCTAAAAGTGTGGTGCCGAGAATTGGACACAATACTCTAGCTGAGGCCTACCCAGTGATTGATAATGGTTTAGCATAATATTCTTACTTTTGTATTCTATGCCTCTATTTAGAAAGCTATTTATAATGCTTTATTAACATGACCATGTCATGACGTAGATGGCACGCGATATTTTATTACAAAAATGTAAACGGAAATTAAACTGCATAAGTGACCGTGATTTATTCAAGAGGTTCAAATGACATCCCAGTGATAGATGGCATAATCCAAATTTCCTCGATTAGATTAAAGCATTTTGACTGACTCCTAACAGTTTCTAATTCTGTGTATCATTCTTACTGCATGAAATGAATTTGACAGATCAGAGTGTGCGGCACTTCATCTCTGGGCTCTGCGGTCCAATTTGAGCAAATACTCCCAGCTGCGACGATTGATTATAAAAATTACGGTCAAAATATTATAATTTTTTTTTTGTCAGTCTCCCGTTAGAAAGATTGTACATGCCAATCCAGAAAGCTAATGCAAACTAGCCAACAAGCTCCAAAACAAAATGCAAATAGGCTGGCAGAACTCTTGAAAGCTGACATATCCAGAATGGCGTTCTGCATTTCGAGCTGGGTTTATACACTTGTTCCACCAGCAAATTTTGTCTTTTTGTCTTACAATTAATGCCTTCTGATTAATTTTAAACACTTGCACATTTCACAATCAGTAGATTTTTAATGATAGCTGAAAAGCGGTAGGTCTGTTTATACAGAATGTTATCTCGACTGTCACACTTCCACCTTCTACGTGCTCCCAGATCCAGTTCACAAAGGCACTGTACTCACATACAACCGTCCTAGTTCACAGCATCACTCTTTTGCCTCCTACCCTCCTCCACTCAGCCTGGCACTCTTCTCCTACAGGTTATTTGGCACTGGAAGGCATCATTCCACCTGAATCTATGCTGCCTAATTACATACATTTTCAGAGGGGTTGAGTCAATGGATGGTGAGTAGAAACTTTATCTTCTCCCCACCCGCAACCCCCCCCCCCCCCCCCCCACCTACTCGTGCTCTTTCCCTAGCTCAGAGGGCCACTGAGGTCAATGGTAGCAGTTTAGTTACTTGTTTGGCTGGTATCAGCAAATTCAATGCAAGGTAGTCAATATACATGGAACTATCTTCTAGCTAGAGTCGTTGACCCGGATTTTGCAATTGCAATGACAGTGAAACTGTCAGCGTTCACCTTCATTACAACTGTGAAACTGACTTCAACTTCTGGCATTCCTACATGTGCAGTTAAACACGGAAATCTAGAAGTTGCTGTCAATGATTCCCTGTTCCTCCACAGGGTGCACTGCTGATGTCCCTGTGGATGGAAATCTGTACAAGTCACTTGAATTGACATGAACGCGCCCCTTTGCACTATTAGCCATGCTGTAAGCATCCTTGACAATAGTTACATCTTGTTCAGTGAGGTGCAACTGGGTTTTGATTTAGATTTAGAGATACAGCACTGAAACAGGCCCTTCGGCCCACCGAGTCTGTGCCGACCATCAACCACCCATTTATACTAATCCTACATTCCTACCACATCCTCACCTGTCCCTATATTCCCCTACCACCTACCTATACTAGGGGCAATTTATAATGGCCAATTTACCTATCAATCTGCAAGTCTTTTGGCTGTGGGAGGAAACCGGAGCACCCGGAGGAAACCCACGCAGACACAGGGAGAACTTGCAAACTCCACAGGCAGTACCCAGAATTGAACCCGGGTCACTGGAGCTGTGAGGCGGCGGTGCTAACCACTGCGCGACTGTGCCGCCCTTTTGAACAGCATGCTAAGCTCATAATTACTGCTGAACAACCTTTCTGACTCTGAAAAAGATATATTTTTATTTATGGAATATTAAAATTCTCCATTACGATAAAATTCCACAGATTTTTTAAAATGATTTTCATTTCATGTGGGCGGCACAGTGGCGCAGTGATTAGCACCGCAGCCTCACAGCTCCAGCGATCCGGGTTCAATTCTGGGTACTGCCTGTATGGAGTTTGCAAGTTCTCCCTGTGTGTGCGTGGGTTTTCTCCGGGTGCTCCGGTTTCCTCTCACAAGCCAAAAGACTTGCAGGTTGGTAGGTAAATTGGCCATTATAAATTGCCCCTAGTATAGGTAGGTGGTAGGGAAATATAGGGACAGGTGGGGAATATGGTAGGAATATGGGATTAGTGTAGGATTAGTATAAATGGGTGGTTGATGGTCGGCACAGACTCGGTGGGCCGAAGGGCCTATTACATTGCTGTATCTCTAAACTAAACTAAACTAAACATTTACGTTTATAATAACTCAACTTTTACCTTAACCCGTGTGTTTGTCCCAATCTTTATTTCGCAGTCTGTAAAATGATTAAAATGTGAAGGACAGTCAGTGCTTTTTGCTTCCTGGTTTGGTGTCTGTGAAAATTCTTCAATGTGATTGGCTGCTTAGCCTGCTTGATAACATCACGCTTCTGGATGCCGAGATCCCTTTAAGCTGACGCCAGGATTAAATTAACAGTGGGAAGGAAGAAATCCATAGCTTAGAGGTCACTGTTGACCTCTATGTGGTCAGTTTTCTTTGAGGTCAACTGCTTCATCACTGACCAACATACAAATTTTTGGAGTGAGCGGGCAATTTGTTTAAGTGTGCAGCGTCAGTAATTTTTTTTTTTGTGCAGTCATGCATGCATGGTAACTTAAAACTTAATGCCCCCTTCGTGGGAACTTTTGGGTCGAGGAAATATTGTTATTGACCCCAAAATCCAGGCCATTGCCCTCAATAAAGAGGGAAAAAATGAAATTCTTGATTGTACCATTTTGGGGAAAGGCAAAGCACAGCCCCATATGATGTGAGGAAGGGTCAACCTAGAATCACGTCTCAGCCTCGGAGGCAAACAAGTCTCCAGCTACCTCCATTTGAACACAAAAGACAAGAGAAGGCAAAAAGGGCAAGGGAAAAAGAGAATATTTTGAAATAAAGTTTCAGAGTTTCCCGTTGTTTTGGTGAATTTACACAGTGAGCTCTAAGCATTGGGTCTAATCTTTGTCCTCCATTAAATTGGCTAACCTAACCCAAGGTTAAAGTCAAGTTACTAATATTAGTGCCTGTGCCCTGGGTTTGGGAGAATATAATGGCCCATGGGCCCTGGCACACAATTACACTCAAGTTACACTATTTGGAAGTGCAAGTGTGGGGCATCAGCTGAGGATAGGGCCAGGCTTGGCTGTGGTTTTCCTGCTTTTACCAAATATCCTATTGAAGCTTCCTGTCTGAACTCACATATAAAGAATGACCACTTGGGCAAAGTACCAGAGGGAACCAATACCCGTCACTCACAAAGCACACAAGCGTTTCGGAAAAGCAGCCAGGGGAGAATGCTGAGGAAAGAGAATGTTCCACATACTAAACAGCAGGCACATTTTTCAAGTTGATAAAGATCTTTCAAACATTCTCTGTTTGAAAGATCAACAACGATTCAGTGATGCAGATCGGAGTCTTTCTTCAGTAGGTGCCAACAATAGAGCATCTTTTTGACTATTAGTGTTACTGAGGCTCATTAATTGAGCAACCACAAAAACCATTTATAATTCACTTGTATTATTTCTTTTCATTGTCTTGAGTAGATAATATTTCCAGCACGTTCTTTAACCTGTATCTCTTGCTGGGGAGGTTTACAGACGTTGGAGACTCACCAGCTGAGTACAAGTTGAAACTACGGAAATGTAATAAATAATTACATTGATCAAAGTCTTTAGCTCTATTCCCAACAACTGCTCCTGAAGCTCAAGATACGTCCAGTACTGAAATACTGTTTCCATCCAGGGAATCACATTCGTGGACAGGATCCAGGGAACTGGTTGTCATCTCTTTAGTAGGGAGACAAATTTACAGTTCTCACAGAAATATGGCCAGAATCATGGAATCTAATTCCCCGAGTCCTGGAAACACATGCAATAAAAGTCATCGTCAATCAGCATTCCTAATTATAAACAGAAGGAATCTCAGAATGCAATCTTTAAAACACTGGCAAAAATCCCATATAACTCCCCTTGCTCTAAAGTACAATCCAATTCCAAACATGACATCTCTTATTTGACTTGTCTTTTCCCTACTCTCTTGGTGGGTGTCCTGCACTATAGACCTGCTAATTAAGTTCCATCATAAGATAAGCAAGCACCATGCAGGTCGTATTATTGAATAGAACAACAGAGCACCACAGTCACACAGCAGAAATTGTGGTGTTCAGTATAATTGGTACCAAACACTTAATAGCTCATTGGTTTAAATACTCTTTCATCTCTGGAATCTGAATTTCATCTACCCTCAACCAGAGATAAAAAATACCGTTGCTGTTTCTTTATTCATTCTTGGGACATGAGCGTCATTGGCAAGGATGGCATTTATTGCCCATCTCTGCTTGCCCTTGAGAAGGTGGAGGTGGTGAGCTATCTTCTTGAACTACTGCAGTTTGTGGCAGGGCAGAGTCGAGGGAGTGTCAATCTGCAACTAACTGTTCTATACCTGATCTAGAAGCACTCATTATTGACACTGGGATCCAGAAATGGAAAAATTATTCATTCTCCAGTGCTAACATCCCTATGTTTGAAAGTTATAAAATACATAGTGTGGTGCTGGCATTTGGGAACTGTTCTCTATAGGCTGCACCTGAGGTATAATTTCAGAGAGGAAAGAAAAAGAAGGAAGAAGACTTGCACTTATATAACACCTTTCATGACCTTGGATGTTCTAAAGCACATTACAACTAATTTTGAAGTGTATCATTATCACGATTGTAAAGTGGGAAATGCAGCAGCCAATTTGCACATAGCAGGTTCCTACAGACAGCAATGAAATGATGACTAGGTAACCTGATTGAAGGATAAATGTTGGCCAGGTCGTCATGGAGAATGCTTCTGTTCCTCAAATAGTGCCATGGGATCTTTTACATCCACCTGGGAGGGTAGATGGGACCTTGGTTTAACATCTTATCCAAAAGATGACACCTCTGACAGTCACTCAGTTCTGCATTGGACATGTCAGCTTTGATTTTGTGCTCATGTATCTGGAGTAGGACTTGAATACACAGCCTTCTCAATCAGAGGTGAGAGAACTACCATTGAGACAAGGCTAAAGCCATAGATGAAACCTGAAAAATAGTCCTCCCAAGATTATCTTCAGATTCACAAACAGCAAGCCTACATTCTGATTCAGGTATGAGCCCAAAGAGTTCAGCTTTTCCTTCCATTTGTATAGGTCTAGTTTATTGCGTGGATAATAATGAAGTTGGACCAAACATACACTTTTACTTTTAATTTTTAAACATATTATTAATTAGGCCTTTTTCTTCCTGTTCCTCTCTGAGTTGGAAATACTAATGATTTGTATCTAATTCCAGATGTGTGTGGTTGTCTTGGAAAAACATTCTGCAGCACTGTAGCATTGTGGATCTGGATGAATGCTAAACTTCATGAAGTCAGACACATGATAAAGGTCCATTCAACCCATTTAACTCATCCATCTAGAGAAAGCTACAGATATGCACAGAAGATGCTGGAAATAGGTAGCAGGTCCTATTCTATTACCAGCTTCTGTAAAGAGAAAAGGTTTGTATTTTGGGTGAGACTCTTTATTGAGTTCACACCCAAAGCATTAATTGGCCTATTCTCTATACAGATACTGATGGACCTTTCATGTATTTTCATTTCAGCGTTCCAGCATTCATAGTTTTTAATGATTTAGAAAACATGTCTGTTGCACTATCACTACTTCCATCTGCTCTTTAAATCAAACCAAGGCTTTTGCATCCAGCACCCTTCATAGAATCTTACAGCATAGAAGGAGGCCATTTGGCCCATTGTGCCTGGGCTGGCTCTTTGAAAGAACTATCTAATCAGTTCGACTTCCCAACTCTTTCCCCGTTAGCCCTTCTATTTTGTTTTTCCTTTTCAAGTAGTTGTCGAATTCCCTTTTGAAAGTTACTGTTGAACCTGCTTCCACCATCCTTTCAGGTAGTGGATTGCAGATCAACTTACAACTTGCTGTGTAAAAAAAAAAGGTTTGTCATGTCATCTCCATGATGCCCATTCCAGTATTGATCAGTGTGTGAGTGAAGAAACACATTTCCTGACACCGGTCCTGTTTAAAGTTCTTGACTTGCAGTCATAGCTCAACATGGACTAGTGTTTCTTTTCTATATTTTTGCTATCATATATGCCACTGAGCGGCTGTGTCAGTCTCCTCTTTTAAAAGAAGACGGCAAGTGTCCGAGCCTTTTTTCTGAGATCGGGAGCAACCTTACAATTCTTCTCTGCAATGCCTCTAGGGTTTAACTGTCTCTCCCTTATGGTCCTGTAAACAAAGCTGAACCAGAGGTCAGTAAAACTTTCACAAGACTTCTTACAGCTTGTATTTTATTAATTAAGCAACTAAATTCAAATTCATTCAGAATTACAGAAGCAGGCCATTCAGCCCAACTAGCCCATACTGGTGCTTATGCTCCACATGAGCCTCCTCCCATTCCTTTTCATCTAGCCCTATCAGCATATCCTTCCATTCCTTTCTCCCTTCTGTGTTTATCCATCTTCCCCTTAAATGCCTCAATGCTATTTGTCTCAAGTACTTGTGGCAGTGGACAGGGCTTTAAACTAACGGGGACGGGGTGGGTCGGGGGCGGGTTGTGGGTTTGGGTAAAGGGAAATTTAGAAATCCAAAGAGAGAGGTCAGGGCATCGGAACAGGATAGTGATGTGGGTAACTCCCAACAGAATGGGACAGGAAGGGACAGAGAGTTTAACAAAAATTGTACAATGGCAAATAAGGTCATTGCAGGGAAAATGAAAATTGAAAAAATGAAATTGAAGTTCCTTTATCTGAATGCACGAAGCATCTGTAATAAGATAGATGAACTAGTGGAATGAATTGAAGTAAATGATCTGGATCTAATGGCCATTACCAAGACATAGTTTACAAGAAGATCAAGGTTGGAAAATGAATATTCCAGGGTACACAATATTTCCAACAGATAGACAGAATGACAGAGGAGGAAGGGTAGCTCTGATAGTAAAGAATGGCATAAGGAGGTTAATAAGAAGGGATCTGGCCTCAGAAGATCATGAAGTAGAATCAGTTTGGGTGGAAATTAGGAATAGCAGGAGTCAGAAAACACTGTTGGGAGTAATTTACAGCCCCCCTAACAGTAGTTATGTTATTGGACAGAACATTAAATTGGAGCGTGTAAAAAAGGTAATGTATTAATTGTGGGGGACTTTAATCTGCATATAGACTGGGACAATCAACTTGATAATAGTCGTCTAGAAGATAAATTTGTAGAGCGCTTTTGTGACAGATTCTTGGAGCAATACGTTGTAGAACCAACTGGGGATAAAGCTATCTTAGATCTCATATTGTGTAATAAAGCGGGGTTAATAAGCAATCTGATAGTAAAAGATCCACTGGGAAATAGTGATCATAATACCATTGAATGTCATGTTAAATTTGAAAGTGAACATTTCAATCACGAACATGAATCTTAAACTTAAACAAAGCCAATTACGAAGGTATGAGGGGAGCACTGGCTAAGGTTAATTGGGTAAATAGACTGGAAGGTATGGTGATAAATGAACAGTAGGAAATATTTAAAGAAACAATTCAAAGGATTCAACAAAAGTACATTCCGTTCAAAAACAAAAATTCATCAAGAAAGACCCATGCGTGGTTCACTCAGGACATTAAGGAGAGTATTAGACTAAAAGAAGAGGCTTACAATGTTGCAAAAAATAGTAGCAAGTTTGAGGATTGGGAGTATTTTAGAAACCAGCAAAGGGCCACCAAAAAGTTGATGATAAGGGAAAAAAATAGAATATGACAGTAAACTAGCGAGCAATATAAAAACAGATTGTAAGAGTTTTTATCAGTACATAAAAAGGAAAAGAGTAACTAAAATAGAGTTCTGATGAAAGGTCACTGACCTGAAACGTTAACTTTGCTTCTCTCTCCACAGATGCTGCCGGACCTGCTGAGTATTTCCAGCACTTTTTGGTTTTATTATAGCTAAAGTAGACGTTCGTCTCTTCGAAGCAGAGACAGGAGAAATCATCATGGGGAATGAGGAAATGGTAGAGGCATTGAACAAATATTTTGTGCCTGTCTTCACAGTAACAGACACAAGTTTCATAGCAGAAATAGGCAGTAACCTAGGGGCTAAAAAGAGTGAGGAAATTAAGGATATTGATATCAGTCGAGAAAAAGTATTGCAGAAACCTGAGCAACTAAAATCTGACAAGTGCCCGGGACCAAGGGTCCTAAAAGAGATAGCTGCATCCCAAGGGTTCTAAAAGAGATAGCTGCAGAGATAGTGGATGCACTGGCTATGATTTTCCAGAATTCCTCAGATTCAGGAATGGTCCCATCATTTTGGAAGTTGGCAAATGTTACGCCATTTTCAAGAAAGGAAGTAGAGAGAAAACAGGGAACTACAAGCCAGTTAGCCTAACATCAGTCATTGGAAAGATGCTGGAAACTATTATTAAGGAAGTCTTAACATTGCACTTGGAAAAGCATAGTATGATTAGAACAAGTCAGCATGGTTTTAATAAAGGGAGATCCTGTTCAACAAATTTATTAGAGTTTTTTGAGGATGTAACTAGTAGGGTAGATAAAGGGGAACCAGTAGATGTAGTATACCTGGATTTTCAAAAGGCATTCGATAAGGTGCCACATAAAAGATAAATAGGTAAGATAAGGACTCATGGTTGGGGGTAAATTATTAGCATGCATAGAGGATTGGTTAACAGACAGGAAGCAGAGAGTGAGCATAAATGGGGCATTTTCAAGTTGGCAGGCAGTGAATAGTGGGGTGCCACAAGGATCAGTGCTGGTGTCTCAGCTATTTACACTCTATATTAATAATTTAGATGAAGAGACAGAGAGTAATGTATCTAAGTTTACAGATGATACAAAACTCGGTGGAAAGATAAGCTGAGGGGGAGGATGTAGAGAGGCTGCAAAGAGATATAGACAGATTAAGTGAGTGGGCAACAAGATGGCAAATGGAGCATAATGTAGGGAAGTGTGAAGTTGTTCACTTTGGTTGTAAAAATAGAAAAGCAGAATATTTTTTAAAAGGTGTGAAACTGGTAGGTGTTGATGTTCAGAGAGTCTTGTGGGTACTCGTACAAGGAACGCACAAAGTTAACATGCAGGTGCAGCAGGCTATTCGGAAGGTAAATGGCATGTTGGCCTTTACTGCAAGGGGATTGGAGTACAGGAATAAAGAAGTCTTACTAAAATTGTACAGGGCTTTGGTGAGACCGCACCTGGAATACTGTGTGCAGTTTTGGTCTCCACATTTAAGAAAGGATATACTTGCACTGGAGGTGGTGCAGCAAAGATTTGCTCAATTCATCCTTGGGATGAGGGGGTTGTCCTATGATGAGAGGCTCAGTAAATTGGGCCTATATTCTCTGGAGTTTAGAAGAATGAGAGGCGATCTAATTGCGACATACAAGATTTTGAAAGGGCTTGATATGGTAGAAGCTGAGAGATTGCACCCACTGGTCATGGAATCTAGAACACAGGGACACAGTCTCAGCAAAGAGGGTCAGTCAGTCAGGACTGAGGTGAGGAGAAATTACTTCACTCAAAGGGTTGAGAATCTTTGGAATTCTCTACTCTAGAGGGTTGTGTATGCTCCAACATTGATTACATTTAAGGCTGGGATAGATAGATTTTTGGTCTCACAGGGAATCAAGGGATTATGGGGAGCGGGCAGGAAAATGGTATTGAAGCCCAAGATCAGCCATGATTGAATGGTGGAGCAGGCTCGATGGGCCATATGGTCTACTTCTGCTCCTATTTCTTGTGTTCTTGAGTTCCACATTCTAACCACTCTCTGGGTAAAGAAGTTTCTCCTGAATTCTCTATTGTATTTATTAGTCACTATCTTATATTTATGGCCCCTAGTTTTGGTCTCTCCTACAAGTGGAAATGTCTTCACCACATCTCATGTTATTTACTTTGTTGATTGCTGTTGCACAGTGGATGGGCATGTTTGGGGAAATTTTCTTGGGTCTGCATACAGACACAGTAGACGAACTGGGCAGTGACTATTGCAAAATTAGACAAGTTGAATTGGATGCTCGATTTACAGCTCAATTTTCCTCCATTTAAATGGACCCGAGAAAATCTCCCATATAAATAACAAATCTCCAAGCATGAGTGAGGTGATGCATATTGGGAGAACTAACAAGGCAAGGGAATATACAATGGATGGTAGGACCCTCGGAAGTACAGAGGGTCAGAGGGACCTTGGTGTACTTGTCCATAGATCACTGAAGGCAGCAGCAAAGGTAGATAAGCTGGTGAGGAAGGCATATGGGATTCTTGCCTTTATTAGCCGAGGCATAGAATATAAGAGCAGGGAGGTTATGATGGAGCTGTATAAAATGTTAGTTAGGTCACAGCTGGAGTACTGTGTACAGTTCTGGGCACCACACTATAGGAAGGATGTGATTGCACTAGAGAGGGTGCAGAGGAGATTCACCAGGATGTTGCCTGGGCTGGAGCATTTCAGCTATGAAGAGAGACTGAAAAGGCTAGGGTTGTTTTCCTTAGAGCAGAGAAGGCTGAGGGGGGACATGATTGAGGTATACAAAATTATGAGGGACTTTGATAGGTTAGATAGGAAGAAACGTTTTCCCTTAGCGGAGGGGTCAATAACCAGGGGGCATAGATTTAAGATAAGGGGCAGGAGGTTTAGAGGGGATTTGAGGAAAAATGTTTCCACTCAGAGGATGGTTGGAATCTGGAATACACTGCCTGAAGAGGTGGTAGAGGCAGGAACCCTCACAACATTTAAGATTTAGATGAGCACTTGAAATGCCATAGCATACAAGGCAACAGGTCAAGTGCTGGAAAATGGGATTAGAATAGTTAGGTGCTTGATGGTTAGCACAGACACGATGGGCCAAAGGGCCTGTTTCTGTGCTGTATAACTCTATGACTCTGTGACCATGGAGCTCTTTCAATTCTCCACTTAGCTAGGGTAATACCATGTATATTTGGTTAGTATGTGAATGTTCCAGTCTGAATTTATTGTAATTGCTCAATTTTGTTTTTGTTTCATTTCTCCCTACTTTTTTTTCATTCCTCTTCTGAATGCACTTGTAGAATAGTTCCGTAAGTGGCAACAACCTCAACCATAAACCTCAATAGTGTGTTAGTAGCTTATTTGAATGCATAGCTAATCCCAATCAAGTGTAATGTTGATCTCACCCATTGCTCAGTGCTAGCACTCTTGATGCCAAGCTAGAAGATCTTGGGTTTGAATCCCACTCCAGAGACTTAAGTAAATATTGTAAAATAATGCTTCAAACATTTAGAGGTACTGCTTTTTGACATTAATTCCTGTTGCCCTGCTTCAGTAGTATTAAAGGCACTCTTCAAGGAAAAGTGCCATTTCTCCCCCAACCAACACCACCAAACAATAGATTATTTGATCCTTTAGCTCATTGCTATTTGTTGGACCTTGCTCCGGGCAAATTGGCTGTAGTGTTTGTCGACACACACTAACTACATTTCACAAGTCCTTCATCTGCTGTGAAGTGCCTTGGGACATATTTGAGGTCATGAAATTCACTATATAAATGCAAGTTCGTTCTTAAGTTGGCATGATCTCTTGGTAGTCATGAGTATGTCTGGAGGGGAAAATGAAGATGTCACACGGGTAATCAGAAGTCAATTTCCTGAAATTGAGAACTGAGATGAATGGTCGGAGTAAAATTCTGTGCTCTTCAGTTAATGCATGGGCTACCCAACGTGGACTGTTTGATAGGGTGCTAAGGTATGGGGAAGTGTTCCATACCCACAGCACAAACATCAGTCACCTTGACAAGTGCAAAAAGTCACCTACAAATATAACCGTTCACAACAATACAAAGCTTCATTGAAATGCAGGCTTCAATGCAGTGAAAGCAAATTCTGAGCAAAATGCATTTAACATTACATTGAGGCAGAGGTGTAATAAAAATTACCCAGTAAATGTAATGGCTTAGAATTTTCAAAATATCACAATCAATAACAGCTACAAGAAATCATACTGTATCTGAAGGCTTTTATCTACAGCAAAGCCATTCGCAAATGTGACTCCCGTCACTCTGAGTCTGGATGATGAATTGAATCGTTGAGACCACGACTGAAAGCATTTTAGCTCTTAAATTGAAAACAAAAGCATGTGGGTTCATCATTGATATGCTCAAACCTTGAGAAAGGAGTGTCATAGGAGTTATTAAAATACTAACAGGCGAAAATGGAGACCACAATAGACTGTGATGGACCTAAAACAAGACTTAAAAGGGTAAAGGGATGCAAAAGTACATTGGATTTAAGGGTGAGCATAGAACCACTAGGTTAAGGGATAAAACTGAGGGCAGTGTAGCCAGTAAGCAGAGTGGATGCAAGAGAGTGAAGTCTAACCTGTAAATAGAGTAGATACAATGGAGGACAGCACAAACAGTAATTAGAGTAGATACAAAAATACAGTAAAAGCTTTGTTATAAACATGCTCCGAGACCTGAGAGGTGCCAGATATTTGAAAATTTCAGTTAATAAAGACTCATACTAAGAAGGCAATACAATGTAATAGCTTAATTTTAAGAGAAATGGTTACATGCAAAGAACAAGATGTACAATCTAAAGGCAGTAAAGTTGCATAGAATTTTTGAGGAACAGTAAACTTAAAAACTATACTAAAACACTAGATAGTAGAAGGTGATGGGGAGATAAATCACAATACTGCATAAGCACAGCGACACAATGAGACGGACTATCAGCAGTGCAAATAACGACAGCACAGTAATGCTGGCTGCACTCAGGAAACTCGACATTGGGAGAAAAGCCTCAGAAGATTTTTGAAATTCTGGACAATAGAGATTTCTGATTGGTAAAGGGAGGGATAACAAAGTTTTTACTGTACATGCAAGTTATCCTATTCAACAACAACTTGCATTCATATAAAACTTTTAAAGCAGTAAAATATCCTAAGGCACGTAATCAAACAAAATTTGACACCGAGCCACATAAGGAACTATGTGGAACTATTGGATAGGTGACCAAAAGTTTGGTCAAAGAGGTCGGTTCCAAGGAGAGGGGGAGAGAGGGAGACAGAGAGAAGGAAAGGTTTAGGAAGGAAATTTCAGAACTTAGGGCCGAGATGGCTGAATGCACGACTTCCAATGGTAGAACAATAAAAATCAAGGCTGCACAAGAGGCCAGAATTGGAGCAGTGCAGAGATCTCTGAAAGTTGTAGGGTTGGAGGAGGTTGCACAGTTAGGGAGGGTCGAGACCATGGAGAGATGTGAAAATTAAGCTGAGAATTTTAAAATCGAGGGTTGCTGAACTGGGAGGCAATGCAGATCAGTGAGCGCAGGAATGATGACTTGTTGCAAGTAAGGATATGGGCAGCAGAGCACAACAAATCCAATAGCATAAATAAAATACCTAAATGCCTGAATAAGTATAACGCCTAATGCTTCCTCACCAGCACACCAGCAGAATATGTTGTTCTTTAATCAGTACTATATAAAGGAAAGGCTACTAGCGTGAGCATGGCCTGATTGGTCAATCCTGCCAAGAAGCTACTAACCACCTCTGCAGGTTTTGACATGCCTACTTGGCAACAACCATCAAGGAACTGTCTTCACAGGGTTCAGGACATCACAAAGCCTGATAGGAAGCTGTAACAGCTGCCACCATCCACAGTCTCCATGCAGCCAAGGATCAGCACAACCAGGTGCAGCAACATAACAAATGAACGTAAGCATTATGAACAGGAGTAGGCCATTCAGCCCTTTGAACCTGTTCTGCCAATTGATGAGATAATGGCTGAACTGCAACATCAACTGCACCTAGAAACATAGAAACATAGAAAATAGGAGCAGGATTGGCCATTCGGCCCTTCGAGCCTGCTCCGCCATTTATCATGATCATGGCTGATCATCCAACTTAGTAATCTGTTCCCGCTTTCCCCTGCTATCCTTTGATCCCTTTTGCCCCAAGAGCTACATCTAACTCCTTCTTGAAAACATACAATGTTTTGGCCGCAACTGCTTTCTGTGGTAGCGAATTCCACAGGCTCACCACTCTCTGGGTGAAGAAATTTAGTTCCCTCATCTAAATCATTAATATATTTTGGGAACAGCTGGGGTCCTAGCACCGATCCCTGCGGTACTCCACTAGTCACTTCCTACTCTTTGTTTCCTGTCTGCCAACCAATTTTCTATCCATTGCAATACACTACCCCCAATCCCATGTGCTTTAATTTTACACGCTAATCTCTTATGTGGGACTTTGTCGAAAGCCTTCTGAAAGTCCAAATAAACCACATCCACTGGCTCCCCCTCATCAATGCGACGAGTTACATCCTCGAAGAATTTGAGTAGATTTGTCAAGCATGATTTCCCTTTCGTAAATCCATGCTGACTCTGTTCGATTTTACCAGTGTTCCCCAAGTGCTCTGCTATAAAATCTTTGATAATGGACGCTAGAATTTTCTCCACTACCGATGTCAGGCTGACTGGTCTATAATTCCCTGCTTTCTCTCTACCTCTCATTTTAAATAGTGGGGTTACATTAGCTACCCTCCAATCTGTAGGAACTGTTCCAGAGTTCATAGAATCTTGGAAGATGACCACCAATGCATTCACTATTTCTAGGGCCACTTCCTTAAGTACTCTGGGATGCATACCATCAGGTCCTGGGGATTTATCATCCTTCAATCTCATCAATTTCCTCAACACCATTTCTCTACTAATACTGATTTCCTTCAATTCTTCTCTCTCACTAAACCCTGTATTCCCCAACATTTCAGGTATGTTATCTGTGTCCTCCTTTGTGAAGACAGAACCAAAGTATGCATTTAGTTGGCCACCTTCCTGCTCTATCTCCATATCTCTTGATTCCCTTTGCATCCAAAAAATCTGTCATTCTCAGCCTTGAATATATTCAATGACATAATGAATGAGCAACCACAGCTCTGTATGATAGAGAAGTCCAAAGATTCACAACCCTCTGAGTGAAGAAATTTCTCTTCATTTCAGTCCTAAAAGGCCGACCCCTTATTCTGTGATTGTGACCCTGAGTTCTAGACTTTCCAACCAGGGGAAGCAGCCTCTCAACAGCTTCCCTATCAATTTCCCTTAAGAATTTTATATGTTTCAATGAAATCACCTCTCATTCTTCTAAATACTAGAGAATTTAGATCTAGTCTACTCAATCTCTCCTCTAGGACACTCCCCTCATCCCAGGAATCAGTCTAGTGAACCATCATTGCACGCCCTCTAAGGCAAATATATTGGTTAGCGATGCGTAACACCTAGTTTCACCTCCTTCCAGGCTTGCTATGATGCTTACTTATCAGGATAGTGACAAAACAACTGCAGCCCCTTTAGGTTCTCCTCTCTGTCACAGTGACATGGAAATTCATTGCATGACCTTGTGCCTCGAACCTCCAAACACCTTATACTCCCACCGTTGGTCCATAATTGAATCTGCCTCCACCACACAATTGTACATTCCAATCCTAACCACTTACTACGTGACAAGGTTTTTCCTTACGTTGCCTCTGATTCTTTTGCAAATCACTTTAAATCAGTGGCTTCTGGTTCTTCCACCAATGGAAACAGTTTCTCTCTAGAGAAACTAGAGAGATATAGCACTGAAACAGGCCCTTTGACCCACCGAGTCTGTGCTGACCATCAACCACAGACTAATCCTACATGAATCCCATATTCCCTACCACATCCCCACAATTCTCCTATCACCTACCTACACGAGGGGCAATTTAAAATGGCCAATTTACCTACCAACCTGCAAGTCTTTGGCTGTGGGAGGAAACTGGAGCACCTGGCAGAAACCCACACGGTCACAGGGAAAACTTGCAAACTCCGCACAGGCAGTACCCAGAACCGAACCTGGGTCGCTGGAGCTGTGTGGCTGTGGTGCTAACCACTGCGCCACCCCCCCTGTCTAAAACCCTCAGCAGTTTGAACACCTATATCAAATCTCCTCTCAACCTTTTTTAAGGAGAACAGTCCCAGCTTCAACAATCTATCCATGTAACTGAAGTCTCTCATCCCAGGAACTTTTCTCATTAAGCTTTCCTACACGCTCTCTGATGCCTTCACATCCTTCCTAAAGTATAGTTCCCAGAATTGGACACAAGAGCTGGAATTTTATACCCCTCGCAGTAGCGGGCTGTAAGTGGTGGGGAGGGAGGAGCGTAAAGCGAAGTGGGAGTTGGGGCGTACAGTTCCCGCCTCCGCTGCAATTGTACGAGCAGCAGCAGAGCTGACAAATGGCCTGCCTGCCCCTGGCCAATTAAAGCCCTTAAGTGGCCAATAAATTGTCACTTAAGCACCTCCTCCCGCTGCCACCGGGATATTAATAGCAGTGGACGGGCACTTCGCCAGCTGAGAAGGTGCCCAGTTAAACCTGGCGGCCTCTTTGCGGGCCTGCAGGGAGGGGTTTCCATCCTGATAGGGCACCTGTGCCCCATGGAGGGCCCCCACACAGTACAAGCTGCCCCCTCTCGACCTGCGCCCCCCCGCCCCGCCCCCCACCCACCTCGTCGAGTCCCAGCCAGTTGTTTCCGGCGAGGCCCCACACACTTATCTCTATTCCGAGGATTCCTCCATTGCTGCTTCTCTTGCTGGGTGCAGTCCCAACAGTGGCCACTGCTCCTAGTGACGCTGCTGGAACTGAAGAATTGCCGGCGCGCTGATTGCACACCAGCTCTTGGAGATGTGACTTCCTGCCTCAGAGGGGCAGAGGTCCCACCGAGGCCAATTAAGGGCCTAGGCCACGTAAAAATCATGGCATGTCTTCTAGGCCCAGCGGAAGCAGGCTAACTCCCAACTTTTTGGCTTGTGGGTGGAGCCTCCACCCCAACATAAAATTGCGGCCAAAACTTCAGTTGAGACATTTAATTTTATCTGCCACCTGTCCACCCATTCCACCAGCCTGTCTATGCCCTCTTGTAGTCTATCATGATCATCCTCACAGTTCACAATACTTCAAAGATTTGGGTCATCTGCACATTTTTAAATTGTACCCTGTACACCCAATCTAGGTCATTAATGTATATTAATAAAAGTAGTGGTCCTAGTACTGGCCCCTGGGGAGAGCCACTGTATACTTTCCTCCAGTCTGTAAAACAACTAACTGTTTACCACTAATCTCTGTTTCCTGCCGCTCAACCAACTTTGTATCCATGCCCCTTTTATTCCAGGGGCCTCAACCTTGCTGACAAGCCTGTTATGTATCACTTTATCAAACGCCTTTTGGAAGTCCATATACGCCACATCAACTGCATTACCCTCATCAACCCTCTCTATGAGCTCATCAAAAGCTCAGCAAAGTTAGTTAAACATGATTTGCCTTTAACAAATCTGTGCTGGCTTTCCATATTTTATCCATCCTTGCCCAAGTGACTGTGAATTTTGTCCCGAATTATGGTTTCTAAAAGCTTCCCCACCACTGACTGGCCTGCAGTTGCTGGGTTTATCCTTACACCGTTTTTTTTGAACAATGGTGGAACATTTGCAATTCTCCTGTCCTCTAGTGCCACCCCTAAATCTAAGGCGATTTGGAAAATTATGGTCAGTGCCTCTGCAATTTCCACTCTTACTCCCCTCAGTATCCTTGGATGCATCCCATCTGTTCCTGGTGACTTATAAACTTTCAGTACAGCCAGCCTTTCAAATACTTATTCTTTATCAATTTTTAGCCCATCCAATGTCTCAGTTGCCTCCTCATTCATTATGACTTTGCAGCATCTTCTTTGGTAATGACAGCCAGATCTAGTAAGTGGGTGAGACGGAGCAGGAGTGCTTCTGCCCCTGGTCCCTCAGGCTGTCCTGCTTCACTTCCAGAGATATACCTCCCTCCACAATCTGAAGTCCCTACCTTTCTATGAAGCACACCCCACCCCGATCTGAAGCATTCCCTTCCATCTGAAGCTTGACCTTTTCTCCACCTCTACACTGTCCTGCTGTCTCTCCTTCCCTCCCTTCCTCCTCTCCACTCCCCAGCTGCTACACCTAGTGCAGTTACAGCATAGTTAAATGTCGCATAAATCGCTCTTTTCTCTGGGCTGGATTTTATGTCGGACGGACGGGAGCTGGCCACCGATGTAAAAGTCGGTGGCGAACCTGAATCCGCTTAGCCTGGGGATCCATCCCGCATTTTATGGGTCCCCCGGCTTTAATTATTTCAAGGCGAGACTTCCCCCCCATCGCCCTACGTAAAGTGGGGCAGAGGCGGGAGGGGGTCAGGAAGGCCTCCCGGAGCCTTCAGCTCCATTTTACGCCACCCCCCGTCACCATCTGACTCATTGGGGTGGCGTAAAATTCTGGCCTGTGTGTCAGTAAAATTCCTTACTCTGACCTTAGATGAGCCAGATAAATTAAAGTGGCTTCATGAGCAGGAGAATAAGGATGTGAAAAGGAGATGCAAGTCTGTGGATTTAAGTAGCTTTATCTTGGCCTAATATAAATAAACATTGAATGTTCTGTTGGGAATTCTGAGCAACTGACCTCCAATGTCTGAAACCACTGTTAATAAGATACTGGAATAAATGCAAAGATGGGGAGGCAGAAGCAATAGTCTTGGCAGAAATGCACAAGTTGTGTGGTGTGTACCATTCTTAATGGCATTAATCTGATAAAACAGGCATTGACTGTTCCAATATTAGGCATCAGTGCCCAGAGTTGAATATAACTGTTATATAATTATAAGATTTCTTATAATTACTGTCTGGGGACACAATTAGCAACTGATTAAATTTAGGTCAGCTCAGAGTCTAAACTAAGTTCAGTGCAAGATTACTCATACTTCCCCTAGTGTAACTTGGGCGAATTATAGTATTTCATCACATGTTCCTGCTGGAAGGAGGGTCAGTAACCAGAGGACACAGATTTGAGATAATTGGCAAAAGAACCAGAGGGGAAATTAGGAGAATGTTTGTACTCGGGAGTTACTGTAATCTGAATGCACTGCCTGAAAGAGTAGTGGAAGCAGATTCAGCAGTAACTTTCAAATTCCAAAATCAGACCCCCCCTCAATGCATCTTTGATTAAATCGGTAAAACTGCACCTATTTAGTTGTTTTTCGTGCCCTCAGTATGTCCCAAAGCGCTTCACACCCAATGAATTGCTTTTGAAGTGCAGTCACTGCTCTGTTTACGCATAGCAAGATTCAACATTTGGGATAATTGGGCCATTTTTGGAAAGCAAAATGATACTTAAGTTAAACACTTGCAAAATATTGGCTGACCATCCTGACCTTCAGAGTGAATTGTTAGTACGAGAGTTGTTCATTTAATAGATAATTGATTAATCAGTTTGAGTTTTCTGAATCCATTTAGATGTTTAATTAAACAGTGCAGATTAATCAGTTTGTACAAGAGGATAGGAGGGCCACTTTGACAAATGCTCTGTAAAAGCTTTCTAGAATATTCCTTTAATCATGTTGGACCTAACCAATCCAATGTCTTTGAATTATGGATATCTATTGCTGAAAGGTGTTGCCTGAGCAACTGTCTAAAAAAAAAGACTAGATTTATACAATGAGGATGGGGGAACTGTGCTCAATATCCCATTGAAATTTGAAGGATTTATTACAAAAAGTGGTTCTAAGTGTTTTGTTTGTTACAGTAAAAGGTTTTTGATATTGAAATCAATACTCCTGATATTTAATTGAACTTGAGGGGAAAAATACAGCAGTCTTCTTCTATTGAGGCACAGCCCAATCTCTGTGCTTCATCCATTTGCAGGCAAACTCTTGGTGGCTGATGGAAACTTGCAGGCATTCCAGAGGCCCAAGATTTGCTTTTAGATGTACGATACAGTAGCACCTTAGGGAATGGGGATGAAGACATTTCCAGGACAAATAAATTGAATTGAATTTCATTCCTTCCGAGTTTAAAAGTTAATTTGTTTCAGCCAAGAAGAAAATTCTGTTCGAAGATATCTTATGCAATGCTCCCTGCTATGAAAACCCTGGCAAGCAATCAGGACTGCAAATAATTGAATACAGATGCTTGATATTTCACATGGCTAAGAAATATTATTGTGGTTGATAATTACTGTCTTGGGTTGCAATAATCCACCACCAGGTGAAAGGTCATTGGAAGAATGTGCTTGACAAACATTCCTTGTCTAATATGTTTATCTGGACATTTTTTTATATGAAGTGTTATTTGTCCGCAACATTAAAACTGGGGATGTGGAACACTTTGGCTTTCCAGGAACCTAGTGTCAACCTGAGAGACTAGTTCTCAGTAGAACATTAGTTCGGCCTCAGCTGGAGTATTGTGTCCAGTTCTGGATGCCCACTTCAGGAAAGACGTGAGAGCATTGGCGAGACTACAGAAAAGATTCATGAGAATGGTTCCATGGATGAGGAACTTCAGTTGTCAAGATAGATCGGAGAAGTTAGGGCTGTTTTCCTTGGAGAAGAGAAGGCTGAGAGGTGATTTGATAGAGTAATCAAAATCATGAGGGGTCTGGACAGAGTAGATAGAGAGAAACTGTTCCCACTTGTGCAAGGATCAAGAATGTGAGGGCACAGATTTAAAGTATTTGGTAAGAGAAGCAAAAGTGACATGAGGAAAAACTTTTTCACACAGAGAGTGGCTAAGGTCTGGAACACACTGCCTGAGAGTGTGGTGGAGGCAGGATCAACTGAATCCTTCAAAAGGACTGTTAAATGAAAAGGAAGGGTTACGGGGAGGGGGAGAGGGCGGGGGAATGGAACTGAGTAAATTGCTCTTTTGGAGAACTGGTGCAGACACGATGGGCCGAACGGCCTCCTTCTGCACTGTAAAGATTCTGTGATTCTGGGAGAAGCTAGGATTGTTCTCAGAGGAGGTTCAGGGGAGATTTAACACAGGTGTCAAAATCATGAAGGAATTTTGATAGAGCAGATCAGGAGAAACTGTTTCCTCTCGCAGGAGGGCCAGTAACCAGAGGACACGGATTTATAGTAATTGGCCAAATAAAATTCTGGGAGGAGATGAGGAGAATATCCTTTTGTACTGTGAGTTATGATCTGGAATGTACAGTCTAAAAGGGTTATTGAAGCAGATGTGATCATAACTTTCATATATATATATAATTAATATATCATTATATGTAAATAAAAAGACAACATTTACAGAGCTATGATAAAGAGTGGAATGAGTGGGACTAATTGAATAGCTCTCTGAAAGAGCTAGCAGAGGCACAATGGGTTTAATGACCTTCTTCCATGCTGTAAAATTCAATGAAGTACACCTCAGGAAGTAGAGTAAACTTATTTTTCTATGCCAACAACATTCTTAAACTTGGAGCAACCCCTAACTTATTAGTGTGACATCTTCTATATTCCAAGCCAGACATCCGGTTGCATTTTGCTGTGAGTCTCAGCAGATTGACATGACCATTATCATCATCAACGTAGATTCAATTCCTCCTTGACCAACTGACAGTTAGATTTTAGGACTGAGCTTGTTAGAAGCAAATCATTTGATGGGTTAGAACGGAGCCTTTTAAAATTAATGATCTGTTGGAGGGGCTGCCAGAACCAATCAATTTGATGTTATTTTTCACACTCTTGATTGCATGCAAATTGAGGCAGAACATTTTTAAGATGAGCTGATGGTTTTTGAGGCTGGCAGTTACAAGTATGGTTATTTAGTCTTTGTCCGAGAAGAAGTTAGACAAACTGATTAATTTCATTTTCCTCAAAGGAACACTTGAAAGATAGCTGACTGTTGTCTCACCTGAATTATAGAATCATCAAAATTTATGGAATGCAAGGAGGCCATTCATCCCATAATATCGGTATGGCTGGAAAAAGAGTTATCCAGCCTAATCCCACTTTTCGGTTTTTAGTCTCAAGCCTGTAGGTTATGGCACTTCAAGTGCCTTTCCAAGTATTTTAAAAATGCGATGAGGGTTTCTGCTTCTACCACTCTTTCAGGCCGCGAGTTCCAAACCCCCTCTACCCTCTGGGTGAAAGCAAATTCTCCTCAACTCCCTTCTTATCTTTCTACCAATTACTTTAGATCTGTGTCCTCTGATTATTGACCTCTCTGCTAAGGGAAATAGGTCCTTCCTATCCACTGTATCTAGGCCCCTCATAATTTGATACACCTCAATTATTAAATCTCCCTTTAGCCTCCTCTGTTCCAAAGAAAACAACCCCAGTCTGCCCAGTCTTTCTCACAGCTAAAATTCTCCATTCCTAGTAACATCCTCGTGAATCTTCTCTGTACAGTCTGTAATGTGGTGACCAGAACTGAATGCAGTATTCTAAGCTGTGGCCTAACTAGTGTTTTATACAATTCTAGAATAACCTCCCTGCTCGTATATTCTATGCCTTGGATAATAAAGGAAAGTATCTTGGATGCCTTCTTAATCACCTTATCTGCCTGTGCTGCTACTTTGTTCTAGGATATGTGGACACCAAGCTCCCTCTGTTGCCCTACATTTCTCAATATCCTACCATTTATTGTGTCCACCCTTACCTTATTTGCTCTCCCTAAATGCATTACCTCACATTTCTCTAGATTGAATTCCATTTGGCAATTTTCTGCCCATCTGACCAATGCATTGATATCTTCCTGCAGTCTACAGCTTTCTTCCTCACTATTAACCATACAGTCAATTATTGTATCATCTGCAAACTTGGTGAAAACTCATTTTCCTCAAGACACCTTTATTTGAGATAAGGAAGTTTCTCCCCAGGTGTGAATGCATTATGGCTTTGTTTGAATATCCTTGTTACAATTGCCATCGTTTGGAAATAAGTTGGTGCTGGGTTACAGTGCTAATGAGTTTTTCTTGATCTTAAAAATGTCACTGAGATACTGATGTGTAAGGTTTTACCACTGTTAGCGTGATGTGTGAAGCAGACTGTTGCTCTGTTTGTGAGTAACATGTAGTTACTAATTATATTCCCTAGTTTTGAAAGCTGCTTCCTATTTCTGTGCTTATGGCGGAGGTTCTTTTTGTTAGTGCACAGCGCCTGAGGAGAGAACTGAGTAGAGCAGACAAAGATAATGCAGAAATGTGAGAAACAAAAGTCATAATCAATAGAAGTAGAATAGATTGCAAAGGCTCACACTTGGAGCAGTCAGTCTTCTGCATCTGACAGCACTGATTGTGCTTTACCACACTGGTTTCAGCAGCTACAGCTTTCTTTTTTAACAACGACAGTGCCTAATGATTTTTACTCAGTTTAAAATGCTTCTGCTTGGGTCAAAAAAAAACAGGACATTTATTCTAAATGGATTGAAGATTCCATTGAAATAGCCGATCCGGGAAGCAAGAATGTCTTCAATGCTCATCTGCTGATATCGGCGGGGGTAATTTCCAGCTTCATCTGCTTTGAGTCTTAAAATGATAAAAGTGTTTGAAGTGCACAATTGATCAACATCAAAAGGAGGATGTGATGCTTTGTGAGGTCTCGGTTCTAACGGTTTGTTTTGATGATATTGAGTCATCTTCACCCCTACTGAATCTACATAAAATACAGATTATTTATTTGAACTGGTTAAATCAGCAATGCCTGCAGGTTCACTTGAGAACTGCAATGGGGACAGAAGTGACAGTGATGTATTTTTGTCTTGCAGGTGTAGAACGTACTGCTAATGGAGGTTATTGTACAAAATATCTAGTGACACCACTGAATCGGTCAATGAGTTGTAGACAGAGCAAGACTTATAGTTAACTGTCTATTTTACAACAGTCTATTTAAACAGCATACTATGGCAAACAGTCTACAGAGTCTATTTAATCAGCACACTACAGCAAACAGTTTGGGAGGGAGTGGAGGGGATGATTCATGTGAGGGGAGATTTTGAAAATTAATGAGAAAGGACAAGGCGAGAGTGCAGGGTAGCGATATGGGTAATGATAACCAGAGTGCTTCAGCAAGGGACAGAGTGCACAAACGTGAGTGCACCAGGAAATAGGGTCAGAGTAGGGAAAATGGTGAAAAGACAAAATTAAAGGCTCTTTATCTGAATGCATGCAGCATTCATAACAAGGTGGATGAATTGATAGCACAAATAGAAATAAATGGGTATGATATGATAGCCATTGCAGAGTGATCAAGGCTGAGAGCTGAATATTAAAGGGTATTTCACATTTTGGAAGGATAGGAAGAAAGGAGTGTATTTGGAACAGCTTCTTAGAACAATATATTCTAGAATTAACCAGGGAAATGGCTATTTTATACCTGGTAATATGTAATGAGGCAGGATAAATTAATGATCTCATAGTGAAGGATTCTCTAAGCAAGAGTGATCATAACATGATAGAATTTCACAATCAGTTTGAGGGTGAGGAACTTGGATCTAAAACTAGTGTCTTAAACTTAAATAAAGACAATTACAAAGGTATGAAGACCGAGTTGCCTACAGTGGACTAGGAAAATTGGTTAAAAGTTAAGGCAGTAGATAAGCAATGGTATACACTTAAGGAGATAATTTATAACTGTCAACAAAGGTATATACCATTGAGAAAGAAAGACTCTATGAGAAGGATGTAACATCTGTGGCCAGTTACGGAAGCCAAGAATGGTATCAAATTGAAAGAAAAGGCAGACAATGCTGCGAAGATTAGTGATAGGCCAGAAGATTTGAAAAACTTTAGAAACCAGCAAAGGATGACTAAAAAAAGGGAGAAATTACGATATGAGAGTAAATTAGCAAGAAATATAAAAACAGATAGTAAGAACAACTACAAGTATATAAAAAGGAAGAAAGTAACTAAAGTAAACATTGGTTCCTTACAGGATGAGACTGGGGAATTAATAATAGGAAATGGCAGAGATTTTGAACAAGTATTTTGTATCTATCTTCACAAAAGAAGACACCAAAAATATCCCAAGAATAGTTAAAAATCAAGGAGAAAAAGGGAGGGAGGAACTTAAAACAATCACTATCACTAGAGAAAAAGAACTAGGAAAACTAATGGGACTAAAGGTTGAGAAGTCCCCTGGACCTGATGTTTGGCATCCTATGTTCTTAACAGAAGTGGCTGCAGAAATAGTGTTGTACTTTTCCAAAATTACCTAGATTCTGGAAAGCCCCCAGCGGCCTGGCCAATGAGAGGGCTGGCAGCACAGCATTATCAGTAGTGCCTCTAGTGGTGACCACTGCTGGGGCTGCACCTGAAGGATGAGGGCGTATCGATGACTGATACCCTTGAAGAGGAGTCAGTGGGTTCAGGCATAGTCAATGCAAGGCAAGGCAAGGCAGATAGGGCAAAATGCCCACAGGGGCAGGAAATGGCTCTTAATTGGCCACTTAAGTGGTCCAGTTGGGCTTCAGGCGGGTAGCTCGTTTGCCATCTTTCCCACTGCTGGCAAAATGGCACGGTGACGGGAAGACATTAGGCACGCCTCCCAATGCCTTCCCACGCTATTTTGCCGGCCTTCCCGTCTCCCAACCTGTCCCCAAAGGGCTGGTAAAATTCAGCCCGGGGTTGCTGCCGATCTTCCGCTAATGTTACAGCAGCTGAATGGGGAAATTCCCACCGTTAGTCACACATCATGAAACTTGCACTGGGGGCTATATTTTGAGCATCAGTGCTTTGTTTGAAACTCTTGGTCAGAATCAGCTGGTGCTGCTGACTTTGAATTGTGGGATTAGCCTCTTTCCGCATTGCTGGCTGGGATCTCCCTACATGACATTCGTGTGGGACAATCGCAGTCTAATTCGTGGTCACCCTGAGTCTGCATCTGACAAATGTCTGTAATCAGCTTTTGATTGTCAATATTTCCCTGAGATTCCAGAACAATGAGTCAGAAAGGAAAATAAGATATGTCTGGCCAGTGTAGCAGGTATCGTCTTCTGAGGTTAAGCTCCAGGCACATTGTTAGGACAAGCTTCTATTCATGCTCTAAATTACTGGGTAGTGAGATGGTTGTGTTACGGGACTAATAATCCACTAAATATGAGTTCAAATCCCAACATGGCAATTTGAGATAAAAGCAAATTGAAAAAGTCAGAAAAATGCTGTTTGTCTGATGATCAAGATAAATCTAATCAAAGAGTCTGTTCCATTTGCTATGGAAAGGCAGTGGTACCAGGAAAATGAACCAATGGCAGAGGTGTGGGCATGGGATAGTTCAGATTGGGAGGTCATGTACTGAAACCAGGAACACACCCAACAAGAGTTGGCAACCCTACAGTAAGCAACAAGCAAATTTGACATTCATAGAACATAGACAAAAAGGAGCAGGCCATTCGGCCCTTCAAGCCTGCTCCGCCATTCGATACAATCCTGGCTGATCATCCAAACTCAGTACCTTTTTCCTGCTTTCTCACCTTGATCCCTTAAGCCCTAAGAACTATATATAACTCTTTCTTGAATATATTTAATGATTTGGCCTCAACTGATTTCCGTGGTCGAGAACCCCACAGGTTCACCACTCTCTGGGTGGCAAAATCCCTCCTCATCTCAGTCCTAAATGGGTTACCCCTTATCCTTAGACTGTGACCCCTGGTCCTGGACTCCCCCACCATCGGGAACAACCTTCCTGCATCCAGTCTGTCCAGTCCTTTTAAAATTTTGTAGGTTTCTATGAGATCCCCTCTCATTCTTCGAATACAAGCCTAATCGACCCAATCTCTCTTCATACGTCAGTCTGGCCATCCCAGGAATCAGTCTGGTGAACTTTCGCTGCACTCCCTCCATAGCAAGAACATCCTTGCTCAGAGAAGGAGACCAAAACAGCACACAATACTCCAGATGTGGTCTTAACAAGGCCTTGTATAATTGCAGCAAGACATCCTTGCTCCTGTACTCGAATCCTCTTGCTAAGAAGGCTAACATACCATTTGCCTTCTTAACTGCCTGCTGCAACTGCATGCTTACTTTCAACGACTGGTGCACAAGGCCACCCAGGTTTCACTGCACCTCCCCCTTTCCCAATCTATCGACGTTCAGATAATAATCTGCCTTTCTGTTATTGCTGAAGTAGATAACCTCACAGTTATCCACATTATACTGCATCTGCCATATATTTGCCCGCTTACTCAACCTGTCCAAATCACACTGGAGCTTCTCTGCATCCTCCTCACAGCTCACACTCCCACCCAGCTTTGTGACCTCTGCAAACTAGGATATATTCCCTCATCTATATCATTAATATATATTGTGAATAACTGGGGTCCTAGCACTGATCCCTGCTGTACCCTACTAGTCACTGCCTGCCACTTGGAAAAAGACCTATTTATTCCTACTGTTTGTTTTCTCTCTGCTAACCAATTCTCTATCCATGTCAGTACCTTACCCCCAATCCCATGTGCTTTAATTTTGCACGCGAATCTCTTATGTGGGACCTTATCGAAAGCCTTCTCATTACTGTTTGGGGGACATTGCTAGTACAGAGTGGCTGATGGACTTGTCTACATAACTGCGAATTTGTTCCAAAAGTGATTTATGTGTGAAAAGCTGAGGAGATCTTTGACTGTTATTAGGTGCTGTACAACAGCAACTGTTAGAAATGTTTTCTCGGAAGGGAAGAGGTTCTGTGGATTATTCCGTGATCCAGCATTCCAAGAAGGAAATAATGCTTCCAGGTAGCCCATCTCAGAAGATCACTGGTTTCACGCCCTCATTTCCCAAATTCGCCTCTCAGACCTACTGTTAGTGCTCTTCCTCACTTGAAGTTTTCCCCTTTTATCCCTTTCTTGGCACACTTCAAGTAACCAATTACAATGTGACACAGGACGAAGCCGGGAGGAGATTACTCAGATCCTGGGAAAAGATGCTTTTTAGTACCACTGTCCACCCTCCACAAACCTGAGCTCATCCAATACTCTGCTGTCTGTATTCTAACTCACACCGAGTTCCGTTCACCCTGTGCTCACTGACTTACATTCACTTGCACTCCACCAACACCTCGAATTTAATATCATCATCCTCCTTTTCAAATCCCTCCTTGGACTCACCCCTCCCAATCCCTGTAACCTACTCAAGCCCTACAACTCTCCGAGGCATCTGCCTTTCTCCAATTCTGACATCTAGTGTATCCCTGACTTCCTTTATCCCTCCATTGGCAGCCGAGCTTCAGCAGTTTAGGCCCTAAACTCTGGAATTCCTTCCCTAAACATCTCCACCTCCCTTAAGACACTCATTAAAACCTATTTCTGATCAAGCTTTTTGTTATCTGTCCTAATGTCTCCTCCTATGGTTTTGTGTCAATTTTCTTTGTCCGACTGTGCTCCTTTGGAGTGTCTTGTGATATTCTCCGACATTAATGGTGCTCTTTGAATTCAAGTCATTAGTTTGGAAATACAATGTGTTCAAACCTGTATCAGTGAAAGGGAAAGTAAAGAGATGAGTGCAATGAACCAGATCAATGTTTTCTTTATACTGCAGCTATAATTGGGAAAAAAAAAGAAAAAGTCTGAAAAGATCAGGGGTGTTATAACATTAATCTATAAAACAGTTGCCAAGTAATTGAAAACTTGCCTCACAGATGATTGTCGTAGCAAAGGGTCCCTGTTATATTTCAGGGCTTAAAACTAGTCAAGAATGAGATGATGCTAATGGACCCCATCCCCTTTCTCAGGTGGCATTCCCTTTAAGCATACCTTATCAGCAAGAACAGAGCTTCATGGGATTTTATATAAATGTCACGAGGAGTTATGGAAGAAATCTGCTTGTGTCCTGTTACTTGTTGTACAAATTTGGAGAGTTAAATACAGGCAAGGACAAGAATAACTTTTTTGTGTTTCAGGTCTTGGGAAACAATTTTAGCGCATGCAACTTGTCTGAAGGAAAACAGACAGGGACATCACAGACGTACAGCAGACAGACAGATGACAAACATAATGAACACTAGACAGACATACACACACGTTAGTCTGGACTGTTGAGCCAATGACCAAGGGAACATACAGCACCTGTACATCCTGGCAATCCGGTCTGCAAACTCCAAGAAACTCAGTTCTATTTGTGTTATTAGGAGCCAGTTTCCTGGGTCACCTGGGCATAACAAATATCAGAAAATTTGTTTCTATCTCCATCTCTGTCTCTTTCTGTGCCACTCTTTCTGTCTGTCTGTCTGTCTCTCTCTGGCTCACCATCTTCTACCTCTCTGTCACTCTGTTTCTCTCTGTCTACCTTTCTCTGTGTCTTTCTGGCTCTCTATCCTTCTGTCTCTATCCCTGGCTGTATCGCTGTCTCTTTCCCTCTCTCTATCTCCCTCTGTCTCGTTCTGTGTCACTCTTTCCCTCTGTCTGTCTCTCTCTCTCTGATGCACTCTCTCTCAATGTCCCATTCTGCTTCTCTTACTGTGTCACTGTCCGTTTTTTCCTGCCTCTCTCCCGCTGTCTCTTCCTGTGTCACTCTTTCCCTTTGTCTGTTGTCTGTCTCTCTCTGGCATGCATGCCCTCTCTTTGTCTTGTTCTGTCTCTTTCTGTGTTACTGTCTGTTTCTTCCTGTCTGCCTCTCTCACTGCCTCACTTACTTTCTCTCTAGGAAGGAGATTTTACTAGGTTGGTCGGCTACAGCAAATATTGGAAAATCGGATGGGTGAGAAAACACACATTAGGATGTATCTTATTGGTGAATAAATGCAAAATCAAAACATTGAGAACTATTGCTATCAGCAGCTTGAGACACATACAGGTTAATGAGAATATTGATTTACATTGTATTTGGTGCTTGCAGGTCCCATGCTGTGCATATAAGACAAAAAAGATTGGACATTTCTCCACAAAGCAAGCACACAAATACACAAGCACACACGCATACACGCACAGACACACACAACCTCAGTCAAAAGATTATGGAGGCTTGAACATAAAATCTAGGCTGACGCTGCTAGTGCAGTACTGAGGGAGAGCTGCATTGTCGGAGGTGCCGCCTTTCAGATGCAAAGTTAAACTGAGGCCCTGTCTGTCCTCACAGGTGGAAGTAAAAGGTCCAATGATACTATTTTAAAGAAAAGGGGAAAATGAGGAAGAAAAGAGTTCTCCCTAGTGTCATGGCCTAGATTTATCCTGCAACCAACATCACTATAACATGTTATCATATTTTCTCATTGCTGTTTGTTGAAGCTTGGTGTACGCAAATTGGCTTCTGTGTTTCCTACATTACAACAGTGACTTCAGTAATTCAGGGTGCTGTAGTGGTAATGCCACTGGACTAGTAATTCCAAAGCCTAGGTTCTGGAAACATGGATTTGAATCTCACCACAGTAAATGGTGAAATTTAAATATAATTAATAAATCTGGAATTAAAAAAGCTAGTCTACTGGTGACCATGAAACCATTGTTGGTTGTTGTAAAAACCCAACTGGTTCACTCATGCCTTTTAGGGAATGAAATCTGCCATCCTTACCTGGTCTGGCCTACATGTGATTCTAGACCCACAGCAATACGGTGGACTCTTCAATGCCCTCTGAAATGGCCTAGCAAGCCACTCAGTTCAAGAGCAATTAGGGATTGGCAACAAATGCTGGCCCTGCCATTGATGGCCACATCCCATGAAAGAATTTTAAAAAACTTCATTGAATGTAAAGTTCTTTGGGGTGTCCTGAAGTCATAAAAAAGGAGACTTACATTTATATAGCGCCTTTCATGACTGCTGAACTTTCCTAAGTGCTTTACAGCCAATTAGGTACTTTTGCAGTGTAGTCACTGTTGTAACGTAGGAAACATGGGAGCCCAGTTGCACACAAACGACAATGAGATAATGACCACATAATCTGTTTCTGTGATATTTGTTGAGGGATAGATATTGGCCCAGATACCAAGGAGAACTCCCCTGCTCATCTTCCAAATAGTATCATGGGATATTTTGTGAGCACATAAGAGAGCAGATGGGACCTCAGTTTAATGTCTCATTTGGAAGATGGCACCTTTGACAGTGCAGCACACCCTCATTACGGCACTTGAGTGTCAGCCTTGATTTCGATGCTCAATTCCTGGAGTGGAACTTGAATCCACAACTTTCTGACTCAGAAGCAAAAGTGCCGTCTCTGAGCCACAGCAAAACTCAGGCAAGATGTGATATAAATGCAAGTTTTTTTTATCCAAAGGAAAGTGACTAAGGAATAGAATACCTATTTAAATTGTGTCTCCTGTCTACACTCTCCCACACACACATTCCAAACTAAATTTACTAACAGTCCTATGAATGAAATACTTTTAGTACAGCTGTAAAACACCCCCCCCCCCCACCCCACATTCAATTAAAATTCTACCCCAGGATCAGTGCTGCAGCCTTGTTCCTTCATAACCTTCATTAAGTGCACAGTGCCATTTTCTTGAGTTTGAAGCTGTGGAGCATCAGGAGGTGACCATAAAAATTCGATTTCTTTTCTTCCCTGCTACACAAACACACCAACAACAGCTGCATTCAGTCTTTTACCCACAAGGAAATCAGAACCTTTTGACAAGTGGAATATCAAACTGAGGGAAACTCGGCAGGGAGCAGATCTCACTGTCTGTTGTGTGATTCTTGTGGTTCAAGAAAGCAGCAATTATCTCTAGGCCCTTGAGCTGTACTTTAATGATCCTTCTGGGACTGGTTAAATGTAAATGGAGACTGTATCTTCCATTGGAGAAGGTGGATGAGGTGGAGGTGGGAGATGGTGGCATGTGTTAATATGATGATCGATGAAAAGAGATGGAAGGGACAATGCAGAGACATTCTGAATCGTGCAGATTGGAATGGGCCTAAGCTGCAATGAGTTAGTTGATCTCAGTTGAATCAACAGTTGGGATGTTACAGTTAGCCTCAGTGACTCTCTGGAGACAAAAGGGTTTAGGGCTTCCCTGCCTCTGACTCCCCTCCTTCCCCACTGCAAGATGCCCCTGGAACCCCCTTCCCACACTGACCTGAGCTTTGGTGACCGGGCAAGGCTGCCCAATTTTCTGCAGGCCCATCTTCCTGCCCCTGATCACTACCGATTGATCCCTATAGGATATACTGGGTAAATGGACATTGAACAAGGACAGGATCAGATTTGGTTGCATGGCCGGTCTACTATCATTGCCTAAGCTGACACATGAAGAATGGCCACTGGTGTGAGGTACCAGAAGACAATGTGTACTTGTGGCATCTATTTGACCCCAAGTTGAGCTACCAACCCCATATTCTCTCCATCACCAAAACCTCCTAAGTTCAGCTTTATAATAGCACCTATCTCTGCTCCTGCCTCAGCTCATCTCCGACTGAAATTTTCATTCACCCTGCTGTTACCTCTAGACTCAGCTATTCCAACGCACTCCTGGCTGATCTCCCATCTTTTACGCACTCTATTGAAAACATGGATTCCTTTATTAAGGTTTTTTCCCCCAGCTCCCTCTGCTGGTCTCTGTGTGTATGGGAGCTTTAGGTGGACAAAATGCACACTGCACTTCTCAAAACACTGCATCATCTTCTTCTCCGAAGGTTGACTGCCATGGATCTCCACCAAATTCCACATTGGTCAATTGCATCCAGTCCATTATATCCGTCATCCATTTTCTCCTCTGCTTCCCTCTCATACATTTTCCATCAATCTTTCCTTCCAATAACCGTCTCTGTCTACCTTCTGCTCTAATTAGCTGACCGAAATATAGTATCTTTCTCTCTATTCTCCAGCCATTTCCAGAACTTCCTCATTTGTCTTTCTGTCTGTGTAGGATATGCAGAACATCCTCCAATATGTTCACATCTCAAATGCATTAACCTTATCAATAGTCTCTTTGTTTGTTGTCCATATCTTCTGAGGCATATAACATAGATGACAAAATGTAGCACCTCAGCATTCTTTTCCTAAGATTAAGTTTAGTCATAGAGATACAGCACTGAAACAGGCCCTTTGGCCCACAGAGTCTGTGCTAACCATCAGCCACCCATTTATACTAATCCGACATTAATCCCATTTCGCTCCAACATCCCCACCTTCCCTCAAATCTTCTACCACCTACCTACACTAGGGACAATTTACAATGGCCAATTTACCTATCAACCCACACGTCTTTGGCATGTGGGAGGAAACTGGAGCACCCAGAGGAAACCCATGCAGGCCACAGGGAGAACTAGCAAAATCCACACAGGCAGTACCTAGAACTGAACCCAGGTTGCAAGAACTATGAGGCGGCAGTGCTAACCACTGTGCCACTGTGCTACCCACCAGTCCCTACCAAGTACTGTTTCTTTGATGTTAACACGTTCTTCATTCTGACAGAGCCTTATGACATCCTCAGGACTTTCCAAAGTGCTTTATAACCAGTGGTTACTTTGAGGTGTTGTCACTCCTGTAATGTTGGCAAACACAACCGTCCATTTAAGCGCAGCCAATTCCAACAAGCAGGCAATGAATGACCAGATAGTCTGCTTTTGGTAGAGCTTAAAAGAGGAATGTTGGCCAAGAGCAGGGGTATGTTATACCTATTGACATCTGGAAGTATTTAGAAGGCTTCATCAATATATGATTGATAATATTCCATGTGGGCGAAATCATTCTTTACTAAACATTACACTTACATTATGTTTCCTATATTACAACAGTGACTACACTTCAAAAGCACTTCATTAGCTGCAAAGTGCTTCGGGATGTCCTGAGGGCATGAAAGACACGTTATAAATGCAAGTCTTTTTTTTAATAAACGGATAAATACTCCTGTAAAATTGATGACTAAGATGTGAATGTGAACATATTATGCAGTAATATTGCACAGTGAGACTTCAAGATTGTTTTCAATAGATTCATAAAAATAGCAAACCATTTTCTAAAATAAATTCCTCAATCTGTTCTTTTAAAACACCTCTGTGAATTTGTCTCAAAAAGGAAGAAAGCAAAGGAGGAAACCTTCCTGCCAAGTCTAAACTGCCATAACACTCATCAGCTATGAACGATAGAAATGGTAGCATTTATTGAATGAATACTTTTGTGTCAGTCTTCACAGTAAAGGAAGGGAATGACATTCCAGGAAAATGAATAATGAATCAAGGTCTGGATCTCACTAAAGTTAGTGTAAGCAATAAAACAGTATTAGAAAACGACTGGCACTGAAGACTGACAGATTCCCAGGATCTGATGTTTTCCGCCCCAGGGTTTTAAAGGAAGCAGGTGAGGAATTTGCAAATGCTTTAGCCTTAATCTTCCAAAGCTCTCATGATTCAGAGATTGTCCCTTTAGACTGGAAAATTGCAAATGTAACTCTATTGTCTATTATTAAGTAAGGTGAGAAAGAGGAACCAGGAAATTCTAAACCTGTACGGTGTACATCTGTTGTAGGGATGTAATTAGAATCTATAATTAAGGAGATTGTGACTAAGCACTGAAGAAGTTTGAGCTCATTAGAGAGGGCCAGCATAGAGCCAACAGCTGACCAACAAGGGTGGGTCATGTGTAAGGGACCTAACTGAACTTTCTGAGGAAGAAACTAAGGTAGTGGACAGGTGAATCTCTATGGATGCAGTCTATATGGACTTCCAAAGGCATTTGATAAGGTTTCATATGTAAGAGACTGTTGGCTAAAATTGAAGCTCATGGAATTGAAAGTGAATTATTGACCTGGTTAGGAGATTGGTTAGGCAGTAGAAGATAAAAAGTACTGAAAATTGGTATGGACTTGAATTGGAAGGAAGTGTCTAGTGTTGTCTAAAACACATATGGCGGGGCCTCAATTATTCACGATGTTTATTAATGACTTAACTAATACAATAGTGAACCATATATCCAACTTTGCTGATGACACAAAATTTGTTGGTATAGTAAGTAGACAGAAGCATAAAGTTATAAAGATTCAATGATAGATTAAGTGACTGGGAAAAAAATATATATGGCAAATGGCTTTGAACACAGGTAAGTGTGAGGGCATCCATTTTTGATCAAAACAGAATAGATTTGAGTCTTGTTAAATGGTGAAAAACCACGAACAGTGGAGGTTCAATGAGATTTAGGGATTCCTGTGCAATCACAAAATTGTAGTAGTTACGGACAAACGATAATTTAAAAAACAATGAAATATTATCTTTCATAACTAGAATATAAAGGGGAGGAAGTTTTACTCCAGTTATACAAAGTCCTGGTTAGACCATAGGCTGGATTTTGAGAGCGGCGCGCTCAAAAAATGATGCAAAAGAGCCGCCACGATCTTAAGCGCGGCGGCTCATTTAACTAGCCAGGGCGGCCTGCACCCCCACCGCCCCACAATCCCGTGGAAAGGTGGGCTGTCCGTCCCCGGTAATAGCGTCAGCTGCCTGTGCGCAGGCGCTGGCGCCATTTTTAAAGGCTAGCTGGCCCTGTCACCCAATTTAAATTTTTTAAGTCCTACCCCCAAAATTAACTAAATAAATTTCTAATACCCCATTTCCCACCTCACCCAATAGCAATTACAATAACTATTTGCCCTTTCCCCTCCCAAAACACTTACCCTATACATCTGACCTTCTTTCCCCCACCCTCCCACAAACTGCACAAAGTTTAAGGTTAATCCCTTCCCACCATCCCCTACACCCATTATGTGTATTTGACCTCGTACCCCCCACCTCCCGCCCCCCCCCCCCCCCCCCCACTGCCCCCCGCACTGATAAACTTACCTCCTCCACCCTCCGGACGGGGATCTGAAGGTGTGGGAGTGCCGGCTGCCACACTGAAGATTGTGGCGGGCCCTCAAGATCGCAGGTAAGTCTATTTAAAGTTATTAATTTTATTGATTTGAATTTTTAAATTGTGGTCCCGATGCCCAGTGGTGGGGGGGTGGGGGGGGGGAGGGGGGATGCCGCCACGGAGCCTCGCCGCCGTCGGGAGGATCAGGCCGGGCCCTCCTGCGTCGAGGTCCGTGGTGGGTCTCATCCAGAGCCGTCTTCAGGCCGCTCCCGCCACGTAACTGATGCCAGGGGGTGGAGGGGGAGTGCGGGGAACAAAATTCAGCCCCACATGTGGAGTACTGTGTACAGTTCTGGGCAGCATTCCTTAGAAGGGATGTATTGGCTTTGGAATGAGTGCAGTGCAAAATCACTTGAATGTTACCAGGGCTCCAAGCATTAGATAATGAGGAGAGTTTGCATAATTTAGGCTTGCATCCTCTAGAATATAGAAGGTTAAAGGGTGATTTGATCGAGGTTTTTAGGATTTTGATAGGAATTGCTAGGATAGATATAAACTTTTTCTGCTGATGGGGGAATCTAGGTCAAGTGGACATAACCTTAAAATCAGAGACAGGTCATTATGGAGAGAAGTTAGGAAACACTTCTTTATGCAAAGAATGAAGTGGGTGGTAGAAGTTTGGAGTAGATGCCTGCTCAGGTCAGGAAAAAACCCGACCCGAACCCAAGCGAACCACCGTGGACCCGAGCCCGAGCCCGAACCGAGTCCCTCTGATTTTGCCCCGAGCCCGACCCGAACTGAGCCCGACCCCGACTCGACCCGAGCCTAACTCGACCATCCCTTTACTTACCTTCGGACCCCGAATCTCCACGAAGCTGCAGCTCATGCGCAATGATGTCATAGTGACGTCACTCGCTCACTGCGCAGACTCAGTTTCGTCCCGGACTCCCAGCTCAGGTAAGTCCTTTTAATTTCAATACTTACCAGCAGAGCCATGTGTGTCCGGCCTGACGTCACCCAACGCGACCTGGACTCGGCCCGACCCGACCCGAGCCCGAACGCCGTACCCTGAAGATGGGCCCGACCCGACCCGAACCCGACACGTGCCGTCGGGTCCCATCGGGTTCGGGTCGGGTAGCAGGCCTCCAGTGTGGAGCTCTTGGCCAGTGTCAGCTGTGGCTCAGTTTGTAGCATTCTTGCCTCTGAGTCGCAAAGTGTGGGGTTTAACTACCTCTCCAGAGGTCGTGGACAAAAAAATCAAGGCTGACACTCCTGTGCAGTACTGAGGGAGGACTACACTGTTGGAGGTGCTGACTTTCAGATGAGATGTTAAAGTGAGGCCCTATTTTCTTGTTCAAGTGGATGTAAAAGCTCCCATGGCACTATTTAGAAGAAGAGCAGGGGAGTTATCGCTGGAGTCCTGGCTAATATTTATCCCTAAATCAACATTGCAAAAAACAGATTATCTGGTTATTATTACATTACTGTTTGTGGGAGTTTTCTGTGTGCAAACTGGCTACTGCATTTCCAACATTATAACAGTGACTGCACTTCAAAAAGTACTTCATTGGCTGTAAAGTGCTTTGAGATGTCAGGTGGTCGTGAAAGCTGCTATATAAATGCAAGTCTTGTTTCAAAAAGCAGTAGATGACAGTCCAATTAATATTATTAATTCTGAGATCAATAGGTTTTTGCTAAATAAGATATAAAAGGATATGGAGCCAAGGCAGGAGAATCGAATTTAAATACAGGTCAGCCATGATCTCATTGAATGATGGATGTAACAGGCTTGAGGGACCGAATGGCCTTCCTCCTGTTTCTATGTTAATGTGATTAGATGAAGAGTGATGTGGGTACACTTGCATGGAGCATAAACACCAACATGGGCTGATTGGGCAAATGACCTGTTTCTGTGCTGCAAATAATTTGTAATGTTCTGATAGTGGAGGGCGATAGTGGCAGTGTCACCCATAGGCTACCCTAAACTCAATATTTAATCCTGAAAAAAAAGATTTGTGTTTCTGTGTATCCAAATGGGTGTGTGCTTGTCTAGGAATGCGTGTAATTGTGTGTGTGTGTGTGTGTGTGTGTGTTTGTATTTATGCATGTCTGCTTCTATGTGTGTTTGTGCCTTTATGTGTCTCACTTCATCTGCATGTGTCTGCATTGTATGTCTGACAGAGTATGTATTTGTGCAATAAAAACAAGAAATGCTGGAACCACTCAGCAGGTCTGGCAACATCTGTGGAAAGAGAAGCAGAGTTAACGTTTCGGAACTGACAAATATTAAAAATGTCACAGGTTATAAGCAAGTGAGGTGGGGGTGGGGCAAGAGAGAACAAAGGAGAAGGTGTAGATTGGACAAGGCCACATAGCTGACCAAAAGGTCACAGAGTAAAGGCAAACAATATGTTAATGGTGTGTTGAAAGACAAAGCATTAGTACAGAAAAGGTGTTAACGGACTGAATATTGAACAGCAGCAAGTGCAAACATGAAAAAAAACAATGGGTAAGCAAACTGAACAAACTAAGATGAAATGAAATAAATGCAAAAAAAGGTTGTAAAAAATGTAAAAAAGAAAAAACGAAAAAAGAACAAAAAACTAAAAATGAAAGTAAAATGGGGGGCTGTCATGCTCTGAAATTATTGAACTCAATGTTCAGTCCGGCAGGCTGTAGTGTGCCCAATCGGTAAATGAGATGCTGTTCCTCGAGCTTGCGTTGATGTTCACTGGAACACTGCAGCAATCCCAGGACAGAGATGTGAGCATGAGAACGGGGGGGAGTGTTGAAATGGCAAGCAACCGGAAGCTCAGGGTCCTGCTTGCGGACTGAGCGGAGGTGTTCCTCAAAGCAGTCACCCAGTCTGCGCTTGGTCTCCCCAATGTAGAGAAGACCACATTGTGAGCAGCGAATACAATATACTACATTGAAAGAAGTACAAGTAAATCGCTGCTTCACCTGAAAGGAGTGTTTGGGGCCTGGGATAGTGAGGAGAGAGGAGGTAAATGGGCAGGTATTACACCTCCTGCGATTGCAGGGGAAGGTGCCATGGGACGGGGACGAGGTGGTGGGGGTAATGGAGGAGTGGACCAGGGTGTTGCGGAGGGAACGTCCCTTCGGAATGCTGACAGGGGAAGGGAGGGGAAGATGCGTTTGGGAGTGGTATCACGCTGGAGGTGGCGGAAATGGCAGATGATGATCCTTTAGATATGGAGGCTGATGGGGTGGAAAATGAGGACAAGGGGAACCCTGTCACGGTTCTGGGAGGAAGGGGAAGGGTTGATGGCAGAGGTACGGGAAATGGGCCGGACACGGTTGAGGAGCCTGTCAACAACAGTGGGGGGGAATCCTCAGTTGAGGAAAAAGGAGGTCATACCAGAAGCACCGTCAAGGAAGGTAGCATCATCAGAGCAGATGCGTCGAAGACGGAGAAACTGGGAGAATGGAATGGAGTCCTTACAGGAGGTAGGGTGTGAAGAAGTGTAGTCGAGGTAGCTGTGGGAGTCGGTGGGCTTATAATGGATATTAGCAGACAACCTATCCCCAGAGATGGAGACAGAGAAGTCGAGGAAGGGAAGGGAAGTGTCAGAGATGGACCATGTAAAGGTGAGAGAAGGGTGGAAATTGGAAGCAAAGTTGATAAAGTTTTCCAGTTCAGGGCGGGAGCAGGAAACGGCACTGATACAGTCATGTGTGTGGCTTACAGTGTTTGTATGTGTTTGTATTTGTGCCTATGTGTATGCATGTGTGTCCTACTGTGCATGCCTGTTTTTACATGTTCTGATGAAGGGTCACTGACCTGAAACATTAACTCTGCTTCTCTCCGCACAGAAGCTGCCAGACCTGCTGAGTATTTCCAGCATTTTTTGTTCTTATTCCTGTTTTTACATGTGTGTGCTTGAAAATGCCTGCCTGTAGTTTGTGTGCATGCAGGGATATGGGTTATGCTGGGGTATAGTGCATGTACGCTTGTGGGGTTAAAGACGTGTGTGTGTTAATGTGGACGTGTATGTCAGCTTTGTGAATGCATTTCTCTAAATTAATTCCTGAACTTTAAACAAATTGACATCTTGAATCCAGTTAGCTTAATAAAGATCTTGCATTTATATCATATGTTTCATGACCTCTGGATGACCCAAAGCACTTTGCAGACAATTAAGTACTTTTGAAGCATAGGCACTGTTGTAATCTAGGAAACGTGGCAGCCACTTTGCACACAAGGTCCCGCAAGCATCAATGAGATTATCTGTTTTAGCGATGTTGATTGAAGGATAAATATTGACTGGTTCACCAGGTAGAATTCCATCACTCTTCTTGAAAATAGTGCCATGGATCTTTTACACGCACATGAGAGCGCAGATTAGGTTTAATGTCTTTTTTTTATTATTGATAGGATGTGAGGGTTGCTAGCAAGGCCAGCATTTATTGCTCATCCCTAACTGCCCTTGAGAAATTGGTGGTGAGCTGACTTTGTGAACCGCTGCAGTCCATGTTGTGTAGGTACACCCACAGTGCTGTTAAGGATGGAATTCCAGGATTTTGACCTAGTCACAGTGAAGGAGCGGCAATATAGTTTTAAGCCAGGATGGTGTGTGACTTGGGGGACAACTTGCAGGTGGTGGTGTTCCCATGCATCTGCTGCCCTTGTCCTTCCAGGTGGTAGAGTTCGCGGGTTTGGAAGGTGGTGTCGAGGAACCCTTGGTGAGTTTCTGCTGTACATCTTGTAAATGGTACGCACTGCTGCCACTATGCACCAGTGGTGGAGGGAGTTAATGGTTATTGTGATGGATGGAGTGCAATCAAGCAGGCTGCTTTATCCTGAATGGTGTTGAGCTTCTTGAGTGTTGTTGGAGTTGCACCCATCCAGGCAACTTGTGCCTTGTAGATGGTGGCATAGTGGTAATGTCACTGAGTTAGTATTCCAGAGGTGTAAGCTAATTTTTGGGGGACGCAAATTCAAATCCACCATAGCAACTGGTGGAATTTAAATTAAATTAATTAATTAATGAAACTACCGTCAATTGTCATAACAGCCCATGTGGTTCACTAATGCCCTTTAGGGAATGCAATGGAAGCCCCACATGCCACATGGAAATATTAATTTTGTCATATGGAACTTTGCCTGAGACTTTTACTGTACATTATTACAAATAACTTTTAAAAAGCAGAACAGAGCAGCTAAAGATGGCCACGCACAAATTTGCACATGAAAAGCCAAAGGCCAACTGGAGACTATGGTCAGTCTAGCCATAACAATGGGGTGTTCTCTGATTAAAGGACCTAGAATTGTTTTGTCAATGTTGATCATCATAAACCATTGACACCCATTGACTTTGAAAGAGACAACTCCCCCCCCCCACCACCAAGTATGTCTGAATAGCATTGAGTTTCAAATATCATTGCAGAAGGTGCTGTTTCAAACAAAGAAGTGGTCACATGACATGACTGCCTGTGTAACTCTGAGAGTTTGTGAATTGTGCCTCAGAAAGACAGTCACTGAACTCCAGGGAAGGAACATCTCCTCTCTCTCTCTCTCCCTCCAACAAAGTCCCAGGGAAGCCTTGGTGGCAGCTATTAAGCCTCAAGATTACAGGTCCTTATAGTCAACAACCAGGGGACGTGGATAAAGCCCCTCTCCTGCCTTCCAGAACCAGAGAAGCAAGCCCAAATTGTGCACGTGTCCCAAGGAGGACTTCAAGACTTTAACTTCAACTAAAGACACTGAGGCTCAGTATTTGAATTCCATTTATTATGGACTTTACTTCAACCTCCCAACTCTGTTTTCCCTCTGTAATCTATTTGTATGTGTGTGTGCCTCTTGTGTGAATGTGAGCATGGACGCGTAGCATATTTGAGTAATTTTATCCTGTTTAGAGTGATAAGGTTAATAAACTTGCATCTTTCTTATTTAACGTCAAGAAGACCTGTCTGATTGGTTCATTTTTAATTATATTAGAGGAACAGGAGCACATGCTCACTGAGGTGGTAAGTTAAATCACTGTGTTAAAAAAAACCCTGTTGTGTCAAATCAAAGAAGGGGTTAAAGGGAAGCCTGAGACCCCCTTCCTCACCTAGTCGTAACAGGAAGGAAATCTGCCGTCCTTATCTGGTCTGGACTCCAGACCCACAGCAATGTGGTTGACTCTGAAATGGCCTAGCAAGCCATTCAGTTGTCGAGCACAATTAGGGTTGGGCAACATAATGCTGGCCTTGCCAGTGACGCCCACATCCCATGAAATCATTTTTTAATAAGTTACTCGATCGCAGAATTCCCGGCCTTTGACCTGCTCTTGTAGCCACAGTATTTATGTGGCTGGTCTGAAAGATGAAACTGCTGACAGTGTAGCATTCCCTCAGCTTACATGAGTGTCGGGCCAGAAATGTGCTCAAGTCTTTGGAGTGGAATTTGAATCTACAACCTTCTGACGCAGAAATGAAAGTGCTACCCTCTGAGCCATGGCTGATGTTTTTGCTATTCTATGGATATGCACTGCTGTCTGTCAGCAATGATGTATGTGCTTGGATTATAGAGCGACACCTAGATCAGATTAGCTGTAGGTGAGGCTGAATGCCTGTTATGGTAATGGAAAGTAGAAGTGCCTTCTCCCTCCATTCTACTGCCACTCCCTCTTCAGGCTCACTTGAACTCAAAATCAAGGCTGACACTCCCAGTGCAGTAGTAAGGGAGTGCTGCACTGTCGAAGGTGCTGTAGTTTGGATGAGACTTTAAAAAAAGGCCCTGTCTTCCCTCTCAGGTGGATGTAAAAAATTGCATGGCACTATTTCGAAGAAGAGCAGGGGAGTTAGCCCCAGTGTCCTTGGGCCAATATCTATCTCTCAGTCAGCATGACAAAAACTGACTGGTGATTGTCACATTGCTGTTTGTGGGAGCTTGCTATGTGCAAATTGGCTGCTGCGTTTCCTACCTTACAACAGTGACTACACTTCAAAAGTACTTCATTGGCTGTAATCCACTTTGGGTCATTATGAGGTCATGAAAGGTGCTATGTAAATGCATGTCTTCCTTTTTATCTTGAATTTAGATGAGTTATGGTAGACAGCCAGCAGCTGTGGAAACATCAAGACCCTAAAGAGAGTAGGGGAAGCAAATGGAGGAAAAAAAAGTCCTCCACATGAATTCAAATTAATTTTCCAAGTGTTATCAACAACAACATTAATTTATATAGTTTCTCTAACATAGTAAAAGGTCACCATGATAGTCAAAACTATCCACATCGGGAGATAGCAAGAGAGGTGACCACAAGCTTAGTCAAACAGATAGTTTTTAAGGAGCGCTTTAAAAGAGGAGAGTGAGATAAAGAGACGGAAAGGTTTAGGGAAAAAACTCCAGAGCTTAGGGCACAGGTAGCTGAAGGTATGGCCACCAATGGTGGAACGATGAGAGAGCCAAACTCATTACAAGATGTTTCAACTGGAACAGGCATGTGGCTGTTTTTTAAACAAAAGTTACCCAACAAAAGTGAAGTCGTTTTTGAAGTTTTGATCTCTCTCATGCCTGCTGATGATAGTTGGTGCCCCCTGGTGAACTGGTACAGAGACAGGGAGTGGGAAAAGCTCAATGCAATGTAGCTTGAGGGAATCGCGGAAATAACCCATTCCATTTATTTCTGCTCGTCATTGGCCACTGACCCACAGTTGATAACTGCAGTGCCACATTATCATGTTGCATGTATTTGGTTCCATTACTGCTAATCACTCAGGGAGCCTCTTATCTAGTTGTCAGGCTTCTTGTGATATTCCCTGTGATCTCCGAAACAGACATGGGTCTCCGAAATGGGAACCGGCAGACTATAAATAATTAGGTCACACTAAATTAGCAGGTTATGAGGCGATATTAATTGAGCCTGCCAGATCGTATTATCCTAACAGAAAGGCAATGAGACTGGAAGGTGATCTTCGCTTTTTTTTTGTTCCAGTAAAAATGATTTTCTGCATTGAAATAACTGATACTGATGCTATAAAAATGACAGTAACAGGTTCCATATGAGATACTGAGCAGAGTGATTAACCTTCACTAATATCCTTGGCCTAAACATATGTGCTGTTAAGACTAATCATTACAAATTGGTCACATCACAGTGGGCACCTGCATGAGACTCTTCAGGGTTAGGAAAAGTCCTATCAAACCTGTTCCTTTTTTCCCCACAGACCAGCCTTCTTGCTCATTGGGATTAGTTGCTTCCTGGCTTTAGTGGAAAAAGGAGGCATCAGTAATATGTTGTTTGATGTCAGTGTTTTCTTTTGCCTCTCCCAGTTGATTACCTTTTTTTATTCATCAACAGGATGTGGGCATTATTGGCGAGGCCAGGATTTAATGCCCATCCCTAACTGCATTTGAGAAGAAGCTGCCTTCTTGAATACAACTGAGTGGCTTGCTAGGCCATTTCAGAGGGCAGTTAAGAGGGTCTGGAGTCACATATGGGCCAGACCAGATAATGACAGAAGAATTCTGCCCTTAAAGCATGCTAATGAGCTAGATGGGTTTTTTTAGGTCAATCCGATAATTTCAATGTTTTTATTTGTGGGGTCATTGGTGGGGGTGACGAGGGATGTTGGGGGTGTGGTCAGGAAATGTTTAGTCAAGCTGCTCTGGCCATCATGAGTGTGGGACATGCATGATTGACCAGCTGATCTTTGTCTGCCCATCAGTTTCTTACATTCGTAGGATAGACCTGCCATAAGGTAGTCACTAATAAAATCCAACAGAGACTATGTAATTAATAGGTGATATTTGCCTGGGCCCATTTAAATGGAGGAAAATTGGACAGCACAACAGATGTGTTCTCCAACCCACCTAATTTTCCAATAATCTCTGCTTCAGTTCATTCAGTGCATCTGAGTGCAAACCCAGGAAAATCTCCCCTAACATACCCAGTCACTATGCAACAGCAATCAACAAATCAAATATCATTAGATGTAGAGAAGATATTTCCACTTGCAGAAGTGTCTAAAACTAGGGGTCATAAATATAAGATACTGATAAATCCAATAGGGAATTCAGGAATAACTTCTTTACCCAGAGAATCGTGAGAATGTGGAACTTGCTACCACATGCAGTGGTTGAGGCAAAAGCATGGTGAGCTTTAAGGGGAAGCTGGGTAAATACATGAGAAGAAAGGAATAGAAGGATATGTTAAATTAAGAGGGTGGGAGGAGACTAGTGTGGAGCATAAACACCAGCATAGGTCAGTTGGGCTGAATGGTCATTCCTGAGCTGGAACACTCTGTAATACTTTGAACTTAGTGTTGTTTAGATGAACCTTCAAAAGAGGAATATAAAATTTCAGTTAAAAAGTAAGGAAACTACGACATATTTTTTTATTTGCTAACATCATTAATGATGAGCTTGTGCAGCATTTCCCAGCTGGACAAGTCATACCAAGGAGCGTCAAGGAGCCCTTGCAAAACTGGAGTCAATGAAAATCAGGGGGAAAACTCTTCGCTGGTCAGAGTCATACCTACCTGTCATGCTAGACCCCTACCTGCCAAGAATGAGGCATATTAATTTAACCCATCTGGTTCACTAATGTCCTTTAGGGAAGGAAATCTGCTGTCCTTACCTGGTCTGGCCTACATGTGACTCCAGATCCACAGCAATGTGGTTGACTCTTACATGCCCTTGAAATGGCCTAGCAAGCCACTCAGTTCAAGGGCAATTAGGGATGGGCAATAAATGCTGGCCTGGCCTGCGATGCCCACATCCCATGAAAGAATTTTTTAAAAAGCCATATGGACATTAAATTTCAAATTGTTGCCGGGAAGAAGAGATGGCCTGTTACAAGGGCTGCCAGACACTTGGCTGCAAGACATTTACATACCAATAAGGACAAGAGAGATTACTTCCCTTATCCATTTAACCCACAAAGGACTTTGAGCACCAGACATTGAAGGCAGGGAAGCATATTCCGGGCCCTGCTAAGATGATACAATCCACAGAGCCAAGACTTAGTCAGACCAGTTAATCACATGACTAACCTGCTTGGCACCCTGGGGTTTTCTTAATGGTACAAACAGTTTGAACTCAGAGTGTCTGTTTGCTCCTGGACTGAAAAGACCTCTCCTGGCTGGCTTGCCAGAGCCTCTCCTGTCTGCTCCCATCTCTTTCTCACAGAACTCCAAATCCACTGAAGACACATGAACCCCAAGAGAGAAAAGTCTCCTACAGTGAATAAGGTTTAAGAAGAATACTGGGCCCCAATGAATAGCAAGATCTATCTACAATCAAGGACTCTACAGTGAGCTTGAAGTTCTGTAACAAAAACCCACTTCAGAGATTGCCTCAAACTTCTCCCCTTTATTTCTTCTGCTCTGTTACGTCTTTATCTGCATGTGTGTATCACGTATGCACGCTAGCGTGGGCACGTCATGCATCCGTTGACATTAACAGAATTACAGTTTAAGTTTAATACATTTCAACCTTTCTTCTTCAAACCTAAGAATACCACTTTGAGCTGGTTTCTTTGCCTGATAATTGGAAAGCAATGAACAAGGATTCACCAAGGGGGAGCTCACAATATAGTGTGTTTAAAATTAAACCCTGTTACGGCAAGACCAGGTGAAGGCTGAGAGGGACCCCTAGACCCCTTTCCCACCTGGTCATAACACTACCATAAAGAAAGATGGTGGTTGGAGGTCAATCATCTCAGCTCCAGGACATTACTGCAGGAGTTCCTCAATGTACTGTCCTAGGCCCAACTGTCTTCAGCTGCTCCATCAATGACCTGGAGTTTAGAAGAATGAGAGGTGATCTAAATGAGACATGCAAGATTCTGAAAGGGCTTGATAGGGTAGAAGCTGAGTGATTGTTCCCACTGATCAGGGAATCTAGAACACGGGGGCACAGTCTCAGTATAAGGGTTCCGAGCATTCAGGACTGAGATGAGGAGAAATTGCTTCACTCAAAGGGCTATGAATCTTTGGCATTCTCTACCCCAGAGGGTTATGGATGTTCCATCATTGAATACATTTAAGGCTGGAATAGATAGATTTTTGGTCTCACAGGGTATCATGGGATATGGGGAGCAGGCAGGAAAGTGGAATTGAAGCCCAAGATCAGCTATGATTGTATTGAATGGCGGAGCAGGCTCGATGGGCCATATGGTCTACTTCTGCTCCTATTTCTTGTGTTCTTATGTTTTTGTGACCTTCCTTCAATCATTAGGTCATAAGTGGGGATGTTCGTTGATGATTGCACAATGTTCAGCACCATTCACGACTCCTCAGATATTGAAGCAGTCCGTGTAGAAATGCAGAAAGACCTGGACAATATCCAGGCTTCGGCGAATAAGTAGCAAGTAACATTGGTGCCACACAAGTGCCAGGCAATGACTATCTCAAACCAGAGGCAATCTAACCATCTATCCTTGACATTCAATGGCACTAAAATCGCTGAATCCCCCACTATCAACACCCAGGGCAATACCATTGACGTGAAACTGAACTGGAGTAGCCATATAAATACTGTGGCTACAAGAGCAGGTCAGAGGTTAGGAATCCTGTGGCAAGTAACTCACCCCCTGACTCCCCAAAGCCTGTCCACCATCTACAAGGCACAAGTCAGGAGTGTGATGGAATACTGTCCACTTGCCTGGATGGGTGCAGCTCCAACAACACTCAAGAACCTTGACACCATCCAGGACAAAACAGCTCACTTAATTGGTACCCAATCCACCACCTTCAACATTCACTCCCTCTATCACCGATGCACAGTGGCAGCAGTGTGTACCATCTACAAGATGCACTGCAGCAACACAACAAGGCTCCTTAGACAGCACCTTCCAAGCCCGCGACCTTTACCACCTAGAAGGACAAGAGCAGCAGATGCATGGTAACATCACCACCTGCAAGTTCCCCTTCAAGCCACACGCCACCCTGACTTGGAACTATATCGCCGTTCCTTCACTGCCATTGGGTCAAAATCCTGGAACTCCCTTCCAAACAGCACTGTGGGTGTATCTACCCCACACAGACTGCGGCGGTTCGAGAAGGCAGCTCACCACCACCTTCTCAAGGGCAATTAATGAAGGGCAATAAATGCTGTCCTAGCCAGCGAAGCCCATATCCCATGAATGAATTTTTAAAAATCAGTCAAAAGATTCCATGACATATTTTAAAGATGAGATGGAGAGCTCTTGTGGTGTAATTTATTTCTCAACCTGTACCATGATAACCTTTATCTCATTACTGTTTGTGGGATCTCACTGCCATACATTGTCTTCATGTTTGCTAACAGACACTACACTTAGAACTTCCTCAGAGCTGCTCCCTCTCCACTGCATAACTGTCAGAAATGTGGCAGGAAATTTGCTTTCATTCACAACTCCTCAGATACTGAAACAGTCTGTGGCCACCTGCAGAAAGACCTGGACAACATTCAGGCTTGGGCTGATAAGTGGCAAGTAACATTCCCGCCAAGCAATCAGCATCTCCAACAGGAGAGAATCTAACCATCTCCCCTTGACATTGCCGAATCCCCCGCCTGAAGGGTCACCGTTGACCAGAAACCTAACTGGATCAGCCATATTAATAATAAAAAAAATGTCATGTTGGCTTGCTCCCCATTAACAACTGTGCTGTCAGTCTCCCAAGGACTAATTTAATATTCAGATTCTGCATCGGAACTAGTACAAAAGGACGACTTCAGTTGTTTGTTTAATGTCTCCATTCATGGGATGTGTGCAAAGAACAGTACAGCACAGGAACAGGCCGTTCGGCCCTCCAAGCCTGCGCCGATCTTGATGCCTGCCTAAACTAAAACCTTCTGCACTTCCGGGGTCCATATCCCTCTATTCCCATCCTATTCATGTATTTGTCAAGATGCCTCTTAAATGTCTCTATGGTACCTGCTTCCACCACCTCCCCCGGCAACAAGTTCCAGGAACTCACCACCCTCTGTGTATAGAACTTGCCTCGCACATCCCCTCTAAACTTTGCCCCTCTCACCTTAAACCTATATCCCCTAAACTCTTCCACCCTGGGAAAAAGCTTCTGACTATCCACTCTGTCCATGCCGCTTATAACTTTGTAAACCTCTATCATGTCGCCCCTCCACCTCTGTCGTTCCAGTGAAAACAATCCGAGTTTATCCAACCTCTCCTCATAGCTAATGCCCTCCAGACCAGGCAACATCCTGGTAAACCTCTTCTGTACCCTCTCCAAAGCCTCCACGTCCTTCTGGTAGTGTGGCGACCAGAATTGCACGCAATATTCTAAGTGTGGCCTAACTAAAGTTCTGTACAGCTGCAACAGGACTTGCCTATTTTTATACTCTATGCCCCGACCGATAAAGGTAAGCATGCCATATACCTTCTTGACTACCTTATCCACCTGCGTTGCCACTTTCAGTGACCTGTGGACCTGTACGCCCAGATCTCTCTGCCTGTCAATACTCCTAAGGGTTCTGCCATTTACTGAATACTTCCCACCTGCATTAGACCTTCCAAAATGCATTACCTCACATTTGTCCGAATTAAACTCCATCGGCCATTTCTCCGCCCAAGTCTCCAACCGATCTATATCCTGCTGTATCCTCTGACAATCCTCATCACTGTCCGCAACTCCACCAACCTTTGTGTCATCCGCAAACTTACTAATCAGACCAGCTACATTTTCCTCCAAATCATTTATATATACTACAAACAGCAAAGGTCCCAGCACTGATCCCTGCGGAACACTATTAGTCACATCCCTCCATTCAGAAAAGCACCCTTCTACTGCTACCCTGTCTTCTATGACGAGCCAGTTCTGTATCCATCTTGCCAGCTCCCCTCTGATCCCATGTGACTTCACCTTTTGTACCAGTCTGCCATGCGGGACCTTGTCAAAGGCATGCACTGCCAGCCATGGCTCAATTTATTGCACTCCTGCCTCTGAGTCACAAGGTTCTGGGTTCACGTCCTACTCCAGGACTTGAGCACAATAAATCATGGTTGTCAATCCAGTGCAGTACTGAGGGAGTGGTGCACTGTTGGAGGTGCTGTCTTCCAGATGAGATGTTAAACTGAGGCCCCATCTGCCCTTTCAGGTGGATATCAAAGCACTATTTCCAAGAAGAGCAGGGGAGTTCTCCCTAGTGTCCTGGCCAATATTTATCCTTCAATCAGCAATTCAAAACAAATGATTTGATCATTAGCATATTGCTGATTGTGGGATCTTGCTGTGTGCAAATTAGCTGCTGTGTGTAAATTAGCTGCTGTGCACTACAATAGTAACTACACTTCAAAAGTGCTTCCTTTGCTGTAAAGTGCTCTCAGGGGCCTAGTGGTCATGAAAAACACTATATAAATGCAAGTCTTTCTTTCTAGCCCATCCCTAATTGCCCTGAGAACCTTCTTGAACCACTGCAGTTCATGTGTTGAACCCCAGAATGGGGTTATTTAGGGAGTTCCAGGATTTTGACACAGCGATGTGAAGAAATGGCGATATATTTCCAAGCCAGGATGGTGTGTGACTTGGGAGGTAACTTGCTGGGAACCTGCAGGTGCTGGTGGTCCCATGCGTCTGCTGCCCTTGTGCTTCTCGGTGGTCAAGGGTGCAGTTTGGGAGGTGCTGTTGAAGAAGCCTTGGATTATGTAAGACTGTTGCTTGGCAAGTCTGTTTGACAGCTGTCTCAATTTTTGCACAAATCTCCTGATGTTAGTGAGGAGGACTTTACTGTGTCGACTGGGATGGGTATGCCTTCAGACTGACCTTGCTGTGTTCTGCCAAGTGCTGTTTAGGAAGAAAAATTTACACACTAACAAACAGTTGGAGTGTCATTTTAATGGGAAATAGAGCTCTTGATCATAGTGCAGGAGATCAATACTGATCTTTCTTTCTCCCTCAGTAATGTATAGGGATTGTAGTAATCAGCTTTCCATGTTGCAGGAGTTGAATAGATCTCCATGACAATCTGTAATTTAGGATCTAATAGCATTTCATTGCCAATAAGACAATCAGATTTAAACTGATCATCCAAATCTTGAGTAGCAGGGCATATCATTACACTCGACCATTACCAGACATCACCCTGTTTCCAGTATAAAAAGCATTGTTATTCTGTTTAAATATTAAATGTTTAAAGCCTGCTTTGGTGACTTAAAGGCAGTTGTACAGATTAATCAATATATTTCTAGTACTACCCCCTCACCTCGCCCCCCGCCCCCCCCCCCCCCGTCAACCCGACTCACTCCAAATCCAATTTTGATTTACTGACCATGTGAGACGTACAGGAACACAGAATTACTGACTGTGTTAATAACCCAAAAAAGTCATTGAAACAAGAAGTGGAGCTGGAACAGAACACTGAAATCTCCAGCTGAGATACTCACGCAACAGAAGAGAGGGGAATTTGTTTTCCTTCGGAAGGAAACTTCAGAGGTGGGTTCAGGCCCACAGTGCTGGACACCACCTAAGGTTGAAAGGTGAGGAAACAAGAAGAGGTTCATAGGAAAGTAGGTGTTGCCAAGTGTGGGCTTTAAAAGTCTGCAAATTGTAAGAGGAAGCATAAACTGAGAGGGTAAGGAATTTCACATCCCATCGGTGAAAGGACAGTATGCATACCTAAATCTAGATGTCACGGTGAAAGGAGAGTACATTAACCGAAAGTCCATTACCAAAGAGAAAGGACAGTATACTAATCCAAATCCAGATTCCAAAGGTGAAAAGGCATTATACACAAATCTGCAACATCAATTTTCATTTATATGGCGTCTTTAACATGGTAAAATGTCCCAACTTGCTTCACAGGAGCGTTATCAAGCAAAATTTGACACCGAGCCACATAAGGAAATATTTAGGACAGGAAACCAAAAGCTTGGTTTTAAGGAGCTTCTTAAAGGGATGAACGAGAGGTGGAGAGGAATTTCAGAGTTTAGAATCAAGGCAAGTGAAGGCACGTCCACCAATGATGGAACGATTAAAATTCATGATGTGCAAGAGGCCAGAATTGGAGGACCGGTGATCCCAGAGGATTGTAGGCCTGGAGCAGGTTACAGAGATAGAAGAGATGAGGCCATGAAGGGATTTGAAGACAAGGATGAGAATTTTAAAATTAAGATGTGGTTGGACCAGGAGCCAATAAAGTTCAGCGAGCACAGGGGGTGAATTGTGAATGGGACTTGTTGCAAGTTAGGATCCAGGCAAGAGAGTTTTGGATGAGCTCAAGTTTATGTTGGGCTGAAAGTGAAAGGATGGGTTCAGTGGTCCAGGATCAACTTTTGTCTTGGGTGCATATCAGCCAGGCAATGGGTAAAGTAATGCAGTAATAAAAAACTGGAGACATTATCATGGGTCTCATCTCGATGAGTTGTCAGCACTGGGAGCTTGTCAATCTGGGGGTCAGGAGTGGGTCCTGCCAACTTGCAACTCCTCTATAATGCCAAGTCAGGCATGAGCCTCTTCAAGGGGGCGGTATGGGAAATGGCTGAAATGGTTTCGGTTGTTCCAAAAGGAGCATGTTTATCTGGTGGCCTCCAGTGGTCCTTTCATTGGATAGGCTTTTGAATGCTCTGTTCTACCAGGCAGTGAGTGATCTGACAATGGAACAGCACAATTGCATGGAAAGGAAGGAAAGAGAAAATAACTTGCATCTATATACCATCCACAACAACCTTAGGACATCCCAAAGTACTTTACAGCATATCCTAACTTGCACCAAGTCCCATTCACCCATTACTCCTACCTTTGAAGTATAGTCACTATTTTAATGTAGGAAATGTGGCAGCCAATTTGCACGCAGAGACTCCCACAAAGAACAATGTGGTAGATGACCATATCATTAATTTTTTAGTGATGCTAGCTGAAGGATAAATATCTGGGACACAGGGGAGAACTCATGCTGCTCCTCTTCTAAATAGTGGCAATATTTTATGACCACCCCAGAAAGCAGACAAGACCTCCGTTTATTGGCTCGTCTGAAAGACAACACCTCCAACAGTGCTGCACTCCCTCAGTACTGGCACTAGGAATGTCAGTTTAACTTGTGTGTTCAAGTCTCTGGAATGGGACGTAGAGGCTGCAGCTTTATAAACCTTCCTGACCTTGGCCTTTGCAATATAAGGTAATGTTTTGAACTGGGTCATCCGATTGGGTTTCAGTGCCGTATCAATCCCACCCCAGCTATGCAAGACCAGCTTCATGTGGTCATATCCTGCTCTCAGCAGGGGGAGTTCTTAGGTGCCTACCGATGCATGTGATATCTGCATCTTGATAAGTCAGGAAGGAAACCATTCACACATATTTCAAAAAGCCATTCTTCCCGAGTGTGGCTGTAGACAGACTGTTTGCCTAGGCTACCAGATCAGTGGTACGTCCTGATTCGTCTGTCTGTATGTATATATGTGGGGGTCCCTAGTTCACTTACATTGCCTTTTATTTTTCAAAAGTTCAATCTGAACCCCAGCGATGATGTCTTTGGTCAGAATTCTTCTCCCTTCGTAGTTTCATCTTCTTACCACTGTGAGACAACCTATGCCCACAGGACTCACCACAACCAGTTTACATTCATTAATATGAAAGAAATAAAAGCATGGTTTACATTATTAAGAGTGATTAATACAATTATGGTAAACAATGCATTGTCTAACATCTGTCAGCAAGGCATTCCCAGTAAAAATGGGGACACAATCTGTCCCTTCTTCTCCCCGGATGCCAAGTCAATACTTTTGTCTACCAAGGTAATTTGAGTGATGATGGGAAGTCATGTAATTGTATGCCAAGGTTAAAAAAAGATTTGCATTTATACAGCACTTTTCACAACTACCAGATGTCTCAAAGCACTTTATAACAATGAAGTGCTTTTGAAGTGTCATCAACTGCAGTAATGTAGGAAAAGCAACCATCAATTTTCACACAGCAAGGTCCCACAAACAGCAATGTGATAATGACCAATTAATTTGTTTTAGTGATGTTGGTTGAGGGATAAATATTGGCCAGGACTCCAGAATCAACTTCATTGTTCCTCTTCGAAGTAGCACCATAGGATCTTTTATGTACACCTGAAAGGGCAGGCAGGACATCTGAAAGGCAGCACCTCGAACAGTGCAGCACTCCCTCAGTACTGCTCTGGAGTGTTAGCCTTAATTTTGAGCTTAAGTCCTGGAGTGGGATGTGAACTCAGAAAACTGTGACTTAGAGGCGGAGGCAAGAGTGCTACCAACTGAGCCTGATTAAAGCTTTAATTTATAGGATGTAACTTGAGAAAATATGATCATTTACATAATTTTGCATGCTGCACACATCATAAAGGCTTTGAGACAAATCACCTGATATAAATTATAACAGGATTCCCAGGTATTGTGAGTATCGCCCATATCCAGTTATGGTTAATAAATTTCTTTTGAATAGTTTAGCGAAAGGTATCTCATTATGTTAGACTTGCTAGTGAGTTGAATAAAATGGCTCTTTTATTCTCATTAAAGCATTGGAGAGATGATATTATTGACAATAGAATATGTTACCACTGAGGACAGTTGGGCTGGAATTTAACGTTGGGCAGGAGGCCCCGCCCACTAGCCGAAAAGTCAGGGGCGAACCTGCCTCCGCCAGGCCTGGGGAGCCATGCCAGGATTTTTCTATCCCCAGGCCTTTAATTGGCTTTGGACGGGACTTCCACCACCATGAGGCTGGCAGTCCTGCCTAATGGAGCTGCCGGCCAGCTCTTAGTCCCAGCAGCACCACTGGGAGCAGTGGCCACTGCGGGGACTACACCCAGCCAACAGCAGCAAGAAGAAGAATGGTAAAGCCTGGCTCGGGTATCAAATTAAAACCCACCCTGGGCCTGACCTGACAACAGCCAACCCGAACCTGACCTGTACCCAAGACCTTTTTTTTTTAAATGCCCAACCCCACCCGAAAATAATAAATATATTTTTGAAACAGAGAAAGATCATCAGCTAAAACAAAAGCAATATGAAACAAAACAGTACAGTCCAGCCCAACTCGACCCAACCCCGAATTCTGGGTGCCGAATACAGACCTGATCCGACCCGAACTTGACACATGTTGGTCAGGTTCGGGTCGGGAGGCCAGGCTTTAAAGGATGGCCCCAGAACGAAGGTAAGTTTTTGTGGCCTCGCCGAGGACAATCGACCAGGCCCCGGTGAAGCCGGTGGTGGGGGAGTGTTGTGCAGGGGGACGGTTTGGGCTTCTGGGACAGCCCTTTATGGGGCACAGGGTACCCAATCAGGAGGCCCCCCCTCTCCCAACCAGCCCTCAAGAATGCTTCTAGATTTTAGGGGGTCTTTTGGGGCCTTTGCCATCCGGCCGTCACAGGTAAAATACCAGCGGTGGAGGGAAGCGACCCTTATGTGGCAGTTAATTGGCCACTTAAGGGCCTTGATTGGCCTGGGACGGGCGGGCCGTTTCTCACCGCCGTCGCCCCGCATAAATTGCAGTGGCGGTTGGAAGGCTTCAGGGAACGGCCTCAGCCTCCCACTTAACTTTACGGCCCCCCACCATAACCAGCCCGCTCATTGGGGTGACTGTACAATTCTGGCCTTGGTATCATCATCAAGCACTTGAACAGAAGCATGGGTAGATGCTGAGCCCAGCTTCCTCTACTTTGCTTCAACAACGTGCTTCAATCTAACCTCAGATTGGAATCTTTTACATATCATTGTGACAGTTTTCCATTTCACAGTCCAGTGCGCCTCCTTTGAATGAAGTTACTAATTTAGGGCAATTGATGCTCAATGGGGTGTCATACTGTGACCTGGTTTCTTGCCCATCTTTGAACTGGGTTAAGTTCACCAAACCCATTTCACAGAGGGCAGGAAAGAAAGGAGATTGGCATCTCATCAATCAGAAGTTTCCATCAAAAAGGTTCTGTTTTATGGAGTTGTGCTTTAGGGCAACCTAGGCTTAATAGTCATAGATTCTACAACAAAGAGGCAAAGCCTTAAAACTAAAGAGGGAGAGTGAAAAGACCTTTAATATTTAATTGCTTTTCACAGAGTGTGGTGAACATAGCAACAAGTGTACTGTCAAGTGTAGGATGATCTCAGCAACTTCCAGGGCGGGCGGAACAAGCTCGAGGGGCTGAATGGCCTACCCCTGTTTCTTGTTCTTAGAGAAGAAGCAGTGGTAGAATGGTATGAGAAGTATCAGGAAATTTGATATTTTCCAGATAATGGGAAGGGTCAGTGGATCACTGTCACATTTTGGGATTTTTTTTTACAAAAAGGATTTGAAAAAAGTTATTTTTTAAAATGTGTTTTTGAAACTAAGCAGACTCTCACGAGTTTATTAAACAAAACACGAAACATCCAAAAAAATTACTGGCAAGATGTTGTTGCTTTCCTTAAGACTGTAAACAGCAAGAATTTAATTAGCTTGTCACTGTAACCAATAAACATCTCATACGCATTGTGTTGGGAAGCCTCTGGTCTTGAGCACTCAGCAAGGCATACCTTCCCTTTTGGCTCTGAACACAAGGGTGATAAGTTTCTGAAACAGAAAACTGTAAGAGCAAGACTCAGAAAAATAATATAGGAGGGTAGTTAGGAGTTTTTGGGTTAGATCTACTGATATGGGGATACATTATTTTTGTAATGTTTTGATGAGTTTGATCAGAATTTTTACTTTTTCACTAGCTGAGGGATAATGAAGGTCAACAAATTGTATCTGAACTTGTTTTACCAAATGTTTTCTTTGCCTGTTGTCACGCGTACAAGAAGTGCGACGATGAAAAATTATGGAAAAAAACTGAAGAGTTATAAACACTGCTTTGTCTTTTAAAAATAGACTTTTCCTTTAAAACGTGAACAGCATGCTCCAAAATGGCCACTGAAGGAAACAAACTTGGCCTTTGTATATTCAAACTGTCTAACAGGGACAAAAGGCCAAAGCTAAGAGGTGTCAATTGCACCCATCCTACACTCGTCCTACTATATTCCAGACTTGATCGGTTCTTCTGAAACAAAGAAGATGTGAAGTAACCATGTCCTGGGACATTGTGCGATCACCGTGGGGGAGAGGCCAAAGCCTCTCCTACCAGGATGTGAGATGGAACACATATTTACCTTAAAAGACAGCCTAGAGAGACAAAGAGAGACATCCAGAAAGCAGCATCCAAGAAGCTTGTTTCCAGTAAACCAGAGGGAACATGCCCTGCTGTAGAATTCTACATCTATACTTTATACAGCAGTGAATTAGAAGTGATCCATTCTCTTCAACTGAACTTTCAATCAAGAGAGAAATCTACAAACACCTCAGACCTGCAACCAACGAGAACATGACTTACATGAGAATTCACCAATTTTTCATGACCCCCCCCCACCACTTATAAGCGCTTACCCCTTTTTCCTCGCTATCTGTTACGTGTTTGTGTGTGTGTGTGCGCGCGAGCTTGTGAGCGAATGTGTGAGTGTATGCAGTTGCGACAACTTCAGGTTAAAGTGTATTGATCAATAAATAATTGATTTTCTGTTTTAAAGTTGTCCTATGATGACAGACTGAGTAAATTGGGCCTATACTCTGTGGAGTTTAGAAGACTAAGAGATGACTTCATTGAAACATGGAAGATTTTGAAGGGACTTGACATGGTAGACACTGAATGGTTGTTACCCCTGTTTGGGGAATCTAGAACACGAGGGACCAGTCTCAGGGTAATGAGTCGATCATTTAGGACTGAGATGAGGAGAAATTCCTTCACTCAGAGGGTTGTGAATCTTTGGAATTGTCTACCCTAGAGGGTATCCATCGTTGAGTATATTTAAGGCTGAGCTAGACAGATTTTTGATCTCTCAGGGGGAATCAAGGGATTTTGGGAGTGTGGGGAAAAGTGGAGTTGAGGCAGAAGATCCGCCATGATCATATTGAATGGCTCAGCAGGCTTGAGGGACCATAAGGTCCACACCTGCTCCTATTTCTTATGTTCGTATAACCATCATTAAACAGCGGCTGGTATTCTGCCTTCCTCCGAGTCTTGTTTCTAGCAGTAGAAGAATCTTTGTGAAGAACCTATTGACCTATTAAGAGAAACTCATGCAGAATTGCAATAGGTAAAGAGGAAATGAGCAAAACAAAGATACTGAACTAAAATAAAAGGAAAATACTGCGGATGCTGGAAATCTGAAATAAAAACAAGAAATGCTGGAACCACTCAGCAGGTCTGGCAGCATCTGTGGAAAGAGAAGCAGAGTTAACGTTTTGGGTCAGTGACCCTTCTTCGGAACTGACAAATATTAGAAAAGTCACAGGTTATAAGCAAATGAGGTGAGGGTGGAGCAAGAGATAACAAAGGAGAAGGTGTAGATTGGACAAGGCCACATAGCTGACCAAAAGGTCATGGAGTAAAGGCAAACAATATGTTAATGGTGTGTTGAAAGACAAAGCATTAGTACAGAATAGGTGTTAACGGACTGAATATTGAACAGCAGCAAGTGCAAACATGAAAAAAAACAGTGGGTAAGCAAACTGAACAAACTAAGATAAAATGAAATAAATGAAAAAAAAAGAATGATTGTAAAAAATGTAAAAAGGAAAAAAGGAAAAAATAACTAAAAATGAAAGTAAAATGGGGGGCTGTCATGCTCTGAAATTATTGATCTCAATGTTCAGTGTGCCTAATCGGTAGATGAGATGCTGTTCCTCGAGCTTGCGTTGATGTTCACTGGAACACTGCAGCAATCCCAGGACAGAGATGTGAGCATGAGAGCAGCGGGGAGTGTTGAAATGGCAAGCAACCGGAAGCTCAGGGTCCTGCTTGCGGACTGAACTCCCTGGTAGTGAGCTCAAGTTTAACCAAAACAATTAGATCTGTGTGCGGATTCAGTGAACCTGAATTAGCGCCTGTAAATTCATTCATTCTCTTGTGCCAAAACTACAGTTTTTTTGTACTTTACCATTCAGACTTCAGCATATATGTTACAGAATAGTACACCACGGAAGGAGGATGTTCAGCCCATTGACTCTGCAGAGGTTCTTTCGAAGAGCAATCCGGTGAATCCCACTCCCTTACCCCATATTGCTGCAGTTCTTTTTCGCCTTCAAGTATTTGTTCAATTCTCTTTTTGAAGGCTACTATTGAATCTGTATCTACTATTCTAACAGGCAGTGCATTTCAAAGCCTAATCGTTGTGAAAAAAGTATTTCCTCATGTCACCTCTTGTTTCTTTTGCCAATCACCTTGGTTATCAACCTTTCAGCCATTGGAAACAGTTTCACTTTATTTACTCTATCAAAATACTTCATGATTTAAAATACCTCTTTCAAATCTCCTCTTAACTTTTTCTGCCCTGAGAAAAACAACCCCAGCTTCTCCGTCTATCCATGAACTGTAATCCCTCATTCCTGGAACCATTCTAGTAAATATTTTCGTTACCCTCTTTAAAGCCTTCATTTCCTTTCTAAAGTGTGGGACACAATAATCCAGCTGGGGTGGAACTAATGTCTTACATAGCTTTAGCATAACTTCCTGACTTTTGTACTTTATTCCTCTATTTATAAAGCCTAGGATCCCTTTAGCTTTATTAACTGCTTTGCTAACCTCTCCTGCCATCTTCAAAGATTTGTGCAAAAATATTCCTGGGTCTTTCTGTTGTTGGAGCTGCACCCATCCAGGCAAGTGGAGAGTATTCCATCACACTCCTGACTTGTGCCTTGTAGATGGTGGACATGCATTCGGAAGTCAGGAGGTGAGTTACTCGCCTGTTATGTCTCCTTATCTCCTTGTCTGAAACTCCCTCCACCAGCAGAAAATGTTTCTCTTTATCCATACCTTTCAACATCTTAATCCTTAACCAAATCACTTCTTAACCTTCTTTATTCCAGGGATTATAAGCCTGGTATTTAATTACACTTTAGGAAGGATGTGAAGGTATAAGAGAAGGTGCAGAAATGATTTATGAGAATGATTCCAGGGATGAGGGACTTCAGTTATCGGGATAGATTGGAGAAGCTGGGGCTGTTCTTCTTACAGAAAAGATGTTTGAGAGGATATTTGATAGAGGTGTTCAAAATCATGAGGAATCTGGACAGAGTAGTTAGTGAGAAACTGTTCCCATTGGCAGAACAATCGAGAACCAGAGGACACCGATGTAAGGCAAACGGCAAAAGAACCAAAGTGACATGAGGAAAAATGTTTTTATGTAGTGAGTGGTTAGGATCTGGAATGTACTGCCTGAGGGTGTGGTGGAGGCAGATCCAATTGTGTTTTTCAAATGGAAATTGGATAATTTATCTGATGAGGTAAAATTTGCACTGCTCCAGGGAAAGAGTAGGGACTTGGACTAGCTGAGTTGCTCTTACAGAGAGCCAGCATGGATATGACAGGTCAAATGGCCTCCGTGGGTCCCTGGAGATGGGCTAGGAGGCAGAGGGGCCCATAGAATTGTGATGGGAGGCGGGGGGTAGAGTGCCCAATGCCTTCCCGTCGCACCGCAATTGGTTGGTTGTAGGAAAGGCAGGCGAAAGCCTTCCCGCCCAGTGGCCAGTTGAGGCCCTTAACAGGCCTATTATCAGACAGGTAAGGGTCTCTTCCCACCACTGCTGGAATTAACCCAGCAGAAGGGAGTCTCCACCACGTAGGGAGGCCACCCAGTAAAACTAGGTGACATCCCGACCGGCACGGGCAATCTGTGGCCAATGGACGGCCATCGGCAGCAAACAACACATCTTCCTAAACACCCAACCCTGCTACCATCATTGCCACCACCCCCCCCCCCCCCACTCCCCAACTCCCAAACATTGCCGGGGCCTGCTGCACTCTCCCCAGTGACCCTGCCTCACTTACCTGAGGTCAGGTTTCCAGTGCTGGGCCTGGTTTCAAGGCTTCATAGCACCTGCAGTGGCCACCACTCCTGGTGATGCTTCCGATACTACTGAGCTGCTGGCCCCCTGATTGATCAGCAGCTCTTGGAGACGGGATTTTCACCCTTAAAGGGACGGGGATCCCAGCGCTGGGCTATTAATTACCTGAGCGCTATTAAATAGAGCCGGGGGCTCTGAAAGTCCGACGGTGGGGTTTCCACTGGCTTTTTAGCCTGGCACTGGGAGCCCTGCCGGCTCCACTAAATCCAACTCCTTCTGTACTGTATACATCCTTTGATTGCATGATTCGCTGGGGAGATCGTGGTGTTGTGGTAATGTCACTAAAGGTCCAGGCTAATTCTCTGGGCCCACGGGTTCAAATCGCACCATGGCACCGTGGGATTGAAATTCAATTAATTAATAAAAAATCTGGAATTGAAAGCTAGTCTCAGTAATGATGTCTTGAAATTATCATTGGTTGTTGTCAAAACCCATCTGGTTCACTAATGTCCTTTAGAGAAGGACATCTGCCATCCTTACCTGGTTTGGCCAAATTGTGAATTCAGCCCCATAGCAATGTAGTTGATTCTTAACTACCCTCTGAATTAACCTAGCAAGCCACTCAGTTGGCAAGGGCAATTAGGGATGGGCAGCAAATGCTGACCTTGCCAGCGATGCCCACACCCCATGAAAGAATAAAAAAAATCTAATCCTTGGATCCCTGGTAACATTCTGGCAAATCTGTGCTGCACTCCTTCCAAGGCCAATATCCTTTCTCAGCACTCCAGTTATTGTCTAACCAGGGATTTGTACAGCTGTAGCAAAATTTCCTCTCTTTTATATTATAGCCTTCTAGTTATAAAAACTGGAATTATATTGGCCTTTTTAGATTTTTTTTGTACCAGACTGCTACACTTTATTGAGCTATGTACTAAATTTCTTTGGACCTCCATTGCTCCTAGATTTTTCACTGTTTCCTGTGAAAGATTTACCTTCGTGCTCCTCCGCAAAACATGAAACATTTCTTTGGCCTCCTCCCAGCTTGAAATTGGAATGGAGCCTTATTTTGCATGCTCTGTGACATTCTGCCAAGCTCTTTGTCTTCAGCACTTACTTGGTGGGATGCCTTACTGCTCCAAGAAGAAATGATCAGTCTGTTTCTTCATTACAGAATCCACAGGAAAATGAGCTTTGATCAAATTGTACTGAGCCACTAATCTGAAGGTCTGAGCACTCCACAGTTGGATTAATGAAATCTGCATTCTTCATCCTGGTTAAGTGGCTTTCTAGCTACTCAGGGAGTACAAAATGAGCATTATTAGGGGTGCACTCTGATTGGCTACTTATTTGCCATCTGCTCTAATGAAATTGGATCGAACTGTTGTTACAAAATTGCTCTCACCAGCCATTTTAATCAACAGCTATTAAGTCCAACAAAAAAGCAAAGATTTATCTTTTATATAAAAAATGTGGAAGAAAGTAAAAAAGCTTGCAAGATTCACAGTAATTTCGGAATGCAGCATTCAGGTCCCCAGAAACTCTTCACGAATCAAGCATCCCTACTTTCCACTATCCCTTTACCTTCCTATCACCCTCTCATCAGCCACTTAACCTTGTTCATCATTGAATCACCCAACATCCTCCACTCCTACTTGCTCTGCTATTACTAACCTTGCCTTAATCTTCCATCTGCTTTACCCACTTTCCCTCATTGTTCTCAAAAGGTGGTGTCAAGAAGCTAAGGGTCCCCTCATTCTCAACCAGTTACTATCCTTCCTTCTCCTTCTGACCCTCCCTTGTTTTCAAAATACATTTTTTAAAAGCGATCGAATTAGAATTACGGAAAAAAAAACTGGTTGCCTGCCTTTATATATATTTGTGTCGTCCCTTCAGTTTCTCACTCTCCTTTATCGCATAGATATTAGAAATTAAAATCTGTCTCACAGGTGCACACAATTCACATTGATGTTTTCTAACTCTTAAGTAAAGTTAATCAGTTAGCTTCAAAATTCTTTTTTTTTTGAAGATTGAAGTAGCATTAAATGAAGGAGATGGGTTCTCTCTCATTCTTTCTGACCCAAATTTTTCTGACTCTCTGGATGGAATTTAATGCTCTCTCCCACCATCCTGCCTCCGCTGAAATTTAGTCCAGGGCAGGAAGGCCTGGGAATGGCCTTCTCGCCCAGCAGCCAATTGAGACCCTTAACTGGGTAATTAATCCCTAATTAAGGGCCTCTTTCCACCATGCGGGCGTCCCTGTCGCTGCATGGGAAGAACGGCATGAAAAACCTTGCGGGCTGCTTCCTAACTGCGGGTGTGGAGGTGGGGGGGGGGGGGGTCTCTCATTCAAAGGCACCTAGTGTTTGAAAGAAGGACCCGACATCGGGAAGGGGGGTGCGACAGCCCACTGAGGGCCATCCCCCTGCCTTTGCTGCTGATCCACATCCACCCCCCTCCCCCCAAACCCCACCCCGCGAGATCCCTCCCGCCCTAATCTACCTTAAGCCTGGTTCCAGTGCTGCTCCTTGGTGCCTGGTCACTGCAGTTATAGCAGAAGCCACTGCTCCACAGTGGTGCCGTAGCTGCCAGCCTCTGATTGGCTGGCAGCTCTGCAAGGCCAGGACTTTCGGCGACGGGGTCCTAAATCCTACAGAAGGCTTGTTGCTGTCAAGTTAAGTGCCTGATTGGCACTAAATTCTGTGGTCCTTCCATACAAGAGGTGACACGGGGATCTTGCTGTCAGTTTCTCCCGAGGTCGAGACCCCTGCCACCAGCATAAAACTCCACCCTCTCTCTCTCTGACCCGCTCTCTCTAACTCCACTCTCCCTTTCTTCCCCCTTCTCTCTTACATTGTTAAAAGCTTATGGAACATAGGCATTCTAGTAAATAAGGTTCACTGCACATGCTCAGACTGCAAAATTCAAATTCAGTGTGCAGAGCTGAAGCAAAAATATCAAGTCTAAGGCCTTTTTTTGGGAGAGGTTGGGAATCTTCATGTGAAGCTTTTAATGAAGGCTTTAAAAGATACAAACTACAATTTAAAGATTAATTTAATCATGTCATTTGATTTTCTAAAACTGAGGAGGAATTTCTTCACTCACAGAGTTGTGAACCTTTGTAATTCTCTTACCCAGAAGGTTGTGGATGTTCAGTTGTTCAGTATATTGAAGACTGCGATTGATAGATTTTTCAACTCTAGGGGAATCGAGGGATGTGGGGATGGGGCGGGCAAGTGGACTTGAGGTCAAAGATTAACCATGATCTTACTGAATGGCGGAGTAGGCTCGAGGGGCTGTATTGCTTACTCCAGCTCCCATTCCTTATGTTCTTATTCCCAATTACATAATCTTGTTTTGTTTTAAGCCTTATCTTGGATAATAGAAATTTCAGGTACTATGAAAAAATATGGTGATTGAAAAGCTTTTCAGAAAATACTAAAATGATTTGCGGGAAGCTAGTAACCAAATTACCTAATATCAGAGTAACATCTTCTAATTATAAACTGTAACTGAAGTGCGTCACACTGCATGGCATCAATAACGTTGTAAATACCCATCACAGCTCCACCTACAGGAATAATAGGTACTGCAGGTACTTACACTCAGTTCTCAATATAACACATGGCCCACATAGTGAATTTATGAGTGGACAAAATTAATTCAAAGTGTTTCCACAATTCAGTGTCAACAGGTAAATGACGTGTCTCTACCTGTCACGTAGGCACTGAAGAGCCCATTGTATCCACAGTGAGTTTGCCAAGTACTGCTTTGCTTGCATCAGTATTTCCTAACTATGCAGTTACCTGCAAAACATTCTGGACCCTTGGCCCTCTAAATCATTCATCTGCCCACTCACAGATTCAATCCAAACCAGAAATAGCAGATATCTTTACGCCAGAGTGAATTAGACTGGAAATGTCTGGCTTCCTCCAGGCGGGCATTTGTGATTGGCTGATTCTGTTGTATACTTGGAGCAATACAAACATGATAACACAAAACTTGTTAAAAAGCAATAAAAGATCACTGGGCCCAGAAATCCTTCCTTTATTCCCCCCTACAAATGTACTCTCCTCTCTTCCTGAAGATACTGAGGCTTTGAAGTTCCCATTTCTGGGACCTTGGAGGAAGTCGGACAGATCTCCAGTCGGAGCCACTCCAATGGCCTACTCTACCTCCTATCTGCTGGTGGGGCAAGCAGGTCAGGACATTGGCTCCTGAGTCTTCTGGGGTACAGCTTTAACGAGTTGGAAGTATATCATCTATCATAATAGATCCGTGCCACTAACAAGTCTCCTCCCTGTGAATCTATCCCAGTGTTGAGACTCTTCTCTACAAAACCATCCCAGTATTGATACTTCTCTCTATGAGTCCAGTGAGTTTCCTCTATGAATCCAGCCTAACAACAGCAATGACCTGCAATTATATAGTACCCTTAGCACAGTGAAACATCCCAAGATGCTTCACAGAGTGATTTTCTAACAACATGCTAATCCACACAAAGAGATATTAGGACAGGTGACCAAAAGACAGGTGGTCAAAGAGTTAAGTTTTAAAGAGAACCTCAAAGGAGGAGAGAGTGAAGGAGATGTTTAGAGAGAGAATTCCAGAGCTTAGGGCCTAGGCAGCTGAAGGCACTGCCATCATTGGTGGAGTGATGACAGTTGGGGATGCGCAAGCAGTCAGATTGGAGGAGTGCAGAAATCTCGGGTAGTTGTAAGGACGTTACACAGATAGGGAGGGACAGCCATAGAAAGATTCCAAAACTAGAATGAGCCTTACAAGATCAGAAGCCAGGTAGGTTAGCGAGGACAAGGGTGATATGTGAACTGGACTTTAAGATTTGGACAGCAGAGTTTTGGGTGAGCTCAAGTTTACAGAGGGGTGCAGGTGGGAGACCTGCCAGGAGAGCATTGGAATAGTTGACACAAAGTCTACCTCTTCAAAATAATCTCTTCCATGACATATAGAATGGTTACAGCACAGGAGAACCAACTCAGCTAGTCCCACTCCACTGCCCTTTCCCGGTAGCCCTGCAAATTTTTATTTTCTCTTCAGCAGCTTATCCAATTCCCTTTGAAAGCCTTGATTGTATCTACCTCCACCACACTCAAAGGTAGCGCATTCCAGATCCAAACCACTCGCTGCATAAAAAAAGATTTTCCTCAGGTCACCATTGGTGCTTTTGTAAATTACCTTAAATCAGTGTTCTCTAGATCTCAATCTTCTGTCAACAGGAACAGTTTCTCCCTATTGACTCTGTCCAGACCGCTCATGATTTTGAATACCTCTATCAAACCTCCTCTCAACCTTCTCTGCACGACAGAAAACCACTCCAGCTTCTCCAATATATCCACATAACTGATGTCCCTCATCCCTGGAACCATTCTTGAAATCTTTTCTGTCGTCTTTTGCCATCACATCCTTCCTAAAGTGTAGTGCCCAGAATTGGACACAATACTCCAGTTGAGGCCGAACCAGTGTTTTTATAAAGGTTCATCATAATTAACTTGCTTTTGTACTCTATGCCTCTGTATAAAGCCCAGGATCCCTTATGCCTTTTTAACCACATTCTCTAGGGCCTCAGGTCATCGCTCCTTTATATCCCCACCTCTGCTCCTGCTCTCGCTGCTGCTCTTCCCCTTCCTTAAAATTTATCCCCTTTCTCGAATAAAAGCACTGGTCTTTTTTGGTAACTTTCCTATATGTCTTCATATTTGTGAAAATGTTTTGCCTCCTTGAAGTCACTTCGTAAAACCTACCTCGTTGATGAAGCTATTGGTTACCTGTCCTAATATCTCTTTGTGTGGCTTGGTGTCAAATTTTGTTTGATAATACTCCAGTGAAGCACTATGGGATGTTTTACTACATTAAAGGTGCTATGTAAATGCAAGTTGTTGTTGGTTTACCTTCCTACTCCTTACTGCCTCAATTTCAGGAGCCCTAGCAAAACTGGAATCAATGGGAATCAGGGCAAAACTCTCTGCTGGTTGGAGTCAGACCTAGCGCAAAGGAAGATGGCTGTGGTTGTTGGAGGTCAATCATCTGAGCTCCAGGAGTTCCTCAGGGTAGTGTCCTAGGCCCAACCATCTTCAGCTGCTTCATCAATGACCTACCTTCAATCATAAGGTCAGAGGTGGGGATGTTTACTGATGATTGCACAATATTCATCACCATTCACGACTCTTCAGATACTGAAGCAGTCCATGTAGAAATGCAGCAAGACCTGGAGAATATCCAGGCTTGGGCTAATAAGTGGCAAGTAGCATTCGTGTCACACAAGTGCCAGGCAATGACCATCTCCAACAAGAGAGAATCTAACCATCTCGCCTTTGCATTCAATGGCACTACGGTCGCTTTAAACATCCTGGGGGTTACCATTGACCAGAAGCTGAACTGGAGTAGACATATAAATACCGTAGCTACAAGAGCAAGTCAGAGGCTAGGAATCCTGCAGTGAGTAACTCACTTCCTGACTCCCCAAAGCCTGTCCACCATTTACAAGGCACAAATCAGGATTGTGATGGAATACTCCACTTGCCTGGATGGGCGCAACTCCAACAACACTCAAGAAGTTTGATGTCATCCAGGACAAAGCAACCCGCTTGATTGGCACCCCCTCCCTCCACCACTGACACACAGTGGCAGCAGTGTGTACCATCTACAAGATGCACTGCAGAAACTCATCAAGACTGCTTCAACAGCACCTTCCAAACCCGCGACCTCTACCATCTAGAAGGACGAGGGCAGAAGATGCATGGGCACACCACCACCTGCAAGTTCCCCTCCAAGTCACACACCACCCTGACTTTGAACTATATCGCCGTTCCTTCACTGTCACTGGGTCAAAATCCTGGAACTCCCTTCTTAACAGCACTGTGGGTACCCCACATGGACTGTAGCGGTTCAAGAAGGCAGCTCATTGCCACCTTCCCAAGGGCAATTAGGGATGGGCAATAAATGTTGGCCCAGCCAGCGACACCCACATCCTGTGAATGAATTTAAAAAAAAACTCAAAATGTCGGTATTTTCACTGCAATGAAAAGTTTCTCTGGATCAACTTTATTAATTCCCTTTCTATAATCTTTCAGTTAGGTGACCTCAAAATCTCCTCTTTTCCCAAGAAATTGAGCTGAACTTCTTTCATCTTTCTTCATAATTTCAATTAGCGATTTCCAAAACTATCTTTGTTGCTCAGCTCTGTTCCCTCTTAGAGGTAAATAATAATCTCAGAAAATATGTAGAGAGTTTGTGTTCGAGTGTGGATTATGTGTCTGATTCTTTCTGGTTGCTCTAATTACACAGAAGGGAGCTGATTCTTGTGGTGTTAGCCTTAGCTATTGCTTTGGTCTCCAAAAGGATGACTCTTTATCTTCATACACTTACAGTTAAATGATCAGAATGGATCTGATTTGCTCCATTGGAATTCTGTACCATGAGAATGAATGAGAAGTGGGTTGATCCATTGGGATTCTATATTGGAAGTGAATGAGAAAGGGTTGGCCCATTGGGAGTCTAAATGGGAATGAGTGAGAAAGGGTGTAGGGGAATAGATGTTTCATTTATTTGCAAACAGTAGCCAGCCAAAACAAGTCACACTACTTTATATGTTAATTAATTAGTTACCTTTAATTGCACACAGCATTAGAACAGTTCATGCTGGCATAAAGACAGCATCAAGCAATACATATGAGCTTTGAATCAAGGAGTCAATGCCAAGAAAGCAGAATGATCAGCATTCATGTGGCACTTTACTCTTCTAGTGAGACGTCCTCCTGGAGGCGGATCTTCATTAGGCTCCTATCAGATCTGCCATGATGTCACATTCCTATATGTTTTTTTCCAGTGTGAAACCCTCATCCATGCTTTTGTTACCTTTAAATTTGACTATTCCAATGCTCTCTTGGCTGGTCTCTCATCTTGCATCCTCCATAAACTTGAGCTCATCCAAAACTTTGTTGACTGTATCCTTACTTGCATCAAGTCCCGTCCATCTTAACCCCACTGCTCGCTGACCTACATTGGCTCCCTGTTCGGTAACACCTCAATTTTAAAATTCTCATCCTTCTCTTCAAAACCTTCATGGCCTTGTCCCTCCCTGTTTCTCCTAGTCATTGTACCATTGTTAATGGGAACAGTCTAACTTATTTAAGCCTGTCATAATCTTGTACACTTCAATTAAATCTCCCCTCAATCTCTTTTGTCCTAAGGAGAACAAACCCAGCTTTTCCAACTTAACCCTGCAACTAAAATTCTCCATCCCTGGAACCATTTTGGTAAATCTCCTCTGCACCCTCTCAAGGACTCTTCCATCCTTCCTGATGTGTGGTGACCAGAACTGGACACTATACAGTCGGGGCCTAACCAGAGCTTCCTTCCTAAATATCTCCATCTCTCCATATCTCTCCTCCTTTAAGATGCTCCTTAAAGCCTACTCTTTGATCTGTTCTACTATCTCTTAATGTATCTTGGTGTCAAATTTTGTTGACTCCAGTTAACCCCCTTGCGATGTTTTACGATGTTAAAGGCATTCTATAAATGCAACATCAGAATACTGCGGATGCTGGAAATCTGAAGTATAAATAGAAAGTGCTGAAAATGCTCAGCAGGTCAGGCAGCATCTGTGGAAACAGAAACAAATTCAGGCCAGTGCCTATCATCAGAAACTGGAAAATATTACCTATAATAGGTTTTAGGCAAATATAGAGGCAAGGAAAGAGAGGGAAGGGAGGGGAGAATAAAAAGGAAGACCTGTGATAGGTAGAAGACAGGAGAGATTAAATGAACAGGAGAATCATAAATGCAAGTTGTTGGGATCTGTGTTCAAGTTAATGGATGCCCCATTTTGGCCACTGACATGTACTGGGCTGGATTTTAAGGTCCTCTGGAATGCGGGATTTCAGGAAACAGGGGCTGGAGAATCCATGTGGAGACATGCCTCATGGAATCCGAAGCTGTAGTGCTATTTCCCGATTCTGTGCAAGGCAACGAAGTGCTGTGGCGGCACATCCGTCCCAGAGTGATGGTATGATCAATTACATCTGTTAAATACTATTTAACATACATTTGAAAGCCATTCACTGAGATCTTACCAGGCATTCACAATCTTGTGTTGGATGTGCAGCACTCACATGCCTTCAGTTTTGCGTCTTTAAAAAGCTGGCGCCACTGAGACGAGAGCCCTCGGTGCCTCGAGAGGGTAAGTAACTTTATCAGTGTTATCTAGGGGAAGTGGATCAGTGGAAGAACTCGGCAAGTGGATTGTTTATGGTGCGGGGCGGTGGGGGCGAGGGGTGGGGTGGTGGAGAACGCTGTAAATGGTTTGTCTGTGAAGGGTGGGGGGGAACCCGGGTGGGGGGGAACCCGGGGCGGGTGGAACACGGGGAGGGCGGGGGGTGCTGCTTGCAGAGAACAAAAAATGTTGAAACAACATATAGATGAAGCCTTAGGGAGCTATTGATCAAAGCACACTAGTGGAAATACAGGGCTGGCAGCCTTTGAAATATGGCGCCAGCACCTGCTCCATGCATCAGGTGACACCGTGAAGGGCATTGCCATTGCCGCCCCCGCCACATGATTGGGGGGGGGGGAATGGCTGCCATCATTATGTTAAATGGCCATCCACCACGTAACCAGGGCGGTGTGGCTGAGATCACTGCCATTTTGCCGGCTTGCGGCCACTCCCAACTGCAGGATAATAAAATTCAGCCCACTGTTACTAGGCATCAGTGCTGGACAGTTGGCTGTCTTTACTTCCATCACAAAACCCCAAGATTGTGTTAAAGCCAGGTGCAACCTTGTCATCCATTCTCCCTTATCTTGCCGAGACAATAGTTTCTGTTTTTTCCAACCATTTCTAGTCATCTCAGCAGTCTTCAACCAACGATTGTTTTATTTATTTTGTTCTTATCAGTTGTTTTGGGTCTCTTGCCGTGATTTCTGCACAAGCTGCCTTTTTGTTTGAATGGCACAGTCCTAGGGTTTTTTACCCCTTCCCTTCTGGGATTGACCATTAAGGTTCTGTATTGGGAGAATGAACTGGAAGGCGTTTGTCCATAATAAAATTGGTGAATGGGCATAGATTTTCTTCCTTTAGAATTCTGTAGACCAAAATGAAATGGAAAGGATGTAGTCCATTGAGATTCAATTTAACAGATTAAATGGGAAATGTACACAAATGGGAATTCATGAAAAATAAGTTGGACGACCAGAACCCTATGATGAGAAATACATCTCGCTTGCTTTAATGGAGAAAGTAGATTTGATAATCTGCGCAGGTTTGAAGGGGAGAATTACATCGAATATACAGCACAGAAATGAGCTGTTCGACCCAATGAGTCAGTGCTGATGTTTTTGCTCCACACGAGTCTCCTTCCATTGCATCTACCTCCTCTCAGCCTTTCAGCATGTCTTTCTATTCCCTTTCCTCTCAAGTACTTGTCTCATTTTCTTTTGAAAGCGTCTATGCTATTGTCCTCAACCACTTCCTGTGGTAGTGAGTTCCAAATTCTAGATACTCTCTGAGTAAAGAAATGTCGCCCTATGTCCTTATTGGATTTATTAGTAATTATCTTGTATTCATGGCTGCTAGTTATATATTCTCCTAAAAGTGGAAACATTCTCTTCAACCCATTCATAATTTTAAAAATCTCTATTAGGTTTCTGGTAAGTCTTCTCATTTCTAAACAGAAAAGCACTAACATATTCAATCTTGCCTGGTGACGGTAATCTCTCAATTCGGGTTCACATCAGAACTTGTTCACTTTCCATCACAGGTAAAAGGAACACCTTCCCCCCCAGCCCACTCCACCCCCCAACATCCCCACCAATATATACAGTGTTAAATAAATTTTGGCAATGACCTGCTGAACCATGTAGTGTTTATACATGAGATGTTTTACTACATTAAAGATAGTATATAAGTTGCTGTTGGTCACTGCAGCCTCGTCTACTGGGTGGCGGTTGCATTCAGTTTGGAACTTGGTGTTTGTGCTCATAAGGTCTCGAGTGGGACATTGATGTTGCTGTGCAATAATTCTTCACGACAGCCCAAGTGACTGAGGCCACCAAGCCAGGAATATCTGGCAATTTAGAGGAGCTGTCTGTCGGGTCTGCTTAAATAAAAGAAGCAGGAGCTTGTTTTGGAAATAATAGCTTTTACAGAGATGGGGCACTCTGATGAAGACCCTGGATGATGTTTCAAGCTGGAGGCTATAATAAATAGATTGATGCTTTGTGATACTTCTCCTCATATATATATATATATTTTTACCCAGTTAATGAACCACCAGTGGATATATTGAAGTAATTTAGACTTAGAAACTGCTGTCAGACATGAAATGGATTGTTTTTATTAATGTGGCAACATCTCTCTTAGTTTAATTTCCTCTTTGCTACTAACAAAATGGCTGTCGTCATTTTTAACTCCCTCTCTCTATCTTTCCTCTTGTGCTTGAGGAATGTTTCACATCTACTACCTAATGAGTAGCTTCTTCACGTGTAAGGCTGGCCAGTGAGTGTCCACAGACAGACTGCAGAGGGCATTGCAGCATTTCCCTCAACTACTTCCTCACCCAACATCCACACATTATCGGGTTGTAACCACCCCCCCCCCCCTCCCCCCACCCCCCACCCCCAGGATTTCCCAAGGGTCTCCAGGAATTAAATACTAATCTGCAGGTCACTGGTGTGAGAGCAATCCAGAAGAAAAATCATAAGGGCAATTAAAAAGCGTTTTTTCTTAATTCTTTGAACTTTAGTTTACTAGTTAGAAAAAAATTGCATGTGGGGAGAAAATGACTGTTTGGCTAACAGTCAAGAAGCATCTATTTGTTTTTCTGATGAGCGTGGGAAGGCAGTGCATCGTGAGTATGGACATTCTGGGTGACCATTGGCAGGAGTGTTGGAGGCAGCGGGTCATGTGATGACTGCTCCAGGAATATGTCCATCTGGAGTTGGCAACCTTTACAAACAAGTATTTTCCTCAAGGGAAGGAGAATTCCGGATAGCAATCAGGAATGGGAACTCTGCCAGATTTCCTTTCCCTTTGTTAGGCAGGAGAAAACACTCACAACACATGAAGATTCCAGTTCATTTGACTCTCTCATTTCACTTGCAGCAGTGGATGGGTGTGGGGATGGGGGGGGGGGGGGGGGAGGGGGTGGAATTGGGGATGGGGAGTACCAATCTGAGGGGGGAGGTTGCTGTACAACTGGCCTGTTACACCTTCCTACGCTCCGAGACATGAAGGCCACTTGAGTCTTCCTGCTGCGTTTGGTTTTGGACACCACACCTCAGGAGGAGGAATTAGAGGAGTACCTTATCAGAACAGGTTGCATTATATTTTCTTGAGCTTAGGAGGGTGATGAATGAACTGATCGAGGTACTTAAAATCTTCAAAGGATTCGATACCATAGATACGGAAAATTTATTTCCTGTGATGGGGAAATAAAGAACAGGGGACATTGTATCAAAATTAAAGCTAGAGCAAAATCAGGCCATACTTTTTTGCAAAAAGGGTAGTGGAAATCCTCCCCCTGAAAAAGTGTTGGATGCCAGAAAATTGCAGCTTTCAAGACTGAGATTGGTAGATTTTTGTTAGGTAAGTGTTTCAGGAGATATGGAGCAAAGGCAGGAAAATGGAATTGATGTGCAGATCAGCCATGATCTAAATGAATGGCAGAGCTGGCTCAAGGGGCTGAATGGCCCATTCTGTTCCTAATGTTCGTATGCTGAAGATGAGACTAGCTGTCTCAGCACAGGACTTGGATCACAGCGAGAAGCTTTAGGTGTAGCTATGCAACATATTAAACAATATATTTGCTCAGGGAGGAATGAAGGGAACTCTTAAAAAGGCTATCTTTAAAGGTGAAATTAGAAGACAATGGAGAATATTTTTATCTGGAGAGTAGCCTTGCAGAATAGATCATTTGTCCTTTATAGAATCTACCATTTTCTGATTCCCATCCAATGACTACTTCAGAGTGTGTTTGTGTGTGTGTCTGTGTTTCTGTGTGTGTGCGCACGCATGTGTGTTGAGTGAGTATAGGTTGGGTTGTTAATTGTATATTAATTGTGTTTAATTATATGCAGGTGGAGGGCATTAATTGGGGTTTCATTTGAGCACATATAAAGAGACACTTATTGAAACTGTGGTGTGGTTAGGTTAAGAGGTGTATGCTTGTAATGTTTCACTCTGTAATAAAAGTTAGACTGAGTAAATAAAAACAAGAAATGCTGGAACCACTCAACAGGTTTGGCAGTATCTGTGGAAAGAGAAGCAGAGTTAACGTTTCGGGTCAGTGACCCTTCTTCGTTCCGAAGACGTTAACTCTGCTTCTCTTTCCACAGATGCTGCCAGACCTGCTGAGTGGTTCCAGCATTTCTTGTTTTTATTTCAGATTTCCAGCATCTACAGTATTTTGCTTTTATTTTAGACTGAGTAAAGATTGGCTCCAGTACCAAACTTCACCAAACTGGCTTTCTGATCTGTAACATAGATCAGACCCTGATTTTTAAGTTTGAACTTACGAACCCACGAGTTCAGAAACCAAATCATTCACCCTTTATAAAACATTTGTGCAAAGACACATAACGATTGCTTGTTTCCACTAGTCAGTGAAAATCAAGAAGTGAGAACACAAATTTAAGATAATTACAAAAGGAATTACAGAAGAATTAAGAATATTTTCTTCTGGGCAGCGGTCTTGCAGAGTAGAACACACACCCTTTATAGAACTCACCCTATTTAAGTTCTCTTGAAACTCAACTAGCTTCTATAAAAGATGGTCAATCTGCTCTGTCAGATCATCAGCCAGTCGATGCAGATATAAATACCCCTCCATGACTTTAGATACAGCTTTGTTAGAACTTTAAAGTTTTCTTTCTATGGACATAGGCGTCGCTGGCAAGGCCAAGATTTATTGCCAATCCCTAGTTGCCCCTGAGAAGGGAACTGCTGCAGTCCATGTGGTGAAAGCACTCACACAACGCTGTTAGGTAGGGAGCTCTAGGATTTTCCCTCAAAGATGACGAGGGAATTGCCGATATATGTCCAAATCGGGTTGGTCTGTGACTTGCAAGGAAACTTAGATGTACTGGTGTTCCTATGCACCTGCTGACCTTATCCTTCTAGGTATTAGAGGTTGTGGGTTTGGAAGGTGATGTCTAATGAGCCTTGGTGCGTTACCGCAGTGCCAGTTGCAGATGGTACACACTGCTGCTACTGTGCGTCGGTGGTGGAGGGAGTGAATGTTTAAATTGGTGGATGGGGTGCTGATCAAGCAGGCGACTTTGTTCTGGATGGTGTCGAGCTTCTTGAGTGTTGTTGAATCTGCACCCATCCAGGCAAGTGGAGAGTATTCCATCACACTCCTGACTTGTGCCTTGTAGATGGTGGATAGGCTTTGGGACATCAGGAGGTGAGTTATTTGTTACACACTGCTGTGAAAGCAGAACCTATAAATTCTTTCAAAAGGGAATAAGTTTGTTTCTTGAAGAAAAGGAATATTAAAGAACATGGTGAATAAGGTGAAACAGGAGAGTGGGATGAGACAAGATCTGTCGTGGAATAAAAACACTAGTGTGGAAGTGCTGTGCTGGAACATTCTGTGATTTTGTTAGCTTGATTATTATTGCCAAGATAACATTAAAAAAAAACCCTACCATGTACATGCAATATGAAATAGGGCCCTGAATTATAAGCTGTGTGTGTTTTGATAATTGCTATCTTTTAAATATCTAATTTAATTTTAATTTAAAGCAGCAGGAAGGTTTTGAAAAATGAGCTGTTATATGTTCCTCCTGTCTCTGTGGTGCGTGGATGACTAATAATCCTTCAAAAATTTCCGGCGCTGTAAAGCATGCCCTGTCTGACACACTTTGGACAATATTTCTCTTTGTGATAACTCTATGTTCACTCACCATAGCAACACCGAGTAAAATAAGCTTAAATGCGGCAAATTAAATTGGCATTCAAATCGTAGCATCTAAATGAAGATTGTATTCAGTAAATTCGGATGATTCATTTTGGAGTCTTGTCATTTTATGCTTTTTTTAGAGGAAACATTAGTTTAACACTTTCATCCAATCAACAGAACATTAATTCTGCTAATTAAAGAAGGGCACTTGAGCTTATTAGAAAAAGCTGGAGATAGTGAGGCTAGGCCAAGGGCTAGTAGTATAAACGAAAACAAACATCTCTGCCTCCTCTGTATAATTGATATGGATGACCCAGTTTGCTTTTCAATCTCTGTCACTTGTAAAAATGAGCAATAGTAATTTGTTCAAATAATTTATCAACATCATTAGGCTGGACTTAATTTTTCTTCTATGAATTTTATACTCAGCGAGCTTAGGGATGTTTGCCCTGGGAAATGGAATACTTTCTCACTTTGGCCACTAGTGGCAATATGAAACACTCTCAGGTCATAGTTAGTTAAACCTGATTACATGGAATCTACAGCACAGAAACTGGTCATCTGGCCCAACTGGTCAATGCCAGGGTGTATACTCAATATGATCTTCCTCCAACTGTACCCTATCTGTCTATCGTTCTATTCCTTTCTCCCTCAAATCTATCTTCCCCTTAAATGCATCTATGTGAAATGTTTCAAGTACTCATGTGGTAGCAAGTTCCAGATTCTAACCACTTTCTGGGTAAGGATGTTTCTCCTGAATTTTATTAGTAATATGTTTATGACCTCTAACTTTGATCTCCCCCACATGCAAACATCTCCTCTATATTTACCCGATCAAACCTCTTCATAATTTTAAAGACTTCTTAGGTCTTTTCTGGAGAAATGAGCTCCGGAAGATGACTCACCACCACCTCAAAGTAACTAGAGGTAGGCAATAAATGCCAGCAAACCCAAGAATGAATTAAAATTTTAACATATCAGTCTACTGTTCCCCAGCAATGTTCTCGCTTTCAACCTTATAGCAGAATGACCTCTTGCATGAGTGTGATGATCTGACCATCTCTAACATCATCTATCCATACTCTGATCTTTCGGTGTACAATTGACAATTCAATTGAAAATTTTAAAACTGAGATTGCTAAGAGTTTTGTTCCAAAAGTGTAGTAAGGATACGAATGGAACCAAGGCAAGTAAATGGTGTTAGGATACAGATCAGCCATAATCTAATTGAATGGCAGAACCGACATGAGGGGCTGAATGGCCTGCTCCTGCTCCAATGTTCTTAACCCACCCACCATACAACTTAGTTTCCCCCAACCCTCTGTCTGTACCTATTAAAAATGACAAGTGTTCTTGTTTTCTGACCAGCGATCTTCCATATTGGTTAACTTTAGGAAGAGAACAGGATTTCCCATAAATGGCTCAGTGGACACATGTACAGCGTAACACTCACATTTACCTATCAGAAATTTGAGCCCTGCTATTTGTTGAGTGAACTGAACTCAGACAGACGGTGGCAGTGAGGAAGGGCAGCGATTTGTAGTCCTCCAGATAGTTGCCTTCACACTCTGGAGCCCGTGTTCAAAAAGTTGGAACTGGTCTCAGCCCTCTGGCATGTGAGTATAAAATTCTTGGAATCTGCAGCTCTATGGGGAAAGATCAGGGGAATGGGAGTAATTGGATAGGTCTCTCAAAGAACTGGCACTGGCACAACGTGCCAACCGATGGGCCTGTAAGATTCTACGGTGATTTGACACTGAATTGGCAATATTACATCAAGAGATCGTAGGATGGACAGATGGCGTGAGAGATGGAAAAATCAGCACACTCATGCAAAGGTGGATTCCGCTCTGAGCTCAGGCGACAGAAAGGAACAAGCCAGCAGCATTTCCAGATCCTGATCATTATTCGCTGATCCTGCTGGTCAGGCTGTCCAAACTTAAAGAACAGCCAGATGGGTAAGGAGAGCCAGCACCTGAGGAGCACAGCTCCACCAACTTCAGTTCCTGTTTTCATAAAAATCTCTCCAACAGCTGTGTGCTCCTCTTGTCCCTCCCTGATTTTAATTGCTCCAGCATTGGTCGTCATGTCTTCAGCTGCCAAGGCACTAAGTTCTGAAATTTCCTGCCTAAACCTCTCCACCTCTGTGTTGGATTATGTTGCTTTAAGAACATGTACAGAGAGTTGGCCTGATCATTACGAAGCGAAGTGATCTCACACAGCATGTGACCATGTCAGTTGTAAGGTATGAATACACAAAGCTAGACATGCCTATTAAGCTCTCTGTAACATAGTTGTAATTTATCTGCAGCAGTCTGAGTTCTCCAATAAACAAACCTATCTTTTGTTCATACCAATCATCTGGTACCTTTCTGTACAACAAACAAAACAACATGACAAAATAACATTATATGGTGACAACTGTGAGAGTTAAAAGACCAGACAATGGTGCAGAAGTTTAAAACAAAAATTTAAAGCTAAAAATAAAAACTTTAACCCTAGATCAGACCCGAGAGAGAGCTAATAAAGAAGTTTGGGTCCACACAAATACATCCAACTGCAAGAGGATACTGCTAGAGACCCAATACTGATGGCACTGTGGGAAATTATTATCGAAGGTTGGCTGGACACAGTTCGGGAAGTGCAAGCCAATGTGATGTGTTTTTGGCCATACAGAGATAAGCTAGGCATTTCAAGAACTGTTATTTTCAAGGGAAAGCAGGTACTTATGCCTGAAGTTCTTTGCCAGGACATTTTGAGCCAGTTGCACCAGGGGCATATGGGATAGGGCGGACCAGGTGACTGGCAAGAGAAACCATATACTGGCTAGGGATCAACAGCGATATCGAAAAGGTTTGAGGATGTGTGAGGTGTGCCAGAAGCACCAGCTGAATCAGCACAGAGAGCCTTTCAACCTTCACAATGTTCCATCACACCCTTGGTCCAAGATCGTGATGGATCTGTTCACTGTTCTCCTAGCACCAATTATTTCTCCAAGTTTCCAATCATCTGATAGATGAAGGACACTTTGAGTTCGTCCGTTGCAGATGCCATGAGTGTTATATTCAGTCTGTTTGGAACACCGGAAGAGATCTTGTCAGAAAACAGGCCACAGTATATTGCCAAGCCTTTTAGGGACATGTGTGACAAATAGGGTGTATGTTATGTGACTGCCTCACCACATTACCCCAAATCAAACGGTCTTGCAGAGCAGATGGTCCGCACCGTTAAAGCGTTGATTGTCAAGTGCAGAGAAGATAAATCAAGACCTCAAGATCACTATGTTGCAATTGAGAGCAGCACCTGTAAACATGGGTTTACCGTCCCCAGGAGAAAAGTTATTTGGGAGGCAAGTGAGAACCACACTGCCTAGCCATCATTTTTCCAAGTTTTCAGAAATGCAAGAAAAGCTTCTTGAAAAACAGGAGAAGATGACGGCTCTGTATGACAGAAATGTGGTTGTAAAGCTACCTAGACTACGGGTGGGACAAAAGTTTTGAGTGATACATCCAACTGAAGGAACCTGGTCACCCACGGAGGTTTTGAAGGTATGCAATGAGCCTAGGTCCTATGTGGTCATGACACTGAATGGAGCGACGTTACAGAGAAACCAAAGCCAGCTGAGAGAGTTATCCAGCTATGTATCAACTAGCACTCCCGGTTGCATCAAGGACATGCTCCAAGGTGCTGCCAGAGAATAGGATCATGACAGATAAAGGTGAAGACAACCAGCACCATGATTATACACAGCAAGATAATGTGTCTACAAGCAGAGAATAAAGAAAAGATGAGTCCAGATTTCAAAAAAAGGTTTTGCCCTCAACAAGATCTGGAAGGATCAGTAAACCACCTCTTTAGTATGGAGATTGTTAAATTCTTAATGATAAGTGGAGATCCATATTTTAATGCAAATAGCTTTTGCAACAACTCTATTGCATGTTACTACTGTGTATTGTGTTTATCTTTGGAAAAAGTGGGTTGTTGTGTCATATTGCTTGAAGAACATGTACAGAGCGTGGGCGTGATCATCATAAAGGGAAGTGATCTCACGTAGCATATGACCATGCCAGTTGTAAGGCGTAGATCCACAAAGCTAGACATGCCTCGTAAGCTTCCTTTAACATTGTTCTAACATATCTGTATCAGTCAGAGTTCTCAAATAAAATGAACCTATCTTTTGTTCATACCAGTCGTCTGGTGTCTTTGTGCATGGCAAACAAAGCAACATGACAAAATAATTACATTCTCTCTCCTTCAAGACTCTCCTTAAAATCTGTCTCATTGATCAAGCTTTTGGCTACCTGTTCTAATATCTCCTTGTTATAATATGCCGATTTTTCTCTGAGTGCCTTGGGACATTTTACTATGCTAAATGCGCCTTATAAATCCTAGTTGTTTTTGTTGATGTTTTTAAGAAGGAATAAAGAGAATGATCAAGAGAGCCAATTTCACCTATAGTTAACGGTTCGGGTCAGTGACCCTTCTTCGGAACCCTTAACTCTGCTTCTCTCTCCACAGATGCTGCCAGACCTTCTGAGTTTTTCAAGCATTTCTTGTTTTTATTTCAGATTTCCAGCATCCGCAGTATTTTGCTTTTAATTCACCAATGGTTCCATTTACACAATGATAGTTTAAAAATCATACTTATAATCATGCACACCGTGTTTATTTCACTGTTCAGCTGATTCTCCATGTTGTTTATGCATGTGGAATGAGAATGCTGGTAACTGCTTTAGAGACCGTCGAGATTATCCAATTGTTTAGCTCTTAATGAGCATTCTGAGATTTGAGTCTCAGCACTAGATTCTCAGCTCATATGTTTGTCAGTAATCGTGTTAGATTGTGCTTTATTTCAAGTTTTATGTTATCATTCTCTGCACCCAGTTTGACATTGTGCAATCTCGGGCTTGTTGAAAATATGTCATAAACTGCAGTAAACAACATTCGAACAGCAGTCTTTCAATGGCGGAGCCCAACAGTTGCTGTGATTGTAGTCCTGGGGTGAACAGAATAAGGAGGAGAATTGTGAGGGCCTTATCTGTAAAGGAGGAATCCCGTCTCTGTACATCACCCCCTTCTGAATGGCTTGCAATATGGTCAATCACCAATGTTAAGTGTCCTGCCACATTGTGCCATCGTATTCAAGGTATGGTCAACCAGCAATCTTAACATCTGCCCCGACTGTGCCATTGTGTTTAGCAAAAGCCTTAGGACCTTGCTCTTCCCTGGATTCCATTTTATTTTTCCCCTATCGATGTTGGATGAAGCCATAGTCATGACCCTTGCAGTTGTGTTGTTCTCAATGTCAAGCCTCAAAATGTTGGGGTATTTCTGACCCCTGTCATTTTTCCCATTCCTTACTGTGGCACTGCTTTCCAAATGAAAGAAAGTTTTAGATACTATCAATGTTGCAATGTTAAGAGCACAAAAAGTCATGGATAGTGGGAAAAAAAATCATTCGATTCTAAATCTCACTCCCGCCATGGACCACGTACAGTGTACCCAAGTCTCCTCCCCCTCTCAGTTAGTCTCCTTTCACAAATCCTACACAGTCTATCTTATAGTGGAGTCTATCCTCCCTTTTAATAGGAATAGGAGGAGGCCATTCAGCCTTTCAAACCTATTCCACCATTCAGTTTGGTCATAGCTGATCTGAATCTCAACTTCATGTACTCAGCGTGACTCCACGGCCCTTGTTGAACAAAAATCTGTTAATCTCAATTTTGAAATTTTCAATTGACTCACAGCCTTAACAGCTAGTTGGGGGAGAGAGTTCCAGATTTCCACTGGCCTTTGTGTGAAGAAGTGCTTCCTGACATCACCCCTGAACAGCTTAAGTCCAATTTTAAGATTTTGCCTCTTTGTTCTGGACTCCCCCCATCAGAGGAAATAGTTTCTTTCTATCTCCCCTATCTACTCTTTTCCGTTCTCAAGAGAAAGTTCTGATCTGTTAAGCTAACCAAGTAAAATTCCAGAATATTAATCTCCACAATATCCCCATCTTGAACCTCAGCAGCAGGGAAAAACTTCAAGATCATCAATCTTTCCCTGCGTAACCAATTCCAGCTGTGATCTATAATTCTGAGTTATAATTGGATTTTTTTTTCTCGCTCTTTCTATAACTGGCAAAGAAATGTTTACTCAAGGAAAGAGTGGCCAGTGGCAGTGAGGAAAAGAATCCATATGGGAGGAGACTGAACTGACCTTAAAACTTGGACGTCTTTGAAAAAGGAAATGCAAAATGCATTCCTGAAAACTGAACCGAATATGACTTCAAAAGTCCAAGACAGCGGGCTATGTGAACAAAGCAGTGTTCAAATTAATCAAATATGGGAAGAAAGAACAAACTTGTATCTATATAGTGCCTTTTACAACCTCAGAACATCCCAACGCAATTTACATCCAATGCAGTGTTTTGCTGAAGTGTTGACACTGTTGTAATGTAGAAGGCCCAGGCTAATGCCCTGGGGACACAGGCTGGAGTTTTACGGCTCCCAAACAAGCAGGGACGGGGGTGTGGGCTTAAAATTGAGTGGGCTGCAGGGAAGGGGGGGGCGGGTGCTGTTCCCGACCCCCTCCTGCTCCCATTGCAAATTTACACAGGGTGGCAGCAGCGAGAAATGGCCCGCCTGCCCAAGGCCAATCAAGACCCTTAAGTGGCCAATTATCTGGCATGTAAGGGCCTCTGCCCACCAAAGCAGGTGTTTTAAAATTCACTGGCGGGCAGCTGAGGTCTCAAAAATCCCGCCAGGTGAAACTAGGCGGCCTTCTTGAGGGTCACCCCCGAAGCTCCAACCATCCCCAATGCACAACACTCCTTATGCCCCTCTAACTGACCCCTCTCGCCTCGCTGGGGCCAGACCAATTGTCCCCGGAGAGGCCTTAAAAACTTTCCTTTTACGGGGGCTGTCCTTCAACTTCTTCCGATAGCTGGGTGCAGTCCCAGCAATGGCCACCGCTCCTGGTGGCGCTGCTGGGACTAAGAGCTGCCAGCCCACTGATTGGCTGGCAGCTCCATTAGGCGGGACTTCCTGCCTCAAGGCGGCGGAAGTCCCACCCAAGACCAGTTAAGGCTAGCCTGGAGAGCGAAAAAGCACAGTATGGCTCCCCAGGCTAGGCGGAGGCAGGCTCGCCACTGACGTTTTGGTTGGTGGATGAGGCCTCCCCCCACAATGAAAAATTCCAGCCACGGGTTCAAATCCCACCATGACAGCTCATGGAATTTAAATTCAATTAATTAATTAATAAACATCTGGAATTGAAAGCTAGTCTCAGTATTGGTGGTGTGAAACTATCATCAATTGTTGTAAAAACCCATCTGGTTCACTAATGTCCTTTAGGGAAGGAAATCTACCATCCTTACCTGGTCTGGCCTACATGTGACTCCAGACCCACAGCAATGTGGTTGACTCTTAACTGCCCTCTGAAATGGCCGAGCAAGCACTCTATTCAAGGGCAATTAGTTATGGGCAGCAAATGCTGGCCTTGCCAGCAATGCCCACATCCTATGAAAGAATAAGAAAAAGGAACCGTGACAATTAATTTGCACAAAGCAACTTTCACAAACAGCAGTGAGATAATGACCAGGTAATCTGATTTCCAGTGAGTGATGTTGGTTGAGAGATAAATATCGGCCCAGGGTGCCAGGGAGAACTTTTCTTTGAAATAGCACCACAGGGTCTTTTATTTCTTCAGTACTACGCTGGAACATCAGTCTAGATTACATGCTCAAGTCTCCAGAGCAGAGCTTGAACATGCAACCTTCTGACTTTGATGTGAGAGTGCTACAAACTGAGCCACAGCAGCCACTGTCTGGTTAGCCTTTCACAGACAGCAAGCTCAGACCGGAGCAGTTGGCTAACTCTCCTATCTGATCAATAGGTCGAGAGCTGGCTATCGAGACGAGTCCCCAGAAATAGATTTGGCCCAACTGCTGTGTACGGCGCTAAAGGCTGGATTGAAATTTGATCATGTAAATCAATAGAGATTGTCAAAAATGATTACACTTCAATAATTTCCTGACTTATATTTTGTAAATTACTGTTGCTTTCCATTGTTGCTGACTGATCTATGAGGAAAGAATTGTCCTTGCTTCCATATTAATGGAGTCGGATTATCCTGAGCTGGCCTGCCTAAACCAGGTGGAAGAATGGTTGGAAATTGGCAATATCTGGTACAACTCCCAGCTGTTGCCTTACCAGAATATTTAAAGTATGATATCTAATGAAGCATACCCAAAGAATGTTTTGAATGTGGAACTTGTTAGCACAAGGAGTAGTTGAGGCGAAAAGCATAGATGTATTTAAGAGGAAACTAGATTACTACATAAGGGAGAAAGGAACATGATAATATTATATAAGAGGTGTGGAACTTAAATGTCGGCATAGATCAGTTGGGCCGAATTGCCTGTGTCTGTTCTGTACGTCTATGTAATTCTATGCAACATGGTTCCTTGAATGCTAAGCAGGTGAATACTAATACTAGTACTACTAGTATTATTACGGCTACTACAACAACAATAATAACTTGCATTTATACAGCACCTTTAATGTGAAAAGACACCCCAGAGTGCTTCACAGGACCATAATCAATGAATAGGCATAAAGCCCACACAGCAGATATTAGGAGAGGAAAGAGATTGATTTTAAGGAAGACTCTGAAAGGTGATTTAGGGATGGAGTTCCAGAGCATAGGGTCTCGATGGCTGATGGCACAGAATGGTGGGGTAAAGCAAAAGACGGGAGATGCATAGGAGGCCAGAGTAAGAGGAAAGGAGCATCCTGGGGAGATAGTAGGTCTGGAGTCGGTTGCACAGATGGGGAAGGTTAAGGTCATGAAAGAATTTAGACAGGAGAATAAGAATCCTAATTTGGGGACATTGGCGAACTGGCCAACAATTTAGATCAGTATGAACAAGACCATTGTGTGGGATAGGTTCTACACAGCAGAGATTTGCATGCCCTCCTGCACTCTTCATTGAACCAGGGTTGGTCTCCTGGCTTGATGATAATGGTAGAGTGGGGGATATGCCGGGCCATGAGGTTACAGATTGTGGTTGAGTACAATTCTGCTGCTGCTGATGGCCCACAGTGCCTCATGGATGCCCAGTTTGGCATTGCTAGATCTGTTCGAAATCTATCCCATTTAGCACGGTGGTAGTGCCACACAACACGATGGACGGTATCCTCAATGTGAAGGTAGGACTTCGTCTCCACAAGGACTGTGCGGTGGTGACTCCTACCAATACAGTCATGGACAAAAGCATCTGCGGCAGGCAGATTGATGAGGATGAGGTCAAGTCTGTTTTTCCCTCGTGTTGGTTCCCTCACCACCTGCCACAGATCCAGTCTAGCAGATATGTCCTTTAGGACTCGGCCAGCTCGGTCAGTAGTGGTGCTACCGAGCCACTCTTGGTGAAGGACATTGAAGTCCCCCACCCAGAGTACATTTTGTGCCCTTGCCACCCTCAATGCTTCCTCCAAGTGGTGTTCAACATGGTGGAGTACTGAGTCATCAGCTGAGGGAGAGTGGTAGGTGGTAATCAGTAGGAGGTTACCTTGCCCATGTTTGACCTGATGCCATGAGACTTCATGGGGTCCGGAGTCAATGTTGAGGACTCCCAGGGCAACTCCCTCCCTACTGTATACCACTGTGCCACCACCTCTGGTGGGTCTGTCCTGCCGGTGGGACAGGACATACCCGAGGATGGTGATGGCAGTGTCTGGGACATTGTCTGTATGGTATGATTCCGTGAGTATGACTATGTCAGGCTGTTGCTTGACTAGTCTGTGGGACAGCTCTCCCAACTTTGGCACAAGCCCCCAGATGTTAGTAAGGAGGACTTTGCAGGGTCGACAGGGCTGGGTTTGCCGTTGTCGTTTCCGGTGCCTAGGTCAATGCTGGGTGGTCCGTCCGGTTTCATTCCTTTGTGTCGAACCGGAGAATTGATATTTTATTCACAGATGATGATTAGGGTCCTGGTGAAGGAACACAAGAACAGGAGTAGGCCATTCAGGTGCTTGAGTCTATTCCACCATTCAGTAAGATTGTGGTCGATCTGTATCTTAACTCCATCCACCCCCTTGATTCTGTAACCTGTTAAGGCCTAGTGTGGAGAGGTGGGGGTGGGGGGGTGGGGGAGGGTGTTCATAGATGTCCCCTCTTGCCCTTCCTCGTACTTGATTGCAACAGGGTTTATTCCTTTCAAACAGTGGCTGTGCTTGCCACCTCTGTGAATGTTTTACCTTTTTCCTTCACTGCGATTGTGAAAGAACCAATCGGACAGGTTTTTTTGAGTTTAAATAAGAAAGAGGTATACTTATATTAGACTTAACACTCTAACCCGAGTTAAAAATACTAAAAAAAATACACACACACACACACACACACACAAATTGATTTCAGAGGGAAAAATAGATTTGGTGGTTGGATTGGAGTCTAGAATAAATGGAACTTAAATACATAGTCTGTGAAGTGGGTGATCCGGTCGTCCTTGGCTGAAGCTGTATTCTTGAAGTCCTGCTGGTTCAAGTGCACTTTGGTTGGCCTGCTTTGCTCAGGCTTTTCTTGAAGACAGAATTGCTGTTGGCTGTCTTCCCCTGGTTACTGGCTGTAGCTGTCTGTAGGCTTGGAGGGTCCGCCAGTCGCAGATTGTTTTCAAACTTGATGTTTTCTGGGGAGAGAATAAGAGAGAGAGAGAAAAAGGGAAGCCTTCAGCCTTCTCTGCTGTTGCACACTCCGTTACTGCTTATCACTTTGTCTGTGTAACAACGCCCAGTTTCTTCCGAGATGGACAGACGGTCACATGATTCTCTCAACCCCCTTTGTTTTTAATGAGATCCAAGTCTAAAACCCAAAACCTTTCTCAGGTGGGGTTGTCAGGGTTTACCACCTGGAGGGACATCTCCATTTATGAATGCCTCGAGATAGTTTGGAATGTCTTGCTAACAAGGGTGATCTGGCTAATCTACTCAGTTAGCCAAAGCATTGTTCTGATTGGGCTTCTTGTTTGACTTTTTGTCTCCAATTCAATCTCCTGGTATTTCAGATGCAAATTTCAGTGGTCATCTTGGCTGCTAGTTTTTTAAACGTTAATTTGTAAGATTTTTTTCATTAAAATTCTAATGTAAGTTTCCAACCGAAGAAATTAATACTTCTCATTTGGCATTCTTGACTTTGGTTTTCTTGACAAACCCATAATACATTTACCTACAAAAATCTATCATAATCTCAGTTTTGTAATTTTTAATTACATTAGCTGAACAACAACAATTTGTATTTATATAGCACCTATAATGTCCCACAGAGCTTCACAGAAGCATTATCAGACACTGGGCCATATAAGGAGATATTAGGACAGGTAAGAAAAAGCTTGGTCAAAGAGGTAGATTTTGTGGAGTATCTTAAAGGATGAGAGAGAGAGAAGTGGAGAAATTTAGGAAGGGAATTTGAAAACTTATGGCTGAGACAGCTGAAGGCATGGCCACCAATGGTGGGCCAGTTAAAATCTGAGGTCCACAAGAGGCCAGAATTCATGAGACAAACCCAAAATCTCATGACTTAATTTCTCTTTACTTTGTAATTGCAGAATTTTATGATCCCATTTATATTGACATGGTACTCTACACACAGCGTGATAACAATGTGCATCGCTCTGTAGTTGAGACGGGAACTGAGACATGACAGTTGCATTCAACTCCCACTGAAAGGAGGGAGATATCGGCTGGGAGTTCTGCTTAGTCACTTCCCCAGGGCCTATGCCCACTTACATCAGGTGAGGGCAAAGATCATATTTGGCTATGATGCCTCAATGGTTGATCACCTGCCACATTTGGGTTCGTGTGTGAAGATGACCAAGCCCTGGTGTCAGTGGAACCTGTCCCCATTGTGAGTAAGGGGAGAAGAGAAAAGTGAGAAAGGTACAAATCAAGTATAATATGCATTAATGATTAACATTTGGCAGTTTGTACAGGCAGTAATCACATTCTTATCGCAGTAAAAAGTGACTGTGAAAGATTAACATTAAATGTAGGAAGCGAATGCAGATTAGTAATATGAGCAGAATACATAATAAATGAGGATGATTCATTGGCATATCACTTACTGACAATAATTAAGTATGAGGTTTAGATTGATGGAGGATGTAAAGTCATTCTGACTTGTAAAAGACATGTTGCTTTGCCTGAAGAAAATGTTTGTAGTTCATACTTTTTCTCTCTCTTATTTTACTCCAGTGTACTCCTGAATGATACTTACTTAGCCTGGATTTGGTTCCAAGGGCATTGACAAGCTTGTAAAGAACTGGCAATGACAAGTGCCATAAACCTCTACTGTTCTAGGACTTTCTTACCAAATCAAACTGCTCCCAAACATGAGCCCTTTACCACTTAGAGGGACAAGGGAAGAAGGCACTTGGGAACACCACCTCCTCCAAATTCCCCACCAAGCCACACATTATCCTGAAACATATCTATTTATATATATATCTCGAGTTGGGGTTTGAGCCCCGTTCCTGAGCACAAAATCTAGGTTGACCTTGGAGTACAGTACTGAAGGAGTGCTGCACTATCAGTGGCATTAAATTGTGGCCCCATCTGCCCTCTCGTAAAAGATTCCATGGCACCATTTTTAAGAAGAGCAGGGGAGTTCTCTCCGGTGTCCTGGGCCAACATTTAAAGCTCAACCAATATCACTAAAAGCAGATTACCCAGTCATTATCACATTGCTGTTTGTGGGAGCTTGCTGTGTGCAAATTGGCTGCTACGTTTCCTACATTACAGCAGTGACTAGACTTCAATAAGTACCCCATTGGCTGTAAAGTGCTATAGAAATGTGAGTTCTTTCTTTCTTTCCTCATGATCACTGGCTCCAAGTCATGGAACTCCCTGTTGAATGGCACTGTGGGAACATCTTCACCACATGGACTGGCAGAGGAAGGCCAACTGCTATCTTCTTAAAGGCAACTAGGGATGGCCAATAAATGCCAATGACAGCATTATCCCAGGAATGAACAATAAAAATATCACTTGGGTTGAAGCTTATCATGACATTCTAAAATGTTTTAACTGCATTGAAAGAGAAATATGAATCAAACGGTTAGGGAATTGCTATGGGAGTTTACCAGCACCAGTGAACTTACCATTGGAGTGAAATGAAGCTTACCATCACACAATCATCAACCTTCACCTCAAAGTCCTCCGGGCTCAGATCCGGGGAGTTAGAAGGGAGATAGAAGCCACAAATATTGGTCAATGTTAATTTTAGAAGATGACGTTGCTCACAAGAACCTAATGGGATTCTCCATACTGCATTTCTGCCAAAATTGTGAACACCATTTAAAGGTTCTTTATGAATATGTTCAGAATTTCATTGTAACCAGTGCAAGGAGTAAATCTTTTCCCCCTGGAATGGTTGTCGTTCCAGTAATGAGTAGAGAACATGGACGAACATGGAGCTAAGTGGGTCAAATGGCCTCCCTCATCTGCATCTTGTGGCTGTTGTCGAACATGGCATAAGATATAAGATGCATGCATGTCCACATACATATGTGCAACATACACACAAGACCGCAAATACACACATGCGTATAGCTGTGCACACGCACATACATGCCCATGTGCACACTCATATGCACAAGCTCACATATATACATGTACATATATTGTAATAGGAAATCCCATGAGAGATCATGTTAATAAAAATTATATTAATAATTAAACAACTCAACACAGAGAGGTACATGGAGATTATGTGCTGAGTTCAGTCTTGATATCGCCAGATGATCCTCGCAAATGGCCAATTAATAGCCATCAAAATAATTTAGGAGGGTGAATTTTGAACAGTGTCTGCTGAAGCATGGGATTGGCATCTGAGGCATTTTTTTCAGTAACTACTGAGGAAGTTGGGTGAAGTGGCAATGCTCTGCACAGGACACTGCCAAGGTCGAAAAGAACATCTTCAATTCAGCGCCCCCAAGCAGAGAGTGGCACTCACACAGAATTCCAATCTCTGCGAGCGCAGTCAGTCAAGAATGCCAAACGTCAGAGTCATCCATTAGAGATGAAGGCAAGATAAATCAGGAATTAAGTGGCGCCAAGGTTTTGGTTTTGAAAACCCTGTAGGCTGTAGGAGGAAGGAAAGACTGAAGAGTGGGTGTGTGGGCATGGTGAGGACTAATTCGATTATTCTTTCAAAGAGACAGCAAAGACACGATGGGCCAAGTTGCCTCCTTCTGTCCTGTGATTCTATAAAAGAATCTTTAGATAGATTTGAGCTTAACAACCCTGTGTGGAATAAAGGTATTTGATGGGAAAAATAAAGCAGAATTATTTGGATAGCAGTAGCAATGGGGCAGAGGTAGATTGCCATCTCAGGTCAGAGAAGATGGACAGGCCAAGACTCTACTTGGTGATCAAAGTTCAATTTCTAAGTTAAATAAAGCTAATAATTTTGAAAATATTTGTGACACTTTGCCTAAACCTGAGACAAAAATGTAGCAAAAGAATTCAAACTCACAGAGGGCAGAACAACAGAATTATAGAATGTAGAGCACACCATTCGGCCCATTACTTTTGTATTGAACCTTTGCTGAAGTAATCCAGAATGAATTCCACTGTCCTGCTCTTTCCCAATTGCCCTGTATCTTCCTCTGCTTCTAATATTTATCATTTTCTCCCTAAAAGGGTGCAGCGACCCTAACAAGTCCCAATAGCACACCATTCAAACACCAACAACTCAGTGTAAATAATTTCTCTTAAGCTCTCCCCCTAGTATCTTAGTGACCACTTTAAATTCATGATCCCTCCTCACTGACTCTCCAACTACAGGTCTTTCCTGATAGAGCCTATCAAAAACCATCACAATTTATATAGAAAGCTACATTGAACCTCCTCTTAGCCTTCTCTGCTCTAGTGTCACTAGTCCTAGTATCTCAAGTCTCTGCTCACAACTATAGCTCCCAATTCCTGGTGTCAGTTTACTGAATCTACACTGTGGCCACAATTCAATGCCAATTAAATGCCACTAAGGGCCTCCTCCCGCCGCTGCTTGTATTTTACCAGCAGTGGATAGACACTTCAGCACCTGAGGAGGCAGCCCTGTAATATCTGGCAGCCTCCTTGCAGGCTGGGGGGGCCCTCCTGATTGGGCACCCTGTATCCCATGGAGGGGCCCCCAGCAGCAAGGGTCGACCCTGCTAAAACTACATCACCCCTCCCCGCCCAGCTATCTGACCCACCCTCACCTCGATGGGGCCTAGCCAATTATCCCCGGTGAACCCGGATCTCACTTATCTGTTCTGAGGTCAGATCCATCATTGCTCCTCTCACTGGATGCAATCCCAGCAGGAGCCACTGCTCCTGGTGGTCTTTGGCTGGCAGCTCTTGGAAGCGGGACACCCTGCCTCAGAAGGGCAGAAATCCTGACCGAGACCAATTAAGGGCCTGGGCGATGCAAAATAGCAACGTGACTTCCAGGCCTGGTGCAGGATGACTTTCCCTGACTTTGGGACCACTGCCTCAATGTGAAATTCTGGCCTTTATTTTTGTTGGGTGAAGATATAAAGGGATATGGAGCTAAGGTGAGACAATGAAGTTAAAGTGCTGATCAGTCATGATCTCACTGAATGGTGGAGCAGGTTTGAAGGCTTGACTGCTCCTATACCTAATATTGCTATTGACCCAACAGGAAAGGTCAATCAACCATGGCTAACAAAAGGAGTTAAGGTAAAAGCAAAATACTGCAGATGCTGGAAATCTGAAATAAAAACAAGAAATGCTGGAAATACTCAGCAGGTCTGGCAGCATCCGTGGAGAGAGAAGCAGAGTTGACGTTGCAGGTCAGTGACCCTTCATCAGAACTCAGAAAGGAGTTAAGGATTGAATTTGGTCAAAGGAAATGGCTTATATGGTCACCAGAAAAAATGTCTAGCCCGAGGATTGGAAGCAATTTAGAGTCCAATGAAGGAGGGCCAAGAAACTGATAAAGAAAGGAAAAAGAGATTAGGAATCTAAACTTGCTGGAATCACAAAGGAGGACTGTAAAAGCTTCTTTAGGTATGTGAAAAGGAAAAGATTAGCAAGGACGAATTTGGGTTCATTGTAGGTGAGACAGGAGAGTTTGTGGTGGAGAATGAGGTAATGGCAGAGAGACTAAACAAATTGTGCCTATCTTTATAGAGGAAGACACAGAAAATCTCCCAGAAATATTAGGGAATCAAGGGATTGTAATAATGAGGAACTGAGAGTAATTAGTATCAATAAAGAGGTACTACTCAAAAAATTAATTGGATTCACAGTTGATAAATCCCCCGGACCAGATGAGCTACATCCCAGAGTATTGAAGGAGGTGGCTATAGAGATAGTGAATGCATTGCTGGTTATCTTTCAAAATAGTATTGATTCTGGAAGGGTTCCTGCAGACTGGAAAGTAGCAAATGTAAGCCCACTATTTAAGAAGGGAGCAAGAAAGAAAACAGAGAACTACAGATGTGTTAGTTTGACTCCAGCTGGACGCTTGGAAAATAATGATATGATTGGGCAGAGTCAATATGGATTTATGAAAAGGAAATCATGTTTGGAAAACCTGTTGGAGTTTTTTGAGGATGTTATTTGTAGGATAAAGGAGAACCAGTGGATATGGTGTATTTGTATTTTAAGAAGGCTTTTGATAAGGTTCCACACTGGAGGTTAGTAAACAAAATTAGAACACATGGATTGGGGGTAATATACTGCAATGGATTGAGAATTGATTAACAAACAGAAAGTAGAGAGTAGGAATAAATGGGTCATTCTCAGGATGGCAGGCATTTACTAGTGGGGTTCTGTAAGGATTAGTGCTTGGGCCACAGCTGTTTACAATCTAAAGAATGACTTGGATATGGGGACCAATTGTAATATTTCCAAATTTGCAGATTACACAAAACTAGGAGGGAATGTAAATTGTGAGGAGGATGTAAGGAGGCTTCAAGGGGATTTGGACAGGCTAAGTGAATGGGCAAGAATATGGCAGATTGAATATAATGTAAATAAGTGTGAAATGATTCACTGGTAAAAAAAACAAAAGGGCAGAGTACTTCTTAAATTGCGAGAGGTTGGGAAGTGTTGATGTCCAAATAGACCTGGGTGTTCTTGTTCATTAGTCACTAAACACTGGTAAGCAGGTGCAGCAAGCAATTAAGAAGGCAAATGGCATTTTGGCCTTCATTGCAAAGGGATTTGAGTACAAGAGTATAAAGCATTGGTGAGACCGCACCTGGAGTATTGTGCGCAGTTTTGGTCTCCTTATCTAAGGAAGGATATACTTGCCATAGAGGGAGTGCAACGGAGGTTCACCAGACTAATCCCTGGGATGGTGGGATTGTCTTATGTAGAGAGATTGTGGAAACTGGACCTGTATTCTCTAGAGTTTTGAAGAATGAGAGGTGATGTCATTGACACTTACAAAATTCTTCCAGGGCATGACAGGGTAGACGTGAATAGGATGTTTCCTCTGGCCAGTGAGTTGAGAACAAGAGAAGACAGTCTCAGAGTAAGGGGCAGGTCATTTAAGACTGAGATGAGGAGGAATTTCTTTACTCAGAGGGTGGTGAATCTGTGGAATTCTCTACCCCAGAGGGCTGTGGAAGCTCAATCATTGAGCATGCTCAAGAAAAGAAATCGATGGACTTCTGAACACTAACGACATTAAGGGATATGGGGATAGTGGAGAAAAAATGGTGTAGAGGTAGATGATCAGCCACGATCTGTTTGAGTGGTGGAGCAGGCTCGAATGGGCCGAATGGCCTACTCCCGCTCCTGTTTCCGATGATCCTACATCCTGGCAATAATAAAAACAGAAAGTGCTGGAAATACTCAGCAAGTCAGGCCGCATCTGTGGAGAGAGAGGCAGAGTTAACTTTTCAGGTCTGTGACCCTTCATCAGAACTCAGTTAAGGATTGAAATGTTAACTCTACTTCTCTCTGCACAGATACTGCCTGACATGCTGTGGATTTCCATATTTTCTGTTTTTATTTCAGATTTCCAACATCTGCAGTATTTTGCTTTTAACATCCTGGCTGTGGTACTGAAGACTTGTGCTCCAGAATTAGCTGCACCCCTAGCCAATGTGGAAATTATTGAGCTTCTTTTCCTGGTAGCTCTAAGTCACCCATATTTCACAGCCATATAGTAAGGTGCTGAGAACACAGGCCTTATAAACCACAAGCTTGGTCCTAAGAGTCAGCTTGGTGTTGTTGCATACATGTTTCAGTACAGCTACAACACTGGCAGCTACCCGAGAAAGTGGAATTGTCCAGGTGTGTCCTGTCCACAAAAAACAGGACACTCTGACTAAGTACCACTCCACCAGTCTACTCAATCATCTGCAAAGTGATGGAAGGTGCCATCAAAAATGCTATCAAGTAGCACTTACCAATAGCCTGCTCACTGAAAGGGAAATTTTGACAAACTTATCAGAGTTTTTTGAGGATGTACCTATTAGGGTGGATAAAGGGGAACCAATAGATGTAGTATACTTGGAATTCCAGAAGGCACTAGATAACACAAAAGATTAATACACAATATAAGGGCTTATGGAATTGGGGTAATTTATTAATATGGATGAGGATTGGTTAGTGGTCAGGAAGCAGAGAGTAGGGATAAACAGGGCATTTTTAATTTGGCAAGCTGTAACTAGTGGAGTGCCCCAAGGGTCAGTGCTGGGGCCTCAGTTATCTATATTAATGACTTAGATGAAGATACTGTGACTAATGCAAGTTTGCTGATGATTCAAAACTAGGTGGGAATGTAAGCTGTGAGGAGACACAAAGAGGCTGCAAAGATATAGACAGGTTAAGTGAGTGGGCAACAAGGTGGCAGATGGAGTATAATGTGGGAAAGTGTGATGTTATTCCCTTTGGTAGTAAGAATAAAAATGCAGAATATTTTTTTAAAGGACATGAAATTTTTAAATGTTGATGTTCAAAGAGACTTGGTGTACTCGTACAAGGAACACAGAAAGTTAGTATGCAGATACAGCAAGCAATTAGGATGGCAAATGGCATGTTGGCCTTTATTGCAAGGGGATTGGAGTACAAGAATAAGGAAGTCTTGCTACAATTGTATAGGGCTTTGGTGAGACCACACCTGAAGTACTGTGTGTAGTTTTGATCTAAGGAAGGATATACTTGCCTTAGAGGTTGTACACCGCAGGTTTAGTAAATTGGTTCCTGGGATATGAGTTGTCCTATGATGAGAGGCTGAGTAAATTGGGTCTATGCTGTCTGGAGTTTAGAAGAATGAGAGGTGTTCTCACTGAAACATACAAGATCCTGAAGGGGCTTGATAGGACTGAGAGGTTGTTTCCCTGGCTGGGGAATCTAGAACACAGTGGTGTGGGGAGAGTGGGGAGGGGGGAGGGGGTTGCCCAGTCTCAGGATAAGGGGCTGATCATTTAGAACCGAGAGAGGAGAAATTACTTCACTCAAAGGGTTGTGAATGTTTGGAATTCTCTATCCCAGAGGATTATGGATGCTCCAGCATTGAATATATTTAAGGCTGAGATAGATAGATTTTTAGTCTCACAGGGAATCAAGGGAGCGAACAGGAAAGTGGAGTTGAGGCAGAAGATCAGCCATGATAGTATTGAATGGCGGAACAGCCAGGAGGGGCCGTATGGTCTACTCCTGCTCCTATTTCTTATGTTCATATGTTGCTAATTTTGGGTCCACGAAGACCACTCAGCTCCTGACCTCATTAGAGCCTTGGTCCAAACATGGATAAAAGAATTGAACTCCAGAGGTGAAATGAGGGTCAACATTTGACTGAATATGGAATCAGGAGCCCTCGCAAAACTGGAGTCAACGGGAATCAGGGGGAAAACTCCTCACGAGCTGGAGTCATACATAATACAAGGGATAGTTGTGGTTGTTGGAGGCCAATCATTCAGCCTCAAGACATCACTGCAGGAGTTTCTCAGGGTAGTGTTCTTGGCCCAATCATCAATGACCTTCCCTCCATCATTAGGTCAGAAGTGAGGATGTTTACTGATGATTTCCCAGTGTTCAGTACCATTCACAACTCTTCAGACTGAAACAGTCTGTGCCCGTATGCCGCAAGACTTGGGCAATATTCAGACTTGGGCTGATAGGTGGTAGGTAGCATTCACCTCACACAAGTGCCAGGCAATTTTTTTTATTCGTTCCTGGGATGTGGGTGTCACTGGCAAAGCCAGCATTTATTACCCTTGAGAAGATGGTAGTAAGCCACCTTCTTGAATTTCTGCAGTTAATGTGGTGTAGGTACACCCACAATGTGGTTAGAGAGGGAATTCCTGCACTCAACTGCCAGGCAATAACCATTTTCAAAAAGAAAGGATCTAATCAGCTCCCTTTATCATTCCATGGCATTTCAATCACGGAATCTCTCACCATAAACGAGAAAGACTTAATTGGGCAACTACATAAATACTGTGGCAACAAGAGCTTTTCAGAAGCTGGGTATTCTGCAGCAAGTATCTCACCTTATGATGCTCCAAAGCCTATCTACCATCTACAAGGCACAAGTCAAGAGTGTGATGGAATAATCTCCACTTGTCTGAATGAGTGCATCTCCAACAATACTCAAGAAGTTCAACACCATCAAAGACAAATCACCCGGCTTTATCAGCACCCCATCCATCACTTTAAGTATTCATTCCCTCCACCACAGGTGCATAGTGGCAGCAGTGTGTATGATATACATGATGCACTGTAGCAACTTGCCAAGACTTCAGCAGCACCTTCCAAACCTACAACCTCGGGGGACAAGAGCAGCAGACACATTGGGAACACCGGCACCTGCAAGTTCCTCTCCAAGTCACATACCATCCTGATCTAGAAATATATCATCACCTTCACTGTTGCTGGGGCATAATACTGGGTCCCATAAATGAATAAAAAATACAGTAGAGTAGGAGACATCTGACACCCAAGACCATGCACTCATCACTTAAGGAAACATGTAAGTCAATCACTCCCTAGAGTTGTATCTTCCTGCCAAAGTTCTACATTTTATTTCTTATTTGTTCATGAAATTTGGGCATCACTGGCAAAGGCAGGTCAATGGAGATGAGAGCAGATCAGCCACGATCTAAATGAATGGCAGTGTGGAATTGAGGGAATGAATGATCTCCTCCTGTCCGTGTTCCTATGATCACTATGGATTTATTATCCTAGAGATGAGCGGCTTGTGTTCACCTCCCATTTTCAGCACCATTTTTACCTGTGCCGTGCAGTCCCCCAGTGAGAGTCCACAATGGTCAACCAACTCCGAACCCTATTCTTCAGGCCTCGCTGGCAAAGAAAAAAATAAAATTGTAGCACTCCAAGTTCAATCAGTGAGGAAATGAAGCTTGACTGGTTATGTAATAAACAGATCAAACAGTTCAAAAATGTTTTTTACTTTCTCCCAGTGATTCCTGTCTCCTGGGAAGTCAAGTAATAAATGTTTGGGAATGAGAAGTGAATTGTGTTCTGGTGCCCATCACTTGCTTTGTCTTTCATTTGCTGTGCAATCACTGATGTGGTACGAGGGCTCACAGTGACTATCCCATCAGCACTACAGGTTATCTAATCATTGGGTGTCTGTCATTTCTCTTGAGAGTGCAAAGCTACACAACAAAGAAAATCCTGATTATTATGTGCCTGACCTCATAGAGGTACATAAATTTTTACATAGCATAGAATATCATTTAGCAAATGTTAGCTCTGGTTTGATAGATAGCACTCTTGCCTCTGAGTCTGAAGGTTGTGAGTTCCAGTCCCACTCCAGAGATTTGAGCACTTGATCCAGTGCTGAATAAGTGCTGCACCATTGGCAATGTCATCTTTTGGATGAGACATTAAACTGAGGATTTGTCTGCCCTTCCAGGTAGAGGTAAAGGGTCCCATGGCACTATTGAAAGAAGAGTGGGGGTGTTCTCTCCAATGTTCTTGCCAATATTTATTTCTCAACCAGCATCACTAAAAGTAGACGATCTGGTCATTTATCACACTTCTGTGTGTGGAGGTGCGTGTACAAATTGACTGCTGCATTTCCAACACTACAACAGTAATTACATTACACTTCAAAAAGTACCTTACTGGCTTTAAAGTGCTTTGAGATATTCAGAGGTCATGAAAGGCACTTTATAAATGCAAGTCTTTCTTCAGGAAAAGTGAATCTTTGAGCGTTACCAGTAGGACAAGATCAGACAAGTGAAACTGCAGGTTGGGTTGCGGAGGCACAAGCCTTGAGGCAATTTATGAAACTGTTGGATGCTGTTAATGGGGAGTCTTCATGTCTTCTACTTACACTAAGACAAGCCAAATGGCCTTCGTCAACCATGATTATGTTGTCATTAGGAATTGAAGTTATAAATGAAAAGTTGAGAAATTTGGTGAAAAGGTGAATTTGCAGTGATCTCCTTGAAGATTATGAAGAGGATTGATGACATTAAGTTAATTCTGATGGACAGTTAGAAGTTTAGATACAAAGGTAAAAATGAAGATAGTTAATTCTCACATCAGCTTGCTCATTAAAATTAGCCAACAGAGTAAAAGCAAGGAAGAGTGTCTGGAAAGAGAAGGCAGTCACAGATATGGTGAGAAAGAGGGCAGGGGTTTGATTTACAAAGTTTTTTGAGGTTTATTGGCCTTTTCCTGTTCCTATCAATTTTCACCTTCTTCAGTTGCAAACCAGTGATACAGAATGTTGGGTTCAATTGAATGATATGAGGACAGGCAAATACAACCCATAGCATATTCCCATATAGGGTTACCAACCCTCCCGCTTTGAGTGGGAGTCTACTGGAATGGATGCTTGGTTTCCCGAGCGCTGCAGTTGGCGACTTGGGAGAAATGGGCCTTGTATACATGTTTGCACAGGCGCAGTATCCATTGTTGGTGTGGCTTAAAACCAAACTGCACTCTCTCAGCCCTGCTGATCCACCTGTTAGTCAATGCTTACTGCTTCATTGCTTCTGGTGACAATGATTGTATCGGGCCCAATGAAAAATCACCTGGAAACTCCATGTCCTGAGAGGGAGGGAGGAAGAGCGAGATAGAGAAACAAAAACTGTTGTGTAGCTTTGTACTCTCAAGGACAGTGACAGACACTCAATGATTAGATAACCAGTTGTGCTGATGTGATAGTCACTATGAGCCCTCGCACCACATCAGTAACTGCACAATGAATGAAAGAGAAAGCAAGTGACAGGCACCAGAATACGATTTACTTCTCTTTCTCAAACATTTATTACTTGACTTCCCAGGAGACAGGAGGGGTCACTGGAAGAAAATAAAAGACATTTTTGGACTGTTTGATCTGCTTATTATATAACCAAAGAAACATAAACTACAAGAGAAAGAAAAACGCAAACTGGAAGAGGGATGCAAACACAAACTGAGAGAGAGAGAAAAACCCATGCTGGGAGATAAAGAGTTAACGACAGTCTGTGATGTGCACTGTTGCACATTGTGCTTTGTTCCAGGCGTCAGGCAGCTTTGGACCTTCTCCCCACTGACTGAGCCTCGGCCGACTGTTAGGCTGCAGTGATGGGATGTGGGAGGCAGGGAGTGGAATTAAGGCTGGTTTCAGTTTTATTTATTAATTTTGTAACACTAAAAATTGGACAAAAACTTTAGTTAAATGTAACATATTGAATATGTTTTTGTTGAATCAGTAATACTGGTGTTTCTCATTGTGGATGATAATGTAGAAACATCACAAAAATAGTTTTTATTTAAACATTAGTTATACTTAAGTTTTTTTCTTCATTTTTTGTTCATTGATTTGTACATTATATTATTTATCTCAGTGTAAAACAAAAAGTCAAATATTTTGTTCTGGGCATGATGATGGTAACACACACAACTCAGGTAAAAGCAAACAGTAGGCAAATGTTACATGATTAAAGATCATGTGATCAAGCAACACATGAATGGGGCCATGTGATCAAATGCCTTGTGATTAAATGTCACATGATCAAATCTCCAGGAATGCGCCAAGCCAGAGTTGGCAACCCTACTTTCATATTATTGGAAAACTGCCTCACCAAATCACTGAAACTCTTTATCGAACTACAGCAGTGACTCAGTAGGTAACTCCACTGCCCAGCTGGAATTGCATCAAAAAGGTTCTAGATTTGTGCCCTGCCCACACACTGCCCTGATCTCAGTTCATGTCTAGTCAGATTTTAGTTAAGATTCCTCTAAGCTAGAGGGGAGAGATAAAGAATAAGCCAGAATTCCTGCTTCTGATCACCATTTAGTGACAATTGCTGGAAGGTGTCGGGGCAGGACACGTTCTTGCCTGGGTGTGATTGTCACCACAGTTCAATAGCCTACCGACACACATAGGCAGAAAGCTGAAATAAAAACAGAAAGTGCTGGAAACACACAGCAGGTCTGGCAGCATCTGCGGAGAAAGGAACAGAGCTAACATTTCAGTTCTGTGACCTTTCATCAGAACAGGCAGAAAGCTTCCTAGTTTGCTTTGCTCCTAAGTGATGCCTATTTGGAAATCGCAGTTGTGGGAAGGGGTCTGAACCGAGTGCAACGTATGAGCTAATGCTTTCAGGAAATGAGAGGAAATCACATAATTACATTAACAGAAACTTTATTGGGAGGGAGCTGCCCAGTGCTTGTGAGTGTAGCTTCAAATCTGATTAAGCAGCCACTTTATTAAAAATCGACATATGTATAACACTTTTCAAATCTGACGGTATTTAATTAGAGCTTGTGCCATGACTCATCTGATTAAAATGTCAAGCAAACATCCGCTAAATGAACATTGCTTGGCAACAGAGGGGAAGATTAGTTTCCCCATTCCTGATTATTGGTCATTGTATCACCAGCATGGGATTATTAGGCAAAGAATCAGACTTGGCTAATCAAATGCCTGCTGACCCTTACATCTGGAATTCTATGTCATTAAAGTTTGGCCCCTTGAGCACTCTGGTACTATACAACAGGGAGTCTTTTGGGTAGAAATCCTGGCATGCACAATCTTTGGACATGCTAGTAAAGAGAAGGTTGTATGGCACTTGAATGATAAGGCCCAAGGCCCACTTATTCTTAGGTCTCAGTCAACATTTCAATGGAGCTAGTTTGGCATGAACAGCCAGGTCGCGAAGTGTTGAACCAAGGTCAGGCCACTGTGATCCCAGCAGCGCCCCTAAGGTAGGGGAGGAGTCAGGAAATCGGAGGCTAGAAATGTGTTTGTGCTTATATTGGGAAAAACGGGTGCATTGCTGCTAAATGTATAGGCTGTGTTTTCAGGAGAAGGAAACCTTATCCTTTGTTTTTGTTATCACTGGACCTGACTATTTCAACACACTGCTAGCCAGGCTCCCATCTTCCACCCTCCATTAACTCTCATAAATTTCTTCTTTTTTCTTTTGGGCCTCCTTATCTCGAGAGACAATGGATACGCGCCTGGAGGTGGTCAGTGGTTTGTGAAGCAGCGCCTGGAGTGGCTATAAAGGCCAATTCTGGAGTAACAGGCTCTTCCACAGGTGCTGCAGAGAAATTTGTTTGTTGGGGCTGTTGCACAGTTGGCTCTCCCCTTGCGCCTCTGTCTTTTTTCCTGCCAACTACTAAGTCTCTTCGACTCGCCACAATTTAGCCCTGTCTTTATGGCTGCCCGCCAGCTCTGGCGAATGCTGGCAACTGACTCCCACGACTTGTGATCAATGTCACACGATTTCATGTCGCGTTTGCAGACGTCTTTATAACGGAGACATGGACGGCCGGTGGGTCTGATACCAGTGGCGAGCTCGCTGTACAATGTGTCTTTGGGGATCCTGCCATCTTCCATGCGGCTCACATGGCCAAGCCATCTCAAGCGCCGCTGACTCAGTAGTGTGTATAAGCTGGGGATGTTGGCCGCTTCAAGGACTTCTGTGTTGGAGATATAGTCCTGCCACCTGATGCCAAGTATTCTCCGAAGGCAGCGAAGATGGAATGAATTGAGACGTCGCTCTTGGCTGGCATACGTTGTCCAGGCCTCGCTGCCGTAGAGCAAGGTACTGAGGACACAGGCCTGATACACTCGGACTTTTGTGTTCCGTGTCAGTGCACCATTTTCCCACACTCTCTTGGCCAGTCTGAACATAGCAGTGGAAGCCTTACCCATGCGCTTGTTGATTTCTGCATCTAGAGACAGGTTACTGGTGATAGTTGAGCCTAGGTAGGTGAACTCTTGAACCACTTCCAGAGCGTGGTCGCCAATATTGATGGATGGAGCATTTCTGACATCCTGCCCCATGATGTTCGTTTTCTTGAGGCTGATGGTTAGGCCAAATTCATTGCAGGCAGACGCAAACCTGTCGATGAGACTCTGCAGGCATTCTTCAGTGTGAGATGTTAAAGCAGCATCGTCAGCAAAGAGGAGTTCTCTGATGAGGACTTTCCGTACTTTGGACTTCGCTCTTAGACGGGCAAGGTTGAACAACCTGCCCCCTGATCTTGTGTGGAGGAAAATTCCTTCTTCAGAGGATTTGAACGCATGTGAAAGCAGCAGGGAGAAGAAAATCCCAAAAAGTGTGGGTGCGAGAACACAGCCCTGTTTCACACCACTCAGGATAGGAAAGGGCTCTGATGAGGAGCCACCATGTTGAATTGTGCCTTTCATATTGTCATGGAATGAGGTGATGATACTTAGTAGCTTTGGTGGACATCCGATCTTTTCTAGTAGTCTGAAGAGACCACGTCTGCTGACGAGGTCAAAGGCTTTGGTGAGATCAATGAAAGCAATGTAGAGGGGCATCTGTTGTTCACGGCATTTCTCCTGTATCTGACGAAGGGAGAACAGCATGTCAATAGTCGATCTCTCTGCACGAAAGCCACACTGTGCCTCAGGGTAGACGCGCTCGGCCAGCTTCTGGAGCCTGTTCAGAGCGACTCGAGCAAAGACTTTCCCCACTATGCTGAGCATAAATTTAAACTCATCTAAAACTGTGCTGCCCGTTTCCTTATTTGAACCAAGTCCCGTTCACCCATCACCTCTGTGCCCGCAGACCTACATTAACTCCCATTCGAGCAACGCCTCGATTTTAAGATTCTCATCCTTAGCAAATCCCTCCATGGCCTCACCCCTTTCTATCTGTGTAACCTCTTTCAGCACGAGAACTGTCCAGGATCTTTGCACTCCTCCAATTCTGGGCTCTTGAGCATCCCCAATTTTCATCCTTCCACCATTGGCAGCTTGCCTTCAGCTGCCTGGGCCCGAAGCTCTGAATTTCCCTCCCTAAACCTCTCTGCCTCACTATGTCTAATTCCTCCTCTCTCCTCCTTTAAGGCGCTCCTTAATATCTAGATCTGACCAAGCTTTTGGTCATCTGCTCTCATATCTTGTGTGGCTCAGTGTCAAATTTTCATTTATGTAACACTTCTGTGAAGTGCCTTGGGATGTTAAAGGCACAATATAAATACAATTTGCTGTTAGAAGAGGAGAGAAACCTCACAGAAAACTGACAGAAAATTGAGAGGAGAAAAAAGTCTGAGTGAATGGTTCCCTTCCATTCAGTGGTCAGAGTCAACTAATAAATGGAAATTATTACAATTTACTGTGTCAGTGCCATACTGGCTTTCATTTGTACTGTGCTTATCAATCATTACTTCTTGAGAGATAACCAGTTAGTCAAAGGGTGCCTGACAATGAGAGTTAATCGAACTGATGAGTGTCAGGAGTTTAATTACTTTTATTGCAAACGCTTTCTGAATCATGTATAATTCATTTTCTGCCCTCCTGCCCCTTTTTTATTTAAAGAGCAAATCTTCTCATTCAATAACCCTATTTGATTAAAAAAGAATCAAATGGTGACAATGGATCATGATAGTTTTTTACATTCTTGCTTTGATATGTACTAATGAAATAATGAGGGAGAGGCCAGCTAGGAAACTGGGGACAGAGGATGAGCATGTGGGATTCATTCATTACACGTTAGAGGGCACTCTGAAAATGAGGTGTAATATAATTAAAACTGGTGAATGCTCGAAATCTAAAACTAAAAAATAAGAGAAAATCCTGGAAATGCATTACAAGGCAGACAATATCTGACAGAGCCAAGACATTTTTTGGTGAGTGGGTCATTCAACAGAAACAGAACAGTCTAAGAAGCTCAGTCATAGAGTTATACTGCACAGAAACAGGCCCTTTGGCCAATTGTGTCTGTGTCGGCCATCAAGCACCGATCTATTCTAATCCCATTTTTCAGCACTTGGCCTGCAGCCTTGTATGCTATGACTTTTCAAGTGTTCATCTAAATACTTCATAAATGCTGTGAGGGTTCCTGCGTCTACCACCACTTCAGGTAGTGTGTTCCAGATTCCAACCACCCTCTGGGTGAAAAAAATGTTCCTCAAATCCCCTCTAAACCTTCTGCCCCTTACCTTAAATCTATGCCCCCTGGTTATTGACCCCTCCGCTAAAGGAAAACGTTTCTTCCTATCTAACCTATCAATGCCCCTCATAATTTTATATACCTCAATCATTTCCCCCCTCAGCCTTTTCTGCTCTAAGGAAAACAATCCTAGCCTATTCAGTCTCTCTTCATAGCTGAAATGCTCCAGCCCAGGCAACATCCTGGTGAATGTCCTCTGCACCCTCTCCAGTACAATCACATTCTTCTTATAGTGTGGTGCCCAGAACTGGACACAGTACTTCAGCTGTGGCCTAACTAGCGTTTTATACAGCTCCATCATAATCTCCCTGGTCTTATATTCTATGCCTCGGCTAATAAAGGCAAGTATCCCATATGCCTTCCTAACCACCTTATCTACCTGTGCTGCTGCCTTCACTGATCTATGGAGAAGTATACCAAGGTCCCTCTGACCCTCTGTACTTCCTAGGGTCCTACCATCGATTGTATATTCCCTTGCCTTGTTAGTCCTCCTCACACTGCTCAGGATTAAATTCCATTTGCCACTGCTCCGCCCATCTTACCAGCCCAGCTATATCATCCTTTAATTTAAGGCTTTCCTCCTCACTATTTACGACACCACCAATTTTCGTGTCATCTGTGAACTTGCTGATCATACCTCCTATATTCACATCTAAATCATTAATGTACACTACAAACAGCAAGGGACCCAGCACCGATCCATGCGGTACACCACTGGTCACAGGCTTCCACTCGCAAAAACAACCCTCGACCATCACCCTCTGCCTCCTGCCACTAAGCCAATTTTGGATCCAATTTGCCAAATTGCCCTGGATCCCATGGGCTCTTACCTTCTTAACCAATCTCCCATGTGGGACCTTATCAAAAGCCTTAATGAAGTCCATGTAGACTACATCAATTGCTTTACCCTTATCTACACATCTAGTCACTGCCTCGAAAAATTCAATCAAGTTTGTTAGACACGATCTCCCCCTGACAAAGCCATGCTGACTATCCTTGATTAATCCCTGCCTCTCCAAGTAGAGATTAATCCTATCCCTCAGAATGTTTTCCAGTAGTTTCCCAACCACTGATGTTAGACTCACTGGCCTGTAATTACCTGGTTTATCCCTGCTACCCCTCTTGAATAATGGAATAATTTTGTTGTCCTCCAGTCCTCTGGTACCTCTCCTGTGGCCAGAGAGGATTTGAAAATTTGTGTCAAAGCCCCTGCTATCTCCTCCCTTGCCTCACATAACAGCCTGGGATACATCTCATCTGGGCCTGGGGATTTATCCACTTTTAAGCCTGCTAAAACAGCTAATACTTCCTCACTTTCAATGCTAATTTGTTCAAGTATATCACAATCCCCCACTGCACCTACATCGTCCTTCTCCACAGTGAAAACATATGAAAAGTAATTATTTAAAACCTCACCTATGTCCTCCGGCTCCACACACAGATTGCCACTTTGGTCCCTAATGGGCGCTATTCTTTCCCTGGTTATCCTCTTGCCCTTAATATACTTATAAAACACCTTGGGATTTTCCTTTATCTTGCCCGCCAGTGTTTTTTCATGTCCTCTCTTGACTCTCCTAATTACTTTTTTAAGTACTCCCCCGCCCCCCACACACTTTCTATATTCCACTAGGGCCTTCGCTGTTTTCAGCGCTCTCAATCTGCCATTAGCCTCCTTTTTTTTCCTGATCCAAACCTCTATATCCCTTGACATCCAGGGTTCTCTGGACATGTTGGTCCTATCCTTCACCTTTACGGGAACATGTTGGCCTGAACTCTCACGATTTCATTTTTGAATGACTCCCACTGGTCTGATGTAGACTTTCCTACAAGTAGCTGCTCCCAGTCCACTCTGGCCAGATCCTGTTTTATCATATTGAAAGCGGCCTTCCCCCAATTCAGTACTTTTATTTCCGGTCCCTCTTTGTCCTTTTCCATAACTACCTTAAATCTTACAGAATTATGGTCACTTTCCTGAAATACTCCCCCACTGACACTTTTACCACTTGTCTGGCTTCATTCCCTAGGATTAGGTCCAGTACTGCCCCTTCTCTTGTCGGACTTTCTATGTGCTGGCTCAAAAAGCTCTCCTGCACTTTAAGAATTCCGCCCCTTTTAAACCTTTTGCTCTAAGACTATCCCAGTTGATATTGGGGAAGTTGAAATCCCCTTTTGTGATTGCACTCTTGCCAAAAAGTTCGGAGGTTGTATGTTCAAATCCCACTCTGGAGACGTGTGCATAATGTCCAGTCTGATACTTCTAGTGCAGTACAGAGGGCGTGCTGTGCTGTCTGAGGTGCTGCCTCTTGAATAAAACATTAAACTGAGCATCTGACTTCCCTCTCAGGTGGATGTAAAAGGTCTTATGGCACTATTTCAGGATAGGTTCTCTTGACTAAATAACACCTAAAGTAAATTATCAGGCTGTTAAACTCATTGTTGTCTGTGGGGCCTTAAATCTGTACAAATTGGCTGCACCATTTCCTTATGTTATAAGGGTGACCACCATTCAGTTTGCAACTCTAGTTGGGTGTATTCCTGGAGGTTTTATCATGTGACCTCATGCCATTGGTCCATTCTTCTGGTGCACTATCTACCATTGGTCAATTGAAAAGGGAACTGACTCTTCATTGTGCAATTGGATTAATCTTGACTGTGAGTGAAACACCTTTCTTTCTAATATTGTTATAAATAATAAATGGAAGCGTTCAAAGAAAATGAAAATAAAAAGTATAATTTTCTTTAATGGTCCAATGGGTTTTCTCTTGAGTTTGCTGGAGATGAATCTTCAATTTCTGAGACTCTGGGACAATGCTGGAGAGTTGGCAACCCTACTACACTTCAAAAGTACTTTATTGGCTGTGAAATGCTTTGGAATATCTGAGGCCAGCAAAAGCCCTAGGGTAGTATCTCCACTTTGGATGGAGTCGGCAATCCAGACACAAATTGTGCTCAAAATGCACTAGTTTCCAGAAGGTTTTTTTTGCCCACGTTTCTGCTCAAACCTTTTCTGCATATCACTGAATGTAAAACCTTCCATAAACCAGGCAATTGGTAATGTTTTAGAATTTAAAGCGAAGAAAATATTTGCATTCAAAAATATTCCTTGATGTTTTGAAGAGTGCTAACCTGGCGCAGATTGGTTAATGCAGCTGAAAAGAGGTTTATCACAAAACAATAAGCATTTTTAATCAGCTTCCAGCTCAATGTTTCTCAAACCTGCACAATAGATTGCGGAAACTTAATTTGAACTTGAAGTTCCTCGATCTCTTGTGCTGGTTTGGCTGATTTTGGGCAAATTGTGTTGGAAAAAGATCAGTACTATCTAGTGGAAACTCCAGGTCAAGTTCTTTCCTTTGTTTCATTGATAGAAATGACAAAAAGGGAACGGGACAGTCGTAGGCAGAGGTCCGTACAGATTGATAGTACCTTGTGACATCTTCTGTTTCCAAGTACTTCACAACCAATGAACTACTTTTCCAATGCATTTATTTACTTTTTATTCATTCACAGGATTTGGGCATCACTGTCAAAGCCAGCAATTTATTGCCCATTCCAAATTGCCCTTGAGAAGATGGTGGTGAGCTGCTTTCTTGAATACAACTGAGTGGTTTACAAGGCCACTTCAGTGGGTTGTTAAGAGTCAACCACATTGTTGTGGGTCTGGAGCCATATGTAAGCCAGACCAGGTAAGGATGGCAGATTGCCTTCTCCAAAGGACATCAGTGAAGCAGATGGGTTTTAACGACAATCTGGTACTATTAATGGTCGCCTTTACGATAATAGCTTTTAAATTCCAGATTTAATTAATTAACTAAATTTAAATTCCCCACTTGTAGGATTTGAAATCATGCTTCTAATCATTAGTCGAGGCCTCTGGATTACTGGGCTGGCAATATAACCATTAAGCATCTGCACCACTAGTTGTTGTTGTTATTGGACAGACAGAGCACAAATTTGAACATGGCAACGTCCCATGAACAGCAAATGAGTTGAATGACCATCAGTTTGTTTTGGTTGAGGGCAGAATGTTGGCCAGGGGCACTGGGAGAACTCCATGCTTCTCTTTATTTATGCCGTGTTAAACAGGTCTCAGGGTACAAATGTATCTGAAAGACAGCACTTCTGACAAAGGAGCACTGCCACAGAACTGCGTTGGAGTGTAATGCTAGACTATGTGCCACGACCTTATGAATCAAAGGCGGGACAGGCCACCCACAAGGCTGGTTGCATTCTTTCACAACTCCCATAGTTTGCAGAAGTTTTAAAATCTTTTGAATTCAAACCAAACATTCTGCAGTGTATTTTGTTTGGTGGTCATAGTGTCATAGAGTTATACAGCACAGAAACAGGCCCTTCGGCCCATCGTGTCTGTGCCGGCCATCAAGCACCTAACTACTCTAATCCCATTTTCCAGCACTTGGCCCGTAGTCTTGTATGCTGTGGCATTTCAAGTGCTCATCTAAATACTTCTTAAATGTTGTGAGGGTTCCTGCCTCTACCACCTCTTCAGACAGTGCGTTCCAGATTCCAACCACCCTCTGAGTGAAAATGTTTTTCCTCAAATCCCTTCTAAACCTCTTGCCCCTTACCTTAAATCTATGCCCCCTGGTTATTGACCCCTCTGCTAAGGGAAAAAGTTTCTTCCTAACTAACTATCAATGCTCCTCATAATTTTGTATACTTCAATCATGTCCCCCCTCAGCATTCTCTGGTCTAAGGAAAACAACCCTAGCCTTTTCAGTTGCTCTTCATAGCTGAAATGCTCCAGGCCAGGCAACATCCTGGTGAATCTCCTCTGCACCCTCTCCAGTGCAATCACCTCCTTCCTATAGTGTGGTGCCCAGAACTGTACACAGTTCTTGGTGTTCTTGTACAAGTTAATTATAGAATCATAGAATCTTACCGCACAGAATAAGACCATTTGCCCCATCGTGTCTGTGCCGACTGTTTCAAAAAGTTATTCAATTAGTCCCATTCCCCTTGTTTGTGTTCCCATATCCCTGCAAATTTTTCTTTTTCAAATATACCCTCAGTTTCAGTTTTGAAAGTTACTATTGAATTTACTTCCACTGTCCTTTCAGATGGCGCATTGCAGTTTGTAACAACTCACTACATAAAAAACATTCTCCTCATCCTCCCTTAAATCTATATCCTCTGGTTACCGACCCTCCTGCCAGGGGGAGCAGTTTCACCTTATTTACTCTATCAAAATCATTCATAATTTTGAACACCATTCTTCTCCTCTTAACCTTCTCTGCTCCAAGGAGAACAATCCCAGCTGGTCCAGTCTCTTCACTTAACTGAAGTCTGTCATTCCTGGTGTAATTCTAATACCAAAATTGGTGGTATAGTGGACAGTGAAGAAGGTTGTCTAAGGTTACAACAGGATATAGATCAATTGGGAAAGTGGGCAAGGGAGTGGCAAATGGAATTTAACACAGACAAGGGTGAAGTGATGCATTTTGGGAAGTTAAACCCGGGCAGGACATATACAGTGAATGGCAGGGCCCTGGGGAGTGTTGTTGAGCAGAGAGACCTTGGGGTGCAAGTACATAGTTCCCTGAAAGTGGCAACACAGGTAGACAGGGTGGTGAAGAAGGCATACGGCATGCTTGCCTTCATCGGCCGAGGCATTGAGTACAAGAGTTGGGATGTCATGTTACAGTTGTACATAACGTTGGTTGGGCCACATTTGGAGTACTGTGTGCAGTTCTGGTCTCCGCACTATAGGAAAGAGGTGATTAAGCTAGAGAGGGTGCAGAAAAGATTCACAAGGATGTTGCCTGGTTTGGTGGGCTCGAGTTATAAAGAGAGATTGGATAGGCTGGGTCAGTTTTCCCTGGAGCGAAGGACGCTGAGAGGGGACATGATAGAGGTATATAAAATTATGACAGGCATAGATAGGGTAGATAGCCAGAGTCTGTTTCCCATGGTAGGGGGTGACTAAAACTAGAGGGCATAGGTTCAAGGTGAGAGGGAGGAGGTTTAAAGGGGATCAAAGGGGTAAATTTTCACACAAAGAATAGTGGGTATCTGGAATGAGCTGCCTGAGGAGGTGGTGGAGGGAGGAACAGTAACGACATTTAAGAGGCATCTGGACAGGTACTTGAATGAGCAAGGCATAGAGGGATATGGAATTAATGCAGGCAGGTGGGATTGGTATAGATAGGCATTATGGTCGGCATGGACACGGTGGGCCAAAAGGCCTGTTTCTATGCTGTACGACTCTATGACTCTATGACTCTAAATCTCCTCTGCACCCTCTCCAAGACTTTGACATCCTTTCCGAAAGTGTGATGCTCAGAATTGGATGCAATACTCCAGCTAGGGCCCAACCAATGATTTAAATGCTTAATGTTCAAGCCAGGTCCCTCCTGATGTTATTTCAATGCAGGTGTCAACCTGTTTTGTAACTTGATTGTTAACACACTGAGACCTATTTGAACCAGGCAGGGTGAGAGAAACTGTCCAGAAAAGGAATGGGATAAAACAACTGTAAGTGGTAAAGGACAATAAAGGCTGTCTATCAAACACATTGAGCAAATCCCTTCAGATGTCTATATTTGGAGTATTCCTCAACCCCCTCAGAATACAAACTGACTAAAATCAGTCTCTCAAAGTAAATTAGAGCATATCTTTCTGTCAGTTAAACCTTTGTGTGCTATGACAGGATTAAAAAAGCAAGTACCTTGAAAGGTTTTGATAGAGTAAATGAGGTGAAATTTTCAACTGGCAGGAGGTTCAGTAACCAAAGGATGCAGATTGTAAATCATTGACAAAAAAAGACAAGGGGATGATGAGGAGAATGTTTTTTTTTTATTAACGCAGCGAGTTTATTACCTGAAAGGGCAGTTGAAGCAGATTCAATAGTAACTTTCAAAAAAGAAAATGGATGTATACTTGAAAAAGAGACAATTGAAGATTTGTAGGAAAGGAGCAGTGGAGTGGGGTTAATTGGACAGCTCTTTCATTGGAACATAGGAACAGGAGGAGACCATTCAGCCCTCGAGCCTGTTCTGCTGTTCAACGATACCATAGCTGATCTGTTACCTAACTCTGTATGCCTATCTTTGCCTGATATACCTTTGGCTAACAAAATTCTATTAATCTCAGGGTGGACACTGAGAGATTACTTTCTGTTTGCTGGGGAATCTAGAACATGGTAGCACAGTCACAGGATAAGGGTCAATCATTTAGGTCTGTGATGAGGAGAAATTTCTTCACTCAGAGGGTTGTGAATCTATGGAATTGTCTATCCCAGAGGATTGTAGATGCTCCATCGTTCAAGACTGAGATTGATAGCTTTTTGATCTCTCAGGGAATCAAAGGATATAGGGAGTGGGCAGGAAAGTGAGTTGAGGTAGGAGATCAGCCATGACTCAGTCTACACCTACTCCCATTTCATATATTCTTATGTTAAAATTACCAATGGATCAAGTGTTAATTATTAGTTACAGAAGATAGTTCAAACACTGCCTGAAAAAGCAGTTTCCAATTTCACACCTGAAAGATCTGGTTGTAATTTTTAAACTATGCCCTTTAATCCAGACTCCCCAACTAATGGAAATAACTTCTCCCAAACTACCCTATCTGTTCCCCTTGATATCTTGAAAATGGTAATCAATCATCCCTTAACCTTCTAGGTTCCAAGGAATACAACACTATTTGTTTACTCTCTACTTGTAACTTAACTCTTGGTGTCCAGGTATCATTCTAATAAATCTGAGCTGCTCTCCCTATAAGTCCAATATAGCCTTCTTAGGGTGTGGTGACCAGAACTGCTTGCAGTACTCCAAGTCATAGAGCCGCCCAGGGACGATGGGGCAAATGGCCTCCTTCTGTTCTGTATGTCCATTTGAGCAAACTACCCTGTGGTAGCCAAATGTCTACCCTGAGTCAATGATTCGGAGGGTTGTGTTGTTTGGAAGTCTGAAAATGAGGATACCCCTTTCCAAAAAATTATAGGCATTGTTTTTAACATAAAATTCATTTTGATGCATTTATGATTTTAAAAAATACGCTATTTCTCAACAATCCCACTTTCTTCCTTACTCCCCTGTCAGTACTTATTCTTAATGAGTTATAACTTCTCAGGTTCATTCTTCCTATGCGAGCCTGGACGGTGCCAGTAGGCTAAGGAAGGGTGGGGCCCCAAGCTGAGCCCAAACAGCTCCTCACCTGATCTTGACACACCTCATTAGCCTAAGTTTTGATGATTGTTCTTTCACTTCATTTGCTTGAATTGAGAGTAGGGGCTGGTAGAGTGGGGAGATAGAGTGTGTTAAGGTAGAACAGGGAAATGCAGAGGGGGTTAAGGTGGAATAGAGAGATGCACCGGGAGTTAAGGATGACATAGGCCCTGATATTTATTCGGCAAGATTTTCAAGGGGGGAGTTCTGGTAGACCAGTATGGAGTTTTGACTCCACTGTGTGCATGTTTTTTTTTAACAGGATCCCTACCTGGAAGACAACCTGGTTAATGGGCATGTTGGGTGGGGAAAGCTGCAGTGGAGGACGTAGACCAGGAGCAATTAACTGCCCTGCTGCTGGGCAGGGATCACAATGGAGGGAGCATAATACAGTGTGGCTTGTGGGGTCGGGGTGTAATCGATGAAGCTTGACAACATCTGGGACAAAGCAGCACATTTGATTGGAACCCCATCCACCACTTTAAACATTCAATCCCACCTCTACCGGCAGACTGTGGCTACCATCTACAAGGTACAATGTAGCAAGTCGCCAAGTTTCCTTCGGCAGCATCTTCCAAACCCACAACCTCTACCACCTGGAAGAAGAAGGATAACAGATACATGGGAACATCACCACCTGCAAGTTCCCCTTCAAGTGACATACCATTTTGACTTGGAAATGCATTGTTGTTCCTTCATTGTCACTGGACCAAAATCCTGGAACTTTATCCCTCTCAGCACTTTGGGAGTACCTACACTATATGGATTCCTGGGGTTCATGAAAGCGGCTCAATGCCATCTTCTCAAGGGCAATTAGGAATGGGTAATAAGTGCTGTCCTTGTCAGTGATACCCACATCCCATGAAAAAATATAAAGAAATGAAATGGGTTGAGGTAAATTGGGCTGAAGTAAAACTTGAGAGGGGGGATGTTGAGGTAGAAAGTGGAAGGTAGATTGGGTTGAGGTGGAGGGGATATGTAAGTAGAGACAGTCAGAGTCGGGGGGGTGGTGGTGCGGGAGGGGGGTGGGGTGCGGGGGGAGATAGTTGGAATGAGTTAAAGTGTCAGTGGTAGATTGGGGGATTGGGGAAGGTAGACTGGAGAGTAGTAAAGTGGGTTGAGGTAATGTAGAAAAGACTATTGTTAGCATAGCTGTTAAGAGATAGTTGTATAATTGAAAGTAGTTGGAATTACAAGGACAGTGCTTTTTCACAGTAAGTGCACACTGGGAATGAAAGAAAGAAAGAATCTTTTGCATTTATACAGCAACTTTCATGATCCCATGATGTTCCAAAGTGCATTACAGCCAATTAGCTATTTTTTAAAGTGTAGTCACTTTTGTAATGTAGGAAACATAGCAGCTAATTTGCTCTCAGCAAGTTCCCTCAAACAGCATTGAGATCAATGACAAGATCATCTATTTTAGCTGTTGGTTGAAGGATAAATAGTAACCCAGGACACTGGAGAAAACTCCCCTGCTCTTTTTTGTATAGCGCAATGGTATCTTTTGCATCCACCTGAAAAGGCAGACGGGGCCTCCATTTAACATCTTACGCAAAAGACTGCACCTCCAATAGTGCAGTACTCTCTCAGTAATGCACTGGGAATGTCACCTTGGATTTCATGCTTAGGTCTATGGAGTGGGACTTGAACCCACAACCTTCTGACTCCATATGCTACCCACTGAGCCACAGCTGACACCTGATGGAAGCAGAACAGATCTGCTTCCATCCTGTTGGGGCAGTAAACTCCGTATTGTATCGGAACATTGACTCTTGTGTGTATCCCCAGAAAGTCTGAAATGAGAAGCAGATGTAATATAGGAGCAGCTAGCATAGTGCGATATGTTTTCGTAAGGTGAATATGAATGCCTGCAAATGAAGTGTTCTCTTGTGCGCGCGTGGGTGTAATGACTGTGTCAAACATTGCAACAATCAGTATCAACAATGAAAGGCCTTTGTTTAACCTTGCTGAAGCACTTGATGAGATGAAGCAATGTCACCCATACACAATACACTTACATGCTCTTATTAAAGTCATTGCTTTCTGCTGTGACTCCCACCAGCATACAACTCCTGATGCAAACAAGCTGCTGTTCCACAAGATTGACTACGCCTGTTTCTTTCCATCATAGATTCATACAGCACAGAAGGAGGTCCATCAGCCCATTGTGACTGTGCCAGCTCTATGAAAGACCCACTCCCCTAATGCTCTTCCCCCACAGTCCTGAGACTTTTCTCCCCCCCTTTTCAGTTATTTATCCAATTTCCTTCTGAAATTTACTATTGCATCTGCTTCCACCGCCCTATCAGGAAGTGTGTTCCAGATCATAATAAAAGAAAACAAAACTGTCCTCATCTTTCCCCTGGTTCTTTTCTCAATTACCTTAACAGCAACCTTCACAAACACTGGCTCAGACCAGTTGGACCATTGGTATTAAAAAGAAAGTAAAAGCTGTTTGACTGGGCTGGATGGTTCATGAAGGCAGGACTTCATGTGATGAAACATCCAGAATACATCCAATGAGAGTTGGCAACCCTGGGCTTGGGGCATGAGGTCTCATTTCTTTCTGAACCTTTGGATACGACTTGCCCTTGGGGATCCCCACACTCCCACCCCACACCCCCCAATACCCCCGCCCTGTCAAAATCACCCCTCAAATGTTGTAGAAACAGTATGAAAACTAGAAGTGAGGAATTGCCCATGTATATGTGTCAGTGAAGGATTTATTTTATTCCATCCCGCACTGCTTGGCGTTGTGTCATCTGCTTATTTACAGACGTTTTGATGTGTGTTTTTATTTTTCATCAAATGAAATGAGATGATAGTCATAGAAGCAGCAATATGTTGTAATCTCAGCAGGCAGCTGTGAACTCTTCTTCCAACTGTACATTGCAGGAGTCTCATTCCAGCAACTGCTAATCGTTCTCCAACCAGGAACCTAGGCTCTCTTAAGCCTGGATCATGTGTGCCAATGATTGCTCAAAGAAATTTAGGCATTACGATGCTACCCTTATATCAATAGGAGGCAGGTGAGCTGTCTGGCTACCTGGAGAAAAACAACAACAAAAACAATTTTCATTCATATATCACCTTTAACAGTGCCTACACTTCAAAAGGCATTAAATTGGCTGTGAAGCGCTTTGGGATGTCCTGAGGTCATGAAAGGCACTTTTCTTTTATTCATTCATGGGATGTGGGTATCGCTGGCTAGGGCAGCATTTATGGCTGATCCCTAATTGCCTTTGAGAAGGTAGTGGTGAGCTGTCTTCTTGAACTGCTACAGTTCTTGGTGTGCAGGTACACCCACATTGCTGTGAGGAAGGGAGTTCCAGGATTTTGACCCAGCGACAGTGAAGGAACGGCAATGTAGTTCCAAGTCAGGATGGTGTGTGGCTTGGAGGAGAACTTACAGGTGCTGGTGTTCCCATGTATCTGCTGCCCTTGTCCTTCTAGGTGGTAGAGGTCACAGTTTTTGAAGGTACTGTCGAAGGAGTCTTGGTGAGTTGCTGTTTTGCATCTTGTATCTGGTACACACTGCTGCTACTGTGCATCGGTGGTTGAGGGAGTGAATGCTGAAGGCAGTGGATGGGTGCTGATTAAGCGGGCTGCCTTATCCTGGATGGTGTCGAGCTTCTTGAGTGTTGTTGGAGCTGCACCTATCCAGGCAAGTGGAGAGTATTCCATCACACTCCTGACTTGTGCCTTGTAGATGACGGACAGGCTTTGGGGAGTCAGGAGGTGAGTTACTCGCCACAGAATTCCCAGACTCTGATCTGCCCTTGTCGCCACAGCATTTATGCAGCTGGTCCAGTTCAGTTTCTGGTCAGTGGTAACCCCCAGAATGTTGATAGTGGGGGATTCAGCGATGATGATGCCATTGAACGTCAATGGGAGATGGTGAGATTCTCTTTTGTTTGAGATGGTCATTGCCTGGCACTGTGTGGCATGAATATTATTTGCTACTTATCAGCCCAAGCCTGGATGTTGTCCAGGTCTTGCTGTATATGGACATGGGCTGCTTCAGCATCTGAGAAGCCTCGAATGGTGTTGAACATTGTTCAATCATCAGTGAACATCCCCTTCTGAGGTTATGATGGAGGGAAGCAGCTGAAGATGGTTGGGCCTAGGACACTACCCTGAGGAACTATAGAAATAAAAGTCTTTCTAAAGTAAAAGTAAATGTGAAAGTATTACATGAATATATAAGCTATCAGTGTCAGAGCAGTGGGAGGCATTCAACAGGGAGATTCACGGGATTCAGAATAAACATGTTCCCACAAAGAAAAAGGGTGAGATGGCCAAATCTAGAGCCCCATGGATGTCAATGAGCTTATAGGGTAAGATAAGGCGGAAAAGGAAAGTTTATGTCCGACACTGAGAATTCAGTACTACAGAAAGCCGAGAGGAATAATAAAAGTGGAGGGGTGAAATCAAAAAGGAAATTAGGAAAGCCAAGAGAGGGCATGAAAGAATATTGGCAAGTAAAATCAAGGTGAACCCAAAGATGTTTTATCAATACATTAAGAGTAAGAGGATAACTAAGGAGAGAGTAGAGCCCATAAAAGACCAATAAGGTAACCTATGTGCAGGGGTGGAAGATGATGGTACTGTTCTTAATGAATACTTTGTGTCTGTCTTCACAAAAGAGGGGGTCAATGCAGATATTATAGTTAAGGAAGAATGGTGTGAAGGATTGGATGTAATAAACATAGGGAGAGAGGAAGTATGAATGGGATTAGCATCCTTGAAAGTTGATAAACCACCAGAGCCAGATGAAATGAACTCCAGGCTTTTTGAAGAAGCAAGAGAGGAAATAGTAGAAGGTCTGACCATCATTTTCCAGTCCTCACTAGATACCGGTGTGGCACCGGAGGATTGGCGAACTGCTAACATTGTACCTCTGTTTAAAAAGGGAGTGACGGATAGACCGAATAACTACAGATCAGTCAGTCTAACCTCAGTAGTGGGCAGATTATTGGAATCTATTCTGAGAGACAGGATAAATTGTCACTTAACAAGGCACAGGTTAATCAAGGATCTTCAGCATGGATTTGTTACAGGAAGCTCTTGTTTGACCAACTTGATCGAATTTTTTGAATAAGTAACAAGGAAGATAGATGAGGGTAGCGCAGTTGATGTGGTCTACATGGATTTTAGCAAGGCTTTTGACAAGGTCCCACATGGCAGACTGGTTAAAAAAAAAATCCCATCGGATCCAGGGAAATGCAGCAAGGTGGATACAAAATTGACTCAGTGGCAGGAAACAAAGGGTAATTGTTGATGGGTGTTTTTATGACTGGAGAGTCATAAATTGTAGAAAAATTGGAGGGGAGATGAGGAAAAATCTTTTCACCCAGAGGGTGGTGGGGGTCTGGAACTCACTGCCTGAAAGGGTAGTTGAGGCAGAAATCCTCAACTCATTCAAAAGGAGTCTGGATATGCACCTTAAATGCCGTAATCTGCTGGGCTATGGACCAAATGCTGGAAGGTGGGGTTAGAATGGGTGGATTGTTTTTTTTGACCAGCACAGACACGATGGGCCAAATGGCCTCTTTCTGTGCCTTAAACTTTCTATGATTCTATGAAGGTAGCACCTGAATCACAGAGTGCTGCTGCAGTTTTTCAGAAGCCTATGATTCAGCTGCTTCCTTACATTTCAGTGCATGATAGAACCTGCTCTTTGTGCTCCAGTGAATATTAGAGGGGCACATGATTTGAAAATATACTTTGAAGAGTCTTCTTTATTGGAATGCAGATGCTTTCTAGCACAGGGAGAATGCAGAGCATTTTTTTCATTAACAGACAGAAACCCAATCTCATTTAGTGACATTGGGGTCCTGAACTTTAAAAATGACACATGAACAAGGAAAAGAAGTAGGAAAATGTATCAAAGACATTCAAAGACCAGGAATAATATGTTTCATTATTCTTATTGCTGTCATTTCGCATCAAACATTGCAGGAAGCTCTACTCTGTATACTTATCCTGGCAGATTCCATTCAATCACAACATTAATGGCCTGCACATTTGTCCCTACAAGACTAATATATTTTAACTGAGGTGCAGTGCCCAGACTGAATGCAGTACTCCATTATGGGTCTAACTAGGTGATAGCGTTAGCCAAATACTACAACATAATATCTTACAGCCCATAAACAGGCCATTCGTCCCAATTGATTTTTGCCACTCGACCCTCCATCCACCTTGATTCATTTTAATCTCTCAGAATATCCTTCTATTTCTTCACCCTCTTGTGTTTTTTTTTATTGATTCATGGGATGTGGGCGTCGCAGGCCAGGCCAGCATTTATTGCCCATCCCTAATTGCCCTTGAACTGAGTGGCCATTTCGAGGGCCTGTAAGAGTCAACCACATTGCTGTGGGTCTGGAGTCACATGTAGGCCAGACCAGGTAAGGACAGCAGATTTCCTTCCCTAAAGGACATTAGTGAACCAGATGGGTTTTTACAACAATCGACAATGGTTTCATGGCCATCATTAGACTAGCTTTAAATTCCAGATTTATTAATTGAATTCAAATTTCACCTTCTGCTGTGGTGGGATTCAAACCCATGTCCCCAGAGCAATACCTGGGTCGCTGGGTTACTAGTCCAGTGACAATACTATTACGCCACCACCTCCCCTTTATCTAGCTTCCCCTTAAATGCATCTATGCTATAGGCCTTGACCACTCCATGTAGCCATGATTTCCACATTTCCACCACACACTAACTCGGGTGAACCTGCGTGTTAATACAACTCACAATTATTCCCGTAATCCATCAGTACTCTGTTTCTTCCTCAGTCCTTGAATCTCATTGTTTAAGGAGATAGACTGTTGATCTTGTTGTTCACCAAGGTTCCAGATGCCCCGTTGCCCTTGCCGCACTGTTATCAGCTCACGTTTCCAGCAAGTTACAATGCAAAGATTTTTGAGCTGAGAGCGTGGGGAAAACGTTTAACTAAAGGGGCAGACCGTGAGTTTCCCCAATCCTACAGATTTGAGCTGGTATGGTAGATGTGCAAACAGCTGATCGAAGCTGCCTAAAGTGTCCATTTTCCAACCATTCCTGTAGTTGGTAACAGTGCGAAGAGCCATTTGAAATAGCCCTTAGGGCCTCATTTGTTATAGGTGTTTGGTTGTGGCCCAGTGGGTCGTACTCATGCCTCTGAGTCAGAAGGTTGGAAGTTTATATCTCTTTCTCATGACTTCAGTACAAAGTCTACACTAATACTTTAGTGCAGTACTGAGGTAGCACTGCACTGTCAGAGGTGCATTCATTTGTATGAGCTATTAAACAGAGACCCTGTCAGCCCTCTCTGGTAAAAGACCTCATGGCAGTATTTTGATGAAGAGCAGGAGAATTTTTCCCGCAGTCCTGCCCAATATTTATTCCACAACCAACATAATTAAAACAGTGTTATTCTGCGCTTGAATCTGTACCTAGCCTGTGCTTTACCTGGACAGTGCTCGAAGGATACTTACTTTCACAGATCAGAACTGCCCGCAATAGAAAGGGAAAGATTTTATAGGGCAGGAAGAAAATATTTCCTCTGGTGGGGATGTTCTGAACAAGTTGTCTTAAAATTAGACCTAGGCTGTTCGGGGGTAATGTCAGGAAACACTTGAATAACGGAACAAGAGGTGAAGTGAAAAAGCAAATAAGAGAAGCAAAGAGAGAGCATGAAAAGAGACTGGCAGCTAGCATTAAAGGAAATCCCAATGTTTTCTATAGGCATATAAATAGTAAAAGGATGGTAAAAGGAGGAGTGCGGCCAATTAGAGATCAGAAAGGGAATTTACACATGGAGGCAGAGGGCATAGCTGAGGTATTAAATAAATACTTTGCATCTGTCTTTACCAAGGAAGAAGCTACAACCCAGCAAATGTTGAAAGAGGAGGTAAGTCAGACACTAGAGGGGTTTAAAAATGATTCAGAGGAAGTATTAGATAGGCTATCTGTACTTAAAGTGGATAAAGAACCAGGGCTGGATGAGATGCATCCAAGGATACTGAGGGAAGTGAGTGTGAAAATGCAGAGGCACTGGCCATAATCTTTCAGTCTTCCTTAGACTCTGGAATGGTGCCAGAAGAATGGAGAATTGCAAACGTTACACCTTGTTCGAAGAAGAGTGTAAAGATAAGCCCAGCAACTACAGGCCAGTCAGTTTAACTTCTAGAAAAAATAATTTGGGACAAAATCAATAGTCACATGGACAAATGCAAGTCAATTAAGGAAAGCCAGCATGTTTAACTAACTTGCTAGAGTTTCTTGAGGAGGTAACAGAGAGGGTTGATGAGGGCAATGCTGTTGATGTGGTGTACATGGACTTTCAAAAGACATTTGATACAGTGTCACACAACAGACTTCTGAGCAAACTTGTAGCTCATGCAATAAAAGGGACGGTAGCAACATGGATACAAAACTGGCTGAGTGACAAGAAACAAAGAGCAGTGGTAAATGGATGTTTTTTGGGCTGGAGAAAGGTTTGTAGTAGAGTTCCCCAGGGATCATTGTTGGGACCCTTGCTTTTCCTGATATATATTAATGACTAACACCCTAACACTGTAAAACCCTCGTTACCCCTTCCCAGCTTCACCCTCACACCCCTTTCCCCTGCAATCCCTCCCCCTCGCACCATCTTCCCCTCGCACCTCCTTCCCCTGCACCCCCTCACCTACCCCCCTGCAGCCCCCCTCGCACCCCCTTCCCTCCACCTCCTCCCACCGGCATCCACTTATCCCTGAGCAGGGGCCCTAACAACCCCACTGCTTTGTGGCTGTCTCGGGAGAGACCAAGGCTAAGGGAGTAAACTCCAACAGAAAATCCGGATCGAAACCCCGAAGGCGGTCATGTGTCACCTTTGGAATGTTTCCGGCAGTTCCTGCAGCGATACCGGTGCCAAACATCATGCTCTGCACTCCTTTGACCCCACCAGGAAGGCCGAAAGGGGGCTTTGACGCTTGGGCAACTCACAACCTCCATACATTCGCCCAGGCATGTGCCATGGAGAGGTCACTCCATCGTTACAGGTTATAAGCCCAGCTCAATTGGCATAGAGATTGGGCGCCATGGGTTGCCTTTGTCGGTGGGAGAGGTCAGCACATCTTACTGGACAGCTACCGCCCACCTCAAACCAGGCAGCCCCCGGTCAGTAAGGTTCTGTCCCGCCACAGTCCACCTGCTTCAATGGGTGCTTGGAGCTCAGGGTCACTTCCCGACAAGTGGACTGTAACACTGCACCAAACAGCATGACAAAAAAAGGAATGAAGGTACTAGCCCTTTGTTTTGCAAGCTGGAACATCAGAACTATGTGTCCTGGCCTGTCAGAAGACTTATACAAATCGACGACTCTCGGAAGTCCGCCATCATTAACAATGAGCTCAGTAGACTCAATGTGGACATTGCAGCACTTCAGGAGACATGCCTCCCTGCGAGCGGATCTCTGAGAGCCAGACTACACCTTCTTCCGACAGGGTAGGGATCCTGAAGAACCAAGACAGCATGGAGTGGGCTTTGCCATCAGAAACTCAATGCTCAGCATGATAGAGCCACCTTCAAATGGCTCGGAACGCATACTGTCTATCCGACTGCTCACCGACTCTGGTCCAGAACACCTACTCAGCATCTATGCTCCAACACTCTGCTCCCCACCTGAAGTTAAAGACCAGTTCTACGATGAACTCCATAATAGTATTAGTAGCATCCCCAATACCGAACACCTGTTCCTGCAGGGGGACTTTAATGCCAGGGTTGGGACCAACAATGACTCATGGCCCTCCTGCCTTGGGCGCTATGGCGTTAGCAGGATGAATAAGAATGGACAGAGACTGGTTGAGTTGTATACCTATCACAACCTCTGCATCACCAATTCGTTCTTTCATACTAAACCCTGTCACCAGGTTTCTTGGAGGCACCCAAGATCACGTCGTTGGCACGAGCTGGACCTCATCGTCACAAGGCGAGCCTCTTTAAACAGCGTTCAAATCACACGCAGCTTCCACAGTGCGGACTGCGACACCGACCACTCCCTGGTGTGCATCAAGGTTAGACTCAAACCAAAGAAGCTGCATCAATCCAAGCAGAAGGGCCGCCCGCGCATCAATACTAGCAGAATTTCTTATCCACAGCTGTTACATAAGTTTCTAAATTCACTTGAAAAAGCCCTTCAAAACACTCCTGCAGGGGTTGCAGAGACCAAGTGGGCCCACATCAGACATACCATCTGCGACTCAGCAATGACCACCAATGGCAAACGTGTGACGCAGAATGCAGACTGGTTTCAATCTCACTTTGAAGAGCTGGAACCTGTCATAGCCGCTAAGCGCGTTGCACTGTTGAACTACAAGAAATCCCCCAGCGAGTCAACATCCGTAGCACTTAAAGCAGTCAGAAGCGCTGCACAAAGAACAGCCAGGTTCTGCGCAAATGACTACTGGCAACACCTATGCCATCATATTCAGCTGGCCTCCGACACCGGAAACATCAGAGGAATGTATGATGGCATTAAGAGAGCTTTTTGGCCAACCATCAGGAAGATCGCCCCCTCAAGTCTAAATCAGGGGACACAATCACTGACCAACACAAGCAAATGGACTGCTGGGTGGAGCACTACCTAGAACTGTAATCCAGGGAAAATGCTGTCACTGAGACCGCCCTCAATGCAGCCCAGACTCTGCCTGTCATGGATAAGCTGGACATACAGCCAACAAAATCGGAACTCAGTGATGCCATTGATTCTCTAGCCAGTGGAAAAGCCCCTGGGAAGGACGGCATTACCACACAGTGAGTGGTTAGGGTCTGGAATGCACTGCCTGAGAATGTGGTGGAGGCAGGTTCAATTGAAGCATTCAAAAGGGAATTAGACAGTTATATGAAAAGGAAGAATGCGCAAGTTTTGGGGAGAAGGCAGGGGAATGGAACTGAGGGAGTTGCTGTTTTAGAGAACGGGTGCGGACACGATGGGGCGAATGGCCTCCTTCTGTGCTGTAACGATTCTGTGATCAAGCTCGAGGAGCTGAATGGCCTACGCTTGTTCCTATGTCCCTAAGTGTTTCGTTCTCCACCACTAACATCCCTCTCCTTGATGAGCAAGAAAAAAATTATAAATAATACTGACTCGGAATTTCCTAAGAGCTGCTCCCTCTCCGCTGCCAAAAGTACAGCGGAGAACCCTGTTTACACCGTAGCCCCGATGAAGTTATGGCGGTGGATCGGGAGGAGATCGGAGTACAATCCAAGCTGTTTTCCGGAGATTTGATGCTGCTTTTTCCCAGTGGCTTTTAATAAGAATGTTTAGTTGGAGGTGGGGATGGATGGTGGCAGGCAGCTAGCGTCTTGTTCCTTTTAAGCACCTTGGGGATCTTTTACTATGAGAAAGGCACTATATAAATGCTGATGTTGTTGTAAGTGGATGAACGAAAGAAAAATATGAAATTCAGGAATTTTATCGCGTGAAGTCCAAAGGTTTTAGTTTCCATGTGGTAGATTACTGTTGTATGTATATTGTAGAGGAATAGATAAAGGCACAACATTTCATAGTCTCTGGTGTGTCTGTTCTTTTAAAAAGTAATCTTGTAGGATGGGGACTCAGCCGTTATCCCACAATGCACTGTGGCGGGGGTGCGGGGTGGGGGGGGGGGTGCTGAAATTGCGTTGGCGGGGGAGGGGGGGAGCATCTAGTGTCTTTAATCTTGCCTTCTCCCAGTGCCTGCTGTGGTAAGATAAGAAAAGTCGTTTTTATAAAAAGAAACATTTATATGATCAGATCACAGCAACAGAATCATGCGGGGAATAAATGATGTTGTGTAATACTCTTACAGCTTTATCTGGTCGCTTACAATGTAGCTTTGAGTTCCTGCTTGATCTCTCTCTTATAGAGCTGTTAGGCTCTAGCTGCTAAAGTATAACTAATTATTAACCTATGACCAAAATATATGTTAATTAAATCTGACAACTGTGCATGGTATATTTTATTTTGGTTTGATTAAGCACCCATTCAGGGTTATGCCAGAGTTATGAGTACAGGGGTGAATTTTCTGCATTCTGACAGATAAGTGTGTCTCTTTCTCTTTCTGTCTCATATGTTATGATTAATTAGCTGAATTTTGCATCCTCAAATCATGTGGAAACCAAATATTTGCAAATAATTACAATGATTTATTTTTCCTCGATCCCCTCACCCCCCCACAAATGTTGTCTTCTTCTTCTTCGGTCTTGTGAAGGTAGTAGCACAGTTTGGTGGTGCCCCTCCCCGCCAATCCCTTACGTCCAACTGTTCGCTTCCTTTGTTTGAATCTAGGTTGTTGAGCGGCAGTCGGCTCTACAACCAAAGACAGTTCACTGCTTACCGCGACATTGTCCCCACCCAACCTTCCTCTCCCCTCCTCTAAGTCTTATAGTTTTTATAATAAGAATCAGTACTGATGATATTAAGGAGCACTGAGGCAGTGCTGCACTGTTGGAGGTGCCAGCTGTTGGAGGCCGCATCTTCCCTCTCAAATGGATGTCAAAGATCCCACGGTACTATTTTCAAGAACATCAGGGAGTTCTCCCCAGCGTCTTGGCCAATATTCATCCCTTAACCAACATCACTATAAACAAATGGTCTTATAATTTATTACATTGCTGTTTGCAGGAGCTTGCTATGTGCCAATTGGCTGCCACATTGCCTACATTTCAAAAAGTACTTCATTGGCTGTGAAGCAATTTTGGATATCTTGAGGTCATGTAAGGTGCTATATAAATGCAAGCTTTTCTTTAAATAAGATGTACAGAGACTCAAATTCTTTTACAAGACTTTTTCCCTTAGCAGAGGAGTCTATAACCAGGGGGCATAGATTTAAGGTAAGGGGCAGGAGGTTTAGAGGGGATTTGAGGAAAAACTTTTTCACCCAGGGGTGGTTGGAATCTGGAACACACCGCCTGAAGAGATGGTAGAGGCAGGAACCCTCACAACATTTGAGAAGTATTTAGATGAGCACTTGAAACACCATAGCATACAAGGCTAGGGGCCAAGTGCTGGAAAATGGGGTTAAAATAGGTAGGTGCTTGATGGCCGGCACAGACATGATGGGCCAAAGGGCCTGTTTCTGTGCTGTATGACTCTATGACTCTATGTCAACTATTTCAGTCTTAACCTTATTTCAAGGGCACAGGTTAACTTAAGCCAGTTTGAACAACAGCAATGCTTCCATGGCTGTATCCATGTTTCAGTAAGGGATATAGCCTTAAACAACCCACTGATTGTGACTGTCTCTCTTTAATGTCTAACATTGATTGTGAATGCAAAGTGTCAGAAGAGCTTACTGCTGCTGTTAACTTGCATTAAGGTACGAGTCAGATGGTGTTAAACAATGCACCACCTACTTCTCAGGCAAACTAGCTTCCAATTGAATGACATTCCATTAAGCTGACACTAAACATCCATGGGTGTGCTTTGAGTTTTGGACTCGACACGTGAGTCATTTAACCCTGTTGTCTGAGGGTCAATTTAAATTTATTATCTGCGTGAGTTTGCTGACCTGAACTGGATTGGATTCACTTCAATAACTGGATTGATGTGAGTTTATTTACTAAAGTTAACACACTGAAAATACAAGAATGTGCAGTTAGATCTCTGTGCTCCACTCCTCTGATGGCTCTGAGTTTATCCAATGAGTTGTGGAACTATATTGGCCAGAAAGGCACTAGATTCAATTCATGGTCTGTTCTGAATTAGCCGGTCTTGGTGAAAGTGGGGACAGGAGATGCTAGAATTATCATTCATGTTCTTATATTAGGGAGGTGACAACTGGATGGCCAAGGTTTTCTCTCCTGATTACTACCCACTGACTCATGATGCAAAGACAACACTCATACTTCATGTTTGTACGAAGAACAATCTCTTGGCTGAAGCTTTGCTGGACTACCAACATCTGTGCAACTGTACTCCAATGAGAGTTTGATTGTTAAAGTGAAAAGAGGCAAAATGTGGAGGGAAACCAACATTAGAACTTCACTTGTAATTCAGAGAATATCCTTAGTGTAAAAGATGAAAGGAAGTGGATACCAAAGAAACCAATAAAACTGGTAAATCAAATCTCCTGTCACTTTCAACTGAAGCCAGAATGCTCGAGGGCAGACATGCTTTGCTGTTCCTTTCAACTGTTGGAAGATACAATTTCTTCATGTTCCTCTCAAGTCCCAGCAACAGCTTCCCCCCCCCTTTGATAGTTCCACTCTTTATCCTTCTTCACCACTATCACGATCAGGAAAGGAACTCTCCCAGCTCCTCCATTACTAAAACCACTGATATGAAATTTCACACCAAAAGCTTCTTTTCAGATCAACCAGGTCATAACTCTATAAAGGCCAAGCTGATCCAGTATTCATGTATCAGTGGAGGCTCTTCTGATACTTCACTCACATGCTGGGACTTGATACAAGAAAAAGGCTTCTCACTAAACATGCAATGTTGTGCCAACCTCTAACATGCTATCACTGCTAGTGTTCCTTTAAAGGTTCCTTCTTGTTTTCCTTAAACAGCATCATGAAAGAAAGATGTGCATTTATATTATGACCTCAGGATTTCCAAAAACGCTTTACAGCCAAGTGTAGTATGATAGAAATGTTGTAATGTAGGAGATATGGCAGCCAATTTACATGCTCATACAAAACAACAATGTGATAATGACCAGATAATCTTATTTTTTCGTGCTGTTGCTTGAGGGGTAAATAGTGACAAGGACACCAGTGACATCTCCCCTGCTCTTCTTCAAAATAGTGCCATGGGACTTTTAACATCTCATGAGAGGGCAGACGCGTGTCAGTTTAACATTTCATCCAAAGGACAATGCCATCCTACACATTTATCCATTTCCCTGTGTCCTCATTGTGACGATCTTAAGACTCTTTGCACCATTTCCTGCTCTAACTTACTCTTTCTCAGTCCCTCAAAACTCTATAGTGCTTCATCTTTCTAGGTCATCCCATCCCGTTGGCCTTGGCTCTGTGCCAAAGTTTCTCATGGATAAATACACAGCAATGCCTCCTGCACCATGTGTAGTGAGTGAGGGTCCCAATTCATCTCATTTTTCCTCATTAGCACTAAACATTTGGCAGTCAGCTCCATGCTGCGTTAATTGCTCAGAATGCATTCAGTTTTACTCACGTGATGGATCCAGCAAAGGGACTTGTTTGCTTTTTAATTAGAGCCACATCCTCTTGTGCCAACTTTCCTTCTTCATCTACTGTAGTATGATGGTTATGTTACTGGATTAGATGAATAGTCCAACACAAGTTCAAGAGCCAGTTTTGAGAATGTGAATTCAGTTTCAAAAATATGGAAAGCAAAAGCTGAATTGTCATTAAGAAAGGAAATCTGCCATCCTTACCCAGTCTGGGTCTATATGTGACATGGTTGATGTTTAACTAGGAAGTCACTCAGTTGCATCAAACAGAAGATTAGGACAAATAGGCATAGGCAATAAAAAAGAACATAGGATAAGCAGAGATCATTCAGCCCTGGCTGATCTGTATCTTAATTCCATCTACCTTGGATCTGTAACCCTTAATACCCTTGCCTAACAAAAATCTATCAAATGTAGGCCTTGCCAGTGATGCTCACATCTTGAGAATGATTTTTCTTTTTAAAAAAACCATGCATTTCTAACCAAGATCTTAACTTCAATTCAATGATAGTTAACACAAGCAAAGTGGGCCTCACCATTGTGTACAACACAGACTCCTGCTCACCGAATCTTAATACGCTGCCTGTCACAAGTATTTATTACATTTTATGTTGTGTGAATTTTAATAAAAAAATGTGGATACAACACTGAGATGAGATGCAGACTTACTGATGGCAGCAGTAAAAGACTATTGCTGCTTATTTGTTATGTTGACATATTGCCTATGCTTTGAATAACGGCAGTGCAATGGCTTTCACTGACAGCCAGGAGTTTCATAAATAATTTAGCACATCTAATAACTAATTAGGAGCACAATGCCAGGGCTATTCAATGCAAATCCGCACATTTATTTTTTGATAGGCCTCAATCCATGTGTTAAATATGATGGGGCATTTTGCCAGAGCAGATAAGGACAAACCATTTCCACTGGTGTGAAGTTCGATAACTGGAGGATGCAGACTTAAGGTTATTGTTAAAAGAACCAGAGGGGAAATGAAGAGTGTTTCTTTAGGCAGCAAGTTGTTATGATTTATTTATTTAGAGCACTGAAACAAGCCCTTCAGCCCACTGAGTCTGTGCCGACCAAGAACTACCCATTTATACTAACCCTACAGTAATCCCATATTCTCTACCACCTACCTACACTAGGAGCAATTTACAATGGCCAATTTACCTATCACCTGCAAGTCTTTGGCAGTGGGAGGAAACCAGAGCACCTGGCGAAAACCCACACGGTCGCAGGGAGAACTTGCAAACTCCGCACAGGCAGTACCCAGAATCGATCCCGGGTCCCTCGAGCTGTGAGGCTGTGGTGCTAACCACTGCGCCACTGTACCTCCCAAATCTAGAATGCACTGTCTGAAAAGGTGGTGGAAGCAGATTGAATAGTAACTTTCAAAGGGATTTGGATATTTAACAATTATGAGTTGCATTTATATAACACCTTTAATATAAGGTGCTTTACAGAGCATTATGAAATAAAATTTGACTCCGAAGAACATAAGGAGATATTAGGACAGCCGACCAAAGCTTGGTCAAAGAGTTTAAAGAGGTAGGTCTTAAAGGAGTGTACTAAAGGAGAGAAAGGTGGAGAGGCTGAGAGGTTAAGCAGAGAGTTCTATAATTTTACTTGAAAAGGAAAAATTTGCAGGGCTGTGGGCAAAGAGCAGGGATAGGACTAATTTGATGTCTTTCAAAGAGCCGGTACAATAGGTCAAATTATTTTGTTCTGTGATGTGCGATTCTATGATACGAACGTCACCAACTCAATGTATTCCTCAATCCCTTGATAGGGTAAATGTGCAAAAGATCATAGAATGACTACAGCATAGAAGGAGGCCATTTAGTCCCATCATTCCATGCCAGCTCCCTGCAAGAGCAACTCACCTAGTCCCACTCCTCTGCCTTTTCCCTGTAGCCCTGCATTTTCTTTCTCTTCAGATAACTATCCAGTTCTCCTTTAAAAGCCATGATTGAATCTGCTTCCATCCCAGTCTTGGGTAGTGCGTTCCAAGTCCTAACCACTTGCTGCGTCAAAAAGTTTTTCCTTACGTCGCTGTTGCTTCTTTTGCCAATCATCTTAAATCAGTGTCCTCTGGTTCCAGATCCTTCAGCCAATGGGACCAGTTTCCTCCAATCTACTCTGTCTAGACTGTTCGTGATTTTGAACACATCTATTAAATTTCTTCTTAATCTTTTCTTCTCCAAGGAGAACAGACCCAGCTTCTCAAACCTATCCACATAAGTAACTTCCCACTTGTGGGAGAGTCCAAAACTAGAGGATGTAATTGGGAATTCAGGAGAAACCTCTTTACCCAGGGTAAGACCGGAGAGTTATTAAAATGCAGAACTCACTACCGCAAGGAGTAATTGAAGTAAAGAGCATAGATGTGTTTAAGGGGAAACTAGATAATCACATGAGTGAGAAAGGAATAGAAGGATATACTGATAGGGTTAGATGAAGAGGGTGGAAAAAGGCTCGTAAGGAGCATAAACAGCAGCATAGACCAGTTGTGCTGTAAATACTTTGTAATTCTATGTAAGCTGCAGCAATGACCAGTATAAATCAGGTTGCAGGAGACAAGCTGTATCTCTTGGACAGTGAGCGCCAGCAGCAATTCCAGAAATTTACAAGGCTTGATCAGGATTAGAGATTAGATTTCACTGTTTCCTGCTGTTCAGTGGAATAGACATTTGTAAGCAGTAGTTAATTCTGGATGAGTTGACATTCTGAAGGCCTGGATCATTGCCTTAGCCTATTGTTGCTGCTCAGCCTTATTGAAGTTGGAAGTGCAGTGAGACTTTGTTTTCAAATCCCTTCTTGGTCTCACCCCTTCAGATATCTGAAACCTCCTCCATCCCTACAACCCTCCAAGAACAGCATTCCTCCAATGCTGGCCTCTTGTGCATGCCTCACTCCCTTAGCCTCACCATTTGTGACCGATCTTTCAGGTGTTTTGGTCCTAAGCTCTGGAATTTTGTTGCTAAACCTCTCCCCCACTCCTTCTTTGACTGGGTGTCAATGTTTGTCTGATTATGTTTCTATGACATGGCATTGGAAGGGTTGAAAGAGATGGTGGTGAGGTAGAACTGGGTGTCGTTATTGTGCTGGTAGACCCTGACATCATGACCTTAGATGATATGACTGAGGGAACGCATGTAGACTAGAAATAAGATAGATCCTTGGGGGACTCCAGAGGTAATGGTGCACGGCAGCAACAGAAGCCATTGCAGGAGATGTTCTGGCCATGACTGGATAGGTAAGAGTGGTAACAGGCTAAAGGCAGCTACTCAGCAGGCCAACGGAGTAGGCTGGTGTGGTCAACCATGCCAAAGGCTGCAAATCAGTTGAGAAGGAGGAGAAGGGCTTGCACACCATGGTCACAGTTACAGAGTGTGCCCACATGAAGCAGGACTAGTTGCTGTACAGGTTTGTACATGTGGCCCCTTAGTGCCATGTGCAAACAGCAGTGAGTCCCAAGTGTTGTCAGATGCCTTTGAGGCCAACAAGAAAGCAGCAGGAAGACTACATATGGGACCAGACCTACCTGTTCTCCCTCTGAAGGAGTGGAAACGCCATTTCTGAAGTCCCACTACTTCCACAGAATGGGTGTACCAGAAGTGTCAATATTTGGGCTTGGCACCTGATATCTAGTATTTAAATGACCGTTGCTCTGGGATCTGGGATGGGGTCATGGCGAGGTAAGTTGACGAGCAGTAGTCACCACAGCTGTTCTTCCAGAAGCCAAATGGAACTCAATTTCTTTGTGTTGATTTTTCATTCACGTCATTGATGCAAATAAGAAGCTTATCATCTTCACATGCATAACAACAATAGTTGTATTTTAAAGCAATGCACTGTATTTGAAGTATTCTGAGATTTTTCTTAGGAATGTGGTAAGCCTTTATCTAAATGCATGTCTGTGTTCAATGAAGGGAAGCTTTCTGCTGCTGTAGCAATATTCTTTACCGTTTACACAATGCTTAAGCTTTGCCTGGGCTGAATAAACTCTGTGCAGTTGCATAATAATGCTTACCCTCCTGAATAAACTGGAATTCCAGATAGTTACACAGTGAGTAATCCTTACCCTGCTGAACAAACAGCAACTCTGTTCATTCCAGAGCAAAGAATGTGGCTGATGATTTCACTTAGAAGATAAGAGAAAAAGGAAAGACATTTATTTCAATGTTCTCAGGAATCTGCCTCCTGCTCCTTGTCTTCCTACAATTTTAGTACTTGTCCAGTGAATTGTTTTTCTTGCTTGTATACCTGGCTTATTGTGGACATCTACACCTGATGACTTCTTTACAGGTGTCCATGTTACTGGATAAAAATTCAACATTATGCTCTGAAATAAGGCAGCTTTGAGCTTAGTCAGCAGCACGCTCACAACCGAAAAACATTGCCTTGTTGATAGGAATAGACAACAAATCCTTTCAGTATGCACTGGACTTATCTAAATGCATCAGGGAGCTGGATTACCCCCAGCCAATGAGGAGAATGTAGATTGAATTAGCCCTAAAGAATGGTTTGAAATGTGATTCTATTACATGCCAAGATTGCGTTGGATTGAATAGGAGGCCTGTATTTCTGTGCTAATAAGGTGTTTGCTGACCATAGCCTTCGTTCCCAAGTCTCTCAGTTAGACTAAAGGGCTTGTAATAGCTCAATCCCACTGTTACTTGACGAGCTGGAAGGTTGAACAATGTCTTAATAATTTGGAAGAAAACACTTCTCAACATGTTGAGGCTGCTGCAAAATCATGTCCCACTTCTTCTATTGTGTAGCATGCTTATCAACAAAACGTTTGAGTGTCTTGGAGGTTAGGCTGGGATAGAGGAAGAGGCGGTAATCCTCCCCTCATGATTTTCTGAATGTGGAGTCCAGAACTAGGGGGCACAGTCTCAGGCAAAAGCAAAATATTGCGAATGCTGGAAATCTGAAACAAAAACAGAAAATGCTGGAAATACTCAGCAGATCAGGGAGCATCTGAGGCGAAAAAAACTTTGAGTAAATGTTTCAGGTCTGATGAATGGTCACAGAGACGCTGCCTGACCTGCTGAGTATTTCCATCATTTTCCACTTCTGTGTCATAGTCTCAGGATAAGGGGTCAGCCATTTAGGACTGAAATGAGAATAAATTTTTTCACCTAGAGGGTTGCGAACCTTTGGAACTGTCTACCCCCGAGAGCTGTGGATTGTCTGTCTTTCAATATATTCAAGACTGAGATCGATGGAGTTTTGGATACGAAGGGAATTGAGGGATGTGGGGAATCAGAAAGTAGAGCTCAGTTGGAAGCTCAGCCATGATTTTATTGAATGATGGAGCAGGCTGGAGGAGCTGTATGGCCTACTCCTGCTCATATCATTACTTTCTTATGTTCGTACTGTTCTTCTGCCACTCTTCTCCTTCTTCTTCTTCTTTGGCAGTCCCTCGGGAATGAGGATGACTTTCTTCCGCTCCAGGGTTGTGGGTCCTTAGGTGACTGAATAGTCCAATTCTGGATCCGCGCACTCCGCCACAGGTGGGGCAGGTGGTGTTTGGTGAGGCGAGTGAATGGGATGCTCGAATTTCCAAACGCTCCTTCCACTGTTTACACTTGGTCGCTGCCTGGGCATGTCGATGTTGTTCGAACTGGCGGATGCTTCTTCTCTATTTTGGGCGGTCTCGGGCAAGAGATTCCCATGAATCAGTGGAGATGTCACATTTTTTCAGGGAGGCTTTAAGGACATCATTGTAGTGTTTTCTCTGCCTTCCTGGTAGCCTCTTGCCATGACAGAGCTTGGAATAGAAAGCTTGTTTTGGGAGTCTTGTGTCAGGCATGCGGATGATGTGACCCGCCCAACGTAACTGACTAGCCATGACCGGTGTCTCGATACTGGGGGTTTGGCCTGAGAGGGGACCCTGATATTGGAGTGCCTGTCCTGCCACTGAATTTGCAGGATCTTGCGGAGGCACCACTGGTGATATCTCTTCAGGGCTTTGAGATGCCTGCTGTACAGTGTCCATGTTTCCAACGCATACAGGAGGGCAGGTAACGCTGCGGCCCTGTAGACCATGAGCTTGGTGCCATGCTTGAGGTCTTTGTCATCAAACTTTCTTTTCCTCAGATGACCGAAGGCTGTGCTGGCACACTGGAGGCAATGCTGAGTTTCATCGTCAATGTCTGCCCTTGCTGAGAGGAGTCTCCCAAGGTATGAGAAGTGATCCGCATTGTCCAGTGGTTCGCCGTGGATCTTGTTAGTCGGAAGGCAGTGTTGCGCTGCGGGAGCAGGCTGTTGGAGAACCTTTGTCTTCCGGATGTTTAGCTTAAGGCCCATTATTTTATATGTCTTCACAAGGGTTTGAAGCTTGGCCTCTGAGTGTGTGCATACACAAGCGTCATCAGTGTACTGCTCTATGACTCTATTTAGAATAGATAGGTGCTTGATGGTCAGCACAGACACAATGGGCCAAAAGACCTGTTTCTGTGCTGTGTAACTCTATAACTCTATGACTACCCTGCAGAGGAAAAGAAAAGCCATTAAGTGTTGGTTGGTACTTGGTTTCAGGTGACCTGATTTCAAGATTATGCAGAGGATTGACATATTGTTCACAATGCCAATAGGTTCAAGCATCTGGGGGAATAAGTTGCACATCAGGCAATGAGAAGCTGAATGGGAAGAATGGCAGAGCAGCTAAAGTGGTGCAAAAATACTAGTAGCACAGGCCATTCAAATAGACTGTTTAAATTCAGTCTTTGGAAAAAAGAACTTGCATATATACGCAATACCTTTCGGTAACCTCAGGATGTCCTAATGCACTTAACAGCCAATGAAACACTTTTGAAGTGGAGCCACCAGTGCAATATAGGAAACACAACAGCGAATTTGTACACACCAGCTCCCCAAAACAGCAATGTATAATGGCCAGATAATGTGTATTTTAGTGATGTTGGGTGTGGGGTAATTATTGGTGAGAACACCAGAGAGATGGCGCCTGCTCTTCTTCAAACAGTAGCATGGGATCTTTTCTGTTCACCTGAGAGGGCAGCTAGGGGCACATAATCAAACTACTGAGGCTGCTGGAAATCTGAAATAAAAACAAAAAATACTCAGCAGTTCAGGCAGCATCTGTAGCGAGAGAAACAAAGTTAACAGCCAAAATTTTACAGGGCCGTTTTGAACAAGCTCAGAGGTTGCGGGGGGTGGGGGGGGGGGGTGGGGGGTGTTGGGCAGGTGGGGCTTAAAATTGGGAACAAAGTCTTCACGTCGTTTCTGCCTTTTACTGACAGCGGCCGACATGGAGGGCGAACTTCACACAGAAAGGTAAAGTAATTTGGCCAATTGACTGCAATTTTATTGCACATTTTGAATTTTACTAACGGTGCTCAGGAACCACAGAGCTTCAGAGCCTAGCCTGGTTAAAGGAGGAGGTAAGTAAGCGGGAGTTCAGTGCTGGCTCTCTCCGGCAGCCATTGAAAGAGCAATGCCAGGAAGAGTGGAACAGCATGGACATTGGAAAACGAAGGCAAGAGGGGGAAGAAAGGTATCAGCACTGTGCAGGGGCATGCTGCCAGGGTGCCATTGGGGCAGTGGCACTTGATCAAAAGAAATATATGAGGGAAAAGAGGCGAGGACCATTTGAATAGAAGGCATTGCACATGTGAGAGGCCACCTGCCACGGGGCCTCATTCACCCAGACCTTGGGGCCCCCATTGAGGAGGAGTAACAAGAGAGAGAGGGAGGTCCAGGCACCGACAGTGGGACATCAGCAACCTCAGGACCAACAAGAGGGCCTGCCTCATGGTGGGGATGCCGAAGAAGGGTGCAGAGAGACACACAAACTGCCTCCTCTGGGCAAAAGAGGCTACCCTCATGAGGGGGTCTACCGTCCAAAGCTCAACCACCTCCAGATGTCCGAGCAGTAATGTCGCTGAAGGGAGGCCATCACTGATCTGTGCGCCATGCTGCAGGATGAACTGAGAACCACTGAGGGTGGTGGACATCCATCGTCAGTAGCGTTGAAGGTCACCTTGGCACTGAACATTTATGCCTCTGGATCGTTCCGGGGTCTACTAGAGATACATGTGGGATTGCACAGTCTGCCACGCATCAGTGCATCAAGGCAGTGATCAATGCCCTTTTCAAGATGGCTGGGGTCTACGTGTCTACTGATCCAGACAGTTAAGCTGAGAAGTCCATTGGGTTTGGGGCCATCGCTGGATTCCCCGAGGTGCAGGGTTTGATTGGCTGCACAGATGTGACCATCAAGGCACTCACAGACCAGCCAGCGACCTTCATCAACAGGAAGGGCTTCCATTTGCTCAATGTGCGACCGCTGAAGAGAGATCCCTCAGATGTGTGCATATTTATATTATATTTAGAGATACAGCACTGAAACAGGCCCTTCGGCCCACCGAGTCTGTGCCGACTAACAACCACCCATTTATACTAACCCTACAGTAATCCCATATTCTCCTACCACCTCCCTACACTAGGGGCAATTTACAATGGCCGATTTACCTATCACCTGCAAGTCTTTTGGATGTGGGAGGAAACCGGAGCACCCGGCGAAAACCCACGCAGACACAGGGAGAACTTGCAAACTCCGCACAGGCAGTACCCAGAATCGAACCCGGGTCCCTGGAGCTGTGAGGCTGCGGTGCTAATCACTGCGCCACTGTGCCACCCACATGGTTCCAGGGAAGCAGCCACGATGCTTACATACTCCGGCTGTCCCAGGTGACACAGCATTTCCAGCCCCCTGTGCACCTTTAAGCATGGATACCTACACTTGTGAGGAACCTATTCAAGGATGCAGAGGAGAGACCTGCCATGGGGCAACCCAAGCAATCATCAAGCAGGCTTTCTGAAGATAGGATTCAGGTGCCTTGATCGATCCAGTGTAGCCCTATAGTATGTCCCTGTGAGGGTCTTGTATATTGTGATGGTCTACTGTGCACTGCACAACCTGGCGCTGCAGAGGAGGGGAGTGTTGAACAATGAGGATCTTGTGGATTGCAGTGCCTCCTCTGAAGATGAGAATGTGGAGGAGGCAGTCTACCTTGTGAGTGCCAATGAATCTTTATGCCCCTGCACTCGACCACTCACTTTTTTAGGTTGACATTCCAGCTTCATCATCAGCAATGGAGTGGCTGCTGTGCTGTGCTGCCAGTTCCGAGGCCTCCTCCTCTTTGGAGATCAGGATAGACAAATAAGACAGCCCTCCACCTGTCTTGGCCCTTTCCTTCATGCTATGGGCTCTCTTCTCCTGTAAGCACAAAGATAAACACTGTTAGTTTCCCCACAGAGACAAGCACAGCACCTATGCTGGTAGCAGGCCAGCAGTCACTGAAGGGGGCATATGAATGCTTCCTGCATGCTGCCACTCTTGAGGGATTTTGTGGGAGTCATAAATGACAGACATACACCTTTCACTGAAATACAGCCCTGTCTCTGGCGGCACATGCTGCTTCCTGACCCACATTGCCACGGACTGGGTGGTCACTCCCTCTTCATCAAATGCACCCTTGCATGTTGCCACATGTAAGGCCCAAAGGGCAGACCGAATAAGGTCATTGACACACTTACAGCACTCTATCCAGATTCTTGGGATGCCCTATGGCTGCTGACCTCCCCTATGCTCTTTAGGGTTACTTGGTCAGGAGGGCAGGTCTTCTCCTCCCGACCCTGAGGAAGGGGACTTCCCACCTTGCCCTTCCAGCCGGGAGAAGAACCTGCAGGGATCCATGGTTGAATTGTGGGGCCACCTGGGGTTTTCCTTCTGCCATTGTGGCTGCATGTTTCCTTTCAAATTTCTGCTTTCTAGGCAGCGGATGGCAGGTACTCAATAATCACTGGAAGACAAGCAGTAAATGCAGGGCTGGCAGTGCTTTAAATATGAAGCCAGCACATGCCATGACGTCAGCTAATGCCGCCTCTGCTGCCTCACTTTCCGCTTATGTGCTGTGAATGGATGGTCCCCGCACCTCTCCACTATTAATTGGCCGGCCGCTGGAAGATTGCACGCGGCCAGCCACTCAACACCCGAATGGAAAGCAGCACCCACTTCCAGTCCTGACGTTGGGACCTGTGGCCTAGACCAACGTTTTCAGATCAATCATCAGAACAGTGCTGACGAAAGGTCATTGACCTGAAACATTAACTCAATTTCTCTCTGCACAAATGCTGCCTTTCGGCAGAAGGAGCCTCGGTTTAATGTCTCATCTGAAAGATAGCGCCTTCAACAGGATAGCACTCACTCATTAGTGCACTGGAGGAATCAGCTTGGATTATGGGTTCATGAGTCAGAGGCAAAAGTTCTGTCCACTGTCCTTATGTAGGAAATAGTAGCTAGAGGTCGGCAAGTTTGACTTTTAGATTGTGAGAACACAGGAAGACTGAGGCAGATATGGATTAACAAGAGGGAGGGGAGTAGAAAGAGTACAAATTTGTATTTCTGGAGCAGATCATGACATCTCTCTCAGACATCCAAAAGCAGTTTGCATTTAATAGATTGTATTGAAGGGATGTATAGATTGTTATTAACTAGTTAACAAAGCAGCTATTTAACATACAGCAAGCTACAAACAACCATAAGATAATTAAAGCATCCAGAAGGAATTTCTTCACAGCAAGTGGCAAGATTGTGCAACTTGCTGTCACATGGAATGCTTGATGCATACATGAGGGGAAAGGGAATGGCATGGGGAGGGTGGTGGTGTGGGAAGAGGTTTGTGTGGAGCATAAATATTGGCACATAAATATTTGAAAATGACCACAGTTATTACTCCCCTGCTCTTCTTTGAAATAATGCCAAGGGAATTTTTTGTGTTTGTCTCAGAGGGTAGACAAGGACTCAGTTTAATGTCACATCCAAAAGATAGCACCTCTGACAGTGTAGCAGTCCCTCAGTGCTGTACCAACCTAGGATTTTTGTGCTAAAGTTCTAGAGAGGGGCTTGAACTGACAACCTTTTGAGGCAAAGGTGTTGCACCAACTCAGGCACACCTGACACTACTCTCGGTAAGTTCTATATAAATGACTGGGTTAATCTATTTTTGATGGTGGAGAGGCAAATGATGGCCAATGCACCAAATGGTTCTTTTGCAAACAGTGCCATAAGAAATTTAACACCCAACAGGGCATCAATTGAGCATCTCCCCTGAAGGATGTCATTTCTGCCAGTCAGGCAATCCCTCAATATGGCACTGGACTATCAGCTTGGTTTCAGAAGTCAGTGGGAGTTGAGGCCACAACCTTCTGAACAGCTTAGTTAATGTACCATTATGACAACAACATTAATTTATATTTATATAGTGCTTTTAACATGGTAAGGTGCTTTATAGGAGTGTTATGAAGCAAAATTTGACACAAAGCCCATAAGTGGATATTAGTGCAGATGACCAAAAGCTTGGTCAAAGAGGTACATTTTAAGGAGTGTCTTAAAGGAGGAAACAGAGATAGAGAGATTTAGGGAAGGAATTGTAGAGCTTAGAGCCTAGGCAAATGAAAGCATGGTCACTAATGGTTGAAATCAAAATTGGAAATGCTCAAAATGCCAGAATTGGAGGAGCTCAGAAATCTTGAGGACTGTAGGGGTGGAGGAGATTACATAAATAAGAAGGGGCGAGGCCATGAAGGGATTTGAAAACAAGGATGAGAATTTTGAAATTGAGTGTTGCTTAATCAGGAGCCAATGCAGGTTAGAGAACAAAAGGTTGATAGGTTTTCACCGGTTTACTGGATTTTTTTTTTATATCTGATTTATCTCAGAGCAGTGCAGATATGATGCTACTTCTAAATCAACAACAGGTTTATTTACAGTACTTTAAAATATCTCAGCACTTACAAGCTTTCAGTATAATGTCTTTCTCAGAACAGCCTAGAACTTTCCAGCCCTGTCTTTTTGTTTCAGTTTCAAAACACTAGGCTTATGTAATCAAGCACAGTGAACTCTGATCAGTGGACAGACTAATACAATCAAACCCAAATCAATCAAACCATTGAGCACTACAAACAGGACTTGGTGCGAGTTAGGACATGGGCAGCAGAGTTTCAGATGACCTCAAGTTCACAGAGGATTGAATATGGGAGAATGGCCGGGAGTATGTTGGAATAGTCAAATCAAGAGAGAACTAAGCTAAGTTCTCTCTAGGGAAAAAGAAAGACAGAGAGCCGGCACAGACGCGATGGGCCGAATGGCCGCCTTATGCACTGTGACAATTCTGTGATATGGCATCTTACACAACCTCAGGACACCCTAAAGCACTTTATAGCAAATGAAATGCTTCTGAAGTGTAGTCACTGTTGGGACTTAGGAAACACGGCAGTCAATTTATGCACAGCAAGGTCCCACAAACAACCAGGTGATAATAACCAGATAATCTTTTTAGTGATGTTGGTGAATTTTCAAATTCCAATATTTGTCTTCAGATGCCTCCATTCCTAATTGATGGCCAGGACCCTAGGAGGAACTCCCTTGCTGTTCTTGGAAATAGTGCCATGAAATCTCTTACATCAACCTAAGAGGGCAGATGGGGCCTTGGTTTAATGTGTCATCCAAAAGTTGGCACCTCCGTCAGTGCAGCACTCCCTCAGTACTGCACTGAGAGCGTCAGCCTGGATTATGTGCTCAAGGCTCTGGAATCAGATTTGAGCGCACAGCCTTCTTACTCAGGAGAGAAGTGTGAAACTAAGGAGAAACTAAGAAAAGCCTTGGTTTATGAGTAACAGTCCAATTTCACTATTCCTTTTTAAACTGGAGCAGCATTAAATAGCTGCAGCACTGCTTCAGTGTGCAGTGCCTGCTCAATATTGATTACCTGACTGTGCACATGATAAACAGGGTGACGTGCAGTTTTTTTTTGAGGCAGTCACTGAAATATACATATGCCTGCTGAGAAAGCAAAGCCAATTGAGGTACATTTGAGCTACTTGTCACAGCTTGACCTGTTCACCCACTACCCATTCACTCACTGACATACATTGGTTCCAATTTTGTCAATGCGTCAAATTCAGAATTCTGATTTTTGTCTTCAATTTCCTCCATGACCTTACCCTCCCTCCAGTCCCTCAACCCTCAGATCTCTGCGCTCCTTCAATTCTGGCTTCTTGTGTATCCCCGGTAACATTTTCCAGCAGGAACCAATGGACAGAATTTAGGAATAGGAATCCTGGTGAGATTTTATTTTCCTATTTAGGCTGAGGGGTCTAAAAGGCTACAGTTGCTCTGGGTGAGATCAGTTAACTTACAGATCTGGAATCAAACCTGGGATCATTTTGATCTGTATAGGCCAGTTCCATAATCCTGTTTGTTCGTGGTGGGCAGGAATTTATATTCCATGCCTGGTCTATGTGTACTATTAGATGTTTTCTTGGTTTGAAATTAGTTGGAAAATCCTTATTGGAATATTTCAGTCTTGAATGGATTTTATGGCCATTCGTCGTCCTAGATTCGCATTAAATGCAGAGCACAGAAACATTCAGCCCAGCTGGTCCATGCCAGTATTTATGCTCCACACGATTCTCCTCCCACTCTACTTCATCTAATATTATCAAAATATTCCTCTATTCCTTTCTTCCTTGTGTGCTTATCTTGCTTTCCCATAAATCTGTCTGTGCTATTCACCTCAACTACTCCATGTGGTAGTGAGTTCCACATCCTCAACACTCTCTGGGTAGCAAAGTTTTTCTTGAATTCCTTATTGGATTTGTTAGCGACTATCTTACGTTTATGACCCCTAGTTTTGGATTACTCCACAAGTGGCAATGTTGTGATTAAAAACAAAATGCATAGGATGGTTCAGTCAAAAGAAAGCTCCTGGCTTTTGTGCAGATGTGTGCTGTGAAAACAGGTTATACCCAATATGGTTAATGGGTGTAACCTGTCTTCACAGTGCAGATGAACACAAAAGACAGGAGGTGCGAGCTATCACCAAAACAGTTTATCTGTCGATGATCTCATTACTGTTTGTGGGATCATGCTGCGTGCAAATTGGTTGCCATGTTTTTTACAGTGCAACAGTGACTACATTTCAAAAGTACTTAATTGGCTGTAAAGTGCTTTGGGATGTCGTGAGGTTATGACAGGTGTTATATGAATATATAAATGCAAGGCCTTTCTTTATTCTGTATGAACCACAATATGTGTTTTGTTTTGAATTACAATTCTCCTGTAAGCTGTTGTAAAAAAACTTCCTGGTAACAGTGTGGAATCATAGCTTGCAGCATCAACCAGAACATCAACAACTCAATTATTTCCAAGTTGAAGATAAAGAGGTACAAGATACAATGGACCTTCTCAGCAACTCCTTAACACAACGTGACCATTCAGATAGTTGGGGAGGCTGCGAAAGGTGAAGCAGAAAGGGAAAAAGCAAAATCTTCTGGAAAGCTGGACAGATCTTCTCTGCTTTCATGCTTGATAAATCTGTCTGTTTGATTGAAATTCTTACAGAAAATCTATAACATTGTTTAGTTTTTACCAGCTTTTTTTCCAAACTGGTGTACTAATTCAGTTACTTAATGCCATGTCTCTGCTATGTAATCAAACTCTTTTATAAGCACTGGGCCAGACTGAAGGTAAGAATGAGATAGCTAGACGAGGATGGCCAAAACCATGGAATGTCTTAATCTCCTTCAGACTTTGGTTTGCTTTACAGTCTGCAAGCTTTTAAAGGCTCAAGTGTGGAGTCATGTAACTTAGTACCCTCCACATGAGATGTTAAGCTGAGGTCCTGTTTGTTTGTTCAAGCAGATGTTGAAGGTCCCATCACATTATTTGTAGAAGAACAGGATTTCTCCTCAAGTGCTGGCCAACATTCCTTTCAGAACCATCTGACTGCTCGTGTTAGAACTTAGTAACGTAAGAAACAGGAACAGGAGTAGGCCATGCAGCCTCTCAGGCCTGCTCTGCTATTCAATAAGATCATGGCTGATCCTCTGCCTCAACTCCACTTTCCTACCCTTTTCCCATATTCCTTGATTCACTTAATGTTTACCTACCTAACAACAGTCATAGCACTTGAAAAGTCATTTGTTGTGTGAAGAGTTTTAAGATCTTTTGATGAGTTGAAAAGGCACTATCTAAATGTAAGTGTTTCTGTAGCCTTTACTTTACAATTTGCCCCATATTAAGCTAGAAATGAGTCATGAAAACACAAATACTGAAGGCGGGATGCATTCCAAGACATTTCTCTGTCTGTTGTTTAAAAGTGGGCACTATGCTGTTTATTTAGTGCACTAGCTCCTCTGCTAAAATAACAGTCAAAGAAATATATCTGTTATGACTGTCTATTCCCCTTTTGGTGAACTTATAATTCTACTTGTAAAGTGTGTGGGGAAGATCCTGGTAAAAACTGCTTCAATGGAGAGGAAGTCAGGATTCACCCACATTATTATGAAACTCATTCTTGGGATGTGGGCATCACTGGCAAGGCCAGCATTAATTGCCCATCCCTAATTGCCTCTGAGCTGCCTTCTCGAAATGGTTCAGCCTGTGTGGTGAAGGTACTCCCACAGTGCTTTTAGGTGAGGAGTTCCAGGATGTTGACACATGAGAGCATAAGAAAAAGGAACAGGAGTAGACTATACGGCCCCTCAAGTCTGCTTCACCATTTGATACAATCATGGCTGATCCACTTTCCCACCCACTCCCCATATCCCTTGATTCCCTGAGAGATCAAAAACCTATCAATCTCAGACTTGAATATACTCAATGATGGAGCATCTACAACCCTCTGGGGGAGACAATTTCAAAGATTCACAACCCTCTGAATGAAGATATTTCTCCTCATCATAGTCTTATATGATTGAGCCTTATCCTGAGACTGTGCCCTCGTGTTCTAGATTCCCCAGTCAGGGTAAACAATCTTTCAGTGTCTACCTTGTCAACCCTGTTCAGAATCTTGTATGTTTCAATGTGATCACCTCCAAGACAAGTATATCAAAGAAATCTTGCATCCTCATTGGCTACAGGTGAGGTCCCAGAGGACTGGAGAATAGCCAATGTTGTTCCTTTGTTTAAGAAGGGTGGCAAGGATAATCCAGGAAATTATAGGTCGGTGAGCCTTACATCAGTGGGAGGGAAATTATTAGAGAGGATTCTTCGGGACAGGATTTACTCCCATTTGGAAACAAACAAACTTATTAGCGAGAGACAGCATGGTTTTGTGAAGGGGAGGTCGTGTCTTACTAATTTGATTGAGTTTTTTGAGGAAGTGACGAAGATGATTGATGAGGGAAGGGCAGTGGATGTTGTCTATATGGACTTTAGTAAAGCCTTTGACAAGGTCCCGCATGGCAGACTGGTGCAAAAGGTGAAGTCACACGGGATCAGAGGTGAGCTGGCAAGATGGATACAGAACTGGCTCGGTCACAGAAGACAGAGGGTAGCAGTGGAAGGGTGTTTTTCTGAATGGAGGGCTGTGACTAGTGGTGTTCCGCAGGGATCAGTGCTGGGACCTTTGCTCTTTGTAGTATATATAAATGATTTGGAGGAAAATGTAGCTGGTCTGATTAGTCAGTTTGTGGATGACACAAAGGTTGGTGGAGTTGCAGATAACGATGAGGATTGTCAAAGGATACAGCAGGATATAGATCGGTTGGAGACTTGGGCGGAGAAATGGCAGATGGAGTTTAATCCGGACAAATGTGAGGTAATGCATTTTGGAAGGTCTAATGCAGGTGGGAGGTATACAGTAAATGGCAGAACCATTAGGAGTATTGACAGGCAGAGAGATCTGGGCCACAGTACAGGTCCACAGGTCACTGAAAGTGGCAACGCAGGTGGATAAGGTAGTCAAGAAGGCATTCGGCATGCTTGCCTTCATCGGTCAGGGCATAGAGTATAAAAATTGGCAAGCCATGTTGCAGCTGTACAGAACCTTAGTTCGGCCACACTTAGAATATTGCGTGCAATTCTGGTCGCCACACTACCAGAAGGACGTGGAGGCTTTGGAGAGGGTACAGAGGAGGTTTACCAGGATGTTGCCTGGTCTGGAGGGCATTAGCTATGAGGAGAGGTTGGAAAAACTCAGATTGTTTTCGCTGGAAGGACAGAGGGGGAGGGGCGACATGATAGAGGTTTACAAAGTTATGAGCGGCATGGACAGAGTGGATAGTCAGAAGCTTTTTCCCAGGGTGGAAGAGTCAGTTACTAGGGGACATAGGTTTAAGGTGCGAGGGGCAAAGTTTAGACGGGATGTGCGAGGCAAGTTTTTTACACAGAGGGTGGTGAGTGCCTGGAACTTGCTGCCAGGGGAGGTGGTGGAAGCAGATACGATAGTGACGTTTAAGAGACATCTTGACAAATGTATGAATAAGAAAGGAATAGAGGGATATGGGCCCCGGAAGTGCAGAAGGTTTTAGTTTCGGCAGGCATCAAGATCGGCGCATGCTTAGAGGGCCGAATGGCCTGTTCCTGTGCTGTACTGTTCTTTGTTCTTTGTTCTAGTTAAGATATTGTTCAGCAGCCCTTTCCTCATGACTAGTAGGACTGACTGTCAGCAACGGATGTTACGAAAGGTAATGTGCTGGGTTGAGCTTGCCTGGCTGATACTCAACCTGGAACTTGTACTCTTGTAGTTTGAGTATCCAATTTTCAAGTGGGTGGTTTGCTATGTGGATGGTTGAACAAGCTCATTAGTGTTCTATGAGCAGTTATTATTTTAAAGGCGCTTCTATATAGGTAGAGATGAAAGTGTAAGATACCTCATGTGGGTGAGAGTGTTTCTCTCTGATTGTGAATAACGTTGCTCTACAGACGTTAGTGATCTGCTCGCCATCGCAACGTTTGATGAGTTAAATGTTATTCTGTATGAGAACTGCACCAAAGCCAACTGGGCTTGCATCCACAACTAGCTGGGTGGTTTTCTCAGGGTCAAAATAAGCATTTGTGCTACTTGCTGATGAACATTGTTTGATCTGGTGTACTGCCTGTTTGTGTGATTTAGTCCATTCCCAAATGGTGATTTCTTTTGGCAGAGAGGGTAAGGGGCAAATAATGGAGCAAGGTCAGGAATGAAATGACTGTAGATTGTGATGAGTCCTAGCAGACTCCAGACTTCCTGCACGTTTGTAGGATCTGCAGCCTTTGCAATGGCTTCAACTTTCTGTTCTTTCAACTCCTTCACCACTGAACACGTGAGTGAGGAATTCAACTCTGTTTTCAGTAAACAAGCACTTATCTTTGTTCAAGGTGAGGTTACATTCTCTGAGACATTGTAGGCATGCATGTAGGCGTATCTCTAGTTCCCTTTCAAAGCGACCATAGATGAGAATGTCATCACTGATGTTCAGCGTGCCTTTAAGTGCAGATTCAATCATGTGCTAAAATACCTCAGCTGCTGAGCTGACTCCAAAGCTGGGCCTCTTGTATTGGAAGAATCCAATGTGAGTAGAGAATACAGTAAGATATCTCAATTCTTCTGCAAGCTTCATTTGATGGTAGCTTGCACTGAGGTTAGGTTTAGCAAGTGCTTAGCACCATTCACTTTCTCTTTGATATCATCGATTGTCAGTGTCAAGTGTCTTTCTCATTGTATAACTTGTTTTGGTGATCGCATATCCATGCAGATTCTAATCTGGTTCTCGTCCTTGGGTTTCTTGACGACTTGTATCAGTGAGTCCCAAGGGGCAGGTTCATCCCCAACTTTCTCAATAATGTCAAGATCAAATAGGCATTGAAATTCCTTCTCTGTCAGCTTGCATGTAGCAACTTTCAGTTTGCCGATACCAGTGAAACAATCAGCATACAGTTCGAGAATGTTTTTGTTATGCGTAGGAATCACATATGTGACTGCAATCAAGTGCAGATCTGTTGCTGAGTTGAAACTGATAAGCGTGTCCCATTCTCCAGATATGACATAGAATAAAGCTTTTTTTCTACTGTCTTTGTACGAGACTGGCGTTTCAAAAATCCCTAAGATTTTCAGCGGTTTGTCACTGTTGTCAGGGCAAATTTTCGTATTGCCTGATTTGTAGGAGAATGGGGCAATACTGAAGTTTGTTGAATGTTTTGTTTCCCATGACATTGACAGACACTCCTGTGTCTATGAGACCATCTATGTCTGAGCAGCCAATGGTCACTGTCGCACGTGGCTGTTTGCTGTGTCTGAAAGAGAGGACAAAAGTATGTTCAACGTCATCTGCCTCTACATTAGCTACATTCTCTTGCTGTTCTGCGGTGGTACACAAATGTGACATCCTTCTGTTGGTATTGGTCTTAGTAGTTGATTTTTCTGATGAGTGACAAACATGAGCAAAGTGGTTAGGTTTTCCGCAAGCTTTACACTGTTTACCAGTAGCAGGTCACTCTGTCCGGAGTGGGTAAACACCGCCACAGTGGAAACATTCTTTGGATAGGTCACCGCTCTGTTTGTGAGATGGCTGTTGTTGCTTTGCAGGTGGTTTCCTAGCACATGAGTAATGAACAGTATTCACAGGAGTTGAACTTGGAAGGTGATAGTTACTGTTAGCAGCCTCAACTTCAGTAGCTCTGTACTCTGAGAGCAATGGTCATCTTGCTAACTCCAGGTTCGCAGATGACACAAAACTAGATGGGAATGTGTGCTGTGAGGAAGATACAAAGTGGCTTCAAAGGGATTTGGAAAGACTTATGAGTGGGCAAAATCTGTGGCAGATGGAATATAATGTGGAAATATGTGAGGTTATCCACTTTGGTAGGAGGAATAGACGTGCAGAGTATTCCTTAAATGGTAAGAGATTAAAAAGTGTAGATGTACAAAGGGACCTGGGTGTTCTTGTCAATAAGTCACTGAAAGCTAACATGCAGGTGCAGCAAGCAATTAAGAAGGCTAATGGTACTTTAGCCTTTATCACAAGAGGATTTGAGTACAGGAGTAGTGAAGTCATGCTTCAATTGTATAGAACCTTGGTTAGACCGCACCTAGAGTACTGTGTGCAGTTTTGGTCCCCTTACCTTCGGAAGGATATTATTGTCATAGAGGGAGTGTAACGAAGGTTCACCAGACTTGTTCCTGGGATGGCAGGACTGTCCTATGAAGAGAGATTGGGAAACTGGGCCTGCATTCTCTAGAGTTTCGAAGATTGAGAGGTGATCTCATTGAAACCTACAAAATACTTAAAGGGATAGACAGGGTAGATGCAGGTAGGATGTTTCCCCTGGTTAGGGAGTCTAGAACCAGGGGACACAATTTCAAAATAAGGGGGAAGCCACTTAGGACCGAGCTGAGGAGAAATTTCTTTACTCAGAGGGTTGTGAATCTTTGGAATTCTCTACCCCAGAGGATGGAGGAAGCTCAGTCATTGGGTATGTATAAAGCAGAGATTTACAGATTTCTAAATACAAATGACATAAGGGGATATGAGGATAGTGTGGGGAAAAAGGCATTGAAGTGGATGATCAGCCATGATCGTATTGAATGGCAGAGCAGGCTCAATGGGCTGAATGGCCTACTCCTGCTCCTATGTTCCTATGTTCCTATAAACAGTTCTGACAGATTTCTGTCTTTCTCGAATCCTTTTCAGTGTAGTTGACTGGAGAGACAACCTTCGATAATTTGTGTTTTGATTTTCCGTTCGACATGTTCAACATCACTGAAGTCACATTTGGTTGCTAGTTGCTTCAATTATGTGCAATATTGGTCAATTGCTTCTTGCCTGGTGTGGCAGAAGTCAATGGTCTCGTATATGATGGGTTTTTTTGGATGTGAAATAGATTGTTAGCACATATTTTGCTTAATTATAGTCATTTTGCTCAGGAGTAAGTGTCTCAAAGATATCTGCTAATTCTTCACCTCCATATTTTTGAAGTAAGGCCTAATTCCTTGTCTGTGATTGCGAAACCTGCGATCTTGCCTTCGAAATGTCACAGCTACTTTTGCCAACATGGGAATATAGATGACTGCTCTGAATGTACATCAAAAGGTGGTAGGTTGAGCATAGACAATGCCATATCGATCAGCTGTGCAGTAACAATGGCTGATCATGGATCTGGGATCAGGTTCCTTTCAGAGGAAACTTCTCTGCAATGATCCGAGATTATATATTTTGTTGGATTGGATGGGTATTTTGGAGAGTTCAGTGTGTGTAAAAACTGTACAAGCTTCCTGTGTGTCACCAACACAGTCTCCAACTTAAAATACTGTCTATAAAAGTGGACAAAACCTTCCAAAAATTTCATACCTGAAAGCGTTTCCATTTTTTTCACTATCTCTTTTCCTTTTACCTTAACACCATTTTGACTTTAGTGAGGTTTAGCCAAGTTTAGTAGGAAATATGAAACAGAGACCGAGACAGAAGCAGCATGCTGTTGAACATAATAGAATCTTCTTTATTCTGTTTTACTTTCATTTTCCCTTTGCCAATCTGTGTGTTTGACAGCAGACCCGAGTGTACACAGTGTACAAGGCAATTTCAATTTCAAAACACTACAACACTACACTTGGTGCAGTGAGTTAGAGATGGGAAATCCAGGCGAGACCAGAACTAGGTGCCATCAATACTGATAGTCACTGATAAACCCACAAAAGATTGGACTGGATTGAATTGGATTAGATTGGAACCTGAGTGTTGGATTGGAAAAATGTCTTTACCCAGAGATTGGTTAGAACGTGGGACTCGCTACAACAAGGAGTGGTTGAAGTGAAGAGAATCGTGCATTTAAAGGAAGTCTAGGTAAGCACGTGATGGAGAAAGGAATCGAGGGATATGTTGATGGGGTTAGATGACGAAGGGTGGAAGGACTCCTGTGTGAAGCATAAACACCAGCATGGAACTTTGGGCTGAATGGCCTGTTTCCGTGTGTAAATACTATGCAGTACTTTGTAACAATACAGAGTTCAGTATTGTAAATCATTCATATCCATTTATATATATGGTGTTTGTGTTATTTATTCACTTGTTCATTCACTGTTCAATTAATTGGGAAGTAAACATAATCTTGTGTAATGCTATTCGGCCATAAAAGGAGAATCTTGCGATCAAGGCAAGAGTTTGGAGCAGAGGCTGAAACAACTTTAAACAAGGGTTCTCTTATTATTCTGAGTGCACGATCAAGCTTCCTTACATATCAGGTCACGTGTGAACACACTGAAGGATATAAGAAGTGAGGGATGACTTGTGAGACTAGTCTGAAATACCTCCAGTAAAAAGGGTTAAAAATATAACAGATGGCTGATTGAGGTAATCTAGGACCTAGGTTTGAATGATGTCAAAATGAGGTGAACATAGCCAGCTGCAAGAACCTTAAGGGGAGAAGAATTTTAGGTCCAAATCTTAATGTGCCTCAGCAACACAATGCATTGTATGACATTGGAAGAAAATTTCAGTTAGAGAGGAGACAGAATGACGGCTAGTGAACTGACTAATAGCCACTGGAGGTAGAAGTGCTGCTCTCCTGAGGCTGAAGGTTTGTATGAATCTGTGAGGGCTAGTTTGTGACATAATTCTTCCGTCAAAGGGCCTCAGTGGTGAGGAGCACTGTAAGTGCATTGGAGCCTGCAGCATTGCAGCCCTGTTCATTCAACCCATGCTCTTTCTTTCTTTGGCCTCCTTATCTCGAGAGACAATGGGTAGGCGCCTGGAGGTGGTCAGTGGTGTGTGGAGCAGCGCCTGGAGTGGCTATAAAGGCCAATTCTAGAGTGACAGGCTCTTCCACAGGTGCTGCAGAAAAATGTGTTTGTCGGGGCTGTTACACAGTTGGCTCTCCCCTTGCGCCTCTGTCTTTTTTCCTGCCAACTGCTAAGTCTCTTCGACTCGCCACACTTTAGCCCCGCCTTTATGGCTGCCCGCCAGCTCTGGCGAACGCTGGCAACTGACTCCCACGACTTGTGATCAATGTCACAGGACTTCATGTCGCCTTTGCAGATGTCTTTAAAGCGGAGTCATGGACGGCCGGTGGGTCTGATACCAGTGGCGAGCTCGCTGTACAATGTCTTTGGGGATCCTACCATCTTCCTTGTGGCTCACATGGCCAAGTCATCTCAAGCGCCGCTGACTCAGTAGTGTGTATAAGCTGGGGATGTTGGCCGCCTCGAGGACTTCTGTGTTGGAGATACGGTCCTGCCACCTGATGCCAAGTATTCTCCGGAGGCAGCGAAGATGGAATGAATTGAGACGTCGCTCTTGGCTGACATACGTTGTCCAGGCCTCGCTGCCATAGAGCAAGGTACTGAGGACAGCTCACTGCCAGTGAAGTTACATAGCGGGAGCAGAGTCTCACATGCAGGTTTTGTCTCAGTTGTGTTTCCCTCAGCGTTTCAAATCAGGGGTGCCTATAGTTGATGACCCAATGTAAGTACTGAAGAATAACATTCCTCCCTGCCTCAATGCCAAAAATTAAGATCTAAACATAACTATGACTAGGTAATGCTGTCAATGGAATTATAGTTCTGATTACAGAAGTTGGGATTTTCTTTAAAGAAGTTTGTTAAGGGGAGTTTTAATAGAGGTGTTCAAAATTATGAAGCGTTTTGATAGAGTAGATAAGAAGAAACGGTTTCCAGTGGAGGTTCAGTAACCAGAGGACACAGGTTTAAGCTAATTGGTGAAGGGACCAGAGGGCTGATGAGAAGTTTTTTCCACAGCGAATTGTTATGAGCTGGAATGTGTTGCCCGAAACGATGGTGGAAGCAGATTCAATAGTAACTTTCAAAACGGAATTCAACATACATTTGAAAAGAAAAAAAATACAGGGCTACGAAGAAGAGCTGGGGCTGGAGGCAGTAGGTCTGATTGGATAGCTCTTTCAAAGAGCTGGCACAGTCAAGAGGCCAAATGATCTCCTTCTGTGCTCTATGATTCTATGATGAGCTTTCTCCCTATCAACGTCCTTAGATACCTGTTGCTGCAATGTGTTGGTGTGTAATTGAGAAGGACCCTCAAGCAAGATTATAGCCTCAGATTATAGCCCTTAAAATAAAAAGTTAACACTGAGCTAATGCATCACCCATGTCTTAACCCCTGGTGAAAATGAGTCACAGTGCCATTGTCTGCCTGTAAACAACACGAGAAACCATTATTAACTGTCCATTAAACGCGATAAAATACCGAGCCTTTAGGCATGACACAAAAGGCTCTCACTGAGCCTAGTGATTAGTTCCCTGTTGAACTGTTTAATAACCTCTCAGCCCCATGGCAATTGTCCCTTTGAGAGAATTGCTGGCAGCAGGTAGTAGCTGAATCTGACAACAGTAGCTCCATCTTCCCCATCCAACTTCTGTCTCCAGAGATATAATTACACAACAGGAAATGAAAGCTGCCGCACAGGTGAAGTCAACTATGTGCCAAGTAATTATAAGCCACGACTGCTGGATCATTAGAGGGGCAGCAACTAATGAGTCCGAGTACTTTGCATTAATTGGGAAAAATGGTTAGAGGAGCAGCAAGTGGGAAAAGGCATCCGATTCTAGTTGGCATTTCTAATGTGTCATTCGATAGCTCGTAGAACTGGCAGACATAGTCTAAAAATGAGAACCAGACCTTTCAGGAGTGAAATTATGAAATATTTTTGCACACAAGGGTTGATAGAAGTTTGGAACTCTCATCTGCAAATGGCAATTGATGCTACATCAATTGTTAATTTAAATCTGAGATTGATAGATTTTAGTTAGTCAAAGGTATTAAGGAATATGCGGCAAAGGTGGGTATATGGAGTTATGTCACAGATCAGCTATGATCTCATCGAATAACGGAACAGGGCTGAGGGGTAAATGGACTCCTCCTGTTCCTATGACTATGCACCACAGAGCCATTCAGTCTGCTGCCTCATGGTCCCTTCATGTATCTCCTCCCCTGCTCATGTCTGATCTCTGGCTAAGACACTACAAATGCAAAATGTTGAGAGAAATAAACACAAATTTACCTGGGAGTAAGTTATACCAGGCTGGAATCTAACCAAGGGGTTCAGGATGTTTATATATAGAATAATGGATACTTGAGTGTAAGTTATAGACTGTAATATATTCAGGGGCTTCAGATGGTTCCTATATGGAATAATAGATAAACAGGAGTGAGTCGCAGTCTGAAATCTAATCAAGGAGTTTGGGTAGTTTGTGTACAGAATAATGGTTAGCCAGGAGTGAGTTGCAGTCTCAAATTTAATTGAGAGGTTCGGATGGTTTATATGTAGAATAACAGATACCGAGTTACAGGCTGTAATCTTATTGTGAGGTTCAGATGGTTTACATATAGATTAATGGACAGCCATGAGTGGGTTCCAGGCTGGTATCTAACTGAGTGGTTCAGACAGTTTATGTATAGAATAATGGACACTTGAAAATGCTGGAATCTGCTTGAAAAATTCAGATAGGTTAGAGACAAGAACTATAAGGTAACAAAAGTCTGCAACACAACGTGCAAGGGCAGTCAGACCCAATACTACTAGCTGACTGCTTGTGTTCAGTTGAAGTCTTCCAAAACACAGTGGAGAGCAGCTACAAGCCAGCTTAACGTTGTAGATGTGATTCCAGGTTCCTAAAGTTATTGGGAGAGACAATGCATCAACTCTTCCTCCAACCACTAGGCATCCTTCAAGCTCCTTCCCTCTACCTGGAAGTCTTGGTCCCTGTTCATACCCACGGTGGCTCAGCCAGTGCATGCTCAGTATGTTTGAATAGGTTTTGGTGAATTATTAGGAGATGAAATGCTTTAAATAGTGCCAAGAGTGGCATTTATGAGGGAACTGAAGAAATGATTGAAGAAGGAGAATATTTAAGGGCAGTAGAACAGCAACTAGCATTTATATTGTGCCTTTAATGGAATAAAACAGCACAGGAGTGATTATTAAAGAAAATCCTGTCTGCACACAAGGAGATATTAGGACAGGCAACCAAAAAGCTTGGTCAATGAGGGAGATTTCAAGGATCATCTTAAAGAAGGAGAGAGGATTGGAAGGGTTTAGTGAGGGAATTCCAGAGCTAAGGGCCTTGGCAGCTGAAGGCCCAGCTGCCAATGGTGCTGCGATGAAAATTGGGAAGTGCAAGAGGCCAGAGTTGGAGGAAAAATGATCAAAGAAATAGGATTAAAACATTTGATATTGGGACAGCTAGCTCCTGAACAAGCATGATAGGCTGAATGGCCTCCTTCTAGACTAAAATTTCTATGATTTAATGGGTATATCTAAATTCCCTCTAGTGCACACACATACATTAAGTTCAACCCCTGTGTGCATGATTACACCTAAAGTTTAACTGCTTTCAACCATCATTGCTCCGAGGAACAAATCAGCAAGTGACAGCTGAAAGGGGATTTAAAAGGGAAACAGTACCTTGTCCGGTGCAATGTTGTGCCCCCTGAGCTCGGAGAACCAGGGTGCAGAAAGATGCATGGGTCCTTCACAGTTCTGGGCTGTTTTCAGAAAGCAATTCGATCCTGAATGGCAATCCACTTAACGATAGTTCACATTGACATTGAGTAAACTGTTGCTCCAAAGTTGAACTCTTAGTGTGAAACTATAGTCTTCTGTTTGATTGTCTGTTTATTATGCGTTTGTGGTGAGGGTTCAGTATTTTACTTGAGGTTTTTTTCATATAACAAACTTTCAGCTCACCCACTCAGACATAAAGAGGGTAATAACTTGATCACTAGGAAACTGGCAGGATCGAATGTGATGCCAGTTTTACACACCACCTACTTTTACACTACATTGAATTCAATGGGGATGGGAGGTAATGTCAGGTGAGTCAGAAAACTGGCATTGCACCTGATCCCAAGGGTTTTCTGACCAGCAAGGTAGGTAATGAAATCGCCAGCATTGGATCATCTAACTGGACTTAGAATGAGCTTATGAGCACTATTACATAGCATTCTGTGTATCATTACAATATTGTAGTGTAATGAAAAAAAAGGTAGACTATCCAAACTCATTTCATGTAGAAAGAAAGACTTGCAATTCTATAACACCTTTCACCGCCTCAGCACATCCCAAAGTGCTTTACAGTCAATGAAGTACTTTTTAAGTGTAGCCACTGCTGTAATGTAGGAATAATGGAGTTTGCTCCCATTGTATCAGTTAGGTCCCCTGAGGGAGGCTGTCTTAGTCATTTGACCTTGTTGTATCTCTCTCCATCCTCCCTAAGCCCTACCCTATGACAATGTTTGTGATCTTCCTCCTCTAATTACTCTTCCACTTCTGTTGTGGTTTGACCCTCAACAATGAACTGCTTCAGCACGGCCCGCTGTATCAAGGTTACTGTCGAGTGTAATTTGATATGCTGGATTATGATTGCCGGTGCAGTCCCAGGCTTACCTTAAATAGTCCCGAGGCAGTGCTTTGGAATTCATGGCCATCTAGAAACACAAGCCAAACATTTTATCTTTACATTAAGATAGGGAATTCCCCCAATTGTGGTCGCAAACAATCAAAATTCACGTGCCAAGAGCTACACCTCTGTGTGCGTGTGTAACCACAATAGAAAATTATTCTGTAGGTCCCAGTGCTGGTAACATGATATAATTGTGGTTTAAGCTCTTCCTCTCCACTGACTTACCAAGAAGAACATTCTAAATCAACAGCAAAACTCTGGGGATGCTGGAAATCTGAAATAAGAACAGAAATCACTGGAAACACTCGGCAACTCAGGCAAAGCCTATGGAAAGAGAAACACAGTTAACATTTCGAGTCGGTAACCTTTCATCAGAGTATTTTCATTTCAGAAGACAAGACTGCATTTGCAACCATCTCCAGTCAAATGTGCCAAGTGGATGATCCATCTTGGCCTCCTACTGTTGACCCCCAGCATCACAGATGTCAATTCAATTCGGTGTATGTTAAATCCAGAAGTGGCAGAATGCTATGGACACAGCGAAGGCTATGGGCCCCGACAACATCCTGACTCTAGTGCTGAAGACATTTTCCAGAACTAACCATACGTCTAGCCAAGCTGTTCCAGTACAACTACAACAAAGACAATGTGGAAAATTTCCCAGGTATTTCCTGTCCACAAAAGGCAGCAAAGTGATGGAAGGAGTCATCGATGGTGCTATCAAACAGGTGAAGTGAGAGTGACTGCCCTTGATATCAAGGCAGCATTTGACCGAGTGTGGCATCAAAAAGCCCTCGTAAATTTTAGTCAATGGGAATCGGGGGAAAACTCTCCACTGATTGGTATTATACCTAGCACAAAGGAAGATGGTTGTGGTTGTTGGAAGCAAATCATCCGATTCCCAGGAAATCTCTGCAGGAATTCCTCAGAGCAGTCTCCTAGGCCCAATCATCTTCAGCTGTTTCATCTATGTTCTTCCATCCATTATCAGGTCAGAAGTGGGGATGTTTGCTGATGATTTCACAGTGTTCAGTTCCGTTTGCAACTCCTCAGACAGTGAAGCAGTCCATGCCTGCAAGCAGCAAGACTTGGATAACATTCGAGCCTGGGATGATAAGTGGCAAGTAACATTTGTATCACACAAGTGTCAGACAATGACCATCTCCAACAAGAAAGAACCTATCACCTTTCCTTGACATTCAATGGCATTAGCATTGTTGAATCCCCCACCATTGACAAGAAACTTAACTGAACCAGCCACGTAAATGCAGTGGTGACAAGAGCAGGTTAGATGCTCAGTATTCTGTGGTGAGTGACTCACCTTCTGACTCCCAAAAACCTGTCCACCATCTACAAGGCACAAGTCAAGTGTGTGAGGGAATGTTTTCCACTTGCCTGGATAAGTGCAGCTCCAACAACACTCAAGAAGTTCAACACCATCAAGGACAAAGCAGCCCACTTTGATGGGCACCACATCCTTAAACATTCACTCCCTCCACCACTGGCACACCATGATTATAGTGTCCACCACATACAATTTACACAGCAGCAACTCACTGAGGCTTCTTTGACAGCACCTCACAAACCTAAGGCCTCTACCACCTTGAAGGAAATGGACAGCAGATGCATAGGAACACCACCACCTGCAAATTCTCCTCTAAACCACACATCATCCTGACCTGGAACTTTATCATTGTTTCTTCACTGTCGGGTCAAAATCCTGGAGCTCCCTTTCTAACAGCCTTGTGGGTATACCTACCCCACATGATCTGCAGTGGTTCAAGAAGGCGGTTCATCATCACCTTCTTAAGGGCAATTAGGGATGGACAATAAATGCAGGCCTTGCCAGCGATGCCCACATCCCATGACTGAAGAAAGAAAAATAGACAGTGATCATTTATTTTTAATTGATGTTTCCTATGGACTAGTTGATAATTATTTTACACAAGCACTGGAAATATTGGGTAAAAAGAGTAATATCCTGTGAAAAAGATTATTTTCTGTCTTTAATCTCATCATGTACTTTGTTACTTCACTCGTGTGCGTTAATCTTCCTCAGTTGGATTTATGAAGTAATTGACTTGGTAAAAGTATTGAGTCTTTTCAAAAATAGCATCTTCAGAGCATGCTCAGTAATGGCTAAATCCCACAAGTTTGGGGCTTTCCAAATTGTCTTTTAGAATATGCATGGATGATTTTCTTCCAGTCAATTTTCTCCCTTCCTCTCCTCATGTTGCTGACCCTTATTCAGATTCATTCCATAGGCACTGACATGTCTCCAAATTCTTTGCCTGAGTTCCCATTCATCACATTGATCCTGGAGAGTGAGAGTCAATGAGTGATATACCCCCACCTGCCATCCATGCATCCAGGAGTCAACAAAATGGAATCATGCTTCCCTAGAAGGGCTGCAGAGATTAACTAACTGAGCTCAGACTATAGGGTTCAGTGCTACACTGGGCAGTACATTTTCAAATCAAACCATCAGTCAACAAACAATGTACCCTATTTGTTGTATGATCAGTTAAAGAGTATTGTCCCTTTAAGAACTCTGTATGCGAATGAGTTAAGTACCAGGATGTAGTCATGTGACTAGTAGCCATAGTCACTCTGCACTGCAAAACTCTGGACAAAGGTTCTGTATATAGTTTGTTCTCTGTTGTATGTATTAGTTTTAGCTTAATAAACTTTCTCGAGATGTTCAAGAAACTGGAATCCATGTACCTCATTGTGTTGCTTCAGAGAACACAAAGAAAAACTTGACATTGTGGCAGTGGTGGGATGGAAAGGTGATTGCTTGAAGACCATGGGTGAAACAGCAAACAAGATTTAAAAGCAGTGCCAGAAGTCAAAGGTTCCCATAGTACAGAAAACAAAAGAAAATAAGGACTATATTGAGTATATTTGAGTTGGGCAGGTCCAGGCAAACAGCCAGCGCTGAACAAAGAAAAAGAGCGCCAAAATTCAAACAAAGAAAAAAAAGAGCGGGCTGTAATTGGAAATAGTATAGAATAAATAGAATAAGTCTTAAAACAAGTTTTAAGTCACAAACAGAAAAAAACAAAATAAGTACAGTGCTGAAGGCACACACTGAACTGAACAAAGTGAAATATAAAGCAGAAAGCAGAGTGTATACTGCTGGAGGCATATATGGAGTATCTTTGTAGTAACAGAATTACTGAAAAATCTTTGCATATCCATGGTGTCTCAAAAAGGCAAAAGAACAACAGAAGGATGGATATCAAATTTCCCAGCATGAACTGGAAGGCCATTGATATTCTATCCGAGTTCAAACTTTTTAAACAAAAAATGCAATTATGCTTCATAGACCAAGCAGTTGCAGAACCAAAGAAGCAGGCTGTGAAAATACTGATAGCAGTTGGAAATGAGGGATTATATAGAATCAATACCTCTGGCATATCTGAAGGGGACCAGAAAAATCCCACAAAGATATGGAAAGTGCTAGAAGATCAGGTTCAAGTAACAGTGAATTTTAGAATTCATCACCTAAAATTGATGTCCTACAAGCAACAGCCACAGGAAAAAAATAGAACAGTTTGTCAGCTGATGCCGTAATAAGGGCAACGAATGCGATTTCTCAGAAACTGAGCTGTCGGAGCAAATAATGGAGCTGGTGATTGTCTCAACACCTATTGAAGTGTTTCAAAAAGACCTCTTGGGGGAAAAAAAGGTCATAGCATTGATGCGCTGCTAGAAGATGGCAGGAAATATGAAGCTACTGTAGCTGGACAACAGCATCTGCCAAGCACTAGGGTGCAGCCAACAGTATCAGCTCCATAACCAGGTCACAAAAAGCAAGCAAGCTGTGTGTTACGTGTAGTTTGTCCCACTCACCGCAAAGTTGTCCTGCATTTCAAGATCTGTGAAACATGTGCGGTGCAAAAGGACACTGGGCCCGACTATAAAAGAAATCTGGCTCCAAAGATGCAGCAAGAAGTTACAACAGGACACAAACAAACAGAAGACAGGTGTAGCAACATGGCAACAACAGCTAGAAGAGTGCCAGAGACCTGCGTAAACGCAAGCCGATAATGTCAACAATGAAATAAACCTGAGACAAGACGCAGAGAGGAGTGATTCTCAGCCAGAAGATGAGCAGGTGTTTCACATTGTGAACCTGACACATTGTGTTGATGAAGTCAAACAACTGGAAGCTTTTGCCACTATTAATATCATATGCCCAAGGAAAGTTGGCAAACACACATTCAGAATTAAAATTGATACGGGAGCTAGTGCAAATATCCTACCAGTCCAAATCCTAAAGGATATGTACTGGAGTCATTGGAAAGTAATGATACAACCGACAACTGCAAAGTTAACTGCATACAATGGGTATGCTTTGCATCCCTTGCAGTGGCACACTAACAATGCAATGCAGCTATGGCAAGTTGGCATGGAAACCACAAATATTTTACCTGGTAGACACGAGCGGTCCAGAAGTGGCAGGACTACCAGCATGTATGGACCTCAATATTGTGACTATCCAGGAGATCAACAAGGTACCCATTATAGAAGAAGAGACCAAGAGTCCTGCATTGAGTCAGTCCATGACCTGCAACAAATGTACCCGGACTGGTTCGATGCCATAGGAGATTTCAAAGGTGATGCTGTATTGCACCTCAGAGAGGATGCAATTCCGTCATCAACCCTTCCAGAAAGTGAAGCATGCATGTACAAGAAAAGTTTAATCACGAGTTGGATGACATGGAACGCAATGGCGTAATCCATCGTGTGCATCATCACTCAGACTGGTGCAGCTCAATTACATGCGTATTGAAGATGGATTAGAATTAGAATTAGAATTAGAATATTACAGCGCAGTACAGGCCCTTCGGCCCTCGATGTTGCGCCGAGCTGTGAAACCATCTGACCTACACTATTCCATTTTCATCCATGTGTCTATCCAATGTCCACTTAAATGCCCTTAATGTTGGCGAATCTACTACTGCTGCAGGCAGGGCATTCCACGCCCTTACTACTCTCTGAGTAAAGAAACTACCTCTCACATCTGTCCTATATCTATCACCCCTCAACTTGAAGCTATGTCCCCTCGTGTTTGCCATCACCATCCGAGGAAAAAGACGCTCACTATCCACCCTATCTAACCCTCTGATTATCTTATATGTCTCTATTAAGTCACCTCTCCTCCTCCTTCTCTCCAACGAAAACAACCTCAAGTCCCTCAGCCTTTCCTCGTAAGACCTTCCCTCCATACCAGGCAACATCCTAGTAAATCTCCTCTGCACCCTTTCCATAGCTTCCACATCCTTCCTATAATGCGGTGACCAGAACTGCACGCAATACTCCAGGTGCGGTCTCACCAGAGTCTTGTACAGCTGCAGCATGACCTCATGGCACCGAAACGCGACCCCCCTACTAATAAAAGCTAACACACCATATGCCTTCTTGACAGCCCGATTAACCTGGTTAGCAACCTTCAGGGATTTATGCACCTGGACACCAAGATCTCTCTGCTCATCTACACTAACAAGAATCTTCCCATTAGCCCAGTACTCTGCATTCCTGTTACTCCTTCCAAAGTGAATCACCTCACACTTTTCCGCATTAAACTCCATTTGCCATCTCTCAGCCCAGCTCTGCAGCCTATCTATGTCTCTCTGTACCCTACAACATCCTTCGGCACTATCCACAACTCCACCGACCTTAGTGTCATCTGCAAATTTACTCACCCACCCTTCTACACCCTCTTCCAGGTCATTTATAAAAATGACAAACAGCAATGGCCCCAAAACAGATCCTTGCGGTACACCACTAGTAACTAAACTCCAGGATGAACATTTGCCATCAACCACCACCCTCTGTCTTCTTTCAGCTAGCCAATTTCTGATCCAAAGCTCTAAATCACCTTCAACCCCATACTTCCGTATTTTCTGCAATAGCCTACCGTGGGGAACCTTATCAAACGCCTTACTGAAATCCATATACACCACATCCACTGCTTTACCCTCATCCACCTGTTTGGTCACCTTCTCGAAAAACTCAATAAGGTTTGTGAGGCACGACCTACCCGTCACAAAACCGTGCTGACTATCTCTAATGTACTTATTCTTTTCAAGATGATTATAAATCCTGTCTCTTATAACCTTTTCCAACATTTTACCCACAACCGAAGTGAGGCTCACAGGTCTATAATTACCAGGGCTGTCTCTACTCCCCTTCTTGAACAAGGGGACAACATTTGCAATCCTCCAGTCTTCCGGCACTATTCCTGTCGACAATGACGACATAAAGATCAAGGACAAAGGCTCTGCAATCTCCTCCCTAGCTTCCCAGAGAATCCTAGGATAAATCCCATCTGGCCCAGGGGACTTATCTATTTTCACACTTTCCAAAATTGCTAACACCTCCTCCTTGTGAACCTCAATCCCATCTGGCCTAGTAGTCTGTATCTCAGTATTCTCAACAACATTTTCTTTCTCTACTGTAAATACTGACGCAAAATATTCATTTAACACTTCCCCTATCTCCTCTGATTCCACACACAACTTCCCACTACTATCCTTGATTGGCCCTAATCTAACTCTAGTCATTCTTTTATTCCTGATATACCTATAGAAAGCCTTAGGGTTTTCCCTGATCCGATCCACCAATGACTTCTCGTGTCCTCTCCTTGCTCTTCTTAGCTCTCCCTTTAGATCCTTCCTGGCTAGCTTGTAGCTCTCAAGCGCCCTAACTGAGCCTTCACGTCTCATCCTAACATAAGCCTTCTTCTTCCTCTTGACAAGCGCTTCAACTTCTTTAGTAAACCACGGCTCCCTCGCACGACAACTTCCTCCCTGCCTCACAGGTACATACTTATCAAGGACACGCAGTAGCTGCTCCTTGAATAAGCTCCACATTTCGATTGTTCCCATCCCCTGCAGTTTCCTTCCCCATCCTATGCATCCTAAATCTTGCCTAATCGCATCATAATTTCCTTTCCCCCAGTTATAATTCTTGCCCTGCGGTATATACCTGTCCCTGCCCATCGCTAAGGTAAACCTAACCGAATTGTGATCACTGTCACCAAAGTGCTCACCTACATCTAAATCTAACACCTGGCCGGGTTCATTTCCCAGTACCAAATCCAATGTGGCATCGCCCCTGGTTGGCCTGTCTACATACTGTGTCAGAAAACCCTCCTGCACACACTGGACAAAAACTGACCCATCTAAAGTACTCGAACTATAGTATTTCCAGTCGATATTTGGAAAGTTAAAGTCCCCCATAACAACTACCCTGTTACTCTCACCCCTGTCGAGAATCATCTTTGCTATCCTTTCCTCTACATCTCTGGAACTATTCGGAGGTCTATAAAAGACTCCCAACAGGGTAACCTCACCTCTCCTGTTTCTAACCTCAGCCCATACTACCTCAGTAGACGAGTCCTCAAACGTCCTTTCTGTCGCTGTAATACTCTCCTTGATTAACAATGCCACACCCCCCCCTCTTTTACCATCTTCTCTGTTCTTACTGAAACATCTAAATCCCGGAATCTGCAACATCCATTCCTGCCCCTGCTCGACCCATGTCTCCGAAATGGCCACTACATCGAGATCCCAGGTACCAACCCATGCTGCAAGCTCACCCACCTTATTCCGGATGCTCCTGGCGTTGAAATAGACACACTTTAAACCAGGTTCTTGCTTGCCAGTGCCCTCTTGCTTCCTTGTAACCATATCCCTGACCTCACTACTCTCAACATCCTGTACACTGGCACTACAATTTGGGTTCCCATTCCCCTGCTGAATTAGTTTACACCCCCCCGAAGAGCACTAGCAAACCTCCCCCCCAGGATATTGGTACCCCTCTGGTTCAGGTGAAGACCATCCTGTTTGTAGAGGTCCCACCTACCCCAGAAAGAGCCCCAATTATCCAGGAAACCAAATCCCTCCCTCCTGCACCATCCCTGCAGCCACGTGTTCAACTCCTCTCTCTCCCTATTCCTCGCTTCGCTATCACGTGGCACGGGCAACAACCCAGAGATAACAATTCTGTTTGTTCTTGCTCTAAGCTTCCACCCTAGCTCCCTAAATTTCTGTCTTAAATCCCCATCTCTCTTCCTACCTATGTCGTTGGTGCCTATGTGGACCACGACTTGGGGCTGCTCCCCCTCCCCATTAAGGATCCCAAAAACACGATCCGAGACATCACGAACCCTGGCACCTGGGAGGCAACATACCAACCGTGAGTCTCTCTCGTTCCCACAGAACCTCCTATCTGTTCCCCTAACTATGGAGTCCCCAATGACTAATATTCTGCTCCTCTTCCCCCTTCCCTTCTGAGCAACAGGGACAGACTCTGTGCCAGATATCTGTACCCCATTGCTTACCCCTGGTAAGTCGTCCCCCGCAACAGTATCCAAAACGGTATACCTGTTGTTGAGGGAAACAGCCACAGGGGATCCCTGCACTGCCTGCTGGTTCCCTTTCCTTCCCCTGACGGTAACCCATCTACCTACTTCTTTTACCTGAGGTGTGACTACCTCCCCATAACTCCTCTCAATAACCTCCTCCGCCTCCCGAATGATCCGAAGTTCATCCAGCTCCAGCTCCAGTTCCCTAACGCGGTTCTCGAGGAGCTGGAGTTGGGTGCACTTCCCACAGATGCAGTCAGCAGGGACACTCTTGGCGACCCTTACCTCCCACATTCTGCAGGAGGAACATACAACTGCCTTAATCTCCATTCCCACTATTCCAAATTCCCAACAAATCTACTGAAAAACCAAAAAAACAAAAAGTCAAAACTTGTTAGGTTAGCAATCCAACGGACAGAACTTCCCAAATAAAAAGTTTACCTTATCAACACACCAGAGTCCTTTTTTTTGGTTAGAGGAGGAGGGTGGGTGGGAGACACTACACGTGTAGTGTCTCGGGTACAGCCACCACACAAATATATACCCTTTTCCTTACCCAGCAGTCCCCTGGTCCTCCGAAAACAAAAGGGAATTCACTTTTAAACTTTCGCTGAAATTGACTTCTCAGCTGTAAGCCCGTTCACGCACCTCCGTTGCTATCAACGCTGCAGTCATCGAAACTAAAAGAAAGAGATTCTAAACCACACAAATATATACCCTTTTCCTTACCCAGCAGTCCCCTGGTCCTCCGAAAACAAAAGGGAATTCACTTTTAAACTTACGCTGAAATTGACTTCTCAGCTGTAAGCCCGTTCACGCACCTCCGTTGCTATCAACGCTGCAGTCACCGAAACTAAAAGAAAGAGATTCTAAACCACACAAATATATACCCTTTTCCTTACCCAGCAGTCCCCTGGTCCTCCGAAAACAAAAGGGAATTCACTTTTAAACTTACGCTGAAATTGACTTCCCAGCTGTAAGCCCGTTCACGCACCTCCGTTGCTATCAACGCTGCAGTCACCGAAACGATGGAGCAACCAGGGTATGTCTAGATCCGAGGTGTATAAACCTCTCCCTAAAGAGATGCCCCACAAGATTCCAACACTAGAGGAATTAAATCCCAAGTTCAGTAGAACCAAATTCTTCTCCAAGTTGGATGCTAAACATGGATATTGGTTGGTACACCTAGCTAAAGAATCACAAGAAGTCACCACATTCAGAATACCATTTTGAAGATATTGCTTCCAGAAACTACCCTTCAGCTTATCTGTCAGTCAAGATTTGTTTTAGCAGCATATGGGCAGAATTATAGAAAATGTGCCTGGATGTATATACATTGCTGATGATATTGCGGTAATGGGCAAAACCAAAGAACAGCATGATGGAAATCTTCATTTACTGATGGCAGTAGCTCGTCATGAAGGGCTCGTTTTTAACAACAAGAAGTGCCAGGTTAATGTAAGTCAGATCAATGTCTTTGGTTCCATCTATTCAGGTTGTTGAATCTGTCCCCATCCAGGAAAAGTCGAAGATATAAGACATATGCCTACTCCACAAGACAAATAAAATCTCTCGAGACGCCTTGGATTTTTTAACTGCTTGTCACCATACATTCCAAATTTTTCTGACAGAGCATCATCACTGAGAGAGCTCTTAAAAAAGACGTACCATTTGTATGGCAGGAAGACCATCAGTACATGTTTGAGGCTCCCAAACAAGCATTGTCAGCAGAAACCTGTACCCTGCAGTACTACGATCCAAGGAGGAAGGCAATCCTGGAAGTCAATGCCTCACAGAAAGGGCAAGGAGCGTACATCCTGCAGGATGGCAAAGCAATTGCATTTGGATCCAAATGTTTATCCTCAGCACAATCCAATGACTCAAACATCGAGTGTGAAACACTTGCTCTGGTGTTTGGGATCACATGGTTCCACACCTACCTGTTTGGTAAGCAGTTCACTATGGAAACCGACCACAAACTACCAGAGATGATCTGGCACAAACCACTGACAAGTGCACTACCTCGACTACAGTGAATTTTAGTGAAAGTACAGGGGTACGACTTTGACATCTGCTACAAACCTGGTACCAAAATGATCACCTCGGATATGCTGAGCAGATTGCCAAATCCAAACAAGAATGAAGAAGTTCCACTGGATTTACAAGTAGACAGTATGGACATCGAGGTAGAAGGTGCGCTCAAAATCAATTTATTGCATTTTGATCAGCAGAAATGTGACCAACTGCAATCAGAAACAGCCAATGACCCACAACTGAAGGCACTGTGGAGAGTCATCATAGAAGGTTGACCTGAAATGATAAAAAAGCTGCTGGAAACCTTCAGATGCTTTTGGCCTTGTAGAGATGAACTCAGCATCTCAAGAGGCATCACCTTCAAAGAAAATCAAGTGATTGTGCCCAAAGCTTTCTGACAGGACATCTTGTCAGAACTTCACCAAGGCCATATAGGTATAGAGTGAATGAGACGACTGGCATGAGACATTGTTTATTGGCCAGGGATCAACGTTGGCATCGAAAAGTTGGTGAGGATGTGCTAGGTATGCCAGAGCCACCAGACACAGCAACGTAAAGAACCTCTACACCCTCACGAGATTCCATCAGTCTCTTGGTCTAAAATCGCCACTGATCTATTTTCCGTGACTGGAGATGACTTTATCCTCGTCACCGATTAGGTCTTCAAATTTCTAATTGTCAGGCAGGTAAAAGACACTTCAAGCGCAGTCGTCGCAGACACATTGAGTGCCGTATTCAGTCTATTTGGTGCACCTGAAGAAATTATTTCTGACAATGGGCCACAGAATATGGGCAAACCTTTCAGGGATATGTGTGCCAAATGGGGCGTAAATCTTGTGGTGTCCTCACCATAGTACCCTCGATCCAACGGTCTTGCCAAGCGAATGGTTCACACAGTTAACTCACTTATCCCGAAGTGTAGGACATTGAAACAAGATTTTCATGTTGCCATGCTCCATCTCAGAGCTACACCTATGGATATAGGCTTACCATCGCCAGCAGAGATCGTATTTGGCAGACAAGTGCAAATGATTCTGCCAAGCCATCATCTGTCCAAATTCTCCGAGATGCAGGAGACACTGCTTGTAAAACAAGGGAGAATGAAGGTGGTGCATGATCGACGTGTAGGGGCGGAATTATGTCAAATTCACGTAGGACAAAAGGTCAGGGTCATACATCCCACAATGGGAACATGGTTACCCGGAGAGGTATCCAAAGTATGCAGTGAGCTGAGGTCTTATGAGGTTACAACATCTAATGGAGCAGCGTTGAGGGGGAACCAAAGCCAATTAAGAGAAGTGTGCGATACTCCAATTGCACACAGCAGACTCGAAAGAGCACACTCTGACGATGAGGGTGTGACGGAACAACATGACAACAACCAACACATTGACAAAACATCTGCAAGCCAAGAACAGCCAAGGGTGAAATCCACATCCCCAGAAGGTTATACCATAACAAGATCTGGAGGAGTTGTTAAACAATATATGGACTCTTCCGCTTCTACACTCATAAATTTCACAATCCCTATCTTTATACTTGTAAATTTTATAATCTCTATCCCTGTATAACTAATTTTGATATCCAATTTTATGTGTTTTTACTTGTAATGTGCAAGACTTAACTTTGGAAAGTAAGGGGACATTGTATGATCGCTTTAAGAGTAATGTCCCTTTAAGAACACAGACTGCAAATGAGCTAAGTCCCAGCATGTAGTCATAGAATAGAATTATAGAATCATAGAAGGTTTAAGGCACAAAAAGAGGCCCATTGTGTCTGTGCCAGCTGAAAAATGATCCACCTATTCTAATCCCACCTTCCAGCATTTGGTCCATAGTTCTGCTGATTACGGCATTTAAGGTGCATATCCAGACTCCTTTTGAATGAGTTGAGGGTCTCTGCCTCAACTACCCTTTCAGGCAGTGAGTTCCAGACCTCTACCACCCTCTGGGTGAAAATGTTTTGTCTCATCTCCCCTCTAATTTTTCTACCAATCACTTTAAATCTATGCCCCTTCGTCACTTTGTTCTCTGCTAAGGTGAATAGACCCTTCACCTCCACTCTATCCAGGTCCCTCAAAATTTTGTACATTTCAATCAAATCTCCCCTCAGCCTTCTCTGTTCCAAAGAGAACAACCCCAGCCTATCCAATCTTTCCTCATAGCTGCATTTTTCCAGTCCTGGCAACATCCTCGTAAATCTCCTCTGTACCCCCTCTAATGCAAATACATCCTTTCTGTAATGAGGTGACCGGAACTGCATGCAGTATTCAATTATATTGAATTATACAGTTCCAGCATAACCTCCCTGCTCTTGTATTCTATACCTCAGCTAATAAAGGAAAGGATTCCATATGCCTTCTTAACTACCTTTTTGCCCTGTCCTGCTACCTTCAGGAATCTGTGGACATTCACTAAAAGGTCCCTCACTTCCTCTACACTTCTCAGTACTTTCCCATTAATCGTGTATTCCTTTGCCTTGTTTGACCTCCCCAAATGCATCACTTCACACTTCTCCAAGTTGAATTCCATTTGCCACTTTTTTGCCCATCTAACCAGACCATCAATATCTTCCTGCAACCTACAGTTATCCTCCTCTCTATCTACCACACGGACAATCTTTGTGTCATCTGCAAATTTCTTGATCATACCCCCTACATTTACATCCAAATCATTAATATATACCACAAAAAGCGGGTGTCCTGGTACTGAGCCCTGCAGAACACTACTGGAAACAGCCCTCCAGTCACTAAAACTGCAATCAACAATTACCCTTGTTTCCTGCCACTGAGCCAATTTTGTATTGATCTTGATGCATTTCTCTGGATGCCATGGGATTTTATTTTTTTAACCAGTCTGCCATGTGGGACCTTGTCAAAAGCCTTGCTAAAGTCCATATAGACCACATCAACTACACTACCCTTATCTATCTTCCTTGTTCTTCAAAAAAATTCAATCAAGTTGGTCAAACAAGATCTTCCCTTAACAAATCCATGCTGACTATCCTTGATTAACCTGTGCATTTCTAAGTGACAGTTTATCCTGTCTCTCAGAATAGATTCCAATAATTTGCTCACTACTGAGGTTAGACTGACTGGCCTGTAATTATTCGGTCTATCCTTCACTCCCTTTTTAAACAGAGGTACAACGTTAGCAGTTCTCCAATCCTCCAGCACCACACCAGTAACCAGTGAGGACAGGAAAATGATGGTCAGACCCTCTGCTATTTCCTCTCTTACTTCTTTTAGCAGCCTAGGATGCATTTCATCTGGCCCTGGTAATTTATCAACTTTCAAGGATGCTAATCCCATTAATAGTTCTTCTCTCCCTATGTTTATCACATCCAATCCTTCACACTCTTCCTCCTTAACTACAATATCTGCATCGTCCCCCTCTTTTGTGAAGACAGGCACAAAGTATTCATTCAGAACTATACCAATGTCTTTTGCCCCTACACATAGGTTACCTTTTTGATCTTTTATGGGCCCTACTCTCTCCTTAGCTATCCTCTTACTCTTAATGTATTGATAAAACATCTTTGGGTTCACCTTGATTTTGCTTGCCAATAGTCTTTCATGCTGTCTCTTTGCTTTCCTAATTTCCTTTTTGATCTCACCCCTCCACTTTCTGAACCCCTCTCGGCTTTCTTATTGAGTTCTTGGTGTCGGACATAAGCTTTCCTTTTCTGCCTTATTTCACCCTGTAGGCTACTTGACATCCATGGGGCTCTAGATTTGGCCATCTTACTCTTTTTCTTTGTGGGAACATGTTTACTTTGAAACCCGTGAATCGCCCCTTTGAATGCCTCCCACTGCTCTGACACTGATTTACCTTCAAATAGCTGTTTCCAATCCACTTTTGCTAAATCACCCCTCAGTTTAGTAAAATAGGTCTTGCCCTAATTGGGAAGTCTAACTCTTGCTCTATCTCTGCCCTTTTCCATAATTATGTTAAAACTGACTGAATAATGATCACTACCACAAAAATGTTCTCCCACTGCCACCCCTTCCACCTGCCCATTTTCATTTCCTAAAACTAAGTCTAAAACTGCAGCATCTCGTGTTAGTCTAAAACTGTGCCCTCTCTTGTTGTCATGTGACTAGAAGCCGTAGTCACTCTGCACTGCTACACCCGAGACAAAGGTTTCAGTTTGCTCTTGAAACTAGAATCCACGAAACCTCATTGTGTTGCTTAAGATAACACAAAGAAACGCTTGACACTATTAGTCATGGCCAAAGAGGAGTTGGGGAAGGTAAAATTGCCTTCATCATCCAGGTATGGGAATAGCAACCAAGGTTCCTGCTCCTGATCGTCACCCCGGCTACAAAGTGATTTGATGATGCTAGGATTAGACCTGACTGTGATCACTGTCTTCCCATGGTCAGGACAGTTCTTCTGATAACCCTACCACAAGTTTGACAAAAGAGGCCGAGAAAATACACAAATGTGAAGCTGGAAAGAGAATTTATTTCCAATTTGAAAAATACAAGAATTCTGACTAAAAAATCTATTGCTATACAACTGGATTGCTGATCCAGGGTGAAAGCTTCCCACAACTGTGTCACATCGTGTGGACCTCCATCTGCACCAGGCCTACATTAGTGACTCCAGCCTTCCTGTCTGGTATCGTTACAGTAAATCTTATCAAGGCTCATGCACAGCGCTAACACAAAGTTATAGTGGTCGATCAGGATAGCCTCATGCGGAAATTTGCCTCCATGCTTTTTGTTGCAAGTCTGAGAATAGGTTAAGGAAGCCAGATCTAGCAGCGTAAATTCTGGGAGCCAACTGAAGGTTGCCACGGAATTGGCACCAGAGCAGTGCCAATAGAAGAGTAAAGAAGGAAGGAATTTGTCATTTCATACTGCATCAGTGACCTGATGGAAGTTCTGATGAAAGGTCACTGACCTGAAACGTTAACTCTGCTTCTCTCTCCACAGATGCTGCCAGACCTGCTGAGTATTTCTAGCACTTTTTGTTTTCATATATAATATAAATTAGTTTGTGTAAGTGTGACCACAAAGCTGTTAGATTATCATAAATACCTCACTGGTCTGCTAATGTCCTTTTGGGGAGGAAATCCGCCATCCTTACCCAATTTGCCTTATGTGTGACTCCAGTTCCAAACCAATGTGATGTGGCCCAGCAAACTCCAAAGAATAAAACTAGACTGGCACTATATGGACTTTCGTGGTTAAAGAAGTTCCAAAAATATCTTCTGAAAGGTATAAAGGCAATAAGTTCTAGCAATGCCCACATGAAGAACATTAAAGAAAAGCATTAATTCTTGATGGCAGGGACTCATGGATGTGAATGAGGTCCTGGGTAAGGTAGCATAGGCGTTATGTTACTGGAGAGTTAATTTAGAGGCTTTGACTAATATTCCAGACCTTAATCAACTGATTGTCTGATCATATTAAGTTTTTACAAACACAAATGCCCATCATGACAACCCTCCCTGCACAATAAGAAAGATTTCATTTCCACAGCACCTTTCCCAACTTCAGGCTGTCCTAAAGTGTTTGACAGTCAGTAAGGTACTTATGAAGCATTGACACTGTTGTAATGTGGGAAACAGGACAGACAATTCATGCACAACAAAATCCTACAAACGGTCGTGTTATAATGAGCAGTTATTTGTTTTATTAGCTTTGTTGATTGGGGGATAATATTTGCCAGGACAACAGAGATAACTCCCCTGCTCTTCTTTGAAATAGTACCATGGGATCTTTTACGTCCACCTGAGAGGACAGATGGGCCCTGGTTTAACATTAAATTTGAAAGATGAAAGCCTTGATCAAACGTGAATCACTTAACATTCCTTCTGAACCTTGCTTATTCAACAGCTCTCAGGATCCCATTTATTTTAGATTCACAAGGACCACCGAGCTTCAAAGCTAATCTGTTCTAGTCTCTGTCTATCCCTTAGGTGCTCTTTGAATTTTACTTTTGAGAAAAGATTGCTAATTACACTTCCGCTTCAATTGACCTTTCCTAAGGTGATTAAAGCACAGCAATTAGCATCAATTTGTAATAGGTCTCTCTCACTTTGTTTTGTTTAATGAGGTTTTGACAGTGCCAGGCTGAAGAAGAAGCACGGGAAGCAGTAGGCCCGAGAGGGCCTAAATTGCTTTGCACCCCAAATCAGGCGCCATTGGAAAGAAGAGGCTGGAGGCCTAAAGTCAATTAATTCTCAGGCTTCTTCAGAATAAACAAGGTGAGGTTGCCTATTGGGGGCCCTAAGAATTTCACATCACTCCAAGGCTCAGAGCTGTGCCCGGAAGGGGGATAGGGATGGTGAGGAGGGGCTGAGAGCGGTCTTGTTTTATGGAATCAGGAATGTACTTCCTGCTTGTTCTGACTCCACAAAAATATAAATTTTGGAAGGTTTATGTCCCTTTAATTTTTGAGCGGCCTTCTTTTAAGGAGTAAAAGTAAGAAGTGCTGGAAATATTCAGCAGGTCTGGCAGCACCTGTGGAGAAAGAAGCAGAGTTAACGTTTCAGGTCAGTGACCCTTCTTCAGAACTTCTTTTAAGGAGTACTGGTTTGGCAGATTAAGACCTGTCTAGCACAAACAAATCTCGGAATCTGGGTCTAAAATGAGTGCAGGAGCCTCATTTCAGTATTGAAAAAATTCACCTTGATGGATTTAGCAGTGATCCAAACTCCTATGCAGGTCACATGTGGGCTTCCATATTGCTAAATTGATTATTGTTGCACAAAACAGACACAACAATGTTAAATTTAGACCCCATAATTCTTAGATTTCAAAGTGTAATAGTGAGACTATCAAAAAAATCTCCTATGATAACAAGAACAGCAACTTTAAAATAATAAAATGTCCCGAGCCACTTCACAGCATAATCAAACAAAATTTGACATCAAGCTACATAAGAAAATATTAGGACAGGTGACCAAAGGTTCAGTCAAAGAGGCACGTTTTAAGGAGCATCTTCAAGGAGGAGAGAGAGGCAGAGAGGTTTAGGAAAGAAATTCCAGAGCTTAGGGCCCAGGCAGCTGAATGCATGGCCACCAATGGTGCAGCGATGAGGCAAGACTTGGAGGAGCTTAGAGATCTCAGAGGACTGTATAGCTCTCATTTGCCATTCCAAGGCCATCGCACTCTGTAAACTCTAAATACAATAGTGGGTCAGGGTAGTGTTTGATCTGGGTTTGATTGTATTAGTTTGTCCATTGTTTAGTGTTCACTGTGTTTGATTGCTTAAGCCTATGGATGGAGCTTAAGAATCGTTGAAATTGAAATGAAAAAAACACTGACTGAGAAGACATTGTCCTGAGATCTTGTAGAGCTGAGATATTTTGAAGTGCTGTAAATAAACCTGTTGGTGATTTAATAAAAGTGTGATATCTGCATTGCTCAGAGAAAAATCAGATACATCTAATATATCCAGCAACCCAGCGTAAACATAACAAAAACAGGGCTACGAGGACAATTCAGCAAAATTTAACGTTACCAGCTCCAGAACCATTTGTTTCAATGCTGGGAAATCCTCCTTTTTGCTGGGAGCAATGGATTTTGGGGTTTAAGACAAACTTGTTCGCTACGGGAATGGAAAGCCAGATATAGCAGCAAACTGTAAGAAAGCAAGACTTGTACTTTGTCTCAGAGCAGAAGGCCAGCATATTCGAACAGCTCACAGAAGATACGTCTAGGTTTGGAACGGTGCTAAGTGCTCTTGAAAAATACTTTGGGCCAAAGAAAAGTATGATGATAGAGTGATATGCATTCTGCCAGAGATCCCAGGAACATTAAATAATAGTCTATTAAATAATACGTGACAGCATTGCAGCAATTGGCGTCTGCATGTAAATTTGGCGCACTCGCCAATGGACTAATTCAGTTAATTAATTGAAAAGAGTTCAATTCTATGAATTAGGTAACATCTTCTCATGGAGGATGATGATTTAACCTTGGAAAAAGCCATGACCTTACCAGTTCAGATCATCTCTGCCATGTTAGATTCAGAGGTTACACAGACATGCAGACAAGTATCCATTTCCTACAATTCAAGAATTGTCAGCATCATTTCATGACTCCACAGTCTTCACAAAGCTTGATATGCGAAGGAGTTATCTTCAGGGTTGCAGATATATCTTGCCCAACCAGCTTCAGTGCAAGGGTCAAGGACAAGAAGACCTCAACAACCTCGTCAAAACATACCCCATTACAGTCAGTAACCTTCAAAACTGTGCTCAAATTGTGGAAACGCTCATCGAGTTGCCATGCCATGTCCAACTCGAGGGAAAACTTGTAACTCATGCTTAAAGTGGAGCCATTTTACAAAGATGTGCAGGTCGTCGAAGAAAAAAACTTCATCGGTTTGACATGTGGGGATGTGGGGGAGTCTCTTCCTGAGAGTGAGGTACAACATGTATTTACCTTCACAAAAAGTAAAGCACCAGGTCACTTTAAGGAGTGTTCAGTCAAGATTGCAGGCATCTCAGTGTCACTTCTTATCAATGTTGGCGCGGAAGTATCTATTTTGAGTGACAAACTCTACCATCAGTATTTTTCGCAATTCTCTCTCACTCCTGCAACAGACACTCTTCAAGCTTATGACGACACCATCATTCCAGTTTTGGAGACGATCACAGTTCCAGTACACAACAAAAAAGTCACCCTACACAGGCTCACTTTCTATGTAGCTAAAGGCTGAAGCCTTATGGGGGTAAACCTTTTCGATAGGCATGGATTCAAACTCGTTGGCCCCACCGGAGCACACATTAATGGGATTGGTAATGCAGATTATACACGCCAGTATCCTTCCTTATTTACTGGATTTGGAGAGATCAAGGGGTACTGTCCTGCTCCTTGCATTGACACATCAATTCAACCAGTTTCTCAAAATTTGAGACGGTTGCCATTTGCAATCCGTGCTGAAGTATCACAGGAGCTGAAATGACTAGAAACAGATGGTATCATTGAACAAATTGACTCATCACTGTGGATGTCAAATCTAGTCATTGCATGATGAAAAAATGGCAAACTTAGTCTATGCATTGACCTAAAGGCAGTCAACAAAGCTATCATACCAGACAAGTATCCACTTCCTAAAATACAAGAACTGTCAGCATCATTTCATAACTCCACAGTCTTCACAAAGCTTGATTTTTGACGGAGGTATCTTCAGATGCCTCTAGCAGAACAAAGCCGATATCTTACAGCGTTTGGTAGTCATGAAGGTGTGTTTCAGTATCACAGAATGCTCTAAGTTTATCACCTAGTGCATTCTAGAAAGTCACTTCTTCAGTCTCATCGGTTGTTGAGGAAATGCTCAAACTACTTGACGACATCATTGTCCAGGAAGGGACAAAACTGAACTTCATCAACAATAATCAGCAGCTCAATCGACTTGCAAAACATAATTTGACGCTCAAAAAGGACAAGTGTACATTTGCGGCACCCAAGATTGACTTTCCAGGTTACAGAGTGACAGCAGCTAGAGTAAAGCCAACACACTCTCTGAACGGAAAGACACCAGCTGAACTTATGAGAGGTCGTAATTTTCACATGCCACTGACCATTCTTAAACCATCACTACCAGTTAACGAGAATGTCAGAGTGAAAGCAAATGAAATCGTAAAGCGACAAGGTAAAGCAAAACATACTATGACAAACATACAGGCGCAAGGTAACCACAATTTAAAGTCAGAGATTGGGTTCGAATCAAACGATCAAATCGTGACCACAAACTTGCTTCATCAGAATCAGGTCCAAAGCAGATTAAACGTTTGCTCAGTACCAATGCTTATCTGTTGAATGACAACACCAAGTGAAATGCGAGACGTTTGATAGGGAGTAGACCAGGATATTTTGAGGATAGTGGTTATGAGGATACATTTCCTTTTCCTATGAGTGATATTGATCATCCGCCTCACCAAGCTGATCAAACAGATCCACAACCTTAAATTTGTAAATCTAATCGCAGACCTAAGAGACCTTCCTATCTCAAAGACTATTTCTATATTTAGAGAAAACAGACAAGTTGAACACCAAGAAATTACTTGATGTATATATATTTGATGTTTAGAATACTTTAATTCAAAAATAATTTATTTAGTTAAAAGGGAGAAAATGTAGCATTTGATTGATCTGCCTTTGATTATATTAATTTGGCCATTGATCAGTGTTCACTGTGTTTGATTGCTTAAGCCTATGGGTGGAGCTTAAGAGTTGTTGAAACTGAAACCAAAATAAAATTGACTGAAATTCTGAGAAGACATTGTACTGAGATCTTGTAGAGCTGAGATATTTTAAAGTGCTGTAAATAACCCTGTTGTTGATTTAATAAAAGTGTGATATCTGTATTGCTCAGAGATAAATCAGATACATCAACATAACAGACAGGTTGCACATTTTTTCACAATATCAGGTATTCTTTGTGTGTTTGGAAGAGTGGGATATTTGAAGTGGGGTCCTGGGAGAGTGTAATGTTTGAAGAGGGGTCTGGGGAGAGTGGAAAGCTTTCAGGGGGTCATTGGGAGAGTGGAATGTTTGAAAGGCATTCTTGGGAGGATGAAATAATTGAAGGGGATCCCATTAGTAAAACTTTTGCAAACCACCAACTTAGAGGAATGACTTCCGATTCTGTCCTTCGAGACATATCAAGAAAGCGGGGCGTCATTGTGACTCATGCATTTGACCAGATGTTTCTTTGGGAGAGGCTGTGACAATACAATGTTAATGAACTTTATTGATGGAACAGTAAAATCATCACATTTTATAATTAAATAAAATTTGGAACAAAAAGGTTTTAAAAACATTTTCAATTGTGATCTGCCTCAGATGTAACGAGATGTCAAGATGACACCTGCCTTTGTCAGATTGATAGATGGAACTGTTATGAGGGTCATTCAGATTTGCCCTGGCATATTCAAATAATACAAAGCCATCTGCTGCACAGAGACAAAAATCTAACCTTGAAAAGTGTCTACCCAAGAAAATTATCTGCCCCTTTAATTCTATATGGTGCAGATTCCTGTGTATCCATGCAATGAAGTAGAAATATAAGGGGATATTTATAAATGAGTCTATGGAACACAGATGCTGTTGGCAAGCTCGGCTGCCTTACTTTCTCAGGATTATGTCTGCATGCTGCATTTAGTTTTGGATCATATATTTCTGAATTGTTTTGTTGCTGAACTAAGGGATATTTTGTGACAGAAACAATTGGTTCATGAAGATGAACTTATATCTTGAATCGAGTATAGTTCCAGCCCCTCCAGATATAGCAATTTCTTACAGCTGTAGAACAGTCTATCAATAAAGAAAGGGGAGACAGTGGTGTAGTAGTAATATCACCGCACTAGTAATCCAGAGGCCCACGCTAATGTCCTGCAGACATGGGTTCAGATCCCACTTGGTAGTGGAATTTAAATTCAATTAATTAATAAAAATCTCGAATTGAACACTAGTGTTAGCAATGGTACCATGAAGCTATAATTTTTTTTTAAATCCATCTAGTTCACTAATGTCCTTCAGGGAAGGAAATCTGCCATCCGTATCTGGTCTGGCCTACATGTGACTCCAGCCCCACAGCAATGTGGTTGACTCTTAACTGCCCTCTGAAATGGCCTAGTAAGCCACTCAGCTCAAAGGGCAATGAGGGATGGGCCACAAATGCTGGCTTTTCCAGCGAAGCCCACATCCCATGAAAATAATTTTTTTTAAACTGCTAATCACTGAGCTGCAGCCTAAAATTTACAAAGGGCCCATGCCTTTTTTAGTGTTAACCTGGTTGCTTCTCAGTCAGAAGGTTGTGGATTCAAACCCAACTGCAGACCTGAAAACATACAATGTCTGACACTTCAGTGTAATACTGAAGGAATGTTGTCTAGTCAAAAATGCTTTTTATCTGAAATTTGACATTAAACTGCCAGCTCAGGAGAATACAAAAGATCCAAGGAAAAGCGGGGCAGTTCTCTTGCTGTCCTCATTATTAATGGGCTTTATCCTTAGCAACTATCAGGTTGGGACTTTGGGGGTCAGTACTGGTTCGTGATAGGCTCGGTGGGGTCAGTACCCATTAGCACTAGGCTTGTGGGTCAGCATGGGTCTGTGATAGATGGTCTCTATGGGTTAACTCTGATCAGCCATCAATGCAAGTCCACTTATGAAGCTCAGTTGCCAACTGATTCCAAAAATGAATCAAAACAGAGGGCAAAGCTCTTCTTAAAATTTTGACCAGTGCCTGAAAAATCTCCAAATAAACCACTGTATCAATGCATTTAGTTCTTTATTTAAACAATGTACCTCAGATATTCACGATGCATCATTTGTGTCCCATTGCACTAATTTTGTGCATTAAACCATAATTGAGGAGTAAAGACAAAAACAGTGAAAGCAGCCTGAAAGATAATTGCATCCCATACAAAGGGAAGTTATGTACTAATTAGGCCCAAATATTTACAAAGCAGAGTTGCACAGTGTCAAATGCTTTTATTTCCCTATAAATGCAATCAAGTTGCGAAAACACCATTGAGAGTTCTGATATCCCAGTGGAAAACCAGTCAACACTTGGTTTTCAAACAAAAGGCATTAACTTCTGCTGCTATTTAGTTCATCTGCATGCTCACTCAATCACAGATCCAAAATCATTCTCACTTGCTGGTGCCTGCAGTTCCAAACAGTGTATATAGTCATAATGAAATCCTCAAATATGCAGTTATCAGCATGCTGCCAGTCACACGGTACAATCAATATAGTGAAAGTCTTATTCAGCACATTGCTGTTAAAGTCATGGACTATATTACCAAAAGTAAAGAGGTAAACTAATTCTTATTCTGCACTGTACACAAATGTAGCGATATCAGGAGTAAAGGGGTAATGTACTCTTTATTCTCTATAGAGAGACAGTGTTATCAGGAGTAAAGGGGGAATATACTCCTTATTCTGTACACACAGACAGTGTTATCAGGAGTAGAGGGGTAATATACTCCTTGTTCTCTACCGAGACAGTGTTATCAAGAGTAAACGGGGAATATACTCTTTATTCCGTTCACACAGACAGTGTTATCAGGAGTAGAGGGGTAATATACTCCTTATTCTCTACAGAGACACTGTTATCAGGAGTAAAGGGGTAATGTTTGTTCACAGGGGCGTGCTTGTCCATAGATCTCTGAAGGCAGAAGGGCAGGTTAATAGGGTGGTGAAAAAGGCGTATGGGACATTACCTTTATCAATCGAGGCATAGATTACAAAAGCAGGAGGTTATGTTGAAGTTGTATAGAACTTTGATAAGGCCACAGCTGGAGTACTGTGTGTAATTCTGGTCGCCACATTATAGGAAGGATGTGATTGCACTGGAGGGGGTGCAGAGGCGATTCACCAGGATGTTGCCTGGGACGGAACATTTAAGCTATGAAGAGAGGTTGGATAGGCTTGGGTTGTTTTCACTGGAGCAGAGAAGACTGAGGGGTGACCTGATCGAGGTGTACAAGATTATGAGGGGCATGGAAAGGGTAGATAGGGAGCAGCTGTTCCCCTTAGTTGAAGGGTCAGTTACGAGTGGTCACAAGTTTAAGATGAGGGGCGGGAGGTTTAAGGGGGATTTGAGGAAGAACATTTTTACCCAGAGGGTGGTGACGGTCTGGAATGCACTGCCTGGGTGGGTGATAGAGGCAGGTTGCCTCATATCCATTAAAAAGTACCTGGATGAGCACTTGGCACGTCATAACATTCAAGACTATGGGCCAAGTGCTGGCAAATGGGATTAGGTAGACAGGTCAGGTGTCTTTAATGTATCGGTGCAGATTCGATGGGCCGAAGTGCCTCTTCTGCACTGTATTATTCTGTGATTCTGTGAATATACACCTTATTGCATACATAGAGACAGTGTTATCAGGAGTAAAGGGGGAATATACTCCTTATTCTGTACACACGAACAGTGTTTTCAGGAGTAAAGGGGTCATATACACCTTATTCTGTACACAGGGACAATGTTATCAAGAGTAAAGGGGAAAATACTCTTTATTCTCTACACAGAGACAGTGTTATCAGAATTAAAGGGGTAATATACACCTTATTCTATACATAGGGACAGTATTATCTGGAGTAAAGGGATAATATACTCCTTATTTTGTACACAGAGACAGTGTTATCAGGATTATAGGGATAGTATACTCCTTATTCTGTATACAGAGACAGTGTTATCAGGAGTAAAGGGGTAATAATATACTCCTTATTCTGTACTTTACAGTGGGGTATTAGAGGGAAGGGATAATTGGATATTGTCCCTATTTTAAATCATACATTATCTCCTTATTTATAAATTTCTATGACTATATTTAGAATGGAACCTTTCTATGTAACTTGTCATGCTGTAATTATGTACTCCCACCAGAAATGGTGCAATAGTGCCTCCACTGGTATTCAGGTGAGTGTAATCACAGTGTGAAAAGTTTAGATTAAAAGTGTGGCCATAGGAATTTATAATGGAAAAAGATTCCAGTGCATGCAATTTGTAAGGTTTTTATTTTATATTTATGTATTTTGGAATTAATATTATGTATGTTCTGCATATTTTGAGAACTCCTGTTAGAGCCACACTTAACCTCTGTCACACATTTTCAGTCACACTTTCCCTAGCATACGTTGCTGATAACACCCATATTGTTATTCTCCAATTCCCCGTAACATTACAACACAAGGTTTGCTATTGAGATTAAAACTAACCGCCTTTCCCCGGTTTTCTCCTGAAGATGTTGGCTTATTCGGGCTGAGGCCCCATCTGTAACCGTTTTCCTTCAATTGGACAATCTCTTTCGTCTGTGGGTGCCAACAGTGAGTGGCTATTTTGCTGTAGCTGCGCCTGCTGCGATACTTATCTTGTCTGCGGGAGTGGGAGTCAACCTGGACAATCAGGAGCAGGAGCTCTGCCTGATTTCTCTTCCCCCCCCTCTAAGAACATAGATACATTTTTACATTATTTTAATACAGAACAAAGGCAAAACAGTGAATGTAGGCACAATGGCGTTAAACCATATGCTTGAAGATGTTATATTTTATCTTAATTTCATCTTATCTTTTATCTTTTGTATCATTTGATGTCAGCTGTGGTTCAGTAGGTAGCACTTTTGCCTCTGAGTCAGAAAGTTGTGGGTTTAAGTCCTACTCTAGGAAGTGAGCACAAAAATCAAGGTTGACTCCAGTGCAGTACTGAGGGAGCACTGCACTGTCGGAGGTGCCGTCTTTCAGATGAGATGTTAAACCAAGACCCCACCTGCCCTCTGAGGTGGATGTAAAAGATCATAGAGCACTATTTCGAAGAAGAGCAGGGGACTTCACCCTGGTGTCCTGGCCAATATTTATTCCTGAAGCAATATTGTAATATTCTGAGTATTGTTAGCTTAATACAGAATATCTAGAGACCGCTGATGTAAAAGAAACAAAGCTTTATTGAAACATATCATACTGCTATGGCTTACATCTTCCAAGAAACTGCACGAGAGATCCACATCACATGGTGTTACATCACTTCCTGTGATAAAGTACATGGTATGATTAGTATATAAACCACTTAGAATTAGAGGTGAGGTGAGAGTGACTGCCGTTAACATCAAGACAGCATTTGACCGAGTACATCATCAAGGAGTCCTCGCAAAACTGGAGTCAATGGGAATCAGGGGAAAACTCTCCACCAGTTGGAATCATACCTAGCACAAAGAACATGGTTGTGGTTGTTGGAGGTCAATCATCTCAGTCCAAGGACATCATTGCAGGAGTTCCTCAGGGTAGTATCCTAGGCCCAACCATCTTCAGCTGCTTCATCAATGAACGTCCCTCCATCATAAGGTCAGAAGTGGGGATGATCGCTGATGACTGCACAATGTTCAGAACTATTCACAACTCCTCAGATATTGAAGCAGCAAGGCCTTGGACAACATCCAGGCTTGGGTTGTTAAATTGCAAGTAACATTCGCACCATACAAGTGCCAGGCAATGACGATCTCAAACGAGAGAGCATCTAACCATCTTCCCTTGACATTCAATGGCATTACCATTGCTGAATGCCCCACTATCAACATTCTGGTGGTTACCATTGACCAGAAACTGAACTGGACCAGTCACATAAATACTGCGGCTATAAGAGCAGGTCAGAGGCTTGGAATTCTGAGGCAAGTAATTCACCTCCTGACTCCCCAAAGCCTGTCCACCATCTGCAAGGCACAATTCAGGAGTGTGATGGAATACTCTTCACGTGCCTGGATGGGTGCAGCTCCAACAACACTCAAGAAGCTCGACACCATCCAGGACAAAGTAGCCCACTTGATTGGCACTCCTTCCACAACCCTCAACATGTGTACCATCTAAAAAATGCACTGCAGCAACTCACCAAGGCTCCTTCCAAACCCATGATCTCTATCACCTAGAAGAACAAGGGCAGCAGGTACATGGGAACACCACCACCTGAAAGGTCTCCTCAAAGCCACACACCATCCTGACTTAGACGTATTTTGCCATTCTTTCACTGTCGCTGGGTCAAAAAACTGGAACTCCCTTCCTAACAGCACAACAATCACAACCACAACCATCTTCCTTTGCGGTAGCTATGAATCCAACCAGTGGAAAGTTTTCCCCCTGACTCCAGTTTTGCTAGGGGTTCTTGATGCCATACTCATTCAAATGCTGCCATGATGTTCAGGGCAGTCACTCTCACCTTGCCTCTGGAGCTCAGCTCTTTTGTCCATGTTTGAATGAAGGCTGTAATGAGATCAGGAGCAGAGTGGTCCTGGCGGAACCCAAACTGAGTGTCACTGAGCAGGTTATTGCTAAGCAAGTGCCGCTTGATAGCAATGTCAATGACATCTTCCATCACTTTACTGATGATTGAGAGTAGACTGATGGGGCAATAATTGGCCGGGTTGGATTTATCCTACTTGTTGTGTACAGGACATACCTGGGCAATTTTCCACAATACCGAGTAGATGCCAGTGTTGTAGCTGTACTGGAACAGCTTGGCTAGGGGCACAGGTCTTCAATACTATTGCCAGAATGTTGTCAGGACCCATAGCTTTTGTAGTATCCAGTGCCTTCAGTCATTTCTTGAAATCATGTGGAGTGCATCGAATTGGTTGAAGTGTGGCATCTGTGATGCTGGGGACTTGAGGAGGAGGCCGAGATGGATCATCCACTCAGCACTTCTGGCTGAAAATTGTTGCAAATGCTTGTGCTTTATCTTTTGCACTTATGTGCTGGGCTCCCCCATCATTGTGGATGGGGATATTTGTGGAGCCACCTCCTCCTGTTAGCTGTTTAATTGTCCACCACCATTCATGATTGGCTGTGGCAGGACTGCAGAGCTTAGATCTGATATGTTGGTTATGGGATCACATAGCTCTGTTTATCACATGCTCCTTGGCATGCAAGTAGTCCTGGGTTGCAGCTTCACCAGGCTGACACCTCATTTTGAGGTATGCCTGGTGGTGCTCCTGGAATGCCCTCTTGCACTCTTCATTGAACCAGGGCTGATCCCCCAGTTTGTTGATAATGGTAGAGTGGGGGATATGCTGGGCCATGAGGTTACAGATTGTGGTTGAATACAATTCTGCTGCTGCAGATATAGAGAGATACAGCACTGGAACAGGCCCTTCGGCCCACCGAGTCTGTGCCAACAAACAACCACCCATTTATACTAATCCTCCATTAATCCTATATTCCCTACCACATCCCCACCATTCTCCTACCACCTACCTACACTAGGGGCAATTTACAACGGCCAATTTGCCTATCAACATGCAAGTCTTTGGCTGTGGGAGGAAACCGGAGCACCCAGCGGAAACCCACACAGTCACAGGGAGAACTTGCAGACTCCACACAGGCAGTACCCAGAACTGAACCCGGGTCCCTGGAGCTGTGAGGCTGCAGTGCTAACCATTGTGCCACTCATGACGGTCCACGCCACTTCCTGGATGCCCAGTTTTGGATTGCTAGATCTGTTAGAAATCTATCTCATTTAGCACAGTGGTCGTGCCACACAACACGATGGAGAGTATTCTCAATATGAAGATGGGACTTTGTCACCACAAGGACTGTGCGGTGGTCACTCCTACCAATACTGTCATGGACAGATGCATCTGTGACAGGCAGATTGGTGAGGATGAGGTCGAGAATGTTTTTCCCTCTTATTGGTTCCCTCACCACCTGCTGCATACCCAGTCTCTCAGCTATGTCCTTTAGGACTAGGCCAGCTCTGTCAATAGTGGTGCTACCGAGCCACTCTTGGTGATGGACATTGAAGTCCCCCACCTAGAATACATTCTGTGCCCTTGCCACCCTCAGTGCTTCCTCCAAATGGTGTTCAACATGGAGGAGTACTGATTCATCAGCTGAGGAGCGGGGCAGTAGATAGTAATCAGCAGGAGGTCTCCTTGCACCTATTTGACCTGATGCCATGAGACTTCATGAGGTTCAGAGTCAATGTTGAGGACTCCCAGGGCAACTCCCTCCTGGCTGTATACCACTGTGCCACCCCCAGGCTGGGTTTGTCCTGCTGGTGGGCAGGACATACCCTGGGATGGTAATGGTCAGGTCTGGGACATTGTCTGTAAAGTATGATTCCATGAGTATGACTATGTCAGGCTGTTGCTTGACTAGTCTTGACTAGACTAATTCCCAGATGTTAGTAAGGAGGACTTTGCAGTGTCGACAGGGCTGGGTTTTCTGGTGTTGTTTCCGGTGCCGTGGTTGATCCATCCAGTTTCATTCCTTATTGTATTTTTAGCAGTTTGATACAACTGAGTGGCTTGCTAGGCCATTTCAGAGGGCATTTTAAGAGTCAATCACATTGCTGTGGGCCTGGAATGACATGTAAGCCAGACCAGGTAAGGACAGCAAATTTACTTCCCTAAAGGACATTAGTGAACCAGATGGGTTTTTGTGACAATTGACAGTGGTTTCATGGCCATCATTAGACTAGCTTTTAAAAAAAACCCCTCCAAATTCTCTTTATTAATTGAATTCAAACTCCACTTTCCCACCATGGTGGGATTTGAATTCATACCCCTACAGGAATACCCTAGGTTTTTGGTCCAGTGACAATACCACTCAGCCACTCCCTCCCCAGCAACGTAAGGGGGTGTGCAAACACGCCCTCACCCCCTTAGATCAGTGCAATTCTGAGAGAGTGCTGCACTATCTTGAGGGGCTGTCTTTCAGATGAGACATTAAACCCAGGTTATGCAACAGTGACTACACTTTGGAAGGTATTTCATTGGCTGTAAAGTGATTTGGAACGTCTTTAAGTTGTGAAAGGCACTTTATAAATGTGAATTATTTCTTTCTTCTCTGTAACCACACCTTCATTGGCCTATTATCTCTGTTGAACTAGCTAACTGAGGAATAAATATTTGTCCCAGCTTTTCCTTGTACAAAACATGTTATACAATGCTGATGTTCCCATTTATTTGCTGAAAGCTTGGACTTCACTTAGCTTCTCTCCATAACAGCAGGGCCCAGGTCTCTGTAACATTATGTACTTAAAACATTCTTCTGTATGGTAAGTGTATCAGCATGAGATTAACTGGTGGCCAGCTGTGTGAGTATGAATGAGAGAGTATGTGCCTGCCAAACATGTCAGCTTTCTTCACTGAACATAACACTACATGATTCTGGATATCTTCACACCAAATATGTGCAGATGTTTGCACTGGATTCCTGACAACACAGCTAAGTATTTGCAATAACAAAAACAAGAAATGCTGGATTCACTCAGCAGGTCTGGCAGCATCTGTAGAAAGAGAAGCAGAGTTAACGTTTCGGGTCAGTGACCCTTCTTCGGAAGAAGGGTCACTGACCCGAAACGTTAACTCTGCTTCTCTTTCTACAGATGCTGCCAGACCTGCTGAGTGAATCCAGCATTTCTTGTTTTTGTTTCAGATTTCCAGCATCCGCAGTATTTTGCTTTTATTTAAGTATTTGCAATGTAATGTGCAGGACGAGGGATGAATCTGTCTCTGAGAACATAGCAGATCAACAATGTTGAGAAGTAGGAGACATGCTGAGGGACCAGCACAGATCTGTTGATTGGTGTAGCATTCATTCAGTTTATCCCTATATACTGTCAGCCAAGACTCAATGGGTAGCACGCTTGCCTTTGAGTCAGAAGGTTGCTGTTTAAGTCCCACTCCAGGGACTTCAGCACTGAGGGAGTGGTGCATTGTTGGTAGTGCTTTTAGTTGAGATGTTAGAACCAAGGTCCTGTCTGCCCTCCTAGCTGGACATAAAAGATCCCATGGCACTATTCTGAAGAACAGCAAGGGCGTTCTCCCTGGTATTCTGGCCAATATTTATCCTTCAACCAACATCACTAAAACAAAAGCAAAATACGGTGAATGCTGCAAATCTGAAATAAAAACAGAAAATGCTGAAAAAACTCAGCAGGTCTGGCAGCATCTGTGGAGAGACATACAGAGTTAACATTTCAGATGTTATGGAAGGCTCCCAACCTGGAATGTTAACTCTGTTTCCCTCTCCACAGACACTGCCTGACCTGCTGAGTATTTCAAGCATTTTTCTGCTTTTATATCACATTGCTGTTTGTGGGACCTTGCCCTGTGCAAATTGGCTGCCGTGTTTCCCACATTACAACAATTACTGCACTTCAAAAGTACTTCATTGGTTGTAAAGAGCTTTGAGATGTCCTGAGGTTGCGAAAGTTTGTACTTAATTCAAGTTCTTTCTTCAAATGTTAGAGAACCAATCGAGATCTGTGGATTGGTACTCGTTCAGCTTATCCCACTCTACTAGGAACCAATGGAGAACACTGAGAGTGAATGGATATTTGAATGTTTGACAGGCACACTCTCTCTCACACAGTTGTCCACCAGTTAATTTCATGCTGCTACACTGACGAAACTGAAGAATGTACATAATGTTACTGAGACTTGGGTCTTGCTGTTGTGGAGAGAGGCTAAGTTAAGCCCAGGTGCAGGAGTCCAAGCTTTCAGCAAATAAATAGGAATATCAACATTATGTAACATGTTGTGCAGGAGGAAAAGCTGGGACAAATAGTTGTATGACATTCCTCAGTTCGCTAGTTATCAGAGATAATAGACCAGTGAAGGTGTGGCTAGAGAGAAGAAAGAATTCGCATTTTGATTGTAGTTGGCAAGGAGGAAGTATTGAAACAGAATATATCCTCAAGGGTTGGAATCCCACTGTGTAACATTAATAACGAGTACCTTACCAGGTTTGTGAATAATCTATCTTAATTCAAGAAATGTGTTGATCCGTTTTAGATTAGAAGAAAATACTCCACTATTCATTAGAATAATTGTTAAAGGATCTCATGATGTATTTGATAATAATATAGCAGTGTGGAATTTTAATGGATGGGCTAAGTGTATAATAAGGGAGATAGTACATGGTCTGTGGAAGGAGAAGCTGTTTGGGCCAAATTGGAAGAGGAAGGGTGGAGAAGTCAGAGAGAGATAATTGCTTCCAGGGTGATGTTCTATGTCTCCTATTGGGGGAATCAGCTCAGGGTGACATTGGTAGAGGGTCTTATAGCCTATGGGCCTGGGATATGTGCTCAAGTGCCATCCTTTTCATCTTCAAAACTGTTCCCATAACCCCTCTCCTCAAAAAATTCACTCTCTTCCGCTCTCCCCACTCTAAATATTACCCCATCTTTAATCTCCTTTGCTCTTAAAGATACTCGAGTATGTCTTCACCTCCAGCTCTTTGTTCATCTATCACATAACTCTCTCTCCATATCCTTCCAACTATGTCACAATACTGAGACCTCTCTGGCCAGATTTGGCAAACAAAATAGAGATGACGTGAAAATTTTCTTTTACACACCAAATGGATAGGAATGGGAATACATTGCTGGATAGGATGGTCGATACAGATTAAATAATAGTCTTCAAAAGGGAATTGGATAGCTATGTGAAGGACAAAAAAAATATTCAAGGATATGGAGAAAGAGCAGGGGAGTAGGACTAACTGGATTGCTGTTCCATAGAGTGGGCACAAACCCGATGGCCTGAATGGCCTCCTTCTGTGCTGTATTATTCTATGATTCTATAAGTCATGAATAACATACAATGTGACATTGATCACAGGGCATTGTGTGTTATTCCTCCATGCTCAGCTCAGTCTCTCCGCAGTTTTTTTACACGATTGATCATGTTGTCCACTCCACAATGTTGCCACCAAACTCACCCTGTGTGGAACTCTCCTTGCATGGTTCCACTCTGGATTTGGCTGGTGTGTCTCCACTAATGGCTTCTCTTTCCTTCTCTGCACCACCACCTTCCGAATCACCCAGGGATCTGACCTTGGCCCCCTCCTTTTCTATATGCTGTCCCTCAGTGGCACCATCCATGGGCACAGTCAGCTTTCAATTATGAGTCCTCTTGTCTCCATGACCATCTCCATACTGTTAGACTGCCTGTCTTGGATGTCACAATCTCCTTCAGCTGAACAATAGAAAGATTGGAGCCCTCATCCTGGTGTTTGCCAGAAACTTTGCTCCCGAGCTAATGACTCAACATGTCTTCCTATTTATGCACTGCAGAGGTGATGGTGTAGTGGTACTGTCACTAAACTAATAATCCAGGGACCCAGGCTACAGTTCTGGGGACTCGGTTCAAATCCCATCCATAGCAGATGGTGACATTTGAGTTCAATTGCTAAGTCTGGAATTAAAAAGCTAGTATAACTGTGTGATGTAAAAAAAGAAACCTATCTGGTTTACCAATACCCTTTACCTGATTTGGGCTGTATGTGGCTCCAGATCCATAGCAGTATGATTGACTTTTAAATGCCTAGCAAGCCATTTAGTTGTGGAAGGGTAATAAATGCTGGCCTAGCCAGTGATGCCCACATCCCATGAACTAAAAAAAAATCAATAACTTAACAAGACAATGTAATCCCTTGGCATCCTGTTGAACTCTAGGTGGAGTTCCCTAATTCTTTCCCACCATGGCTGTTTATTTTTATCTCCTCAACATTGCCTGACTCTGCCCCACCTCAGTCCTTCCTCCACTCACTTTTTTCACCTCCAGACTCAATTACACCTGTGTTTTCCACCCTCCATAAACTTCAACTTGTCCAAAATCCAGCTGCCTATTCCTACCCTGTGCCACATCCCAATCAAAAATTATGCTAGTGCATGCGGATCTATGCCTTCTCCCTGCGCACAATGGGTTCCATTTAAAATGCTTGCTCTAATCTTCCATGTGGTATTAGCCCACTGTAACCTTGAAAACTCCTCCAGACTCCTCCCATATAATTAGATCTTCTGGATCTGGCCTCTTCCCCAAGACCCTCCCTCAATCCTACCATTGGTGGCAGAGCATTTGGCAGGCTTCGATCTTGCTGTCTGGAACTCTGCTAAGATTACTTCATCTCGCCGTCACCACACCCTGCACACCACACAAGAAAAAGATTGGTGAAAACAAACGTAGGTCCCTTACAGTCAGAAACAGGGGAATTTATTATGGGGAGCAAAGAAATGGCTGACCAACTTTGGATACTTTGGTTCTGTCTTCACAAAGGAGGACACAAATATCATACAAGAAATGTTGGGGAACACAGGGTTTAGTGAAAGGGAGGAACTGAAGGAAATCAGTATTAGTAGAGAAATGGTGTTGGGGAAATTGATGGGATTGAAGGCTGATAAATCCTCAGGGCCTGATAATCTACATCCCAGACTACTTAAGGAAGTGGTCCTAGAAATAATGGATGCATTGGTGGTCATCTTCCAAGACTCTATAGACTCTGGAACAGTTCCTACAGAAAAGAGGGTAGCTAATGTAACCCCGCTATTTAAAAAGGGAGGTAGAGAGAAAACAGGGAATTATAGAGTAGTCAGCCTGACGTCAGTAGTGGGGAAAATTCTAGAATCCATTATCAAAGATTTTATATGGAGAACAGTGGTAGAATCGGATAGAGTCAGCATGGATTTACGAAAGGGAAATCATGCTTGACAAATCTACTAGAATTCTTCGAGGATGTAACTAGTAGTGTTGATGAGGGGGAGCCAGTGGATGTGGTTTATTTGGACTTTCAGAAGGCTTTCGACAAAGTCCCACATAAGAGATTAGCGTGTAAAATTAAAGCACATGGGATTCGGGGTAGTGTATTGCGATGGATAGAAAATTGGTTGGCAAACAGGAAACAAAGAGTCGGAATAAACGAGTCTTTTTCCGAATGGCAGGCAGTGACTAGTGGGGTACCACAGGGATCGGTGCTAGGACCCCAGCTATTCACAATATATATTAATAATTTAGATGAGGGAACTAAATGTAATATCTCCAAATTTGCAGATGACACAAAACTGGGTGGGAGGGTGAGTTGTGAGGAAGATGCAGAGAGGCTTCAGGGTGATTTGGACAAGTTAAGTGAGTGGGAAAATGCATGGCAGATGCAGTATAATGTGGATAAATGTGAGGTTATCCACTTTGGTAGCAAAAACAGAAAGGCAGATTATTATCTGAACGGCTATAAACTGAGAGAGGGGAACCTGCAACCAGACCTGGGTGTTCTTGTACACCAGTCACTGAAGGTAAGCATGCAGGTGCAACAGGCAGTAAAAAAGGCAAATGGTATGTTGGCCTTCATAGCGAGAGGATTCGAGTACAGGAGCAGGGATGTCTTGCTGCAATTATACAGGGCCTTGGTGAGGCCACACCTGGAATATTGTGTGCAGTTTTGGTCTCCTTATCTGAGGAAGGATGTTCTTGCTATAGAGGGAGTGCAGCGAAGGTTTACCAGACTGATTCCTGGGATGGCGGGACTGACGTATGAGGAGAGATTGAGTCGGTTAGGATTATATTCGCTGGAGTTCAGGAGAGTGAGAGGGGATCTCATAGAAACCTATAAAATTCTAACAGGACTTGGCAGGGTAGATGCAGGAAGGATGTTCCCAATGGTGGGGGAGTCCAGAACCAGGGGTCATAGTCTAAGGATACAGGGTAAACCTTTCAGAACTGAGATAAGGAGAAATTACTTCACTCAGAGAGTGGTGAGCCTGTGGAATTCGCTACCACAGAAAGCAGTTGAGGTCAAAACATTGTATGTTTTTAAGAAGGAGTTAGATATAGCTCTTGGATCTAAAGGGATCAAAGAATATGGGGAGAAAGTGGAAACAGGGTACTGAGTTGGATGATCAGCCATGATCATAATGAATGGCGGAGCAGGCTCGAAGGGCCGAATGGCCTATTCCTGCTCCTAATTTCTATGTTTCTATGTTTCTACCACTTTTTGCCATTAAAAACCTCAGCATCTGTCTTTATGTCCTAGCCTTCTGTCACTCCTCCTAAACTCTCTCTCTCTCCAACTCAGTATTCCATTCCTCCAAAAGGCCTGCTCAGGTATGAAATTGAATCTCAAATTGGGACCGACCCGACCACATCCAACCCGAACCCGACCGGGGCCCGAGTCCTTTTATTTTTTCCACGCCTTACCCGACCCGACTACCGTAATAAAGTTAATTTTGAAGATTACTTCCTCCCTGAGCAAGGCAGCACTGTGTCCATGTCCAGCCCGCCCCGACCCGAGCCGAATGCCGGGCCCAGAAGAGAGACCCGACCCGACCCGATCCTGACACATGTCGTCGGGTCTGGTCGGGTAACCATGCTTTAATTCGTCCCGTTATTTGTTTGTGCTGTACCCTTGCAAGGTTTGTGCGTTCAAGGTGCTTTATAAATTTTTGTTTTCTCCACCTTTTTTTAATGTGTTTTCCTTACTCTCTCGGAGCTATTGTGACAGTTCTCACTTCTGGTCTTCCTTGGCACAAATGCAGTGAGATTTCAAGTTCAGCGATAATGAGAAGAATAAAGACTTGCATTTATATAATGCCTTTCATGACCTCAGGACATCCCAAAGCACTTTGCATCCAACGATCTAGAATTTTACACAGTGAGTTTCTTAAAATATAACCTGCTATCTAGAATAAACCTTTTGGAATTACATTTTATATTAGCATTCAGTGATCCCTTTCCTCCTCCACAGTTCCTCGTCTCTTGACGTTAAGAAAATAAATGTGATTGTTTTTTTTGCACGTCTCAGAAACATTCCAAAACACTTCACATACAATTAATTGCTTTGAAATGCAGTAACAGTGCAGAACAAAAGATGGCAAAAAATTTTGCACAAAGCAAGAATCCCACAAACAGTGAATTGTTATGTTGCCAAATTAGTATCAATTTCATATTGTAGGCACATACCAATCAGGAACAGGATTAAGATGGCCCAAACACATTTCACATAGCACCTTTGTGCCCAAAGGATACTTTGCTCCTGGTCAATCTGGGCATTGCACCACAATGAGCGTCCACATTAAGGGCTAGTTTTATTGAAAAGGCACCAGGGAAAGCAATTGACCTCCTGAGGAAACCTGTGCTCATGAGCTGGCATTTCTTCTATGAACAATCCAACTAAGAAGTGACCATACTGGAGCTTGCTTCTAGCTCCATAGAGAGTTGACCCCAAGGTACAAATTACCACTAGCATTCTGTTCTGTCAGAATCAGGGACCTTTAACATAAAACGGCACAAAGCAGAGGTACATATATTTGTCATAAAAAATTAAACCTTTTCCATTTCCCTCAGAGCATTGTGCTCTAAAAAGTTCCTAATTGGACTGTCTCTTCAAAATTACCCTTTCCACAGGTATGTGAGTGGCATTTAGAAACAGCAACTGTCCAATTACTGAGCTTCCAATTAACTGCACTACTGTACATTGTGAGATGATTTTTATGTCCCCTTTACAATCATCCTATGTAATAGTACTAGGTGCTGCTTATCTCTTGCCTTGGTTATCTGAAACATCCCCTTGTTTCCAGACAAGAGCGGATTCAGTGGTTATAGTTGGCCACAGATTCTGATGCCTTCCTCTGCTGTCTCCCAAGGAAGTAAAAGAATGAAATTGTTCTTGATTCCCTTCAATTGTTTCTTTGCCACCCTAGAAGGCAGAGACACTTGCTGTTGTTCACTTCGACTTTTACTGATAATTTCTCCATACCTCACCCAAGATGCGACCTGTCACCGGTGAGCATTGACAGGTTAGAAACTATAGGAAGACAGAAGCATTAGGAATAGGCCAATCCTTTATTCATCAAACGTCTAGGCAAGCAAGAACCTGGTTTAAAGTGTGTCTATTTCAACGCCAGGAGCATCCGGAATAAGGTGGGTGAGCTTGCAGCATGGGTTGGTACCTGGGATCTCGATGTAGTGGCCATTTCAGAGACATGGGTAGAGCAGGGGCAGGAATGGATGTTGCAGATTCCGGGATTTAGATGTTTCAGTAAGAACAGAGAAGATGGTAAAAGAGGGGGGGGTGTGGCATTGTTAATCAAGGAGAGTATTACAGCGACAGAAAGGACGTTTGAGGACTCGGCTACTGAGGTAGTATGGGCTGAGGTTAGAAACAGGAGAGGTGAGGTTACCCTGTTGGGAGTCTTTTATAGACCTCCGAATAGTTCCAGAGATGGAGAGGAAAGGATAGCGAAGATGATTCTCGACAGGGGTGAGAGTAACAGGGTAGTTGTTATGGGGGACTTTAACTTTCCAAATATCGACTGGAAATACTATAGTTCGAGTACTTTAGATGGGTCAGTTTTTGTCCAGTGTGTGCAGGAGGGTTTTCTGACACAGTATGTAGACAGGCCAACCAGGGGCGATGCCACATTGGATTTGGTACTGGGAAATGAACCCGGCCAGGTGTTAGATTTAGATGTAGGTGAGCACTTTGGTGATAGTGATCACAATTCGGTTAGGTTTACCTTAGCGATGGGCAGGGACAGGTATATAACGCAGGGCAAGAATTATAACTGGGGGAAAGGAAATTATGATGCGATTAGGCAAGATTTAGGATGCGTAGGATGGGGAAGGAAACTGCAGGGGATGGGAACAATCGAAATGTGGAGCTTATTCAAGGAGCAGCTACTGCGTGTCCTTGATAAGTATGTACCTGTGAGGCAGGGAGGAAGTTGTCGTGCGAGGGAGCCGTGGTTTACTAAAGAAGTTGAAGCGCTTGTCAAGAGGAAGAAGAAGGCTTATGTTAGGATGAGACGTGAAGGCTCAGTTAGGGCGCTTGAGAGCTACAAGCTCGCCAGGAAGGATCTAAAGGGAGAGCTAAGAAGAGCAAGGAGAGGACACGAGAAGTCACTGGCGGATAGGATCAGGGAAAACCCTAAGGCTTTCTATAGGTATATCAGGAATAAAAGAATGACTAGAGTTAGATTAGGGCCAATCAAGGATAGTAGTGGGAAGTTGTGTGTGGAATCAGAGGAGATAGGGGAAGTGTTAAATGAATATTTTGCGTCAGTATTTACAGTAGAGAAAGAAAATGTTGTTGAGAACACTGAGATTCAGGCTACAAGGCTAGATGGGATTGAGGTTCACAAGGAGGAGGTGTTAGCAATTTTGGAAAGTGTGAAAATAGATAAGTCCCCTGGGCCAGATGGGATTTATCCTAGGATTCTCTGCGAAGCTAGGGAGGAGATTGCAGAGCCTTTGTCCTTGATCTTTCTGTCGTCATTGTCGACAGGAATAGTGCCGGAAGACTGGAGGATTGCAAATGTTGTCCCCTTGTTCAAGAAGGGGAGTAGAGACAGCCCTGGTAATTATAGACCTGTGAGCCTTACTTCGGTTGTGGGTAAAATGTTGGAAAAGGTTATAAGAGACAGGATTTATAATCATCTTGAAAAGAATAAGTACATTAGAGATAGTCAGCACGGTTTTGTGACGGGTAGGTCGTGCCTCACAAACCTTATTGAGTTTTTCGAGAAGGTGACCAAACAGGTGGATGAGGGTAAAGCAGTGGATGTGGTGTATATGGATTTCAGTAAGGCGTTTGATAAGGTTCCCCACGGTAGGCTATTGCAGAAAATACGGAAGTATGGGGTTGAAGGTGATTTAGAGCTTTGGATCAGAAATTGGCTAGCTGAAAGAAGACAGAGGGTGGTGGTTGATGGCAAATGTTCATCCTGGAGTTTAGTTACTAGTGGTGTACCGCAAGGATCTGTTTTGGGGCCACTGCTGTTTGTCATTTTTATAAATGACCTGGAAGAGGGTGTAGAAGGGTGGGTTAGTAAATTTGCAGATGACACTAAGGTCGGTGGAGTTGTGGATAGTGCCGAAGGATGTTGTCGGGTACAGAGAGACATAGATAGGCTGCAGAGCTGGGCTGAGAGATGGCAAATGGAGTTTAATGCGGAAAAGTGTGAGGTGATTCACTTTGGAAGGAGTAACAGGAATGCAGAGTACTGGGCTAATGGGAGGATTCTTGGTACTGTAGATGAACAGAGAGATCTTGGTGTCCAGGTGCATAAATCCCTGAAGGTTGCTAACCAGGTTAATAGGGCTGTTAAGAAGGCATATGGTGTGTTAGCTTTTATTAGTAGGGGGGTCGAGTTTCGGAGCCACGAGGTCATGCTGCAGCTGTACAAAACTCTGGTGAGACCGCACCTGGAGTATTGCGTGCAGTTCTGGTCCACCGCATTATAGGAAGGATGTGGAAGCTATGGAAAGGGTGCAGAGGAGATTTACTAGGATGTTGCCTGGTATGGAGGGAAGGTCTTACGAGGAAAGGCTGAGGGACTTGAGGTTGTTTTCGTTGGAGAGAAGGAGGAGGAGAGGTGACTTAATAGAGACATATAAGATAATCAGAGGTTTAGAGAGGGTGGATAGTGAGCGTCTTTTTCCTCGGATGGTGATGGCAAACACGAGGGGACATAGCTTCAAGTTGAGGGGTGATAGATATCGGACAGATGTGAGAGGTAGTTTCTTTACTCAGAGAGTAGTAAGGGCGTGGAACGCCCTGCCTGCAGCAGCAGTAGATTCGCCAACTTTAAGGGCATTTAAGTGGACATTGGATAGACACATGGATGAAAATGGAATAGTGTAGGTCAGATGGTTTCACAGGTCGGCGCAACATCGAGGGCCGAAGGGCCTGTACTGCGCTGTAATGTTCTAAAGGGAGGAGACACGGGATCATTATCAGAAATGGGAGCTCTGGATTTAGTTGCTCTCCCTAATCTGGAGTAAGGTTGCCAACCCTCCAGGATTGCCCTGGAGCCTTCAACCCTGGAGAAAAACCATAAAGGCAATTACAAATATTTAAAAAAAAATGTTTTTGAACACTTTTGCTTATTACTTATAAAAAATATTGGATATGAAGTGGGGGGAAGGGTTGGTTAACAGTCAAGAATCATTCAGTTAGGTATTTGAGATGCTGTCAATCTCTGATTGACATGGGAAGCTGGATCACCACAAGAGTTCAGATGTCAAGCGACCAATGACAAGAGAATGGGGGCAAGGCTATTGGAGGTGGGAGGTCATGTGATGAAACCTCCAGGAATATGTCCAAGCTGAGTTGGCAACCTTAAGCTATGAACAGAGGCCAGTTTATAGCCTCTCAACCAGCAGGAGCTATCTGTACAGCAGTTCAAGTGTTGTGGGCAGAGGTACAACCCCAATGGGAAGAAAAAATAGCCTGCGGACATTTGCAGAAATTGTAATCATTTTGTGTCACGATGTCCCTCCCTGGTCTAGCCCCCTCTCAATCTCTTTAACCTCCTGTAGCTCTACAATCTCTGCAATACTCCAATTCTGGCCTCTTTTGCATCCCCAATTTCCATCATACCACCGTTGGTGGCCATGCCTTTGACTGTGCAGGCCCGAAGCTCTGGAATTCCCTCGCTAAACCTCTCTGCCTCTCTATCTCACTCTCCTCCTCTAAAATTTCCTTAAAACCTACTTCTTTGATAAAACTGTTGGCCACTTGTCCTAACATCTCCTTCCATGGCTTGGTGTCAAACTTGTTTGATAATCACCCTGTGAAAGCACCTTGAGATGTCTTACTAATTAAAGGCACTATATAAATGCAAATTTTTGATGATGTTGTATAAGAATGATAGGAACGCCAAGGTAAAGATGGTGAGCAAAAACTACAGAGTCAGTTTGTTGACCTTGATGAGTGCATCAATACCCGAGCCAAGCTAAATACCTTTGGAGCTCTTTAGCACTGTTTATTGTCAGAATTAGAATAACCCTGTTTTTCTTTCACCCATACATTTTTCTTCCTTTTGTCTTGTAAAATTGAAACTTAACATGAACGTCCAAAGTTCTTACATTGGATGTTGCAAAGCACTGCCACATGGTTGCTATGGTTTCACCAGAGCTGTAACATTGAACACGTTGTAAGCTTGATTTGTGACCCTTTTAGAATGGAGACTGCGTGTAGGCCTGTGGCTCCAATATTGTCTCTTTAAGTCAGCTCACTGTTAAACTCTGAAATCTCCTGTGTTCCACACGAGAACTATATTGTCAGTCCCCAAGGCAGTGGATGCAGTGAATCTGTCATTAAGCATCGAAAATGAGTCCCTCAGTCGAATAACAAGTACCGAACAAAAGAAAAGGCTTCTCCATATAAGAAAATAAAGTCATGTTCCTAGCATTATCTTTTCTCTGTTTACTTTGGTTGCGGTGTTGTGTGGGTGGGTGCAGGGTGAAATGAAATTTAAAGAAAATTAAAGTGAGCTTTCCTGCATTATACATTATCCAGTCTCTGGTACTGAAGTACTGAGTGCAGTCTGTCTTCCAGCTCTCTCACCATACACAGCTTGAAGTCATCATGTTCTATGTTTATTGATAAGTTACCTGTGTTGCTGTTTTCCTTATTTTAAAGTTTGTCTTTGTTGTTTTGCCATGCGGTTATAATCAGGCTTCACGTGTCAGAATATGTTAAAAACTCAACAAATGACATGTTATATCTGAATAAACACTCAAATTGGTGTGGTGATAATTAGCTGCTTAAAATTCTAGCCCTTTGAGAATGTCTGACAAAGAATTACAAAGCAATTTGGCAGGGTTTTAATATAGTCAGTAGAGAGAAACAGGCATGAGGGTTGGTTGAGGACACCCATTTAAGAAAATTGGCAAAAAAATGACAAGTGGTGATAAGAGTTGTTGTGATGTGGAATGCACTGCCTGAAAGGGTGGTGGAAGCAGATTCAGTAGTAAATTTCAAAAAGGAATTGGATATACACTTAAAAAAAAGATGTAGGGTTTAAAGGAGTGAGACTAAGTGGTAGCTGTTTTGGGCGGCACAGTGGCACAGTGGTTAGCACCGCAGCCTCACAACTCCAGCGACCCGGGTTCGGTTCTGGGTACTGCCTGTGTAGAGTTTGCAAGTTCTTTCCTGTGTCTGCGTGGGTTTCCACCAGGTGCTCTGGTTTCCTCCCACAGCCAAAGACTTGCAGGTTGATAGGTAAATTGGCCATTGTAAATGCCCCTAGTGTAGGTATGTGGTAGGAGAATGGTGGGGATGTGGTAGAGAATATGGGATTAATGTAGAATTAGTATAAATGGGTGGTTGTTGGTTGGCACAGACTGGGTGGGCCGAAGGGCCTCTTTCAGTGCTGTATCTCTAAATAAAATAAATATTTCAGAGTCAGCATAGTTACGATGGGCTGAATGGCCTCCTTCTGTTCCGCACAATTCCAAGCTACAAGAGAAGACATTGGTGTATAAAAGCAAAATACTGCGGATGCTGGAAATCTGAAACAAAAACAAGAAATGCTGGAATCACTCAGCAGGTCTGGCAGCATCTGTGGAAAGAGAAGCAGAGTTAACGTTTCGGGTCAGTGACCCTTCTTCGGAACTCATTGGTGTATGACTGCTACCATGTGCTTACTCCCATTAGGGGGCCCTCTGGTGTTCAGCAAACAAAATATAAGTACATTTGACAGAGTGCTGGCAGGAATGCCATGAAGAAATTTAGTGCAAAATATCTCCTCACCAACACACAGACACACCAATCAAAGAAACATCTTAAAGGAAGAGAGACATAGAGAGGCGCAGAGACTTAGGGAGGGAGTTTCAAAGCTTAGGACCCAGACTGCTGAAGGTGTGGCTGCCAGTGGAGGGGTGAAAAAAGTATGGGATGCACAAGAGACCAGAATTGGAATGGTACAGAGATCATGAGGACTGTAGGGCTGAAGGAGGCCACAGAGATAGGGATGGGTAAGGTATGGAAGAAATTGAACTGAAGGATAACAATGAATCCGCAAGCAAGCAAAGTATTTTCAGGATCATTGGATCAATTTTCCTTTGCAAGAGTTTTCAAAAGACTTCTGTCCTGATGTTGCTGAGGAATTGCAATAACCATGAGCTTTAACAAATAAGAATTTGGACTGGAAACAGAGAAGGGATGATCAGTCCTTGAGGGAACATTCAAACCTTAATCCTGATATGCAAAAATAATTTATCTCTATATTACATACAACATACACTGAATTACCTGCATCACAGATGAACTGATTTACATAAAAATAATAGTTCATTCAAATAAGGGACAATTAGCTTCATTGTGGAGACATTCTAAAGCACTTGTTTTCTGTGAGCTGCGATCTTGAGAGACAAGTTGATCTGAAAGGCTGACATCAAAGTCTTATTCAACAGTAGAATGTATCGATTCAGGAGTGGTCAGAATAATAACAGAGGATCAGGGCATCCTGATACTATGAATGCACAGCATTCCTATTACTGTGAGAGGACAGTGTCTTTGTCAGTCCGGATCAGATATCACTGACACATTTCATGCACATTAATCAGAGAAAATACAGCTAAGATACAAGAAACAAAGATACTGACCCTCGCACTAATCAGAGAATATACAGCCCATTATCAGATCGTCTTCTCAGGCAGTCCCTCGGGAACGAGGATGACTTTCTTCCGCTCCAGGGTCGTGGATCCTTAGGTGACTGAATAGTCCAATTCCGGATCTGCGCACTCCGCCACAGGTGGGGCAGATGGTGGTTGGTAAAGCGAGTGAATGGGATCTCGAAATTCCGAAAGCTCCTTCCGCTGTTTGCGCTAGGTCGCTGCCTGGGCATGTCGATATTGTTCGAACTGGCTGGCACCTTCGCGGATGCTTCTTCTCCATTTTGGGCGGTCTCAGGCAAGAGATTCCCATGAATCAGTGGAGATGTCACATTTTTTCAGGAAGGTTTTAAGGACATCCTTGTCGCATTTCCTCTTCCGTCCTGGCAGCCTCTATGCCGTGATGGAGCTCAGAGTACAAAGCTTGTTTTGGGAATCTTGTGTCAGGCATGCGGACGATGTGGCCCACCCAATGTAACTGACTAGCCATGACCAGTGTCTCAATACTGGGGATGTTGGCCTGAGACAGGACACTGATATTGCAGCGCCTGTCCAGCCACTGAATTTGCAGGATCTTGAGGAGCCACTGCTGGTGATATCTCTCCAGGGCTTTGAGATGTCTGCTGTACAGTATCCATCTTTCTGACACATACAGGAGGGCAGGTAACACTGCGTGCCTGTAGACCATGAGCTTGGTGCCAGATTTGAGGTCTTTGTCGTCAAACATTCTTTTCTCCAGACGACCGAATATACAGCTCACTCTCAGATACTGACCCTTGTCCTAATTCGAGAGGATACAGCTCACTATCAGATACTGACCCTTGTACTAATTAGAGAGGATACAGCTCACTATCAGATACTGACCCTTGTACTAATTAGAGAGGATACAGCTCACTTTCAGATACTGACCCTTGTCCTAATTCGAGAGGATACAGCTCACTATCAGATACTGACCCTTGTACTAATTAGAGAGGATACAGCTCACTATCAGATACTAACCCTTGTACTAATTCGAGAGGATACAGCTCACTATCATATACTGACCCTTGTACTAATACGAGAGGATACAGCTCACTCTCAGATATTGACCCTTGTACTAATTAGAGAGGATACAGCTCACTCTCAGGTACTGACCCTTGTCCTAATTAGAGAGGATACAGCTCACTCTCAGATACTGACCCTTGTACTAATTAGAGAGGATACAGCTCACTCTCAGGTACTGACCCTTGTCCTAATTAGAGAGGATACAGCTCACTCTCAGATACTGACCCTTGTACTAATTAGAGAGGATACAGCTCACTCTCAGATACTGACCCTTGTACTAATTGGAGAGGATACAGCTCACTCTCAGATACTGACCCTTGTACTAATTAGAGAGGATACAGCTCACTCTCAGGGCGGCTGCGAGCTTCTAAGATGGCGACCCGTACGCAGGGGTTTTACGCTGCAGAGCCACAGCGATATTATACACAGAAGCTCATTTACATGGCCGGGCCGGACCACCCACTTCCCCCACCACCCCCGCACCGATGACTGGCATCCCTTCAACCCTTCCATTGAATGTGAATTTTTAAAGTTACAGGCAGTATAAATTTAATGTAAAACATTTAACAAAAGTTTCAATTTCCTCTCCCACCGCCCCCCCATGACTAAACAAATTATTACTTGCCACTTCCCCCCCAAAAAAACTTGCATTGCGATCCTGACCTTCCCACCCAAAGTTTATAAACTATCAACTTTACTCCTTCCCACCACCCCCTCGGCCAATCGAAAACATTTAAGCCCGCTCCACCCCCATCCCTACCCTGAAAACTTACCTGATCCCCACTCCCAACCAGTGTTTTGCCTGGATCGCCGAATGGAGATCCGAAGGCGCGGGAGTTCTAGCAACCGACCAGAATATCGCAGCAGGACAGCCAACGGGAGCAGGTAGGTCATTAATTCATTCATTTACATTCATTTAAATATTTAGATCCTGCTCCCGTCGCCTAGCGGCAGGGGTGCCGCCACAAGGCCTCACCTCCACCGGTAATATAGGGCGGGTCCTTCCCATGGTGGGCCTCTCCCGGCAGCATTTTCCAGGCCCGACTACCACGACCCCAGACGTCGGGGGACCGGCAAAATTCAGCCCTCAGATGCTGACCCTCGTACTGATCGGAGAATATACAGCTCACTCACAGATACTGACCCTCACGCCAACGAAAGCCAATCAAATGGAGGCAATGGCACTGAGACCAGTTACAGAGCCATAACCAAACTTCGGAACTTGCTGATCCCTGTGACTTAATTGCATACTGGGTTCAGTATTGTACTCAATATATTAGTCAAACTGTTTCTCGCACATGCAAAAGCAGATAAAACCAAAGGCAAGGTGTTATAAAAGGCCATTATAATAAAGTCCCTTATCTCTCTAAGGGTATCTGAAGTCAATGCTCTGTCAAAAATAATATCACGGACTGACTGAGAACACTGTGCAACAAGAATTGTATTACATTAAATTAGAATCTCCGACATTTAAATGTTTTTGTTCTACAATAAAATATGAAGTGGTCAGCCAGAGGGGTCTAACTGCTGATAGAAGTATTTAACCTAGATGCCTTATCAGAAAATTGACAATTGTGTAGCTGATAGACTCAGCAGCCTGTCTGGGAGAATTCCAATTAAACTGAATTCCACTCCAAGAACTATTTCATTCCATTCTGCCGTCTGTCTGTGTATACGACTCTGGTGCTATCTGTTCTCTTCCACCCCCACCCCCTCCCCAAGATGCTCTAAAATGGTAGCAGAAGCAATTTTTAAACAATGCAGTCACAGAGTGAATTACGTGATAAGATTACTTCTGTGAGTGTACAGAAAGTTTTATCGCGCTGACATTTAGTATGTGTTAGTTACTTTGTGCATTTTCAGTACAAACCACTTTAAGGAAGTAAAACACTTTTGTCTGGTACAACATATATATTGTCTTCTGTATATTTTGTACATTTACTGTACATTCCAGGTAAAAGGGAATAATTCACTCTGTCTGATACCATATAACTTGTATGTCTCAATGTCAGCTCCTGTACATATACAGTGTCTTCACTTTCAAAAATATTGTTAAAATGTTTACATTTTTTTTTAAATGTGCATTGTAAAAAATAAGTCTAGTTTTCATGCAGCTAAGATCAACAGTTCACTCCCATCAGGTACTGTATGGCTCCTGTGTGCCTCAGTACTAGCTCCTGTATATGTATAGCACACATCAGTTAAAAGAGAACACCATTGTGGGAATACATTTGTCATAAGGATCAAAGCAGCTGTATTTCTATTATGCCTCTCATCCCCGATATACCAAAATGCTTCACATACAATCAATTGCTTTTAAAGTGTAATCTCTGCTGTAAGGTAGCCAATTTACACACACCATGGTTTCACAAACAACATTGAGATAAATGAACAGACAATCCATTTTGAGAGATGTTGTCTGAGGGGTAATTAACAGTCAGGGGAGAGCTCCCCTGCTTATCTTCAAGTAGTGACGTGGGATCTTTGTCCTTCACTTGAGAGGACAGGCGCTTTCTCGGTTTAACGTCTCTTCAAAAAGATAGCACCTCCAACAGTGCAGCACTCATTTAGCACTGCACCGAAAAGTCAGCCTAGAATCTGTACTCAAGTCTTTAGTGATGCTTAGAACCCACGCCCTTACAACTCTACCATACAAGCCAAGCATGACACCAATCATGAGTCTATGTTGTGGCAATGTTATGATAATATTATGGGATGACAACCTCAACAAAGAAGAAACCAAAACTAAATTCATTGAGCGCACGGGAGGACACTACAGTAATAACTGTAGTGGTGATGTGTGGGAGATAGATGTTCTCAATTAATTTAACATTATAATCACATAATATCTACATTCCATTGCAGGCCAGTACAACACTGATTCTCAACGTAACCACGGTGATCTGTTTCCCCACAGTAACCATGGCTTCACCTTTATATGATCTGCTTGCTATAAACATGCAATAAAGGATGCATCAAGCATCTCCTGCTTATCCTGCAGGCAGCAATAGAATCTCTTTACCCAACCCTCCTGTGCATATGTAATAATTATCATTTAAACAAAAATAAGCATTTGTAACATTCAAATAATACTGCCAACAATTTGATCAAGCAACTAAGTTGTAATAAAAACAGAAAGTGCTGGAAATACTCGGAGGTCTGGCAGCATCTGTGGGGAGAGAAGCAGAGTTAAAGTTTCAGGTCTGTGACCTTTGATCAAAACTCTATGCTACTCACATCAACTGCTCCTTGTAGCAAATTCCACATTCTCACTACTCCCTGGGTAAAGAAGTAACTCCTGAATTTCTTACTGGCTTTATTAGTGACTAACATTTGTTTTGGCCTTTCTTGTCGAATATAGTTAGCTTTCCACAGCAGACTAATCGTAAACGGTTAGACATTGACTTACTGTAGTTAACTACTGACTCAACGACACTAATGAGTTTAGCAGCAGGTAAGTCCATTTGCTTTGCAGGACTAACTTGACCTCTATGGCACTCGGTTAATTGCTCTTTTTATTTCTCCTGTTAGATCAAATAAATCTCTGCACTGCAGCCTTAGTGTTTTGATGCTTGCTCCCACTGGAATAAACCCATCTCACACTGGCTGCTGAGTTGATGTCTGTGTTCAATGACCATGGGCTGGATTTTCCCTCCGGGGGCGGGAAACAAGAGTCGGGACTGTTACTGGGTCCCAAACACACTCTCAGGGAACAGCAGTTACACATTGGGATTTTCAAGGAGGTGACCCCTTAATTGGCATGGGGACAGGTTCCCTGTCCAATTAGAGGTGGCCGGTGGGCTCTCAAAGCTGGAGGGCCAATCAGAGGCCTTCCAGCTTGAGAGCAGCAGCAGCCTGCAATGGAGGGTAAGTAACTGAGAGTCCGCTTCAACATGGAGGTGCCCTCTCATCAACATTTTCAATCTTTATTTGAAAAAACAGATACAACGGCCAGGCCACCACTGTGGGGGGTGGTGGTGGCGGTGGGGAGGGGGGTGGTGTGGTGATGGGTGGGGGAGAAATGGGAGTAATTTCCTCTACAGGGCAGCCTGTGGCTGCACCCACACCCAGGCAGGCAGGGAGAGCCTCTAGGTCTAGCTGTGTTGTATATCACTGTCACAAAATTATATGTTGTTGGTAGCGTGCAGTGTTCTTCTCAAAGGTCTCAGAATCTTTGGATGGCTGAACATCAACTCTTTATTTATATTTATATTCTATTTACACTCTCCATTAGGATCACTTCTCATGGTGCTTCAGCTCCTTCCAAGCCTACTGCCCATGTGACTATTATGACATCATCAGTACTGTTGGGTGGGGGGCGGGGGTCACTCTCACTGTCTCAAACATTAACTCTTTCAGACACTTATACTACAACCTGGAGTGGTGCCCCCCCCCACCGACCCCTTGTCACCAGCTGCCTGCCTACCCTTCGGTTCAGGAAATTGGAGGCTGACTGGAAAATTCTGGTCATTCTCCTTTAAGTGGGCTTAACAAGGCTCTTAATGAGCCTAAAATAAAAGCAAAATACTACAGATGCTGGAAATCTGAAATAAAAACAAAAAGTGCTGGAATCACTCAGCAGGTCTGGCAGCATCTGTGGAGAGAGAAGCAGAGTTAACTTTTCAGGTCTGTGATCTTGCATCTCAATGAGCCTAATTGGCTACCCACGTGTAGCCCTGCCAGGCCCCAAATGTGTCTTTGCCAAAATGGCCAGTGCTGGGAATGGCGTCGGGAAACTGGCACACCGGCTGGTGCAAGTATTTTTGGACCCCTTCTGCCTCTGTTCCCACCTTCAGTGGGGCCCGAAAATTCAGCCCCATGTTCCTGACATGGCTGTCCTTTCAGTCACAGTGCTGTGATTGGTTGGATGGTTGGAAAGCTAACATAGGGAAGTATAAGGTTTGGCAGCAAATCTTGCAATTGTGCCTTGTTAATATGAATAGCCAATGAGAGCACTACAGCCCACAAACTCTACTTTATAGGGATAGAACTCTGTATTTTCACTATTTTTGGAAATGAAACACCTGGCAATTTCTCAGCATTTATCTTGCTGTTTAACATTGAGTTGGGTGGGGGAAAGGTTTTGAGAAATAACGAAGGAAAACTGCAGTGAAAAATCATCTTTCTCAGGTCTTCTGGTCATCAAGGTCAGGACTGCCCTGGAGTCTCCAGGAATGAAAGACTAATTTCCAGTGCACTGCTGTGAGCAACACCCACAGAGAAAAATCATAGGGGCAGGAAAAAATTGTGCTTTTAAAAAATTTTCTTTGGACATATTTTCTTACTAGTTATAAAAGTATTGAACATGAGGGGGAAAAAATTCTGTTTGCCTTACAGTTAAGAATCATCCAAGTCTATTTCCATTTCTGATTGGCACAGAAAGGCAGGGCACCATCAGGATGGACATCTCACGTGACCAATGGTGACCGTGCGTGGATTAGTTGGAGGCAGGGGGGTCATGTGAGGAAATGTCCAGGAAATTGTCTAACTAGAGTTGGTAACTCAGTGGTCAACATATCTATGTGTGTGAAAAAGCAAATGGATCACAACAATCAGAATCCGGTGCAACAAGGGAGAGCAGGCTTATTTTTTCATTTAAATCCAAGTAAAGTAAATGGAAAGACTGGCAAGCTTTGGGATTCCCATGTGTTTTGCGGGCGGGGCATCTCATTTCATCACAGTGGGAGTAGAGGGGACATATTTAGAGGCAGAACCAATTTTCCTCAGTTTCTAGTAACACAGAAATACTGAAATGTAGGGGAGGGGCAATGGCGGCGGGGACTGGCAGCTATTTCCCAGCTGAAGTCTGTGGGCACCACACTTTCGAAAGGATGTGAAGTTTTGGAGAGGATACAGACAAGATTTACTCGAATAGTTCCAGGGATGAGGATTACAGTTACATAGATAGACTGGAGAAGCTGGAGCTGCTCTTCTTAGAGCAGAGGAGGCGAATGGGACAATTGATAAGAGGTATTTAAAATCATGAAGTGTTAAGATAGGGTAAGTAAAGATAAACTGTTTCTAATGGCTGAAGAACCACAGGACACAGGTTTAAGGTGATTGCCCAAAAAACCAGAGACAATGCAAGGTAAAACTCCTTTATGAAACAGTAGTTAAGATTTGGAAGGCACTGTCTGATAGGGTAGTAGATACAGATTCAATAGTAGCATTCAAAAGGGACTTAGATACATACTTGAAAGAGAAAAAAAAATGCTGGGATATGGGGAAAGAGCATGTGAGTGGGACTAACCAGACTGCTCTTCGGAAGAGCTGGCACAAACCTGATGGGCTGAATGGCCTTCTTCTGTATTGTGTTATTCCATAATTCTCTTAGGTCACTTTAGAGATGGGCTGAGTGGTAGATTGGGTTCCAGTTCTCATATTGCCAGGGAAAGCCTGCAAGAGAGAAAAAACTTTAATTTATATATTGCTTTTATGTCCAGTGACTATCCTCTGAAATAATTGCAAACATTGCACGAGCTGCAGTGTCAGTTGTGGCTCAATGGGTAGAACTCTCACCTTTATACCCAAAGGTTGTGGGTTCAAGTCCCATGCTGGCAAGTTAAGTATAAAATTAAAAGTGATATTTGAGTGCAATAGTGAGAGAGTGTAGTATTTTAGACGAGAAGTTGAGTTGAAGCCCTATGTTCAGATAAATATAAAGGATTCTGTAGCACTGTTTAAAAGAACAGTATGGGTGGTTTCCTAGCTGATATTCATCCCTCAACCAATATCAGTTTAAAAAGAAACAGATTATCTCATTGTTGTTTGTGGGGGACTGCTGTGTAAAGGTTGGCTGCTGCGTTTACAACAGTGGCTGTAAATACTTTGGGATATTCTGAGGTTGTGAGCAGAGCTATAGAAATGCAAGGCTTTCTGTCTTATTCTTTTGTTTCCCTAAAAAAAAAACGGTTTCTCTTATAAAAGAATCTCTTGCAATTTGAATGTGTGAGTGGGCTTCAAAGAATATTTCAGGCTGGTCTGATCTCTGACAGTTTGGAATAAGTATGCACTTAGAGGTAAAAATGCACAATGTATTTTGAATATTAAATATGCAAAACATGACAAGCTGTTCCACAACACTGTCAGCCAAACCAAAAATAAAAATAATCTTTGAGTGAGAGTAAACAGATTGGAATTTCTTGTTCAGGAAACAGAAATTACGGTTTTATTTTCTCGTCATTTTTCTGACTCTTGGAAGACTTGCAATGTACTTGTTCAGGAAATGGGCTACCATTGTTCTTTCTCTCCAATGACACTCGAGGCATTAGTTACGAGCTCTGTGAGACAGATTTCAGTAGTGTGTGATGTGGAATGACCTTAAATGGACCACCTGAAGAAGGGTAAGTGAAGGTCACTGGAGAAAGTGATGTTGTGTCACACGTGACCAGGGAGTTATGGGTGTAGCCCAATGGAGTGAGATCTGTTTAGATGTGCCTCATGCAATAACTGTTTTTATACAGATATAGTCATGCAGGCCCCCACCTGCCAAGACTGAAATACACATTATTTTGCACATGAACATTAAAACTTAAAATTGTGGCTGGGACGAAAAGAGGGCCTATCACAAGGTATTGACAGGCCCCTGACTGGAAAGACATTTGCATGCTGGCAGACAGTGTTAGAACAAAGTACCCAGTCCCTGCTTCTCCAATACATAGAAGACCTGGTCAGGCCAATTTAGTCACATGACTAACTGGCTGTTTGAATTTGAGCTTGCTGAGAGAAAGACACTCAGAAAGCTGTTTGCTCCTGGACTGAGAACCTCTCTCTCCTGTCTGCTCCCATCTCTTTCTCATGGAACGGAAGACCCATTAAAGACACGTGAACTCAAAGAGAGAAAAGTCTCCTCCGAGAACAAGGTTTAAAAAGACTACTGGACCCCAACGTAAAGTAAAAGCTGTCTACAATCAAAGACTCTACGGCGATCTGGAAACACAGAAACAGTAACAAGAAACCCCCTTCAGAGACTGACTCAAACCTCCCTACTTTATTTTTCTTCTGATCTTTTCTGTCCCTATTTGCATGTGTGTATCGCGTATGCATGCTAGCATGGGCGCTTCGTACATCCGTAAGCATTAACTGAATTAGAGTTTAAGTAAAATTTCACTTTTCTTCTTTAAACCTAAGAAAACCTGCTGTGCTCATTTCTTTGCCTCATAATTAGAAAGCGGTGAATGAGGATTCACCAAGGGGGAGGTCAAAACACAGTGTGTTTAAAAATTAAACCCTGTTACAATAAGACCAGATGAAGACAGTAAAAGACCCCTAGACACATTTCTCACCTGGTCATAACAATATATATTCTAGTTAGGCTATAATAAAAACACACATTTTATTTGGATATTACTTGTAGTCCTGTGAGTCTTGTATTCATAAAAAAGCAGGACCATTAAGGTGATGACTTTCAGATATCCAGTTATAGGCTGGAAGGTATCAGACATAGCATCTGAATTTAAACTGTTTCAACAACAAATGGAACTGTGTTTCCTGGATCAAAAAGTGAGTGAACCAGAGAAATAAGCTTCCAAGATTAAGATTGCACTGGGCAACAAGAGCCTGCAACAGATCAATACATCAGGATTGTCAGCTGAGGAACAGAAAGACCCTCGCAAGCTGTGGACATTCCTAGAACAGCAATGCAAGATAAAGGTCAATTTCCTCGTACATAGGCTTGAGCTTATAACCTACCAGCAAAGGCAAGATGATTCCATTGATTAGCTTGTTGGCAAAGCAAAATATTGCAACTTCGCAGATATCAAATTGTCAGAATGGATTATTGAGCTAGTTATCACATCTACCCCAATAGAGGCCTTTCAAAAAAGACCAGCTATAAAAGAGGAAAGGGCACACCATAGATGAAATACTCAATGATGGAAGGAAATTTGAAGCCGTCATGGTTGGGCACCAACAGTCACAAGCGTTGGGGGTGGCTACGACAATTGGTTTGGTAACCCAGGCTCAAAGGCTGCTAAGCCTTGTGGCAAATGTGGCCTGACTTACCAAATTTGCAATTGTCTGGCATACCAGGACCAGTGCAAAACTTGTGGCATGTAAGGACATTGGGCAAGGCAGTGCAGAGCTCAGATACTGCACACAGGAATGGTGGCAGATCACATACAAAGAGAACATCTGTAAGACAGGATGGCAAACACAACAAAAGGTATTCCAACACACAACAAAAGCCCAAGCAGGTACATCAGGTCAGCAGAGAGACAGAGTGCCAGGAGGACACGGATGAAGAACGTACTCGTGCAAACAGCAAGCAAGAGTTTCACATCGTTAATTTGGATCAACATGTCAATGTGATCACACAATCTGAAGCATTCATCATTATCGAGGTTATATGTCCACAGAAGAGTGGCAAGCATAAGCTCAGAGTGAAAATCTACACTGGAGCAAGTGCAAATATTCTGCCCATCCATATACTGAAGGACATGTACTTAAAGAAATGGAAATTTATGGTCCAAGCTGCCATAGCTAGGCAGACTGATGACAATGACTCTCCAATCAAGTGCATTGGAATGAGAACCTTGCAGTGCAGCTATGGAAGCTCCGAATAGCTACCACAAATGTATTATATCGTTGACAAAACTGAACCAGCTGTCGTAGGACTTCCAGCATGCCAATATGTTCCAATATGGTGGTATAGTGGTACTGTCACTGGACTAGTAATCCAGAGCCCAGGATAATGCTCTGGGGCATAGGTTCGAATCCTTTGCACTGGAGTGCTGACTTGGGGCTGCATTAGAGTGCTAAAGTGGGAGTTTTGTGACTGAGGTTAATTAAGGGTTAGTTTTATCGAAAGTCTGGTCTTTCTTTTATTTAACAAATTAACTTAACAGTTGCTGTTTGGGTTGGAGAAGGTGAGTTTTAGATCAGCTTTAAACAGAGTTCATTCAGGCTCTGCTTGCAGCTGCACCTTGTTAATTAGATAACTGGCTTAAACCAGTTTTCAGGGGCTAGAGTCAGACAGTATAAAAGTGGGCCATCTTTCAGTGCTGACTTTGTTTGAACTGGAATGCTGACTTGGGACTGCATTAGAATGCTAAAGTGGGAGTTTTGTGACTGAGGGAGTTCAGTGAGGAGGGAGCGAGGAGCTCCTTTCATTTCCTACCTGTCCTCAAGGTGAGGAGAGCAGAGAGTCTCCACAGAGCACAGCTGACTGGTGAGTAAGTCCTGGTGGGTATTTTTCAAACTAGATTGAATTGTAAGTCATTGTTTTAGCAAGACTTAGTTGATTATTTTTTTATTATAACAGTCTTCTAAAGTTTAAAATTTAAAGGGTTTAGTTATGGCAGGAGAGCTTAAAGCCGTGGTTTGCTCCTCTTGCTGCATGTGGGAATCCGGGAACATTTCCAGTCCCCGGGACCAGCATGTGTGCAGGAAGTGTGTCCAGCTGCAGCTCCTGGAAGCTCGGGTTTCAGAGCTGGAACAGCGGCTGGAAACATGGTGGAGCATCCGCGTGTCTGAGAGCATCGTGGATAGCACGTTTAGAGAGGTGGTCACACCGCAGCTGAAGGAACTTGAGGAAGGAAGGGAATGGGTGACCACCAGGCAGTCCAAGAGAAACAGGCAGGTAGTTCAGGAGTCCCCTGGGGTCCCGCTTGCAAATCGGTATTCCATTTTGGAGGCTGATGAGGCTGGTTCCTCCAGGGAGTGCGGACAGAGCCAAGCTTCTGGCACCACAAGCAGCCTGTCTGCACAGGAAGGGGGAAAGAGAGGAAGAGCAATAGTAATTGGGGATTCTATAGTCAGGGGAACAGGTAGGCGCTACTGTGGCTGTCAACGTGACTCCAGGATGGTGTGTTGCCTCCCTGGTGCCAGGGTCCAGGATGTCACTGAAAGGCTGCAGGGCATCCTGAAGGGGGAGGGTGATAAGGCAGAGGTCATGGTACATGTTGGTACCAATGACATAGGTAGAAAGAGGGATGAGGTCTTGCATCAAGAAATCAGGGAGTTAGGCAGTAGACTAAAAAGCAGGACCTCTCGGGTTGTAATCTCTGGATTACTCCCAGTGCCACGTACTAGCGAGTATAGAAATAGGAGAATAGCACAGATGAATGCGTGGCTTAAGAGTTGGTGCAGGAGGGAGGGTTTTAGATTCCTGGACCACTGGGACCAATTCTGAGGAAGGTGAGACCTGCACAAGCGGGACGGTGTACATCTGAACCAGAGGGGGACCAACATCCTTGCTGGCGGGTTTTCTAGTGCTGTTGCAAGGAGTTTAAACTAATTTGGCAGGGGGAGGGGACGCAGACTCCAAGCAGAATATGGACACAGCTAAACACAGGAAAGCAAACAAGTCAGAGGGAATACAGCGGAAGTAAGTTTCAAGGGAGTAAGACCAGGATGGATGGCCTCTACTTTAATGCCAGGCGTATTACAGGTAAAATGGATGAGTTAAGGGCAAGGATTGACACGTGGAATTGTGATATCGTAGCCATCACGGAGACATGGTTGAGGGAGAGGCAGGATTGGCAGCTCAATATCCCGGGATATAGAATCTTCAGGCGAGACAGAGGACGGGGTAAAAGAGGAGGGGGCATTGCAATATCAGTTAAGGAGTCAGTTACTGCAGTAAGGAGAGATGATATCTTGGAGGGGGCATCAAATGAAGGTTTATGGGTAGAGTTTAGGAATAAAAAAAGGGACAGCCACATTGCGAGGTGTTTATTATAGACCCCCAGATAGTCAGCGGGAAATTGAGGAGCAAATATGTGCATAATTCGCAGAGGTGTGTAAAAAAAAAATAGGGTAATTGTATTAGGTGATTTCAACTTTCCCAACATTAATTGGGATAGTTATTGTGTTAAGGGCTTAGATGAAGTGGAGTTCTTAAAATGTATACAGGAGAACCTTTTAGCTCAATATGTAGAGGATCCAACAAGGGAGGGTGCAGTGCTGGACCTAATTCTGGGGAATGAAGCTGGACAGGTGGTTGATGTGTTGGTGGGGGAGCATTTTGGTGATCGCGACCACAACATGGTACAATTTAATCTTGTTATGGAGAAAGAAATAGACAAGTTGCAAAAAAAGGTTTTGGATTGGGGGAGAGTGAATTTTTGGATCTGGCCAAGGTAGACTGGAAAGAGTTACTTGTCGGGAAATCTACAGAAGAGTAGTGGGGGGCATTCAAAAAGGAAATGGGGAGGGTACGGGCCCAACATGTTCCCTCTAGGGTCATAGGTAGGAGCAACAAGCCCAGAGAACCATGGATGACCAGAAACATTCAGCGTACGATGAGAAGGAAAAGAGAGGCTTTTAGCAAATACAAGGAGAGCAAATCAATGGAAGCATTAGTGGAGTACAGAAAGTGTAGGATAGAGCTTAAGAAAGCAATTAGGAGAGCAAAGAGGGGATATGAGAACGCTCTAGCTGGTAAAAGTAGGGAAAATCCCAAGATATTCTATAAGTATATCAATGGGAAGGGGATAACCAGGGAAAGAGTTGGACCCATTAGGGACCAAGGGGGAAATCTGTGGGTGGAGCCAGAGGACATTGGTAGGGTGTTGAACGAATACTTCACATCTGTCTTCACCCAAGCAAATGGGGATGTAGGTATGGAACTCAGAGAGAGAGACTGTGAGTTTCTTGAGCAAATTGTCATAGGGAGTGACAGGTTATTGGAGGTTTTGGCAGGCTTAAAAGTGGACAAATCTCCAGGTTGGGACGATTTGTGTCCCAGGATGCTGTGGGAGGCGAGGGTGGAGATTGCAGGGGCTCTGACCCAAATTTTTAATTCCTCTCTGGCCATGGGGGAGGTGGTCCCACTATTTAAGAAAGGTTGTAAAGATAAGCCAGGGAACTACAGACCAGTGAGTCTCACGTCAGTGGTAGGGAAACTATTGGAGAAAATTCTGAAGGAGAGAATCTATCTCCACTTGGAGAGGCAAAATTTGATTAGGATTAGCCAGCATGGCTTTGTCAGAGGGAGGTCATGCCTAACAAATTTGATTGAATTCTTTGAGCATGTGACCAGGTGTGTAGATGAGGGTCGTGCAGTTGATGTAGTTTACATGGATTTCAGCAAAGCCTTTGACAAGGTCCCACATGGGAGACCTTTCAAGAAAGCAAATGCACATGGGATACAAAATAACTTGATAAGGTGGATTCAAAATTGGCTTAGCTGTAGGAGACGGAGAGTGATGACAGACAGCTGTTTTAGTGACTGGAAGCCAGTGTCCAGTGGCGTACCACAGGGATCTGTGCTGGGTCCCCTATTGTTAGTCATCTATGTCGTTTATATAAATGACAATGTTGGGGGTAGGATCAGTAATTTCATGGATGACACAAAGATTGGCCGAGTGGTTAACAGTGAGGTTGAGTGTCTTGGGTTACAGGAAGATATAGCCGGGATGGTCAAATGGGCAGAAAAGTGGCAGATGGAATTTAACGCTGAAAAGTGTGAGGTGATACACTTTGGAAGCAGTAATGTGACACGGAAGTATTCAATGAATGGCCTGACACTGGGAAGTTCCGATGAACAAAGGGACCTTGGCGTGTTTGTCCATAGATCTCTGAAGGTAGAAGGGCAGGTTAATAGGGAGGTGAAAAAGGCATATGGGACACTTGCCTTTATCAATTGAGGCATCGATTACAAAAGCAGGGAGGTCATGTTGGAGTTGTACAGAACTTTGGTAAGGCCACTGCTGGAGTACTGTGTGCAATTCTGGTCGCCACATTATAGGAAGGATGTGATTGCACTGGAGGGGGTGCAGAGGCGATTCACCAGGATGTTACCTGGGATGGAACATTTAATCTATGAAGAGAGGTTGGACAGGTTTGGGTTGTTTTCGCTGGAGCAGAGAAGACTGAGGGGTGACCTGATCGAGGTATACAAGATTATGAGGGGCATGGACAGGGTGGATCGGGAGCAACTGTTCCCTTTAGTTGAAGGGTCAGTTACGAGGGGTCACAAGTTTAAGGTGAGGGGCAGGAGGTTTAAGGGGGATTTGAGGAAGAACTTTTCTACCCAGAGGGTGGTGACGGTCTGGAATGCACTGCCTGGGAGGGTGGTAGAGGGGGCTTGCCTCACATCCTTTAAAAAGTACCTGGATGAGCACTTGGCACGTCATAACATTCAAGGCTATGGGCCAAGTGCTGGCAAATGGGATTAGGTAGACAGGTCAGGTGTCTTTAATGCATCAGTGCAGACTCGATGGGCCGAAGTGCCTCTTCTGCACTGTATTATTCTGTGATTCTGTGAATCCTACTTTGGCAGATGGTGAAATTTGAATTCAATTAATAAATCTGGAAGTAAAAGCTAATCTAATGGTGACTTTGAAACCATTGTTGAGTGTTTTAAAAACCCATCTGGTTCACTAATGTCCTTCCGGGAAAGAAATGTACTGTCCTTACCTGGTCTGGCCTACATGTGACTCCAGACCCACAGCAATGTGGTTGACTCTGGAATGGCCTAGTAAGTCACTCTGTTCAAGAGCAGTTTGGGATGGGCAATAAGTACTGGCCTAGTCAGCAACACCTACACCTCACAAACAAATAAAATAAACGTTATGAATTGTCACAATGCATGAAGTTAGTAATGCACTGAAGATGCTAGAAAATATTCTGGTCTAATGTATTGGGTCAGTCCATGTAAAGGCGGGGAGGTTTGACATGAAGAGGTTATATGCCTGGGAGTCTCTGCTCGGGCTTCAATTCATTGCAACAAGTACCTGGAGGCCAGAGGGATTGTCGGCGATGTTGCCAGTCATCATTTTTCTGAAGAAGGGAAGATGAAGGCAGCATATGACAGGCAAGCAGGAGTAAAATTAGCTCAATTGCAAGTCGGACAGAAGATCCGAGTCCTCAATCATACATCAGGAACTAATGCAGAGGTCACTAGGATATGCGGCCAGTCCAGACTGTACGAGATCCAGACACCCAATGCTGCGATTTTCAGATGGAACTGAAGTCAATTCAGAGAGCTGTACAGCAACATTACGTGTGACAACTCCTGGGCACACGTTCAAAGACAAAGTCTCAACATGAAAGTATGAGGCGACGAGCACAGAGGAAGAACATGCTAACCAGAGTTCCGAGTCACCAGTGTCTCAGAGGAGTCATCAAGGCAAGCTCAGCTCTGGGAAGAGGTTTACGATAACAAGATCGGGACGAATAAGCAAACCTCTTCTACGTTTTAGAGTGTTAGATTTGCTCACTTGTAAATAACTTTTTGTTTTAATCATGTATGGTTAGTCTGAACCAAAACATCATTGTTTATTGTACATATGTTCATATCTCTGGAAAAAAGGGGAATGTTGTGGGACGACCTTAAGAGGACCATCTTAAGAAGTGTAAGTGAAGGTCACCAGATGAAGTGATGTAGCGGCCACACATGACCAAGGAGTTGTGTGTGTAGCCCGACAGAGTGAGATGTGTTTAGATATGTCTCGTGCAGTAACTGTTTATATATATATATGTTCTTGTTTGGTTATAATAAAAACCCACATTTTCTTTGGATATTACTTGTAGTCCTGTGAGTCTTACAATAGTTCCCATATCACAGGAACAACTAATATTACAGTGGGCAAGGGCGAACAGGAGAACAGAATTATTAAGAACTGGAAAAAGCTATGACCTGATCAACTTCCCCCTTCTTGATTGCTCTAAACGTATCATACAGGACCTAGGATTACATAGAATCTACAGCATAAAATGAGCCATTCAACCTAGCTGGTCCATACCTCCTCCTGCCTGCTTCATCACACCCTATCAGCATTACCTGCTATTCCAAAAGTAAAATACTGCGGAAACTGGAAACGTGACATAAAAACAGAAAATGCTGGAAATACTCAACAGGTCAGGTACCATCTGTGGAGAGAGAAACAGGGTTAACATTTCAGGTTGATGACCTTTCATTCGTTCAACCAGACCAGACTTGCTGAATATTTCCAATATTTAATGTTTTGATTATAGGATAATCTATTCTTTTCTCCCTCATGTGTCAGTCTAGATTTCCTTTAATTACATCTACACTATTTGTCTCAACTCCTCCTTGTGGTAGCAAGTTCCACATTCTCAGCAGATCTTCTCACTTCACCCTGCAGCTTCCTACTTTCCAGAACAAAAATCTAATTACGTCTTGAACTCATTTGGTAATCTTTACTGGTGAATTAATCCCATAATCTGCTGACTTCTTAAATGCTTCCTCTTACTTGAAGCTTTCACTGAAGAATTGAACAATTTGTCAGCACCATCACCGCCTTCAAAACGTCAATTCAATCGCCAATCACTGCCTTCCAATTTTTGTTCCCTCGGGGGAATGTTTCCAAGACTACCCTTGGTCTTCCCTTTCTACAATCTGCAAGCGTTTCAAATCCCAACCCTATTTCACATCTTTTCTTTCATTTTTTTTAAATCTTGGTGATTGCTGATATATGGACCTTGCCTCTTGCTCTTGGCTTCTCAGTATTTAAAAAATAAATGAAGCCTGGCATCTTTCTTGGCATTTTACAATGATAAAAAGATAATGAAAACTTCAGGGAAACTTGCCAACATGAACAATGATCAGTCACATTGTGGAACAACTTATCATCAAAGTTGTGTTTCTTTCTATCAAAGCTACAGCTATGGAGTGGGAGCAGGGTTGTGAACTCCGACTGGACATGTTCCTGGAGGTGTCATCACAATGATTTCCAACCATCTTACCCCCATACGTCCCCCCTCTTGTCATTGGTCGCCCAACATGCCCATATTTGAGGCAGAGCCTTCCATGACCAATTGGAAAGCGAATCGACTCCTCATTACCCAACTGGACGATTCTTAACTGTCAGTCAAACAGCCTTTCAGTCTGAAGTTGTTATAACCAACAAACAAAAGTATTCAAATAAAATTTAAGAGAACACAACCTTTAGTGGCATTATGATTTTTCTCCTGGGATGCTCAGTGTAGTGTTCTGAAGATAAATCTTTAAAACCTGGAGACTCCAGGGCAGTCCTGGTGGGTTGGCAATTCTAACCAGGGGTAGCTCCAAGGGAATTTCCATCCTTGTCCTGCTGACATTTCTTTAAAGGAGCATTGTTATGGTAGAGTATAGGCAACTCTTAAAACCCGAGCAACAGGATGGAGCCTACAACAATCAAATTTCATAGAGCGCCAGCACAACAGCACAACAAGAGTAACTATCAGCCTGGGCAGGATTGAAAGAGAGGTCCCAGACATGAAAAGCCATGCCTGCGATGCTGAACCAGACCAATAAGTTGGCTTCTGATCAGTGAGACAAAATCTTTTGAACTATTGGCCCTGATTATAATGTGTTGGGTGATGAAGCGGGACAGGGGACATAGAGAGGGATGGGCGGGGTACACAGGAGCTTTGAAGCAGGCAGAAAACATGTGGCGTTCAACTTTCATCCAAGTCCCTCGTGAACCTGGCCAGCTGCATTCCCTGGTCGGCAGAGTGGATGCTGGCGGTGGGAGGCAGAAGATCACAGAAAGGAAACAGTAGCTCGGGACCAGCAGGACCATTCCCCATACAGTCAAGGGGGAGGGCTTGGTGGGAGTTGGGGCATGATAAGCAAGGGAGCCTCAAGGCCTTGTGAAAAAGAAAGCCTTTTTTTATTCAGCATTTATTGCCCATCCCTAATTGCCCTAGAGAAAGTGATGGTAAGCTGCCTTCTCGAACTGCTGCAGTCCTTGGGGTGTAGGTACACTAACAGTACTTTAGGAAGGGAGTTCCAGGATTTTGACCCAGCGACAATAAAGGAATTGCGATATAGTTCCAAGTCAGGGTGGTATGTAGCTTGGAAGAGAACTTGCAGGTGGTGGTGTTCCCATGCATCTGCTGCCTAGTCCTTCTAAGTGGTAGAGGTCTTGGGTTTGGAAGGTGCTGTCTAAGGAGCCTTGGTGCATTGCTGCAGTGCATCTTGTAGATGGTACACACTGCTGCCACTGTGCGTCAGTGGTGGAGGGAGTGAATGTTGAAGGCATTGGTTTGGGTGCCAATTAAGTGGGCTGCGTTTTCTTGGATGGTGTCGAGCTTCTTGAGTGTTGTTGGCACTGAACCCATTCAGGCAAGTGGAGACTTTCCATCACACTCCTGACTTGTGCCTTGGATGGTGGACAGGCATTGGGAAATCAGAAGGTGAGCTACTCGCCACAGAATTCCCAGCCTCTGATCTGCTCTTTTAGCCACAGCATTTATGTAGCTGCTCCAGTTCAGTTTCTGGTCAATGGTGACCCCTAGAATGTTGATAGTGGGGGATTCAGCGATTGTAATGCCATTGAACATAAAGGGGAGATGGTTAGATTCTGTCTTGTTTGAGATGGTCATTGCCTGCATTTGTGTGGCACGATTGTTGCTTGCAACTTAACAGCCCAAGTCTGGATGTTGTCCAGATCTTGCTGCATGTGGACATGGGCTGCTTTAGTATCTGAGGAGTCGCGAATGGTGCTGAACATTGTGCAATCATCAGCAAACATCCCCACTACTGATCTTATGATGGAGGGAAGGTCATTGATGAAGCAGCTGAAGATGGTTAGGCCTAGGACCACTACCCTGAGGAACTCCTGCAGTGATGTCTTGTGACTGAAATGAATGACCTCCAACAACCACAACCATGTTCCTTTGTGCTAGGAATGACTCCAACCTGCAGAGAGTTTACCCTGATTCCCATTCAGTTTTGCTAGGGCTCCTTGATGCCATACTTGGTCAAATGCTGTCTTGATATCAAGGGCAGTCACTCTCACCTCACCTCTTGAATTCAGCTCTTTTGTCCATGTTTGGACCAAGGCTGAGATGAGGTCAGGAGTTGAGTGGCCCTGGCAGAACCCAAACTGTGCGTCAGAGAGCAGGTTATTGCTGAGCAATTGCCACTTGACTGTCGACGATACCTTCCATCACTTTGCTGATGATTGACAGTAGACTGATAGGGCGGTAATTAGCCGGGTTGGATTTGTCCTGCTTTTTGTGGACTTACATTTATATAGTGCAATGCACGTCCCGAAGGCTTTACAGCCAATGAGGTCCAAGAGGAACGCACCTGTCCTTTGTGGCCAACAAGGAAATCTACAGCAAAATTAAAACCTTCCTGACTGGGCCTCTTATGCTCCATCATCCTCTCTCCGGACAAGTTTGACTTTGGTATAAAAGATGAGATCAGGTCCCCTTTACATTATCAGGCCCTGACCATATTTTAAGATGGACCATTCTGATGAAAGGTCATCAACTTGAAACGTTAACTGTTTCTCTCTCCATGGATGCTGCCAGACCTGCTGAGTATTTCTCGCGTTTTCTGTTTTTATTATAGCAATTAGATTATGATTAGATAATCTCTTTTAGTGAGGTTAGTTGAGGGATAAATAATGGTCAGAATATCATGTTTTTCTTTCAATAGAGCCATGGGATATTTACATGCACGATATAGAAGGCAGACAAAGCCTGGGTTTAAAATCTCATCTGAAGTTTGGCACCTCCAACAGCGCAACAGTGCCTCAGTACAGCATTGGGAGTGTCAACCTGGAGCATGTGCTCAGGTCTCTGGAGTGCGACTTGAACGCACAATCTTCTGACTCAGAGGCAAGACTGCTAGCTAGAAAATACCGAGCCAGGGTTGACAGAAGATAAGTGTGAATTTGCAGTTTAGTTCACGGGACACAATAACTGAATCATTTATATCAACTCTACTCTCAACTGAAGATGCGGTACTGAGTTTGGTAAATGATTGATGCGAGAAGCAATTTGTCGAGAGTTCCAGTTACATGCGAGAGTTTCAGAAAATACCCGAGAGAGGGGTGGGAAGAGGAAAAGAAAAGGGATTCATGTTAGCAAAAGTGACAGGGAACAATTGGGAGTCCACAGGGAAACCTGTAACCAAGTACAAACAAGAGTCGCGGATTGGTTAATGAGTTATCTAATTATGATATCAGCGTGATTTATTTGCAGCCAGTGATTATTTATTTATTTTGTTTTGTGGTTATATTAAATCTAAACATTTACCCAAAGCAGTTCTGAGGATGCAAACACCATTTTGAAAACTAATGCAGGCAAAAGAATGATACTTTACACAGTTCTGTATTAACAACAACAACTTGCATTTATATAGCACTTTCAATGAAGTGAAAAACCCCAAGGTGCTTCAAAGGAGATTTATCAAGCCAAATTTGACACTGAACCACATAAGAAGACATATAGGACTGGTGAGCAAAAGTTCAGTCAAAGAGCGTCTTAAAAGAGGAGAGAGAGGTAGAGAGGCGGGGAGGTTTAGGGAGGGAATTCCAGAGTTTAGCGCTTTGGCAGCTGAAGGCATGGCCGCCAATAATGGAATGATTAAAATCGGGGATCGATACCAAGTTAGCCATCTGTTTGGTGTCTGTGATGAGAGTTAGCTAAGTTTGTAAAATTTACATTTTAGTTAAGATAAGGGTTTCTTTTCCCCTTGTTTTATCAATATCACATGCTATCCATAGTCAAGAAAAAAAAAGTGTATGGTAGTTACAAGTACAGAACTAACAACTCAAGAGGTTCAAATCCCACCCTGGCCGATAATTAACAGAATTCATAACTGTGGTAAATTCTGGGCAAGGCTCAGAATAAATGATTCTAAATATCCTCCAGGGCAGCTGAAACACTCTTGCCTAGTCTGACTGACGCATGACTCAAGTCTGTTCTGTGTGCTTCACTCTTAATGCCGTAACCTGGCAAGTTCAAATAAGGATGGACAATTAATATTGCCTTGTGGGTGTCATCACAGTCTGGAAATTAGGATTGCCAACACTGGTTGCATGCATTCCTGAGCGTTTCCTTGCATGATATCCTGCCTCCCAGTGCCCTGCCCATACATTGCCACCATTGGTCGTGCAATACGTCCATCTTCATGGCACCCTGCCTTCCCACAGAAATGACTCAATTGGATGATTGTTGACTGCCAAGCAGCATTTTATTCCAATTCACATATTTTTTACAATTAATAAACAAAAGTGTTCAAAGAAAATGAAAAACAAAACACACAATGTTTTGAATGCCTTTGTAATTTTTTTCCACATTCGCTCGTCTGTCCTCTAATCTTCAGTTCCTGCCCACTCCAGAACATTCCTGGAAGGTTGGCAACTTTACTATGCACAGTGGAAGAGAGGGAAGCCAATTACTACTTGGCAGCGATACAACAACTTGTATTTATATAGCGCTCTTTGACATAATAAAACGTCCCAAGGTACAGGCATTATAAAACAGGTATGACACTGAGCCACATTAGGAGATATTAGGGCAAACAACAAAAAGCTTGATCAAAGAGGTAGGTTTTAAGGAGTGTCTTAAAGGAAGAAAGTGAGGCAAAGAGATGGAAAGGAGTAGGGATGGAATTCCAGAGCTTGGGGCTGAGGCAACTGAAGGCATGGCCACCAATAGTGGAGCAATGAAAATCGGGGATGCCGAAGAGGCCAGAATTACAGGAGTGCAGATATCTTGGAGGGTTGTAGGGTTGGAAGAGATTACAGAGATAGGGATATGAAAATAAGGATTAGAATTTTAAAACTGAGTCGTTGTTTAATTGGGAGCCAATGTAGGTCAATGAGCATCGGGGTGAATGGTGAATGGAACTTTGTGTGAGTTAGGATATGGACAACAGAGTTTTGGATGACCTGAAGTTCATGGAGGGTAGAATGTGAGAGACCAGCCAGGAATGCATCAGAATAGTCAAGTCTAGAGGTAACAAAGGCATGAATGAGGGTTTCAGCAGCAGATAAGCTGAGACGGGGTGAAGTTGGGCAACATTATGGAGGTGGAAATAGGCGGTCTTAGTGATGGCGTGAATATGAGGGCAGAAGCTCGTCTCAGAGTGAAATGTGACAAAGAGGTTGCGAACACACTGGTTCATCCTCAGACTGTTGCCAGGGAGACAGATGAAGTTGGTAGCTAGGGAACAGAATTTGGAGCGGGGACCGAAAACAATGGATTCAGTCTTCCCAATATTTAGTTGGAAGCGATTTCTGCTCATCCAGTACTAGATGTCAGACAAGCAGTCTGACAATTTAGAGACAGTAGAGGAGTCAAGAGAGGTGGAGGTGAGGTAGAGCTGAGTGGCGGCAGCATACATGTGAAAACTAACACTGTTTTCGGATGAGAAATAGGAGGGCCAAGGATAGATCCCTGGGGGACACAAGAGGTAATGATGCGGGAATGGGAAGAGAAGCCATTGATGGCAATCTCTGGCTATGATTAGATATACAAGAATGCCTGCATAATGCAGTTCCACCCAGCTGAACCATGGTGGAGAAGCGTCGGAGGATAGAGTGATCCGCTGTGACAAAGGCTGCAGAGAGGTCAAGAAAGATGAGGAGGGATAGTTTGTCTTTTTCACAGTCACATAGGATGTCATTAGAGTCTTTGATAAGAGCTGTTTTGGTACTGTGGCGGGGCAGAAATCTAATTGGTGGGATTCAAACATGCAGTTCCTGGAAAGATCGGCACGGATTTGGAGGATGAAAACACGTTCAAGGAGTTTGGAGAGGAAAGGGAGGTTGCAGATGAGGTGGTAGTTTGCAGGGACAGAGGGGTCAAGAGTTAGTTTTTTGAAGAGATGGGTGATGACAGCAGATTTGAAGGAAAGAAGGACAACACCTGAAGAGAGAGAACTGTCAACATGTCACCTGGGAGCCATGAAGGGAAGTTCGGTAATAAAGACTGAAAGTGCTAGCTAGGCTTAGCAGTTAAGACAGCATCTGCGGAGAAAGGAACAGAGTTAAGATTTCAAGTAAATGACCTTTCATCAGAACTGGGAAAAGTTAAAAATGTAATAGGTTTGGAGCAAGGGGAGCATGGGAAAAAGAGTGAAAGGGGAGGTGTGTGATAAGGTGGAAGATAGGAGAGATTAAATGATAGAAGAGTTAGTCATGCAGGGATAAAGGGAGTGGTAATAGGGCAGGAAAAGGAACAAAGAAATAAAAGGTGTGCCTAAAGTCATTGTGTACTGTCCGAAAGCAAAAACAAGAGAAAAGTCCAAACATGCAAAGAAAGGGAAACAAAATGGGGTCAGAGATTGCATTCTGAAATTGTTAAACTCAATGCGGAAGGCTATAAAGTACCTAATCGAAAGATGAGGTCTTGTTCCTCACGCTTATGTTAAGCTTCATTGGAATGTTGCATCAGGCCGGGGACAGACAGGAAATTGGGTGGTTAATAGTTTAGTGAAGCAAAGAAGTTGATTGGACACATAGTGGGGGGTGGGGGGAGGTGGTGGTGGGAGGGGGTTGGGGTGGGCAGGGGAGCAGCTATTTGAAGCCAGTAGTCCTGGGGGGTGTCTAATGTGAACAGAGGGTTTTAAAGGAGCAGCTAATTTGAGTGGACTGGTTTGGGGGGTGGTTGGCAGCAATGAAGCAAAGGAATAAATCATCTGTGTCTAGTAATGTTGACTGGGGGTTAAATATTGGACAGGACGGCGGGAAAACTCTACTGCTCTTCTTCAATATAGTGCTGTGGGGTATTTAACATCAACATCATTAGCTATTGTTTTGCGGGTGAGCAGGGGGAGAGACTGATTTACATAATCTTTAAGGCGGTAGTCCTCAGACATTTTTCAAAGAGCAGTGGGCAGGTTGTTATTACTAGAATCTGCAGTGTAAAGGCTTATCCATCTCCAGAACTGTTCTGAAAAAAAGTGATGGATGCAACTGAGCCTTTGAAACTCTCAGCTGCTGGTTACAAGCAGCCCTTGATACTGATAGGCCACAGGTTTGGAGAAAAGCAGCCTTATCATCCTGTATCCATTGCTGGGCTTCTGATGACCAGCAAAAAACGGTTGATTGAATTTCTACCCAGCTGTCAGTGGCATTTTGTTTTTGTATGGTGCTTTGCTCTTTTAAATTAGAACAGAGTTCTCTCCTATCTCTTTACTGTGTGCAGTTCTGGTCACCTCATAACAGAAAGGATGTAATTGCACTAGAGAGGGTACAGACAAGATTTACGAGGATGTTGCCAGGACTGGAAAAATGCAGCTATGAGGAAAGATTGGATAGGCTGGGGTTGTTCTCCTTGGAACAGAGAAGGCTGAGGGGAGATCTGATTGAAATATACAAGATTTTGAGCGGCCTGGATAGAGTGGAGGTGAAGGGCCTATTCACCTTAGCTGGGAGGTCAGTGATGAGGGGGCATAGATTTGAAGTGATTGGTCGAAAAATTAGAGGGGAGATGAGGAACAACTTTTTCACCCAGGGGGTGGTGATGGTCTAGAACTCACTGCCTGAAAGGGTAGTTGAGGCAGAGACCCTCAACTCATTCAAAAGGAGTCTGGATATGTACCTCAAGTGCCGTAAACTGCAGGGCTATGGACCAAATGCTGGAAGGTGGGATTAGAATAGGTGGATCGTTTATCAGTCGGCACAGACACAATGGGCCAAGTGGTCTCTTTCTGTGCTTTAAATTTTCTATGATTCTTACCTCCATTTCACTTATTCCTTTCTGCCTCTTTCCCATTCTCTTCAGTCTCTCTATATTCTAGTCACTTTTCCCACACTGTTCTCCAGTCTGTCTTCCCCCCTCCCCCCAGGGAATGCCGGGCATAAGGAGGGATGCTTGTTGTTGCACATAGTGTTGCCAACCCTCCAGGATTGATCTGGAGTCTCCAGAAATTAATCTCCTGAACTCTGCTGCCAACAAAACCCGTGAGATAAAGAAAGACGCTGCAGTTCTATGGTGCCTTTCTCAACCTCAGCATGTCCCAAAGCACTTTACAGTCAATGAAGTACCTTTTCAAAGTGTAGTCATTGTAGGAAATGCAGCAGCCAATTTGACACAACAAGCTCCCATAAACAGCAATGTGAAAATGATATTTATAATGTGTTTTACTAATGTTGATTGAGAGATATTGGACAGTGTAATGCAGTGCAGTGGTGACTTCATCTTTAAGAAACAGCACCTTTAAGAGAGCAGGCCACTGATGCAACTGATGAAATCATCAGACATAGAGAAGGAGAAGACACCATTTTAAGAGACACACTCAGCACATGGCTTTGCAGAGAGCAGACACACGCCAGTGAGGAAAAGACCTACACCTGAAGTAAGTGTTGAATCTGAATATAAAGCCTGCAGTTGTCATTTAAAGACAACTTAAGAACACTATAGATGGGACACCAGGGAGAACTCCCCTACTCTACTTTGAAATAGTGCTATGGGATCTTTAACAGCCTAAGAGAACAGTTAAGGACAAGGTTTAACATCTAATCTGAAAGATGGCACTGCCAACAGTGTACTCTCCCTCCAGTGTTGCACTAAAGTTTCAGCCAAGATTTTTGGCCTTAACTTTCTGCAGTGGGAGCTGAACCCTCGAGCGTCTGATGCAGAGGTGAGAGTGCTACCAACTGAGTCATGGCAGATACTGAATAGTAGGGGCATTAAAAAAGGAGGGTTTTTTTCATAAACTTTGTACACTCTTGGTCATATGTTATAAAAGTATTACAGGTGTGGTTAAAAAAAGGCGGAGTGTTTGGAAATGGGCAGCCATGATGAAACTTCCATGAAGACATTCAAATGGCATTGGCAACCCTAGTTATAGTGTTGACCTGTATACACAGTCTGAGACACTATCAGTACCAATCTCCAACAACATGACTAATAATTCTCTTCCACACAACCGCACCGTATTATCTACTTGCTATTTAAAGATAAATCATTGCAGATCTGAACAAAAAACAAGCACACACAAGAAGCTTGGATGAATGGTAGAATGAGCCCAGAGTTCCTAAGGTGACACCTGGGATGAGGGACTTCAGTTACATGGAGAGACTGGGGAAACTGGGTTTGTTCTCTTTGGAGCATAGAAGGTTAAGGGGCAATTTGTTAGAGGTATTCAAAATGATGAATGGTTTTGAAAGAGTAAACAAGGAGAAATTGTTTCCACTTTCAAATCCCAGGGTCAGTTGTGTCCCTTGATGTATGTTACTATCTTGTCGTTCATTTGTGCTGTATGGTAGCCCATGGGTAACACACTCCAAGCAGTGTGGAGTCATGCATATGCACACCCGACTCTTCACTTTGTGCTGTATGTCACACAATGTTCTTGCAACAGATGAGCTATCAAATGCTGTACATTCAATCACACTGAGAGGCATTAACCTAAGTTCAAAAATAAACTAATAGTTTTGGTTCCACTGTGACCAGGATATATGGAGCCCCAGTGCTGTTTGGCTTTCGATCAGTGTTGTGAAAAGCCTTTGCTGCTTCTCTGATGAGATGGAGAATGGAGGGGGTATTACATAGAGTCAGAAAATCTCACACATGATTTTTTTTGCATTCTCAACTTGAAGGCTGGAGTCAAATGAGGTTGGCCTTTGGGAAAAGTGTACAAAAATAAAATGATGTAACTCAGCCACCTTGTTATTAAAAATTGGAACCTGGAGCATTGTAGACAAAAAACATAATTGAGTGGTAGTCTTTTTTTGGTTCAGAATAACCTCCCTTGTGCCACCTCTCTGAAAGTAAGAAGATGCTTGTAAATTCATTACCTATGTGTGTCAAATGATAAAGTGAGAGGGCTAATGCAGAGCAGTAGACTGAAATGAGAGTTCTCACCTTTTGAAACTTTGGTTCACATGCAATCTGGACAGAAATGACGAATCATTTCCTAGTGTTAGTCTTTAATCAAAAACAGACTGGATTTATATAGTACCTTTTTCTCAGAGGTTTCCAGAAAAAAAAAAGAGGCAGAGGATAGTTCCAAAGCAGCGGCCTAGATGACTGAGGGCACAGCTGTCAGTGATGGGGTGAAGGGAGGAGGGAGATGCACAAAAAGTCAGAGGGATGGAGAGTTCTGGAAGCCATTGTAAGGGTGATGGGTAAATAGGACTTTGTGGAGGATAGGATACAAGCAGCAGAGTTTTGGATGAGGTGAAGTGTTTATAGAGAGCTAGGATCAAGGACTGGCATTTACTTCCCATCCCTAGTTTCCCTGGAGAAGTTGGTGAGCCTACTCCTTGAACTGCTGGTAGCTGTTTTGCTAGTGTGTTAACCCACTTCAGTTAAGAGTTGACAATGTTGGTGTGGGACTGGAGTCATATATAGGCCAGACCAGGTAACAATGGCAGGTTTCTTTCCTTAAAGGGGCTTAGTGAACCAGTTCGGTTTTACAACAAGCTGACAGCTTTTGATTTTCAGATATTTTGTTTCACTGAATTAAATTCAAACTACTAAGGTGAGATTTAAACTCACATTTCCGAAGAAGGGCCACTGACCTGAAACGTTAACTCTGCTTCTCTTTCCACAGATGCTGCCAGACCTGCTGAGTGGTTCCAGCATTTCTTGTTTTTATTTCAGATTTCCAGCATCCGCAGTATTTTGCTTTTATTTAAACTCACATTCTCTGGATTATTAGTCTAGTAACATAACCATTAAATTGAGGCACCCTGTAATGCTGTAACATGAGTGAGGTACATACTTGTAATAATATATCAGCTTGAGAATATACTTTTGAGATGTTCACCTTAACAATAACAAGCGTAGTATCAATGTCACAATTAGTCAACCAGTTACAGCCAGACTGGTTAAACTAATCAGTCTGCAGGGCTGAGTTTGCAAGCTGGGAATGAATTACTGTATGTAAAGCTGCTTTCAGCCTTCAAGTATCTATCAGTGTTGGATTTAATGAGCTCTAAACCATCTTGAACATAAGAATGATACAATACTTGCTTTCAGAGGTACAAAAAAACTTGCATTTATATAGCGCCTTTCATGACCTCAGGACATCCCAGTGAATGAAGTATTTTTGAAGTGTAGTCACTGTTATAATATAGGAAATGCAGCAGCCAATTTGTGCACAGCAAGCTCCCACAAACAGCAATGTCATAATGACCAGATAATCCGTTTTAATAATGTTGGTTGAGGGATAAATATTGGCCACGGCACCAGGGAGACTCCCATGCTCTTCTTTCCATAGTTCCGTGGGATCCTTTTGCATCCATCTGAGAGGGCAGATGCAGTCTGGGTTTAATTTATCAACTGAAAGACGGCACCTCTGACAGTGCAGCACTCCCTCAGTGCTGCCCTGTAGTGGCAGACTGTGATACCCAAGTGGCGTTTTTGTTTCTTGCCTGTGGAAGAAAATTGATGCCAGAGACTCCAAATCCAAACAGCCACTGCTGCTGCGTGCCATTTGGGTTACTGTTTCACTGAGCTGGAGGAACCAGACTCTTTCTCAGATTGTTCGGCTGTGCCCCGCTGCCTCCCTCACCTCCTCTCCTTTCTTCTCTTCCCCAACAACCTTTTGTACAAACACTGGGAACAACTTGGATTGTTGGTATAAATCATAGAATGAAACTGCACAGAAGGAGGCCATTCTACCCATCGTGCTTGTGCCTGCTCTTTGAAAGAGCTATCTAATTCGTCCCACTCCCCTGCTCTATCCCCATAGCCTGGCAACATTTTCTTTTTCAAGTATTTATCCAATTTTCTTCTGCATGTTATTATTGACTCTAGTTCCGCGGTCCATTCAGGGAGCACCATCCAGGTCATAACAATTCAATCCATAAAGATGTTTTTATCGTTGTCTTCCCTCTGGTTCTTTTGTCAATTGTCTTAAATCTGTGTCCTCTGGTTACTGACCCTACTGCCAGTGGAAATAGTTTCTCCCTATATACTCAGGATTTTGAATACCTCTATTAAGGGGGGAATTTTATACTCTCCACCCCGGCAATTTTGGAGGCAGGGAGAGCGTAAAGTCGGGTGGATTGGAGGCGGGAGCGGGGGCAGTTCCCTCCACTATCCCAACCCTGCCACCAATGAAGGCCCTTAACTGGGTAATTAACCTCCAATTAAGGGCCTCTTCCCGTCGCAGCTGCAATTACCCATGCGGCAGGTGGCCCTGTCAATGCACGGGAAGCATGACATGAAAAACAGTGTGGGCTGCTTCCCAGCTCCAGGGGGAGAGGGGAGGGGTTCCCTCATTGAAAAGGCATTTAGTTTAGTTTAGTTTAGAGATACAGCACTGAAACAGGCCCTTCGGCCCACCGAGTCTGTGCAGACCATCAACCACCCATTTATACTAATCCTGCACTAATCCCATATTCCTACCACATCCCCACCTGTCCCGATATTTCCCTACCACCTACCTACACTAGGGGCAATTTATAATGGCCAATTTACCTACCAACCTGCAAGTCTTTTGGTTTGTGGGAGGAAACCGGAGCACCCGGAGAAAACCCACGCAGACACAGGGAGAACTTGCAAACTCCACACAGGCAGTACCCAGAATTGAACCTGGGTCGCTGGAGCTGTGAGGCTGCAGTGCTAACCAATGCGCCACTGTGCCTGAACAAGGGACCCAGCATCAGGAAGGGGAGCACCTGCTAAGGGACACCCCCCACCCTTGCTGCCAACCCCTCTGTTCACCGCCCCCACCCCTCCCCTGAAACCCCTACCCCGCGAGACCCCTCCTGCCCTGACTACCGGAGGCCTGGGTCCAGCACGCTCCTTGGCCTCCGGTGGTCACCGCCTCTGCACTGGCGCTGCAACTGCCAGACTCTGATTGGATCAGAGGCCGGCAGCTCTCCAAGGGCGGGACTTCTGGTGACAGGGTCCTAAATCCTATGGAAGGCCCACTGCTATTCACTTAAGTGCCCGATTGGCATTTAATTCGGTGAGCCTTCCGGGAAAGAGGTGATGCGGATCTCGGCTTTCGTTTCTCCCGACGTTAAGATCCCTGCCGGCAGCATAAAATTCCTCCTTAAATCTCCGCTTACTGTTTTCTGCTCTAAACAAAACAATCCCAGCCTCTCCAGACTCTCCTCATAAATGAAGTCCCATCCCTAGAGCCATTCTAGTAAATCTCCTCTGCACCCTCTCCAAGCTTTGACATCCTTCCTAAAGTGTGGTGCCCAGAATTGGGATGAATTCAGATCACAGGCCCTGTACCAGGGGACCAATTCCAGCCAACTGTTTGACTCGGTTGCATCTGTTCATTCGGCTCTTTTCTTCCCTTCCCATCAATAATGTCACAATGTTCCAACCTGAGAAATTCCATGAAATAAGACCAAGGGCATGAAATTCCTCTGATACCAAAAATAAAGGACAATCCATACTTTCCATAATAACTTTTCTGCTAATGAAATCCCTCTCATGTTATGGCGTAAAAATATGAGTTCGTTCATTAAATGTCAAGAAGTCAGAATGTTCTCCCATGTTCCATCTTGTTACTTAGAGCAGCAGTTAAAAGTAATGATCATGCTTTTCCTGTGCTTTTTTTGGTATTTAACTTTCCCATCAGATAGGGTTGAGCAGCCTCAGTCAGTCAAGTAATGAGATTGCTCAGAATCAGAATACAATAGCTTAATTATTCCCTCTCTCCTTAGGAATCCCGCAAAGGGTCTGCGAAAGGCAAGAGACAGAGAGAGAGAGAGATGACAGCACAGTCTCGTGTCTCAGTCATTACTCTCTTGTACCAAGAACTAAAGTAATTTATTTCAGCAGTAGTGCTTGTTCTGTGTGCGGCCCAATCTGTAGAGCTCACCCCTTGGTGTGCAGCCTGACAGTGATGTTACAGAAAGCACAGAGGTTTCAAAGCGGTTAGTTTGCACCGAGAGCTGAGAATGTGTTGAGTTGCGTATAGTCCAAATTGAAAAACTGGTAGTATTGTAGGTAACAGCAGGATGGCGGTGAGAGGGGGAACCCACTGAGGATGGATTGCATCAAACGCTTGGTTTTCATTTTCACCATCACTTGTTCTTTCCAGATTGGACATAATTATGTAACATTTTATTTTAGAACAGAGGATGAAGCTTAATAAGCCTTGCTGCCCTTTTGATAGATCTCAACATCTATCTGCCTTCTCACTTTTGGGGTGAATAAAGAAGTATGTAGAATTTTTCCACGTAGAAACAGGCCATTCACTCAATGCTTATGCTCCACCTGCTTCCTCCTATTTTATTTCATCTCACCCTTTCACGATATCCTTCTATTCCTTTCTCTCTCGTGTAATTATCCACCTTCTCCTATCAAATAACACTTTGTCTTATTCGCATTCCAACCTATTTATGCATGACTCTAAAAGTCCTCTGGCTGTTACTTTAACGAGGGGTTTGACAATAAAGAATCTCACATGGATATGTTAGTATAACTTCACCATCACATCCCTCAGTCACTTTACTCTCTCGAAACACAACTGTCGCTGGAACCCATTTCCACTCTCTGCTTCACTGAATTTTACATAATTCTATCAATCTTTTGGTGAAAAAATTCTCCCTTCAACTCCCATTCTTCTTGCTTATTAATTTTTAATTGGTGCCTCCTGCTATTCAGAATTGACCTCAGGGTGGAGATAATTTTAATCCTGCCATGACAGCTCGGAGAGGGGATTAAATTGGTAAAAATATGAAGCCTGACCCCAATCCGCTGTAAAAGGGTCTACTTCTGGCTTTAACCGCTGCAAGTCTGGGGTCAGCCTAGTAAAGTGATCCAGAGAGGCGGGGTAAATATTTAAACAAGGGTCTGTTCCTCAGAGTTTGGGAGCCACTTGGATTTTTCCCAAGGTTTGGGAAACCCAGCAACTGAAAGGAGACTGGAGCTACTGAATCCAGTCGGCAAGTTTTTTTTTCCAGCACTGCTTGTGGGTCAAGAAAAGCAGGAGTGCTTTCCCCAGCACTTTCAGCTCACCTTCCACAACCTCTTCCCACAAGAGGACCCAGACAAGTTTTCTAGGTGTCGTGGAGAGGAAACTTCAGCAATCCTGGAGGCCATCCTTCACTTTGAGGTCTAAATATTTTGTTTGTTTTTCTCCTCCCTAACCATCCTGTCCTGAAGTCAGCGACTGATTCTTAGCTTTGACTGTTTTGGTATGATTATCTATTGTACAGTATGAGTATTTTATAAATGGTGAAAAGACAGTGGAGGTCCAAAGAAGTTAAGAGATCCATGTACATAGAACACTAAAATGTAATGGTCAGGTAGAAAATAAAAACAAAAGGCTAATGGAATGTTATCCTTCTTTACAGGAGGGCTTAGCATATAAAGGGGGTGAAGTTTTGTTACAGCTACACAAAACTTTGGTTAGATCACATCTGGAGTACTGTGTACAGTTCAGGGCACCACCCCTGAGAAAGGATATATTGGCCTTCGAAGGAGCGCAGCACAGATTCACCAGACAGTTACCAGGGCTCCAAGGGTTAGATTATGAAGATAGATTACATAAAATAGGCCTTTATTCCTGGAAATATAGAAGATTTAGGAGTGATTTTGGGTTGTGAAGGGAATTGATATGGTAGATAGAGAGGGAAGTCTAGGACAAGGGGGCAAAAAGCAGTAGATGCTAGCTTATTTAGTAATTTTAAATCTGATATTGATAATTTTTTGCTGGACAAGGGTACAAAAGGATATGAAGCCAAGGCAGGTGGATGGAGTTAAGATACAGATCAGCCATGATCTCATTGAATGGCAGAACAGGCTCAAGGGGCTGAATGGTATACTGTTGCTTTACTGTGAGCACTGTTGTAATTGGGAAGGGGGGGGAGGGACAAATACAACCCAACCTGAATGTGTCCTCATACACAGCACCTCCAACCAGAGTCACTGACAGGGATCAGGAGCAGGAAACCTGAATGATGTTTTTTTCTTCCTTTTCCCTGACCATAGCAACTGAGGTCAATTGTCACAACCTCTTTCCCCACAATGCTCTGACTGAGGGAAGATTACTCCACAAGACTAGAAATTTAATCTGGGGCAACTTTCCTGTAACTCAGGATAGCGCCAGGTAATCCTGTCATCTGCTGAGACCTTCCCTTTTTAAAATCAGAATTAACGGTTGGCGTTTAGGAGCAGGAGCAAGCCATTCAGCTCATTGAGCCTGTTTGTCATCCAGTTAGATCATGGCTCATTTGTACCTTAACTCCACATCCCTTGATACCCTTACCCAACACAAATATGTAGTCAATATAGAGTTGCAGTGTTAACCCTTTAGTCATTAATGTAAAAAATAAAATCTGCTTAACATCATATACTTGACAATAGAGGTTAGGCTGGATTTTGCACTGGGACTGCACTTGTCCACATCTCTTAGCATGAGGAAACAGGGTTGTCATGGTAACCCAAATGGCCTACATAAGTGGGCATAACAAGCTCTAACCAGAAGCCAAAGAGACAGCCTTGACACGTTTACAGTAATTAAATGGTGAGAAACAGAGGTAAAGGAATGAAAGGAACAACTTCTGAGCCAGGGTTTAGGTCCCTTTCTAATTAGTAGTTAACACTGTTGGTACTTAGTGGGAGTTCAATGTACTCTGCAGCTCCAGACGCTCCAGCAGATTGTCTCAGGCACAGCCAAGCTGGTGAAAATTGATGTCATGATCCGAATGGAGCCCAGAACTTTATTTACAGATAGATCGTGATAACAGTAGCTGCAAGTGCACAGAAGTTGGAAACAGTTTATCGAAAAATAAAGACTTTTGAGCGACTATAAGTTCTGAAGTTTCTTTTTATTTGTACTGAATCTTATACTACGGGGAGGATTTTAATTCAGAGCAGATTGCATAGAATTATATAAAGTCGACAGCACAGAAATCGACCATTCTGCCAATTGGTCTCTATCAGAGTTTATGCTCCACACAGGCTTCCTCCCATCCCTCTTCATCTCACCTGGTCAGCATATCCTTCATTCCTTTCTTCCTTCTAAGTTGATTTTGCCTCTCCATAACTGCATCTATGCTATTCGACTCAATGACTCCTTGTGGTAGCAAGTGTCACATTCTAATCGCTCTCTGGCTAAAGAAGTTTCTTCTGAATTCCATATTGGATTTATTAGTGGCCCCCTGATATTGATGGCCCCTAGTTTTGGAATCCCCCACCAGTGGAAACATATTCCCTATATCTACCCTATCAAATCCTTTCACAGAATCACAGAATTCTTACAGCACAGAAGGAGGCCCTTCAGCCCATCATGTCTACACCGGCTCTCTGAGTGAGCAATTCACTTAGTGCCATTTTCCTGCCTTCTCTCATAACCCTGTACATTCTTCTTTTTCAGGTAATTACCTAATTCTCTTTTGAATGCCTCAATTGAACATGTCTCCACCACACTCTCTGACAGTGCATTCCAGATTCTAACCACTCACTGCATGAAAATTTCTTTCCTCATGTCGCCATTGCTTCTTGAGCCAATTACCTCAAATCTGTGCCCTCTCGTTCTTGAGCCTTTCACAAGCGGGAAAAGTTTCTCCTGATCTACTCTGTCCAAACCCCACATAATTTTGAATACCTCTATCAAATCTCCTCTCAGTCTTCTTTTCTCCCTGGAAAACAGTCCCGACTTCTCCAATCTATCTTCGCAAATTAAGTTCCTCATCCCTGGAACCATTCCCGTGAATCTTTTCTGCATACTCTTCAATGCTTTCACATCTTTCCTTCAATGTGGTGCCCAGAACTGGACACATTACTCCAACTGCAGCTGAGCTATTCTAAAAACAGAAAGTGCTGGAAATACTTAGCAGCATCTGTGGAGAGAGAACTAGTGTCTTATACAAGTTCAACATAAACTCCTAGCTCTTGTACTCTATGCCCCTATTAATAAAGCCCAGGATACTGTCATAAAAACAGAAAGTGTTGGAAATATTCAGCAGGTCAGGCAGCATCTATGGAGAGAGAAGCAGAGTTAACGTTTCAGGCCTGTGAACTTTCATCAGAACTCAGCTCTGGATTTGTTTGCCCTACCTTTCCCCTTCGAGGGAATATACCTTAACATAATCTGAAAGACCTCCATCAAATTACTCCTCAGTCTTCACTTTTCTAGTGAAAAGAGCTCCAGCTTATTCAATCTTTCCTGAGAGGCATAACTTCTCAGTTCTGGCATCGTTCTTGTAAACCCTTTTTTATCAACTTCTTCGGTGCCTCCACATCCTTTTTGTTAATATGGATAAAATTGATTTTGTAATAATACTTCTGGTGAAGTCAATGGAAATAAAAATCTGGGAGAGATATGAAAGGGCTACCAACTCACTATCACTCTATCACACCGAGTCAAGATCTATCCCATGATTTTTCCCTTTCCTGTGAAGGCAGGATAACATGGGACTTGAAATCTGCATCTGCCTCCACACCATGAGACTGCATGTTACTGGGCTAATGTAGTGCTCACTTCCTTATGTTTTAATCAGTAAATTAATTCCTCCACACAAGATCAGGGGGCAGGTTGTTCAACCTTGCCCGTCTAAAAGGGAAGACCAAAGTACGGAAAGTCCTCATCAGGGAACTCCTCTTTGCTAATGATGCTGCATTAACATCTCACACTGAAGAGTGTCTGCAGAGACTCATCGACAGGTTTGCGGCTGCCTGCAATGAATTTGGCCTAACGATCAGCCTCAAGAAAACGAACATCATGGGACAGGACGTCAGAAATGCCCTATCCATCAATATTGGCGACCACACTCTGGAAGTGGTTCAAGAGTTTACCTGCCTCGGCTCAACTTTCACCAGTAACATGTCTCTTGATGCAGAATTAAACAAGCGCATGGGAAAGGCTTCCACTGCTATGTCCAGACTGGTCAAGAGAGTGTGGGAAAATGGCGCACTGACGCAGAACACAAAAGTCCAAGTGTATCAAGCCTGTGTCGTCAGTACCTTGCTCTACGGCAGCGAGGCCTGGACAACGTACGTCAGCCAAGAGCAACGTCTCAATTCATTCTATCTTCGCTGCCTCCGGAGAATCCTTGGCATCAGGTGGCAGGACCGTATCTCCAACACAGAAGTCCTCGAGGCGGCCAACATCCCCAGCATATACACCCTACTAAGCCAGCGGCGCCTGAGATGCCTTGGCCATGTGAGCCGCATGGAAGATGGCAGGATCCCCAAAGACACATTGTACAGCGAGCTCGCCACTGGTATCAGACCCATCGGTAGTCCATGTCTCCGCTTTAAAGACGTCTGTAAACGCGACATGAAGTCCTGTGGCATTGATCACAAGTCTTGGGAGTCAGTTGCCAGCGATCGCCAGAGCAGTCTGGCAACCATAAAGGCGGGGCTAAAGCGTGGCAAGTCGAAGAGACTTAGCAGTTGGCAGGAAAAAAGACAGAAGCACAAGGGGAGAGCCAACTGTGTAACAGCCCGGTCAACCAATTTTATCTGCAGCACCTGTGGAAGAGTCTGTCACTCCAGGCGCTGCTTCACAAACCACTGACCACCTCCAGGCGCTTACCCATTGTCTCTCGAGACAAGGAGGTCAAAGAAAAAATAAAAAAATTTGGCTACCACCAAAGGTAAGAGGGCACCAAGCTCCAACAAACCATGGAACTGCAAGTGGCACCTCAATTGATCGTAAAAGCCTCAACTTTAAAATTCTCATTCTTGTTTTCAAATACTTCCATGATCTCACTCCTCCCTATCTCTGAAATTTCCTCCAGAACTACAACCCTCCAAGATAACTGTGTTCTTCCAATTCTGGCCTCTTTTTACATCATCGATTTTCGTCCATTGGTAACTACATCTTCGCTGCCCAGACCCTAAATTCTGCAATTCCTTCCCTGAACCTTGCCACCTCTTTCTTCTCCTTTAAGGCACTCTTTAAAATCTGCCTCTTTGGCCCAGCTTTTGGTCACCTGTCTTAATATCTCTCTGCGTGGTTTACTATTAAATTGTATCTGCTGACACTCCTGTGAAGCATCTTCGGACATTGTACTATGTTAAAGGAACAATATCTATGCAAGTTGTTGTTGTTGTTGTTGGCATAGCAGACTCAACTATTCCAATGCTGTCCTGACCACCCTCTCATCCTCTACCCTCCTTAAACTTTAACTTATCAAAAACATCACCTGTCCCTGTCCTATCATGCAACAAGTCCTAGTAACTCAGTTCAGTCTTTCTCTCCTTCCTACCCCCCACGTCCCCCACTTTGGGCTTTCCTTCTAAAAAACCTTTAAGAAAAGACTCTGGAAAGCCTGTACTGTTCAACAGGAACTGGTTTTAGTTGATTTTTTCAGCATTTTGGTTGGTGTCATGATGTTGTTCCAATCAGCACAAGTCTGTCTTCTCTTTGCTCTTTCTACTTCCTACCTCTTCTCTACCACCTCTCTTGTGTTCTCTCTCTCTTTCAGTCCCTCCCTTTTACTCCCTCAATTATCTTGTTCTGCTCCCTCAATTGTTCTCACTGTCTCTTCTCTGCCACCTCTTTTGTGCTCTTTCTCTGCACTACCTCAATTTCTGCCTCTTGCCCTGCTCTGACTGTTTTGTTCTCACTCTTTCTCTACTGTGTCTTCTCATGTTTCCAGGTCACCTTGTCCTTTTCTGCAGTCCATATCTCTTTCTCCCTTACTTTTCTTCTCTAACTTCTCTTCATTGCTCTGTGCTTTTCCACTCCATGACCTTCTCTCTCTCTCTTGCTTGATGCTTTGTAATAATTGCTTAGGGACAGCAACTGTTTTTACCTAACAGTTCATGGAAGTGTCTCACACACACTCCTAACAGATTGTAATAACTTGAATGATAAAAACATTTCATTTGCTGCACTGCACCAGGACACTCACCTAGAGAATTTCCTGGACTCGAAGCTGTAATGAAGTAACACTCACCAAGTTAATTCCCAGCACTGGATAATGACTAGCTGACAGCAGGCTACAAGGGACAGCTTTTTCATGCAAGGTTGGTAATATTTGGAAGGAACTAACAAGCAGCATAATAGAGGCAAAAGTGCAGTGTTGAATTAGTCTGTATCATATTGTTGATAACGGTAATTGTGTGAACTTCCTCTTTACCTATTTCAATTAAGGCCTTTACTCCGGTTATCTTAAAGATCTACATTAAAGTAGTGTACAACAGAATTTCATATGAACATGTTCACGCTTTTGTCATATTCATCATACCTGAAGGTAGGCAAAGCACAGTTAGAAGCTATGTTGGGAAGTTAGGGTCCAAGAGGAATGGGCTTCAATGTGATTTAAGGTACTAGAGGAATGGGCTTCAGTGGGAGAGTTAGGGTGCTAGATGAGTGAGCTTCATCAGAAGAGGTAGGGGACCAGAGAGTTACAAATGACTGAAGCATTAAGGTTGTTGTTGATGATTTACATCTGTTACATGTCTGTCTTGTGCATGCGGGTGCACATTGCCTGTGATTACTGACTGCACCACATGACCTCTGTCGCATATGGAATAGCTGAGCGATTTGCTATCCTGCCCTCTCTGCTGGGGAGGTGTAATCTCTGATGCCCTCTCTGTTGATTTTGAGGAAGTTTGGGCGATTTGAAAGATTGTTCCGAGTGTGTGCACATCATGTTCAGGTGCAATTCAGTGAGTCAGCACAGTACGTAATTGAAATAAAATGGCACTGAAGACATAGTTTGGGACAATGGGGGAATTCAACCCTGACAAAGAGGACTGGTATAGTTACTAATGAAGTTTACACATTTGGCTGAAAGCAAATAAAATAGGAGATGAGGATCATGTAAATGTTTTCCTCACCATGATGTGGCCAGATGCTTTTGATGGTGTCTAACTAATGTTGCCCATGAGGTCCCAGTACTATGGACTGTTCTAAAATTAATGAGATTCTGGCATGACTAAGAATGAAATTGCACTGCAAGTTGCATTAGGTGAAAGGAAGCAGTGAGACAATTGCCGATTATATTCTTGAATTTAAAAAATCCACTTGTCACTGTGGGTATGGCACAAACATAGTAGTCAACCTTAGCAATATGTTCATTGGACGTCTAAAGAACAGTAAATTCCAGGCCAAGCTTTTGATTAAAGGCAATAAGCTGATTTGGAAGGAGGCCTGTGATGATGCCACAGCCATGGAAATGGAAGGAAGAAATAGTTGCAAATTGTGAGCAAGTTCTTTTCCTGCAGGGGAGTTCTACTGGATTTCAGCAGGAACCAGGCCACAATAATCACAGACTCAGAGTCAGAAATTTAGATGTTGCTGTTGCCATAGCAGCTACCGACCATCTAAATGCTCCCATTTCCAGTCAAAGTGCTATGTCAGTGAGAAAGTTGGTCATATCCAGACGGCATGCAGGAGTAAAGGAAAAGGTAGTGCTCCAGGTTGCGGTAAAGCTTCAGGTCACAGCATTGTTCCAAGTCAAGATAGTGGTAGACTTAAAGCTAGTTCAGGAGCCTGGAAGTCCTCAAATAATTGATATGGAAACAGATGTTGATGTTGTCGAGAAGGAAAATTAAGAGTTGTACTCAGTCAGAGTGCAAGAAAAGCAGCACATGGAAGATGAGAGTAAAAAGGCTGAAGATATAATTCCAGTCCCCACTGTACAAATGAAAGTCATAAATTCACAACTTACCATTATCATTGATATAGCTATAGCAGTGTCTGTTATGTTGGAAGGAAAGTACAAGATGTCCCTAAGTTATATTCAGTTGTGCAAAGCTGGTGTAAAGCTAACTAGTTATTCCAATAACAGTATTCCAGTATTAGGTAAAGTTAGTGTTAGGGTGGAATCTGATGAGGCATCCCATTACTTACTATTGGTAGTAGTAGCAGGGAACAAAGTCTCCCTGATGGGAAGGAATTGTCTTAAGAAAATACGGTTAAACTGGGCCAAGTTATTTCGAGTAAGGTTCAGTAAGAGTATGTCTAACATTGAGGAAGAGCTAAGACAGCACAAAACAGTCTTTGAGCAAGGAGGACCAAATGATAAAATTATGCATCACAAGCCCGAAGTCAAGATGAAGGACAAAGTACAGCCAACACTTTGTAAAGCTATGCCAGTGTCTGGCAGAGAAACTAGTGAACAAACTTTCAAGAATGTGGTGCTCAGTAAAGAGTTCAATTATGTCATGAATATCTGTCCTATAGAATGTGATGATGAGAAATTGCAGGAGTATTTCACATGTATAAATGAATTGAGTGTAGATTAAGGCTGTCTCCTGTGGGGTTTAACAGTCATTATTCCATCAAGGTTTAGAGAGAGATTGTTGGAGGAACTTCATCAAGAGCACACAGGGATAGTCCATATAAAAGCACGAGCAAGAAGCTATTTTTGGTATCCAGAGGTGGATAGCGATATTGAAGAGTTGGTGAAAAGTTGTGAAGTGTGTCTTAGAATGAGAAATGATCCAACCAAAGGTTCCTTTCAATCCATGATCAAACATGAGAAAACCATAGGAACGAGTATTTTTTTTTTGAAGAGGAAGGGAAAGAATATTTTGTTTTGGGTGTGATTCGGATCTGGAATGCACTGCCTGAGAGTATGGTGGAGGCAGATTCAATCATGGCTTTTAAAATGGAATCGGATAATAATCTGAACAGAAAAAATTTGGAGGGCTGCTGGAAAATCGTAGGGCAGTGGGACTACCTGAGTTGCTCTTGCAGAATGCCGGCATGGACATGACAGGCTGAATGGTCTCCTTCTATGCTGTAACCATTCTATGATAGCTGTAGCAAGTGGATAAATGTTGGGTCTATGCCCAATACCACAAATGCCAAAACTATTGCGGTTTTGAGAAATTGGTTTGCAATTTATGGGTGGCCAGAGGCGTTGGTGTCAGATAATGGTCTACACTTTTGAAATACTTCTGAGTAAGAATGGAGTCAAACACACTCTAATACCACCATATCACCCAGCCGAAAGAAGTGTACAAATTGTGAAGATATCTTTGCAGAAATATTTGCTCGGTGACAAGCTGGGCAGTAATTTCCATGTTTCTCTTCGACGCAGGCTAGACAATTTTCTGTTCTCTTACAGAATAACCCCACAATCTACAACAGATTGCTCACCTTCTTTCTTTTCTTTTGGGCCTCCTTATCTCGAGAGACAATGGATACGCGCCTGGAGGTGGTCAGTGGCTTGTGAAGCAGCGCCTGGAGTGGCTATAAAGGCCAATTCTGGAGTGACAGGCTCTTCCACAGGTGCTGCAGAGAAATTTGTTTGTTGGGGCTGTTGCACAGTTGGCTCTCCCCTTGCGCCTCTGTCTTTTTTCCTGCCAACTACTAAGTCTCTTCGACTCGCCACAATTTAGCCCTGTCTTTATGGCTGCCCGCCAGCTCTGGCGAATGCTGGCAACTGACTCCCACGACTTGTGAAGTATTTAAGCATGTTCCTCGGATAAGGTTTAGTTTGCTTAAGCCTGACGTCAATAGCAAGGTAAGAGAAAAGCAAGACAGAGTGAAGCTAAGTCATGATCCATGAGGGATGAAACTTAGAGAGTTCAGTGCTGGTCGGAAGGTCATGGTGAAAAACCACCGAGGTGATAAGAAGAAGTATGTGTTGGAGTTGTTGTAAAAAGATTAGGTGCATTCAATGACGATTGGAGAGAGACTCTGTCAGTGTCAGCTAGATCATTTGCTTGAAAGAGGAAATCTGACAAAGCGAGAGCACGAGAATCCTCCTGTAGTCCAAATTCCTATAGTCCCAAGTGAAAGTCAGAAAGAAGGTGCCAGTCACAAAGAAACTGAAAGTTTGCCGGTATCACAGAATCCACCGGTAGAGCAAAATAAGTCAAGGACTTTGATTAAGACTAATCAATCAATTTCACAGTCCCAACCATCTAGTGGAGTTGGTAGTCAAAATCAAAGTTCAGGGTTGACACAGTCTGAGGTGTTGAGAGAGCAGAGTCAAACTAATGGAAATGAAAGAAGATACCCAGACAGAAAGAGAAAGAAGACAGATAGGTTAATTGAAGGTATGTAGGACTTCTTGTCAAATGATAATATTTTTGTTAAAGACATGCTGGTGTTACGGAAAAAAATTTTTTTTCATTTACATGTGAATTACTCTAGAAATATCAGTCATATATGTTTTAGTTGTGATTACAGTAATTTTACAGCCATGTGGGTGAGGTTTAGGTGGCTCCCACTGTTCAAACCCCACCTGACCACAAGTGTGTTTTGTTATTAGGTTTTAACCCCTTGGTGTTTTATTTTATCAAATAAACAGACAGCAACAGGTTTTCTTGTAGATTTAAAACAGAGAATCAATTATTTATAGATCAATACGCCTTATCCCGAAATTAGCGCAGCCGCATCCACTCATGCATTCGCTTGCACACACACACACAAAAGACAGATAGAGAGGAAAAAGGACTAAGCGATTATAAGTAGAGGGGTAGATTTTGGGGAGGTCATGGTAAACCTGTTGAATTTTCTTGGAAATCAAGGTCTCATTGGTTGCAGGCCTGAGGTAATTGTAGATTTCCCTCTTGGTTGAAAGTTCAATTGAAGTCAGTTATCACTTCCAGTTCACTGCTCTATCGTGTAGATTCAAAATTCTACAGCAGGGCATGTGCCTTCTGGGTTGCTGGAGACACACTTCTTGGATGTTACTTCCTGGGTGTCCCTCTCTCTCTGTCTAGGCTGCTTTTTAAGGTAAAGCTGTATTACATCTTGCCTCCTGGTAGGAGACACTTTAGTCTCTTCCCCATGGTGATCGCCAAATGGCCCAGGACGTGGCTACTTCACACCTTCTTTGTTTCAGAAGAACTCATTTAATTCTGGAATATTTTAGGATGGGTGTTGATTGGGTGCAATTGACACCTCTTAGCTTTAAAGATTTTCCTTTGTCCCTGTCAGACAGTTTGGATATACAAATTGGATTTTCCTTTGTCCTTCAGTGGCTATTTTGGAGCATTATTCACTTTTTAAAAGAAAGGTCCATTTTTTAAAAGACAAAGTCAGTTTTTATAACTCTTCAGATTTTGTCCATAATTTTTGTATCATTGCACTTCTCGTGTGTGTGACAGAAACCACAAGCATGTAACCCAATCTATTAAATTTCAGGTGTTATTATTGTATTCTGGGAAATTATGTAGGTATGCAATTTTACATTTTAATGCATAAGTTTTTTTTAAGTGGTGGGGGGAGTTTAGTATATGTAATAGCTGAGCAATTTGTTATACTACTCTCTCTACTACCCTCTCTGTTGGGGAGGTGCAATATCCGCTGTCCTTTCTGTTTTGGGAGGTGTTAATAACGTTTGTTCAATAATGGCTGCTTGCTGTGAGTCCACATGTTAGCTTCACTCAGTGCAATACACAACAACCTCAACAGACTGTTCTTTCTTCACTGAAAATGAAATGTTTCTCCTTCTCAAAACCACCAGGAAAATATTTCCACAATTCAAATGCACACTCCGGAGATGAATGATCTCTCAGACTATGATACTGCCATGAGTTAGGGTTCCATGTATCACCAGACCTGTCTAATTTCACTCACGTATTGTTCTCAATTCATGAAATGCATAGGTCTGAGTTTAGAGCTGTGATAATTTGTGGACTAAATATTTCATACAGCTGCCTTTTCAAACAAAAAGGAAATAGCACCTCTAGAGTGAGCTTCATCCTTTTGGTTTCAAAATGTAATCTGCTTCTATGATTGTTGAGTAGACGGCTACTTCGTTTGATGCGATGCTGAATCATACACAGATGCGAGAGTCTGCGGGATCTCCCATTGGGAACAGAACCTCGGTCAGTCCCAAACATGGTCCATTATATCAGGAGGGATGTGGCCAAAGTGGGGTGGGGATGAAATGCGAAGGCCAGGAGTTTCATTGGACCTTCCCTGAGTTCAAAGGGCAGCCAGGATGTCAGGAGAAAGAGGTCTATTGAGTTCCAGGCTGAGGAATGTGGTGCTCACCTAGGGGATCAGGCCTGTCTTCTGTTTTTGATTGGCCCATTAAAAATGCTCTTCAAGGCCACAGCTGCCGCAGAACTAATGAATAGCTGGTCACCGCAACTTCTCTTTACACCTCCCCTCCCCTCAAAGGAACCTCCGCTGGATATTCTGGCAGGGTCAGCAGCAGAAGATCCTGGTGTAATTACATTCATTCCATCCACAGCTGGCTCACCGTGGCTGCAGTCTGTACTACCCACGGGATGCACTGCAGCAACTCACCAAGGTTTCTTCAACAGCATGTCCCCAGCCTCTGACCTCTACCACCCAGAAAGACAAGGGCAGCAGGTGTATGCAAACGCCTTCACCTCTAAAGAATGGGAGTGGAGCGCAACCAGTCAAGGTCAAGAGTTCAAATGCATTAAGTATCTTCACCGAGAGGCAGCTAACATAGTCTGGAAAATGAACTGGGGTACTAGACTCGGATATTGTCTGTGGCAATTAGCATTCGGATAGAACGTTGTATAGAAGGATATTGTGGGAAATGCTACCAGTTTCATTGTTAATCAGAGACAGTCAATCATGGCATTTTTCCCCTCCTCGCTTTCTCTGAAACTGCAAGATAATGTTGGTAAGCAGTATCACAAGTATTTTGGGAAGGCTACTAGATTCTGTCAATTGGGAGAATGGCTGAGCACTTGATCAGCAGATCAGCACGGCTGTGTTAAGGGTAGGTTATGTGTGACTAATCTAGTTGAATTTTTTGAGGTCACCGATAAGGTAGACAGGGAAATGTCTATGGATGGTATCTATATAGACTTCCAGAAGGCATTCAATGAGGTTTCAAGCAAAGAAATTCACCAGAACTTAGAGTGTTAAATTAGGAGGACGGATTGCATATACTAGAGTCCTTGAGTATAGGCGATTAAGGGGGTGATCTAATTGAGGTGTTTAAGATGATTGAAGGAATTGATAGGGTAGATAGAGGGACACCATTCCCTCTGGTAGGGGAGTTCAGCACTAGGGGGGCATAACCTTAAAATTAGAGCTAGGCCAATCAGGAGTGATGCCAGGAAGCATTTCTTACACAAAAGTTAGTGGAAATCTGGAACTCTCTTCCCCAAAAAGCTGTTGAGGCTGGTGGTCAATTAGAAATTTCAACAGTGAGATTGATAGACTTTTGTTAGACAAGGGTATGAAGGGATTCGGAAGACGAGCCTGTTTGAGAGTGGGAGTCCCTGGGGTCGGGGCATGGATTGGGTTTGTTTCACAGTAAAGCCCTTTTATTTCCTACCCAATGTTCATAAATGGTCACTGGACATCAATGAGAAGCAAGAATCCACCTGATTGTCCCTCCCCTCAACATGAAGGCACTGAGTGCTGTGCCACTACTGCTGTCCTGGATGAGATCAGCTGACTAAGCAGTGATTAGAAACATGTCTGGTTTGTATGAAAGAAAAGACTTGCATTTATTAATCACCTTTCAAGACCTCAGGATGTCCCAAAGTGCTTCACAGCCAATGAAGTACTTTTGAAGTGTAGTCACTGTTGTAATGTAGGAAATATGGCAGCCAATTTGTGCACAGCAAGATCCCACAAACAGCAATGAAGTATTAATCAGATAGTTTTCTTTCGCAGTGTTGGTTGAGGGATAAATATTGGCCAGGATACTGGGGAGAAATTCCCTGCTCTACTTCAAAATAGTGACATGGGACCTTTTACAGTCACTTGAAGGAACAAGTGAGGCCTTGATTTCAAGCCTCATCTAAAAGATGCTGCAGTATTGCACTGGAGGTATCAGCCTGGATTATGAACTCAAGTCTACGTCTCATGAGGGCTGAGGAACTTCAGTTACGTGGATAGATTGAAGAAGATGGAACTATTCTCCTTGGAAAAGAGAAGATTAAGAGGAGATTTGATTGAAGTATTCAAAATCATAAGGGGTCTGGACAGAGTAGATAGGGATAAACTGCTCCCGTTGTCCATTGATACTGATTTAAGGTGATTGAAAAAAAAAAGCAATGGAGATATGAGGAAAAGCTGTTTTACGCAGTGAGTGGTTAGGATCTGGAATGCACTGCCTGAGTGTGTGATGGAAGCAGATTCAATCAGGGCTTCAAAAGAGAATTGGATAATTATATGAAGAGAAAAATTTTGCAGGGCTATGAGAAAAAGGCAGGGGAGTGGGACTAGGTGAGTTGCTCTTACAGAGAGCCGCATGAACACGACAGTCTGAATGGTCTCCTTCTGTGCCACAACCATTCTATGATTCAATGAGAGAGTTTATCTGAAATATATTGGCAGTGTACCTAAATGGGTTTACTGTTCCCCTGAGAGCATCTTGGAATGAAAGTGTAGAAATCTTAAGGAAAGTCAATTTGTTCATCACATTAAAGCAGCATGTTACCCTCTTCCTAACGTGGCTGAATCAGTAATGATCACCTGGCAGTTAATCATTAAGAGTGCCAAAGCAAGGTGCCAATTAAAATTGATGACTTGTTTTTTGTGAGCGCAGATAGTTGGTAATTGAAAACCTCTTCATTGAGCCTTGTAGTTATTGATTCTCTGTGGAATCACGTGATACATTGCAATGGTCTTGAGTATCTTTTCCTCTGCACTTTAGAGATTTAATGATGAAGGAGACCTGACTGCTTGGATTCAATCCCAGAACCACTACAGCAGATTGTGTGAAAACAAAAATGAAGAAATAGTCACAGTTCTTGCTAGTTTCAACTTTTAGTTAAGTAATCGGTTAAAGTGGAAATCCTCATCACCCAGCCCATAAACAGAGCACTGAGAAACTCAACAGCGGTCCAAATCTCAATCCCAACCACTGTTTCTAATTACCAAACTAATGGCCTAATTGTCACCCAAAAAACACAAATTATGTCATTGCTTTTCATCAGCTATAAGAGACCAATATCAATGCACAGTGCAGCAATGGCATTTTTAAAGAGAATTTCATTCCTTCTTTCTTTTATTACCTCCTTCTATGATTCCTCCTTCATTTAAAGCATCAGCCATGGTAGTTGGTAGCACTCTTACCACTGAGGCAGGAAGTTATGGCTTCAAACCCCACTCCAGACATTTGAGCGGAAGATCCAGGGTGTCACTAATGCAATACTGTTGGAGTGCTGCACTGGCGGAGGGGCCATGTTTTGGATGAGATGTTAAACCCTGTCTGATATCTCATGCAAATGTAAAATTACCTTTGGGCACTAAATTTCGTAGAAGAACAAAAAAAAAGACAATTTTCTTTGTTATGTAATGCTGGTTGAGGCCTACAGATTCAGGTTTATGCATGTGATTAAATAGCCTGCCAACATGCTCACTTTGGTCTTCCCTGCCAGAAAAGGAAACAAGGAAGAGGTATGGAGGGCGCCCTAGGAGCATTACTTTGGCAAAGAAGTCAATAACTTTCAGAGTTGGGCTATAGGGAGAAAACTGAGAATCATTGATCTTTTATTACTTAGCAGTGGAAGATTTGGGGAGGGTGGAGTTTTGTCTCCTCCAGTGCTCATAGAAAAAGAAAACGTGAAGTAAGTTTTCATCTTCAGCATCTGGGCATTAATAAAGTGAAAACCACTTAGATTCTACAATAGATGGGTAATCTGCTCAGGGACATTGCTTCCTGTGCACTAAAGATGAAAATCTACTACATGGAGTGACACCACTATTCCCAGCCAAAATGGAGGTAATTTCCCCCATCAATCAGGTCAGGAGACCGTTGTGCTGTAAGTGACTGGCATTGATTTTACGCACGCAGTTTGTATTATGTAACCATGTTACAGTCACAACATTTTGCTGGAAAAATATGCCTGCTTTTTTGTGTCAGCTGTGGCTCAGTTAGTAGTGCCCTTGTATTTAAGTCAGAGGTTTGTGGGTTCAAGTCCCACTCCAAGACTTAAATACAAAATCTAGTGCAGTACTGAGTGCATGCTGCACTGTCAGAGGTGCTGTCTTTGAATAAGATTCAAGATCCTGAGGCACTATTTTAAAGAAGAGGAGGGAAGTTATCTCTGGTGCCCTTACCAATGTTTATCCCTCAATTAACATCACTGAAACAGAATATTGGGTCATTATCACAGTGCTGTTTGTGGGGCACTGCTGTGTGCAAATTGGCTGTTGTGGTTCCAACATTTCAAAAGTCATTTGCTTTGAAGTGCTTTGAGACATCTGGTGGTTGTGAAATGTGCTGTACGAATGCAAATCTTTCTTGATTTTATCAGGAGACGTTGCTGGAATTTTGGTCACGAGTTCTGCTTGCTGTATGTAGAGTCTCTGTTTAAATGGATTATGTTTACTAATTAAACTCTGTAGTGCATAGAGAATTTATTTAAATAGATTCTGTTTGTTGTTTGCTGCAACATAGATTCTGCTGTAGGTCTCTCCTTGCCTCCAACTCATTAACTGAAACAATACAGTTCATTAGCTGACACAGTGGTGTCAATGCTTGCGACCAGATTATTCTAACCCCCACTTCCCCACCAAAATAACAAGCCGCTCTGAGCAGTGCCTGACCTGTACTTCAATACATCCTCCTCTTGGCACCACGTGATGAAATATGCAGTGTGAAGGCTGAAGCATTTGCAACAATCTTCAGCCAGAAGTGGCGAGTGGATAATCCATCTCGGCATCCTCCTGAAGTCCCCAGCATCACAGATACCAGTCTTCAGCCAATTCAATTCACTCCACGTGATATCAAGAAACAACTGAAAGCACTGGATACTGCAAAGGCTATGGGTCCTGACAACGTTCCAGCAATAGTACTGAAGGCCTGTACTCCAAAACTTGCCATTCCCCTAGCCAAGCTGTTCCAGTACAGCTACAACACTGGCATCTATCCAGCAATGTGGAAAGTTGCCCAGGTATGTCCTGTACACTAAAAGCAGGACAAATCCAACCCGGCCAGTTTCCGCCCTATCAGTCTATGCTTGGTGATCAGCAAAGTGATGGAAGGTGTAATTGACAGTGCTATCAAGTGGCACTTGCTCAGCAATAACCTGCTCAGTGACGCTCAGTTTGGGTTCCACCAGGGCCACTCAGCTCCTGACCTCATTTTAGCCTTGGTTCAAACATGGAAAAAAGAGTTGAACTCAAGAGATGAGGTGAGAGTGACAGCCATTGACATCAGGGCATCATTTGACCGAGTATGGCATCAAGGAGCCCTAGCAAAACTGAAGTCAATAGGAATTGGGGAGAACTCTCCGCTGGTTGGAGTCATAACTGGAGCAAAGGAAGATGGCTGTGGTTGTTGGAGGTCAATTATCTCAGCTCCAGGACATCACTGCAGGAGTTCCTCAGGGTAGTGTCCTAGGCCCAACCATCTTCAGCTGCTTCATCAATGACCTTGGGATGGACAAAAAATGCTGTCCTAGCTAGCAACACCCAAATCCCATGAACGAATAAAAAAAGTCACTTTACAAGATACAAATGGACGCACCCTTTTCTCTTAATTAAAAAAAAAACAGCTCTTGAATGATGCAAGTGGAAATTCCATCATCTGCAGCAGCGAGCACTGGGAAAGGTCATGTGAAATATCTCCCTGCTGAGATTATTGTTTGGGGTCATGCCTAGAAACAAGGCAGATGGTTGTGGTTTTTGGAGGCCAATCATCTCAGCCCAGGACATCACTGCAGGAGTTCTTCAGGGTAGTGTCTTAGGCCTTCGTGTCTTCAGCTGCTTCATCAATGACCTTCCTTCCATCATAAGGTCAGAAGGGAGGATGTTCGCTTATGATTGCACAATGTTCAGCACCATTCACGACTTCTCAGATACTGAAGCAGTCCGTGTAGACCTGAACAACATTGAGGCTTGTGCTGATAAGTGGCAAGTAACATTTATGCCATACAAGTGCGAGGCAATGACCATCTCCAACAAGAGAGAATCTAACCATCTCCTCTTCATGTCCAATGGCATTAATATAGCTGAATCCTCCACCATCAACATCTTGGGGGTTAACATTGACCAGGAACTGAACTGGACCAGCTACAAAAGTACTGTGGCTACAAGAGCAGGTCAGAGGCTGGGAATTCTGTGGTGAGTAACTCACCTCCCGACTCCCCAAAGCCTGTCCACCATCTTCAAGGCACAAGTCAGGAGTGTGATGGAATACTCTCCACTTGCCTGGATGGGTGCAGCTTCAACAACATTCAAGAAGCTCAACACCATCCAAGTCAAAGCAGTCCACTTGATCAGCATCTCATCCACAACCTTCAACATTCACTCCCTCCACCACCGACGCACAGTGGCAGCAGTGTGTACCATCTACAAAAGGCACTGCAACAACTTGTCAAGCCTCCTTCAAGAGCACCTTCCAAATCTGTGACCTCTACCACTTAGAAGGAAAAAGGCCGCAGATTTATCGGAACACTACCATCGTCAAGTTCCCCTCCAAGACACACACCATCCTGACTTGAAACTATAACTCCGTTCCTTCACTGTCGCTGAAACTCCTTTCCTGACAACACTGTGGGTGTACCGACACCAGATGGGCTGCAGTGGCTTCAGAAGGCAGCTCACCACCATCTTCTCAAGGGCAATTAGGGATGGGCAACAAATGCTAGCCTTGCCAGCGACCTCACATCCCATGAACTAATAAAAAAATAATTCATCTTCCACATATACAAATGGAGAAAAATTATTGGCTGTTAGCTGAGCTTTATGGGGCTCCTGTCAAAGAGTAACAACTAACATTGATCGTGCTAAATACACATACTGAGTTGCAGCAAAGTGCACTGATTAAAGCAGTTGTTAACTGTTGCAGTGTTACAATTTAGCTGACATCCCCATGATACCTGTCATCTGCTTACAAGGAAACAAAGAATGAATTCCCTTGCAAGACCTATTTCCTTTGTAGCCGTCAATTTGACAGCAATCTAGAAATTACTGTCTGAAAAGTGAGCTTCTGACATGCTTTGCTTTCTTTGACTAAAGCAGGTGAGCAGCTTCTTTATCAACAACTTGCATTTGTATAACACCTTTAACATAGTTAAAAAGTCCCAAGGTGTTTCACAGGAGCCAATTACCAAACAGAATTTGACACCAAGCCACATGAGGGGACATTAGGACAGGTGGCCAAATGCTTGGGCAAAGAAGTAGGTTTTTAAGAAATATCTTCAAGGAGGATAGAGAGGAGCGGAGGTTTAGCAAGTGAATTCCAGAGCTAAAGGGCCAGGCATCGTCCCTAATTGGTGGAGCAGTGAAAATCACGGATGCTCAAAAGGCCAGGATTGGAGAAACAGGGCAGAATTAACTTTTTAAACAGGACTTTACACCTTTGTTCATGGTCTAATTGAATGACAGAACAGGATCGAGGAGCTGAATGGCCTCCTCCTGTTCCAATTTCCTATAAATCTGCAGGTGTCTCTGTCTGTATTTCCCCGAGGACATCAAAAATGAGTTTTCCCAATTTGTTTTTTCCCCAATGGTGTCGTATAAGAGTTTGAAAGGGTTAATGGTTGACAGTGTGAGGAGTACCTCCCACCACGATGATGTAAGAGATCAAATGTGAGAAATACTAGAGGGAGAAGCAACATGGCTTCACAGGAGTCAACCAGACTTATGTAAAGCTGAATATAGTTAAAATGTAATAAATGAGTTAATATTAAAATTACTGAAGACTCAGTCATCTCTCCTAGCTAGACTAACCAAAGGTAAAAACAGTGGCCGACCAAGCAAACATACAACAAATTGGCCTGGGTTTTTATTTGGTTCTTTTCTCTTGCATGAGATTATATAGCTGTTGGGTGGGTAGGGTGTGTCTAATTATGGTGCATCAGTCTTTTACTACTGACTATTTCTATTTGTTTGTATTTTGTTTGGTTTTCTCTCTCATTCTTTCTCTCCTGAACTTATTGATCTAGCAAGACTTCACAGCAAGAAGTCGCATCTGCAGAAACTAGAACAGCTGGGTTTATTCTGCTTAGATCTGCGATGGTTTGGGGAGTTTTAATAGAGTAAATAAGGAGAAACTACTTCCACTGGCAGATGGGTCACTAACCAGAGATACTGATTTAAAGCAATTGGCAAAAGAACCTAAGGTGAGATAAGTGGGGATTTTTTTTTATGCAGCAAGTTATGATGCTTTGGAATGTGCTTTCTGAAAGCAGATTCAGTAGTAACTTTCAAAAGGGAGTTGGATAAATACTTGAAGGGGAGAGAATTGCAGGGTTATGAAAGAGCAAAGGAATGGGAATAATTTGATTGCTCTTTCAAAGAGTAGCCACCGACACAGTGGGCCGCATGGCCTCCTTCTGTGCTGTAAGATCATATAATTCTACGAAGGTAGCTCAGATGGTTAGCTGTGGTTAGCACCGCAGCCTCACAGCTGCAGGGACCCAGGTTCGATTCTGGGTACTGCCTGTGCGGAGTTTGCAAGTTCTCCTTGTGATCGGGTGGGTTTTCACCGGGTGCTCCGGTTTCCTCCCACTGCCAAAGACTTGCAGGTGATAGGTAAATTGGCTGTTGTAAATTGCCCCTAGTGTAGGTAGGTTTAAGGGAATATGGGATTACTGTAGGGTTAGTATAAATGGGTGGTTGTTGGTTGGCACAGTCTCGGTGGGCCGAAGGGCCTGTTTCAGTGCTGTATCTCTTAATAATAATAATAATTAATAATTGAAGATCGGGTCACAATGCTTTTACTGCAATCCTCCAATTTGAGCTCTCTGTACTCTCTCTTTCTCATGCATAACAAGGAGTTACAGCTGGAGAGACTAGACAGCTGGGTTTCTCCTTAGATCAGAGAAAGTTAAGGAGAGTTCTGATAGAATAAATAAGTTTTCTACTGGGAATACTGCAATTTACCGTTTCATTCATTTCTGTGCGATTTTATCACTCTCTTCCACACACATTGACTCCTCTAATGCAGCTACTCCCTATTATAGATATAAATTGCATTTCTATAGTGCCTTTCACAACCTCAAGACCATCCCAAAGAGCTTTACAACGAATTAAGTACTTTTGAAGTGTAGTCACTGTTGTAATGGATGAAATGTGGCTGCCAATTTGTGCACAGCAAGCTCCCACAAACAGCAATATAATAGTGACCAGATCATCTGTTTTGAGTCGTACTGCTGAAGGAATAAATATTGGCCTGGGAGACAGGGGAGAACTTCCCTTTTCTTCATTGAATATTTCCGTGGGATCTTTTACGTTCACCTGCGAGGGCAGAGGGTGCCTCGGTTTAAGGTTTCATCTGAAAGACATGGTTCCATGAAGAAAGCTCAGATTGGAGATAGGGTCACAACAATACCGGTTATCAGGGGATACAGACCTATACACTGCAGCTGAAATCATTTCAAGCGCAGTCACGAACATTCAAAATGCAATCCATACACTGGTGCTTGTCATCAGGTGAAGCACAACCTATTGATCACGTGACCCTCTCCAAACACCTGAAAAACATTGCAATTTAGTCCTTTCATGGAAAAGCACAATAATATTGAGTGCTCTAGTTTTCTTGCTTTTCAATCATTAAGCAAAGCTCTTGGTAATTTTTTAATGTTCTATTGTTGTTAGGTTGCTTTGAGATTTTTGAAAATGAATTCTTGCTGGCTTTGCTGCAGTCAATAGAATTATGAAATGGAGGGTGTGTGAAGCCGTGGAGTGTGCTGGGCTAAAGCTCTTTGCAATTACACTCTCCAAATGGATTTCACAGTATGGTGAGATTAGCAATTGCCTCTTCGAAACTGAAGAATCATAAATATTCCTCAGGCAATATAAAGTTTTGGGAGAAACCCATTGCTTTTGGGATATCACACCTCAAACATATTGTTATTTTGTGTCTTGGCTGATGTTGAATGCTTTCACATTTGAGTTAGAAAAGTTGTGGGTTCAAGCCCCATTGAGGCCTGCGTTTAATTCCAGGTGGGTTTTGGGCAGATGGGTGTTGAAATGGGCACATGCTGCTGCAGTAATTAGGCCTGGGCTAATTAAACTCACAGCCCTCATTGACATGCAGCCGGCCTACTTCCCGACTTACCGGCAGCATGTGAATGGGTTTTGTCCAAACGCTCTTTATTCATGGTATAATATTGAGGATTGGCTGGTCATTCCCCGAGGGGATGGGCCACAGCTAAGCTCCATCCTGTCCTCGCTCAAGGAAGTACACTGAAAAGCAACTTTCAAAAGGGAATTGGATATGCTCTTGCTGGAGAAAAAAAATTACAGAGAAATGGGAAAAGTGGGGGAATTGTGACCAATTAGCTGCTTTGAAGAGCCAGCAGAGGCACTATGGGCCGAATAGCCTCCGTCTGTGCTCGAGAATCTATGATCTTAATAGAAAATTAGCTACAGGATATCTAGTAGAGTTTTTTTTTCTCCTTATTCCGTGGGTGCTGGAGCCAACATTTGCTGATCTCATGTTCCAGCAGATTAACTAACTCAGCACAAGTCAGCGATCAAATTTGGGAGCTCTCTGCCTCATGTGGCTCAGTGCAAAACCAGGTGAATCTTGCTGGCTATTGGGGAAAGAGCATTAGGAATGGGACTAATTAGGTGACTCTTTCAAAGAGCTGGCACAGGCACAAGGGCATGAATGGCTCCCTCCTCTGCTGTATGATTCTATGGGCAGGATTTTTGGGCCCTGCCGAGGTTGGGAAAGGAGGTGGTGAGAGCCCGAAAATACCAGGACCAGCTGGCATGCCGGTTTCCCGACCCTGTCCCTGAGGTTAGCCATTTTGGCTGAGATGGATTTGGGTCTGGCAGGGCTGCTCGAGCCCACGAGACCATCAGTCAATTAGGCCCATTAAGAGCCTTATTAAAGGCACGTTAAGAAAACTGACTGGGATTTTCCAGTTGGCCTCCAGGTTCCTTATGCGACTGGTTCGGGGGAGTGGTGGTTGGTGAGGGGCAGATCAACTGCCTGGAGACAAACCGAGCAGCAAGCCAGGGTGCCAGTGCTGCTGACAGGCCTACTGGCCCTCCCTGCCTACCAGGGTGGTGGTGCAGCCAAAAGCCACCCTGCAGAGGAATTCACACCACCCCCTCAACCTCTGAGTGGTGGCCTAGTTGCTTCCTCTATTTTTTATTTAAAGTTTTTAAAAAAGGCTGAGAGGGCACCTTCCTGAACCATCAGGATACCTCAGCACGTACAATAACTTGCATTTATATAGTGCCTTTAATGAAGAATTAAAATCATAGGAGGGCTATCAAACGGAATTAAACACCAAACCACATAAGGAGACATCAGAATAGGTGCCATAAGTTTTAAGAAGCATCTTAAATTGTGTGGGTGGGGGGTGAAGAGAGAGAGAGAGAGATGGAGAGGCAGAGAGGTTTAGGGAGGGAATTCCAGAGCTTAACACCTCGGCACATCACCATTAGTGGAGTGGTGAAAATTGGGAATTCACAAGAGACCAGAATTGGAGGAACGCAGAGATCTTGGAGGGTTGTGGGACTGGAAGAGATTACAGAGATAGGGAGGGGAGTATATTGGCTTCATTGCCCTGTCTGTGCATTTAGTGAGACAAATGTGGGTTGAAGCAATGTATTCAGAGGGAAGAAGTGTTGTGTTTTGTGTTACAGCTGATAGTTGAGCCAGGAAACAGTTAAAACACACAGATAACAAACACAATATTTGAAAAAACTCTTTAGAGCAGGCAGATAGTCTATCGGTGGGAGTTTGCCCACTCACCTTTCCTGCTGTGCCTCATTTCACCTCGAGTTTTGTTGTCTGTTGCACAGGTCAGATGTTGTGTTGCAGTGCGGAATTGGAAGGGAGCGACAATTATCGCAGGCATTGAGCAGGAAGGAACCCTACTGATCTGGAGATACAGTCCGACACCATGTAATTTAGTACCCATTGTTTCAGACAGGCAGGAATGAACCTACGTCAACCAGCCCCCTTCCCCCTTCCACTCCCCCTCATGATAAACAGCAGCCTTTAATCGTGCAGTGTTGATGTCTGTCTTTAGAACTGCATGGCACTGAGAAAATAATAAATGCTGCACAGCTTTAAGCAATTATAAAAGAGAAAAAATAAAAATGTTCTTCCCTGGTCAACAACAACTTGGATTTTTATAGCCCTTTTAATGTGGTTAACATCCCAAAGTACTTCAAATGGCATTATTTAACACGGAGCCACATAAGGAGATATTCGAGCAGTTAACCAAAAGTTTGGTCATAGAGCTAGATTTTAAGGAACCTCTTAAAGAAAGAAAGAGGTAGAGAGACTGAAAGGTTTAGGGAGGGAATTGTGGATTTTAGAGCGTAAGAAATTGAAGGAATGGCCACCAATGGTGGAGCGATGAAAATCGTGGATTGTCAAGAGGCCAGAACTGGAGGAGTACAGAGATCTTGAAGGGTAGTTGGGCTGGAAAAGGTCGCAGAGATGGGAAGAGGCTTGGTCACTGAGGGATTTGAAAACAAGGATGAGAATTTTAAAATCAAGGTGCTACATGTCTGGGAGCCAATCTGGGTCAGCGAGCACAGGATTGATGGGTGAACAGGACTTGCCAGAGTTAGGATATGGGCAAAAGAGTTTTGGTTAATAGGAGAGAATTGGAATAGTCGAGTGTGGAGAAACAAAAGCAGATAGGTTGCGGCAGGGGTGGATTCTTGTAATAGCTTCAGGTATGTTGTCCTGTCAGCAGAATGCCACTGAACATGGACTATAATATCATTTTTGTTTCTTTTCATAATATTGCTGAATTTTAAAGACTATTTGTCACTCTTTCCATTGTCTGAGTCATTGTTGTACTAAAAACATGGACACCATGACTGAACTATAACTAACTGTTGTTTTCTCTCCTTTTGGCCACCCTGTGCTCTGCCTCTTTATCTTCTGAATGGAACCTCTTTGACTGAAAATGGGCCTTGTGTCTTCCCTACTCTCCTCTACTGGTCTTCACCTGCCCATCAATGATCATTGTGGGTGTCTACCTCTGCAATAGGTGAGTCGAATTCAATTTAGCTTGACCCTAGGGTTGCCAAGTCTGGTTGGACATATTCCTAGAAGTTTCATCACATCATCTCCCACCCCCAACTACCCCACTCTGTGAAACAGCCTTTTTTAAAAATCTTTTTTATCCTCATTTTTGGACACCAGGGGAATAAAGGGATATGGAGAAAGGGTGGGAAAGTGAAGTTAACGTGCTCTTATTGAATGGTGGAGCAGGCTCGAGGGGCAACATGGCCTACTCCAGCTCTTATTTCTTATATTCTTATGTTCTCCAATATATTTATCACGAATAAACAAAAATGAAAAGTAGATGCAAATTTTTTAATGCCCCTGTGATTTTTGTTTTCTCCCTGAGTTGCTCGTAGCAGTGTCCTGGGAATCGATCTCTCATTCCTGGAGACTCCAAGACAGTCCAACAAGTTTGGCAACCCTACTTGAACCTGAAGTCTTATTGCTTGCCAGTGGTTTGTCACTCAGACTTCCAGCTTGTTCTTTGCCGAGGAGATGCATTTTGCTAGATATTGTTCAGTCTTTTGCAAACTTCCTTTTACACCCGCTGTGTGTATGATGGTGTGTAGCTCTTTCTAACTGAGGCACATTGCTTCTGTTTGTCTGGAATGAATGAGATGGCAAATGCTGTAAATGTAGAACTGAGAATGTAGACTGAGGGGATGAAGCAAAGACTTGGATTTCCTGTGAGCTAAGAATGTGGCTGAGCAACTATGAGGATAGCTGCATGGTCATTTTCATATGTGGAAATAGTAAAAGATTTTTTTTGTGTCGCTGCATTTTAAAATGCGCAGTGTCCCATATTCTGCTTTGCGTTTGGTTTTGAAATGGACAAAAGTAGGGGTCTCCAGTGGGAGCCTTTCATTGGGTCGTGCACATTAGAATGAATGAAGCTACCACTTGTACTGTTGTATAGGAATTAAAATCTCAATGTTTCAAAGCAATGATAATGTAATCAACATAACTCTGACTGGATTTGTCAACTTGACTTCCATTGTAGGTGGTGGTTCATAACTCTGCTTGCAATTTAAGGTTTCTCAGCCTGTTGGTTTGCACCCAGCTTGTTATTTGTTTCTCACGATTGGACATCTTATTTGCCGTGTGTCTATCATTTTCGAGTGCCCCTCTTGACAGTTTTTTTTTCTCTTCTGTTCCCACATTGGCTGCTGTGAGAGGGAATGGAACAGCCTAGCAGTACATATCATGTTAGTTGGCTTTGATCTTCATTAGGGTGGCCCTCGCACTGTGTGGAGTGGCCGCACATTGGACAGTGTTGGCAAACTCTCTTTTGAAGGGCCCCACAATGGATGAGTCCATGGGACAGTGTGTGATACAGCTCTGCGACCATTTGGAGGAGTCCCATGGTTTCTGTTGCTGGATGATGTTACCTTGTTACTGTTGGAAAGATTCCTGCAGTGGATGGATTGAACAGGAGTTCTACAGCTTCCATGAATTGACAGTATGGCCCCCTACTACCAGTTGGAAGACTCCCACAGCTAACTGTTAACAGACGGAGAGATCCTCTAACAGAATGCATGGAGAACACTGGCTTTTGGGATGGATATTTGCCTGGGACTCAGCAAATTGATGCAAAATATCCACTTTGCTTAACCTCTTGTAGAAGCTAACGCCAGCCCTGTTGAGGTAATCATACGATGATGTTCACAGAATCACAGAATCAGAATCACAGAATAATACAGTGCAGAAGAGGCCCTTCAGCCCATTGAGTCTGCACTGATGCATTAAAGACACCTGACCTGTCTACCTAATCCCATTTGCCAGCACTTGGCCCATAGCCTTGAATGTTATGACGTGCCAAGTGCTCATCCAGGTACTTTTTAAAGGATTTGAGGCAACCTGCATCCACCACCCTCCCAGGCAGGGCATTCCAGACCGTCACCACCCTCTGGGTAAAAAAGTTCTTCCTCAAATCCCCCTTAAACCTCCCGCCCCTCACCTTAAACATTGTGACCCCTCGTAACTGACCCTTCAACTAAGGGGACAACTGCTCCCTATCCACCCTGTCCATGCCCCTCATAATCTTGTACACCTTGATCAGGTCACCCCTCAGTCTTCTCTGCTCCAGTGAAAACAACCCAAGCCTGTCCAACCTCTCTTCATAGCTTAAATGTTCCATCCCAGGCAACATCCTGGTGAATTGCCTCTGCACCCCCTCCAATGCAATCACATCCTTCCTATAATGTGGCGACCAGAATTACACACAGTACTCCAGCTGTGGCCTTACCAAAATTCTGTACAACTCCAACATGACCTCCCTGCTTTTGTAATCTATGCCTCAATTGACAAAGGCAAGTGTCCCAAATGCCTTTTTCACCTCCCTATTAACCTGCCCTTCTGCCTTCAGAGATCTATGGACAAACGCGCCAAGGTCCCTTTGTTCCTCTGAACTTCCCAGTGTCAGGCCATTCATTGAATACTTCCGTGTCATATTACTCCTTCCAAACGCTTTTCAGCGTTAAATTCCATCTGCCACTTTTCTGCCCATTTGACCATCCCATCTATATCTTCCTGTAACCTAAGACACTCCACCTCACTGTTAACCATTCGGCCAATCTTTGTGTCATCCGCGAACTTACTGATCCTACCCCCCACATAGTCATCTATGTCGTTTATATAAATGACAAACAATAGGGGACCCAGCACAGATCCCTGTGGTACGCCACAGGACACTGGCTTCCAGTCACTAAAACAGCTGTCTATCATCACTCTCTGTCTCCTACAGCTAAGCCAATTTTGAATCCACCTTATCAAGTTACCCTGTATCCCATGTGCATTTGCTTTCTTGAAAAGTCTCCCATGTGGGACCTTGTCAAAGGCTTTGCTGAAATTCATGTAAACTACATCAACTGCACTACCCTCATCTACACACCTGGTCACATGCTCAAAAAATTCAATCAAATTTGTTAGGCATGACCTCCCTCTGACAAAGCCATGCTGACTATTCCTAATCAAATTTTGCCTCTCCAAGTGGTGATAGATTCTCTCCTTCAGAATTTTCTCCATTAGTTTCCCTACCACTAACATGAGACTCACTGGTCTGTAGTTCCCTGGCTTATCTCCACAACCTTTCTTAAATAGTGGGACCACATTAGCTGTTCTCCAGTCCTCTGGCACCGCATCCGTGGCCGGAGAGGGATTAAAAATTAGGGTCAGACCCCTGCAATCTCCACCCTCGCCTCCCACAGCATCCTGGGACACAAATCGTTCGGATCTGGAGATTTTTCCACTTTTAAGCCTTCCAAAACCTCCAATACCTTGTCACTCCCTCTGACAATTTGCCCAAGAACCTCTCTAAGTTCCATATCTACATCCTCTTTCTCTTGGGTGAAGGCAGATGTGAAGTATTCATTCAACACCCGACCAATGTCCTCTGGCTCCACCCACAAATTTCCCCTTGGTCCCTAATGGGTCCTACTCTTTCCCTGGTTATCCTCTTCCCATTGATATACTTAGAGAATATCTTGGGATTTTCCCTACTTTTACCAGCCAGAGCTTTCTCATCCCCCCTGTTTGCTCTCCTAATTGCTTTCTTAAGCTCTCTCCTACACTTTCTGTACTCCACGAATGCTTCCGTTGATTTGCTCTCCTTCTATTTGCTGAAAGCCTCTCTTTTCCTTCTCATCGTACCCTGAATGTTTCTGGTCATCCATGGTTCTCTGGGCTTGTTGCTCCTACATATTACCCGAGAGGGAACATGTTGGGCTTGTACCCGCCCCATTTCCTTTTTGAATGCTCCCCACTGCTCTTCTGTAGATTTCCCGACAAGTAACTCTTTCCAGTCTACCTTGGCCAGATCCTGCCTTATTTTCCTAAAATTCGCTCTCCCCCAATCCAAAACCTTTTTTTGCAACTTGTCTATTTCTTTCTCCATAACAAGATTAAATTGTACCATGTTGTGGTCGCTATCACCAAAATGCACCTCCACCAACACATCAACCACCTGTCTGGCTTCATTCCCCAGAATTAGGTCCAGCACTGCACCCTCCCTTGTTGGATCCTCGACACATTGAGCTAAAAAGTTCTCCTGTATACATTTTAAGGACTCCACTCCATCTAAGCCCTTAACACGATGACTATCCCAATTAATGTTGGGAAAGTTGAAATCACTTAATATAATTACCCTATTATTTTTACACACCTCTGCAAATTGTGCACATATTTGCTCCTCAATTTCCCACTGACTATCTGGGCATCTATAATAAACACCTAGCAATGTGGTAGTCCCTTTTTTATTCCTAAACTCTACCCATAAAGCTTCATTTGATGCCCCCTCCAAGATATCATCTCTCCTTACTGCAGTGACTGACTCCTAATATTGCAATGCCCCCTCCTCTTTTACCCCCTTGTTTAATACTGAAGTCATTCCTAAGCCTCTTACCTCTCTCCCCTGCTTTAAAAAGCTCCTTAAACCCATCTCTTTGACCAAGCTTTTGGTCACCTGTCCTAATATTGCTTGATGTGGCTCAGTGTCAATTTTTTTCTGATAACGCACTTGTCAAGCGCCTTAGGATGTTTTACTATGTTAAAGATGCTATATAAATACAAGTTGTTGTCGATGCTCTAACTAAGGTTCAATCCTGTCGCTTGATTTGAATATTGGTAAACCATATATCCCCAATTAACTGTCAGTCATGTGACCCAGAATTGCTGTTTTTAATTGTTATTATGATGACATCTTCCTTCTTCTTCTTCTTCTTTGGCTTCCTTGTCTCGAGAGACAATGGGTAAGCGCCTGGAGGTGGTCAGTGGTTTGTGGAGCAGCACCTGGAGTGGCTAGATAGGCCAATTCTAGAGTGACAGACTCTTCCACAGGCACTGCAGATAAAATTGCTTGTCGGGGCTGTTACACAGTTGGCTCTCTCCTTGCACTTCTGTCCTTTTACCTGCCAACTGTTAAGTCTCTCCCCCGCCCCTGTGGCTGTCCCCCTCTCTAACAAGTATACCGTTTTGGATATTGTTGGGGGGGTGGCCTATCAGGGGAAAACAGCAGCAGCCAGAGCAGTGGCACCACGGTTGGCACTGTTGTTCAGCAGGGAGGGACAAAGCGCAGAAGAGCAATAGTTATAGGGGACTCTATAGTCAGGGGCACAGATAGGCGCTTCTGTGGACGTGAAAAAGACAGGAAGGCATGTTGCCTCCCTGGTGCCAGGGTCAGGGATGTCTCTGAACGGACTGAGGGCATTCTGAAGGGGGAGGGTGAACAGCCAGAGGTTGTGGTACACATCGGTACCAATGACATAGGCAGGAAGAGTGATGAGGTCCTGCAGGGGAAGTTTAGGGAGTTCGGTAGTAAGTTAAAAAACAGGACCCCTAGGGTTGTAATGTCTGGATTACTCCCTGTGCCACGTGCCAGTGAGGCTAGAAATAGGAAGATAGTGCAGCTAAACACGTGGCTGAGCAGCTGGTGTAGAAGGGAGGGTTTCAGATATCTGGACCATTGGGCTCTCTTCAGGGACAGATGGGACCTGTACAAGAAGGACGGGTTGCATCTAAACTGGAAGGGCACTAATATCCTGGCTGCAAGGTTTGCTAGCGTCACTCGGGAGGGTTTAAACTAGTGTGGCAGGGGGGTGGGAACCAGAGCAGTAGGACAGCTAGTGAAGTAAATGAGCTGGACATAGTAAATAAGGCCAGTAGGACTAAGAGGAAGAGCAGGCAGGGAGATGTTGCTGAGCACAGCGGGACTGGTAGTCTGAAGTGCATTTGTTTCAATGCGAGAAGTATAACAGGTAAGGCAGATGAACTTAGGGCTTGGATTAGTACTTGGAAATATGATGTTGTTGCTATTACAGAGACTTGGTTGAGGGAAGGGCAGGATTGGCAGCTAAATGTTCCAGGCTTTAGAAGCTTCAGGCAGGATAGAGGGGGATGTAAAAGGGGTGGGGAAGTTGCATTACTGGTTAAGGAGAATATCACAGCTGTACTGCGGGAGGACACCTCAGAGGGGTCATGCAGCGAGGCAATATGGGTGGAGCTCAGGAATAGGAAGGGTGCAGTCACGATGTTGGGGGTTTACTACAGGCCTCCCAACAGCCAGCGGGAGGTAGAGGAGCAGATATGTCGACAGATTTTGGAAAGATGTAAAGGTAACAGGGTTGTAGTGGTGGGTGATGTTAACTTCCCCAATATTGACTGGGACTCACTTAGTGCTAGGGGCTTGGATGGGGCAGAATTTGTGAGGAGCATCCAGGAGGGCTTCTTGAAACAATATGTAGATAGTCCAACTAGGGATGGGGCCATTCTGGACCTGGTATTGGGGAATGAGCCCGGCCAGGTGGTCGAAGTTTCAGTGGGGGAGCATTTCGGGAACAGTGACCATAATTCCATAAGTTTTAAGGTACTTGTGGATAAGGATAAGAGTAGTCCTCGGGTGAAGGTGCTAAATTGGGGGAAGGCTAATTATAACAATATTAGGCAGGAACTGAAGAATTTAGATTGGGGGCGGCTGTTTGAGGGTAAATCAACATCTGATATGTGGGAGTCTTTCAAACGTCAGCTGATTAGAATCCAGGACCAGCATGTTCCTGTGAGGTAGAAAGACAAGTTTGGCAAGTTTCGGGAAGGTTGGATAACACGGGATATTGTGAGCCCAGTCAAAAAGAAAAAGGAAGCATTTGTAAGGGCTGGAAGGCTAGGAACAGATGAAGCACTTGAGGAATATAAAGACAGTAGGAAGGAACTTAAGCAAAGAGTTAGGAGGGCTAAAAGGGGTCATGAAAAGTCATTGGCAAACAGGATTAAGGAAAATCCCAAAGCTTTTTATACATATATAAAGAGCAAGAGGGTAACCAGGGAAAGGGTTGGCCCACTCAAGGACAGAGATGGGAATCTATGCGTGGAGCCAGAGGAAATGGGCAAGGTGCTAAATGAGTACTTTGCATCAGTATTCACCAAGGAGAAGTACTTGGTGGATGATGAGCCTAGGGAAGGGAGTGCAGATAGTCTCAGTCATCTCATTATCAAAAAGGAGGAGGTGTTGGGTGTCTTGCAAAGCATTAAGGTAGATAAGTCCCCAGGGCCTGATGGGATCTACCCTAGAATACTGAGGGAGGCAAGGGAAGAAATTGCTGGGGCCTTGACAGAAATCTTTGCATCCTCATTGGCTACAGGTGAGGTCCCGGAGGACTGGAGAATAGCCAATGTCGTTCCTTTGTTGAAGAAGGGTGGTAAGGATAGTCCAGGAAATTACAGGCCAGTGAGCCTTACGTCAGTGGTAGGGAAATTATTAGAGAGGATTCTTCGGGACAGGATTTACTCCCATTTGGAAACAAACGAACCTATTAGCGAGAGACAGCATGGTTTTGTGAAGGGGAGGTCGTGTTTTACTAATTTGATTGAGTTTTTTGAGGAAGTGACGAAGATGATTGATGAGGGAAGGGCGGTGGATGTTGTCTATATGGACTTTAGTAAAGCCTTTGACAAGATCTCGCATGGCAGACTGGTGCAAAAGGTGAAGTCACACGGGATCAGAGGTGAGTTGGCAAGATGGATACAGAACTGGCTCGGTCACAGAAGACAGAGGGTAACAGTGGATGGGTGTTTTTCTGAATGGAGGGATGTGACTGGTGGTGTTCCGCAGGGATCAGTGCTGGGACCTTTGCTGTTTGTAGTATATATAAATGATTTGGAGAAAAATGTAGCTGGTCTGATTAGTAAGTTTGCAGACGACACAAAGGTTGGTGGAGTTGCGGATAGTGATGAGGATTGTCAGAGGATACAGCAGGATATAGATCGGTTGGAGACTTGGGCGGAGAAATGGCAGATGGAGTTTAATCCGGACAAATGTGAGGTAATGCATTTTGGAAGGTATAATGCAGATGGGAGGTATACAGTAAATGGCAGAACCATTAGGAGTATTGACAGGCAGAGAGATCTGGGCCACAGTACAGGTCCACAGGTCACTGAAAGTGGCAACGCAGGTGGATAAGATAGTCAAGAAGGCATTCGGCATGCTTGCCTTCATCGGTCGGGGCATAGAGTATAAAAATTGGCAAGTCATGTTGCAGCTGTACAGAACCTTAGTTAGGCCACACTTAGAATATTGCGTGCAATTCTGGTCGCCACACTACCAGAAGGACGTGGAGGCTTTTGAGAGGGTACAGAAGAGGTTTACCAGGATGTTGCCTGGTCTGGAGGGCATTAGCTATGAGGAGAGGTTGGAAAAACTCGGATTGTTTTCACTGGAACGACGGAGGTGGAGGGGCGACATGATAGTGGTTTACAAAGTTATGAGCGGCATGGACAGAGTGGATAGTCAGAAGCTTTTTCCCAGGGCGGAAGAGTCAGTTACTAGGGGACATAGGTTTAAGGTGCGAGGTGCAAAGTTTAGACGGGATGTGCGAGGCAAGTTTTTTACACAGAGGGTGGTGAGTGCCTGGAACTTGCTGCCGGGGGAGGTGGTGGAAGCAGATACGATAGCGACGTTTAAGAGACATGTTGACAAATATATGAATAGAAAGGGAATAGAGGGATATGGGCCCCGGAAGTGCAGAAGGTGGTAGTTTCGGCAGGCATCAAGATCAGCGCAGGCTTGGAGGGCCGAATGGCCTGTTCCTGTGCTGTACTGTTCTTTGTTCTTTGTTCTTTTGATTCGCCACTCTTTAGCCCGCCTTTATGGTTGTCTGCCAGCTCTGGCGATCACTGGCAACTGATTCCCACGACTTGTGATCAATGTCACAGGACTTCATGTCGCGTTTGCAGAAGTCTTTAAAGCGGAGACATTGACGGCCGGTGAGTATGATACCACTGGCGAGCTCGCTGTACAATGCATACTTGTGGATCCTGCCATCTTCCATGCAGCTCACATGACCAAGCCATCTCAAGCGCCACTGGCTCAGTAGGGTGTATATGCTGGGGATGTTGGCCGCCGCAAGGACTTCTGCGTTGGAGATACAGTCCTGCAACCTGATGCCAAGTATTCTCCGGAGGCAGCGAAGAGGGAATGAGTTGAGACGTCGCTCTTGGCTGACATACATTGTCTCGGCCTCGCTGCCGTAGAGCAAGGTACTGAGGACACAGGCTTGAAGCATTCGGACTTTTGTGTTCCGTGTCAGTGCGCCATTTTCCCACACTCTCTTGGCCAGTCTGGACATCGCATCATATTGCAATTAAGTCACCATTTCTATTTGTCAGACAAACATAAGACAACAAACTTTCCTTCACTTAAGTTTTCCTTTTCCAAGAGAGAGATAATAAGGGACAGACCATTATGCAACGAAAGTGTGGGTCAGAGAATTGGATCTATAGTTTTGTAGCTCTGTCTCCAATCTGCGCGCCCTGTGAGCTCAGCTCCCCACTGGGAGTGCGGGATCATGGAATAGGTGTAATTCAAGATTGCACAGGGAATTGGTCTGGATTCCACCATATGCAATATCAGTGTCAAAGGCTCCCCTGGTCAGGTTTGGTGCAGGCTGAGCTAAACCAAATGGGATTTCAAGTCCCAGCTGCTTGGAAAAGAATGCATGATTTGTGGGAGTACTGAATAAAATGATCCCAATACACTGAGTAAGGCTCCTTGTCTTCTGTGATCCAACTGGATGTTTGATGAGACTGATTAAAGTAGCACATGGAATGGATGGAACTTGAAATCCAGATTATGCCTCATTCAGAGTGAATATGTGGCTCTGAGACCATCCAGATCTCTCTTTAAGTGGTTCAATTGAATAGATTAAGCAGCATTTGACAGCTGACAATTTTCTTTTTTAATTGGATAAATATTTGGTTGTGGGATAGACACAAGGGAGCAGGACAGTGGAGTTAGTTTTACAAAGCTGTAGAATATAGTACATATGACATGATGGACCAAATGACCTCCAAGTGTGCTGTAAACATCTATCCTTTTTCGTAATCATCAATTTTGCAGCAACCAGTTTGCAATGGCTGGCGTTGAATCATTGTATGCCTTATTCGTAATGTGTCTCTATTTAATTTCTTTATCCAATAACTTAACCACCTTATTACCAAACCTATTTTATGATCTTTGTTGGCATAGCAGGCAAAGAAATTTTGTGCAAATATATTTGCTCATGATGTTGCATAATTCAAATTCAATTAGAAAATGCGGGGGAATTTCTTTTTGCTAAAAGAGTGGTGAGTATATGAAACCAATACCAGCACTAGTGATGGAAAGAGAAACCTTACTGGGTTTAAAGGAGGAGCTAGATTGGTCTTGTTATCAAATGGGATTTAGAATTATTGGAATACCTAGATAGGTGGATAGATGGCCGAGATGGACGAAAAGTCGTCTGTCTGAATGTGTTACCATATAACCTCTGACCTGCAACTGACCATCCACCAATCTAGTCAGGAATATGTGGGTTGGATTGGTTCTAGCCTCGCTAGTTGGAAGCCATGGTGGTTATGTATAGATTTCAAAATACTTCTCCAAGTTCATCCATGGCCTCACCCTTCTCTAATTCTACAACTTCCTCCTGCCCTAAATTTCAGCATTCACCTTGTGCTTGTCCAACTCTGTACATCCGCCATTCCCTCTGCTCCCCCAATGGCTGCAGAGTCTTTAGCAGTCTCAAACCAACTTCTAGTCATATCCTCTCACCCTTCTCCAGGCACTGCTCAGTCTCAAGTTATTCTTGACTTTGTGAACCAATGTGTAGACATTTTATTCTATTAAAGCCACCATATATATGCAAGTTGTTGGTGTTCTTCAAAGATTGAACAGTTTGGGACTCTTCTCCCTAGAAAAGACAAGGCTGAAGGGTGACTTAATCATCTTTAAAATTATGGCCGGAATTTTATGTGGTGGCGGAGGCCCTGCCATCAGCTTAAAAGACAGGGGCAAGCCCACTGCTGCCAGGCCTGGAAGCCATGCATAATTGGCCTCAGGCGGGACTTCCACCCCTCTGAGGCAGGATGTCCCACCTCCAAGTATTGCTGGTTGATCAACAGGCCGGCAGCTCCTCAGTCCCAGCAGTGCCACATGGAGTGGTGGCCACTGCTGGGACTGCACCCATCATGAGGAGCAAGAGGGACACCTGCCCCAAAAAAAGATGTCAGGTTTCGAGTCTCTCTGGAGACAATTGGTTGGGCTACAGCGAAGGGGGTGAGGTTGATCGGGAGAGCGAGGGGAGTTGCTCTAGCAGGGGCAGCTTTCTCTGCTGGGGGAACCCTCTGTAGGGCATAGGGTGCCAAATCAGGAGGGGTCCCCTTTCTCTGTGCTCAGGTATTACTGGGCGACCTCCTCAGGTGCTGAAATGCGTGTCCTCTACTGGCAATATACCAGCTGCAGTGGGAGGAGGGCTTTAAGTGGCAATTAATTGGCCACTTAAGGGCTTCAATTGGCTTGGGGAGGCAGGCCATCTACCACCTCCCCCTCTGCTGGTAAAATGGCTGTGGGACGGGTAGGCGATTGGGACGGCACCCCCAGCCTCCTACCCAATTTCACACCCTCCCCCCGCCTCCAGCCTCCTGGGAGATGGGAGGTTGGTGTAAATTCCAGCCTACGAAGGGGTTTGATAGCGTAAATGTACAGAAAATGTTTCTGATTGTGGAGTGTCCAAAACCAGTGGCCATAAATTTAAAATAATCACTAATAAATTCAACAAAGCATTCAGGAGAAACTCCTTTACCTAGAGAGTGGTTAGAATGTGGAACTTGTTACCACATTGAGTAGTTGATACAAACAGCATAGATGCATTTAAGGGGAAGCTAGATAAGTAAATAAGAGAGAAAGGAAGAGAAGGTTATGCTAATAGGGTTACATGAAGTAAGGTGGGAGGAGGCTCTTGTGGAGCATAAACACCGGCAAAGACAATGAGGCCACATGGCCTGTGTCTATGTAATTCTACGTAATTGTATTTTGTGTTGCCAAGTGTCTGCAGGAATTCTGGTTCCCAAAATCTAGTGTAACCAAGGTTTAAATGGGTCCTCTTCAATCCCAACTGTAGAGCAATTAGAACTCAGTTCACATAAAACACACTGTCTACCCACAGAGAGGAAATTCCCTTTTTGATGATGCTGTTGACTAAACCCATGGATGTAGTAAGCTAGCTTTCGGCATTTCCTGGGCAGAGATATGGTTGAATGCACTCTGTAATAAGACAAGGCCCTACCTTTATTAACTAATGCAATTTTTTCCTGAAACATAATGAATTTTCCATCTATGCAAAAGGTTATTCCCAATACACAGTGTGACCTACAAATATAGCCTCCCACGTACTCTTCCTCCTCTCTCCATCTTTGCTGAATTGAAATCAAGACGAGGCATTGTTTCCTCTTTCCTCTCGTACATTCTTTCACAGGGGCTCGAAACTCTGGAACTCCTTCCCTCTATCTCCCCTTCTCCTTATGATCATGCTTTTGCAACTCAAAGTTGATGTCAGTTAATCGGTACTTCCTGAATTTATCGAATCATAGAATGATACAACATGAAGGAGGCCATTTGACCCATCGTGGCTCTTTGATAAAGCCATCCAATTAATTCCACTGCCCTGCTCTTTCCCCTTAGCTTTGTAAATTGTTTCCCTTCTGGAATTATCTTCTCGTCTGTCTTCATCTTTTGATCATCTGATGATGCCTGCACCTTGCTTATGTCAATTAAGGAGCTAATCCACCTTTTGATAATAATAAGATAGTCTAGATCGCTCAGAATGTGATCAACAGATATCAGAAATGCAGACAAATGATCAGCATTAAATACTCAGAAGTTGTTTTTATACTGTTATTTGCAAATCATATTCTGGGTGCCAGGCGCCTGTGAGCTGGATACAATGTTAAATTCATTTTCTGTAGCACAGGGGCAGACCGGTGGAACAGTTTTAAGTGCCAGTCACCCTCAGTTACCCCTCCAAAGTTGTCATACCACATTGAAGAGGATGTCGGTAGGACATAAGGGAGAAGGAATGCACAATGGAGCCCTATCCTGCTCCTCTCATTGTTCTCTCCCTCTTCCCTCCCTTCCTCCTTCTGCCACCTCCCCTTCCTCTCTGCTCCCGATCCTCTCCCTTCCCCTCCCCATCCTTCCCCTTCCCATCCTCTCCCTTTGCCTCCCCATCCTCTCCCCTCCCCACCCTGTCTCCTCCCTGTTTCCCCTCCCCATCCTCTCCCCTCTCCACCCTGTCACCTCCGCACCTCTCCCTCACCCTGCCCCTTTACTCCCTGTCCCCTCCCTTCCCTCTATCTCTGCTCCCTACTTTCTCCCCTCCTCACCCTTTCCTCTCCCCACCCTGTCCTCTCCCCATGCTTTCCCCTTCCCATCGTCTCCCCATCTTGTGTTCTCCCCAGCCATTTCCACCTTCACAACCATAATTTCTAGAAAGAGGTACTCAATAAGATAATTGGTAGAAGGAACCAGAGGGGGAGATGTAGAGATTTTTTTTACTACTGTGAGATATTATGATCTGAAATTCACTACCTGAAAGAGTGGTGGAAGCTGATTCAATAGTAACTTTCAAAAGGGAATTGGATAAACACTTGAAGGCTATGGGAAAAGAGTGGGGTAATGAGGGTAATAGCTCGTTCAAAGAACCAGTACAGGTACCAAGGGCCAAATGGCCTCCTCTGTGTTTTAAGAATCTATGATCAGATTAGGAAATTAACTCCAGGATCCCCAGTTAAATTTTTTTGCTCGTTCCTGTTCCATGGATACTGGAGTTAATATTTACCTGGATCTCATGTTGCAGCTCAGATCAGCTTACTCAGCATGTTAGTGATCAGTGTTGGGAGCTTGCTGCTTTCTGTGGCTCAGAGCAACACCAAATGACGCATTGAGGAACCAAGAGGTTTGTTCCAGAGTTCTACCAGCATATTCTTGGAAGGAATAGCTGAACAGAACTGTCAAATTGCCTCTCTGCGTGATGCACGCTGGCTGGCTGGGTAATGACTGCATGTTGCACACTTCCAGTCTCCGTAGCAATTGAAAGAAAAACTATATCGCAGCAAAAGGTTTTACATTAATTAAAAAATTGTCAAGTATTTAATTAAAAAGATGGCATTTTGAAATATTGCAGCTCCCTCTCCTCCCCACTCCACTAAAGTTCAAAGTATAATCAAATCCCATGTACTCAAATGTTAAAAGCAAGGGGTAATGGATTTTTTTGCCAGCTGGTTAACTTCTGTCCCCCTCTATGAGATATAATTGGTTTGCTTCTGGTTGAACTTCTAACTTGAAAAGGGCAGAGTGACAGTTCTTTAACCACTGTGCATTTTCAAAAACTGACAAACCCAAAATTACCAGAGGACAGTGGGTATCTGAATGAAATCAACCTCAACTGTGATGATGAGCAATCGTGTTTTTGCATTCTGTTTAAAGGCAAGTTTTTCCATGGTCCTTAATAACGTAACTCTCCAAAGTCCAGTCCAAGACTAGAATACGGATTTACACCCCACTGCACCCACCTGCACTTCCAAAGGATCATCTTCTGCCATTTCTGGCACCTCCAACGTGATGCCACCACCAAACACATCTTCCCCTCCCTCCCCTGTCAGCATTCCAAAGAGACCATTCCCTCCACGACACCCTGGTCCACTCCTCCATCACCCCCGACACCTCAACCCCTTCCCACAGCACCTTCCCATGCAATCACAGAAAGTGTAATACCTGCCCTTTCACATCCTCTCTCCTCACCATCCATGGCCCCAAATACTGTTTCCAGATGAAGCAGTGATGTACTTGTACTTCTTTCAATTTAGTATACCATATTTGCTGCTCACAGTGTGGTCTCCTCTACAATGGGGAGACCCAAAGCAAATTGGGTGACTGCTTTTTGGAACACCTCCGCTCAGTCTGCAAGTATGACCCTGAGCTTCCGGTTGCTTGCCATTTTAATTCACCACCTTGCTCTGACACCAACATTTCTGTCCTCGGCCTGCTGCAGTGTTCGAGTGAAGCTCTACGCAAGCTTGAGGAACAGCACCTTATCTTTCGAGTAGGCACTCTACAATCCTCTGGACTCAATATTGAGTTCAATGACTTCAGACCACGACCGCCATGTTGATTGTTTTTTTTTAACCATGTGCCAGTCTTATACTTGTTTTCCAAGTTTTGCTTTTGGACAGAACTGTTCATTATACTGCCATTAGCACTCTCTCTCGACAAATCCTTTGTCTTTTACTGCGGCTATTACTATTCCCTTTGCCTTTTGTTCCATGACATCTTTGTCATTTAATCTCTCCTGCCCTCTGTCCTATCACAGACCTTCCCTTTTGTTCTGCTTGCCACCAATCACACCCCCCCCCCACCCCCCCCCCACTTCCCTTTCACTTACTTAAAACCTATTACACTTCTAACCTTTGCCAGTTCTGATGAAAGGTCACAGACCTGAAACGTTAACTCTGATTCTCTCTCCATGGATGCTGCCAGACCTGCTGTGGATTTCTGTTTTTATTACAGATTACCAGCATCCGCAGACTTTTGCTTTGACTCAAATACGGATCTCATGTTCAGGGACCATCTCTCATACAAGATTAATACCTGTGATTAATGCCTGCAACGGTCCCCAAGATTAGTTCATAGAGGCAAAAACCGCTGGAGTGGTGGCAAATACTGTGCTGGAGGGATTGTAGGTTCCTATGGTATGGAAAGACTTGCATTCCTATGTTCTTTTACAGCCAATGAAATTTGAAGTGTAGTGACTGTTGTTATGTAGAACATGTAGCAGCCAATTTGTGCACAGCAAGCTCCCACAAAGAGCATTATGATAATGATCAGATAATCTGTTATAGTGATTGTCATTCAAAACTGTTGTCAGTGTCCTTACTCACACCAAGTTCCATTCATCTATCACCTCCTGTGCTCGCTGACCTAGATTAGTTCCCAGTTAAGCAACATCTCGATTTTAAAATTCTCATCCTTGTTTTCAAATCCCTCCATGGCCTTGCCCTTCCTTGTCTCTGTAATCTCCTCCAGTCCCACATCCTTCCAAGATATCTGTGCTCATCTAATTCTGATCTTTTGAGCAACTTGATTTTAGTCACTCAACCATTGGTGTTGTGCCTTCAGCTGCCTTGACCCTAAATTCTGGAATTCCCTCCCTAAACCTCTCTGCCTCTCTCTCCTCTTTTGTCACTCCTTAAAACCTACCTCTTTGATGAAGCTTTTGACCATCTGCCCTAATAATGCCTGATGTGGCTCAGTGTCAAATTTTGCTTTTCTAAAGATATTATGAAGTGCCTTGGGAGGTTTTAATTATGTTCAAGAGATTAAATAAAAGTTGTTGTCATTTGCTGAAGGATAATATTAGCCAGGACACTGGGGAGAACTCCTCTGCTCTTCTTCAAATAGTGCTGCTTGATCTTTTACGTCCGCTTGAGACGGCAGATGAGCCTTCAGTTTAATGTCTCATCCAAAAGATGGCACCTCCTACAGTTCAGCACTCTCTCAGTACTGCACTGGATTGACAGCCTACATTTTGATGCCAAGTCTATGGAATGGGATTTAAACCCACAATCTTCATAAGAGCAATTTCCTTATATCTCAGAGGGGAGAGAGGTTCAAAAAAGAAAAGAAACGAAGGGAGTGAGAGACGAAAAAGGAAAGGATGTGAGTAGGTAAGAAGGAGAGAAGGAGGGAAGCAAACTTGAGGGGAGGAGAGAAATGAACAGAAAGGAAGGATGTGAAAGAGAGAAGGAAAACAAGGAGATGCACAGATAGAACTAAAGGAAACAAGAGAGAAAGTCAAAGATAAAAGGATAGGAAATCCAGATGGCATAAGTAGATGGAAAGACAGTAGGAAAGCAGGTGAGAGAGAAACAGGATTGAAAGAAAAAAGCAAGGTGCAAACAAATGAAGGACAGAGACAACTTTATTCCGTCGCACTGTGTCAATAACTTTAAAGGACATGGGAGTATATTTTCAAAGAAAATAGGTTTAGATGTATTGATAGGCTGAGATGAAGTAAGGTGGGAGACAAGCTTCTGTGCTGTGAAATTCTATGCAACAGATAATTTTGTGGAATTATATTGGGAAAGCTCTCCCTAATGGCTCAGTTGGTAAAGGTAATACATTGCTCAGTGCTATAACCTACAATGTACGAGGTTCAATTCCCAGTCGGAGTTGAACTGATCTACTGTTAGGTGGGGTGATATTTTTGGGTTACTATATTGGCCACTGAACCCCTGGGTTAGGATGGGAAACAGACATTAGTCAGGGCTCCAGCTTCTGATGGCCACCTTTGACCCTGGCTGACACAGATGACCAATGGCAGGTTCAGATATGGCCTGTTTCTGTGCTGTAAATCTCTATGTAATTCTATGTTATTGAAAGTTCTGAATGAGGTTTCTTTAGATTCTAGATGTCATTTGGTAGTACAGAAATCATTAATTCAGCACAACTGATCCATGCTGGTGTTTGTAAACCACACAAGCCTCCTCCCACCCTAATTATCTCTTCCCAACCAGTCCCCGTATCCTTCTATTCCTTTCTCCTTTGTGTAAAAATCAAGCCTCCCCTTCAAGCTATCTGCTACAGAGGTGCTGTCGTTTGAATGAGTCTTAAACCAAGGTGCCATCTGCCCTCGTAGGTGAATAAGAAAATGTCCCACTGCACTATTTGACTAAAGAGCAGGGGAGATCTTCCCGATGCCCTCACTCTCTTTCTTTCATTCTTTTTGTTTCTCTCTATCTCTTTCTCTCTCTCTCACTCTTTCTCACTCTCTTCCTCTCTCTCTTTACCCCCTCTCTCTCTTTCTCACTTTCTCTCCACCAGTCTCTTCCGCACTCTATCTTCCTTGTTCTCTTTCTCTGTTTCCCTCTCGTCCTCTTTCTTTCTCTCGCTCACTCTTTCTCCCTTTCGCATTCCTTCTCTCCCTTTCTCTACATCTCACTCCCTTTCTCTCTCTCCATCTCTCTCTTTCTTCCTCTCTCTCCATTCTCTATTATTCTCTCTATATCACTCTCTCTCTCTCTCTCTTTTTATTGTTCTCTCTCTTTGAATCCTGCTACTCGCCAGCTACAGTGTTGGATTTTGTCACCCGCATGGATAGAAATAAAATCTCTGAAGTTTTGACATTGAGGCATTGCTATTTTATAAAAAGGAGTCAATGCCAGATAGTGTTGAATTAGTTTGGCCTGAATACAACAGAAAGCAAGGAAATCAATTCCAAATGATCTACCCCTCCTTCTCTTGGGTTCAAGCTTCGCTGCTAATTACAGTCGTGTGCAATGTTACATGAAACTAATCATTCCAATTTATTATTGACTCCTTGATTTGCTCGTCCCACGCTGTCAGGAGACTTCCTTTCTGCTCCTGCAGCCAGCTGCTACCTGCAGCTTTGCCACGGTTACTACTATGAGGGTACAGTTGCTTCATCCTGTGCATGTTTGGGAAGTGACCGCTGATGCGGAATGACGATGTGAATGAAGTGGTGCCACTGACTCGAACAGGGTCTATGAGATGGATGCCAGCCTGGCATAATTAGCGGCACGCTTGCCTCACAGAGTCACAGAATTGTTACAGTGCAGAAGGAGGCCACTTGCCCATCGAGTCCACACCAGCTCTCCGAAAGAGCAATTCACTCAGTTCCATTTCCCAGCCTTCTCCCAGTTACCCTGCACATTCTTCCTTTTCATATAACAATCTAATTCCCTTTTGAATGCTTCAATTGCCTCTGACTCAGAAGGTTGCAGGTTCAAGTCCCACACTCCAGACACTTGAACACATAAGGCTGGATTTAATTCCGGCAGTGGACTGAAAGGTGGGGGGAGAATTTCACGGTGGGCAGACAATTAACTGCCCACTGTCGGGGACATGCTGCCACCTCCAGAGCTGACTGACAATTGGAAGCAGTGGCCATTGCTGGTACTGCAGGAGGCCATGAAGAGTAGAACATGAAAAATAGCGTACAGTTTTGGTCCCCTTACTTGAGGAGGGATGTAGTTGCATTGGAGGCAGTTCAGAGGAGGTTCACTAGATTGATTCCAGAGATGAGGGATTTGTCTTATGAAGAGAGATTGAGCAGTTTAGGCCTTTCCGCTCTGGTGTTTAGAAGAATGGGTGGCACAGTGGCGCAGTGGTTAGCACCGCAGCCTCACAGCTCCAGCGACCTGAGTTCAATTCTGGGTACTGCCTGTGTGGAGTTTGCAAGTTCTCCCTGTGTCCGTGTGGGTTTCCTCCGGATGCTCTGGTTTCCTCCCACAGCCAAAAGACTTGCAGGTTGATAGGTAAATTGGCCATTATAAATTGCCCCTAGTATAGGTAGGTGGTAGGGGAACATAGGGACAGGTGAGGATGTGGTAGGGATATGGGATTAGTGTAGGATTAGTATAAATAGGTGGTTAATGGTTGGCACAGACTCGGGGGGCCGAAGGGCCTGTTTCAGTGCTGTATCTCTAAATCTAAATGAGAGGAAATCTAACTGAGGTATATAAGATGATTAAGAGGATTGACAAAGTAGATGTAGAGAGGATGTTTCCTCTTGTGGGGCAATCTAGAACGAGAGGTCATAGTTTTAGGATAAGGGGTAGTAGATTTAAAACAGAGATGAGGAGAAATTACTCTCTCAAAGGGTCGTGAGTCTGTGGAATTCACTACCCCAGAGTCTGGTGGATGCCTGGACATTGAGTAAATTTAAGGAGGAGATAGACAGATTTTTAATTAGTAATGGGTTGGGGTTATGGAGTGTGGGAAGAAAAGTGTAGTTGAGGCTGAGATGAGATCAGCCATGATCATATTGAATGGTGGAGCAGGCTCAAGGGGCTGAATTGCCTACTCCTGCTCCTAGTTCTTATGTTCTTAAGAGGAAAAGACCCTGGTAGAGGTAAGTGGGGACTAGGTCACTGGGGCCAGCCAGGCAGGCCCTGGCGACAGGTTAGGGGGGTGGGGGGGAAATCTTCCCAGTGGGGTGGTGATGGCCACCAATGCAGGGGTGGGGGGGTCCTCTGGAGCCCCTAAATTGTCCCCAAAGGAGGGAACTGACCCTGGTGACATCTGCAAATGGTGGCAAGAACCTCTGTTTTCAACAAAATGGAGGTGGATTCAGGAAGTGGCCCTTAAGTGGCCATCAGTTGGCCACTTAAAGGCTTTAGTTGGCCTGGGGGCCCAGGCAACATAAGGAACGATGTCTCATGCCTTTTTAGTTGCCCCCCCCCCCCCGCCGCCTCCATGCCAGACTACAAGAGCAGAACAAAATTCTGCCCAAAATCTAGAGTGACACTCCCAGTATTGATGGGCCCCGTACTGTCAGAGATTCTGTCTTTCACAAGCGATTTAAAACCAAGGTCCTGTCTACCCTCTCAGGTGAGTGCAAAAGTTTCCATGGCAATATTTCAAAAAAGAGCAGGGAAGTTATCCCTCGTGCCCTGGCCAATATTTATCCCTCAATCAACATCCCAAAAAAACAGATTGTCTGACCTTTATCAAATTTCTGTTTGTGGGAGCTTGCTGTGTGCAAATTGGCTGCTGTGTATTTTACTTTACAAGATTGTCTATATTTCAATATATACTAGTTTAACTGTTAATAAACCCGCTGGAGATCTTCAATGAACTGGAATCCACATACCTCATTGTGTTGCTCAAAGTAACACAAAGAACTCATGATAACAGGTTGTTCCAAGGGGCTTCACATCCATTAAATTACTTCCTGATGTTAACACAGCAGTCATTTATGCACATAGCAAGATCCCATGAGATGGGCATCTGGTTTTACCTGTGATTAACTGAGGGAGGAATGATGGTCATGTGACTTTTTTCTTTGTTCATGGGATGTCACTGTCACTGTCACCGGCAGAACCAGCATTTGCTGCTCATTCCTAATTGCCCTTGAGAGGATGGTGGTGAGCTGGCTTCTTGAACTGCTGCAGTCTATCTGGTGTAGGTACACCTACAGTGCTGTTAGAAAATTCCAAGATTTTGATCCAGCAGTGATATTGTTCCAAGTCAGGATAGTGTGTGCCTTGGAGGGGAACTTGCAGGTGGTGGTTTCCCATGCATCTGTTGCCCTTGTCCTTCTAGGTCCTTCATGGACTGCAGCGGTTCAAGAAGGCAGCTCACCACCACCTTCTCAAGGGCAATTAGGGATGGGCAATAAATGCTGGCCTGGCCAGCGACGCCCACATCCCGTGAATGAATTTTAAAAAAAGAGGTCGCTGGTTTGAAAGGTACTGTCGAAGGAGCCTTGGTGAGTTGCTGTCGTGCATCTTGTTGATGGTGCACACTGCTGCCACTGTGCATCGGTGGTGGAGGGAGTGAAGGTTTAAGGTGGTGGATGGGGGTATCTATCAAACAGACTGCTTTTTCCTGGATGGTGTCGAGCTTCTCGAGTGTTGTTGGAGCTGCACTCATCCAGACAAGTGGAGAGTATTCCATCACACTCCTGACTTGTGCATTGTAGATGGTGGACAGGCATTGGGGAGTCAGGAGGTGAGTTATGTGTCACTGAATTCCTAGCCTTTGCCCTGCTTTTGTAGCCATAGTATATGGCTGGTCCAGTTCAGTTTCTGGTCAATGGTGACCTCCAGGATGTTGATGGTGGGAGATTCAGCAATGGTAATGCCTTTGACTGTCAAGAAGTGATGATTAGATTCTCTCATATTGGAGATGATGATTGCCTGGCACTTGTGTGGTGTGAATGTTACTTGCCACTTATCAACCCAAGCCTGAATGCAATCATCAGCTAACATCCCCACTTCTGACCTTCTGACTGAGAGAAACCACCTTCCCACTGTGGGGTAGTGTGGACCTGTCTAGCAGTGAGTTATACAGAAGAGTAGCAGGTTCAATTCCTGCTCTGTGCTAGGTTAGCTGAATTCAATCGGACAGAGATGGAGATGCTGCAATTGGCATAGGTGACAGTGGTCTAATGAAGGGGGAAAATAGGATACAGAGAGCCCCCATTCCTGATAGGTAACTAGAGGACTTAAGTGCACCTTTAGAGTGACATTTAACTTTTGAACAGAATGCCTGTGTCACATGCTCAGTTATTGAAAGTATTCTTATAATGGACTTAGTACCCCCACTGTCATGAAGACCCCCCCATCTGCCAAGATTGAGGCATATTAATTTCGTCACATGAACATTAACTTTAAACTGTTTGCTGGAGTGAAGAAATAACTTGTTTAAAGAGATCACCAGACATTTGGCTGGAGGACATTTGCATATTAAGAGACGGTGCTTGTGGAGACAAAGCAGCTACTCCCTGGTCCAATTAACCCAAATGGATTTTGAACGGCAATCATTGAATTGTAGAAAGCTTGCATTCCAGTGTCTGCTAAGATGGAGAATCCACAAACACAGGAGTGGTTAAACCAGCTGGCCACATGACTAACCTGCTGGCCCAGGTTTTTGTTAACTATACACAGGACAGTTTGAAGACAGAATGAACCTGGAACAAAACAGCCTCTCTCCTGGCTGTCTCTCTCTCACCTTCTCACAAGCCTCCGGACCCCCTGAAGTCACTTAAACCTCAAGAGAGAAAAGACTCCTACATCGAAACAAGTTAAAGTGTGTACTGGGCCCCAACGAACAGCAAGACTTACCGGCAACCAAAGACTCCACATTGAACTCAAAGGACTGTAAATACACCCAGCTATTGCTTCAAACTTTCCCCTTTTATTCTTTCTACTATTTCTGTCTCTTTCTGCGTGTGTGTTTATCGCGTATGCATGCTAGCGTGGTCGTGTTGCCTATTCGTAGTTGTTAACAGGATTAGAGTTTAAGATTATTAAACTTCCATCTTTCTTGTTTAAATATAAGAAAACATATCTGATTTCTCTGCCTTACAATTGGAAAGCAGTGAACAAGGATTCACTGAGGGGGAGCTAAAAATACGGTATTTTTAAAATTAAACCCCATTACGGTTAAACCAGGCAAAGGCTAATGGGAACCCTTAGACCCCTTTCTCACCTGGTCGTAACACCCACCCAACTCTCTCTCAGTGCCTACTGCAGGTGTTTCTTCATGTGGGAGTCTTGAGAGTGAGTAAAAATGGACTATTTGATCTTCTAGATTGCACAGCCTCGATCAGTGTCCACCTGTTTGCCAGCCAGGGTCAATGGTGGCCAGAAGGATTCACAGCCTGGCTGATTTTTTTTCCATCCCAACTCAGGGGTGATGAGGGCAATATAGCACCCCAAGAATACCATGCCAGCTGGTCTCAAATCAACTCAACACAGACTGGGAATCAAACCTGGTGTATTGTGGACTGTAAGACTGAGCTAGACATTGTATTTACCAACTAAGTCATTAGGGGAGAGCTCTTCCAACTCAATTGTACCAAATTATCTTGCGATGCCCTGTAAAGACATATCATATTGCTAACTTTTAAGATTTAACTTATTTAATGTGAACTCTTTGAAATGGACTTTTCCTTTAAAAAAAGTGGACTATGTGCAGCAAAGATGGACACCGAAGATCTTGTGTATTCAAAATATGTCTCACTGCCTGAAAAGGACAAAAGGATACATTCCAGTCTAAGAGGTGTCAATTACACCCATCTTGAAACCATCAAGAGATATTCTTGAATTGAATGGTTTCTGCTGAGACAAAGAAGGTGTGAAGTAGCCACATCATAACAGAATGGTATCCATCCAGATATCAATAGATAGCAATGGATCCACATCCTGGTTCATTGTATGGTCACACCAGGGAAGAAGGCCATGTGTCAACTAACAGAAATGCTAATATGATGGATTTTGACCTTAAAAGGTAGCCCTCTGGAAAGAGTGACGAGATCACAACAACATCATAGAAAGCAGTTCAGTGACAGGCTGTGGAAAGAGATCTAGCCAAAACAAGGAAGAAGCCCTTTTGCAAATTCTACACTTCAACTTGCTGCAGCAGAGAACTGAAAGTGACCACCACCTCCAGTCTGAAATCTTAACCACTAGAAATCTATTACAGCTCAACAGGTTCAAGACTATAATCACCCAGGCCTGCACCTTTAAAAGAGACCATTCTTCCTCAAAGATTCAACAGGTTTACCATCAACCACGAACACCTACCTCACTTTGAACTACATCCTACCCTTTTCTCGTGATCTATTCTAATATATGTGTGGGTGAGTGAATGTATGTGTGAGTGAAGTTGTGACCATTTCAGAAATTGTGTAAAAATAAATAATTATCTTTTGTTTAACCTATGAGAAAACCCATCATTTGTCTGTTTATTTGACCCTACAAAAACATTCGGACTAACTCATCATTTTAAATGAAACATGATAGCAGTCAATTGGAAGGTGAATAGTGACAACCATCTGTCCATAGCAATCTGTTGCATAGAATTATACAGAATTTTTCATAGCAACAAAAACAGTCCATTTGACCCAACAGCTCTATGCAGGTGTTTATGCTGCATACAAGTCTTCTCCCACACTACTTCACCCCATCCTGTCAACATATCCTATTGAAAACATATTAATAGGGTTAAATCGTGCTATGTGAGATTAGATGTCGCTGTGTTAGCCTGTTTAAAAGTCAATGGATTAATGTCTCCATGCAATGTTTCCATTTACTCAGTGAGTACTGTAGGTGTACAGGACCTGACACAGAGACACAGATGAGCTTCACAGCACTAGAAGAGAGCATGACGTTTCCTTTTACCTGGTATGTTTTAGACACCCAGTTAAGGCTAACCTTGACAGGATTCCTATAAATGTCTCCCAGTACCCAATAAAGATGATGTATAACCATAACAGTTAAAGTACTCACTCCTGTACCTCAGCACTGTAACCTGGAAAGGTTGTCCAGTCTCCATTAAGGAGAACCAGATAATTTTAAGCGGGCACGCTGTGTCAATGATGAATAGATTCACCAGGTATATAAAAGTCTCAGTCTCAGATGTGATAGCTTATGTAACACATGAAAAATATACACTTTGGCTGCATGTTATATGTCAACTTTATGAGTTATTTACATCAATCCTACAAGGTCAGCCTTTTATCCGCTTGCTGTATCAACAACTTAGCGAGCAGAAAGCCTTCTTTAGAAAATGTTAAAAGCCAGTGGCTGAAAAGGAGAAGGTGGCTTGATATTTTAAGTATGGACTGTATCTACACTGTGTACTATCTACAAGATGCATTGCAGCAACTCACCAAGGCTTCCTTGACTGCATCTCCTAAACTCCTAAAGGCAGGCTAATTGTATGTTATTCTTTATCGCAAGAGGATTTGAGTACAGGAGTAGTGAAGTCTTGCTTGTATAGAATTGTATAGAACATTGGTTAGACCGCACCTGGGGTACTGTGCGCAGTTTTTGTCCCCTTACCTTACAAAGGATATTATTGCCATAGAGAGAGTGTAACGAAGGTTCACCAGACTTGTTTTTGGGATGGCAGGACTGTCCTATGAAGAGAGATTGGGGAAACGGGGCCTGGATTCTCTAGAGTTTCAAAGAATGAGACGTGAGCTCATTGAAACCTCCAACATACTTAAAGGGATAGACAGGGTAGATGCAGGTAAGATGTTTCCCCTGATTGGGGAGTCTAGAACCAGAGGACACAATTTCAAAATAAAGGGGAAGCCACTGAGGACAGAGATGAGGGGAAATTTCTTTACTCAGAGGGTTGTGAATCTTTGGAATTCTGTACCCTAGAGGGCTGTGGAAGCTCAGTCATTGAGTATGTTTAAAGCAGAGATTGACAGATTTCTAAATACCAATGATAGAATGACATAAAGGGATATGGGGATAATGTGGGAAAAAGCATTGAAGTGGATGATCAGCCATGATCGTATTGAATGGTGGAGCAGGCTCGATGGGCTGAATGGCCTACTCCTGCTCCTATCTTCCTAACCCTGATCTCTACCACCTAGATGATCAAGGGCAGCAAGTGCATGGATAAAACATCATCCCCAAGTTTCCCTCCAAGTCATACATATCATCCTGACTTGGACACATATATTGCCATTCCTTCAATGCCACTGGGTAGAAATCCTGGAATTCCCTACCTATCTGCATTGTGGACACACATGGATTGTGTGGACTGGAGAAATTCAAGAAGAAGGCCCACAGCACCTTCTCAAGGATAAGAGGGAATGGACAATAAATACTGGCCTTTCTGACAACACCCTCATCAAGTTTGCGCCCACTAATTTCCTGAGAAGAAGCAATCATTACTTTGAGGACTTTCAAAAGTAGAAAATGTGCCTGATTATGTAATTATTTTATTTCATATTATTTCGATTTAAATAGCAATACCTATTACAATTTGGAAAGCAGAGAAGTAGATTTGATTAGAACATGAATTGTTCTGCCATAGAGGCTGGAAAGCTGAGAGAACAAATGAGGTGCTGCCTAGATCTACCTGAAGATCTAATTTCAGCGTGACAAGTTTACATAGGAAGTTTCCATTATAAACGTGGACTAAGGAATTTATAAAGAAAAATTGACACCAAAGTGTGGGGAAAACATGGCAACAGGTTTTGAAGACAGAAAGGCATCCCGTTGTAAGATTTAGATAACTGTAGATATAAAATGACAGAATATATACAGTGGCGCAGAGCCTCACAGCTCTGGTGACCCGGGTTCAATTCTGGGTACTGCCTGTGCGGAGTTTGCAAGTCATCCCTGTGACTGCGTGGGTTTTCACCAGGTGTTCCGGTTTCCTCCCACAGCCAAAGACTTGCAGGTTGATAGGTAAATTGGCCATTGTAAATTGCCCCTAGTATAGGTAGGTGGTAGGGGAATTGAGGAAAGGTGGGGATGGGGTAGGAATATGGGATTAATATAGGATTAGTATAAATGGGTGGTTGATGGTTGGCACAGACTCGGTGGGCCGAAGGGCCGGTTTCAGTGCTGTATCACTAAATAAATATAAAGGAATATTAGCATTAATATAGCACTTTTCAATACCTCAGGACATAACAAAGCATTTTCCAGCCAATGAAGTACTTTTGAAGTACAGGCACTGTTGTAATATGGAAAATGTAACAGTCAATTAATGCACTGAAAGCTCCCACAAATGGCAATGTGATAATGACCAGGTGTTTTCTTTTTAATGATGTTGATTGAGGGATAACTATTGACGAAGACACCAGGAGAATGCACATGCTCTTCTTTGAAAAAGTGCCATGGGGTCTTTTATGTCCACCTGAGAATGCAGATAGGACCTTGGTTTGACATCTCATCCAAAAGACAGCATCTCTATCTGCGCAATACTACCTCAGTATTGTCACTCTGGATTATGGGATCAAATCTCTAGAGTAGGTCTTAAACCTATGACCTTCTGCCTCAGCAACAAGAGTGCAACCCACTGAGCCATGGCTAACACCTTAGAGTAATAAAGCAAATCTAAATATAAATATGGGCTGGCCTTGGAGACTGCTGCAATAATCTCTGGCATGAACCTACTGCCAGTCGATATTAGGTTTAACTACAAAACCTAATATAAGTGAAATGTAGTCAAGAATATAAATAATTATTTTGTATGAAATGGATTTTTCAACCTTAATCTCTAACAAGTGTGTGGCACAAGGTTGAAAAATAAGCATGGAAAGTAACACTGGAAACCTGATAAGCCTTACTGTCTCAAAACACAGCTCAGAAAAGAAAAGAAAAGGCCACCTGATTGAGAATCAGGAATTATGAAGAAATATTAAGGTATTGGGCCTGATTTCCTTTGGAAAAGCAGAGACTTTGTAATGATTACAATAAAGTTCTCAGGATTCATGGGGAAGTGACAGCACCAATTCAGGTAAATGGTTCTCTATGGTGAAGGACTCAAATACTGGGGAATACAAATTAAGAATGAATAAGTTAGAAAGGAGAAGGGGAGTCAACCAGAGGTATCTTTTGACCAAAGGGTAGCAGAGTTGTGGAATAAACTATCAGGGAAGGTCATTAGTGTGGATAGTGTAAATGAGGTCAAGAGACTGTTACAACCAGGTGAGGAAGGGGTTTCAAGCTCCCCTTTTACCCCTTTTCTGGTTTGACCACAACAGGGTTTATCTTTTAATACAATGATTAATCTTACCAACTCAGCGAGCACTCGCTCCTGTTACTCGAATATGTAATTGCAAATGAACCAATCAGACAGGTTTTCTTGAGTTTAAACAAGAAAGATGTAAGTTTATTAACCTTATCACTCAAAACCAGCTAAAATTACTAAAATACACAACGCATCCACGCTCACATTCACACGAGAGGTGCACACACACACGCATACAAATAGATTACAGAGGGGGAAAACAGAGTGGGAAGTTGGAATAGAGTCCTTAATAAAAATGGAATTTAAATACTGAGTCTCAGTGACTTTAGTTGAAATTTAAGTCTTGAAGTACTCGCTGGGTCACATGCACAATTCAAGCTTGCTTCTCTGGTTCCGGAAGGTGGAAGAGGAGCTTTATCCGTGTCCTCTTTGTTGCTGACTGTGAGGATCTGTAGATTTGAAGTTTAGTTGCAGCCAAGGCTTCCCTGGGACTTTGTTGGAGAGGGAGAGAGAGAGGTGCTGTTTCTTCCTGGGTCTCAGTTACTCACTGACTTCTGAGTCATCACTCACAAATCTCCAGTGTGGCTCAAGTAGTCATGTGATATAACCACCTCATTGTGTTTGAAACAAAAGTTTCCAAAAGTGTTTTTTTAAAATTCGAAGTTCTCCCCTCAAGCTGTTCAAACATACTTATTTGAGGGGTTTGGCTCTTTCAAAGTGAATTGGTGTCGATGGCTTTTGACGAGCAACATTGACAAAACTATTCTAGGTAATTTAATCAGAGAGGACCCCATTGTTCTGGCTAGACTGGGTAATCACCTCGATCTCCAGTTGGCCTTTGGCTTTTCATGTGCAAATTCGTGCATGGCCATCTTCAGCTGCTCTGTTCTGCTTTTTAAAAGTTATTTGTAATAGTGTCCAGTAAAAGCCTCAGACAAAGTTCCATGTGGCACGTGAGGTTTCTCTTACGAGACAGTTAGATGCATTTCTGGAGGAGGAGTTGAGGGATGCAATGGGAAGTGAGGTAGGTTGGGTTGAAAGGTATGAACAATGACTGGATTTGGTGGACATAGAGCCATAGAGTACAAAAGCAAAAAGGTTATGGTGAACCTTTATAAAACACTAATTCAGCCACAACTAGAGAATTATGTCCAATTCTGAGCGCCACACTTTAGGAAGGATGTGAAGGCATTGGAGAGGGTGTAGAAAAGATTTACTAGAATGGGACCAGGGTTGAGGGACTTCAGTTACATGGATAGATCGGTGAAGTTGGGGTTGTTCTCCTCGGAGAACAGAAGTTTGAGAAGAGAGTTGATGGAGGTGTTCAATAGCTTGAGAGGTCTAGACAGAGTATATAGAGAGAAACTGTTCCTGCTGGTGGAAGGGTCAAGAACTAGAGGACACAGATTTAAGGTGATTGGCAATCAAAGGCGGCCCGTGGAAAATCTTTTTTAGGCAACGAGTGGTTGAGATCTGGAATGCACTGCGTGAAAGGATGGTGGAGGCAAATTCAATCATCGCTTTCAAAAGAGAATTAGATAAGTACATGATGGGAAAAAATTAAAAGGGCTATGGCCAAAGGGTGGGGGACTGGATCTTGCAGAGAGCCAGAATGGACTTGATGAGTCAAATGGCCTCCTTCTGTGCTTAACCATTCTATGGTTCTATGATTCTATACTGGTGTTGTCCTCTTCCTGAAAATTGTTATTGGGAATCCATTCAAGTTATGTGAATTTCAGATGTGAATGATGTTCCAGTGTAGCTGCTGTGAGATAGAGTTCATTATGATGAGTGGGACTTTCCCTATATTTCGATTCAATCCCTGGCCTCTCCTGTGCTAACCCAAAACAAGAGACAAATGAACAACCTTTTCCCCAGGCTCCCCCCACCCCCAACTCTGCTCTAAAAATATTCCACTCCTCAGCATTGTCATCCTTCACCTTGATGAGTGCAAAAAGAATGAAGAATAAATTTAAAATTTTTTTCAGTGTAGCAGCCTTCTGCATTCACTCAATGGTTAATCAAGCAGAAGGCATAAGTCAAAGGTAGAGAGTGCTACGGAGTGTAAGGTGTTCAGTGGCATTTTATTGAGCTGGTAGTGAGGTCTCGGAACCTATTGCTGCAAATCCAGTCAGGTTTTGATGAAAAAGCTCCTGATTCCACCTGCCCACTGGCCATTGTAAACGTTAATTAGAATAATTGTTGTGATGTGCTGTACCATGAATGATCGATTCCGATCTACTCATTGGTGTAATGAGGGCTAGCTGTCTGAATTTCTGGAGCAACCTTGCCTACCTCCCTTCTTTATGATTTCACAGAGATAACTACATAGGACATTTGGCCCATCTACTCTCTCTATTGAAATCTACAGTCATTGCAATGTCTAACTGGTCCCATTTCCCTACTCAGAGAACCTTTAATCACTCTTTGTGACATCAATACTGAACAATTTGTACTTGTGCCTCCTTATTCCAGAGTCATGCTTTACCCTGAAATGATGCCCAGGATTATCGTTTTCTGTTCAACCGATATTGCATAGAATGACGTAGAATGTACAGCACAGAAAGGCCCATGCATTTCCTTCTATTCCTTTCTCTCTCATGAGTTTATCTAGCTTCCCCTTAAATCCATCTATGCAATTTGTTTCAACTACTCCTTATGGTAGCGAGCTCCACATTCTAATCACTCTCTGGATAAAGACATAATGACAGAAAATTGGCGCATCTCTATGCTTTGTTTGAAACAAGGCACACCAATTGTAAAACAGCGCCACTGAGCCAAGCAGCAGCAGTGTATAAATTCCCCATGTCAGTAAAATTTAGTAATTCTCACACAAAACCACATTCCAACCCCAAGTGGCAATTGAGGGGACAAATGTGCAGTAAGCCCTGTTGTAAGCCACACGCCTACACACCTGCTTGGTGCTGACACCAGACACCAAAAGTGGAAAAACTGTTCTTCTGCATGGGTGTTCCTCACCTTGAGAACCAAAACATCCCAACCCAGCTCTGAAGTCCTTCGCTGAAGTACTTTGAAGGGAAGTCACTGTTGTAATTGTTTTTGCAATACAATGTAGATTTCAAGTGACTTTGTACTGTTATTTACTGACTGTTCCTTTTGGGGCTGTGTTGGGATGTTCTGGTTGTCAAGACGTATAGTTTATGAAATGCATTAGTGGACACTAGTCAGGCACTAGATATCTGGTTGATTTGCCCCCTTCTCAATACAGAGGTACTAATGCTAGTTGTGTCACTCCAAGTTCCAGTCTAACTGAGATCAGCGAACTCCATACGGACCATTCAATCTTGGGCCCTTCTGGTCTGTTCGGCCCTGGAACAGACTGAGCAGTGCACATATCCATCAAAATGTAGAGTGGGACCTTAGGAACTTGTCGTTGACGACATTCTGCCTGATAAGGTGAAGGTTTCTGAATTAACTTATGACGTTTCACACAGTTTCTAATGAGCATGGATCTACAGCAGAAAAATCATATTCCTATTTAGCACTGCGAAAGCTTGTTTGGGGAATTGGAATAATGAAAGAACTTGCATTTATATAGCGCCGGTCACAGCCTCAGGACAGCAAAAAAAAAAATGACCCACAACAAAAAATAGCTCCCACTGTATTTGTCATGATTAATAGATTCAGGCAATATTGTGTGCGTGCTTGCTAGATGCCTATCTTAATCTAAAGGGACGCAATGAATTTTGATTGTATCTCCCACTTAAACAGTGCCTGGTTGTCCAAAGACTTGCTTGAGGTACCATGCCTCATGTAACATCAGTTCCCCATGACTGAATTTGACATGAAAATTTAGCACTCTGAAGTCATCTAGAAGTTAGCTGTGAACAGCACACCTCAACTTTATCGTTCAGTGTTTTCCAGCAACGTCAATCATTTCACATCTGCAATCTGAGCACAATTCAGTTACAGTCTTCAGTCAGTCTAATCATAAACAAACAATCAGTATCCTCACTGCAAAACTCGCAACTTATTCAGTGCCCTCCTGTTACACTGGTTGGTCAATGCCCTGATGCACTGTTAGTCAGTGTCCTGATGATATATAGTCCTCCTGGGGTTTGCCTGATCAATCTTAAGGGGTGTTGGTGGGGGGAGGGGGGGGGATCTATTTTCAATATTTCGGAATTTTTGACAAAGAATTCCTGAATTGGCTACAAGTTTCTGTCTCTTGATATGTGCCAGGATGTCAGAGGTGTAGTCAGGTTGGTACAGTGGGATCAAATCACTCAAAGGCAAGGCACTAACAAATCTAGACCTGGTGACCTGGTGGGGGATGTGGGAACAGGCCAGGCACATGGGATTAGAACAAGTGATCGTGCGGAGAGGAGAAACACCAATACAGACTGGTTGAGCCACCGGCCTGTTTCTCTGGTATAATTTGTGTCTAATTTCTCTGAAATTATTACTCAGTCTTGGAAAGGTTTATTAACAGTAGTAAAGTGTATTAGTATTGGTAAGGTTTTTTAACAGCAGTAAGGTTAACTAATAAATAAAGGAATGGCAGGGCAGCTGCAACCTCTGAAGTGCACATCCTGTGCTATGTAGGAACTCTAGGATACTTTCTGTGTCCTGGATAATCATTTGTGCAGTAAATGTCATCAGTTGCAGCAGTTTGAGCTCCGGGTTTCAGAGCTTAATCAGCAGCTTGTTTCACTGCAGTGCATCCATGAGGTTGAGAGCTTCATGCATAGCATGTTTATAAATGTGGTCACCCCACAGCTTAAGATTATACAGGCAAAGAGGGAATGGGTGACCACTAGGCAGTCAAAGAGGAACAGGCAAGTAATGCAGGAGTCCCCTGAGTGCACCCCACTCTCCAACGAGTATTCAGTTCTGAATACTGATTAGAGTGATGGTTCATCTGGGAGTGCAGCCAGAGCCAAGTCCATGGCATCATGGGTGGCTCAGTTATACGGAGTGGGGGGGGGGGGGGGGGGGGTGGGTACAAGGAAGATTGGAAGAGCAATAGTGATAGGTGATTCAATAATTAGGGGGATAGGCATTTCTGCAGCTGCAGACGTGAATCCAAGGTGGTGTGTTGCCTCCTTGGTGTTAGGTTCAAGGATATCACTGAGCGACTGCAGAGCACCCTGACGGGGAAGGGTGAATGGCCAGCAGTTGTGGTCCACATCGGTATGAATGACATAGGCAGAAAGAGGGATGTGGTCCTGCAGTCAGAATTCAGGGAGCTAGGTAGAAAGTTAGCAAGCAGGACCTCAAAAGTAGTAATCTCTTCGTACCATATGCAAGTGAACATAGAAACAGGAGGATAAAGCAGATGAATGCATGGCTGGAAAGATGGTGCAAGAGGGAGGGCTTTAGATTCTTGGGACATTGGGACAGACTCTGGGGGAGATGAGACCTATACAGGCCAGACTGGTTGCACCTAAATAGAGCCGGGACAGATTTCCTTGTGGGGCGACTTGCTAGTGCTATTGGGGCGGGTTTCAATTCACTTGGTAGGGGTATGGGAATCGAGAGATAATAACGGAGAAGAATACCAAGGTGCAGACTATTGGGAGAGATAGAAAGCACTAGAATAAGGAATAGTTTTCTTGTAGGTTTTTTAAAAAACGGAAAATCAATAGTTGAGCAATACACCTTATCCCGAAACTATCGTAACTGCATCAACTCACGAACTCGCTTATGCACACATATACAAGAAACAAATAGAGAAGGGAAAAAGGAAGGTGCCCTTTAGTGGGGGAGAGTGGGGGGAAGGTCATGATAAACCTGTGGGATTCCCTTGGAAATCAAGTCTCGATGGATGCAGGCCTGAGATGATTGTAGACTTCTCTCTTGATTCAAGGTTTAGTTTGAAGATGATGGGTCACTTCTAGTTCTCATTGCTGTACAATGTAGATGTAGGATTCTATAACAGTGCACGTGCCTTCTGGTTTGGCTGGAACACAAGCTGTTCGGATGTTGCTTCTCTCTCTCTCTGGCTGTGTCACCTCTCACCTCATGATAAGGGACGTTCTCATTTCTTCCCCATGGTATTCGCATGATGGCCCAGGACATGGCTACTTCACACCTTCTTTGTTTCAGAAGACATTCAATTCTGGAATGTTTTTTGGATGGAGTGCAATTGGCACCTCTTAGCTTTGAAGATTGGTCCTTTGTCTTTGCCAGCCAGCTTGAATACTCAAAAGGCCAATCTCCTTTTCTTCGGTGGCCATTTTGGACCCTTGTTCACTTTTTAAAATAAAGTTTCATCTTTTAAAGACAAAGTCAGTTTTTCATAACTCTTCCGAGTTTGTCCATGATTGTTGTATCATCGCACCTCTGGTGTGCGTGACATAGTGGAAAGGGCAATAAGGAGCAAGAGTTCCTAGAGGGTGTCCACTATAATTTTCTACAGCAGTATGTTTCCATTCCAATGTGAAAGGAGCACTGCTAGAACAGGTTCTTTAGCATGAAGCTGGCCAATTGGATCAGTACGAAAACATTTAGGGGACAGTGATCATTGTATTTTAAGGTTTAGGCTGACCACGGGAAAGAACAAAGAATAATCCAGAGTAAGAATAATTAACTGGAAGAAAGCCAACATTAATGGGGTAGAATAGATCAAGGACAAATAAAGTGAGCCAAAAGTTGGAAGAAAAAACAGTCGCTGAACAATGGGCCACCTTCAAAGAAGAGGTATTTTGGGCACAGTCAAGGTATATTCCTTCTGAAGGGAAAGGTAGAGTAAGCAAAGCCAGAGCTCCCTGGATGACAAAAGAGATAGAAATTCAGATAAAGAAGAAAAATAGTGCTTGTGACAGATGTCAGGTAGAAATTACTATTGAGAACCAGGCTGAATATAAAAGTTTCAGAGGGGAAGTGAAAAAGCAAATAAGAGAAGCAAAGGGAGAGTATGAAAAGAGACTGGCAGCTAACATAAAAGGGAATTGAAAACTCTTCTATAGACATATAGATAGTAAAATAGTGGTAAAAGGAGGAGTGGGGCTGATTAGGGACCAAGAAGGGAATTTATGCCTGGAGGCAAGGGGAATAGCTGAGGTATTAAATGAATACTTTGCATCTGTCTTTATTAAGGAGGAAGATGCAACCCAGGCAATGGTGAAAGAGGATGTAATTCAGACACTAGAAGGATTTAAAATTGATAAGGAGGAGGTATTAGATAGTCTGTCTGTAATTAAAGTGGAAAAGCACCAGGACTGGGTAAGTTGCATCCAAGGATACTGAGGGAAGTGAGAGTGTAAATTGTGGAGCCACTGGCCACAATTTTTCAATGTTCCTTAGAGTCAGGGGTGGTGCCAGAGGACTGGAGAATTGCAAACATTGCACCCTTGTTCAAAAAAGGATGTAAAGATAAGCCCAGCAACTACAGGCCAGTCAGTTTAACTTTGGTGGTGGAGAAACATCTAGAAAGAATAATTCGGGACAAAATTAATAGTCACAGGGACAAACGCGGGTTAATTAAGGAAAGCCAGCATGGATTTCTTATGGGAAAAATCATGTTTAACTAACTTGCTGGAGTTTTTTGAAGAGGTGACAGAAAGGTGTTTGATATAGTGCCACACAACAGACTTGTGAGCAAACTTGTAGCTGATGGAATAAAAGGGACAGCAGCAACATGGACACAGAATTGACTGAGTGACAGGAACCAGAGTAGTGATCAATGGACGTTTTTTGGGCTGGAGGAAGGTTTGCAGTAGAGTTCCTTTCCTGGGGTTCAGTGTTGAGACCCTTACTTATCCTGATATATATTGATGACTTAGACCTTGCTGCTCAGGACCTAATTTCAAAGTCTGCAGATGATACAAAACTTGGAAGCATTGTGAACTGTGAGGAGGATAGTGTAGAACTTCAAAAAGACATAGACAAGTTGGTGGAATGGACGGACAGGTGGCAGATGAAGTTCAATGTGGAGAAATGTGAAGTGATTCATTATGGTAGGAAGAACATGGAAAGACAATATAAAATAAAGGGTACAATTCTAAAGGAGGTGCAGGAGCAGAGGGACCTGGGTGTATATGTGCTTAAGTAATTGAAGGTGGCAGGACAGGTTGAGAGAGTGGTTAATAAAGCCTACAGGATCGTAGGCTTTATTAATTGGGCCATAAAGTACCAGGAGACTAGGTTGAACTTGTATAAGACACTAGTTCGGCCTCAGCTGGAGTATTGCATCCAGTTCTGGGCGCCACACTTTAGGAATGATGTGATGGCATTGGAGAGAGTGCAGAAAAGATTCACAAGAATGGTTCCAGGGATGAAGAATTTCAGTTATGAAGACAGATTAGAGAAATTGGTACTGTTTTCCTTGAAGAGAAGGCTGAGAGGTAACTTGATAGAGATATTTAAAATCATGAGGGTCTGGACAGAATAGATAGAGAGAAACTGCGCCCAGTCACGAAAGGATTGAAATGAGAGGGCACATATTTAAAGTAATTGGTAAAAGAAGCAAAAGCGATATGAGGAAAAGCTCTTTTATGCAGCGAGGGATTACGGTCTGAATGCACTGCGAGAGAGTGTGGTGGAGGCAGGTTCAAATGAGGCTTTCAAAAGGGAATTAGACTGTTATCTGATAAGGAAGAACATACAGGGTTATGGGGAAAAGGCGGGGAAATGGCATGAAGTGAATTGCTCGTTCAGAGAGCCGGTGCAGACATGATGGGCTGAATGGCCTCCTTCTGCTCTATAACAATTCTATGATTCTGTGATTTTATGTTCTGTTCTTTAGAGATGGCAGGTACTAAACATGTTTAATCCCTCCCAGTCAGTGCAACATATCACAAACCTTCCAGAAGCCCTCAGCTTCACTCCCATTTCACAGCACAGGGAATAGAAGAATTCTGAGCACATTAGGTACAGCAATTTGTCCCTTGTCTCCTAGTGATGCATAGTGATATACTCTTCTCAAGACATTCAGCTTGTTTACACTGGTCAATTATGTGAAGCAGCATGGAAAAAAATGTGGACAGCTGCCGACAGGGTGAATGCACTAACTGTTGCATTTCTGAGTCACGCAGACCAGAGTATCCCGTATTCATTTCCTGGCCAGGATAATTAAAGAAAGATGCACAGCAAGATTCCACAGACAGCAATGAGATAATGACCAAATAACCTGGTTTGACATCTCCTCCGAAAGATGACTCCCTCAGTACGGCACAAACGTGTTGGCCTAGATTTTGTGCTCCAAGTCTCTAGTGTGGGACTTGAACCTGCAACCTTCTGACACAGAGGCAAGAATGCTACCAACTGAGCCACGACTGATAAAATGCAGACTCACGGATGAAGCCTGCCTCGGTGTGGTACTGGAAGGTGATTATCAAACCTTTCTGACTCAATGCAATGAGACACCTGAAATTCTGTGCTCACTACAATAGATTAATATGTCTAGCAATGAAATGAGATGCGGTACATCATGGTACTTTATTGATCTGCATTTTCATTCCTGTTCAATTAACTCATCAACGTTGATAACAGCTGATAAAATCTACACAGGATCTGAGGCTGTCAAGCATGTAGGTCAATCTTTGTAATAATGTGCCGATCCAAGATTGCAGATTGTGTGTTTCACAGTTAGGAGGTCAGGCTTTGGCTCCCTCCACACCTGCAATGTTAAGAGGCTAAGGCTAGGCCACAGATTTCAATCCATTAACCTATTAACCAAGGTAGGACAGTGCTGTCTCTAAAATCAGCTTGAAAAGGTCCATGCTTCTGTCTGACTAACAGGGATGTGATTTTATTTCCAATTCTTCTGGCTGAGATCTTGCTACACTGATGTTTTGTATCGTAGTGTTTTAACCAACTTTTTGGTTTGTGCCCACAGTCTAAGCATTTTGGTTGAGGACATGCTCGTTGATGCCACTATAGGATATGAGTCTCTCACACAGTGAGTTCCCAAACAGTGACATCCTGACTTCAAAACTTGCCACCTAGACCTTATAACTAGAAGTCACAGATTATGTATCAGGAGCATCTCTATATTTCTGACAATACTTTCCACTTCTCTCTTGTGCTGGCCACACTGCAATCTGAATCCATGAGCCTGAGTTTATTTTTTAGTCTATGCTACATGGAAATGCTACCTGTGTTAGTGTAGAACTGGAGTCGCATGTAAAATACATGTCTTCGGGATGCAAGGTCACTTCCCTAAAGGGCATTGATGAACCAGTTAGGTTTTTACAATAATCTGGCAATTTGTATTATCATTTGGTCTTCAGTCAGTTCACAAATTGCCATGGTGGGATTTGAACTCAAAACCTATGAATTGCTAATCAAGTATCCTAACCAGCAGTTCACTGTTCAGCAAAGCTGATTCCTTTGAAGAAAGAGCTCAATTCTCTAATGAGAATGCGATCGTGTTGATATTCTGGGCGGTTGAGATCAGATGACTTCTTGAGGATAGGTAAGGTACTGTATAAATGCAAGTTTTCTTCTTTCTTTCTTTTTTTTATTTTTCTTTACTTTCTTTCCTTCCTTCCTCTCTTTAACTTCCCCTCCCTGTAGGGAAGCACCGGGTCCCAACTAACATGCCTGAGTCTGGTTAAATTTGATTTCTTGGGCATCAGCAGTCACTCTGCCTGCCCTCAATCCAGCATTGTTTTCTGTTCATTGTATCCCTTTCATTCTGTCACAACATTCACATTCATCACAAGCTCCAGCCCATTTCATTAAGTTTATTGATGTGCATAATTCTTTGAGGTTTGTAGACAATGCAGACTAATAACCGATAATTGGCCAAATAATCCGTCAGTGATGAATAGTCCTGACACAGCTTACATTTGCAGTCATACAAATATTATTCAACTGGTACAAGTCTTGGCCTGAGTGTCATTTTTCTGCAGCCTCCGAGCTACTGGAATTCTATTTCCAGGTTCTCCAGATCCAGGTGTTTTTACTTTGCTTGATACAGCTGTTGTGGGCTAAATAAACTCAACCAATTACACCTTTGATGTGTGATTTATGACTTTGTCACTGATCAGAATTTTAACCCATTGTAAATGCGAAGATAGATGGACAAGTGATGCGTTTTTTAAAGGAATATTGCAATCAATGAGTGGAGTTGGAGAGACACTGAACTGCATAATTATCTCTAATTCCAATGAACCGAGAACATAGAAAACATAGAAACATCGAAAATTTACGGCACAGAGCAAACGTTTGGCCCATTGAGTCTATGCTGCCTCTGCACGGAGTTATCTATTCAGTTCCACTTACACACTCGATCCCAGTAGCCCTGCAAGTCTATTTCAATCAAGTGACCATCCAATTGCCTTTTGAAATCATTGATTGTCTCCACTTCCACCACTCCTATGGGCAACAGGTTCCAGCTCATTACCATCCTCTGCAGAAAAAAAAATACTTCCTCACATTCCCCATACATCTCTTGCTCAAAATCTTCAATCTGTGTCCCCTAGTCCTTCTACCATTAGTTAATGGGAACAGTTTTTCCTTATCTGGCTTATCTAAACCTTTCATAATCTTGTACACCTCTGTCAAATCTCCCCTCAATGTCTTTTGCTCAAAGGAGAACAACCCCAGATTTTCTAACTTAATCCCCCATCCCGGGAACCATTCTGGTAAATCTCCTCTACACCCTCTCAAGGACCCTCACATTCTTCTGAAAGTGTTATGACCAGAACTGGATGCAATATGCCAGGTGAGAAAGAGCAATCCAGCCTAATCCCACTTTCCAGCTCTTGGTCCGTAGCTCAGCAGGCTAAGGCGTTTCAAGTGCATATCCAAGTGTTTTTCAAATGCGATGAGGGTTTCTGCCTCTGCCACCTTTCAGGCAGTGAGTTTCAGACATCCTCCACCCTCTGAATGCAAACATTTCTCAATTCCCCTCTAATCTTTCTACCAATGACTTTAAATCAATGACCCCTAGTTATTGACCTTTCTGCTGAGAGAAATGGGTCCTTCCTATTCACTCCATCTAAGCACCTCATAATGTTTTACACCACAATTAAATCTCCTCTCAGCTTCTTCTGTTCCAAAGCCTATCCAATATTTGCTCATAGCTAAAATTCTCCATTCCTGGCAATGTCCTTATAAATCTCTGTATCCTGTCTTGTGTGATCAAACCCTTGCTGTCATGCAGTGACCAGAACTGTGCGCAGTACTCTAGCTGTGGCCTAACTAGTGTTTTATACAGTTTAAGCATAACCTTCCTGCTGTTATATTTTATACCTCGGCTAATATAGGAAAGTATCCCCTATGCCTTCTTAACCTTCTTAACTACCTGTCCTGCCACATTCAAGGGTAGGATTTTTAGGCCACAATGGGGTTGGGCACTGAAGCGGGCGAACACAAAAATTAGCGCCGACAGCTGGTGTGTTGGTTTCACGTTGCCATTCCTGCCTCCAGTGTTTTACCTAAGAATGTGGGAGGGGGGAGCTGGTTTGGGGAGGACATGCCCCGGAATCCTGCTCGATTTGGAAACGAGGCCAATTACTTTTGTTAATAAGCTCATTGACTGCTTGCTAAAGGCCAGTTTGGATTTTTGGTGGGGTGTACAAGTCAGAGACAGTCCTGGTGAAAGAAGGCAGCAACACAGTGGGGAACCAGTCATGGCCACACCATGAAATTAGGTGGGAGCATGGCTGAGAGGCGCATTCAGCCATTGGCACACAGGTGCCATCGGGTGTGTCGAGGTTGTGGGTAGAGTCAGCTGTGTACAGTCGGGCAGTGGAGGGGGTCGTGACGCTGTTGGCATGGCAGGGTGGTAAGAGGAGGGGGTTCGGGTTGTGGACATTATTGTGAGCACAAGTAAAGCAACAACTGGTGATGAGATTACAGTTCTCAGATATTGGGTCAAGTGGAGAAGAGGATCGACATCCTCAGCAACAAAGGCTGAGCCCGAGGCATGAGGAAGGCAGAGGAGAGGAGCGAGAGCCAAGAACCAGGGGTCATTGATTGAAAGTAATTGGTAGAAATATTTGAGGGGAATTGAGAAATGTTTGCACCCAGAGGGTGGAGGGGATCTAAAACTGCCTGTAAGGCAATGGAGACCATACCCACAGTATAGGGTGTACCGCTGAAGACAGAGCTACCTGGACAGGTTAGAAAGCCAGTGCCACAGGAGGTGGTGCCTAGCCAGGCAGATGGTCACTGAGGATTGTGCCCTCATAGCAGAAGACATCGCGTCTTGCTGCATTGCTCACTATACCCTGCCAGTAGCCATCAAAGTCACCATGGACTTGAACTTCTTTGTCTCTGGCTCCTTCAAAGGATCAGCAGCAGAACATGGTGGCATCTCACAAGTGGCAGCACACCATTGGTCACTGATGCCCTATTTGCGATTGCTGGGTATTACATACAATTTCAGAGTTACCTCCATCACTGGATTCCTCTAGGTTCAGGGCATAATCGATTGCACCCATTTGGCCATAAAGGCACTGAGTAAGTGGCCAGAGAGATTCCTCAACAGGAAAGTCTTCCACTTCCTCAATGTACAGCTGGTCTGAGACCACACCAAGAGTTTCATACATTCATGCACTCACTATCCTGGCAGCTGCCTTGACTCCTTCATCCTCCAGCAGTCCAGGCTGCAGCAGCTCTTCATTCAACCTCCCAAATTTTTGCATTGATAGATTCTAGGTGACAAAGGTTATCCCTTGAAGAGATAGCTACCCACACCTTTACATGACTCCAAAACAGAGCCACAGAGGCACTATAACTGAAGCTGTCTGCTCACAAGGACCACCATAGAGCAGGCCATTGGACCTCTGAAGATGTGGTTCCAGTTCCTTGATGGATCAAGTGGTGCCCTGAAATACACTCCTGCAAGGGTCTCGGGCATTGTGGCAGTCTGCTCTGCTGTCCATAACCTGGCCCTCCAGGGAGATGTAGACCTTGAAGAGGGTGATGCCTTGGAATGACACAGCTCATCAGAGGAAGAGGAGGAGCAGGAGGTGGAAGAGGAGGAGGAGGAGGAGGAAGTAGAAGAGAAAGATGCAGAGCCGAGTGGTGCCCAGGCTGTGCAGGGAGGTGGCTGGGGCTGGTGCAAGACTCTAGGGCCTGATGAGGATGCCGTCAACATCAGGGAGCATTTGATCCAGGCACATTTCAGTTGAGCCCTTCTAATCTAGGAGAACGACATGGTCTGGAACTCACTTGAGCTGCCTGTGAGAGCACTTCCATTGAAGACGCAGCCTTGAATGGAAATGCTTCTACTGCCAATGAATGATCCAGCAGTCTCACTGTCCCCCTTCAAGGACCCTTGCTTCCTTTTACCACTTATTTCCTATTTTCCAGTCTCGCCATTAAAAAAATGGAAACTCACACATCTGGAGACATGTGTCAATACTTACATTGTGTTGAATAAGTGGAAAAAGTGCACATTTACAGGTGAAATTAACACCAGTGACCCACTCAGTGCTCTACCTGACACAGTGGGCTCTGCTCTCAGCCACTTCCACGTGGTGCTCCCCTTGTGGTCACGAATGAGGTGGAGGCCGCCTGTTCGCTTGTCTCTGCTTGCAGCTGAGATGCATGTGGCAGTCATCCTCACTGTGGAGGTGCCAATGTGGCCACCTCCAGAGGCTGCTTCACCAGCATCAATGCAGGGCCAGCCTCTATCACTGGTCCCTCATTCAGAGGTGCCAAGGAGGCCGATGATGATGATGGCACAACCTTGAGGGAAGGCTCTCTCATCCTCCTTGGTGACTGCCTCAGCCCTTGAATGACGCTCTGGATGGCTGGAGGGCAGCACTGACTGGGGCACAACTGGCATTCACTCCATGCATCTTTGCAGCATTGCTTGGATTCTTTGCATATTAGTGCGCTGCTCCTGCATCGACTCCGAGTGCTGCCGCATAGGGCTCTCCATTAGGTTGGCCACTCTCGCAATGGAGGAGCTCATGCCTTCAAAGCCTTGAGCCATGGTGCTGCACATGAGATGAATGGACTCCTCCATTCTCAGCCCATGACCCAACAATGCTTCAGGGAACTCTGGTACTGCTTGTCTAAGTCGTGCCTTCTACCTTGTGACTTTCAAGGCCCTGCAACTGCACCCAGCTGAGCATAGCAGTGTCTGTCCATCTTCTGAGGGGGACTGCCCACAGCTGCCTTTGCCTCTCTCACCTCCTCCTGGTCACCTGCCTTGCTCTTCACCCAGTGCCACCCTATCTAAATGCGCGCGAGGACCCACTGATGTGAGTGTATCTGCACGTGTGAAAGGTGCGCTTGTAAGATGTGATGGTTCTGGCCTTGCTGTATTGGTTTCTTGCAATGACCCCAGTGCTGTAGCAGGTATTCAGGCATTCCTCCTCCATGTTAGAAGTTGTGGAAGACACAAGAAGCGATCATGAGTACTAGCCTTCCCGACCCTGAAGACAAAATCCTGTCCCAGGGATCTGTGGACAGGCACACCAAGGTCCCTCTGTACTTCTCAGTATCTTACCATTTATTGTGTATTCCCTTGTCCTTGTTTGCCCTTCCCAAATGCATTACCTCACGGTTATCCAGACTGAATTCCATTTGCCACTTTTCTGCCCACCTGGCCAGTCTACTGATATCTTCCTGCAGCCTACAGTTTTCTTCCTCACTTATCAACCACAATGTTTGTATCATCTGAAAACTTCTTAGTCATGTCCCCAACTTTTAAGTCTGAATCATTGATATATACAATGAAAAGCAAGGACCTAGTACTGAACCCTGCAGAATCCGGCTGGAAAAAGCCTTCCAGTCACAAACACACCTATTAACAATTACCCTTTGCTTCCTGCAATGAGGTTGGCCACTCAATGGAGGAGCTCATGCCTTCAAAGCCTTGAGCCACGGTGCTGCATGTGAGATGAATGGACTCCTCCAATCTCAGCCCATGACCCCACACTGCCTCAGGGAACTCTGATTTTGGATTGAACTTGTCGCTTTCCCTTTCTGACCAGTCTGCCATAGTGTTTCAACGATTCAGTGCCTTACTAGTGACTGTTCCTTTTGCAGGGATCTTACAGCTACAGTGAATGAGCTTTACTCGCATGTGTTTGCAACAAAAAAAAACACATCTTCCATTATATGGTAGCTTCCACTTGCACAGAATGTCCCAAAATTCTTCACAGACAACTTCATCAAGTGCCTTTGCTATTGTTATGTAGATAAATACAGAAGCCAATTCGCACAAAGCAAGGTCCCAAAGGTACCAATGAGATAAAAGGCGAGTTGCTTTGGTTTTGTTGGTGTTGGTTGAGTGATGAATATTGGCCAGTACACTGCTCTGTTCTTTTTCAAAATCTGTGCAATTTTATGGCTAAATGAAGTGTGGTCACTGTCAGGCACAGCAAGGTCCCAAACACAGCAATGAAATAATGATCAGATAACCTGCTTTGGTGATGTTGGTTGAGGAATAAATGTTGGCCAGGACCCTCCACTTCCTTAAGATATTGTCATGGGATATTTTACACCCACCTGAAAAGGCAGACCAGGCCTCAGCTTTATGTCTCATCTTAAAGACGGCACCTCTGACAATGCAGCACTCCCTCAGTACTGCACTTGGGAGTGTCAGTCTAGATAGTGTGCTCCGGTCTCTGGAGTGGGACGATGAATCTGCAACCTTCTGACTGAGAGGTAAGTCACGTCTAACACATCCGCTAACATATTCGCAAGAAAAGTCAGAAACCCCTCTGTTCCCACTGTTCTGTACTTACACAAAACAGGGAATGCGCCCTCTCCTCTAAAATTAACATCCTGATAATAAAATGGCAGTAGTGTGCAGCAAGGAGACATGCAATTTCTCAGACCAGGAAAATCCACTTCTGTTACTGTGCTGGGTCATTAGTCACAGCAAAGAAAAATGAGAATACTCTTGGGTTCCTTGGGGTCGCAGTTTTTTACGGGGGTGTGGTGGTGTGTGAAACAAAAGTTTCAACAACTCCCAGTAAAACTGGTTGTGAAAGAGGCAAAAATTATCAGCAACTGATGTCAGTTTACATTAAAATATTTAGGCAACAAGTTAACTTTGTGTGTCTTCATTAGGGTTTCAGCAAAGTCAGCAGTTTATGGTGTGAATCTATCATTTGGCCCTGCTCTTTTCATTAGACTAATTGATCCTTCTGTATGTACAATCCCTTCATGTGAGCCCAGGTAACCTTCAGAATTCCTTGCTCCCACTCGCAGAAGGTTACACAGAATGCTTAGAGCAGCACAAACTGAAAGGATGATTGTGAAGAGTGTCATTCAGATGTCACTAATGATACAACATCAAATGATAAAGAAAACAATAGACATACTTATTATGGCTGAAAATATCTTTATATTTTCGCAACTCAGCAACTTAAAAACTGCATCTTGCAAACTGACGGACTGACTCATCCACTTAGAATCTATCTGGTTGCTCAATTAAAGTACCAAAACAGCACATACAGATTGGGCATCATTGGCAAGGTCAGCATTTATTGGCTATCCCGAGTTGCCCTGATACAACTGTGTGCCTGGTTAAGCCACTTCAGAAGGCAGTTAATAGTCAGCCATGTTGGTGAGGGTCTGGAGTCCCATATAGGCTCAGTTGTGGTAAGGATAGCAGAATTCCTGTCCTAAAGGGATATTAGGGAAACAGTTGGGTTTTTAAGACAATCTGACAGTTTTATGTTCACTTTTACTGATTTTTTTTTTCTCCTGAGATTTTTAAGCAGGATTTAAATTCTCAAACTGCCATGGGGGAAAACCGTTAAACTTTCTTTTTCAGACTGGTATATTCTTACAGACAATGAGTCTGGATCGATGTGTCATTCATGAGCAATTGCTGCCTTCTGTCTTAAATCTGTTTTTTATCATGACTTTCTACATGGCTCAGTGGAGTGAAGAGCCTCACAGACCAGGGAGGTCCCAGGTATAATCCTCGGTCTGTGCTGTGTTGGCTAATCTCAGCTAGGAAAGCAGTATGGATGCGATAAATGCCCTCAAGCACCCCGGGGACGAAGGAGGAGCAAAAAATAACCAGGGTTATAGATTGTTTTCCAGTGATCCTTGTTCAAACAGTCATGTTTGTGTGTACGTGTGTGTGTGAACACTCTGCCTCTCTTTCTCTTCCTTTAAGGTGCCCCTTAAAACCTATCTCTTTGACAAAGCTTTTGGTCACCAGTCCTAATATCTTCTTATGTGACTCAGTGTTAAATTTGTTTTGATAATTCTCCTGTGAAGTTCCTTGGGATGTTTGTACTACATTAAAGGCGCTATATAAATGCAAGTTGCTATATATCTGGTGAGGACGGAAAGCATATTTAGAATTTAGAATTTAGAACATTACAGCGCAGTACAGGCCCTTCGGCCCTCAATGTTGCGCCGACCTGTGAAACCATCTGACCTACACTATTCCATTTTCATCCATGTGTCTATCCAATGTCCACTTAAATGCCCTTAAAGTTGGCGAATCTACTACTGCTGCAGGCAGGGCGTTCCACGCCCTTACTACTCTCTGAGTAAAGAAACTACCTCTCACATCTGTCCGATATCTATCACCCCTCAACTTGAAGCTATGTCCCCTCGTGTTTGCCATCACCATCCGAGGAAAAAGACGCTCACTATCCACCCTATCTAACCCTCTGATTATCTTATATGTCTCTATTAAGTCACCTCTCCTCCTCCTTCTCTCCAACGAAAACAACCTCAAGTCCCTCAGCCTTTCCTCGTAAGACCTTCCCTCCATACCAGGCAACATCCTAGTAAATCTCCTCTGCACCCTTTCCATAGCTTCCACATCCTTCCTATAATGCGGTGACCAGAACTGCACGCAATACTCCAGGTGCGGTCTCACCAGAGTTTTGTACAGCTGCAGCATGACCTCGTGGCTCCGAAACTCGACCCCCCTACTAATAAAAGCTAACACACCATATGCCTTCTTAACAGCCCTATTAACCTGGTTAGCAACCTTCAGGGATTTATGCACCTGGACACCAAGATCTCTCTGTTCATCTACAGTACCAAGAATCCTCCCATTAGCCCAGTACTCTGCATTCCTGTTACTCCTTCCAAGGTGAATCACCTCACACTTTTCTGATTTAAACTCCATTTGCCATCTCTCAGCCCAGCTCTGCAGCCTATCTATGTCTCTCTGTACCCGACAACATCCTTCGGCACTATCCACAACTCCACCGACCTTAGTGTCATCTGCAAATTTACTAACCCACCCTTCTACACCCTCTTCCAGGTCATTTATAAAAATGACAAACAGCAGTGGCCTCAAAACAGATCCTTGCGGTACACCACTAGTAACTAAACTCCAGGATGAACATTTGCCATCAACCACCACCCTCTGTCTTCTTTCAGCTAGCCAATTTCTGATCCAAAGCTCTAAATCACCTTCAACCCCATACTTGCGTATTTTCTGCAATAGCCTACCGTGGGGAACCTTATCAAACGCCTTACTGAAATCCATATACACCACATCCACTGCTTTACCCTCATCCACCTGTTTGGTCACCTTCTCGAAAAACTCAATAAGGTTTGTGAGGCACGACCTACCCGTCACAAAACCGTGCTGACTATCTCTAATGTACTTATTCTTTTCAAGATGATTATAAATCCTGTCTCTTATAACCTTTTCCAACATTTTACCCACAACCGAAGTAAGTTTTCATGCGTATAGTTTTCATTGGAACTGTCTCTCTTTTCCCCCAACCCCTGCCCATGAATCTTATCTCCTCTGTGTTAAACTGGGCTTGTTTCTATTTAAATCACTTGAATGTACTGCATGGACCATTCACTTCCATCTTCCTCAACTGTATCTTACCCTCTCTGAGCACTCAATGTGTCGATTCATTGTTGGTTGGATCTACTGGAGTGATAGCATGCTCTCAGCTAGGAGCCTCACCCATAGGGAATGTGGGTTGCAGGTAGAACTTCAATATTATTAATCCCAATTCTCCAGCCTGTGTTCCGTGCATGGGCGGCTTCTCAATACAAAGGCCAGATCATGGAATCAACCCTTTGAAGCATACATGGACTGAGCTTCGTGGATGGTTGAGAGGACAGTCCTCGCCAAATGGTGTGGCATCAAGCCATACAGACGAATCTTGACCCTTGGTCTGTGCTGAAAAAGGTAACTCTCTGCTGGAATAGTGGTGGGAAGTGGGGTGGTATTACACAGTACTCCCCCCCTCCCACTTCTCCCTACATCCCCAAGGTTCCTGTTCCTCACAACTATTCCTCCATGCACAGATGTAGACATCAGGATTTACATTGTTGTAGTGAGTCTACAGCACAGAAACACGTCATTCAGCCCAACTAGCTCATGCTGGTGCTTCTGCTGCTTCCCACCCTATTTCATCCAGCCCTATCAACATATTCTTCCATTCATTTCTCCCTGCTGTTTGTCTCAGCTACCTCTTATTGTGGCATATTCCAAATTCTAACCACTCTCTGAGTAAAAACATATCTTTTAAACTCCCTATTGGATTTATTAGTGACTATCTTGTATTTATGACTCCGACTTTTGGACTCAACCACAAGTGGAAATTTCTTCGTCATGTCTACCATGTCAAACCCTTTCCTAATCTTAAAGACCTCTATTAATCTACTTTCTTTCTAGAGGAACGAGCTCCAGCCCAGGATTTAGCTTGACTGTGATGCCCTATGTGGCTGAATAGCACATTCCCACATGCAGAACTGGTGGTTTGGGCAACATATCTGAGAGCAGCTGGCACCTGCAAGTGCATGGGAGAACATTCGTCTTACCTAATCCCGGAGATTTAGGCTTAGGTTAACAAGACTTGAGTGCAGGAAGCTATAACCAAACACAAGCCAAACGATGTTGATAAGGTGAAATTAAGTAAAGTGGGCGGAGTCTCAAGTGGAGCATAAACATGAGAATAGACCTGTTGGGCTGAATGGCCTGCTTCAGAGCTCCAATTCGAATAATGTACTCTGCTGCCCATATCCTAACTCTCACCAAGTCCCGCTCACCCATCAACCCCTGCGCTCATTGACTTACAGGTCAGGTAACACCTCAAATTTGAAACTCTCACCCTTGGCCAGAATTTAACATTAGGCGGGACACGCACTGGCTGAAAAGGCAGGGGCGAGCCCGCCGCTGTTGGACCTGGGGAGCCACCCTGGGATTTTTTGCTCCCTAGGCCCTTAATTGGTCTTGGGCGGGGGTTTCCACCTCCTTGAGACAAAAAGTCTCCCCTAATGGAACTGCCAGCCAATCAGCGGGCCGGCAGCTCTTAGTCCCAGCAGCGTCACCGGGAGCGGTGGCCACTGCTGAGACTACACCCAGCCATCACAAGCAAAGTGAAGGATGGCCCCAGAAGTTTTTAGGGCCTCGCTGGGGGCAATCGGCCGGGCCTGGCAAGGCACGGGGGTCATTTGTGGCAGGGATATGGGGGGGAAGTCTTGTGTGGTGGGGGCGGTTGTGGCTTCGGGGCAGCCCTCCGTGGGGCACAGGATGCCTGATCAGGAGGGCCTCCTCCCAGCCCGCAAGAAAGCTGACAGATTTTACCAGGCGGTGTTGTTGGAGCTTTTGACATCCGGCTGCAGGGGGTAAAATATCAGAAGCGGTGGGAGGAGGCCCTTAAGTGACAGTTAATTGGCCTGTGGTAGGTGGACAATTTCTCGCCGTCACTGCCGCCCCGCGTAAAATTGCAGTGGGGGAAGGGAGGGGGTTGGGAACAGCTCCCCCCCACCCAACCGCTTCCCACTCAATTTTAGGCCACACCCCGCCACCAGCCCACTCATTGGATGGCATCAAATTCTGGCCCTTGTTCAAATCCCTCCTCGACCCTCCCTATCTTTATAATCTCCTCCAGCCTTACAATCCTCCGAGATCTCTGAGCTCCTCCAATTTTGACCTCTTGCTCATGCCCGATTTTAATTGTGCCACTATTGATGGCTGTGCCAAGGCCCTAAGCTCTGGAATTCCCTCTTTAAACTTCCCCACCGCTTTCTCTCTCAATGTCCCCTCCTTTAAATCACTCCCTTAAAACCTACCTTTTCAACTGAGCTGTTGGTCACCTTTCCTAATGTCTCCTAGATGACTGGGTGCCAAAATTTGTCATTCCTGGGAAGTGCCTTGGGACATTTTACTACATTAAAGGTGCTAAATAAATGCAAGTTGTTGTAAAACACCTTGAAGGGAAGAGATGGAGAAAATCAGAAATTTGGACAGCAGTTGTCGAATGTACAACTCCAGCTCTGCCGTAGCCACCCGGCCCTTGAATATTTATGACCATCTTGTTGGTGTGTTGACTGGGTAGCTGCAGGATCCTATTTTAATTTGACGGCCTGTTCATTACTGTATTCAGAATGTAAAATTATGTTAAAGCAATACAGTACCCTCAGGAGAAATATCCTCGCACTGTTATTGAGACGGAACTAAAGAAAAAGGTTAAATTGACAGCATCAATTTCTGTAAATTGTATGACTTGCTGAATAATTTATTGTTTAATAGATGGAGGCAAATAGATTACAGAATAATGTCAGAACTTTGTTATTCAAAGCCATTTCCTGGCCTTGGATCAATGTTACAACGTGACACATGTTTAATAAGTAATACAATTATTAAAACGATGCTGACACGGCACATTTCTTTCACCCGCTAATGGTTTTATAATATACTTTTATCTTTGTTAACTGGTTTGTTTTCTAATGGTACTTTGCTCCCCACCTAATAGAATTTTAAAACAAATCTACAGATAATTTTTGTCTTTGTGCGATAGAATAAAACGAGTGATCCTGAGTTGGCCGCCTATTTTACATCTCTCCTGATTCTCACTGAGAATCTAAAGTCAAAATCCTTGGTTTCTTGATCAGCCTGATGTTTGACACAAGTGGAACTCCATCACCTTAAGAATCTCCAAACCAAGTATTCACAGAGGTGGAGTTTCTGGTTGCCCTTAGCGAAACATCTCACTTAATGCAAGTGAAATTGAACTGAGACAAAGGTTAGGATTCTCCCGTTGTGTAGAGGCACAAAGTCTTCATTTTACTCTGAACACTGATAAGGTTCACTTTAGTCACCCACATACAAGCATCTTACATTTGTGGGCATTGTTGGCAAGGCCCCCATTTGTTGCCCATCTCTTCCTCATAAAATCACAGAATGAAAAAGCACAGGAGGAGGCCATTCGGCCCATCATGCCTGTACCAGTTCTTTGGTCGAACTATCCAAGCAGTTCCACTCTGCTATTCTTTACTCACAGCCCTGTGTTATGAAATCTTTGTATGGAAACTGATTTCTGTACAGCTTGTGTTTGGGGTTTTGCGTTGGTCTCTGATTTCAGGCACGTAGTATTCCAGGTTCTGGAAGGTCAAACCCAGGTTAAACCGTCAAACGTTCTTGTGACTGAGAGGAAAACAAACAGCTTGTTTTTTTCACCAAGGACATGTGAATAGAAGTGCTTAGTTTCAGTGTGTCAGGAAAGCACCGGAATGTTGGAATATTTTTAAAAGAAGGCTTTCAGAATTGTGAAGGTCTGCAGTTGTTGTTTAAAGAAGCCTGGACTGAGGACTGACCGTTGGTTGTCCATGGTGCCACGCCATCAGGACAGCAATGCAAAGGCCAGGGTGGTTCAAAAGGGGACAAGACCAAACCATTAAAGGAAAGAATGCATCACCAGCTATCAACTGGACACCATTACTTCAATATCTGCATCCTGGAGGACCAGACTTGTCAAATACCTGAAGAAGATCCTGATCTTGTTCTACTATGCAACTGTTCACTGCCATCTTGCTGATAAGACTAATTAGTGGATTATAAGGACTACCTTTGTTGCATCTGCTAATTAATGTGCAACCATTAAGATACATATATCTTTTGGGCCTCCTTATCTCGAGAGACAATGGATACGCGCCTGGAGGTGGTCAGTGGTTTGTGAAGCAGCGCCTGGAGTGGCTATAAAGGCCAATTCTGGAGTGACAGGCTCTTCCACAGGTGCTGCAGAGAAATTTGTTTCTTGGGGCTGTTGCACAGTTGGCTCTCCCCTTGCGCCTCTGTCTTTTTTCCTGCCAACTACAAAGTCTCTTCAACTCGCCACAATTTAGCCCTGTCTTTATGGCTGCCCGCCAGCTCTGGCGAATGCTGGCAACTGACTCCCACGACTTGTGATCAATGTCACACGATTTCATGTCGCGTTTGCAGACGTCTTTATAACGGAGACATGGACGGCCGGTGGGTCTGATACCAGTGGCGAGCTCGCTGTACAATGTGTCTTTGGGGATCCTGCCATCTTCCATGCGGCTCACATGGCCAAGCCATCTCAAGCGCCGCTGACTCAGTAGTGTGTATAAGCTGGGGATGTTGGCCGCTTCAAGGACTTCTGTGTTGGAGATATAGTCCTGCCACCTGATGCCAAGTATTCTCCGAAGGCAGCGAAGATGGAATGAATTGAGACGTCGCTCTTGGCTGGCATACGTTGTCCAGGCCTCGCTGCCGTAGAGCAAGGTACTGAGGACACAGGCCTGATACACTCGGACTTTTGTGTTCAGTGTCAGTGCGCCATTTTCCCACACTCTCTTGGCCAGTCTGAACATAGCAGTGGAAGCCTTACCCATGCGCTTGTTGATTTCTGCATCTAGAGACAGGTTACTGGTGATAGTTGAGCCTAGGTAGGTGAACTCTTGAACCACTTCCAGAGCGTGGTCGCCAATATTGATGGATGGAGCATTTCTGACATCCTGCCCCATGATGTTCGTTTTCTTGAGGCTGATGGTTAGGCCAAATTCATTGCAGGCAGACGCAAACCTGTCGATGAGACTCTGCAGGCATTCTTCAGTGTGAGATGTTAAAGCAGCATCGTCAGCAAAGAGGAGTTCTCTGATGAGGACTTTCCGTACTTTGGACTTCGCTCTTAGACGGGCAAGGTTGAACAACCTGCCCCCTGATCTTGTGTGGAGGAAAATTCCTTCTTCAGAGGATTTGAACGCATGTGAAAGCAGCAGGGAGAAGAAAATCCCAAAAAGTGTGGGTGCGAGAACACAGCCCTGTTTCACACCACTCAGGATAGGAAAGGGCTCTGATGAGGAGCCACCATGTTGAATTGTGCCTTTCATATTGTCATGGAATGAGGTGATGATACTTAGTAGCTTTGGTGGACATCCGATCTTTTCTAGTAGTCTGAAGAGACCACGTCTGCTGACGAGGTCAAAGGCTTTGGTGAGATCAATGAAAGCAATGTAGAGGGGCATCTGTTGTTCACGGCATTTCTCCTGTATCTGACGAAGGGAGAACAGCATGTCAATAGTCGATCTCTCTGCACGAAAGCCACACTGTGCCTCAGGGTAGACGCGCTCGGCCAGCTTCTGGAGCCTGTTCAGAGCGACTCGAGCAAAGACTTTCCCCACTATGCTGAGCAGGGAGATTCCACGGTAGTTGTTGCAGTCACCGCGGTCACCTTTGTTTTTATAGAGGGTGATGATGTTGGCATCGCGCATTAAGATACATATATCATTTGTGAATTAACTGTTAGTTTATGTTTAATTTATGTTGGCTTTGGTTTGAGTGATAAACTAAATTTTATAAAAGGGAAATCTTGTCCGATTGGTTTTTGGTTTACTAAGTTAGGGTCAGTCAGTGGATTCAATTCTTTTAATTTGTTGGTGGTCTCCATGGGGATCATCACAACTGTAATTTTTTTAATAGTTCCTTTTAATAGTTACTACGATGGTCATTTCCCAGGAGACGGACTGGGTTGGGTTGAGCCTATGGTGGCTGCTGCGCTGTGTCTATAAAAAGGACATGATTAATCCCATTGGCTCAGCGCTTTCCCAAGGCAGTTTGACATGAAGTCACATGGGAAATAGCATGGCCTTCAGTGTGAAAGGGCCTCTGTCTTCATGAAAATGGTTCGCAGACGTTTTTAGCTTGAGCAGAGCAAGATGAGCCATGTGCCATTTGGCTTAGATGTAAATTAAGTTAAATTAATATAGATTCTGGATACAACAATGTGTCATGTTTGTAAACAATCAAAAGCCAAAAACTTTCTAATGAAGAAAGTTCCCGGGAGTCAGATCAAGGGAGGGAAGTGAAATTAATGTTGTAATCTTTGAGAAGCAAGGTTGCTATTTGTTCTCTGGCCTCTTACGATCAGAATATAGCCTTCAATGCACCCACATGCTCCCTCTTACTCTGTTCATATTTATGTACAGCAGTAGTTTTAAAACTTTTCAATGTGGGCAACCCTTGCAAACAATGGCACACTCCTGAGAACCCCCTGAACTAATTTGTGAAAGGTAGAGCTGAATAGTGGAAAAATGGGGAGGTGAGGCCTTTAGTCGCCTCACTGTTCCAACCTTAGTTCCACTTTGGGTGGAGAAAGGAAAATTACCATAGGAACAGAGGAACATAGGAAATAGTAGAAGAGTAGGCCATTCAGTCCCTTGAGTCTGCTCCAACATTCAACCAGATCATGGCTGATCTTCTACCTCAAAGCCATGTTCCCGCACTATCCCCATGTTCCTTGATATCTTTAATATCGAGAAATCTATTGATCTCTGTCTTGAACATACTCAATGACCGAACCTCCACAGCCCTCTGGGGTAGAGAATTCCAAAGATTCACCACCCTCTGAGTGAGGAAATCCTCCTCATCTCAGTCCTAAATGGCCTATCGTGTATTCTGAGACTGTGTCCCGTCATCTAGACACCACCACCACCAGCCCCCCCCCCCAGCCCCTCTGCCCCCAGCCAGGGGAAACATCCTTCCTGCATTAATCTTGTTGAGCCCTTAAGAATTTTGTGGGCTTCAATGAGATCACCTCTCATTCTTCTAAACTCTAGAGAATACAGGCCCAGTCTCCTCAATCTCTCCTCATAAGGCAATCCCACCACCCCAAGAATCAGTCTGGTAAACCTTTGTTGCACTCCCTCCACGGCAAGTATATTCTTCCTTAGGTAAGGAGACCAAAACTGTACACAGTACTCCAGGTGCGGTCTCACCAAGGTTCTATACAATTGCAGCAAGACTTCTTTACTCCTGTACTCAAATCCTCTTGCAATAAAGGTCAACATACCATTTGCCTTCCAAGTTGCTTGCTGTACTGGCATCTTAGCTTTCAGTGACTTACGAACAAGGACACCCAGGTCCCTTTGGACAGCAACACTTCCCAATCTCTCACCATATTAGAAATACTCTGCATTTCTGTTTTTCCTACCAAAATGGATAATTTCACATTTTTTGACGTTATATTCCATTTGCCATTTTCTTGTCCACTCACTTAGCCTGTCTCAATTCCCTTGAAGCCTCTTTGTTCCTCCTCACAAATCATATTCCCACCTAGTTTTGTGTCATCATTGTACTTGGAAATATTATATTTGGACCCCACATCCAAATCATTGATATAGATTGTGAATAGCTGGGGCCCAAGCACCGATCCTTACAGTACCCCACTAGTCACAGCCTGCCAAGCTGAGAATGACCCATTTATTCCTACTTGCTGTCTTCTGTAAATTTACAAATTCTTAATCCATGCCAGTACATTACCCTCAATCCCATGTTTTCTAATTTTGCGAACCTCTGAAGTGGGACCTTATCGAAAGTCTTCTGAAAATCCAAATGCACCACATTAACTGGTTCCCCCTTATCTATTCTGCTAGTTACATCCTCAAAAAACTCCAGCAGGTTTGTCAAACAAATCCACGTTGACTCTACCCTAGTTAGGGATCCTGCGGCAAGTAACTCACCTCCTGAGGCCCCAAAGCCTGTCCATCATCTACAAGGCACAAGTCAGGAGTGTGATGGAATACTCTCCACTTGCCTGGATGGGTGCAGCTCCAACAACACTCAAGAAGCTCCACACCATCCAGGACAAAGCAGCCCGCTTGATTGGCACACCATGCACAAACATTCACTCCCTCCACCACCGCCGCACAGTGGCAGCAGTGTGTACCATCTACAAGATGCACTCCAGCAATGCACCAAGGCTCCTTAGACAGCACCTTCCAAACCCGCAACCTCGACCACCTAGAAGGACAAGGGCAGCAGATGCATAGAAACATCATCACCTGCAAGTTCCCCTCCAAGCCACACGCCATCCTGAATTGAAACTATATCGCCATTCCTTCACTATCACTGTGTCATAATCCTGGAACTCCCTTCCGAACAGCACTGCGGGTGTACCTAACCCACAAGGACTGCAAGGAGGAGCTCACCACCACCTTCTGGAGGGCAATTAGGGATGGGCAATAAATGTTGGCCAAGCCAGTGACTCCCATATCCCATGAACAAAAAAAAATCCTACCATTATTTTCTAAGTGTCCAGATACCACATTCTTTCTAATAGATTCTAGCATTTTCCCTACTACTGACTTCAGGCTAACAGGTCTGTAGTTCCCTGTTTTTTCTCCACCTCCTTTCTTGAATAGTGGGGTGACATTTGTTACCTTCCAATCTTCAGGAACCGCTCCAGAATCTGTAGAATATTACTAGCCCTCCCATCTCTCCCCATCACAAGGAGTGGATGCTTAGAAAAAGGATATAAGAACACAAGAAAAAGGAGCAGGAAGTGACTATACAGCCCTTAAAGCCAACTCCGCCATTCAGTACAGTCATGGCTGATCTTCTGACATAACTCCACTTTCCTGCCTGCTCCACATATCCCAAAATTCCCTGAGAGATCAAAAATCTGTCTATCTCAGCTTTCAGCATTCAATGATGGAGCACTCACAACCCTCTGGGGTAGAGAGATTTCTCCTCGTCTCAGTCCTAAATGATTGACCCCTTATCCTGAGACTGTGCCCTACTGTTCTAGATTCCCCAGCCAGGGGAAACAACCTCTCTGTGTCTACCCTGTCAATCCCCTTCAGAATCTTGCATGTTTCAATGAGATCACCTCTCTTTCTTCTAAATTCCAAAGAGTACTGACCGAATCTACTCAGCTTCTCATCATAGGACAACCCTTTCATCCCAGGAACCAATCTAGTGAACACATGGCACTGCACCCTACATGGGTCCCCAAGTTCAGGAGAAGAGGTATATGAGGAGAACATTGGGGATGGAGAATAAGTACTATTTACTTTCCCCTTTTTCTCCCACTGTGATCCCGACTTTCCTTAGAACCGTCAAATTTTACAGCATAGAAAGAGGCCATTCAGCCCATCGTGTCTGTGTAAGGTCACCAACCCTGCTTTGACTTTTTCCTGGAGGTTTAATCACATGACCTACCATCTGCCATACTCAATCCCCCGTTGCATCTATCCTCGCAGAGCCCCGCCTTCCCGTGCCAATTGAAAACTTGTCATCTGATTAGAGGATTCTTGACTGTCAATGAACAGCCATTTTCCCATCTTCAATATTTTTATAACTAGCAGATAGAAGTGCTGAAAGAAAAGTAAATTTTTAAAAAAGCACTGTTTATTTAATGCCCAAGAGATTTTGCTCCAGAGTTGCTCGAAGCAGCAAGAAAAGAAAATGCTGGAAACTCTCAGCAGACCTGGTAGCACCTGTGGAGAGAGAAACAGTTCTGATCAAATGTGATTACCCTGAAACAGTAACTTTATTTCTTTCTCCATAGATGCTGTCAGACCTACTGAGTATGTCCTGCTTTTACAGATTTTATTTCAGAATTCCAGCATCTGCAGTATTTTGCTTTTGCTTGTAGCAGTGCCCTCGAGATTAACCTTTAATTCCTGGAGACTCCAAGACAATCCTAGAGGGTTGGCAACACAAGGCCTGCGCCAACTCCTCACTAGAGCATTCTGAAACTAATTCCACTGGACAGCTCTCTCCTCATAGCCCTGGAGATTTGTGTACTTGAAATGTTTTCTTATTAGACACAATGGTATTTGCCTGAAACACTTCTTGTGGCAAAGCATGACACACTCCAAGAACCCATTGTGCAATGATATTTTTCCTAACCTCTCTCCTCAGTCTCCTTTAATGACTATTTTAAACTGCCTTTGAGGTTGTAGTTTAAAGCTAGTTTGTGACATCGGAACTAATAGAGATGTCCAATGCAATCATTGCATCGGAACATAGGAATTGCTGGATGGCAAATAGCTAAGGTTCATCTATTTAGCCTTCAATCCTCCTGGTAATTGCATGATACAATGGTAATGGAGTTGTTGACTAATCTCAGCAATCAATCTCATTCATTCATCTACAACAGACCCAGATATAAGGTGAAGAAAACCACAGTGGTGGAGAACTTGGGAATCATCTGTGCAGAATTACCTGTTCCCAGTTCCACCCATCATGTGTCCTGTCTCACATTACTATATACTAGATCCCAAAATATTATTTGCATTTGAATGAATCTCTGATCGCTTCCTTGTATCACTCTCCATCAACATTCCCCTTCATGCCCTAACCCTACCTCATTCTGTATCTATTACTGAAAAAAAACTATCACCTGAACAGAGAGAGCCATTAACCATATCAGCTAATATGGGGACCAGGAGGAGAAGTTGGATGACCAGCAGTTCAGTGGGAATAGGATTGAGGGAGCAGGACGTGGGTCTCATGGACAAGATAAGCTTCTGAACTCATATTTGTGCCATCACTAAGACTGCCTATTTTCACCTCTGTAAGATTGCCTGACCGCCCCGGTCTCAGCTTATCTGAAACCCTCATTCATGCCTTTGTTACCTCTAGACTTGACTATTCCAATGCACTCCTGAATGGTCTCCCACATTCTACTGTCCGTAAACTTGAGGTCATCCAAACCTCTGCTGCCCTTGTCTTAACTCGCACCATTCCCCTATCACCCCTGTGCTCGCTGACCTACATTGGCTCTCTGTCAAGCAAAGTCTTGATTTTAAAATTCTTATCCTTATTTTCGAATCCCTCCATCGCCTCACCCCCCCCCCCCCCCTACCTCTGTAATCTCCTCTGGCCCTAAAACTTTCCAAGATATCTGCATCCTCTGATTCTGGCCTCTTATACATCCCTAATTGTAATCTCTCCAGTATTGGTAGTCGTGCCTTCAGATGTCTAGGCCCCAAGCTCTGGAATACCTTCCCTACACCTTTCTGCCTCTCCACCTCACTTTCCTCCTCTAACACACCTTAAAACCTTCCTCTTTGTCGAAGCTTTTAGTCATCTGCCCTGATATCTCCTTTGATGGCTCGGTGTCGTACTTGGCTTTATAATGCTCCTGTGAAGTGCCCTGGGACGTTTTCATATGTTAAAGACACTATATAAATAACAGTTGTTGTTGAATGAATCAATACTAGCTGCTGCCAGCATCTCCCTAGAGAGCCTGTACCAGAGATCAACCCCCTGAAATATTGAGCTGGTCAGTGGCAAAGCAATAGAGCTCATTGCTGACCACAAAGAACTAACAATTCCTGTGGTATGGATTTTCCCTTTTTCAATGGAAGTTTAAATTTGGCATCAAGTCAAGGGGGTCTCCAGGCATCCAGCAACAGTGATGTCAGCAAGCAGGTTAAGCAGCCAATTATATTGAAGTATACTTACAGACAGCAAACCAGAAAGTTAGAAACACTCATTACCTTTTGCTTTTAGCTTAAATGTTCAGATAGTGAAACAGATGTTTATGATTGCTTTGAGATAAAAGTTAAAATATCATAAATAAACTTTAAAAACAATTCTAAAAATGAAAATTGAGAAATTTACATTCCACAAATACAAAATTAGCTTTTCAGGGCCAGTGAGGTTGCTCAGCAGTAATTATGAAGTTAGTAGACCGTTAAAACCCCAGTTACACCTTATTCAAGAAGCTGTAATTTTTTTCAAGGGTTTTTACAGCAAGACTAACAGCTTAAGAGTGGAAGTTTTCATCAGTTCACTGATTGCTTAAGGGTTACATTCTGGGTGGACCTCAACACAGCACCCACTGGAGGAGTGTAGAATCACTGACAGCAGCTTCTCGATTTCTTTATTATTCTGAGCATGCGTGGACTCCCAAGGTTGCTGTCAGTTTCAGTGGAGTCATGACAGGTTCACCGCCATTATCACCGCGAATTCCAGGCCAATGTTTCTGCATATTAGCTTTGAACTTGCTCCCTTCAAATGTAGGCCATGTACTCTGTCTATACTCTTATGGTCAATTTTAAATAACTTATCTAGTCCTTCAGAATACTACAAACAGCAATCACGCCACCTATTTTCCAGGAGAATATGTCTGATTTACATAATCGCCATGTCAGTAAGTTTTAGAATCATAGGAACATAGGAGCAGGAGTAGGCCATTCAGCCCTTTGAGCCGACTCCACCATTCTAGATCATGGCTGATTGTCTACTTCAACACCATATTCCCACACTATCCCCATATCCTTTGATGTCATTAGCAACTCGAAATCTATCGATCTGTCTTGAACTTATTCAGTGACTGATCTTCCACCACCCTCTGAGGCAGAGAATTCCAAAGATTCACCATCCTCTGAGCGAAGAAGTTCCTCCTCATCTCAGTCCTAAATGGCTTGCCCTTTATTCTGAAATTGTGTCCCCTAGTTATAGACCACACAGCCAGGAGAAACATCCTTCCTGCATCTACCCTGTCTATCCATTTCAGAATTTTGTAAGTTTCTATGAGATCGCCTTTCTGATGATACCTGAAATGTGAGCATATCTTTCTCTCCTATATCCCACCTCACATGATTGTCTTGATGGGGCAAAGCAATGCCAGTTATTGTGGCTGCCATTTTGTTCTGACCTGCCTGTACTCGTCAAGGATGCTGTTAGTCTGTAACATTTTTGAGTGACTACTTAATACACAAGTCCAGAAATTCTGGAACTCTTGGAGACTAAAGTATCATTACCTACTCCTGAATGCTAAGTTCCAGGGGTTGGGGGAGGGAGATTGGAAGGCCAGGGGTACAACTGCTAAGGGATGGAGTTCAGGCGTCATGGAAACTGGGCATTACAGAGACCAGGAACATGGTAGATTGGGGTTCAGAGCTAGGGGGGGAGGGTGTGGAGGGAAGGTGATTGGAGGCTGGGATGTCCCCGATGGTAGGTAGTAACCTGGAGAGTGAGGTGAGTCCCTCCTATTCCTCCAGGTTCCACATACAGGTGAGCTACTTAGCTTCTTGGTTGCCAGGCGATCCCTCGGGCTGGTTTCCCTTGATGGTATGAGCTGCCCTAAGGCAAACCAATCTTGGAAAGTAACCCCAAACATTACATATTTAAAGGGGCTAATACATGCTTCAGTATTGGGCAAATAATTCACCGTGTTTTTTTCTTACCTGATATGGCCGTTGGCAGACCTCCTGCCTGCTAATTTAAGGTCTTCCTTGCATTTTCTTTGCCATAACATTTCTGATGTTCCTCAGTAAATCTGACTCCTTAAAATATAAGGGGATATTTGGAACAGAGGCAACCACAGCATAAGCTAAATGGAGTCGATGGGCTTGCTATGTTTCCAGAATTTGCTGATTTCAAGAATTCATGTGTTTTATTTACCCCTAGTTTCATTTTTGGCCTCAGATTAATCATTTGTGTTTCGAGAAAAGTGTGCCTTGCCTTTTTTTTTTAAACAAAGAATTTATTTTAATGAACAAGCATTACGATGAATGCTCCCAATCAATTATTGGTTATATAGTTAATGGGGAATAATTAAATAGAACTTTAGCAAAACTCATTTTCAACAAGGATTAGTGACCTACTAGATTTACAAGCAACCAAAGCTGATGTGAGAGTATTTGAGCCCTACATTTTCAGGTGAAATACTACTTGACTCAGTTGGTAAGAAGGTCGTGAGGTCAATTTCCACTCCAAAAGGTAGCCACTTAATTTAGACTGGCATTCAGCCCAGTAATGCATTATCAGATATACCATCATTTGGAGGAGATGTAAAACTAAAGCCCTGTCTGACAGTTCAGTGGATTGTTTAAGACCCCATAGTATTATTCAAAGAAGAGAGAGATACTTTTGCCTTCTTGGGCAACATTTCCATTGGAGTTATTGACTTTTCAATGATGCCTCCTGAACTTCAGATCAAAAGTTGGATCAAAGGTTGAACACTATCCATCCTGGCAGACTAGCCGTCTAATGTTGGAAGAGCAGGCTTGTTCTGGTCATAACTGGTTGGAAAAATCAATTGTCAGATTCTTAAAAAGCCTGCATGCATGTAACATGGATGAGAAAAAGATTTGCTCCTGAATGAACTGTCCATTCAAAAAGTGAAGGGAGGTTGTGTTGTTTCGATGTATGCATGCCACCTCCTGTACAATCGGCCTTCATTTTTCACATGTACGCATCACATTTCCAATGTGCAACCACCCACCAGCTGCCCAGCTTTGCCCAGTATTATTTTCATTAATAATAGAGGGCCTGATTCCAAATCCCAACATGCCAGTTTGAATTTGAATTCAGTTGACAAAAAAACCACCTCTGTCAGTTAAAAGTGACCACGAAGCCATCAGATTGTTGTGAAAAGCCCAACTGGTTCAGTAATGTTCTTTAGTGTAGGAATCCTGCAGTCCTCACTCTGTCTGGACTATTTGTAACGCCAGTCCCACACGTATATTTGAAACGTAACTTCCCTTTTTTCAAATATATATTCGTTTATGGGGATGTGAGCATCGCTGGCTAGGCCAGCATTTATTGTCCATCCCTAATTGCCCATGAGAAGGTGGTGGTGAGCTACCTTCTTGAATTGCTGTAGTCCTTGTGGGGTAGGTACACCTACAGTGCTGTTGGGAAGGGACTTCCAGGATTTTGACCTAGCGACAGTGAAGGAACAGTGATATAGTTTCAAGTCAGGATGGTGTGTGGCTTTGAAGGGAACTTGCAGATGGTGGTGTCCCCATGTATTTTCTGCCCTTGTTCTCCTAGGTGGTAGAGGTTGCGGGATTGGAAGGTGCTGTCTAAGGAGCCTTGGTGCATTGCTGTAGTGCATCTTGTAGATGGTACACACTGCTGCCGCTGTGCGTTGGTGGTGGAGGGAGTGAATGTTTGTGAATGGGGTGACAATCAAGCGGGCTGCTTTGTCCTGGATGGTGTGGAGCTTCTTGAGTGTTGTTGGAGCTGCACGCATTCAGGCAAGTGGAGAGTATTCCATCATACTCCTGACTTGTGCCTTGTAGATGGGAGACAGGCTTTGGGGAGTCAGGAGGTGAGTTACTTGCTTCAGGATTCCAAGCCTCTGACCTGCTCTTGCAGCCACGGTATTTATATGGCTACTCCAGTGCAGTTTCTGGTCAATGGTAAGCCCCAGGATGCTGATAGTGGGGGCTTCAGCAATCGGAATGCCATTGAATGTCAAGGGGAGATGGTTAGATTCTCTCTTGTTGGAGATGGTCATTGCCTGGCACTTGTGTGGTGCGAATGTTACTTGCCACTTATCAGCCCAAGCCAGGATATTGTCCAGGTCTTGCTGCATTTCGACATGGACTGCTTCAGTATCAGAGGAGTCAGGAATGGTGCTGAACATTGTGCAATCATCAGGGAACATCCCCACTTCTGACCTTATGATTGAAGGAAGGTCATTGATGAAGCAGCTGAAGATGGTTTGGGCCTAGGACACTACCTTTAGGAACTCCTGTAGTAATGTCATGGAGTTGAGATGATTGACCTCCAACAACCACAACCATCTTCCTTTGCGTTAGGTATGACTCCAACCAACAGAGAGTTTTCGCCCTGATTCCCATTGACTCCAGTTTTGCTAGGGCTCCTTGATGCCATACTCGATCAAATGCTGCCTTGATGTCAAGGGAAGCCATTCTCACCTCACCTCTTGAGTTCATCTCTTTTGTCCATGTTTGAACCAAGGCTGTAATGAGGTCAGGAGCTGAGTGGCCCTGAAGGAACCCAAACTGAGCGTCACTGAGCAGGTTATTTCTAAGCAAGTGCCGCTTGATAGCACTGTCAATGACACCTTCCATCACTTTACTGATGATCGAGAGTAGACTGATGGGGCAGTAATTGGCTGGGTTGGATTTGTCCTGCTTTTTGTGTGCAGGACATACCTGGGCAATTTTCCACATTGCCGGGTATATGCCGGTGTTGTAGCTATACTGGAACAGCTTGGCTAGGGGCACGGCAAGTTCTGGAGCACAGGTCTTCAGTACTGTTGCCGGTATATTGTCAGGGCCCATAGCCTTTGCAGTGTCCAGTGCCTTCAGTCGTTTCCTGATATTATGTGGAGTGAATTGAATTGGCTGAAGCCTGGCATCTGTGATGCTGGGGACTTCAGGAAGAGGCCGACAGGGATCATCAACTCAACATTTCTGGTTGAAGATTGTTGCAAATGCTTCAGCCTTATCTTTTGCACTGATGTGCTGAGCTCCCCCATCATTGAGGATGGAGATATTTGTGGAGCCACCTCCTCCTGTTAGTTGTTTAATTGTCCACCACCATTCATGAATGGATGTGGCAGAACTGCAGAGCTTAAATCTGATATGTTGATTGTGAGATCACTTAGCTCTGTCTATCACATGCTGCATACACAGTTTGGCTTGCAAGTAGTGCTGGGTTGCAGCTTCACCAGGCTGACACTGCATTTTGAGGTATGCCCGGTGCTTCTGCTGGCATGCCCTCCTGCACTCTTCATTGAACCAGTGTTGATCCCCCGGCTTGATAGGAATGTTAGACGGAGCCTAGCCGCTCAGTTATATCAAAACTGGAATCCAGGGATAGTAATAAATGCCAGTGATGCCCACATCCCAAGAATGAATTTTTTACAAGATGCCTTTGGATGTCTTGCACTCCAAACTCTTCAAAAGGACAAGTTGGGAAGGTGGAGGTGATGGAGAAGATCAGCCACATTCTTGATGAGTGGCAAAGTAGGCTCAAGGGCTCCTATGTCCTACTCATGTTCCCATTTCTTTGGTTCTTGTGTTTATCCATGATTGCTTCTCTGGTGCGCGTGGGTGCAATAAGAACATGGCAATGGTGTCCTCTATCATTAAACAGTACAAAGGATGTGGGGAAAGAAAAGGGTTAATTGGATAGCTCCACCAAATAGCTGGCACAGGCATGATGAACTGAATGGCCTCCTTCTGTGTTGTATCATTATATGATTCTGGGAAAGGATAGCTACTTGGGCAATAGACCAGTGGGCATACACTGTGGGAGCAGAGAGCGAGTCATCAGCATTCTTCATATGTTGTAAGTCAATTGCTAATTTGGGATAAAACCTCAGACTTCTCTTAATCACTGGAAATACTACTGAGCTGCAGCACTGGTCACCAATCCTGACCCTGACACAGTATCTTCTTAATTGTCTATTTTTGGTTTAGCAACACTAAGCAGAGTCAATCTGCCGCTAAGCTTCTTTTGAAGGCCGCAGCACTGTTTAGGTAACTAATCACTTCGACGTGCTGAGTTTTTTATAGATTGAATTGCTGAGTGAATGATTAAATCAGATGTGGTGAAATGATTTGGACATTACCCTGTTTTCTTTTTCCTTTTTTGCAGTGTAATGACATTTCAAACCCCAGCAGATCACTTCTGGTTGAAACGGTTAATTGAAAGAAAGAATTTTCATTTATACAGCTCCTGTCACGACCTCGTGATGTCCCAAAGCTGTTTGCAGCCAATGAAGTACATTTTGAAGAGTAGTCACTGTTGTAATGTCAGAAATGCAATTGTCAAAATGTGCACAGCAAGGTCTCACAGACAGCTATGTGATAATGACCAGACAATCTGTTTTGGTGATGTTGGTTGATGAGTAAATATTGGCCCAGGACAAACTCCCCTGCTTTTCTTCAAAATAGTGCCATGGGATCTTTTACATCCACCTGAGAGCGCAGACAGGGCCTCATTTTAATGTGTTATCTGAAAGACGGCACCTCTGACTGTGTGGCAGTCCCTCAAGTACTGTGCTGGAGTGTTAGCCTCGTTGGGAGACTGAGGCCTTGACTTTAAGTTTGGAATGAGCCTCCACAACCTCAGATTTCTTGGTTGACCGCCCATTATCAGGCTCAGGCATACCCTAGCAACTCCCCCTCCACCCGCCCCCACCCCCCCACCCCGCCTGGCGTGGCCCCCTTTAATATCAACGTCTGAGTATAGAATCCAATTGGACAGTGACCTTTCACCTGTGAGACCCAGATTCAAGTGTGGCCCAGGTACATTTGTGCCTCTGTCCGCTGGTCGCTGGTTCTAAAAATGCTACAAAGTCCGATGAAGAGAAATTGGGGAAACTGGGCCTGTATTCTCTAGAGTTTCGAGAATGAGAGGTGATCTCATTGAAACCTAAAAAGTACTGAAATGGATAAACAGGGTAGATGCAAGTAAGATGCTTCCCTTGGTTGGGGAGTCTGGAACCAGGGGATACAATTTCAAAATAAGGGGGAAGCCACTTAGGACAGAGATGAGGAGAAATTTCTTTACTCAGAGGGTTGTAAATCTTTGGAATTCTCTACTCCAGAGAGCTGTGGAAGTTCAGTTATTGAGTTTGTTTAAAGCAGAGATTGATAGATCTCGAAATACCAACGACATAAAGGGATATGAGGATAGTGTGGGAAAAAGGCATTGAGGTGGATGATCAGCCATGATCGTATTGAATGGCAGAGCAGAATCGATGGGCTGAATGGCCTACTCCTGCTCCTATATTCCTAACTAAGCCCCACAACAGCCAACCCAAAGTAGCAGATATGATGGTAACAGATGATATTTAGCTTGCCACCAGTTACACTTTCATCAATGGCCTCCTGGTTTATGAGGAAAACTACTGTAGTACAAAGGACTGAATGACATCTGCATTAAAGGTAACCACATAAGGCTTACCACTCCGGCTGCTGGACTCCCATTTAGAGAGGCCCAGCAACTTTGTTTTTCATTCATTCTCGAGATGTGGGTTTAGTATAAGGATGTAAAGGGTTAATACAGAAGCTAGTGAGAGAGACCCCCTCCCACTGTCAGAGGGATGATGTAACAGTCATGTGAGATAGACTGGAGGAGAAGGAGAATCACAGAGGATGCTAGCTTAGGTGGCTTGAGGAGTGTGTATATCATATAATCTTAATGATAAACAGTTCTGAGTTAACATTTACCTGAGCCTGAAACTTTCTTTAGAATGCACTGCAACACTACTAATACAATAACATGCAACAGTTGGCATTTATTGTCCATCCCTAGTTCACTGAGAAGGTGGTGGTGGGCCAACTTCACAAACCATGTGGTGTGGTAATTCTTGTTGTTCTTTGAACCGATTTGATAAAACTGAATGACTTGCCAGGACACATGGGAGGGCAGTTAAGAGTCAGCAACATTGGTGTGAGACTGGAGTCATATATTGGCCAGGCTGGGTGTTCTCTCCTGAAGGATGTTAGTGAATGAGTTGGGTTTTTATGACAATACGACAGTTTCATGGTCACTTTCACTGATGCCAGCTTCTATTTTCAGATTTTTAACATAAAATCAAATTCCCAAGGTGGGATTAAAACTCAAAGGGCTGAATTTTAAGAGCACACCGCTGATCTCGGCAGTGAGCTCAGAAAATGGCGGCTTGTCCACGTGGGCCGCACGCCAAGGAGCCGCCGCAATCTCCCGCGCTATGGTTCAGTTAAATAGCCGGGGTGGCCTCCCCAGCAATCTCGTGGAGGGGGTGGGCTGTCCGTCCCCAGCAATGGTATCTGCTGCCTGTATGCAGGTGCTGGCGCCATTTTTAAAGTGCTGTTGGCCCTACCAGCTTATTTAAATTTTTAAAGAAATATTCCTCCCAAAATTAAATAAATATATTTCTCGTGACCCTTTCTCAGCCCCCAGTATCAATTACAATGACTATTTGCCTGTCCCCAAAACCTTACCTTTTACATCTGACCACCTTTCCCACAAATTGCACAAAGTTTAAAGACCAACCCTTCCCACCATCCCCTGTGCCCATTACATGTATTTGACCCCATCCCCCCCAGCCCCACTACACTGATAAACATACCTCCTCCCCCCTCCCCACCAGTGTGGTGCCGCATTTCCCCGGATGGGGATCCGAAGGTGCGGGAGTGTCGGCCGTCATGCCGAAGATCGCAGCGGGCCCTCAAGATCGCAGGCAAGTGCATTTAAATGTATTAATTTTATTGATATGCGCATTTAAATTGTGGTCCCATCACCCAGCGGCAGGGCCGCTGCCACGGAGCCTCGCCACTGCCAGGAGGATTAGTCCGGGCCCTGCCCATGTCGAGGTCTGTGGCGAGCCTCATCTGGAGCTATCTTCAAGGTCCTCCCGCCGTGGATCTCAACACCCGGGGGAGAAAAAAATCCAGTCCAGGCCATTGAATTAGTAGGCCGGTGACGTAACCACTACTTTATAACTTTAGTCATACAACTCAGAACTTCTATTCAGAGAGGTCTTTTAACAAGTCAATCCATTCGGATGCTCCCTGTAACTCTGGTTAAAGAACTCTGAACTCCCATTCTGATGTTCCCAATAAACCAAAGTTCAGACAATAATTCTTTCCTCCTCTTCCGTTAACCAGCACATCAGCTTGTTACAGAGAATATGTTTGGCCCTCAGTTTTCATATTGCAAGTGGATTTGTGTTAAAAGGAATACACGGTAGGTAATCGAATCAGGGCATAGTTTCATGTTCAAGGCAATTTTCACATTTTACTAAGAAGCTGATTGCCACCTCTTGCTTTTTTTCATTTGAGAAAATGATGCAGAGTTGACAATCAATATGATTCCTTTACTTTGCAATCATGTCCGTATTATTTCAATTTGCAACCAATCACACCAGCCCAACTTGGGGCTGTGAAAATCCTCTGCTATGGAGCATAAAAGACACAATATTGAGCATGCTGCGTTCCTCGCTTAAATAACTGTTTGTGATTGCCTCTATGTTTGCCAGGACTGCGGCGCTCTTTCGCTGCAAGCTTGTCTTCCAGGAGTGGGCAGAAGGACATCTTAATTGTCTCTTTTCTGTGTCAGATGAATCGATTGTGTGTTCTTAAGTTAATTCCTCATCTTTCAAGCCACTTAAGAGCAAAGATTACACAGTGTGCAGCAAGCAAGGCAATTCATCCCAAGAAAGGAAACAGTTAGTGCAATGGTGATATCAATGACACACTTTGTAAATTTCACTGCCTCGCTCACCTGTCTCACCATTGGTAACTTTGTCCATATTCATTTGAAAATGTTGATCAGGAGAGATGTATAACGGATGACTGGATTGATGTTGCTTGTTTTACACAATTGTTCAAAAGTCAAATTACCCGTTTCACCCAAATGTGCCCATTTCGGCAACCTGAGAGAGTGTTTTTCCCAAGTAGCTATATATTACTCTCCTCCCTGTTCTCAATCTTCTGAAGAACAAGAAATAGTAGAAGGCCATGTGGCCTATTAAAGCTGATCGACAATTCAATAAGATCATGGCATACCTTTTCCCTCATCTCCATTTTCCTGCACTTGAAGTGATTTATGACTTTAACCCCTTATAGGGACTAAACCAAATCAGGAATACATCCCTATGAATCTCCTTTAATTAAGTTCAAACCAGACAAACTCTTATAGACACTTATTTGGGTCCAAAGAATTGAATTAACTTTCCCTCAAAGAAAGAAAACTAACAGAGAATATTACCATCTTTCGGATAGCCTATTTTTAATAATTATGGCTAAGTCATAAATATCCCAGATATTATAAGGGTCTGGGAAATGCTCCACTTAAAGAGACACAGAGATGGGGTTCTTGTAGTTGTTTACAGAATACTGCATGAGATGATTTTTTTACTTCTTTATATTTTTTAAAGAATTTAACATGGAATACACTTCTTAAGTGGATAAGTATATCACAATATCAAATATTACTGAGAGATGTAACACATAATCTTATTTCTAACATAGAATCCAAAAGTTTAACCTTGCTAACGTTATAGCAAAATGTCTTAGAATATCCATATAAATTTAAAGTAAACTTTTACCTTAAATTCCCCAAATAAGGGATAGGGTGAGAAGTATTGTTTGAAGAATTCAACACTTCTAATTTTCACTTCAGAACCTCTCATGTTTATACTGTTTCTAAGGTGTCAGATGACCTCTTAGTATATAGGTGCTACCTTTCTGTGTGTGTTTTTATTGTTTTCAAAATTAACTAACTCTCCACTTAATGTTTTACTGGAAACCCCCTTTTTTGATGTTGTGAGCATTTATCTGGTCAAAATGTTTATAATTGTGTTTACTTGACGTCTTGTTCCTGTAAGTCCATTCCATTTATTGTTTTATTATCTATAATTGCCTTTATTATGGTACCTTAAAGCAACCTTTTGAGCCAATTTGTCTGCATCAACAACCCCATAAACTAATTAAGTTTATTGCTACCTCTTGCTGATGTCACACAGGGTATTTCAATGTGTGTGTTTATCTTCCAATTCCCTGGCAACAGAAATTCTATTCTAACAGGGACAAATATTTAACTCTACCTTCTTAAAGGGGAATTTCAGTGAGTCCTGCAAACTGACCATTTATTCAATCTTTAATTTTAAAAGGTATAATATATTAACTATATCTAAATGCTACCTAATTAAGCCTATTATATCTATATTCCATCACACACTATCCCCATATCCCTTGATTCACTTAGTGTTCAAACATCTGTCAATCTCAGTCTTGAATATACTCAACAACTGAGCATCCAAAGATTCACAACCCTATGTGTTAAAAAAAATTCTCCTTATCTCAGTCCTAATGCCCAGCCCATTATACTGAGACTATGACCCCCAGTTTTAGACTCTCCAGCCAGGGGAAACAGCCACTCAGCATTTACCTTGCCGAGCCCTCTCAGCATTTTAAACGTTTAAATGAGATCACCTCTTATTTTTCTAAATTCCAGAAAGTATAGGACAATTCTGCTCAATTTCCCTGCTTCCACTACACAACATCTACAGTTGACCAAAGGTGGCACATGCCATGCTCCCTGGGTTCTACTCCTGTATTGAGTCACTCAAAGAAGAACAAGATAATTGGCAAAAGAACCAGAGGGGAGATGAAGAGAAATTATTTGACTCAGCGAGTTGTTAATGATCTCGAATGTGCTTTCTGAAAATTTGTTGGAAACAGATTCAATAGTAATTTTCAAAAGGGAATTGGATAAATACTTAAAATGGAAAGAAAAATCACAGAGCTATGGGAAAAGAATGGGGACGGGAGGGGGAGTATACTGGGACTAATTGGGCAGCGCTCTCAATGAGCCAGCACAGGCATGATGAGCCGAACAGCCTCCCTTTTGTGCTGTAAGATACCACAATGATAGCAGGCAATATTTCTTCAGTAAATGCCAGCCTTTGCTTACCATTACAGCTGGTGACATGGTGAGTGGATGAGGAATAGCAAAGCACTATAGACCTCCAACTCTGCTCACCACAGCCCTCAAGGTCTTTGGGGTTATTTGTTTTAGATTAAAGCTTCACCAACCCATCAAGACCGCAATGCATTTTTGTTTCCTCCTATATTTTGCACTTAAGGGCTGCACTTATTGCTCCACTGATATGCCACTTATATCATTGTGTGTTTGTTAACGGAATGCAGCTGTCACTTTTGATGCATCTGCTGCAAGCCATTTCAGACATGCTTTTATAAAAAAGTAAAACTCTTTTTGTGGGAGATTGACAGCTCGCTATCTGTCCTTATGGGACCATGTTAAAATGGAAAAGTACTGTAGCCTTTGTTACACAAATAAAGCCAAGTGGCAATTTATTGTGGCGCCTGCCTTTCCGACACTTGGCTGCTTGTCTGTATTGGGCTCCTCTGTAACGTGTGCTGCGATCTGTGCTGGTAGTATTAGCGAAGAAAGTTGTTTTAGAAGCAGGTGCATTGAAACAATTAGGTTCACCAGCTTCTGCGATCCTGCCTCCTGACCAGAAGGAAATGTATAATCTGTCTTGTGATGAACACACTGACTGGTCTGTGCCAAGTTTACATTGTTAACAAGAGTGCTTTTTAAAAACATTTCGTTCCCTGGGCTGCTTGGCCTCCTTTTGTGCCATAATGATGACCCGATGACTATGAAGCAGGCAAGGTTGGCATTTATTGCCCATTCCTAATTGCCTTTGAAGGGGCGGTGGTGGGCCTTCTTCTTAAACCGCCTGTCAGGGTTTGGTACAACTGAGTGGCTCACAAAGCCACTTCAAAGGGTGGTAAATATCCCTTCATACTGGTGTGGGACTGAAGTTCCATATTGGGCAGACCAAGTAAGGGTGGCAGGTTTCCCTCCTTCAAGAACATTACTGAACCAGTTAGGGTTTTATGACAATCCGACAGCTTCATAGTCACTTTTATTGATAACTGATTTGATTTCTAGACCCCACGGTGGGGTTTGAACTCACGTTCTCTGGATTTAGTCCAGGATTGCCAACAACTGCTCCCCCTGCTGGAATAGTGGTGGTATTACTACAATTGGATTTGGAACCCAGGAAAACAGGAAAAAGATCAGCCTGGGCTCCCACTCTGGATTGCGTGGAGGTCAGTGGAGAGTTTTATCATCCTGGTTATAATTCCCACCTTGAACAAATAGCTCACCAATGCTCACTGTTGAGGTTCACACATTTCAAAATCGCAAATTGGACGATGGCAAAATGAGTAAAGGAAGAGCATGGCAAGGTACTGGGCCACAGAGATCAGATGCCCTATGTTCAAATATTGGGCTGTGTTGAGTCGTCTGCTCTCAGTGGAGGAGCTGGTGCTACAATCAGGCTCAGTGCCTCAGATTAGGGAGTGGTGGGAAGGAAAATCAGCCAAGGTTCCTGATCTTCATTGCTACCTAGTGCCAAATGATGGAAAATGCACCTGGAAGAACACCGGGTGACAGTTGAGTTTGGCCATGACCACGGCCAACGCTCATTATCTCACTTCAGGATTGGCCTTTAGGGCATGAGAATTTAGGGCTTCGGCACATATGAGGCAGAATTTAGTGGAGCTGGCAGGGTTCCCGGTGCTGGGCCAGTCAGACCCTCAACCCCCAGCTCTATTTAACAGTGCCTGGGTACAATAGCCTGACGCTGGGGCTCCCCCTCCCTTTAAAGATGGGAATCCCGCCTCCAAGAGCTGCTGGCCAATCAGAGGGTCAGCAGCTCACTCGTACTGACAGTGTCACTGGGAGCGATGGCCACTGCTGGTACTACAAGGGACTTTGGAACCAGCCACAGCACTTGAGACCTGGACCCAAAGTCCAGAGGCGGGGTCACCGGGGCCAGTCCAGCAGGACCCAGCGATGGTGGGCAGGGACAGTGAGCATTGAGTGAAGGGGGAGAGGGGGGGTTCAGGGAAGTTTTAAAATTACCCACGAAGGAGAACTCCCCCCACTCCCCACCCAAGCCCACAGGGAGGTCGCCTCTTTTTACTGGGTGAACTCCCAATGTGGTGAAGAGCACCGTGCCGCTAACCTAATGCCAGCGGTGGCAGGAAGAGGCCCTTAAGTGGCTGATAACAGGCCAGTTAGGGGCCTCAATTGGCTTCTGGGCGGAAAGGCTGTTGTTGGTCTATCCCGCTCCTGACTAAATTGCAGTGTGACAGGAAGGCGATGGACCTTCCCTCCCTCGCCACCCGTCGCAATTCTATAGGCTCCCACATCTCTTAGTCCATCTCTGGGGTCCATTAAATCCAGCCCAGGAATTCATCCCTGTGATCCCACAAGTGCTGAGATCTTGATCTTGGCCTCGTTGCTGTGAGGTGCTGAGTGAATGGGAGGGGCTTCACCACAGGAAATGATCACATAGCTTTCATTTTTGGCAAAAGAATGCTAATATAGCTCTGAAAATAATTGTAACCTTGACTAGGCTGGCTGTAGATGCTACGAGACCTCATCATTGCAACCTCCTTCCGTCAGCTCCCATCGCTCTCTATCCAGTGTCACTCTTCCATTCAGGTCGTCCCACACGCAATCCCATCAATTTGCCTTTGGGCCTTCACCTTTAAGAAGGTGTCGTTATGTTTCTGATGTACCACAGTGTATGAGAAATGATGCAATGTGCCATGTGACTTTTACTCTGTGTGTGTGTGTCTGTAGAAAGTAGTCTATGTGAGATTACTCCGAGCTGTACATGTGCAGTATAGTCATCAATAAAGAACCTATGTTATGTGTTAACCTTCCCTTATGTAAGATTAATACTTTTGTATAGTCAACATTAACACAAGGAGAAGAAAACACAAAATCACTTGGTTTTTTTTCCCAGCTTACATATGTACAGCTGGAAAGAAGTGTGAGAAAAGAGCAGCAGATCCATCAATGAAGTTCCTTGAAATTCATGCTGCAGCTCAGTGTGTAGCACTCTTGCCCTGGGTCAGATGGTCGTGGGTTGAAACCCCATTCCAGACACATGAGCACAAAAGCCAGGCCGACACTACATCACAATACTGAGGGAGTGCAGCAACTATTGGAGACACTGTCTTTTGGATGAGACGTTAAACCAAGGCCTCGTCTGCTCTCTCAAGTTGACCCAAAATATCCCATGGCACTATTCAACCAAGAGCAGGGGAGGTCTCGCTGATCATTCATAGACAGATTCTGGCTGTTATTAGATTCCTGTTTATGGGACCTTGCTGTGCACAAATTGGCTGTCGCATTTCCTACATTACAAGAATGGCTACACTTTAAATGTGATTCATTTGCTGTAAAGACCTTTGGGATGTCCTAAGGCCCTGAAAGGCACTATATAAATGCAAATCTTTCTTTCCAGTTCCAGTTTCACAGTATGCTACTGTCAGGCTACTTTCCCGATCCTATTCTTTACTTCCCTCAATGCCCTGTCTGCTTTAGTCCCTTTTCCTCACTTTACTTCATATCCTACTTCCTGATTGTACCTCATGGCCTCGCTCCACGGCTTTGCCTCAGTATAAGGCCAATATAAGTAACCTGTACATTCCTGATACAGTATTCTCCCCTCTCAGGCATGTGAAGCCATTCACAGCTCCCGCATGTACCGATCTTCAGCCAAACAACACACATGCCCTGCCTCATGGTAACACTGTCTGTTACTGCACAAAGATTAACCTTTCTTCCTGAGAGAAGAGTGAAAATGCTAAATAGGAAAGCAAATGTGGAAGAAACAAAAGGTCACTGAAATTTTGTTCTTCACTAAATCCCTTTCCTGCGTGACAAAGATTTCAGGGCCTATCCTGTGAAGCCCTGTTTCTGCTGCACTTGCTGATTCAATCTGTCTGCAATGTTGGCAGCTGTTCCAAATTCATTGACAGCCTAAAAATGGCACAGAGCTGAATGATGCGAATTCAAAAGGAAATACACAAAAACAGATGGTTCTCACAGAGTGAGGGATACTCAAGGACAGGAGATACTTTCTCTCACCCCCCGTGGTCACACAGTCAGTGCCTTAAAAAGAGGGGGTCAGGGGCCCAAGAGCCTCTATTGGAAGGTTTAGGAGGATAAAGATCAGAAGTAGTTTGGAGGTGGGGAAGGAGAGGTTGTCGAGTCAATCTTGCAATAACCTCCAGCCAAAAGGTGGCATTTGACATCGACATAGAATATACAGAACAGAAACAGGTCATTCAGCCATACTGATCTATGCCAGTGCTAATATTTCACACAAGCCTCCTCCCAACCCTTTTGGTCTAACCCTAACAGAATATCCTTCTATCCCTTTCTTCCTCATGCCCTTATCTAGCTTCCCCATCTATACGATTTGCCTCAACCACTCCCTGTAGTCACGAGTTCCACATTCTCATCACTCTCTGGGTAGACATTCCCCGAATTCCCAATTGGATTTATTAGCTTCTGTCTTATATTTATGACCCCTAGTTTTGGAAAACCCACCCACCCCACACTCCACAAGTGGAAACATCGCTACGATTATTCTATCAAACCCTTTCATAATTTCAAAGACCTCTATCAGACCACCCCCTCAGTCTTGTCTTTTCTGGAACACATGCTGGACAATTGATGAGATACCCACCTTCTCATGCACACTGAATTCCTGGTGTGGCCAGATCAGTGCCAGAGATAACAGGGCATGGTTGTAGATGGTGTGTGAAGCAAGGAGACCAAAGAGCAAGGAGAGAAAGACAGGACAGGCAAATTGTACCCCGTTATTTCTAGTGGGAGAATAGACCAACTGTTATAGAAATGAGCTACACAGACCAGGAAACTCCCAGGCTCAATAAACAGTCGGGGCTGAGTTAGCCATGTATAAAGTATGTATAAAGTTAAAGAGAATGGTTAACAAAATGCTGGTGGATGTCCCTATATGGTAACGCCTGACCCTAATAGAGAAAAGAATAAAATAGAGAGACTCATATTTATACAACTTGTATTGCCTCTCAGAAACATCACAAAGCAGGGTTTGTTATTATTTAGGAAAACACAACAGCCATAATACATAGGAAGGTCCCAGGAACAGCAATGAGATGAAGGAACTCATTATCTTTTTATTAAAGCTGGATTAGGTGTCAGTCGTGACTCAGTGGTAACATTCTCCCCTTTGAATTAGAAGGCAGTGGGTTCAAGTCGAACTTTAGGACTTGAGCTCAAAATAAACGCTGGCACTTCCAGTGCAGTACTGAGGGAGCACTGCAATATCAGAGGTGCTGTCTTTCAGATGAAATGTTAAACTATGGCCATTGTCTGCCTTCTCAGATAGGCACAAGTGAAAGTTGCTATATAAATGCAAGTTTTATAGAATTACGTAGAAATTTGGAGCACAGTGTTATGGCCACGTAATGCAATGTTGGTGGTTCTCACTGTTCAACTCCCCACCTGACCGCAGAAAGTGTGTTTTGTTATTAGAGTTTAACCCCTTTGGTTTCAAATAAACAGATAGCGACAGGTTTTCTTGCAGGTTTAAAAACAGAAAATCAATTGTTTACTGATCAATACGCCTTATGCCGGAATTGTCACAGCTACATCCACTCAGGCATTTGCTCGCACGTGCACACACAAAAAGACACAAGTCGAGAGGAAAAAGGGGAGAGTGATTTTTAAGTGGGGAGGAGGTCACGATAAACCTGTTGAATCCTCTTAGGAATTGCGTTCTTGTGGGTGCAGGCCTGAGATGATTGTAGATTTCTCTCTTGATTTAAAGTTCAGTTGAAAATGGTGGATCATTTCTAGCTTACTGCTGTCTAATGTAGATGTAGGATTCTACAGCAAAGCACATACCTTCTGGTTTGCTGGAAAACAAGCTGCTGGTTGTTGCTTTTTTCTCTCCCTTTCTTTTTGGAGTCTCTCTCTCTCTCTAGGCTGTCTTTTTTTATAAGGTAAAGCTGTGTTACTTCTCACCTCTTGATCGGGGATGCTCTGATCTCTTCCCCTTGGTGTTCGTACCATGGCCCAAGACTTGGCTACTTCACACCTTGTTTGTTTCAAAAGAAGACATTTCAATTCTGGCATGTTTTAAGATAAGTGCAATTGACACCTCTTTGCTTTGAAGATTTGTCCTTGTCCCTGTCAGAAAGTTTGAATCCACGAAGGCCAATCCCGTTGTTCTTCAGCAGCCATTTTGGACCATTGTTCACTTGTTAAAATAAAGGTTCATTTTTAAAAGACAAAGTCATTTTTGAGAACTCTTCAGATTTAGTCCACAATTTGTTTCATCTCCCTTCTTGTGTGCATGACAACAGAAACAGACCATCTGGCCCAACTGGTCCATGCCATTGTTTATGCTCCACACGTGAGCTCCCACATCTTCTTCATCTCATCCTATCAGCATATTCTTCTATTCCTTTCTCCCTCATGTCTAGCTTCCCCTTAAATGCATATCACTTATTCACCTCAACTACTCCAAGTGGTAGCAAATTCCACATTCTCACCACTCTTTGGGTAAAGAAGTTTCTCCTGAATTCCCTATTGGGTTTACTAGTTAATATTTTATATTTATGTTCTTTCACTTAGCTAGGTGGGGCCAAACGTCAATTTGGAATCCAGGAATCCTAGCACTGTCTGTTATCTGGTAACCTATCCTGGAATCTGTGGCTGTGATCCCCTTCAATATTTGAAGAGCTGGTGTTACGACCAGGTGAGAAAGAGGTCTAGGGTGCCCTTGCAGCCTTCACCTGGTCTTACCTTAACGGGGTTTAATTTTAAACAAACCGTGTTTTTTTAGTTCCCCCTTGGTGAATCCTTGTTCACCGCTTTCCAATTATAAGCCAAAGAAACCAGCACAACAGGCTTTCTCAGGTTTAAAGAAGAAAAGTGAAATTTTATTAAACTTAAACTCTCATTCAATTGAGGCCTACGGATACACGATGCACCCACGCTAGCATGCACACGTGATACACACATGCAGTTAGAGACAGAAAGAAAGCAGAAGAAATAAAGTGGAAAAATGTGAGGCAATATCTGAGGAGGTTTTTTGTGTTACAGTTCTTTGAGCTCACTGTAGGGTTCTTGATTGTAGGTAGATCTTGCTTTTTATTGGGACCTAGTATTCTTCTTAAACCTTGTTCGCTGTAGGAGACTTTTTTCTCTTGGGGTTCATGTGTCTTCAGTGGATTCAGAGGCTTGTGAGAAAAAGATGGGAGGAGACAGGAGAGAGATATTCTCAGTCCAGGAGCAAACAGCTTTCTGCCAAAACTGTTGGTACAAATTCAAAAGAGCTCAGGCTGCCTAGCAGGTTAGTCATGTGACTAGCTGGTTCGACCATGTCTGTTTGTGTATTTGGCCATCTTAGCAGTCAACCTGGAAATCGAGCACCCCCACCTTCAATGTCTGGTGATCAAAAGTCCATTGTGGGTTAAATGTGTCAGGGAATGGCTGCTTTGTCCTTCCAAACACTGTTTGTTAATATGAAAATGTCTTTTCCAGCCACGGCTAATCTGCTCAACAAGCCCTCCCTAACTCAATTTTATTTATTTATTTATTTAGAGATACAGCACTGAAACAGGCCCTTCGGCTCACCGAGTCTGTGCCGACCATCAACCACCCATTTATACTAATCCTACATTAATTCCATATTCCTACCACATCCCCACCTTCCCATACTAGGGGTAATTTATAATGGCCAATTTACCTATCAACCTGCAAGTCTTTGACTGTGGGAGGAAACCGGAGCATCCGGAGGAAACCCACGCAGTCACAGGGAGAACTTGCAAACTCCGCACAGGCAGTACCCAGAACTGAACCTGGGTCGCTGGAGCTCTGAGGCTGCAGTGCTAACCACTGCGACACTGTGCCGCCCTCAATGTCAATGTTCATGAGAAAATTAGTGTGCCTCATTCTTGGCAGGTGGGGGTCTAGCATGACACTGGTCAACACTATTGTGTAGATTGACACCTCAGTGCAATACTGACAGAGTGCTATCTTGTCAAAGGTGCCGTTCCTCATATGAGTCATTGCAGGAGCAAATCAGATGGGATATAAAACAGGTGACCAATTCACTATCACCTATTTGCATTATCACCCAACAGAAATATCAAGACGTTAAACCTAAGTTGCCAGTTTGAGATAATGTAATAGTTGCAATAAGTAAAATGATCTGGTTGTCAACCTGGAACAATGAGATCAAATGGCTGAAGATAACATAAAAACTTAAGAAACAGGAGAAGAAATAGTCGATTTGGCCCTTTGAGCCCGCTCTGCCATTCAATAAGATCACAGCTGATTTACCTCAGCTCCACATTTCCGCACAATCCCCATAATTCCTTGATTCACTTATTATCCAAATATGTCGATCTTTGTCTTGAATATACTCAAAAACATTTTTTTATATGTTTCATGGGATGTGGGCGTCGCTGGCCAGGCCAGCATTTATTGCCCATCCTCAATTGCCCTTGAGAAGGTGGTGGTGAGCTGCCTTCTTGAAACGAAGCAGTACATGTGAGGTAGGTTCACCCACAGTGCTGTTAGGAAGGGAGTTCCAGGATTTTGACCCAGCGATAGTGAAGGAACGATGAGATAGTTCCAAGTCAGGATGGTGTGACTTGGAGGGCAACTTGCAGATGGAGGTGTTCCCACGTGACTGCTGCTCTTGTCTTACCAGGTGGTAGAGGTCTCGGGTTTGGAAGGTGCTGTCGAAGGAGGCGTGATGAGTTGCTGCAGTGCATCTTGTATATGATACACACTGCTGCCACTTTGTGCCGGTGGTGAAGGGAGTGAATGTTTATGAATGGGGTGCCTGCTTTGTCCAGGATGGTGTTGAGCTTCTTGAGTGTTGTTGCAACCGCGCTCATCCAGGCAAGTGAACAGCATTCCATCACACTCCTGCCTTCCAGATGGTAGACAGGCTTTGGGGAGTCAGAACGTGGGTTACTCGCTACAGAATTCCCAGCCTCTGACCTGTTCTTGTAGCCACAGTATTTATGTGGCTGCTCCAGTTCAGTTTCTGGTCAATGGTGACCCCCAGGATGCTGATAGTGAGGTATTCAGCAATGGTAATGCCATTGAATGTCAGGGGCATTCTTGTTGTCGTCTTGTTGGAGATTGTCATTGCCCGGCACTTGGGTGGCCCGTATGTTACTTTCCACTATCAACCCAAGCCTGAATGTTATCCAGGTCTTGCTGCCTTGGGGACACAGACTGCTTCAGTATCTAAGGAGTTGAAAATGGAACTGAACATCATGCAATCATCAGTGAACATCCCCACTTCTGACCTTATGATGGAGGGGAGGTCATTGATGGAGCAGCTGATGATGGGTGGGCCTAGGACACTGCCCTAGGAACTCCTGCAGCAATGCCCTGGGGCTGAGATGATTGGCCTCCAACAACAACAACCATCTTCCTTTGTGCTAAGTAAGACTCCAACCAGTGGAGAGTTTTTCCCCTTGATTCCCATTGACTTCAATTTGTCTCGGGTTCTTTGATGCTACACTCGGTCAAATACTGCCTTGATGTCAAGGGCAATCACTCTCACCTCACCTCTTGAGTTCAGCTCTTTTGTCCATGTTTGAACCAAGACTGTAATGAGGTCAGGAGCTGAGTGGCCTTGGCAGAACTGAGCATCCACAGCTCTCTGAGGTAGAGAATTCCAAAGGTTCACAACCCTCTGAGAGAAGAAATTTCTCTTCATCTCAGTTCTAAATGGCTGTCCTCTTAGTCTAGACTATGACCGCCCCAACCCCCCACCCCCACATCTAGACTCACCAGTCAGGGGACCCATCCTCCCAGCATCCACCTTGTCAAGCCTCTTAAGAATTTAAGAATTTTATATACTTCAATGACATCACTTCACATTCATCTAAAATATAGGGAATAGATACCTACCCTACTCAACCTCTCCCCATAGGACAATATCCTCATCCCAGGAATCAATCTAGTGAACCGTCATTGCACTGCATCTCAGGGAAGTGTATCCTTCGTTAGGTAAGGAGAGCAAACATGTACATAGTTCTCCAGGTGTGGCCTCACCAATGCTCTGTACAATTGTGGTAAGATTCCTTTACTCTTATACTCTAATCCTATTATGATAAAGGCTAACATACCATTTACTTTTCTACTTGCTTGCTATACCTGCATGTTAAGTTTCTGTGATTCATGTACAAGGACATGTAGGACACGCTAAGTACCAATATTTCCCAGACTCTCACCATTTAAAAAATATTCTGTTTTTCGATTTTTCCTACTAAAGTGGATAACTTCATACTTCACCACATTATATTCCACCTTTCACATTCTTGTTCACTCACCTAATCAGTCTAAATCCATTCGCAGTCTCTTCGCATCACACTCACAACTTACTTTCCCATCTAACTTTGTATCATCAGCAAACTGGGATACATTCCACGCAATCCCTTCATCTAAACCATTAATATAGACTGTAAATAGCTGAGATCCAAACACTGATCCTTGTACTATGCCTACCAACCCGAAAATGAGCCATTTATTCCTTCTCTCTGTATTCTGTCTGTTTACCAATGCTCAATCCATGCTAATATATTACTCCCAATCCCATGAGTCCTAATTTGTATAACAATATCCTGTGTGGCACCTTATCAAATGCTTTTTGAAAATGCAAATAAACTAATTTCACTGGTTCCCTCTTATCTCCCCTATTAGTTACATCTTCAAAAAACTCAAACAGATTTCTCAAGCACCATTTCCCTTTCATAAATCTGTATTGAGTCTGCCCAATCATATCATGATTTTCTAAGTGCCCTGTTATCATGTCCCTACTAATAGATTCCAGCATTTTCCCTATTACTGATGTCAGGCTGATTGGCCTCTAGTTCCTGTTTTTCCCTCTCCCTCATTTCTTGATTTGTATAGTTGCATTTGCTACTTTCCAATTGATGGGGAGCATTTTAGAATCTAGGAAATTCTGGAAGATCAAAACCACCTATTTTCAAACTTCGGGATGTAGTCCATCAGGTCCAGGAGATTTGGCGGCTTTTAGTCCCATTAATTTCTCCAGTATCAGTTCTTTACTTATACTAATTTCTTCAAGTCCCTCATTTTCATTAGACCCTTGGTTCACCATTACTTTGGAATATTTTTTGTATGTCCTATCATGAAGACAGATACAAGGTACTTGTTTAAAGTCTCTGCCTTTCCTTCTTGCCCATTATAGTTCCTTGACAGATTGGTCCAGAAAACCAACTTGAATGCGTTCCGAAGAAGGGTCACTGACCCGAAACGTTAACTCTGCTTCTCTTTCCACAGATGCTGCCAGACCTGCTGAGTGAATCCAGCATTTCTTGTTTTTGTTTCAGATTTCCAGCATCCGCAGTATTTTGCTTTTATTATATAATTGAATGCATTCCATTAAGCCGACTCCACACAATTACTGCAAAGTTTCTTTGCCCAGTCTGTATGAAGATTAAAGTTCCCCACAATTGCTGTATTACCGTTCTTACATGTGCTTCTAATTGCCTGCCTTATACCCTGCCCATTACTACAACTATTGTTAGGGAGCCCACCATACTTTCCTGCCCCATGCGGTTTCTTAACTCCATCCAAACGGATTCTACATTTTGATTTTCTGAGCTAAGATCCTTTCTCCAATCCTTGATTACCTTTTGTCTTTTTCCCCATCACTTCTAAAAATTAAGTATATTTAATTCCCAACCTTGGCCGCTCTGTAACCATGCCTTCATAATGGCTATTAGATCAAGCCCAATAATTTCTATCTGTGCCAATAATTAATCTATTTTGTTACGAATGCTTTGCTCATTTCGAGATAGTGCCTTTGGGTTTAATTTTTTTTCTATTTCACTGACATCATGCTAGTCACTAATGCCCCATGACTCTCTGTCCCTTCCTGACCAATTCTGTTGATTTTTAGGTAATTCACTACTCCGTTCTACAACCTCGACATTTCTCTTATTGCTTTTGAATTTACCCTTTCCTGAGTCCTCCCATCCTTCATTAGATTCAAAGCCCTATCTGCTGCCCTAATTATTCAATTCTACATCTGAACTCAGCTTGTCAAATTGTAACCTGCCTGCTACATCTAGAGTAATATCACCAACTTAACTACTTATTAAAAATGTAATTACATTTCCCATCAGACAGTCTTCTGTAGTGAGAAAAGAATCTTGTTCTTAAAGAATTATAGGAACAAGTCAAGTGATACAGTGTGACTTAATAATCAGAATGGCAATCTGGAGGTGGGGGGTGTAACTTCCAGCATTATACTTTGTCTGAAATGTTATCGAAGAGAATTTCCTCTGAGTCAGAAGATTGCGAGGTCAAGACCCACTCTAGAAACTTGAGCACAAAGTCTATGCCGATACTGCAGTACTGAGGGAGTGAAGCATTATTGGAAGTTCCATCTTTTGGACAAAACGTTAAACCACGACTCTTTCTGCCCTCTGTTGGATGTAAAAGACCCCATGGTATTATTTCGAAGAAGTGTAGTGGAGTTCTTCTCTGTGTTCTGGTGAACATTTATCTGTCAATCAAAGTCACTAAAAGATTATCTATTGATTATCACATTGCTGTTTATGGGAGCTTTCTGCATGCAATTTGGCTGCCATATTTCCTACAATGCAACAGTGACCACTTCAAAAGTACTTCATTAGTTCTCCATTCTCCCCTTGACATTCAATGGCATTACCATCGCTGAAGCCATTGACCAGAAATTGAACTGGAGTAGCCATATAATACCGTGGCTGCAAGAGCAGGTCAGAGGCTAGGAATCCTGTGGCGAGTAACTCACCTCCTGACTCCCCAAAGCCTGTCCACCATCTACAAGGCACAAGTCAGGAGTGTGATGGAATACTCTCCACTTGCCTGGATGGGTGCAGCTCCAACAACACTTAAGAAGCTCGACACCATCCAGGACAAAGCTGCCCACTTGATTGGCACCCCATCTACAAACATTCACTCCTTCCACCACTGATGCACAGCGGCAGCTGTGTATACCATCTACAAGATGCACTGCAGCAACTCACCACGCCTCCTTAGGCAGCACCTTCCAAACCCGCGACCTCTACCAAATCGAAAGACAAGGGCAGCAAATGCATGGGAACACCACCACCTGCAAGTTCCCCTCCAAGTCACACACCATCCTGACTTTGAACTATATCGCCGTTCCTTCACTGTCGCTGGGTCAAAATCCTGGAACTCCCTTCCTAACAGCACCGTGGGTGTCCCTACCCCAAATGGACTGCAGCGGTTCAAGAAGGCAGCTCACCACCACTTTCTGAAGGGCAATTAGGGATGGGAAATAAATGCTGGCCTGGCCAGTGACGCCCACATCCCATGAATAAAGAAAAAAAAAGAAAAAAAATTAATTGGAAAGCACTTTGGCAGATCCTGACATTGTGAAATGTGCAATAGAAGTACAAGTCTTCCTTTTTCTCTATCTCTTCACTAATTATAGTGTATCATGTATTCAGTGTTCCCTTTAAAATGTGGTTGTTGTGCACAGCCAGTTTTTCCAATGTATGGTACCTTTAAATTTTTTTGCTTGGCTGCTCATGCACGGTGTTTATTATGAAATAATGTCTGCACGGTACCTTTCAGGCTGCTGCGCGGTTACGCATGCGCATAACTTAGCGGGAACATTGCATGCAATATTTATCATTCTGAGATTGGTGGTCGATACTTTGCACAGGCAACCACCAGACCATTGATTATTTTGGTGACGCATCAGGTGGAATGTGCATGCACAACACACAACAAAATGAGTGTGAGAATGTATGACTGGGAGGGAGGGAGAAAAGGCAGAGTCATACTGGGACAGAGATGAGAGGGAGACAGGGAAGAAAGAGAAAGGGTGAGGGGGATTTAAACCTCCACAAACAGGTGGGTTTAGGTTGGGTTGGAAGTAAAAATGCAAAAAATTTCAAACCCAGACTTAACCCACCTCGAACCCGTTCACTCCTGGTTTTAACAGAGACAGGCAGCCAACATACACCCAGGAGGCGTGTCACGCATTTAAATATCCGGCACAGACACGATCGGCCAAGTGGCCTCTTTCTGTGCCTTAAACGTTCTATGATTCTATGTTTAGCAAGGCTGCGTGGCTCAGGTGTTTTGTCTGTTCCAGCTTTAACACTATAACTAAAGCCAGAAGCTGAAGGGAGGTAAGGACTGCTGCATGGAGCAGGTAAGTGCTTTTCCAGCACTGCTTGTGGGTCAGGAGGAACAGGAGTGCTCCTCCCCACTTCCCAAGTAAACTTGTTACCATCCCCAGTGATTTCATTATCTGCCCTCCCCGATCACAATCTGATGCCCTTCTCGGCCTGTGATCTCCTCTCGGGATGCTCCCCTTGTTCTCCATGGGCCACCCCCCTCCCCCAGTCTCTTTTGGTCCTCCCCACCCCCTTCCACATTGATGTCCTCTCTGTCCCAACTTTCCTCAATCCTTCCCTCCTCCCTGCTCCCCGGCTGAGGCCTGGTGCCACAAGCATATCTGCTTGACAGCCAGAAAAGCTCTATTTGTCTGGTTGCAGGTGGGAAACAGATTCCAAAAAATGGTAATCAGGATCTGCCGTTAAATTCCACAGGACCTGACCCGCCCACAAACTAGTTCACACCCCCTTCTTCCCACTAATATCGGGACTGAAGAGTTTAAAAGAGGAGAAGGAACAAGGAAGACAATTGGACATGGAGAAAGAGAGAGAGACACACACACATACAAGCTTAGGAAGACTGGAGATAGGGAGAGAGAGACTAACATCGAGAAATTAGAGCAAAAAAAGGCAGTGAAAGGCATAGCAAATGCAAGAGTGAGAAATGACACTGGCAAGGATGACAATTAGAAAGATGAGGAAGAAAACAAAAGCAGTGAGCAATGTCCCCAGGGTAACAATATATGAAATGGTAATCTTTCTGAAAGTGCAGCTATAATAATAACCTGGAGAACTAGCTCGGTTATTACAACCTAGTATTGTTTTATAGATTGAATTCTCTCAGCGCTAGTTTAGTGGGTATAGAGATCTAAACATAATCATTCATGTTGAAAAGGTGGATGGCGTGGGAAGATTGACAATTGGGATTCTGGTATTGGAAACAATGCTGCCCTCTATTGGCTGTAATGAGTATTTTATTTCTCAGCTGCTCTCGTTATGGTGATAAATGGCAGTGCTTTGCTTCCCCAGCTTTCTTCCTTTTGTTTCTCTTTTCTGCTGAAGGTTCTAACTTTGGGCAGCCTCGGGTTCTATTGATGCCAGCTGCCCTCCTTTATCTTGCCAAAGCAGCTGGTCTTCATCCGTGAGCATAGAGAGTGAGTGTTGTCAGACGTTTGGGTCTTGGACAGCATCACTGCTGAGACCATTACTGTCCTCTATACAGCTCAGACTTTACCTGTGGCAGCTAATGTTGTGAATCCAGTGTCCCCTGTTAGACAGTGTGGGCAATGGGTGAGAAAGGACTGTGATGCACTCCATGATCAAATGGCCTATCTGGGATCACACATGAAAAATGGGAAATTGATTAAAGTGAGAGAAGGAAGTTGCTCTCTAAGTATGTTTCTCTCATTAAGTAGACATCCTGTTTCTGACTCCGAAGTTATGATTTCAAGTCCCACTTCAGAGGCTCAAGTTCAAAATCCAGCTGATGCTCCAACTGCAATACTGAGGGGATGCAACACTGTCGAAGGTGCCATCTTTCGAATGAGGTGTTAAACTGAGGCCCCGTCTGTCCTCTCAGGTGGATGTAAAAGATCCCCTGGCACTGTTTTGAAGAAGAGCAGGGCAGTTCTTGGTGTCCTGGCCAATATTTATCTCTCAACCATCATCACTAAAACAAATTATCTTACATTGCTGTTTGAGGGAGCCTAATGTGCACAAATTTTGTGTAATTATAACTTGGCTACCAAATGTAGGCAATTGCTGATTTGAAGCAGAGTGGCAGGTTAAACTAATCGGTTTCCAATTAGGGAGGAATGTGTTGGTGTGCGAAAGTCTTGGAATGATTGGACAGATGGATGAGGGAATGTTTCCAATGGCATGAATTCCACACCTTTCAGAAACATAAGGGAGGGGCACAGAAAGAACAGCTCAATTTGTTGACTGGGCTGCTCATGCCATCTACAATGGTACAATAATCAGTGTAGAATATGACACAATTGTAAACTACAGGTCACCCTGTTGTCAATTTTAGTCTCCAATCTATCTCTGTCTCCCTGTCTCTCTGTCATTTTTCTTGTTTATCACTCCCATTTACTTTAATGCTACAGTCACGGCTCCCCTGAGCTTTCCTGCTTCATTCTCCCCTGAGCTCCAACAATACCACACGATTAACCACGTCTGCATGGAGATCAAGAATGATTCCACGATCATCTGCTCTAATGAACTCATTCCTTCCCAGGCCTTCAACGTCATGGAATTCCTTCCTTCCCTTAGATTTTCTTTCCTTCTGGAATTGTTAAAGCCAAGCCTGGTGTCAACTAAGTAATGCTGACTACATTTACCCAACAGTGGCACTTCAAAAGTTCTTCATTGGCTGTGAAACACTTTGGGACATCATGAGGTTGTTAAATGAAAACATGAAGTTGTTCACTTTGGCAGGAAGAATAAAAAAAGCAGAGTATTACTTAAATGGAGAAAGACTGAAGAATTCTGAGATGCAGTGGGAGCTAGGTGTTTTAGTGAATGAGTCGCAAAAAGTCAGTATGCAGGTACAGCAAGTAATAAAGAAGGCTAATGGAATGCTATCCTTTATTACGAGAGGAATTGAAAATAAAAGTTAGGATATTATGCTTCAGTTATACAGGGCATTGGTGAGACCACATCTCGAATATTGTGTGCAGTTTTGGTCTCCTTATTTAAGGAAGGATGGAAATGTGTTGGAGGCGGTTCAGAGGAGGTTTACTAGATTGAAAGCTGGAATGAGTGGGTTGTCTTATAAGGAAAGGTTGGACAGACTGGGCTTGTTTTCACTGGAGTTTAGAAGAGTGAGGGAAGACTTGATTGAAGTATATAAGATCCTGAACGGTCTTGAGAAGGTGGATGTGGAGAGGATGTTTCCTTTTATGGGGGCGTCCGGAACTAGGGCGCACTGCTTTAAAATTAGAGGTCGCCCTGTTCGGACAGAGACAAGGAGAAATTTTTTCTCTCAGAGCGTTGTGGAACTCTGCCTCAGAAGGTGGTGGAGGTGGGGTCATTGAATATTTTTAAGGAGGATGTAGATAGATTCTTGTTAGGCAAGGGAATCAAAGGTTATTGGGGATAGATGGGAGTGTGGAATTCGAGACACAAACAGATCAGCCATGATCTTATTGAATGGTGGAGCAGGCTCGAGGGGCTGAATGGCCTACTTCGTATGTTCGTAAAGGTGCAAGCCTTTTTCTTTCCTCTGTCGAACCCCTTCATGATTTTAAAGACTTCTTTCGGGTCGCCTCTCAGCCTTCTCTTTTCGAGCGAAAAGAGCTCCAGCCTCTTCAGTGTTTCCTGATAATCGGAACTTCTCAGCCCTGGTACCATCCTTGTAAATCGTTTTGCGCCTCCTTTGCTTGAACATCCTTTTTGTAATACAGAGGTAGGAACTGAGCACAGGGCTCTAAGTGCAATCTAACCAAAGTTAAATGTTGCCTATGGTACGTGTATGAGTTAAGACTGAATAAACTGGTGTTTTGCCGTCTTGAAATCAAGTGACCAAGAAAAGACAGCTTCGATGAGTATAAGATTGTAAATGCATAGAGAAAGATAAATATGGAAAGCTACTTCAAATTAAAGTGACAGCAAAACAAGAGGGCACCAGTTGAAATTAGTCAAAGACAAGTTTAGGGAAGGTTTTCTTCTTATGAGGAATGATTCACTTGTGCAGTGAACCTTGAGTTGGGTAGTGGAAGCAAATACCCTGGAATCACTGAAGAGTTGGATATTGTTCTGTATTGGCAAACTGGGATGAATGAGTCGGTTTCTGCCTTCATAGATATCATGTTGACTCAATAAAAAAGGATGTAGAGGCACTGGAGACAATGACAAAAAAGATTTACAAGGATGAAAGCAGAGCTAAAAGGTTATAAGTACCAGGAAGGACTGAATAGGCTGGGGATCTATTCTCCAGAAAAGAGAAGTGGATGGTGACCTAATAGTTTACAATAATGAAGTCGTTTTATAGAGTAGACATCGAGATATTTCCACTTGTGGGGGAGTCCAAAACTAGAGGCCATGGAGAGAATTTTACAGACCCCCCCACCCCCCCGACCCCCAACGTCAGGGGTCGTGGCGGGGGGTGGGGGTGGGGGTGGGGGTGTGCTGGGAAATGCCTGTGGCAGAGGCCCGCCATGGGCCTCGACAGCAGGAAGGCCCCGCCTGATATTGCTGCCATCTGTCCTGCTGCGATTTTTGGGGCCAGTGTCCGGCAATCCCGTGCCCGGATCCGAGGTGGAACATTGGTGGGGAGGGGGGAACGGGTAAGGTTTTCAGTGAGGTGGGGGGGGGGGGGGAGTAGCTTCAGAGTAATCTCATTGGTGTAGGGGATAGTGGGCAGGGGTAAAGTTTAAAGTTTATGAACTTTTGGGGGGGGAAGGTCAGGTGTACCAGGTGTGTTTTGTCAGGGTTGTGGGGGTGGGGAGGGGGGGGAGGGGGCAGAGAGGGCAGGTAATTAATTCTATGATTATTTGGGGGGGTGGAGAGGGTCAGGGTCAATTTATTTCATTTTTTAAAATCACTATATCTTTGAATTGAAATGTAGGGCTTGAAGCCCTTTAAAAATGGCGTCAGCGCCTGCACAATGGCGGCTGACACCATTGCCAGGGACGGAACAGCCTGACCCCTCCGCAACAGCGGGGTGGGTGGTCCGACCCAGCTATTCAACTGAGCTGCCATGCTTAATATCGCATTGTTTTTACCCACTGCCGATTTCGGCTGCGGGACCATAAATTTCATCCCCCTAAATGTAAGACAGTCACTAATAAATCCAATAAAAAAATGCAGGAGAGACCTGTTTACCCAGAGCGTGGTTAGATGTGAAACTTGCTACTAAAAGGAATAGTTGAGGTGAATAGCATAGATCCATTTAAGGGGATGTTGGACAAAAGCATGTGGGAGAAAGGAATATAATGAAATGTTGATCGAGTTAGATGAAGTAGAAGACGGGGAGTTTCATGTGGAACATAAACAGCAGCATAGACCTGTTGGGTTAAATTACCTGTGTCTGTGCTGTAAAATACTATGTATTAAATTGCAATCAATTATTATTACTCACTCTACTCTTCAAATTATTGCTTTAGTATCTCAGCACAGATCCTCAAAAATATAAATATTTAAACATTCTACATCACTTGAATATGAAATTAAATTCGACGCAATTATCATGGTGATTCTCATTGCCATTAATTCAGCATCGCCTGAAGCAAAAACAGAATCATTCTTACAGGGGAAAGGGCACTGCATAAAAATAAATATTATGAGGGAAATAAGCTGAATGCAGGGGCCTCCATGTGGGTTGCCCATTGTTGGCTTGTGAGAGTCTTCAATAGATACTCCAGTCCTAAAGCTAGCTCAGGCCAATACTGAGTAGTTTATTCACCAACGGGTGCATATGGGTGGTTGGGGGGTGGGTGGGTGTTTGTTATATTTTCAAAATTCATTGGAGATTCTAGAATTGGAGGTCTGTAGAGCGGGCTCAAAAAACATAAAAAAGGTGACCAAGGTGGGATTTTAAGCAGAAATACTAGTTTCGCCAGTGTTTAGCACATGATGCCATCTTGGTAATAAAGTTGAAGCCAGCACTCGGAGCGGTCACCTGGAGGCTCGTTAGGCAGCTGATTGCCACTTAAAATGCATGCTAGTGCTCATTAAAGAGGCTGCACAGCATTTTGGTGGCTTGTGGTTCAGCTAATGGCCTCTCCTAACACTGACCAGCTATTTAGGAGTAAACATGGTGTTGATGTCGATTTCAATTGCTACATAAAAGGGATCCTCGCCACTTAAAGGGATACTCACCATTTGATGGCCATTGTTGCTGGAGCTCTCAACGGAACTTCTGAAACACATCAGGAGACTTTCTGGAACACTTTGTCAAGACTTCAGCAACACTTGAGTAACATTTATTCATGAAATTCTCTGAGTACATCACCTAAAAAAAGTGTAAGTGATGTGCTTCTCCACTTTATAGGAATCTCCTGGAGAAACGGGAGCGTTTGACCATGGGCATCTTGCCAGGGGTCCCTGTTAGTCTGGATAACGAATGGGGAGAAGGACCTGAGGCTAGGCAGAGGAGCATCAGCTGCTGCAGGGGAGAGGGACAGGAGTGCAAGGAAGGTGAGATTGGCAGCCTTCTCCCCACTATGGATACAGGATATCCCTCCTCCTCTGGCCCTCCTCCACCAGAACTTCCAGTGCCTCATCTGAGAATCTCTGCTCCCTTTCCCTCAGCCATCTTGCAACGTGCCATTGAGTGCCAGCCTGAGCATTCCACATCTTTAGTGGAAGTAAAGTGCCCACATATACTGCTGCACGAAAATTGTACCTAATTAGCACTTGAGTGCTAAATCTGCATGTGCTTGTTTAGCACCACCAAGCAAGAGCAAATTAGTTGAGGTAGAAGCTCAGCAATGATGGAGCAGGCTTGAAGGCTGTATGGTCTACTCCTGCTCCTATGCCTTACGTTCTTATGTTGTTAAATATTATTGATTTTCAGTCAGATGAATGGGTGAAGGACAACACAGTGAAGCCCCTTCTTGCAGATCTCGGGAGATTCCATCCTGTGTTATTTAATTATCAGAATGATTACTTCTCACCTTGTAGTTGCTGTTCAGTATTCCCAGGTGAAAAGCTTATTTGAATAAAAATAATGTTTTGTTCCCCCTTTTGAAAATGCAACTAACATTAGAAGGGTACATACAGATGCCTCGTATTTCCCCCAGGCCCTCTTTGAATTAATGTTCCTGTCTCCTTATTCAGTCACTTTGTGAGATAGAGTGTTCGAAAGCAATACTTTTGAATATTTTTAGAAGGAATGAGACTCCTACTCGGCACTTCATTATAGTTGGAAGTTTTCAATGTCACATAAAACCCCCTCCCTTCCTGCTTTTCCTCCCCTTATATTTTCCACTGTACACTCCCAGAGGTTGCGAGAGGCCATTGAAGAATATTAAAATAGGAAGGTGGACTACTTTCAGAACTTTCTCATACTTTCAAAGTTGAACAGGCAGATTTGAACTTCATTCCCCAGTAAAAGCAACCATCGTCAAAGCTTTTCCTGTGTATGTTGAAACTGATAGGGTAGATAAACTATTTCACTGCTTGGTAAAATAGTCCACAGTGGATGTTCACGAGTATCCATTTTCTAGCACACATATCAGGAATGCATGATTTGCCTCAATTCATCTCCATCAGCAAGGCTTCCTGCTTCCACCTACTTCCAGCTCTGTAACATCGCCTCTCTCCATCCCTGCCTCAGCCCATCTGTGGCTGAACTCCTCATTCATTCCCTTGGTACCTCTACACCCAGCTATTCCAATTCTCTCCTGGCCAGCCTCGCATCTTGTACCCTCCATTAGCTTGAGTTTATCCAAAACTCTGCTGACTGTATCCTAACTCCCACCAAGTGTCATTCACCTATCATCCATCCCTGTGCTTGTTGACCTCCTGGTCTGGCAACACATTGGTTTTAAGATTCTCATACTTGTTTACTAATCCTCCAGTGACCTCTTCCTTCCCTATCTCTGTAGTCTCCTTCAGACCGACAATCCTTCGAGATCTCTGCTCTCCTCCAATTCTGGCCTCTTAAGCATCCAGCATTTTAATTGCTCCACTGCAGCCATGCTTAGCCCCTAAGCACTGGAATTCCCTCGTTAAATCTATCTGCCTCTCTTTAATCCTTTAAGATGCTTTTTGAAACCTACCTCTTTGATCAAGCTTTTGATCACATTCCAATGTCTCTCCATGTGGCTCGATGGCAAACTTTGCTTGATAATGCTCCTGTGAAGATCCTTGGGATGTTCTATTACGTTATAGGTGCTATATAAATGCACGTTGTTGATGCAGTAACATATTAAATTAGGAACAGGAGTAGGCCATTCAACCCCTCAGACCTGTTCCGCCATTCAATTAGATTGCGATTTTTCTACACCACAAGTCCATTTTCCTGCATTTGTTCCCTATCCCTTGACATCCTAACCTGACAAAAGTAGTCATACTCAAATAACTGAAGTATTGGCAGTTTCTCTGGGCTCCTTTAAAAAGAATGTGCACATTCTGAAAGGTGACCCTCAGTAGGCGAATGTATCTGAAACAGGAAGGCATGGTGTTGCTTCCAACTGCAATTGTCTGAATTCTGGAGTATAGAGGGCAGGGTGACTGGAGAATGGACAGAAGTTCTATTACACAGTATTACATCGTATTTACAACACGGGAACAGGCCATTCCATCCAACAAGTCTGTGCTGATATTTATTCTCCACATGAGCCTCATCCCTACCCTACTTCATCTAACAGCAACAGCATATTCTTCTATTCCTTTCTCCCTCATGTGTTTATCTAGCAGTGGTGATCTGCCCCAGGGCAGGTCTTCTGCTTATTTCTCCACGCCTCACGGTCCTGCGCTTTCCCCTTCAGTTGCTTGGAAGAGCCTCCCATTTTTTAACTTACATAATAAAGGAGAAATATGACAATGGAAAAATTTCATGAGGTGGTTTCCTGTTGCCTTCCTCATATGTGCTTTAAAGGAAACACAAGCCCTCTTCCCCATGAGGTTCTAGCTCTTCTGCCATCAACACCTCAAAATGAGGTGTCAACCTGGTGAAGCTACAACCCAGGACTACTTGCATGCCAAACTGCGTAAGCAGCATGCAATAGACAGAGCTAAGTGATCCCATAACCAATGGATCAGATCTAGGCTCTGCAGTCCTGCCACATCCAGCCGTGAATGGTGGTGGACAATTAAACAACTGACAGGAGGAGGTGGCTCCACAAATATCCCCATCCTCAATGATGGGGGAGCCCAGCACATCAGTGCGAAAGATAAGGCTGAAGCATTTGCAACAATCTTGAGCCAGAAGTGCCGAGTTGATGATCCATCTCGGCCTCCTCCTGAAGTCCCCAGCATTACAGATGCCAGACTTCAGCCAATTCGATTCACTCCACGTGATATCAAGAAACGACTGAAGGCACTGGATACTGCAAAGGCTATGGGTCCTGACAATATTCCGGCAATAGTACTGAAGACCTGTGCTCCAGAACTTGCCGCACCCCTAGCCAAGCTGTTCCAGTATAGTTACAACACTGGCATCTACCCAGCAATGTGGAAAATTGCCCAGGTACGTCCTGTACACAAAAAGCAGGACAAGTCCAACCCGGCCAAATACCGCCCCATCAGTCTACTCTCAATCATCAGTAAAGTGATGGAAGGTGTCATCAACAGGGCCATCAAGCAGCACTTGCTTAGAAATAACCTGCTCAGTGATGCTCAGTTTGGGTTCTGCCAGGGCCGCTCAGCTCCTGACCTCATTACAGCCTTGGTTCAAACCTGGACAAAAGAGCTGAACTCAAAAGGTGAGGTGAGAGTGACTGCCCTTGACATCAAGGCAACATTTGACCAAGTATGGCATCAAGGAGTCCCAGCAAAACTGGTGTCAATGGGAATCAGGGGGAAAACTTTCCGCTGGTTGGAGTCATACCTAGCGCAAAGGAAGATGGCTGTGGTTGTTGGAGGTCAAGCATCTGAGCTCCAGGACACCACTGCAGGAGTTCCTCAGGGTAGTGTCCTAGGCCCAACCATCTTCAGCTGCTTCATCAATGACCTTCCTTCAATCATAAGGTCAGAAATGGGGATGTTCGCTGATGATTGCACAGTATTCAGCACCATTTGCGACTCCTCAGATACTGAAGCAGTCCGTGTTGAAATGCAGCAAGACCTGGATAATATCCAGGCTTGGGCTGATAAGTGGCAAGTAACATTTGCGCCACACAAGTGCCAGGCAATGACCATCTCCAATAAGAGAGAATCTAACCATCTCCCCTTGACATTCAATGGCATTACTATCGCTGAATCCTCCAATATCAACATCCTGGGGGTTACCATTGACCAGAAACTGAACTGGAGTAGCCATATAAATACTGTGGCTACAAGAGCAGGTCAGGGGCTAGGAATCCTGCGGCGAGCAACTCACCTCCTGACTCCCCAAAGTCTGTCCACCATCTACAAGGCACAAGTCAGGAGTGTTATGGAATACTCTCCACTTGCCTGGATGGGTGCAGCTCCAACAACACTCAAGAAGCTCGACACCATCCAGAACAATGCAGCCCACTTGATTGGCACACCATGCACAAACATTCACTCCCTCCACCACTGACGCACAGTGGCAGCTGTGTATACCATTTACAAGATGCACTGCAGCAACGCACCAAGGCTTCTTAAACACAGCACCTTCCAAACCCGCAACCTCTACCACCTCGAAGGACAGGAGCAGCAGATGCATGGGAACATTACCACCTGCAAGTTGCCGTCCAAGTCACACATTATCCTGACTTGGAACTATATCCCCATTCCTTCACTGTCGCTGGGTTAAAATCCTAGAACTCCCTTCCTAACAGCACTGTGGGTGTACCTACCTCACATGGACTGCAGTGGTTCAAGAAGGCAACTCATCACCACCTTCTCAAGGGCAATTAGGGATGGGCAATAAATGCTGGCATAGCCAGTGATGCCCACATCCCATGAATGAATAAAAAAACACCAAAAATTTGCTGGTTCTGCCTTTGGCCATGGCTCATAATCCTGAACATGGGACAGTTACCTGGGCCTGGGGTGATTTGCAAAAGGGCAGAAAATACCAGGCAATTAGGGATGGGCAACAAATACTGGCCTTGCCAGCAATACCCAAATCCCGTGAAATGATTGAAAATAAAGACCCTGAGGGCTTAAATGACCCTGCTGCCCTGTTTATCTAACTTCCCGTTAAATGCATCTATGTGATTTGCCTCAGGGACTCTTTGTGATAGTGAGTTTCATGTTCTAACCACTGTCTGGGTGAAGAAGTTTCTCCTGAGTTTCCTAATGGCTCTATCAGTATATTTATTTTTATGGCCCCTGGCCCTGGTCTCACCTGTAAGTAGAAACATCTCTACTATGGCTACCCCATCAAACCCTTTCATAATCTTAAAGATCTCTATTAGGTTACCCTACCCTTTCCTTGTAGCTATAGCCTCTGAGTTCTGGTATCGGTCGGGTAAATCCTTTCTGCAAGTTCTCCAGTTCTAAGGATGCATTTAATGTAGCAGGCATGGTACGTGTGTTTTTTCCAATAGCTTATTGGTCTCGACATTTTTCCTTTGATCTTGTTTCACTCTGTTAAAGACTGACTCTCACAGCCTCATGCTCCGTGTTCCTGGCAGTGTAAATGGATTATTGCTTACTTGAAGTACCACATGTGGCACCTTCCAGACTTCAAAGGCCTCTTCTCATTTGCATCTGTGAAACTGGTCAGATTCGCCCGCTATTCTTCCACAGCCTCCTTGTTGAAATACCCTCCAACTTATTTTTTCATTATTGCATTCTACTCCAGCTTCTTAGATCTAAACTTATTAGACTGCAGATGCTGAAAATATGAAATGAAAACAAGGAGCTGTGCTGGAGGCACTCAGCAGGTCAGGCAGCCTGTGTGGAGAGAAGGTGGAATTCGCCCCACCTCTTGCCTCTTGGTTTTGTGGGTTTGTTCCATTCCAGAGACTCAAGTACCTAATCTAGGCTGACACTAATGAATTAATAAGTGCTACTCAATCAATGAGAAACATGAAATGATGTTGCAGCCTTCAGCTGGATGAGCAAGAAATGAATAAACCACCAGAGGACGATCAGGCCAGAATGATTCAACATGATAAATATCACATCAGTAAAAAGAAAGAACTTGTATTTATATAGCACCTTTTATGACTTCAGGGAATCCCAAAGCTCTTTACAGGCAATGAAGTAGCTTTGAAGTGCAGGCACTGTTGCAATGCAAAAAATGCAGAAGGCAATTTGTGCAGAGCAAGGTCCAACAAGTAGCAATGAGATAATAATAAAAGCAAAATACTGCGGATGATGGAAATCTGAAATAAAAACAAGAAATGCTGGAAATACTCAGCAAGTCAGGCAGCAGCTGTGGAGAGAGAAGCAGAGGTAACATTTCAGGTCAATGATCCTTCATCAGAACTTCATCAGCAATGAGATAATGACCAGTTAATCTGTTATTTAGTGATATTGGCCAGGAGACAGGGCCCTTTTAGACACATAATGGTATGTTAGCCTTTATCGCAAGAGGATTTGAGTACAGGAGTAGTGAAGTCTTGCTTCAATGTATAGAACCTTGGTTAGACTGCACTTGGAGTACTGTGTGCAGCTTTGGTCCCCTTACCTTAGGAAGGATATTATTGCAATAGAGGAAGTGCAACGAAGGTTCACCAGACTTGTTCCCGGGATGGCAGGACTGTCCTATGAAGAGAGATTGGGGAAACTGGGCCTGTATTCTCTAGAGTTTCGAAGAATGAGAGGTGATCTCATTGAAACCTACAAAATACTTAAAGGGATAGACAGGGGAGCTGCAGCTGAGATGTTTCTCCTGGTTGGGGAGTCTAGAACCAGGAAACATAATTTCAAAATAAGGGGGAAGCTACTTAGGACAGAAATGAGGAGAAATTTCTTTACTCAGAGGGTTGTGAATCTTTGGAATTCTCTACCCCAGAGGGCTGTGGAAGTTCAGTCATTGAGTATGTTTAAAGCAGAGTTTGACAGATTTCTAAATACCAATGACATAAAGGGATATGAGGATGGTGTGGGGAAAAAGGCATTGAAGTGGATGATCAGCCATGATTATATTGAATGGTGGGGCAGGCTCAATGGGCTGAATGGCCTACTCCTGCTGCTATGTGTCCCCAATGTATCTTCTTCTTTGGCCTCCTTGTCTCGAGAGACAATGGGTAAGCGCCTAGAGGTGGTCAGTGGTTTGTGGAGCAGCACCTGGAGTGGCTATAAAGGCCAATTCTAGAGTGACAGACGCATCCACAGATGCTGCAGATAAAATTGGTTGTCGGGGCTGTTACACAGTTGGATCTCTCCTGGCGCTTCTGTCTTTTTTCCTGCCAACTGCTAAGTCTCTTCGACTCGCCACGCTTTAGCCCCGCCTTTATGGTTGTCTGCCAGCTCTGGCGATCGCTGGCAACTGACTCCCACGACTTGTGATCAATGTCACAGGACTTCATGTCACATTTGCAGACGTCTTTAAAGCGGAGACATGGATGGCCGATGGGCCTGGTACCAGTGACGAGCTCGCTGTACAATGTGTTCATGGGGATCCTGCCATCTTCCATGCGGCTGACATGGCCAAGCCATCTCAGGTGCCACTGGCTCAGTAGGGTGTATAAGCTGGGGATGTTGGCCGCCTAATGTATTCCCCAATGTATATGATTCTTGTTTCCCTCAGGCTCCTCATACTGGCCCATTGTCTCTCAGCATAAAAGACTGTGTGTCAGACAGGCAATTAAATTGCTGCTGGGCCTGTGCCACTGCCTCTTCTGAGCTGCCGACTCATGTTCGATTTTTCTCTGACGATCAAACTTCTTGCTTCTCCCCTGAAAGTAATAAGGGCCAGGATCAAGTGTTTAGACATTGTCTGTGTTCATGTGGATTTACAGGGACTCACTGCACACCTTTAGTTTGTCAGGGCAAAGTTGGCAAACAGAAAATGCCGAGGAATTTATTAACATGTTTTCCAGCTGGTTTGGCCTACTGCTGCTGTTGAGTAATATGTAGTTTCCCAAAAGGCAACACGTAAAATTTTAATAAAAGCAAAATACTGCAGATGCTGGAAATCGAAATAAAAACAGAAAGTCCTGGAAAATACTCAGCAGGTCTGGCAGCATCTGTGGAGAGGAAAGTGGAGTTAACGTTTCAGTAACTTGTCATCAGAACTGGCAAAGGTTAGAAATGTAATAGGTTTTAAGCAAATAAAGTCGGAGTGGGGCAAAAGAGAACAAAAGGGAAGGTTCTGGTAGGACATAGGGTCACAGAGAATAACTGACAAGGAGTCATAGGGCAAAGGCAAAGAATGTGTTAATAGTGTGGTGAAAGACAAAGCGTTAGTGCCGAGAGGGTATTAAATGACAGAATAATGAAAACCCTAGCCAAAAGCACAACCATGAAAAAAGCAATGAGCAGGCACATGGTAAAAAAAAATGATGAAACAAACGAAAATAAAATTAAATAAGAATAAAAACTAAAAAGTGAAACTAAAAATAAAAAAGCAGGGGGGAGGGGGGTTGTAGTCATGCTCTGAAATTATTGAACTCAATGTTCAGTCCGGCAGGCTGTAGCATGCCTAATCGGTAAATGAGATGCTGTTCCTCGAGCTTGCGTTGATGTTCACTGCAACACTGCAGCAATCCCAGGACAGAGATGTGGGCATCACAGCAAGGGTGTGTGTTGAAATGGCAAGCAACAGGAAGCTTGGGGTCATGTTTTCGGACTGAGTGGAGGTGTTCCGCAAAGCGGTCACCCAATCTGCGTTTGGTCTCCCCATTGTAGAGGAGACCACATTGTAAATCACTTGAGAGGTGTGTTTCAGACCCTGAATGGAGAGAAGGAAGGAGGTAAAAGGGCAAGTGTTGCATCTCCTGTACTTACGTGGGAAGAAGAGTGGGCACTGGTGGTGATGGAAGGGTGGACAAGTGTATTGCAGAGTGAAAGGTCCCTTTGGAATGCTAAAAGGGGAGGGAAAGATATGTTTGATGGAAGATGATCGTTGAATGTGGAAGCTGGTGAGGTGGTAAGGGAGGACCATCGGAACCCTATAGTGGTTCTGGGTGATGGGGGACCAGAAGTTTGGAAATGGGACGGACACAGAGAAGGGCCCTGTCAATGAAAATGGGGCAGCATCCTTAGTACAGGTAAAGAGACATATAGGAGGTAATTATGTGACAGGTTACACCATTGATGTGACAGGGGTGGAGAAACTGAGAGAATGGAATAGTGTATTGCAGGAGGTGGAATGGGTGAAAGTGTAGTCAAGGTGGTTTTAGGACACAGTGGACGTATGGTAGATATTGATGACAGCCTGTCCCAAAAATGGAGACAGCAGTGTCGAAGTAGAAAAGCGAAGAGTCAGAGATGGCTCATCTTACGGAGAGGGAGAAGTGGAAGTCAGAAGCAAAAAATCTGAGATTGTTGATTACAATTGAGATTGTTTTTTGCTTCTTTACATGGATGTGTGTGCCGCTGGCAAGGCCAGCATTTGCTGCCCGTCCTTAATTGTCCTTGACAACCGAATGGCTTGCTAGGCCTTTTCAGAGGGCAGTTAAGAGTCAACCACATTGCTGTGGGTCTGGAGTCACATGTAGGCCAGACCAAGTCAGGACAGCAGATTTCCTTCCCTAAAGGACATTAGTGAACCAGATGGGTTTTGACAACAATTGATGATAGTTTCATAGTGCCATTACTGAGAGTAGTTTTCAATTCCAGATATTTATTATTTAATTTAATTCAATGTAATTTATATACTACCAGATAACGTGGTGGGATTTTGAACTCTACCCCTAGGCTATTACCCTGGGCCTCTGGATTACTAGTTCTGTAACATTACCGCTGTGCCACCATCTCCCCTTATTTTTTACGATTGAGATTGTTGATTACAATTAAGATTTTTTTTCACGATTGAGAGTGGTTTTTAATGTTGAGAATGTTGATTATGATTAACATTGTTGATTACAATTGAGAATATTGATTACGATTGAGAATGTTGACGCTTGAAATTGTATTTTTTGAATAAGAACGTTGATTACGATTGAGAATGTTTTTTAATATTGAGAATGTTGAATGTAATGAGATTGTTGTTTACGATTGCAATTGTTGATTACGATTGAGATTGTTGATTGTATTTGAGTTATGTGATTACGATTGAGATTCTTGTGTACAATTGAGATTTTTTTTACGATTGAGATTGTTGATTTACGATTGAGATTGTTGATTTACGATTGAGATTGTTGATTTACGATTGAGAATGTTGATTTATGATTGAGATTACTTTTATGATTGAGATTGTTGATTTACGATGAAGAATGTTGTTTAAGATTGAGATTGTTGATTACAATTGAAATTGTTGATTTAAGATTGAGATTGTTGATTACAACTGAGATTGTTGATTACGATTGAGACTGTTTTTTTACAAGGCTGCATATGCTGACAATGTAACCACTAGGTGGCGCAGTACTAGCACATGTGCAAATGCAGCCTCTTCCACTGAAATGTCACTGTCTGCAACGTTCAGACAGCTGTCAGGATTAAAGATGGCGCTGCTCAATTTATCACAGAAAAACTGCTTCAACCCGAAAATCCTCTCAAAGGTTGCTATCGCTGCCTCCATCCCACCCCCAAAAGTCCCCCGCTCCCTCCTACCATTGCTTCATTTGTATATTTCCTTGGATGTCTCTGCTCAACTGTTTTGATGTTTTTTGACAAAGACAGAAGATCTCTGGTTTGATACTGCCATTAAAATTTGGAATGTAAAGCAACTTTCTATGGAATGGTAAAGTCAACATTTACTGAGAAGTTATGGAGGAAATAACTCTGTGAATTTCTGCCCCACCCCCGCCTCCATTCCGCAATCTCCCATTCTCCCAATCCACATATTCACACTTGCTACAGCCTCGCTGTTTCCCCCCCCCCCCCCCCCCACCAGCCGCTCACTCCAGACCTCACAAATGCCCCCCACTTCCCCTCCCCTTAGTCAATTGTTCCCCGGACCCACCCCCCCACACCCACCCCCCCCAGATGCTAGCTGTAGGCCGAGCGACTTCCCTCCTCCTGGCCACTCATTCCCATGTTCGATCTTCCTCCGCGCGCTGCCTGAAGAAGCAAGGCGGACCACGAGGGGTGACGGAGCGAACGTAGGAGCGAGTGGCCGAGAGGAGGGAAGCGGTGCAGCCTAGAGCTAGTGGCTGGAGCCGGTGGGGGGTGGGGGAAGCGGGGACCGAGCGGCTGAGAGTGTAGAGGTGGTGGGGGGGAGGGGGGGAGGGGGGGGAGGGAATTGAGGAGCAGGGAACAATCAGACGAGGGGAGTGGGGGGCATCAGTGGCAAGATCTGAAGCGAGCGGCTGAAGGCGGGGAAGCGGCCAGTGGAGCCGAAGAGAGTAACTAAGTGGGGGGAAGCGGGCGGGGGGAGCGAGTAGCTGATGACGTTTTCCTGCACATCCGCCAATTAGTCCTGGCAAGATGCAGGCTGCGCATGCACAGCATCTCACTGAGAGCAGGAGACCGTTTGCGCATGTGCACAGTTTGGAACGCTCTGATGACGTCGGCTGGCCGCTGCATTGTCAGGAGTCACTTTGTTTTTACAACTGAGAATGTAGAATATGATTGACATTGTTGACTACGATTGAGATTTTTTTTATGATTGAGACTGATTATGATTTAGATCGTTGATTGCGATTGAGATTATTGCGTATAATTAGGTTATTGATTACGAGTGAGAATGTATTATGATGAGAATGGTGATTATGATCGAGAATATTGACTACCATTGAGATTACCTTTTACGATTGAGAATTTTGATTATGATTGAGATAGTTAATTATGATTAAGAATGTTGATTATGATTGATATTGTAGATTATGATTGACGCTGTTTTGTTGATTTTACGTCATCAACCACCAGGCTGGACATTGCCATGTAAAGCAAACCATTTCAGATATGAATACCTGTTATATAAATAGAAAATAAAGGATGGCCAAAATATGTGATTGTGGGCAGGCTAACCAAACAAGTGAGCACCATGTGAACCATTGCTTGATAGGATTCTTCCCTGGTGAAATATTTTATACTGACTCTGTCTTATCAGAGGCCACAGCTGACCAACTTGAAACATTGACGACTATCATTGCTTTTCAATCTGCCATCTAAAGGAGATACTTTACATTGAACCATTACTGTATCTGACCTGGGTACAGGTCCGGCCTCCTTTGAAACATTGAGCTACAGCTTTCAGTTGTCCATAAGTGAACACACATGGTCAATGAAGGGATTTTTTGGCAGATTCAAATTGATATATCCTGGAAGTGCAGGCCTAGAAATTAGACTGCACACTTCCGGCCAGAACAAGAAGTGTTCTTTATCACTGAAGCAGACATTAGGCCCTTTAAATATGCAAGTAACTGGCCTAACACCTATCGAAGCACCCACTCCCTCACCCCTTGGCACCAGCTCCAGCATCGTTGCAGGCTGCAGCAAACCAGCTATGGCCTATAACAAAGAAGATAAGTAACTTTTCTGAATATTGATCCAGCAGAGCAGCGCAGTCTTTCTTAGCTCAAAATAAAGGACTCTCCCACGCCACCCTTACCCCCAACCACTTGTGTTCAAGATCTCAATCTCCTACACCCCTCAGCCCAAACAACGGATCTCCCAATGACACCCACCCCCACCCTGCCTCAGCCCCCGACACAATTGTCGCCCGATCTCCCACTCTGAACCAATCGACTCCAATCTCCGCTCCCCACACTGCCCTCTCCGCTCCTCCACACCCAGCTCTATCAAATCCTGATGTCCCTTTCCATGTGAGTCCCGAATTTAAGTCACAGTATCTAATAGTCTAGCTCCCTTAAAGTCCAAGATATTTGGTTCTGGTGATTCAACCAAAACATGAAATGCCCCATCCCCCACCATTAACAAGGTACCCTTTCTATGTACAAGATAGCATGCAGCATGCAGATAGACAATTGCTGAATAGCTATATCATGTACAGTACTGTGCTATGGCGGGTTATTAATTGTTCCCTGATTGGTTTTGACATGCTGTGTTCTCCCCCGAGGCCTCAGGGAAGGGACACTTTGATTGCAAATGCTTGCCAATTGTTTAATCATTCCCCACATTCATTTAGGACAGTCTAATCAAAACTGAATGATAAATAGTAGAAATTATAGCACGAGAGTTCATTCGGATTAATGGTTGATTGGATTTGATCTGTGCGTGTTCAAGCACTTAATGACTATTTATATAACGTAACAACAGCCTCAACTGCCCTTGTGTGCTAACGGACATCTGAAGAATACTAAATGGCTCCTACGTTTGAGATGTGTGGGTTTGTACAATTATCTCTGACCCTAATCTGCTGTCCTGACAGATGATTCTATGCCAACTGTTATCCTTCATTGCTTGTGTGCTCAGCGAAAATGAGCACTAATGAGAAGTCTCTGGTTGCATGAAGCATTATTACTGTGGCCAGGATTTTGGGAGACCCCCTGAGATGGGGTCAGAGGCGGGGACACATGGAGTATTGCGACGGAGGGTGGGGCATAGTGGGCCTGCCACCTCTCTATCACCAAGCGATCTTCCCGCAGGCTGACGACGGCCTTCACGCCCAGAGGCTAATTGAGGCCTTTGAGTGGCCTATTAAGGGCCTCTTTCCCCCTCCTGCTGGGACTTTACCAGTGGCAGGGGTGCCTCCGCCATACAGGGAGGATGCCTTATAACACGAGGCACCCTCCCTGTTGGCTTGGGGGGGCCCCCTCTGTGGGCAATTTGAGGCTGGTAACAACTTTACCACCCCTGGACCCCCCTCCCCCTGGACTGCACAACCATCCTCCCCACCACGCTCATCCCCCAAACCCCCTTGTCAGGGCTTTCTGCATTGGCCCCGGTGACCCAGCCTCACCCACCTCTGGTCCGTGTTTTCAAAGCTGGGCCTGGGTCCGAGTCCTCTGCAGTACCAGCAGTGGCCACTGCTCTCAGTGGTGCTGCTGACACTGCTGAGCTGCCGGCCCTCTGATTAGTCAGTAACTCTTGGAGGCAGGCTCCCGATTTTTAAAGGGGCAGGGATCCCGGCTCCTGAAACTTTGATTTAAAAAGCCGGGAGGATTGCTCCAATGGTGGGGGGTGTAGTGGGGTATGAAAAGCCAGAGGCATGGTTCCTCCCCAGTCTTTCTGACCTGGTGCTGGGAGCCCCACCTCCAGCGCAAAATGCATCCGTGTGTGTGTGTGTGTGTGTGTGTGTGTGTGTGTGCAGGAGACGGTCTTTTTCAATATGGGATTGGCAATCGTGTTGCTAAATAGCCACAGGAGACAGTGGCACCGAGGGCATCTTGTCAATGGCCACCTGGCCCCTATGTGGGTACAGTAACCTGATGGTCAGGGCCTTGCATGGCCACCTTCCCGCCATGGCAAGTTTGGTAAATTTGACAATTGGCCTGACACCAAAAAGAAAGACTTGCATTTCCATAGAGACTTCCCGGATGTACCAAAGTGCTGAACAGCCAATGAAGAGAAGGAATGGGACAAGCTAAATTGCTCTTGCAGGGAGCTGGCATGAGCTGGATGGGATGAATGGCCTCCCTCTGTTCTGTAACCATTCTATGAAATATTTTTGAAGTGTAATCTTTGTCGTTATGTAGGAAAAGCAGCAGCCAGTTTGCGCACAGCAAGCTCCCGCAAACAGCGATGTGGTAATGGCCAGATAATCTATTTTAAGTGAACTTCAGCAAGGGATAAATATTGACCAGGATACCAGGAGAGAACTCCACAGAAAATGTTTATCATAAAAACCCAATTGACTCACTGATGTTGCTCAGGGAAGGAAACCGGACAACCCTACTCAGTCTGTGACTCCAGTTACACACTATGTGCTTGCCATTTACTGCCCTCCAGGAGGGGAAATAAGTACTGCCTCTGAAGTAAAAATGTAAAAAATATTAGAGGGACGCTGAGGTGTAGCGACTTTCCCTTGTGATGCTTCTTGACCGGTAATGCAATCTTTCAGGGGAATGCACCGACCATTGCACTTCTCGCTCTCACTCTCCCATGGGGAATGAGGAAGAGCAAGGAATTGCATTGGAGGCAGGTGTACACCAGCATTTATCTCAAGAGCAAAAGGTTGCTATTAAATGCAAAGGCTCTTTACTTTTAATAGCAGGTTGTCACTACTGCTACAGTCGTTGAGATCATCCTGTTTTATGGGATTGTTCAAGTGCTGGCTTTGGTGGAACTCTGGTACAGTAAGTGCACAATGAGGCTTGTCTCTAAAGTTGCTATTGATTCACAGTTTAACTCTCTTTTCCATTCTTTCTCCATAATTTATTAATGCTCAGTCTCCCTCTCACCTTTTTTTTCCTGCATTCTTTCTGAATTTTACAACCTTTTTACTTCATTCATGTTCTTTGCTGGAATATGCAATGTGTTGGTAATGGTTCTTTGAGGACACTGTTTTTTAAAATTCTTTCATGGGATGTGGTGTTGCTGACAAGGCCAGCATTTGTTGCCCATCTCTAATTGCTCTTAAAATGAGTGGCTTGCTAGGCCATTTCAGAGGGCAGTTAAGAGTCAACCACATTGCTATGGGCCTGAAGTAACATGTAGGCCAGACCAGGTAAGGACAGTAGATTTATTTCCCTAAAGGATATTAGTAAACCAGATGGGTTTTTACGACAATCGATGATAGTTTCATAGCACCATTACGGAGACTAGATTTCCAGATTTTCTATTAATTAATTGAATTTAAATTCCATCAGCTGTCGTTGTGAGATTTGAACCCAGTTCGACAGGGATTTAGCCTGGGCCTCTGGATTACTAGTCCAGTGACATTACCACTACGCGATGTTCGCCCCTTGTATTAAGTCCAGTTGTCAGATTGGTTATCTACACGCTTTGCTTAAATGAATAAACAAACAGAGAACGAAAAAGGAAGACTTGTGTTTCTATAGCGTCTTTCAAGACTTCAGGACACCACAAAGCGCTTTACAGCCAATGAAGTACTTTTGAAGTGTTGTTGCTGTTCTAATGTAGGAAATGGGAGAGCCAATTTGTGCACAGCAAGCTCCCACAAACAGCAATGTGATAGTGACCAGATAACCTGTTTTGAAGTTTGAAAAAACCTGAGAATGCAGAGAAGCTTTGAGTAAAAAAAAAAATCCAAATGGCACCCAATGTCATCAAGCGAGGAGAATCTAGCCCAGTCTGGTTTACACTCAACTCCAGTCCACATTGCAATTTGGCTCTTAATGCTGACTGAAGTGGCCTAGCAAGCCACTCAGTTGCAACACAATTGCTACCATGCATGCAGGAGGTCCACCATCACCTTCTCCAGACTAATAAATGGGATGGGCAATAAATGCTTCCTTGCCAACATCACCCACGTCCCAAAGACAAATGTAAAGAAGGGGGAAAACGTTGCATTTCTAAATATCAAGAGAAACAAGAGATATGTAGTTTATGTAGCACCATTCATATGCTCAGGACATCCCAATGCGCTTTAAAGCCAATGAAGAACTTTTGAAGTGTAGTTAATATTGTTTACACGATATGGTAGCATAGTGGTTCTGTCACCTGAACTAATAATCCAGACATCTGGATTGATAATCGTGAGTCATGAGTTCAAATCCCACCACACCAGTTGGAGAACTTAAATTCTGTTAATTAAACTGAATAAAAAGTTAGTATCAGTAATAGTTAGCTTGAAACTACTCATTGTCATAAAAGTCCAACTGATCACTAATGCCATTTAGGGTAAGGAAGTCTGCTGTCCTTGCCCAGTCTGGCCTACATTTGACACAGCAATATAGGTGACACTTAACTGTCCTCTGAAATGGCCTAACAAGCCACTCAGTTGTACCAATGTGCTACAACAAAGACTAATAAGAATAAAACAGCACAGTGGGAGTAGCTTCACCACACAGACTACAGCTCCTTACTGCCTGTGAAAGGCAATTAGGGATGGGCAATAAATGCTGGCTTTGCCAGAGATGCCCACATCCTGTAAAAGAAAAATAGAAAAAAAATGCCTGGGACTTATCGACATGAAGCCAGTCATTTGCCTGCCTGAAACTGGTGGCTGGCTGGTGGGCAGGAGGGGAAGTTCAACCAGCCAGAGGTCAGCAGCTGCCACTGAGGGAAGACTCACAGGCAAGTTACAGTGCGGAGGAGGTGGGGATGCACTATTTCTAACACATTCTCAAGGTAGGAAAGACCCAGATTCCTGACTTGTGGGTCTTGAAAGCCAACGTCTGATCCCACAAGGGTAAGTTTTATACTTACCAGAAAGACGTCCAAACAGTTGCAGGCTTTTTTCTGCTAGTGGATAGAATCATGTTTAGCACTTATACAAGAGACTTCTGTCTGAGTCTGGTGGGGGAGGGGGGGGAAAGTGGGATTTGGGTGGGGTGCGGGTGGCGAGGAAGCAGGGGAAACAGCTTTATCTAGACCTAAACTGAGTGTTAAAAGTGGCAACCGGTGGAGAAGTAGCAGGAAATGGAACTGCTCCATATTATCGGCTCGCCTGTTCAATCCCACCCAACTGGGAGAGTTTAAGAGCATCCACCTCCTGACACTTTGATGCATTTGATTTGTCGCAGCAGTTAACAGGAATGCAACAATCTTTTTTTTTGGATACATTTCTCTTAGGTCCCCAACTGTGAGAGAACAATTCATTTCCTAATCCCTGTTGATGAGCAGCAACGTGAGAATAATATGGATGGATCCTTTAGCATGCCTTTGAGGAGCTGTCACTTTAATAATTATTTCACTTCCTTTTCTATTGTGCTTGTGCTGATCTTCAAAATAGAGGAGGTAAACTCTCACAGTAGAAGACACTTAATTCCTCTGTAGCCTTGAGCTGATTTGGTGGGGAGGGATAAAGGGAAGAAACATAAGGTGGAATTTTATGTTTTCCCCCCATGGCAGGTTTGGAGGCGGGGAGAGCATAAAATCAGGTGAGATGGTGGCGAGGATGGGGGGTGGGGGAGCCCTGTCACCTTCCCACCTCCGGCCCCACCGCCCATTGAGGCCCTTAACTGGGTAATTAAGCCCTAATTAAGGGCCGCTTCCCACCACAGCTGCAATTACCCGTGCAGCGGGTGGCCCTGTTGCCACGTGGGAAGCACAGCACGAAAAGCCATGCAGGCTGCTTCCCAGTTGTGGGGGTGGGGTCGCTCATTCAAAGGTACTCAGTGCCTGAACGAGGGACCCGGTATTGGGAAGCAAGGGCCTGCTGAGGGCCACCCCACCATGCTGCCGACCCCCACCCCCCCACTTCCGTGACCCCAAACCCGCGAGTCCCCTCCCACCCTGATCTACCTTGAGCCTGGTTCCAGCACCACTCCTCTGTGGTGGTGCTGCAGCTACTGTCCTCTTATTGGCCGGCAGTTGTGCAAGGCCAGGACCTCGGCGTTGGGGTCCTAAATCACAGAGAAGGCCCGCTGCTGTCCCATTAACTGCCTGATTGGCACAAAATTCAGCGGGCCTTCCGTATAAGAGCTGAAACGGGGATCTCAGCATCGGTTTCCCCTGATGTCCACACCCCTGCCGCCAGCAGAAAATTGCATCCATAATGTCTAACTTTATATGTGATTCCACGATTGAACAATACTTACTGAACAATCCCGAGTGTGCTAAGAATTACACTAACAACCAATTTAAGATTATCAGTCGGACTAGCAATGTGGCTCATTTACACTTGCTAGAAGCTACATATATTCATTTGCAGGGACCTGTCCTCTGCAGGGAAATGGAACATGTCCAGGCGTTGCACCTTTTTTTCAATTAAACGAAAGTGTGTAGACAATAGTCCTCTGGTGCGCTCTCCATGGCAACACCTCGACCAATCAGAGTCGACTTGCCAAAAAATCAGCACCCTTTTCTCATGCAGCATAAATTGTTGCTTCCTTTGAACTTTGGCATTCTTGCGTCTGTCCTGATGAGTGCAAAACGCAAAGCTTCAACAACATGTCTCTTCTTTTCAGGAATGCAGAATTTTATCAATTGTGCTTTATTTTATCTTCTATTTAACATAGCTCAGTTGGTAGCCTTGCCTCTCAATCAGAAGGTTATAGGTTCTAAGCCCCACGCCAATGACTTGAGTACAAAATCTAGGCTGATGCTCCAGTGCATGACTGAGGAGTCAGAGGTGCCATCTTTCAGCTGAGGCCCGATCTGCCCTCTCAAGTTGACCTAAAATATTCCACTATTTTTAGGGACAGAGGAGTACTCCTCGGTCTCCTGGCCAATATATATCCCTCAACCAACATCGCTAAAATAGTTTTTCTAGTCAATTATTCCATCACTGTTTGTGGGAGCTTGCTATGCGCCAAATAGCAGTTGTTACTTTGCAACAGTGACTCACTTCAAACATCAATAACTACGAAACACTTTGGAACTTCCTGAGAATATGAAAGGTGTCCAGAAGCACAAATTGCTGCTCTCTTCAACCACTGGGTGCAAGGTATCCATTAGCACACAGAGAGATTGCACCTCTATTTAACTGCGATCAGTAAAATAAAAGGCTATTTTAAAAACAAGAACCTTCCATGATAGCCCTAGTCATTAGTTGCTGAACATCTTGAACTAGAAGGAAGAAGATTTGCAGACCAACCTTTTGCCACACAGCTTGATTGTCTTTAATTTGTCATGAGTAGGAATCAAGCAGAGGGGCTGAGATGCTTCAATCTCTTCAAAACAGCATCAAAAGGGATAATTGATGGGACTGGTGTTTATCAGGTTACATATAGACTGAGATGATCAGGTACTTGTCAGAAAGTAAAGGGTGTTTCCATTCTGCAGCAAACAGTAGAGAGACTTTTAGTAGAGAGCAAGCCAGTGCTGAACAGTGAAGTTGTGAAGGTGGGCAATAATGTTGGGGTTTTGCTCGAGTAGTGAGCATTTTTCAGGAGATGAGATGGATAGGTTAGGTCCATGGTCTACGGGATGACCGAATGACCTCTTCACACTTCTTTATTTCCCCTGGAGCAAAGAGAATCCCTTGGGGGACAGTCAGCCATTCACTGCAGCTGCTCTCTTGTTGAGACTTAAAAGACATTCTTACACTGACATGAATGATCTCGAGGGAGCAGCACTCAAAACCCAATCCCTGACCTCACTGTACACTGCTACGCCCAATTTATCTTACTCTGCTGCATTAATCAAAGGCTCTCAGAGAGGCACAATTCCTATAACTGAAAGGGATGGGATGACACTCAGCACCTTTAATTAGAATCAATGCTTCTAGCTTTCTGCAGTGCCGAAGACCAATTTGATACAACCCTGATGAAATTCTGTAGCATCAGAATATAGTTTCTGCAGGACAAAACAGCTCACTTGATCGACAGCCCATCCACCATAAATATCTACTTGCTCCACCCCCAGCATGCTTTGGTTGCAGTATGTTTAATCCATAAGTTGCACAGCAGCAATTCATCTGGCAACACCACAATTTTAAAATTCTCATCCATGTTTTCAAAACTCTCCATGACCTCCCCCCCCCTCCCCCACGCCATCTGTGTAACCTCCCCGCAGTCTTACAGCCATCTGAGATATTGGCACTCATCTAATTCTGGCCTCTTGCACTTCCCCGATTATCATTACTCCACCATTGGTGGCTATGCCTTCAGTTGTCTCGGCCCTAAGCTCTTGAATTCCCTCTCTAAGCCTCTCTGTCTCGCTACCTGTCTCTCCTCCTTTAAGACACTTCTTAAAACCTACCTCTTTGATCAAGCCTTTGGTTATCAGTCTGAATATCTCCTGATGTGGCTTGATGTCAAATTTTGTTTGATAACGTTCCTGTGAGGCACCTTAGGATGTTTTACTACCTTAAAGGTGCTATATAAATGCAAACTGTTGTTGTTCATCACTGCGTCAAAATCCTGGAACTCCCTACCTAACAGCATTGCAGAGCTCCTGCACCATAAGGACTGCAGAGGTTCAAGCGAAGGCCCATCACAGCTTTCTTAAGGACAACTGGGAATGGCCAATAAATGCAGGCTTTGTCATGATGTCCACATGCCAAGAATGAAGAAACGAAATGCTAGTCGTGAATTTAAGGACATTGTGATCTTCATGCAATAATTATTTCTAAATTAATCTATAAAACAGTGCCAAACTGGTGGCTTTATGTGGAGAAGCTGTGCTTTTTAAACTGATTTAAAACAGTTTACTGCCAAGTTTCTGAGGCCCATTTATAGCATCAGTTAACGCCTTGTCTCATGAGACAGCTAGGTGTTAAGTGGTAGCTAAATAGGGAACCAACACTTGATGTGCCAACACCTGGTGTTCTGAATTGGAACAGTATCAATTGACGCCAGTCTTTTGACTTGTAATGTGTTTAATCCCTATGCATTTTGCACTTTGTGCATTTACTTGCTAAACTGCATGCAGGAGGTGAAATCGATGGGGTGGGGGGAGTGGAAGTGGGAGAGCACAGATTTCCCAAGTATTTCAGTCCTTCCACACTTTCAGTTGCAGGTGAAAATTTTCTGGGGACCAAAGAGACTCCTGTCAAGCCTTTTCTTTTTGGACCAATGAGGCTGGCACTAGCTGCCCTGGTGTCAATGCAACAGGGATCGGCATTGCAAGTGCTCCCTCAATCTGAGGAGGGTGCTACTAATAAAACACATGGTCCAACCAGACTGAAAGAAGAAACTTTACGTAAAACTAAATCAGCATTTGATGATCTTGGTTATGCAGTTGATGTCCTGCAATGCCCACTGGTCAATGGGGATTAGGAGATGGGTGCAACCTAATACCATTGGGATTTTTAACACCAGTTAATGGTATAGGTATTGATATTGGTGTCTCAGGCATTGGTTCCAACACAGTTACAATGTAGAATATCAGACCTAGAAACTGCTTGATACTGCACACATATTACAGGTGTAAAATTGCAGGATTAAGAGGTGAGAGCAGGGCTCTGACATGAACTTTGGATTGCCCAAGCTACAATGAGACGAATGGCCTTCTTCTGTGCTGCAAACCCTTAGGTTCTAGGATCCAGGATTGGACATAGCACTGAACTCTCAACCCATGACAATTTGTTGACTGTCTCGGTTCAATTGAAGAATGGTACCTTGAACAAAGCTTTGGAGCGGTGACTGGCATCTGTGGAACCATATCCCAGTGGCTTCTATCAGAAGGAAATGCAAAGAAGGTGCTTTCTGGAATATCACTCTCCAGTGTGCAAAATCTCACTGGATGTATATTGATGCAACAACACATTCTGGGAATAATATGCTTGATGTACACATGACCATACTCATGAGTACAATTTAGAGGCCATCACATTGAAACTGTATAGTGCTTTACTCAGACTGCAGTTTAAATACTGCATTTAATTCTGGTCACCAATGCAAAAAGGAAAATGACTAAGTCTTCGAAACAAAACAGAGAAATGCCACAAGGCTGCTCCCTAATGTGAGAGGACTAGTTACAATTCAATTGGAACTCTTAAGTCTTGAAAGCATCAAGTTAGAGGAGACTTTACTAACAATACTAAGTGATTTAGAAAAGGTTACTCGTGATATTTTTTTCAAGTTAAGATATGACTGCAGGACAAGAGGTCATGGGACAAGCTGATAAAAGACAGGTTCAGGACTGATAACAGAGGGCTGTTCTTCATGTGGAAAAATAACAGAAAAGAAAGAACCTTCATTTATGTAGCACCTTCCACATTCTCAGGATGCCCCAAAGACCTTCAATGTCAATTAATTATGTTTTAAGTTTAGTCACTGCTTTTGTATATACAAACCTTTTCTCACAGCAAGGTCCCATAAAGTCCTTACCGTCGTGGTCTTGAATTTGGTGAACAGAGGTAAAACTGGAGCCATTCAAGAGTTAGTTGACTGCTGTGATCGGGGGGGGGGGGGGGGGGGGAGGTGGAGAGGGAGGGGGGGTACCAAAGGTTTCAGTGGAAGGATGAGATAGATGGACGTTCCTTATCTGTGCGTATCTTTATGATCGGGAATCACTGAGAGAGTTCAGCATGATTAATTATGCCACAAACATCCTAAACCACCTGATAGCTCCAGACAAATTAAGGCTCTCTTGAAGTATGTACAGTGAATGCTCAGCTCAAGTACTGACTAGACTCCTTTAGGCAAATTATCTGTCAGTTACAGGCATACATTTTATATGAACACTGAAATCTTCAATTAATCCTTCCTTAAATTTGATTTTCTAACAATGTAGATAATGTCGAGAGAAGTTGCTGTGAAGGCTTTACTTGGAACAGGCTTGACAGATTACCTGTGTAATAAAGAACCAGGGTATGTTTCCGTGAGTAGGAAAGTGTCTAATAACATTATCTACAGTCTAAAGCATGACACAAGCACCTTGTGCACTCTTGGCAGATGAGAATGGGAAATTTATTGTGTCTACTTGATGCCTGTTAATCTTCAAATATCATTTTTACAAATCAAAGTTCAGCAGAGGAGCCCATCCTGCAGCTAGATGCTAGAAACAAGAAGCCTCATAAAATATAAATCTCCTCACACACCACACAATTTTGTCCCATTATCTCCTGAACCTTCCAACTCTTGCTTGGGGCTTTGTTATGTTGGCATCTGCCACCCTCCAGCTTAAGTATGCATTGTCTGTGAATTTTAAAATTCCCATCCTCATTTTCAAATGCCTCCATTGCCTCACCTCCTCCTTATCTCTGTAATCTTCTCCAACCCTACAATTCTCCAAGATCTCTGTGCTCCTCCAAATCTGGCCTCTCATGCACCCCCAATTTTCATTGCTATCCCATTGGTAGCTGTGCTTTCAGCTACCTCGGACCAAAGCTCTGCAGTTCCCTCCCTGAATCTCTCCACCTTGCTACCTCTTTCTCCCCCTTTAAGGCGCTCATCAAAACTAACTCTTTGACCAAGGTTTAGTTTAGAGATACAGCACTGAAACAGGCCCTTCGGCCCACTGAGTCCGTGCCGACCATCAACCACCCATCTATACTAATCCTACACTAATCCCATATTCCTACCACATCCCCACCTGTCCCTATATTTCCCTACCACCTACCTATACTAGAGGTAATTTATAATGGCTAATTAACCTAGCAACCTGCAAGTCTTTGGCATGTGGGAGGAAACCGGAGTACCCGGAGGAAACCCATGCAGACACAGGGAGAACTTGCAAACTCCACACAGGCAGTACCCCAGAATTGAACCCGGGTCGCTGGAGCTGTGAGGCTGCGGTGCTAACCACTGCGCCACTGTGGGTTACCTATCTTAAAATTGCCTTATGTGGCTCTGTCAAATTTTGTTTGGTGATGCTCCTGCGTAGCACCCCGGGGTGTTATGCTTGATTGTACCTGGTCCTTTTCCATAACGATTCTAAACCTGATGATATTATGGTCAGTGTTCAACGAAACTTCTTTCTTTCCAAAATACAGAGAAGACATGAGTGTAGCATTTCAACTTGATACCCCTCATCTTAACTTCAGTACCGATGAACAGTTGCGACACAAAGCGCTAGTAGGTCTTTTCTCTTTCAGGCACTGTTTGACTTGTGTATTTCCAGAATTTTCTATTTAAATTAAAAGTCAACTGTGTCAACAAGAGTTGACTGTTGTGGTCTCATAGTAGGATATGTACTGTGTCAACATCAGTGAGAGGTTATTACTGTCAGTAAAGATTGAACAGATTGGGCTGTTTTCTGCAGAAAAGAGAATGCTATAAATGGCCTAAAAAATAATGAAAGTGTTCAATAGTGTAGATGTAGAGAAGATACTTCCACTTGTGGCAGTGGTGTAGTGGGGTGGGCAGGAAAATCTTCTTTACTCAACGAGTGATTAGGATCTGGAATGCAATGCCTGAGAGTGTCGTGGAGGCAGATTCAGTCATGACTTTCAAAAGGGAATTGGATAATTATCTGAAGAGAAAACATTTTCAGGGCTATGAGATAAAGCAAGGGAGTGGGACTTGTTGAGTAGCTCTTGCAGAGAGCCAGCAAGGACACGTACTGTAACCATTCTATGATTCTATGATATATGTACCTGCAAGGCACACGTCAGGCAGTGTGATGGAATACTCTCCACTTGCCTGGATGGGTGCAGCTCCAACAACACTCAAGAAGCTCGACACCATCCAGGACAAAGCAGCCAGCCTGACTGTCACGCCATCTACCACCTTCAACATTCATTCCCTCCACCATTTGTGCACAGTGGCAGCAGTGTGTACCATATACAAGATGCACTGCAGCAACTTGCTAAGGCTCCTTTGACAGCACCTTCCAAACCCACGCAAACCTTCCAAATCCAAACCCAAACCCTCTATCATCTAGAAGAACAATGGCAACAGACACTTTGGAACACCGCCATCCTCAAGCATCACACCAAGTCTCATATCACCCTGACTTGGACCTATATCACCATTCCTTCACTGTCGCCGAGTCAAAAACGTGGAACTCCTTCCCTAACAGCTCTATGGGCATATGTGCACAACATGGACTGCATCAGTTCAAGAAAGCGGCTCACCGCCACCTTCTCAAGGGTAATTAGGGATGGGCAATAAATGCTTGGCTTGCCGCAATGTTCAGATCCCATGAATGAATAAAAAAAGATAGCCACTAATAAATCCAATAGGGAATTCAGGAGAAAGATCTTTATCGAGAGAGTTGTTAGATTGTGGAAATCACTACAGGAAGTGGTTGAGGCGAGTAGCATAGATGCATTTAAGGGGAAGCTAGATAATCACATGAAGGAGAAAAAAATAGAAGGATATTGTGATAGTGTTAGATGAAGAGGATTGGGAGAAGGCTCAGGTGGAGCATGAACCCTGGCATAGACCAGTTGGGCAGAATGGCCTGTTTCTCTGTAATTTTATGAAATTCAGTAATCAGAGAGATACAAGGCTCCAGAATTGGAATCTTATCAAGCTCATACTGAATCTTAGAGATCCCAAATGTCCATGTTCAATATTCAGGGTGCGGAGAGGGGAATTTGAGTTGTAGTTCCTGCTCCTCATTGAGAAGATGCTGCAGTAGCACCTTAGCAACATAAAAGCATTAATCAGGGAGACAGGCAAAAAGCATCGGACTCCATCCACAGACCACATACCCACTTGCCCCATCAAGGACTCTATCCAACCCATTTAATGTCCTGAGGGGGAAAACATGATGAGATTTGTCAGTACCCAGCTAAAAATAGCAGTAGCTGGCCCATATGGATGGCTTGGCAAACAAAAGAAACTCCCACAGTCTCTCCTCCTGTCCTGAAAACACTTACTTCTGGTGGGGTTTAGTTCCACATATTCCCCTATGGTAAACATCTAAGTGGACAATCTCCTCATGCTGTAGTCCCAGTAAGACCCAGTGGCCAACTGGGCTCCTTTCTGCATCACTCACTCACTGGGCTGGATTTTGTTCTCCCCCAGGCATTAGGTTCCATGGCGGGGAGGCGGGGGGGGGGGTGGGTGGGGGTGCCTGAAGATGGCTCCGGATGAGGCCTGCAACGGAACTCGACACTATGAGGAACCGGCCCGATCCTCCCGGCAACAGCGAGGCTCCATGGCAGCCCCCCCGCCGCTGGGCGAGGAACCACAATTTAAATATTAAAATGAATAAAATTAATAAATGTGCATGAACTTACCTGTGATCTTGAGGGCCCACCACAATCTTCAGAGTGGCGGCTGGCACTCCCACACCTTCAGAACTCCGTCTGAGGAAATGCGGTGCCACGCTGATGGGGAGGGGGAAAGGAGGTAAGTTTGTCAGTGTGGGGGTGGGGGGAAGCGGAGTCAAATAAACATAATGGATGTAGGGAATGGTGGGAAGGGTTGATCCTTAAACTTTGTGCAGTTTTGGGGGGTGGAGAAGGTCAGATGTAAAAGGTACATGTTTGAGGGGGTGGGAGGGGTGGGGGGGGGAAGGTAAAGGACAAATAGTTATTGTGATTGATATTGGGCGTGAGAAAGGGGCATTAGAAACTTATTTATTTAATTTTGGGGGCAGGACTTTAAAAATCTTATTGGCCAGTAGGGCTGGCCAAAATGGTGCCAGTGCCAGCACACAGGCAGCTGACGCTATTGCCGGGGAATGCAGCCCACCCCCCCCCCCCCCCCCCCAAGATTGATGGGGCGGGCCACCCAGGCTATTTGAATGAGCAACCGCGCTTGAGGTTGTGGCTGCTCTTTGGCGTGCGTGGGCCACCATTTTTTGAGCTCAGCCCCAAGATCGGCGGCAGGCTCTTAAAACCCACCCTACTGTTTGTAGTATTCAGCAATAAATGAGCTGCCAATTAAATATTTACCCACACCAATCCCCTTCACCATGCTGTCAAAACCTGAGAAGCTATAGACTAGGGAAGCTGGGATTGTTCTCCTTTAAAGTAGAGAATTTTTGGGGAAGATTTAAGAAATGTCTAAAAATTTGAGAGGTTTCGATGTAGGGAGAAAGTGTTCTAATTGGCAGGCGGATTGGCAATTGGAGGACACAGGTTTAAGATATTTAACACAGATATAAGATAATTGGCAAAAGAACTAGGGGCGATTTGGAGAGAATCTTTTATGCAATGAGTTGTGATGGTCTGTTGTGCACTGCTTGCAAGAATTGTGGAAGCAGATTCAATAGTAACTCTTAAAAGGAATTGGTGTATACATGAAATGGAAAAATGTGCAGGGCTATGGGAAAAGAGCAGGGGAGTGGGAGTGAGACTAATTGGATAGCTCTTTCAAACAGTTGGCAGTCATGATGTTCTGAATGGTGTCCTTCCAGCAGTAAAATGTTATGATTTTAAGGCTACACTCCACTAGATATGTTCTTGTTGAGAGGCGGAGAGTTAGGCAAGGACCAACAGCAGTCTGAAGCTGAGATGATTGGTTTGTTAGGGTATTAAAAGGCACTTAAATATCATGGTACGCACAAGTGGGGTGGAATTTTCACTTTGGGCGCTATTGGGAAATTGCAGCCAAAATATTTCTGAATTTGAGTCGGTTAGGTCACACTGCGTGTTTCTGCTAAAATGTATTTACATAATCACAACATTGAATCTTCCATGAACCCTTGAGGAACCTAATAGAAAGTAATAATTTACGACTGAGGTGGGTTCCTTACCTTAGGAAGGGTATTATTGCCATAGAGGGAGTGCAACGAAGGCTCATCAGACTTTTTCCTGGGACGGCGGGACTGTCCTATGAAGAGAGATTGGGGAAACTTGACCTGTATTCTCTAGAGTTTCGAAAAATGAGAGGTGATCTCATTGAAACCTACAAAATACTTAATGGGATAGACAGGGTAGACGCAGCTAAGATGTTTTCCCTGGTTGGGGAGTCTAGAACCAGGGGACACAATTTCAAAATAAGGAGGAAGCCACTTAGGACAGAGATGAGGAGAAATTTCTTTACTCAGAGGGTTGTGAATCTTTGGAATTCTCGACCCCCGGGGCCTGTGGAAGCTCAGTCATTCAGTATGCTTAAAACAGAGATTGACAGATTTCTAAATACAAATTGCATAAGAGGATATGAGGATAGTGTGGAAAAAGGCATTGAAGTGGATGATGAGCCATGATCATATTGAATGGCGTGGCAGGCTTGATGGGCTGAATGGCCTCGTGCACTGTCTTTCTCTAGTTCCACTACTTCACAGGTCACAACATATATTTAAATATTTACCCAGTTACCTTATCTATATTAGTTTCAGAATAAAAATCTGCCAACCAGGTTTCTTTAATAAACAACTAAAATGTTGATTTATTATAAAGCAAGACTTATTCAATAAAGATGCAAAGCTTATTAACACAGTTTGAAATACGAAAGTATAAATATTTACCCTTCTAAAATAACCTAACACACCTGTGCACACACACACACACACATATACTGGTTAAAGAAAAAATAAAGAAAAATGAAAAAACTGGCTCTGCAGAGATCAATTAAAAAAAAAACCTTTGGCCAAGTTATGGTCAATTCTTGAAGAAAAAGGATAAGATATGGAATGTTCCAGATGACTTTCAGTCTGATGTCCTGGTACACATAGACAGGTGTCACTGGACACATGCGGTTATCGCCGGGATCTTTTCAGAAGCAGTTTGTTCAGGAGATGTCGAAAGGAAATCTACCAGTCGACTCTCCAGAGAAATGCTGCATCAGTTTCTCCAGCTCTCACACTGGATTCTCAGGAGTTCTCAAAGGAGTTCTCTGCAGGCTGCAACCCCAACCAAACTCCAAACAATATCCAAAAATGAAACCAAAACTCCTGACAGTCATAAACCCAGACATGTGACGTCTCTAAGTCCAAACAATTCCATAGTCCATAAGGCTCTGGCTGTTTACGTAGCTTAAGACATGTGACTTCCAGTAAGTGTTTTTCTTTAAACTAAGACCCAAGTGTCCTTCCAGTGACCCTTTAAAAAAAAAACAAGTCCGGGCATCTTCTCAGGCATTTTACACAGTCTTTTAAACACAAGTCCTCAAAAAAAAATGTTAATAATGGAAGCACATTCATGACACCATTAATAAGTATTCCTTGATGTCTTTAAGAGCAGTAACCTGGTGCAATTTTATTAAAAAAGCTGAAAATGGCTTTATTATGAAAAATAAGCATTTTTCTTAAGTGTGTCAAGTTCTCCACCTGTGACAAACTGATTTAAAATCACTGAAAGTGACTTTTAAAAAACCATTTAAGAATTTCATTGGCATGCAATGGTCAGCTTCTTCGTAAATTAACTACTTTCTGATGTGAAAAAAAAATTCAGTACAGGCCAACTACTGCCTGTCTGGCTAAGAAAATGAGCGCAATTTGACGAGCCTTCCCAAATCAGCTGAATCAGCATAATCTCACAATTTTTACCTCGGGATGCGTGGCCGGATTTTGTCAGGGGAGTGTAGCCTGCTCCGAGTGAATTCAATCTTGAACCAGTGTAAAAGATCATAGAAAACACAGGCATAAGTGGGTTTTGAGCACAATTCACATGCAATTAAAAAACACCCTGACTTTAGCGTTGGTTCAGTCGATTCCCTCCCGATTGCACTGGTAGTACGAACAGAAACCTGTCCTCTGTTTTACGATATGTCCCGTGTGCCTTGAGCAGATAAAGGGAGCTGGAGACACACATAAAGGCCTGCTCGGGTGTACAAATGAATCCCGACCCAAGCCCGACAGAACCACATCCGACCCGAGCCAGACCCAGCCCGAGTCCTTTCATTTTTTCCTATGCCTGACCGGACCCGACCACTGGAATATAATCAATTTTATTGAAGAGGTTGTGCTCTCCCTTGTATGGAATCACTCACTGCAGATTAGTGAGGAGTGTTTCCCGCCTTAACGTCCTGGCTGTCACTGCGTCCAACCTGGCCTGACCCAACCCGAGCCCGAATGCCAGACCTGGAAGAGCAACCCGACCCGAGCCCGATGCAAGCCAACGGCTTCAGTAGAATGGTTTAATTAACTTCCTCAGCAGCATCTCAATATGGTAACGTTCTTTGTCACCTGAGTTATTTGGAGATGCAGACAACATGTCTCAATAACTTTAGTACTTCAAGGACATGCAGAGACTTGCAGTGTAGATTGCAGATTTAATATAGAGTTATAGCCAAACCATGATTGCATTGTTGTTCTGAAAGGAACTGGGCACTGTATCAAAGAGGCAACATTTACAATCAAAACTACTCACAAGGGAAGTCATAAGCAGTCTGTCCTCCCCAAACAGGATAAGTTAGATGAAATCAATGACTTTGATATAAAAGAAATGGAAAACGAGAAAGGCAAAAAAGCCTCAAAACAAATAAGTCCCTTGAGGCTGATGGTATATTGGAATTGTTCTTTTTTATACATTTGTGGGATGTGGGCATCGCTGGCTATGCCAGAATTTATTGCCCATCCCTAATTGCCCTTGAGAAGGTGACCCAGTGACAGTGAAGGAATGGCGATATAGTTCCAAGTCAGGATGGTGTTCGGCTTGGAGGGGAACTTGCAGGTGGTGGTGTTCCCATGCGTCTTTTGCCCTTGTCCTTCTAGGTGGCAGAGGTGGTGGGTCTGGAAGGTGCTGTCGAAGGAGCCTTGGTGCATTGCTGCAGTGCATCTTGTAGATGGTACTCATTGCTGCCACTATGCATCGGTGGTGGACGGAGTGAATGTTTGTAGATGGGGTGACAATTAAGCAGGCTGCTTTGTCCTGGATGGTGTCAAGCTTCTTGAGTGTTGTTCCATAACACTCCTGATTTACGGTGGACAGGCTTTGGGGAGTCAGGAGGTGAGTTACTCACTGCAGGATTCCTAGCCTCTGACCTGCTCCTGTAGCCATGGTATTTATATAGCTACTCCAGTTCAGTTTCTGGTCAATGGTAACCCCCAAGATGTTGATAGAGGGGGATTCAGCAATCGTAATGCCATTGAATGTCAAGGGGAGATGGTTAGATTCTCTTTTGTTTGAGATAGTCATTGCCTGGCACTTGTGTGGTGTAAATGTTACTTGCCAATTATCAGCCCAAGCCTGGATATTGTCCAGGTCTTATTGCATTCCTACATGGACTGCTTCAGTATCTAAGGAGTCATGAATGGTGCTGAACATTGTGCAATCATCAGTGAACATCCCCACTTCTGACCTTATGATTGAAGGAAAGTCTTTGATGAAGCAGCTGAAGATGGTTGGGCTGGGTACACTACCCTGAGGAACTCCTGCAATGATGTCCTGGAGCTCAGATGATTGACCTCCAACAACCACAAGTATCTCCCTTTGTGCTAGCTCTGACTCCAATTAGCAGAGAGTTTTCCCCCTGATTGTCATTGACTTCAGTTTTGCTAGGGCTCCTTGATGCCATACTTGGTCAAATGCTGCCTTGTTGCCAAGGGCAGTCACTCACCTCTTGAGTTCAGCTCTTTTGTCCATGTTTGCACCAAGGCTGTCATGAGGTCAGAAGCTGAGTAGTCCTGGCGGAACCCAAAATAAGCAGCACTGAGCATGTTATTGCTAAGCAAGTGCCGCTTGATAGCACTGTCGACGACACCTTCCATCACTTTCCTGTTGATCGAGAGGAAACTGATGGGGCGGTAATTGGCCTGGTTGGATTTGTCCTGCTTTTTTGTCCAGGACAGAACTGGGCAATTTGCCACATTGCCAGGTAGATGTTGTAGCTGTACTGGAACAGCTTGGCTAGAGGCATGGCAAGTTCTGGAGCACAGGTCTTCAATACAATTGCCGGAATGTTGTCAGGGCCCATAGCCTTTGCAGTATCCAGTGCCTTCAGTCGTTTCTTGATATCACTTGGAGTGAATCGAATTGGCTAAAGATCTACATCTGTGATGCTGGGGACTTGAGGAGGAGGCCAAGATGGATCATCCACTCGGCACTTCTGGCTGAAGATTGTTGCAAATACTTCAGCCTTATCTTTTGCACTGATGTGCCGGGCTCCCCCATCATTGAGGATGGGGATATTTGTGGAGCCACCTCCTCCAGTTAGTTGTTTAATTGTCCACCACCATTCACAACTGGATGTGGCAGGACTGCAGAGCTTAGCTCTGTCTATCATATACTGCTTATGCTGTTTGGCATGCAAGTAGTCCTGGGTTATAGCTTCACCAGGTTGAAACCTCATTTTGAGGTATGCCTGGTGTTGCTCCTGGCATGCCCTCTTGCACTCTTCATTGAACCAGGGTTGATTCCCCGGCTTGATGGTAATGGTCGAGTGGTGGATATGCTGGGCCATGAGGTTACAGATTGTGGTTGAGTGCAATTTTGCTGCTGGGTCATGGCCCATAGCACCTATTGGATGCATGGTTTTGAATTTATAGATCTGTTCAAAGTCCATCCCATTTAGCACAGTGGTAGTGCCACATAACACGATGGAGGGTATCTTCAATGTGAAGACGGGACTTTGTCTCCACAAGGACTGTGCGGTGGTTACTCCTATCAATACTGTCATGGATGGATGCATTTGCGACAGGCAGATTGGTGAGGACAAGGTCAAGCAGGTTTTTCCCTCTTGTAGGTTCCTTCACCACCTGCCGCAGACCCAGTCTAGCAGCTATATCCTTTAGCACTTGGCCAGCGGTGCTGTTACAGAGCCACTCTTGGTGATGGACATTGATGTCTCCCCCCCAGAGTATATTCTGCACCCTTGCCACCCTTAGTGCTTCCTCCAAGTGATGTTCAACATGGAGGAGTATTGATTCATCAGCTGTGGGGGGGGGGTGGTGGGGGGCGTGGAGGCAGTGGGTGGTAATCAACAGGAGGTTTCCTTGTCCATGTTTGACCTGATGCCATGAGACTTCATGGGGTCTGGAGACGATGTTGAGGACTCCCAGGACAACTCCCTCCCCTGTTATGTATACCACTGTGCTGCCACCTCTGCTGGGTCGGTCCTGCCGGTGGGACAAGACATACCCGGGGATGGTGACGATGGTGTCTGTCTGGGACATTTTCTGTAAGATATGATTCGGTGAGTATGACTATGTCAGGCTGTTGCTTGACTAGTCTGTGGGACAGCTCTCCAATTTTGGCACAAGCTCCCAGGAAGGAGGACTTTACAGAGTCGACAGGGCTGTGTTTGCCATTGTCATTTCCGGAGCCTAGGTTGATGCCAGGTGGTCCATCCAGTTTCATTCCTTATTGACTTTGTAGCAGTTTGATACAACTGAGTGACTTGCCAGACCATCTCAGAGGGCATTAAGAGTCAACCAGATTGCTGTGTGTCTGGTGTCACATGTCAGTCAGACCAGGTAAGGACAGCAGATTTCCTTCCCTGACGGACATTAGTGAACCAGATCGGTTTTTACAATTGTTTCATGACCATCAGTAAACCAACTTTTAATCCCAGATTTATTAATTGAATTTAAATTCCACCTTCTGCAAAGGTGGAATTCAAACCCATGTCCTGAGTGCAATGCACTGGGTCTCTGGGTTACTAATCCAGTGACAATACCACTACACCACTGCCTCCCCCATTGGAATTGTTGAACAGAAAAAGACCAGTTGTCCATTTTGTTCACTTCTATCATCCTGGTATCATGATGCTAAGATAATGGAGTTGTTGACTAATGGTGGTAATAAATCTCTATTGATGAATCTACAATGGACCCAGACATGAGACGAGGAAAACCACAGTGATGGAGAACTCTGGGAACCATAGGTCCAAAGTCACCTGTTCCCCCCAAGAAGGTTACGCTTACCATATGCCATGTCTCAAATCATTCATATTCTGTACTCCAAAATAGTATTTTCTGAAAGAAGTCTAATTTGCATTTGGATGAATCGTTATGATCTGTTTCCATTGTTTCCCTGGGGAACCTGTTCAATAGATTGACCATCAGCTCACTCAAATATTGTTTCTGCAGATTAGATTTGAATCCAAATGCAGGTCATGTCCCCTGGTTCTACTGTTCTGAACAAGTTGAAATAGCTTGTAATAATCTACATTATCTAGTCCCTTTAGAATCCTAAAAACAGTAATCCGATCACCTCTCAAACTTCACTTTTCCAATGAGAAATTTCCCAATTTATCTGTCGCTTCTCATAATCCAAGCTGACCGTCCTCTCGGTCATTCTGACAATTCTCTTCCATAGCCTTTCAATAACTGCACTATCCTTTTCAGCGGCCACAACTGTTGACAGTTTTCTAAGTGCGGCCCCATCAAAGTTTGCAGATGACACAAAACTTGGAAATGCAGTAAACAGTGAGGAGACTAGCACCAGACGTCAGGAGGACACAACCAGATTGGTGAAGAGGTAGATTAAATTTGACGGAGAGAAGTATGAAGTGATGAATTTTGGAAGAATGAGAAGAGATTGTATAAACTAAATTTTATAGAGGGTGCAGGAACAGAGAGATCTGGGTGTTCATGTACATAGATCGTTGAAGGTGGTCAGACAAGTTGAGAAGGCTGTTGAAGCAGAATATAAGATCCTTGGCTTTATAAATAGAGAAAAAGTTATACTAAACCTTTGTAAATGTGGTTAGAGCTCAGTTGGAATATTATGCTCAATTCTGGGTGCCACACAACAGGAAAGATGCTCAGGCCTTGGAGATGGTGCAGAGACGATTTATTAGAATAGTACCCGGGATGAGGGAATTCTGTTCTGTGGAGAGGCGAGAGAAACTGGACTTGTTGTCCTTAATTCAAAGATTTAATGGAGGAGTTCAAAATTATAAAGGGTTTTGATCGAGTTATTAAGGAGAAAACATTTCCACTGACAGGACAGTTGATAACGAGTACACAAATTTAGGGTAATTGGCAAAGGAACCAGCAATTCTTTTTTAATGCAGTACTATGATCTGGAATGCACTCCCAGAAGCAGATTCAATAGTAGCTTTCAAAGGAGAAGGGGATATATATATATTTGAAAAGGAAACATTTGCAGGGCAGGGCTGTGGGGAAAAAGGGGGGGAGGAGAGGGACTAATTGGATAGCTCTTTCAAAGAGCCAGCACAGACACAATGGGCCGAATGGCCTCCGTTTGAGCTGTGAGATTATATGATTCTATGAAACGAGTTGAAAGCTGACAGACTCATTTTGTTCCAGGTCATTACAGCCATCAGAGAGAGGAGATCAGTTTGGGCTTTGTGTAATTTTGGCTCAAGCTATTTCTCTGGAGGCTTCAATAACTCCTGATTGCAGGTTGTGAGACAGTGGACGGTGGGGTCTGAAGGAGCATCGAGATTACTAAAACGCTTGTGATTTAAACTCCATTTGCAGCAATATGGTTCCAGTGAGCTGGGGGTTGAGCAGTATGTGGAGTCTATTTAGACAAACTGTTCACGTACTGGGTGATGAACAAACAACCTTCCACCCTCTGTCTCAGCACCCCACCATCTGGCAGATCACAGTGTAAGAATGAAGAAGTGAGAGGCACTCTGTGAATTGTTGAAACATTGTTGTCAATGCTGCTTCACTTTAAGGCAAGAAAATGTGCAGCTCAGGTATTGCTCTTTGTCAATAATATTAAAAGTGCAAGAAATGGGAATTTGAAGTTAGTCTTTCATTTTTGAATTGTATTAGGATGATGGCTACAGCTTCTTCCTGACTCAATGTGTACACACAGTACACTGAATGATATACAGCTATTGTGACCAGGATGCTCCACGTTCAACACCAGGGTGTGCTAAGATAGCCTTCTTTAAATCTCTCCTAAAAACTTACCTCTTTGACCAAGGTTTTGGTTACCTGTCCTACAGTTGGTTGGGAGTGCCTAAATCAGCCAAGGATTCAGGTTCCTCTTCACGACTGAATGATCCCTTACTGGAAAGGCCTCACGTGTGGATGTCGGTCATTGACGGGGACAAGCTTGGCTGCCTGATGCAGTTGAACAGGCTGCGGACATTCACTGCTTAGGTTCATGTCTGAAAGAAGTGGATAAGGCACTGGTGAGTGACTAGTGTCTACGGAGCCGCGTTCCCGAATAACTCAGGAGTAGAAGAGAAAGGAAAATAAAACAAACAAAACAATTTCTGCGCCCTGGTTTGGAGTCCAGTACAGACTGACGTGATAGAAATCTTCTTTCTCTGCTGGCTGTGAGAGTTTGGAAGTTGGTCTCAGTCCAGTTTCCAATGGTTGACTACCGGGGCGTCATTTTAAAATCCACACCCTGGGTGGTAAGCTGAAGTGGATTAAACGCCTGTTCACTTCCCTTTAACCTGCCGCAGGCCTTCAAGAGATGTGACAGCAGGAAACTTCCTGCCCACTAATCAGCAGGCAACGTAGCTTGTGCATAGTATGCGTGTTAATCTGAACGAGAAAACGGGGCTGAGTTCCGAGGTCATGGCACCAGGGCAGATGATAGTCCTATAAAATCGACCTCATTAATGATTGAGGTTCTCATTGAATTTACATCAATGTCAAAACTAACCACAGCGGCCAGACCTTGAGCCCTCTTTCCACCTGCATCTTGTCTGGCTTCAGCCTCAGTGAAAAAAGTGTAGGGGGGTGGAAATTCGTTTGTGTAATTATGGTGATTCCCCAAGGGAAGACAGCGGCACAGGCCTCTACCTGTGCGATATTATCCGTTGATATCCTGGAAGGACGCTGCATGGGCCACACATGCTTGCCTCTGGGGAATCAACGTAATTTCTATAAAAGTGACGCTGCACGAACAAATTCCTCTGCCTAGGTGTCAGCCATAGCTCAGTCTTTGAGTCAGAAGGGAATGGGTTCAAATACGAAATCAACACAAAGAAAATTACACTGACATTCCACTGCAGTACTGAGGGAGTGCTGTACTGTCAGATGTCTTTTGGATGGGATGTTAAACCAAGTCCCCCCAGGTGGATGTAAAAGACCCTGTGGCACTATTTTGCATAAGAGCAGAGTTGTTCTCCCCAATAGCCTGGCCCAACCAACACCTCTAACACATATTGCCTGGTCAATAGCGCTGTGCTATTTGCGAGACCGTTGCTGTGGGCAAATTGGTTGTCACACTTCCGACATTACTGTTGTATGATTGCCTTTAAGAGTGATGTCCCTTCAAGATCTTAGTATGCTAATGAGCCAAGTGCCAGGATGTGGTCATGTGACTTGGAGCTAGAGTCACTCTGCACCTGTAACACCCAGAGTAAGGTTCTGTAAATAGTTAGCTCTGTACTGTACATAAGAGTTTAGCTGTAATAAACCTGTTTGACATCTTCAACCATCTGGCAACATAAAAGAACTCATTACAGTGACTACACTTCAAAAGTATTTCATTGGCTGTAAAGCGCTTTGGGATGTCCTGAGGTTGTGTATAAAGGCAAATATTTCTTTGGAAAAGTTGAAGTGCTGAATGCAAAAGAGCCTTTGTTTTATTACTCCCTATCACTGGGCAGTGGGGAGGTGGCGGTGCGGGTGCTGGTAGTCTCTCAGAGCAGGCAATGTTACTTTAGAAAGGCAGGTACTTTTCTCTGCATGGTGAAAGTGGAGCTAGGGGCGTCATGTGTGAAGGTCACTGACATTTAATTTGATAGCCCGAACTCCATTACTCGTCAGTCTGTCGAGTAGTGAACAAAAAAAAACATTCTCCTGTGATTCATATCATGGGGGCAGCAAACCATTTTCTTTTGAGCTTGACACCTATTCAATGCAGCCATTATAAACACCGTGCGCCCACAGAGATTTCGATAAGACCCCTTGTTAAAACCTCACAATATAACAGATGCTCAAAGCCTCTTGCCGTCCAATTTTGATTATACAGATGCCCTTAGAGCATCTTTGAATTCTGGCTCCCGATCACCATATCTGAATGAAATGTTGTGCTTGGCATGCATTGATCTGTGTTTTGTCACTGATTATTGTTGAATGGTACCTTCCATTCTATGAAATGTGGGTGTTTCGTATCTTTTTGTGCTCATCAAGAGGTAATTGATTGTCTCTTTGGTTTCTGTACCCACTGTTTCATCAAGCATATCAGGCACAGGAAACAAAGCTTCCCACACTGCTCCATCAAGCATTCTCAGATCAAGGTCAGCATGGATTAAATGCAGAGCAAAGCTCAGAAAAACAATTAAAAAAAAGATTTTAATTTATACAGTGCCTTTAATGCCCTGAGGATGTCCCAAAGCGCTTTACAGCCAATGAAGCACTCTTTGATGTGTAGTGACTATTGTAATGTTGGAAACGTGGCAGCCAACTTGCAGACAAGGTCCCACAAACACCAATGTGATCATGACTAGATAACCTGTTTTAGTGATGTTGGTTGAGGGATAAATATTGGCCAGGATACCAAAGAGAAATTCGCTACTCATCGTCGAAATAGTGCCATGGGATATTTATGTTCACCTGAGAGTGAAGAAGGGGCCTCATTTTAACCTCTCATGCAAATGATAGCACCTCCAACAGAGCAGCACTCCCTCAGTACTGCACTGGTGTGTCAGGGTATATTTTGCCTCTAAAGCAACAACCTTCTGACTCAGGCAAAAGTGCTACACACTGAACCACGGCTGAAAACTCATGGCAACACCTGATATATTCACACGTGGAACAGAAATCAAAGCAGCAAATCAAACATACTCCACCGAATGCAACCTCTTTTTTTTCTCCCTCCAATTTGCTCCCTGTGTTTAAGATACTGCAGCACTGCAGTTCAATTTTACAAGAACTACATTTCCTTCAATTGATAATTCTTCAAGAATGACCCTGCAGAATGAGTCTCACATGAATAGTACTAGAGCCCATAAGAAATAGGAGCAGGAGTGGGCATACGGCTCCTTGAACCTGCTATGTCATTCACTAAGTTCAAGACTATTCCAGGCGTTCTCCCAGGTGTCCTGATTGGTATTTGTCTCTCAAGTAATATCATTAAAACAGATTATTTAGTCACTATCACACCAATGTGATGATGCACACTAATGAACAAATTAGCTGCTGTGTTTCCTATATTACAACAGTGATGACAGTCCAAAAATACTTCATTGGTGGGTGGGAAAGTGCTTTGGGACATCCTGAAGTCGTAGAATCATAGAATGGTTACAGCACAGGAGGAAGTCATTCGGCTATTCATGTCCGTGCTGGCTCTCTGTAAGAGCAACTCAGCGAGTCCCACTCCTCTGCCTTTTCCCCGTAGCCCTGCAATTTCTTTCTGCAGCTAATTATCTAATTCTCTTTTGAAAGTCATGATTGAATCTGCCTCCACCACACTCTCAAGCAGTGCATCCAGATCTTAACCACTTGCTGTGTAAAATGCTTTTTCCTCATGTCGCCTCTAGTTCCTTTGCCAATCACCTTAAATTTGTCTCCTCTGGTTCTCAACCCTTCAACTAATGGGAACAGTTTCTTTCTGTCTACTCTGTCTGTACCCCTCATGATTTTGAATACCTCTAACAAATCTCCTTTTCATGAAAACATGCTATGCTGAATAATGATTTTTAATTCGTTGGTTGGAAACCTAAATTCAACTTTTAAAAAAGAAAGCAGCTGAGATGGTTACCACAACTTACATTGAAATGCCTCATATTTCAAAGAATTGAGGTGGAGATGCATGTCTGAATAGCCCTCATCCAGAACGATGGCTTGAGCAGTTTGGTATCACTTGCATTAGCAAGACATTCAAAGCTATCTTGGAACATTAACACTCGTGGAGACGAACACTAGGGGGTAAACATTGAAACAAAAAGACTGGAGAGAGACTTGAATTCTTAGATTTGGATCTCATTAAAGTGCAAAAGAGAATACGCTGGAACAATCATGTGACAGTCTCTCCATCTGTGTAAAATTTTGGAGTTTCTTTTGGACACATTAGACAGCATCTGAGCTAACCAGTGCAGGACGCAAGTGGGGCTGTCTCTCTCCCTCCAGGTAGCACTGTAAGTTAGAACCCTGTCTGCGGGCTGCAAAACATCCAAGTCTATCATTGCTGCAGAGACTCTGGGGAGAAAGCCATCTACATCACTGTCTCCAAGAAAACCCTGAACCAGGTGGTCACCTCTACGAGCCAACATCTTCAGGACCATGAATTCATCCGGAAGACAACTGAAATACCAGACTCCACAGACTGTATATTATTTTATTTGTTCTAGACTCTCATACAACCAAACTGTCCTTCCTCACTCTGTAACCTATGTGTGTGTGTTTGTGCTTGAAAGTTGGAGTGTAGTTTATTATTTTTACTTAGATCGGGTTTTAATTTTAAGTACAATAAATTAACTTGTTTCTTGTTTAAGGAAATCTATCCGATTAATTCTTTTATGATCATAGCACCTAAAGCAGTCAACACTCACTGAATTTATAAGCACATTCACTGTTTTAAAAAAAAACCCTGTTGCGGTCAAACAAGGAGATGGCCAAGAGGGGAACCTTTTGACCCCTCCTCACCTGATTGTAGCATCCTCCTTAGAGAAGAGAAAGTTGAGAGAACAGCTCCAACTTCATCAATCAATCCACGTAACTGAAGTTTCTCATTCCTGGTTGTGAAAGCTGCTGCACAAATGCAAGTCTTGTCTTCTTTCACACTTAGCTAATTGAGATCAGCTAATTCAAAATAGGCCAGGAACGAGATACCTTTCCGTGTGGTCCACTTCCACAGTTCACTTAGCAGCTGAGATATCAAGCTAAGTATGTGGGAACATCTTTCATTGTGAGTGACTCTAACGAAGGTCAATAGATAGACCAGATTAGGGAAGCAAGTCTCAAGATGGAGCCATTAACATCACCAAACACATGTTGAAAGTATTTGGATCAGAGCTTCTACTAATCCTTAAAGGAAGAATTCATGAATTAATGGTTAAAGCTGCATTGATGATGAATCTCGTGTAAGCCATTGAATATTGTTCTGCATAATTTAAGTTCAGAAACTATTCCAGCTTCTGTGTGCAAAAAAAAAAGTAATTGCTCAGAAAGATATTGTGGCCTTAGAGTCTGCAACAGTCAAACAATGTTCTGAGATACATATATTAAAAGAAAATAAAGGATTATGTTCATCTAGTAATAAGAATTACATTTTTTTCAGGCAGAAGGGATTTATTATTTTTCTTTTTCTTACAGCAAACTTATTTTACTTTCAGCTAGCAGGCTTTCATCCTATCAGTCTAGCCTCAACCCAGAAATGTACAGCTGGATTTTCCTCCACTTTCTCAAATAAGGCGGGGTTGGTGGTAGAAATTAGGCAACAACACCTTTGAGGTTGACTGCCAATTAAAGGTCCAAGCTCAATTTATCTCCCATTTCCCTCGCCAGAGAGATCGCAAATTGCCATTTGCATTTAATGTCAGCAGGGGGTGGACACTGGATTCACAGCTTCTTTCTCCTCTTATTGCCATTGGCTCCACCATCTGCAGGTTTCACCAGGACATAGGTGAGGGTTGGTCCCAAAGTCCATGAATAGAAGGAAGGAGCCCAGTAAGACAGAGATTGGTAGCATTTTCTTAGGTAAGGGTAACAAGGGATATGGAACCAAGACAGATAAATTTGAATGGTGGAACAAGTTTGACGGGCTGAATGATCAGCTCCTGCTTTCCCATGTTTCTTAGTAGGGGCCTCCATTCCCTCCATATGGATCTCCAGAACTAAACTTCCTAGGCATTGGTCAACCTCTTCAAGTGTTACAGTTACTGCAGTACTAGCTATGTTCTTCGCACTGGTGGCACTGAGCCCACACTAGAAGGTAGCAGTGCTTCAAGGAGCTGAGCTGAATACAAGATGACCCTTGAACCTGGAAAATGGGTCGGATTTATGGCGGGGCATCAACAGCAGGCAAAGTTTCCCTGGCCCACTGCTACCCATCTCGAAAAGAGAATCCTTCCCAAAGTGTCAGGGTATCAACATTTTGTGCAAACAGTACCCTCCCCACCCCTGCAGCACCACCCCCAACCAACTCTTCGAGTGAAATATTACCACGCCCTAAACTGAAATGGTAATCAAGATTGACCTACTTTAAGTTGACAAGAGGAAACACTGTTCCTCAATGACTGACATTAGCAATCATGGCGCTTCAGCGGTTGACGGGAGATCTCAATGATTAGAAGCCAAAGGCAGTCATGTTGTCATGAGAATGATGGCAGTCTTTAGCAATTGTCCTGAATGTATATTAGTCCTCAGTAATTGATATTGGCTGGCAATAATCTTCAGTGAGTGATCTTTGTGTACACCAGTCTTCTGTGATTGATGGGAATACACATTAGTCTTGTTTTTTTATTCATTCATAGGATGTGGGTGTCGCTCACAATACCAGCACTTTTTGCAAAATCCTAATTGCCCTTGAGAAAGTGGAGGTGATCCACCTACTTGAACTGCTGCAGTCCATCTGGTGTAGGTACTGTTAAGGAGGGAGTTCAGGATTTTGACCCAGTGACAGTGAAGGAATGGCGATATAGTTCCAAGTCAATATGGTGTGTGGCTTGGGGGAGAACTTTCAGGTGGTGATGTTCCTATACCTCTGCTGCCCTTGTCCTTCTAGGCGGCAGAGGTTGCAGGTTTGGAAGGGGCTGTTGAAAAAACCTTGTTGAGTTTGTGGCAGTGCATTTGTTATTGGCACACACTGCTGCCACTATGCTCTGGTGGTGGAGGGAGTCACTTGCTGCAGAATACCCAGCATCTGACATTTTGTCGTCACAGTATTTATGTGGCTGGTCCAGTTAAATTTCTGGTCAATAATGGCCCCCAGGATGTTGATAGTGAGAATTCAGCAATAGTAATTCCGTTGAATATAAAAGGGAAGATGGTTAGATTCTCTCTTGCTGGAGATGGTCATTGTCTGGCACTTGTGTGTCATGAATGTTACCTGCTACTTATCAGCCGAAGACTTAATCTTGTCCAGAATGCTGCATGTGGGCACAGACTGTTTCAGTACCTTAGGAGTTGAGAATGGTACTGAACCTTGTGCAATCATCAGCGAACATCCCCACTCCTGATCTCATGATGGAGGGAAGGTCATCGATAAAGCAGCTGAAGATGGTTGGACCTAGGACACTACCCTAAGGAACTCCTGCAGTGATGTCCTGGGACTGAAATGATTGGCCTCCAGCAACCACAACCATCTTTCTTTCTACGAGGTATGATTCCAACCAGCGAAGAGTTTTCCCCCTGATTTCCATTGATTTCAATTTTGCCAGGGATCCTTGATGCCAGACTTGATCAAATGCTGCCTTGATGTCAAGGGCAGTCACTCTCGCCTCACCTATTGAATTAAGCTCATTTATCCTTGTTTGGTCTGGAACTGAGTGGTTCTGGCGGAACCGAAACTGAGCATTGGTGAGCAGGTTATTGGTGAGTAAGTGCCACATGATAGCACTGTTGACAAACCTTCCATCATTTATAGCTTGGCTGGAGGCACGGCTCGTTCTTGATTTGCAGTCGGGATGATCTCAGAGTCCAGAGCCTTTGCTGTATCTCAGCTGTTTCTTGGTATCACGTGGAGTGATCAAATGTCTGAAAGCTGGCTCCTGTGATAGTGGGTGCCTCATGCAGAGGCCAAGATGTATCATCCACTCCGCACTTCTGGCTGAAGATCATTGCGAAAGGCTTCAGCCTTGTCTTTTGTACTGATGCGCTGGGCTCTGACGTCATTGAAGATGGGGATGTTCATACAGCCTCCTTTAATTATCCACCACCATTCACAACTGGATGTGGCAGGACTGCACAGCTTTGATCTGATCTACTGGTTATGGGATCACATACGAGCATACAAACATACGAATTAGGAGCAGGAGTAGGCCAATCGGCTCCTCAAGCCTGCTCCGCTATTCAATAAGATCATGGCTGATCTGATTGTAACCTCAACTCTACATTCCGTCTACCCCCAATAACCTTTCACCCCCTTGCTTCTCAAGAATTTATCTACCTCTGCCTTAAAAATATTCAAAGATTCTGCTTCCACTGCCTTTTGAGGAAGAGAGTTACAAAGACCCTCTGAGAGAAAAAAATTCTCCTTGTCTCTGTCTTAAATGGGTGACCCTTTATTTTTAAATAGTTACCCCTAGTTCCAGATTCTCCCACAAGTGGAAACACCTTTTCCACATCCACCCTGTCAAGACCCTTCAGAATCTTATATGTTTTAATCAAGTTGCCTCTTACTCTTCTAAACTCCAGCAGATACAAGCCCAGCCTGTTCAATCTTTCCTCATAAGACAACCCACCCATTCCAGGTTTTAATCTAGTAAACAATCACTTGGGTCTGTCTATAGCATACTGCTTCTGTGATTGATGATAGTGTCCACTTGTGTTCTGTGATTAATGCTTGTGTACACCAGTCTTTGATTGATATCTGTGTGCACGTGTCTTCTGTAACTCAGATCAGCAGGCATTGTTTTTCAATGATTGAAATTGATTTGAGGTTCAATACCAGGTGAAAGTAGTTGACATCAATCTTCAGAAGTCTGCAGTGATTGACTTTAGTATGTATTAGTCCTCAGAGATTGACTTCAGTGAACTGAATCTTCAGTGATAGGCATCAGGAGGTACAAGTCAACAGCAATTGGTATTTATTGGGGACTAGTCTCCAATGATAGGCATCTTCCAGCACTAGTCTTCATTCAGTGACATTGCTAAGCAGTGGTTGATCATTTTCCGTGAGACAGGAGTTGGTGATGAGCTACTGCTGCTAAGATCAGCTAGTAACAATGTTACACTGACACATACTGAACGAGAGGTGTTACACTGCAATAACCCTAACACTTTGGAGCATATGTTCACCACTGATTATTGCTGAGGAGTCAAGATTGCCAGGTAATTGCCAGGTAATGCCACTTCCACCAATTTAATGAAAACAAAATTACATATTCTGAGTCCAGGGAGTAACAGTCTATGGTTGTGTCCCTAGTCGATGCTGGCTTAGTCAATCTCAGCTTGGTGGTGATTCTGATGTTGTTAAAATTGGACTCACCTCCTCGCAGTGGAGAAAGGGGAAGAAATCAGGAAGGATTGTCACTCCTGATGGTTTTTCCACAGCTCGTTACTGGCAGGTAAAAAGAAGACATTTGAAAGGCTGGTACTTATCTCGAGCCTTTCACGATCTCGCTGCCACAGGAGTAGTTGAGGAGGCAAAATGCATTTAAAGGGAAGCTCGATAAACACATGTAGGAAAAAAAAGGAAGGATATGTTGATGGGGTTCAATGAGGCTCGTGTGGAGCATAAACACTGGCATGGATCTGTTGGGACAAATATCTTGTTTTGACACTGTGAATTTTATGTAATCCATGGATTAATTTCTGGGGTGAGAGAGTTATTCTATGAGGAGAGATTGGGTAGAACAGGCCTATATTCTCTGGAGTTTAGAAAAATGAGAGATGATCACATTGAAACGTATAATATTCTGGGAGGGCTTGACAGGGTAGATACCGAGAGGCTGTTTTTTTAGTGTGAATTAGAATTAGAATATTACAGCGCAGTACAGGCCCTTCGGCCCTCGATGTTGCGCCGATCATCTGACCTACACTATTCCATTTACATCCATATGTCTATCCAATGACCACTTAAATGCCCTTAAAGTTGGCGAGTCTACTACTGTTGCAGGCAGGGCGTTCCACGCCCCTACTACTCTCTGCGTAAAGAAACTACCTCTGACATCTGTCCTATATCTTTCACCCCTCAACTTAAAGCTATGTCCCCTCGTGTTTGCCATCCTCATCCGAGGAAAAAGACTCTCACTATCCACCCTATCTAACCCTCTGATTATCTTGTATGTCTCTATTAAGTCACCTCTCCTCCTCCTTCTCTCTAACGAAAACAACCCCAAGTCCCTCAGCCTTTCCTCGTAAGACCTTCCTTCCATACCAGGCAACATCCTAGTAAATCTCCTCTGCACCCTTTCCAAAGCTTCGACATCCTTCCTATAATGCGGTGACCAGAACTGCACGCAATACTCCAGGTGCGGCCTCACCAGAGTTTTGTACAGCTGCATCATGACCCCGTGGCTCTGAAACTCGATCCCCCTACTAATAAAGGCTAACACACCATATGCCTTCTTAACAGCCCTATTAACCTGGGTAGCAACTTTCAGGGATTTATGTACCTGGATACCAAGATCTCTCTGCTCATCTACACTACCAAGAATCTTCCCATTAGCCCAGTACTCTGCATTGCTGTTACTCCTTCCAAAGTGAATCACCTCACACTTCTCCGCATTAAACTCCATTTGCCATCTCTCAGCCCAGCTCTGCAGCCTATCTATGTCCCTCTGTACCCTACAACACCCTTCGACACTATCCACAACTCCACCGACCTTCGTGTCATCCGCAAATTTACTAACCCACCCTTCTACACCCTCATCCAGGTCGTTTATAAAAATGACAAACAGCAGTGGCCCCAAAACAGAACCTTGCGGTACACCACTAGTAACTAAACTCCAGGATGAACATTTGCCATCAACCACCACCCTCTGTCTTCTTTCAGCTAGCCAATTTCTGATCCAAAGCTCTAAATCACCTTCAACCCCATACTTGCGTATTTTCTGCAATAGCCTGCCGTGGGGAACCTTATCAAACGCCTTACTGAAATCCATATACACCACATCCACGGCTTTACCCTCATCCACCTGTTTGGTCACCTTCTCGAAAAACTCAATAAGGTTTGTGAGGCACGATCTACCTTTCACAAAACCGTGCTGACTATCGCAAATGAACTTATTCTTTTCAAGATGATTATAAATCCTGTCTCTTATAACCTTTTCCAACATTTTACCCACAACCGAAGTAAGGCTCACAGGTCTATAATTACCAGGGCTGTCTCTACTCCCCTTCTTGAACAAGGGGACAACATTTGCTATCCTCCAGTCCTCCGGCACTATTCCTGTCGACAATGACGACTTGAAAATCAACAACAACGGCTCTGCAATCTCCTCCCTGGCTTCCCAGAGAATCCTAGGATAAATCCCATCTGGCCCAGGGGACTTATCTATTTTCACTCTTTCCAAAATTGCTAACACCTCCTCCTTGTGAATCTCAATCCCATCTAGCCTAGTAGCCTGAATCTCAGTATTCTCCTCGGCAACATTTTCTTTCTCTACTGTAAATACTGACGAAAAATATTCATTTAACGCTTCCCCTATCTCCTCTGATTCCGCACACAACTTCCCACGACTATCCTTGATTGGCCCTAATCTAACTCTTATCATTCGTTTATTCCTGATATACCTATAGAAAGCCTTAGGGTTTTCTTTGATCCTATCCGCCAATGACTTCTCGTGTCCTCTCCTTGCTCTTCTTAGCCCTCCCTTTAGATCCTTCCTGGCTAGCTTGTAACTCTCAAGCGCCCTAACTGAGCCTTCACGTCTCATCCTAACATAAGCCGCCCTCTTCCTCTTGACATGCGCTTCAACTTCTTGAGTAAACCATGGCTCCCTTGCTCGACAACTTCCTCCCTGCCTGACAGGTACATACTTATCAAGGACACGCATTAGCTGCTCTTTGAATAAGCTCCACATTTCGTTTGTGCCCATCCCCTGCAGTTTCCTTCCCCATCCTACACATCCTAAATCTTGCCTAATCGCGTCATAATTTCCTTTCCCCCAGCTATAATTCTTGCCCTGCGGTATATACCTGTCCCTGCCCATCGCTAAGGTAAACCTAACCGAATTGTGATCACTATCGCCAAAGTGCTCACCTACATCTAAATCGAACACCTGGCCGGGTTCATTACCCAGTACCAAATCCAATGTGGCATCGCCCCTGGTTGGCCTGTCCACATACTGTGTCAGAAAACCCTCCTGCACACACTGGACAAAAACAGACCCATCTAAAGTACTCGAACTATAGTATTTCCAGTCAATATTTGGAAAGTTAAAGTCCCCCATAACCACTACCCTGTTACTCTCGCTCCTGTCGAGAATCATCTTCGCTATCCTTTCTTCTACATCTCTGGAACTATTCGGAGGTCTATAGAAAACTCCCAACAGGGTGACCTCTCCTCTCCTGTTTCTAACCTCGGCCCATACTACCTCAGTAGACGAGTCCTCAAACGTCCTTTCTGCCGCTGTAATACTTTCCTTGATTAACAATGCCACACCCCCCCCTCTTTTACCCTCTTCTCTGTTCTTTCTGAAACATCTAAATCCCGGAACCTGCAACATCCATTCCTGCCCCTGCTCTACCCATGTCTCCGAAATGGCCACAACATCAGGATCCCAGGTACCAACCCATGCTGCAAGCTCACCCACCTTATTCCGGATGCTCCTGGCGTTGAAGTAGACACACTTTAAACCAAGTTCTTGCTTGCCAGTGCCCTCTTGCGTCCCTGTAACCTTATCCCCTACCTCACTACTCTCAACAGCCTGTACACTGGCACTGCAATTTAGGTTCCCATTCCCCTGCTGATTTAGTTTAAACCCCCCCGAAGAGCACTAACAAATCTCCCCCCCAGGATATTGGTACCCCTCTGGTTCAGGTGAAGACCATCCTGTTTGTAGAGGTCCCACCTACCCCAGAAAGAGCCCCAATTATCCAGGAAACCAAAACCCTCCCTCCTACACCATCCCTGCAGCCACGTGTTCAACTCCTCTCTCTCCCTATTCCTCTCTTCGCTAGCACGTGGCACAGGCAACAACCCAGAGATAACAACTCTGGTTGTTCTCGCTCTAAGCTTCCACCCTAGCTCCCTGAATTTCTGCCTTAAATCCCCATCTCTCTTCCTACCTATGTCGTTGGTGCCTATGTGGACCACGACTTGGGGGTGCTCCCCCTCCCCCTTAAGGATCCCAAAAACACGATCGGAGACATCACGTACCCTGGCACCTGGGAGGCAACACACCAACCGTGAGTCTCTCTCGTTCCCACAGAACCTCCTATCTGTTCCCCTAACTATGGAGTCCCCAATGACTGTTGCCCCAGGCTGGAGAGTCTTGAACTACAAGTCTAAGATAACGGGTTGCTCACTTAGGACTGAGATTAGGAGAAATTTCTTCACTCAGATGGTTGTGACTCTTCAGAATTCTCTCCCTAGAGAGCTGTGGATGCTCAGTCATTAAGTATATTCAAGGCTGAGATAGAGAGATTTTTGTAAACTAAGGGAATCAAGAGATATGGTGGGAAAGTGTTGAGGTAGAAGACCAGCCATGATAATGAATGGCAGATCAGGCTCCAGGGGCTGTGGGGCCTACTCCTGCTCCTTATGTTCAACACCCAGAGGGACACAAGGCTCCAGAATTAGGGCTGTAAATACTACGTAACCTCAGGATGTTCCAAAGCACTCCACAGCCAATGTAATGGTAATGTGGAGAAATAGAGCAGCCAATATTCACACAGCAAGGCCCCAGAAACAGCTTAAGTGAGACCAGTTGAGGGATAATTATTGGTCCAGGACACCAGGGAGAACCTGCCTGCTTTTCTTCAAATAACATCACAGGACCTTTTACATCCACTAGAGAGGAAAGACAGGGCCTTGGCTTAATGCCCCATTCGAAAGACAGCATTTGCAACAGTACAACACTTTCCTCAACATTACACTGGACGTGCCGTTGAGGATAATGTGCTCAAGTCTCTGGAGCAAGACTCAAACTCACAACCTTCTGACTCAGAAGTGGAGGTGCACCGCCAGAGCTACAGGTGACACCATATACATGTATGTTGATAGTGGGTAAGGACTAGATCAGGTTTAGCTGTAATTCCCCTGCTATGGTGGAATAACAAGTCAAAACTCGCTGTCTATGCTGTCGCACAAATGATGACCATTTGAGTGAAATGTTATGGTGCTGCGACCATGGAATAGCATCCTGGAAAAAAGTTATCACTTGCTAAACAGGAGTGGGGGTGATGTGGAAACTGGGTGATCTTGTTTAATATCAATTGAGGACAGCCAGTCCTTTCTGAGCATGCATTCCAAGAATGTTCCAGAGCACATGACAGGTATCAGCCTATCAGCGTTATCCTGTCAGAGGCAATAGGGAGATTCTTTTTACCAATCCGACCACTTTGACAGCAAAGGAAGCTGAGCCGCTGAAAATAATTTGGATTAGCAAGAAATATTGTATTAAGCTGTCAGTAATTTATCACTTCTTACTGAATAAATGCAAAAAGAAAATTTGATTAAGAGTCCTGTGCTGTACTGGCTACTGGGAGCTGTGGCACAATTGAACTGTATACCACCAATTTCCTTCTTATTACTTAAATATATTGACCATCGTTTTCAAACAAAGAAGCCTGAGGTTAGAAAGATTACTGGGGGGATGATTACTCCCACCTTAGGTTTTGACCATTTTAGAACATTCACTCTTTAATTGCTTATGGCAATGCTTCACTGCTGTACATTTTCAGTGCAGGTTCTAAGGAGTAGAAATTGGACCTCAAATACGGATTCGACGATGCCCAGTTTCAGAGACCATCATCCTGTGTCCCAAAGGTCCCCACAAAGCATCGCAGATGAAATTGTGTCGGTCCATTTTACAGATGACTGCCTAAAAACAGGTGCTAGGTCGCTTACAAATGTGAATGAGGAAGGGTAGAGTCAACGCCTGTTTTAAGCACACTTCACAGAAATTGATCTCTGATAAGCAGGAACAAGCCTCGGGCCTGTCTTAAATCTGGTTGTTTCAGTGACAGCTACGGCCATAGCAGTGAGCACCAGCTAACAGTAAGGTATTTTTTTGTGAAACCCTTCCAAGAAGGAAGGAGTGCTCCTTCCAGCTGCACATCAGTAACACCAACAACTTGTATTTACATAGCATCTGTCCCATTGTAAAATGTCCCAAGGCACTTCACAGGAGTGATTATCAAATAAAGTTATGAGACGGTGGCATAGTGGTAACGTCACTGGGCTATTAATCCAGAGGCCCAGGCTAATGCCTTGGGGCACAGGTTCAAATCCCACTGCGGCAGCGGGTGGAATTTAAATTAATTGATAAATAAATCTGGAATTGGAAGCCAGTCTCAATATGACGATCAATAGTTGATGTAAAAACCCATCTGGTTCACTAATGTCGTTCAGGAAAAGAAATCTGCTGTCCTTACCTGGTCTGGCCTACATGTGACTCCAGGCTCACAGCAAAGTGGTTGACTCTGAAATAGCATTGTGAGCTAATCAGTTGTCAAGGGCAATTTGGGATGGGCAACAAATACTGGCTTGGCAGCGATGCCCTCATCCCATGAAGGAATAAGCAAAAAAATTGAGCAAGGTAAAGAAATATTTGGATATGTGACTAAAAGCTTGGCAAAGAGGTAGGTTTTAAGGAGAATCTTAAAGGAGGAGAGAGAGATGAAAAGACGGAGAAGTTTATGGAGAGAATTCCAGAGCTTAGGATCTAGGCAGCTGAAGGCACAGCCACCAATGGTGAGGTGATAAATATCAGGGATGCGCATGAGGCCAAAATTGAAGGAGTACCGAAGAATTCTCCGAGGGAAAATTACTCACTGTGCACCTGTACAGAATTACTACTGTTTCTCTAACAGAATAATGTTTACTCACTCTATACCTTGGCAGAGTCAACTGTGTTTATTCAGGGTAAGGGTTACTTGCTGTGTACCTCTGCCAAGTTCTTGTTTATTTAACTGAAGGTTTACTCTGTGTATCTGTACAGTCACTGCTGTTTCTTCAGCTGGGTAAATGTTATTCACTGAAATTACTCTCTACTAAGCAGGTAAGGGTTACTCACTGCGTACCTGTCCAGAGTCAATGGACCTGTATATTGCAGTCAGCAGAAAAGCAAGGGCACTCCTGCTGACCTCAAAGAAAGCTTCCCACAAAGATCTAGCAATCTCTTTTGGGGAATTTCCCATTTTCTGACATCAGTTTAAATCTGGTACCAAATCATGAAACAAGTGATGTCAGCAATTCAAACTGAAGTATTTACACACAGCAAACCAGGAAGTTAAAAGCACTTAAAATCCTTCACTTTTAATTTACATTTTTCAGAGTATTACGATAGAATCTAAAATAAAGATAAACAGATTTTTAATTTTTTCTATCCATTTAAAAATATGTGAAATTTTTAATCATTGTGGAAAAAGTTGACATTCCACTAATATAAGATTAGCTTTTCAGGGCCAGTGAGGGTGTTTAGCAGTAATTATGAAGTCAGTACGCCATTAAAACCCCAGTTACACGTCATTTGACAAGGGGTAACTTTTTCCAGGGTTTTTACAGTGAGACTAACATCTTTAGAGTGACAGTTCTTATCAATTCATGATTGCAAGGGAGGTAGCCCACTGTATTGAAGAATGCAGACTCACTGACAGTAACTTCTGGATTTCTACTTTACTCTGTGCACGTCCGAACTCCCGAAGTTGCCGTCAGTTTCACTAGAGTAATGACGGCAAAGGCTGACAGCTTCATTACCCCAGCAAAATTCGGGTCCATACTTATTCAGGGTAAGGGTTACTCACTGTGTATTAGTACAGAGTTCCTTTATTCAGCAGGACAGGAGTTGATATGGTGTAGCAAATCAAATGTTATTCTGAGATAATAATTTACCCCAAATTGATAATTATATTTTCTGGAGTTTAATACTGTTTTGCAGAGCTAGAGCTCAACATGTTATTAAACCAAATCCACTAAACATACAAACCATGTGGGAAACAAATTTGTCACAGAAATGTCACCTAAATTGTTATTTTACAGTACAGAAAACCAATTTTTTCATAATTTAGGGAATTACATTTCCGAGCTTGTATAACAAAAGAAAAATGTGGGTTTTATAAACTCACAAAATAAACCAAATCACCTGGGGGAGAAATAGGGATAACACTGAGTAACATAATTATGTTTCTTATTATCATTTTCCACCCACCTCTCTTATTTTGTGATTTCTCATGTCCCTGCAGTTCATATTTTATACTTTACTCAAGAGGAGAAAGAAGCTGCATTTCTTGAGCACCTTTCACAACTTAAGGACCGTCCCAGCCTAGGAAATATTTTTGAAGTGTAAAAAGTCAATTCTGTCACAATAAGATAATGACCAGAAAATCTGTTTTAGTGATATTGGTTGGTGGGTAAATATTGGCTGGGACACTAGGGAGTACTGCCCTGCTTCTCTTTAGAATAGTGCCATGGGATCTTTTATGCCCACCTGTGTGTGCAGACAGAAGTTCAGTTTACATCTCATCTGAAAGATGGCACCTCTGATAGTACAGCACTCCTTTGGTACTGCACTAGGAATGTCAGTCTAAATGATGTGCTTAAGTCACTGGAATGGGATAAGAAGCCATGATCTTGTGACTCTTGAGACAAGAATGCTACCCACTGAGCCAAGGCTGACAGCGAATCAGGTTCAAGTTTAAATTTAGATGCCTGGAGCCCGTATTCAGGCACATTCCTGTACTTCTGTAATGACAGGTACAAGTGAAGTTTGTGGCAAAATAAGGTTATTGATCATTACAGTTAATTGTACAAACTCAAATGGATCAGAAGTTGCTGCAGCAGGGCATCTAATGGTGTCTGTCATCAGTTAGATTGCCCCTGCCCCCTTGTTGTCAAATGGGGATAGGGGGCAGGAGGCGTGTTGGGTTGGTTGGGGCATCGGGGGTAGCCCTCCATCGGGCACAGAGTGCTTTTGTCGGGACACCCGCTTGGCGCGGGTAAAATCCCTGTGGAGGCAGGCGAAGGCCCTTAAGTGGCCGTTAACTGGCCACTTAAGGGCCCTGATTGGCCTGGGCCATTTTTAGCCACTGCCACCCTGCGTAAAGTGGCGGCGGAGACGGGAGCGGATTGGGAAGGGCCCCCGGAGCCTCCCACTCCATTTTATGCCACCGCCAGCCAAACCCACCCCCCCACCCCCCATCACACCATCCCGCTCTTTGGGGAGGCGTAAAATTCAGCCCTACATTTTAAAGTGTTTGTAGTGCAATAAAGCAGATTTGTTCCTATTACGTTTTGCGATGGAAGTATTTCAGGATTTGTAATGGTTTCCAGGATTGGCCAGGTACCTACAAACTAAAGATTAATCTCTAAGATGCAGCTGTAAACGGGACCTGGGAGAAAAATCAGTGGGGCATTAAAAATGTTTTCTCTCATTTGCATGGACGACAAACAGCAAGTGTGTGAGTTGGGTGTTTCCCAGTCGAGAGTCGCATGATGAAACCGCCAGGAATACTTCCAACCGGAGTTGGCAACCCTAGATTCGGAGCTGATATAAACTAAGCATACTAGAGTGAGAAATATAACGCAAAATATATTTTAGACAATTTAAATAGAATTTTTCCTTGCAGAGCAAATAGTTGAAAAAGACACAGTGAAGGGGGAATTTTATACTTTCCCCCACGGCAGGTTTGGAGGCAGACAGAGCATAAAATTGGGTAGGATGGTGGTGGGCGGGGTGACCCCGCCACCTTCCTGCCTCCGCGAAAATTAAGTCCACGGTGGAAAGGCTTATGAACAGCCTTCCCACCCCGCAACCAATTGAGACCCTTAACTGGGCAATTAAAGCCTAATTAAGGGTCTCATCCTGCCTCTCCACAATTAGTTGTGCAGTGGGAAGCCCTGTTGCCACTCGGGAACCACCACATTAAAAACCATACAGGCTGCTTGCTGGATCTGGGGTCGGGAGTTTGGGGGGGGGTCCCTTGTTAAAAGGCACTTAGTGCCTGAACGAGGGTCCCAGCACATCGGGAAGGGGGCCCCGCAGAGAGCCACCCCGCCTGCCCTTGCTACTGAACTCACTACGCCCACCCTACCTTCCCCGTGACCCCCACGCTGTGAGACCTCTCCCGACCTGACCTACCTGTGGCCTGGGTCCAATGTTACTCTGCTCCTGGGCCTCAGGTAGGCAGTCCACTGATAGCAGCCACTACTTTCGCAGTGGGGCTGATCTGTGAAAGAGCTGCCGGCCTCTGATTGGCCAGCAGCTCTCCGAGGGTGGGACCTCTGTGGAAGGTGAGCCGCTGTGCACTTAAATGCCTAATTGGCACTAGATTCAGCAGGACTCCCGCAGAACAGGTGACGCAGGATTCTCAGTGTCACTTTTTCTGGACATCGAGACCCCTGTCACCAGGATAAAATCCCAGCCATAGTGTTTTAAAGAATGTATTTATGTATCATTTATGTATAAATTTATATTTTGAAATAATTTTGGGATTTTTAGGGATTGTCTGGTATCTAAACCCATTCAATTAGATTCCAGCCTTCAACTCCAGCATGTCTGATACTTTGTATGTATTTTTATTCAAGGGAAGAGTGGGTAGAGGTGGTAGTGATTTGTTGGTAATGTCAGGTACTAGTAATACGTTGGTGGTTCAAGGCTAGTGATTGCTAGTGGATGGAAGTGTTAGTAATTTGTTGCTGCTTCAAAAACACTCTTGACAGGAGAGGGATAATCTTTTTATATTGTGTGGGGTTGGTGAAGGCAAAGCCTGTTATTCTTGTATTTGTTGACATCCACAGAAATTTCTCCCAATGAGGCAGATAGGGCAATTGTTTGAAGAAAAGGATTGTTAACCTGTTTCCTTTATTCAGCCAACTGTGGTCAATGCACTGAATGGAGCAGCTGGTTACCACTGCTCAAAGATCTCCCATTTCTCCTTGCAGTAAAAGGGGAGGGGGCTTTTGACAGGGGATTTTGACAATTTCTTTGCTCCTTTCCTGGAGGTCCTGCGTGAAATAACACGAGCCTTCATCCTTTACCTCAACTAATTGGTAATTCTTCATGTCTGAACCCAGCTCATGTACTTTGGTAGGCTATTCAGGTCTGCGGGGATTAAATCTGATACTTCCCTCAGCCATGTGCACTTTCCGACAATAGAGATGATAGCTGGAGTGATTTTGTTTCCCTCCGACTTAGCCCAGAAGCGCTGAGGTCAACTGGAGTGAGCCAATTATGGTCTCAGCTGAAATCATTCATCTCAGCACACTACGGGCCTTGATTCGGGGTGTTCTTTGCTGTCGAGTTTAGTAATACACTTGACTTTCAGAATTTTGATCCTTTGATGAACTGTCTACTTGGCAACATGAATCTCGCATGGCCTAGGCACAGCCTTGTTGGCTCCATGTGATTGTGACAGGGTGGGGTAAACCAAAGAAGGTTACCTTGCCTTTATTTGAAAAAATGGTATAGGTTATAGTTCCATTTATTTATTGAGTTCAGACATGGGATGTTCCAGGTTGGATAGGAAGATAGGAAGAGATGTTACATGGAACATAATAAGCCAGGAAAGAATATGGGATCAGGAGTAGGCCATTCAGTCCCTTGAGCCTGTTTCACTATTCAATTAAATCATAGCTGATCTGTATGCACCTACTTTAGTTCCATAACCCTTAATACATTTGCCCAACACAAATAGATCAATCCGAGTTTTGAAATTCTCAATTGACCTAACATCTACAAAGGGAAGAGAGTTCCAGATTTCCACCACACTTTGTGTGAAGAAGTGCTTCCTGATATGACTCCTGAGCAGCTTAGCTCTAATTTTAAAGTCATGCCCGCTTGCTCTGGACTCCCCCCACCCCACCAGAGGAAATAGTTTCACTCTAACTACCTTTAATCATCTTAAACAACTCAGTCAGATCATTGTTTATTCTTCTGTACTCAAAGGAATACAAGACTATTCTAGGCAACGCTCCAATGGGATTCCTGTTGAGTTGGGTGGATCCAGGGTAAAGGAGCAGTAGAATTGCTGTAAATTAGCCCAGCACTCTGGGTGAGGGAGGAAAGCAGCAGTCAAGATATCCACTCCTGCTCACTGATTAATGACCCCCTCCTGCCCCCACTGCAATTGTGTGCAATGAAGACTATATCAGGCCTGGGTGCAATGACTTCCCTCATGGTTGATTAGCATGTTGGCACACTCCATTCATCAACTACGCTTGGATTGTGGCATTTGGATAATTGAAGTGTTGCCCTCTCCACACCTTTTTCTATTGAACTAAAGTTGATGCCAACAAGGAATACCAAGAATCCGGAAATATAAAACACACATTTCAAGTTTCATCTTTTTTAAGCATTTGAAGTCTCGATGTAAACCATAAAATATTAAAGAAATGAGCAGCTCATTCATTAGGGAGATTACTTCAGCTCCTTTGCAAGAGTCACCTGCCTGTCACACATCCCTTGTTGCCAACAGCTCATTGCCTGGATACCACAAAGGCACTGGGCTAAAGAAAGATATTGGGAACTATCATGACTATTGGAAGTTTGAAGCTGTAGTTCAGTTTGGCTGGTGACTACAGTACCCTGTATCCTTTATCTGAAGATGAAAGTTTCATCAAGATTATAGTAGGAGAAACAAGAGGCTCAAAGAGTCATATAATCAACCAATAATACAGCACAGAAGGAGAGCATTCAACCCATCACACCTGTGCTGACTCTTTGGTAGAGATATCCAATTAATTCTGCTCCCCTGCTCTTTCCCTATAGCCCTGTATTTTTTTTTTCCTTCAGGTACTTACCTAGTTCCCTTTTGAAAGTTATTATTGAGTCTACTTCCATTCCCCTATCATACAGTGTATTCCAGATCACGACAGCTCACTGTGTAAAAAAAACTGTTTTCTCAATTTGCCTCTGGTTCTTTTACCAATCTATGTCTCTAGTTACTGACCCTTCTGCAATTGGAAACTGTCTCTTTTTATTTACTCTATCAAAACTATTCATGATTTTGAACACCTCTATCAAAACTCTTCTTAACTTTCTCTGTTCTAAGGAGAACAACGCCAGCTGGGGGTTACCATTGACCAGAAACTGAACTGGAGCAGCCACATAAATACTGTGGGTACAAGAGCAGGTCAGAGACAGGGAATCCTGATGCGAGTAACTCACCTCCTGACTCCTCAAAGCCTGTCCACCATCGACAAGACACAGTCAGGAGTGTGATGGAATACTCTCCACTTAGCTGGATGAGTGAAGTTCCAACAACACTCGGGAAACTCGACACCATCCAGGACAAAACAGCCTGCTTGATCATTACCCCCATCCACCACCTCAAATATTCACTCCGTCTACCACTGATTCACAGTGGCAGCAGTGTGTACCTTATACAAGATGCACTGCAGCAACTCACCAAGGCTCCTTCAACAGCACCTTCCAAACACGCGACCTCTTCCATCTAGAAGGACAAGGACAGCAGAAGCATGGGAACACCATCACCTACAAGTTCCCCTCCAAGCCACACACCATCCTTACTTGGAAATATATCGCCGTTCTTTCACTGTCACTGGGTCAAAATCCTAAAACTCCTCCCCTAACAGCAGTGTGGGTGTACCCACACCAAATGGACTGCAGAGGTTCAAGAAGGCAGCTCACCACCACCTTCTCAAGGGCAATTAGGGATAGGCAATAAACGTTGGCCTGGCCAGCGCCATTCATCCTATGTGGCACAGTGGTTAGCACCGCAACCTCACAGCTCCAGCGACCCGGGTTCAACTCTGGGTACTGCCTGTGTGGAGTTTGCAAGTACTCCCTGTGTCTGCGTGGGTTTCCTCCGGGTGCTCCGGTTTCCTCCCACAGCCAAAAGACTTGCAGGTTGATAGGTAAATTGGCCATTGTAAATTGCCCCTAGTGTAGGTAGGTGGTAGGGGAATATAGGGACAGGTGAGGATGTGGTAGGAATATGGGATTAGTGTAGGATTAGTATAAATGGGTGGTTAATGGTCAGCACAGACTCGGTGGGCCGAAGGGCCTGTTTCAGTGCTGTATCTCTAAATCAAAAAAATCAAATCGAAACGAAAAAAAACAAGCTTCTCCAGGTTCTCTACATTGCAAAAGTATCTTGTCTAGTAAATCTCTTCTGCACTCTGTCCAAGGCCTTGACATCCTTTTTAAGTGTAATGCCAGAATTGAGCACAATACTCTATCTGAGGCCTAACTGGTATTTTATAATGGTTTTGCATAACTGCCATGCTTATGTATCCCATTCCTCTATTAATAAAGCCAAAGTTCCCATATGCTTATTTTACAGCCTTCTCAAATTCTCTTGCCACCTTCAAAGATTTATGTACATACACTCTCAGGATTCTCTGTTCCTGCACCTGCAACTCCCCACCACCACCCCGCTTCCCCCCACCCAACCTACCTTTAAGATTGTACCATTTAGTTCATTTTCCCTCTCCACATTCTTCCTATCCAAATGAATCACTTCACACTTCTCTGCATTAAATTTCATCTGCCATTTATCTGCCCATTTCACCAGTCCATACCCTCCTGAATTTGTCACATTGTTCACTACAGTTTACGACAGTGTTTCGTATCATCTGCAAACTTTGAAATTATGTCCTGTCTACACAAGTCCAAGGCATTAATATAAATGTCAAAAAGATCAGTGGTCCTAATACCAACCCCTGGGAAACACCATTGTATGCTTTCCTCCAAGTCCAAAAAACTATCGTTCATCACTACTGTCCGCTTTGTGCACCTCAGCTAATGTTGTATCCTTGCTGCCACTGTCCCTTTAATCCTATGGACTTTTATTTTGCTAACAAGTCTATTATGTGGCACTTTATCAAATGCCTTTTGAAAGTCTATATATACAACATCAATCAAAGAGACCAGTGGAAAGTGGGCCTATTATTTCAAAATGATGATACCAAACCTGTATCATCCTCACAAAGAGTGAGGATACCACCAATCGACTGCAACAGTACATATAGATAGGCTAGCAGAATGACAAATAGGTGGCAGATGGAATTTCATAGAGAAGCGAGAGGTGATGCACTTGAGCAGAAGACATAGGGAGAGACAATATAGACTTAATGGCACAGTTCTAAAGAGTGTGCAGGGACAGAGATTCATGAAGATCCTTGAAGGTGGCAGGACATATTGAGAGGGTAATTCGAAAAGCATATGGGATCTTGGGCTTCAGAAATAGAGGCATTTGAGTACAAAACCAGTGAAGTTAGGCTGAACCTTTATAAAGCTCTGTTTAGGCCACAACTAGAGTATTACATCCAGTTCTGGTCACCACACTTTAGGAAGGATGTGAGGGTCCTTGAGAGGGTGCAGAGGAGATTTACGAGAATAATTCCAGGGATGAGGGATTTTAGCTAAAAGGTTAGTTTGGAAGAGCTGGGGTTGTTCTCCTTGGAACAAAGGAGATTAAGGGGAGATTTGATAGAGGTGTACAAGAGTATGACGTGTTTAGATAAGGTAGATGAAGAAAAGCTGTTTCCATTAACTGATGGTGCAAGGACTTAGGGGACACAGATTTAAGGTTTTGGGCAAACGATGTAGGGGGAATGTAAGGAAGAACTTTTTTACGCAGAGAGTGGTAATGACTTGGAACTTGCTGCCTATGAGGGTGGTGGAAGCGGAGATGATGAATTATTTCAGAAAGAAATTGGATGGACACTTATGGGAAATAAACTTTCAGGGCTACGGGGATCGAGCGGGGGAATTGGACTGAATGGATTGTCCTACAGAGAGCCGGCATGGAGTCGTAAGCACATAGAAACATAAGACTTAGGAGCAGGAGTAGGCCATGCGGCCCTTCGAGTCTTCTCCGCTATTTAACAAGATCATGGCTGATCTGGTTGTGGTCTCAACTTTACCTTCCTGCCTGCCCCAATGGGCTAAATGGCTTCCTTCTGTGCCATAATGAATCTGACTCTATTATAGTGCCAGACTAGGGCATTTCGCATGGCAAGCACTCAAGGTACAAACATTGCACTTGTTTCAGCTGAACAAAATAAGTGACAACCATTTGCTGGTTCATTCCTCAGGGCAATGCCTTGACCAATCAGAGTCAAGCTGCCTGATTTAAATTTTAAACAAAGCCTGGCAGTTAACCGTCAGTCATCATAAACTGGTGCATTCACCATGGCAACGCCTCTACCAATCAAAATTCACTTGCCAACCAATCAGCACTCTCTTCTCATGCAGAATAAGTTGTTGTTTTCCCTTACATTGGTTATTCTTGCGGATTGTCCTGACGAGAGCTTCAACATGTCTCTATTTTTAGCAAAATCTGATAATACACACTTTGTAGTGATTATGTATCTAATAATTTATAGTTGGTACTGAGCAAAATAAATGATAATATACACCTGCTGCTGAGTTATATTTTGGAGAATATACACCTTGTACTGAGTTATATATCTGCTGATATACACCTGGTAGTGAGTTATAGATCTGATAATTTACACCCAGCGCTGAGCTTTCTGATAATATACACTTGTACTCACTTATGTATCTGAAAATATACGAGTAATGAGTTATGTATCCGATATTATAAACCTTGTACCGAGCTGCATATCTGATAATATGCAGCTGGTACTAATATATAACTGCAAAAAACAGACCTGCTACAGAGTTATATATCTGATCATATACACCCGGTACTGTCTTATATATCTGATAATATACATCAGGTTATATAAATGCAACAGCCCCAACAAACAAATTTCTCTGCAGCACCTGTGGAAGAGCCTGTCACTCCAGAATTGGCCTTTATAGCCACTCCAGGCGTTGCTTCACAAACCACTGACCACCTCCAGGCGCGTATCCATTGTCTCTCGAGATAAGGAGGCCCAAAAGAAAAAGAATATACATCAGGTATTGCATTATATATTTGATAATCTACACCTCCTATTGAGTTATACATCTGATAATATACAACATATACTGAATTATATTTCTGATATTATACAACAGGTAATATATTTAATAATATATACCTGTTACTGAGTCATATATCTGATAATATACACCTGGGACTATGCCATGCATCTGATAATATAAACCAGCTACTCAGTCACGTATCTGATAATATACATCGGGTACTGAGTTATATATTCAATAATATACACCAGTTACTGCATTATATATCCGATAATATGTACCGTCTGCTGAGTTATATATCATATAATAAACAGCTGCCAAGGAGTAATATAGCTCCTAGCATAAACAAGGCCCTTTTTTTAATATTGGATCATATACATTTGTTATGCATCTGATAATGTAAAACAGGTACTGAATTATATATCTGATAAAATACATGTGATACTATGGTATATGTCTAATAATATACACCTGGTACTGTGTTATATATCTGATAATGTACATCAGACACTGAGTTGTATATCTCATAATATAAATGTGGTCTTTCTTTCTTTGGCCTCCTTGACTCGAGAGACAATGGATAAGCACCGAGAGGTGGTCAGTGGTTTGTGGAGCAGTGCCTAGAGTGGCTATAAAGGCCAATTCTAGAGTGACAGACTCTTCCACAGGTACTGCAGATAAAATTGGTTGTCGGGGCTGTTACACAGTTGGCTCTCTCCTTGCACTTCTGTCTTTTTTCCTGCCAACTGCTAAGTCTCTTTGACTCGCCACTCTTTAGCCCTGCCTTTTTGACTGTCCGCCAGCTCTGGCGATCACTGGCAACTGACTCCCACGACTTGTGGTCAATGTCACAGGACTTCATGTCACGTTTGCAGACGTCTTTAAAGCTGAGACATGGACGGCCGGTGAATCTGATAGCAGTGACGAGCCTGCTGTACAATGCGTCCTTGGGGATCCTGCCAGCTTCCATGCGGCTCACATGGCCAAGCCATCTCAAGCACCACTGGCTCAGTAGGGTGTACATGCTGGGGATGTTGGCCAACTCGAGGACTTCTGCGTTGGAGATACGTTCCTGCCACCTAATGCCAAGGATTCTCTGGAGGCAGCGAAGATGGAATGAGTTGCGACGTCACTCTTGGCTGACATAAGTTGTCCAGGCCTCGCTGCCATAGAGCAAGGTACTGAGGACACAGGCTTGATACACTCAGACTTTTGTGTTCCATGTCAGTGTGCCATTTTCCCACGCTCTCTTAACCAGTCTGGACATAGCAGCAGACGCCTTTCCCATGCGCTTGTTGATTACCGCATTGAGAGACAGGTTACTGGTGATAGTTGAGCCTAGGTAGGTGAACTCTTGAACCACTTCCAGAGCGTGGTCGCCAATATTGATGGATGGAGCATTTCTGACGTCCTGTCCCATGATGTTCGTTTTCTTGAAGCTCATGGTTAGGCCAAATTCATTGCAGGCAGCCTCAATCCTGTCAATGAGTCTCTGCAGACACTCTTCTGTGTGGGATGTCAATGCAGCATTGTCAGCAAAGAGGTGTTCCCTGAGGAGGACTTTCCATATTTTGGTCTTCGCTCTAAGACGGGCAAGGTTGAACAACCTGCCATCTGATCTTGTGTGGAGGAAAATTCCTTCTTCTGAAGACTTGAACGCATGTGAGAGCAGCAGTGAGAAGAAGATCCCAAACAGTGTAGGTGCGAGAACACAGCCCTGTTTCATGCCACTCAGGATAGGAAAGGGGTCTGATGAGGCACCGCTATGTTGAATTGTGCCTTTCATAGTGTCATGGAATGAGGTGATGATACTTAGTAACTTTGGTGGACATCCGATCTTTGGTAATAGTCTGAAGAGACTACGTCTGCTGACGAGGTTAAAGGCTTTGGTGAGATCTATGAAAGCAATGTAGAGGGGTATCTGTTGTTTGCGGCATTTCTCCTGTAGCTGGCGAAGGGAGAACAGCACGTCAATGGTGGATCTCACTGCTCGAAAGCCGCACTGTGCCTTAGGGTAGACACGTTCAGCCAGCTTCTGGATTCTGTTTGAAAAGTCTCGAGCGAAGACTTTCCCCACTATGCTGAGCAGGGAGATTCCACGGTTGTTGTTGCAGTCACTGCGGTCACCCTTGTTCTTATAGAGGGTGATGATATTGGCATCGCGCATGTCCTGTGGTACTGCACCCTCATTCCAGTGCAGGCAAAGCAGTTCATGGAGTGCTGAGAGTATAGCAGGCTTGGAACTCTTGATTATTTCAGGGGTAATGCCTTCCATTCCAGGGGCTTTTCCACTGGCTAGAGAATCAATGGCATCACTGAGTTCCAATTTTGTTGGCTGTATGTCCAGCTCATCCATGACTGTTAGAGGCTGGGCTGCATTGAGGGCGGTATCAGTGGCAACATTTTCCCTGGAGTACAGTTCCAGGTCGTGCTGCTCCCAGCGATCCATTTGCTTGCGCTGGTCAGTGATCGTTTCCCCTGATTTAGACTTGAGGGGGCGCGATCTTCTTGATGGTTGGCCCAAAAGCTCTCTTAATGCCATCATACGTTCCTCTGATGTTTCCGGTGTCGGAGGGCAGCCGAATATGACTGCATAGGTGTTGTCAGTAGTCATTTGCACAGCACCTGGCTGTTGTTTGTGCAGAGCTTCTGGCTACTTTAAGTGCTATGGATGTTAACTCGCTGGGGGCTTTCTTGTAGTTCAACAGTGCAGTGCGCTTAGCGGCTATGACAAGTTCCAGCTCTTCAAAGTGAGATTGAAACCAGTCTGCAATCGGAAGGTCACGTTTGCCAAAGGTGGTCATTGCTGAGTCATAGATGGCATCTCTGATGTGGGCCCACGTTGTCTCTGCATCCCCTGCAGGAGTGTTTTGAAGGGCTTTGTCAAGTGAATTTAGAAACTTATGTAACAGCTGTGGGTAAGAAATTCTGTTAGTGTTGATGCGTGGGTGGCCCTTCTACCTGAAGTGATGTAGCTTCTTTGGTTTGAGTCTAACTTTGCGACACATCAGGGAGCAGTCGGTGTCGCAGTCCACACTGTGGAAGCTACATGTGACTTGGACACTGTTTATAGAGGCTCGCCTTGTGACGATGAGGTCCAGCTGGTGCCAATGACGTGATCTTGGATGCCTCCATGAAACCTGGTGACAGGGTTTAGTATGAAAGAACGAGTTGGTGATGCAGAGGTTGTGGTAGGTGCACAACTCAAGCAGTCTCTGTCCATTCTGATTCATCGTTCCAATGCCATAGCGCACAAGGCAGGAGGGCCATGAGTCATGGTCGGCCACAACCCTGGCATTAAAGTCCCCCAGCAGGAACAAATGTTTGGTATTAGGAATGCTACTAATGATACTAATGATGGAGTTCCTCGTAGAACTGGTCTTTAACTTCAGGTGGGGAGCAGAGTGTTGGAGCATAGATGCTGAGTAGGTGTACTGGACCAGAGGTGGTGAGCAGTCGGATGGACAGTATGCATTCCGAGCCATTTGAAGGTGGCTCTATCATGCTGAGCAAAGAGTTTCTGATAGCGAAGCCCGCTCCATGCTGTCTTGGTTCTTCAGGATCCCTACCCTGCCAGTAGAAGGTGTAGTCTTGCTCTCTTAGAGATCCGCTCACAGAGAGGTGGATCTCCTGGAGTGCTGCAATGTCCACATTGAGTCTACTGAGCTCGTTGTTCATGATGGCAGTCTTACGAGAGTCGTTGATTTGTGTAAGGCCTTCCGACAGGCCAGGACACATAGTTCTGATGTTCCAACTTGCAAAACAAAAGACTGGTACCTTCTTTCCTTTTTTTGTCGTGCTGTTTGGTGCGGTGTTACAGTCCACTTGTCAGGCAATGACCCTGAGCTCCAAGCACCCATTGAAGCAGGTGGACTTTGGCGGGGCAGAACGTTTCTAACCAGGGGCTGCCCGGTTTGAGGCGGGCGGTAGCTGTCCAGTAAGATGCAATGACCTCTCCCACCGACAAATGCAACCCGTGGTGCCCAGTCTCCATGCCAATTGAGCTGGACTTATAACCCGTAACTGCTGCCTTCCGTGTTGTTTTGGTCGCTGTGAGGCGACTAGGAAGTGACCTCTCCATTTGTGTTACTTTGATAAATATCTAAGAATATATACCTGTAACTGAGTTATATATCTGATGATATACACATGGTACTGAGGCATATATCTAAGAATATACAGCTGGCACTGTGTTACATATCTGATAATATACATCAGGCACTGAGATAAATATTTGATAACATATACCAGTTGCTGAATGATATATCTGATAATATATATCTGCTACTGAGTAATATATAATATATACATGTTACTGAAATACATATCTGATAATATACCCCATGTACTGAGTTATATATCTGATAACATATACCATGCATAGAGTTATATATCTGACAATATACAACAGGTATATATCTTTTAATATACATTTGTTACCGAGTTATATATCCCATAATATACATCTGAAAAAAAGAGTTATATATTTGATAATATACAGCTGATATTGAGTTACACGTCTGATAATAAATACCTGACACTGACTTATGTATCTGAAAATATACAGCTGGGTCTGTGTTATATATCTGATAATATACAATAGGCCCTGTGTTATGTATGTAATGATAATTAGCAGGTACTGAGTTATATAACTGATTATCTACCTCTGGTGAAGAGTTATATATCTAATAATATACATCATGTACTGAGTTACATATCTGATAAGATAGACTAGGTACTGAGACATATATCTGATAATATACACCGGGTACGAATTATATATCTAATCATATACATCTGGTATGGAGTTACATATCTGATGATATGCACCAGATAATGAGTTATTGTTACGACCAGGTGAGAAAGGGATCTAGGGGTTCCCTTTCAGCCTTTGCCTGGTTTAACTGTAACAGGATTTAATTTTAAAAACACTGTGTTTTTAGTTCCCCCTCATTGTTCTCCAGTTTTCAGGCAAATAAATCAACCACAGGTTTGCTTAGATTTAAACCAGGAAGATAGAAGTTTATTATCCTTAAACTCTAATTTGATTAATGACTACAAATAAGCAACGTGACCACGAAAGCATGCAAACGCGATAAACACACACGCAGATAGAGACAGAAAAGTAGAAAGAATAAAGGGGAAATGTTTGAGGCAAAAGCTGGGATTTATTTACAGTCCTTTGAGCTTGATGTAGTCTTTGATTGCCGGTAAGTCTTATCGTTTTGTTGGGGCCCAGTTTTAAAACTTGTTTCGATGTAGCAGTCTTTACTCTCTTGAGATTTAAATGACTTCAGTGGATCTGGAGATTCATAAGAGAGAGAGAGAGCTAGCCAGGAGAGAGGCTCTCTTCTTCCAAGTTCAGTTGCAATCTGACCTAAAATCTCCTGTGAGCAGTTGAAAACCAAAAACCTGGGACAACAGGTTAGTCATGTGACTAGTTTTTTTTTAACTCCTGCATTTGTGGATTCTCCATCTTAGCAGACACCCTGGAATGCTGGCTTTCTTACACATTCAAGGTCTGGTGGTCAAAGTTCATTTGGATTAATTGGATCAGGGAGCAGTTCTATTATCTCCAGGCACTGTCTCTTAGTATGCAAATGTTTTCCAGCATCGGCCGATCTCTTTAAACAAGTCATCTCTTCACTCCAGCAATAGTTTAAAATCAACGCTCAGATGACAAAATTAATATGCCTCATTTGTTGTAGGTGGGGTCTTCATGACCATTATACATCCGATATAATACACCTAGTACTAATTTATATATCTGATACTGAACACCTGGTAGTGAGTTCTGTATCTGATAATATGCTGGTGGGACTTTGTTATATATCTGATAATATACACCAGCTAGTGAGTTACATATCTAATAATATACACTTGGTACAAAGTTATATAGCTGATTATATACATTCTGATAAAGAGTTATATATCTGATTAGATGCAGCTCATTCTGACTTATATATCTGATAATGTACACCAGTTCTATTATATACCTGATAAACATCTGGTACTAAGATATATGTCTGCTAAGATACAGCTGATGCTGTGTTATATATCTATAATATACTCTCTGCTATGGTGTGATAAAGCTGATAATATGCAGCGGGTACTGTGTCATACATCTCATAATATACACCAGGTATTGAGTTATATATCTGTTAATATAAGCGGTTACTGAAATATATGGGAGCATATGCACTTACGAGTCTTACATGCCTCCCGTGTTGTGACAGGAGTCGGCATAGGCTCATCAGGCATTCATTAATGCCTTTGGGAAGGTTTTCCAGATCCTTGTTAATCTCTCTCCTGATGGCGAAATCAACCCCTGCCTCTATATTCTGTCGGAGGTAATGTTGCTCCAAAGGATAGTTTATCCTGCTCCTATTTCTTCAAGTTGGCCTTCTCCTGCTAGTCTTGTCTTGTTAAGGGAATCTACGTCTAAACCATACCATCTACATTCCCTGGCTACTAGAGATGAACAGCGTTTAGGTCTGCTGCTGGTTTGACAATCAAGTAGGGTGCAGACATTCCAGCATGCTGCTCTCATGGTTGGTGACTTTGTGTTTGCCTTTGTTTTCTTCTGTAGTTTCCTACTGCTAGATTGAATCACTCCCAGGAGGATATGCTGGGCTGTAATGTAAGAAGCAGGCTTTGTTTAGGTCTTCTTTTATCAGTCCTTCTGGTGAAAACTGGCCAGCTCTGCATCCCTAAATATGTAAGTAGCACAAAGTCCAGCTTGACTGAGTACTGCGAGGCAGAGTGCTGAACTCAGGGAATATGTTAAGTGAGGAAATTTGGTGCAGTGAGGGAGGAGGTGCTGTTCTGGTCTTTTACAGAATGAGGAGTGATCTGTGAGAGGAGGCGGAGAGAGCGTAACCTGAGAGCTGAAGCCCGGAGGCATGAATTAGGTGAGTAGGTAGGTAATTGGTTGGTGAGTTTTAAGCTTGTTTTTTCCCTCAGCTAGGCAGTAGTTTAAACTGGTACTGGGTATTCAATTTCTACCTTAACTAGTTAAACTACTTAACTTAACTACAAATAATTGTTCAGTCATACTTCTAAACTTGAAAACTATTTAGTTAAATAAAACACACCAAGCCGGAAAGGCAGTGATGTGGTGCAGCTGTAGCATGTGGGAGCTGGTGGACACCAGTGTGATCCACTGCAGTAAGTGTCTGCAGCTCGTGGATCTTCAGCTCAGAGTTGATGAGCTGGAGTCAGAGATTCAGAAACTGCGATGCATCCGGGAGGGGGAATATTACCTGGACACTTTGTTCCAGGAGGCAGTCACATCCCTTAGGCTAGGTACTTCAGATTTGGTCAGGGACAGGAGAGAGCGACTGTGAGTGAGGCAGGTATTGGGATCCAGAAGGTAGCAATGGAGGAACCTCAGCCCTTGCACTTGTCCAACCGGTTTGAGACTCTTACAGACTGTGTGAACAAGACCAGGGACTGCAGGGAAGATGAGCAAACTGACCACAGCGCCATGCTGTAGGGGACCATTCAAGTGGCGAGTAAAAAGGAGTGGGACAGCTCTCCCAACTTTGGCACAAGCCCCCAGATGTTAGTAAGGAGGACCTTGCAGGGTCGACAGGGTTGGGTTTGCCGTTGTTGGTGCCTAGGTCAATGCCGGGCGGTCCATCCAATTTCATTCCTTTTTACTGACTTCATAGCAGTTAGATACAACTGAGTGGCTTGCTAGGCCACTTCAGAGGGCATGGAAGAGTCAACCACATTGCTGTGGGTCTGGTGTCACATGTAGGCCAGACCAGGTAAGGACAGAGCAGATTTCCTTCCCTAAAGGACATTAGTGAATGGGTTTTTACAACAATCGACAATGGTTTCATGGCCATCATTTTAATTTTTAATTCCAGATTTTTTATTAATTGAATTTAAATTCCACCTTCTGCTGTGGTGGGATTTGAACCCATGTCTCGGGAGTAATACCCTGGGTCTCTGGTTTACTAGTCCAATGACAATACCACTATGCCACTGCCTCCCCTTTAGCTACTCTTTTCCTTTTAATATACCCTTAGTAGCTCTTACTGTTTGCTTTATATTTCTTACCAATTTACTCTCAGAATCAATTTTCTCCCTCTTTATTAGATTTTTAGTCATCCACTGCTGGTTTCGAAAAACTTCCCAATTCTCTGGCCTACCACTCATTTTCGCTGCATTGTACACCTTTGTTTTTGATTTGATATTCTCCTTAACTTCCTTTGTTATCCATGGGTGGTTCATCGTTCTCATCGAGTCCTTCCTTCTGACTGGAATAAATGTTTGCTGAGTGTTATGAAATATCTGCTTAAAAGTCTGCCACTGCTCATCCACTGACTTCCCCTGTAGTCTATCTTCCCAGCTCGCTTTAGACAACTCTTTCTTCATACCTCTGTAATTGCCCTTGTTTAAGTTGAAGACACTGGTTTGAGACCCGAGTTGCTCACCCTCAAACTGAACTTGAAATTCTCCCGTGTTATGATTGCTTCCCCCGAAAGGATCCTTAATTATGAGATCTCTTATTAATCCTACCTCATTACACATTACCAAATCTAAAATAGCCTGTTCTGCAACATATTGCTCTAAGTAACAATCCCTGAGGCACTCTACAAATTCGTCTTCCATGCTACCCTTGCCAATTTGATTTGTCCAGTCTATATGCAGATTAAAATCACCCATGATAATTGCAGTTCCCTTCTTACACGCCTCCATTATTTCCTGATTAATATCTTGTCCTACAGAGAGGCTGCTCTTCGGGGGCCTATAGATCACTCCCACCCGTGATTTCTTTCCCTTGCTATTCCTTATTTCCACCCAAACCGATTCTACATCACGATCTATTACACCTATATAATTTCTCACAGCTGCACTGATCCCTTCCTTCAATAGCAAAGCTACCCCACCTCCTTTTCCTTTCTGCCTATTCTTCCAGAACGTTGAATATCCTTGAACATTAAGATTCCAGTCCTGGTCATCCTGCAACCATGTCTCAGTGATAACTATCAAATCATATTCATTTATTTCTATTTGTGCCGTCAGCTCATCTATCTTATTATAAATGCTACGTGCATTCAGATAAAGAGCCTTAAGCTTTGACTTTTTACCATTTTTACCTACTCTGGTTCTAATTTCTGCTGTACTCTTATGCTTGTCTTCTCTGTCCCTTCCTGTCATTCTCTGATTAATGTATGCCCCTTCACTGCCCTGCACCTCCGCTTTCTCGTTACCTTTTGACTTTTTATACTTCCTTTCAATTGAACCCTCCCCCCACTATTTAGTTTAAACCTTATCTACAACCCTGGTTATATGATTCACCAGAACACTGGTCCCAGCATGGTTCAAGTGAAGCCCATCCCAACGGAACAGCTCTCTCTTTTCCCAGTACTGGTGCCAGTGTCCCATGAATCAGAACCCATTTCTCCCACACCAATCTTTGAGCCACACATTTACCTCTCTAATCTTATTTACCCTATGCCAGTTTGCACGTGGCTCAGGTAGTAATTCGGAGATTATTACCTTTGTGGTTCTGCTTTTTAATTTGGCCCCGAGCTGCTCATAGTCCCTCAGCAGAACCTCTTTCCTAGTCCTACCTATGTCGTTGGTACCTACGTGGACCACGACAACTGGATCTTTTCCCTCCCACTCCAGGTTCCTCTCCAGCCCAGAAGAGATGTCCTTAACCTTGGCACCAAGTAGGCAACACAGCTTTCGGGACTCTGTATCTTTGCTGCAGAGAACAGTATCTATTCCCCTAACTATGCTATCTCCTATTACAACCACATTTCTCTTTTCTCCCCCCACTTGAATGGCGCTGTGAACCACAGTGCTGTGGTCAGTTTGCTCACCCTCCCTGCAATCTGTGCCCTCGTCCACACTGGGAGCAAGAACCTCGTACCGATTGGATAAGGGCACTGGCTGAGGCTCCTCCAAAGCTAAATTCTGGATCCCCATACCTGCCTCACTCACAGTCACACCCTTCTGTCCCTGACCACTGGCCGAATTCAAGGTAGTTAATCTAAGGGGTGTGACTGTCTCCTGAAACACAGTGTCCAGGTAACTCTCCCCCTCCCCTGATGTGTCGCAGTGTCCGCAGCTCGGACTCCAGCTCATCAACTCTGAGCCGAAGTTCCTCAAGCAACCAATGTGGCAACCGTGAATCGCACCGGCGTCCACCAGCTCCCACATACTACAGCTGCAACACATCGCCTGCCCAGCCATCTCTATTCTATTTAATTAATTAATTTGGATCACAGTATTTAAAAAAAACTATTTAAGTGTACTCTTAATCTGTAATGATGTTGCCTGATTTACATCACTTGGCCAAAACTACAAAAAAAAACACAAGAGACACGGAAGAAAGAAATACCCACCAATCACATACCAGCTCCACTGTGACGTCACACTTCGATTTTTGCTGGTCAAGCAGGTCCGCAGAACAGAACAGAACAGAGCAGAGCGCTCTCCCCTATTCCCACTCTCTCCGCCACTGCTCTCTCCGCTGCTTCTGGTCTCGGGCCTTGGCTCCTTTTATCTCCCGACTCCTCTCGCCTCTTCCCACTCTCTCCGCCACCGCTCTCACCACTGCTCACAGGCTTTTAAAGGGTCCAAAGTGAAAAAAACACCTTTCTGAACATGGTCACATGTTCAGACACATGTGTCACTCAAGCTGCTCTGAAGAAAGGTCAAACCCCTGTTAATTCCTTGAAACTGCTGACCTTCCTGTCCTTTTATAAGTTTAACTTCCCTTCAAAGCACCCATAAAGTTCAACTCTTTGTTCTGACCTTCCTTTCCATACAGTGCCGGAATTCCAATTATTTTTGAGGTGTCCTTCACTGAACAAAATCCTTCTTTCCTTTTTTTTGACACACATAGAAATCCAAGATTTTAGTACAAAAATAAAACCTTTTGTGACAATATAGAAAAGAAAAGAGTAGCTAAAGTAACCATTGGTCCCTTAGGGAATGAGACTGGAGGATTAATAGTGGGAAGCAAGGAAATGTAAGAGACTTTGAACAAACTTTTTGTGTATGTCTTCACAGTAGAAGATACAAAAACCATCCCAAGAATAGTAGAAAATCAAGAGGCAAAAGGGAGGGTGCAACTTCAAACAATCACTATCAGTAGAGAAAAAGTACTCAGAAAACTAATGGGACTAAATGCTGACAAGTTCCCTGGACCTGATGGCCTGCATCCTAGGTTCTTAAAAGAAGTAGCTGCAGAGATAATGGATGCATTGGTTGTAATTTTCCAAAATTCCCTAGATTCTGAAAAGCTCTCAAAAAAGGAGGGTGACAGAAAGCAGGAAATTATAGGCCAGTTAGCTGAACATCTGTCATTGGGAAAATACTAGAATCCATTATTAAGGAAGTAGTAGCAGGATATTTAGAAAATGAGAATGCAATCAGGCAGAGTCAACGTGGTTTTATGAAAGGGAAATCGTGTTTGACAAGTTTATTACAGTTCTTTGGGGATGTAACAAGCAGGGTGGATAAAGGGGAACAAGATAAGAGCTCATGGTGTTGGGGTAATATATTAGCATAGATAGAGGATTGGCGAACTACCAGGAAACAGAGAGTCAGGGTAAATGGAGCATTTTCATGTTGGCAAACTGTAACTATTGGAGTACCACAGGGATCAGTGCTGGGGCCTCAACTATTATACGATATATTTTGATGACTTAATTGAAGGAACCCAGTGTATTGTAGCCAAATTTGCTGACGATACGAAGATAGGTAGGAAAGCAAGTTGTGAGGACGCAAAGTGTCTGCAAAGAGATATAGATAAGTTAACTGAGTGGGCAAAAATTGGACAGATGGAGTATAATGTGGGAAAATGTGAGGTTGTCCACTTTGGCAGGAAGAATGCAAAAGCAGAATATTGTTTAAATGGAGTGAGACTGCAGAATACTGCAGTACAGAGTGATCTGGGTGTCATCGTACATGAATCACAAAAAGTCAGCATGCAGGTACAGCAAGTAACTCGGAAGGCAAATAAAATGTTGGCATCTATTGCAAGGGGGATGGGGTATAAAAAGTAGGGAGGTCTTGCTACATTTGTACAGGACATTGGTGAGACCGCACCTCGAGTCTTCTTTGGCCTCCTTATCTCGAGAGACAATGGGTAAGTGCCTGGAGGTGGTCAGTGGTGTGTGCAGCAGCGCCTGGAGTGGCTATAAAGGCCAATTCTCGAGTGACAGACTCTTCCACAGGTGCTGTAGTAGAAATTGTTTGTCGGGGCTGTTACACAGTTGGCTCTCCCCTTGCGCTTCTGTCTTTTTTCCTGCCAACTGCTAAGTCTCTTCGACTCGCCACACTTTAGCCCCGCCTTTATGGCTGTCCGCCAGCTCTAGCGAACGCTGGCAACTGACTCCCATGACTTGTGATCAATGTCACAGGATTTCATGTCACGTTTGCAGACGTCTTTAAAGCGGAGACATGGACGGCCGATGGGTCTGATACCAGTGGCGAGCTCGCTGTACAATGTGTCTTTGGGGATCGCACCTCGAGTACTGTGTACAGTTTTAGTCTCCTTACTAGAGGAGGGATATTCATGCATTGGAATCAGTTCAGATAAGGTTCACTAGGCTGATTCCTGGGATGAAGGAGTTGTCTTACGAGGAAAGGTTGAGCAGGTTGAGACTATACTCACTGGAGTTTAGAAGAATGAAAGGTAATCTTATTGAAACATATAACATACTGAGAGGACTTAACAGGGTAGATGCTGAGAGGATATTTCCCCTCGTGGGGGAGTCTAGTTCTAGGGGGCACAGTTTCAAAATTAGGGGTCTCCTATTTAAAACGGAGATAAGGAGGAATTTCTTCTCTCAGAGGATCATTAATCTTTGGAATTCTCTTCCCCAGAGAGCATTGAAGGCTGAGTTATTAAATATATTCAAGGCTGCGTTAGACAGATTTTTGATTGGACCAATCAGAGTCAAGCTGTCTGGTTTAAATTTCAAACAAAGCTTGGCAGTTAATTGTCAGTCACCGTAAACTGGTGTATTCTCCATGGTAATGCCTCTACCAATCAGAGTTCACCTGCCAACCAATCAGCACTCTCTTCTCATGCAGTTTAAGTTGTTGTTTTCCCTCACATTGGTTATTCTTGCCTATTGTCCTGCTGAGTGAAAGACGAAAAGCCTCGAAAACATATCTCTATTTTTAGCATTATTTAAGTTCTGTACTAACAAATGACTAAAGATAGATCTCATAGATTTACTGGGCAGTCCACTCAGCATATGTGGCAGCAATTACAGTCACAAAATTCTTCAAATGCTTTGAACTTCCTCAGGTAGATCTCCAGCTCCAATCTTCCAAGATGCAGCCACCGACTCCCCTTTAACCCAAACTCCACAGGTATGGTCTTCACCAAAATCTCCAGAAAGTCCTCAGTTCTATCCACAACAGACTTGATGGCATGGATCCATCAGTATTACCTTAAGTAACAGAAACAGTAGCAATTCTTGGATCTAGCCATCACTTTCTTCAGCCTGCCCGCACTCCACCCCTGTGTGATCTCAGCTTGGATGGCTCTGTGTCCTTTTAATCAGGTTCCAACCAGTTTCTGTTTCCCAAGAAACCTGAAGTTTTAGTTCCAGTTTCTGTTCGCCAGAAACCTGAGGATTAGTGCACCTAACAGAACATTCGATAAGTCATCTGTTCAGAGAACAACTGGCACATGTTTCCCCACTCGTCCCACAAACCAAGAATTCCATCACACTTCCCTGCACGCCCACCCCCACTTCAGACAAAGAAAACTTTACAACAGTTCAGAAATACAGCAAGTTCTTAACATCATAAACAGCTTCCACCATTATATATATATCATATTTATAAAATCATAAGGGCTTGACTAATAATAAAACCAAGTATATGTGACAGTTAAGATTAGCAAGATTCAAACATCATAAAATTAATCTATCTCAGAGCCTTCCTTCTCTCTTACACCCAGCTTTAAACTCTGGACAGAGGAACATCAATTACATTGTTTTTTCCCTGCAACATGCACAAATTTTTAGTGTAAATGGCTGTAACATCAAACTCCAATGAAACAGTCTGAGTTTTTTTGTTCTGAACTTCTAGAAACACAATTGGGTTGTGGTCTGTGTAAACTAATATGTCCCCCTGATTATTGGTTACTTATACCTCAAACAGTTGAAGAGCCAGTACGAAACTTAAAGCCTGTTTCTCGATGGTCAAATACCTTCTTTGATGCTTATTAATCTTCCGAGAGAAGTAGCTAATGGGCCGTTCCATACCAGCATTATCATATTGGAGCAGCACTGCTCCAACTGCGACATCACTGGTATCGGTAGCCAGCTTGAATGACTTAATAAAATCTGAGGCTGCAAGAACTGGCTCCTTTATCAAAACAAAGTGATTCCTGACAACGCAGCCGGCCACTGACGTCATCAGGCTGCGCCAAGGTGCGCACTTGCGCAGACGGTCTCCTGCTCTCTGTGCTTGTGCTGCACTCCGACTTGCCGGGACTGGTTAGCGCATGCGCCGATGACGTCATCGCGTGACGTGTGCGTCTTTGGGCAACGCGCCTGGTCGGCCTCTGCGCATGCGCTTTACGTGTACAGCAATGCAACGCTAACGGATATTCACCCATGCATCAAGCTCCACTCCCCGCTCCCTCCCCCCCCACTCGCTGCTCTCTCTGGCTGCTCTGCTCTTTTGGCCGCTCCGCTCCCCCCTCGTTGCTCTCTCCGGCTGCTCCGCTCCCCCCCCTCACTCTGCTCTTTCGGCCTTTCCGCTCTCCCCCTCGCTGCTCTCTCCGGCCGCTCCGCTCTTTCCGGCCACTCTGCTCCCCCGTCCCGCTCGCTCGCCCCCTCCCCGGCCCGCTCCGCTCCCCCCCGTCCCGTTTCCCCCCCACCGCTCCGCTCCCCCCTGTTGCCCCCCACCGGGCCCGCTCCCCACCCCCACCCCCCCCGACCCCTGTCTCCGGCCCGCTCGTTTGCTCTTTCCCTCCCGCCATTGTGTGCTGCCATGTGTTTAAGTTAGGTATCCTTCGTGTGATTATTTGAGCAGCGCCATCTTTAATCCTGGCAGCTGCCTGAATTTGCAGTCTGTGACGTTTTAGTGGCACACGCTGCATTTGCGCCTGTGCCACTGCAGTGCCACCTAGTGGTAGCATTGTCAGCAAACGCAGCCTTATCAAAATGGTCTTTAACTTCTCAAATACCATTTGGCATGAGTCTGACCATTCGAACTTCTCATTTTTCTTTAACAAATTTGTCAATGAGGTGACTACTGTGCTGAAATTAGTGACACATTTCCTGTAGAACCCATAAATACCTAAAAATCATAACACTTCTTTCTTTGTTTTTAGCCTGAACCTTTCATGGTACCACTTGACCTTGACCCGTCATATATCCTAAATAAGTGATTTTGACCTTGGCAAACTTGTTCTTTGCCAGGTTTCTGTCAAGGTTAGCTTTGGCCAGCCTGTCAACTAGAGCTCTCAAATGTTGGACATGATCACTCCAAGTGTCACGTACACCAAAAGTTTATCAAAACACAATTATTCAACCCGGCAATCACTTGATTGGTCAATCTTTGAAATGTAGCTGGTACATTTTTCATACCAAATTGTATGACCTTACATTGGAACAGACCATCTAGTGTCACATGAGCAAAAGTGTCTTTGGCTTGGTCGGACAAGGGGAATCACCAATATACCTTAAGAAAATCAATCTTGCTAACAAAGGCCGAGTTCCCCACCCTATCAGTACAATCCTCGAGCCATGGGATTGGATAGGAGTCCATCGATAACCAATGCAGACTCTTTGAGAACTCTCTGGTTTTAGTACCAGAATGATAGAACTCCAACTACTTTGACTGGGTTCAATGATATTATTATTTAACATATATTGAACCGCCTCCCTGACTTTGGCCAATTCGCTGGGATTGAGTCAGTCGGGTTTGTTTATTTGGTTTATCTTCCCCTACATCATCCTCATGAACATCCAGGGAACTATGACCTGGCTTATCTGCACATACAGAGTATATTCCCTCAATAGGTCAGCTATGTCTTTCCTCTGTTGCTCAGGTAGATCGTGTCGCCCCTCATCCACACCCTCCAACACCTTTGCACTCACCAGCTTCACCACAGGAGGCTCAATCTATGAACTCTCAGTCTCAGACTCATCATTTGGTTCATCACGTGTAGCAGGATCACCATCTATATTCTCTACCACCTGTGCTACACTTACTGGCTAACTATGTCACAGTCATAGTACTTCTTCAGCATGTTCACATGACAGATCCTTTGACTCTTTCGTCTGTCTGCGGTACTAACTACATAGTTCACATCACTGAGCTTCCTTTTTATACAGTAGGGTCCACTAACCCTTGCCTTCAACGGTTTGCCAGGCAACGGCAACAAGACTAACACCTTATCCCTGGGTTGAAAACTATGTGCCTCAGCTGTTCTATCAGCTTATGCTTTCATCACCTGCTGAGAAGCCTTAAGATTTTCTCTGGCCACTGAACAGGCTTTTGAGGGCCTTTCTCAGAACTTTGACACAATCTAGGAGGTTAGTTTCCTTCTCCGGTGCCAAAAATCTCTTAATGAGTTTAAAGGGGTTCCTAAACTTATGTCCATACACTAATTCAAGGGGACTGAAACCAGTAAACTCATTTGGCATTTCATACTCTTTATGGTTTGGTGAAAACCCTCGAAAACACCTTAGGACTACGGGTGATAAGCAGACAACTTGAACTGCTTAACTCCTAAATTACACATGATCTCCTGAAAATACCTGACATGAAATTTGACCCCTGGTCAGACTGAATTTCTTTTGGCATCCCATATCTAGTGAAAAACTGGATCAACTCCTCAATCACAACTTGTGCTATGATCTTTAATGGTGTTGCCTCTGGAAATTGAGTGGACAAATCCATGATGGCAAGGAGATACATATGACCCGACTTAGTCTTAGTCAAGGGTCAAACATAATCCACAGGAATCCTACTAAATGGTTCATCAAAAGTAGGTATTGGAATTAATCGAAGGCTGCGGCTTCCCAACTACCTGACGTGTGAAATGTCTTACAGACATCAACCACATCCTCGAGACAATAGAAATGTATCATTTCCCTAGCCTGAGTCTTCTGAATACCCAAATGACATGCGACTGGAATCTCATGGGCAGGAGGCTGAGGGGTGACTTATTTGAGGTGTACAAAATTATGAGGGGCCTAGACAGAGTAGACAGGAAGGACCCTGTTTCCCCTAGCAGAGAGGTCAATTACCGGGGGGTGGGGGCACAGATCTAAGGTGATTGGTAGAAGGATTAGAGGGGACATGAGGAAAAACATTTTCACCCAGAGGGTGGTGAGTATCTGGATCGGTGGTGGAGGCAGAAACCCTCAACACATTTAAAAGGAACCTGGACATGCACCTGAAGTGCTGTAACCTGCAAGGCTGCGGACCAGGTGCTGGAAGGTGGGATTAGATTGGGTGGCTAGTTTTTCCAGCCAGTGCAGACACGATGGGCTGAATGGCCTCCTTCTGTGCTGTAATTTTTCTATGGTTCTATGGTTTCTATGGTTCTAGTTCTCAAAATTTCCCTGCAGTAGCAAGGAAAGACAATAAATTGATTCAGCCCAGTCCTCATAAGCAGGCCTCTGGGGAAGTCTCTACATCCTCATGAAAATATCATTACAACACTCAAGGATCTTTTCAGCTTCTGCCTCAGGACACACCATCTGAGACAAACTCCTCAAATCAGGGTCTGCCTGCTGTGCCTCAACCAAGGAAGATCTGTTAAACAATTCACCATTGTTAGTCTTGGAGCTTTTAACACCAACATCACCATCCAAAGCCTTGAAAATATCTGAATTGTCCTCCACAGCCACTGAATCTGTCTCATCTTGTTTAACTCTATGAGCCTGGGGCCTAGTGGCAACACAATCCAGGAATAGTTTGGGAAACACTTCCTGCAAAACCTCAGTTTTCACAGCCTCAACTGGCTTCCCTGAAACCACTGCAGATGCCAATACCTTATTCCAGCCAAGTAGTTCTCGAGCAAAAGATCCTCACCTTCAATAGGCAAACTAGGAGCGACACCAACAGTAACTATGGGCCGAATTTTATTCTGGCAACGGGGGTCCGGTAGAGAGCCGAAATGCAGGGAATTGGTGGGGGGGAGAGGGGGAGGTCCTGCTTTGGCTCTCCATCGGTCCCATGTTGCATTTCCACAGTGGGCAGGCAATCAACTGCCCGCTGTCGGCAACGCCATCCCTTTAAGGACGAACACCCGCTTCCAAGTGCTGCCGGCCAATGAGAAGGCTGGCAGATCTGCAGTACTGACAGCATCACTAGGAGCAATGATCTCTGGTGGTACTCCAGGAGGCCCTGCAGTACTGAGGACGCCAGAGACCCCAGGACAAACAAGTTGCGTCAGGGTCCCCGGGGCCATTCAGGCAGCCCCGGTGATGGGGTGGGGAGGGTTGGTGAGGATGGGGAGGTCTTGCACGAGGGGAGGGGCAGCGATCGCCACTGGTTTTACCTGGTAGCATCTCCCCACGGTGGAGGGACCCTCCACCTTCAATTAAATTGAGGTAGAGGCAGGAATTGGCCTCTTAAGGGCCTCAATTGACCTTGAGTGGGAAGCCATCCTCAGCCTTTCCCACCACAGAATAAATTGTAAGGTGTCGGGAAGGTGACAGGAACTCCACCCACTCTCCCCCCAGCCTTCCCACAGGCTTTTATTGGCCCGCTCACCTCCGTTCCCGTTCCTAGGGGGGGCAATAAAATTCAGCCCTAAGTCACATTTTAAATCAATCCTATATAAGGGAATGGGTAAATAATTTCCATCAATACCCTGAATGAGCACCTTTGCAATCAGCGACCTGCTGGGAGGAAATTCATGACATCTGCCAATATCAGTGACTGCGCCACCCCTGTATCTCTAAGGATAACAATTGACTTGCCTGCCTTACCAGACAAACGTGGTAATACTTCACCTGTCAACAGAAAACTTTTATAGTTTTCTGCAACCTGATTCACTCTATCAGCATGTAAAAATGTGATGGGCTTGTTTTTCCACACCCAGCACTTAGCCTTCACATGTCCTCTTTGTGTCAAAAATGACATATCAGTTCCTTCAAACCAAACTTGTCCTCCGGACTTTATCGTTTGCTAATCTGAGGAGTGTTCATGTCTTTACTTTTGTTATCTTTCTCAATAGAACCAGATCTCTTTCCATTATCAAACTTCCTATCTCTCCAATTTCCCTGAAATTTTCCAAATTGGGGCCTATGACTATTGTTCTTGTGAATCAATTCAGAATCATCTGCCATTATTGCGGCTTCCTTTATTTTACAAGCTTCATGTTCTTCCGGGTGGACCTCATTGCCGAAGAGGCACTAGTTTTGAATTTTCCATCAGAATCACTTCCCTCTCTCATAGTCTTGTACAAACCTCATCGATCTATGCTAGCTATCAATCACCATTTCCTTCTCTTGAGCAAATTCCACATATGTCTGGCCCTGTTTTCTTTTTAAATTTCTGAATTTTTGCCTCTGGTACCAACTCATAGGCATTGAGAACAACAGTCTTGATATTTTTATAGCCCTGTGTGTGCTCTTCGGAAAGAGCTAAGTATACCTCCAAAGCTTTCCCTATGAAAACACTCTGTAGGAGCATTGTCCAAGATGAGTTAGGCCAATTCAGACTTGTGGCAATTTTCTCCAATGATACAAAGTAACATTTCTACTCCCTCCTCCCTAAATCTAGTTACTAAACAAATATTATTTGCCAAATCAAAACTACGAGGAGTTTGCTCTGGGTCATGCTTAGCTTTCACCTTCAATGCACGCTCATGGACATTGAGCTTTTCCCTTTCCAATTCAAAATTCTCCTTTCCCCTCTCATTCTAATTCAAGTTTTCACATTTTTCTTTCTCTTAGTAATTCTAATTCAAGGTTTTGCATTGCTCCTTCTTTCTCTTCTCTTTCCAATTTCATCCTTTCTTTTTCTAATTAACTTTTGGCTAGTTCTACTTGAGCACTAGCAAAAGCATCCTGTTCTTTCTCGAGTTTCAAGTGAGAAGCCAATTCTTCAATGATCTCTGCCTTCCTAGCCCTCAATTTTAAGATGACCCCTACGTTCCTTGCTATAGCCTTCCAATTATCTTTTGTCAACTGTTCCAACGCACTAAGAAATAAATCCTCGTTCTCCACAAAGCCAGAGCATCAAAGGTACTCATGTTGATTGCCCACTGAATACAACAAATGTAAACGTAAAATCTTGTTTTTTAAATTCTGGAAAATTCCAGTGAACCTGTTTCACAGGTTAATTTGGGTTCAATCCCAGTCGAGCCTTCAATTTTGTTATGATCCCTGTGGAGATCAACAATCCAAAAGAATTTACCAAATAATCCCAATAAAAAAAACCAAATGGACAATATTTCACTTTTATAACATTTACTTCAGCAAAACAGATAAATCACAGTCAATGTATATTACAAATTACACGTTAACTAACAAATATAACAAAGATAGGTCTCACAGATTTACTAGGCAGTTCGTTCAGCATATATGGCAGCAGTTACAGCCAAAAGGTTCTTAAAAGCTTTGAACTTCCTCAGGTAGCTCCTTTCTTCTAAGATGCAGCTACTGATTCTCATCCAACAGCAGTTGCCCTTCAATCTGAACTCCACAGATACAGTCTTCACCAAAATGGCATACTTTTCCAGAACCTCCTCAGCTCTGCTCACAACTGTATTGATGGTAAAGATCCACCGGCATTACCTTTAGTAACAGAAGCACCAGCAACTCCTGGATGGAAGATATCCTGTGATACAATTTTGAAGAAGAGCAGTGAAGTTTTCACTGGTGTTCTGGGCAATTTTCATTACTCAAAAAACAGATTATTTGATCATCATCGCATTGTTGCTGGTGGGACCTTGCTATGCATAAATTTGCGACCTTGTTTCCTATATTACAGCAAAGACTGCATTCAAAAGAACACCACTTGTTGTGATGCACTTTGCAACATTGTGAAATGTTTTATATAAGTTAAAGTCTTTCTTTTTACTTTACTAGGTTAAGCATCCCAGCCACTGATAAACTAGAGGCTGTGGTCACGGAGGCTATCCGCATTGCGCATGAGGAGATTCGGGTGGGGAACTCATTGCGTGGCACTTGAGTGGTACATCAAGGGATTGTTAGTGGGGAATAGATGAAGCCTGTGCTATAATTTGTGTTAGCCATGGTTTAATTTGTAGTACTCTTTCCTCTGAGTCAAAAGATTCGGGATTCAAGTCCCACACTCAGAGTTGAGCACAAAAATCAAGGCTGGCACTTCAGTGTAGTACTGAAGGAGTACAGCACTGTCGGAGGTGTAGTCTTTCAGATGAAACATTAAACTGAGGCCCCATCTGCCTGCTTGGGTGGATGTAAAAAATCCCATGACGTTAAATATCCCATGACACAAATTTGAAGAAGAGTAGGGGAGTTCTCCCCAGTGTCTTACACAATATGTATCCATCAATCAACATCATAAAAACAGATTATCTGGTCATTATCACATTACTGTTTGTGAGACTTTGCTGTGTGCATATTTGCTGCTGCTACATTACAACAGTGGCTCGATTTCAAAAGTACTTCATTGGCAGCAAAGCACTTTGAGACATCCGGTTGTCATGAAAAGTGCTATATAAATGCAAATCTTTCTTTATTTTTTTTCTTTTTCCCTTTCTTTATATTGAATAGTCCAGCCCCAATGTAGTTGGGATTGCCAAACTTTGTGACATAATCCCTATTTAAGCCCAGTAATTTACTGGGCACTTAGTGCCAATGTTTCATTTCCTTGTAAAGCAAGAAGACTAGCCTCGTACCAACTGTGTCTCCTTGCAATGCATCAATATTCCTGCAGGGTTCACAAAGCACCACCTTCTTGCAAGTCCCTGACTAACTGTAACTTCTGGTAGGGCCAGGATAATAGCTATGTAATAGTGTCACCTCCCTGTGTGTAATTCTATACTTGTGATCAATCTTTCAACTGTATCTAACAAAAATGCACCAGCCCCTAAGATCAATTCATCTGTCTTTTAGCTGAGACATTAATCCAGCACTCTCACTTGGATCCCCTGGCACGCTTCAAAGAAGAGCAAGGAGTCCTGCATGGTTTCCTGGCCAATAATTATCTCTTAACCAAAATCACTAAAAAAAACAGATGATCTGGTAATTTATGGCATTGCTTTTAGTGGGACCATGCTGTGTGTGAGGTGGCTGTCATGTATCCTATGCCTCAATATTAGTTATACTTCATCCCTGTCTTTGTTAACTCCAGACATGAATATTTCAATGCACCTCTGGCTGACCTCTCATCTTCCACCTTCTGTAAACTTGAGATCATCCAGAACTCTGCTGCCTGTGTCCTATCTCGTACTAAGTCCTGTTCGCCCATTTCCCTTGTGCTTGATGACCTACATTGGCTCCCGATTAAGCAAAGGCTCAATTTTATAAATTTTCATCCTTGTTTTCGAATCCCCCCACTACCTCACCTTCCCTACCTCTTCCAGCCTAACTAGCCTCTGATGTATCTGCAGTCCTCCAAGTCTGGCCTCTTGAGCATCCCCAATTTTAATTGCTCCACCATTGGCGGCTGTGCCTTCTGAATCCAAGGGCCAAAGCTCTGAAATTCCCTCCCTAAACCTCTCCACCTTTCTTTCCTCCTTTTGAGATATACTTTAAAAGTTACCTTTTGTTGACTTCCCTACTGTGGCTCGGTGTCAAATTTTGTATGTTAACGCTCCTGTGAAGCACCATGGGGCATTTTACTACGGGATTTGGTGCGAATTAGGAAATTAGTTAACAGACTGTCGGATGAGCTCACCTGCAAAGGTTTGGAGGGCGGAAATCTGTATGCACTTTGCAAACCTGTGCCTTCTCGAAGTTCCTTTTCCCTCTTGTTTTCGAAGTGTGTAGGCAATTGCTGGCATGTTGCAATTACACAGCGCATGAAGGTCACCTTCCTGGTGTGAAGCAAGGCTGGTGGAACATTTCAGCACATTGGCATGGAATGGTCTCAGCTCCCCTTGTCAGCACAACCTGTTAATTACTTTATGAATATTCAAAAAGTCTAGCACTCCCAAGGAGCACTTAGAACTTTTTACATTCTGTCTGCTTTCATTATTATTCCATTATTTCCATCTCCAATGGGTCCCTCAGCTCCATTTACAGAAGCACATTGCACGGCAGGTGCGTTATTATTCATTCAACATTCATTTGAAGTCATTGTTGTCTTTTTTCAGATAATCCTCTCACCCACCAGCCCCCCACTTTTCCCTGCCCCAATCCCCTCCATGCTTCCTGTGCTATTTACAAACAGTATTGCTCGCTTCCCAGTGCTGAGAATGTGCCAGCCATTTGCACAGCATCAATGCTGATCCTTTGTATTTGCCATTTTTAGCATAACAAAGAGCAGCTGGCATAAATATATCAAAGCTCAGCGAGAGAAAACACAAATTTGTACAATTTAAAAACATTTGCTCATTGCCCTAGAATCCTCCAGGAACTTTGCATTCCACCTGACTCTGGCCTCAATGTATCCCCAATTTCCTTCACCCCACCATTGGTGGCCCTGCTATCAGCTTCCTCAGCCCAAAGCTCCAGAATTCCTTCTGCAAATCTTTCCAGCTCTCTCTCCTCCTTTAAGACCCTTCCTAAACCTCTGTCTTCTTTGATCAAGTTTTTAGTCGCCCATCCTGATATCCTTATGTGGCTCAGTGTCAGATAATGGTCATGGTGCTCTGAAGCTTGGAATGTTTTACTACTTTAAAGGTGCGATATCAGTGCAAGTTGCTGTTGTGATAAGTTTTAGGTGAAAAGGTTTTTTTTAAAAAAGCAAGGCACATTTCAACCTCTGGCCTGTGCTAAATTAGCTGACTGCTATGACTGGCCTCAATATTCCTAAGGAGGAAATATACTCAGACAGCCACCCACCCCGAACTCATTCCAGTGGACATCAGCTAAATACAGGCTTGGACCAAGCTGTGTTGCTCCCCAAGTCAAATCACCCCTTAGTTTTCAGCTGTGGCCTCATGCCAGCACTCCCACCTTTGAGTCAGAAGACTGGGTTTAATTCATACAGCAAACACCAGCATGTAAAATCTATAGGCTGATACTCCAGTGCTGTATTAGGGGTGTGTCTTTTAAATGAGATGTGAAAGTGAATGGCACCATTCAAAGTTGAGGGAATTTCCCTAACTTACATTTTGTCTCTCAACCAACACCATAAAAGCAGATTAGCTGCTATTCCTCTTACTTACTGTTACTAGTTCTGGGTTCAATTCCTACCCAGGGTCTTGAACACAAAATCTAGGCTGACACTTGCAGTGCAGTACTGAGGGAGTGCTATACAGTCGGAGGTGTCATCTTTGGGATCACATATTAAACCAAGGCCCTATATGTTCTCTCAGGTGCACATAAAAGGTTCTACGGCTGTAATTAAAGGACAGCAAGGAGTTTCTCTCTGGAGTCCTGGCCGATATTTATCCTTCAACCAACATCACTTAAAAAAAAAAATCATATTATCTGGTCATTATCACATTGTTGTTTGTGGGAGCTTGCTGTGCACAGATTGACTGCTGTGTTTCCAGCATGACAATAGTGACTTCATTGTCTGGAAAGGGCTTTGAATTGGCCATAGTCTTTCTTTCTTTCCTTCTTCCTTTTTCAGAGGATGTAGTCTAAGTAACTCAAGGGACAGCTGCTGATGGTGTAGCAGAGAGTGGGACAATGCATATGAGACCGCAGTCAGAGGAGCATGCAAGTTGGAGACTGGTTCTATGCCTGGAGGTGGTTGTCCAGATAGGAAAGGGTGAGACCATGAAGAAATTTAAGAATGAGTTTGAGAATTTTAAATTGAAGAAATTGGAGAATCAGGAATGGGACTAAAGGAGGTCAGAAAGACCAGGAGTTATCGGGACTGAGACTGATACAATAGGACAACCGAGTTGTGGATAAGCTAAAGTTCATGGTGGGTGGAGGGTCTGAGGTCAACCTGGAAAATATTGGAATAATCGAGCCTGGAGTTGACAAAGGTATGGATGAGAGTTTCAGTCGAAGATGGATTGAGGTAGCGGTGGAGGCACATAATGTTATGGAGGTGAACGTATGTGGTCAGAGTGATGGAGATGATATTCAATTGGAAAGCCAGCTCAGGCTCGAATAGGATACCAACGTTGCACATAGTTTGGTTCAGCATGAGACAGTCGCCATCAAATCAGTGACAAGGGTAAGAAATCTGTGGCATCCCAGTTTTTAAAATTAGAACAAGTTGTAGCTCATCCAAGTATTCTGACAACACAGGCAGTAGAGGGGTGGAGAAAGGTTGTGGAGAGGAGGAACTGGGGCAGTGTACAGATGAGGAAGAGAATGAAGCCAAGATAGAGACAAATGAATGAGTGATCTAGATTTTAGTAACAAGTAAGTCCATGAGCTCCTTGTACTTATCGTTGGAGGTGAGTTTAGAGGAGGTAGGTTTATAGAGATAGTTGGTATTGGAGAAAATAGATGGGGGCATCCAGGATGATCTTTGAAGTAGTGATTGATTTTGGCAGAAGAGATTGAGATTTAATAGTGATTGATATGGTCCAGCGAGATCTGACGATGGATAGTGAAACCAGTTGTGCACCTGATACACTCAACTTTGCACTCCTTGGACTTGAGGAGTGAAGATGGAAGCCATACCAGGGAGAATGACCTGGATAGGAGAAAGTAAAGGTTTTGCTAGGGACAAGATCTCCAATGGTGGAGTCAAGGGGGTGGTAAAGGAAATAAACAGTAACAGAAACATTACGGTGAATGGGAGGCCAAATACAAGGTGCTTGGAAGTTTGAAAGTGCAGTTGCAAATGATTTGGTGGACAGTTTTTGCCAAAGAGTGACAGAAAAGAAAATTGGCCAGGGAGATATGGGTGATGAAGGTCACAAGGAAATGGTTGGAGATGGCTTTGTCAGTGATCGAGAACATAGGAATAATGAGGCCACAAGAGATTGCAAAGTCAAGGGTTTGACTGTGAATATGGCTCGAAGAGTTTATATGGATAGAGCGGTTTAGAAAAGACAAGAGGACAGTTAATTCAGAGGGGAGAAAGCAGAGGAAACTAAGTTGAAGATTGAAATGACCAAGGAGTTCAAGTCTTTCAGTGCAGAGGCTGAATGAGGAACGGAGTGATAAGTCAGTGAAAATGAGGGAACGATGAACAATGAATATTTTAAAGGAGAAAAGAATTGGGTGGAACAAGTTTACATGCTCGAAGATGAAGGAAGTGTCCGAGGAGTAGGCAAGGCTTTACAATTGACCTCAGCTTAGTATGGTCTGCTGTTAGAACATTCTGGATCATCTTCTTTGGCCTCCTTGTCTCGAGAGACAATGGGTAAGTGCCTGGAGGTGGTCAGTGGTTTGTGAAGCAGCGCCTGGAGAGGCTATAAAGGCCAATTCTAGAGTGACAGACTCTTCCACAGGCGCTGCAGATAAAATTGGTTGTCGGGGCTGTTACACAGTTGGCTCTCCCCTTGCACTTCTGTCTTTTTTCCTGCCAACTGCTAAGTCTCTTCGACTCGCCACACTTTAGCCCCGCCTTTATGGCTGCCCGCCAGCTCTGGCGATCACTGGCAACTGACTCCCACGACTTGTGATCAATGTCACAGGACTTCATGTCGCGTGTGCAGACGTCTTTAAAACGGAGACATGGACGGCCGGTGGGTCTGATACCAGTGACGAGCTCGCTGTACAATGCATCCTTGGGGATCCTGCTATCTTCCATGTGGCTCACATGGCCAAGCCACCTCAAGCGCCGCTGGTTCAGTAGGGTGTATATGCTGGGGATCTTCTCCGCCACGAGGACTTCTGCGTTGGAGATACGGTCCTGCCACCTGATGCCAAGGATTCTCCGGAGGCAGCGAAGATGGAATGAATTGAGATGTCGCTCTTGGCTGACCTACGTTGTCCAGGCCTCGCTGCCGTAGAGCAAGGTACTGAGGACACAGGCTTGATACACTCGGACTTTTGTGTTCTGTGTCAGTGCGCCATTTTCCCACACTCTCTTGGCCAATCTGGACATAGCAGAGGAAGCCTTTCCCATGCGCTTGTTGATTTCTGCATCGAGAGACAGGTTACTGGTGATAATTGAGCCTAGGTAAGTGAACTCTTGAACCGCTTCCAGAGCGTGGTGGCCGATATTGATGGATGGAGCATTTCTGACGTCCTGTCCCATGGTGTTCATTTTCTTGAGGCTGATGGTTAGGCCAAATTCGTTGCAGGAAGCCGCAATCCTGTCGATGAGACTCTGCAGGCACTCTTCAGTGTGAGATGTTAATGCAGCATCGTCAGCAAAGAGGAGTTCCCTGATGAGGACCTTCCGTACTTTGGTCTTCACTCTGAGAGGGGCAAGTTTGAACAACCTGCCACCTGATCTTGTGTGGAGGAAAATTTCTTCTTCTGAAGACTTGGACGCAGGTGAGAGCAGCAGGGTGAAGAAGATCCCAAACAGTGTAGGTGCGAGAACACAACCCTGTTTCATGCCACTCAGGATAGGAAAGGGGTCTGATGAGGCGTTGCTATGCTGAATTGTGCCTTTCATATTGTCATGGAATGCGGTGATGATACTTAGTAGCTTTGGTGGACATCCGATCTTTGTTAGTAGTCTGAAGAGACTACGTCTGCTGACGAGGTCAAAGGTGAGATCAATGAAAGCAATGTAGAGGGGCATCTGTTGTTCACGGCATTTCTCCTGTAGCTGGCGAAGGGAGAACAGCATGTCAATGGTGGATCTCTCTGCTCGAAAGCCGCACTGTGCCTCAGTGTAGACACGCTCAGCCAACTTCTGGAGCCTGTTTAAAGCGACTTGAGCGAAGACTTTCCCCACTATGCTGAGCAGGGAGATTCCACGGTAGTTGTTGCAGTCACTGCGGTCACCCTTGTTCTTATAGAGGGTGATGATATTGGCATCACGCATGTCCTGTGGTACTGCTCCCTGGTCCCAGCACAGGCAAAACATTTCATAGAGTGCTGAAAGTATAGCAGGCTTGGCACTGTTGATTATTTCAGGGGTAATGCCGTCCTTCCCAGGGGCTTTTCTGCTGGCTAAAGAATCAATGGCATCACTGAATTCTGATTTTGTTGGCTGTACGTCCAGCTCATCCATGACTGGTAGAGACTGGGCTGCATTGAGGGCGGTCTCAGTGACAACATTTTCCCTGGAGTACAGTTCTCGGTAGTGCTCAACCCAGCGGTCCATTCGCTTGCGTTGGTCAGTGATTGTGTCCCCTGATTTAGATTTGAGGGAGGGCGATCTTCCTGATGGTTTGCCCAAAAGCTCTCTTAATGCCATCATACATTCCTCTGATGTTTCCGGTGTCTGAGGCCAGCTGAATACGGCTGCATAGGTGTTGCCAGTAATCATTTGCACAGCGCCTGGCTGTTCTTTGTGCAACGCTTCTGGCTGCTTTAAGTGCTACGGATATTAAATCGCTGGGGCTTTCTTGTATTTCAACAGTGCAGTGTGCTTAGTGGCTATGACAGGTTCCAGCTCTTCAAAGTGAGATTGAAACCAGTCTACATTCGCTTCATACGTTTGCCAAAGGTGGTCATTGCTGAGTCATAGATGGTTTCTCTGATGTGGGCCCACTTGGTCTCTGCATCCTCTGTAGGAATGTTTTGAAGGGCTTTTTCAAGTGAATTTAGAAACTTATGTAGCAGCTGTGGATAAGAAATTCTGCTCGTGTTGATGCACGGGCTGCCCTTCTGATTGGAGTGATGTAGCTTCTTTGGTTTGAGTCTAACCTTGTTGCACACCAGGGAGTGGTTGGTGTCGCAATCCGCACTGTGGAAGCTGCATGTGATTTGAACGCTGTTTAAAGAGGCTCACCTTGTGACGATGAGGTCCAGCTGGTGCCAACGATATGATCTTGGATGCCTCCAAGAAACCTGGTGACAGGATTTAGTATGAAAGAACGAGTTGGTGATGCAGAGGTTATGATAGGTACACAACTCAAGCAGTTTCTGTCCATTCTCATTCCAATGCCATAGCGCCCAAGGCAGGAGGGCCATGAGTCATGGTCGGCCCCAACCCTGGCATTAAAGTCCCCCAGCAGGAACAGATGTTCGGTATTGGGGATGCTACTAATGATATTATGGAGTTCCTTGTAGAACTGATCTTTAGCTTCAGGTGGGGAGCAGAGTGCTGGAGCATAAATGCTGAGTAGGTGCACTGGACCAGAGGCGGTGAGCAGTCGGATGGACAGTCTGCATTCCGAGCCATTTGAGGGAGGCTCTATCATGCTGAGCAAGGAGTTTCTGATGGTGAAGCCCACTCCATGCTGTCTTGGTTCTTCAGGATCCCGACCCTGCCAGAAGAAGGTGTCGTCTTGCTCTCTTAGAGATCCGCTCGCAGGGAAGCGTGTATCCTGAAGATCTGCAATGTCCACATTGAGTCTACTGAGCTCCTTGTTAATGATGGCGGTCTTCCGAGAATCGTTGATTTGTGTAAGATCTTCCGACAGGCCAGGACACATAGTTCCGATGTTCCAGCTTGGAAACGAAGGCTGGTACCTTCTTCCTTTTTTGGTCGTGCTGTTTGGTGCGGTGTTGCAGTCCACTTTTCGGGCAATGACCCTGAGCTCCAAGCACCCATTGAAGCAGGTGGACTGTGGCGGGACAGAACCTTACTGACCGGGGGCTGCCCGGTTTGAGGCGGGCGATAGCTGTCCAGTGAGATGCGATGACCTCTTCCACCAACAAAGGCAACCCATGGCGTCCAAACTCTACGCCAATTGAGCTGGACTTATAACCCGTAACTGCTGCCTTCCATATTGTTTTGGTCGCTGTGAGGCGACTCTGGAGTGACCTCTCCATGGCGCATGCCTGGGCGGATGTATGGAGGTTGTGAGTTGCCCAAGCGTCAAAACCCCCCTCTTGGCCTTCCTGGTGGGGTCCAAAAGGAGTGCAGAGCACGACGTTTGGCACCGGTATGGCTGCAGGAACTGCCGGAAATATGCCAAAGGTGACACATGACTGCCTTCGTGGTTCCTCTCCAGATTTTCTGTTGAGGTTTTACTCCTTATCCTTGGTCTCGCCCGAGACACCCACAAGGCAGTGGGGTTGTTAGGGCCCCTGCTCAGGGATAGGTGGCTGCCGGTGGGAGGAGGTGGGGGGAAGGGCGTGTGGGGTGGGGGAGGGGGGTGCGATGGGGAGGGGTGAGGTGGGAATGGCAGGTGGGAAGGGGGTGCAAGGGGGAGCTGGGAAGGGGGCTGCAGGGGGGTAGGAGAGCGGGTGCAGGGGAAGGAGGTGCGAGGGGAAGATGGTGCGAGGGGGGAGCTGGGAACGGGGTGGGGGCGGCGTGGAGGAAGGGGGTTGCAAGTAATGAAACATTTCATCAGCTCCCACCATTGTCCTCTAGTGATCTGAATGCTGGTGGGGTACCTTCATTAATTGGTTAGTAGTAAAGCACTTAAGAAAGGACCTCATCAGGGTAATCGGGCTCTCGGTGAACCTGTTCGCTTCCATCTGCATCGTCTTTGTCAACAAGTGGATCGCGACCCTGGCGAGCAGGCCAGCCCACAGCCTGCACGGCCTCCTCGATATCAGCGCCCCTCCGGCTATCCCTATTTCCCCTTTTAGATCCGCATCTGCTTTGCAGTGTGAAAAGGATACACTCTGGATGCACTCTGCAATTCCACACACATACACCCCGTGGATGACAACACATTTGTGCTCAGCTATAATTCTACCCGTGGTTGAACAGCCTGCCAACACTCACCACCAAAGCTCACACCATAAATAATTGTTATTGTCGATGGTGATTCTGTCTCAGATTTCTCTCCCTGTCTTTGGAGGCAGATTACATAGAATTTACAGCACAGAAGCAGAACATTCAGCCCAGTCAGTCTATGCCAGTGTTTACACACAACTTGAGCCTCCTTCCACTCCCTCTTCATCTCACTCTATCAGCATTACCTCTTATTCCTTTTCCTCTTATATGCTTATCTAGCTTCCCCTTAATGCATCTACGCTCCTTCACCTCCTCTGCACCTGTCGTAAAAGAAAAAGAAAAACTTGCTTTTATATAGCACCTTTCATGACCACACGTCTCAAAGCACATTCCAGCCAATAAAGTACTTTTGAATTGTAGTCACTCTTGTAAAGTAGGAAAGGCAACAGCCAACTTGCACACAGCAAGCTCCCACAAATAGCAATGTGATAATGAGTAGATAATTTGTTTTTATGATGTTGATTTAAATATTGTCTTGGATGGTGGGGATAACTCACCTGCTCTTCTTCAAAATAATGCCATGGAATATTTTATGTCCACCTGGCAGGGAAGACAGGGCCTCGGTTTAACGTTTCATCCAAAAGACGGTACCTCCAACAGTGCCGCACTCTTTCGGTACTGCACTGGTGTAAAAGCCTCGATTTTGTGCTCAAGGTAGAATTTGAGCCCACAACCTTCTAAATTGGAGGCAGAGTGCTATCACTGAGCCACAGCTGACATCCAGCACGTTCTATATTGTAACCACTGTCAGAACCAACATTTTGCACACCTTTGGCAGAGATAGCTGGAGAACCCCCTTGTGCCTACCTTTGAATGGCCGAACACGTTGGCACTCCAGAATTTACCCTCCGGATTTTATATTCCTCAGCTGAATCCAAAATGTAAGCCTTTCGCATCAAAGACTTGGTGCGGTGCACAGAAGTAACGTAGTGCATGTACCAGTTTGAAATATCACCTTTCAACTCAAAAGAATTCAAGCATGTTATAAACACTCAAAAATTTGACAAGTTGGACAAGAAAATTATGATGAAGTGCCAGAATGTTCCATATTTCTTTGAGCAAAAATAACAATGATAATAGGCACCTGATGATATAAAAAGAAAATTCTGTGCTTCAAATCCCCAGTCAAACATGATAGAGAGCGATTTGGTTGATTTTTTTTATATATAAGCAATAAACACATGAAGACTGGGAAGAACATTTCATACTAACTATTGGAGTGAAGTGTGTTCTTGTTTGGAGAATTTCTTCATTTTTTTTTCTCCCATCTAGTTTATTCCCTTCCACATCGAATACACTTGCGGACATGAGCAAACCCTCCAGGATTCTGTCCACGTGTCTTCATGTGGTAACCATGACAACCAAGCATTGGGAGGTGATTTGATTTTTGGAGCTTGTCTTTCCAGACACGCTTTCCAGCAGGAGTTACTGAAATGTTAATGTGGAACTGAAGGAAACCTAGCTGCCTTTTCCCTTCCTGCCCTACCTCTCCAAAGAGGTAGTGCTTCACACATTCGGAACAGCTCAACTGCCAATCAGGGCTCAGGTCAGATAAATATCAAGTCTTTGGAGAGGGTGCAGAGGAGATTTACTAGAACGGTAGCAGGGATGAGGGACTTCAATCATGTGACGAGACTAGAGAAGCTGGGATTGTCGGCAGAGGTTAAGGGGAAACTTCACAGAGGTGATTAAAATTGTGAGGGATTTAGGTAGATGGGGAGAAGCTGTCCCCACTGACGGCCAGTAACATAGAAGATTTATGGCACAGAAGGAGGCCATTCAGTCCATCATGTCTGTGCCAGCCAGAAAAGAGCTATCCAGCCTAATCCGACTTTCAAGTTCTTGGTCCATAGCCCTGTAGGTTACAGCACTTCAAGTGCATATCTAAGTGCTTTTTAAATGTGATTTCTATGTCTACCACCCTTTCAGGCAGTGAATCCCAGACGCCCACCAACCTCTGGGTGGAAAAAAAAACTTCTCAACTCCCATCTAATCCTTCTACCAATTACTTTAAATCTATGGTTATTGACTTCTGCTAAGTAGCCAGAGGACTCAGCTTTAAAGTAATTGTCAAAGGAACCAAGGGAAATGAGAAGATTTTATTTACACATTGATTTGTTCTAATCTGGAATCCACTGCCTGAAAGAGTGGTGAAAACAGCTTCAATAGTAATTTTCAAAAATAAATTGGATAAATACTTGAACTGTAAAATTTGCAAGGCTATGGTAAAATAAAAGGGAAGTGGGACTGATTGGACAGCTCTTTCAAAGAGCCGCCACAGGGACAATGGGCTGAATGGCCTCCTTCTGTGCTATTAGATAGTATGATTCTGTGAAATTAGTGCAGACCAGGGATCAAACTGAGAATCTGCTGGCATGTAAGGATTAGTCCCACACCTGCCAGTGCCTTTAGTTTCAGGAGGAGCCAGTGAATATCATAAAAAGAAAGAGGAAGAGAGAGTTAGCATCTAAGCACTCCATTTATTATTTAGAAACCACATCAGGACTGGTGAGCAAGCTTTAATCATATATATAGCTGCAATGCATTGCATTTCCAGGCTACCTTCTGACACATATTAATGGTTTAAGAATCACAGCAGTCAACCATCTCAGACCATTATGGACAGCTTTGTTTTTGTTTTACACTCTTTCACTCAAGAGGGGCTAGAAATGTTTCAAACCTCCAAACCTGCTGCCCCTCCCCAACCCTCTCTTTACCAGAACTGAGAAATTACACTAACAGAAAACAGTGGAGAGGTTGAAACTTTTTTCTAGGAAAGAGAAAGCTGAGGAGGGACCTAGTAGAGGTCTTTAAAATTATGCAGGGTTGTGATAGGATAGACATAGAGATGTTTCCACTTGTCAGGGAGTCCAAAACTAGAGCCCATAAATATAAGGTACTGTGGACTGCCAAAGGACAGGTCCTCTGCTCTTTTCCTCCATGTCGGAGAGATGAGCATGAGGAGGGAAGAGTGTATATGAGTTGGTTTCCCATTGCCTTTCTCAGACTGAAATGGGAATTAAACCCACACTGTTGATGCTGTTCTGAACCACACAATAGCCAACTGATCTAACTGGTCCCCCAGATGTAAGGTAGTCATTAATAAATCCAATCAGGAATTCAGGAGAAACTTCTCTACCCAGAGAGTGGTGAGAATAATGATGAATTCAAAGGTGTCAGCTGTGGCTCAGTTGGTAGCACTCTTGCCTCTGACTTAGATGGTAAAGATCCCACAACATTATTTTGAAGAAGAGCAGAGGAGTTGTCCCAGTATTCGGGGTCAATATTTATCCCTCAGCCAACATCACTGAAAAAACAGATTATTTGTTTTTTATCTCATTGGCTGAAGGGGAGCACAAACACTGGCACGGATTGGCTGGACCAAAAGGCCTGTTTCTATGCTGTAAATTTTCTCTAATTCTATTGCAATCTTGTTTCTCTCCATTCTATCCATACTACCATCGTCAGTACAACTCTTAACTTTCCTCTCTTGTTCCTTGTAAGTTCTAAATACACCATTTTGCATCAATTTCCTGCTCCCTGCATCCTCATTAAGACTCCTCGTAATGAGTCCTCCAGCTCGGTCGTCGCCAAGGCTTCTGACCTCTCTCAGTCTCAATACAAGCTTTATGTCACCAAAATGGTCAGTTCTTGATTGACTTCAGTTTCCCTGCCAACTCTTCAGCTTTGGTTCCATGGTGCAATTTGGGCCTTTATCCTTCCCCTGGATTTCTCAATTTTAAAAGAAAGATAAAAATGAAATATGTAAGCTGGAAATCTGACAGAAAAGGCCCAGCAGGCCAGTTGGGAACTGGAAGAGGAAAAGAAGGAGTTAAAATTTCAGCAGCTGGAAAAGGAAGTAGAAATAAAAAGAGACGAGGTATGGAAGGAGAGATGTACAAAGTTTCATTAACAGTCCTGGAACAGCAGGATGGCTGAGCTGATAAGAGGCAGAAAGAAAGAACAAGGCAAATAGAAAAATCATGGACGGAGACGGGGAGCAGGTAATTCTGCAAGAAAGGGAAAGAAGGAACTTACATTTTTATAGCACCTTTCACAGCCTCAGGACATCCAAAAGTGCTTTACAGCTACTGAAGTACTTTTTGAAATATAGCCACTGTTGTAAAGTAGAAAGATAATTTGTGCACAGCAAGATCCCACAATCAACAATGTGATAAAATTACCAAACACTCTGTTCTTTGTGTGGTGTTACTTGAAAGATAGATATGGTCAGGACACTAGAAAACTCCCTTGCTCTTCTTCAAAATAGGGGATCTTTTATGTCCACCCGAGAGAGTGGACAACACCTTAGTTTGACAGCTCATTTGATAGTGTAGCGCTCCTTCAAAACTAGGTTGTCAGCCTGGAGCCCACAACTTTCTGAACTGGAGGTAAGAGTGCTCCTCACTGAGCCACAGCTGACAGCCTTGAGTGAACACAAGGAACATTGAATAAGAGACAGGAATGTTTGTTAGTGCCATGGTAAATGTTAACAGAGATCTCTCAAAGCTTAAAACTATTCAAGAACCAAGAAAGTCAGCAATCATTACAAGGCTCTGGGGATCTTGTTACCAAAGCGAAAAGCACAAAGTTTAGGAAGTAGAATGCAGGAATTCAACACCGACAAAGCGATCTGTGCAGTCTGCCTGTTACAAATTGTCTCATTATTTTAATGATGAGGACATTTACCGCAGATTTGATAGCTTCATTCTCAAGGCATGAGCACTTGTCTCCCCTGCAGAGATTTAGTTTATTTTTCTTTCTTGGTATCCTTCACAACTGATGTGCCATAGATCTATTTAAATGAGGTTGCAGGCAACCATCCCAAACAATGCTGTGCATTTTGAGAGAGCTGGCATGAAGCTTTATGTGTACAGTGCTTTTGTTGTTAAAAAAGTCCCCTCCCTCCCACCATCCCCCCAACTTTCAATATTCTTCCTTTCCTTGCGAAAGGAGCTGGCACATACAGGGCTCTAGCTCATGAAGGTATGGTCTTCTCCAGAAGCTCAACCGATTATTCGCTCTTTGAAGTGAGAGTTTAATTTTAAAAAAGTTCCATTTAAAAAGTGCTTTTCACAACCTCAAGATGTCTCAAAGTACTTTATAGACAATGACAGACAAAGCCTGTCGCTGTTGCAATAGAAGAAACACAGCAGCCAATCTGTGCACAGCAAGTTCCTGCAAAGAGTAATGTGATAATGACCAGGTAATCTGATTTTAGTGATGTTGGTTGCGGGATAAATATTGGCCAGGATACTGGGAAGAACTCCCCTGGTTTTCGAAATAGTGCCATGAAATCTTTCACGTGCCCCTAGCCAAGCTGTTCCAGTACAGCTGCAACACGGGCATCCACTCGAACGTGTGGCATATTGTACAGGTATGTCCTGTGCAGAAAAAGCAGGACAAAGCCAATCCAGCCAATTATTACCCATCAGACTACTCTCGATCATCAGCAAAGTGATGGAAGCTGTCGTCAACAGTGCTATCAAGCGGCATTTAAACAGCAATAACCTGCTCACTGATGCTCTGTTTGGGTTCCGCCAGGGCCACTCAGCTCCTGACCTCATTACAATCTTCGTCCAAACATAGACAAAAGATCTGAATTCAAGAGGTGAGATGAGAGTGATTGCCCTTGACATCAAGGCAGAATTTAACTGAGTGTGGCATCAAGGAGCCCTAGCAAAATTGAAGTCAATGGGAATCAAGGAAAAACTCTCCACTGGTTGGAGTCATACCTAGCACAAAGGAAGATGGTTGTGATTGTTGGAGGCCAATCAGTTGAGCCCCAGGACATTACTGCAGGAGTTCCTCAGGGCAGTGTCCTAGGCCCAACCATTTTCAGCTGCTTCATCAATGACCTACCCTCCATCATAAGATCAGAAGTAGGGATGTTTGCTGATGATTGTACGATGCTCAGTACCACTTGCAACTCCTCAGATACTGAACAGTCCGTGTCGATATGCAGTGAGACCTGGACAAAGTTCAGGCTTGGGTTGATCAGTGGCAAGTAACATTCATGTCACACCAGTGCCAGGCAATGATGATCTCCAACAAGAGGGAATCTGACTCTTTCCCCTTGACACTCAACAGCATTACCATCACTGAATCCCCCACTATCAACATTCTGCGAGTTACCATTGACCAGAAACTGAACTGGACCAGCCACACAAATACTGTGGGATCGCGAGCAGGTCAGAGTCTGAGAATTCTGTGGCAAATAACTCAACTCCTGATTCCCCAATGCCTGTCCACCATCTACAAGGCACAAGTCAGAAGTGTGATGGAATACTCTCCACTTGCCTGGATGAGTGCAGCTCCAACAACACCCAAGAAGCTCAAAACCATCCAGGACAAAGCACCCCACTTGATCGTCACCCCATCCGCTCTCTCCACCACCGATGCACAGTGGCAGCAGTGTGTACCATCTGCAAGTTGCACTGCAGCAACTCACCATGCCTCCTTTGACAGGATTTTACAAACCCGCAACCTCGACCACCTAGAAGGGCAAGGGCAGCAGATGCATGGGAACACCACCGCCTGCATGTTCCCCTTCAAGTCACACACCATCCTGACTTGGAAACATGTTGCCATTCCTTCACTGTCGCTGGACCTGGAACTCCCTCCCTAAAAGCACTGTGAGAGTGCCCGCACTAAACGGACTGCAGCAGTTCAAGAAGGCAGCTCACCACCACCTTCTCAAGGGCAATTAGGAATGGGAAACAAATGCTGGCCTTGCCAGCGACACCCACATCCCATGAAATGAATCGGGGGTAGGCAGGAATGTGGAGTCAAGGTTACAATCAGATCAGCCATGATCGTATTGAATGGCGGAGCAGGCTTGAGGAGTTGAGTGGTGTACTCCTGCTCCTAATTCGTATGTTCATATGTATGAAAAAAAATGCATGAAAGGGCAGACAGTGCCTCAGTTTAACCTCTCATCTGAAATACGGCACCTCTGACAGCCCAGCGTGATCTCAGTACTGCACTGCAGTGAGAGCCTAGACTGTGGACTAGAACTTGACTCCATGACTTTCTGACTCAGATGCAAGTGTGTTACCACTGAGGCACAGTTGACACCTAAGTATGTGCATGTGTACCCCTGTGACGGTGTATATATTAAGTGAGGATAACCTTGGTTTGAGCTTGGATGGCTGGTCATGCCTGCCAACAGCTCACAAAGGATATGGGGATAGGGCAGCAAAATGGAGGCAGAAGATCCGACATGATCTTAATGAATGCTCCCAATTCTGTTCTTATAAAGCCTGCACACCTTGGCAGAGGCTGGAGGCCGGGCAATGGCTGTGAAACTACAGCCCAGTGCAAGTTACTTTCTTCAGGAGAGGAGACAATTGGAGAGGCAAAATAAATGGAACTGGCCTAGTTGAAAATGACTGTGAAATGTCAATCCCCTAACGGGTTGGAAAGCAGGATTTGCAAGCACAGAGGGACGTCATGTCTTAAATGACTCAGATACATATTCCAAAATGAGGGACCTTTAACTTGCGTGCTGGCATCTCCCTTCAAAATATTCCTGACTTTGTCAGATGCAGTTGAGGTTCTTTTAAACAGCTTCTCTGTCCTTTCCCTCGACATACAATCTTTTGCAATACATCAATTAACAAAAGCCAGCATGTATTTCATTCTGTTTGAAGCACTTTCAGACATTTGAGCATGATAAGACACGATACAAATGTGAATGGCCAATCTATGGAAGAGGCTCCCAAGGGAGACAGAGGAAGCAGTTTGTATTGATTCAATCAAATGCAAATTAGATAGATTTCTTATAAGAAAATAACATTTTGGAATATGTATCTGAGTCATTTAAGACATGACGTCTGGTGATTGGAATGATTAGTGTAAAGTTGTCACTGGTACCAACCTATTTTCAGCTGGTCCTTGACTGCTTTTGACCCAAGAGTTACAGACCAAGACAGTAGATTATCGGAGCGAGTTTATTAAGCACAATTAAGATATTGCGATATATAAAACTATACTTAACGCAATGGCAGTAGCTGTATAGCAGTCTTTGGTTCTTGCTTCCCGAAGTTGATGGGCTGTTCTTCCTCTTCCAGTATTCTGCGAACCAAAGTAGTCCAGTCCCCATCCACTGAGCTCTAAACTCTCCTCCCTTTATCCTTCTTAGTGGGCTCCTGCCCTACTATATTTGGCAATATTCATTCTGGCTAACATGATTGGATTAAATTGATGTCATTGTCAATCCATAGCTTCCTAACGTATATTGTCTCAGAGACCTCCTATTGTCTATATATGCAGCGTCTCAAAGTTCATACTTCTGCAACTGGGTGGTTTTCTAACCGTCTGTTCTGACCTTTTGTTTTCTACAGAAAACTTTACCTCTGCCATTGTTTCCACAAACGTCAATAAACTGTTACGGATTGACCTATTTCAGTGAAGCTAACCATTAAGCCTTGCAGTCAAGTCTTGACACTACTGTTACAGGCAGAAAAGATATTGCAAAGTTATCCCGAAAAATAAGTCATAAAAATACTCTAAACCCTACATTAGTCAGCAACTCCACTATCATTGTTGTATATGATGACCAGTTTAGTAAGAAGGCGAACTAGATGGGTCTTGCTTGGTCTTTTGTTGTCTAACAATTCCGATGCAATATCAGGAGATAATTAGCACACAATTTCCAAGGATTGGCTAAGCACAAATGCCTGTTAGGAAGTTTGCCAGTCTCTAACAAACTGGATCCTGGTATTCCCCTGATCAATAATCCCAAATGCATTTGAATAAATTTAAAGGAAGTTACTGGTCTAGAAATTTGGGTGGAGCCAATGTTTGGTCAAGTATGTGGGTGTGGGGGATAGGTGGGGGCAGGTGGGTGTGCAGTGGACAATCCCTGCGCCTGAACGTTCAAGCCTGAGTTACACCCATTACTGAGCCTCAGGTCTCATTGCCATGGAGGCTGTGAACTGCACACTGCTGCCAGTGAAGCTGAGTTAAAGATTGGGTCACCACAATGCTTTAAGGGACCACCGGCCTGTAGGCCATGTTTTGATTTGGTTTTCCAGAATGCAGCTGGTGCCATATAGCAGGCCTGTTACAAGACCAAAATGAGCAGTAGAAAATAAAATTGCTGAGGAGAAAAAAACAAACTTTACTTGAAAATGTGTTGGTGAGGGGGTGGGAGTGGTGGGAAGAAATAAACACAAGAGGGCAGTGTCACTGGGTACAGAGAAATAACTCATGCTGCATGATGATGTGGACAGACCTGGGAAGTCAGATAAAGTTCTTCAGTTCAGTATTGAAAAGTGAAAAAGTTTAGGGACAGGCATGGAACAATGATCCAAAAGGGACAGATTGCAAAGCGTAATCTAAGTAGCATTAAGACTGAGCTGGTAACTGGGTACTTGAATACAAAGCGAAATAAATAAAGTATCCGAGCCACATGGCAAGAGTTGAATGGATCTCAGGGAACTGAAGAATGTGCTGGGAAGATCATTGACAGCGATATTTTGAGATTCACCAGAAAGAAGCAACAATATTGAAGACTAGAGAAGAAAAAGGTAGTACTTATATTTCAAAAGTGAAATCCAGGTAACTAGAGACTGACTGGGCATCCAGTGACTATAATCTGACCGGGTATCTGGGTAACTACAGTCTGACTGGGCATCCAGTGACTATAATCTGACCGGGGATCAGGGTAACTACAGTCTGACTGGGCATCCAGTGACTATAATCTGACCGGGGATCAGGGTAACTACAGTCTGACTGGGCATCCAGTGACAATAATCTGACGAGGCAAGCAGTGACTATAATCTGACCGAGTATCTGGGTAACTACAATAAAAGCAAAATAATGCGGATGCTGGAAATCTGAAATTAAAAAAAGAGATGCTGGAACCACTCAGCAAGTCTGGCAGCATCCGTGGAAAGAGAAGCAGAGTAAACGTTTCGGGTCAGTGACCCGAAAAGTTAACTCTGCTTCTCTTTCCACAGATGCTGCCAGACCTGCTGAGTAGTTCCAGCATTTCTTGTTTTTATATCTGGATAACTACAGTCTGACCAGGGATCCAGTGACTATAATCTGACTGGGGATCTGGGTAATGACAGTCTGACCGGGGATCCAATGACTATAATATGACCAGGGATCTGAGTAACTAAAGTCTGACCGGGGATTAGAATTAGAATTGGAACATTACAGCGCAGTACAGGCCCTTCGGCCCTCGATGTTGCGCCGACCTGTGAAACCATCTGACCTACACTATTCCATTTTCATCCATATGTCTATCCAATGACCACTTAAATGCCCTTAAAGTTGGCGAGTCTACCACTGTTGCAGGCAGGGCGTTCCACGCCCCTACTACTCTCTGAGTAAAGAAACTACCTCTAACATCTGTCCTATATCGATCACCCCTCAACTTAAAGCTATGTTCCCTCGTGTTTGCCATCACCATCCGAGGAAAAAGACTCTCACTATCCACCCTATCTAACCCTCTGATTATCTTATATGTCTCGATTAAGTCACCTCTCCTCCTCCTTCTCTCCAACGAAAACAACCTCAAGTCCCTCAGCCTTTCCTCGTAAGACCTTCCCTCCATACCAGGCAACATCCTAGTAAATCTCCTCTGCACCCTTTCCATAGCTTCCACATCCTTCCTATAATGCGGTGACCAGAACGGCACGCAATACTCCAGGTGCGGTCTCACCAGAGTTTTGTACAGCTGCAGCAAGACCTCATGGCTCCGAAACTCGATCCCCCTACTAATAAAAGCTAACACACCATATGCCTTCTTAACAGCCCTATTAACCTGGGTAGCAACTTTCAGGGATATATGTACCTGGACACCAAGATCTCTCTGTTCATCTACACTACCAAGAATCTTCCCATTAGCCCAGTACTCTGCATTCCTGTTACTCCTTCCAAAGTGAATCACCTCGCACTTTTCCGCATTAAACTCCATTTGCCATCTCTCAGCCCAGCTCTGCAGCCTATCTATGTCCCTCTGTACCCTACAACATCCTTCAGCACTATCCATAACTCCACCGACCTTAGTGTCATCCGCATATTTACTAACCCACCCTTCTACACCCTCTTCCAGGTCATTTATAAAAATGACAAACAGCAGTGGCCCCAAAACAGATCCTTGCAGTACACCACTAGTAACTAAACTCCAGGATGAACATTTGCCATCAACCACCACTCTCTGTCTTCTTTCAGCTAGCCAATTTCTGATCCAAAGCTCTAAATCACCTTCAACCCCATACTTCCGTATTTTCTGCAATAGCCTACCGTGGGGAACCTTATCAAACGCCTTACTGAAATCCATATACACCACATCCACTGCTTTACCCTCATCCACCTGTTTGGTCACCTTCTCGAAAAACTCAATAAGGTTTGTGAGGCATGACCTACCCTTCACAAAACCGTGCTGACTATCGCAAATGAACTTATTCTTTTCAAGATGATTATAAATCCTGTCTCTTATAACCTTTTCCAACATTTTACCCACAACCGAAGTAAGGCTCACAGGTCTATAATTACCAGGGCTGTCTCTACTCCCCTTCTTGAACAAGGGGACAGCATTTGCTATCCTCCAGTCTTGCGGCACTATTCCTGTCGACAATGACGACATAAAGATCAAGGACAAAGGCTCTGCAATCTCCTCCCTAGCTTCCCAGAGAATCCTAGGATAAATCCCATCTGGCCCAGGGCACTTATCTATTTTCACACTTTCCAAAATTGCTAACACCTCCTCTTTGTGAACGGCAATCCCATCTAGCCTAGTAGTCTGAATCTCAGTATTCTCCTCGACAACATTTTCTTTCTCTACTGTAAATACTGACGAAAAATATTCATTTAACGCTTCCCCTATCTCCTCTGATTCCACACACAACTTCCCACTACTATCCTTGATTGGCCCTAATCTAACTCTAGTCATTCTTTTATTCCTGATATACCGATAGAAAGCCTTAGGGTTTTCCCTGATCCTATCCGCCAATGACTTCTCGTGTCCTCTCCTTGCTCTTCTGAGCTCTCCCTTTAGATCCTTCCTGGCTAGCTTGTAACTCTCAAGCGCCCTAACTGAGCCTTCACGTCTCATCCTAACATAAGGATCCAATGACTATAATACGACCAGGGATCTGGGTAACGACAGTCTGACCGGGGATGCAATGACTATAATCTGACTGGGGATCTGGGTAACTACAGTCTGACTGGGGGATCCAATGACTATAATCTGACCGGGGATCTGGGTAACGACAGTCTGACCGGGGATCCAGTGACTATAATCTGACCGGGGATCTGGGTAACGACAGTCTGACCGGGGATGCAATGACTATAATCTGACCGGGGATCTGGGTAATGGCAGTCTGACCGGGGATCCAATGACTAGAATCTGACTGGGAATCTGGGTAACTACAGTCTGACTGGGGGATCCAATGACTATAATCTGACCAGGGATCTGAGTAACTAAAGTCTGACCGGGGATCCAATGACTATGATCTGACCGAGGATCTGGGTAACTACAGTCTGACTGGGGATCCAATGACTATAATCTGACCGGGGATCTGGGTAACTACAGTCTGACCAGGGATCCAATGACTATAATCTGACTGGGGATCTGGGTAACTACTGTCTGACCAGGGATCCAATGACTATAAACCGACCGGGGATCTGGGTAACTACAGTCTGACTGGGGATCCAATGACTATAATCTGACCGGGGATCTGGGTAACTACAGTCTGACTGGGGATCCAATGACTATAATCTGACCGGGGATCTGGGTAACTACAGTCTGACTGGGGATCCAATGACTATAATCTGACCGGGGATCTGGGTAACTACAGTCTGACCAGGGATCCAATGACTATAATCTGACTGGGGATCTGGGTAACTACAGTCTGACTGGGGATCCAGTGACTATAAACCGACCGGGGATCTGGGTAACTACAGTCTGACCGGGGATCCAATGACTATGATCTGACCGAGGATCTGGGTAACTACAGTCTGACCGGGGATCCAGTGACTATAATCTGACCGGGAATCTGGGTAACAACAGTCTGACCGGGGATCCAGTGACTATAATCTGACCGGGGATCTGGGTAACGACAGTCTGACCGGGGATCCAATGACTATAATCTGACCGGGAATCTGGGTTACTACAGTCTGATTTTGGATCAAATGACTATAATCTGACCGAGGACCTGGGTAACTACAGTCAGACTGTGGATCCAATGACTATAATCTGACCGGGGATCTGGGTAACTACAGTCTGACCAGGGATCCAATGACTATAATCTGACTGGGGATCTGGGTAACTACAGTCAGACTGTGGATCCAATGACTATAATCTGACCGGGGATCTGGGTAACTACAGTCTGACCAGGGATCCAATGACTATAATCTGACTGGGGATCTGGGTAACTACAGTCAGACTGTGGATCCAATGACTATAATCTGACCGGGGATCTGGGTAACTACAGTCTGACCAGGGATCCAATGACTATAATCTGACTGGGGATCTGGGTAACTACTGTCTGACCAGGGATCCAATGACTATAATCTGACTGGGGATCTGGGTAACTACTGTCTGACCAGGGATCCAATGACTATATTCTGACTGGGGATCTGGGTAACTCCTGTCTGACCAGGGATCCAATGACTATAATCTGACTGGGGATCTGGGTAACTACTGTCTGACCAGGGATCCAATGACTATAATCTGACTGGGGATCTGGGTAACTACTGTCTGACCAGGGATCCAATGACTATAATCTGACTGGGGATCTGGGTAACTCCTGTCTGACCAGGGATCCAATGACTATAATCTGACTGGGGATCTGGGTAACTACTGTCTGACCAGGGATCCAATGACTATAATCTGACTGGGGATCTGGGTAACTACTGTCTGACCAGGGATCCAATGACTATAATCTGACTGGGGATCTGGGTAACTACTGTCTGACCAGGGATCCAATGACTATAATCTGACTGGGGATCTGGGTAACTCCTGTCTGACCAGGGATCCAATGACTATAATCTGACTGGGAATCTGGGTAACGACAGTCTGACCGGGGATCCAATGACTATAATCTGACTGGGAATCTGGGTAACGACAGTCTGACCGGGGATCCAATGACTATAATCTGACCGGATATCTGGGTAACTACTGTCTGACCAGGGATCCAATGACTATATTCTGACTGGGGATCTGGGTAACTACAGTCTGACCGGGGATCCAATGACTATAATCTGACCGGGGATCTGGGTAACTACAGTCTGACCAGGGATCCAATGACTATAATCTGACTGGGGATCTGGGTAACTACAGTCAGACTGTGGATCCAATGACTATAATCTGACCGGGGATCTGGGTAACTACAGTCTGACCAGGGATCCAATGACTATAATCTGACTGGGGATCTGGGTAACTACAGTCAGACTGTGGATCCAATGACTATAATCTGACCGGGGATCTGGGTAACTACAGTCTGACCAGGGATCCAATGACTATATTCTGACTGGGGATCTGGGTAACTACAGTCTGACCGGGGATCCAATGACTATAATCTGACCGGGGATCTGGGTAACTACAGTCTGACCAGGGATCCAATGACTATAATCTGACTGGGGATCTGGGTAACTACAGTCAGACTGTGGATCCAATGACTATAATCTGACCGGGGATCTGGGTAACTACAGTCTGACCAGGGATCCAATGACTATAATCTGACTGGGGATCTGGGTAACTACAGTCAGACTGTGGATCCAATGACTATAATCTGACCGGGGATCTGGGTAACTACAGTCTGACCAGGGATCCAATGACTATAATCTGACTGGGGATCTGGGTAACTACAGTCAGACTGTGGATCCAATGACTATAATCTGACCGGGGATCTGGGTAACTACTATCTGACCAGGGATCCAATGACTATAATCTGACTGGGGATCTGGGTAACTCCTGTCTGACCAGGGATCCAATGACTATAATCTGACTGGGAATCTGGGTAACGACAGTCTGACCGGGGATCCAATGACTATAATCTGACCGGATATCTGGGTAACTACTGTCTGACCAGGGATCCAATGACTATATTCTGACTGGGGATCTGGGTAACTACAGTCTGACCGGGGATCCAATGACTATAATCTGACCGGGGATCTGGGTAACTACAGTCTGACCAGGGATCCAATGACTATAATCTGACTGGGGATCTGGGTAACTACAGTCAGACTGTGGATCCAATGACTATAATCTGACCGGGGATCTGGGTAACTACAGTCTGACCAGGGATCCAATGACTATAATCTGACTGGGGATCTGGGTAACTACAGTCAGACTGTGGATCCAATGACTATAATCTGACCGGGGATCTGGGTAACTACAGTCTGACCAGGGATCCAATGACTATAATCTGACTGGGGATCTGGGTAACTACTGTCTGACCAGGGATCCAATGACTATAATCTGACTGGGGATCTGGGTAACTACAGTCTGACCAGGGATCCAATGACTATAATCTGACCGGGGATCTGGGTAACTACTGTCTGACCAGGGATCCAATGACTATATTCTGACTGGGGATCTGGGTAACTCCTGTCTGACCAGGGATCCAATGACTATAATCTGACTGGGGATCTGGGTAACTACTGTCTGACCAGGGATCCAATGACTATATTCTGACTGGGGATCTGGGTAACTACTGTCTGACCAGGGATCCAATGACTATATTCTGACTGGGGATCTGGGTAACTCCTGTCTGACCAGGGATCCAATGACTATAATCTGACTGGGGATCTGGGTAACTACTGTCTGACCAGGGATCCAATGACTATAATCTGACCGGGGATCTGGGTAACTCCTGTCTGACCAGGGATCCAATGACTATAATCTGACCAGGGATCTGGGTAACTACAGTCTGACCAGGGATCCAATGACTATAATCTGACTGGGGATCTGGGTAACTACTGTCTGACCAGGGATCCAATGACTATATTCTGACTGGGGATCTGGGTAACTCCTGTCTGACCAGGGATCCAATGACTATAATCTGACTGGGGATCTGGGTAACTCCTGTCTGACCAGGGATCCAATGACTATAATCTGACTGGGGATCTGGGTAACTACTGTCTGACCAGGGATCCAATGACTATAATCTGACTGGGGATCTGGGTAACTACTGTCTGACCAGGGATCCAATGACTATATTCTGACTGGGGATCTGGGTAACTCCTGTCTGACCAGGGATCCAATGACTATAATCTGACTGGGGATCTGGGTAATGACAGTCTGACCAGGGATCCAATGACTATAATCTGACTGGGGATCTGGGTAACTACTGTCTGACCAGGGATCCAATGACTATAATCTGACCAGGGATCTGGGTAACTACTGTCTGACCAGGGATCCAATGACTATATTCTGACTGGGGATCTGGGTAACTCCTGTCTGACCAGGGATCCAATGACTATAATCTGACTGGGGATCTGGGTAACTCCTGTCTGACCAGGGATCCAATGACTATAATCTGACTGGGAATCTGGGTAACGACAGTCTGACCGGGGATCCAATGACTATAATCTGACCGGGGATCTGGGTAACTACTGTCTGACCAGGGATCCAATGACTATAATCTGACTGGGGATCTGAGTTACTACTGTCTGACCAGGGATCCAATGACTATAATCTGACTGGGGATCTGGGTAACTACAGTCTGACCGGGGATCCAATGACTATAATCTGACCGGATATCTGGGTAACTACTGTCTGACCAGGGATCCAATGACTATATTCTGACTGGGGATCTGGGTAACTACAGTCTGACCGGGGATCCAATGACTATAATCTGACCGGGGATCTGGGTAACGACAGTCAGACCGGGGATCCAATGACTATATTCTGACTGGGGATCTGGGTAACTACAGTCTGACCGGGGATCCAATGACTATAATCTGACCGGATATCTGGGTAACTACTGTCTGACCAGGGATCCAATGACTATATTCTGACTGGGGATCTGGGTAACTACAGTCTGACCGGGGATCCAATGACTATAATCTGACCGGGGATCTGGGTAACGACAGTCAGACCGGGGATCCAATGACTATATTCTGACTGGGGATCTGGGTAACTACAGTCTGACCGGGGATCCAATGACTATAATCTGACCGGGGATCTGGGTAACTACAGTCTGACCGGGGATCCAATGACTATAATCTGACCGGGGATCTGGGTAACGACAGTCAGACCGGGGATCCAATGACTATATTCTGACTGGGGATCTGGGTAACTACAGTCTGACCGGGGATCCAATGACTATAATCTGACCGGGGATCTGGGTAACGACAGTCAGACCGGGGATCCAATGACTATATTCTGACTGGGGATCTGGGTAACTACAGTCTGACCGGGGATCCAATGACTATAATCTGACCGGGGATCTGGGTAACGACAGTCAGACCAGGGATCCAATGACTATAATCTGACTGGGGATCTGGGTAACTACAGTCTGACCAGGGATCCAATGACTATAATCTGATCGGGGATCTGGGTAACGATAGTGTGACTTGGATTCTAGCTAACTATAGTCTGATCTGAGTACCAAGTGATTAAAGTCTGGAATTATTATCAAGGAAAGTGTTCGGGGGTTTGAGGAACTAGAGCTTAAAACTTATTGGAAAGTATCAGCAGAGTTTTAGAAAGTCGAAGAAATATCATCTCAATTTCGTAATGATCTGATAAAGTTACAAATGATCTGGATTTGGGCCAGAAAGCTATAATGATGCACTTAGATTTTAGTCAACCATTGGCTTACAAGTGGCTAGTACGGAACTGGTACAGAATCCGCAGATACTGTGTTGTTGGGTGAAATGTGAAATGAATTTAAATCTGAAGCTCTCTTCCTCACAAAGCTGTTGAGGCTGGGGGTCCATTGAAAATGTCAAAAGTGGGATTGATAGAATTTTGTTGGGCAATGGTATCAGCATTATGGTACCAAAATGAGTAGGCAAATGGTGGAGCAGACTTGAGGAGCTGGATGTTCTTTTCCTACCCCTATATTCTTATGTTTTATATCAGTGTCAGTAGGGGGCTTGCATCACCAGTTAAAAAAACAGGTCTTTCCAACATCTGGATTTAGTGACTCCAACAGCTGTACGTTGGAGGTATTACTGGCTGTGTGAGACCCCGATTATTGTCAAAATTCAACTTGTTCACTCATGTCCTTTGGAGAAGGAAAGCTATTGTCCTTACCCAATCTGGCATCTATGAATCCAGACCCACAGCAATGTTGTTGACTCTTAATGCCCTCTGAAGTGGCTTCGCAGGACACTGAGTTGCACAGGGCAATTAGGAATGGGCATTAAATACTGTCAAGACGTCGCAAAGTGCTTCATAGCAAGTGTTGTAAAGTAGGAAACGCAGCAGCTAATTTTCACACAGCTAGGTCCCACAAACAGTTATGATCAGATAATCCGTTTTAGTGATGTTGGTTCAGGGATAAATATTAGCCCAGGGAAACTCCCTTGATATTCCTTGAAATAATAACATGGGATCTTTGACATCCATCTGAAAAGGCAGACAGGACCTTAGTTTATTGTCCCATCTCATAGATGACAATGCAGCACTCCCTCAGTTGTGCCGTGGGATATCAGCTTAGATTTTGTGCTCAATTCCATGGAGTGGGGCTGGAACCTATAGCATTTTGGCTCAGAGTTCAGAGAACTACCCATTCATGGCTGACACCCAATAGCACAGTCAACTGGAATGAGGATCACTCAAGTGCCTAGTCATGATGCTCCAACCATCAGGACATGTGAGCACACTCGATGTACCGGTTTGTCTTTTCCTGTCTGTCAGTTCCATGGATGGGTATGTTATGAAGTCTCCTGAAAATAAATCCCCTGTTTCAGGACACTGACAAATTAAAATCTTTTGGCTTATGTTAATGGTTTAATTTGTAAGGCACTGAGTTATTCAATCTGTGGGACAGGGATAACTTGATTCTTTGAAACCTTGCAAGGTGTGGAACAGCCTCTGTGTGTATAAATCAGAAGCCATTCACTGCCAGAGTTTTACAATCTGTGACTTGCGTGTGAACCTCAACACATCATCAGAAGACAATAATGACTTTCTAAAATAGTTTGGAAGTCACTGGATCACCCAAATGAGAATTTGACTTTACATGAAGTCATTTTGAAAAGACTGCGTTGTCAGGAATCACTGTTTTGAAAATTGAAGACCTTTGTCCTGTCTCAATTTGAGAGTTTGACTCCGAATTCTGTTGTGTCCTAGATGTGTGTAAATATGTATATATTTTAGAAAAATTTCCTTTTTCCCATCATTGTCAAGAGTGAAGAGCTTTCGTAACCATTAGGATGTGACAGCCCATTGAACGCTGGGTAGACTGGCTTGTACTTGTTATTTGTCAAAATCTTCTGTCACAAATGACAAGAGGAAACAACAGTTTTGATCAGTAGAGGTTTTCTGTACTTAATTGCCAGATACTAAATATCAACAGTGTCAGCCCAACTCTCTCTTGGCAGCTGTAGACATGTCTCTCCTGCCAGATTGACTTTAGATTGACTAGAAGAAGGGAGTTTCACATCTTATCTTTTTATTAAGAAGAGAATCGTGACCTTAAAAGGGGTTTTGCTTCAAAAGAAGCTTTCCCTGATGTCATGCTCGGCCCCTGCCTGCCAAGAAGGAGGCACATTAATTTTGTCATGAACATTGATTTTAAACTGTTACTGGAATGAAGAAAGGACTTGTTAAACAGATCAGCCGTGGCTGGAAAAGACAATTGCATATTAACAGATGGTGATTGGAAGGACAAAGGACCATTCCTGACATATTCAACCCACAATGGACCTTGATCACCAGGGATTGTGTGTAAGAGAAGCATTCCAGAGACTGCTAAGGTGATACAATCCAAGATGTGATCAGATCAGTTAGTCACAACCTGGCTTTTTCTGAATTGTACAAACAGTTTGAACTCAGAGTGTTTGTTTGCTCCTGGACTGAGAAGGTCTCTCCTGTCTCCTCCCATTTCTTTCTCACAAGCCTCTAAATCCACTGAAGACACATGAATCCCAAGAGAGAAAAGTCTCCCACAGCGAACAAAGTTTAGAAGAATACTGGGCCCAACAAAAAGCAAGATCTACCTACAATCAAGAGCTCTACAGTGAGCTCGAACAACCGTAACAAAAACTCTTCAGATATTGCCTCAAACATTTCGATGTTATTTTTCTTCTGCTCTTTTCTGTCTCTATTTGCATGCGCGTCGTGTATCCATAGACATCAACCAAATTAAAGTTTATGTTCAACTTTTCTTCTTTAAACCTAAGAAAACCTCTTTGTTCTAGTTTTTTTTGCTTTATAATTGGAAAGTGGTGAACAAGGATTCACCAAGGGGGAGCTAAAAACACAGTATGTTTAAAATTAAATGCTGTTACGGTAAGACCAGGTGAAAGCTGAAAGGGACCCCTCGACACCTTTCTCACCGGGTTGTAACACTGAGGTGGGAAACTGGCCAAGGCTTTGAGTCTTAACTTGAGGTGTTACAGAGCTGAGGTGAAGAGAGTTTCAAAGCAGCAGCTTACTGGAAGATCGGGGCAGGAATTTACAACTCCCTTTAAAAAATATTTATGGAATCAGATTCCAGCTTTTCAAGTACAGCGTTCCTGACCCCTACAGCTCTCTGAGTGAAAAGATTTCTCCTCATCTCCCACCTAGATCTTTTGCCAATAGTTTTAAATCTCTGACCTGTTGACCCACTTAACAGAGGGAATAGTTTTTCTCTATCTAATCTATCAAAACATCTCATCATCTTGATAACTTCTATTAAGTCACCTCTGAGCAGTCCTAACCTTTCCAACTTTTCCTCAAACCGAAGTCCCTCATCCCTGTGAACATCCTGGTAAACCTCCTCTATACCATTTCTAAGGCCTTTACATCTTTCCTGAAGGATGGTGCTCAGAATTGTTCACAATACTCGAGCTGAGACCTAACAAGTGATGTACAAAATTCTAGCGTGATCTCTTTGCTGTTATATTCTATGTCTCTATTTATAATCTAAAGTAACCCATATGTTATTTTTCAACCACCTTGAGCACATAATACAGACTGACACTCCCAATACAGTACTGAGGGAGTCCTGCACTGTCGGATGCGCCGTCTTTTAGATGAGATATTAAACTAAGGTCCAGTCTGCCCTTGCAGGTGGATATAATGAATCCCATTTCAAAGAAGAACAAACCAGTTCTTGTGGTGTCTAGATGATTATTTATCCCTTAACCAACATCAGTAAGATAACAAACTATCTAGTTATTACCTCATTGTTGTTTATGGGAGCTTGCTGTGTGTAAATTGGTTGCCACGTTTCCTACATTACAATGACTACATTTCAAAAAGTATCTTATTGTCTCTTTAGGATGCCATGAAATTGTAAAAGGTATTATATGAATGCAAGTTGTTTCTTTATGAGTCACCACCAAAGTCCTAAGTTCTCAAGTTTTTCAGTAATTGTTTTTTAAAATTTGTTCTTGGGATGTGAGCATCGCAGGCAACATCAGCATTTATTGCCTATCCCTAATTGTGCTGGTGAGCTACCTTCTTGAACCACTGCTGTCTATGCGATGTAGTTACATCCACTGTGCTTCAGTAGCAATCTTATACAACTGAGTGGCTTCCTATGCCATTTTAATGGGCACTTAAGAGTTGACTACATTGTTGTGTGCAGGCCAGCCAGACTGGGTAAGGATGGCAGATTTCCTCCCCTGTAAGACATTAGTGAACCAGATTGGTTTCTACAACAATCCAGTAGCTTCACGATCATTATTAATGAGACGAGCTTTCTGTTTCAGATTTGTTAATTAATTGAATTTCAACTCCCCCAACTGACATGACGGGATTTCAACTCATGCCTCCTTGCCATTAGTCTAGGCCTCTGGATTAGTAGTCCGGTAACAGTACCAAACTCCACTGGTTCTCAGAATGAAACTGCAGTCAGGAACTAAAATTGCATGCAAGTCAAATTTAAAAGGATGGGAACAGTTAATGAAGACAAGGAAGGGGATAAAAATTTAAGGAACATCTGGAAAGCATTAAGGGTGTCTCAACCCATCGTCAATCTTTGCCAAAGGCTAAGCAGGCAATGGATTATCAAGTAGAAGATCAGAATGGAGAGATAGAAACAAGAACAACTTGTATTTATACAGCACCTTTAATACAGTAAAATGTCCCAAGGCGTTACACAAGAGTGTTAGCAGACAAAATTTGACACTGAACCACATAAAGAGATATTTGGACAGATGATCTAAAGCTTCATCAAAGAGGTAGGTTTTAAGGACTCAAAGGAGGTGAAGGCACAGCCGCCAATGGTGGAACAAGAGAAATCAGGGATGCACAAGTGGCTAGAATTGGAGGAGCTCAGAAATCTCGGAGAGTTACAGCGCTTGATCAGGTTACAGAGATACAGAAGGGCAAGGCTATGGAGGGATTTGAATGAAAAATTTAAATTCAAGGTATTGCCAGATTGGGAGCCAATGTAGGTTACTGAGCTTAGGGCTGACAGGAGGAGGTCATTCAGTCACTTGAGTCTATTCACCATTCAGTTAAATCACGGCTGATCTGTATCTTAACTCCAGCTATCTGTCTAGGTTCCATAACCCTTAATATCCTTGTCTAACAAAAATCTATTAGTTTCAGTTCTAAACTTTCAATTTAACTCTAGCCTCACCGGTATTTGGGAGGAGAGAGTTCAAGATTTCCACTAACTTTTGTGTGAAGAAATGCATTACCCTTGAATAGGCTAGTGCTAATTATAAGGTTATCTCCTCTTGTTCTGGACTCCCCCAACCAGAGGAAATAGTTTATCTTTCCTTAATCTTTCATAGTCAATGGATTACATGCCCAGGAGCACCAATCTATATGATATACCATTCTAAATGATACACCACTCTACACCATTCCATGTGATGTATCACTCCATGTGATACACCATTCTGTATGATACACCACTTCATGTGGGGGCACGTGGGGAAGTCTAGAGATCATCTGAAATGTCGCTTCCTGAAAAGAAAATCATCTATAACTATTTTTATATTTAACATGCACTTAGCTGAAACTTCAAGATGGTCAGTGTTTTCTCCTGCACCATGTAGTAAGTGCATTGATTCCACAAATACGAACATATGAATTAGGATCAGGAGCGGGCCATTCGGTCCCTTTCAGCCTGCTCCACCATTTAATAAGATCATCAATAAGCATCAAATCAGTCCATAGGGAGTGATAGTAATTTTGCTTGTTTGTTTTTTGTCAATGGAACATTTAACCTAAACAGCAATACCAATAAACGTTGGGAATTTTGGGGCAAGTATGATTTTTTTTGCCTTATGAAGACTTTTGAGGTGTGATACCTTTTTGAACAGGCAGTAGGTAAGACTTTTAAACCATATCAATAGATTAACACGAGTTGTTGCAGCACTGGGTTACCATGATACCCTTTCACCTTTTGGCCCGGGGCCCAGTTCAGAAACACTTCAAATTTCAAATTTTCATCCATGTTTCCAAATCCCTCCTTGACCTCTGCCCTCCCTATCTCTGTAACCTCATCCAGCCCCACATCACTCTGACATTTCTGCACTCGTCCAATTCTGGCCTCATGCACATCACCGATTTCCTTCACTCCACCACTGGTGGCCATTCCTTCATCCGTCTGGAGCTCAAGATCTGGAATTCCTTCTGTAAACCTCTCCGCCTCTTTCTCTTCCTTTAAGACGTTCCTTATAATCTACCACTTTGGCCAAGCTATTGGTCACTTGTCATAATATCTCCTAATGCGGATCAGTGTCAAACTTTTGTCTGATAATGCTCCAGTGAAACGCCTTGTGATGTTTCATTATAGTAAATGTGCAGTATAAATGCAAAGTATTATTCACAGACTGAAACTATCGTCCATTGGCTGTAAGAGTCCGATATGGAACACAACATGGACAATCTTAATTCAATCAGGCTACAGGACAAAACTGCATAAATTTGGTATTGATAGGTAATCTAACGAAGACGCTGTGAACTGTTTCACTGCTGCAGTAGGAGGAGCCCGCAGGAACTCCTGCTGATCCCAGCTCTCCAAAAATAAAATTAATCTTAACGTCTGGTCTCCTTTTCAGTTGGACCATCAGTTGAAACTGGGTGGAGCAAGCATAATACATGCTTCGACCACTAGAGTCCTACTATGATGATAGCGGGAGACCCTTGGGAAGGTAATGGCGGTCACACCGTCAATATAAACTGGAGGGTAAATCGTACCCCACCCCCCCATTTAATTAGGTGCTAATGTCCTATTTTCGTTCAACAGGCAGCCCCGATATCTCCCCTTAACACATTCCTATGATGCTTTTCCAGAAACTTGCACCATAGCCACCTGCCGGCCAGATTTTGCAATTGCACATTGTGACATGTTTACATAGGAATAACCCATTATAACCATGGAAATAGTCACAAAATATACAGGTTCGTAAGTGTTAATTCCACGATGCTGGGGCTTAAATTTTTATCGAAAGCAGCGCAAAGGGAGTATACACTGTTCAATACTGCAAAGAGAATTTATTAAACCTTTAAACATTGGGCAGCTACTGAGACTCTATTCTACAGATGTTGTGTGCATGGATGAGCCAACAAGTAGGCCAGAAAATGTAAAATAAAAAATGTGGTGAACTTGGGCTTGAATAAACATCTTTTCAAACTGCAGAATAGGCACATTTTTGGGACGGAAGGGGCTGGAAGATTTCTTTATTCACAGAAAATAAAACACTAACAAAAGACCAAGCTGAAGCCACCATCTAGGCTAGACAGTTCAAGCTTGGAGACACACTTGTGACTGGTACAGCCCAGCATGACATTTGGCCTGACCTAAGTTTCAACACAGGTGAGAGAGGGGATCATATCTATTCAGTTTTCTCTCCATTAAGAACTGATGTACTCTCAAGAACATATTATCTGGTCATTATCACATTGTTGTTAGTGGGAACTCGCTGTGTGCAAATTGCCTGTCATGTATCCTATGTCACAACTGTGACTACACTTCAAAAGTACTTCATTGGCTGTAAAGTGCTCTGGGATTTCCTGTGCTGTGAAAGGTGCTATATAAATGCAAGACTTTTTCTTTCTTTCTCTCAGAGTGCTCAGAATGCTCTTGCTCTTCATCTGCGTTTGAGTGAAGGTAAAGTTGCAGGGGCAGTCTCCTGTTCAAAAAATCAAACATATTTATTTATTGTGCAGCATACTGATCAGATTCTAGCCCATTTCTACCTACTTCTGTCTCCATAAATCACCCGACTCTCCCTTGCCTCAGCTCATCTGCTGCTGAAACCCTCAGAAAGGCCTTTGTTACCTCTAAACTCGACTCTTCCAATGCTCTCCTGCCCGGCCTCTCCTCTCCTCTCCCCTCCCCTTCCACCATCCACATGCTTGAGCTCATCCACAACCCTGCTGCCCGTATCCTAACTCACCAAGTTCCATTCACCCGTAATCCCTGTCCTTGCTGGCCTATATTGGCTCCTCCCTATTTCTGTAATCTTCCCCAGCTCTACAAGGCTTCATGATCTCCACGCTCATCCAACTCTGGCCTCGTGTGCATCTCCAATTGTTGACAGCCGTGCCTTCAGCTGCCTTGGCCCTAAGCTTGGAATTCCCTCCCTAAACCTCTCTGCCTCGCATCTCTCCTTTCTCCTCTAAGACGCCCCTTAATCATGATCTCTTTGTCCAAGCGTTTGGTTATATGTTCCAATATCTCCTTAAAAGGCTTGGTGTCAAATTTCTGTCTGATGAAGCCCCTTGGGACTTTTGAAAGGTGTCATATAAATGCAAGTTGTTGTTGTAATGCATTCCCAAATATCTGTTTTCTTTCTATTCGTTCTTCTGATGTAGGCTTCACTGACAAAGCCAACAACTATAACCCTTCCCTTGCGAAGGTGGTACTGGGCCACCTTCTTGAATGGCTGTAGTCCATGTAGTGAAGGTTCTCCCATGGTGCTGTTCCATAGAGAGTTCCAGGACTTTTACCCAGCGACAATGAAGGAATGGTGATATATGTCCAAGTCTGTTAATCTATGTTTAAACCATCTGAACCATTCTAGTAGATTTCAACCTGCCACTCACTCTCAGATATTCTATTATTATGGAAGCTATAAAAATAAACAGAATGGCCCAAAAATGGGCCATTCAACCCAACCAGTCTGCGTTGCTGTTTACCTGCAATGCGAGCAAATAGTTCCATTTATCTTTTGTTTCTGCCTCATCTGCATCTTGGGTGTGACTATTACAGCTTCACAACTCTGGTTGAAGTGGTTTTTCCTACCCTCATTCCAAATCTCTTGCATTTAATCTTATATCTATGGCCTCTTGTTCTTGATCCCTTAGCCACTGGAAACAGTATGCATGTATCTAATCTATCTCACCCTTTCATCATTCTAAACGCTTCCATCATCTTGGCCCGCAGTCTAATGAAAAATTGAATTTGAAAAATTCTTCCGTTTCAATTTTTCAAATCTTTTTATTAGTATGTGCTACATTACAGCAGTGACTACACTTCAAAAGTTCTAAATTGGCTGTCAAGTGCTTTGGGAAGTCCTGAGGTCATGATTGGTGCTATATAAAGGCAAATCTTTCTGTTCTTTCTAATACCAAGCAGCATGCTCATTGATCTGCTTTGTACCCTCCCTAAAGTCTCAAAGCTTTCCTATCGTGTAGAGCCCAATACTGCATATGGAGGTCTTAGTAATATTTTTTGTAGCTTTAGCATTATATATATATATAATCTTTTTTTCTAGGGATGAAATCAAAAATTAGTTTTTTTAATGCCTTTCATCTAATTGAGGTGCTGCCTTAATGCCCTTTGAACTTGTACCCCCAAATCCCCCTGCTCTTCCACAGCACCGAGTCTACTTTCATTCAGATTATAATTACTGCTGTTATTTTGAGCCAAAATGTATCACCTCACAGTTACTGACATTGTATTCCAACCATCATGATTTAGCTCAATTTGAGTCATTATCCATCACGAAATTGGGTTGCCAATCCTCCAGAATTGGCCTGGACTCTCCAGAAATTGATGGTGAATCTCCAGGACACTGCTGTGAGCAAAACCAGGGAGCAAAATCATAATAGGTATTAAATAAAATAGCGTACAAGAGCAAAATACTGTGGATGCTGGGAATCCGAAACAAAAGCAGAAAATGCTGGAAATACTCAGCAGGTCAGGCAGCAGCTGTGAAAAGAAAAACAAGAGTTAATGTTTCAGATCTGTGACCTGTGACCTGAGGATGGCCTTCCTGCCCAGAAGCCAATTGAGGGCCTCTTCCTGCCACCACTGGCATTTTACCAGCGGCGGTGGAGGGGCTGCCCAGTAAAACCAGGCAGCCACTGTGTAGGCTGAGGGGTCACCTTTCCTCTTTGTGCCATCTGTGCCACCTCCCACTCTCTTGTCCTCTGCAACCCACCAACCCTCGCCGGAGACTGCCTGACTGGCCCCAGCGAGATGACCCCCACTAACTGCTATCCAGGGCCCCATGGCTGCCCCTAGTCTCGAGACTGTTGCAGTTCCAGCAGTGGCCACAACTACTGGTGGTGCTGCTGTGACTGCTGGGCTACCGACCCTCTGATTGGTTGGCAGCTCTTGGAAATGGGATCCTTGTCCTTAAAGGGACGGGAACCCCAACTCTGGGCAGTTAATTGCCTGAGCACCATGGAATGTAGCCAGGGGACCCCAAACGGCTGAGGCGGGATTCCTCTCACATTTTTGGTCTGGAGTCGGAACTGCCGCAGACTGTATAAAATACAGCCCTTTATTTCTGTCACGCTATTTCTGTCACACACAATTTCCATCATAGTATTTCTGTCATGCCATTTCTATCATGCCTTTTCTGTAATTTTTAAACTTCGCTCTTCTCCAAATTGGATGGTAATGGTGCTAATTGGCAAGGGAATGGCTTTCTCAGGGCCCATAAACCAACTCTCTCTGACAGCTGGGAATCAGTTTTCAGTGCCCATCAAACATTAGCTGTGTATTTTTGGTATACTTGCAGACTGTATTTTGTTATTACTGTATTACTGAGACTGTATTACTAATAGCCAAGATCTCTTGTCAGTTGAGTGGGGTACTAATAGTACCCTAAAAAAATCCTTTAATGACTGTAAACACCTCAATTAGACCATTCCTTAAACTTCTATACTCAAAGGGAACGCAAGTCTAGTTAGTGCAACTTCACCTCGTAATTTAAAACTTTTAAGCCTGATATCAACTCTGTGCTGCACCCCTCCAAGGTGCTGTGCCAAGAATTGGACGCAATACTCCAGATGGGGTTAAACTAGAGCTTTGTACAGCTGTAACAAAACTTCCATGACTTTCTCTTCCAACCCTCTTGATGTAATCCATTAGCCTTTTAAATTATTTGTGTACATGTCCACTATCTTTTAGTGATTTCTGTACTTGGATCCATAAGTTTCTCAGTCGAGCGATACTTGGCTGTAGAGGCCTACTTTAGGTCGGGAAAACGAACCTGACCCGAGCCCGACCCCCGCCGCTTTTGCCCCGACCCGAGCTCGCCCCAACTTGACCCGACCCGAGCCCGACCCGGCCATCCGTTTACTTACCTCCCGACTCGTAACCTCCACGAAGCTGCCGTGCATACACGATGACGTCATAGTGACGTCACTCACTCTGCGCAGACGCAGTTTCGTCCCGGACTCCCAGCTCAGGTAAGTTTTTTATTTTTAATACTTACCAGCACATACTTATCGGCCCGGCCCGACCCGACCCGACTCGACTTGGACTCGGCCCGACCTGACCCGAGCCCAAAAGCCGGAGCCTGAAGATGGGCCAGACCCGACCCGAACCCGATTCATGTTGTCGGGTCCCGTCGGGTTCGGTCGAGCAGGCCTCTACGTGGCTCAGTATTACTGCCTGCTACCCAACAATCTATCCTATTGCAATGATTTTATTTTAAACTGTTTTATCTATAACTGGTGTTGTTAAAAAGCCAAAAACAAAAGCAAAATTCTGTGTTTTCTGGGGATCCAAAATAAGGGACCATAACCATAAAATTAAAGCTAAGCCACTCAGGAGCGATGTCAGGAAGTATTTACTTACACAAAGAGAAGTGGAAATCTGGAACTCCCTCCCCCAAAAGCTAAGGTTGGGGGTCACTTGAAAATGTGAAGATGGAGATTGATAGGTCTGTGTTAGGCAAGAGTTACAGAACTAAGGTGGGTAGATGGAATTAAGGTACAGATCAGCTATGATCCAAGTGAATGGAGAAACAGATTCGAAGGATTGAATAGCCTCCTTCTTTTGCTGCATTTCCATTAACTCTGTTTTTCTCTCCATAGTTGCTGCCTGACCTGCTGAGTATTTAGATGCTGAGAGGATGTTTCCCCTCATGGGGGAATCTAGAACAAGGGGGATAGCTTCAGAATAAGTGGTCACCCATTTAAGATGGAGTTGATTTGCAATTTCTTCTCTGAAAGGATCATGAATCTTTGGAATTCTTTACCTCTGAGAGCTGTGGGGACTGAGTTATTGAATATATTCAAGGCTGACATAGACATATTGTTGAACTATAGGGGAGTCAGGAGTTATGGGGAACAGGGAGGGAAGTGGAGTTGAGGCCAAGATCAGATCAGGCATGATCTTTCTGAATGGCGGAGCAGGCTCAAGGGGCTGCATGGCCTACTCCTAACGTTCTTATCATGCCATTTTCAGGCTGGGATGAAAATGTCATCCAACAAAGCCCCAGAAACAGGCCACATTTAACCACTGTGCCTGTTAAAATGCAAAGACTGTTTCTCTTCAGCTCATGTACTGCTGAAGGTAATTAAACAACCGTCGGCCAAAAGCTTGCCTGTGATCACTCTGTGTGAAGAGCAGCCTTATCTTTCACAGCTGTATGTACGCTGTGCTGAGCACTGCCCTGTACTATATGCTGTGCTGAGACACAACAGGGATTTTTCATTCTGATGAATGCAGGATATGATACTTGACTATCATTTGAGGGAGGGGAGGTGTAGGTGAGGGAAACAGAAAGAAAGCTAAACTCCCCCAGGCATTGCCCAAGGACAATCTGCAGCCTCGATGTGAAGACATAGACTCTGTCATCGCCGTTATTTTTTGCAGTTTGTTTTTGAAAAAAAAATGCAAGGATCTCTGTGCTGCATAAATTAGATTTCTGTGTCTTTAGCCCTAAACCCACCCCAATCATCATGTCGCGCAAAATAAGTTAACCGCTACCGCCCAACTTTTGGGGTGATTACTTCAAATTGATAGACAGTAATCATATTCATAGTCTACCTTCGTATGCTTGTGTTGCAGTCGGTGACAGTCCCTAGGCCTCTTCCAGAGGGGGTAGCATCAATCAGTGCTTTCTCTTCTCAACAGATAGATCTGATAAAAGCTGAGAGCATTGGTTCTGGTTGCGCACGAGAGGACTGCGCGAGAGCCAACAATTTCCTTCAGTTACATCTTAGCCAGAAGTATGAGATTGCAGGTTTTTATTATTCGTTCACAGGATTTCCGCATCACTGATAAGGCCAGCATTTATTGCCCGTCCTTTGAAAAGCTGGTGGTGAACTGCCTTCTTGAATGCAGCTGAATAGCTTGCTAGGCCATTTCACAGGGCAGTTAAAAGTCAACAATATTGCTGTGAGTCTGGAGTTACATGTAGGCCAGACCAGGTAAGGGCATAAGATTTCCTTTCCTAGAGGACATTCATGAACCACATGGGTTTTTACAATAATACAGTATTTACATGGTCACCTCCTCCTGCAACAGCTCAGTTTTAAATTCTCAGCCTTGTTTTCATACCTGTCCTGGCCTCACCCCTCCCTATCTCTGTAATCTCCTACAATACTGATCCCTTGTTCATCCCAATGCCTTCAGCTGCCTTGGCCCTAAACTCTGGCGTTCCGTCCCTAAATCTCTCCACCTCTTTCCTCCTCCTTTATGATCTTCAAACCTACCTCTTTGACCAGGCTGTCCTAATATCTTCTTATGTGGCTCAACGTCCAATTTTTTTGCTGATAACCCTCCTGTGAAGCAACTTGGGAAATCTTACTACATTGAAGGAACTACATAAATGCAAGTTGTTGTTGTAGCTTTAAGTAAAAATTAGCTTCCTTCCTCCTCTCCTGAAGGTATTGCTGGTGCTTGCTGCCCTTATGCAACTAGCTCAAGTGGTTATTCATATCTGAAGACTAGACAATGATAGTCTGCCTACCTAACAAGGGGGCTGGATCTGATTCAGGCCTCAGCTGGCATCTGTACACTTTTTTCCTGCAGGGATGGCTAGCCAGTGATCGAGTTCAGGGAAATTCTGTCTCATTCATTTTCTTCTCCCTCCCCTTCCTGAACCATGAAGCCAATTGTATCTTGCTAACTCAGCCAAGATCAGACAACTCAAAGCAGCATAGAAATGGAACGGAAAGTGTTAATATTCACCAAGCCATCGGAGAATTCCTGGACAGTGGTTAGAATGCGGAACTTGCTACTTATTACATGAAATAGTTGAGGCAAATGCCTTGGTTGCATTAAAGGGAAAGCCAGATAAGTACATGAGGGAGAAAGGAATAATAGGAAATGGTAAAAGGGTTGGATGAGTAGGGTTGGAGGAGGCTCACATGGAGCATTAACGGCAGCATGGGCCAGTTCCACCGAATGGCCTGTTTCTGTGCTTTAAATTCTATTTAATCCTCTGTAACTCCGTGCTTTTATAGGCTAACCATCAGCTTCATGAGGAATAGTAATTTCAGCAGAAATATTTTGGGGTCCAAGAGTAATACTGATATCGCATTACCCTAATTTCCACAACGTTTATGACCTCAGTTGATCTCCCAAGGGATTGCTTGCGAGTTCTGATAAAAGGTCATTGAACTAAAACATTTGTGTTTTTCTATCCACAGATGCTGCCAAGCCTGCTAAGGTTTAGGTCCAGCACTTAATGTTTTATTTCAGATTAACGACGTCCGCAGTATTTCTTTTTTTTTGTTTTATGAGAAGTGGGCATCGCTGGCTAGGTCAGCATTTATTGCCCATCTCTAATTGCCCTTGCGAAGGTGGTGGTGAGCTGCCTTCTTGAACCGCTGCAGTCTGTGTGGTGCAGGGTATGCTCACAGTGTTGTTCGGGAGAGCGTTCCAACATTTTGACCCAGTAACAGTGAAGGAATGGAGATATAATTCCAAGACAGGATGGCATGTGAATTGGAGGGGAACTTGCAGGTGGTGGTGTTCCCATGCGTCTTCTGCCCTTGCCCATCTAGGTGGTAGTGGTGGCGGGTTTGGAAGGCGCTGTTGAAGGAGGCTTGGTGAGTTGCTGCAGTGCATCTTGTATATGATACACACTGCTGCCACTGTATACCAGTGGCAGAGGGAGTGAATGTTTAAGGTGGTGGATGGGGTGCCAATCAAGTGGGCTACTTTGTCCTGGATGGTGTTGAGATTCTTGAGTCTTGCTGCTTTAGCATTGCTCATGGGTATTTTGGAATCTGGAGCACAGTTATGGTGGTTAGTTGGTTAGCTAATGGGACTCATCTGTTTTTAATCTGACCTGTAACCTTTTAGATCATGACCCAAGTTCTTCCTGAAATGAATTGTGCAATAGATAAATCAGGGTAACTGTAGCTACTTGTTACCATGTGAAGTCAATTAGAGGGCAATTGTAGCTTCTTGTAAATTTCTGGTTCCAGATTGGAAGAACCCAGCATAAGATTGCTACTGTTTTCTCCATTTATATATATTGCTGCAGATTTTGTGGTAGCATTGACAACAAAACTGTCAATTAGAAATAACATGCCACATGCCAAAGACTTGCAGGTTGATAGGTATATTGGCCATTATAAATTGCCCCTAGTATAGGTAGGTGGTAGGGAAATATAGGGACAGGTGGGGATGTGGTAGGAATATGGAATTAGTGTAGGATTGGTATGAATGGGTGGTTGGTGGTCGGCACAGACTCAGTGGGCCGAAGGGCCTGTTTCGGTGCTGTATCTCTCAATAACATAAAAAATGAAAATAAAATAAACTGAACTGACGAGAACTTTCCCTTTTACACAGTTAGTCTCACTGTAAAACCCAATGAAATAAGGTGTAACTATGTTTTTAGCAATGCTCTAAGTTCATAATTATTTCGGAAAAACCTCTCTGGTTCTGAAAAACGAATTTTATATTTTTAGGCTAACAAATTTCTCTATTGTGATAAAATAAGTTCCATATAATGTTTCAGTTTCTACCTTAATCCCACGTGTATGCACCAATCATTTATGTTGCTCTCTGTAAAATTTGAAGTGAAGATCATCAGTGAATTTTACTTCTTGGTTTGCTGTCTATGAGAATACTTCAATGTGATTGGCTGCTTACCCTGTTTAATGACATCACTGTTACTTGGCACCAGATTCAAACTAACATTGGGAAAGAAGAAATAGACACCACAGAGATCGTTAGAACATTGTAGGCAGCTTTCTTTACGGTCAACAACAAGTGCCGTCACTTCGACGCTGACTGTGAAATCCGGTCCGTTATTTTACAACTGGAACAAAGTATGATTAGAAGTGTGAAGTCTGGCACAGCATTTCTGATGAGTAACCTGTCTGGGATATGTGCACAATGGGGACCAATTCTACCCCAATAATGTGCTATTGAGGTGCAATCGCTGCTGTAATGTAAGGAAATACAGTCGATAAATATCAGCCAGGTCACTGGGAGAACTGCCCTGCTCTTCTCCAAAATAGTACTCTGGCATCTTATTAATCAGATTGAGCCTCAGCTTAATGTCTCATGCAAAATCTCTTGTATCTGAAAATATAGTGTTTCCTCAGTGAACTTTTTTCTTCTCCAAAATATACTTTATTCATAAAAATCTGTAAAAAATACATTACAAAACAGCTCAAAACAGCACCAAGTCGAGAATACAAAGAGATCAGTTCCCTTCAATACCGGAGTGAGTTGCCTCACAACCTTCCATTTAATTTTCCATGCCATGTACATTTTTCAGCAAACCCATATTTTCTGGATACAGCCCAAGGGGTTTTCCATGGATCCAGCCCCTCAGTTCACCTTGGTGGGGGGACCTTACACAATGGTTCTTCCCCAATGAGCCTTTGCCACAGCTGCCCCAAGCTTTAGTGCGTCCCTCAGCACATTGTCCTGGACCTTGGAATGTGCCAGTCTGCAACACTCGGTCGTGGACAACTCTTTGCACTGGATGACCAGCAAGTTTCGGGCAGACCAAAGGGCGTCTTTCACCGAATAGATAGTCCTCCAGCAGCAGTTTCTGTTTATCTCAGTGTGCATCCCTGGGAACAGCCCGTAGAGCACAGACTCCTGTGTTACAGAGCTGCTTGGGACAAACCTCGACAAAAAACACTGCATCTCTTTCCACACCTGTTTTGCAAAGACACATTCCAGAAGGAGGTGGGCAACCGTCTCTTCCCCACCACAGCCACCTCAAGGGCATTGTGCGGAGGGGGTGAGACTCTGGGCGTGCAGGAAGGATCTGACGGGGAGGGCTCTTCTCACCACCAGCCAAGCTACATCTTGGTGCTTGTTTGAAAGTTCTGGTGATGAGGCATTCCGCCAAATGACAGGATCAACCATCTCCTTTTCCCGTAGGGCCTTGAGGACATTCCGTGCAGACCACAGCCTGATGGATTGCTGGTCAAAGGTGTTTTTCCGCAGAAACTGCTCCACAAAGGATAGGTGGTACGGCACAGTCCAACTGGATGGAGCATTCCGCGGCAATGTGACCAGGCCCATCCTTGGCAACACCGGGGACAGATAGAACCTCAGCACGTAGTGACACTTGGAGTTTGCGTACTGGAGGTCTACACACAGCTTGATGCAGCCGCACACGAAGGTGGTCGTCAGGATGAGGGCGACGTTGGGTACATTTTTCCCGCCCTTATCCAGAGGTTTGAACATCGTGTCCCTCCGGACCCGGTCCATTTTGGATCCCCAGATGAAGCGGAAAATGGCTCGGGTGACCGCCACAGCGCAAGAGTGGGGTATGGGCCAGACCTGCGCCACGTACAGCAACAACGTAAGCGCCTCGCATCTGATGACCAGGTTCTTACCCACAATGGAGAGAGATCCTGCTCCCACATGCTCAGTTTGTATTGTACCTTGGCTACTCGCTCCTCCCAGGTTTTGGTGCACGCCCCGGCCCTTCCGAACCAAATCCCCAGCACCTTCAGGTAGTTTGACCTGACGGTGAAGGGGACAAAGGATTGGTCAGCCCAGTTCCCAAAGAACATGGCCTCACTCTTGCCGTGGTTAACTTTGGCTCCCGAGGCCAGTTCGAACTGGTCGCAGATGCTCATCAGTCTGCGCACAGACAGCGGATCCGAGCAGAAGATGGCGACGTCATCCATGTATAGGGAGGTTTTAACCTGAGTGCCTCCACTGCCTGGGGTTGTCACCCCTCTTATGCTCGCATCCTTCCTAATAGACTCAGCAAAGGGTTCAATACAGCAAACAAACAAGACAGGGGAGAGAGGACAGCCCTGTCTGACTCCAGATTGGTTCGGGAAACTTCCCGTTGATTGAAACTGCACTACTGATGTTTGTGTAGAGCAGTTTGATCCAATTGCAGATTCCCTCCCCAAACCCCATTTTGGAAAGCACGTCCATCATGTAGGTGTGTAATATCCTGTCAAAAGCCTTCTCCTGGTTCAGGCTGATGAGACAGGTGTCCACCCTCCTGTCCGTACATAGGCGATCATATCCCTGAGTAGAGCGAGGCTATCGGAGATCTTCCTGCCGGGTACAGTACAGGTCTGATCGGTGTGAATCACCAACTCCAGAGCAGACTTGACTCGGCTGGCTATGACTTTGGACAGAATCTTGTAGTCAACATTAAGCAGTGAGATGGGCCGCCAATTTCTGATTTCTGCCCTCTCCCCCTTCTGCTTGTAGATGAAGGTGATGATGCCTTTCCTCATGGATTCTGACATGCTGCCGGCCAGGAGCATACTCTCGTATACTTCCAGCAGGTCTGGGCCGATCCAGTCCCACAGGGCCGAATACAACTCAACCGGTAAGCCATCGCTCCCGGGAGTTTTACTCGTCTCGAAGGACTCGACGGCCTTTGTCAGCTCATCCAGAGTTAGCGGCTTGTCCAGTCTCTCCCTCGTGCTGTCATCTAAGACCTCTGTGATAGATGACAGGAAGAACTGGGAGGCTCTGCTGTCTGTGACCATAAAAGGATTTGCTGATCCTTAGTATGTCGGACTGCAAAGACGTTACTGAGCCATCCTCTTCCTTCAGGCTGCAGATAACAGAGCTCTCTGTGTGTACCTTTTGGAAGAAGTAACGTGAGCACGTCTCATCCTGCTCAATGGAGCGGTCTCTGGACCGGAAAATGATCTTGGAGGCCTCCGTGGCAAAGAGCGAAGCCTGCTGGCTCTTCACCTCTTGGAGGTCCTCCTTGACCTCATCCCCCATCGTCTGCAGCCAGAGCAGATTTTGCATACTTTTCTGGAGTCGGGACATTTCCTTCTGTCTCTCTCTCGCCCTCTGAACCCCTTTGCGGATAAAGAACCTCTTGATGTTCTCCTTGATCGCTTCTCACCAGTGAACTGGAGACTCAAAGAGGGGTTTCACGGTCCTCCAACCTTTGTAATCCCTTTTGAGTTCCTCAACGTTCTCTGGGGTTAGCAGTGTAGCATTGAGCTTCCACGTCCCCCTGCCAACCCGCTGGTCATCCTGTAAGTGACAGTCGGCCAGTAAGAGGCAGTGGTCGGAGAAGAACACCGGCTTGACGTCGGTGGATCCGACCGTGACAGCACGGGACACAAACAGGAAGTCAATCCTGGAACGGGCAGACCTGTCCAATCTTGACCATGTGTATCTACGCTGCGCTCCGTCTGCAGGTTTGCTGAAGACGTCGTGCAGTTTGGCATCTTTAACTGTTTCCATTAGGAATCTGGACGTAGCGTCCAGTTTGCTGTCGTCCCTGCCGGATCGTCCAGCTGCAACGATGATGCGGTTGAAGTCACCACCTAGAATGACCGGCCTGGCGTCACCAGTAGCAGTGGGAGCTGCTGGAGGACGGTCAGCCGCTCGCTGCATTGTACCGGGGCGTACACGTTGATCAACCGGAGCAGAGTGTTGTTGTACATTACATCTGCTGCGAGGAGACGACCGCCCACTACCTCCTTAACTTCGGAGATGGTGAAGTTACCTCCCCACAGCAGAATACCCAGGCCGGAGGAATGGGAATCATTACCTCCTGACCAGATCAATGGCCCGTGGGACCACCATCGCAATCATTGCCTGTAAATGCTGAGGTGTGGTATTCCACACTCCTGCAGAAACAGTAGGTCGGCTTTGACCTTGGCGAGGTAATCCAAATTTGAAACACATCGCGTAGTGGATTTAATACTACGCACATTAATTGAAGCAATCTTTAAACCCATTTTTTTAAAGTTAGTTGTTGCTTCCCATACCATTTGTCCTTGTTAGTCCCAGTCTAACTGTCAGTCTTGATTGTATCCTGCAATGCAACTTAGAGGCAGGAGAGCTGCCAACTGAGGCAAACTAGATTACATAAAAATCCCCTCAAGGCCCTCCCTTGTTTACCAAGTTGTTTATTTTGAGTGTTGAAGTATCGTAAGTGCACTCTGTCTTACAGTTCCATCAATAAAAACAGAAAATAATCCTTCTAAAATTTGCAAGGCATCATTGTATTGCAGGATTCAAAATTGGCTTAGCTGTAGGAGACAGAGAGTGATGACAGACAGCTGTTTTAGTGACTGGAAGCCAGTGGCATACCACAGGGATCTGTGATGGGTCCCCTATTATTTGTCATTCATATAAACGACATAGATGACTATGTGGGGGGTAGGATCAGTAAGTTCGCGGATGACACAAAGATTGGCCGAATGGTTAACAGTGAGGTGGAGTGTCTTCGGTTACAGGAAGATATAGACGGGATGGTCAAATGGGCAGAAAAGTGGCAGATGGAATTTAACGCTGAAAAGCGTTTGGAAGGAGTAATGTGACACGGAAGTATTCAATGAATAGCCTGACACTGGGAAGTTCAGAGGAACAAAGGGACCTTGGCGTATTTGTCCATAGATCTCTGAAGGCAGAAGGGCAGGTTAATAGGGTGGTGAAAAAGGCATATGGGACACTTGCCTTTATCAATCAAGGCATAGATTACAAAAGCAGAGAGGTCATGTTGGAGTTGTGCAGAACTTTGGTAAGGCCACAGCTGGAGTACTGTGTGCAATTCTGGTCGCCATATTATAGGAAGGATGTGATTGCATTGGAGGGGGTGCAGAGGCGATTCACCAGGATGTTGCCTGGGATGGAACATTTAAGCTATGAAGAGAGGTTGGACAGGCTTGGGTTGTTTTCGCTGCAGCAGAGAAGACTGAGGGGTGACCTGATCGAGGGGTACAAGATTATGAGGGTCATGGACAGGGTGGATAGGGAGCAGCTGTTCCCCTTAGTTGAAGGGTCAGTTACGAGGGGTCACAAGTTTAAGGTGAGGGGCGGGAGGTTTAAGGGGAATTTGAGGAAGAACTTTTTTACCCAGAGGGTGGTGGCGGTCTGGAATGCACTGCCTGGGAGGGTGGTAGAGGCGGGTTGCCTCACATCCTTTAAAAAGTACCTGGATGAGCACTTGGCACGTCATAACATTCAAGACTATGGGCCAAGTGCTGGCAAATGGGATTAGGTAGACAGGTCAGGTGTCTTTAATGCATTGGTGCAGACTCGATGGGGCGAAGGGCCTCTTCTGCACTGTATTATTCTGTGATTCTGTGATTCTGTGATTGTGGCATAATGTAGCAACAGATTATGCAAATGAGGCATTTCAGTGTTCACTAATTATCCATGAATATTTACGCTGTAACAAAACAAAAGTAAATCCAATCTTTATGAAACCAAAAACAGTGTAATCATTATGCTGTTGAGGGTAAAGTATTGATAACATTTGCTAATGGCAGCTAATTACCACAAGTGGATTAAGTTAATTGAAACTTAATTTAATTGCAGAATGTTTCTCTAACTCAAAGCTCTATGTTCTACCTGTAAAGAGGCCTAGAAATGCCCTCAAAATTGGTGTTGGTGTGTTAGCAGGCAAACGTATTGCATGGAATTCCTGTCTCATCTATTTAATGGGATAGGTAACTTATTTTCATGAGCATGTTAAGTGTTAATGTAGCTTACAGTAATTTCTAGCCAAAAGATAGTAGATGTAAGCCAACTGTATGAAACTACTTCATCGAATCTCGTCACATCATGCTAAAAACTTTTATCTACTATTGGTTACTTTTACAAGCAGTCACTGTGGTTGGGTAGATGAACAAAGCAGCCATTTTGAGCAGGCGGCAGCCATTTTGTGCACTGCAATGTGACTGTCTGCATTACTTTTTTTTGTATGATGCTTGGTGGAGGAGAGAATGGTAGTTGGGGATACTGAGAGAACTCCCTGTTCTTTCTCTAATTGTGTCATTGGATCTTTATCCTCCATCTCAGGTGGCAGGCAGGGCCTCAGTTAACCATCTCACGTGAAGGGTAACATGTTTGATAATGCAGCACTCTTTCGCCACTGTTTTAGTGTCAGCCTTAATTTAGTGCTTTGAGTTAGGTTTGAACCCATAATAGTCTAACTCAGAGACAAGAGCACTACTAACAAAACCAAGCTGTCAATCTATAAATGAAGGGTGTAGATGATGTAAGAAATTATTATGCAAATAAAATTTTCAGAGTATAATTGTTAGGCAGTGTGGCATAAAGTATCAACTTTTTATTTCATTGTCCAGCATAGGTTCGTGAATTATTTAAGCCTCACTACCCAAGATACCTAAAATTCAGTGGAAATGCCTGCGTCATAGGTCAGCTGCTATCCCTGTTGCTATGGTTACACAAATAAGCGCAGAAGGTAACTAAAAAGTGGAAATATTGTCTTACTGGCACCAGTTTCCAGAAGGTGTTGAGGTGTTGTCCTGCATTAGGTGCCCAGTCACAATGGTGTCACAGTATGCAGTGTCTTCCGAAACCCCACTCGTCTCCATCTATCGCCTTGTCACCCGAATGGGAGATGGGGGACACTTTCACACTGTCCTTGGGTTGCTTCAGAGGTTGATAATTCAGTATCCAGCTCAGATCGTGCAGCTTTCATCCTTTTGGTTTGACTGAAACCCTCTCCTAATACAAAGAAAACCGAGATAATATATCTGTCCCAAGGTTTCTTGATTGTGAAATGCTTGTTTCGGGGAAGCATCTGTGTTTTACTTCTACTTTAAATCACTTTCTAAGAATTTATTTCTTCTAACTATTTTGCTGACTGTTGAGCCTGTGTTTATATTTTTCTCATTCATTCATGGGATGTGGGCGTCGCTGGCTAGGCCAACATTTATTACCCATCCCAAATTGCCCTTGAGAGGGTGGTGGTGAGCTGTCTTCTAGAACTGCTGCAGTCTTTGGGGTTGTTACGACACTGTTAATTCAGTCCCGCTATTCCATAGGTCGTGGCATATTAGTAAATTTTCCCACCTACTGAAGAGTAGCCAAATTAAACACTGTATTTTCCCCCCAGAATAAAGCACAACAAGCCAGGTTTCTTTAAACAACAACAAAAGCAACTATTAATAATAAACAAAGTCTTAAACAATAATGAGATAACTCTATATATATATATATATATGAAAAACCCTTATTTCCGTAACCCTCATGCATGCACACATACATTAAAAAAAAGGTTAACTGTGAAAAAGGATTTTTTAGTTTACAGCTGTGTCTTAGGAATAGAAGGAATATTAAAAATAATTGCCTATCACATTTTGGCAGGATATTTCCGGTATGGTGAGATGTCCCAGAATCGAATAGTCAGATGCCACTCGATGTCTCTCCAGGCGAGGTTGATGAACAGTCTGTGATGGGTAGGCGTTCATGGCAATTCAGCTGCAGCAGGCATCACATAGGTCTTCCATCAGGGGTGTAGCAACAGGTCTGATTGGGTTTTGAAGCAGCAGTCTAGCAGTAGAAGAATTCTTAAGATTTCAGGATTTCTCCGCACACAGAAGGCAGCTGGAATCTCACTGGATGCAAAAATTTTTCAGAGACCGGAGGCAGCAGGAATCCGCCACCTGTCAAATGTAGGATTCCTTTTCAAGAGATGCAAGTCTCTTTTACAGAGAGAGGTAACACTTTTCTGGGTCTTTTCTCTGTTTCTCCAGGCAGGTCAAGCAAAGATTTCAAGTGCCTGCTCTTTGTCTAATTCACAAGCTTTTTTAAAGGGTGCAAAGTGAAAAAAGAACCTACCTGAACATGAGCACAGTGGACTGGATTTTACATTAGGCGGACGGGAAATTGCCACTGACTTAAAAGTCGGTGGCGAACTCGCTTCCACCTAGCCCAGGAATCTGTCCCATATTTTATGGGTCCCCAGGCTTGAATTGTCCCGGGGCGGGACTTCCACACGTTTGAGGGAGTAAGTCCCGCCTCAGTGAGCTGCTGGCCAATCAGCGGGCCAGCAGCTCTTACTCTCAGCAGCGCCACCGGGAGCAGTGACCACTGCTGGGACTGCTGCCCGGCCGACCAGATGGATCCAGGAGTGAAGGTAAGTTGGGCATGCCTCACCAGGCAGATCCTTCCTTGGTGAGCTGGAGTGGTCGTTTGGGGGAAGGGGGGGCTTCTTGGGTCCCAGCGGTGGGTTGAGAGGCGGGGGCGGTCCTCAATCGGGCACCCTGTGTCTGACTGACATGGCCCCCTCCCCACCCCGGGGCGTGGAAAGGCTGGCAGCTATCACTGGGTGGCCTTTCACATCCCCAGCACACCTGCTTGCCACAGGTAAAATACTTAAGTGGCCACTTATGGGCCTAGATTGGCCTTGGGCGGGTGGGCCATTTTCCCCCACCACCACCCTACCTGACCGCCGTACAGTCGACCGGAGGCAGGAGCGGGGCAGGTAGCCTCCTGGAGCCTCCCGCTCAATTTTACGCCACCCCCATGCCACCACCGACCCACTGAGGCGGCATAAAATTCAGCCCAGTGTCTCCCCGATTCAAATACAGCTCTGAAGAAAGGACAAACCCGTGGGGTTTCCTTGAAACTGCTGACCTTCCTGTCCTTGTACAAATTCAGCTTCCTTTCAAAACACCAATAAAGTTCAACTCTTGTTTTGAACTTGCTTTCAAAACATTGCAGGAATTCCAAATATTTACAGGTGTCTTTCACTGATCAAAAAAAGTCCTTTTCCAAGATTTTAAAACACACAGAATTCTAAGTTTTCTTTTTGAAAAAAAATCACTTGTAACAGGGTGCAGGTACACCAACAGTGCTGTTCGGAAGGAAGTTTCAGGATTTTGACGCAGCGACAGTGAAGGAACGGCGATATAGTTCCAAGTCAGGATGGTGTGTGGCTTGGAGGGGGAACTTGCAGGTGGTGGTGTTCCCATGCATCTGCTGCCCTTGTCCTTCTAGATGGTAGAAGTTGCGGTTTTGGAAAGTGCTGTCGAGGGAGCCTTGGTGGGTTGTTAACTGTTGTGTTGATACCAGCCTGTCTTTGACTGTTGGGTTATAGAATTATAGAATGGTTACAGCTTAGAAGGAGGCCATTCAGCCCATCCTGTCCATGTCGGCTCTCGGCAAAAGCAGTCTAGCTCGTATCACTCCCTGCCTTTTACTCATAGCCCTGCAAATATTTTGCCTTCAAGTACTTATCCCTTTTGAAAGCCTCACAGTTGAATCTGACTCCTCCACCACATTCTCAGACAATGTATTCCAGATCCTAACCACTTGCTGGGCAAAAATATTTATTCTTATGTCACCGTTGGTTCTTCTGTCTATCACCTTAAATTAGTGTCCTCTGTTCTCAACCCGTCTGCCAATGGGAACAGTTTCTCTCTATCCACTTTTTCTGGAATGAGACTTCACACTTGTAATAGTTAATTTTCAGTGCCAGGGAAGTGATTGGTAGTAATTACCACTTATTACATTGTTAAAAGGGTATTTAGACTGAAATGGATAAGACCTATTCTGTGGCTAGCTTAGTTCATATCCACTGTGCAAATGCAGCAACTTCATGAAATTCAGTGCATTTCAATGGTAGCTGGAGAGCGAGAAGCTGTTTTTGTGAAGCTAACAGTGGAACAGCACAACTCGGACAATTACTTTTGGATATCCGTGTTTAACTGTGTACGTTAACCCTCCCCTGAAATTGCTGCATCATTTGTGTATAAATAACAGCGAGCATCATTACCCTCACTGTTATTTTGAGAACAAATGTTGGTCCATTAATATTTTATCCATAAAGAATTCAGCTGTGATGGCAGACTGAGAATCGGAAATGGAGCAGTCTTATGTTTTCTGATCCACCAAAACCATCTTGAAATTATATATTCACGCAACGGTAACACTCCTGTGCAGCTCTTTAGGCCTAACTTGCTTGTTCATATTTAATTACTGTCTAATAATGTGTAATAACATAATGTGTACGTGACTGGTATTCTATCCTGTGTTATGAATGGGTTCATGCCTAAAACACTAACGGCTGGTTACACTGATGTGAGACTACTGTCTATTGGAAAGCATAACCCCAAGCAATAAATCAAAAGCACTTTTTAAATGTCTCTGAGCTTTAGTTTTATTTCCTTAATTTTCTCTTTTTGATTTTTCCTTCTGGTTTACTTCCCTTCAGAATCCAGCAAATGAACTACAGCTCCATAGCTTTGTGTGTCCTGTGGCACCTTAAGGACATGCTAGTATTTGCTGTGAGTGTTACCAGCCCATCAACAGCCAAGCGTCACCTTGTCCTTGGCTAGTCCATATGTGTGTCTTTCCAGTAGGAATCAATTGGCAGCAACAAAGGAACAGGAAGAGGCCCTTCAGCCCCTCTAGTCTGTTCTCCCATTCTATGAGAATTCATCAGAACTGACCTGAAACGTTAACTCTGTTTCTCTCTCCACAGATGCTGCCAGACCTGCTGAGTATTTCCAGCATTTCTTGTTTTTTATTATTATAGCCAATTCCAGCTACCTCCTTTGTGTTAAACACTATGCATGAATGTATAATTCAGTTGCACACTTTGGAAAGTGTATAATATCTGCTCTTATTTAATAAATATTTTATACAAAGAGATTAGGAGAGAAGTATCTTTTGGGGAAGAAAATCTGCCATCCGTACCCAGTCTGGCCTATATGTGACTCCAGATCCACAGCAATGTGGTTCACTCTTACTTGCTGTCTGAAATGGCCTGGCAAGCCACTCAGTTGTATCAAACTGCCACAAAAAAGTCTAAAGAATAAAAACAGAGGGATTACCTGGCATCAGCCTAGGCACCAGAAATGACAAAGGTACATCAAGCCCTATTGACCCTGCAAGCAAATCCTTAGTAACATCTGGAGACATGTTACAAAATTGGGAGAGCTGTCCCACAGATTAGTCAAGAACAGCAAGTCATAGTCACAGAATCATACCTTACAGCTAATGGCAGGACAGACCCACCATAGGTGGCGGCACAATGGTATACAGACAGGAAGGTGTGGCCCTGGGAGTCCTCAACATTGACTCCGGACCCCACAAAGTCTCATGGCATCAGGTCAAACGTGGGCAAGGAAAGCTCCGGCTGATTACCACCTACCACCATCTCTCAGCTGATGAATCAGTGCTCCTCCATGTTGAACAGCACTTGGAAGAAGTATTGAGGCTAGCAAGGACACAGAGCACACTCTGGATGGGGGACTTCAATGTTCATCACCAAAAATGGCTCAGTAGCACCTTTGCTGACCAAGCTGGCTGAGTCCTGAAGGACATAGCTGCCAGACTGGGCCTGAGGCAGGTGTTGAGAGAACCAACACGAGGGAAAAAACCTTTGCTTGTCTGTACCAATCTAACAGTTGCATATGGATCTGTCCATGACAGTATTTGCTTTGATCACTGCACAGTCCTTGCAGAGCCTAAGTCCCTTCTTCACACTGAGGACAGCCTCCATCATATTGTGTGGAAAGATGAGATAGATTCAGAACAGATCTAGCAGATCAAAACTGGGTGTCCATGAGTTGCTGGAGGCCATCAACAGCTGCAGAATTGTATTCAACCACAATCTATAACCTCATGACCTGGCACATCCCCTCACTCTCGTTGTCGGCGGCTGTCCCTCGATTGCAGGATGAAGTTTACTCAAGGTCGCAAGTTTCTGCCATGGGTCTTCATGTGACTGAACAGGCAAATTCTTGACCCGCAAATCTTTGGGCATATGGGGCAGGACATCCCATGAGGTAATGGAATCCCGAGTGCACGATTTTCTTCCTTTTCGTTCCTTCTCTGCTGCTGCTCTGCATCATCATTAAGGCGTTTGAACTCAAAGCATGATTCAGCTTGATGGACAAGTTGTTGCTATTTTGAACAATTGGTAGCAAGCTCTTCCCAGTCATCAGTGTCAATTACCTGGGGAATTGAAGGCACGGGAGTACCAGCCGCTGCTGCAAAGATCGCGGCCAGCCCTGAAGATTGAAGGTAAGTTGATTTAAATTTATGCATGCCATTAATTTAAATATTTAAATCCGAATCCCATCGCCCAACAGCAGGGATGCTGCCGCAGCGTCATGCCGCCACCGGGAAGATTGTTCCCGGGACTCCCAGTGTTGGCCTCCGTGGTGGGCCTCTCCCAGACCCATCTTCTGGCTCCCTGCCACCGTGGAGCCCGAAGTTGTGGGCTTGGTCAAATCCAGCCCACTGAAGCTCTCTTTGAAATGCGGAAAGCCGACGTGACACTGGTGGGGAGGGGTGAAGGAGTTAAGATTTTCAGTGCGGTGGGGGAACGGGGTCAAAGAAACGTAATGCGTGTAGGGGATGGTGGGAAGGGGTGAATTTTAAACTCTGGGCAGTCTGCGCGGGGAAAGGTAAGTGTTTTTGGGGGGGAAGGGCAAATAGTTAACGTAATTGCTATTAGAGGGTGGGAAAGTGGTGTCAGAAATTTATTTGATAAATTGTGGGGGGAGGTACTGCTTTAAAAATGTAAATTGACCAGCAGGGCTGGCTTCCCTTTAAAAATGATGCCAGCACCTGCACACAGGCAGCTGACACCATTGCCGGGGATGGACAACCTGTGATTGGGGGGGCAGTTGGGGGGGGATGGCCCATCTATTTAAATGAGCCGCTGTGCAGGAGATTGCGGTGGCTCTTTGGTTTGTGGGCCACCATTGTTTGAGCTCACTGCCGAGATCGGTGGCAGGCTCTTAAAATCCAGCCCAGTGTGTCTTTGAATCATTTGCTTTGTCCTCCCCTGGACGCTGGCCATTTGAGAGTTGAGAAAACAGTACCTGGTGGGGGAAACAGTTTCCAACCATCTGGACAGTGTCCATTCCATCGAAGTTGATTTTGCAGGTGTTTTACCTGAATGCTTGTGGAGCTGGCTTCAAGATGGACACTAGCGTTTGTTCAATGGTCCTCCCATTGAATCCGGAGGATGCAGCGGAGGCATTGCTGATAGAATTTCTCTAGCGCTCTTATGTGCTGTTGATGCACAGTCCGGGCCTCTCTGCAGTACAGGAGCATGGTGGCAACCATTGCTTTGTACATTAGGACTTTTGTTGACTTGCAGAGGCGTTAATTGTGAAACACTCGCTGCCGGAGTTTGTAGAAGGCTGAGCTGGCACAACTGATCCAGTGTTGGATCTCCTTGTCAATGGTGGCCTTTTGAAAGAGGTGGCTGCCAAGGTGTGGGAAATTCTGAACATATTCCAAAGTTTCTCTTTCAACATATATGGGTCTTGCAATATTTGGTTGACCAGGTGTGGGTTGATATGAGTTTTGTTTTGGCAACATTCAAGGACAGGCCGAGTTTCTTGTATGCAGAATTGAAGAGATCAAGAGTGGCTTGCAAATCTGGTGCAGAGTGGGCAACAACACTGCAGTCTCCGCAAACTGTAGATCATGTATGGCCCTGGTGGTCAGTTTAGTTTTGGCATGGAGACGACTTGGTTAAAGGTTTTCCATCTAGATGGTATTTAATACACACACCAGAGGGCAGTTGAACTTTGATGAGGTGACGAGCAACTATCAGGTAGATTGTAAATAGTATGGGGTCTATCACACAGCCTTGCTTGACTCCAGTCTGGATTTTGAAGGTGTCTGTTTCAGATCGCCCAGTCAAGACAGTTGCAGTCATATCATCGTGGAGAAATTGCAGAATTGTGAGCAAGCTCTTGGATATCCAAATCTTTGGAACGCAATCCACAGAGCCTCGCGATTTACTGAGCCAAGTGCTTTGGTCAGGTTGATGAATGCAATTAAGAGTTTCTGGTGTTGTTTTCGACATTTTCCTTGGATTTGTCTGACAACAAAGACCATGTCAGAGCTTCCTCTGGAAGGTCTAAAGACACACTGTGTCTCTGGGAGGATTCCCTCAGCCACAGGAAGTAGGCGATTCAGGAGAATGCATGTCAGGATTTTTCCTGATATGGACAAGAGGCAAATACATCAGCAGTTTCCACAGCATGATTTATCTCCCTTGTTGAAGATAGTTGCAGTTATCGTATTCCCGAAGTGTGAGGGTTGGGGGGGTGGGTGGTGGTGGTGGGGAGGGGGAAGGGGTTGGGTGGAGTTCTTTCTCCTCCCAAATCTGTATGATGAGTGCATGCAGTGTTTATGTGAGCAAAAGCCCAGCAACTTTGAAGACCTCAGCTGGAATACCATCGGGGCGGTAGGCTTTGTTGTTTTGCATCTGCTTGATTCCTTGTTGCAGCTCTCACATCGATGGTGGTTGACCCATAGATTCTACCACAGGATACTGGGAGATAGCCTGGAGAGTATCAGCTGCCATTGTGAATTCACAGTCGGGGAGTTGTTGAAAATCTCCTTTCCAGTGTTGAAGGATGGCATTGTCATCCTTAAGAAGAGAGACACCATCCTGTGCGTAAAGGGAACTTTGTCCATTTGACCTTGGTCTATAGATGGCCCTGGTGCTTCAAAAAAGCTTCAAGAAAGTCATGATGGTCGGCATTCTGTTGGATCTCTTGGGCTTTCTCTTCCCACCACTTGTCCTTTATTTCCGGATTTACCTTTGGGTGTCAGCCTTCAGCTGTTGGAGTGCTGCCTTCTTCACTTATAACCTTGGGTTGTTCTGCCAGGCAATGAAGGCTGCTCGTTTTTGTTCCAGGAGGTCACATATTTCAGCGTTTTTTTTGTTGAAACAGTGCTGGTGATGAGAAGGCTCGAACCCAATGGTCTGGACACAGGAGTCTAATACAGCTGACTTTATTTGTTCCCACTTTTCTGAAATTGAATTGGATGTGTGAAGATTTTTAAGATTGGTTGTGAGCTGCATGTTGAATTCCTCTCTTTGGTCGGGCTGCTTTAGGCTGAGACATTGACCTTCTTCCTCTTGAGTTTTGCATCTTGCGATGTCTTGGTGCTAGGTGGATTTTCATCACCGATCGAACAAGTCAATGATCTGCCCAGTAGGCATCAGTCCCAACTGGGTATCCATGAGTTGCTGCAGGCCATCAACAGCTGCAGAATTCAATTCAACCATAATCTATAACCTCATGGCCTAGCATATCTGTCACTCATACCATTACCATCAAGCCACGGGATCAAGATTGGTTCAATCAGCGGAGAAGAAGAGTATGCCAGGAGCAGCATAGCTGTGCCTAAAAATCAGGTGCCAATCTGGTGAACCCATAATACAGGACTACATGCATGCTAAACAGTGAAAGCAACCTGCCACTGACAGATCTACAAAATCCACAACCAACGGATCAGATAAAAGCTCTGCAGTCCTGTCACTTCCAGTCATGAATGGTGGTAGACAATTAAACAACAGGAGGAGGCTGCTCCATGAACATCCCATCCTCGATGATGGCACAGTCCAGAATGTCAGTGCAAAAGACAAGACTGAAGGATTCACAACCATCTTCAGCTGGAAGTACCGAGTGGATGATCCATCTCAACCTCCTCCTGAGGTCCCCAACATCACAGATTCCAGTCAACATGATGCCAAGAAATGGATAAGCGCACTGGATACAGCAAAAGCTCTAGGCCCCGACAGTATCCTGGCTGAAAATTTGCACTCCAGAAGTAGCTGCACCTCTATTCAAGCTGTTCCAGTACACTTACAAAATGTCAACAATGTTGAAAATTGGCCAGGTATGTCCTGTTCACAAAACCCAGGATAAATCCAACCGGGTCAATACTACACCATCAGTCTACTCTCAATCATCAGCAAAGCGATGGAAGTGGTCATCGACAGTGCTACCAAGTGGCAATTGCTGAGTAATAACCTGCTCACTGACGCTCACTTTGAGTTCTGCCAGGACCACTCAGCTCCCGACCGCATTAAAGCCTTGGTTCCGACATGGGCAAAAGAGCTGAATTCCAGAGATGAGGTGAGAATGACTGCCCGTGACATCAAGGTAACATTTGATCGAGAATGACATCAAGGAGCCCGAGCACAACTAGAATCAATGGGATAAATAAAAGCAAAATACTGCGGATGCTGGAAATCTGAAACAAAAACAAGAAATGCTGGATTCACTCAGCAGGTCTGGCAGCATCTGTGGAAAGAGAAGCAGAGTTAACGTTTCGGGTCAGTGACCCTTCTTCGGAACTGGGGAAAACTCTCCTCTGGTTGGAGTCACACATGGCAAAAAGGAAGATAATTGTGGTTGTTGGAGGTCAATCGTCTCATTCCCAGAAGATCACTGCAGGAGTTCCTCAGGGTAGTGTCTTAGACCCAACCATCTTTCAGATGCTTCATCAATGAGCTTCCCTCCATCATAAGTTCAGAAGTGGGGTGTTCACTGATGATTGCACAGTATTCAGCACCATTCACGACTTCTCAGATAATGAAGCAGCCTGTGTCCGGATGCAGCAAGACCTCGACCAGATCCAGACTTGGGCTGATAAGTGGCAAGTAACATTCGCGCCACACAAATGCCAGGCAATGACCATCTCACACAAGAGGGAATCTAACCATCTCCCCTTGATGTTCAATGGCATTACCATCACTGAACCTCCAATACCAACATCCTGGGAGTCACCATTGACCAGAAACTGAACCGAACGAGCCATATAAATACTGTGGCTATAAGAGCGGGTCAGAAGCTGGAATTCTGAAGTGAGTAATTCACCTCCTGTCTCCCCATTGCCACCATCTACAAGGCATAAGTCAGGAGTGTGATGGAATACTCTCCACCTGCCTGGATGGGCGCAGCTCCAACAACACTCAAGAAGCTCAACACTATTCAGGACAAAGCAGCCCACTTAATTGGTGTGAGATGGGTTTCATTAACAACTTTTGGCTTTGATGATTTGTCCTTTGTTTTTGTTGGAGTGTTTGAATACACAAAAGGCTAATCCTTTTTTTCTTCGGTAGCCATTTTGGGCCATTGTTCACTTTTTAAAATAAAGGTTCACTTTTAAAAGACAAAGTTTGCTTCTTCACAACTCTTCAGAGTTAGTCTGTGAATGTTATATCATTGAACTTCCGATTGCATGACAATGTCCTTGTACATGAATCACAGAATCATAACATGCAAGTATAGCAAGCAATTAGGAAAGCCAATGGTATGTTAGCCTTTATCACAATGGGATTGGAATATAAGAGTAAAGAAGTCTTACTACAATTGTACAGAGCATTGGTGAGGCCACACCTGGAGGACTGTGTACAGGTTTGGTCTCCTTACCTAAGGAAGGATACATTTCCCTGACACGCAGTGCAATGAAGGTTCATGAGACTGATTCCTGGGATGAGGAGATTGTCCGATGAGGAGAGATTGAGTAGACGAGGCTTCTGTTCCCTAAAGTTTCGAAGAATGACAGGTGATCTCATTGAAATGTATAAAATTCTTAAGGGGCCTGACAGGGTGGATGCTGGGAGGATGTTTCCTCCGACTAGCAAGTCTAGATCTAGCAGGGGGGTGAAATTCACAGTCTCAGACTAACGGGTCGGCCATTTAGGACTGAGATGAGGAGAAATTTCCTCACTCAGATGGTTGTGAACCTTTGGAATTCTCTACCCCAGAGAGCTGTGGATGCTCAGTTTTGCCAGGGCCAGTCTGCTCCAGACTGCATTACAGCCTTGGTCCAAACATGGACAAAAGGGTTGAACTCAAGAGGTGAGAGTGATTGCCCATGATATCAAGTCAGCATTTGATGGAGTGTGGCATCAAAGAGCCCAACCAAATTGAAGTCAATGGGAATTAAGGGGAAAACTCTCCACTGGTTGGAGTCATACAAAGGAAGATGGTTATAGTTGTTGGAGGCCAATCATCTCAGCTCCAGGGCATTGCTGCAGGATTTCCTCAGGGTAGTATCCAAGGCCCAACCATCATCAGCTGCTTCAGCAATGACCTTCCCTCCATTATAAGGTCAGAAGTGGGGATGTTTACTAATGATTGTACAGTGTTCAGTTCCATTCATAACACCTCAGATAATGAAGCTCCATGATCGCATGCAGCACGACCTGACCAACATTTAGTCTTGGGCTGATAAGAGGCAAGTAACATGCGCATCAGCCAAGTATCAGGCAATGACCATCTCAAACAAGAGGGTGTCTGACCAGCTTCCCTTGCAATTCAATGAGATTACCATTGATCAATCCTCCCAATATCAACATCCTGCAGGTGTGGGGTGGGGTGGGGGGGGGGATCGCTATTGACCGGCAACTTCGCTGGATTAGTCAAATTACTACTGTGGTTACAAGAGCAGGTCAGAGGCTAGGAATCCTGCAGACAGTAACTCACCTCCTGACTCCCCAAAGGTAAACAAAAGTGTGAGGAACGATAGTTCCCTTGTGCATTCTCCATGGCAACGCCTTGGCCAATCAGCGTTGACTTGCCAACCAATCAGCTACCCTTTTCTCATGCATTTGACATTCTTGCGTCTGCCTTGATGAGTGCAAGACGAGAAGCTTCGACAGCATGTCCCTTTTTTCAGCAATACTCAAGTTCTGTACTACCAAACGACTATTAAATTATTTAATCAGACTCAAAGGAGATAAAACCTCTGGTCTGGTTGCATTGGCACAGTTTAAGTAGGGAAAAGATACAGAGGCATGAGTACAAATATTTAATAATTCACTCGAAAAAGGTGTCATGAGTGCCAAATGACTGACAGACAGCTCATGTTATCCCTACATTTAGGAAGGGAGATAGAATATGGCCAGGGAATGAGAGACTAGTCATATTATTGGAGGTAGGAAAGATAATTGAATCCTTATTAAAGAATTGGAAACTTATGCTAAACTTGTATTAAACCTTGGCCAGACCACACTTGCTGTACTGTGTGCAGTTCTGGTTGCCATATTATAAAAAGGGTATAGAGGTACTAAAAAGAGGTACTAAGAGGTGCCATAAAGATTGACCAGAACTAAGATGTTATTCTGATCAGGAAAGTATAAACAGGCTGTAGCTATTTTCTCTTGAAAAGAGAAGGCTGTGGGGTGACCTAATGAAGGTCTTTAAAATTATGAAAGGTTTTGACAGAGAGGGGGTGATTCCACTTGTGGAGCAGAGCAAAATGGGAGGTCATCAATCACCAGGAAATCAAATCGGGAATTCAGAAAAAAACCTTTTTACCTAGAGAATGGAGAGAATGTAGAAGTCGCTATCACAGGGAGTGGTTGAGGCGAATAGTATAGATACATTTGAAGGGAAGCTAGATAAGCATACGATGGAGAAGGGAATAGAGGGTTATGCTGATGCAGCTAGGAAGGACAGGAGGAGGCTCAGTTGCAGCATAAAAGCCGGCATGGACTGGTTGGGCTGAATGGCCTTTTTCTGTGCTGTATATTCTATGTAATTCTCCATAATATAGCTGTTAAGTATGTAAAACATTGTGAAAAATAGCTCAGGAAATGTGTACCCACGCTTTTGGTCAGGACTTGAAATAATTGAACAATTTTGCTCGGCTTCATTTTTATTCTTAACATAATTAGTTTAGAGATACAGCACTGAAACAGGCCCTTCGGCCTACCGAGTCTGTGCCGACCATCAACCACCCATTTATACTAATCCTACACTAAACCCATATTCCTACCACATCCCCACCTGTCCCTATATATTTCCCTACCACCTACCTATACTAGGGGCAATTTATAATGGCCAATTAACCTATCAACCTGCAAGTCTTTGGCATGTGGGAGGAAACCGGAGCACCCGGAGGAAACCCACGCAGACACAGGGAGAACTTGCAAACTCCGCACAGGCAGTACCCAGAATTGAACCCGGGTCCCTGGAGCTGTGAGGCTGCGGTGCTAACCACTGCGCCACTGTGCCGCCCCAAACTGTACCTCCAGGTTAAGGGAGAGATTTTCCACCCATAAATTGGTAACTAAGAAAGCCATTCAGCTTCGCAGTAAAATCACATCCTTTCAAATGTTTGTGCTGCATGAAAGGGAGGAAAGACTAAGTGTCTGCCTTGCTCAGAACACAAAGCCATTTATCTTGCCTTTTTACGGGGGAGATAAATCATTTTATTAGCCAACCTTTTTCAGTTTAAGACATCGGAGTATTCTTTAATAGAAAGTTCCCGATCTCTTGTCCCCTGAGCTGTGAAACAATGGAAGCGTGATCGATGGCTTTCATTTTCCAGTGACACTATAAAAAGGGCTCGTTCTGGTAACCTGACTCACCCGTTCTATTATACTGATTCAAATATGATCTCTCCATCGCAGAGTGGCATCAGAACAGTTCACTGGAGTGAGGAAAGAAGCAGATGGGAGATGAGGAGAGTTCTTTTTTAATGCAGCAATTTGTTATAATCTGGAGTGCACTATGTGAAAGGGTGAATTATTTATTCATCCTCGGGATGTGGGAGTCGCTGGCAAGGCTGGCATTTATTGCCCATCCCAAATTGCCTCTCAGGTTGTGGTGGTGAGCCGCCTTCTTGAACGCAGTTCTTGTGGTGAAGGTTCTCCCACAGTGCTGATAGGTAGGGAGCTTCAGAGATGATGAAGGAACCGCGATATATTTCCAAGTCAGGATGCCAGGGAACATGGAGGTGGTGGTGTTCCCATACACCTGCTGTCATCATAGAATCATGAAATGAGACAACACAGAAGGAGGCCATCATACATGTGCCGGCTCACTAAAAGAGCTATCCAATTAGTCCCACTTCCCTCAACTTTCACGATAGTCCTGCAATTTCTTTTTATATTTAGAGATCAATTCCCTTTTGAAAGGTAATTTTGAAAGGATGGTGGAAGCAGATTATCAGTGGTAACTTTCAAAACAGAATTGGATGTATACTTGAAAGGGAAAAGGTTTTGTAGGACTATTGCAGAAAAAGTGGAGGGAATGGGAGTAATTGCATCGGTCGCCTCCTGTGCTGTCAGATCAAATGATTCTGTGAGGGAATGAAAGGCGCGTCCAGTTTCTCGTGTGCTAACTGAGAAGAAACTAAATTTCCCTGTGGATCAGAAATGGATTTCTCTATTCCAAGCCCCTTATACCTATTATCTGCTGTGGAGGGAAAGTTAAAAGGCAACATGTGCTGTGGAGTTGTGATTATTTTTGTTGCATTTATGGAGCGCCTTTCATGACCTCAGGATATCTGAAAGTGCTTTACAGCCACTGAACTATGTTATTGCTGTGTAGTTACTGCTGCAATGTAGGGAAGTAATGCAGCCAAATTGTGCACAGCAAGCTCCCAAAAACAGCATTCTGATAGTGGCCAGTTTATGTCTTGTTTGTTGTCTGATGAGGGGCAAATATTGACCCAGAACACCAGGGGCATAAGCCTATGGGATCTTTTATGTTTACCTGAGAGGGCAGAGGGGGCCCTTGGTTTAATGTCTCATCTGAATGACGACACCTCCGACAGTACAGCACACCCTCAGTACTGCACTGGAGTGTCAGCCTGGACTATGCGCTCAATCTCTGGAATGCAGCACTTCCACACATTCACCATCTAGGCAATTGCATGGGTAATGTGTCAGCCATGGCTCAATTGGTAATACTCTCTTTTTTGAATCACAAGGTTGTGGGCTGAAGTCCCATTCCAGATTTTTGAGCATAAAAATATAGGCTGGCACCCCCAGTGCAGTATTGCTGAAGGTCCATCTTTCGGACGAGATGTTAAAGCGAGGCCCTGCTTGTTCTCTCAGATGGATGTAAGAGATCCCATGGCACAGTTTTGAAGACTTGCAGGGAGTTCTCTGGTCCTGACCAATATGTGTTCTTCAATCAACATGAGGAAAATCAAATTATTTGGTCATTATCACATTGCTGTTTGTGGGATCTTGTTGTTTGCAAATTGGCTGCCGCGTTTCCTACATTATAACAGTGACCACATGTCAATAAAGTATTTAATTGGTGGTAAAGTGCTTTGAGACAGCCTGAGGTCATGAAAGATGCTAGATATATGCAAGCTTTTTTTTGTCAATCTCTAACACTGTTAATGACAAGAAGCCTATGGAATCCAGTGCTTATACTTTCCATTCCACGGCTTTGCTTCAGAACTGACCTCTGGTTTATGTCAAAGTAATTGCTGATGTGGTTATTATTTGTCAGACAAATTATGGCAACGATTATCCTGTGAAAGGATTGGCGGGGGATGATGCCATTTTTAAAGGGTCAGAGTTGGACAACATGTGCAGCCAACATGAGGACAAGTTGATACAAATGGCACCAAACTTGTCCCTTTGTTAATAAATTCCATTGGAAAATAGCACTAAAGCCTTAGCAATCTCATTGATGTTTCTCAAAGACATGGATACTGACTGGATTTTGACTAACTTGTGTTTTCTGTCTCTTCCCTTTCCGCCTTGCTTGCCTCTGCTGCTTTACCCTGTGACTGGAATTCTTTCAACTGAAAACGGACACTCTGACTTCTCCACTCTCCCTTGGGGTTCTTTACCTGTACATCAACAACCATTGTGGCATCCCCTCTCTGTGATAGGTAAGGCATATTCATTTCAGCTTCAGCCTGAAGCCTTAACACATGAGTGTAGTCACTCACTGAGTGCTTGTTCTTTGCTCTGGTGATTTGTTCTTGTCAGATGTCTTGCAGGCTTCCTTTTGAAAATGTTTTCATACACCGTGTCGTAGCACAACATATGGCTCCCTGTTTCCAACAGAGTTGCAACTTCCACTGAGAATCATCAAATCACAGAGCACAAAAGGAGGCCACTTGGCCCCTTGTGCCTGTTTTGGTTTTTTGAAAGAGCTATCCAATTAATCCCATTCCCCCCCACCTTGCTCTTTCCTCATTGCCCTGCATTTTTATCCCTTTTAATGAGCGATCCAATTTCCTTTTGAAAGGTGGAAGCAGATATCAACAGTAATTTTCAAAATGGAGTTTTTTCCCTTCAAGTATTTATCTGAATCCCTTTTGAGAGATACTCGTGACTCTGCTTCCACCACCCTTTCAGGCAGCCCCATCATAACAACATGTATGAAACTGTGTTAATTATAACTCAGAACCAAGGCTGCAGGTTCAGACAGGATGGAGTAGTTACTTTCTTCAGTTGGAAAGAGGCTCATCACCTGTTGTGGAGAGAGAAACAGTGTTAACCTTTTGCGTTCATAACCTTTCATTAGAACTGACATCAACCTAAAATGCTAACTCTGTTTCCCACTCCACAGATGCTGCCTGACCTGATGAGTATTTCCAACATTTTCTGTTTTTATTTCAGCTTTCACAGTATTTTACCTTAGTTACTTATTGTATTAGATTCTAGGAACAAACAATCATTTAACTTGAATTTCTAATGGAAGAGTAAAATGAGTTTACCACTCAGATGGGCAGTTCATTTCACCAATACGGTCACTTTGTACCTCTGTCAGTGTTTGAGCGGTGGTGGTCAGGCATTTTAATTATGAAAATAAGAAGTATCACTGAGTAGTGAGGTGTAGACAAGGGTATACTATTCCCTGTTTTCAAAACATTGGTGATTTTTGTGCTCCTCAAGGTGCGGAGTTCGGTACTGATGGGCTCAAACTTCTCCCATTCACAATTACCCAACGTGATCATCAAACAGTCCCGGACCAGATGCAGCATTGGTCGCTGTGGAATCAAGCTCTCCTTGTTCTGCCTTAGCTCTCCTCTCGCATTCTTGTAACCTTTCTGACTATGATTGCTGACTTAGAGCTAAAAACAGATAAACTGGTGATTTATCTCATTGCTCCTTGCCGTCCTATTTGACCCTGTGCTGAGCTTCCATCCCCACATCCTCTCCATCATGAAGAACACCGACTACCAGTTCCATAACATCACTCGTCACTGCCCCTGCTGCTGAAATCCTCCTCATCCATGCCTTTGTTACCACCAGACTTAACTATTCCAATTCTCTGCTGTCTGGCTTTCCACCTTGCACTTTCCAAAAGCTTGAGCTCTTCAAAAGCTCTGCTGCCTGTACCCTAACTCACACCAAGTCCTGTTCACTCATCACCCCTGCACTTACTGACCTACATTGAGTCCAAGTTTTGCAACTCCTCAATTTTAAAATTCCCATCCTTGTTTTCAAATCTCTGTATGGCCTCCAGTCCCACAACCCTCCGAGAATCTCTGCGCTCCTCCAATTCTGGCCTCTTGCGCATCCCCATTTTTCAAGGCTCCACCATTGGCGGCCATGCCTTCAGCTGTCTAGGCCTAAGCTCTGGAATTCCCTCCCTAAACCTTTTGACCTTTAAGACACTCCTTAAAGCCTACTTCTTTGGCCAAGTCGCGTGTCCTAATGCGTCAAATTTTGTCTGATTATGTTCTTGTGAAGCGCCTTGGAACATTTTACTGCGCAAAAGTTGTGATATAAATGCAAGTTGCAATTGTTTGCAAAATGGTTGCTGAACTTGTTAACACAGCATTTCACCACACTTCAGAAATAATCCTCATATGGAAAATTTTTGAGAGGTTTCTGAAAGATATGATCCAGTGTTTTTTTTCCCCTTTTCTCTGACCTGGGTATGTTTGATACATCTCTGCCTCTATTTTTCAAACCCGAAGTGCTGACATCCTTCAGCTTAATGAGTACAAAATTCACGCGAGGATAAACACAGCTAAGAATTTTTTTTTTGATGTTTTCCTTTTCTAGTCCAGACCGTGCATCCCAGCATCTATAGAAACGAAGCTTCCCATGTTTTTATTGCGTGTCACATTTACTTGAGGCGCACCCATTCTGAATGAGACAGCCCATTAATTCCTTCACAATTGACTTGGATGTAAAGAGGGTTTGTGTAACAGATGTAATCTAGCGTAGTATTACTGTTGCACCATTCCTGGCAAAATACAATTGTAGCTGATTAATTGGGTAATGCTGTCATGCGTCGTTATTCAACTCAATACTTTCCCTGTCTTACTGTTAGCCCATCGCTGCCAACACTCTGATTGTATCTAATTGCCCTTTTAATCTTCCACACATTATGACAGAACTTACATTTATATATCACCTTTCATGTCCCAAAGTGTTTAACAGACAATGAAATGCTTTTTGAAGTGTAGTCACTCTTGTAACGTAGGAAAACATGGCAAACAGTCTGCACACAGCAAGATCCCACAAGCAGCAATGATATGAATGGCCAGATAATCTGTGTTACTGATGTTAGTTAAGGGATTAAATAATGACCAGGACACTGGGGAGAACTCACTTGCTCTTCTTTGAAATAATACCTTGGGATCTTTAGCATCCCCCTGTGAGGATCTGGATCTCGGTTTAAGGTCTTATTCAAAAGGCTGTGTCTCTGGCAACCCAGTAATGCATTGGGGCTGTCAGCTAGATGATGTCAAGTCTCTGGAGTAGGGATTGAACTCAGGACTTGCTAAATCAGAGGTAAGAGTGGCACCTCGGAGTCAAGGGTGACTCTTATGAAGAGTAACTCTGTAGGTAAATGCAGCGCAGAGTGTTGTATTAGCCCATACATTCCAGGAACGTCCCAGGTTTTGCCCCTGTTCAATGCCAGGTTGCTGGAATTTCATCAAAGGCAGTGATTGTTTTCAGTGCATTTTCGAGTCTGAGTTCCTACCCCCAATCACTATCCAACATCCCCACCCTCCTACAAAAATAAAGAAAAAGAAAGATTTGCATTTAGATAGCGCCTTTCATGACCACCGAATGTCCGGAAGCACTTTCCAGCCAATGAAGTACTTTTGAAGTGTAGTCCCTGTTGTAATTTAATTTGTGCACAGCAAGCTCCCACAAACAGCAATGTGGTAATGACCAGATAATCTGTTTTAGTGATGTTGGTTGGGTACAAATACTGGCCAGGGCACCAGGGTGTACTTCGTCATTCTTTTGTGAAATAGTGATCTTTTATGTCCACCTGAGAAAGGAGGCAGGGCCTCAGTTTAGTATCCCATCCACAAGATGGCACCTCCGACAATGCAGCACTCCCTCAGTACTGCACTGTAAGTGTCAGCCTAGGTTCTGTGCTCACATCTCTGGAGAGGGACTTGAACCCCCAATCTTCTGACTCAGAGGCGAGAGTGCTACCCAGTGTCAGGTGAAGATAATCCCCTCCATGGTTAAATAGTCCATCCAGGTGGTCCCACACCAACCTAAGCATGGTGCCATGGTGGTCAGCCCTCAGTACCGTGACAATTCTCAGCATCTTTAGTACAACAGGGGGAAAAGAGGGGAAAAGCACAACCAAATAAAAGGGAAAAATATTGCCTGTCTTTCAGATCTCCACTAGAAGCTACTTCTAAGAGTCCCACTGTGTCCTTCTGAATGACACAGTGAGTTAGAACATCTATCCTTTCATTCCCAGAACCGAATTCAAACCTAGCCCAGATGGATATCATGGAAGGCCTCGCTCTTTCTCTGCTGGGCGTAACGGTCCCATCAATGTGTCATCCCCAGTCCAGTTTCTTGGTTACCCATGGCACAAAATTGTCGATAATTTGGTATCATCTGGCACTAAATTGGCAACCTCTCTTAGAGAGGCAATGAGAATGGTTCAGTGAGGAAAATGGGAAGTGTTATAGTGGCACAGTAAGGGGGTACTGTTGTGAGCTGGGCCATCCATCAGACCCCGTAATACCAGTAAATGGGTAACGTCTTTGATGGCCTCTTGAATGAGCATGACCGAGATCCAAGTTGAGAAAATCCCAGATTTTATTCCAGGTCTGAAGGATGTCAACTGGGCTAAGGAGGGCGAGAAAAAGAAATTATTCCCAAGTTTCCCATTCCGGATCACTATCCAGCGCACTCTACTGAAAAGTGCATGGGTGTACATGCATGTTGGTTGAGGACGGATCACACTCGGCTGTGAGACCTTCTGTAGTTGAAAAGCTTTCTGGTTCACTGGGGAAGAATGGCTGCTTGGTTGAATTATCAAATTACCACCAGTGGAGGCGTAGCCCAGCATGAATTAACACAAGGGTATCCCAGCTTTTTAGTTCTGCGAATGCCCGAAGAGTGTGCAGTGCATACTACCTTTGTGGTCTGATTCAGGATTTATCCACTGAGGTAACTTCAGGAAATTCAAACACGGCCATCGCGTATGAGATAGAAAGACAAACGACAGGGTGTTGAAATTCCTGAGGCCACATGTGGCAATGGGACATAGTCTGGACCCCCCAGGGTAAAGATTCACCTGAGGCAGCAATACATAACGGGTGTTACCACGCCTGCCACCTGCTATATGATATTCCTTTCTGTTGCCTTCAAAGCTAACTGATGGCAGATGTGATAAAGCCCATTTTGTCCCCACCTAAGTTGAATTTCACCTACTGTGCACCCGCTTTCCCCCAGAATTCAGGAGAGCAGGACAGAAAATTAGGAAGCGTGGAAATAAAGGTCTCTGGGCTGTTTTTGATCTTCTGAGGGGGAAGAGAGGAATTTTCCTGTGTACTTTTTCCCTTATTGGCTCTTTTTTCCCTCTTCTTTTTTGCCTCTCTCAGGAGCGTACATGGCTGCTGTGGGGAGTGGGTAGAGGGGGAGGGGGGAAAGGAGGAAATATTTTGTCATGATGGTCCAGCCATCATGAATGTGACACAGGCTTGATGGACCAGCAGGTCCTTTCCTGTCTGTCAATTCTGAATGTTCATATTGGTATTGGGGTAGAGAATTATATGACGAATGTTAGCTATTACTCACTGGTGGATCACCTTTCAAAGGAATTTGAACTTGTCTGAATTCTGTCCAAGTGAACTCTGTATGACTGACTCCAGGAGTGATGAGGATTGAAGATCTTTACTGTCCAACCTGTTTGTGATGAAAAGCAAGACTTGGTACCAATCCTGCTTGAATACCCATCAGTTATGCAAAGTGAAAACTGAAAAATCGGCAGATACACTGAAGGCAGAATTCTCAAGAACTAATCTGTACAAGGTCCAGTTCAGGCCCTGATATATCCTAGCTCCAAATCCTCTCTCCATCCTGAACAACTCCCTTCCAAAGATTTTGTTCAAATGGTTAAATCTGAAAAAAATAATTAATTCCGATTGGAAAATCAAGGTCTCGGCAGGAAAGGCTAAAAATGTTGCACAGTTAAAGAAGCTTTTACACACTCGAGCAATCTGGTTAAGTGACATTGTAATGGCTGATGCCACTCTGTATAAGAACTTTATTAAGAATTTATTTGCGCCAGGGTTATAGATGTACAGATTCCCCTAATCCCCTGTCAGTGTGACTTACAAAAAAATAGGGTCTTACTCAGTGCCACAATGTCTCATTTCACTGTCAGTCAGTTGAACGGGAAAAACTAACAAGTCTGTCATTCCAAACGTGTACCTATTGTTGTTGATGTGTGTGACTGTCTGAGATCTAAACTCCCATCTTATTGTCTTTAGAAATACTTATTAAAGGAATTTTTTTTGTTTTCTATCTGTTAGTTCTTGTCATTAATTGTCTCTCTGTCAATCCCTCTCACTACCTATTTGCATTCTTTCTCTATCTCTCGATCTTTTACTCTCCATTTGCTGCCTTTCTTTCTGTCTAGTTGAACCTCTCAATGCCTGTCAGTTGCTTCGCTCTATCTGTTTCCCTCTCTTTCCCCTCTTCTTTTATTTCTTCCACTGCTGGCTATCTGTTGTCTCTTCCGTTCTCTCTTGTTCTGTCTCCCTCAATTGGTTATCTATCTTGTCTCTCCTGCTTTCCTGTTTTCTCTCTGTCGGTTGGCCAAATATCTTATTTCTCATGATCTCTCCTTTTGTTGGCTATTTGTCTTGTCTCTCATGCTCCCTCAAGTTCTCTCTTTATTTCTCTTTCTCTGCGGCTCACTCTCTACTTTTTTCTGTTATTTAGGCTTTAAGGAGCATCTTAAAGGAAAAAGAGCAAGTTAATTGGCAGGCAAGATTCACCAGACTTGTTCCCAGGATGGTGGGACTGTCCTATGAAGAGAGATTGGGGAAACTGGGCCTAGAGTTTCAAAGAATGAGAGGTGATCTCATTGAAACCTGCAAAATACTTAAAGAGATAGACAGGGTAGATGCAGATAAGATGTTTCCCCTGGTTGGGTATCTAGAACCAGGGGACACAATTTCAAAATAAGGGGGAAGCCACTTAGGACAGAGATGAGGAGACATTTCTTTACTCAGAGGATTGTGAATCTTTGGAATTCTCTACCCCAGAGGGTTGTAGAAGCTCAGTCATTGAGTATGTTTAAAGCAGAGATTGACAAAATACAAATGGCATAAGAGGATATGAGGATAGTGTGGGAAAAAGGTATTGAAGTGGAAGATTAGTCATGATCGTATTGAATGGTGGGGCAGGCTCGATGGGCTGAATGGCCTACTCCTGCTCCTATTTATTTATCAGTCAAGCTCCCTAACACACTGACACCGTCTGCTTTCTTCTAACCTTAAAAAGGTTTGAGGGGTGATCAAATTGAGATTTTAAAATGATAAAATGATTCGATAGAGTGGATAGCGAGAAACTATTTCCTCTCACGGGTGAATAAAGAACAAGGAGGCATAATCCTAAAATTAGAGCTCAGCCATTCAGGAGTAAAATCAGGGAGCACTTTTTCACACAAAGGTTCGTGAAATTCTGGAATTCTCTTTCTAAAAAGGTTGTGGGGGACAACTGAAAATTTCAAAATTAAGATTGACAGATTTTGAAAAGGAGAGTGTCAAGGGATATGGAGTGAAGATGGGTGAATGGATCTGAGGTACAGATCACCCTTGATCTAATTTAATGTATAATAAGCTTGAGGGGAAGAATAGCCTACTTGTTCTGCTTTCCTTCCTTTCTCTCTCTTTGTTTGTCTGCTTTGTCTATCTTTCTAAATGAACACAATATTTTCTCCCTTCACTTACTCTCGATGTTGGCTGTCTGTTTCTCGAACATCTTGCATGCATACAGCATCTTCCTTGTAGTAGTGTCAGCTGTGGCTCAGTTGAGAGCACTCTTACCTCTGGAGTTACATGATTCTGGATTCAAGTCCCACTCCATGACTTGAGCAGCAAAATCAAGTCTGACATTCTAATCCAGTACTGAGGGAGCGTTGTACTGCCAGAGCTGTCGTCTTTTGGATGAGAAGTTAAACTGAGGCCCCATGTGCCCTCTCAGGTAGACATAAAAGATCCCATGGCACAATATCAAAGAAGAGCACGGGAGTTCTCCTCATTGTTCTGGACAACGTTTGAACCTCAAACAACATCAAAAAAACTGATGCTCGTTATCACGTGGCTGTTTCCAGGAGCTTGCTGTGTGCAAATTGGCTGCTACATTTCCTACATTACAACAGTGGCCACACTTCAAAAGTACTTAATTGGCTGTAAAATGCTTTGAGAAGTCCAGTGGCCATGAAAGGTGCCATATAAATACATATCTTTTTTAAAATAACATTCCAAAGTGCTTCACAGGAGCACTGTCAAACAAAATTTGACCCTGAGTCACAGGATATTAAGACAGACAACCAAAAGCTTTCCCACACTTTGTACTTTGTCTCTCTTTTTGCTTCCATCTTTCAGTCTCTTACCCTCCATTTCACAATTTGTTTCCGATGTTTGGTTTCTGTTGCTGTTCACTGAAGCAGTCTCTGATTACCTTGATCACTTCATTCCACAAACAGCATGTTTCAAATCACAAGCGAATACTCCATCCTGACTTCAGTTCATCCTGACATTACCACCACTACCCCTGCCCCCGCCCTCCCCAGCTGAGGGTTCTCTGAGCCTCACAAGGTGATGTTTCCTCTTTAACCTTCTGCAGCTTTGGCTAAATCACTTTTTTGGGCCAGTTTTGTGTATTATTTATAATAAAAACAAGAAATGCTGGAAATACTCAGCAGGTCTGGCAGCACCTGTGGAGAAAGAAGCAGAGTTAACATTTCAGGACAGTGACTCTTCATCAAAAGGTTAGAAATGTATGTAATAGGTTTTAAGCAAATAAAGTGGCAGTGGGGCAAGAGATAACAAAAGGATAGGATAGGATAGGGTCACGGAGAATAACTGACCAGAAGGTCATGGAGCAAAGGCAAACAGTAAGTTAATTGTGTGTTGAAAGACAAAACGTTGGTGCAAAGAGGGTATTAGTGGTCAGAAAAATGGACAGCCCTGGCCCCAAGCACAAACATGAAATAAATCAATGGGCAGGCACATGGTCAGAAAAATGAATGGTGAAACAAACTAAAATAAAACAAAATTAAAAGAAAAAAGAAAAAGTAACTCAAAATAAAAAGTTGGGGGGACGGTCACGCTCTGAAATTATTGAACTCAATGTTCAGTCCGGCAGGCTATAGCGTGTCTAATTGGTAAATGAGATGCCGTTCCTTGAGCTTGCTTTGATGTTCACTGGAACAGCAAACCCAGGACAGAAATGTGGACATGAGAGCAGTGGGGTTTGGGGGGTGGATTTGCTTTCATTTAAGTATTATTTGATGTGCCAAAGTAAATTGGAGGAAAAAAATATGTTTTTTTCTGGAAAAATGGGCAATGAAAATCGAATAACTAGATCAGTGAATGCTGTCTTATCAGTTTGAGACAGCCGGCAGAGAATTTGCATTGGATCAAAAAGGTTTGGCTGTCATCAAACTGAGCTATTAGCATCGTGGCCATCTTAGTAAGGTGAGGGATATGGATGGGGAATTAAATGGAGTGTTTGCTGCTCTCTCTGTTTTAATATGTTGTAATGAGCACTTTGCAATTCTTTGTCGAAACAAGGTGAAGTTTGAAAGGCAGATGATGGTCTGAGAGTTTCCATTGGCCAATAGGAATATGGATGCATTCCCCATCTGATGCTGCATGGTTAGAGACCAGATCCAATAACTTCAGACCACCAGACTAACTGACAGTCAGAGACTGGACCAATCAACACTGGACTTACAGCAGGGAGCCCCAGTAACACTAGACCAACACTGATTAGACCAAATAATAATAGATTGACAGGGATCAGACCTAGTAAAGCTGAACTGACAGATCTAAGATCGAATAACACTGAAGGGGCAGGATGAGACCCAGTATATCGAATCATAAATGGTCACAGCATTGAAGGAGATCTCCTCTGCAAGAGCAATCCAGCTAGTCCCACTCCCTTGCCCTTTCCCAGTAGCTCTGCAATTTTCTTTCCCTTCATGTACTTATCTAGTTCCCTTTTGAAAGCCTCGATTGAATCTGCCTCCGCCACACTCTCAGGCAGTGTATTTCAGATCCTAACCACTCACCTCATGTTGCCTTAAGTTCTTTTCCCAATCACTTTATATCAGGAGGAGGATAATGTAGAACGTCAACAGTGCATAAACGAGTTGGTGTAATGGACAGTCAGGTGGCAGATGAAGTTCAATGTGTAGAAATGTGAAGTGATACATTTTGTCAGGGAGAACATGGAGAGACAATATCGAATAAAGGGTACAATTCTAAAGAGGGCGCAGGAGTAGAGGGACCTGGGTGTATATGTGCATAAGTCATTGAAGGTGGCAGGACAGGTTGAGAGAGTGGTGAATAAGGCATACAGTATCCTGGACTTTATTAATAGGGGCATAGAGTACAAGAGCAAGGAAGTTATGTTGAACTTGTATAAGTCACTAGTTCGGCCTCAGCTGGAGTATTGCGTCCAGTTCTGGGCGTTGCGCTTTAGGAAAGATGTAAGGCATTAGAGAGGGTGCAGAAAAGATTCACGAGAATGGTTTCAGGGATGAGGAATTTCAGTTATGAAGATAGATTGGAGAAGTTAGGGCTGTTTTCCTTGGAGAAGCAGAGGCTGAGAGGTGATTTGATAGAGGTATTCAAAATCATGAGGGGTCTGGACTGAGTAGATAGAGAGAAACAGTTCCTACTCGTGGAAGGATCGAGAATGAGAGGATACAGAATCAAAGTAATTGGTAAAAGAAGCAAAAGCGACATGAGGAAAAACTTTTTCACACAGCATGTGGTTAAGGTCTGGAATGTACTGCTAGAGTGTGGTAGAGGTAGGTTCAGTCGAGGCATTCAAGAGGGAATTGGACAGTTATATGAAAAGGAAGAATGTGCAGGGTTGCAGTGAGAAGGTGGGGGAGGAGCTCAAGGTGAAATGGTCATTAGGAGAGCTAGTGCAGACACGATGGGTTGAGTGGCCTTCTTCCGCACTGCAACAATTCTGTGATTCTGTGATCAGTGTCCTCTGGTTCTTAACCCTTCCACCAATGGGAACAATTTCTCTCTATCTACTCTGTCTAGAACCCTCAAGATTTTGAACACTATCAAATCTCCTCTCCACCTTCTCTTTTCTAATGAGAGCAACTCCAGCTTTTCCAATCTATCCAAATAGCTGAAGTCCCTCATTCCTGGAACCATTCTAGTAAATCTCTTCTGCACCCTCTCCAAAGCCTTTATTTCCTTTTGGTACAGTGCCCAGATTTGGTCACAATACTCCTGTTGTGGCCGAATCAGTGTTTTATAACTTCCTTGCTTTTGTACTTTATGTCTCTATTTACAAAGCCCAGGATCCTGTATGCCTTATTAACCAACTTCAGCAATTTGTGCACAAATACCCCCAGATTCCTCTGTTCCTGCACCCCCTTTAGAATTGACTCCTTTTGTTTACATTGCTCTTCTCATTCCTCCTACCAAAATGCATCACTTCACACTTCCTAGTGCTGAATTTCATCTGCCACCAGTCCTCCATTCCACCAGCCTGTCTATGTCCTCTTGAAATCTATCTTTATCCTCCTCTCTGTCCACTACACCGCCAAGTTTTGTGTCATCTGCAAATTTTGAAATTGTGCTCCATATACCAAGTCTGCATCATTGATATATGTCATGAGGATCTAGTACCAACCCCTGGGGAACACCATTTATACCGTCCTCCAGTCTGAAAAACAACCGTTTGCAACTATTCTCTGTAACTCTATAACTGAACACTGAACTGGCAGGGATCAGACCTAGTAACAATAGACTGGCAGGGATCAGACCTAGTAACAATAGACTGGCAGGGATCAGATCTAGTAACAATAGACTGGCAGGGATCAGACCTAGTAACAATAGACTGACAGGGATCAGACCTAGTAACAATAGACTGGCAGGGATCAGACCTAGTAACAATAGACTGGCAGGGATCAGACCTAGTAACAATAGACTGGCAGGGATCAGACCTAGTAACAATAGACTGACAGGGATCAGACCAAGTATGTAGAGTTACATAGAATCTACAGCATAGAAGCAGTTCATTTAGCCAAAAGGTCCATGCTGGTGTTTGTGCCCCATGTGCGCCTACTCCCACCCCTCTGCCTCTAGCCTTATCAGCATATCCTTCTGTTCCTTTCTCCCTCATGTGTTTATTTAACTTGCCTTTCAATTCATCTATTAACAGTAGACTGAAGTGAAACAGATGCAGTGACAATAGGCTGACAGGGAACAGATCCAGTACCAGTAGATTGATAGGGAACAGATCAAGTAGCACTGCACTAAATTCTCTTTTGGAGAGAGCTGGTTTGAGCAACAGAGTTGCCAATCCTCTGTGTTGTCTGGAAGTCTCCAGGAGTGGAAGATGATCCCCCAGGCACACTGTAAGCCATCCGAGTCAAAGGTCGAGCTTTGTGCCTGTGGCTTGAGCCTGAGTACTTGCATCACTGGCTCCTGGGTGGATTTCCGATTATCGGAACCTTTCACACAAAATATCGAGCAAAAATACTCATTTACAGCAACCAAATCCTTGATAAGTTACACGTAGTATTATTTGCAAACGACAGGAAATTGTCATATGACCAGATGTCACCTGATCAAACGGCATGCCATCAGATGTGGCGTGATAAAGCAATACATGATCAAACTTTTAGGAACATGTCCACGAAGTTGGCATTGCTACTGCTTGCGCAGTGCGAATAAATATTTAAATCTGACCCCTATGCACGTGCGCAAGATTGCACATGCGAGATTTAAAGTGTGAGACTTAAACGTATGTGAGAGACTGGCCAGTAAAGCTTGGCTACCCAACCCGAACCTGACTACACGTGTTGGGTTCAGGTCGGGTTGGGTCTATATTCCGAGTCCAGCATTCGAGCTCGTGCCAGATCGGGCTGGACAACGCTGCCTCCGGGAACAGGATTACGCCTGACTCCCCACAACTCCGTCTGCAGGATTAGCCTGCTGTCAGAACGGATAAACAGGATCACGGGTATTACCATTTGGACAAGGTAGAGCACAATAACATGTTTGAGATCATTAAATTTATTGCGATATTTGTGTCGGGTCGGGTCGGGCGCGAAAAAAAATAATTAAAGGATTCGGGCCCGGGTCGGCTTTGGGTTGGCTGTGGTCGGGTCGGGCCAGGGTCGGGTTTCAATTTTATATCCGAGCAGGCCTTTATTGCCCATAAGTGGATCCAATGTGTATTTGATCACATGCATGCAAGTGTGTCATTATTTACGCATGTGATCTTGCATGAGTTTGTGAGACTGTTCACGTGCATGAGATGTGAGCTGGAATGTGTGTGTGATATTGCTCACTTGTCTTATTGCGTGGGTATGTGAGAGATGTTATTGATTGACCTGCTATGCTATTTTTGTTTCTGATTTCTAGCCAAGGAATTCACAGCCTGAAGTCTTTGTATGAACTTCCTTTTGAGTTCTATTTTAATGAGTGTGTTGCTAAATAGCAGAGGAAGAAATTTCAAATAGGCAGATTAAGCATTTGTACACTAATATCCCACAGCACAAGCTCACTTTACACAGTTTAAGCCTCAATCTGTACTTTTCTAGCTCGAGTCCAGTTTTGAGCTTGGCGAAAGGTGAGACCCTATCCATGCAGCTTCCTGTCATTCAAAAGGTTTGATGCTTGGTTTAAAGAGTCCTTGCTTTCAAATTCCTACATGGACTTACCCTTCCTGATTTCTGTAATCTCCTTCAACCCGACAACCCTCCGAGATCTATTCCATTCTCCAATTATGGCTTCTTGTGCGTCCTCAATTTTTTAACTCAAATATAGGCGTCCGTACCTTCAGCTAGCTGCCTTGGCTCTAAGCTCTGGAATTGCCTCACTAAACCTCTCTACCTCTCTCTCTTCATTTTAAGCACTTTCCAAACCTTGATCTGCAGTGGTTCTAGAAGGTGGCACACTTGCACCTTCTCAGGCAATTAGGGATGGGCAATAAATGCTGGCATTGCCAACGACACCCACATCTTATGAACAAATTTAAAAAACGCTGATCCTTAAAACCCATTTCTTTGACCAAGCTTTTGGTCCCCTGCCCTAATATTTCCTTATGGAACTTGGTATCAAATTTTATCTGATAACGCTCCTGTGGAGTGTCTAGGGATGATTTAGAAAAAAAAAGACTTGCATTTATATAGCACCTTTCATGACCACTGAATGTCTCAAATGACTTTGCTCTCAATGAAGTACTTTTGAAGTGTAGGCTGGAATTTTTCCCTTGTCAGACAGGAGCCATCCACTGACTGAAAAGTCGGTGGTAATCCCGCCCCTGCTGGGCCTAGTGATCCATCTGGATTTTACGGTCCTCAGGCCCTTAATTGGTCTTAGGAAGGACTTCCACCGCATTGAGGCAGGAGGTCCCGCCTCATGGAGCTGCCAGCCAATCAGCAGGCCGGGAGCTTTTAATACCAGCAGCGCTGGCCACTGCTGGGACTACGACCCAGCTTCAAGAAGAAGATGAAGGATGGTCCCGGGAAAAGGTAAGTTTTTGGGGCCTCGCTAGGGGTGATCAGTCAGGCAGCGGCGAGGCAAGGGTGGTCGTTTAGGGGGACAGTGGCCATGTTGGGCGTTGGGGCATTGGGGGCGGCTGTCCGTCGGGCACAGGGTGCCTGATCAGGAGGGAGTCCACCACCCCCCCCCAGGCTGTCAGAAAGCCTCCTACCTTTAACAGGTGGCTTCTCTTGGGCTTGGGCCACCCGCCTCCCAATGGTAAAATCTCCGTGGCGGCGGGCGGAAGCCCTGAAGTGGCCATTAATTAGCCACTTAAGGGCCTTGATTGGCCTTGGATGGGCAGGCCATTTCCCACCACCACTGTCCCGTGTAAAATGGCGGCACAGATGGGAGCAGGTCGGGAAGGGCCCCCTGAGCCTCCCACTCCATTTAGCGACCCCCCCTCCCAACCCCTGCCACTAGCCCACTCTTTGGGGGGACTGTAAAATTCCAGCCTTAGTCACTGTTGTAATGACGTGCTTTATAAATATAAGTTGTTGTTTCCAATTAAAAACAGACCCGACCAGTTCTGAGTTGTCTGCCGTGAACACATTTGGGATCCATATCTTTTTCCAGCACTTTCTGGATATGGGGAACTATCTAATTTTCTTTGAAACTGCAACATCCCCCACAATGGGTTGTGTGCTGAGGAGTAAGCATGCATGATGGATCAGAAGCCTTGCTGCTTCTTGTCTTCAATGCTGCACAGATGGAAACCCAGTCAGAAGCTGACAAAGATTAATCTCCACCCGGCTTTGAAGATAGGATTAGGGCAAAAGCACAATTTATCACATCTGTGTATCTGTGCAGCTATGAGCCAACGAGCTTCTGGTAAGACCCGAGGCTGCTCGCATTGACATTGGCAATAAATACCTAACCAAATAGATTATGATAGATAACTTCAAACAGATCCTTTGGTTTGTCCTGTTCTCTCCTGAAGAATCTGCTATTCGGTCAATTTGTTGATTTTTTTTGGCTGCAAAGCCACTTTTCTTTGGGCATGATGTTAGCATTCGAAACCAGCTGATTATAATATTATAAAGAGCAGAAAAGATTTATTTAAATCACACTTCTGTGGGGCCTGTGCTGTTCTAATATAGGAAATGTGGCAGCCCGAATGTTGCACAGGTCCCACAAACAGCAATGTGAGAATGACCAGATAATCTTCGAGATAAATATTGACTAGGACACCAGGTAGAGCTCCCAATCTAAAGAGTGTCATAGGATCTTTTACAGTCACCTGAAAATGCAGACAGTTTAATATCTGAAGGATGGCACCTCTTGAGCATGTTTCTCTACACCAGACTGAAATATATGCTCCGAGAGTGGGATTTGAACTCATGACCTTCCGCCTCTGAGACAAGAGCACAACTGACTGGGCCATAGATTGTACATATTTATGAATGGATTAGAATGGAAGATTTCTTTGCTGATGTTGGTATTACTTAATAAAAAGTGGATCTGAATAAAATAGTGATGCAGACGCTTCTGGAATAAGAGAGTTCCTGTAGGAATTGTGAATCAATACTGCTCTATTATTAATGCACGCTGCTCAGAGATATAATAGGCTTCTGCAAAATATCTTTTTAGGAAGATCTTTTGGAGCTGTGAGCAGCCTGACGAGTTCAGGTTCAATTTCCATCTGTGTTTTTGCAGAGTAACTGAGCAGAGTATGAATTCTTCACCTTGATGCATACCTTTTGCGCCAACATATGGAGATTCTGATCATCTTAAGTCAGACTTGAACAAAGGGCCTGAGCCATTGGCTGGTGAATATTTCCCCCTCTGCTCAATCCAGGTTGGTTTTAACTGGAGTGGGAAGTAAGTAGGCCTGTTTCTGAAGTATGTGAAGATTTCGAATCATCCTTTGCTCTTCTCCCAATTGTCCCTTGCCTCAATTCTATCACAAGTTTGCACATTGAATACACACCACTATTAATCCCTTTCTCTCTCTTGATCACTCACAGCTCTCAGTTGTTTCCTCTTATTCCACCTGTTGAGGTGATTCCCTTTTATCTTAAACTTCTCTTCTCTTCTGGATTCACTCAGCAGGTCTGGCAGCATCTGTGGAAAGAGAAGCAGAGTTAACGTTTCGGGTCAGTGACCCTTCTTCCGAAGAAGGGTCACTGACCCGAAACGTTAACTCTGCTTCTCTTTCCACAGATGCTGCCAGACCTGCTGAGTGAATCCAGCATTTCTTGTTTTTGTTTCAGATTTCCAGCATCCGCAGTATTTTGCTTTTATTCTCTTCTCTTCTGCTCTTTATACATCTGTTTATCTCTTTCAGAGGCACTGCACTTATTTATTCTCTTTCTCTCCTGCACTGCTTGATCCTTTGCTCTCGCTGTCTGAAACATTGGCCGGAATTTAACAACCCCCCCCCCCTCTTCCCCCCTCCCCCCGGCCACCCACAACCCCGAGAGCAGGCAAGAAGGCAGGGGGGCGTAAAATCGTGTGGGAGGCTGGGGGTGCCATGCCCGTCACCGACACCACCCTCCCACTGCTATTTTACCAGCAGCAGGGGAGGTGGCAAACTGCCCGACTGCCCCAAGACAATTGAAACCTCTTCCCACTGCTGATGGTCTTTTACCAGCTGCAGTCAGGCACTTCACCACCTGAGGAGGTCACCCAGTAACACTGGGCTGCCTCCTTGCTGGCTGGGGGTTGGGGGGGGGGTGGGGAGTGGCTACCTGATTGGGCAACATGTGCCCCACAAAGGAACTCCCCAGCAGCACGGGCTGTCCCCGCTAAAATAAACCCCTGGCCTGCTCTCCGTCTCCCACTTCCCTCACCGGGGGCCCAGCAGATTGTCCCCGGCAAGACCCAAATCCCACTTACCCTTTTTTGAAGGGCAACGTCTGTCTTTCCTCCACTTGCTGGGTGCAGTCCCACGAGTGGCCACTACTCCCAGTGGCATTGCTGGGAATGAAGAGCTGCCAGCTCTCTATTGGCCAGCACCTCTTGGAGGTGGGACCTCCTGCCTCAGCGGGGGCGGAGGTCCCAACCAAGGCCAGTCAATTTGCAGCAAGGCTTTCAGGCCTGGCGGAATTGGGCTAGCAACCGACTTTTCAGCAAGTGGGCGGGGCCAGCGCCGCAATGTTAAATTCCGGCCATTATTCATTCTAATGAACTCTTCATTTTAAAAATAACTTGAACTTTAATGTGCTTGTCAAGGTAAGGTATACTGTTGCTAAAATTGAACAACTTTCCACTTTAGTTACCAAAACTCAGCATCAAAAATTCCTAGGTCAGGTCCAGTACAACAGCATCATTTTGCATTTATACAGCACCTATAATGAAACAAAACATCATGAGCTTATTCCAAGACCTACCTAAGATTTTGTTAAATGATGGCCAGTTACAAAAAAAAACTAGCATTCATACAGTAAGTTTCACAACATCCCAAAGCACTTTACAGACAACAAAGTACTTTTGAAGTGTAGCCACTATTGTCATGTAGGAAAAACGGCAGCCAATTTGCACAGCAAGCTCCCACAAATAGCAATGTGATAATGACCAGCTAATCTGTTTTAGTGATGTCGATTGAGGGATCGATATTGGCCAGGCCATTGAGGAAAACTCTCCTGCTCTTCTTTGAAAGGGATTTTTAATGCCACCTGAGAAGGCGGACAAGGCCTTGATTTAACATCTCATGTGAAAGACTGCACATCTGACAGTGAGGCACTCCCTCAATACTTCACTGCAGTGTCAGCTTCCATTTGGTGCTTAAGTCCTGTAGTGGAACTTAACCCATAATCTTCCAACTCAGTGGCAAGAAGTGCTACCCACTAAGCCACAACTGATACTGTGAACACAGACAGACTCACCTAGAACTCTGCCGATTATACCCCAAACTCACTTTGCACACAGTTGACAAGAGAAAGGAGACCTTTTTTTCACTCATCTGACAGGTTTTGACCTCAAGCCCTAGTGCTGAAAGGACAACATAATCACCCATTCTGTAATGCAGCTCCCTGTCAAATTTGAAGCACCACAATGAGACTGCAACAACTACAGGGGCATCTCACTCCTTAATGACATGGGGAAGGCCTTTGCTATGGTCATATTTAAAAGATTCTATTTACTTGCAGACCGAGTGCACCCGGAAGCAGAATGCAGTTTCGGGCCAGCAGATCTACTGTGGATATGATCTTCTCCATATGCCAGCTACAAGAGAGGTGTGGAAACAGAGTATATCCCTTTACCTTACTTTTGTAGATCTCACTAAGGCATTCGACACCATCAGCAGAGCGGGACTCTACAAGATTTTGGTAAAAATTGGCTGTCCACCGAAGCTCCTCAGTCTCGTTTGTGCCTTCCGTGACCACATGCGCTGCACTGTACAGTTTGATGGCTCCACTTCCAACAATTTCGGAGTGAAGAATGGAGTGAAACAGGGTTGTGTCCTAGCCCCAACTTTGTTTGGCATCTTCTTCTCCACGTTCCTGACCTTCGCCTTCCCTGCAGATATGGAAGGTGTCTACTTGCACACTAGGTCAGATGGCAAGCTCTATAATCTATCAAAGCTGAAAGCGAAGACAAAAACACATCACATCCTGATCAGAGAACTTGTCTACACTGATGCTGATGCACTAATTATTCACATGGAAACTCAGTTACAAAGACTGATGGACTGTCTCTCCCATGCCAGTAACTTGTTCTCCTTGACTATAAACATACAAACATGGTCATGGGACAAGGTGTTGCACCTCTGCCCCTGATCACACTAAATAACACGCCACTGGGTTAGCAAATTCTACTACCTTGGGCCCATGGTCTGTCCCTTGATGCAGAGCACGATACATGCATAGGGAAAGCGGCTTCCACCTTTGGCTGACTTGTGAACCATACACCAAGCTGACCCTTAGGACCAAGCTGATGGTGTTCTCAGAACACCTTGCTGTATGGCTGTGAAACATGGGTGACTAACAGCTACCAGGAAAAGAAGCTCAATAGTTTTCATCTTCACAGTCTGCAGCACATTATGGGTATATCCTGGCAGGATCACAAATGTGGCAGTCCTCTCAAAAGCAGAGCTCCCAAGTGTGTTGGCACCAATCAAACAGAGGCAGCTTTGGTGGATCGGACACATCCGCTGGTTGGAAGACAGTCACATACCCAAGGACCTTCTGTATGGTGAGGTAGCCGGGGCCAGACGACCAGTGGGGCACCCAAAGCTCTGCTTCAAGGATGCTTGCAAGCGTGACATGAGGCCCTAAATGCGGACTATCGTACTTGGGAGTCACGAACTGGCGAAAGAGGGAAATGGCCACATATCCTGTAAACTAGTGTACACTATCACAATGACAAGTTGCTACAGCAACTTGACAACAGGCGCCAACATCAAAAACAACAACTCACAGCGTCGCTCGGCATCTTCACGTGCAGCATTTGTGGCAGAACCTGCCTCTCAAGGATTGGCCTTCACAGCCATCAACAAAGGTGCACCAGTATTGTTTGCTGTGTGTCCATCATCTTTCGTAGATGGAAGGATGGCAACCAACCTATCTTGCTGAATGATATTAATTGAGGCACCTGAATATTGTTGGGTTGTTGAGTGTAAACAGACACCACCTGATGCTTTCCTCTCTTTCTGTCCCTCTCTTGGGTTCTCCCTAGCCCTTTTATTTAATCTCTTCTTGTTCCCTTTTATCACTTTGATTTACCATACAAAGCCTGCCTGGTAGCTACTAAGCTGCAAGAGTAATCAGCATTAATTTTCGCATATCATCGGTAAAGCCAATAGGGCAGGTTCAATACAGCAGCAGTTGCAGTCTTTAGAAGGCCAATCAATTCTTGGTGTTCAAAGAATTATAGAGCGCTCTAGTCTTCAGATTGAAGTTCAGGCTGTGGGGAGTGGGGTTATCAGATGGGGGAGGGGAAGACTGTGCTTGTCATAGGAACATGGGACTTAGGAACAGGAGCAGGCCATTTGGTCCTTTGGGCCTGCTCCGCCATTCGATACGGTCATGGCTAATCTAGTTGTGGTATCAACTCCACTTTCCTATCTGTCCCCCATAACTCTTGACTCCCTTTTCTATATAAAAAAAAATCTAACGCTGCCTTAAATAAATTTCAATGACCCTGCCTCCACTGGTTTCTTGGGAAGAGAATTCCACAGACTAACAACCCTCCGAGAGAAAAAAAATTCTCCTCATCTCCGTCTTAAAAAGGAGGCCCCTTATTCTTACATTGTCTCCCCTAGTTCTAGTCTCCCTCACAAGAGGAAACATCCTCCTGGTATCCACTCGATCAAGTCCCCTCAGGATCTGATATGTTTTCCAGAGGGTGGTTGGAATCTAGAACACATTGCCTGAAGAGGTGGTAGAGGCAGCAACCCTCACAACATTTAAGAAGTATTTAGATGAGCACTTGAAATGCCATAGCATACAAGGCTATGGGCCAAGTGCTGGAAAATGGGATTAGAATAGTTAGATGCTTGATGGCCGGCACAGACACGATGGGCCAAAGGGCCTGTTTCTGTGCTGTATAACTCTATGACTGTAATATCACCTCTCATTCTTCTAAGCTCCAATGGGTACAGGCCCAACCTCTTCAACCTTTCTTCATAAGACAGTCTTACAGATTGTTATCATTCTGGAGATGGGATGCATATGCCTAATTCTGAGGATCACCAGAAGGCCCCAGCAACTCTCTTCCGTGCATGGAGATTCTTCCGATAGAATAGCAAATACTGTGAAGACCGAAACCATTGCCTCAGTCCCTGTTACAAACTTCAATCGCCCGCTACCAACACCATCTCTCTCCCTGGCAGCAGTGTGAGCTCTGAACCAGATGGATCGCAACCTTGGCATACTACTTGACCCCGAACTGAACGACTTGCTCTCCACCACTAAGATTGTCTACTTCCACTTCTGTAACAGTAACCATATTTGTCCCTTTCCTCAGTCATCATTTGCTGAAACTCACACCTATGCTTTTGTTACCTCTAGACTCAATTATTCCAATGCTTTCCTGGCCAACCTCCCACTGCACCCTCCATAAAATCGTGCTCAAACCTCTGCCACCTGCATCCTTACTAGCACCTCGCCCGTCACTTCCCCTCCCACCAAACTAACCTCCCCACCCCACTCCATTGCCACTCACTCAGCGCCCCTGTACTCACTGATGTGTTTGAGCTCATGGTCCAGCAACACCTTGATTTTAAAATTCTCATCCTTGCTTTCAAATCTCTCCATGGTCTCACCTCTTCCCAATTCCTGGAACATTTTCCAACCCTGCAAACCTCTGAGATAGTTGCTCCTTTAATTCTGGCCTCTTGTGTGCCCCTGATTTTAATCACTCCACCTTTGGCAGCTGTGCTTTGGCTGCCTGGACCCTACATTCTGGAATTTCCTCCCTAAATCTCTCCGCCTCCCTATCTCTCTCTCCTCCTTCAAGACACTCCTCAAAATCTACCTCTTTGACCAAGATTTTGGTCACCTGTCCTAATATGTCCTTATGTAGCTTAGTCTATGTTTAATAACACTCCTGTGAAGCATCTTGGGATGTTTCACTACATTAAAGGTGCTATATAAATGCAAGTTGTTGTTATTGTTGTACAATCGTAGTTTTACAGCATGAGGAGGCCTCTCAGCCTATCACACATGTGCCAATTCTCAAACAGCTGACTAAGCCCCAGTCCCTTGCCTGTTCCCCACAGACTTTTATATTTTTCTTTTCTCTTTCCTTTTTCTAAGTTATCATGAATTCTTCTCCCACTGCTGTTTCTGGTCGGGCATTCTATCTTTCACAAGCCTCTACATAAGAATGAATTATCCTACTTTGTCCTGAGCTTCTTTCTCCCATTGTACTTTGGGATGATGATCTGAAACCTCAAAATCACCAGAGAAAAGGAAGCAGGAGAAATCCAACAACTAGGCCTGTTACGAAAGGAGAAATAGAAAAAGAAAAAAAAGGGAGAGAGAAAAAAAGAGAGACAAGGATAAGATGGAAGAGTGAGGAATATTCAAATACTTCTTGGATATCAATTGCAATCCATTTGAATGATACAGCTTATTATTGCTGTGATTTTTTTGCATATGGCAAATGATGAAGGAATCTCACTTCAATATTCAATGTTCCTATATATAAAGCACAGAACTCTATTTGCCTTTTAAGTGACCTGTTCTAAGTGCACTCCCTCCCCATACCCTCCCCTCCTTGAAGACCCTCGTCACAACCCGCCTCTGACCAGACTTTCTGTCACTTCTCCTGATGCGGCGGAATACCTTCTGCGGGCATAACTGGGAAGCTGCACTTGAAATTATACCCATTTGTGCGGCCATTTTGCTGATATCAATTTGCTCTGAAATTTCCTGGCAACGTCATTAGCATGCGGCAGAATGTGAGAATTGACAGGCACCAGCGGAAATCAGGGTCAGGCATCGAGACCCGAAGGAAATGTGGAATTCTCATTGTGTATTCCTTCTTAGAGAATTAAAATTAAAGATTCCGACCAACTATCCGTCATTCATGCACATTCGGCGCAGAATGTTCAACTAGGGAAACTTTCAGTTGCTAACGTAATTCATATTGAAACTATGAAATTGTAAAAATAAAGAGCAAGTTTTCAGAGTGAGCAGAAATGAAATAAATAATTCCAATAAAACACCATAACATTTACTTTTTTCCCTAAAACTCTGGGCATAAATTTATATCCATTTTGAACCAGTGTAAGTTGTATGTTTAGTCTGGGGGTGGGGGGTTGGTGGAACTATTATAATGAGCAGAGATGCATTTTGGGCACAAGAATTATTAAACATAGATTTACTTAGACCTGTTTCTGTGCCATAAATTCTAACTGGTCTATGCCGGTGTTTATGCTCTATGCAAGTTTTCTCCCACTCTAAATCATTTCACCCTATCAGCATAATCTTCTAGTAGGCTAAAAGAATGAGGAAATTTCAAGTAGAGTAATTACATGCTTAGCACACTTGTGATTGCTCCATCTTTCACACTGGGGTATTTGCTTTACACTCTGATTACACATGCCTCTCATTATATCTCCCACACGGGAAACTCCACCCTGAGAATAGTAAGCCATGCCTTGATCGTTATCTAAGCCTTACCAAGTTCACATGAGGAGCATCACTGGAGACTCAGTGAAAACCAGACTCCTTCAAATTCTTTCTAATTAGTAGCCAATTAGATTGCAGTCAGTCAAAACCTCAGCCATGTCCTATTGCAAATACCCAGGTACTTGTGCGTGCTCTTTATATTTGGTAAACCTGTTATTCTATTTTAACATTCCTATCTCCCTAATTCGGCTCAGGTCACTGTCTCTGTAATCTGTTGCTAGGAGATGCTGGGGGATCGTGAGTTAGAGTGGGATGGGTGATCTTCCAAAGTGACTCTTCTTCCTCCCCTGCACCTCTATCCCAACACCATTCCCCCCACTCCCCAAACAATTTACTATCTCCTGGCTTAAACTGACTGACATGTACTTGACACCCCAAGGCTTAGAAAGATGGAGTCACTGTGTGTCCCAGGGGAACAGTGGAGAGAATGACAGGCTTGAACCTGTAATCCATTCTTTGCTTTGTGACACAGTATGTGGTGTTGATTGTGACAGGAAACTGCAAGAGGATTTTTTTTTAACTTGGCTGTTAACAGTAGTGCTGACAGTGCCATTTGCTGCAAACAGCTATCGTACTTCACTTAGGGTTCTTGCTATGCTTGGGCACTTCTCATTTGTGTCATTGAAACAATTAATCTTTTTCACCATGGATCAAAGAAATTGTAATGAACGCAATCGCAGAGTGGGCAGATCTAATTCATCTTCGTCATGTTGCATTTTCTGAATAGTTTATGTGTTGTGTGCACATGGAGGGCAAACGCCACACACAGAATAGGGCTAAGCTAAGAAAGAAAGAAGGAAAAAGAGAGTGGGGTGAAAAATAAACAGCAGGAAGAAACAATGCTGAATTGCGGCTCTGCGATTAGATGTGAGGCCGTGAGTTTCTTCGTGGTTGGAAACAGAGCATTGCTCCTGGTATCGCTGACATCTTTCTTTTGGAGGAGGAGAGGGTGAATGGAACGTGATGAGCATTCTGATTATCCCTCCGTTTGATGGGGTGTCCATTGCCTAATAATCTCCAGCTGGTTCATCTATCGCCTTCTCTCAATGGTGAGGCGTGGGTGAAGTGGGGCTGTTCACTGACAGTGTTCAGCTCCATTTGCTGCCTACAGCAGGCATGCAAGCTTGGGCTGACAAATGGTAGGTAACAGTTGTGGCTGAAATATATCAAGTAAAGAGGCTAGGTTTCTGTGATGAGTGGTTCACCTCCTGACACCTCAAAGCCTCTCCATCAACTACAAGGCTCAAGACAGGAGTATGACAGAATACATACCACTTGCCTGCATGAGTGCAGCTACAAAAGCACTTCAGGAAACTTGTCACTATCCAGGATCGAGAAGTACACTTGACCAGCATACCTTTCACTCAAGGGGTGGTAGAAGTCTGGAACTCTATCTTTACAAAAGGCGTTGGAAGCTGAGGGACAATTGGAGCTTTCAAGTCTGAGATGTATAAAGTTTTGTTGAGATGGAGAAAACGCTGATAAAGGGAAGTGAGGTGCAGATCAGCCATGATCTAACTAAATGGCCTAAAATGCTGAATGGCCTATGCCTGTTCCTAAGGTTCCTGTAGCACTAGAAACAATCTGCCAGATTGCTGTGTGAATGGCATGGACATTTCTCTTAGCTGAAATTACTTTAAGTTTAATCTCAGGGTCTGGCCATTAAGACTGATATTTATTACCCATCCCTATTGCCCTGAGAAGGTGGTTGTGGGCCTTTTCCCTGAACTGCTGCAGTTCTTTGGCTGATGATATTCCCACAGTGGTGTTAGATAGGGGATCCCAGATTATTCACTCAGTGACAATGAAGGAATGCTATTGACATAAACTTGATGAGTTGCTGTTGTGTATCCTGTAAATTGGCCAAACTGCAGCCAAAATGCACCCATGGTGGAGGAGATGGAGACAATGTTGGACACAAGTGAAGCAATCAGAATTAATAGCATATTATTACCCAACTATTATTATAGACTAAGCTTGTCAATATTGTTGATCATCTGCAAATTCCAACTGATAAACCTTTCTTTTTTAAACTAAATATTTAAAACATCCCACGTTCACAGGTGTGAGTTAGCATGGTGACATTGCTGTCTCCCTGCCAAAACCATTGTATGTCCTTTGGAGACATGTCTCCTGCTGAACTGTGTCCCAGTGGGTAGTTAAAAAAAAGAAAGACTTACATTTATATAGCGCCTTTCTTGACCACCAGATGACTCAAAGCACTTTACAGTCAATTTTTGACCTCCCCTTCGCAGCATCTGTGTTAAACTCATTGGTCTAGAAATTGGATCCCAACCCCATTCAGGTTGTGATCTGGATGCAGTGTGTGCACCTAATGAGGCCAGCAGCAAGATTGTGACAAATTAGCAGTCGGGACAGGAGAGAGGGTGGCAGGGGGTAAGTGATGGCTAGCAGCAGCCTGCAGATTTAATGTTTTTTGTTTGGCTAAGAGGAACAGTGATGCTCCTTCCAAATCCACCAGCAGCAGTGTATATTTTTCTGTAATGTACTTTTTTGATGGTAGCCTCCAGTGCTTTCTTTAAGGACCTCTGGCTTAGCCCCATGTGAGGCTAAGTAATCCAGTTTCTGGACAGGATAAACCTGATTGCAGCAGGACCAACGGCTAGTTTGGATCCATTATCAGATTATTCAAGAGGCCTAAAGCCTGTTTAAGGCAGCTGCAAGGGATGTCTCTATAGCACACAAACCTATGAGACAAAGAACATATTTCTAACGCTATTTAAAGGCAGGATGTTGGCCCACTAAATTGTATCTCTTTGCCCCGATTTTCTACCTGGAAAATAGATGCAATGATTCTGGTCAATAAGCAACAGCAAGCAATTAACTTGCTTACCAATCTGCTAAAGTGCCAATTTAGAAAGTTTCACGGTTGCACCAATAATGTTTATTTTGGAATCAAGTAGTTCAGATTCCACCGCCCCATGGTATTATACCTCTGAGCTGGTCATCAGAATAAATATCAGTGGAGAGGCCAATAGGTTTTTAGAAAGAGAGAATTAACATTTTGAAAGGTGCTGATCACTTCCTCAGGGTTAGTATGAAGTTACATTTTGTGACTGTTTTATCCTTTAGCTGCTTTGGGATTTTTGTCACAGCTACAATTGACATTACAATGCCCTCATGTGTTGCTACCTTGATGCTGCTGCTGTCCTGGGTACTTGTCAGTCCATTACCATGGTACTCATGGTTCCGATCTGGGGCCCATTATGGCCGACTAGCCTTTTACCTTCATCCTTCAGCCAATCCACTGCTCTGTTTCTCTGCATCTCCATTCACAGACCTATTCATCTTCTATAGATGACTCAACATTGGTCCCTACCTAAAATTATTTGTCCTACAAACTTTCCTCGCCCCTCCTTGTTTCTTGTGAGATAATGGCCAAGCCTCTCTTGGCAGTTGCTTATGTTGGCAATTTGAAAATCAGGCACTCAGCTGTGACACAGGAACAGGGTCGCAGTATTGCAAGGTGTTGAAGTATTCCTGGGAGTGGACCTTGTGAAAGATATTTACTCACGATTGTGTTCCTCAGCAGCCAGTGAGTAAGTATCCATGGTCTGGTCTGATCTTTGAGAACTTCTTGGGTCGTCTTAAGGAGGTGGTGGGGTTCAGTTGATGTATCTGCTTTATGATGAGACCACTTGCTTACTTTGTTAAATATGTGCATCATTTTGTTCCCATAAACCATCTCCTGTTAAGAGGCAGAAAAAAACAATCATCAACAACAATCTGCATCTCTATACTGTCTTTAACATAGTAAAACATCCCAGGGTGGTGCTATCAAGAAAAGGTTGACATCTAAGGAAATATTAGGGCAGATGAGCAAAAGGTTAGCCAAAGAAATAGGTCTTAACAAGTGTCTTTAAAGGGGAAAGTGAGGTATAGAGGCAGAGAGGTTTAGGGAGGGAATTTCAGAGTTTCTGGCTGAAGACGCGGCCATCACTGATGGAGCAATTAAAATCGGGATGCTCAAGAGGCCAGAATTGGTGGAGTGCAGAGATCTCAGAGAGTTTCCAACTTTGTGTAAATTCTGCCATATTCCTGCAGCAGAAAGAAGTACTGAGCAAGTGTGGCACCAGATGAAGGGGCTTCTAGTAAATTGCACTCTACTTTTCCTTTGGAACCTGCCTTTCACTTCCTATTGATGGCCCTGTTGAAATGGAGAGATTACTGTTTTTTTTTTGGGGGGGGGGGCAGCATTCACTTGTGTCTTAGCAAATCACAGACACAAGCCTCCAAAGTTGCAAAGTAACATCAAAATTTACATTATTCCATGTTATATTGTGGACAATAAATCTCATCTGGCTATGTTTCCACCAGGTCAAGACAAGTAGGCTGAGATGGTTCAGCGCATTGCTCAATAATCTGGATGCTAAAGCAACTTAATAATTCCTTAGGAAAACTATCAGGCTCCTCACATGTACTGTCAAACTCTTCACCTATGTGACCAATTCTTCACACACTTTGGCTAGGCTGTCAAACTCTTCAAATTCCTCAGGTGTAATCTCTCATGCCACCATCTCATTTCTTTATGTGTATATCTGAATAACGCCAGGACATTGCTTGTGAGACAGCATAGAAACAAAAGCCAGTCTTTGAATGGGTAATCCTGCTCGCTCACATCTCTTTCTCCATTGAAGCCATTTATGTGCCTTCTTCACCAACTCGACTGTGGTGCATGATCTTCCAAGCTTTCCTTTCACGTTCTGCCTCTGTCACAAAGAGGAAAATGGGCTTCATATTAAGGATGAATAAAGAGTGGAAGGCAAGCAGGAGGGAAAGGGAGAAAATGGAGAGGGTTTCAATTGTGGGGCTGAAGGCACAGTCAAGTAGAAGGGTTTTGATGAGGTTTCAGATAAAGGGAGAGAAATGGCAAAGTGCAGAGAACTAGGCAGGGCATGTGACAAGGAGTAATCTGATCTCAAGAGAAGTGTTAAAATAGCGGAAAATATTAGAGACCAATAAATAAAACCAAGGCAGTGTGGAAATGGGCACAAAAAGAACTTATACAGTGCCATACATGATTAGAACATAGAACATAGAACATAGAAAAATACAGCACAGAACAGGCCCTTCGGCCCACGATGTTGTGCCGATCCTTTGTCCTCTGTCAAGGACAATTTAATCTATACCCCATCATTCTCCTTTATCCATATACCTATCTAAAAGCCGTTTGAAAGTCCCTAAAGTTTCTGACTCAACAACTTCCCCAGGCAAGGCATTCCATGCCCCGACCACTCTCTGGGTAAAGAACCTTCCCCTGACATCCCCCTTATATCTCCCACCCTTCACCTTAAATTTATGACCCCTTGTAATGCTTTGCTCCACCCGGGGAAAAAGTTTCTGACTGTCTACCCTATCTATTCCCCTGATCATCTTATAAACCTCTATCATGTCACCCCTCATCCTTCTCCGTTCTAATGAGAAGAGGCCTAGAATGTTCAGCCTTTCCTCGTAAGACTTATTCTCCATTCCAGGCAACATCCTGGTAAATCTCCTCTGCACCCTCTCCAAGGCTTCCACATCCTTCCTAAAATGAGGCGACCAGAACTGCACACAGTACTCCAAATGAGGCCTTACCAAGGTCCTGTACAGCTGCATCATCACCTCACGGCTCTTAAATTCAATCCCTCTGCTAATGAACGCTAACACCCCATATGCCTTCTTCACAGCCCTATCCACTTGAGTTGCAACTTTCAACGATCTATGCACATAGACCCCAAGGTCTCTCTGCTCCTCCACATGCCCAAGAACCCTACCGTTAACCCAGTATTTTGCATTCGTGTTTGTCCTTCCAAAATGGACGACCTCACACTTTTCAGGGTTAAACTCCATCTGCCACTTTTCAGCCCAGCACTGCAACCTATCCAAGTCCCTTTGCAGACGACAATAGCCCTCCTCGGTATCCACAACTCCACCAACCTTTGTATCATCTGCAAATTTACTGACCCACCCTTCGACTTCCTCATCCAAGTCGTTAATAAAAATCACAAACAGGAGAGGACCCAGAACTGATCCCTGTGGCACGCCACTGGTAACTGGGCTCCAGGCTGAGTATTTACCATCTAAGACCACTCTCTGCCTTCTATCAGTTAGCCAATTCTTAATCCAACTGGCCACATTCCCCACTATCCCATGCCTCCTGACTTTCTCCATAAGTCTACCATGGGGGACCTTATCAAATGCCTTACTAAAATCCATGTACACCACATCCACTGGTTTACCCTCATCCACTTGCTTGGTCACCTGCTCAAAGAATTCAATCAGGCTTGTGAGGCAAGACCTACCCCTCACAAAACCGTGCTGACTGTCCCGAATCAAGCAGTGTCTTTCCAGATGCTCAGAAATCCTATCCCTCAGCACCTTTTCCATCAACTTGCCTACCACCGAAGTAAGACTAACTGGCCTGTAATTCCCAGGGTTGTTCCTATTCCCTTTCTTGAACAGGGGCACAACATTTGCCACCCTCCAATCACCTGGTACCACCCCCGTCAACAGAGAAGATGAAAAGATCATTGCCAGCGGCTCTGCAATTTCATCCCTTGCTTCCCATAACATCCTTGGATATACCCCGTCAGGCCCGGGAGACTTGTCTATCTTCAAGTTATTCAAAAACCCCAACACATCTTCCCTCCTAACGAGCACTTCCTCGAGCTTACCAGTCTGTTTCACACCGTCCTCTTCAGTAATACACCCCTTCTCATTCGTAAATACCGAAGAGAAGTACTCATTCAAAACCTCACTTATCTCTTCCGGCTCAACACACAGTCTCCCGCTATTGTCCTTGACCGGACCTACGGTCCCCCTAGTCATCCTCATATTTCTGACATACGCGTAAAAGGCCTTGTAGGAAGTCCTGAAGTGCTTTATAGCCAATGAAGCACTTTTTGAAGAAAAGTCACTGTAGTAATGTAGGAAAGGCAGCAGCCAATTTGCGCAAAGGTCCCACAAACAGCAAATTGATAATGATCAGAGAATCTGTTTTTATTGATGTTGGGTGAGGGATAAATATTGGCCAGGATATCTGGGAGAACTCTTCTGCTCTTTTTTTTTCAGTCGTGGGATGTGAGCATCACTGGCAAGGCCAACATTATTTGCCCATCCTGAGAAGGTGGCAGTGAGCTGCCAAGTTGAACTGCTGCAGTCCATGTGGTGTACATACACCAACAGTGCTGTTAGGGAGGGAGTTCCCAGAGACAGTAAGGGAGCAGCGATATGGTTCCAAGTCAGGATGGTGCGCAGCTTGAAGGGGAACTTGCAGGTGGTGGTGTTCCCATGCATCTGCTGTCTTTGTCCTTCTAGGTGGTAGAGTTCGCGGGTTTGAAAGGTGCTGTCGAAGGAGCCTTGGCAAGTTTCTTCAGAATAATGCTGTGTGCTCTTTCATGATCACCCGAGAGGATAGACGGGGTCTCGGTTTATCATATCATCTGAAAGACAGCACTTCCAACAGTGTACTAAAATGTCAGCCTTGATTATGTACTCAAGCTTCAGGGGTGGGACTTAAACCAACAACCTTCTGAATTTAAGAGGCAAGTGTTTTATCAACTGAGTCACAGCTGACACCTACACATTTACTGTTAACTCATTAGATCATGTAGAGTAATGGAACTTAGTAAGGATGGGGATGATGGAGTACTGAACTTTGTATGGGCTACAGCATTTTGGATGACTTCTAACTTGAGGAGGGGTGAGGTGGGGAGGCTGATAAGAGAGCATTGAAGAAGTTAGGCCTCAAGGCAATGAAGGCATGGACCAGAGCTTCAGTGACAGTAGGACAGAGGCTGGCACTGTTGCAGAGGTGGAAGATAGCAGTCTTGGCAATTCCTTACCTTCCATCATTTTCCTTTCTTCCTAAAGCTATAGACTTTTAAAAGCCAAACTTGGTTTCACCAAATCACCAATTCCTGATTGGCCAACATTTTTTTACTTTGAACCTTGGTGGTGTCCTCCTTGCTGGGGGTTTCACCTGGTTTCCAAATTTAAAAAAAAGACAATTCTTCAAAGGCCCTTAGGTGAACTAACAATTTTTCCAAAGTTTTCAGTGACGCACTATTGCCAACACTTCAGCAGTGGTCTCCAATTTGAAATCAGTGGGATTTGTGATCCCACTGAATCACTGAAAACATAATTTAGACTGAGATGCTGCTAATTTATTTTGGGTGTGTTGACTCAAGCAGGTTATGTGATTGAAAAGATTACAGGAAAGTATTCTATGACCATGCATGTAAATAGATTATGCAGATGAAAGTTTGCTGAATAACATTACCTAATAAAATATTTCAGTTGTCTGTCTCCTCAAATAGTGGTGCAGAATATATATATTTTTTAAAATGCCTGAACTCTCTCAATACAACTGTGCTGGAACAATTGCTACCCTTTAATCTCACTCCTCTGCTCTGTGCCATTGGGAGGTTTTATTTGACCCTTTAATGAAGTGCGTCCAGATTTCGATCACAATTCACCTCTGCTGACAGGACTAACTTAATGCTCTTAGTGTGATCCCAAAAGCACTTATCATGTGTTAGCCTGAATGATGAGTGTTACTCAGCTGGAGTATTCTTACATTTGGACTTGCTTTAGTATCCTCCATACCCCTTGTGCGAGGGACAAAATCAGGTAGGGCTCCTCCTACTCCTCGTCTAGTATCTGCTGGTGGAAAGTGTCATTGCCCATTGAAGGAGGGAAAGGACATCAAACATAGCCTTTACCTACTTCTTCATTCATTCATGGGATGTGAGTGTCACTGGCCAGGCCAACATTTATTGCCCACCCCTAATTGTCCTTGAGAACGTGGTGATGAGCCACCTTTCTGAGCCGCTGCAGTTTGTGTGGTATATGTACACCCACAATGCTGTTAGGGAGGGAGATCCAGGATTTGGACCCAAACACAATGAAGGAATGACAATATATTTCCAAGTGTGTGTCAGCTGTGGTTCAGTTGATAACATTCAAGCCTCTGAATCAGAAGGCTGTGGGTTTGAAAAACTATTGTCACATTACTGTTTGTGGGACCAGGCTATGCGCAAATAGGTTTCCGTGTTTCCTACATTACAACAGTGACTATGCTTCAAAAATTTCTTCATTGGTTGCAAAGTGCTTTGGCATGTCTAGTGGTTGTGAAAGTTGCTATGCAAATGCAGGTCTTTCAGGTCAGGATAGTGTGTGACTTGAAGGAGAACTTGCAAATGGTGGTGTTCCCATACACCTGCTGCCCTTTCTTCTCGGTGGTAAGTTTGATGTTTTTGGGACTGGAGTGAGGGTTAGCTGAGCTAAGTAAGAAATATGAGGCAAAGGCTGATTCAGCCTGGTATTGAACATGATGGTGTCTTCTTTATTCTGTTTTACTTTCATTTACAACTCCCTCTGCTGGCTCATGTAGCCTCAAGTGAACAATATACAATATGTACAATACATAGAGGTCACAGGCTTGGGAGGTGTTGTCCTCATTCAACTCCCACAGACACATGCAAACACTAGTTGCTGGACAGTAAGGCAGGGTGGGATCGATGGCTGATTTTCTATCTCATTAACCCAGAGGTTGGATGAAGTAGGATTGAGAGGAGGCTTGTGGAGAGCATAAACCAGTTTTTAAAAATTTGTTCTTGGTATGTGAACATCACTGGCAAGGCCAATATTTATTGCCCAACCCAAATTGACCTTGAACTGTGTGGCTTGTTAGGCCACTGTCAATCACATTGCTGCAAGTCTGGAGTCACATATAGGCCAGACCAGCTGAGGATGGCAGATTTCCTCCCCTGAAGAGCATTAGTGAACCAGATAGGTTTTTAACTACAATCTGGTAGCTTCATGATCATTGTTAATGAGTCAAGCATTTTATCACAGATTTGCTAATTAATTAAATTTAAATTCCCCAGCTGCTGTGGTGAGATTTGAACTCATGTCATTGGAGCATTAGTCTAATCCAGTATTATTACCACTATGCTACTATTGCCCCAGTGGTCCATTTCTGTGCTGAACATTTCATGTAAGTCCATGTAGATACAAGAACAGTTGTAGTGCCCCAGTTTGATGACCTGCTTTCCAATATTCAGAGTGAACACCTTGCACTTTGAAGATCACTCAGCTCACCAAAATCTTGGGTGGCAAATGATTCCACAGCAGCACAAACAACAAGCACTAACCTGCAGCCAGCGTCCATCACAGTGGCCTCACACACACTCTCTTCCTGACCCTATCCTGTATGTGCTGTTGTTCGAGGACAAAAATATGAGTCCCCTTCCAGTCTGATCCAGGAATGCCAATGTTTGCTGATGCCGCTGTCTCTCTTTCTGCCTTGAATTCTCTCCCTCTCTCTTTCTTTCTATCACTTTCTCTTTTCACCTCACTGTCTCCCCATAGCTCTTTCTCCCTCGCTTTCTGTTTGCCTCTTTCTCTTTGTTGCATCTTTTTGTCATTCTCTATTACCATCTTTTGCTCTCTGTCGCCAATATTTATAGGGCAACAGGGAGGCGAGAAATGGCCAAAGAACCTGGTGAGGCCAAGGAAGCAGAGGTCCTAATGAACTTAACGTCAGTTTTTGGAACTGTCTCCCTGGCTGCCGGCCAAATGGACATCCTGGTCAGTGGCAGGAGGGACAATCCCCGACAATGGAGGAGGGGAGCGTCAACTCATAATGTCTTGTGGGTATGGGAGAGATTGGCCATCAGGGCTGGAGGGAGAGCAAGGCCGTGATCAGCAGGCGGAAGGCTAAAGGCTTCCTTGAGGTTCCTAGGGGAGCACACCTGCTCTTCCTGGCCCACATGGAGTGCTCCTTGCGGAGCTGGCATTTCCTGCCTCCCTTTCACTGGAGGCCTGGAAAACCCATATGGAACAGTGAATTTTAAATCCAGCTCCAAATTGCACTGTGGGAGTCTGATTTAAGTCTGTTAATTACGTCTCACACCTCTCCACAGCAGGACACACATGCGCCCCTGATATTCTCCACCGTAAAAGAGGTCACGCGGCTTGTTAGGGACAAGTTCCATGTATTTAACTCCTTAACCCCTGACTCTCTCCTGAAAAGGAGGCCAAAACTGCCAGCTCCACCAGGCAGGAGCCTTTTTTAGTTCCCCTTGTGGGCCAAAGGAGCGAGAGTGCTCCCTTAGGAACCTCAAGGATGTCTTTTTTTTTTAGATTAGAGATACAGCACTGAAACAGGCCCTTCGGCCCACCGAGTCTGTGCCGAACATCAATCACCCATTTATACTAATCCTACACTAATCCCATATTCCTACCAAACATCCCCACCTGTCTCTATATTTCCCTACCACCTACCTATACTAGTGACAATTTATAATGGCCAATTTACCTATCAACCTGCAAGTCTTTTGGCTTATGGGAGGAAACCGGAGCACCCGGAGAAAACCCACGCAGACACAGGGAGAACTTGCAAACTCCACACAGGCAGTACCCGGAATCGAACCCGGGTCACTGGAGCTGTGAGGCTGCGGTGCTAACCACTGCACCACTGTGCCGCCCATAGCGCCCTTTAGCCTCCTGTCGGCTGATCATGGCCTTGCTCCCCTGCCCATGTGGGGGGTTAATAATAAAGCCTCTTTCACCCTTTCAATTTAACCTTCCTCTCAATGTTTCACTCTTCATCTTTACCATTCTCTTTTCCATCCTCTCTGATGTTCTTTTCCTCCATTTATTCCCCCTGCCACTCTTTCTGTCTGTCTCTCGTGCTTCCTCACTCTCTCTTCTTTATCTTCCCTCACCCTTTTCTTTTTCTTTCTCACTCTTTACTGATCAGATCACCGGGCTGTGAGAGTCCATGGGACTGAGTTTCAATTGCACCCAAAATGTGCTCGAAATTGCACTGATTTGGCTACAAGTTTCTGCGAAAATTCACTTGCACAGTTGCAGGCATAAAATCTTCATTGAAACAGTGCCATCAGATAGTGTAATGGAACATATTTTTTCACACTAAAAAGTATTCCTTTAAGAGTGGTGACCCGCAGGTTTTTATTATAACTGAAAATATCATCAAAATAAACATTTTTAATAAGAGGATCCAGTCTCACAACTGTGAAACTGACTTAAAATCACTGAAAATGGCTTAATAAAACTGTACTGAATCATTTAATAGTTTCATCGGTTCCCAGTAGTCAGTTTCCTAGTAAAAGATGCAAGAAAGCTTTAAAAATGTGCCTAGTAACACCCGTGTGTTTAAGAAAATGTAC